>NC_064615.1:298680912-301180912 GCF_023898315.1 Schistocerca nitens | reverse complement strand
AGATGAACATCAACAAAAGCAAAACGAGGATAATGGAATGTAGTCGAATTAAGTCGGGTGATGCTGAGGGTATTAGATTAGGAATTGAGACACTTAAAGTAGTAAAGGAGTTTTGCTATTTGGGGAGCAAAATAACTGATGACGGTCGAAGTAGAGAGGATATAAAATGTAGACTGGCAATGGCAAGGAAATCGTTTCTGAAGAAGATAAATTTGTTAACATCGAGTATAGATTTAAGTGTCAGGAAGTCATTTTTGAAAGTATTTGTATGGAGTGTAGCCATGTATGGAAGTGAAAGATGGACGATAAATAGTTCAGACAAGAAGAGAATAGAAGCTTTTCATATGTGGTGCTACAGAAGAATGCTGAAGATGGGTAGATCACATAACTAATGAGGAAGTATTGAATAGGATTGGGGAGAAGAGAAGTTTGTGGCACAACTTGACTAGAAGAAGGGATCGGTTGGTAGGGCATATTCTGAGGCATCAAGGGATCACCAATTTAGTATTGGAGGGCAGCGTGGATGGTAAAAACCGTAGAGGGAGACCAAGAGATGAATACACTAAGCAGATTCAGAAGGATGTAGGTTGTGGTAGGTACTGGGAGATGATGAAGCTTGCACAGGATAGAGTAGCATGGAGAGCTGCATCAAACCAGTCTCAGGACTGAAGACCACAACAACAACAACAGTAAGGCCTTAGTGGTTGTGGTCTGATGTCCTACTCAGACCACCTGTGGATGGTTTGGCGTACTAACGCGACACGAGGACGAGACTGCAAAAAAGGGCTCTGAGCACAATGGGACTTAACATCTGAGGTCATCAGTCCCCTAGAACTTAGAAGGCGAGACTGCCGACAATCATCAAGGCACTCTTGGCCGTACCGTTCTAGACAGAGACTGTCCTCTTGAGCTCTTCCTTGTGCTGTGATAGGTTTAGTCAAAGTAGATCAATTCGTTGCCAGTGGACGATCATTTTAATACAGGCGAATTCACGCGCGCCTCCTTAAGGAGAAAACGACGGAGTTTCCGCGCTGAAAACAGCATTAAAGAGCTTTTTTGAGCAGTGGGACGACATAATGAGGACTTGCGTGAACTCAAAAGTGCCCTGCTTTGCTTTGAAGACGACCGCTACCAACTGAGCAGGTTTGGTAATTACACAAACATGTGACACTAGTTGCACCTCTTACAAGAGGTTCTCCGAAGGGACGCCAGTATTCGTCAGTATCGAACCGGTCGTCAGTTAACACTGAACCGACACCGGTCATAGCGTAAGGATACAGCTCACCATCATGAAACAGACGTTTACTAAAATACCACGAGAAATTGTATTACGTAGAAGTTGTTTGCCTGACTGTGCGCTGTAGATGATTGAAATGACTGGTTGTGAAATATATTTTTAACTACATCTGTATCTATACTCCGCAATATGTCTTACGATGTGTGGTGGAGGGCACTTCTGGGCCGGCCATGGTGGCCGTGCGGTTCTAGGCGCTTCAGTCCGGAACCGCAGGACTGCTACGGTCGCAGGTTCGAATCCTGCCTCGGGCATGGATGTGTGTGATGTCGTTAGGTTAGTTAGGTTTAAGTAGTTCTAAGTTCTAGGGGACTGATGACCTAAGATGTTAAGTCCCATAGTGCTCAAAGCCATTTGAACCATTTGGCACTTCTGGGATCACTATCAAACCGCCCTTTCCTCTTCCCTTTGCGAATGGTACCAGAGAAGAACGACTGTCGGTGAGCCTCGGTACCAGCTCTGATTTCTCTGATTTTCTCAACACGTTGCCTATCTCTTTTTGGAACAGACGCTATCGAAATTTTCAGTACAACTCTCCGTGTTGCACCACGCCCCTCTCGCAGCGACTGCCACTGAAGTTTGTTAAGCAAAGACAGGTAATTTAAGGAAACCATGATAGATGTAAACAATTTGAACACAGTTCCAGCGGTACACCACGGATCGACGGCTAAGTGCCAGACCGCAAATACAGGGGTCCTGGGTTCCATGCATAGTCTATCCTGGGACATTTTTGTGTCATGCAACATCTTTCTCACGTTCGACAAGGATTAAGTTAATGTGAAATATGCTAGATTGTACCGTGTTAAGTTATAGGTGTCCCCCGCCCCTCTCCTCTCTCCCCCGACATCTATAACTACTGGCTGGATGAGTAAGTTCAAAGGTTGGAGGACGACAACGATATATCTCTTATACCACTTCCAACAGAAGCACCGAACCAGATGGTGAAGCGGTAAGACACTCGACTCGCATTTTGGAGGGTGCCGGTTCATATCCGCTTCTGGTCGCCCATATTAAGTTTTCCGTGCTTCCATAAACCAAGTAAAGCATTGAAAACGACACCACCGATCACTGATCTCCCCAATTCGAGCTTCTGGTGCATCTGTTATGACCTTGTCTTCGAGGAGACATTAAATTCCAACCATCCTGTTTCTCCAAAGTAACATTTTCCCTGGCTCTGAGCACTATGGGACTCAACTGCTGAGGTCATTAGTCCCCTAGAACTTAGAACTAGTTAAACCTAACTAACCTAAGGACATCACAAACATCAATGCCCGAGGCAGGATTCGAACCTGCGACCGTAGCGGTCTTGAGGTTCCAGACTGCAGCGCCTTTAACCGCACGGCCACTTCGGCCGGCTCCAAAGTAACACGCCTAGTAACTCACTGTGGTATTCAAAACAAAATTCGTATTGAGAATAGGTTGAACTTTACTCGAGAAGGCGTGTCTAGTTTTTAATTATTACGCACTCTGCCTGTATGGTGAGATTACAGGTTCAAATGGCTCTGAGCACTATGGGACTCAACTGCTGTGGTCATAAGTCCCCTAGAACTTAGAACTACTTAAACCTAACTAACCTAAGGACAGCACACAACACCCAGCCATCACGAGGCAGAGAAAATCCCTGACCCCGCCGGGAATCGAACCCGGGAACCCGAGCGTGGGAAGCGAGAACGCTACCGCACGACCACGGGATGCGGGCAGATTACAGGTAAGAGACGTATAGGAGTCGTGTCTTGCTCTAAAGGCACTTGAATAGAACAGGGCAGTGGACAGGTGCTTATCTCGAGCAATACCGCACGCTGAGGCGTGTCGGGAACGTATGTGACCGAACTCCTCAGAGTGGGGAGTAAACGTAGCCGCAGCCCGGCCGGCGAGCTGCTCCACGTGGCCGGGGGCAGGCGAGCGGCGGAATCTGGGGGCGGCGCCTGTTCCTGCCGGTGTGTCTGTTCTGTCTGCCTGTCTGTGGCCGGCGAGGGGGCCGGGCAATCGATAGGCGCGACTTCCGCCAGACGGGAATAGCGCGCAAGGCCGCGCCGCGCGCTTACGCACGGCCGCACGCAGCCGGCGATTCCGCGTCTGTGCCAGCGTCACGGCGGAAACTAGCTACCGGGCTGTGTGTGTGACCCAGAGCCGGCACATCACTCCCCCTCGTCTCGCCTACTGCCGGCTGGACGCTCAGACGATACACACAGGCCGATTTACTATAATTTTTTATTTCGCTTTTCGTTTCTTTCGTTGGGCGGCCATGACACTGTGAGTTAACGAGCATTTCGCTCTCATTTAAGTGTATGGGCGAAAGTCAGCCTTCAGGATTGTGAAACGAACCCTGTCGTCTAGGACCGGGTGCCACAAAGGGCGCAGTTTCAACACGAAGTGGAGAAACTCACAGACGTCTATTGTCAAAATGGTTCAAATGGCTTTGAGCACTATGCGACTTAACTTCTGAGGTCATCAGTCGCCTAGAACTTAGAACTACTTAAACCTAACGAACCTAAGGACATCACACACATCCATGCCCGAGGCAGGATTCGAACCTGCGATCGTAGCGGTCGCTCGGTTCCAGACTGTAGCGCCTAGAACCGCACGGCCACTCCGGCCGGCTCGTCTATTGTCTATTGAGGCCTAAGTGCTGTAGTGTGCGAGTGATATAGACGAGAACCTACGTCATAGAGAAACCCAGTAGAGCCGTTTGTGGCCAAGAAGACGTAGCAGTGTTAAATAAGGCAGACCTAAGCTCGGCCACATAGGGAAACATTTATAAAAACTATTTAATTCTGCAGTAGTGCAGGGAATCAAGCCACAGTAAATTTAGTCTGCTATCCTCCATTAATATGCATGGTGATCCCAATAAAACTTGAATATTGATCATATCTATAATAGTTTAGGATTTACTGTTAAAGTGAAATTTACAAGTTTTGTAAGAAAGACCTGAATGCTAAGATGTGAACGCTTTAGTCGATATTAACGATCGACATTTCATGTAGAAGCGCATCATTAAAATGACAAATGTTGTAAATATCAACTCTGCAACTTTATTTGTTTAAAAGATATAGTATATTTAAATTATCAGTATTTACAGTTAAGCATCAGATCATCATTTCCTCCACACAAAACACATTGAACGATGACATAATGACACCTTATTGAATCATTAGGTAATAGAATGTTTGTTGTAAAGTTTAGTGCATAATAGTTAATTTTGTTCTTTACTTATTTATCAGAAAGCACATTGGTGCAACGATACTGGCCGTGATATTCAAAGCTAAGAAGCAAATTGTATTGGTTTTATGCAAAAGAATTTAAGAATGGATATTATTGTTACTTTACTTTATTTAGAACGAAAAAGTGGTCAAGCTTCGATTATTTAAATATGTTAAAATGTAAAATAATGTAGAATAAGCTGTAGCCAATCAGATGGACGGCTTCAGGAAAGGGACTTATGACCTAAGATGTTGAGTCCCATAGTGCTCAGAGCCAGAGCTTCAGGAAAGGGAACTGCCCTAGTCAGTAGAGCGAGGATATTCGGCGCGGGGGAAGCACGGCCAGGGACGGGCAGAGAGACAGTTTTGGTGCAGACGCGAAAACGGACAGTTCTGGTCTAGACACCAAAGGGTACAGTTCAGATTGAAACGCGAAAGCGGACAGTCCGTCTTTAGGAAGCTAGCAAGTGAAACGACTTAGAAAATGTCGCGTTGTGTGGTATCGCGAGACTTAGTCTCTGAGCGGTGAGCAGCCGAGTGCCTGGTGTGAACTCGTAACTTTTCGCGTAGTTAAGGAGGCGGAGTACTGGACTTGCATTTCACGATGCGATTGTGAATGATCGAACTGTATCAAATGGATATGCGCTCGAGTGTAACAGCAACTCTAAATACGACCACTTTCGCTGTTAGTTTGCTTTCTTAATAAACATTATTCTAATCAAATCGCAACTGTGTGGCCTACATCATTTATGGGTCGTTAATTTAGTTCCCGATATAATTATTACTGTTACTGTATGTTATATTAACTTTGTATTTCGCAAACTTGCCATCAGCCAGACAATTTAACCAAAGGATCACAATTGTCTAATTTAGGGCGTGTAATGCGATACGTGCGGTTCAACCCCTAGACGAATTTGAGCCAAGATATTTCGATGAAGGGGAACCGCATGTGATCCCGAACATCTTTGGGATGATAATTCGCAACACTTTGGTTACTGCGCAGTATTTGATCACAAGTGTCTCGTCACTTGCATGTAATGCAGAGTTGACCACTAGACATGACGAGAGGCGGACTCGCCATTACGAAAGGAGGCGGGGACAACTTTGTTGTCAGCAGGGAACCAGTAAACAGCAGAACGGGTCGTTCAGGAGTGCTCAGCGACTTCCAACGTTGTCTAGTCAATAGATGTCACCTGATTAACAGAGCCATGACGGACTTTCCATCCCTTGTAAAGCTGCCCAATTCGACTGCCAGGTCCAAACGCAGAGGAGCAGCTACAGCTAAACCGAGACCTAGCAGACCCCATGCACTGGCGGACAGGGATCTCCAGGGCATTACGGAGGGTGGTTATAAAAAAATCGCATGAAATCAACGGAAGGAGTCACTCTTGAGTCCCAGAGTGCTACCAGCAGTGCGACTAACACAGTAACTGTGTGTATGTGAGGGGGGAGGGGGGAGGGTTTAAAAGAGTGGGGGAGAATGGTCGAGCAGCGCTTCATAATCCGCACATTTCTGTATCCGATGCTTGAGGTGGTGTAAAGAGGGACGTCACTGGGCAATGAATGACTGGAAAAGGCTGATTTGGAGTGATGAACCACGCTACACCGTCAGCCAGTCTGGTGGAAGTTTTTAGGTTTGGCGAATACCTGGGGGACGTTACTTGCCGTCCTGTGTACTGCCAAAAGTGAAGTACAGGCGAGGCGGCTTTACGGTGTGGGGGGTGTTTTTGGTGACTAGGATGTGGTCGGCCCCCTTATTGCGCTTAAGACAACACTAAATGCGAACCGAAATGAACAGATTTTATAGCATTGTATACTGCGTATGTAGAGGAACAGTGCAGAGACGATGATTATTCCTATAAGTACGACAGTGCACCGTGCCATAAAGCAGCCTCTGTTAGGCAATGGATTGTGGACAACAATATTCCTGAATTGGACTGACCTGACCCGATCAGAATCGAAAAGCCAATGGAATACCTTTGGCATCAGTTAAAACGTTGAGTTCGCTCTAGATCCCAGCGTCCAAAAACATAAGCCGTCATATAGGTAAAGGGTGTAGACAGTCAATATTAATGCCCGCAAGTACGTTTCCGTATACTTTTGATTAGATGGCGTACATACGATTCGGTGTTTCTAGTAGAATTCCATAATCTGCAAAAGTAATCCACTCAACGGGCGGTGATACGAAAGGCACCCGGCTACCCCTTACATTAACCCTGCTGAGCTGAAAACGAACGAGCGACGAGGGCGGACGAGGCAGTTACACCGACGCCACCACAGACGCCGACGCCAGCCTCTCAGCGACCGCCGACACGCGGCCGCGGGCGCGGACCGCGGAGAGAACGCCTCGCGGGGGAAGGGGATTTAGGACGGCCGCCCGCCCTCAGGAGCCAGTTCGTCAGCGCACCTGACGATGGCGACATGTCTGATCGCCCAAATATTGTGCCCGTTCGACATTATGGACCGGCAGTACACCCGTGACTGTTCGAGCAAGATTTAAGTAAGTTTGGACATGGCGTTATAGCTGGCGCACGAGCGATGGGACACAGCATCTCCGAGGTAGCGATGAAGTGGGGATTTTCCCGTACGACCATTCACGAGTGTACTGTGAATATCAGGAATCCGGTGAAACGTCAAATCTCCGACATCGCTGCGGCCGGAGAAACATCCTGCAAGAACGGGACCAACGACGACTGAAGAGAATCGTCCGACTTGGTAGAAGCGAAAACCTTCCGCATATTGCTGCAGATTTCAATGCCGAGCCA
Source organism: Schistocerca nitens (assembly GCF_023898315.1). Lineage (NCBI taxonomy): Eukaryota > Metazoa > Arthropoda > Insecta > Orthoptera > Acrididae > Schistocerca > Schistocerca nitens. Next base: position 301,173,653 of record NC_064615.1, on the reverse strand, counting down.
TCAACAAGTGTCAGCGTGCAAACCATACAGCGAAACATCATCGATATGGGCTTTCCGAAGCCGAAGGCCCACTCGTGTACGCTTGATGACTGCACGACACAAGAATTTACGCCTCGCCTGGGCCCGTCTGTACCAAGGTTGGTTGATGACTGCAGACATGTTGCCTGGACGGACGAGTCTCGTTTCAAATTGTAACGAGCGGATGGACGTGTACGGGTATGGAGACACTCTCATGAATCCGTGGACCCTGCATGTGTCAGCAGGAAACTATTCAAGCTGGTGGAGGCTCTGTAATGGTGTGGGGCGTGTGCACTTGGAGTGATATGGGACTCCTAGTAGGTGTAGATACGACAGACAGGTAACACGTACGTAAGCATCCTGTCTGATCACCTGCATCCATTCATGTCCATTGTGCATTCCGACGGACTTGGGAAATTCCAGCAGGACAATGCGACATCCCACGCATCCAGAATTTCTACAGAGTGGCTACACGAACACTCTTCTGATTTCAAACACTTCCGCTGGCCACCAAACTCCCCAGACATGAACATCATTGACCATATGTGGGATGCCTTGCAACGTGCTGTTCGGAAGAGATCTCCACCCCCTCGTACTCTTACGGATTTATGGACTGCCGTTCAGGATTCATGGTGTCAATCCCCTCCAGCACTACTTCAGACATTAGTCGAGTCCATGCCATGTCGTGCTGCGGCACTCCTGCGTTCGCTGCAGCAGTATTATATTGTTCGCTCACGGATCGATTTTTTATAGAAAAACGTCATCGATGGATAATATTAAGGAAATACATGTAGTCACTTGAGCTACATTTGCACTTAGTGTAACGAATGAGAGCTCTTTAAATGAGGATACATTAATCATAACGTCCATAACAAAATGAAAGACTTCGGTAGTATACGTTTACGATTTATTCGATTTTTAACGCAGTCACCTAGGTTTCTGTGATAATACCTTCATAACAGTGGTAAAACTTGTATTATGCTATCGCCAATACGTAAAACACAAAACAAAGACATTTGTATATAAGTACAAATGAAAAAGGACTGCGACGTGATTGCGGTTGCTGTGGGAACAGCTCAATATAGCGCCGTTGTGCCGCTGTTACCAGCCATCCAGTGAACCCGAACATCAGATGCATACGGCCAACTGCTCAACAGTAAACCTGTCCATAGTACTATTTTGTATGACTGCTAACTCTAACTCAAACTAAGACAGCCGGAAAAGCGTCGACGAGACAGAACCGAGCAGCACGAAATGTAAGCCCGAGGGCGAAGACTAAAGTGCGCATCGCTGTTTACAATAACAATAGTCACTCAATGGAACAAGACACACAGCGCATACCGTCGATGTTTGCACTGTTGTGTAGATATTTTCAGTTCAATACAATTACAGTGAAAATATCTGCACAAGTACAACCTCCCCCCATGAACCATGGACCTTGCCGTTGGTGGGGAGGTTTGCGTGCGTCAGAGATACAGATAGTCGTACCGTAGGTAAAACCACAACGGAGGGGTATCTGTTGAGAGGCCAGACAAACGTGTGGTTCCCTGAAGAGGGGCAGCAGCCTTTTCAGTAGTTGCAGGGGCAACGGTCTGGATGATTGACTGATCTGGCCTTGTAACACTAACCAAAACGGCCTTGCTGTGCTGGTACTGAGAACGGCTGAAAGCAAGGGGAAACTACAGCCGTAATTTTTCCCGAGGGCATGCAGCTTCACTGTATGGCTAAATGATAATGGCGTCCTCTTGGGTAAAATATTCCGGAGGTAAAATAGTCCCCCATTCGAATCTCTGGATGGGAACAACTCAGGAGGACGTTGTTCTCAGGAGAAAGAAAACTGGCGTTCTACGGATCGGAGCGTGAAATGTCAGATCCCTTAATCGGGCAGGTAGGTCAGAAAATTTAAAAAGGGAAATGGATAGGTTAAAGTTAGATATAGTAGGAATTAGTGAAGTTCGGTGGCGGGAGGAACAATACTTCTGGTTAGATGAATACGGGGTTATAAATACAAAATTAAATAGGGGTAATGCAGGAGTAGGTTTAATAATGAATAGGAAAACAGGAATGCGGGTAAGCTACTACAAACAGCATAGTGAACGCATTATTATAGCCAAGATAGATACGAAGCCCACGCCTACCACAGTACTACAAGATTATATGCCAACTAGCTCCGCAGATGACGAAGAGATTGATGAAATGTATGATGAGATAAAATAAATTATTCAGATATTGAAGGGAGACGAAAATTTAATAGTCATTGGTGAGTGGAACTCGACAGTAGGAAAAATAAGAGAAGCAAACGTAGTAGGTGACTATGGAATGAGAGTAAGGAATGAAAGAGGAAGCCGCCTGGTAGAATTTTGCACAGAGCATAACTTAATCATAGCTAACACTTGGGTCAATAATCATGAGAAAAGGTTGTATACGTGGAAGAACCCTGGAGATACTGGAAGGGTTCAGATAGATTATATAATGGTAATACAGAGATTCAGAAACCAGGTTTTAAATTGTAAGACATTACCAGGGGCAGATGTGGACTCTGGCCACAATCTATTGGTTATGAACTGTAGATTAAAACTGAAGAAACTGCAAAAAGGTGTGATTTTGAGGAGATGGGACCTGGATAAACTGAAAGAACCAGAGGTTGTAGAGAGTTTCAGGGAGAGCATTAGGGAACGATTGACAAGAACGGGGGGGGGGGGGGGGGGGGAATGCAATAGAAAAAGACTGGGTGGCTTTGAGAGATGAAATAGTGAAGGCAGCAGAGGATCACGTAGGTAAAAAGGCGAGGGCTAATAGAAATCCTTAGGTAACACAAGAGATATTGAATTTAATTGATGAAAGGAGAAAAGCAGGCAAAAAGGAATACAAACGTCTCAAAAATGAGATCACAGGAAGTGCAAAATGGCTAAGCAGTGATGGATGGAGAACAAATGTAAGGATGTAGAGGCGTATATCACTAGAGGTAAGTAGATACTGCCTACACGAAAATTAAAGAGATCTTTGGAGAAAAGACAACCACTTGTATGAATATCAAGAGCTCAGATGGAAACCCAGTTCTGAGCAAAGAAGGGAAAGCAGAAAGGTGGAAGGAGTATATAGAGGGTCTATACAAGGGCGATGTTCTTGAGACAATATTATGGAAATGGAAGAGGATGTAGATGAAGATGAAATGGGAGATATGATACTGCGTGAAGAGTTTGACGGAGCACTGAAAGTAGACAACATTCCATTAGAACTACTGACAGCCTTGGGAGAGCCAGGCCTAACAAAACTCTACCATCTAGTGAGCACGATGTATGAGACAGGAAAAATAGCTTCAGACTTCAAGAAGAATATAATAATTCCAATCCTAAAGAACGCAGGTGTTGACAGATGTGAAAATTACAGAACTATCAGTTTAATAAGCCACGGCTGCAAAATACTAACACGAATTCTTTACCGACAAATGGAAAAACTGGTAGAAGCCGACCTTGGGGAAGATCAGTTTGGATTCCGTAGAAATACTGGAACACGTGAGGCAATACTGACCTTACGACTTACCTTAGAAGAAAGATTAAGGAAAGGCAAACCTACGTTTCTAGCATTTGTAGACTTAGAGAAAGCTTTTGACAATGTTGACTGGAATACTCTCTTTCAAATTCTGAAGGTGGCAAGAGTAAAATAAAGGGTGCTAAAGGCTATTTACAATTTGTACAGAAACCAGATGGCATTTAGGGGCATGACAGGGAAGCAGTGGTTGGGAAGGGAGTCAGACAGGGTTGTAGCCTATCCCCGATATCATTCAATCTGTATATTGAGCAAGCAGTAAAGGAAACAAAAGAAAAATTCGGAGTAGGAATTAAAATCCATGGAGAAGAAATAAAAACTTTGAGGTTCGCCGATGACATTGTAATTCTGTCAGAGACAGCAAAGGACCTGGAAGAGCAGTTGAACGGAATGGACAGAGTCGTGAAAGGAAGATGTAAGATGAACATCTACAAAAGCAAAACGAGTACAATAGAATGTAGTCGAATTAAATAGGGTGATGCTGCGGAATTAGATTAGGAAATGAGACGCTTAAAGTAGTAAATGGGTTTTGCTATTTGGGGAGCAAAATAACTGATGATGGTCGAAGTAGAGAGGATATAAAATGTAGACTGGCAATGGCAAGAAAAGCGTTTCTGAAGAAGATAAATTTGTTAACATCGAGTGTAGATTTAAGTGTCAGGAAGTCGTTTCTGAAAGTATTTGTATGGAGTGTAGCCATGTACGGAAGTAAAACGTGGACGGTAAATAGTTCAGACAAGAAGAGAATAGAAGCTTTCGAAATGTGGTGCCACAGAATAATGCTGAAGATTAGATGGGTAGATCACATAACTAATGAGGAGGTATTGAATAGAATAGGAGAGAAGAGAAATTTGTGGCTCAACTTGACTAGAAGAAGGGATCGGTTGGTAGGGCACATTCTGAGGCATCAAGGGTTAACCAATTTGGTATTGGAGGGCAGCGTGGAGGATAAAAATCGTAGAGAGAGACCAAGAGATGAATACGCTAAACAGATTCAGAAGGATGTAGGTTGCAGTAGGTACTGGGAGATGATGAAGCTTGCACAGGATAGAGTAGCATGAAGAGCTGCATCAAACCAGTCTCTGGACTGAAGACCACAACAACACAAGTACAGAGATAAATGGGGGTAGCAAATCAAACGAAATGCAATCTCTCTGTAACGAGCCACAGGTCTGTTACAGCAGAACACTCGGAAAATATGTCGGTGGAATTCGGGTTCACAGTCTACATGTACGAGAGTTATTCAGAGAGTAAGCTCGGATATCATAAAACATATACTGTCACATATTTTTTCAAAAAAACTTATTTTATTTAATTGCCCACATGTTTCTCTATTCTTCTACTTAGTTTCCTTATATGTTTAAACATTTGTCATAACGTTCTACAAGCTTCTGTATCCCTAAGTCAATGACGCCTGCCACTTGTCAAGATAACCAGTCTTTAACTGCTTCTTTCATGACGTCGTCCGTTACGAAATTCTTGCTGTCGAGAAACTCCTGTAGGTAGCGGAACAAGTGAAAACAGCTCGGCGCCAATGCTGGACTGGAAGGTGGATGGACAATCCGTTCCCATCCAAAAGATCCGATCAGGTTTTGAGTGTCAATGCAGAATGTGGTCTGGTATTGTCACGGAGCAACAAAACTCCAGACGTCAGAAGGCTACGTCGCTTATTCTGTATTGTTCATCGACGTTTAGTCCGGGTAGCGCAGTAAGGAGAGGAATTTCCGCAACTGCAACGTTCCTCGCTGTCAAACACCGAATCACTGACCGTATGTGGGTCGGCGGGTTGATGAATTGTTTCAAACGTTTTGAACTGACACTGTAAACAGCTGTCATTGTCAATGGAGAGAAGTCTTCCGAAGTAAGAGTGATTTCAGGTGTGCCGCAGGGGAGTGTCGTAGGAGCGTTGCTATTCACAATATATAGAAATGACCTTGTGGATGACATCTGAAGTTCACTGAGGCTTTTTGCAGATGATGCTGTGGTGTATCGAGAGGTTGTAACAGTGGAAAATTGTACTGAAATGCAGGAGGATCTGCAGCGAATTGACGCATGGTGCAGGGAATGGCAATTGAATCTCAATGTAGACAAGTGTAATGTGCTGCGAATACACAGAAAGATAGATCCCTTATCATTTAGCTACAAAATAGCAGGTCAGCAACTGGAAGCAGTTAATTCCATTAATTATCTGGGAATACGCATTAGGAGTGATTTAAAATGGAATGATCATATAAAGTTGATCGTCGGTAAAGCAGATGCCAGACTGAGATTCATTGGAAGAATCCTAAGGAAATGCAATCCGAAAACAAAGGAAGTAGGTCACAGTACGCTTGTTCGCCCACTGCTTGAATACTGCTCAGCAGTGTGGGATCCGTACTAGATAGGATTGATAGAAGAGATAGAGAAGATCCAACGGAGAGCAGCGCGCTTCGTTACAGGATCATTTAGTAATCGCGAAAGCGTTACGGAGATGATAGATAAACTCCAGTGGAAGACTCTGCAGGAGAGACGCTCAGTAGCTCGGTACGGGCTGTTGTTGAAGTTTCGAGAACATACCTTCACCGAAGAGCGAAGCAGTATATTGCTCCCTCCTACGTATATCTCTCGAAGAGACCATGAGGATAAAATCAGAGAGATTAGAGCCCACACAGAAGCATATCGACAATCCTTCTTTCCACGAACAGTACGAGACTGGAATAGAAGGGAGAACCGATAGAGGTACTCAAGGTACCCTCCACCACACACCGTCAGGTGGCTTGCGGAGTATGGATGTAGATGTAGAGAAGTAGACTACAACAGTACCAATACAAATGGCGTCGCTTGACGAGCAAGGCATGCCGGGAGTTGGTGCGCATGCGTATTTTAACGTTCGCAGGACATTTGATTAGGTACGGCGTTCCGGATCCTAGTATCAGCTGAAGCCTCTTACATACATTTGGTGAATGACGCGGCAAGAGAATGTGAAAGTCCTAGAAGCGATCAGAAATTGGTACAGTAGTAATACGTAAGCGCCATGGCGCGAGGATAATGAAATGTTCTGCGGGAATGTGCTTGGCGCCGCCGTTGGAGGTGTGCGGGAGAAGTCGGGGACGCGCGGTGGAGGAAAGCGCCCTTTTCTGGCGGTGGCGGCGGGGCATTTAGCTGCCAAAGGACAACACCCTCAAAATATAAATCTCCAAAGGTCGCTGGGCCGGTGCCAAGCGGCGGCCGCGGTTCCGCGGTCTGCCGCCAGGCGCCGCCAGCGCTGCACGTACCGTCTATATATAGCGGAACTGAACTGCTTGTTGTGCCTGCGTGGAGACACCGACTATATATATAAAGTCGCTCCCGACAGTCTGGGTATTCCCGTCCAGGTCGCAGCCATTAGGCGCAGCCAAGGGAGGACCTCCATCAAGACCGCGGCTCCACTTCTGGTACCTACCCCTCGAGTCTGCATGTGACAGGCTGGAACACTCGTAAGGATACCTCTGACAATGCGAAATGTCATTAGCGTTCACAGACTCGTATGTCAGAGTTAACTGAGAACTTAGTGTTGTGAACCTACCATGTGATATGGTCAGAGCATCAAGATATTGGCCATGAAAGCAAAGAATGCTTAGATCTGTTCAAGAGTTTTCGAACAACAGTATACTAGAGACGTTGTAACATGTTACTTCCTAGCCACACCTGATGAATGATGTTCCTCTGACCATTGTCTTTGACAGTGTCGGGATCTGGGGGATGGAGCTCATGGGCCGGTCTTACTCTAGTCGTCCTGAATGGGTTGTGACTGGAGCCTACACGGTTGGCTTATAGGGGGGAGTAATTTCGCCATGACGGCCGCTGTTCCCAACATACGTTGCAGAGAAACTTCTTAAAGTCCTGCCAGAAGAGTCCTGCCAATGAGAATGCCTACATTCCAATCCTGATTCTGACTGGCTGAAGGGCCTATATGTTGAATAATTTCGAGAAGCGGTTTGGAGCTCGTGTTATCGACGGATCGGCCGTCAGTCCTCGTGATGTTGAGGTGGCTGGTCGTGGGTCTTTTATGGCGAAGTTTGTGTTTTAAAGTGATTAACAAAAAATGGTTCAAATGGCTCTGAGCACTATGGGACTTAACTACTAAGGTCATCAGTCCCCTAGAACTTAGAACTAATTAAACCTAACTAACCTAAGGACATCACACACATCCATGCCCGAGGCAGGATTCGAACCTGCGACCGTAGCGGTCGCGCGGTTCCAGACTGTAGCGCCTAGAACCGCCCGGCCACCCCGGCCGGCATAGTGATTAACATTTCGGAACTCTGCAGTTAGTGATCCTTCGTGATCAACGAGGATGCTTTTCCCGTGCCTAAAGTGCGTTTCTGTGCGCGTGCATGGATTTCGGAGAACTGTTCTGGTTTTCTAGGCGATTGTTGGGTTTTAATGATCGTGCAAGTGCTCGATAAGGAGAGGCGTCTTACATCAGGTTGTAGAGCAAAATAGCTATCTGGGCTGTTGTATTTTAGTAAAGGACTTGGCGAGGTTTCATTGAAACAAATGTTTGATTTCCGTGGAAATTCGAGTGATGTGTTTTTGTTAGACTTGTCGCTTTATTGACACTGAACTGTAATGATGTTTTGTTGTTGTGGTCACTACCGGCGAGAGTTGGAGGCAGTGTATGCGGTGTAGCGATGTACACACTCCAGTCTAGTAATCGGAACTGGCAATCTTTCTGAAAGTAGTTGAATTGCTACAGAGCTTTTAATTATTAACTTTGGACTTGTGTGTTTAAAACCCTGTCTGGTAGGTCAGAGCAGGATTCTAGAACTTTGTTTATACTGATTTGGTCCCGTAACGTGTCTCGCGCGGCGCACATCACATCGTCATGCGTGCTGCGGGTTCGGGGCGCGGGCGCGGGTGGACGCCACAGAAGCTGCGAGGCGCCGAAGAAATAGTCATCTCAGTGTTTGGAAGACGACATGTCGTCTACGTCAACGCATCTCTACTCCCCAAGCCACAGTACGGGCTATAGTGGAAGGTATTTCTCGTGCCGGTATGTCTTTGATCCCTTTCTGCCCCATCCACGGTTGGTGAACGGGAAGAGGCTGACGGTAACTTTCTGTTGCTGTTGTTGTCGTTGTTGCTGTTGTGGTCTTCTGTCCAAAGACTGGTTTGATGCAGCTCTCCGCACTAATCTGTCCTGTGCAAGCCTCTTCATCTCCAAGTAACTGCTGCAACCTACGTCCAGCTGAAACTCCTTACTCTAGTCATAACTGACTTCTCTCTACGGTTTTTACCGTGCTACACTTATGTCCATTACCAAACTGATGATTTCTTGATGCCTCACCATTTATTCTATCAACCACTTACTTATTTTAGGCGCGTTTGCCCAATTCGATTACCGAGCGAGGTGGCGCAATGGTTAGACACTGGACTCGCATTCGAGAGGACGACGGTTCAATCCCGCGTCCGGCCATCCTGATTTAGGTTTTCCGTGATTTCCTTAAATCGCTCTAGGCAAATGCCGGGATGGTTCCTTTCAAAGGGCACGGCCGACTTCCTTCCACGTCCTTCCCTAATCCAATGAGACCGATGACCTCGCTGTTTGGTCTTCTCCCCCCCCCCCCCCCCCAAAAAAAAAGGAACAACAACCCAATTCGATTCAGTACCTCTTCATTAGTTACCCGATCGAACCATAAAATATTCAGCATTCTACTACAACACCGAATTCCAAAAGCTCCTATTCCCTTCTTGCCTGGACTGTTTATCGTCCACGTTTCAGTACCATACAAGGCTACACTCCGGACACCGTCAGAAAAGATTTCCTAGCACACAAATTTATATTCGATTTTAACAAATTTCTCTTTTTAATAAATCCTTCTCATGCTGTTTCCAGTCTGCATTCTTTTGTATGCTCTCTACTCGGCCGTCATCAGTTACTTTGCTGCCCAATTAGGAAAACACATTTACAACAATTAGCCTCTCATTTCCTAAATCAATCGCTTCATCATTTTCTGATTTAATTCGACTAAATCCCACTATCCTAGTTTTGCTTCTGTTGACCTTCATCTCATATTATCCTTTGAAGACACTGTCCATACCGTTCAAATGTTCTTTCAAGTTCTTTGCGGTCGCTCACAGAATTCTTCTCCCTGAGCTTTAATTACTACCCTAATTTTCATTTGGTTTTCCTTACTGCTTACTCGATGTACAACAGATTAAATGACGTCGGGATTAGGCTACAATCCTGTCTCACTCCCTTTTCAACCACTTCTTCCGTTTCATACCCGTCGACTCTTATGACTGCCGTCTAGTTACTGTAAAAGTTGTAAATAGCGCTTCGTTCCCTGTATTTTACCCATGCTACCTTCAGAATTATTCCATTCAACATTATCACAAGCTTTCTGTAAGCCCACGAATGCTATAAATGTAGGTTTTCCTTTTCTCGACCTACCTTCTATAGAAAGTCGTAGGGTCATTATTGCCTCGCGTGTTCCTACTTTTCTACAGAATCCAAACGGAATCCAATCTCCTATCAGTCTTTCCATTCTTCTGTAAATAATTCGTGTTACTATTTCGCAACGGTGATTTATTAAACTGTTAGTTCGGTAATTTTCACACCTGTCAGACCACGCTTTCTTTGGGATTGGAATTATTATATTCTTCTTGAAGTCTGAGGGTATTTCACCTGTCACACAAGTCTTGCTCAAGAGATGGAAGAGTTTTGTCATGTCTGGCTCTCCCAAAGCTATCAGTAGTTCTAACGGAATGTTATCTACTCCCGGGGCCTTGTTTCGACGTAGGTCTTTCAGTGCTCTGTCAAATTCTTCACGCAGTATCATATCTCCCATCTCATCATCCATATTGCCCTCAAGTACATTGCTCTTGTACAGGCGCTGTATATACTTCTTCCAATTTTCAGCTTCCCCTTCGCTGCTTGGGACTGGTTTTCCATCTGATGAGCTCTTTATGTTCATACAGCTGCTTCTCATTTTCCTGTAGGCTTAATTTTCCTGTAGGCGGTATCTGCCTTTCCCGCAGTAAATATGTTTCTAAACACTTACATTTATCCTCTATCCAGTCGTGCCTAGCCACTTTGCACTTCCTCTCAATCTCAATTTTTAGACATTTGTATCCCCTTTCGCCTATTTCATTTTCTGCCTTTTTATATTTTTTCTTTTCATCAGTTAAATTCAGTATCTCCTGTGTTACCCAAGGATTTCTATTAGTCCTTGTCTGTTTACCTATTTGATTTTCAGCTGTCTTTTACTATTTGATGTCTGAAAGCTACCCATTCGTCTCCTGCTGTATTCCTTTCCTGCTGTAGTCAATCGATGCCTAGAGCTCTCTCGAAATTCTCAACAACCTCTGCTTCTTTCAACTTATTCAGGACTCACCTCCTTAACCTCGTACTTTTTTGCAATTTCTTCAGTTTTAATCTACAGTTCATAACCAGTAAATTGTGGTCAGATTCCACATATGTCCGCGGAAATGTCTTACAATTTAAAACCTGGTTCCTAAATCTCTGTCTTACCATTCTATAATCAGTCATAAACCTTTCGGTGTCTCCAAGTCCGTTCCAGGTGTACAACCTTCTTTCATGATTCTTAAATCTGGCATTAGCGATAATGAAAATGTGCTCTGTGCAAAATTCTACTAGGCGGCTTCCTCTTTCATTACTTTCCCCCAGTCCATATTCACCTACAATTTTTTCCTTCTCTTTCTTTTCCTTCTATCGAATTCCAGTCCCCCATCACAATTAAATTTTCATCTCCTTTAACTATATAAATAATTTCTTTTATCTCGTCATACATTTCTTCAATCTCTGTATCATCTACGGAGCTAGATGGCATATAAACGTGTACTACTACCGCGTGTGTGGACTTCGCGACTATCTTGGCTACAGTAATGCTTTCGTCCGCAGCTCGTGGTCGTGCGGTAGCGTTCTCGCTTCCCACGCCCGGGTTCCCGGGTTCGATTCCCGGCGGGATCAGGGATTTTCTCTGCCTCGTGATGACTGGGTGTTGTGTGCTGTCCTTAGGTTAGTTAGGTTTAAGTAGTTCTAAGTTCTAGGGGACTGATGACCATAGATGTTAAGTCCCGTAGTGCTCAGAGCCAGTAATGCGTTCACTACGCTGTTTGACTATTTATACAAAAAACGCTACAGCTGTCTAACTTTGCTGCAGGAAGTAATCATCTGCAAGTCACTCTCCATGTCGAAACACTTTTTATGCTGTGACCTCCCTCTGCACGACCACATTGTCTGCGAACAGCCTCATAGGGCTTCAGATAGCGGATGATGCTACCAAGTATTCAGCCCGATTCATATCTGTTCGTATATTCCGTTTGCTCGTATTCTTTACGTTGGGCGACGGTGCAGAATTGTATTGAAGGCTTTCTAGGAGCCAAGAAATGAAGGGACAGCATGATATTCGCTACCCGCTGCCTTCTGGTTCTCATCAGTGAACAAAGCTATGTTTCAGACAGTCACTGCCTGTGATTTCAGTAAAGCAGTTGTTCGGTTACAGGAAAGGTATCGTAAGCGAGCACAATATTTGTGACACTTTGTAGCAAGAAATCGACGTTTAAAGTCGGCTTGTACGATGAAATGATGATGATGAAGTCCCATACTCCTTGACAGAGCGTAGGGGAGACCCGCACCGCCGTACTAGGCAAGGTCCTAGCGGAGGTGGTTTGCCATTGCCTTCCTCCGACCGTAATGAGGATGAATGATGATGATGAAGACGACACAACACCCAGTCATCTCGAGGCAGATGAAAATCCCTGACCCCGCCGGGAATCGAACCTGGAACCCCGTGCTCGGGAAGCGATAACGCTACCGCGAGCTACGGACATAACGATGAAACGGCCTACGCCTTTTTCCAGCCACTTCCATGCATGTCTGAAAGAACAGACGCTATTGACGACAGCTGTCCATCGAAATTAACTCGCTCACTGTGAATTTCTTGACATAATCTGTATTAGGTATAGATATATTTATCAATAGTGGACTACTATAAGGATGTAAACAGCTCGGCGAAGCTTCAAAGAGGAAAGCGTAGACACTTGCGGAAAAAAGGACAGAGCTCAGAACTTCATGTGAAGTGTAAAGTGGGTTAATTATCTCGCATTGGCGCCAAAGTTCACCACAATTTTGTGCAACGCCACCGTGGACGTGTCACACGATGGTAAGATCGTCAAAGCTCCCGCCCTTTCTCACATCCCAGACTTCTCTTGACGCCCCTGCCACGAAAGTCAGAACAGCGACGCCTAGCGTTGAAATAATCTAATACGTGGCCGAGGACAACACTTCAGACACACCGTTGTTCACAAGAGACGCGAAGAGGCCTTAGGGGGTAGTATAGAGGGCGTCGATGAAACTACCCCTTCCATTGGGGCGTTCATTTACGGACATTTCGCACAATTTCCAACGCGATGTGCAACAGAACGTTGTTCCTGGGAAAGTTCGACACTGCTGACAACTCCCCCAACCCCCTTCCGCACCTCATGGGACGATTCAAGCCTTGTCTAAGGACACTGAGGTACAGCAACCCACTGAATGTGATCTGACCTCTTTGGAATGGACCGAAATACAGAGTGGAATCACAAGGGATTGTTCAAAACCATTCGACGAAATTTGAAAGGGATCTGAAGTAGCAAAGGGTGTTTATACTTTTTCCGGCTTCGTGTTTCGCGCCCTTCTTTGGTATGATCATGGGACAGTGCGACATCGACAGTGCATAAATGAAACAGTAAATAGTGCCTCTAAGACACCCCAGTTCAGCAATATCTTCGGTGCCACCGGCGCACCATTGTTGAGCACTTTAAAACGTCTCTTTATAGCAGGGCTTCACAACATACGTGCTCGCGGAGCAAGCTGTGAGCAGCAAGGCGCGAGCACGGAGCAGCGCGAGCACGCTACCCCCACTACCGGACCAGAGCGGAGAGTGGGGAGAGTCATGTGAGGCACACAACAGCTGCCGCCAGTCAATGTAAATCCGCGGCCAGATAATTTTATTAGCTTAGTGTATGCCTCTACATTCGTATTAATTTGTGAACTGTTACACAATAAAAAGGTGTCACTGAAGTGTGGGATTCTCGGTTATCTTGTACTTTTTGCCCTTTACAATTGCGTTTATGTTCGGAGTAATTGTTCTTGTGCATTGTAGGCGCAGCGTGCAGTTTAAATTTCGATCAGAAAATGCGTTTCTCAGGCGCGTCTTGTTACATTTCATTGCAGGGAACAGTTGTTCACAAACATACGTGGAACCGAACATTGATGTTATTGTAGCCGCCAGTTTGTGCAAACGAGGAAATCTATGCTGAGGAAAGTGTCTGTAATTCCAAAATGTTTTTCTTGTTCTGAAATTTGTCTCTGTATTCTCTGTCACACTGCAGGTCAATAATTTCTAGTTGCAGCTCAGGGCGAATCTCTTCAATATTCGCTGAATATGGAGAGGAGAACAGATCAAAATCACTGTCTAGTGCTGTCAGATCTTGAAAGCGTTGATCAAATTCTTCCTTAAGGGCAACTAAACTATGTGAATAGCGTTCACAGTTTTTGTGAACATCTTGCATGGATGGTAATTTAGGAAAATGAGGTAGATTTCCTGTTTCCAGCTGACTTACCCAAAGTGTCAATTTCATTTTAAAAGCTCGTATTCGATCTATGAAATGAGTAATTAGCAGATCTTTACCTTGTAGTTAAATGTTCAAAGCATTCAGATGGCTAGTTAAATCTGCTAAGAACGCGAGATCACATTTCCATGAAGGCTCTTTCAATTCAGGAACACACATGTTATTTATTTCCATGAACATATTTATCTCATCTAATAGGCAAAAAAATCGATTTAATAATTCGCCACGACTAAGCCAGCGGACCTCGCTTTAATAAGGCAGGCTACCATACTGGCTTTCTACATCCTCAAGAAAGCTTTTAAATTGTCTGTGTTGTTGCCCATGCTTCCTTATATAATTGGTTGAACGAACAACAACACTCATCACATTTTTTAGAGTGATACTCTTTGCACATAAGTTTTCCTGGTGGATCACACAGTGAACGCCCCTTATTTCATTCGGCACGGTCAGTTTTTGCATTTTCTCCTTCAACAGCGCAACGAAACCTGATTTTTTTCCCTGTCATCGCTGGTGCACCGTCTGTAGACACTGAAACTAAAGAATTCCACGACAATCCTATATTTTCAACACTTACTTCAATACTACTTAAAATATCACCTCCAGTTGCAGTGTTCTTCATGGCTACTACATCGAGGAGCTCCTCCATCACCTGAAGATCTCTATTAACACCTCTAGTAAATATGGCAAGCTGTCTGTTCCAGTGATATCAACACTTTCGTCCAGAGCTAGAGAATACGCCATAAAATCTTTACAGATATTTGCAAGGTGGCTCTGGACGTCGTCTGCCATGTCCTGTATGCGACGCTTAATGGTCATGTTAGATAATGGCACAAACAGAAACTGTTCAATTTGAGATGGACACAAATGTTCCGCTGCAACTACCAAACATTCTTTTATTAAATCGCTATCAGTGAAGGGGCGCAGGGATTTTGCTAAAAGCAAAGCAATTTTGTAACTCACTCTGAGAGCTGCCTCAGCTGATTTTTCTTCGTCGTCCAGATCTTCTTCGGATAGCTTCCTTTTAAGTTTAATAGCTTCTTGTGCACGATCTGGTCCATCACATTTTCCACTTCCGTAGTCTTTCGCGTGGTACGACATATAATGTCGCTGCAAATTAAATTTCCTAAAAGAATTCAGCGTTTTGTGACGTACTAAACATTTTGCAACACCATCTTTTTCTGTAAACAGATACAATTCCTCCCAATGGGGTTTGAACTGCGAAAGCATGTTTGGGGTTACACAACGGCGACTTGACATGATTCTTAACCAGCGAAGTGACTGTTAGAGCTGATCGTAGTACTTGAAACGTTACACAGTCGGTGCGAATTCAATAGGCATGCTGCGGCCCTATTCAAACGTGCGCGCGCATTTCCCCTCCCTCCCCTCCTTCCTACTCCGCGACCTTGCACCTGCTCGCGAGCACATGCCTGAGCAGACGCGAGTACTCGCGCTCAAAACCGGCCAGTTGTTAAGCCCTGCTTTACAGGAACGTGCATTCACCGATGAGGACACGCCGGCGGAATAGGCCACACTTTCGACACTACTCAGATATCACATGCGGCTAGCGAGCGCTAATGCAGCGATATAGCAGGTTGTGTCGGTAGGGTTGCCTTACCCGCTGGAACACAGTCATCGGTAAATGAATGTCTCTGTGCAGGGACTTTTTCAAATAAACATCGGAGGTGTGCTGGTGGCACCAAGGGTGTTGCCAAACCGGCCAGGACTCTTCGACAGACCCTTTGCTCTGTTATTCCTGTGGTTGTTAGTGCAAAGGAGGCGCGATTCAAGAGGGGCTGAAAAAGCATAAACACCTCGTCATCCTTCCGATCACATTCAGATTTCGTCGAAAGATTTTGAACGACCTGTATACCAGAACAAAACTCGCGATCCCGCTGCATTGCAAAGGGGGCGAATCAGGTTCACTGGAGTTGGAGTCCCACGATGTCCTAAAAGAATTCTTGACTCGCCCCGGGATATCAGCGATGTTAAAGATTGTCAAGAACGTCGTTTTGTTGCCCATCGCTCTGGAAACGGCCGTTTTAAACAGCGAAATGTGTGCAAATGGATGACTCATGGGAAGCGGTGGTTTCATTGTCGCCCTCTGTAGCAAATCCTAAGGGCTTTTCGTGTCGATTCCGAGCGGCGAAGTGTCTGGGATTCACAGCATCTCGTCAGATAGGTGTCTTCTAGTAAAAATGTAACTGTCAAACTTAAGACATAATTTTTTAATACTAAACCGTTATTTAAACAGTTAGTTATAACTGTATGAACTAATTGTTTCGCTTGTTGTTACTATTACAGTATGCATTCTGTAACAAGACTGTATGTTTAGTTTGTTACTTCAATAAATAAATTCTTAATAAACATACGACGAAAGTCTCTCTACATTTGGAATTACGTTGGTGCTATCAACTACGGCGACGAACTTTAGAATGGTCGGCAGGGACATGAAATAAAAGTAACAAAAAATCGCATCGATCGTGAACGAAGGGAGCGTGAAGAACGCACATACGACCGTCAACTGACAATGTTGTTTCCGGGAAACCAGTACTGCTGGCGGAAAAAAAATGGACCGCAGGCAGCTGCGCTAACACACAGTTGATTTATCAGCTGGCAATAAATCATAATATTGACGCCAAATCTGGCTGTCTCCAGTACACAAAAACACGGAATGTATTAATTTTTATCCATAGTACTTCATTGTAACTAAAATATGTTGGAATTACGTGAATGTTTCGCCAGCAGGCCGGCAGCGATGGCCGAGCGGTTCTAGGCGCTTCAGTCCGGAACCGCGCGACTGCTACGGTCGCAGGTTCGAATCCTGCCTCGGTCATGGATGTATGCGATGTCCTTAGGTTAGACAGGTTTAAGTAGTTCTGAGTTCTAGGGGACTGATGACCTCAGATGTTAAGTCTCATAGTGCTCAGAGCCATTTGAGCCATTTTTCTTTCGCATGCAGTGGTTTTGACCTTAAAAGTGTTGGCTTGCCTTGAGATTAGTAATTTTCTCGCAAGATAAGGTAATAATGCGTACTGTCTCTGAGATTTCTTTCTTTAGTGTCCTTGATCAAAGCAGGCGTCTGCGATGAGTGAGGTTTTGGAAACGATATCCACACAGGACATGCTGTGATATTCAGTGCAAATCTTTACCAACAGCGACAATAGTCTTTCCGTTTAATTTCGCAGGATATTATGAAGTTTCAGGACGATCTTTCTCGAGTAGAATGCTACCTTAGAGCAGTTGCATCGCTGCTGTCCTTTTCTTCTTTTGCCTGATGGAGATGCGGTCGTTTCTCGTTTTCTGGAAGCCATAGAAGAAGGACGCAGCATGTACGTATTTACTAGATGCTAATACGCCGTATTCTGAACTGTAGCCTTACCTCTAAATAACTAGGCGAGTCTTTAATGTAAATACCGCCGTCCACATTCTTTACGTTTTTTAATTAAATTTCACGTATTTTAGTTCGGAAGAAAAATTTGCATGTAAATCTCTTGCATTTGTTTGACGCCGTCGCCAGTTCCCTTGAGCAAAGCAAACATAATCTGGTGACACTTGTTCAAAGTAAAAAAGTATATTACACTATGAAGTACAGAGTAGCGTAGATAAGTAAGCTTAATAATAGAAACATATTATATACCCACTGTCTCGAGCGGTCTTTCCATTTCTTTTCATACTTTTATATCTATTCATTTATTCAAATGTTATTAAATTCCTGTCAATCGTCAACGTTTCAGAATTATTCTACAGTATTTCACAAGAATTTCAACTCAGTAGTATGGTATATACGAAGGTAGTATAGCACTGATGACCGTGCAGCTTCTCTAGAACGAAATGATAATTAAATCGACACCCTAGTTGCAAACAGGTGTTGATATACATCATTGAGGACATGTTGAAAATGTCTGCCCCTACCAGCACTCGAACCCGGGATCTCCTGCTTACATGGCAGACGCTCTGTCCATCTGAGCCACCGAGGGCACCGAGGTTAATGTGCCTGCAGGGACTTACTCCTTGCACACTCCCCGTGAGACCCACATTCCCAACATGTCCACACCACTACATTCGTAGTGCGCCTAGTAGATGTTTGCCCAACACACCCATTACTCGTGGCAGATTAATCTACCAAGTCCCGTACGAGTTGGGGCATAGCGTTTGCGTTCGCACAAGAAGGTCAATGGCCGGGTAGCTATATTTTAACTATATATGAAGGTAGTATCTGTTCCCGAAAGAACCTATTTGCAGCTAGGGTGTCGGCAAACATCTATTAGGCGCAGTACGAATGTAGTTGTGTGGACATGTTGGGAATGTAGGTCTCACGGGGAGTGTCCAAGGGATAAGTCCCTGCAGGCGCACTATCCTCTGTGCCCTCGGTGGGTGAGATGGATAGAGCGTCTGCCATATAAGCAGGCGATCCCGGTTTCGAGTCCCGGTCAGGGCACACATTTTCAACATGACCCCAATGATGTATCTGAGCGCCTGTTTGCGGCTAGGGTGTCGATTTAATTATCATTTCATTCAGTAGTATGGCTTCCGGTGGAACCCTTCTGTGGAAGTTTATCCTTTATATTCTGAAAGAACCAAGTATGCCACGGCTTTCTAAAATTATATTATTTTGCCTTTGCGTTTATCATTATGTAACTGGCATATGAATATAGCAGATTTTCTTTGGAACTTATTAAGTTTACGATTTAAATGGTATTCATTTAATAGCTGACGCCGCATTCAAGATATTTACAGTAGACGGTTGCATGGATTTGTCCGTTTAAATACTTGCGAACAAAAAAATCGTGTATTATCACTATTCAACACATTCTAACATAATGAACATTTCTGTACGATAGGTCTTTGGTTCCACACGTTTCCATCACGTGCACCCTCTCGAAAGTTAAAATTTATTTAATCTGATGATAATAATCGGTAGTTTGTACTTCTAGCTTAGCAGGAAACTAACACCAGAATAATTTTCATAACTTGTCAGTCTACTTGAGTTTTTTCATCCACAAAGCTACGTAGTCTCATTACTGCAATTATATTTTCTTCGTCAGTATACTAAAACTGTCCACTGCTTTTTAAATTATTTATTGTTGCTTAAACATAATTTTCTTACAATTATACAAACCATTTATATAAATTGCCTTATCAGACCTGAGATCCTTGTCATTGACACACGCACGATACCTACCGGTCACTTAGGATTATACCTACTAAAGACCTTGACCTCTCAAAATGAAGTCTTTAATTACAAGGCAAGGAGCTCAAAAATGACGAATAAATGAAATGAAAATTGTTTAAGTAAATGTAGAAATACCGCAGCTTCAGCAGAGAGCACCCTCAAGCCTCCCTTTCTCTAACCGTTCTGTGTTACAAGGGGCTTACGTCTGATCACACAATACGATATCGCAAAGGTAAAGCAGTGTTAATACCGCTAAGTACGTCCGTAACGAGTATGGCAGACGCGTGCATTGTTGGACTCACCGTAGTGTCAGGCGCGAGGCCAAGTTGAAGTGGAACCACACAGATCGTCAACGGAACGTGACGTCAGCGTCAAGGTTTCTGGGGAAGAACGTTTTGACGTTGATGTCGTCTCGTCTGCTATAATCCATTCATCATAAGAATAAACCTGATGTAAAAAAACACAAACGCGATGATTGGTCAGAAATCGTAGCAACGTACACAAAACGCGATGATTGGTCAGAAATCGTAGCAACGTACACAGGTGTTGTTACGCTCTTGGAAGAGGTCCTACTTACTTATTAGATATATTATTACTAAATTACGTTAAATGGAACTTTAAGATATTCAAATGTATTAGCAGCCATCAACGTTTCCTTAATCATGCTTTAGCTACGTAGTTTTCATTTCAAAAATCGTGTACAGTCACAGCCTCTGCAGTATTGTGCTCTGATTGCCGCGCTGTTAATGCGTAGTATGAAAATGGCTGAGGCTGATTTCTGTTCCGTAGTGAAACACGAGGGTGGAACACGGTTAAAAAGTGCCGAGAAATAGGCTGTTCTTAATTTTTTTCATAAATTTACGGATATAATCAGTTCTGATGATTATTAGCGTTGTATATAATCAGTTGAAACGCAAACTCGCATAGAACGTGCAGCACAGTCGGTGGCGTAATTGAATGTAAACCAAATGCTATTATTCGTGCGTTGGTTCCTATCTCTCCAGTATCATTTTTTTCTCGTTCAATTTGAAATACCTACATCTCGTAATTATAAAACTCATCGTCATTTTTTATGAATAATACACGTCTTCTTGTTTCTAATTACATATTAGACGCGAAATTCCTGTTGCCATTTTAGATACAAATTCTTAGTTATCGATGTTTTATGAAAGACTGTTTATAAAAGTTGTTTAAATTAAGAAAACATAACAATTTAATTTTTAAGGCAAAAATGGAAAACCAAATCCTCTTTATTTGGACTATGTCCATCGTTTTATGCAACAGAGGTAGATAAGTATCGTAGAAACATGAAAAAAACAATCATTTTCACTGCATCATGGACATCGTACAAATGCTGCCTTTTTACTTTTGTTACTGTACCATTACAAAATGAACCCAGCAGAACTGATCTGGAGCCAAGTTGCGGGATTTGGCCCAAGAAGTAACAAGACTGTTAAGCTGCCAGACGAACTGGAATTAACGCAAGTCATTGCCGAACGCTGGCGGAATTTACAACGGCTCGTCATAAAATAAGAGGAGAAAATGCGGCGCCTGGTTGGCTTCGTTGATTCTGTTGTTGATAGGCTCGCTATCAACGCAGCAGGTGACACTTCCAGAACTGAAATGTATTTCTCGGATTCGGATAAGGAAGGAGCTAAGAGATTATCAGACGACTGACTGTAATTAATACTTTCAGTGGCTTCAGTATTCAGCAATACGGTGAAATCCCTGCAGTATGATTTAGCATCATACATAGCTCGCTCAGAAAAATTACCCTATGTTTACGTTAGAAATTTTCATCACTCATTGTTTGTAATTAGAATACTATGCCAGGCGAGAACGAATGCATTTTATGCTTTCCGTCTGGTCACCTAAGAACCGCGCGTTAGTGCTGGATTTTTGCCGAATATTATGTCATTCTCTTTAAAAATTAAATGACATTCGAAGCTATATTGTTTCTTTCCTCGTCTATTTTTACGTCTGAACTGCAACTGCTCACATCATTGCAGGTTAGTTGGACCGCTGGCTGACCAGAGTTGTCCAAATTTAACGCGCCGGTAAAGCTGTTGTTCCGCATTAATTATCGCTTAATCTATGTGCGTGTAACACAGCATAAAACGTATCCTTATGATCGTACTTGACTGTACTGGTCACAGCTTGGCTTCTGCTCCACGTGAAACGAAATCCAACGAGATACAAGCAAACGCGGAAGAATACTTGGTGTAATATTTACATCAGGTTTGTTCTTATGATGAACAGAGTATAGCGTCGGAAGTTGACGTTAACGTATTCTCGCTACGCTCACTCATCTGGTAGAACAGCATTTAGCGGTTCTGTGTCTTCTTAATCGTCGTATAAGGAACGTCATCAACGATTACATGGCGGTATTTACCGTTTATTTTAAGTACAAATTCGTTATTTTTGAGGTCACCTTCAGTTTCTGTAAGGAGTAATTTGCCGAGCGCCATAAATTAGAAATTCCTCGTACAGAACATGAACAATACTATCATATTATAAAGGCAAAACCTTACAGCATGAGACATATCGTGTATGATCCGCAGACTTGAATACTACTGATAAGGCATTTATTATTCTGCGTGCAGCCGTGACCGATAACTCATCCTTTCGTGGCTGCAAGCTAGCTTTCAATCCACTGCAGGCTCTTTCTCTGGTGCGGCTACTCGCTAGGTAAAAACAGTATGCATGTATATAGATCGTTCAGTTATTAAAAAAAAGGATTTAAGATATTCTGCTACGAACACGTTATGTAGTAACTTAAGCTGTAAGTGTGGCACTTTAAATTGATTCAGACACAGTACTAACTTGCGCTTCATTTTAACAATTTGTCTGAAAACACTTTAGCGCTGTGAGTGAGAGGTTTACGAGATGGATCATTTTTCCACACGACGTTCTTTCGTATGTTGGATGCTTATGATGATGATGATGATGTTGATGTTTGGTTTGTGGGGCGCACAACTGCACGGTTATCAGCGCCCGTACAAATTCCCAACCTTTGCTCAAACCATGCTCGCCACTTTCATGAATGATGATGAAATAATGAGGACAATACAAACACCCAGTCATCTCGAGGCTGGTGAAAATCCCTGACCCCGCCGGGAATCGTATGTTGGAGACAATTGTCAAAAGGTATTACGAATGCTACGACGGTAAATGAGGTCTTCTAAAGCATAGATACAGTTTATTTATCTACTGCAATTATGTACTGGGTAATGAATAAATGACACGAATTTCAACAATACAATAAAAAAATGGTTCAAATGGCTCTGAGCACTATGGGACTTAACATCTATGGTCATCAGTCCCCTAGAACTTAGAACTACTTAAACCTAACTAACCTAAGGACATCACACACATCCATGCCCGAGGCAGGATTCGAACCTGCGACCGTAGCAGTCGCACGGCTCCGGACTGAGCGCCTAGAACCGCTAGACCACTGCGACCGGCAACAATGCAATCGTACACCTGTCCTGATACCGCTACATCTCACGCATACCCCCAAAGAGGTGGCAATACATACAGCCGAGTGTTAGTAGATAATATCTCAGTAGCGTTCATCTTCGCGGATCATCCAACATACATGATATTATCCAAAGTTTTGAGTTTAATACTGCGTTGGAATCTACATCTACGTTATTACTCTGCAATTCACTATTAAGTGCCTGGCAGAGGATTCATCGAACCACATACAAGGTATTTTCTACAGTTCGACTCTCGATCAGCGAGCAGTGAAAACGAACGCTGAAATATTTTTGTGCGAGCTCTGATTTCTTTTATTTCGATTATCATTCTTCCCTATATATATGGACGACAACAAAATATTTTCACACTCTGAGGGCAAAGACGTTGATTGAAATTTCGTAAGAAGATCCTCCCACAACGAAAAATGGCTTTGTTTTAATGATTGCCACCCCAGTTCATCTATCATATCCGTGGCTTCCCTTCCGAGATAATACCAAACTAGCTGCCCTTCTTTATTTTCTATATCCTCCGTCAATCCTATATGATGCGGATCGCACACAGCACAACAATAGCACAGATCAGGGCGAACAAGCGTAGTGTAAGCCGTCTCTTGAATAGTCCTGTTGCATTTTTTAAGTGTTCTGCCAATAAGTCGCAGTCTCTGCTTTCCTTCACCCACAACATTATCTATGTGATCTTTCCAACTTCAGTTATTCGTAAATGTAATTCTTAAGTATTTAGTTGAGTTTAGAGACTTTAGATTTGTGTGATTTACCGTGTAACCGAAATTTAGTGGATTCCTTATACTACTCGTGTGGATGACTTCACACTTTCCATTATTTAGAGTCAATTGCCACTTTTCGCACCCTGAAGATGTATTGTCTAAATCGTTTTGCAATTCGTTTTGATCATCTGATTACTTTATAAGACGATAAATGACAACATAATCTGGAAACAGTCTAAGTGAGATGTTCAGATTATTTCCTATGTCCTTTATGTAGATCAGGAACAGCAGAGGTTCTACAACACTTCCTTGGGCTCAAAATGGCTCTGAGCACTATGGGACTTAACATCTTAGGTCATCAGTCCCCTAGAACTTAGAACTACTTAAACCTAACTAACCTAAGGACATCACACACATCCATGCCAGAGGCAGGATTCGAACCTGCGACCGTAGCAATCCCGCGGTTCCGGACTGAAGCGCTTAGAACCGCACGGCCACCGCGGCCGGCTACACTTCCTTGCGTTACGCCAGATATTACTTCTGTTTTAGTCTACGACTTCGCGTCAGTTACTGCGAACTGTGACCTTTGTGACAGAAAATCACGAATACAGTCGCGTAACTGAGACGATACTCCATAGGCACGCAGTTGGAATCTACATCTACATGGATACTCTGCAAATCACATTTAAGTGCATAGCAGAGGGTTCATCGAACCACCTTCACAATTCTCTATTATTCCAATCTCGTATAACGCGCGGAAAGAACGAACAGCTATACCTTTCCGTAAGAGGTTTGATTTTCCTTATTTTATTATGGTCATTGTTTCTCCCTGTGTAGGTCGGCGTCAACAAAATATTTTCGCATTCGGAGGAGAAAGTTGGTGATTGAAACTTTGTGAGAAGATACCGCCGCAACGAAAAACGCCTTTGGTTTATTGATGTCCATCCCAAATCCTTTACCATTTCATTGACACTCTCTCCCCTATTTCGCGATAATACAAAAAGTGCTGCCCTTCTTTGAACTGTTTCGATGTATTCAGTCAGTCCTATCTGGTAAGGATCCCACACCGCGCAGCAATATTGTAAAACAGGACGGACAAGCGTAGAGTAGGCAGTCTCCTTAGTAGATGTGTTACATTTTCTAAGTGTCCCACCAATAAAACGCAGTATTTGGTTAGCCTTCCCCACAACATTTTCTACGTGTTCCTTCTAATTTAAATTGTTCGTAATTGTAATTCCTAGGTATTTAGTTGAATTTACGGCCTTTAGATTTGACTGATTTATCGTGTAACCGAAGTCTAACGGATTCCTTTTAGCAGTCATACGGATGACCTCACACTTTTCGTTATTTAGGGTCAATAGCCAATTTTCGAACCGTTCTAAATCGTTTTGCAGTTTGTTTTGATCTTCTGATGACTACTAGTCGAGTAACGACAGCGTCAGCTGCAAACAACATAAGACGGCTGCTCAGATTGTCTTCCAGGTGCCATCTGCAAACAACCTAAGACGGCGGCTCAGATTGTCTTCCAGATCGTTTATATAGATAAGGAACAGCAAAAGGCCTGTAACACTTCCTTGGGGAACGCCAGAAATCACTTCTGTTTTACTCGATGACTCTCCGTCAACTACTACGAACTGTTATCTCTCTGAGAGGAAATCACAAATGTAGTCACGTAACTGAGACGATATTCCATAAGCACACAATTTCACTACAAGCCGCTTGTGTGGCACAGTTTGCAAAAGCTTTCTGGAATCTAGAAATTCGAAATCAATTTGAAATCCTTCGTCTACAGCACTCAACTCTTCGTGCGAGTAAAGAGCTAGTTGTGTTTCACGAGAACGATGTTTTCTAAATCCCAGTTGACTGTGTGGCAATAGACAGCTCTCTCCAGGTAATTCATAATGTCATAACGCAATGTATGTTCCAAAATCCTGCTGCATATCAACGTTAATAGGCCTGTAATGTACTGGGTTACTCCTACTATTTTTCTTGAATATTGGTGTGGCTTGTGCAACTTTCAAGTCTTTACTTACGGATCTTTCGATGAGCAAGCGGTAGTGTGTGACTGCTAAGCTTTTGTCTGAGCGTACTCTGAAAGGAATAGTTCACACAGTGTAAGAAAGATTTCATGTATAATGTTCGGCTAATTACTTCTTATATGGCTTGAAAATGGGCTTAAAACGGACACTAGTCCGTTGTATTACGCGCTTTCTGTTTCTGCAGTTTCTCAGCGCAGACAAGAGCGCCGTGGTAGCCGCTGGCAGAGCGCGCCCTTCCCCACGCAGGCAGCGGCAATACGCCGGCTAGCAGCTCGGGTTTCCCGCGATCAGCGTGACGGCGCGTAGACTGGGCGCGCGTGCTACTCGCCTCACGCCACGCGCCAGACTCCCCGCCTCTCCGCTGCTACACGGCGCTGAGACCCGGCCAAAAGTCTGTATCTGGTGTGCAACCCGACATAATTACAGGCCAATATCATCGTCGGTAATCTGGTATAGAATTACGCCACATCTTTTTTGCTCGCGTATTTCGACACCAACGGAAAAATATTCGTATCGGAGCACAAAAAAGGCGAATATGCTCCTGTTTAATAGACTGATTCAAAAGCTGCCTCATTCTACCTTCATGAGCGTTATTAAAAATTTTAGCATGCGAACATGTTCGCACTCCTTTTCACATGCAACTCACCTCTAGCTCCGCCTAGTTGCCCTAACTGTAACTCGCTCACATCCAGCCGCGCGGAGTGACCACGCGGTTCGAGGCGTCATATCACGGATTGCACGGCCCCTCCCGCCGGAGGTTCGAGTCCTCCCTCGGGCATGTGTGTGTGTGTGTGTGTGTGTGTGTGTGTGTGTGTGTGTGTGTGTGTGTGTGCGTGCGTGCGTGTGTGTGTGTGTGTGTGTGTGTGTGTGTTGTTCTTAGCATAGGTTAGTTTAAGTAGTGTGTAAGTCTAGGGCTCGATGACCTCAGCAGTTTGGTCCCTTAGGAATTCACACACACTCGCTCACATCCACTAGTCCATCGCTGTAAGCCTCTCATAACCTTCCACTCCACTTGCCCATTCTCACCCACTCATTCGGCCCTACTCATTGTCATTATCTCTTTGTGCGTCTCTCGAATTGCCACTGTCTCCCGTCTCACAGTCTCCTTCGTTCTGTCCTACCAGACACTGTCAGTGTCTCCCACTTGTTCTCTTACTGGTATTTTCTCATTCATTCCTTCCCAATGCTGCTGTCTCTTCTCACTGTCGCTATCTCTCTCTCCCTTGTTGTCATTGTCATATACTCCGTGTCTCATTATCACGGACTCTCACCAACTTCCACTTCCTCCTTCTCCTTATTTCTCTCCAACTGGCCCTGTCTTCTTCAGTCTTTTCCTAGCATTCTTCTATCAATGTGAAGTAAGTTCCACTACCACTGTGTCCCTCTCTTTCTCTCGCACTGTCACTGTCCCGTTAGCTCTTACCATACCGCAGCCACTGTCTGCTATTTTTTCTTGCTCTTTTCCACTGCCTCTCTCTCGGCAAAAAAAAGGGCGAAAGTGTTCGAATGTCGAAATTTTTAAAGGTGCTGAGGAAGGTATAATGAGGTAGCTGGTGCCCCACTTTTCAGTCAGTCTTTTAAACTACACTCCTGGGAATGGAAAAAAGAACACATTGACACCGGTGTGTCAGACCCACCATACTTGCTCCGGACACTGCGAGAGGGCTGTACAAGCAATGATCACACGCACGGCACAGCGGACACACCAGGAACCGCGGTGTTGGCCGTCGAATGGCGCTAGCTGCGCAGCATTTGTGCACCGCCGCCGTCAGTGTCAGCCAGTTTGCCGTGGCATACGGAGCTCCATCGCAGTCTTTAACACTGGTAGCATGCCGCGACAGCGTGGACGTGAACCGTATGTGCAGTTGACGGACTTTGAGCGAGGGCGTATAGTGGACATGCGGGAGGCCGGGTGGACGTACCGCCGAATTGCTCAACACGTGGGGCGTGAGGTCTCCACAGTACATCGATGTTGTCGCCAGTGGTCGGCGGAAGTTGCACGTGCCCGTCGACCTGGGACCGGACCGCAGCGACGCACGGATGCACGCCAAGACCGTAGGATCCTACGCAGTGCCGTAGGGGACCGCACCGCCACTTCCCAGTAAATTAGGGACACTGTTGCTCCTGGGGTATCGGCGAGGACCATTCGCAACCGTCTCCCTGAAGCTGGGCTACGGTCCCGCACACCGTTAGGCCGTCTTCCGCTCACGCCCCAACATCGTGCAGCCCGCCTCCAGTGGTGTCGCGACAGGCGTGAATGGAGGGACGAATGGAGACGTGTCGTCTTCAGCGATGAGAGTCGCTTCTGCCTTGGTGCCAATGATGGTCGTATGCGTGTTTGGCGCCGTGCAGGTGAGCGCCACAATCAGGACTGCGTACGACCGAGGCACACAGGGCCAACAACCGGCACCATGGTGTGGGGAGCGATCTCCTACACTGGCCGTACACCACTGGTGATCGTCGAGGGGACACTGAATAGTGCACGGTACATCCAAACCGTCATCGAACCCATCGTTCTACCATTCCTAGACCGGCAAGGGAACTTGCTGTTCCAACAGGACAATGCACGTCCGCATGTATCCCGTGCCACCCAACGTGCTCTACAAGGTGTAAGTCAACTACCCTGGCCAGCAAGATCTCCGGATATGTCCCCCATTGAGCATGTTTGGGACAGGATGAAGCGTCGTCTCACGCGGTCTGCACGTCCAGCACGAACGCTGGTCCAACTGAGGCGCCAGGTGGAAATGGCATGGCAAGCCGTTCCACAGGACTACATCCAGCATCTCTACGATCGTC
The DNA here is from genome assembly GCF_023898315.1 of Schistocerca nitens. NCBI lineage: Eukaryota > Metazoa > Arthropoda > Insecta > Orthoptera > Acrididae > Schistocerca > Schistocerca nitens. Next base: position 301,145,275 of record NC_064615.1, on the reverse strand, counting down.
TCCATGGGAGAATAGCAGCCTGCATTGCTGCGAAAGGTGGATATACACTGTACTAGTGCCGACATTGTGCATGCTCTGTTGCCTGTGTCTATGTGCCTGTGGTTCTGTCAGTGTGATCATGTGATGTATCTGACCCCAGGAATGTGTCAATAAAGTTTCCCCTTCCTGGGACAATGAATTCACGGTGTTCTTATTTCAATTTCCAGGAGTGTAGATTACATTCGCCTTTGTTTGCCCTGCGATAGGAGGATTTTTACAGCTGGTTGTCTTCTTTTTCCTGCTACAACAGGGCATGTCACTCATATGACAAGAACTGTACACTCTGATAGTTTACTTACGTGAAACTGAAAAAAAAGCAAAAGCAATTTTACACCTCAGATCTGATTTGACATGCACAAAAATTTTCCGTCTGCTTCAGTACTACAACATTGTATTACGAGAATCCTTCTGATGATAAAGGAGACACTTTACAGCATTCTTCTTTGTGCTACTTTACTTCGTAAACTACGTTTTCACCTCATGGCGGATTTTACAAGTAGGGTAACTTCGAACCTCTGTACCTCGGAAACGTATAAAGAGATCAAGAAAATTTTTAAGGTTTTCCGAAATCAGCATCTTCGGAAAATGTAAAAACGTCAGCTATTTGCTTCGCATAGCCGTCTTCGAATCCGCAGCTCGGTTCTGGTACCCAAAAACTATGTTTCTGGCGGGATTCTCGATAACGGATAAAGAGTTTGTGAAACGATAAGATGGCACTTTTAGATAAATGCCTAAAGAATATACCCTTAAAATTTGAGCAATTTTCTGCCGTTAGTTATTTAGATATCCGTCGCTAACGGCGAAAAAGATAAAAAAACGCGTTTTACAGAAAAAACGAGTTTTACAGTTTTTCCCAGGAACCCCCAACGAACTAAATGGTGCCTCCATAAGCCGCTTAAGGCCCACCTTAGACCACGTCTAATACACACATCAAAAAAGTTTTGCATCACCCCGGTTACCAGAACTCCTGAACATAGATGTTGACTGTGGATATTCTATCACAGACACAGTGCCCTTGACTGTTCAGAGACGTCACTAAACCCGCCCAAAGATGTGAACAACCATGCATGAGCAGCGCCTATTAGACGGAGGGGCTCAGACAGCAAATCAGTGTCAGACGTTCCACCAGGAAGGAACTACACGGCTCATGTTGGCCTAGACGGTCAATACCGCTGTTCGATCGCATCCGCATTGTTACTTTGTGCCAGAAAGGGCTCTCAACAAGGGAAGCATCCAGGCGTCTCTGAGTGAACCAAAGCGACGTTGTTCGGACCTGGAGGAGGTACAGAGCGACAGGAACTGTTGATGACATGCCTCGCTCAGGCCGCCCAAGGGCTACTACTGCAGCAGATGACCGCTACCTACGGATTACGGCTCTGAGGAACCCTGACAACAACGCCACCATGTTGAATAATGCCTTTCGTGCAGCCACAGGACGTCGTATTACGACTGAAACTGTGCGCAATAGGATGCATGATGCGCGACCTCACTCCTGACGTCCATGGCGAGCTCCATCTCTGCAACCACGACACCATGCAGCGAGGTACAGATGAGCCCAAAAACATGCCTAATCGACCGCTCAGGATTGGCAACACGTTTTCCTCACCGATGAGTGTCGCATATACCTTCAACCACACAATCGCCGGAGACGTGTTTGGAGGCAACCTGGTCTGGCTGAACGCCTTAGACACACCGTCCAGCGAGTGCAGCGAGGTGGAGGTTACCTGCTGGTTTGGCGAGGCATTATGTGGGGCCGACGTACGCCGCTGGTGGTCATGGAAGGCGCCGTAACGGCTGTACGATACGTGAATGCCATCCTCTGACCAATAGTGCAACCATATCGGCAGCATATTGGCGAGGCATTCGTCTTTAAGGACGACAATTCGCGCCCCTATCGTGCACATCTTGTGAATGAATTCCTTCAGAATAGCGACATCGCTGGACTAGAGTGGCCAGCATGTTCTCCAGAAATGAACACTATCGAACATGTCCGGGATAGATTGAAAAGGGCTGTTTATGGACGACGTCACCCAACAACCACTCTGAGAGATCTACGCCGAATCGTTGTTGAGGAGTGGGACAATGTGGACGAAAAGTGCCTTGATGACCTTTGGATAGTATGCCACGACGAATACAGGCATGCATCAATGCAAGAGGACGTGCTACTGGGTATTAAAGGTACCGGTGTGTACAGCAGTCTGGTCCACCACCTCTGTAGGTCTCGCTGTATGGTGGTACAACATGCTATGTGTGGTTTTTATGAGCAATAAAAAGGGCGGAAATTATGTTTATGTTGATCTCTATTCCAATTTTCTGTACATGTTCTGGAACTCTCGGGCCCGTTGTGATACAAAATTTTTTTTGGTGTGTATAGAAAAAGAACAACCGATTTGCTCCAAGTGTGTAATATTCAAACTTTGACCTTGTACCGTGGAATAGTTACTGTAAGACGCTCCTCCTGTTGGGTATACAAATGACCCCTGGCCCAATCCCAAGGGCTATCCAAAAGACTTGACCCCTACGTTTCTATCACGACCCGAGGTATGATTCAGGGGGGTTTGTAGGTAAATGAATGGGGAGAATGGTGTTAAACTGATATATAACATAATTTACTCATTCATTGTATTGAAGAAGACAACTGCATAAAATCTTGCTATCAAAGTATTCAAATGTGGAATAAGGGCGGGTCACCTGACACGCAGTCTGAGTTAATGACTCCTGATTTGCAGTGTAAGGTCGAAAGGTTAAAGATTCTAGAAGTGCAGTGTGACTTGAAATTAAACCAAACACTCAGAAAGCCTATCTGACTATAAAGTTATGTGGGCACCTATGACTGACTGCGAAAATGTAAAGCAACTAACTGAATCTAATACGCAGCTCAGAGGTGAATCTCATGCAAATACATGGAACAAACTGTTGTTGAAATCAAGTTATTAGCAAATGCAAGGCTGAATCTGGATTATAAACTGGAGTAAGTGAAGATTATTGAGCATTGCTCGTCCAGTAAAATTCCCTACGACCTAATCGCTGCTGGATCGGTCTCACCGTGTTATCCTTTGAGATGCCGAAGCGTAAGATGGTTGGAAGTTGTGAAGTATTGCGCCGCCTGGTGTGAAGTTAGCCTCTCATGTCGCGAGGACTGCGGTGGATGAGAGCGGCAGACAGCCACGGCAGGTATCGCGGGGCGGCGCTTCTCGGACGACGTCAGCAACGATAGCCCTACTCGATGGCAGCTTCAAGAGTGTCCTTTCTGAAGCTCTGAGATTTACCTTTCCGGTTCGGTTTACGGGACCGATCGTCCGTTACAGTTAGGTGGGATGGGCATTAGCGAATCAGAATTGTTGTTACTTTTATAAAATTGTCCTTTGTGTATCTTAGTTTATTATGGTTAACCACTAGTCTTTCAGGGGGCGTAAATGTCCTATCGACTCCCACTTCCCTGTCTCCAGCCAGTGGTGGGGTTCGTTTTCAGTTTTACGTTTACTTTCGTCCCTGCCACCAGTCCTCTCGGTCACAACTATTTTCCGTCTCCGTCTCACTATCTCCAGCGCTCTATACGTGACAGTTTATTGTTGTCAACGATGTGAAGCTTGCATTTCAAGTGAAAAAAATTAATAAAAAAAAACAGATTCTGATGTCCTTTTCACGTGCGAAAAGTGGAAAAATCTTATGTTTTGCGCGATAACTCGCTCTTTCAAGAGGCGTCAGTTGTATATGTCTTGCAGTCTTCTGGGTTGGGCGTTTCCTTACAGCAAACTTGGGAAGCGAGCCTTATCTGGGACCAGAACGCTTCCGCTAATCTCCCAGGGCGCGCATTGTGTCCGAAGGGGCTGCGACGATCCTGTCGGCCTCGCGCTCCCGCCTTGTGCCCAGGCAAAGGAAGCGTCCACTCCCGCATCTGATTCGTATAACTTCGTAGCACTGGGGCAGCATACCACTATGCGATTGACGTAGTCTGAGGGATTTGAATGGCCCCAGAAAAAATCCCGTTCTTATTCTCGGCGTTTTTGGACAAATTAGTACTGCATGCTGTCGCGTGCGTACCGGTTTCTGGAGAACGAAAATCTCCTCTGAAAACAACGATTTGTGAAACGCACCTCGATCTCGTCACCTAAGAGAGCCAGGAAGCAGTAAATACCGGCGCCCAGATAGAAGCCGTGTTGCTTGATTTCCAGAGAGTATTAGATACAGTTTTATAGTTTAGTGGACAAAATACGAGCTTAATGAGTAACGGACCCGACTGGTGACTGTTCTAGCCTTCTTAGCAGGCATAGCTCAACACGTCATTCGTAAGGAAGCGAAATCAGCAGTTGTAAAGGTTGCTTTGGGTGTAGGCCAGAGGAGTGTTAATGGGTCGCTACTGTTTAGAATTTGTAGTGCGTCCCGTTGCGAACTCCATGAGACTATTCTTAGACGACGGTGTTGTACCTAAGGAGATTGCGACGCCAGAAGACCAACGAAATCCGTGGTATCTACAGAGGATTGTACTGTTGATGCAAGAAGTGGCAGTTGACTCTCAGCCTGAAAGAATGTGAATCAATCCGCATAAATAGGCGAGAAGGTTTACTAACTTTCCATACGCTATTGACAATAAATACTGGGAACGCTAAAAACCACAAAACTGGAGTAATAATCCCGAGCGACCTAAAAAGAAATGACCACATATAACTAGTTATAGGAAAAGCGTATGGGTGACTGAGGCCGACTGGAAAAATGTTAAGGAGATATAAATGATCCACGAAAGAAATGGTTGAGAAATCACTGGTTTCGACAGCTTCTTAGGTATTACTGGTACCCTTATCATGTAGGACTGATAGAAAGAGAGAGAGAGAGAGAGAGAGAGGGAGAGAGAGGAGGTTCAAAGAATAGCGACATTTCCTTCATGAGGTCGTTTACTAACCGTGAGACCATTATGGAAACACTCAACAAACTCCTGCGACAGACGCGTTGAGTGCCAAAAGGGGTTCGATGTTGAAATTCCGACAGCGTACACTCCAAAAACACACTACTTTCTGTCGCATTCGACTCGCGAAATGACGACGGCGAGAAAATCAGGGAAATCAGAGTTGATGAGAGGCTTGCACTCAGTCGTCCTTCCCTCGCACCTTTGCGCATGGCAGAGGGAAGTGGCAATAAAATACAGAAGTGCTAGCAGAAGTACACAGCGCCACAAGGTGCGCGGTGGCTTGGCGGCGTATAGATGTAGATGTAGATTTGCTATTAACCGCAATTTGCTGCAGATCACTTGAACAGACAATTGTTCGTCGTGACTGGTAAAAAGTATAGGTCACACCTATCTACTATCGAAGGAAGTTGAAGTGATCCGCAGAACATGCGTTCTCTGCCACCGACATTTTGTCATGTCTTGGCCCACGGTATGCTGTAAAGTGTTATGCCTTCATACAGAGAAATATGTTCACCTTCTTGTTCCTAGACTTGTCCCGTGTCTTCACGGGCTCGTCGTCCCCCCCACCCCCCCACCCCCCGCCGTTATGGAATCTGTGAGCCCCATCTGTCTGCGTCTAGTGTTTTCTGATGTGCAAGAGCGTCGACGTTTTCTAAATGTTTGCGCATCGTGTAACCGAGGTGAGATGTGGGACCAGCCCGGCATTCGCCTATTCGTACATGGAAAACCTCCTAAAAACCACATACAGGCTGGATGGTCGGCCGCCACACCGACCCCGTCGGTAATCCAGCAGGCGGATTAGATCCTGAGCCGACGCGCCTCCAAATTTCCATAATTTCAAGCGTTTAGTCGAGATTTCTAGCAAAATCATAAAAAGAGTCGACAGACAAATCTTGGATATACTAATACACCAAGTCGTGGGTGACATGGCAGACAACCCAGCGCACAGGGGAGCAGGACGAGCGCCCCATTGGTGTGCGTAAGTTCACAGAGTAGAGCGTTAACACACGCAGTGCAGCAAGGTGACAGAACAACGGTGTTGACGAATTCTTCAGGACCGTGTCTCAGGTTAATCAGTTCGGATTCAAATGTGAGCTGACCGTTTATGGTCTGGAAATGACGTAAAGCACGTAGGCAAAAGAATGATTGCATTCCTTGGACATGAATTTCCGGAAGGAATTTCGTGTCACTAAAGCGACCGTGTTCATACACATACACACACACACACACACACACACACACACACACACACACACACACACCTTTACCCCATGTTAATAATTATCACTTTCGGTTCGGTTCGTTTAGTTACAACTAAATGAAACGAATTATTTCGTCACATACGCGTTTCTCCATTGTTATTTGAAAGGCATCACCAAAGCTGTGAAATATATACATATTTGTGTTTACATTATTTTGTTTTACGTATTGGACGTCGTACATTGAGGTTATAAACACTTTTCGCACTTTCTGATTTTTTGTAACGTAATAATCCCACTTGCAAATTTCGTAGATGCTGCTCTACATCTGTTCTTGTTCCCGCTTTATACCTTTCGTTCTGATTATTGCCATTCGCCGTTTTCATTTGCACAGCACTATAATATGAATACTCTACACGTGCTGGTTTTACGGTTTTATAGCTGTCGTTCAGTGTATTCCTATTCGCAATTTCGTTTCCACTATAAAATGAAATCAACACAGTATTCACCTTCAAGTTCTCTGGAATTGTAATTGCGAACGGCAACAATCAAAAGAACAGCCAAACAATAGGCTCAAGAACAGATGTAGAATAGCATCTGCAAGATCTGCAAATAGAAATTTCAACTATTATCACGTCATAAAAAAATCACAAACTGCCAGAAGTACTTACAATCCTCAATAAATAATGACCAATGAGTAAAACAAAATACTTTAAACTCAAATATGTGTATATTTCACGCCACTGATGACACTTTTCAAAAAAGTGAAACGCGTATGACACGAAAAAATTCGTTTCATTCAGTTGTAACTAGCGGAACCCAAAGTGATGATTTTTAACATAATATTGCACGCAACTAACACCTCTACAGGTTTGTAGTGTATCTGTTTCTAAAAACTTTTACTTATTTCATTTTTGTTTTAGTGGTGGTACATGACGGTATCCAACTAATGCTTGAGCCATGACTGGTAGCATTTAATCAGTTGTATGACTACGCTGACTCACACGGCAGTCTTACGACATGGAGGTCTCATGCTCCAAAAATACAATACAAGGTTATGCAAGGCCATTAAGCACCGGCTTTACGATGATTACATCTTATGCAACACTGTTTACCAAGCGACGTACGACGGAAAGTAGTTCTAAAACGCTGGGTTCACAGCCGTTTTAACACGGAAGCGTGAACGAGAAGGAATTGATGGGGAGTAGATGTCTAACCAGTGTCATTTGTAGGCCACAGTCAACTAAAGTGCGGGGTGAGATAGCAGCAAAAGATTTAGGAGCTTCATTTTTGCACTGTGTTCAAAATTCGGTAAACACCGATAAAAGGACGCTGCAGATGGTCTGTATTAAAACATGGTGGACGATTTGATGGCAAAATAACTAACTAAAATGCAAATTAGGCTTATTTAAAGCTATACAAAGTAGTGTATCGTGGTAGTCAGAGGTACGATTCCTAGTGAAACACACTTCACAACATTTTAAACACTGATAGCTGGGAGAAATTGTCAATTAACTGACTCACGTGGCAAGTAACACATTAGTTCAAATCTGTGTGAATTACCAAGGGACCAAACTGCTAAGGTCATCGGTCCCTAGACTTACACACTACTTAAACTAACTTATGCTAAGAACAACACAAACACATTAGTTAGCCCGTAATCACACATGAGAAACGCTAAAATTTGGTATTAAGCAGTAATGTGGAGAAAAAATAATTTTTTGTTGTGGTTCCAAATATTATCTTTCGCTTTCCAGGAGGCTTATGGAGACGAAGATGAGCGCCATAGCACCCCTAACTATCGATGGGAGTAGTGGCTGAAGTCAGCAAGAGTACTGTACGCAGAGAATCGAAACCACCCCTGAAGATGTGCTCCGAAGATTGGTACCAAACGGTGAGTTGATCAGTAAAAGGCGTCGCCTTTAGCTTAATAGCACGGAAAAGTTCAAAAATCGTAACTTTATGCTACTCACAGACAGATGGGGCGCAGAAATTACATACCTGATGTTAATACGATGATATCCGTCCAGGAACAATGCACTGATGGAAAAATTCGCCACACCAAGAAGGAGTTGTGCGACATAAACGCAAGTTGCTAGCAACAGAAAGATGATGTTTATTCAGATTTCGCGCCAGTCGCGTAAGAGTGGCGCTAGTAACGCCACTATGAGAAGGCAAATCAGATTTTCTTTAAACACCCGCTGTAGCGGCCGTGAGCGATAGTTACCTTTCAGGTTGGACTAGTGAGTTGATGTTAGGCGCGAATGCTTTTAAGGCTACAAAGACGCCGTTATCAACACCGCACTGTGTTTGAACGAGGTCGTGTAATAGGGCTACGAGGAGCTGACTATTTTTTCTGCGATATTGCAGAAAGATTTGGCAGGAATGGAGCTGCTGGCAGCGGTGTTCACGAAAATATACGATCGAAAGAAGAGAGGGAAGACCACCGTGTTCGGGTATGGCTCTGGCCCATCGTACTGCAAAATGGCTCTAAGCACTATGGGAATGGGACTTAACATCTGAGGTCATCAGTCCCCTAGAACATAGAACTACTTAAACCTAACTAACCTAAGGACATCACACACATCCATGCCCGAGGCAGGATCCGAACCTGCGACCGTAGCAGTCGCGCGGTTCCGGACTGAAGTGCCACTGCGGCCGACATCGTACTGCATCTGCAGCAGCAATTTGAGCGGCAGTTGGCACCACAGCGACACAACGAACTGTTACAAATCGGTTACTTGAATGACAACTCTGAGCCAGACGCCCTGCCGTGTGCATCCCACTGGCCCCAGACCACCGTCATTTACAGCTGCAGTGGTGTCAAGCTCATTGGAAGACAGGGTTGAGGTCTGTTTTGTTTCCTGATCAAAGCCTCGTTGTCAGTGATGGCCGTTTCTTGGTTAGGAGGAGGCCAGTTGAGGGCCTACCACCAACCTGTCTGCGTGCTGGACACATTGGACCTACACCTGGAGTTGTGGTCTGGGGGTGCGATTTCGTATGACACCAGGAGCACTCTCGTGGCTACCCCACGCACTCTGACGGAAAATTTGTACGCCAGTCTGCTGCTTCGACCTGTTGCTCTGCAATTCATGAACAGCGTTCAAGGGTACGTTTTCCAACAGGATAACGCTCGCCCACATACCGCTGTTGTAACCCAACATACTCTACAGAGTGTCGACATGTTGCTTTGGCCTGCTCAATCACTATATCTGTCTCCAATAGAGCACATACGGGACATCATCGGATGATAACTCCAGCCGGCCGCTGCTACGGTCGCAGGTTCGAATCCTGCCTCGGGCATGGATGTGTGTGATGTCCTTAGGTTAGTTAGGTTTAAGTAGTTCTAAGTTTAGGGGACAGATGACCTCAGATGTTAAGCCCCATAGTGCTTAGACCCATTTGATCCATTTTGAACGATAACTCCAGTGTTGTCCGCAAACAGCGTTAACCGCCCCTGTATTGACCGGCCAAATGCTACAGGCATAGAACTTCATCCCAAAAATGGTTCAAATGGCTCTGAGCACTATGGGACTCAACTGCTGAGGTCATTAGTCCCCTAGAACTTAGAACTAGTTAAACCTAACTAACCTAACGACATCACAAACATCCATGCCCGAGGCAGGATTCGAACCTGCGACCGTCGCGGTCTTGCGGCTCCAGACTGCAGCGCCTTTAACCGCACGGCCACTTCGGCCGGCAACTTCATCCCACAAACTGACATCCGGCACCTGTACAACACCATGCATGCACGTGTGCTTGCTTGAATTCAACATTCTGGCGGTTACACCGGTTATTAATGTCAGTATTTCACATTTGCAATGGCTTATCTCGCTTTTACATTAACATGTGATCCTGAGTGTTAATCACTTAAATATGTTACCTACACAAACGTATTCCCAAAATTTCCTTACTCTACATTAATCACTTTTTGGTGTTGCGATTTTTTTCTGTCATTGTAATAACAGAGCTAAATCCAACAATAACGACTGCCCATAACAAAATGGGTACCATTCCATAACAGAAGTGTAAACTGAGGTCCTCTACTGTACCTTAGCGTCTGTAAGTTTAACAATAAGTTGTAGAAGTCAGTGGAATGCGACGATTTGGCGCGCGGTAGAGCGACACGCTAATTAAATCCGTCCATGGACTCACGTGAAAAGTGGTAGAACACCAAGATGCAGCGCGCAAGTCTATATATATATAAACTGACTGATAAACTGTCGTTGCAAATGCCTTTTGTTTTGCTTCGCATACTAAGTAAGTCTACCTTTCTGCGCTTGAAGATTAGTTGGCTGCGACGCAATTACGCGTTCTTCAAATGAAGTAATAATGTTTAAAGCTTATTAATCTTATCAGGCGTCAAGGCATGCAGATCACTTAAATATTAGTGCCAGAGCACCGTGCGATGTGAGCTACCGGACGGATCCCAGCTGGCGGATAGCGGATGCTCCTTAGATGTGGGGGTTACATATGAATGAGGGGAAACCCTAAAGGTAGAACCGGACCGAGTCAGCAGGATCACGGGTAGCTTATAACGAAACTACACTCAGTAAATACCACATACGCTCAATGATAATCCGGTGTCAAAGCGAGTAGGTATAAGTCGCATTCGGGAGGACTGTGGCTCGAACACGCGTCCGGCCATCCTGATATAGGTTTTCCATATTTCCCTAAATCGCTTCAGGCAAATTCCGGGATGGTTCCTTTGAAAGATCACGACCGACTTCCTTCCCTAATCCGATGGGACTGATGACATCGCTGTTTTGTCTCCTCCTCCAAATCAACCAACTGCTAAAAGTGCTGTCTCTGCTGTATTGCTGGCAGAGATTAGCATAAAGATTACGGGAAGAGAGATCCTAGCAGAAAACATAAAGTTGGAAATACCTCTATAATTTGCGTTAGTAATTCTATTGGCTCGTTTGTTGCGTTGACAGCCTCTTCATTAGGTCCAAAACTTACGCCTCGACAGAAATGGGGAAAAATGTATTCCCTTCCGAGAAGACATAGTGACAAGTTAACTCCATCAAAAAACATTTACGTATCATATTCGACGTCCACAACAGAACAGCCTTCCAAACGCGAGATTTGTAATCAGCACGGGCGCTCTGTTTGTACATGTTGAGTCACACAAACTACCTCTTCCTTATAGTCACCACCAAGTCAAGATCTCTTAAGATGTTGGGAAGGGCCAGATTTACCGAGCTTTTTTCGGTCCGCTTGACCCTAGAAGTGGATTCGATACATGGTTAGAGTTTACCAGGACAATGGCAAACTCGATTTGAAAGAAGACTCAAGAATTTATTTAGAGCAGATCAGTGCAACGATGGCACGGTCAGGAAAAGAAATAATCAGGAAAATAAAGATATCCTGCAGTGCCTTTGTTAAACCACATAGGGTTCTAGAACAAACCTACCGACGCATCTCAGCGCTTACAATCAGTGTTTAGTACCAGTTTTAACTTAATGGCACTGATACATGGACTAAGTACGAACATTGCAGGGAAATTGAGAGCTGTTGAATAAGCAATGGAAGGTTGGGAAGAAGAGACAGGAAAACAAATGAATCACGGAACCCAGCCAGGATGACATAATTATGACCGTAACGCAAATGAAATGGATGTAGCTGGGCCTTGTAGGCAAACGAGTTGGTGGTAGACGGACCAAGGAAGAAGATCTTAGCCAAAACATGAGCAGAGATCTAGACAGCGACCTAACAGCAGATGAGGAGACGACTGTGGTAAACATGTGCGAGTGAAGACAGCAGTGCAAGGAGAGCAGTGTCCGGAGGTGGGTGTCGAATGATGACCATTGTTTGCACACTGTCGAGCACCGATAGTCAATAAATATTTCGCGGATGTTGCTGTCGTACACACAGAACTCGCAATGCTAGAAAATCGCAGTGAAAATCAGGAAGTGGCAATTGACACTCCACATAAACAAATGTAACGTATTGCGTATACACAGACAGAAATACGCATTATTGTACTATTACACGGTAGTAGAACAATCACTGCAAGCAGTTATATCTAACTACTAAATACTTAGGGATTACAATTACAAATAACTTAAATTGGAACGATCACAGAGATAATATTGTGGGTAGAGCAAACCAGAGAGATTGCAGCCCACATAGAAGCTTATCAGCAATCTTTCTTTCCGCGAATCATACGCCAGCGGGACAGGGAAGGAGGAAAGGGGAAGTGAGACTGGTACACGAAGTACCCTCCGCCACGCGCCATAAGATGGCTTCCGGGACTGCCCGTTGCCTGGTGTTGCTTCGCCTTTAACGCGTACAGCTGTTATCTTTTAGCGGGACCCGCGGTCGGCAGCCAGAGGGATGGTGCCCTCGTGATGATGCCCTCGTTCGCGGGTGTTGCAGCGGGGACTGCAGCTCTCCGAGACCTGCTGCAGAGGTCGCTGCCCATTGCGCCTGCTCATCCAGCGAGGCAGCCGATCAGCACTCAGGAAATCCTCATTGCTTGCGCGAGTTCCAAAACGGATCCTCGTCTGTCTCCTCCACCAGTGGACACCGCTAGCTCCGATACCAGGTCAGCCCCACAAAGCAGAAAGCGATTCGTTGCTGGCACGCTTTGCGCTAATGCCCTATATCGTGACGTCTATCACACAATCATTTGATTAGTCCAAGCATAATCACCTGCGAGAGTCAGTTCCCTCACTTAACGACGGAGGGTATCAGGAATTGGAACAGAAGTACGACGGTGTATATTTAGAAAGAGTGCCTCTGTATACACAGATGAGCAAAAATATTGTGATCACTCTTGAATAGACGGAAAGTCATCGAGTAAAACAGAAGTAATATCCGGCGTTCCCCAAGGAAGTGTTATAGGTCCTCTATTATTTCTGATCTATATTAACGACTTAGGAGACAATCTGAGTAGCCCTATTAGATTGTTTGCAGATGATGCTGTCATTTACCGTCTTGTAAAGTTATCAGATGATCAAAACGACTTGCAGAATGATTTAGATAAGATATCTGTATGGAGTGAAAAGTGGCAATTGACCCTGAATAAGGAAGAGTGTGAAGTTATTCACATGAGTACTAAAAGAAATCAGCTAATTTTCGATTACGCGATAAGTCACACAAATCTGAAGGCTGTAATTCAACTAAATTCTTAGGGATTACAATTACAAATAACTTAAATTGGAACGATCACAGAGATAATATTGTGGGTAGAGCAAACCAAACACTGCGATTCATTGGCAGAACACTTAGAAAGTGCAACAGGTCTACTAAAGAGACTGCTTACACCACGCTTGTCCGCCCTATTCTGGAGTATTGCTGTGCGGTGTGGAATCCGCATCAGGTGGGACTGACGAATGACATCGAAAAAGTACAAAGAAGGGCAGCTCGTTTTGTATTATCGCGAGATAGTGTCACAGACATGATACGTGAATTGGAGGTGCAATCATTAAAGCAAAGGCGTTTTTCGTTGCGACGAGGTCTTCTCCTGAAATTTCAATCAGCAGTTTTCTCCTCCGATTGCGAAAACATTCTGCTGGCACCCATCTACATAGGGAGAAATGATCGTCACGAATAAAATAAGAGAAATCAGGGCTAGCACAGAAAAATATAAGTGCTCGTTTTTCCCGCGTGCCTTTCGAGAGTGGAACGGTAGAGAGACAGCTTGAAGGTGGTTCATTGGACCCTCTGCCAGGCACTTTATTGTGAATAGCAGAGTAATCACGTAGATGTAGATGTAGATCGCGAGACAGAATCCTACTGTTGGCGCTGCGGGCACGTGACGCGGTAAGGGACGTAGACTATAATTATCAGCGAAGCAAAGACGAAAGGGGAATTATTGTAACGTGATATGGGCTGCAGACGGGCAGATCCACAGACGGAAACGAGTTTGACAGAGGGCAGGTTGGTACAGACCGGTGGCTGGGAACGAGCATCTAGAAAACGGCGAAACTGGTCGGCTGTTCATGTGCTGCTGTCGTGAGAATACAGGGAAAGTGTCTGAAGGATGTCCACGCCTCATCGCAGAACGTGGTCAGAGGCCTGCCCGCTCTCAAAAGCAGGATAGGTGGCGGGGATCTGTGGCAGTTCCGACTTCGGAGTACCGTGCTGGTGCGGCCACAAGTGTTTCGGAACACACCGTACTGAGCGACACCAACGTTTTCCAGTGTTCTTCCAATGACATCGTCAGTTACGATTGCAGTGGGTGTGGGATGATTGATTTGGGCTGTAGATCAATGGAAACGTGTCACCTGCTCGAATGAACCACGTTTCTTGTTATACCAGCTCGATGGTCGTGCCTGGTAACTCCGTTATCTAGCCGAACGGCTGCTCGAAGCGTACACCGCACCGCAGACTCAGGGTGGTGGAGGCAGTCTCATGCTATGTGAGACGCTCACCTGTGCTTCTGTGAGACCTGTGATACTAATGGAAGGCACCGTGGCAGCTGCTGACTGCGTGAACAGTATTGTAGACTATGTACATTTGTTCATGCTTGATGTCTTCTCCAAAGCCGTGGCTTCTTCCAGCAGGATAACTCCCCGTGCTGCACTGGTTTGAGGAGCGTGATAGTGAACTCATGTTGACGTCTTGGTCTCCAAATGCGCTTGATACGAACGCAATGGAACACATCTGTGAAGCTATCGGGCGCCAGTACAGCGCCCACAAACCTCCGGCACGTAATTTACGGGAACTGCGCGACCTGTGAGTCCACGTCTGGTGCCACACCCCCCCGGAAACCTACCAAAGAACGTGCTCGCCTACCATGCAAGCGGGCCCGGGTTCTATTCCCGGCCGGGTTGGCGATTTTCTCCGCTCGGGGACTGGTTGTTGTGTTGTCCTTATTTTTTCCTACCAAAGACTTGTCGGATCCATGTCACGCAGAATCGCTGCTGTAGTCCGTTCCAAAAGTGTACCAACATGGTATTAAGTAGGTGGTCGTAACGTTTGGACTCGTCAATGGTAAAGCTTTAATACGCCAGTGTTCTGATCAACGTTGCAATAGTTCACAACATACAGCAGAAAAAGGATGAAATACTCCATTTAATGAATCTGAGAGTGTGATCCAGTCTTACAGCCTTGTTGTGGACGGAATGTTAAACACCAGTTGCTAATCTTGTCTTTCATTTTGAAAAGCGAAGGAGCCCGTTGCTGCGAGGCCTTACGGTAGTGCTTAACTCCTAGCAGGCTGGCGACGTAACTTTGGAGATGTGCCCGTGATGTGATGGAAGTTCCACGCTCAAAAAAAGAGAACACCCTTCCCTGGAGTATTTCGCTAAGCACTGATGTATGGCTGATAAAATCACCCAAGTTCCCCCATCAACCAGTCGCTGCTGTTTAACCGAAACATCAGCGATCGACGATAAACTGGAGACACAGGTCACCATTACAGCTGCCGTTCGTTCACCAGGACGACTCATCAGCTCGGTGTCAGTGGACGCACAGTTTACACAGACTTTTCTTGTGCCCCGAATAAAGAAGAAGAAAAAAATAAAAAGAAAAATAAGAAAGCCACTGAAACTCCTGAGCCCGCTCACGGAAATCGACCCGCGGGAATGTGTTCATCAGCGATAGGGGCAAGTGCAGATACGTGTGTGCAGACTACCATTTGTTATACTGTCTATTTTGACTTTACCTTTATGTGCTCTAAGTAAAAATAGTCATGAACTGGTCCCATAGCTCAGTGCTAAATAGTCATTGATTGGTTACTGAGGGTTGGAACAGATAACCATGCTATCTGCAAGATGGAAAGACGAAAATAAGCTGTTTGCGCTAAGTTTATTATATTACAGCACTCAGGCATATAGGTTTTGTCAGAATGTTTTATGTTCCCGACATTGCATACAGGGAGATCAGCAGTTACTTCTTCCTTTAATAATCGAAACTTAAAGGACTGCATGAAGAGCAAAGGGTGGCAACTAGCTTGAGCTTTTGCGGTATCATGTGATGTAACAAACGAGGTAAGAAATAGAGCGAAAAAAATCGTAAAAAATTAACTATTGTGGTGGAGGGGGCGGAGATTGGGGGGGGGGGGGAGGAGAGGGACACCTGCCAGAAGCCGCCTGAGGCCCTTTGGGACCAGTCGTTTCTTTTCGTTGTCTTGATTAAAATTTTAGTCCTATCATAATTGCTTCCAAGCCTGCTACCATTAGGAGTCATTCAACTAGTTGCTGGAGTACACTATTTGGTAGCATCAATACCCTTTCCTTTATGTCTCATCTCGTTCAAGACATGTGACAGCGGGCCTACAGAGGACGTATGTAGTAAGCGGAGTTTTGAAACCTGTCACAGCATAAGGGAGAGCAAAAATAGTCGTGCATTAATACCTCCAGACAAATACTTGCAGTAACATAAGCGATCTCAATTCTGCTGGTGACTCGTATTTTATTTGCCAGACCTCGTATTCCTTTTCTCCTACGAATGTCAGGCTTACGAAGTCATGGAAGTAACTATTCGCAGCTTCTGAGAGTATCGTTCGTACTTAGAATTTTACGTATACAGTTGCCACACGATTTTTTTTGTCTACTGCGGCTACAGTACTCATATATTTACTATAAAGGCAACATTCAACAATCTATACTACGTATACCTAGAACAAAGGCCTTTCAGAACATTGATAACGAAACGATAGACTGTGTTAAACGAAAAACAGAAACACAAAAACCACATCAGACATGATACTAAACATAGACCTGATAGATTACTACGATTGTCATAGAAAATAAGACCTACGTCTTGCGTACGAAGATATTCTGGAGACATGAATGTCAGGCGGATCCCGATGCAACAGGAAGACATCAAGGTCTGACAATCACCGCAAACCAAAAACTTCATTTCACAACGCGACAATGGCCTTCTTCTTACGGAAAATCATCTACACATTTGTATTAATACTGAAATCTTAAATTCGTCATCATTTCTGTATTTCAACCTGATTTTTTAGGTTCAGTTTGTGCTATTAACGCCTTTACATGCATTAGCGAAGCAGAAAATTATCGGCTTAATAGCGTATCTGAGACCTTTGGAACGCAATACAACAGCGATTCTGTGTGGAGAGGATTCGATATTACTGCTAGGTAGGCTTCTGGAGATACATGGTACCAAACGGCTAATTTGGTGGCCAATATATTAACATGAGTTGGACCCGCTAGGTTAGCCGAGATCGCTAATACACTGCTTCCTGAACTCGGGTAGGTGTGCCAGCCCCGGGTAGAATCCGCCCGGTGGATTAACGACGTGGGCCGGTGTGACGGCCAGCCTGGATGTGGTTTTTAGGCGGTTTTCCACATCGCACTAGGTGAATACCGGGCTGGTCCCTACGTCCAGCCTTGGTTACACGACACGCTGACGTTTGAAACACGTTTGCACTATTTCACGGTTTACACTAGACACAGATAGCTGGGGTACGCAGATTCCATCCTGGGGAGGTATGGGGTGGCGGCAGAAAGGGCATCCGGCCACCCCTTTAACTTGACCATGCCAAATCCGATTGCAACAATTCCGACCCTGCGAAAACTGCGGGAACAGGTGCAAGTAAAAGGAAAGAAGAATATTAACATGAGTTGATTATTGTGCTCCTGAAACCACTGTAGCAATGTTTTGGGCTTGTGGCACAGACTGTTAATCTGCTGGCGGATGCCATCGCCGTCGAGGCAGACATCAAGCTTCTAGGGTTGCAACTGATTCGCAAGAATGTTCAGGTCACAGTTGTCGCGGTGCCATTGATTACTGCAGTAGGCACCACGGAAGTGTCGACCGTAGCATAATACTGCTCTCAAAGGCCTCTGTTAGGGATGGCGGTTATCGCTGAAACAACTGGTTTTCGGTTATATCGTCTTTTTGCACTCCAGTTTAACCTGACTTTCAAAGACATCCGCAATAACCCGTTTCTGAAATAATCGATTTTTTGTTTTTAATTCCAGTAATATACGTAGAATTCTAACAAATGTCGAACAATTTTGACTCTCTGTTTCAAGGTACACAGACTGAAAATATTGAATTAAATAGCCAAGTAAAAGAAAACTTAGTGCGTTTACCGTTCATTGCTTTTCTATAAAAGTCAGAAATTGTTGAATACTACAAGAAATCATCAGTATACTGCTTTTGAGTCTAGTTTTTTGAAACTCTGTTCGAAAATCATGTTGTAATCGGAAATCGTACCACTATTTGCGCATTACGAATAATCAGTGCTAAAAAGTGAAAACTGCTGTTGAAGAACTTTGTTTTTCGTGTTAATTTATCCGTTTTCAAGGGCTAGAGGCGGATAAATACATTATGTAGACAGAGGCAGTAGATCGCCTGCTTTCCATTCTATTTTCATACTATGAACAAATTGCTATTAAGCTTTTAATTTAAAAGTGTAACATAATTTCGTTCTTATTTTATTATTCCATATAAATGGCAGAGAAATCTTAAATTTTTAAAGCAAATGAAGCATTGTACTTCATTGCTACGTCACTTCGGACAAATATTTGTAGACTAGGGTTGGTGCCACTCTGCAACACCACCGATGTCGGGCGACGACAGCGAGAAACTGCCATACAGACCAGGTGGGGGTAAGTCTTGCACAATGCACGTACACGAGTGCCTTAAACCGCGACACACGGCATCAGGGACGTTACTGTCATTTGTTTGTTCCCCGTTTCTGTCGGTACCGATCACTTATCCTATTTTCTATAATAACGAAATACTTCAAACCAATGCAAATCTTACGAATAAAAATTGTTCCCTTTTTAACAGGGTTTACTTAAACACGAAAACTTTAGCACTGCTGCTAGGAGTAACTGATATTTGTTTTTCTTTTTAAAGTCGGTTATTAGTAAAAATAAGAAAATCGGTTGTAATCCATACCAAACAAGTACCGAAAAATTCTGGTTATTGAGAACTAAAATACCGTTTTAAGCGGTCGGTTTTTCCCATCCCCAGCATGTATCCGTGGCGCGATGCATGTTTCGAGCAACCGTTCTCCTGGATGACGGCTTACCTGGGCACGACCATCGATCCAGTTTAACAAAAACGTGATTAATACGACCAGGTGATATGTTACCAGCGATCCGCGGTTCAATGTCGAGGATCCGGTGCACACTGCAACCGTAACTGATGATGCGTTTGGTCAACGCGATAAGACGTACGTGTCATCACCTGCACAGTCCCATGTTTGACAGTGTGCGCTGGACGGTGTATTGTTCAACAGCGGCGCCTCCACCAGTCACGTACTCCGTCGTGAGATGTAGCACACTTGGCTGCTTATCCTGGTTCAAGCTTCTGATCTCCACGTACTGAGGTGAGGCGTAGGCGTCCAACAGCCGGTCGCGTGCTTGTGCTTTCACCGTCCTTCTGCTGTTTTCCGCAGACCTCATGACACAGTAGCGCGCCAACAGCCAACCAGTTCAGACGCGTCCGAGAAGCTCGCTTCCTACCGCCGAATCATAACGATCTTCTCTTCGTGAAAGTACATTATGTCAGTGGACTAATTCCACTGTGGTCCATATAGTCGCTACAGTGAGTCTCCAGTCATCTCTGCTCTGCTAATATACTGCACTTACCGCCTCACAAACCACCAACGGCATCGCGTCGCGTTCAGTCTCTCGTTGGGCATTAGTCATAATGGTTTGGCTCGTGAGAAAACATATAAGAAACTTGACTTTTGGGATGAGTGGATAAAATAAAATTTCGGAACTTAATGCGCCAACACTTAACTGGTACCATGTCTCTAACTGCAAAGGTTTATCACGGGAATAGATATCTCTGTAGACCGATGTGTGTTTGCATCTCCACTGATGATGGCGAAATTAAAACTGAGAGATAAAGATGTGACATTCAAAATACAGAGTTTGATCACATTAACAATATGTGTACTAGAATGAGAATTTCACTCTGCAGCGGAGTGTGCGATGATATGAAACTTCCTGGCAGATTGAAACTGTGTGCCGGACCGAGACTCGAACTCCGGACCTATGCCTTTCGCTCTATCATTTGAGCTACCCAAGCACGACTCACGCCTCGTCCTCACAGCTTTACTTCTGCCAGTACCTCGTCTCCTACCTTCCAAACTTTACAGAAGCTCTCCTGCGAACCTTCCAGAACTAGCACTCCTGAAGGAAAGGATATTGCGGAGACATGGCTTGGCCACAGCCTAGGGGATGTTTCCAGAACGAGATTTTTCACTCTGCAGCGGAGTGTGCGCTGATGTGAAACTTCCTGGCAGATTAAAACTATGTGCCGGACCGAGACTCGAATATGTGTACTGCTCGTCTCTTTGGTTGCGTAAAGATTTTCCTGTTTACGGTCTGTGTTTGTTTCGCAGTCCGACAGTTTCGATTCCTCGCAAATGTTCAATACTTTAGTTGTTAAACTATGTTATCAACAATATTTTGTGTAGGATGGAGAGAATATTGTTAAAGCAGTCTTTTCAACATGTTTAGCGCCTTTTAATCCACTAACACCTCGACAGTCTTCCGGATTTCCCAGCCCGTCTTTGAGAATCTCTAAAGAAGTTACCGCAGCTGTTTACATGCGTCTGCTTTTGTGGTGCCAGATGTAATCGACAATTGCCAGAGGTCAGCGTCGCGGTTGCACACGACGTTGGCGAGCACGTGCTCTGTGGCGTTTTCTGGGCGCTCACCAGTCACCCTGGAAGCCACGTCCGCGACCACATCAGCTATCACCCAGAGCGAGGACAGTATGATTGATGACTGTTATGTAAAGTGACATCAAATTTCGAGAAAAAATATGGAAACCACTAGTTTCTTTTTAAGAAACTGTACTTGTTGTTTTTAACATGGCTGTGCTCAGCAACCGTAATTAATTTCAATGTTACGAACTTCCAGCCAACCGATTGCAAACAGAATTTAAAATTCTTTAACTAGTTTTCAACGCCAACTAAGGGAGACCGGTCTACCCTCCAGAATTCAGGAATCTATAAAATCAGTTGTGACACATGTAAAGCCTATTACATAGGCCAAATAGGTCGTGCTTTCTCTACCAGATACAAAGAGCATCTTTTAGGGAAAAATGGTTCCAACATTCATAACCCAACCTTTACCAACCACCTGTTGATCACTGGCCACAAACCTATGGAAATTCATGACATCGGAATTTTGCACTGCGAAAGAAAAGGTCTTAGACTAAATATTTTGGAACAGTTACTTTTTTTTCCTTTATTGAGATTCGATTCCCCCCGAAGGGGGCGGGCTGGCAGCAGCTTAGTACGCCGCTCTTCAGCCTATAGGATTTTTTAAAAAATGAAGATAATAAATAATAAAAGCAAGTGATAAAATCGGTGACATAAATGGTAAAATGGCGGAAAATTGTGGAACTTAAAACATAAAACAAAGGGTTGGTGATGCTAATAAAATACACAGGAATCACACAGGTAAAAAAATAGACAGACAATTAAAAAACATGGTGACAGTGTGGTTTCTGTTCGCAAGAGGTATAAAAATCACACCCAGCGACAGAATGATTTCTGTTCATAACACTTTGGAAAAGATGCACAACACTGAACACTCACTTAAAACTCTGCACGAAAAAGTTGGCACAAAGATGACAAACCACAGCCGAGGGCAGATGGGGGGAACCTGGACAGATGATGGGAAAGAAAAAGCGGAAGGAGAGGAAAAACGAAGTGGGGGAAGGGGGGAAGGAGACGACGGAGGACAAGGACTCATAAGAGGGGGGTTGGAGCTGGACAGACGAGAGAGGGAGTGGGTAAAGGCAGAGGAGAGGAATGCAAAAGGACTCGGGGGGGGGGGGGGGAGAAGGGAGGCAGAGAGAGGGTAGGCGGGGAAAAAACAGGACGGAAGGGGGGGAGAGGGAGCCCAGGAAAAGGACAGAGGAAGGGAGGGGAAGTGAGGATCAGAGTTGATAGGAGGGATAAATGGAGGGAGAGAGGGCATTATCTGGGACGGGATTTGAGAGAAGCCACCTAGGGAAAGGAGATGAAGGGTGTAGAGATGGAGGGTAGGGGGGACACAACAGTAGAGGGGCGGCAGAGGGATGAGGGGGATCAACGCGGCAGGAGGTGTAGAGTATGCGGATATGTTCAAGGAATAGGAGCAGATGGGGGAAAGGAATCAGGTTGTAGAGGATCCGCGTGGGGGACGGGAGGCGTATACGGAAGGCGAGGCGGAGTGCATGGCACCCGAGGATCTGGAGGGACTTATAGAATTTGGGGGGGGGGGGGAGCGGATATACAGGCGGGACTGGCATAACAGAGGATGGGACCGATTAAGAATTTGTAGGTGTGGAGGATGGTAGAGGGGTTCAACCCCCATGTCCGGCCAGAGAGGAGTTTGAGGAGTCGGAGGCAGTTGTGGGCATTGAATTGGATAGAGCAGAGACGAGGGATTGAAGAGTTACAGATCTTGAAACATTTTTCTCTGAAGGATGGCCTCATATTAAATGAACAACTGCAGTCGCGAAACATTAATTTTTTCAATGGCTTAAAGCCGCTACTAAAAGATGTTTGACAGTTAAAGTTACTTATCCTTTTCCCTGTAAGCCCTTAAATACTTGCTTGTATAATTCACATTTTATTAATCTGTTAATCACTATTATATTAATTTCGTGTAGATGTTGTTAAGCTTTTATAAATTATGCTACCAGATGGCGCGATCTGTATCAGGTTCACGTCGTTATTTGGCACGGCCTGCTCGCACAGTTGCTGTTACTTATTCGCGGCCAACACCACTGTAGTGCCCTTAGAGACATGTTTAAACATTGTTTTAAAATTTTGACTATATCTGTTATGAATCCAGATGTAAAATGTTGCCCCTAGTTGGCATTGAAAACTAGTTAAAGAATTTTAAATTCTGTTTGCAACCGGTTGGCTGGAAGTTTGTAACATTTGAAACTGTACTTGTGTTAAGTACCAGTTCCGCGCTTTTGAAGGCGTGGGTGGAGGAAGCAGCTTCCAAGGAGCGCCGCTGCCGCCGCTGCATGCAGGCGCCTGGAGCACCTCTCCAGGTTCCCCTCTGGCCTCAGTCTTCCTCACAGGCCGCGTGAGGGGGAAGCAAAAAGCCCGCCGTATGAGGTGAACTGCAGCCGACGCGAGTGCAGAAGGCCGCGGCGGCAGACGCTGACTCACAGCAGGCACGTGTGGAGCCACCGCACAGTGTGTGGCGGAGGGCACTTTCTGTACCACCGTCCCTTCCTCGTTTCCCTATCGCAGTCGGGAATGGTTGGCGGAGAGATTTGTTTTATAAGACCGTTCCACTTTACATCGCTCCTAAGCATGCTCCCATATATTTTATGGATGTGACCGCTTCCACTAATTGTTCTGCACGCATTAATAGGTCTTTCTGTCTATTTATGTGCAGAATTCTGTGTTGATGGTCAGTTAGCAATCCCCACATGAAGCGTTGATCCCCTGCAGGGGCTCCTGCATTTCGCTGCTATTCTTCAGCGTCGCGGCATCTCCCTATACAACAACAACTCCCGGGAGAAGGCTGATGGGACTTCCGATGTTATGCATTATATCATTTATGTACTCTTAACTTTGGCAGTTTGAAAGGATATGGTAGTTTAATTGGAAGACTTGTCTGTGTCTGAGTGAGGGAGCCAATGTTAAGTGACGACTCCACAATCCAAAGCTACGGCTGCCAGTGGGTCAATGTATTCGTACGTTCCAGCCTATCACGTCCACAACCCACCACACCACATGGTGCCACAGAGGGAAAATGGATGCGAATGATTGGACATTAGGTTTCCGTATCGTCCGCTGATGTGAGACAATGGTACATGTATCAGGAGCAACGTTTCATCCCATGTCAATGTCTCTCCACAGACGAGAATACTCCTACCATCTGCCGACATGCTCGTATCTTGGAATATAAGTGTACCGATGAGCACCGCGACATTTCCGTTGAGGTGGTGCTTTACTGTGCTCCAAAACGTCGAATGGCAACTTTGCAACGTCCATTCTAGTTTGCGTGTCATGTGACGTGCGTTGAGTAGAGAGAGCTGTGTGATGCGGCGGCTTCCGATCCCCATACGGATGAAGTCGTTCTGGGTATTGTGGAAAGACGCTAAGGTGGCAGTTTTAGGTGGAGAACAGGAGAATGGTGTTTTCAGCCGTGGTTCAGGGTATATATGCCCCAGGACAATCTGGAAATCCGGGAAAAACCTGGCACTTTTTCATCCTGGAGAAAACAGGGGCAGGTTAGTTAGGTTTAAGTAGTTCTAAGTTCTAGGGGACTGATGACCTCAGATGTTATGTCCCATAGTGCTCAAAGCCATTTTTGAGAAAACTGGGAAAAAACCGGGAATTTTTAAAATTCCGGGAAATTCGAATTATTTTAGTTAAATTTTGTAATTTTGATTTGTAAGAATTGACACTCTAACAAAGAATTTTTCTTTAGCCCGCAGCTGCAAAACAATACTGCAGCAATAAAACATAAACGTGAGAATAACACCATATAAAACTTTAATCACAAAGAAAATACGCTATTTATAAAAACAAAACACATTTCGCACACAAGCGTCTGCCGACACCAAAACGTCAAAGACTTTAGAAAGAAGACTGTGCAATACTTCGTGACAGCAAACTACTTTCGATGAGAGTGACTGCTTACATTTTTAATATGTCGCTGGAAAATATTGCGAATGATAATTTGAGAAGCGTTACTTTCAAGGTAAATTTCCTTTCACGCAATTTGAATTATGTTATGTGTGAGAATGCGTGATGAATTTCTTAAATCACTGAGTGTTTGTCTCTCATTCAAAACTTAACACTTAGAAGACCACCCGCTCAGAAAAATTTCGGACCCATAACACCAGACATTTATGTCATTACTTAAAATTTTACTGGCGCATTAGTGTGTGCTGTATCTTAAAGGATAACACATGCAAAAAAGCCCAAAATTATATATGACAGCATCGTCTTTCTTGTAACTATACTATACGTATATTACTTTAAACCATTAACTTTTCCTTTTTGTGTGGTCGCACTATTTAACAGTGCGGCTGTTGCTATTGGCTGACAAAAGCGCATCGCAATCTCGATTTCAGTGCTTCTGAAACTAACATGCTGGATTTCGTTTCCTGAAGTGCCGGGAAGTTCTAAGCCGGCGTCTGGAACCTTTAGCATTTAAAGGATTGATCAGTTTTACAATTTCGAGGGAAAATATACTGTCATTTAACACGGAAAAAGTGTATTTTCACCCGAGGAAAAGTGTATTTTCACTAGAGAAAAAGTGTATTTTCAGTCGGGAAAACCGGGAATAATGCGGGATTTTTTTTCCTTGTCCGCGTATACACCCTGTAGGTTGCATAAGACACCGCTTGAGTTCAGGCCTCAACAAGCACGATTACAACACTGCCAACTGCAACAACCAGTTGCAGGATAGCGTTACCGAATGATTTGTGTACTCCAACTTGCTGTAAATGCATTGCTCCTTGTTTTTCTTATTCCGAAACGACTGAAGGAACTTATCCCGGTCCATCATGAAGTTTGAGTACGGCTCTCACTTCACCAAGCAGCTGAGTCAGTTCTCTGCTTTCGCACAAGCGTAGACTGCCGGTCCTGCGAGACGGGAGGCGACCCACGTTGCCCTGCACGTCTCGTCCCATTCTGGCGATCTAGATTCCATCTGTTTACCTTCGCGGCCGACTTTCACGTCATACAGGGCGCCCAAAACAAAACTGGCACGGAAAACATTTTAGGCGCCTTACGATAGCCAACCCAACTTACCTCATCAACTTTAGGTGTGTCGCCTATCTTAAGGCACCTGAAATATTTTCCGCGTCAGCTTCATTTCGGCCACCTATAATGCCTGTACTACACGAGTACTATGGCTTCTTGCGTTTGTTGTTGTTGTTGTGAAGCCTTACATTAGCGAGTGAAATGTATAGACAGTCTACCCACTATCGCATTCTGGGATAGTCTAGAGCGGCACGCGAAATAAAAATGTTGTTCCGAAACTTCGTGGCAGATTAAAACAGAGGGTGAGACCGAGACTCGAACCCGGAACCCCTGCCATTCGTGAGCAGTGCTCTTACTGACAGACTTCCAGGCACGATCCTCAACCTGCCCTCGCACTTTTACTTTCGCCATTACCTCGTTCCTACCTTGCAAACTTTACAGAGGCTCACCTGCACGGAAAGGCAGGCGTTCCGAGTTCGAGTCCCGGTCGCACACTGTTTACATCTGCCAGGAAGCTTCAGAACAGCGCATAGTCCGCTGTAGAACGAAAGATTCATTCTGGAAATACGTACTCGTCAATGGCAGTTGACTCTATAGGCTCTATAGGCTGTTGTTTCCCTCCGCAAGGAGGTACCCGTGCAGCAGCCTTGTCTCGGCAGTCTGACATCGCAAACACAGTGCCTGCGCGATCTGGCAGACGGAGTGTCTCACGTGACTGGTACACGGAGTGTCTCACGTGACTGGTACCCACACTGTGCCCGTGATCACACGCACTGAAGTCGCGCGTCTTGCCTTTCGGCTGCCACGCCGAAGTCAAGTACGAAGTCTGCTGACATCGCAGCAACCACGTGACACGCCAAAGCAGCAGCTCTCTCTCCCGCAAAGCACCTGTCTGCGGATCAGTTGCTCATCATTATCCAGTTTCCGGTGGAACTGGAAAATTAGCTAGGTGAGGATACAATGAAATTCTTGAGGGCCAGATTTTCACCTATGGTTGTCACCACAGCTTCGACTGAAGGATAAACGTCTGCCATAATATTTATCAAGGAATATCGCCAAACAGCCATACGCAACTGATGAGTTATTTTATTCTGACTACCAGTTTCGGCATTTTAGTATGCAATCTTCAGGTCCCATATGCGCTTCATGTATACATTCAGTTGTATCGATATTGGCATACTGGATCCACCATCGTCTGGGTACCGTGAATTCGTTAGTCGAGTGCTTGCCTCGAAGACATGACAACAACACTACCATCATCAACAATCCAAATCTGTTGTCAAGTCTTCGAGGGAAGCACTCGAATAACGAATTCACAATATCCAAACACTGATGGCTGTGTACCCAATATCGATACACGTCAGTGTATACACGAAGTGCATATGAGGCCTGGGGATGGCATACTGAAATACCGAAACTGGTAGTCAAAATAAAATAACTTATCAATTACGTATGGCTGTTCGGCTATCTTCCTTGATAAATATTTAACCAGCCGCTGTCCTAGGTCCACAATGGGTCAACAGAGATTTTCCATAGCAGATTTGTTGTTTATTTTATTTTTCTTCCCCAGTTTCATATAAACAGACAGATTTCCTCAATCGTGTCACCCTTCACATTTTACTTTCGACAAACAGGAGGAGGAGGAGATTAGTGTTTAACGTCCCGTCGACAACGAGGTCATTAGAGACGGAGCTTAAGCTCGGGGGAGGGAAGGATGGGGAAGAAATCTGCCGTGCCCTTTCAGAGGAACCATCCCGGCATTTGCCTGAAGCGATTTAGGGAAATCACGGAAAACCTAAATCAGGATGACCAGAGACGGGATTGAACCGTCGTCCTCCCGAATGTGAGTCCAGTGTGCTAACCACTGCGCCACCTCGCTCGGTTTCGACAAACAGAAAGGCGATTTGTGAAGTTCAACAAATTCGTTAGTAGTGATGTTGCTTACACAATTTAAGATGTTACTAAGAAAAGACACTATAAATTTTACTTCGTATTAGCACAACGAAAGCAACAGAACTCACTTCTAAACCTCATACACTGACACGAATACATGCGTCGAACTGTGAGTTTTAGACCTTAAACCTGAGGAGGTGACTGGCATACTCCCTCTGATGTCGACGCACGCACAAGCGCAAACAACAGAACATCTATTCTTCTCCGGTCGACTGTACAGTCGTTTTCACCTGCAGAGTTTTGCTGGCATTGTAGTGCCACCTTCTGCCAGGTACTCCATATCAGCGATCTCAGTAGTCATTAGACATCGTGAGAGAGCAGAATGGGGGGCTCCGCGGAACTCACAGACTTCGAACGTGGTCAGGTGATTGGATGTCACTTGTGTCATACGTCTGTACGCGAGATTTTCGCACTCCTGAACATCCCTAGGTCCACTGTTTCCTATGTGACAGTGAAGTGAAAACGTGAAGGGACACGTACAGCGCAAAAGCGTGCAGTCCGACGTCGTCTGTTGACTGACAGAGACCGGCGACAGTTGAAGAGGGTCGTAATGTGTAATAGTCAGACATCTATCCAGACCATCACCCAGGAATTCCAAACTGCTTCAGGATCCACTGCAAGTACTATAACAGTTAGGGAGGAGGTGAGAAAACTTGGATTTCATGGTCGAGCGGCTGCTCATAAGCCACACATCACGCCTGTAAATGCCAAACGACGCCTCGCTTGGTGTAAGGAGAGTAAACATTCAACGATTGAACTGTGGAAAAACGTTGTGTGGAGTGACGAATCACGGTACACAATGTGGCGATCCGATGGCGAGTTGTGGGTATGGCGAATGCCCGGTGAACGTCATCTACCAGCATGTGTAGTTTCAACAGCAAAATTGGTAGGCGGTGGTGTTATGGTGTGGTCGTGTTTTTCGTGGAGGGAGCTTGTTTTGCGTGGCACTATCACAGCACAGGCCTACATTGGTGCTTTAAGCACCTTCTTGCTTCCCACTGTTGAAGAGCAATTCGGGGATGGCGTCTGCATCTTTCAACACGATCGAGCACCTGTTCATAATGCCTATGGCGGAGTGCTTACACGACAATAACATCCCTGTAATGGACAGGCCTGCACAGAGTCCTGACCTGAATCCAGAGAACACCTTTGGGATGTTTTGGAACGCTGACTTCGTGCCTGGCCTCACCGACCGACATCGATATCTCTCTTCTATGCAACACTCCGTGAAGAATGGGCAGCCATTCCCCAAGAAACCTTCCAGTACCTGACTGAACGTATGCCTGCGAGAGTGGAAGCTGTAATCAAGGCTATGGGGCGGCCAACACCATATTGAATTCCAGCATTACCGATGGAGGGCGCCACGAAAAATTGTTCAGATGGCTCTAAGCACTATGGAACTGAACAGCTGAGATCATCAGTCCTCTAAACTTAAAACTGCTTAAACCTAACGACATCACACACATCCATGCCCGAGACAGGATTCGAACCTGCGACCGTAGCAGCAGCGCGGTTCCGGACTGAAGCGCCTAGAACCGCTCGGTCACCGCATTCGGCAGCGCGCCACGAACTTGTCTTTTTCAGCCAGGTGTCCGGATACTTTTGATCACATAGTGTAGTTCCAGTTCACCTATACAGGCACACCTAACACGTATAAGAGAACATGTATGGGGGCCTTAACAGCATTTAGTGTTGCACCACGGAGTTAGGGACTTTAATTTGAGGAAGATACGTGTAAGAAATACATGCACTGTGTGTAGGAAGGCTAGAGGGATCGCTCTGAGAGTGCGCCCCGGCGAGGCGGCGAGACGGCGCGAGGCTTTGAGCGGCAGGTGTCTGCGCTACGCCCTCAGCAGAGCGACATCCGGCGCGGAATCCGGAAAGCGTCCGTCCGGCCCTCCGTCCGTCCGTTATTTATACGCGGCCCAGGCAGCCAGCCAGCTAAATCAGGAGTAGCGCCGGCGCGTGCACGGCCGACGGCCGCAGACCGAAGACCGGGCCTCCCGTCAGCCGTGGCGGCGGCAGCGGCAGCTATCACAACGCCCCTGTGTCGACGGCATCGTGATAATCATCAACAACAACACTACCATCATCGCAACTCTACTACGGTCGTCATTGTCGTCTCTGTCGTCAAAATCTTTGTCATCGGCACGTCTGTCATCGGCATCTCTTTCGTCAGCTTCTGTCATCAGCATCTCTATCTCTATCATCAACACTCACCACCACCACCACCACCACCACCACCACCACCAGCACCATCTCTGTCATCGACACGTCTTTCAGCAACACGTCTGTCATCTGTTTCTCATACACCGGTTGATATGCAGATCTTCTGCACTGCTGCACACTTCACAGTCTTCTGCGATACACATCCATGCCGCTCCTGCGTGTTGTCTAACATTACCTTATCACGGCACAGTGGTCCTTGTTCAGTGCATTTTCTTATCTACACTCCTGGAAATTGAAATAAGAACACCGTGAATTCATTGTCCCAGGAAGGGGAAACTTTATTGACACATTCCTGGGGTCAGATACATCACATGATCACACTGACAGAACCACAGGCACATAGACACAGGCAACAGAGCATGCACAATGTCGGCACTAGTACAGTGTATATCCACCTTTCGCAGCAATGCAGGCTGCTATTCTCCCATGGAGACGATCGTAGAGATGCTGGATGTAGTCCTGTGGAACGGCTTGCCATGCCATTTCCACCTGGCGCCTCAGTTGGACCAGCGTTCGTGCTGGACGTGCAGACCGCGTGAGACGACGCTTCATCCAGTCCCAAACATGCTCAATGGGGGACATATCCGGAGATCTTGCTGGCCAGGGTAGTTGACTTAAACCTTCTAGAGCACGTTGGGTGGCACGGGATACATGCGGACGTGCATTGTCCTGTTGGAACAGCAAGTTCCCTTGCCGGTCTAGGAATGGTAGAACGATGGGTTCGATGACGGTTTGGATGTACCGTGCACTATTCAGTGTCCCCTCGACGATCACCAGTGGTGTACGGCCAGTGTAGGAGATCGCTCCCCACACCATGATGCCGGGTGTTGGCCCTGTGTGCCTCGATCGTATGCAGTCCTGATTGTGGCGCTCACCTGCACGGCGCCAAACACGCATACGACCATCATTGGCACCAAGGCAGAAGCGACTCTCATCGCTGAAGACGACACGTCTCCATTCGTCCCTCCATTCACGCCTGTCGCGACACCACTGGAGGCGGGCTGCACGATATTGGGGCGTGAGCGGAAGACGGCCTAACGGTGTGCGGGACCGTAGCCCAGCTTCATGGAGACGGTTGCGAATGGTCCTCGCCGATACCCCAGGAGCAACAGTGTCCCTAATTTGCTGGGAAGTGGCGGTGCGGTCCCCTACGGCACTGCGTAGGATCCTACGGTCTTGGCGTGCATCCGTGCGTCGCTGCGGTCCGGTCCCAGGTCGACGGGCACGTGCACCTTCCGCCGACCACTGGCGACAACATCGATGTACTGTGGAGACCTCACGCCCCACGTGTTGAGCAATTCGGCGGTACGTCCACCCGGCCTCCCGCATGCCCACTATACGCCCTCGCTCAAAGTCCGTCAACTGCACATACGGTTCACGTCCACGCTGTCGCGGCATGCTACCAGTGTTAAAGACTGCGATGGAGCTCCGTATGCCACGGCAAACTGGCTGACACTGACGGCGGCGGTGCACAAATGCTGCGCAGCTAGCGCCATTCGACGGCCAACACCGCGGTTCCTGGTGTGTCCGCTGTGCCGTGCGTGTGATCATTGCTTGTACAGCCCTCTCGCAGTGTCCGGAGCAAGTATGGTGGGTCTGACACACCGGTGTCAATGTGTTCTTTTTTCCATTTCCAGGAGTGTATTAGAACCGCCGAAAGACATTCCTCAGTCAATCAGCCACTACTCGCCTGCCTATTCCGCTCACCTCCATTACATTTTCCGATGGTGTCTTCCGCTCCACTCTACTCCTCTACCAGTTTGGTCGCCCATCTCTCCTAGTAATTCCCAACATGCATTTCTCCATCGCTCATTCAGACTACCCGTTTTTTAATGCGAAAACAGTTATGAGAAACTTGCTTGTAGTGCAGTTATAAGGATTATAACTGAAATACAGCGACCAGCTTTAACTCTCTTATATATAGTTTATTCGCATTAAAACGTTGCTGGTTTCGGACGTTTTTAAATCAGTCGTCAGATAGCTGTTACAAGCTTTTATGTTTGGGCCTTGCTTTGTGCTCGTGTGTGTTCTTGAGGGAGACGGAATCATCCAATATTTTTCTGTTGGCACGTTTTTGAAATTTAATTAGGCTACATTTTAAATCAGGTTGGCGACTTTGTTTCATCAAAACATTTCTCTGACTTTTACAGGTTTTTAAGGACTGAAATTTAAAATTTCAATTAACCGCTTTGTGAGGGAGGAAGTTTACTTTACTGGTTTTTATGGTCGCATATTTTTTCAGTTGCCATCTCACTTTCACTCATTACTGCAAGTACAGATAACATTGAAAACAAGAAATACAGGGTGTTCAGAAATTCCCGTTGCAAGCTTCTAGGACTTACAGAGGAGAGCGAGTAGGTAATATTTTGAATAGGAACCCATGTCTCGAAACGTACCTGTCGGCAACACGTCTGTCATCATCTGTTTCTCATACACTGGTTGATGAACACATCCTCTGGACTGTTGCACACTTCACAGTCCTCTGCGATACACATCCATATCGCACTTGCGTGTTTTCTAACGTCGCCCTATCACCTCACAGTGGGTCGTTCCACTTTAAATGTTTAAGTCATCCACTTCTGTTTTAGAAATTGAATTAGGCATCACACGATACAGTTATCAGGTAACAATTCGAAAGTAAACATTAAGAAACATCCATTCATCACTTAAGCACATTTGTTTCTATTCACACTTAAACATTAAGTGTTTTCATTATTCCATAACAAAAGAAGAACTGTACTGTACGTACAGAATACAGAGTTAAATAATTGTACTGCGTCACGCTTAATTCAATTCCTCAAGCAGAAGTGGACGAGTCAAACGTCGGACGTTGCAGAACGGAAGCTGTACATTTCCGGACGTGAGTTCATATTCAAAATATTATGTACTGACTTCCCTCTACACGTCCTAGACGTAACAGGAATTTCCGTGCACCCTGAATACGAATTTTTTTTATCGTTTCTATTCTTCATGAGCTATTATTCAATCTTAATAATTGGTATCACAGTTGAATTTTTAATGGAAAGTTCATCGTTACAACTGTCCGTCACCATTGCGTGTCAAGACTTTTCATTGTGCGATAACTTCAAGAATACGAGAAATCCACGGAAGAACTCTATACGATCTTGTTATTGGAATGTGATGTCAGCACACGTACATAGCAGCAACGCCTCAGGTTTCAAACCGGCCGCTGAATGTTAATCTGTAGTACGACACTGCGAGATAGTCAGCCAAGTGCCACTTTGAATTTAATAAAAACGGCTCCGCAGCCTGAATATTCAGTTCTGAGCGACAAGACATGACTGTTCAATTATTACGGTATTTGCGAAAGAAATTAAAATAAACAGCGTTGCTTTCGTACGAATAACGAAATCCTTGCTACGTGGCAAGTTCTTCCACCCTCATTATTGTCTGCCTCACTCTGAATCATGCGAACAAAGAGAGCTGGATCCCTAGGACCCACGGACAACATCGAAGATTTACGAGACAGACAAGCGCGGCAGATGTGGTAAAGATGTCAAAACAGATTGTATCCGAAGCAGAACCTCAGACTGATTTGTTTCAAAATGTTGAAGTACATTTATTTTTGTCTGGAAGGTTCAAATGGCTCCAAGCACTATGGGACTTAACATCTGAGGTCATCAGTCCTCTAGATTTAGAAGTACTTAAACCTAACTAACCTAGGGGCAGCACACACATCCATACCAGGGGCAGGATTCGAACCCGCGACCGTAGCAGTCGCGCGGTTCCGGACTGAAGCGCCTAGAACCGCTCGGTTACAACGGTCGGCCTGTGTAGAAGGAACAACTCAAGAGCCAAAGAAACTGGTAGAGCTACTAGTAGAGCTGAGTTACGTAATATCGTGTATGGCACCCGCGAGCATGCAGAACTACCGCAAGATGGACTAATGTCTGAAGTACTGCTGGAGGAACTGACATCATGAGTCTTGCAGGCCTGTTAGTAAATCCTTAAGAGTTCGACGAGGTGGACATCCCTTCTGAACAGCACGTTGCAAGACATCCCAGATATGCTCAATAATGTTCATCTCTGGGGAGTTTGGTGGCCAGCGGAAGTTCTTAAACTCAGAAGAGTGTCCCGGAGCCACTCTGTAGCAATTCTGGACGTGTGGGATGTCGCATTATCCTGCTGGAATTGCCCAAGTCCGTCGGAATGCACAATGGACATGAGTGGATGGAGATGATCAGACAGGATGCTTACGACGGTGTCACCTGTCAGAGTCGTATATACAGGGTGTTTCAAAAATGACCGGTATATTTGAAACGGCAATAAAAACTAAACGAGCAGCGATAAAAATACACCGTTTGTTGCAATATGCTTGGGACAACAGTACATTTTCAGGCAGACAAACTTTCGAAATTACAGTAGTTACAATTTTCAACAACAGATGGCGCTGCGGTCTGGGAAACTATATAGTACGATATTTTCCACATATCCACCATGCGTAGCAATAATATGGCGTAGTCTCGGAATGAAATTACCCGAAACCTTTGACAACGTGTCTGGCGGAATGGCTTCACATGCAGATGAGATGTACTGCTTCAGCTGTTCAATTGTTTCTGGATTCTGGCGGTACACCTGGTCTTTCAAGTGTCCCCACAGAAAGAAGTCACAGGGGTTCATGTCTGGCGAATAGGGAGGCCAATCCACGCCGCCTCCTGTATGTTTCGGATAGTCCAAAGCAATCACACGATCATCGAAATATTCATTCAGGAAATTAAAGACGTCGGCCGTGCGACGTGACCGGGCACCATCTTGCATAAACCACGAGGTGTTCGCAGTGTCGTCTAAGGCAGTTTGTACCGCCACAAATTCACGAAGAATGTCCAGATAGCGTGATGCAGTAATCGTTTCGGATCTGAAAAATGGGCCAATGGTTCCTTTGGAAGACATGGCGGCCCAGACCAGTACTTTTTGGGGGTGCAGGGACGATGGGACTGCAACATGGGGCTTTTCGGTTCCCCATATGCGCCAGTTCTGTTTATTGACGAAGCCGTCCAGGTAAAAATAAGCTTCGTCAGTAAACCAAATGCTGCCCACATGCATATCGCCGTCATCAATCCTGTGCACTATATCGTTAGCGAATGTCTCTCGTGCAGCAATGGTAGCGGCGCTGAGGGGTTGCCGCGTTTGAATTTTGTATGGATAGAGGTGTAAACTCTGGCGCATGAGACGATACGTGGACGTTGGCGTCATTTGGACCGCAGCTGCAACACGGCGAACGGAAACCCGAGGCCGCTGTTGGATCACCTGCTGCACTAGCTGCGCGTTGCCCTCTGTGGTTGCTGTACGCGGTCGCCCTACCTTTCCAGCACGTTCATCCGTCACGTTCCCAGTCCGTTGAAATTTTTCAAACAGATCCTTTATTGTATCGCTTTTCGGTCCTTTGGTTACATTAAACCTCCGTTGAAAACTTCGTCTTGTTGCAACAACACTGTGTGCTAGGCGGTGGAATTCCAACACCAGAAAAATCCTCTGTTCTAAGGAATAAACCATGTTGTCTACAGCACACTTGCACGTTGCGAACAGCACACGCTTACAGCAGAAAGACGACGTACAGAATGGCGCACCCACAGACTGCGTTGTCTTCTATATCTTTCACATCACTTGCAGCGCCATCTGTTGTTGAAAATTGTAACTACTGTAATTTCGAAAGTTTGTCCGCCTGAAAATGTACTGTTGTCCCAAGCATATTGGAACAAACGGTGTATTTCTATCGCTGCTCGTTTAGTTTTTATTGCCGTTTCAAATATACCGGTCATTTTTGAAACACCCTGTAGATGCATCAAGAGTCCCACATTACGCCAACTGCACACGCCCCACACCATTACAGAGCCTTCACCAGATTGAAGAGTCCTCTGCTGACCTGCTGGGCCCATGGATTCATGACGTTGTCTTCATACCCGTACACGTCCGTCCGCTCGATACAACTTGAAACGAGACTCGTCCGAGGAGGCAACATATTTGTAGTTATCAACAGTGCAGTGTCTGTGTTGGCGGGCCCAGGCGAGGTGCAAAGTTTCGTGTCGTGCAGTCATCGAGAGCACACGAGTGGGCCTTCTGCTGGCTGCGAAAGCTCATCTCGATGACGTTTCGCTGAATGGTTCGCACGCTGACACTTGTTGATGGCCCAGCAATGAAATCTGCAGTAGTTTGAGGAAGGGCTGGACTTCTGTCACGTTGAACGATTCTGTTCAGTCGTCGTTGGTCCCGTTCTTGCAGGATCTTTTTCCGGCCGCAGCGATGTCGGAGACTTGATATTTTACCGGATTCCTGATATTGACGGTACACTCGTGAAATGATCGTACAGGAAAATCCCCACTTCATCGCTGCCTCGGTGATGCTGCGTCCCATCGCTCGTGCGCCGACTACAACAACTGCGCCGGACACTTGTCTTATATAGGCGTTGCCGACCGCAGTGCCGTGTTCTGCCTGTTTACACATCTGTGTATTTGAATACGCATGCCTATACCTGTTTCTCTGGCGCTTCAGAGTGTGTGTGCGGATGTATATGTGTCAAATGGTTCAAATGGCTCTACTCACTATGGGACTTGAACATCTGAAGTCATCAGTCCCCTAGAACTTAGAACTACTCAAACCTAACCAACCTAAGGACATCACACACATCCATGCCCGAGGCAGGATTCGAACCTGCGACCGTAGCATCAGCGAGGTTCTGGACTGAAGCGCCTAGAGCCACTCGGCCACAGCGGCCGGCCGTATATGTATCACCAACCGTGCAGATGTATCACCAACCGTCTCTCAGAATGACCTGGGTCTTTCAGATTTTATCAGTAAATCCAATTGCGTTAAGAATTCCCTTTTTTCCTCAGTTTTCCAGACAAGTCGCCATCCTGTAAACACAGTGTAACGAGGGTGTACCTTGAAGCTGCTTAGCTCTGACTACCCGGCGACGACTTGCAGGGGACAGCGCAGGCAGGCCGGCCGGGAAGTGATCGCTGGTCGCCTGCGACACATCACACCAGAGGAGAAGCGCCCGCGCCTCTGCTCTGCTTTGCTTTGCTCCGCCGGTCGATGAACTCGCCGGCTGGCAGACCCCAGAGGCGCGGCGCTAAGCGAAACTTCCTCCTGCCTACACAGCTCGCAGCACACAGCACGCGCTAGCCGCATACATCACACGCGACACCCACCCCACGCCCCCTCCTCTTATTTCCTGCGTGGACAGCATTCACGACGTGTTAACTTGTATAGGGGACGGGGAAAACTACGGAAAAAAACATGTCACGCTGCTGCCCGTTCACCTCACGCTAATTGCTTATCGGAGGCGAAACGCGCTAATTCAAAGTAAATGAAATCTTAAGAAATTTATTTTCTGCGCCATAAGCTGACTGCACTGGCTCAACAATGACTTGTTTTAACGCCACTGTTGCTATACCATCATGGTTATCATCACTATTATTATCAGATTTGTTTTTGGAGAGAGTCCGCTGTGAGCGAAACACAATTTTTATCTGTTCTTTTATTTCCCAGGCATCTTTCTTTGAAGCTTCAGCATCATCAGTAGGGTTTTGTTATATTTCTATAAAACAGGAAAAATGCTCTTTACTACGTGTACGTTAGAGGTTTTACGACAGTATTTACAAATTTAAAAACAAACAAAGATTCATATACCTTGTAACCATATGGTGTGGTTTTCTAGGAATTTTATGCTTTTTTATTGCAGTCGTTTTCTTACACAATTTGTCACCTGGAGCCATATAGAAGTTAATGTAGAACAGTCATTTACTTTCAAATGTTGCGACTTGGGATTCTATGGATCTGCCTAACATTAGGTAATTTTTTGTGGAAGATTGTGTGCGTATGTGTGTGTGTATGTTTCAACGGGAGGGGGGTTTGGTGTGTTTCTTGGTTGGTGGTGTCTGATAGTTCCTTGAGGGCAGAGAATAGAGTTCCACTGAATTGTGTCTTCATTTATTATTTTTTTCTTGAACTGTGTCTTTTTGTATTTGATAGTTTTCTTCAGTTATTAGCTTCTCTGGAGGGTGAAAGGGGGGGGGGGGGGAGGCTGTTGTACTGGCGTACGCCTTCGCCACACTGATCGGCATTAGGAAACATTGTGTAGCAGGCGCTGAACTAGGCGCGCCTATGACTAGAGAAGACCAAGATACGCCCCCAGGCTACGCGCCAATAACGCCCCCTGGGCAGCGTGCATGTAGGCCGCTGCCGCCGACCGAGCTGTCCGTTTCTCCCTCCCAGTACCTCAGTACGTCGCGTCGGGACTCAGTTCGCATTGCACCTCAATACGTCGCACTGTGCTCAATTCTTCCACAGTGATGGTCGTCTCCTCGCACCTTAGCTAACTCTGAGGGAACGTTAGTCAGTATATATACACATTTAAAAAACAGTTTTGGATCACCTCGGTTCCGAGAGTTTCGGAACCTGTACAGAAAACTGGAATAGATATCAACATAAACATCATCTCCGCTCTTTGTATCGCTCATGAAAACCACACATTGCGTGTTGTACCACCAAGCAGCGACACTTTCAGAGGTGGTGGTCCAGATTTCTGTACACACCGGTACCTCTAATACCCAGTAGTACGTCCTCTTTCATTGATGCATGCCTGTATTCGTCGTGGCATAGTATGCACAAGTTCGCCAAGGCACTGTTGCTCCAGATTACCCCACTCCTCAACGGCGATTCAGCGTAGATTCCTCAGAGTGGTTGGTGGGTCACGTCATCCATAAAGCCCTTTTCAATCTATCCCAGGCATGAAACTTCCTGGCAGATTAAAACTGTGTGCCGGACCGAGACTCGAACTCGGGACCTTTGCCTTTCGCGGGCAAGTGCTCTACCAACAGAGCTACCCAAGCACGACTCACGCCCCGTCCTCACAGCTTCGAGTATCGGTCTGGCACACAGTTTTAATCTGCCAGGAAGTTTCATATCAGCGCACACTCTGCTGCAGAGTGAAAATTTCATTCTGGAAACATCCCCCAGGCTGTGGCCAAGCCATGTCTCCGCAATATCCTTTCTTTCAGGAGTGCTAGTTCTGCAGGTTCGCAGGAGAGCTTCTGTAAAGTTTGGAAGGTAGGAGACGAGATACTGGCAGAAGTAAAGCTGTGAGGACGGGGCGTGAGTCGTGCTTGAGTAGCTCTGTTGGTAGAGCACTTGCCCGCGAAAGGCAAAGGTCCCGAGTTCGAGTCTTGGTCCGGCACACACAGTTTTAATCTGCCAGGAAGTTTCATATCAGCGCACACTCCGCTGCAGAGTGAAAATTTCATTCTATCCCAGGCATTTTCGATAGGTTTCATTTCTGCAGAATATGCTGGCCACTCCAGTCGAGAGACTTCGTTATTCTGAAGGAAGTCATTCACAAGATGTGCACGATGGGGGCGCGAATTGTCATCCATAAAGACGAATGCCTCGCCAATATGCTGCCGATATGGTTGCACTATCGGTCGGAGGACGGCATTCACGTATCGTACTGCCGTTACGGCGCCAAAACAGCACGGAACCTCCACCTTGCTGCACTCGCTGGACAGTATGTCTAAGGCGTTCAGCCTGACCGGGTTGTCTCCAAACACGTCTCCAACGATTGTCTGGTTGAAGGCACATGTACACTCATCGGTGAAGAGAACGTGATGCCTTACGGCATTTTGTTGAGCCCATCTGTACCGCGCTGCATGGTGTCGTGGTTGCAAAGATGGACCTCGCCATGGACGTCGGGAGTGAAGTTGCGCATCATTCAGCCTGTTGCGCACAGTTTGAGTCATAACACAACGTCCTGTGGCTGCACGAAAAACGTTATTCAACATGGTGACGTTGTTGTTAGGGTTCCTCCCAGCCATAATCCGTAGTTAGCGGTCATCCACTGCAGTAGTAGCCCTTGGGCGGCCTGAACGAGGCATGTCATCGAGAGTTCCTGTCTCCCTGTATCTCCTCCATGTCCGAACAACATCGCTTTGGTTCACTCAGAGACGCCTGAACACTTCCCTTGTTGAGAGCCCTTCCTCGCACAAAGTAACAATGTGGACGCTATCGATATTGACCGTCTACGCATGGTTGAACTACAGACAACACGAGCCGTGTACGTCCTTTCTGGTGGAATGACTGGAACTGATCAACTGTCGCACCCCCTCCGTCTATTAGGCGCTGCTCATTCATGGTTCTTTACGTCTTTGGGCGGGTTTAGTGACATCTCTGAACAGTTAAAGGGACTGTGTCTGTGATACAATATCCACAGTCAACCTCTATCTTCAGGAGTTCTCGGAACTGGGGTACGCAAAACTTTTTTTATGTGTGTAGTTGTTATGTGGATAAGGACAAGATTCAAGAATTAGTACATGTTAGTTGATTGCTGTTAACCACGGAACTTCAGATTGGACATCATTGAAGTTAAGTACTCAATAGTGTATTTTAACCAGGTGTGTATTTTGTGTTGTAGTGAGAGGAAACCGGCCACCCACCTGTCATACCACTCTCTCCTTATCCATCCAGGAACCACAAAACGTTGCACGAGGGCACAGTCACGATAGTTGTTACTTCACCTGAGAATTTTAAAGTCATGTTGATGTTTGTTGGGCCGTGTTTAATGTCCATAAGATGTTTAGCAAACGTGGAATTGTAGCTGTTACCTTTTAATGGTCTTCTGTGTTCTGTGTATCTGGTACTGAAGTTTCTGGTTGTCTGTCCTGTATACTAGTAAACTGATTTGCAGTCGTAGCATGTTAGTTCGTAAATAACAGATGTGTTGTGTTTGTCTGTGCTTGTGTTAGTTGCACTTACTTTTTTTCTGTATTGAGTTGTCTGTCCCGTTGGCTATTTTCAGCCCGTGTTCTTTGAGTATGTTGTCCATTCTGTGGATTGCTTTGTTGTTGTAGGAGTGTACCATTTGCTTGTTGTTATGGGTGTTTCTTGTTCATGTGTGCTTCTGTGTGCGTTCTGTGTGTTTGTATTCGGTGTGTGTGTTCTGTGTGTTTATGTTCTTTGTATTTGTGTTTGTAAGTTGGTGACAGGTTGTTTTTGTTGTAATCTTGTGTTTCAGTTTCCCTATAATGCTTGTATCATGTCCGTTCTCTATAGCTATTTGTTTGATTGTTTGTAATTCATTTTTGTAATTGTCTTCACTGAGTGGAGTTTTGTTCAGTCTGTGCAGCACGTATTGTAAACCAGCTAGTTTGTGCACAATCAGATGATAAGAGTCTTTGTGTATGGCTGCGGTGGCGCTGATGACTTCCATGAATATGGTGAATTGGCGTAGGTTGTTGTGTCTGCGTGTTATGAGGTCAAGGAAATTTAACATTTTGTCGTTTTCCATTTCGATGGTGAATTGTATTTTTGGGTGAAAAGAGATTATAGCATTGTAGAGTTGTTGGATGTGACCAGGTGTTTCATCTAGAAGGCATATGATGTCGTCTACGTAGTGATACTGATACAGTGTCTAGTGTTGTTTGGGTCTTATTATTGTTTCACATACACTATGTCGTTGTGAATGTAATTGAGAAAGATGTTGGCTAGGAGTCCACTGACAGGTGACCACATGGGAAGCACATCTTGTTGTGATTAGAACTGGTTGTCAAATGAGAAATAGTTTTGCACTGTGATTAGTTTGAGAATGCTAGCTGTTTCTTTTATGTGGAATTTGGGAATGACTTTCTGCTGCTCTAATTGTTTTTTGATGATGGTTTCAGAAGCTGTGAGTATGTTCACTTTTTATTTTTTGTATCAGCTCTTCAGTATTGTGTATGCTTACATTGTTTGTGTACATGTAACGTGTATGTGTATTTCTCTGGCTAGGTGAAGTGTGGGTGCCCTTCTGAAACTTACATCTGGGTGTATCGGAATATCTTCCTTGTGGAGCTTTAGTAAGTTGTTCTGTGTAGGTGCTTTGGGGTTCTTTTGTTTTAGCCATTTAACTTTGTTTTGTGACATGTGTGACATACGTTCTAGGAAAGTCTGTGTATTTTTCTGGTATCTCTGTGTTGGTCACTGGTTAGCTTTGTTATGTTGTTGTCATCTACAAATTTTAAGGTTTGATCTTTGACAACCTGTGGAAATGATCTGCAAAAAAAAGATAAAAACCAGGAAAACCGCGGCATGTGGCAATACATATAACTTTGCCTGTTTTTCAGATCTGTAAATACTGTCTTCAGAACTGCAGTTTATATGTGCAAGTAATAAAGAGTATTTTCTTATTTTATAGAAAGAAAATAAATGTCCATTGATAATGCAAAACTTCAGCGAAACATGTCTGGAAAATAAAAGACAAAAATTGAGTTTTGCTCAAGGCAGATACTGTCCAGACACAAATCTATAAGTAAACAAACATGGACAGAAGAGCTTCAACCCCAAGACGACTGTTGTTATCGTTATTATTAGTATATATTTCATCCTCAGTTCACGCAAGTAGTATCATTAGCTTATTAGCAAATCAGCATAAGATGATCTGGTAACCTTCAACGAAAACCAAAAAAGATCGAATAAGAGAAAAAATTGTGTATTTGCAAATTTTTGCACAGTGGTAGCAGGCTGTGTCATGAATAACACACTAAAATCCCAACCGCCGGGATGTGAGCACATGGGAGGAGGGAGGGGGTGGGGGGAAGCGTTGAAAGGCCACTTTGTTTTTCTTGAATAGCTCGATAGTCGCAGCTTCTAGCGAAAATGTTTCGCAGTACAAAATTAAACTACATTAAATTTCCTACATAAAAGGTCCTACTCATTTTTTCTCTAGGACTAATAGTTACCGCGTAGCATGGAATGGAAAAACTACAGATTATCACAAATAGTGTTTTCATGGTTTAAAATTACTGTCTACTGTTAAATGAAGTGGGTTAACAACAAATGTTAAATGTGTGTGCCACGTCTAGCTGCAGTGGAGCCGTATTACTGGATAAACTGTGTTGTGGGGGTGTGGCAGGGTGGTGAGTACAAGCGCGGCGGAAGGTAGGTCGCCACATTGTAGCTGTGCACTTCCCTCCTTCGTAGGTCTGCAAACTCAAGAGCGAGCAGGGCATTCCCCACCCTCTCTGCACCACTACGTCACAAGAAGCAACTACAAAGTTATACCGACCCTTCCGCAGCGCCTTATAATTCACTCGCGACGCAGTGCGCAGACACTCCCGGGGATGTTTATTTTCCACAAAGTTAACTAACGTTACATGGAATGCAGATATGAGTTATTAATAATACTAACGCAAGAGAATCATATGGACAGAATGTATGTAAATCTCTGCAGACTCGTCTACAGTGTCCGGTTCTCTTACGTGAACAGACAAACTGCCTTCACTATGTAGTGGAGTTATTTTCAGTTTATTGAGTACGTACTTGCAGTTGTTAAGTGAGCTATTAGGTAAAGACGTTAAACAGCTGGATCTGTGAGTCGTCAACCACACTGAAGAACCAGCCGCAATTGAATTACGCAGTCAGTAAGTATTCGTCGGTGTCGATTTCATTGGCTCCACTACCACTTGCTGGAATACCTTTCACAGCATCAGGGGTATCAAGCCTCAGCTCTCGCAGTTGTCTAAATTTTCTCCCTCTGCAACATAAGCCGGCCTCCTAGGTGTTATGGAACTTCAGATATTTCTACGTATGTCAAGCAATACACTACGGCGGATTACTGTTCTAGACTTGAACGTGACCACTCGAATGGCATCAGACATATTCACACACATCTACAGGAATTCTGAAAAGCGACGCCCAACGGGGCTCTGGCGAAGCTACGATGGTCGCAGCAAGCCAGTAGCGGATTTC
Organism: Schistocerca nitens; assembly: GCF_023898315.1. Lineage (NCBI taxonomy): Eukaryota > Metazoa > Arthropoda > Insecta > Orthoptera > Acrididae > Schistocerca > Schistocerca nitens. The sequence continues at coordinate 301,101,588 of NC_064615.1, read as the reverse complement.
CAAAACCAATGTGGATGTGAGGTCAATTGCTCCACTCAGTGTAGCCCCACTCTAGAACTGCCAGCAACTCCTGAACGGAAGAGATCTTTGAATTCCACGAGTTGCACAATAAATTGTGAGAGAAGTTCGGCAATTTTCTGGCCATTCATTAATTCAACTAAACAAGTGACTACAACACAGTTACATGGCTATACAGTACGCTGTCAACAATAGATAACAGCAAGGTGCCACATTTATCAATCCAATCCCTTTGTCACAAACACTATTGAGATCACTGACATCACACTTACAAATTATGCACGTCTCAGCAGTTTTTATCAGAGCATATTTTTCATTAAAGGCCACTTAACATCTGCAGACAAGTTCTCATTTAATAGACTCAAAATACACTGACGGAAGAAAAATCACAACGCCATGAAGGTCTTGTGCGACATAAACGAAAGATGGTAGGCGTGTTTCTACAGCTGAAAGATAATGTCTATTCAAATTTCGCGCCAGTCCCATAAGAGTGGCGCAAGTAACGCCACTATGAGAAACAAATGAGAGTTGCTTTAAATGAACGCTGTAACGGTCGTGAGCGTTAGTTACCCTTGAGATTGGACGAGGTGAGTTGTTGTTAGTCAAGAATGCCTTTCAGGCGACAAAGACACCATTATCAGCACCTCACTGAGTCTGAATGAAGTCGTGTAATAGGGCTTCGAGGAGTTGGACGTTCCTTCTGTGAAACTACAGGAAAGTTTGGCAGGAATGTAGCCACTGTAGGTGACTGCTGGCAGCGACAGTTGCATGAATGTACGGTCACAAGAAGACCGGGCTCCGGACGGTCACGTGACGTGGCTCTGGCGCATCGTAATGCATCTGCAGTGGCGATATGGCAACAGTTGGTACCCCAACACAACTAACTGTTGCAAATCATTACTTCAAGGACAACTCCTAGCCGGACGCCCTGAAGCGTGTGTTCCACTGGCCCCAAAGCACCGCCATTTACAACTTCAGTGGTGTCAAGCGAGATGTCATTAGAGGACAGGGTGAAAGATCTGTTTTGTTTCCTGATGAAAGCTGATTCTGCCACGGTGCCTATGATGGCCGTGTGTTGGTTAGGAGGCCTGCAACCAACCTGTCTCTGCACGCTAGACACACTGGACCTACACCTGGAGTTATGGTCTGGGGTGCGATTTCGTACGACACCAGGAGCGCTCTCGTGATTGTCGCACGCACCCTGACTGCAACTTTGTACGTCGGTCTGGTGATTCAACCCGTCGTGCTGCTAATGATGATCAGCATTTCAGGATCTGATATCCAACAGGGTAACGCTAACCCACATATCGCTGTTGTAACTCAAGAGCTGTACAGAATGTCGACATGTCGCCTTGGCAGCTAACTCTAAATATAGATAAATGTAAATTAATGCATATGAATAGGAAAAAGAATCCCGTAATGTTTGAATACTCCATTAGTAGTGTAGCGCTTGACACAGTCACGTCGATTAAATGTTTTGGCGTAACATTGCAGAGCGATATGAACTGGGACAAGCGTGTAATGGCAGTTGTGGGGAAGGCGGATAGTCGTCTTCGGTTCATTGGTAGAATTTTCGGAAGATGTGGTTCATCTGTAAAGGAGACCCCCTATAAAACACTAATACGACCTATTTTTGAGTACTGCTCGAGTGTTTGGGATCCCTATCAGGTCGGATTGAGAGAGGACATAGAAGCAATTCAGAGGCGGGCTGCTAGATTTGTTACTGCTAGGTTTGATCATCACGCGAGTGTTACGGAAATGCTTCAGGAACTCGGGTGGGAGTCTCTGGAGGAAAGGAGACGTTCTTTTCGTGAATCGCTACTGAGGAAATTTAGAGAACCAGCATTTGAGGCTGACTGCAGTACAATTTTACTGCCGCCCAACTTATATTTCGCGGAAAGACCACAAAGATAAGATAAGAGAGATTAGGGCTCGTACAGAGGCATATAGGCAGTCATTTTTCCCTCGTTCTGTTTGGGAGTAGAACAGGGAGAGAAGATGCTAGTTGTGGTACGAGGTACCCTCCGCCACACCCCGTATGGTGGATTGCGGAGTATGTATGTAGATGTAGATGTAGATGGCCTTCTCGATCACCAGATCAGTCTCCAATCGAGTACACATGGGACATCATCGGACGGAAACTCCAGCGTCATCCACAAATAGCATTAACCGCCCCTGTATTGAGCGACCAAAGGCAGCAGGCATGCAATTCCATATCACAAACTGACATACGCACCTGTACAACACAATGATGCACGTTTGCATGTTTCCATTCAACATTCTGGCGATTACACAGATTATTAATGTACCAGGATTTCAGATTTTCAATGGCTTTTCGCATCCTTACAGTAACGTGTGACCTTGCAATGTTAATCACTTAAATATGTTATCTAGAGATATGTATTTCTGAAATTTCATTACTGTACATTAATTGCTTTTTTTGGTGTTGGGATTTTTTCCGTCAGTGTAACTCCACTACCTAGAAACCAGCTCGGTGGAGCTGTTTCGTCTACCACATGAGAGGAGATCTGGGGAGATAATCCATCTGCAAAACGAAAAGCAAGCAGAGCTCGAAGTTGCCTTTGCAGAAAGAATGCTTGCCATACAGGATGACTGGCAGCGGAGGAAAATGTGCACAGATATACGTACACTCCGTCCATATGCAAGCCTTTCGTTAATATTATCTAGTAACTAACATCTGGATTGTATGTAGTGCTAGTGCTCTTTGTAGAAAATAAACTCCCGCTACGGCTGCAGTGATTCGTAAGCTGCGCTGCAGAGGGTCGTTGTAATAATGTGAAACACCCTGTAGTTACTTCTTGTGACTTGACAGGGTAGAGAGGGAGTGGGGAATCAGCAGGTCGCTCTTCAGTTTGCAGACCTATGAGTGCATAACCATAGTCCGGCGACCTACCTCCCTTCACGGTTTCTACCCTCCACCCCTGCCTCCTCCATCCCCTAATATCCCCAGAACAGAATATGTCCCTTAATACGGAACTAGTGGACTTATAGGTGGTACACTCATTTAATATTTGTTCTTAACACACTATATTTAACCGCAGACAGTAATTTTTATATCATTAAAACACTACTTTTTAATAATCTGTGGTTTTTGCACCTTCTGTAATGCGGAAATTACTAGCCCGACACAAAAAAATAATAGGACCTGTTTTATAGGAAATTATTTGAAGTTTAATTTTCTGCTGTGAAACATTTTCGCTACAAGCCACGGTTTTCGAATTTTTTAAGTGAAACACAAAAAGTGACCTTTAAACGCCATCCCCTCCCCACCATTCCCCGCATATCTATGCTCACAGCCCACTGATGGGGATTTCTGGTGTGTTATTCATGGCACCCCCTTCTACCAGTGTACAAAAATTTGCGACTGGACCTACACGATTTTTTCTCCTAATTTTCCTTCGGTGACTAGACTATGTTCGAAAAAAAAAGAAAAGAAAAAGGGGATTGTAAAATACTAGGAAAGTAAGTTACAAATCAAACTAACTTCAACAGAGAACTATACATTCATGAGCACGTTGCATAGTAACTGGTCAACTGAAGAGATCCAGAGGAGGACTGTGAATGTGGACATATCTGCGCTCTGATTATTGTTACAGAAGGCTGCAGTTAATCAAGTAATAGCGTAGAGTTTGGTAACTTTTAAATCGTAAAGATAAACTTAAAACTATTGACAGTACAAAAATCATTCTGACAGAAAGCTTTCTTTATGTGATTACTAGTAAAAAGGTTCGTAACTGCTCGTGTAGATATGCTAGACGTCCACCAGAAGCAGGATGGTCCTCCCCACCTCCAAGCTCTATCTGCGATTAACAAACTGGTAGATGGCGGTTGGAAGTGTAGCCACAGGCAGAAGGAAACATCTGTTGCATCCAGCCACTATTTGACAAGTGATAGCCGGCAGAAAAAGAAAACTCAACAGAAGGAAATGCAAATAACTAGAAGAGATATCACAACAGATGAGAAAATACTTCGAAAAAGATTCCGTTACGAAATTCATTTTGTTCATTTAGCAACTGTTGTACTTTTTTAAATTAGTAAAAAGTGTATCCTTTACGAACATAATGACGCACGTGTGCATGTATGCATCGAGGAGCGTTCAGGTAGGCCAGCCACTTCGAAAAGGGGCACTAACATCGAGATAGCTGAGGGAACGATTCGTCATGCCACGAGTTGCAGGCCAAGCGTTCACAAAGATCGACGTTTGGAAATGGAGAATCACATTTAACGTGTTTTGAAGAGGAAGGGCAAGACTTGGTCAGTCGCATAGTAATCGCTGACGAGACGTGGCTCCACCGTTACGAACCATAGGGAAAGCGACAGAAGAGAGCGTGAAAACATCCATCTTCCCACATAGCAAAAAATCGGCCCAGTGCGACTAATACTGAGGGTTCCGTACATACTTGCATGTAGTTTATCCGTCCTGCGAATCGAGAATCCCAACTATTTTTGCCTGTTATCGGCATCGATAGTAGCAAGATATTGGTTCTGGGAATTCCAAGACCGTATCAAAAATTTTACGTTAATTCCTCAGACTAGCCCAGACACACAAAAAGAAGCGAGCAGGGGACTTGAGTTTATGTATGTAGAGAGGGAGAGCAGACTGAACAAAACATTTTTATTTACTTACTAAACGACGACTGTAATTTACATTTTGTCTGCATGCAGTAATGTTGGCCTATTATGCTTTTGACGGATGATGGCTGCAATGTATGTTCAAATTGCAAAAGATATTTTTCAAGTTCCAGATTTTTTTACTTTACGTGTACTGTGAAGCCTTGCTTTCTGCCGAATTTCATGGTTCTAGGTCGACGATAGGCACCCTACACATTTGATGAGTGAGTTTTCGAGAATCAAAATTTGTCACATAAATGGTCGTATCGTTTGATTCGAGTGACTCAGAAGCTTAAAATTTTTACCCCTGAAAGGGAGCACAGACCTTAATGTGTGACATAACTGTGAACTTCATACTTCTACCCGTTTCTGAGAAAAAGTGTTCATGACAGATAGACAGATGGACGGACGGACAAGAAAGCGATCCAACAGAGGTTTCATTTTTATACACTGAGACACGCCAAGCTTCTGCTGGAAAACTCATGATGACAGAGCTTTCGGTATGGAAGATTCACTGCTAATTCATTACACTCCTAAAAGTCGAACGGTGAATGATGGCAGCTACTGTGAACTACTGCTAGATGTGAAACCAAACATAAAAAGGAAGAGGACAGGGAAGCTTTCAAAAACGTGTGATTTTGCTTCAGAATAATCCCCGACCTCATACAGCTGGCAAAACTCTCCAGTGCGTTCATAATATTCCTTTCGACTGATGGAGAACCAACTGTGTAGACCTGACCTACGTCCAAGTGCTTCTCACGCTTTTCGTCCGATGAAGGAGCCCCAGCGTACATACAGTATTATTTTTGTCAGATATCGAGATTGTTGGCGGTGTGCAACGGTGTGTGCGAGATACCACAAAACTTCTTTCAGGGCAAAAACAGGAAGCTTGTCAGCAGATGGAACAAGTGCATAGAGGTTGAAGGACATTATGTAAATTGTAGGGAAATGATGTTACTTGTAATTTCGATGACCCAACAAAAGTTTCTTTTTAAAAAATGCCTTTTCTTTCCGACACGTCTTCGTAGTTACGTGGATGACTGGTTTCAAATATGGTGAGCACTGTCAGACATAAAGGTCGCAGGTAGAGGCAGCAAACAAAAATTACTACCAGGTGGTGACCGAACACTGGATCTGAAGCCGGTTTGCGGCTCTCATTCATCTGCTTAACACTGCGTGATTCTTTACCCCTTTCCGTTGCACTGCATTTTCTGCTCTTCCATTCTGTTCGTTTTCTTTCGGTTTTCCCACTGTTTTATTTTCACTTCTACGGAAGTACACATTCTCCATCTGTTCTGCTCTACAGTTTCTCTTTTCATTGCTTTGGCTGTTTCGTGATCCTCTCTTTCTATCTTTGTGTGTGTGTGTGTGTGTGTGTGTGTGTGTGTGTGTGTGTGTGTGTGTCAGAGAGAGAGAGAGAGAGAGAGAGAGAGAGAGAGAGAGGGAGGGAGAGAGAGAGAGAGAGAGAAAGAGAGAGGGGCGGGGGGGACGTCTTATTTTGCTTTGATCTTTTCCTATTTTTGCGGTTTTCAGCCCGTCTGTTGATCTATGCACTGTAATGTCCTACAGGGACGGACATATTGAAGTTTTGAAGTTGTTTTCCCTCTTACCTGAGAACCAACTTAACCAGTGATTTATGGGGCGTCGTGTGGTAGCAGAGGTTTTAATTCGCAAAGTGTGGACGGCACTTCCGTCGAGTTTCCCACCTCGTCACTCAATACACGTACAGAAAACTTATCACCAGAGATTTTTCGCCACGTTCAGGAAGTGTTTCCAGTTGCTCCCCCGCAGCACCAAATTTACTGAATTACGAGAAGGCGTCGGTGACTGTCTATTACTACACACCTTTCACGTACTTCCTTTATTCCAGTCTGGCTAGGCCTCTCACAGCCTGCTCTAGAATACTGGTAAAAAATACTACAGAGCAGTCGAACGAACCGTTTCCAGCTCCGTACAAATATCAGTTAATATTCTTCAGTAGTAGTTTTGTATTAAAGCCCGAATTCCAAGTTGATTAAAAATTTCTACAAGACTCGGTATTCATTGCAGTTGTTCGATAGCAAATTGAACGTCGGCAAGGGACCGTTCAGTTTTATTATATCTTGCAACAGAGTATTTGTACGAACAAGCAGATCAATCCAAATGAAAACATTTGTTTGGCATCCTGCGTTTCATAAAATGCACAAGAATGGAATCGTGTAAGACAAACGTGTTCAGGTGTTTCTTGAAGTAGCAGATACTGAAGCTGACGAGTGCGATGGTGATCATGAATCTGCTTGAATACCTGCATTCGTCATAAAATACCAGTGAGGCTCTTCAGGGAAGGCTGTATTTGTGAGTAACCACTTGCTCTACATCTGGAGGACTCCTGCAATTCTTTGTCCCACACCTGCCTGGTTGGGGCTCTCTAATTCTTCGTAGAAATCAGTAACTGAGATTTCGCAATGTCTAATTTATCCATAGCGAGGGGCCTTTCTTGTCAAAACATCTACCATTTGTTTTTAACGCCGCAGTGTGGTTTTATCGTGCAGGGGCTGATCTCCTATTAACGTTAGTGTCAGCAGCTCCCGTAAGTCGTACCCAACAGCAGATTCCTTCTCCTTCCGCTGTATAAATGTTTCAGGACAGTAAAAGCTACTATGGAATACGATAGTGTCATGACAGGTCCCTCCACTTGTTAGTAAGCATTATGGAGGCACGAAGAAGAAATTTAATCGGCGTTTGTTTCCACGAAACAAACACGCAGCATAAAACTATATATTTTGTTCATTGCTTCGAACAGTGACTACACTCTTATTATTTATGTTTGATTTGTAAGTTTACTTTCGTTTAACGTCCAAATCAAAGTCACGAGCATACCAGCTGAAGAGGGGGGCATTTTCAAGTAGCGAGGCGCTCTTTAAATTTTACTTTTCGTAGAGTTCACCTCTCATGTCCAGGTCCAGTTTGGTTCGCCTGGGAGTGTACAACAAAATTTCCCTCAACTCCTGCTTTAATTGTGTTATTACACGTCAGATCACTATGAAATTACGAAGTCAGCCCAGTGGGGAGTTACACATAATTAGCGGAAAATTAACAGCGAACTCCAGCCGTAGGGCGTTTCGTTGTCAGCTACATTCACCCTGACAGACACAGCTATCTGTCACGAAGCGGCGGTACACTAAGTGCACAGTTCTGTTTTCTATATCTTTATTTCCATTGGCAGAAACTCATTCTTTTGTATAAACTCGCAAAATGGAATTTCTCGGCGAAAAAACCGGGCTAAGTACTGAAGCAACAAAGACGTTACCCAAAAGCGTCTTCTTAGTATACTTCGATACTTCGGTAATACGAGCGACATGAACTGGCATCTTCTTTCACGGCATATTAAAACTGTGACAAATATCAGGACTGAAACAAACGATCCAGTGAAATTATGCCTTTCTCAAGAATGAGCATTGATTTTGAAATTATCATTCAGTCAGCCTGATTAAGATTCTCTAATGTCCCTCAACTCTTTCCAGTGTATGCTGGAACCATTCTAACATCAAAGCGGCCACCATTTCTTCTCCCTTCTTCGTCCATTTACACTACCGCTTCGTACCTAATGGCTACAGACATTATACCGTAATCTTCCCCCGAAGCCAAATGTTCTCGTTTAGGCGGACATTTCTTCATAGTATCGTCTCTCACAGTCTAACTCGACGTTTTGACACACCAAGTGCACTGTCGCCCCCTCTACACCCCCCCGCCCCCCGAAAGGCAGAGATGTCAGTCCCGATTCCGTCCCCGCAAAAAAAATTTTATTGTATTCGTAAGGTTCCAATGACCTCGGCCACCACATAAAAATGTGTCATAGTCGGGAAAAGTGAACGTTTATGGTAAATTTGGAAACTTTCTTTGCGAAAGAGAGAATTGTAATAGCAGATGTTTTACGGTCATTGACTGTAGAAATAAATACTTGACAGTACCGTCATTATGAGACAGAACGAGACGAAAGAAAGAACACCATCACAGAGGACAGAGAAAGAGAGGCTCTGCAAATGTTGGACGTAGAGAAACTGTATTAGAAATGAACAGTGGCAAAGCTGCTGGAGGAGATGACACCACAGTGGAAATGATCAAAGCCGCAGGATCTATCGGAATTCAATGGCTGTATTGAATAATGAGGATCTACATCTACATGGATAATTTGCAAATCACATTCAAGTGCCTGGCAGAGGGTTCATCGAACCACCTTCACAATTCTCTATTATTCCAATCTCGTATAGCGCGCGGAAAGAATGAACACCTATATTTTTCCGTACGAGCTCTGATTTCCCTTATTTTATCGTGGTGATAGTTACTCCGTATGTAGGTCAGAGTCAACAAAATATTTTCGTATTTGGAGGAAAAAGCTGATTATTGGAATTTCGTGAGAAGATTCCGACGCAACGAAAACGCCTTTCTTTAAATAACGTCCAAGCCAAATCCTGTATCATTTCAGTGATACTCTCTCCCATATTTCGCGATAAGACAAAACGTGCTTCCCATCCTTGAACTTTTCGATGCAATCCGTCAGTCCTATCTGGTAAGAATCCCACGCCGCGCAGCAGTATTCTGAAAGAGGAAGGACAAGCGTAGTGTAGGCAGTCTCCTTAATAGATCTGCTACATTTACTAAGTGTCCTGCCAACAAAACGCAGTCTTTGGTTAGCCTTCCCCACAACATTTTCTGTGTGTTCCTTTCAATTTAAATTGTTCGTAATTGTAATTCCTAGGTATTTAGTTGAATTTACGGCTTTAGATTTGACAGATTTATCGTGTAACCAAAATTTAACGAATTCCTTTTAGCACCCACGTGGATGACCTCACACTTTTCGTTATTCAGTGTCAACTGCCAATTTTCGCACCATTCAGATGTCTTTTCTAAATCGTTTTGCAATTTGTTTTGTTCTTCTGGTGACATTATTAGTCGATAAACAACAGCGTCATCTGCAAACAACCTAATACGGCTGCTCAGATTGTCTCCCAAATCGTTTATACAAATAAGGAACAGCGAAGGACCTATAACACTACTTTGGGGAACGCCAGAAATTACTTCTACGAACTGTGACCTCTCTGACAGGAAGTCACAAATTCAGTCACATAACTGAGACGATATTCCATAAGCACGCAATATTCCATACGCACGTAATTTCACTACTAGCCGCTTGTGTGGTACAGTGTCAAAAGCCTTAAGGAAATCCAGAAATACGGAATCGATCTGAAATCCCTTGTCAGTAGCACTCAACACTTCATGCTAATAAAGAGCTAGTTGGATTTCACAAGAACGATGTTTTCTAAATCCATGTTGACAATGTGTCAATACACCGTTTTCTTCGAGATAATTCATAATGTTCGAGCACAATATATGTTCCAGAATCCTGTTGTATGTCGACGTTAATGATATGGGCCTGTAATTAAGTGGATTATTCCTACTACCTTTCTTAAATATTGGTGTGGCCTGTGCAACTTTCCAGACCTTACATACGGATCTTTCGTCGAGCGAACGGTTGTATATGATTGTTAAGTATGGAGCTAATGCATCAGCATACTCAGAAAGAAACCTAATTGGTATACAGTTTGGACCAGAAGATTTGATTTTATTAAGTGATTTAAGTTGCTTCACTACTCCGAGGATATTTACTTCTACGTGACTCATGTTGGCACCTATTCTTGATTCGACTTCTGGAATATTTACTTCGTCTTCTTTTGTGAAGGCATTTCGGAAGGCTATGTTTAGTAACTCTGCTTTGGCAGCACTGTCTTCGATAGTATCTCCGTTGCTATCGCGCAGAGAAGGCATTGATTGTTTCTTGCCGCTAACATACTTCACATACGACCAGAATCTCTTTGGATTTTCTGCCAAGTTTCGATACAACGTTTCATTGTGGAAACTGCTATAAGCATCTCGCATTGAAGACAGCGCTAAATTTAGAGCGTCTGTAAAAGATTACCAATATTGGGGATTTGCATATGTTTAAATTTGGCATGTTTGTTTCGTTGTTTGTGCAACATTATTCCGTGGTTTATTAAGTTTTCAAATTTATACTGACTTTTTGATCACCCGGTATATTGTTAATTTGGAGGGAGTGAAAATTGTCTCTCAGGAAGGCGTCAAGTGAATTTTCATCTGCTTTTTTGAATAGGTATATTTTTTGTTTATTTTCGTGGGATTTGGGGGTTACAATATTCAATCTCGCTGCGACAAACCTGTGTTCACTAATCACTATATCCGTTTTGATACTCGTTATTAACTCTGGAATATTTGTAGCTAAGAGGTCAAGTGTGTTTTTACAGCCGTTTACTATTCGCGTGGGCTCATGAACTAACTGCTCGAAATAATTTTCAGAGAATGCGTTTAGCATAATTTCGGATGATGCTTTATGTGTACCTCCGGAATTAAACATGTATTTTCGCCAACATATCGAGGGTAAGTTTGAGAGGCACCCACATGCCTTGCTCATACTGTGGCATCAAGCAGTCAGGCCTGCAAGATGAGTGGTCTGCCAAGCGAGTGGATTCATTCTTATTTATCGAGTAACATGAACTCTAGTACTCACACTTAAGTTACAAGTTATCCTCCTATATGATTAATACGCAACGGAAACACGCATCTGACTATCAGTAATTTACAGAACTCTGACTGTACACTACGCACTGGCAATACCACATTTTCTTTTTGTCTTTTATTTAACGGCTTTTGTCAACACGTGGCCACCGCACTGAATATGAATGGCGCACACATTATAAATTCGGGACATTATGACGACAAACAATTCGAAGGAAAAGTCCACCAATCTTTTTCTTTTCGCTATATAAATAAATTCCGATAAATTCTCTAACCTAAACACACAAATTCTATAACCTACAACAATAACACATGAGAAATTCCGCCCAGTGGGCATGGCTTTACATTGGTGAATCTCTATATTATGGTCTCGTAATTATTTAACGCTACAGTGCACTTTCTGGATAGGATGGTGGATCTTTTATTATTTCTCACACTTCGACTCTCACAATCATCATCACGAAACTATCCTCCAGACCGAGCAGTACAGAAGGAACAAGCATAACCCACTAATCTTTTGAAACTACCTTGCTACTCTCCCATGCAAACCACACATACCCAAATTACATGACATACATCACACTACAATATGAAATACAAAACACTAAATAGTCACAACACTATCACTTTCAGCTTTCCCACTTCAATTAATACTTATCCCAGTTTCACACGACACTGCCCCACTTCGTAATTCTACTTTCCTACTATGAACTCTGGAGATATATGCACGTCTTCCTGTGCAATGCAAGCCAAGTGGCGTTGCTGGATAGACGGCCGACTCACCTTGCTTCTCTCTCAGAGTTTGAATCTAGCGTCACACGGAATCATATCACGCAAAGTAATATGAAGAACGTATTCATCACACACGCGAGTCCTCAACTGATACCATGGACGAGTACTTCTCTTTATCTTTTGTCTCATACACAGTTTGAGACTCACACAGTACTCACCATGTGGAAGTACTCGTCTCTAATTTCAAGTCCTGCACACGCCATTTCTTAAATATTTCAACTTATGGTACACACGCTATTTCTTAAATATTTCAATTTATTGTACACACGCTAGTAATTCAGCTTAACTTAAGCACACGGAAGTATTTCAACTTATTGCTACACATGGTTTCATTGTGACCGTTGGTCACTTCCGAAGATTACTACAATCCCATTAATATTACCTGCCTGACATTTAATTCTCCCCACAAAAATTCCTGAAATAGAGAAATTATTATTTCAAACTACTCTTAAATATTCCACATGCATATCATGTCTCCACTCTTTTGTCATTACGGAGCACAACTAAAACAGGTCTTAACAGCACAAGATCCAGCGGCAGAGTGCCGAAACATGGCCGTTCTCGAGGTCCTCTCGCACCTCTGCCGAGGAGCACAACTAAAACAGGTCTTAACAGCACAAGATCCAGCGGCAGAGTGCCGAAACATGGCCGTTCTCGAGGTCCTCTCGCACCTCTGCCGAAGTGGGGGAGCACCTTGCTACCGTATTGGTCAGCCACATTTCAGGCCCTCAAAGCTCAGGTAAATTTCATCTCTTTGGTCCCACCAAAGGTGGCCAAAGGATCGTCTCAAAGATGATCATATATTCACATTCACTATCTACAGTTAGCAGACGACCATACATTCATTCATTTCACAGATCTCACCAAACTGGATGTAGGGATTTACTTTGTGGGAGTGCACATGCGATCAATTAAATAAATAAATTGTCATTCTTTCCCACACTGGTATCCGGCTTCGCTGTATTAATTGAAATTGAGTTATTTTACAAAAAAAATGTGTTGTTCTGACAAAAATAATGAAGTATGTTGTACCTATTTTCAATGTCGGGCGGTACTGTACCCTTTCAAGTTAAAGTCACCACCAGGTATAATAGTATGAATCGGGTACGCGTTTGAAATCAGTCTCAAGTTTTCTTTGAGCCTTTCAGCAATTGTATCATCTGAATTGGGAGGTCGGTAAAAAGATCCAATTATTACGATTCTTCAACTTCTCCCGGCGTATTTCTTGCTCGAACAGTCCACGGGTGTACTGCCGGTCCATAGTGTCCAACGGGCACAATATTTCGGCCATCAGATATGTCGCCATCGTCAGGTGCGCTGACGAACTGAGCTCCTGAGAGCGGGCGCGGACCGCGGAGAGAACGCCTCGCGGGGGAAGGGGATTTAGGAAGGCCGCCCGCCATCAGGAGCTCAGTTCGTAAGCGAACCTGACGACGGCGACATGTCTGATCGCCGAAATATTGTGCCCGTTGGACACTATGGACCGGCAGTACACCAGTGGACTGTTCGAGCGATCCAATTATTGTTTTATTCCAGTTGCCAACACTGACCTCTGCCCATACTAACGCACAGGAACTATCTACTCCAATTTCGCGACAAGATAAACTACTTCTAACAGCAACAGATACGCCACCGCCAACCGTGTTTAGCCTATCCTTTCGGAACACCGTTAGGTTCTTCGCAAAAATTTCGGCTGAGCTTATATCCGGTTTTAGCCAGCTTCCATTACCTATAACGATTCGAGCATCAGTGCTTTCTATTAGCGCTTGGAGCTCTGGTACTTTCCCAACGCAGCTACGACAATTTACGACTGTTATACCGATGGTTCCTGTATCTACGTCCTTCCTGTGTTCGGCCTGCACCCTTTGTGACTGAAGGCCTTTTTGTGTTTTCAGGAGACCATCTAACCTAAAAAACCGCCCAATCCACGCCACACAGCCACTGCTACCCGTGTAGCCGCCTCCTGCATACAGTGGCCTCGTGACCTATTCAGTGGAACCCGAAACCCAACCATTCTATGCACAAGTCGAGAAGTCTGCAGCCTACACGGTCGCAGAATCGTCTGAGCCTCTGATTCAGATCCTCCACTCGGCTCTGTACCAGAGGTCTGCAATCGCTCATGTCGACAATGCTGCAAATGGTCAGCTCTGCTTTCATCTTGCAAGCAAGCCTTTACCACTTCCGTTAGCCGCTCGAAACCAGAGAGAATGTCTTCTGATCCGAAGACATCATTGGTACCGACGTGAGCCACCATCTGCAGTTGGCTGCACCCTGCGCTCTTAATGGCATCCGGGAGGACCTTTTCCACATCCGGAATGACTCCACCCGGTATGCACATGGAGTGCTCATTGTTTATCTTTCCCTTCTCGGCAGCCATGTCCCTAGGGAGCCCCAACGCGCCTAACATTGGAGATCCCACTTATCAATAATCCCACCCTCTGTGACTGTCCGGATCTTTCAGGCCAAGAGGTTTCCTCTGAAACAGGACAGGCGAAATCATCTGGCTCAGTGACAGTGTCAGCCATAGACAGCTTCGACCACAGGTCAGGGGTCAAACTCAGTGCGGGCAGTAACTGGGCCGGCCACTGGTGAGGACCGGTCAGAGGACTCGGACATACTGGACGTCCGTTGGATACCCACGGCCGGCCCACAACAATGGTGCCCATCCACTGCAGCCTCAAGCTGTGTAACCGAAGCCCTCACAGCTTGAAGCTGAAAGCGAAGTGTCACCAACTCGGCTCGCATCCGCACACAACAGTCGCAGTCCCTGTCCATACTAAAGACCGTGGAAAACTAAACTATGCAGATAAACGGACTATCGGCACGTGCTGCGCAACTCTACTGTAGACCCTGACGAAAACGCAGGAACTGTGTCCAATAAATCAGATTAATACGCAGAGATTCAAAAACCTAACTACCGAAGCACTCAGGTGAAACTAAATAATTCGCCCCTGATTAGGAACTTGTAATATGTCAAAAAATCAATTTACTTACCGATGCAAACTAAAACGCGAGAACTGTGGCTGTTAGATACTAAATAAACACGCAGAAACTCAAGAAACTAAACTATTAAAGCACACAAATGATGATATAAAATTCGCTCCTGGTTAGGAACTCGTAAAAGTCACAAAATCGGTTACTTCCCTCTTGCTGCTTGTGTCTCGTCCGGCTACTGCTGCCTGACATAGTATGGACATATGGAGAGATTCCTGATGCTTGGACAAAGTCAGTTACTGTATTTATCTTTAAGAAGGGCAACATAGCGCTCTGTGAGAATTTCAGAGGAACAGCATTAATGTAACATTGTATGAAGATTTATGAAAACATGATCTTACAGAAATTCAGGAATAAGATAGAACCACGATTATGAGAAGAAGAACAAGGACTTCGACCTGGAAGGTGTACTATAGATGCCATATTTACAGCCAGACTGCTCGTAGAAAAGAAATGGGAATTTGGTAAAGACATGGTTGTTGCATTCGTAGATATAAAAAAGGCTCTCGGCACTGTTAAGAGATACGGCTAGGTGTGAATAGACTGCAATTGTCATAAGGAATGCAATTGAGAATCACAAACATGTACAAAAAACTTTTGAATTGTGTTATAATAGACAGCAAAAATATCAGAATGGTAAGAGGGGTTGGGCAAGCGAATGTGCTCACGAGTCCATCATAAGGCAAGTTCACCAAGGGACTGTGGGGGATGATACGAAAATCATAGCGTATGCAGACGATGTAATGATTTGGCAAGAAAATGGTCAGAAATTGGAAGAAGAACGGTATGAATCAAAGCTCAGGGAGAAGAAATAAAAGCTTTGAGCTTTGCAGATGACACTGTAATTCTGTAGCAGACAGCAGAGGACTTGGAAGAGCAGTTGGACGGCATGCACAATGTCTTGAAAGGAGCATGTAAGACGAGCATCAACAAAAGCAAAACAAGGGTAATGGACTGTAGATGAATGAAATCAAGTGATGCTGAGGTAACTAGTGTAGGAAATGAGACAGTTAAAGTAGTAAATGAGTTTTGCTTTTGGGAAGCCAAATAACTGATTATGGGCGAAGTAGGGAGGATATAAGATGTAGATTGCCAATGGCAAGAAAAGCGTTTCTGAGGAGGAGAAATCAGTTAACATCGAAAATAGACTTAAGCGAAAATAGACTTAAGCGCCAGGAAGTCTTCTCTGAAGGTATTTGTACGGAGTGTAGCCATATATGGAAGTGAAACTTGGATGGTAAAAAGTTTAGACGAGAAGAGAATAGAAGGCTTCGAAATGTGGTGCTACAGACGTATGCTGAAAATTAGATGGGTAGATCACGCAACTAATGAGGAGGTCCTGAATAGAATAGGGGAGAAAAGAAATTTGTGGTACAACCTGACCAAAAGAAGCGATCGGTTGACTGGACACATTCTGAGACGTCAGGCGCACCAATTTAGAGCTGGAATGAAGTGAAAATCGTAGAGGGAGGTTCAAATGGCTCTGAGTACTATGGGACTTAACATCTGAGGTCATCAGTCCCCAGAACTTAGGACTACTTAAACCTAACTAACCTAAGGACAACACACACATCCATGCCCGAGGCAGGCTTCGAACCTGCGACCGTAGCGGTCGCGCGGTTCCAGACTGAAGCGCCTAGAGCCGCTCGGCCACACCGGCCAGCGTAGAGGGAGGCAAAGAGTCGAATACAGTAAGCAGATTCAGAGGGACGTAGGTTGAAGTAGTTATTCGGAGATGAAGAGGCTTGCACAGGAGTAGCATGGAGAGCTCCATCAAACCAGCCTCTGGACTGATGACCACAACAACAACACATTTATTTTTAGACAGTACCGTCCAGTGTTTGCAGTGAGCTCAGAACCGTAGTCTGACGGCTGCCTTCAGACCTAACAGTCGGTATTTACGGAGTAATTGGACTATCGAGTTGTAACGTTCCCATAGAAAATTATGAATGACTGTGCTGGTAAACTTCTACGTTATTTGATTTTCAAATAGCTGAGCAAAACTGAAGGTACTCAGACATTTCCCTCAGCGAGCGCCAATACTGCCAGCTAAATAACACATTCTAACTGCTGAAGGCACTAACTACTGATAGGTATAGTTAGCAAATGAAAGATTTTGATAGAAAACAAACAAGGTATTTACCTTAATAGTGTTCAAAAGTCATCATATATATTTCTATCAATTCATGACATCCATATTTACAAACTTCCATTTTCTGGCGGACACACGTTCAGATCGTCCCCTTATAGCAACCTCTCAAAACTCTGGCTTCTCTCTCTCTCCACATCCACCACTGCTGGCGGCTCACCTCCAACTGCGCAACGCTACGCACTGTTCCCATCCAGCTGCCCAACACTACAATATCGAATATTCCAACAATGGCCGGCTGGAGTGGCCGAGCGGTTCTAGGCGCTTCAGTCTGGAACCGCGCGACCGCTACGGTCGCAGGTTCGAATCATGCCTCTGGCATGGATGTGTGTGATGTCCTTAGGTTAGTTAGGTTTAAGTAGTTCTAATTTCTAGGAGACTGATGACCTCAGAAGTTAAGCCCCATAGTGCTCAGTGCCATTTGAACCATTTTTCCAACAATGCCAACCAGCCACAGACTGCACACAGCACAGCAGTCAATGATTTTCATACAGAGCGCTACGTGGCGTTACCAACATAAAAACCTAAACAGCCTACTTACAGAGTGTCTGCTCAATTGCAATCAGCTATAGTGACATATCAAAGTCTGCCAAGAGACAGAAATGTCAGTCAGATATCATTGTCACAAGTTAAGTAGCGTTTTGTAGCATACACTTAATAAATGGCATTTGTTATTTCGTGTTGTGTTGCAGAACTCACTGTCAAACAAGTGTGGAAATTTGGAAATTTGTGGTAAGTTCTATGGGTCCAAACTGCTGAGGTCATCGGTCCCTAATCTTACACACTACTTAATCTAACTTAAACTAACTTACGCTAAGGACAGCACACACACCCATGCGCGAGGGAGGACTCGAACCTCCGACGAGGAGAGCCGCGCGAAGCGTGACCGGGCGCCTAAGACCGCGCGGCTACCCCGAGCGGCAAAAACAAGTGCTTAACTACAGGTGTGCACATCAGCCGCTGTTACGGAAAAGCAGCAGGGAAATCCTTTCCTTCTTCTATGGTTGATTGGGCTGAATTAATAGCAGCATTCAGTTACTACAATCACAGCAGACATTGTAGCAGTGTAAGATATTAATCACACGTTTGCAATTAAATCAGCACAGGCGTACGTCGCGTCACTGATCTCACACGTTGCACATCGCCAAGAGTGTTGTGGATTGTGGCCGTGGCAGCGACGTCACGGAAGTTCAGAGGCTCGGACGCAAGGTCCGCCTCAGAAGTAGTGCAACAACTAACGAAAAGACCTGTGCTTGTTTCATGCAGAAGAATCCGAGACATCAACGTTCACAGTATTACGCGGTGTTTAACCACACTACCCTCATAAAGGCACCCACGCTTCATCGAAAATGAGAACATTTCAGGATCAGCCTCTCCATCGCACTGCAGCAGCCAGCAGCAGTACTGGCGTCGAGCAACAGGAAGGAAGGAACTACCACGTGCTGGCACTTCCTCTGGGTTTTAATTCGTTACTGAAGTTTTCTGTCGCTCTTCATTAAGTTAATCTTCAGCACAATTACAGTGCATTTCTTAATTGGTAAAAGTGAACGAGCAGATTCATACAGCTTAACGAATCTTAGTTCAGTTGCCGTCGGCAGTGAACCCTCCAGAACATAGAATTTTAATGCGGCACTGTAATCCAGTCTACTTATTTGAATAGCGCACACCCATCACGACAGCTTATAAAAGATGTACAAATGAAGCTGTTCCGTAAATCAAGTTGACATCTGCCTTACTGCGAAACGTGTACCGATACGAAATATTTTTGATATCTACGCCACCTGTGGGGCAGGCTATGAAAATTTTTCGGCTGGTCCTGCTCTGATTTCGTCGAACCTATTAATAGGGAACCAACAAGCATCTGGAAACATTTACTGCCAACTGTGTGTGTGATGTCAACAGACGTATTCGACTGGGAACATTCAAAAGAAACAGTGAATTTAGACAGGAACCATGAGCAAAATTTAGCTTGTGCAGCAAATAAAGCTAGCATTGACAAGTCCTGGTTTTTCTGCTGTGCAACAATACCAGATTTTTAATATTTTTTGTTGGTGGTCAATTATGAATCGTATAATTAGTGCACACAATGTGTGGAAAAGCTGCACATTTCTTTATTTATCTAACGACGGGTACTGAGCGATTTGAGAGAAACAAAGAGCTAACTGTATTCGTGTTAGCATGGAAATTGAAATTTGCTAACTGCACACAAACGAGTAACTGAATTGTAAGTAGTTCTTATGGGTGTGCAAACTATCGGATGTCGTACAGAAACGACAGCCGTGGAACATTTGGTGCGACACGGACGTGTGTGTTTGACCTCGCTGCCGCCTGACAAACCCAGTTGTGTTAACATGGTGACACTGTCAAGTTCTTCTACAATGCCAGCTAGATCACTCAAAACCAAAATTACATTGTATTGACAGTCTTATATCTTCCACATCAGAGGATAGTGCGGTACAACAACAAAATGTATTTGCGAGGTGTTTCATTTCGATTACTGTCCCCAAATGCCTAGAATGAAGCTATAAAAGGCTTTGAAATTGACCGGTGACGCGGAAATTGTTATGGAAAAGCCCCGTTTGCTCGAAAACAAAATAAGTTACGGTTGAAGTCCCTACCGTTTAGCGTCAGGGAGGCAACAAGGCATAATAAGTGTAAAAGTTGATCTTGTGTCTACTGACGATGATAAAAAAAGTAGACACTTGTTTGTACTAACTTCATACTGCCGCACAACAGTTATTCAAAGTGGCGTCGCCGGCCGGTGTGACCGAATGGTTCTAGGCGCTTCAGTCCGGAACCGCGCTGCTGATACGGTCGCAGGTTCGAATCCTGCCTCCGGCATAGATGTGTGTGATGTCATTAGGTTAGTTAGGTTTAAGTAGTTCTAAGTCTAAGGGACTGATGACCGCAGATGTTAAATCCCATAGTGCTTAGAGCCATTTGAACCATTTGAAAGTGGCGTCCCCCAGTTTCTCCGCGGCATGACATCGTCGCACAAAGTTCCGTAGCGAAACATGACCGCTTCTTCCTATCCATGTTTTAGGCAACGTCTGGCGTAAGTGTTTACTAGTCAAATATGCAAAGAGAGCTTTGGCGCCACCGTCTTGAAACCTCATATGTAGATGTTGGGATATCTTTCAAAGACGTAGCGAGTTCGTCTTTGAAAAACACAGCATACGCTGGTGCAGTCACCCGAGGAGAAAGGAGATACGGGCCTGTTAACCGATCACTGACAAACGGCGACTCACAACCTCACTCTGAACCGAGAGCCCTTCGCCGCTGTGAAGATTCTTGACGGCCCGTACATGACTACCCACACATGACTACTGCGACTATTTGAGTATTCCGTCCCTAGTAAAACAGGCTTCATCAGAGAAAAGTACACAAGCAGGAAAATGAGTATTGACCGTACAGCGCTGCAGCACGCACTGGCTCATCACGACAAGCAGTCCGAAGTCAGCAGGAGCTGCAGCTGCTTCCCCCGTATTATTTTGCACACAGTATTACGCGCGACATCCATTTCATGTGCAACTGATCGAATGCCGATTGAAGACTTATGATCCACACGAGCAACCATTTCTTCTTTCGAGTGCAGTACAGTATAGCTGTTCAATTCGGTCGTTGGACTATTTCCCTTAACCGTTGCAACAGGTGCTGTCCACGTGGTAACCTGGCCCGAAATTACATCTCAGCTACCGTACAGTTTTCATTTACTTTTTCCTATACGAAAGTCATGTCTGTCAAAGTGCAAAGAGTTATCCCACTGGAGCTGATCGAGATTACACTTCAACTTGGGAACAGAGGCAGCAGTGTGTTAATGTCGCCGTGCCTCTCAACGTATACTTACGGGGCGGTCGCGTTCACCAGCGCTACAGTGTTAGCAATTATATATGTGATCAATTGTATATGTGATTAAGGAGTCATTTCATGGCATTCTACAATTAGTTCTCCCATGGCACTGGCAGAACTATCCCACACGTTTGTGTTCATAAATTTCGACTCAGTTTCCAGAATGAGATTTTCACTCTGCAGCGGAGTGTGCGCTGATATGAAACTTCCTGGCAGATTAAAACTGGTAGAGCACTTGCCCGCGAAAGGCAAAGGTCCCGAGTTCGAGTCTCGGTCTGGCACACAGTTTTAATCTGCCAGGAAGTTTTGACTCAGATGTTGCTGAAGCAAGGTTCCCTACGTCACTCATACACTTATTCTTCTCCTGCCTCATCGTGGGAACATCCAGTACATAAAGGGGAGGCCCTATCCCTCCTTTCTTCTACAAATTTTACAACTCCTGCAGTTTAAAATTTGTGAAAGAAAGGGGGTGGGGGGATGGGGTGGTAAGTAGGTCAGCCTTCTCGTTGAGACGTAAATATCTCTTAAGAAATTCATAGCAGTGATGTGTGCAAGTAAGTTGACATTTTGTCAATGACGGTGTAACTATCGCGTAAAGACACAGGAGGAAAAGGAACTTGAGTTTCGATATAACCTTTTCAAAGCTGAATACTTTTTTGTTACTTATACATTGATTACAATGAGAGATTGCAATGTTTGATAGTACCTTCGTGATGTTTAGTGACGTTCTGGTATTCAGATGCATATGCAGTGCCTCTTTTGATCAGTTTTCTGATGCGGTTTCAGTACAGTTTTGGATGGTGATGTGTTAAGCAGGCATATGTTTACCGCGTCGGGTAGTGTGTCTGTGCGTTCGTAAACGTCCGCCCCGGACCACCGAGGGGTCAGTCGGGGTTAACAGCCGCAGCGGACCAATTGAATCGCCGGCATGGCTCACGTGCGTGTACGTACCGCACCACAACAGACAGCTTTCCACAACCATCCAGTGTTCTGAAAATGAAATGTTTTACGAGGGTAGCTGACACGCAATCCGTAAATATGCTTTTTCTTTTTCTGCGCGACACGGATCGGGCAGATTCCGGCTTCACAGTTCGTCCCACGTTTTGCGTGGTCTCCCTACATTTCTCTAGTCTTCCGGGATTAATAGCGTCACTGGTTCCGGTAGTCAAAATGATGCAAAGTCCGGCAACTTGCTTCAAATGTTCGTAAATGTGAAATTGAGCACTTCACAAAACACTAAAACGTAGTTATAATGTCTCTGAGCCATAGCCAGCATGAGTCACCTCATAACAAATACTCGAGTACATCAATTTGCGGCAGTAGAGTGAGGCTCAGTCGTAGGTAAAGCAGGCGGCAGACGTCGATTTATTGGTAGGATACTGGGAAAATGTAGTCGGTCTACAAAGGTGACTTGCTGTAACCCTTCACATTAACATGCCAAATCTGATTTAACCACGCCGACCCTGCGCAAAATGCAAGCGAAAGAAAGAAAGTGATTCTGGAAAAGAACGTCGTTTTGCCTCCAGGGATTCCCATTTGAGTTCCCGGAGCATCTCCGTAACACTTACGTGTTGTTCGAACCTACCGGTAACAAATCTAGCAGCCTGCCCCTAAATTACTTCGGCGTTTTCTTTCAATCCGACCTGGTACGTATCCCAAATACTTGAGTAATACGCAAGAATAGGTTGCACCACCATCCTATATGCTGTCTCCTTTGCAGATGAACCAGTCTGTTCTAAAATTGTCCCAATAAACCGAAGTCGACCGTTCGCCTTCCCTGCCACAGTTTTCACATGCTCATTCCACCTCATATCGCTTTGCAAGTTACGCGCAGATATTTAACGAGCTGACTGTGTCAAGCTGGACACTAGTAACACTACATCCGAACATTACAGGTTTGTTCTTCCTACTAATCCGAATTAACTTAAGTTTTTTTCACATTCAGGGGCAGCTGCCATTCACCACAGCAATTTTGTCTAAGTCGTCTTGTATCTTCCTACAGGTAGTTTTCGACACCTAACCGTACACCACGGTATCGTCAGCAGACAACCGCAGATTGCTGCCCACCCTGTCCGCGAAATCATTTGTGTATATAGAGAACAAAATTGAAATTTGCTGCCGGCCGGGGTGGCCGAGCGGTACTAGTCGCTACAGTCTGGAACCGCCAGACCGCTACGGTCGCAGTTTCGAATACTGCCTCGGGCATGGATGTGTGTGATGTCCTTAGGTTAGTTAGGTTTAAGTAGTTCTAAATTCTAGGGCACTGATGACCTTAAGTCCCATAGTGCTCAGGGCCATTTGAACGATTTTTTTTTTTTTTTTTAATTTGCTGACGAAGGAGCGCTGTGTTCCCTTTGAAGTGGAGTCCCGCTGTGTGAAAGTCGCCGTCGCTCTAGACTTCCGGTTGAACAGTGTTCCTGGAGGAACTGCGAGCCTCAGCTGCAGAGAGAGGCCGCGATAAGCGCGCAGCCGGTCGCACTGCCCCGGCGACTCATGACGGCTGGGCCGCACTGCACCCACCGCGTATCAACACACGCGCCGACGCCGAGCGCCGGCGGAAGCCACAGAGCTGAGCTGCTGCGCTGCCAGTTCTCTGGCGCCGTGATCCCCACAACAGATCAAGCCGGCCGGTGGTAAAATTTAGCTCTTGTTTACTCTGGTTACCTATCTCGTGTCATATGCCGAATTTAAGATGGCACTGCATCCTCAACACCGTAAACTTGAGCATAAATTTCACGCTTGGAAGCAAATAGTTGCGGAGAGAATACCCTGTATCAAAAACAACATGTATAGGTTAGGGGGCCAAATGATAGTGAAACAAGAGTTCAGTTCTTATCAATGAATAGCTGTATTTACAATGAAATGAATACCCCTAGCTGCATACAGGCGTTGATATAAGTCAACGGGGACAGTTGAAAATGTGTGCCCCGACCGGGACTCGAATCCGGGATCTCCTGCTTACGTGGCAGACGCTCTATCCATCTGAGCCACCGAGGACACATTGTGCGACTGCAGGGACTTATCTTTGGCACGCCTCCCATGAGACCCACATTCCGAACTTATTGTCCCGCACTACATTCATAGTGCCCCTGCCGATTATACTCATTACTCGTCGTTTTTGCCAATAACTCGGTGGCTCAGATGGATGGAGCGGGTTCGAGTCCCGGTCGGGGCACACATTTTCAACAGTCCCCGTTGACTTATATCAATGCCTGTATGCAGCTAGGGGTATTCATTTCATTGTAATTTCATTCTAAAGAGCTGCATGGTCACCGATGGTATCTGTTCTTTCGACATGTCCGAAAGAACAGATATGAATAGCTGTATGTCGTAATGCATAAATGAGACTGACGGTTGTGACTTCCACAGTAGTCCCTATAAGCTTAAGTTGCTGCTTTAAGTGTAAGCTGTTTACGGAATGAAAAACGAAATGTTTGTTTCCGACCATTAGTGCCTTCCTTCCCCCCGCCCCCCTTGAACCGTGGACTTTGCTGATGTCAGGAGTCCAGACATACTGTGGTTCCTGAAGCGGGGCAGCAGGCTTTTGAGTAGTTGCACAGTGTAAACCGTCTGAGTAACTACTGACTTACCTACCTTCTAACGTTAGTCAAAATGGCCTCGCTTTGTTGGAACTGCGAATGGCTGAAAGCAAGGGCGAAACTACAACTGTTACATTTCCCAATACAATCAGCTCTACTATACGGCTTAATGATGATGGATTGATAGTAGGTGAAATATTCCAGACTCGAAACAGCCCTACATTCGTATCTGCGGTCTGGGAAAATACTCGGGAGGAAGTTGTCATCAGGAGAAACAAATGTATCGTTCGACAGGTAGGTGGCTTGCAGAATTTAAAAAGGAAATCGAATAGGTTGAAGTTAGACATAGTGGGAATTAGTGAACTTCCGTGGCTGCATGAAAAAGAGTTCTGTTCAGGCCAGACAGCATTATCAATACAGAATCAAATAGTGACCGTGCAGGGATAGGTCTAAAGGCGAGTAAGAGAACAGGAATGCGATTAAGATACTATGAATAGTATAGTGAACGCTTTTCTTTATAGTAGTAAAGACGTAAGGCCAAAACCCAATACATTAGTACATGTATAGACACCGAAACAGCTAAAACTGGTACCCCTTTTATTTCGTGAAACGAGATTTTCGGCAAAATGATAAGACGCGAAGCAGCTCATAATTCTCTTATATGAGTAATACTTTATGCCTTTTATCAACAGGGGGCAACGGCCTTGCCGCACTGGCTGCACCGATTCCCGTGATATCACCGAAGTTAAGCGCTGTCGGGCGTGGTCGGCACTTGGATGGGTGACCATCCAGGCCGCCATGCGCTGTTGCCATTTTTCGGTGCGCTCTCAGCCTCGTGATGCCAATTGAAGTGCTACTCGACCGAATACTAGCGGCTTCTGTCAAGAATACCATCATAACGACTGAGGATGACACGGCGGTCGGATGGTCCCGGTAGGCCACTCGTGGCCTGAAGACGGAGTGCTTGTATCAACAGAGATATTGAAGCAAGTATGTTTTTTTTATATAATGGAACGTTGTACTTATTTTAACGATATCGAAAGCTCTTTGAAAGACGAGTGCATTGAAACAACGGTTGTTAAATTTAGCGTTGAAACTTACAGCAAACTATGCGAAAAATGTGCTAAAATTGAAAGGCAAGATGGGCCGGGATCTGTTACAGCGGTGTAAACACGGCCAAGTAGGGCCCTCGTGCCAGGCTCTGTCGTTATATCAAATCTTTCCACTGTCCGCTCGCTTCCACAAAAGCTGTTCACGTAAACACGTAAAATGTGTGTGAATTCCTAAGGGACCAAATTGCTTAGGTAATCGGTCCCTAGATTTACACACTACTGAAACTGACTTATGCTAAGAAGAACATACACACCCATGCCCGAGGGATGACTCGAACCTCTGGCGGGAAGGGCCGCGCAATCCGTGACATGGCGCCTCAAACCGCGGGGTCACTCCGCGGGGCCACGTAAACACGTTTAAAATATTTACCCTAAGCCCCGTCTGATATGCAGGACGATTCCATATACTTCCAGTTAAAACAATCGTAGCTGAGACTGTCAGTATACTGTAATACTGCTACCTATCTCGCGACAGTACCGATTGTCGCCTCTGGGAAGAACGCAGGGCGCGATTGTCAAGCAGTCGTGCTCCAGCTCCCATGCAATGTGTCAATTGCAGTGCCGACTTCGCGGCTGCTAAACGAGAATTTGATGACACGGTAACGTGTCTACCATAGTAGTGTGTAATTTTCAATAGTGTCGGTGTGGGTCGGTGTTAGTTACTTGTTTGAGAAATGGATATTCCGATTTTTCGTCTGTCCTATCGCGAGAACAACAATTAACCGCGTCGCGAGGATTACGGGACAAGTAACATTGAGTGGATTAAATCTGAGTGAACATTCTAGGTTAAAGAGAGGCGTATGATGCGTCGGACTAAATCTCACAAGCATAGACAATTCGTTCGGACATCGTACCGCAAAATCTTCAAACAACCGTGTCGCGAACCGTGACGTGTACGTTCGTGAAACTAACCGGTAACGCCACTAGAAAGGATTGATGTTAATTGCAAGAACTGTGCCGCACGTCTAAACTTGCGACAGCCTATTTTGAACCATGCATGTTGTGTACTTTGTACTCCAAGAGGAGGAGGAGGAGGAGATTAGTGTTTAACGTCCCGTCGACAACGAGGTCATTAGAGACGGAGCGCAAGCTCGGGTTAGGGAAGGACGGGCAAGGAAATCGGCCGTGCCCTTTGAAAGGAACCATACCGTCATTTGCCTGAAACGATTTGTACTCCAAGTAATTTAAGTAAGTGATTAACACCTTGCCAACAGTGTTCAATAAATTTCAACTGGCTGTGGGGCTGACGTGTCCATAAATGATTACGTCGGTCGTATGATATCAGTGTGAACAGTGCAGCCCATTTTTGAGTCTGTGGTACAATATACTTCAAGATATTAAGTTATTCATGACTATCATTGTGTTTTTCCACAGTCTGCCGCAACTAATGAACTTTGCGGGATTCTGTCTTTGGCTACTGGTGGGAGCTGCAAGAGGAAAATCACCGTGGGCAAACGAGGCACATCGATCGTAAAATATTTAATACACTTGCCTGCGTATTACGTAACCCTGTACAGCATTCGTAAGTGAGATAGACCGAATATTTGGTTACTTTAAGCCCCGGACATGTTACAACCTTGTGTCTGTGTCGCAAAGAGCAGGGCAAAGAGGAAGTACTGTACGTCTTATATCAGTAGCGTAGGCCTATGATCTTGTTGCATGTATCGGTAGAGTCTGACGCGAGAGCCCGACTTGGCGGATTTCACACCAAACAGTCGAGTGCGCTAGCCTTAACTTTTAACATCTAGCACTTTTCTCGGATCTTTTTGAGAACAGGTTCAAATGGTTCAAATGGCTCTGAGCACTATGCGACTTAACTTCTGAGGTCATCAGTCGCCTAGAACTTAGAACTAATTAAACCTAACTAACCTAAGGACATCACACACATCCATGCCCGAGGCAGGACTCGAACCTGCGACCGTAGCGGTCACGCGGTTCCAGACTGAAGCGCCTTTAACCGCACGGCCACACCGGCCGGCGTTTTGAGAACAGTTTCGGCGCAAGCATTGCACCACTGTTCTCGTCTTTTCGGGAGCTTTTGAACACCGTTAAAAAGTATATAGTCCTTTAAAAATGCTCCTTTGAAAATCTCAGTGGAAGAGTTATGAGCACTGAGCATACAACGAAATGAATTGCCGCATCCGCCTGATATCCGGGCGTATTCCAAGGTAGTTCTAATCATCGAACCAGTAATATTAACCATAGTTACTAAACCATCGTAAAAGTACGATTGCAGTTCGTACCAATTCGCGGTGCCCGCCAGTCTGGTGTTGTCAGTACAATGTGGAAACAAGAGATTTTGTACTTATTCCACTTTTTTATGTATAACCCTGGGTTCGGTTTGGAGCGGCGGTGAGGTGGGTGGACTGCTGTGGCCTGTTGTGAGGTTGTGAAGCACTGAGGGCTACGACGGGACGAAGCCTGTCCGTCGTTTCTAGGTCCCCGGTTCAATACACACAATACTTCGTATGTGGCACATCACTGGAGACCTTATAATTGTTATTAACTGTTGCATAAACTATAAATTGTGAATTCCTTTCAATAAAATGCGGAGTAGTAAAATTTACGATGGTTTAGTAACAATTTAACATTTCCTCCCTTTAGCGTTCTTGGGTTAACTTCGATATCGCACCAAAAAGTGCCGTATTTTTAATACTGTCGTCTCACAAAACGACGATCTGCGACGCCTTGAAATGTGTTGTTCAAAATATAAAACAAAAAGGTTTGGTGTCATTTCACTGCGCTCTCCAGACTACGATTCAAAGACTCTCGCGTCTTAGCAGGCTTAATACAAACATCAGAGTAAGGTATTGTCACCAGCACTACTTTGCTCTGTCTTCATGCTTCAAAACGGCAAGCAAGCATTCCAGAGCATTAGGTTCTTCGTGGAATCGTACCGCGTACGGTACACCGTACCTGCTGTTGCAGACATATTCACTCCACATTCTACTCTTACTTGCACACATTGCATTTACACGAGCTCCCAAATCCGGTTTCCTGTAAACCTCTTCCTCAATACCGCAGAATGATCGGTCACGTTGCACCGCATTATCGATTCTGGAAATGCGGGGGTTGGCTTCCGGATTTCAGCTGTTCCCACAATCGCTAATAGTTCCATGTAAGGGCTCTGCCGCATTTGAGTCTTAACTAGGTGGTGGTCAGATTTCTGCTTACTTTTAAGAATGTCGGCTAATTAGGACGAAGTGACTTCGTGTGCTGTGAGAGGAAAAACAAGCATTAAAACTGACAAAGGAATTATTCTTTTACTTGTAGCGAAGCTTATTTTATTTTTATTTAATGGAAGAAGATACGGAAATAATCGTCTTTGATGAATTACCGAATTCGAACTGACGGGCGCCTATATTTTGCACGACTCGCCATTCTGAAAACTGCTATACCCTCATTCCTTTACTGGCTATGCTTCCCGCACACAATCAATAGCTAGTGCCAAAAGATTCGCTATTTATATACACTGCAACAGAACTGCGTCTTTTGTCAAAATAAATTTTTCTAGTCATTTAGAGTTTACGAAACGATTCAGTACAATATCGTTCCAGTGCTGATGAGTTCGCACTATCTTCCACAACGAGTATCGCCTAAGTTAATGTACGAAAACAGCTTCGCATTCATTGGTTTGAACAGATACGATTATTAAAAATCTTCTCTTGAACAGTCTCCTCCTCTTGTCAATGTCAGTCCCCCATAACGTAATTGCATCCTCTCGTTATTAACATAGTTACAAAACTGCGATCGTATTGACCAACTCGCGTTAAACTAACGTTCAGAAAACAAACATCTCATCAGGATACAGGTCAACACTGTAAACACAACAGCTATAATTGGTTTCAAAAATTCTGTTTTAGTTTTCCGGTTCAAATGGTTCAAATGGTTCTGAGCACTATGGGACTTAACATCTGAGGTCATCAGTCCCCTAGAACTTAGAACTACTTAAACCTAAATAACCTAAGGACATCACACACATCCATGCCCGAGGCAGGATTCGAACCTGCGACCGTAGCGGCAGCGCGGTTCCATACTGAAGCGCCTAGAACCGCTCGGCCACACCGGCCGGCTCGTTTTCCGGAAGTTGTGTCGCATGTAGGCGTAATAAGACACCACACGTTCAACGTTTTACTCTCTGTACTTCAGGCTCTCCGCGTGGCACGATGTTCACTTCCGCGGTGAGAAATGTGGACCTTCTAGTCCCAAACCAAACAATTATTTTGTAATGCTTTTATCTGACTGTTTTTCATGCGCGGGAAACATTCTCCAACATTTTCATCGGGATTTGCTGTGACTTTCGATGACTTTATTCGACGTAGTTTTATACATACATTTCAATCTTCCGCTAAAGCAGTAGGAATCAAGATACGAAACTAATAACAAAACATTTCCGTTATATGTAGGCGATAGTGAAGAAATGAGGAGATTGCACCGTTCTCAGAAGCATGTTCCTAACTCGAAAGTAAAAAAGTAGAAATTACAAGTCATGAAATTTTTCCACTCATCAGCGGAGTTGACATTTTGGGTCGAGCTCTCTTCTGCAGGCATTTTCTCTATGCAAGGTCATAGTATCAAAGGTGAAGCATTTAACAACGCACATTTCGTGGAAATAGACTTAACTTCATTGATTTTCGTACCGGTATCTACAAATAATCGATTTCTACATTGCACACTGGCTCAGGCTCTGAGCACTATGGGACTCAACTGCTGTGATCATCAATCCGGTAGAACTTAGAACTACTTAAACCTAACTAACCTAAGGACATCACACACATCCATGCCCGAGGCAGGATTCGAACCTGCGACCGTAGCAGTCGCACGGTTACATTGCACACTGCCAGCGTTTATGGTTCGTTTCTCCAATTAAACACCCCTGAAAACTTGAAACAATTTCTGGCTTGGAGCTAAAACTCCAACCAATGCAACATCAAGTTGTCGCAATCCGTTGTGACCCAACCGATCATTGCTAGAAAACCCGCTTCAACCTTACGACATAAAAATGTCATGAGGTCTATATGGTAGTGTAGAAGAAATATACACCTCCACCCCCCCACCCCCCACCCCGCCCCCCTCGTTAGTCTCACTAACACAGATGCGCAGTATTTAAACCCGTTGCTTTACTAGCAGCTGCTCTATCAAGCGTCATCTCTCGCTACAGTGAATCACAGAGAACGAACGTATCCGCTAGGGAGAGATATTTCTCTGAACGCTTGACAGTTACCATGGCTGCAACAGAGACGCCATCGGTTGCCATGGAAACCGGGAGGACGGTTGTATGAAGCCCCGCTTGTATTAGAACACAAGCAATTTAGCAACGAGAAAAGTGTATGTTACTAAATGTTAGCAGGAGATAATCTCGGGGACGTAACCTGCATACAATAAAGTAACGAATAACGGAATAGTTTTGCGGCTTTTCATTGCTACATGTCGTATTAAGTTCTGCCGCCAAAACTGCAGCAATGTTCGAAACCTAAGGCTCTTAACAGGAAGAGCTGTACTTGAAATATCAGATCTCTCAGCCTATTTCGCTTCTGTGTGGCATCCTTTTACCATTGCCCGCTGTTTATCACGGTCGTGGAAGAGCATTCAAACACCAACAGGCGAAGAAAATTAAGCGAGTTAGCAGAAATTAATCTTGTGGGTGTAGCAACAATATAAGCTGTACGCTCTTAAAATCTCTTGTTTTTGACAAAGTTCGAAAGAGTACGCAAAAAGTTTGTCGAATAATCCGACAGAATGTTTTTTTTTTTGTATCCATTAATGATATGTACGCTTTAGGAAGGTGTTTGGATTCTACTGGCTGTGTTCTCTATGTAACTACGAAGTTGCTTGTGCCAATAATTTTTTTTTTTACTGCACGGGTGTGGTGCAAATAATAATGATAATAAAATACAGCAAAATCGATATTAAAAACGCTTGTATCTACAATACACATATACGCACACACTTAAATAAAAACGATATTTTGGCTCGTTTGTAAAATTTCTGTAAAATTGAGAAGTTGATCATAACTAGCAAATCCTGTCACAGAGCAGCTATTCCCGCTCACCGCGGGAAGCTGACAGACACACTCTTCTGCACACAGAATGGCGTATAGTGTAATATAAAAAAAAGGGGAGATTTTCTCCTTTTCGTTTCACTTCAAGTTCGTATTAGGATTTTAAAAAATCACGCACAGTAGATTTACGGGTTGCTTCATTCGTAAATGGTTAAGTAGCTGTAATATTCTCCAAATAAAACGGAAGTATATTATTCATCGCATTGATATACTATACACTATACTTCGCAAAGCTGTTCTGTCTTTTTCTGAATACGTTACGCAATAAGTATATTTTTGGAGTCACTTGTGCATTTTTAAGGCGGCAATTTTCTCTTCTGTGGCGACGTAGGTTTACAATCAATTCGTATGCGTGTCGGATTAAGCATTAATATTTTGAACCATAAAATAAAATCTGCGCCACCGAAAGAGTGCCGCGCCTGTAACCTTATATGCATTCTCTTCCGAGAGTGAAATCCAGAGAAACGTAAAATGAGCGGATGATGTAATCACACTCGCGTCCCACTCCCGAGGCAGTGTCAAGGTCCGATACACGGACTAGCAGCTAGAAGCTCGTAACTCAGAACGCGGATAAAATCCACAAGTAATTTACGTAAAAAAATTACACACCTGGAATCATTTGTAGCTACGATGAGACACCGGGGATTCTGCAATGTTTGATACATAAATAAAGTAAGATGTGACGAAAGCGTGCGATTTTGTGGTTGTAAAGCTATTTCTGCATTTACATATGTAACCTTCAAATCTTGCGCAGAGCAAGGCAGAGGTTACTTTTTATTTACAGCACCTCATTTTGGGGCAGAAGTGTCGAATATGAAATCAATCCAAGCAGAGCTAAGCATTGTTTCCGAACCACTAATCTGCTCTGCGGTGAGTGAGTCTGGTCCAGAAAGTCGCGCGGGAAGTTGGTTTGGTGCGCGAGCACAAACATAAACAGCTTTCTGAGCAAGCAATTATACGCGAGACGACACGCAGTTAGAGCATCTGTGTGAGACGTACCGGAACGACGGTGGCGCGGGAGCAGCGGCCCGGGACGCAGCAACGCCGGTAGGTCCTGTCAGCCGGCGTCTCACCAGCCGGCCAGGTGTCGGCAGCAACGTCAACGTCACACACGCGCGATAGCACACGCCACACACGCGCCGCCGCCGTTTCTGCTGCTGCGCCAGTGAGCGCGCTGCACACGAGTGGCGATCTGCATGGCGCCGCGGCCCCCGCACCCCGCGCGGGACGCTGACAGCCCACGCGCATGCGCACTGGCTGCTGTTGCTCGACCCCCGCGCACGTGTCTGAGGATCTAGGGACTGCCGCACTCCCCGTCACGCGCGCGGGAGCCTATGTAGGCGGCAGTGACGGCTCGCGTGATGAATTTGCCAGGCCAAAGATACATGCACGCACTCCCTTGATCAGAGACTGCGTGAACTGGATGTCGAATTGCTGTCGTAGTAGTACTTTCCTGCTGTAGAGATCAAATATCAGCAGCCTGAACATTAAAGTGCGCTGAGCAGAATTTTTGTCACGAACATTCACTGCTCCAAACGTGCCGTGACCATGATGCGGCTCAAGATTTGCCGGTAAGCGCTCTGCAGAGTTTGAATACTATTACATAGCTACTTCAGACAGACTCCGTTTAAAAACACCTGGCCGCGCGTTGTTAACCGAGCGGTCCAAGGCGCTGCAGTCATGGACTGTGCGGCTAGTCCCGGCGGAGGTTCGAGTCCTCCCTCGGGCATGGGTGTGTGTGTTTGGCTCAAATGGCTCTGAGCACTGTGGGACTTAACATCTGAGGTCATCAGTCCCCTAGAACTTAGAACTACTTAAACCTAACTAACCTAAGGACATCACACACATCCATGCCCGAGGCAGGAATCGAACCTGCGACCGTAGCGATCGCGCGGTTCCAGACTGAAGCGCCTAGAGCCGCTCGGCCACACCGGCCGGCGGTGTGTGTGTTTGTTCTTAGGATAATTAAGGTTACGTAGTGTGTAAGATTAGGGACACATGACCTTATCAGTTAAGTCCCATAAGATTTCACACACATTTGAACATTTTTTTAAAAAACACCTTGGATTGTGTACGAGCTTCATAGGCACCTTAATAATCTCCACTTGATATCTGAAAAGAACTTGGCCTAAAGCTACGAAGACATAAACGTAAGGGCATTTTGGTCGTTTGCAACATCTGTCACAGCTCGAACATCGCTATTTTAATTTGTCTTTGCTTTACGAGAAAAGAGGTGAAAACCACTGCAGTTTTTTTAAGGTTTGCACTGCACCTGGTCGAATTCCTGAGTGTATTTTTTAACCAATTATGCCCTGGTAGAGAAGAAATAAAAACTTTAAGGTAAGCCGATGACATTGTAATTCTGTCAGAGACAGCAAAGCACTTGGAAGAGCAGTTGAACGGAATGGACAGTGTTTTGAAAGGAGGATATTAAGATGAACATCCACAAAAGCAAAACGAGGATAATGGAATGTCGTCGAATTAAGCCGGGTGATGCTGAGGGAATTAGATTAGGAAATGAGACACTTAAAGTAGTAAAGGAGTTTTGCTATTTGGGGAGTAAAATAACTGATGATGGTCGAAGTAGAGAGGATATAAAATGTACACTGGCAATGTCAAGGAAAGCGTTTCTCAAGAAGAGAAATTTGTTAACATCGAGTATAGATTTAGGTGTCAGGAAGTCTTTTCTGAATGTATTTGTATGGAGTGTAGCCATATATGGAAGTGAAACATGGACAATAAATAGTTAGGAAGAAGAGAATAGAAGCTTTCGAAATGTGGCGCTTCAGAAAAATGCTGAAGATTAGATGGGAAGATCACATAACTAATGAGGAGGTATTGAATAGAATTGGGGAGAAGAGGAGTTTGTGGCACAACTTGACTAGAAGAAGGGACCGGTTGGTAGGACATGTTCTGAGGCATCAAGGGATCACCAATTTAGTATTGGAGGCCAGCGTGGAGGGTAAAAATCGTAGAGGGAGACCAAGAGATGAATACACTAAGGAGATTCAGAAGGATGTAGGCTGCAGTACGTACTGGGAGATGAAGCAGCTTGCATAGGATAGAGTAGCATGGAGAATTGCATCAAACCAGTCTCAGGACTGAAGACCACAACAACAACAACAACAGCCCTGGTAGTATTGCGAAGTCGATTCCTACTACGCCGCAGTGAAAGCGCTCAGAAAAACATCGAATTCGGAGCTATCACATGTACTGAATTAGCGATTTATCACACTATGATTTTTTTTAGAGACGAAATTCTTCCCCTCTTACTTTTGAGTGTCATATGGTTAATCTTCATTCATTCTTAGGAAAACTAAAAATTAATCGCACATAGTCACCTCGTCATAGATATTATCACTATAGCTTCGTATTTTGACCACTTTTAAAACAATCGCATTGATTTGGTGAACTGTATAATCCGGAGATAATGACCCACACTGTCGTACATAAATCTCATTTGCAGGAGAAAATTGCCCGAAATGTGTATACGTTCAGCAGATCGACTGGGAGCACAGGCTCACACTAGCAATTTGACCTCGTGCTAATGTCGTAAAAATACGGTCATACAAAATGGTTCAAATGGCTCTGAGCACTATGGGACTTTACTTCTGAGGTCATCAGTCCCCTATAACTTAGAACTAATTGAACCTAACTAACCTAAGAACATCACACACATCCATACCCGAGGCAGGATTCGAACCTGCGACCATAGCGGTCGCGCGGTTCCAGACTGTAGCGCCTAGAACCGCTCGGCCACTCCTGCCAGCTATGGTCATACAGTTACATAAATTGAATCGCTAGCCGGCCGCGGTGGTCTAGCGGTTCTGGCGCTGCAGTCCGGAACCGCGGGACTGCTACGGTCGCAGGTTCGAATCCTGCCTCGGGCATGGGTGTGTGTGATGTCCTTAGGTTAGTTAGGTTTAAGTAGTTCTAAGTTCTAGGGGACTTATGACCTAAGATGTTGAGTCCCATAGTGCTCAGAGCCATTTGAACCATTTTTTTTTTTTTGAATCGCTACCTCCAGAAAGGAAACATGTCCAAAATTTTCAAAATTCGTTTTATTGCGTCAGAGAAGTCCAACTGGATAGGTGCGCCTTTTACAGCAGATACAGAACTTATCCACAATCGATGAAGCGCCTCTAGCAACAGATCATAATTCACCTCTTACTACGGAATGGGAACATGTTCTGGGCGTGTTACCTTTCTGCTTGTAAACAATATAGGGACTTCGACATCATGAGGACAAAACTGAGGAACCAAGAACGATATTAAACTGTTAGTGAGGCGATAGACCTCTTACTGGGTTCTTCACAGAAGAAAGACAAATTTAGCGGTGATCTTATAAAAACAAAACAGAGTACACTGCTTGGTGGCCAAGATCCTAGAAAAAACTTGTCTTACTAATTATATTTATGGTCTGAGGTGGCGGAGTTGACGGTCATGTGTGCATGGGGTGTGAACGAATGGTGTGTGTTTCTTTTTCTGAAGAAGGCTGTGGTCGGAAATTTATGCGTAAGTGTAATTCAATTTTGGCTGTCTGCAACTTAACGTGTCTTCTTTACGGTAAGCAGCAATCTGTCTTTTCCTACGTTGTTGATTTCCAATCAGGAGTTTTCATTGTTTGATGCTTATGGAAAAGATGTTCCAAAGGAGCACAAGATTTCTTTTGCCCTATCAAAGGATCAGGTATTTAGCAAAGATACACCACAGGTAGTTCAATGTAAGATCAACACCAATAGCGTGTGAGCTGACAGCTTTTATTTAAAAAATACTAAACATTTAAAAATGGATGATATTAAAAACATTTAGTTTATATTCCGGAAGAAAAGATGTAAACTTGGAATGAAATTTTGACATATCCGACAATCAAGGCAGATGAAACTGAAGAGAATTTGTTAAGTTCATGGAACTCGTTTTGATGTAATAATGTTTAAAATGTATTTCGTTTGAGGAAAATATGTAAAATAAATTTGTATCCTCACAGCATAAGGTTACAATTTATGTTCTACATTGATTATTTAAAAAAAGGGTAAGTTTAGCTACCAGTAACACAAAATTGGATAAAAATTACATAATCCAAAGCATCATACAACCGCATATTTTTGCAGAAAATATAGAATAATTTCGCTTTAGTGTTTTCGTATAAAGCAGTTTTTTGCCTCTCATGTATAATTTATAAAAGTGGACTTGTTCCCTTACTGCAGTTAGTAGCTTCTAAAGCCTACGTTAATAGCTCTTTATTACACTGCGACTCGACATTAATCAACACATAAATGACTTCTTACTGGTATTATAACTATAACTAAACGTTTGTGGTACTTACCTATGAAATGTTAATTTTCTTCCTTTGACGAATTTTTATTTGTGTGCGTAGCAGCAAAAGTTCAGCACCTTTGCTGTCACCAATAAATAAATGTGTGCTGACAGGGCAAATACATGTACGTGTAGCATTAGAATTTCGGTCTTAGTGCAAAACTATCTCGTAACTTTTTTTTTTGTGATATGTTACAATGCAGTATCACCGGTCTATTGCGGTCTAACTGTGTTGGTGAGGCAGTAAATTTCCACAGGGCAGTGACTGCGTCACTGCAATTCACTTTGGAGGTGTGGCGGTGGGACTTGTAGTCCCGTACCACCCTCTGACGGTGACAGTACTACGTGAGTCTGGCAGAAAAATTTAGCCTAACGTGGGCAGGTGTGGTTGGAAAGTATTGGACGTAGAATGGGGGCTAGTCCCGCCAAAGGATGCGTCCGTGGTGGGCGTGCCAGACCTATTGTTAGCCATGGTCGGAATCCGATTCCTCTAGGATGGTTAGGGGAACCGGATGTCGATGCCAGCGGCGTGGAAGTGTGGTCCCAACGAGGTGTAACCCATGGACAGTGTCCCGCAAGATTCATGTTTGATGTTGACGAAGCACGGTGTACCTTATGCTTCCTCGAGAAGATATCCCTATTCTATGTTCCCAGCGAAAGATCCTGGTGTTTCGTTTCTTCGCTAATTAGGAAATGGCAGCCACCTACGTTTCACTAGTCGCATTCTGTATATGTAAAAATGAGTGTCTTTGCTTCTTTGTCATCTAACTGCGATGAAGGTTTGGTGTGCTGTGCGCACGCTCGCGAAAGTTTCTGAATTAGTACATCCAATTGACGATAGGTGGTTCGCGAGTCGTTTCATCAGATGTTTGTGTTTAATATAACTTAGCGGAAGTTCCTATGTTTTCGGTGTATAAGTGCGCGCGCATGATATAACTGAATTCAATCAAATACCGACAGCGACATTGCGATTCGTGTGTGACATAAAAAGTGTTGTTAGATTGTGAAATTCCAGTTGCCAGCTGCCAATAGATAACAGGCATTGCACGCATTTTCTTTCCTGTTTCCAAGTGAATTTGCAATAGTCGCCACAAAAGCGTTACTTTCGTTGTCAAAACAATTATGCCACCCAATCGACAAGCGATTGGTCGATCTGCACCTCAAGCACGAAACAAAAAGGCATGATGAGCTTCAGAAACAGAACCTTCGAGTACGCACTGCTAGCGGCGTTCAGTAAGTAATACGACACATTTCTGTCAGCCCCTGTAGGTACTTGAAGTTCAAACATGTGACGGGGCTATAGTCATCCTTCAAAATGGCGTCTGTAACGGAGGTGCGTTCCAAGCTGAGAGCTGTCATTAAGTTTCTTTTGCGGGAAAATCAGTGCATGACAGATATTCATAGGCGCTTGCAGAATGTCTACGGAGATCTGGAAATGAACAAAAGCACGGCGAGTCTTTGGCGAGGCGTCTGTGATCATCGCATCAAGGTCGCACAAACCTGTTCGCTGTCCCGCGTGCTAGCCGGCCGCACAAAGCTGTGACTCCTGCAATGTTAGAACGTGCGGACACTCTCACTTGAGGTGATCGGCGGATCACCATCAAACACCTCGTTGCTCAACTGGGCGTCTCTTTTGGCAGTGGTGCCTCACCCATCCACCAGTTGGGATACTCGAAAGTGAGTGCCCACTCAGTTTCTCGCCGCGTAACAGGACGCCATAAAGAGCAACGAAGGACCATCTGTGCGGAATTGCTTGCGCGTTACTACGAGGCTGATCGTATCAAAAAATTTCTTTCGAACATCGTCACAGATGGTGAAATATGGAATCATCACTTCGAACCGGAAGCAAAACAGCAATCAAATGGTTCAAATGGCTCTGAGCACTATGGGACTTAATGTCTGAGGCCATCAGTCCCCTACAACGTGGAACTACTTAAACCTAACTAACCTAAAGACATCACACACATCCATGCCGGAGGCAGGATTCGAACCTGCGACCGTAGCGGTCGCGCGGTTCCAGACTGCAGCGCCTAGAACCGCTCGGCCACACCGGCCGGCAAAACAGCAATCCATCGATTGACACCACATCAGCTCTCCTCCGAAGAAAAACGTCAAAGCCGTACCCTCAGCCGATAAAGTCATGGCGACGGTCTTCTAGGACTGTAAAGGGGTTGTTCTTTTTGATTACCTCCCTCATGGTGCAACGGAAATTGGGAATTTGTGGTAAGGTCTTATGGGACCAAACTGCTGAGATCGTCGGTCCCTAAGCCTAGCTTACGCTATGGCCAACACACACACCCATGCCCGAGGGAGGATTCAAACCTCCGACGGGGGGAGCCGCACATGGAGCAACGATCAACTTGAAAAAGTAGTGGTGGAAATTGAAAAAACAACTTTAACTTGTTCATCGCCACAAAAATGCAAACCGGTTTCTCCTTCCTCACGACAACGCGAGGCCTCACAGAAGTCGCACACCCGAGAGCTCACAAAACTTCAATGGTCCGTTCTTCCTCATCCACCCTACAGCCCGGATCTCGCACCTTCCGACTTCCATCTATTTGGTCCAATGAAGGAAGCTTTCCGCAGTAAGCAGTACGTGGATGATGAGGAGGTTATTGATGAAGCAACACGTTGGCCCCGACGTCCACGAGTGGAGTGCGGGCCGTCTCGGAACGGTGGCGTAAGACCGTCGCACTGAACGGAGATTATGTTGAAAAATAGGGTTTTGTATCCAAGAGTGTGGAATAATATGGTGTATTGTAATCCTCAATAAAGCCAACCTGCTTTCAGAAAAAAAAGTCTTGTATTACTTATTGTACGCTTCACATACCTCTTGTGGCATTCAATTACGATGCTAATTATGATTATGGTCTGCATGCAAG
Organism: Schistocerca nitens; assembly: GCF_023898315.1. Taxonomy (NCBI): domain Eukaryota; kingdom Metazoa; phylum Arthropoda; class Insecta; order Orthoptera; family Acrididae; genus Schistocerca; species Schistocerca nitens. Next base: position 301,061,674 of record NC_064615.1, on the reverse strand, counting down.
TGTGGCTGGTAAAAATGAATAAAGTACTGCAGTGCCTCTAATTTACACTACTGGCCATTAAAATAGCTACACCACGACGTGCTACAGACGCGAAATTTAACCGATAGGAAATCATTAGCTTTTCAGAGCATTCACACAAGGTTGGCGCCGGTGGCGACAACTACAACGTGCTGACGTGAGGAAAGTTTCCAACCGATATCTCATACACAAACAGCAGTTGACCGGCGTTGCCTGGTGAAATGTTGTTGTGATGCCTCGTGTAAGGAGGAGAAATGCTTACCATCACGTTTCCGACTTTGATAAAGGTCGTATTGTAGCCTATCGCGATTGCTGTTTATCGTATCGCGACATTGCTGCTCGCGTTGGTCTACATCCAATGACTGTTATCAGAATATGGAATCGGTGGGTTCAGGAGGGTAATACAGAACGCCGTGACGGATCCCAACGGCCTCGTATCACTAGCGGTCGAGATGACAGGCATCTTATCCACATGGCTGTAACGGATTGTGCAGCCACGTCACGATCCCTGAGTCAACAGATGGGGGCGTTTGGAAGACAACAACCATCTGCACGAACAGTTCGATGACGTTTGCAGCAGCATGGACTATCAGCTCGGAGACGACTGCTGCGCTTACCCTGACGCTGCATCACAGACAGGACCGCCTGCGATGGTGCACTCCACGACGAACCTGGGTGCACGAATGGCAAAACGTCATTTTTTCGGATGAATCCAGGTTCTATTTACAGCACCATGATGGTCGCATCCGTGTTTGGCGACATCGCGGTGAACGCACATTGGAAGCATGTATTCGTCATCGCCATACTGACATATCACCCGGCGTGATGGTATGGGGTGCCATTGGTTACACGTCTCGGTCACCTCTTGTTCGCATTCACGGCACTTTGAACAGTGGACGTTACATTTCAGATGTGTTACGACCCGTGGCTCTACTCTTCATTCGATCCCTGCGAAACCCTACATTTCAACAGGATAATGCACGACCGCACGTTTCAGGTCCTGTATGGGCCTTTCTGGATGCAGAAAATGTTCGACTGCTGCCCGGGCCAACACATTCTCCAGATCTCTCACCAATTGAAAACGTCTGGTCAATGGTGGCCGAGCAACTGGCTCGTCACAATACGCCAGTCACTACTCTTGATGAACTGTGGTATCGTGTTGAAGCTGCATGGGCACCTGTACCTGTACTCGCCATCCAAGCTCTGTTTGACTCAATGCCCAGGCGTATCCATGACGTTATTACGGCCAGAGGTGGTTGTTCTGGGTACTGATTTCTCTGGATGTATGCACCAAAATTGCGTGAAAATGTAATCACATGTCAGCTCCAGTATAATATATTTGTCCAATGAATACCCGTTTATCATCTGCATTTCTTCTTGGTGTAGCAATTTTAATGGCCAGTAGTGTAAGAATGAAACACCAGAAATGTGCTAGGCAGGTGGAAAAGTAAAATCGCCAGAATTACATTCACAATCCCAACCGTTATCAACGTCTATATAAGGTGATACAAGCCAAACGAAATATTCCTTGTCAAACCCAAGCAAGTTCAATTCATATTTCCAGATGACATAGTTCGGCGCAATAAATATCGTGCGCGAGAATTACAGGACAACATTCACACTACAAAGGCAAATCTGTATCATCGTGCAGGATCCGTGATACCACTGCAGAACACAAATCACAAATTGTTCATATTTATTTTACCGGAAACGCTGATGAACAAATAAAGCAAAGTTGACGGTTCAGTACGGGCACCAAACTAGAAATCGTCACAAATCGTTGCAAACTTCATTCGAGCAGCACAACGAATTAATTCAATTGTTCAGAACTGGCCTTGAACAAATGCCAGATGATGTCTATAAAGTTGTTGTTAGAGCACACGAAACTCCTGTCGGCCAACATGAAATACTGTGCAAATGCACGAACAACTGATGAAGAGGCGACAGTTATAACTGGCAAAAAATTTAACTCACGTGATACCATTTTCCATCGAAAAATGGTGATATTCGGCGAGTATTAGAAACTCATTGCTCATAGGACGGACTGCAAGATTTTATTCTGGCAGGGAGAAGATGGATATAACATCAAATTGAGAAATCCACAAATAGATAAGGAAACAAATAATACAGTCAGTGCCATCAATTATTACGCATATCGATTGATGATTAGTGAAACCACTAAAGTCATATCTTGAAATGTTGTCTGTTGTAAGGACATTGTCGATATGAGTGCGAAAACTGATACAGAACGCCTTATCTATATTCCAGTAAATAAAACCAAGTGGTATTCCGAAGAGTACATTGATTTACGTTATGCAATTGGGGAAAACGGTCATACTTTCAGTCACATTCATGGAGAATCCGCGGCACATGCGTGAATACGAACAAGATGCAAAGACATGACATGTTCGCACATAAGGCCGCCGAGATTTTTGTTATTACATTCACATGCGACCGTACATGATATGAATTAAAAGAACTTTTGCAAACTGGGCAATCATCAGCAGATCTCACGATATTGCCGCCCGTGTCTTTAAACAAAAAATTGTTTCTTTAACGTATTTCGTTATCCAGGATCTTGTTTTTGAAGAGACAAGCTGCCAGATATGTTCCATTGAGTGGCAAAAGAGAGGATTGCTACAGGCACACATTTTTCTACAAGCCTACTTACGATTTATGGTCCATGTAGGTCACCCAGCCACAATTCACCATGCGTTTCCGACGGGAAATGCACGAAAAGATACCCAAGAGACTTAGTTGGCGAGGCTGTCTCCGGCATTGACGCATATCCACTCTATAGTTGACGATCAACTGAAGATAACAAGGAATCCATGACTTTAAAAGTACGAAACAATGATGTTGAAGTCGATAATCGTTGGGTTGTACCACGTTCACCGTTACTCTCGAAAACCTACAAATCACACATCTATGTCGAGTATTCCAATTAATTGAAATGTATCAGGTATATGTGCAAAGATGTCAACAAAGGAAGAGATGTGGCTGTTTTTGGAGTGGAATATGCAACGACAGCTCTCAATGGAATCGACCAGTATCGACTTTAGTAGCAATGAAGCTGGATGACAGTGTTTCTCATTCTCGATACGTGAACGAGTTCCAAGAATTGATCATTTGGCAGAGCACCTTGAAAAATGGACAGCGCGTGTACTTGAGAACAGAAAACGCACGTACAAGAGCCCTGTCACGGCAGCCAACAGCGTTCACCGCTTTTTTCTCCTTGTGCGCGGTCGATATGTTTGGCGAGACGCTACTTTACTCTGAAGTGGCTACATCTACGCATGGAATGCATCACCGAATAAGTTTCATCGTCGTAAAAAAGGTAAAGCAGCTGCAGGACATCCTAATTTACTTAGGCAGCGCAGACAAAATATTACGCCCGTCGTCACGCGCGAAAACCATTGCGCAAGAAGAGTGGCGCATTGCCAGAAAAAGAGTACATATTCAGGGTTTCCTGCAGACTCTTCTGTTGTAAAGATGATGGGTGATCAAAGTGTGCGGTTGAAATGTCGTGGTAACTCGAAACGAACACCAAAGTTATAGTAGGCGGGACAGTACGATTTTCGTGAACAAAACTGCACACGTATTCACCGTGACATTCTGGCGCTATATGAACCAGATGCAGTGTTGGCTCCAGCCGGTAGTGAAATGGTGCCAACATCTGGACCAGGGTCGCCCAGATGTGAGTGAAATCGATCGGGAAACCCAGTGATTCGCGTATACATACATGTACTGAGAATTCTTCCCAAAAAAGATACTTCATGAGTCGTGAGCTGACTTGTGCATTCTCTCCGTAGTATGTTGATGGTTCTCTTTTGATGGCTCTTTTTTGTAAATATGCATGTACTAAAGAAGTGTAAACCGGCCGGTGTGGCCGTGCGGTTCTAGGCGCTACAGTCTCGAACCGCGTGACCGCTACGGTCGCAGGTTCGAATCCTGCCTCGGGCATGGATGTGTGTGATGTCCTTAGGTTAGTTAGGTTTAAGTAGTTCTAAGTTCGAGGAGACTGATGGCCTCAGATGTTAAGTCCCATAGTGCTCAGAGCCATTTGAACCATTTACTAAAGAAGATTCATTTAAGTAAAGGTGTGCTATAGTGTTGGGAGGTACAACCACCAATTCGATCAAGCATACGATTGCTTATTGGTCACATCTTTGTTTGTACAGTGTTTCTGGGAATCTGTGTTCCTCTGAGAGATTGAACAGAATTCTGTTGCGCCTCTCCACGAGTAATTATCAGTTTTGTTTAATTTATATTTTTTCTCGACATTCTCGTGCCTTAACGTTTTAACAGAGCTAGTTACGTGGACACTCGCAGGCTGCAGTTCCGGCACAGTGCACAACTACAATAGATGCTGTCAGCCATCCAACTGAATTCTTGAATTAGCTAGATTTGCCAGGTAAGCCACTCATTTATTATATTTGAAGTGAGAATAAGTTCAAGAATTCTGCAGTAAACCGATATTAAGTATATTTGTAATTTTTCGGTTCCGTTCTTTTACTCTTCTTATACACAGGGGTCACCTGCGCTTTTTTCCAGTCCCCTGGCGCTTTGCGCCGGTAAGAGATTCGCGATAAATGCAACCTAAGTAAGCGACCAGTGCCGTAGAGTGCTCTCTATAAAACCAAACTGTAATTCCATCCGGACCTGGCGACTAATTTGTTTTCAACTTTTTCAGTTGTTTCTCTAAGCAAGGGATGCCTGTTGCTATGTCCTCCGTGCGGGAGTCTGTGCGATGGTCAAACGACGGTGTGTTCGTACGATCCTCCAGCGTGAACGATTTCATAAATATCAAATTTAACACTTCAGCTTTCCTTTTGCTATCTTCTATTGCCACATCTGACTGGTCAACGAGTGACTGAATAGAAGGCTTCGATTCGCTTAGTGATTTTAGTAGGACCTAGTACTTCGTCGGGTTCTCGTCCAGAACCATTGCGAAGGTACGACGATGGCAGTTGTATGTTCCGCGCATGGATGTTTTTAGAGATGCACGAACCTCCATTAACTTCTGTTTGTCGTCATTTGCACACCCTCTTTTGAACCAAGAATGCAACAGTCTTTCCTTTCTCAGAATTTTTCGAGTGCTGTTATTAAATCACGATTGGTCTTTTCCTCCTTAATCTACACTGCTGGCCACCGTAAATGCAACACCAAGAAAAACAAGAGGTAGCACAACAAAATTTATTTTGTAGATAACATGTTGACCAAGTATCAAATGATTACGTTTACAGACGTCTGTGACATGTGGTTCCTGCCAGAATCAGTAGCCAGAGTAGCCGCCATTGTTGGAGTTCACCGCTGCCACACGTCTCGGCATTGAGTCAAAGAGACGTTGGATGTGTTCCTGGGGTACAGCAGCCCAAGCAGCTTCAACACGTTGCCAAAGATCATCTGGTGTGGCAGCTGGGGATGTAATCTGGGTCACTCGTTGAGCAACCATGGATCACATGTTTTCTATCGGCGAAAGATCCGGAGAGCGAGCCGGCCAGGGAAGCAATTCAATCTGGTTACTGACGAAGAACCATTGGACAATGCGTGCCACGTGTGGTCGCGCATTATCCCGTTGAAATATGGCTGTGGCCGAGCCCTGAAGGTAAGGAAGGACAACTGGCTCCAGCACCTCGGATATGTAGCGCCGGCTATTTAAAGTACCGGCAATGCGTACTAGAGGCGTGCGAGAGTAATATCCAATACCGCGCCATACCATAATACCCGGTGCAAGACCAGTGTGGCGGTGCATACTGCAGCTGTCCAGCATCCTCTCTCCACGGTGTCTCTACACTCGAATCCGACCATCGTGGTGCTGCAGACAGAAGCGTGCCTCGTCAGTAAAGACAACGTCATTCCATTCTGCCGTCTACATCCGTCTGTCATCACACCATTGGCGACGGAAACGTCTGTGGATCTGCGTCAATGGTAGACGAAGCAATGGACGTCTTGCGGACAGACCACTCTGCTGTAAACGGCGTCGAATGGTACGCGCAGACACTGGATGATGCGTTACAGACGCAATGTGCTGTGCTATGGTTCGGGATGTCACTGAGCGATCCGTTACTGCCATGCGCACAATTTGCCTATCAGCACGTGCAGTGGTGCACCGAGGTGAATGCGATCGACCACGTCGGTCCGTCGTACCCTCCTGCATCCAACGGTCACATATCCGCATTACAGTTGTTTGGTTTCGTCCAACACGACTAGCGATTTCTCTGTATGATAATCCACAATCTCGGTAAGTCACTATCCTTCCTCTGTCGAACTCGGATACTTGATCAAAAGATGTTCGCTGTTGTCTACGAGGCATAACTGATCGTCTTGTGAAACAACCACAAGGTAAACACACGTGCCGAACGTACACTCGTCGAAATCGCCAAGCCTTAAATGGCGCTATGAGGTGGCGCCACCGGCGCGCGTGATGTGCGTCTGCGCTGAAATTCTAATCAGTTGCATATCTCATCGCTGCAAACTCATGGTGTAAATTTCACTTGATTCGGATGCTTCCTTCAGGGTGTTGCATTTACGGTGGCCAGCAGTATACTTTCTCAGCACACACTTCTACAGAGCGCGATTCACAATCCGTTCAAATATTGCCCACAATTCCTCTGCTTCTATCATCCTGAAACTAAATGATGTCAGTTAATTGTATAATTAGTACGTTAGCAACTGCGTATTTGCTCTTTCTAGCAAAAATACTCGTGTAGCCTGGTTGATTGTTTTTTTTTTTTTTTTTTTTTTTTAACTTTAGTAACTAGCGTCGCTATGACGACGTCATGGCCGGCCGAAGTGGCCGTGCGGTTAAAGGCGCTGCAGTCTGGATCCGCAAGACCGCTACGGTCGCAGGTTCTAATCCTGCCTCGGGCATGGATGTTTGTGATGTCCTTAGGTTAGTTAGGTTTAACTAGTTCTAAGTTCTAGGGGACTAATGACCTCAGCAGTTGAGTCCCTTAGTACTCAGAGCCAACCATTTTGAACGACGTCATGATCACTAATATGTCTCTTTATACTGACAGCGTCGATAAGGTCAGAGTTGTTTGTAGCTGCAGATTGTAAAATATTTCCATTGTAATGTGGGCTGCCAAACTAGCTGCTCAAAACATGTTTTAGGAAAATATATTAAAACTGCTTCAAAAGACGACCTGTCCGTAACCCCTGCAGCGAATATATAGACGTCCCACTCTACGCTCGCTGGGTTACAGTCACCTCCAACAAATATTGTGTAATGTGGATATTTCCGCGCTACTGAGCGTAGACTTCCATTGAAAGACTCTACAGCTGTTATGTCGGAATCAGGTGGCCATTAAAAACATTCATTAATTAGCTTGAGTTCACCTACGCCTGCTACTCGTGTCCACATAACTTCACAGTCAGATTCAATTTCGACCTTCCTAGCCACAAGCCGGTCGCTGTGGCCGAGCAGTTCTAGGCACTTCAGTCCGGAAACGCGCTGCTGCTACGGTCGCAGGTTCGAATCCTGCCTCAGGCATGGATGTGTGTGATGTCCTTAGGTTAGGTTTAAGTAGTTCTAAGTCTAGAGGACTGATGACCTCAGATGTTAAGTCCCATAGTGCTTAGAGAAATTTGAACATTTGATAGCCACAATGTTCTTCTCGACACTTATGAGAACTCCGCTCGTATGGCGTCTAATTTGTCTTTTCGATATACGTCCGAAATATCGCTAAATATTTCGGATGTTTCATGAGTAATAAATCCATTACTGACATTTCAACTCTTATAAAGCTGCACATGTCGACTTTTGGTGACGTGATTGTGAAGTGGAAACTCCATGGAGTAACCACTACTAAACCGACAATAGGCACACTTCGTGTGCTGGAGAACAGGAATCGTCGAGCATTGTAGAGGATGGTTGTAAAAAATCGCATGAAATGGGCAGCAGGAATCATTCGTGAGCTCCAAAGTGCTACAAGCAACCCATCTAGCACAATGACTATACGTGGGCAGCTAACAAGAACGGGGTGGAATGGTCGAGCAGCCCCTCATAAGCCACACATTTATGTAGTGAATGCTATGCGACGCTTGATGTGATGTAAAGAGTGAAGCCACTGGACAGTGGTTGGCCGAAAGGAAAGATGTGGAGTGACGAATCACACTACATCCTCTAATAGTCCAATGGAAAGGTTCATGTTTGGCGAATGCTGCCTGAAGAACGTTAGCTGCCATTATGTGCAGTGCCAACACTGTGGTTCGGAGGAGGTGGTGATACGGTAGGGGGTGTTTGTTGTGATCAGGATATGGTCCCTCAGTGCGCTTAAGAAAACGCAAAATGGGAAAGGATATGAACACATTTCACAACATAGTCTACTGCGTACAGTATGTAACGTCCCCCTCACTTATCGACCTTAATGAAAGTGAAAAATTAAACAGCGTGTACCTAATGGAAATTTGGGAAAAGCAATCGTCACCAAAGTTAATCCGTCGGTAAAGAGGGACGAAGAATTACATCTAAATGAAAGGAAAAATGCAAATGACATTGGTGGAAATTAATTTTGAATAAGGGTAAAGTTAATAAAGAAAGTAAATGTGCAGTCGTTACGTTAACAATTAACTGGCGTTAATTACATATTTGAGATTTAGGGAAAATTACGGTCGCCAGTCCTATGGACAACTACTATAATAACTGAAAAAGAAAGGTTAATGCACATATAATTAGCACTAAAAGCATGGCAACTGAAGGTTGACACGTGTGTGAAAACTGAATGTTTGTGAGTAGTAATAAATTTCGCTACACTCTGACTTAATTTAGCAAAAGAATTAATAAAACCGGAAAAATGAAAGTTAAGTGACTGAAATTAATAGTGAGCTTTGTTTATGAAGCACTACGAAATTAAATTAAATAAGGTTAGTGTTGGGCTACCTCAACAATCATCTCAAAAACAACTTGAATCTACGCAATTTAGAAATAAGAGATTTAACTTGGAACTTGAATTAAATGATTTTGAACAATTAACAATAGTAAAATTTAGTACGTACCAAGCTTAGCTGCAGTCACAGGTAAGCTAAAATATAGTAACAAAACTCGCACTCTTAATTTGTGCTTGTGTAATCTAAATATTGTAGCGAACTATGAATACTTTAACTGAACTTTGAAATTAAAGCAGTGAAACGGAATGATATTACTTTAATGCTGGCGTTTGAATAGCAACGAAACACGGGTTCATTTCGGAAAAGGAAAGGGACCCTACTTGGTAATGCATCTGGGACAATGAGCAACAAAGGTTCATGCTAACTTGCTGTATTTTAGTGATGCAAATGGAACAGTTTGAAAAGCTGAGGTCTGTCATACAGTTCTAAAACTTTATGTGCTTTCAGTCTTCCTTGTTGGTTGATTGAAGGTTTGAAGTCGTCGATCGAGGAGGTAGCGACAATCACTTATTGTCGGCCGTCGCTGTTGCAGAAGCTGGATGTTGGCGCGCCTTCTTCTCGACACGGTCACCAGGCGAAACGGGCTCTTGATGTGTGCCAGTTAATGTTTCCCGTCCGCGACACCGTGCCAGAAACTATCATAACAAGTCGAGCGCAATTACATGCTGCCAAACCCCGAAAGCGCGGCAACTCGCGGGAGCATCACTCAACACACCTGCTCCACCGCCCTAATCCAGCCAGACTCTGCTCTGCCCGCGCTCTACGCGGCAGAGTTAACACTACCAAAGATCCTAAACACTTTGGTTCTCCACACGACCTATCGATGAAATCATTCGAAACAATTACAATATACAAAGACACAGAAATGTCATATCTTCAGGTAACAAAATAAGGAAAAAATTTATAGTACAATAGATGGAAATAGGAGGAATGCATTTCCGGCGTTACAAGTACAGGAACAGTTCGGAAACGGCTATTGATTATTTCAGCATTACAGCGTATCCTGTTATAACGTGTCATCTGTGAGGCAATGGTTAATGGGCAATAACATTTCTGAAATAGACTGGCCTTCTTAGAGTTCTGACCTGATCCTGATGAAACGCCTTTGGGATGAGGCAAAACGTCTACTTCGCTCCAGACACCAGTATGAACATCACTACGTTCTCTGGGTTCGGTGTTTGATGAAGATTGGGCTGCCAATCCTCCTCATAGATTGAAACACCCCATTGAAAGTGCCCCGAGCAGAGTCCAAGCCACCGTACAGGCAAAGTGTGGACACACCCCATATTAATGTTTAGTAATAGGTGTCCAGATACTTCGCATGAGATAATGTAGTCTCTGGGCGACAATCCAGCTGCATCGTTATAGCACTTTGAAATTTTACGCGTGATATAATTTTTTAAGCAGCGTATGGAGACTTAGATATTTTTGTGTTGCCTCCAGGTTTTACATGCTGTAACGTTCTTTATATGGCAGGATATAGAACGGCTCGTCATAAAAGAAGAGGAGAAAATGCGGCGCCTGGGTGGCTTGGATTCTGTTGTTGATCGACTCGTTATTAACATAGCAGATCACAGTTCCAGAACTGAAACGTTATTTCTCGGATTCGGAAAAGGAAGGAGTTAAGAGATTACCAGACGACTGACTGTAATTAATACCTTCAGTGGCTTCAGTATTCCGTGAAATCTCTGCAGTATGCTTTTGCATCACACACAGCTCGCTCAGAACAATTACCCTGTATTTCAGTTAGGAATTTCCATCACTCTTGTTTGTAATTAGAAAACCGTGTTACGTGAGAACGAGAGCATTTTATGCTTTCCATCTGCTCACCTAAGAAGCGTATGGTAGTGCTGGAGTTTCTGCTAATGTTATTTCATTCCCTTTAAAAATTAAATCACATTCGAAGCTATATTGTTTATCTGCTCATCTCTTCTTACGTGTGAACTGCAACTGCTCACATTGTAATTTTTCCTCCTATCTATGTAGCTCTCAATTCGTTCAAGCAATCAATCATTCATGATAGGAAACACAGTCATAGCTCAGTCACTCAAAATGATTCAGAAATTTTACTTGTTAGAATGAAATCAGGCGATGATTCTTCTTCTCTGCAGGCTCGTGCTTTGCGGCAGTCTGCTAATCTGTACAAATAAAATGCCTCGTAATTTTGGGAGCGTTGTATAATCATTCGGGAAACCTCAGATCAAGCGGATATTTGGCTTTGATGAAGTTTAACCTTCCGAAGAAGTAATGGAGCTCTTGGATTATTAAATGCAGGTTCGTATCCAGTCTTTCGGAAGTTCCCTTCTGATTAACAATTACGCAATATATCGATGAATATCATTAATTCTCAAATGTCAAATACACACCTTTTGTATGAAGGAGCAATATATATATATATATATATATATATATATATATATATATATATATATATATATATATATATTTCCCTTTTAATCGTACAGTTCGTCTCAGTTATCTTTTGTCATAAATCTCAATATTCAGATTAAAATTCTTCAAACCAAGCTCAGGATAATCGGCACGAAGACAATCTCGGAAGTTTTTTTTCTAACAACCAGCAGAGAGAGTACTACAAAGAATAATTATGCGCTCATGGCATATCTATTGTATGAAACTACTTTGCGCGTCGATTCTGCGAGTATGAATATAGAAAATTAGTAAACGTCATTCAAGGGTAGAATTGTATCAGAATAATTCATCGAATATAAAGAGATATTACAAAATCATTGCAGATCCATATCACTGACCTCAATTTGTAGTAGGATTTTGGAGCATATACTGCACTCGAACATCATGAATCACCTTGTAGAAAATGACTTATTGATACATAACCATCACGGATTCAGAAAATATCGTTCTTGTGTAACACAGCTAGCTCCTTATTACCATGAAGTAATGAGTGCTGTCGACAAGGGATCTCAGTTCGATTCCATATTCCTAGATGTCCAGAAGGCTTTTGATACCGTTCCTCACAAGCGACAATTAATCAAATTGCAAGCATATGGTGTATCGTCTCAGTTGTCTATCTGGATTCGTGATTTCCTCTCTGAGAGATCACAGTTCGTAGTAGAACAGAAGTGATATATGGCGTTCTGCAAGGTAGTGTCATAGGCCCTCTGCTGTTCCTGATTTACATAAATGATCTAGATGATAATCTGAGCAGCCCCCTTAGATTGTTCGCAGATGACGCTGTAATTTACCGCCTAGTAAAATCATCAGCCGATCAATTCCAATTACAAAATGATCTACAGAGAATTTCTGTATGGTGCGAAAAGTGGCAATTGGCACTAACCAAGAAAAGTGCGACATCATCCACATGGGTACTAAAAGAAATCCGATAAATTTAGGGTATACGATAAATCGCAAAAATCTAAGGGCTGACAATTCGACTAAATACCTAGGAATTACAATTACGAGCAACTTACATTGGAAAGACCACATAGATAATATTGTGGATAACGCGAAACAAAGGCAGCGCTTTGTTTTCAGAACACTTAGAAGATGCGAAAAACCCACTAAAGAGACAGCCTACATTACACTTCTCCGTCCTCTGCTGGGATATTGCTGCGCGGTGTGGGATCCATACCAGGTAGGATTGACGGAGGACATCGAAAAAGTGCAAAGAAGGGCAGCTCGTTTCGTGTTATCACGCAATAGGGGTGAGAGTGTCACTGATATGATACGCGAGTTGGGGTGGCAGTCACTGAAACAAAGGCGGTTCTCTTTGCGGCGAGATCTATTTACGAAATTTCAATCACCAACTTTGCGGCGAGATCTATTTACGAAATTTCAATCACCAACTTTCTCTTCCGAATGCGAAAATATTTTGTTGACGCCCTCCTACGTAGGTAGAAATGATCATCAGAATAAAATAAGATAAATCAGAGCTCGAACGGAAATATTTAGGTGTTCCATTTTCCCTCGCTCCAATCGTGAGTGGAATGGTAGAGAAGTAGTATGGAAATGGTTCGATGAACCCTCTGCCAGGCACTTAAGTGTGAATTGCAGAGTAACCATGTAGATGTAGATGTAGATGCAGGTTAGTTAGACCCGCTGGCTGGCGAGTGCTATCAAACTTAAAGGCGCCGGTAAAACTGTTGTCCCACATTATCGCTCAGTCTACGTGCGTGTAACACAGCATAGAACGTATCCTTACGATCGTACTTGACTGTACTGCACATATCTTGGCTTCCGCTCCATGTGAAACGAAATCCAATGAGATTCAAGCAAACGCGGAAGAATGCATGGTGTAATGTTAACATCAGGTTTATTCTTATGATGAACACAGTATAGTATGGAGTACCACCACTAGGAGCTTCGTAGGAAAATACACTTGTAGGTAAATAATCCAAGTTACCAGGATGTCGTCATGATTGGGTCCAAACCAAGCAAAGAAAAGTCTACGCTTAATGCAGTCTAAGTCCGCAGAGGAAACAACGCTGAAAGCTGAGAACAGTGGTGTCGGTCTTTCCGATGGGCTTGGAGAGTAGATGTAGATGCAGGTGGTGAGGGGGTAGCAGCCACGTGGAGGCCAGGAGAAGCTCCTGCAGCCAGAAGAACTGGCTAGTGTAGTCCGAGCGCCGGTCTTTTTATCTGCCGGCGGCGGTATACTCGAGATACTATTTCCTAGTCACGTGTTGGGCGGTAGCGGATTCGTACCTCGGAAGTGTCGGCCTCTGGCAGCGCTGTTATCCGGTCGTGTGACTGCGACACGGAGACGCTGAGGAGTGCAGGGGCCGTGTAGGCTGCACGCGTGCCCGATTGGTTGCCGCTCCCTTTGGCGTAGATCTCCGATACAGCACTAATCATGTTTACGTATCCTCTAAAGCGACTTATTGCTCATTATTACAATAAAAGAATCGTTCAAATGATGTATGGAGCGTGTAACTAGCTAACTAACTAATCCTGCACTACCCCAGATGAACATCGTGGCGACCTGGGGAGAGTTCCAATTCTTCTCGTGTTTTGGATAGGCTCATCGGTGTTACTCCTGACGTCACGGTGTGGAAAGCCATGGGGTATGACTTCAGGTCAAGGTTGTTAGTGAATATGGGAACTCTGACGGCACAACGGTAAGCCACGGATATCGCGCTTCCTCATGTGTTATGTCTTATGCGACAGTATCATGGTGTCATTTTTCAACAGGACAACGCTCGTCCACTCATGGCACGTGTCTCTATGAACTGCCTGGTTGATGTTGAGCAGGCCCTACTGCCGTGGGCAGTAAGATCCCCGGGGAGAGGATACAATGGCCTTATGACACTCTTCCCAACGTAATCAGTGTTTGCCTACAGGCAAGTAAGGCTCAACGTCATATTGCTAAGTGGGTTCATACTGCCAAGTGGTTTGTAAGTCTGACTCAATTTTGTAATCACGGCAGTAACATCACATAGCCTCTCAACCCATCAATTTTCGTTTCGTTCCCTCCTCCTGTTCTGGGTAGACCACATTTTTGTCAGACTGGTACTGAAATTCGTCCATCTCTTCGAGAGCAACTTGTTAAACTTTAACATTTAGGTGCCCCGAACGTTCACGTGCTTGCTAAGGCAGATAAGCACTGCAGACTGACCACATTAGCGCTGAGTCACACACACCCGGAGTCACACGATGGGTGCGAGTAACAAAAAATGGAACACGTTGCGTTGGCGGCAAGCAGAAAGACGAAGTTTGTAAACCTAATCAGTTTATTTTAAAATGCTTGGAACACCACACGCTAGGTTCACCTTGCGGCATACAGTCGCGCAGGAGGCCTGCAACGGCCGCCTTACCACCGCTTTACGCCGCCGGTAAGAAGTGTCCACTTGCAAAAAATGGTTCAAATGGCTCTGAGCACTATGGGACTTAACATATGAGGTCATCAGTCCCCTAGAACTTAGAACTACTTAAACCTAACTAAGGACATCACACACATCCATGCCCTAGGCAGGATTCGAATCTGCGACCGTAGCGGTCGCGTGGTTCCAGACTGTAGCGCCTAGAACCGCTCGGCCACACAGGTCGGCTGTCCACTTGCAGTTCAAACTTTTTATTAACATCGATGCTCAGTGCTATGATAGATACTACCTGACGTGGTACTCTGCATTAAGAGTTCCTCTGACATTCGATGATCGGCCATGACCGAAACGCGTTAGTAAAGATATCTTGACAGCTAATTGGACCGAAAGCGGTGACAAGGATGTGCTAACTTTTCGTTGTCTAGGATACTGCTATAGCACTAGGTTGAACGAAAGGGGCACGCTGAATTCGCAGTAGCATTTTTCAAGTGTTTGTTTCACTCAAATAATGGTGTAAAATCTGAACTGTCACTTCTTGTAATAAGACGTTGTACAAGTCGGGCAGAGCTACATCATACTGTCATCTTCAAATTACCTTGCAGTCAACAGCATGTAAGTTTTCTAATTCAACGCAAAATTCGCTCAAAAGTGATTTATGAAAGATCTGACATTTTAAATCGTGGAGTTAAAGCAGCAGTTTAGTTGACAAAACCTGAACGAAGCGAAAATGACCGTATAGAGAGCAATGCAAGAAACGATCAGTAAAATCTAAAGGAAAATTTTGCGAACAGTTCTGATAAAAAATCGTAACAACTTTTCGTCATCCATAAAGTCTTTATCATCTGCTCAGCCGTTCTATGACCATACTGGCACCGAAACGGAAGATGAAAGAGAAAAGTTCAAAATACTGAATTTCGTCTTCCAAAACTGTTTCACCGAGGAAGATCGGAATACGGTTTCTCTTTTCAATAATCACTCGAACCGCCAAATGACAAATATTAAGGTAAGTGATCGCGGAATAGAAAATCAACGAAATCTCTCTATATTGGAAAGGCACCTGGACTGTATGAGATACTTGGAATTTTTTTGGAAATTTGTGGTAAGTTCCTGTGGGACCAAACTGCTGAGGTCATCGGTCCCTAGGCTTACACACTACTTAATATAACTTACGCTAAGGACAACACACACACCCATGCCCGAGGGAGGACTCGAGCTTCTGACGGTGGGAGCCGCGCGAACCGTGACATGGCGCCCTTAGACCACGCGGCTACCCCGCGCGGCCGTATGAGACACCTGTGAGATGCTACAGAGAATATGCGAAAAACTGTCACCCCTTCTTGCAGTAGTTTGTCGTAGGTCACTGGACGAACGAAAGGTAGCTAGCGACTGAAAAGAGTGTAGGTCGTACCCGTTTTCAAGGAGGGCCGTCGGATCAGGTGCACGTAAATATAGATATATAGCGCCACCGTCAATTTGCAGTAGAACTGTGGCACATGTTATGTTCTCACGTGATATTAAGTTTTTGGAAAATGAAAACTTCTTCTATAAAAACTGATAAGGATTCAATAAGCAGAGATCTCGCGAAATACAGCTCGCTCTGTTCGTCCATGAAATTCAGAGTACTATAGACAAAGAGGCCAAGATTGAAGCCATGAAATTCAGAGCCAAAGAGGACAAGACTGAAGCCATGTTCTTTGATTTCTGCAAGGCATTACATGCTTTTACGCACTGTAGTTTAGTGAACAAATGTTCAAATGTGTGTGAATTCCTTAGGGACCAAACTGGTCATGTCATCGGTCCCTAGACTTACACACTACTTAAACTAACTTAAACTAACATATTCTAAGAACAACACACACACCCATGCCCGAGGGAGGACTCGAACCTCCGACGGGAGAAGCTGCGTTTAGTGAACAAAATTGCAGCTTACGAAACACCTGTTCGGCCGATTCTTGAGTATTTATCATCATTCTGGGACCTTCACGAACTATTAACAGAAGAAACAGAGAAGATCCAACAAAGAGCGGCACGTTTCATCACGGAGTGGTTTAATAAGTGTGAGACCGTTACGTACACGCTACGAATGACGCGTTGTGCATCGCGGAGAACTTATCTGCAGAAATTTCGAGAGCGTGCTTTCGAAGAAGAATCGGGCAACGTATTACTTTCTCCTACATATGTTTCGCGAAATGACCAGGAAATGAAAATCACAGAAATTATAACTCCTGTGGCGATTCACCAACAGTCGTTCCCGCGCACGGTTTGTGAATGAAATAGAGAAGGGGAGAAAGAATAGAAATGGTGTTCGGACATTTGCCACGCCGGACATTTGCCACGGTTTTACCTGCTCCCCCCTCCCCCTCATCCTCCTCCTCCTCCACCTCCTCACCCGCCCGCCCAGTTTGCTTTCGAAGTTCCTAACGTGACCATCAGTATGGAAGTTATTACAACGAACAAGGGTAGGCCTCCTGCTCATTAGAAAGGTTACGCGTATCTTAAACAGAGGAAATCTAAAGAAGGTGTTGTTACATGGATGTGCTTACGCCGAAAAGTGGATCATTGCAAGGGAAAGCTGCTTTCGAGGAACGGAGAAGTGTTGAGCGTATTAGAACATCTCTGTGGACCACCTGACGATGCAGCTCTGAAAGTGAGAAAGCAAGTGGAAAGAGCGAACAGAAGGTCTCGAGAAGAAACTACACAGTTATCGGAGATATAAGCGGATGAGATGGGAAATCTACATAATAAAGTTTATGACTTTGTTACAGTGATGCCTAATTCAGAATCTATGAAGAGAACCATGCGTCGTCGATGGAGTCAAGAGTGGGGGTACCAACAAGAGCCTTAGAACTCTTATGAAATTGATCTTCGTAAAGATCTATTAAAAATGGGAGATGGCAGCAGTTTTCTTCTGGAAGACGATAGATTAGGGGTGAGAATAATTATTTTTAGAGGAAGCAAAGGAAAAGAAAGTTTAAAAACATGTTCTCATTTTTTTTATGGATGGAACATTTAAGAGATGCAGCAAGCAGATTGCACAGATCTACACCATACACGTAGACTTAGGAGGCCCTATTTAAGAAACAATCATTCTTCCAACTGTATTTGCACTGCTACCTAATAAGACGAAAGACACATATGTTCGTCGGTTTCGTCTGATAAAATAGGCAGTTTCTGGGTGGTGTCCTAAACAAGTCAAGGTGGACTTTGAGGCAGCTGCGATATCGGCCATTCGTCAAGTTTTTCCCACAACTGAAATAAATGGATTCTATTTCCATATGAAGAAAAGTTTATGGAGAAGAATTCGAGTTGTCGGTCTAACTGAGGAGTACCCCTAAAACGAGGATTTAAGACTTCACGTCATCATGTGTGCAGCGCTGGCAGTTGTAAAACCGGAGGACGTAAGCAATGGATGGATTGAGATTCATGCAGAAGCTCCTGATAACTGAAGGTTCTCTCAATTTTTTTACTGCTTTGTGGATAACTGGCTAGAGAATGAGGATATCGCAATAGAAATGTGGGACTGTTATGGAAAAAGGCTCCGAACGACGAATGCTGTTGAAGGGTGGCACAACAAAATAAATAGTATTATTGGAAACTCTCACCCTAAAATCAACTATTTCGTGGAGTGCTTGAAAAAGGAAGCAGAGCTCACAAACTGCATGTACATGAAATTGGAAATGAATCTTGAAGGTAAGAAGAGGAAGAAGAAGTACTTGAAGCTGGACGACAGGATAGAGAGAATCGTAAAGAATTATGAAGAGACTGGCAACATTAGGCCTTGCTTGAAAGCCATTGCCCAGAAACTGGACTAAAATACGTTAAAAATAATGTATTAAAAACTATTAAGACCACTGAGTCCTCGCAGGTTACTGAGATAAAATTAAAACATTGAAGCAGCATTATCGAAGCTAATATTAAGTTTTAATTGTAAATAGAGTGTACATTAGTTCAGCGTGTTTAGGCTGATTTTACACACGCCAGAATGGTAGATGGTCATTTATCATTTTCACGGTCCAAAGCCTGTGGAAAGTGTGATGCGAATCAGCCTTTAATGTAAAAATTAAAAAGTGTTTCAAGCCTCACAAAAGTATCCCTATTGTTGTCACGTTAAGACAACTTTTTTCTCCCTTCCAATATTATGGCCATACTATTAAATAATTGTGAGTTCTAAAATAATTTTCTGAAGCTTCAGAATCGCAACTATCACCTAAAATATCATGGTTTGTTAAACTGATAGTATACGCTTTCGTAAAAGAAAATGGGAACTGAACCTTTGAATTGCACCTAAAATTGACATCCCAAAACCGATCTGATGCTAAGGTTGACAATTTTGGCTCCTCAAATATTTTTTATTTAAGTTTAGCTGTAAACATTTGTAGTAGATGTAAATCTACTTAAGTACATTTAGGTATAGTCCTTTGAAAATTAAAATTTCTTACTAAATTGTTGATTATCTTTAAAAAGGTCAGTAAAAGCAAGGAGCTTACTACTGAAAATTGTTTCTAAAGAACATCAGAAACAAATGTATTACACATACTTTTCTTATACATTAGACACTTTTTGAAAAGATAATTGATCATTTCCCCTGTCACTGACAGTGTAATTTCAGTTGCTTTGCAACATCAGGGATATCTACTTCTA
The DNA here is from genome assembly GCF_023898315.1 of Schistocerca nitens. NCBI lineage: Eukaryota > Metazoa > Arthropoda > Insecta > Orthoptera > Acrididae > Schistocerca > Schistocerca nitens. Next base: position 301,042,328 of record NC_064615.1, on the reverse strand, counting down.
AATTATGTTTGCAGCTGTTCTCATTTCGAATTCTGGAATATTTACTTCGTCTTCTTTGGCGGAGGAATTTCGGAAAATGCATTTAGTAACTCCACTTTAGTGGCACTGTCATCAGTAACATTACCGTCGCTGTCGCGCAGTAAAGGTACTTATTGAGCTTTTCCGTTGGTTTACTTAACATGGGACCAGTATCTCTTTGGATTTTCCGCCACATTTCTAGAGCGAGTTTCGTTGTGGAAACTATTAAATGCATCTCGCATTGAAATCCGCACCAAATTTCGAGCCTCAATTAAACTTCACCAATCTTGGAGATTTTGCGTTCGTGTAAATTATACGTGCTTTTTGCGGTGCTCCTGCAACAGCTTTCTGTCGTGTTTTGTGTACCATGGGGGATCAGTCCCGTCTCTTATTGATTTATTTGGTATGAATATCTCGAGTGCTCTTGACACTATTTCTTTGAACTTAAGCCACATATGGTCATCATTTACATAGTTTGGAAGGATTTGAGACTATCTCTTAGAAAGACGTCACCCGAATTTTTAGCTGCTTTTATAAATAGATATATTTCGTATTTAGTTTTGGTGAATTTCTTTGTTACGGAAGTGAGCCTCTCTACGACTGCGTGTTCACTAATCCCTGTATCCGTCGTGATGCTCAGGATTATTTGCGGCTAAGAGGTCAAGTGTGTTTTCGTAACCATTTACAATTTGAATGGCCTCGTCAACTAATTGTTAAAAATAATTTTTAAAAAAGCATTTAGAACAATTACAGAAGTTGTTTTCTATTTACAATAGGGTATGAAAATGTATTTTTGTCAACATGCGGAAGGTAGATTGAAGTAACTGCCAACTATAATTGTATGAGTAGGGTACTTATTTGTGATGAGACTCAAGTTTTCTTTTCTTTGAACTGTTCAGCAACTGTTTCATCTGAGACAGGGGGTCGGTAAAAGGAGCCAGTTATTAATTTATTCCGGTTGTCGAATATAACCTCTGCCCATACTAAGTCACAGGAACTATCTGCTTCAAAGTCGATTGTGAGCTTACATTATTTTTCCTTAAGTTGTCCTTCTTGTTATTGTTGTAGTGCAGATAATTAGAATTACGGCTTTTCCCTCCAGAACCTAAGACGCTTTCTCTGTGACCCTGTAAATACCAGAGCTAAACAATGTAGAACAACAACGTACGTTACAAGCGTAGCATTCTGTATTACTTCATTTCCTTATTTCTAACATTTTAAAATTGTAAGTCGACTTTAGATGACATGTCAATCATAAATGTTCATATCTCTATTTAGTGAACGTATTTTCAGTTGTTTTGAACATTGTCCCGCTACACTTCATTAACTACTGTTTTTAGAGAGTAAATTAATATGGAGTATGTCGTTCTTCTTTTTAAACATTCACAAACCCATTTATTCTTTCGCTATTGTCTTTTCGGTATGCAGTAGTAGTAATTAAAGTAGTCACAAATGCAGTGATAAAAAAGAAATGATTAGCGTACATTTGCATTCACGTTTCATCGTTCCTTTCTTGTTGCTCCCTTGCCGATGGACTGTTTCTATCGCAATCAGTAAGCGTGAAAGGAAGCTACCGTACAGACAGAGGAATCTATATTTATACTTGGCAGAACTAATTACATACTGACATATTCGTCGGTATTGCTTTCGTTTCCCAAATGTTATAAATATTTCGATTTCGGAAAAGAAGCTCAGGTCCCTTACGTACTGGTTGTATCGAGTAAGATGTGGAGACGGCGGTTTGAAAGCGGACAGAGGTAGTGCGGGGAAGGGCGTCCCTTACCTGAGGAATCGCTACTCAAGCTACCTGCCGAAGGGGCAAGTGTGGCAAATGTCCGGTGTGGCAAATGTCCGGCATTCGTAGAAATACCCTCCACCGCACACATTAATGTAGTGCGCGGTTTACAGATGTGGATGAATGGGCGTCAGAGATCTTAATAGAGATTTCATTGTCTTTCCTTGCCAACTATTTTCGCCAAAGATGCCGGTAGACCATAGACGTGGACATACAAGTGGATAGACCAGAGCAGGTCGCAAACTGTACAAACAGTTGCGAGGAAGTGCACCACAGCCTGAGTACGGCGTGTGGCCGTGTGGCTGCAGCCGTTTGTGTCTTATAAACGCGGGCCGTCATGCGCGGCTTAGCGGAACTGAACGCTAGCGGCTAAGAGAGCGTATTGCAGCACGCTTAGAACATCTTTTCCCGGACCAGAAACAGCTTTCACAGGCACTGCCGTTGCGCCTTTGTCTTCTGTTTCTGCGAGGGACGCTCGTGTGAATGGTCCGAGAAGCGAATCTTCAGCCGATGAAGCACAAAACCGCGCAGACGCCGATTTACGTTCTTTTTTCGCTGCTGTCTCTTTGTAATTTTTTAAAGAGGCAACATACTCAGCATATGTAATTTGTTATTTCAAAAATGAACATCAACAGAAACTGCCACTCATTTTTTGTGGGCGAGACACTTCCGGGTTTAAGCGATAAATTAAGGGCAGCACTTGCCTTCTTCTACTTAAGAAAATAATTTGACTGCGTGTAGAGCAAATATGTATAATGCTGTACTGTTAACAGTCTGATTAGTAACGCTCTGAAAGAAACGTCACGAACTGTAATAAAAATTTGACTGGCATTTCGCCTGACTTTTGACGATTGTGTAACGTAGTTAGAGGTACTTAAAATTTAAACTGTAATACGCACTAGGAAAAAACGGTTATGTAAATTCACAGTCTTACCCGATCCCCGTTTTCGGTGGGGTAAATCTGCATATTGTTATTAAAATGGGTATAACGTACGTACCATTCATTTCAATTTCGACAATAGATAGAGAAGATCCAAAGAAGAGCGCCGCCTTTCGTCACGGGGTTATTTGGTAAGCGTGATAGCGTTACGGAGATGTTTAGTAAAATCAAGTGGCAGACTCTGCAAGAGAGGCGCTCTGCATCGCGGTGTAGCTTGCTGTCCAGGTTTCGAGAGGGTGCGTTTCTGGATGAGGTACCGAATATATTGCTTCCCCCTACTTATACCTCCCGAGGAAATCACGAATGTAAAATTAGAGAGATTCGAGCGCGCCGGAGGCTTTCCAGCAGTCGTTCTTCCCGCGAACCATACGCGACTGGAACAGGAAAGGGAGGTAATGACAGTGGCACGTAAAGTGCCCTCCGCCACACACCGTAGGGTTGCTTGCGGAGTATAAATGTAGATGTAGATGTAGATGTTTGTACACATATAACAATTACTATTAACGCAAAATTTGATTTAATGTACAATTCTGACTATGAACAATGTAGTAAAAACTACAAAAACATGTGAAAATATTCATATTAACGAGACAACTGGTAATGGTAACACATTTGGTAAGTCTATGTACTGCACGGTTTCACTCGAGTTGTGAATTTAGTTTTTGTCCGTACATTGAAGTGCTTTTCAGAAAGGAATGTCAATGGTTTAACACATGACAGCAATTGAAATACAACGTAGTATCTGGTAGTATAAAGTTAGACTTCATAACCTCGTTATTGTCTGAGCTATAGCTTATTTTCGTAATATAAAATTTTATAATGAAACGACGCAAAACACTTCATAAGGGAGTCCTCGACAGATGTGAATGAGACTGGAGAGGTGCAGAGCGGCTGGTACCACGCGGATTCGTTCCAGGTCCATTGCAGTTCTTACTGTGGTTAATAATGACCCACTCAAAAGTAACTGCGACATTCGGCCAGCGAACACTCTACAGGAAATCGGTTTGCACTTTTCTGACTGTAATGAAAATTAGATCTAGAACTACACAGACGTACTCAGCAAGCCACTGGACACTGGACGGCAGAGGGTACTCGGTATCGTCCCCTGTTTCATTCGCAAATGGAGCGAGAGAACAATGAGGCCATGGCATTCTGTGCCTCTGTACGACTTCGTTTGGGTGATATAAAAAGGCTGGAAAGAATTACGTCTGGAAGGTGCTGAGTGCCTTGATTAATGGCGTATATTTATGGTTGGCCATTAAGGTAGGAAAGATGATAATATCCGCCTCTAACAATGGCGCTGTCCGGAGCGTCTGTGTAAAAGTTGTTCGCATATGGCTTAATATTTGTGGTGATTCCAAACGTACAAATAAATCATTTTTAATGTGCGTAACCCGTCGACGATAGAGTACTTTATAGCCCATTCATCTCTCCGCGTCGTCCCCCGTTTCCCCATACGGCTGCAGAATGATCCAAGAACTGCAGAAACATGTAACCGGTTTCAGTGGCATAAAAGGCCCCGCTTCTGTCTTGTCGTGTTACCTATCACACTAATTCACTCCTTAGGAACTTGTGGCAGACACCCAATCGCGAAATAAGGGGCTATTGGGAAGAACGAAGAATATCCCAGAATTTTATTTCTCTCCTACTGCTTGTTATTTTTTATTTTCCGAATCAGGCTGCTTACTGTTTGTGTCGGTCCCCGTCTTCTCCTCGGACTTCCAGTACCTGGTTGTCCTTTTGGTTTGCATTGCTCGCCGCGTGAGGACAAATGGTTCAAATGGCTCTGAGCACTATGGGACTTAACTTCTGAGGTCATCAGACCCCTAGAACGTAGAACTATTTAAACCTAACTAACCTAAGGACATCACACACATCCATGCCCGAGGCAGGATTCGAACCTGCGACCGTAGCGATCGCGCGGCTCCAGACTGTAGGGCCTAGAACCGCTCGGCCACGCATGAGGACAGTTACGCGATTTGCTGCTCCACAGATGTAATCGGAAACGTTTGTTGGCTGAGCCGAATTAAGTCTCCGCACGGCTACTCATGTAAACTCAATCTACATAAGGTTCACCAGCTTCGATTTTACCCACGAGACAAGGTTAAACTTCTGACCTTGCACAGTGTCAATAATTAAAAGCCTTGTAACAGTCCAGCTACTTTCAGAAAGATCCCGAGGTCCAACCATGGGACTGGAATGCGCATACCGCCAACAGCTCATACACTATCTTTAACTGGCTACCAGCAACTCTCACCGAAAGTCAGCACTACAACAAAACAGCAGTCCAGTTCAGTAGGAAAATAGTCACACAAAAACATCACTCTCAAGTCCATTAAATTTCGGGTGAGCAGCCGCATAATTTCGTTTCTTCTTCTAATGTTTCGATTCACTCTGAAGGTGGTCGAACGATGTACAGCCGAAATTTTGGTAAAAGAAGAGGAATTTATGCTGCTACAGACCTGAAATTTCAAAAATGGTTCAAATGGCTCTGAGCACTATTGGACTTAACATCTGAGCTCATCAGTCCCCTAGAACTTAGAACTACTTAAACCTAACTAACATAAGGACATCACAAACATCCATGCCCGAACCAGGATTCGAACTTGCGACCGTAGCAGCAGCGCGGCTCCGGACTGAAGCGCCTGGAACCGCTCGGCCACAGCGGCCGGCCCCGAAATTTAATGGAGCAATCGTTGCCCCGCGAAAATGTGAAGATGCACACATCACTTTCAGATTTGCACGAAAACAAATGAAATTTATTGACATGTATCAACACTAGCCAAATTGGCCACTTTTAGCTAAAGCCACGACCGTCCGTCTGACGGCCCAACGCTCTGCTCTGAGGCCTTTTTTTACTGGACAAGACCACGATCACTGCCTCGCAACACTCCAGAGTCTGAAAATGGTTCAAATGGCTCTGAGCTCTATGGGACTTAACATCCGAGGTCATCATTCCCCTAGAACTTAGAACTACTTAAACCTAACTAACCTAAGGACATCACATACATCCATGCCCGAGGCAGGATTCGAACCTGCGACGGTAGCAGTCACGCGGTTCCAAACTGAAGCGCCTAGAACCTATCGGTCACACCGGCCGGCACTCCAGAGTCTCTCACACTTCTCGAAGGATCGCCTACTCGGGACTTCCGGAATACACAACGAGAACACTGCCTCCCACCCAGAGGGCACAAGACTTCTATACCACACATGGGACGCTGTTCGAGTCCTCCCTCTCCCGAGCTCCAAACCGCTCCTCGGAATCATCAAACGTTTTGGCATTTCAGGCAATCCGAATGAGGAGTAGAATGCAGGCTTTTTCATTGGCCATTTCCTGATTCCTGGCAGGACATTTGCAACTTCTTCTGCGAGAGGTGTCTGAAAGCACTGGCCGTTATGCCTAGGCGGCTCCGACCACCGGTATTAGGGAAAGACCGATCCGCCTTCTCCAGACCGAACAAAAAAAGCCTTTCTCCTGGACGGCAATTGGCCGCGGACTTAGCGAACAGAGTTACCAAACATGGATGGCCTCGAAATGATATGTCACATCCAAGATATTCGAGATCTTTCATTTCTTCTGTTATTTATTGTTAATGTCAAGTTTAGTCGAGAACGCTGTCCTCGTTCCGGGACCACAAACCAAACTATAGTCCCACACGTGTGCCTCTGCTAACCGCACGTCACAGGGCATGGCACATAGGTCAGCAGTGGTGCAGGAGCACAGCTACTGGGCTCTAGAAAAAAGTCGCTTTGACTGATGTGTGGCGATGCACGTTTGAACATGTCCATGGCAGCACGCCAGTGCATTCTGCATGCCTGCAGCGAACGGTTTAGGCTTCTATTGTAGGGGAATGTTATCAAGGGATGAAATGGGGCTACTAACACGTTTGCCATTGTGTATCACCAGTAAAAAGGTACAAGCAGCCACTTCCGATCACAGGCAACCTGAAATCGACTTGCACATTCTGCAGGACGGTGCATTTCGCCATAGCTCCAGACTTAACGTCAGAATGGTCTGAGAAGCACGCCACGTCGGCGGTTCTTCGTTGGCGGGGTCGACCAGGTCACCTAGTCTTAACTACACTGCGCACATTTGGGGCGTCATCAAGCGAGATATATATGCCCCGAACCTTCCTCGTGCGTTGTTTTGAGCTGTCATGGAACAAAACGGATCCTCTTCGTTTGCTGTGTTTCGTGGAGTCCATGCCAGGAATTGCGTCTAATTTAACTGCTCACGAGTCTAAATTAATCCTCTAGTTCTCTCGCTTTTAGGACTCCTTCACCAAACAGCACTCGAATTTGATTTTTCAGTGATATTACGAACTGGCTCAACACCTTTCAGAAAAACATTCAGTGGATCCTGGTTCACTAAGAAGAAAGTGTGCAACCGAGCTACGATCACAACAGGAATCAGTAGCCTACCTGTTCAGAGGCTTCGGGCAATCGTAGGAGAATTATTCCGATGCGTTTAATAACATAAGTTCATGTACTCACATTTCTAGCAACGTTATTGAAATGCCTGATGATGCCTGTAAGATATTCTGGTGGAAAATGTCGCACGTCAAACAGCAAGAACCGGGGTGGGTGGGGGGGAAACAAAGGTAACTTCGCTACTGGAAGGCAGAGGGGACTGGGCCACCAAGAAATTTGTGCAGTGCGTGTAGTTCTATACTCCGCGCACCTCTGTGAAATGGGTAGCAGAGGATCTTTCCTATTGCTCGACATATAAGCGTTTCTTCCCTTTTTCCATTGCTGTACAGAGCACCAGAAAAATGGTTGCTGAAGTGCTTCTGTTTGTGTGTATGCGCGCCGTAATTAGTCTTCCCCGTCACTTCAGGAGCAATACGTAAGGGCCGAAGTAGTGTCCTAGGTATGTCACTCTAGTAAATGAAACAGTGAATCTATAACGAACTGATATTTACAAACACTGCTATTGAGCATTCATTATATGTAAATGTATGCTAGTCGTGTTTTTCTGGCCTTGAGTGAAATGGCATTGTATCGGCGTTGTCTTTTCTTGGCGTCCTTTGTACTGAATGAAAACAGCTATTACTGAGTGTTGTTCACACAAAATGCTGTGTAGGCTATCCGCAAACTCAATAAGTTAATATGAGGTGTCACTGAAATGATTAGCACGTTCAGATTAATTATAACTTTCAGTTATAAAATTACGCACTCGGTCAAATTGACGGAAGAATATTTTGTTTCTCTGAATATTCCTTTGCTTTTTTGTGTCAGTGATGCAATATCTGTGTTGGGTAACATGTATTTACGTACACCAGACCTGGCTTTATAAACGGTGCAGTCACAGTAAAGTGACACCGCTATGTTCGACATCAACGTGCAGCAAACACTCAAAGACGAACTGGCAGCACTAGCAGTCGAAGGCATATGAAGCGTGTCAGGGAGACGCGGAAAATAGTGTAATCGTTGTTGTAAAGTGGAAAAGGAGCGAATTATATGATGTCCAAAAGGGCATGATCTTTGGCTTCCGAGCCAAGTGTGGAAGCATTTCCGAAACGGCTAATTTCTCAAACTGTTCGCGTGCTCCTTGGTTAAAGTACACCGTGCATGGGCAAATGGCGCGATCCGAAAGCGGCGCTGAGGCTACTATGATGATGATCTGAGCAGCCCCCTTAGATTGTTTGCAGATGACGCTGTAATTTACAGTCTAGTAAGATCATCAGACGGTCAATTCCAATTACAAAATGATCTAGAGAGAATTTCTGTATGGTGCGAAAAGTGGCAATTGGCACTAAAAAATGCGAGGTCATCCACATGGGTACTAAAATAAATCCGATAAATTTTGGGTATACGATAAATCGCACAAATGTAAGGGCTGTCAATTCGACTAAATACATAGGAATTACAATTACGAGCAACTTAAATTGGAAAGGCCACATAGGTAAATTGTGGGGAAGGCGAAACAAAGACTGCGCTTTGTTAGCAGAACACTTAGACGATGCGACAAATCCACTAAAGAGCCAGCCTACATTACACTTGTCCGTCCTCTGCTGGAATATCGCTGCGCGATGTGGGATCCTTTCCAGGTAGACTTGATGGAGGACATCGAAAAAGTGCAAAGAAGGGCAGCTCGTTTCGTGTTATCACGCAATAGGGGTGAGAGTGTCACTGATATGGTACGCGAGTTGGGGTGGCAGTCACTGAAACAAAGGCGGTTTTCTTTGCGGTGAGATCTATTTACGAAATTTCAATAACCAATTTTCTCTTCCGATTGCGAAAATATTTTGTTGACACCCACCTACGTAGAGAGAAATGATAAGCATAATACAATAAGAGAAATCAGAGCTCAAACGGAAAGATTTAGGTGTTCCTTTTTCCCACGCGCCATTCGAGAGTGGAATGGTAGAGAAGTAGTATGAAAATGGTTCGACGAACCCTCTATCAGGTACTTAAAAGTGTGAATTGCAGAGTAACCATGTAGATGTAGATGTAGACCACAGGCCATAGGCGACAGGGGTGAACGACGGCTGTAGAGATATGTACGAGCGAATAGACGTGCAACTTTTGACAACTGACAGCCTAGCTGAACCAAGGTGCTACCAACAGTGTCTTCTCAACGACCGTTCAGCAAACGATGAACGTTGCTGTGTATGGACCTCAGAGGCAGAGCCTGGTTCATGCACCCATGCTGAATGCTGTTCATCTCTGGTGAAGGCTGGAATTTGCATGACAATATTGTAACTGGACATCCACTGGTGAGGCGACAGGTGCCTTTTCACAAGAAACATGTTTGATGCACCATCGGGCTGAAAGGAAACACCCTGCCACATTCGTTGAAAGGATATGGGTCGGGGGAGGGAGCATTATGGCCTGGCCAATGTTTTCGTGGTACTCCCTGGGTGATGTCGTCATTTTGGAAGTCACAATGGCTAACACAAGTGTGTATCTATCCTTGGAAATCATATCCACTCCTACATGAAGTTTGTTTTTGCTTGACGTGATCGCATCTACCAGCAGGACAATACAACGTGTCACACAGCTCGCAGAGTACGTCTGTGGTTCGAAGAGCGGCAGGATGAGTTTACCGTACCTCCCTGGCCACCAAACTCCCGAGATTTAAATTCAATGGAGAATCTGTGGGACCACTTCGATCGGGCTGTTCCTGCCATGGATACTCAGCCGTGAAATGCAGCGCAGCTGGCCACGGCGCAGGAGTCAGCGTGTCTCCACATCCCTGTTGGTATCTTGCAGAACCTCACTGTTTTCCTGCACGTCTCGCAACGGTCTGCGCTGTAAAATGTGTTATTCCGGCTTTTGGCTCAAATGGTCCAAAAATGGCTCAAATGGCTATCAGCACTATGGTACGTAGACTTAGACTTAGAAGTACTTAAACCTAACTAACCTAAAGACATCACACACATCCATGCCCGAGGCAAGATTCGAACCGTCGACCGTAGCAGCAGCGCGGTTCCGGACTGAAGCGCCTAGAACAGCTCGGCCAAAACGGCCGGCGTGCTCCGGCTTTTGACAGGTGGTCACATTAATGTGACCAGACAACGTATATGAGCTGATCTTCACGGAACACTTAGCGTTGATCATTAAGCATCTGCTTCTAGGTTGTGATTCTTCAACTTCTCCCGGCGTATTTCTTGCTCGAACAGTCCACAGGTGTATTGCCGGTCCATAGTGTCCAACGGGCACAATATTATGGCGATCAGAAATGTCGCCATCGTCAGGTGCACTGACGAACTGAGCTCCTGAGGGCGGGCGGCCGTCCTAAATCCCCTTCGAACGAGCGACGAGGGCGGACGATGCAGTTACACCGACGCCACCACAGACGCCGACGCCAGCCTCTCAGCGACCGCCAACACGCGGCCGCGGGCGCGGACCGCGGAGAGAACGCCTCGCGGGGGAAGGGGATTTAGGACGGCCGCCCGCCCTCAGGAGCTCATGGCGACTCCGTCTCGGTAAATAAAGAGAAGAACCATGACACGCAGTTCTGGCCGGGTTTTGCAGGTTTTCCTTGGCCGCTAAGGTAAATACCGGAACTGTCCCCTACAAACTCCTGCAAATAAATTCCCAATTGGGAGACATCCACCCCTTTCCCCGCACCCCAGCAACAAAAATAATAAACGGTGACAAAACAGAATAAATAAAACCCATGGCTGAAAAGAGCCCAACGCATGCTCTACAACAGCCCGCCCTTCTCCATCCGAGAAGGGAATGAAAAAAAAAAAAAAAAAAAAAAACCCTCAGGAGCTCAGTTCGTCAGCGCACCTGACGTTGGCGACATGTCTGATCGCCCAAATATTGTACCCGTTGGACATTATGGACCGGCAGTACACCCGTGGACTGTTCTGCTTCTAGGTTTTCGGCGTTACCGAGATACCCTCCCGTGGACCAAACAAAACTGTGCCCATCTGCGCTGTCCTCCTTTGCATCCGAATACAGAAGATAAGAAGAACTGATGGCAGCTCGAAAGGCCACAAACAATAGGAAATTGACTGGTATGGATGGAATTAAGAACGGAAGAATGCTGCCTTATTTTACACAGCGCTTCTTCTTAAAATGTATTGGAAGAGGCCATTGGTCTGTCACTGTACAAGAAAGGCGACAAAACAGTTTGCAATAACTACAGAGGAATAAGCTTGCTCACAACAACAAACAAACTGTACAACAGTATTTAAACAAGGGACTCAAACCAATAGCTGAATATTTGTCTACAAAAGAACGAATGGGTTTTAAAGAAACATATTCAACTACTGAACTATTTGGTTTCACAACAATTCATTGAAAAAAGAAACGATAGTTTAACCAAGAAATAGTCTTAATATTTATAGATTCTGAGGAAACCTCCGATAACGTCTTAAGAGAAAAGCTCCGGAGCATAATGAAGTTTAGAGGACACCCTTTTCATGTGATATCAAGGATTGAGTGAATGTAGTAAATCGATCATTTATGTTGCAGCTAGGTGGCGGTGGAAAACTGTCAAAGGAATACGACAAGGATGTACACTCATGCTCTTAAATTAAGGATAATTGCAGAATGTGGTGTCAAACAACGTATCACTAAACAAAACTGGCGCTAATAGCATAGGCACATAGGGAACACACACGACACAGATCTGTATAGTCCACGGTATTGGTGATAAGCTGAGAAAACCATCCAGAACCACACGTGCTACAAAACGCCACTATTTCCTGCGCATGTACCCCGACATCAATACGGGATATGATCACCATGCACATGCACACAGGCCGTACAACGGGCTGGCATACTCTGGATCAGGTGGTCGAGCAGCTGCTGGGGTATAGCCTCCCATTCTTGCACCAGTGCCTGTCGGAGCTCCTGAAGTGTCCGAGGGGTTTAAAGAAGTGCAGCGATACGTCGACCGTGAGCATCCCAGACGTGCTCGATGGGGTTTAGGTCTGGAGAACAGGCAGGCTACTCCATTCGCCTGATATCTTCTGTTTCAAGGTACTCCTCCACGATGGCAGCTCGGTGGGGTCGTGCGTTATCATCCATCAGGAGGAAGGTGGGACCCCACTGCACTCCTGAAAAGGTGGACACACTGGTGAAAAATGACGTCCCTATACACCTGACCTGTTACAGTTCCTCTGTCAAAGACATGCAGAGGTGTACGTGCACCAATCATAATCCCACCCCACGCCATCAAACCACGACCTCCATATAGGTCCCTTTGAAGGACATTAAGGGGTTGATATCTGGTTCCTGGTTCACGCCAGATGAAAACCCGGCGAGAATCACTGTTCAAACTATGCCGGGACTCGTCGGTGAACATAACCTGGGACACTGTTCCAATGGCCACGAACTTTGTTCTTGACACCAGGCTTTAAGGGCTCTCCTGTGACCAGGGGTCAGTGGAATACACCTTGTAGGTCTCCGGGCAATGAACCACGTCTGTTCAGTCGTTTGTAGACTGTGTGTCTGGAGGCAACTGTTCCAGTGGCTGCTGTAAGGTCCCGAGCAAGGCTACCTGCAGTACTCCGTGGCCATCTGCGGGCACTGGTGGTGAAATATCGGTCTTCTTGTGGTGTTGTACATTGTGTACGTCCCGTACTGTAGCGCCTGGACACGTTTCCTGTCTGCTGGAATAGTTGCCATAATCTTGAGATCACACTATGTGGCACACAGAAGGCCCGTGCTACGACCTGCTGTGTTTGACCAGCCTCTATTCGCCCTAATAATCTACCCCTCATAACGTCATCAATATGTGTTCTTTGAGCAATTTTCAACACATAGTCACCATTAGCACGTCTGACAACGTCTGCACACTTACTCGCTGCACCCTACTCAGACATGCACCAACACAAATGGTTCAAATGGCTCTGAGCACTATGGGACTTAACATCTGTGGTCATCAGTCCCCTAGAACTTAGAACTACTTAAATCTAACTAACCTAAGGACATCACACACATCCATGCCCGAGGCAGGATTCGAACCTGCGACCGTAGCGGTCGCGCTGTTCCGAACTGAGCGCCTAGAACCGCTAGACCACCGCGGCCGGCTGCACCAACACACCTCTGCGTATGTGGACTGCTGCCAGTGCCACCGTGCGACGACCGCAGTCCTTAATTTAAGAGCATGAGTGTAGTTCGTGTCCTACCCCACTTCATATCTGCATCGACGGTGCTAATCTTGCACAGATTTCAAGTAATGAAAATTACTTGCACATAGCTGTTCGTGACTGAATAAAGTATTTTACAGTTCAGAAAACTACAACCATGGATTTTTCAGGAAAATAGCCAACTCGACTGAAATTGAAATTGTCTCTAACTATAAGAAATAGAACAACTGAAACACCTCGAATATCTTGGCTGTGGCATTGCTGCCCAGTTGTGAACTGGCGGGTAATTTGCTACTATTGGAACCTTACAGACGTAAAGCATTTCTTTTCAGCATCAAGGCTGCTGGAGCGATGTGTGACCGCTACATCGGTTTGGTGTTGGTTCTCCATGAGAGCAGACGCACTCGGTCTTACCCTGTTACACTCAAGTTCAAAGTCTCTGCTTCTAATACCCGTTATTATTGAAATACTGTATAGGAAGTGAGTAATCGATAACTATAGGCGACACACGAGAATCTGTTTGATATTCTGCTTGATTAACAACACACGTCAATAAAAATCGGTAGTCTATTGCAAAGAGTGGGCACATGAGTGGGTAGTCCAGCATAAGATTACTCAAGAGTAAGGTTACATTTCAGATCGAAGCTACAGGTTTTTGCCAAATCATTCTGCAGATTTCGCCACTGTAATCTAAACTGAAGACTATTAACAATTAACCAGCATAGTTCAGAGCTTGGTTCTTTTCCGTCCACTCCCGTTACGAAAGCCTAAACAAGTATCGACGTAAGCTGCGCACTGAACGCAATCCGATAGTGAAGACTAGACAATAGACCTACGGGACAGAAGTAGGGTTATTGTATACTTGGCGTTGTGAAGAGCACAGAACAAGAGATTTCTGGCAACCCGGTTAGCCTGTGTCAGTGTGAGAAGTGCAGTCCACGTGACAGACCGTCCAGTCTCTTGGAACCAAAGATAGAGCTGTCGTAGCGATGTTTAGCATCTCTGAGTCGCTATCGATACCCGCCGCAGGCAGAGATACCAAAGTCACCACTGCAGAAAATTCTGCTAAGTTCGGCGCCATATACCACACAAATACATCAGAGTTGCGTTTTCTCTAAGTCTGAAATTTATGCTTCTGTGCTGAATTGTACAAAGTTCAACTCTGTGGCTTTCCTGCCGTCCAGAATCTGTCTTGATAACTTTCACCAAACTTTCTAACTTGTATCACACGCGAATCCCACTCAGTTAAACACTGTCAGTCGGACTGTCCCTAAGTGTGCGCCAATAGCACACCACTCTGGCTGCAAATCCCATACTTTTACTGCTCAAATGCAGAAAAATGAAGATAAACACTACGTTATACCTACATGACAATTATTGGCACCACAGTGTACTGCTTTGAAAGTCGCAGAGTTCACGATTATTGTTTGGGTTCAGCATTATTTCTATTATCGTAACTTACTATTCTTCCTTTGCTTTAAAAGATATTAAGACAAAGCAAGAGCCCATTCATTTGCAAACGAGTTTTTCAGCTCTTTCCACTGATGGTAACCATACCTTCAATAGTTCCTGCTTAATATTCAAACTAAATATATCAAAGACTTAAAACCTAACTAATTCTATAACATAGTCATAACATATACTTAACGTTTGATAATGCTCCACCACTGCCTTTGAAATTGGTATCCACGCCCTGCAACAAAGTGAGCGTAAAGCTGGCACTGCATTTCTCGACCAGAAGCTGAAAGGGTCTGAGATGATGTCACGGGAGTCACTCGCATTAAAGTTAGTCTGGTTGCCACTCGGCCAGGCTCGCTGCCTGCCGGCAAGACTGGAAAGGCACAGAAAGGAAGCCAGGCAGTCACTGTGGCAACTGTACCACTTTCGCGTCTACGAGATAAAAAATGATGTCGTGTCACAAAAGGTTCGGATCCAGTGGCCGTACACACCGCCCGCTTCAGGGTTGCAGTATCTGTCATCGTCCGCAGCCAGCTCAGAGAAGTACCCGACACCAGTCGTCGAACTGAAGGGCCTCATCCACTATTAGACACTGCCTCCACCAGCTGCAGATCTATGGGTTGCACCTAGTCCTGATGCTGCTGGGGGCTGAACTGCTGACTCCCAGCTGGTGATCAGTTGCTGGCTGAATTCAACCAGTGTGTGCGCACCTACTCGGGAACCCACAGTCCGCAGCCCATTCTGAGGTGCCATCCGCATATGTCTACTGCTGAGGTGCTGCCTACCTTCTACGTACACACTCTGCTACCGCAAGGTTACGTTTGCATCAGGGATATTTGGTTCACTGACACACTCGTGTGTCTCCTGCACCAGGCCCACCACAGTTTATTAGCTGGTCACGTATTTTCGCCAAACAGTGTGACTGGCTTACATCAGAGTTTGCTGCCACAGGTTGTAGTAATAGACGGCAAATCATCGAGTAAAACTGAAGTGATATCAGGTGTTCCCCAGGGAAGCGTCCTGGGACCTCTGCTGTTCCTGATCTATATAAATGACCTGGGTGACAATCTGAGCAGTTCTCTTAGGTTGTTCGCAGATGATGCTGTAATTTACCGTCTAGTAACGTCATCCGAAGACCAGTATCAGTCGCAAAGCGATTTAGAAAAGATTGCTGTATGGTGTGGCAGGTGGCAGTTGACGCTAAATAACGAAAAGTGTGAGGTGATCCACACGAGTTCCAAAAGAAATCCGTTGTAATTCGATTACTCGATAAATAGTACAATTATCAAGGCTGTCAATTCAACTAAGTACCTGGGTGTTAAAATTACGAACAACTTCAGTTGGAAAGACCACATAGATAATATTGTGGGGAAGGCGAGCCAAAGGTTGCGTTTCATTGGCAGGACACTTAGAAGATGCAACAAGTCCACTAAAGAGACAGCTTACACTACACTCGTTCGTCCTCTGTTAGAATACTGCTGCGCGGTGTGGGATCCTTACCAGGTGGGATTGACGGAGGACATCGAAAGGATGCAAAGAAGGGCAGCTCGTTTTGTATTATGCGTAATAGGGGAGAGAGTGTGGCAGATATGATACGCGAGTTGGGATGGAAGTCATTAAAGCAAAGACGTTTTTCGTCGCGGAGAGATCTATTTACGAAATTTCAGTCACCAACTTTTTCTTCCGAATGCGAAAATATTGTGTTGAGCCCAACCTACATAGGTAGGAATGATCATCAAAATAAAATAAGAGAAATCAGAGCTCGAACAGAAAGGTTTAGGGGTTCGTTTTTCCCGCGCGCTGTTCGGGAGTGGAATGGTAGAGAGATAATGTGATTGTGGTTCGATGAACCCTCAGCCAAGCACTTAAATGTGAATTGCGGAGTAATCATGTAGATGAAGATGTAGATGCCTGCCACCCACCCAGTCCTTGACGTAGCTCTACTCTCACTGACGTGCTGGCGTCTTTTATTTGTTGCCATGTTATGCGTAACATGTTGCCATGTTGTTATGCGTAATAGGGGAGAGAGTGTGGCAGATATGATACGCGAGTTGGGATGGAAGTCATTAAAGCAAAGACGTTTTTCGTCGCGGAGAGATCTATTTACGAAATTTCAGTCACCAACTTTTTCTTCCGAATGCGAAAATATTTTGTTGAGCCCAACCTACATAGGTAGGAATGATCATCAAAATAAAATAAGAGAAATCAGAGCTCGAACAGAAAGGTTTAGGGGTTCGTTTTTCCCGCGCGCTGTTCGGGAGTGGAATGGTAGAGAGATAATGTGATTGTGGTTCGATGAACCCTCTGCCAAGCACTTAAATGTGAATTGCGGAGTAATCATGTAGATGTAGATGTAGATGCCTGCCACCCACCCAGTTCTTGACGTAGCTCTACTCTCACTGACGTGCTGACGTCTTTTATTTGTTGCCATATGTCCAGCTCGCAACTCTCTACCACTGGCCACCTCTTGCTGCAGTAGTTGCTCTCTGACCAGCAGTCCACACAAAGAAACCAGTTGCGAATTTAACTGGTGTTACTCACGCTTTAGGTAGTTAGGCCATGCGTGGCTCTGTTTAAAAGTAGTAGCTCGATGTACACTGCTGGCCACCGTAAATGCAACACCCTGAAGGAAGCATCCGAATCAAGTGAAATTTGCACCATGAGTTTGCAGCGATGAGATATGCAACTGATTATAATTTCAGCACAGACGCACATCACGCGCGCCTGTGGCGCCACCTCATAGTGCCATTTAAGGCTTGGCGATTTCGACGAGTGTACGTTCGGCACGTGTGTTTACCTTGTGGTTGTTTTACAAGACGGTCAGTTATGCCTCGTAGACAACAGCGAACATCTTTTGATCAAGTATCCGAGTTCGACAGAGGAAGGATAGTGGCTTACCGAAATTGTGGATTATCATACAGAGAAATCGCTAGTCGTGTTGGACGAAACCAAACAACTGTAATGCGGATATGTGACCGTTGGATGCAGGAGGGTACGACGGACCGACGTGGTCGATCGCATTCACCTCGGTGCACCACTGCACGTGCTGATAGGCAAATTGTGCGCATGGCAGTGACGGATCGCTCAGTGACATCCCGAACCATAGCACAGCACATTGCGTCTGTAACGCATCATCCAGTGTCTGCGCGTACCATTCGACGCCGTTTACAGCAGAGTGGTCTGTCCGCAAGACGTCCATTGCTTCGTCTACCATTGACGCAGAACCACAGACGTCTCCGTCGCCAATGGTGTGATGACAGACGGATGTGGACGGCAGAATGGAATGACGTTGTCTTTACTGACGAGACACGCTTCTGTCTGCAGCACCACGATGGTCGGATTCGAGTGTGGAGACACCGTGGAGAGAGCATGCTGGACAGCTGCATTATGCACCGCCACACTGGTCTTGCACCGGGTATTATGGTATGGGGCGGTATTGGATATTACTCTCGCACGCCTCTAGTACGCATTGCAGGTACTTTAAACAGCCGGCGCTACATATCCGAGGTGCTGGAGCCAGTTGTCCTTCCTTACCTTCAGGGCTCGGCCACAGCCATATTTCAACAGGATAATGCGCGACCACACGTGGCACGCATTGTCCAAAGATTCTTCGTCAATAACCAGATTGAATTGCTTCCCTGGCCGGCTCGCTCTCCGGATCTTTCGCCGATAGAAAACATGTGGTCCATGGTTGCTCAACGAGTGACCCAGATTACATCCCCAGCTGCCACACCAGATGATCTTTGGCAACGTGTGGAAGCTGCTTGGGCTGCTGTACCCCAGGAACACGTCCAACGTCTCTTTGACTCAATGCCGAGACGTGTGGCAGCGGTGATCTCCAACAATGGCGGCTACTCTGGCTACTGATTCTGGCAGGAACCACATGTCACAGACGTCTGTAAACGTAATCATTTGATACTTGGTCAACATGTTATCTACAAAATGAATTTTGTTGTGCTACCTCTTGTGTTTCTTGGTGTTGCATTTACGGTGGCCAGCAGTGTAGTTATAGTCAAGTTGCGCACATCTGCTTTCATGTCCTGCAGCTAACTCAATGCAAATAATGATCTATATTGCGATAACGCAGTCAAATAATCTGTGCATTGGCCAGAGTTCTGATTTAATAAGATACATATGATATTAAATAAAAGATAAATGAATAATTTAATAAAAAAAGGTCGTATTCTAACCTCTGTAATTGGTGCAGAGGAGAGAGAATTATGTTCAGTAGTGTTCATTAATGACAGGACATTTCAAATAAACAGGAAGTGGTCATACGATATCTAATAAAAATACAGACAAAAAGTACCCTTCTCAAATGCAGTAAGGCTACGTTTTGAGTGTTATGAGAATAGCAGCTAAACCCCAAGCTCAATAGTCACCCATGAGACGCAAAAACTATGTCCTTTTTGTGATCACAATACACGAAATATCCACCTGCTCAAAATAATTCAGAGTTCAACAGAGTGATTCATAAATTAACACACTCAATACAAAGAATAGTAATTTATACTCTGTCTACTCTCAGTTCCGTAATTCAAGCGCAAAAGGTTAGAGTTCAACACTGGAGCACACTCAGACCTCTCGAAATATAGGGTCTCTTAAGATGTTAAAGAACGGTAGAAGTTATTCGCCACCCAGAATCGATCACCTACACAATCGAATAACACTTGTTACCACAGGCAGGTCTGCCTTTTTCCATAACTCCACGTGAAGTGTCCAGAATAGCTCCCTTGAGCTCTTCACTCGAAAAGTCTCAGTCTCCACTTGACTCCGATAGTATTCCAGCATTGTCTGCTTTTCCATTGGCTGAAGGCTGTGCCTACCAAAAATACACTGTACTTACGTTCTACAGACATGATT
The DNA here is from genome assembly GCF_023898315.1 of Schistocerca nitens. Taxonomy (NCBI): domain Eukaryota; kingdom Metazoa; phylum Arthropoda; class Insecta; order Orthoptera; family Acrididae; genus Schistocerca; species Schistocerca nitens. The sequence goes on along the minus strand of NC_064615.1, from coordinate 301,022,701 downwards.
TGACTCAACTTGGCCACTTCTCAGACTAAACTAATACATTGCAAAAATATTTAAGTAAAAGCAATGTTATAAACATTCAGTTACACTCGTATAATTTACAATAAGTTACAAATAAAGGTTTGTTTACAAATAAATAAACTAGTATTCTTATGCGAGTGCACTCTTTACAATAGTGGTATCAGCTAACACATGCGATTGACCACTTTTTATATTAACATGATTTTCTATTAGATAAAATAGATTAAATAAACATCTGGCAAACACAGAACATATTCATTAAGTAAACACACAAGTATGAGACAATATGAGATATTCCTACTGTGTTCATATTCTGTGTTATTTGTCAGAACATTGTAATCTCCAGAATATTTGCATAATGAAAAGACATAAAAACATAATAAATCAATAAACAAATAGGTACAGATGAGTGGCTTTCAGGGATGATAGCTATCATGCAGTGCTATCATCTGTGATATCGTTTTATGAAATCGCACGAGGTGCTTGATAGGTTCCCGGGAATTACGCCGGATAATATTGTAAAAACCGCACAATATTTCAGCTAGACAACTGCCCGCCATCTAGCCTACGCACACAGACTTGTATTTACAAGCTACGAGCTGTCATCATCCCTCACAGCGCAGCGGTGTATTACGGACGCTAGTGCATAGGGCTAGAGCCATCTCTGATCAGGACAGCTTATCGGCAGAGCTTAGCCATCTCCGCTCTGTGTGTTTGCCCAGAACGTGTACTCTGAGAAGCAGATCCGGAATTCATTTCGACCGGCACGCTCCAAACCTCAAGAACAGTCTGAGGAAGCAGAGAACACCACGGGGTTGGTTTTTCTACCGTATGTCGGTGGCGTGTCTTTTAAGATGGGCAGAATTTTCAAGAAATACCGGATTAAATGTGTTTTCCGGCCTCCAGCACGAGTGCAATCAATGCTGGGCTCTGTTAAAGACAACCTCGGTCTGAGGAGACCAGGAATATATAAAATCCCGTGCCACTGTGGGAAGTCTTATATTGGCCAGATGTGTCGTACGGTTAAAGACAGATGCGACGAACATAAACATCGCACGAGGTTGGTTCAACCAGAGAAGTCTGCGGTTTCTGAACACTGCCTTGACACGAGACACGGCATGAACTATGAAGAAACCAAGATCCTCTCGTATGCTTCCACATACTGGGACTCCATCATCAAAGAGGCGGTCGAAATACTTATAAGCAATGACCTAATAAACAGAGACACGGGGTTTCACTTGAGCAAAGCCTGGGAGCCAGCCTTGGTGGCACTAAGGAATCGTCAGCCGCAGATTAGCAACTGCACCGAGTCAACGCAGATGAGAAACCTTAGCGCAGATGCTTAAATCGCGCGCCAACACCTCGCGCGCGCGAACGGGATCTGTCGCTCCCGGCCGCATTTTCCCGCGCCGCGCCGCGGAGCGCTTCCGCAGACCGCGAACCGTTTCTCCAGCAGATGGCTCTGGTATTCGACGCCGTCCACGATTGGTCTTCGATGACGTTATGGCCCCGCTGGCGCCTGCGCTGTTCTAGAAAGCCAACACACAAATTTGCGAGCTTCTCAGCGACGCATCAGTAGCACCTGAAGATGGCGGGCAGTTGTCTCGCTGAAATATTGTGCGGTTTTTACAATATTATCCGGCGTAATTCCCGGGAACCTATCAAGCAGATGCAGCGCCGGGAAAGCCTCAAACAGCACATCGCACGAAGTGTTTAAAATTTCTTAATTCACACGTTCATTGTGAAAGTGTTTATTCACTGTGAAGTAGTAACTTCTACAGTTTTAAAGATATTGAAAATATTGGTGCGTCATTAGATGCGCCTCATTTTTCTGAGATCTCTGACGTGTTCAGATTTGCTTTATAGTGTAATTGTGATTTATTGTCGAATTTCAAAGTGGTGTAACTTAGTCATATTTCAGATTGTCCCACACTCTACCATTTTTTGGACCATTGTCCATCCTCTTAAGCGATCGACGCGTCGCCCAAATTCCCCGTACCGCTATTTACCCACATCCCGCCTTGCTAGGCTGACAGCCTTTGTACGTGGGGTAATCAATATTTGCTACAGCTTGTCCTACCGAGCCATGCTCTCAGCCCCTGGGGCCGCTGACTTAGCATACAGCTGACAAACAAAAGTCATCTCCTTACTTCCTACCATTATAAGTGGCCAAATAGCTCTCCTACATGTGCATTTTGTTGCACTGTTGTGTTCGGCCATAGTTCACCCATCGCTACGAACAACACTGAATAGTTGCATCGATCCTATTCAAATGTTGAGCTATTCGCCGATTACTCAATTGGCGTCTTTGTTTGCGAGGCAAACTGAGAAGCTACTGGACTGAGAAGTAGCGGCTCCGGTCTCGTAAACTGACTTACAAAGCCAGGAGAGCGGTGTGCTGACCACATGCCCCTTCATATTCGCAACCAATTACGCCTGTGGGCTGAGGATGACACGGCAGCAGGTCGGTACCGTTGTGCCTTCATGGCCTGTTCGGGAGGAGTTTTGTTTTTGTGTTTTCTTTGAGTCCAACTACCCGTCCTCTCTCAAATTCTGACCTCTGCGTAAAGTGTTCACACGTCTGTTTGCGAGGCATAGTTGCTGTCCAACTGAGTACACGAAATGAAACTCACAAATACTTTATGCCCTTGTATCGACATGTTTACTATCCTTGCCAACTGCGCGGTCTGTCAACGGCCACAATTGCAGAATTTGGGCTACCGAAAATCCTATAACTGTCGTGGAAACTCCATTGCACGACGAGAGAGTCACGGTATGGGTTGGATTTACCACATCTACCGTTATCGGGCCTTTTTTCTTCGAGGAAATGCGTGATTCTGGTTTTGTAACTGCTACCGTGACGGGTGAGAGGTACGCCGATATGTTACAGAATCGCATCATCTCCAGCCTGGCTGATAAACACCTGCTGAAACGTACGATGTTTATGCAGGACTACAGCTATTGTTGAGGAATGATGGTAGACATATTGAGCATTTCCTGTAAAGAACATCATCTTCGCTTTGTCTTACTTTGTTATGCTAATTATTGCTATTCTGATCAGATGAGGCGCCATCTGTCGGACATTTTTTTAACTTTTGGATTTTTTTGGTTCTAGTAAAACCCCATGTCATTCCAAGCATGTCTGTCAATTTGTACCTCTCTATCTACATTATTCCGTGATTTATTCAGTTTTCAAATTTATACTGACTTTTTGATCACCCGGTATATGGTAAAACATAATTAAATTTGAGAGTTAGGAAAACTGTTCGGGAAGTATTTGTCTGGAGTCTGGCTTTGTTCAGATGTGAAACACGAGCGATAAACAACGCAGACAAGGAGAGGAAGAAGCTTTTGAAATGTCGTGCTACAGGAGAATGCTGAAAGTTAATGGGTAGATCTAATAATCAATGGGGAGGCACTGAACAGAATTGGGGAAAAGAAACTTGTGGCACAGCTTGAGTAAAAAAGCGTTGGTTGATGGTGAATATCCTGAGGAATCACCAATTTGGTAACACAAGGAAGTTAGGAGGGGGTGGCGCGAGGGGGGAAAAGTAGAGCGAGACCAAGAGTTGAACACACTAATCAGGTACAAATGAACGTATGCTGCACTAGTTACATAGAGATAAAGAAGCTTGCATAGGGCAGAGTAGCGTGGAGAGCTGACGACTAATACAACATTTTTGTCATATTGTTTTTTAAAGGTTTACTGGCGTCAGTGGCCGTGGTCCAAACACATTTTGTGAAATTCAGTTATTGTAGCGTAATCTATTTTACTGGCCATCATAGTCGTAGCAGCAAAAAGTACAGCAAATGATGAAATGTTACTTACACTACTGGCCATTAAAATTGCTACACCAAGAAGAAATGCAGATGATAAACGGGTATTCATTGGACAAATATTTTATACTAGAACTGACGTGTGATTACATTTTCACGCACTTTGGGTGCATAGATCCTGAGAAATCAGTACCCAGAACAACCACCTCTGGCCGTAATAACGGCCTTGATACGCCTGGGCATTGAGTCAAACAGAGCTTGGATGGTGTGTACAGGTACAGCTGCCCATGCAGCTTCAATGCGATACCACAGTTCGTCAAGAGAAGTGCCTGGCGTATTGTGACGAGCAAGTTGCTCGGCCACCATTGACCAGATGTTTTCAATTGGTGAGAGATCTGAGAATGTGCTGGCCAGGGCAGCAGTCGAACATTTTCTGTATCCAGAAAGGCCAGTATAGGACCTGCAACATGCGGTCGTGCATTATCCTGCTGAAATGTAGGGTTTCGCAGGGATCGAATGAAGGGTAGAGCCACGGGTCGTAACACATCTGAAATGTAACGTCCACTGTTCAAAGTGCCGCCAATGCGAACAAGAGGTGACCGAGACGTGTAACCAATGGCACCCCATACCATCACGCCGGGTGATACGCCAGTATGGCGATGACGAATACACGCTTCTAAAGTGCGTTCACCGCGATGTCGCCAAACACAGATGCGACCATCGTGATGCTGTAAACAGAACCTGGATCCATCCGAAAAAATGACGTTTTGCAATTCGTGCACCCAGGTTCGTCGTTGAGTACACCATCGCAGGTGGTCCTGTCTGTGATGCAGCGTCAAGGGTAAGGGATCGAGACGTGGCTGCACGATCCGTTACAGCCATGTCATCTCGACTGCTAGTGATATGAGGCCGTTGGGATCTAGCACGGCGTTCAGTATTACCCTCCTGAACCCACCGATTCCATATTCTGCTAACAGTCATTGGATCTCGACCAACGCGAGCAGCAATGTCGCGATACGATAAACCGCAATCGCGATAGCCTACAAACCGACCTTTATCGAAGTCGGGAACGTGATAGTACGCATTTCTCCTCCTTACAAGAGGCATCACAACAACATTTCAGCAGGCAACGCCGGTCAACTGTTGTTTGTGTATGAGAAATCGGTTGGAGACTTTCCTCATGTCAGCACGTTGTAGGTGTCGCCACCGGCGCCAACCTTGTGTGAAAGCTCTGAAAAGCTAATCATTTGCATATCACAGCATCTTCTTCCTGTCGGTTAAATTTTGCGTAGCACGTCACCTTCGTGGTGTAGCAATTTTAATGGCCAGTAGTGTATAATGTGCATATGGAATCGTAGGAAGAACGCATGGCTGAATTTGCAAGTGTGTTAGTTGTACGTTGCGCAGATTTTCGTACATTGAGCTGCTAACCTCTGGTAGCAACGACCACTCTAACCCAGAAGTAAAACGAGTAGAACTGAGTTTTAATGACAGATATGAGTGCGATCTTGCATGCTGGTTGCCGGCCGAAGTGGCCGTGCGGTTAAAGGCGCTGCAGTCTGGAACCGCAAGACCGCTACGGTCGCAGGTTCGAATCCTGCCTCGGGCATGGATGTTTGTGATGTCCTTAGGTTAGTTAGGTTTAACTAGTTCTAAGTTCTAGGGGACTAATGACCTCAGCAGTTGAGTCCCATAGTGCTCAGAGCCATTTTTTTTTTTTTGCATGCTGGTTCAATACATCAAATTCATCGACTATTGAAGTTGACGAGTGGTGGTGCAGCAGTCTCTGTGCAACCCATGGCTGGGGGTAAGGAATCTAGCGTTGGGCAACGCAATAGTTGGACACCATCTGTATCGAGGTAGGTCAGGACATCAGAGGCACCTCTGCGGCCGCGACAACACAAAGGTCTCCATTCTATCTGCGCTGCTTCAGATGTCGGTCGTACCACTGCCCATGTGTCTCGCCGCAAAGAAGCCCATTTCCTGGTCCAAGGCACGTCTTCTTTCGCGCTCGACTGGATAATATAAACTGACTGACGAAAACAATGAATCACCTAGAACACATGGTCGGATGTCAATGGAACTTCGTACAGATAAACACCATAGGTGGGTCCGTAAATGATTGGACTTGCAAGGGGCGTGAACAGCGTCAGATATTGAGTGATCATAATGAAGGACACGGAAATACCACGTATTCGTGTGACACAGTGTTACCAGCACCTGACAGAGTTTGAAATTGGTCTTATTGTTGGTCTCTAACTGCCCACCTGGTCGAATCGTGCAGTAACCAGATTTCTGGGCCATTGGAGTACGACATTGGCCTACTGTTGGACTGCACGGGAATCTAATTGCAGACCCACTCGTCGTCAAGGTACCAGTCGACCACATCTGGCCACCACAAGGGAACATCGGCATACTGTGGACAAAGCACATCATGACCCATTCTCATCTGCGCCTGATCTCTGAGAACAAGTAGCGCACCCCCTACAACATCCTGAATCATTGGTCAAAGACTAGCAGCAGCCAGGCTAGGGAGTTACCATTACATTTGCAGGCTGCCATTAACACCACAACACAAACAGTTGCGTTTGGAGAGGTGCCGTGACGCAGAAGCATGGACTGCCGATGAATGTCACCACATTGTGTTCAGTGATGAATCGCAGTTCTGCACTACCTTAGATGACCATCATCGGCGAGTATGCTAGCGACCTTGGGAGACATTCCATTCTTTCAATGTTTTGGTTGGACGCAGCAGTGTTACTCGTGGCGTCATGGTGTGGGGAGCCATCGGGTGCGACCTCAGGTCATAGCTGGTGGTGACTGAGGAGACTCTGACAGCTCAACAGTATGTCATGGACCATGCGATCAATATCATGGTGCCAATTGCCAACAGGGCAATGCACACATGGCACGTGTTTCTATGAATTGCCTGCGTGATGTTGAAGTACTCCAGTTTTCGGCAAAATTCCCAAGTATGTCAGGACAGAACATGTGTCAGAGCAGATCAGACGTCAACTCCGTTTCAGCACCAGTATCCGGGCTGTCGAGGAACAGTTACAACAGTTGTCGGCCATCTCGCTTCAGGGGAGGATACAGCGACTTCATGATCACTCCCAGCCAAATCAGAGCTTTCATTCTGGCCAGAGGGAGTGCAACTTCTTACTGACTGGTGGGTTTATATTTCCGAGTTCTTTATAAATTTCACTCCATGTTGTAATCATTGAAACAGCTCGACATATCGTCTCAACCCTCCACTTGCAAGTTTTTCACTTTTTTGTCAAGCCATGCTGTCTGTGCTGTGCTGTCGGGCGCTAGCCTGTCAGGGACGTTGTCATCCTGGCTGTCGTTGAGTAGGACCCTCCTGAACCCATCGACAGTCCTGGGATGCTGAGCAACTTGATGAGTTACATCGTGAAATCATAAACAGCAGTCTCGATATTCCACCATGCTGCTACTGTTAAATTCCGACAGGTGTTGGTAGACTTTGATCATCTGGGCACGGCACATTACACGATCTTCTCACTAGTGACCAAGACTCAAATACTGTTTCTGAATATGAAAATCGCTGTGCTATTTTTCCTTAAATCCAGAACGTAGACGGTTTTATTTCTACCTGTTTTTACAGTCGTCCTCAAATGCTCATCATCTGCATGTCCAAACACGTAGTACACTTGATTCTACACAGTTCAGTCGCATTAATGTGAGCACCGCCTGTATTCGATTACAGATTGCTACTTGCAGCACTAGCAGTGAAGGATATATAAAGTGTATCGAGGGGGGGGGGGGGGAATCACGGAGTACAGTCCCGTTGTCGTAGTATTCCGGAAAGATAGCGATTTAACTGACGTTCGAAAGGCCATGATCTTTGGCTTTCGGGCCAAAGGTGGAAGCATTTCCGAAACGGTTAAGTCAGGAAACTGTTCGGGTGTCACTATGGTTAAAATACCCCGTGCATGGCAAAATGGCGCTATCCAAAACTGATGCTGAGGCAACTGTGGTGCACCATGGGCCGTAGACGACAGGGGTGAACGACGGCTGCGGGGATGTGTACGCTCATAGATGTGCAATTGTTGAGCAAATGACCACCCAGGTGAACCAAGGAGCTACCAACAGTTTAGTATCCGCACCTCTCGACAAGGCCATGGCAACAGAGAACGCGGAACAGACGATGTTTGCAGCCAGTGAACTGAGTACGACGGCCGTCGACAGGGGGCGGTCCGGCACCCTGTGTACTGGACTAACTGGAGGGAACCTCTGGTTTCTGAGGCGCCAAGTTAAGGCGCGCGTCGACTCGAGTCAGCTCTGTATTTACTAGCTAGACGTTTGCGTGTTTAGGGGAATCTATTCTTGTTTTATATCTTGTTTATATGCACGGTTGACGTTCTGGCTTCTGGTCTTGATTGATTTTTCTGCTCGGACTTTGTAATTCCCGCTGAAGACGACCTGGTGCGGCTAGGATGTAGTGAACAGTGTCTCCTCAAAGATCATTCATCGAAAGTTGCAGCGTACGGACCTCCGCAGAAAGTGCCTGGTTCATGCACACATGCTGACTGCTGCTCATCGGCTACGAAGGCTGGAATTTGCACGCCAGTATCGCAGCTGGACGTCCACTGAGCGCCGACTGGTTACCTTTTTAGATGAATCACGTTTTATGTCCCATCGAACAGATGTCCGTTGGCGTGTATAACTTGAAACGTCTGAAAGCAAACACTCTGCAACAGTTGCCGGAAAGAACCAGGCCGGAGAGAATTCCCTATGTGATATCGCCATTCTGGAAGGCAGCTATCCCTTGGGGACCATGTCCATCCCTACACACAGTTTGTTCCTCTTTGGCACGACGGCATCTACCAGCAGGACAATGCAACGTGTCACACAACCCACATTGTACGTGCGTGGTTTGAAGAGCACTGGGATAAGTTAATCGTACATTGGCCACTAAACTCCCCGGACTTAAACCGAATTGAGATTCTGTTGGGCCGCCTTCACCGTTGTCCGCCCCGATAGCTGAGTGGTCAGCGTGACGGATTGCCGTCCTACAGGCCCAGGTTCGATTTCCGGCTGGGTCGGGGATTTTCTCCCCATCCGGCGCACAGGTCGCCCAGTGTGGCGTCGAATGTAATAAGACCTGCACCAAGGCGGCCGGACCTGCCCCGCAAGGGGCCTCCCGGCCTATGACGCCAAACGCTCATTTCCATTTACCGGGCTGTTCGCACCAGGGATCATAAACCGAGGAACAGCGCAGCTGGCCACGACGCTGGTGTCGGCATGGCTCCACGTCCTTCTCAGTACGCCGGCCGTGGTGGCCAAGCGGTTAAAGGCGCTACAGTCTGGAACCGCGCGACCGCTACGGTCGCAGGTTTGAATCCTGCCTCGGGCATGGATGTGTGTGATGTCCTTAGGTTAGTTAGGTTTAAGTAGTTCTAAGTTCTAGGGGACTGATGACCTTAGAAGTTAAGTCCCATAGTGCTCAGAGCCATTTGAACCATTTCAACCTTCTCAGTACCTTCCACGTTTCGTCCTGAAAAAGGTGGTTACTCAAGGTTTTGACAGGTGGTCACGTTAAAGTCAGTGGACAGTGTAGTTGACGTTTGTTGCACGTAGTTCTTATGATACTGCAGTTTTAATGACCGACACTGTATTTACATTCAGCAGCAGGCACGCCTAATCTGGTGGAGAAAAAAAGACCCTGATAATAGCGGCAGAGCAGAGTAGCTGACGAGGACTCGAGCAAAACATTCATGATAGCAAAGGACGGAATGCATCGTCGTGCAATTACAGCCATAAAGCGACGGCCAATCAGCGACGGGCGCGTAGAAGTACGTCCAGTAAGCGAACGTGTTTGGGTGAGTCAAGCGCTACAGTTTCAGCTGACAAAGCTGCTGCTGTGAAGTCTGCTGTAACACTACCTCCTTCATACAGGTGTGGAATTTTTAAAGCCGGCCGGGGTGGCCGAGCGGTTCTAGGCGCTACAGTCTGGAACGGCGCGACCGCTACGGTCGCAGGTTCGAATCCTGCCTCGGGCATGGATGTGTGTTATGTCCTTAGGTTGGGGAACCAGAAGTCAGTGCAGTTAATATAACAATCACTATTTGCCAAGATGGCGCAGAGGGTGACTTACTGCATTTATAGAATAACGCACTTATAAAATATTTGGTCCAAGTGCATCCATAACAACCAAACCATTTAACTAACACGTACGCAGATTAAAACAAAACACGACGACTGATCAGCTGAAGGCTCTTAATTAAATGAAAGGCACTGTTATTGAATTACAACTGTGCAATAAATACTATTTTAAAGGGAATATACATGCAAGGCAACTTCACTGAAATGCGAGATTACTCAAATTGTGTAGAAGCCAACTTACAGCATAAAGATATTATGGCATGAACATAAGGAATAAAACAGAAATACCAAATCTGGGGAAATGCCAAGTTTCGGCGAAATGAATGTTTAAATGCCTTACATAAACAAGGGAAAACAGTAAAATTAATTTTATTTCGACTGCAAGGACGTTTAAATTCCAGTCGCTATAGACTGCTTCCGCTTGCTGGTCATAATTCAAATTTACAGTGAACTACCAGAGTCCCAGCCAACTGCCTTTCACGAGATTACCTCCTCTAATAACGTCAGATTAACTGGGGTTGAATGGCCAGCAAAACACGCAGAGCAACAGTAATTGCAGGCCAGACAACAGTGACCAGTACTACAACAGATAAAACACAGGCTTAAATTCTAGACTGTTAAACTCTGTAGAATTAAGTCAGGAAATCCGGGGAAGCACATATGTCCAGTTAGAGCCGTTAGTCTTATTAACTCGACCGAGAAGAAATAGTACTATCAGGATAGCAGAACTGCAGTATTATTCTTTTGCTTTAACAACTTATTAACTCACTTTTGAGGGTGAATCAACTATTATTCCGGTGACGGCAACTACAACGCTGAATATTAAAAATCAGCTTCGTTAGCCACCTTCGACAACATAGGAAGTATAGATTCACTAATTGCTCACCATGAAATCTTTTCCCGATGACAACCTGTTATGTATGAGGCGGAACTATGGACCTCATGGAAAAATGGTGACCCGGCTCAGTCACGCAGTTTGACTCTTAGTCTGATCACGAGGTGTGGCCATTAATTGCACGCATTGATCACGTAGGCTGACGTGAGGATCAATGAACTATACTTGACGGGATGTCTCAGGAACATCTTAAGTGATTAGAAAGTAAGTAGCCAGGAATACAATTAAATACTTAGCTTTAATTCAGAATCAGCGGTGAACGTCGATCTTGACTTTGCACAATAATATTTACAAGTGCAGTTATAGATTCAACAGCGAATACTTCTTTACAATTCTGATTGCTTCACTCATACAGATCAATTGTCAATGCATAAACTGTATGTGGCACCTGGCTAGGTCGTAGCTACTGACTTAGCTGAAGGTTATGCTAACTAGCGTCTCTGCAAATGAGATCTCTGAAGCTATAACAAGTGAACCATTCCTATTAAAGTCGGCTGTAGAACTGGCCAGTGCGCTAGCTTATCTCGTAAGACCAGCCGAGTGGCGGCGCTCGGTCTGCTAGCGTCGACAGTGGCGACTCGTGGGTCCGATGTGTACTGACGGACCGCGGCCGATCTGAAGCCTACAACCGAACAAGTGTGGTGCCTTGCGGTGACACCACACAACCAGTCTACATTCGTTACAGATGTTGACCAATATTAACAAGTCCAAGCCGCCTTCCTTTTTGAGAGACGATTCCCCATAACCGGTGCCGCTTGAATATCAACACCAACGTAGCTCCAAGTCCGCTGTGCGGCCTCACTTCAGGTGTAGTGATCAGCCAGCTTGTGCGAGGAAAGCTGTCCGTAGACACCGCCGTCGGCAACTTCCTTCTCCTCGCCGACGAAGTCGCTCTAAATCGCCTTTCCCGGCCGCGCCCTCTCTTGGCCGGCCAGCAGTGATCTCTATACTACCTGGATGCTGAACTTCGGTTGTCTGATCGTGCCAGTCATAGATGCTCATACTTCGTTTCTTGCCAAATTACAACATGGCTGGTAGGATATGTCACAAGAACACGAAAAGAAAATACTTTTCGATTCCGCTCCCACATTAGCCTCTTACATCACATATCGACATAAAGTTCAAAATAATAAATCAGTCTGCAATTCTTTGTCACGTGCAGTCCGATGGAAATTTGTTTGCCAAACTTCAACATGGCGGAGGAGAAAGTTGGTGATGGAATTTCGTGAGAAGATTACGTCGCAACGAAAAACGCCTTTCTTTTAATGATTTCCAGTCCAAATCCTGTATCATTTCTGTGACACTCTCTCCCATAATTCGCGATAATACAAAAAGTTCTGCCTTTCTTTGAACTTTTTCGATGTACTCCGTCAGTCCTACCTGGTAAGGATCCTACACCGCGCAGCAGTATTCTGAAAGAGGACGGACAAGCGCAGTGTAGGCAGTCTCCTTAGTAGGTCTGTTAGATTTTCTACGTGTCCCGCCAGTAAAACGCAGTCTTTTGTTAGCCTTCCCCACAACATTTTCTATGTGTTCTTTGCAATTTAAGTTGTTCGTAATTGTAATACCCAGGTATTTAGTTGAATTTACAGCTTTTAGATTAGACTGATTTATCATGTAGCCGAAATTTAACGAGTTCCTTTTAGTACTCATGTGGATGATATCACACTTTTCGTTATTTAGGGTCAACTGCCTATTTTCGCACCATTAAGATATTTTTTCTAAATCGTTCTGCAGTTTGTTTTGATCTTCTGATGAATTTATTAGTCGATAAACGATAGCGTCAAATGGTTCAAATGGCTCTGAGCACTATGGGACTTAACATCTGAGGTCATCAGTCCTCTAGACTTAGAACTACTTAAACCTAACTAACCGAAGGACATAACACACATCCATGCCCGAGGCAGGATTCGAACCTGCGACCGTAGCAGCCCCGCGGTTCCGGACTACGATAGCGTCATCTGCAAACAACCGAAGACGGCTGCTCAGATTGTCTCGCAAATCGTTTATATAGACAAGGAACAGCAAGGGGCCTATAACACTACCTTGGGGAACGCCTGAAATCACTTCTGTTTTACTCTATGACTTTCCGTCAATTACTACGAACTGTGACCTCTCTGACAGGAAATCACAAATCCAGTCACATAACTGAGACGATATTCCATAAGCACGCAATTTGACTACTAGCCGCTTGTGTGGCACAGTGTCAAAAGCCTTCAGGAAATCCAGAAACACGGAATCGATCTGAAATCCCTTGTTAATAGCACTCAGCACTTCACGTGAATAAAGAGCTAGTTGTGTTTCACATGAACGATGTTTTCTAAATCCATGTTGACTGTGTGTCAATAGACCGTTTCCTTCGAGGTAATTCCTAATGTTCGAACACAATATATGTTCTAAAATCCTGCTGCATATCGACGTTAATGATATGGGCCTGTAATTTAGTGGATTACTCCTACCACCTTTCTTGAATATTGGTGTGACCTGTGCAACTTTCCAGTCTTTGGGTACGGATCTTTCGTCGAGCGAACGGTTGTATATGATTGTTAAGTATAGAGCTAGTTCACCAGCATACTCCGAAAGGAATCTAATTGGATGCAGTCTGTACCAGAAGACTTGTTTTTATTAAGTGATTTGAGTTGCTTCACTACTCCGAGGATATTTACTTCTACGTTACTCATGTTGGCAGCTGTTCTCGATTCGAATTCTGGAATATTTACTTCTTCTTCTTTTGTGAAGGCATTTCGGAAGGCTGTGTTTAGTAAATCTGTTTTGGCAGCACTGTCTTCGATAGTATCTCCATTCTTATCTCGCAGAGAAGGCGTTGATTGTTCTTTGCTGCTCACATACGTCACATACGACCAGAATCGCTTTGGATTTTCTGCCAGGTTCCGAGACAAAGTTTCGTTGTGGAAACTGTTATAGACGTCTCGCATTGAACTCCGCGCTAAGTTTCGAGTTTCTGTAAAGGATCGCCAATCTTGGGGATTTTGCATCTGTTTAAATTTGACATGTTTGTTTCGTTGTTTCTGCAACAGTGTTCTAACCCAGGATGTATAGAGATCACTACCGTCCAGGAAAGTCATACAATTCTCTGAGCAAAGATAGGTGAGCGTAATAACCAACGCGCACTCACACGGATCACAAAGGCTGGGAAATATACAGAAAGGTGAATCATTAGTAAAGAGCAGGAATAAACTCAGTACTACTAAATAAGAACATACCTAAGGTAAAACTAATTATTATTTCACAACGAAACACAGAGCTCGTTTAATACATGATATACTGCAAGGCTCAAGCAATAAGAAGGCAGAAGATAACTATGCGCCCTTCGTATTTTGTAAACATAAGACAATAAAAAAACACAGATAATAATTACAGCGTTGAATTAAAGTTCGTATGATGTGATGTCAACTTTGAAGAGATGTTGAAGGAAGGAATTTCAAGCATTCGCTGTAAGAAATGTTTGATTTCAATTAAAAGAGCATTTAAAATTTAATTTTTGTTGTCTTCTGCACAGTTGCCTTAGCTCACATTTTCTGATATACTGCTCCTGTTAGAATTAAGTTCATTTATGATCTCTGTACAGAAGCAAACGTTAAAACACCTGGCCTTTAGATTCCATTGTTAATAACATTGCAATTTGCTACCACACGTGCACTATGCCTCTGCAGTGCTGTTTTGCCAGTACAGCTTAATTATCTAATAAATTAATGGCATTGCAGTACTTTTAGCGTAATTGATTTATTAGTCAGACTTTACCCGATTAACGTCACCGAAAATTCGCTTCTAACGTAACCAGCCATGGATATTAATTTAAATTTTGCCTAGCTTTGACTGGTCAGCTGAAACCACTACCTTCGGTTGATTTAATCGGTAGCTGCGCTCTTTAGCATAACAGGTATTAGCTGGGGCAAGTTAGTCTAAATACACACACTTCTGCGCGCTTCTCGCTGATTGGCTGTAGATCCACAACGGCGCTTTTCCGACTTATGGCCACTATTAGGGTTTTGTTCGGTACAACATCCCCTAAGGTGATCTCAGTTTATTATCGGGTTGCTTACCTTCATCCTGTGTATGATTAATTTGCAAATCCTGCATCACGTGCAATGAAATTACGATTTAAAAAATCACCCTAAACTTGGATAAAAATTTAATCGCTATATAGACTACTGGATAAGCTTATCACATGTGATGCGTTCTGTAGAGCAGTCGCAGTTTTTGTCAGCGTGCAAGGGGGACATTGCAGGCATCTTTACAGTAACTAAAAAATTCTAATTTGACCTACATAAAATTATTTAAAAAATTTTTGTCTGGCATGTTAGGGCTATAAGCCACCAATTCAGTTATGTGTATACCTTATTGTAGGCTGGATCTTTCTCTCTATATGACTTTATGGAATTCTTGAAAAAACTTTAGTACATAAATAGTTGTATGTCACATGACAACGGGTAGCGCCACTATAACTCCCTTCCGGTAGAATTTTCTTTACTGGAGCTGTTATCACTGTGTAACAGTCAGTCTACCTCTGACAGTTATGTATCATATAACGTAAATTTATCTATACAACTCGATATATCTTGTACGTGTTCTTTTGGATATTTTTGTGATACCCCATGGCAGAGCTGTTGCTTTCACTACACGAATTTGTATCCTCAGTTTCACAGATATCAGATGATCGGTTATTCTGAAACGTGTAAAATTGACATCATTCATTCACCAGCAGATGACGTTCTAAGTGACTTATTCAGCATTAGTGCAGCTCTGTTCCAGTCATACAATATGGTCCCAAGCTTCCTGTACGACTTTTTGTTGCACCTCCAATTAGTTCTGTATAATGGCAATTCAAGGGTTATCCATGAATTGTGTTTTATGGTAAGTCAATAGGACTTGTATGTACTAAAAGGGCTATCTCCACTTTTGGCTGATGCAGGAACTACAAAGGCCAGTAGTTTAGAGACAACTTCTATGACTTTTACAAACTAAATGTGGTAATTGCAGATGTGTTACACGAGTTCACTATACTCCACTTAGAGATATACACATTTTGTTCCTGATGATGTAATGAACTCTATAGCAACAGATCGTAATAAGCAACCATTTAGAATTGTTCAGATGAAAGGCAGTTATTTTCTGGACTTTCAGCAAGCAGGCGAAAATGATCACTAACACAACTAAAGTTAATAAAAGTTCTGCCTCATGGATTAAAACCACCACGCCTGGGCTAATTCAGATAAAAAAGACATTTGTTGAAATAGATGAATAGAAATGGTAAGTGTTGAAAAAAGGATGGCGAAGTGAAAGTTTGAAAACGGTCACGTTCAGTGAGGTCATTGGTGCAAAAGGATTGTCTTCAGAGAAGAAGAGAGACCTCAGAAGTGTGATGGTATACCAACCTGAAGTGCACAAACAGTTTTACAGTGAATTGTGCGAGACATAATAGTAAAATGATAACTAAAGGCAGAAATATTACAAAACCTGTTTGGTGGGCTCAGACTGTTTAGCATTTCAGTGAAAATTTATTTACAAAAGTCAAGAGTTTATATGTAAATTTTTGAATCAATGCCAACTTTTAATGAAGTCGGTGAGCGAATGTTAATATGAAATTAATGCATATTTATGTTCTTGTTATTTCAATAAAATTTATTCTGAATAACTTAGAAAATACATTTTGCTACTTAGCCCCTTTAGCATGATAACTCTTTAGTTGCGAACTTACCCTTTCAGTATAACTCTTCAACTGCGAACTTACTGCATTCCACAAGTCGTGGCTCTCGCTTATATTCACAACGCCATGAAATGCAATATTTTGTACTTGAAATGTAATGACTTGAAGGTAGTAACAATGTTGGTGCAACGAAGGTATTTTTCCGAAAAAGTTTGCGCAAGGAACAACAAGAAGAGTGCATCAATGGTTTTGCTAAGTTGTGTATTTTGTCACCCACATTGTCACAATCTTACCGTCACTGATCATTTTTTAATGTCCGGATGTTATACCTAAAATTACTGGGTCGTCTCTAATTTTTGGCACAAATGATTAAGTTTCTTGAAGTTTACATATTTTGTTAACATTATTATGGGATATTCTATCATTTGTTACCTACGAAATCGCCTTTCTGGATAATAACATTCACTTTGAAACATAACACAGAATGATAACCTTCGATTGAAACAACACATAATGCATATTTATATTATTTCCACAACGCATATCAGAGTTTTAAATCTCCGTCATCATATGGATTTATGTGAATTAATACGACTTGTAACTTATGAGTTGCGTCCACGACATCGCGGAAACTTGTGGCACTATTTACTAGAGGAAGACAAAACAGAAAACTGTTAAAGTACATGGCTCATAGTTTTGAGGAGTTCTTTGATTGAAAAGATGAACAAAAATATATATGTTAAACTACCACCAGTTATCACAGGTTCCTTTTTCTCTCGTATTACATCACACGCACTTTGTAAATATCGAAGTAAGCAACGAGTGGATCTAGAATCTGATAAGTTTAAAGAACATATAAAATAACAATGTTGCCAACAGTCGTGAAACAAAACACAGTTTTGGACAAGTCTCAAAGCATTGTGGTCCTTGAAACCACAGACAGACAGCAATATAAACGTAAATACCTCCAGTGGTCATGTATTTTTATCTTCCATGTTTACATGACTTAATAATTTGCATACGTTTAAACAGATAAAGGCTCCGTGTTATAAACATTAAGTGAAAAAATATATAAAATTATTAGTTTGCCAACAGTGGAAAAATGTTGTTAAAATTTTACTTATTATCTTGATGTTACATTGGTAATGTGTGTGTGTGGTGGGCGCATGCGCGCGCGAAGGGGGTTGGCGAGGCGGAGGAAAAGGGAAGGGCAAGGGTTAAAGAATGGAGGGTGAAAAGGAATGAGAGAAAACACAACTTTGATTATGTCAGAGGTGCACAATGTTAAACTTTCACCTATTTCTTTACATTTATATTTCTGGCCATCTCTTCAATCAAGACCTCTATGAAACTACAAGCCATATGCTAAAATAGTATTTTGTCATTGTCATTTTCTACTAGACAGTGCCGTAGATTACCCCAAAGTTGTGACACAACAAATACACGTGAGGATGTGGGTTTAAGCTTCTGAAACGCGTAGTCTAAATAAAGCAAATTTTGGCCAGTAATAGTAAATTTGTAGTTTCAATCGATGGGAAAGCCTAACTCATAACGTTTCCTTCTAAAATGTTAAACTTCATATTATGAGAAATTAGATGACTGAAATATCAAAACGATTACTGTGCGGTGTAGCAATCTTGATAATATAACGCATTTTATATGAGTCATTCCGCTTTGGCTCAGCGAAAGCCTACATAGGCCTTCGTTCAGCACGGATCATGTCGCGCAGAAGAATCTGCTAGTTCACCAACTATATATAGCGTGTTGTCGTGTTGTAGGAGCGAGAGTATAATGTCAGCAATAGGTCAAGTTCAGTTAAGATCACAAAATGTCAGGTTGCGACGATGTACGGCGTTCTATGGTGGAAGGGCATGCGTACCAAAAACTCAAATGAATATTTCATTACTAACTGTTTGGTCTCGCTTTGTTGCGGTACGGTAATGAATCACATTTTAAAATCTATTTATACCCGTTAAGCAGGCTCAAAACTGCACCGATTGTAATCTATGGATTGATAAGTATCCAGACAGCCATTTCCCTCTCAAAAAAAAAAAAAAGTGAAAATTCAAGTTTCTGCTTTACGGTTTTCAAAATATGCACACCACTAATAAAAGTAAAATCATTTTTATATGTTTATACATAATTATAAAGTTAAATTACATACTGTTAAAAATTTCAAAACAGAAGATTAACATCGCTTATGTTGTTGCAGAACTAATCTTAGTTTATTCACGCTTTTTATTCCTGGTCATAAGTTATTATCAGAACTGGACTATACAGGGTGTTTCACAATTCATGTTACACACTTCTAGAAGTTATAGAGGGGACAGTAGATCAAGTTTGGCATAGGAACCCATGTTCGGAAACGTCATCCAACGATGCTACAGAGCTTCAAAGTTATAGGTGCCGTAGCCCGTAAATATATATAAAATACTTGTACATAGGAAGATTCCGTGATGGTGTTACAAACATCCGAGGATGATGGAGACGGATAAATGTACCAATCTGAGGTAAGGGTCCTTGGTTCGGAAACGAACGTTACGAAAGTTACAAGGGAAAATCATTCTGATACCTCCGACAGCGGAACACATGTCCCACTTCTGTTATTGCTAAGATTGTAGGGTAGGCGAGGTGGTAGTATGCACCAAAACAAGGAAAAAATGTCCAGTAAACATGGGCTCTTAGAGGCTTACCTGAGGAGCTAGGAGCACTTGTTCACCATCCGTACTGTGAAACACATCTGTATTGAACAAGTGCTCATAGTTCTTGAGGCACGCATTTTAGATCCCATGTTTACTGGACATATTTTTCTTGTTTTGGCCCATACTCCCACCTCTGAAAATTTCCTACCATGTAATCATATCAACAACAGTACCGTAGATGTATTCTAGGAATCAGAATAGTTTTCGCTTATAACTTTCGACTCGTTCGTTTCCAGTAAAGGGACCCTTACCTCAAACTGAAACATTTATCCTTCTCCGCCATCCTTGAAAGTTTCATCATCACGGAATCACTGTCTAAATACATACATTGACAGGCGCCGTCATCTGTAACTTTGACGCTCTATAGCATCGTTGGTTGACGTTTCCAGACATGGGGTCCTATGACACACTTGATTTACTAAGCCCCTCTGCAACCTCCAGAAATGTGTAACATTAATTGTGAAACACCCTTTACGTTATCAGCATGATTTTCACGTGAAAAGCAGTAACTTATTTTGATGAAACCTATTACCCACATCGTGACACGCGAGAACGATACACCGTAAGCTACTGCTACAGCGGCCGATGATCTACTTCCTTTAGAAATAACTGTTACCGCAGTTTTCATCGTTTCCATGAAGAACCTGATGCCAGATCCTCTTGCGCCACGATGCCTGACGAGATGGTGTGTTTGGGGCATTGAAGGAAATGGCTCAACGTCACACGTTCAGGACACATCTTGGTTATCGCAGAGGCCCCATTTTAACGTGTCAGTCTTATTTCGGCAAATTCCCACGCTAAGACGGTTAAGTAATCTCCACGTTGCCCATGGTAGGCTGCTAGGCTGCAGATCCTCTTTTGGCGGTATCCAATCTCGTTTAGCTCTTCCTGCTAGCGTTGAAGTCTCTCCACTACCTCTGACTCCACTAAGTGGATGATACTTGAGAGAAAGCATTTCCTGCTACTAAGACGAGAAGCAACAGATTAATGCCCCTGAAGTGGGTGTCATCTGTCATCATTGTTGACTTCGCTCCTTTCGGATTTGGCTGTTAACTCTCTGTCTTATGTCGGGTGGTGCTATTAAGGCCAGAACTTGGATATCCTCGATTGGAGTTGGTGTCAAGCGTCGTCTTCACGGATCTATCGATTGGAATGTTTGTTTTTCACTGGCGTCCCCCATACTATCTGTCATTTACTTTAATCATTGTCTGACTACCCCATATTTGTCACAAATCCTTTCTCCACAATTACTTATTCTTGTAAAGTAAGTCTTATCTGCAGTTTCCACCTATTCCTATTTATTTTGTGACTAGACACCTTAATCAGCAGTTCTTGATTTTCACTTTTCAAACAGAAGCCTCTCAGATTATTTGCCGAGCAAGTACGTCAACTTCACCTGAAGATAAAGAATAGGAAACTTGGAACGTTATTTCCAGGCGACGACTCGACTGACAATCTATGAAGATTTTATCAGTGAAATTCGCCTAGAAATCCTGAAATCCCATACTGCAGACAAATAATATTCAACATTAACTTCACTTCGCGCCTTAATACGCGGAATTACGCTTTACGCTTAGCTACATACGTTAGAACATTGTACAGACGCGCAACGTATCAGAGTCATTTCCTCATCCTTTTATGCACTGAAACTGCGGATTACAGTGGATATGTCGCGATACAGCAGACTTTTATTTGTGTAGTGAGTTACACCATGAAAACGAACACGGCTGAGTGCAGTACGTGATAGTGAATAGCAGTGGAATTTAAAAATCGGACTCTATCTTGCCAAAGTAAAACTTCGTTCTTTTATTGTCTCAGAAAGAATTATAGACTTACACCTGAAATGTTCTCGACGATATTGTCGTTACTGTACTGATTTACACTGGATGAGTTAAGATAAAAAATTATGGATTCACAAAAATCCTTTATTAGTCACGATCGCAAGTATAATTTCTTTATTGATAACTAGCTTCGGCTACATTGATTAGATATCTTCAGATCTGTAATACACATAAAATCGCAACTAAATAAGTAATATTATATAAATTATTCATATAAAATAGTTCTGGCACAAAGTACTTAACAAAAAACTCTCCGAATGGCGGTACACATCGTCATAATTTTGTTTAAACTGCGTCGGTTATTATACAACCTGTAACAACAACGACAGTGTAAAATAATCTACAATATATATTTAAATCATGACGATATATATATTGTAGTGCATGAACACATCATAAAAAGTATAAGTTGACACTACAATTCTTATCCACGTTTACTAGATCGTTGCGTGGCATGTGTAATAACAGAATCGAACGTTATCCACGTGTGCATAGTAAGAACATAACAGACACGCTATGTTATTCTAATCTAGAGAAGTGGCTCCAGAACTAATGTATACCGTTGACTCCGTTATACGAGACTTGCGTGTTCACTATGTAGATCTATTACTAAGTAAGCTCCGCATGTGAACATAAACATCAAAGGCCGCTCATGACACGCAGTATCTGTAAACAAGGAAGTGACCGTATCGCTACAGGCAGAAAACTAACCAGTGCCTTGCGTCAGGGCTTACCAGGAATAAAGTTCCACCAGATGGTGCCGCTGATCATAGCAGAAACCACTGAACGATTCACAAACTCTAGTAATACGAGTAAGATAACTCGAATGTACAGGTAACATAAAAACTATAAATAATTAAAATTAATTTCCTAAATGCCAGAAAGAGGCCTATAAGTACACTGAAAGTGGAAGTGATGTATTAACTACATATGTCATTATTTTACGAAGTATAGTAATAAATAAAAAAATATTTTTTGAATGATGTACAGTCAGAATCAATTACCTAAGTGCCACACAGCGGTATATTA
Organism: Schistocerca nitens; assembly: GCF_023898315.1. Classification (NCBI taxonomy): domain Eukaryota; kingdom Metazoa; phylum Arthropoda; class Insecta; order Orthoptera; family Acrididae; genus Schistocerca; species Schistocerca nitens. The sequence goes on along the minus strand of NC_064615.1, from coordinate 301,000,645 downwards.
CATTACAAAGGACATAACATATCTGTTATAAATGTCATTATTTGATGAAACATAAATCAGCATCATTACAATTACAGAAAATTACAGAAACAAGGAAAAGTTAAAATTCTCATGAAATCTATAGCTACTGATCCCATAGTAAGAGAATTCTAGAAACCGTTCAGAAACATGCCGCGACTTTCACATCAGTATTCTAAGAAACAGAGTGCAAAATAACACTTTAGTAAGAAAAAAACTCCTGTAATCTTGTGAAACTTATTCGTACTTAATAAGTAATGAAGGGTGAAAAATAATGCCCGCCGACACAGAAATCAGCTAGCCATATACAGATTGTTTGGAAATTCCCGCTACAAATTCCTAAGACTTGTAGAGGATAGTGAGTAGATAACATTTTGAATAGGAACCCACGTCCGTTCTACGACGGTTTCAATTCAGGTGTTTAAACTCATCCACTTCCGCTTGACGAATTGAATTAGGCGGTACGCAGCACAGTTATAAGGTTACAGTTCGAAAGGAAACATAACGGAATATGCATTAACACTTAAGCACACAGATTTGTATTAACACTTAAACATTAAGTGTTTACATTATTCCAAAACAAAAAAGGACCCAGCATACTGTACGTAGACAACAGTACTGATGCATTACAGGGGCGGCTTCGTTTTGGTGACCACCAAATTGTTACAGACAACTGTACCTACGTAGCGTGTTCCGGTACATGTTCTGGTACACACTCTCCATCGCACCTGGTGTCTCTTCAATTCCCAGTGCAGTGGCCAGAACACGTGTCAGCTGATCTTCCTCTATTTCTACCGGAGTATCGTAAATTAAACTCTGCTCTGTTGGACACCGGAACAAGCAGCTCTGAGACTTTTCTCTTTTCTCCAGCAGACGTTGACGCGTTACGCATCTCAACTGAAACCGTCCTAGAACGGAAACGCTACGTTTCCAGAAATGAGTTCGTAATCAAAATATAGTGTACTCACTCCCCTCTACAAGTCCTAGAAGTTTGTAACGGGAATTTCCGAAGACCTTGCATATCGACAACAGAATCATAATATACTTGGGATGGAAACTATTTTTATATATAACATATATTTTTATGCATGACGTATTAGTTTAGAATTAATATCATTATAAATGAGTTCGTAAGTTTTACATTAGCCGATAATGTGACGTAACTGCTGAGACTATTCTGAGTCATTTAACGTTCAAGCAGCATGTAGCCCGAGAACCACATGTGTAGAGACAGTTAAGGATGAGTAGCTGTAACAGCGAGCAAAGTTGTCTATCCTTTACTTAAGATATATGACTGAGATAACTTGTGATGAGTTGCTGACGTATCGTGATGCATGTATTCTTTAAGAAAATTTGCAATGGTAAGTACACGAGTAGTACACGTAGTAACAGCTAAATACCAGTAAAATTGATTTTGAATATGTACTGAAATATAACGAAATAACGAGACGTGTAACAAAGAATTAAGCAAGAACACCTGTCAATCATGTATCACATATTCTAAGATCAGTATGGTATGCTGACCGAGGTCTGGGTACTGAGCTGGTGAAAGGAACGTATGTAAGCAGTACAATATTTAATCATAATTTTCAACATATGTGTAAGAAGTAACAAAAATTTTTCTGTGTGTCCACTGCAAGGACCGTGATACTTCGGTCCGTGCACGACAGAGCACGGTATACCACTATGTTCCAAAAAGCTGCGAGTGAAAATTCCATTTTTCAGGCGTTCATATCTCGGGTTCTGTTAATCACAGAGAGTGTTTTGGGTAAGCGTTTTGAGCAGTTCTTAGCCTAGCCACCATTTGTATTCCCATCGTAAGAAGGTGGGTAACCGCAACTCTCCTACAGTACAGAGTTAAAATTTAAACATTACACTCTTCTTCCAACCCAGGCAAATTGAGCAAATCGGTTAGTCGGTTAGTTATTTTGCACTTGGTATGGTCTAAAGTGGACCTTAGGCGGGCTACAGAAGCACCGTTTTTTCATGGGTGGTTCATGAGGAAACCCCAAAAACCATTGTGGGAATGGTCAATTATATAATTTGTATTCAGGATACATCGTCGAAATTTTTACTGTGTGTTGTTTCGATAATATTCTCGAGGACCTTCGAAAATTTTTTCGATACCATTATCCATTACCGAGAGCTAGACGTTCAAAGTTACCGCATTTATGGAGAAAACCGGAAAAATCGGTTTTTAGCCGTTTTTTCACCGTCGGCGGCAATCATTTAAACAACTACCATAGCAAATGACTCAAGTTTTAACTGTGCAGTCTTAAGAAATTCAGCCAAAAACGCTATTTTCCCATGTTCGAAAATAATGTATTTTTTATCAAGCTACACCCGAAAACCATGATTTTTGGGTACCAAAGCTACTAATTGGCGGATGGCCATTTCTGTGATTTCTATTCGTGGTAAATAATCTAAATTTTTACCATATGTTCTTAAAATGATGTTCCCGGGAGATCGTGAAACATTTTTCGAAATCATTATCCGTTACCGAGATCCAAAGGTTCAAAGTTACAGTACTTATGTATGTAAAATACGCATATAATATTCGGTCTGAGGTGTAATTATAGCTTTAAGTGGTGTATTGAACACAGGGCAAGGGTTCTAGGGTCACCTCATGTTTTTAGTCGGCATTTTTGCACCAATAAAACTCTCTGAGCGCTGTCTTTGTACAAGGACAATTTTACATTTACACAAACATGCCCGCAGTAACAAAAAATTGGCAAAAATGAATCTTAACATGCCTGAAAAGAACTTAAAATAAGTGCCAAAAATTATGAAAAACTGGAAAGGTTGAAAATTCAATAAAATATTTATAAAACACTTTGACGCTTTTAAGATATACATCATAAGTCGGGCGTCTTCGATGAACTGCAGTCGATGAGCGAAGTATCCAGAAAAAAAGATGTAAAGCAAACGTTTATGTATTAACATTATATTATGCGTACTTATTTCTTGTTTATACGTGTAAAAGTATGTAACTGTGTCGAAGTACATAAATAAACAGTCTAACTTTACTGACCTATAGAATTCGTTTTTTATATCCAGAACACCCTACTATAACAGGGAAAAGAAAGGAACCAACGGAAAAATTTTTCTGTCTGAGTACAAAAAAAAAAAAAAAGCGAATATGTACCTCTCCACAAGACTCTGACAGAAAAATGATGCACTGGTGACAGTGGTCCCCCCTCTAGGCATGTAATGCTCCAAAATGACGCCTTTTTCGTCCCAAAAGAGAGTCAGCATAACCTTCCCTGCTGATGGTTCTGTTCGAAACTTCTTTGGTTTTGGTGATGAGGAATGGGGCCATTCCTTGCTCGCTCTCTTCGTTTCCGGCTGGTGGAAGCCAACCCAGGTTTCGTCCCCAGTAACGATTCTTGCAAAGCGCCGAAGAAGTTCTTCACAAGCATCAATACGTCGTTCTCTCATTTCAGGAGTCAGCTGTCATGGTACCCATCTTTCAGACACTTTGTGAAACTGGAGCACATCATGCACAATGTGGTGTGCTGACCCATGACTAATCTGTTAACATGCTGAAATGTTATTCAGTGTCACTCGGCGGTTTTCCTTTACTATGGCATCAACTGCTGCAATGTTCTGTGCAGTCACAACTCGTTGTGCCTGACATGGACGAGGAACATCTTCCACTGAAGTCACACCATTTGCGAACTTCCTACTCCATTCGTAGACTTGCTGCTGTCACAGACATGCATCACCGTACTGAACCCGTCACTCGTCGATGAATTTCAATAGGTTTCACACCTTTACTACGCAAAAACCGAATAACAGAGCGCTGTTCTTCCCTGGTGCAAGTCACAAACGGGGCGGCCATCTTTATACTGATACTGCGACGGTATGTGTGCATCTGTACTATGCTGCCACCTACAGGCCATTCTGCACGCTGTTTGTAGCGCGCTTACCAACTTACAGGATAACGGCGCGAAATTTCGATTTGTTGCTGTCGTGAAACGACATGAAATGATAAAAAAAAGGGTACAAGCTACCAGCGGAAAAATGCTCCCGTAGCAGCACCAAAAAGGCGAATATGCTAATGTTTATTAAAAGACACTGACTGCATGGTGGGATATCAGCTGCCTTTTTCTGCCTTCCTCACCGCCTTTAAAAATTTTCCCCAAAATTTTGGAATGCGAGCATTTTCACGGTCTTTTTAACATGCAACTCACCTCTCACTCCCATGAACTCCCATAACTGTAAGCCGCTCATAACCACTAATCCACTGCTGGAAATCATTCGTTTCCATTCACTCCCACTTGGCCATTCTCACTCACTCATCCACTCATTCACCACCTCTTTATCTCATTGTCTCTCTCTGTCACCGTCTCCTGTCTCACAGCCAAAGTCTCCTTCGTTCTGTCCTGCCACTACTGTGTCTTCTCACTGTCTCTGTCTTCCTCTTCTTCTCCCTTACTGCTAGTATATCACTCATTCCTTCCCACTGCTGCTGTCTCTTCTCACTATCACTATTTCTCTTCTTCGTCGTCATTGTCATATACTCTGTCTCCCATTATCACTGGCTGTCATGCACTTCCACTTCCTCCTTCTCTTTATTCCTGTCCCAGTGGCACTGTCTTCTACACTCTTTTCCTAGCACTGTTCTGTCACTGTCAACTATCTTCCATTGCCACTGTGTCCCTCTCTCTCACACTGGCATACCACAACCGCTGACTTATGCGGCAGCTGACAACATACTTTTTGTTCAGAGCCCTTTAAACAGGAGCATATTCTCCATTTTTGTGCTCCGGTAGGAGCTGGTTCCCTCGTTTTCTATGCCACATCAGAGGAGGTCACTCACATGAAAGGAACTTCAGGGGTCAGTAAAATTTTGATAGTTTACTTATGTGAAATTGAAATAACGCAAAACTAATTTTACATCTCAGACCAGATTTCACGTGCGCAAAAGTTTTGCCTGTGCTTCAGTGCTACAACATGGGATTCCCAGTACTCTTCTGATGGTAACTGAGGCTTTTTACAGCATTTTTCTCTGTGCTGCTTCACTTTATAAACTACCTTTTCGCCTCTCGCCGGATTTTCAAGCGTGTTTTACGTGTATAAGTAGGGTAACTTTGAACTTCTGTACCTCGGAAACGGATAGAGATATGAAGAAAATGTTCAACGCTCTTCTAGATCGTGACCTTAGGAATATATCGTAAAAATTACATCCATTTACTGTACACAGCCGTCTTGGAATCTGCGTCTCGGTTTTGGTACGATAAAATGGTTCAAATGGCTCTGAGCACTATGGGACTTAACATCTCAGGTCATCAGTCCCCTAGAACTTAGAACTACTTAAACCTAACTAACCTAACGACATCACACACATCCATGCCGGAGGCAGGATTCGAACCTGCGATCTTAGCAGTCGCGCGGTTCCGGACTGAAGCGCCAAGCACCGCTCGGCCACCGCGACCGGCTACGGTAAAAACCGTTTTTATCGGGTTTTCTATGCAACCGCCCATGAGATAGTGGTACCTCCATAAACCCCTTGAGGCCCACCGTAGACCACATGAAACGCAAAAAGAACCAAACGACTTACTCCATTTGCCTAAGCAGGAGGCACTGTGTAATGTTCATACATTGACCCTATACTGTAGAATAGTGACACTAAGGCGATCCTTCTGTTGGGTATACAAATGGTCTCTAGCCCAAGCGCTATACGAGACACTTGACCCTACCTTTCTGTCACCAGCATAATGCGAGGTATGAGTACAGTAGCGATATGCCTAACGATATCTTAAAAAAGAATGGGCGTGTCATGATTGAAAAAACTGTACAATTCGATACAATCTGAGTACTCGCACGCTTTACCTTTAAAAGAAGCTACATTCTGACATGTTTGAAATTACATGCTTACCAATAAAAAAGTAAAAGCTCTTTTTAGATTTAATAAAAATCTAAAACAGTTACAGTTAACGGTGCGTCGAGGTCGAGCGTAATGCCCTGTACTCTTGAGTGTGAGCGCAGGAGTTAAAACAGGGAACTGCAGAGGGCGCTGGCTTGTCTTACGCGCAAGGTAAACACCTCACGCTCTTACAAAAAAAATTTTACTAACGTCTAGATGTAGTTACCAACCTGCGGACTTTTTTCAAAGGAAGTTGTCAATAGGAGGACGACATATGTGCAATGAACAGGTGTTCATTACTGTGCACTGGTGATTCAACGTCTTTACTTTTTTTCACGTAAATGCAGCTTTATAATTGTTCATATATGATCATTAACTATCTTTTCTACATTGTATCAGAATTACGACGTTGTTTCCGATACTGTGCACAGTATACAGTGGAACTGATGTACTATACCTGTATGAACATCATGTAGTGACGGATATGGAAAAGGTAAATGTAGCTGGATATAAACTTTCAGCACATGTAAGTGGAGACACTATGGAGAGAGGAAGGGTTGCCATTTGTGTTAAAATTTATCACAGTATGAAAAATTTAGAAACTAAAAAAATTTGTGTAGAGCAATATACAAAAGGACGTACGTGTGAGCTTAAACTAAGTAATGGTACTTTTATAATTGTAGATGTGTACACGTCCTCATTAGGAAATTTACAGCTATTTTTGAAAAATTTTGATTCTTTGTTTCGCTCTCTGTCAGACACAGGAAAGCGAAATATTGTTTGTGGGGCCTTCAGTGTAGATTTTCTGAAAGATTCTGGTAGAAAGCTTAACCTTGAAGTATTACTTGGTTCTTTCAATTTGACATCAGTTATTGATTTTCCCTCTTGGGTAGTATGGGAAAGCAGCACACTGATATGAAATGTTCTTATAGACCAAGATAAATTTAATCAAATAAAAATTTTTCCTATTGAGAATGGTCTTTCTGATAATGATACACAGCCCGTTACAGTGTATAATATATCTCCATACAATTATGCAAAACAGTCCTCCAAAATAGTGCATTCAATTAACAATTTAACAAAAGCAAATTTTAGGGAAACCTTGCAACAGACTGGGTTGAGGTGTTCACGGAAAAATTTAACCTATTTAAAATTTAACCTATTTCGTGATCCCTTTGTGATTATATTTGAAAACATTTTCCCTAGGAAAACAGTGAAACATAATTGTAGGAAAACAGAAACCATCTAAAATGCCTTGGATTCCTAATTGGATAAATTTGTCTTGTAAACAGAAATGGAAATTGTATGTTATAGCTAGAAGAAGTAATGATTCAGAAACAGTGAAACATTATAAAAACTACTGCACTGGATTACGAAACGTTATTAAAAGGGCCAGAGGTGTGTGCATTTTGTATGAAATTAGCACCTCTGATAACAAAATTAAAACAATTTCGAGTACTGTTAAAAGACAAGCAGGGCAACAAAGACCATAGGAAGACTGTATTCCTCTCAAAATCCATGAAAAATTTGTTAACAAAATGTCAGAAATAGAAAATATTTTAAAAATCATTTTTAACTGTCTTGGAGAAAATAGGATCCATCAAGTCATTAGAAAATGCAAGGCTGTATGTGGAAGAGGCAATCTACGCAATTTGATAAAATTGAAATTCAGCCCACCTCTCCGACAGAAACTACGAAAATAATAAATTCACTCAAAAGCAAAAGCTCGCAAAAAATTGATGGCGTTTCCAACTGAGCGCTAAACGCTTGTTCCCAACAGATAAGTAGGATTCTCGGCCATATATGTAGTAGCTCATTGAAACAGGGCATTTTTCCAGGTAGACTGTAATATACTATTCTTAAACCGTTGTATAAAAAAGGAGATACGTCTGATGCTAACAACTACCACCCAATCTCACTTGTAACAGCTTTATCCATAATACTTAAAAATGTAATGTATTGAAGATTAGCTTCACATATTTGTAAAAACGAAGTACTAACAAAATGTCAATTTGGTTTCCAGAATGGCTATTCAACATATCATATATTAAATGCTCTGAATAACTGAACATCACCCACTGGGATTTTTTGTGATCTCTCAAAGGCTTTTTATTGTGTAAATCATGGAATTCCTCTAGATGAGCTCGAGTATTGTGTTATGACTGGGACAGTGGTCAAATGGTTTAATTCATATTTAATTGGAAGTGTTCACAAGGTTGAAATAAACAGCTGACATAATGAACAAAAACTCAGCAGATACCCAAAATGGGGAAGTATCAAGAATGAGGTCCCTTATTGTTCTTAATATATATTAATGATGTGCCACTCTGTATTTATGAAGATGCAAAGCCAGTTCATTTTGCTGACGACACAAGTACAGTAATCACACACAACAAACAAGAATTAGCTGAGGATATTGTAAATAATATCTTTCAGAAAATTATTAAGTAGTTCTCTGCAAATGGGCTCTCACTAAGTTTTGATAAAACACAGTACACTCATTTTTGTACAGGGAATGGCATGACACCATTAATAAACATAGGTTTTGAAGAGAAGTCTGTAGCAAGGTAGAATATTCAAAGTTTTTGGGTGTGTGCATTGATGAGAGACTGAGTTGGAAGAAACACATTGATGACCCACTGAAACATTTGAGTTTAGCTAATTATATTATTATAATGTAACTGGATAGGTAAAACATCTACTCACCAAGTGGTGGCAGGAAAACACACATATAAAAAGAAGGTTTTATTTATACAAGTGTTCTGAGCCAGTGGCTCCTTCTCCAGCAGAAGGGTTGAAGGGGAGGGAAGAGAGGTGAAGGCAAAGGAATTGAAGAGGTTTAAGAAAATGTCGATTTGGTTTTCAGAAAGGCTTTTCAACTGAAAATGCTATATATGCTTCCTCTGACCAAATATTAAATGCTCTGAATAATTGGACGTCACCCACTGGGATATTTTGTGACATCTCAAAGACTTTTTACTGTGTGAATCATGAAATTCTTCTAGATAAGCTTAAGTATTATGCTATACGTGGGACAGGGCACAAATGGTTTGATTCATATTTAACTGGAAGAATATGAAAGTTTGAAATTAACAGTAGAAATAGTCTGCAAAAATCAGCAGAGTCCTCTAACTGGGGAGGTACCAAGAATGGTGTGCCCCAGGGTTCAGTCTTGGGTCCCTTATTGCTCTTAATCTATATTAATGACTTGCCATTCTATATCTATGAAGATACAAGGCTAATTGTGTTCCTTGATGATAAAAGTATATTTAATCACACCCAACAAACAAGAATTATCTGAGGGAATTGTAAATAATGCCTTTCAGAAAATTATTAAGTGGTTCTCTGCAAATGGATTCTCGCTAAATTTTGAGAAAACACAGTAGATACAGTTCTGCACAGTAAATGACATAAGCCATTGATAAATATGGACTTTGAACCGAAGTTTGTTGGTAAGGTATAATATTCAAAATTTCTGGGAGTGTGCACTGATAAGAAATTAAATTTGAAGAAACGCATTGATCATCTGCTGAAACAGGTTCACCTACTTATGCTAATAGGGTTATTGCAAATTTTGGTGATAAACGTATCAGTAAATTAACCTACTATGCTTATTTTCATTCACTGCTTTTTATAGCATCAAATTCTGGGGTAAATCATCATAAGAGAGTAAGTATTCATTGCACAAAAGCGTGTAATCAGAATAACAGCTGGAACTCACCCAAGATCACTTTGCAGACATTTGCTTAGGGATTGTGGGATACACAAATACCTACACAATACATAAATTCACTTATGAAAATTTGTTATTAATTATCCATCCCAGTTCAAAAATAGTAGCAATGTGCATAGCTACAACACTAGAAGAAAAGATGTTCTTCAATATTCTGGGTTAAATCTGACTTTGCACAAAAAGGAATGAATTATGCTGCACAAAAATCTTTGGTCATTTTCCAAATAACATTCAAAGTTTGACAGATAGCCAACCATCATTAAAAAACAAATTAAAAGACTTTCTGAATGACAACTCCTTCTACTCTGCTCTTCCTCATCTATATAAACGATTTAGGACACAATCTGAGCAGCCGTCTTAGATTGTTTGCATATGACGCTGTCGTTTCTCGACTAGTACAGTCATCAAGATAAATACGATTTGCAAAACGATTTAGAAAAGATATCTGCATGGTGCGAAAATTGGCAATTGACCCTGAATAACGAAAAGTGTAATGTCATCCACATGAGTTCTAAAAGAAAAGAGTTCAACTTTCGGTTACAACTACGAACAACTTCATTTGGAAGGAACATGTAAAGAATGTAGGGAACGCTAACCAAATACTGCGTTTTATTGGCAGAATACTCAGAAAATGTAACAGATCTACTAAAGAGGCTGCCTACTCTATGCTTGTCCGCCCTCTTTTAGAATACTGCTGCGCGGTGTGGGATCCTTACCAGACAGGATTGACGAAGTACTTCGAACAAGTTCAAAGAATTGAGCACGTTTTGTATTAACGCGGAATAGGGGAGAGAGGGTCACTGAACTGATACAGTATTTGGGGTGGACATCATTAAAACAAAGGCGTTTTTCGATGCATTGGTATCTCCTCACGAAATTCTCCGAATGTGAAAACATTTTTTTGACGCCGACCTATACAGGGAGAAACGCTCACCATAATAAAAAAAGGGAATTCTGAGCTCGCACCGAAAGATATAGGTGTTCGTTTTTTTCCGCGCGCTGTACGAGATTGGAATAATAGAGAATTATTGTGAAGGCTGTTTGATAAACCCTCTGCAAGTCACTGAGATGTGATTCGGAGAATACCCATGTAGATGTGGATGTACTCAATAGATGAATTTTTAGATATGAAGTGGTAACTATATTTTAAAAATCGTGTAAAGGAAACTTATGTTAAACTGCACATTCTGCATCATAACGAGATGTCATATTCGTGATCTATGGAGCAGGTACTAATGTAATGTAACTGTCATCGCCGGCCGGTGTGGCCGTGCGGTTAAAGGCGCTTCAGTCTGGAACCGCGTGACCGCTACGGTCGCAGGTTCGAATCCTGCCTCGGGCATGGATGTGTGTGATGTCCTTAGGTTAGTTAGGTTTAATTAGTTCTAAGTTCTAGGCGACTAATGACCTCAGAAGTTAAGTCGCATAGTGCTCAGAGCCATTTGAACCATTTTTTTTTAACTGTCATCTATGAGGTGAACCGCAGAGGTGGATTTAATTCCTGTTTCTTTCTTTTTAGTTTTGTGCATTCCTGGTATCGCGATTTAAAATTCCTTCCGGTTTGTCCAATGTATAAATTAAGGGGTACTAGTATAAAGTGACGGTAACGACTTTATTAACAAAAAATATAGTTATACACATACACTCAAAAATAGTTGCCAAAACTGTTGGACATTTATCCCATTGCGACAGTAGCCAGTCGATTCCATCCTTGAAGAAGCTAGTAGGCTGCTGTCGGATCCAGGCCTGCACCCAGTCACACACTTCGTCGTCCGTTGCGAATAGCTTGTTTTAGAGGTCCAAACACATGAAAGTCACACCGTGAGAGGTCGGGATTGTTCGGTGGATGTTCCAGCGTTTCCCACCGAACCTGCTGCAACGTCGTCTTCACCGCATTGGCCGTGTTATCAAGCAGGAGGATAACGCCATTGGAGAACATGCCTCGGCGTTTCGACTTGATGGCTCGACTAAGATTCTGTAACGTGGTTTGATAATGCTGTGCATTTATTGTGGTTCCCCATTCCAGCAACTCGACAAGCATTCGGTCCTTGTGGTCAAAAAAGGAAGACATCATGACCTTACCAGAACTGACGTACACGGCCTTTCATTTCCCTGGACGCTTGCTTTCCTGTTCAAAATGGTGACACAATATTTCGTCACCTGTGACAATACGCGACAGAAAGCCGTATTCCTCCTCATGATAACGTGGCACATGACTCAAAGACAGCGCCATTACAGTATTGCGATGTTCGGCGGTCAGTTGTCCGAGACTAAAGCATTCACTTCCGCAACCATTTCCGGTGTGATGACACGATGAGTCTGTCCAGGACTCGCACCCCTCAGAGATTCGTTTGCGCCATTTCACGACACTCGAACGGCTCCGACTGTACTCAATGTACACAGCCTCTATCCGTCAATACATTTCACGGCCTCCAACTCTCTCCGCCGCCAAAAATCGAATCATTCCTATTTGTTCCTGCTTAGTCGCCTGCATGTTCGGTAGCGGACAGTAACTTGTGTGACCACCTTCTCTTCGGCGTGAAACCACACTGGCGCTATGCAACATCAAACGGTGCGCACGCATCAGTCTCTCTACCAACAGACGGCGCCACCATACCTGCAGTTACGTTGTGCCACCTTACCCTTAAGGCAAAGGTAGACGCACTAACCAGGTTTCATTTGAATGAACCTCATAACTAGCATTAGTCAGAGACGTACATTTTGTATATGCCACCGTTTTGGTTTAAGGTTTGCACTGTGTTAACGTCGTGTATTACGAGACGTAACAGTGAAGGTTGAGATTTATACATGATGTGTACGTTATGTTTTTTTTTTTTAAAAAAGGTTGCTCAGTCTACGTGTGAGACCTGGCCATAGAACCGTCAGAACATAACACCTTTAAAAGCTAAGGCATGCCAGTATTTCCAGTATATCGAATTGAACAGTTTCTGTTATATGAGACGCACATTTTTGTCATGATATCAATGAGCGTATAGCTTTTAAATTCTCCGGAGGTTTACCTTTTTAATCATTTGATATCGCACTTATACTGTACATGCGTAAGTGTCGTTTTTCATCTTCTATTACGTAAAAGATTTGGGCATCCATAATATTATGTATTAACAACGGTAGTTTCAAATCCACCTGAAGATGGCCTGTAAGTGAAGTCCGAAATCGCTCGTGCGCTTCAATAAAATGGATATCAGCCACTGGGGTGTGCTTTCCTTAAATGGAAATACAGCTGCATCGTAACAGCACTATCCAGACATGGAGAAACTAATAATTCTTACAGTAAGTAAATTAAGTGCCAAGAAAAACCGTAAAAGGCTTTCTCCTGAACCACACTCCAGTCACAGTCGAGAAGAGTTAAAATCCTAACTACAGTCATTCTGGTTGAATCCTTCGTATGGAAATACTGCCGTAATCTCTTCTGCTCATCCTGCACAAACTGAATTAGTACTCCGTCTGTAATAATCTTCCTGTCGGCGAGATGGTGAAACCGAATCAAGACGAGGAACTTCACTTCTCACGGTGAAGAGCAGAGATACTGCATCCTGCATAAGTGCCTCATTGTATGCAAACAGCAGCGGAGATTGCATATAAAAATCCTCTTGGCAACATATCACTGAAACAATGGGTGGCGAGTAATGGGATATAAACAAGAAATGTGTCTCACATCCAAGAACAATATATTCGGAGCCACTGCAGCGCGACAAACGTTGCATTGGTAGTGTGCAATCACCTTTCTAGCAAAAGGTCAGTAGTCATTTGGGCCCAAGAGATCTGAAATTTAAGAAAAGCATCGTGCTACCAAAGTGTTCGTGGATGGTTTGGTGGCAGTTAAAAACGCTCACTAGAAAAAGTTACAATTCATTTTGATTCGAGGCGGAATAATGTATTGGGTTTACAGTTCACCAGAGATCGGAGTAAATAATCTAAACAACGATTCCCCCTGCATGTTTCAGGGATGGACTAACAATTTGTCTGCTGAAATAGCGGTTGACAAGACTATATTTTTGGAAATAATGGAATGAAGTTCCACATGTAAAGTTGAAACGCAGGGGCTGAATATCGGGCAGACAATTTTTGTATATAGAGATGTATTAAGTCTCTCTTTGCTTTAAAAGAGTAAATACGACAGATAAATGGAGAAAGGACTGACATTTATATATTGAAGTCATGTTTATCACCACTTCTTCTCTTCTATTAATGGTAATAGTAGTTATTCCACTCGGCTAGCAACATATCGTAATATCGCCAATTTGCAAAGGATGTAAGCTCTATATCTTTGCCTCTATGAATATACATTGAGGTCGCCGGCCACACAGGTCTAGCGGTTTTAGTCGGGGCATGGACTTATAATACGTGAAGATGGCGCAGACTTACACTGTGCATTGCTTTCAAGCCGGCACCGCCATATTAGATGCTCTGAAACATAGTACACTTCTGTTACAGCTTCTTCTTGTTCTTAAATTCTGTTGTGTGCACGCAACAGTTGTTTTAAATATCGTCAGGAAAGAATTTTCAGACTATTTTCTGGGCTTAAATGCATCTTTGAACCAGTAATACGACGAATTTCGCCTCGTTGATGTAACTTTCATTTTCCTTTATATGCATCGAATAGCCAAGAGAGAGGTATATGGTATGAGAAGGCTGTTTTACTAACCTTAATACGGACTGACGAAACTGAGGTTCAGTCTATGTCGTCTTCCCAACAATGCTGAGAACATACCTAACTATGCTTAGTTGGTTTCCAATCTTTCCTTCTGACAGCGTTCACACAGAGACATTTTCGAATTTGATTTGATAGAAAATGTAAAGTCAATTGTCAGAAATAAAACATCTACAGCAAAAGTAAACAGCACAACCAAAATTCGTGTACATAAACAAAAGAAAATATCACTAGAACGATCGCACTTAAGAATGAAATGTCATTCCTTTACACTTTAGATGGTGTCACCAGCAATACTGCGAAATGGTTTGAGTCTTATCTGAATAACAGGAAACAAGGGTTGTCGTTGTGAAATACCTGTGAAGTAAGCACTCAGTCTTCATCTGAAAGGGAATTAATTAAATTTGGTGTCACTCAAGGTTCCATCTTGTGTCCATTGCTTTTTCTTGTGAACATTAATGACCTCTCATCTGTTACCCTGCCAGATGCTAAGTTTGTTTTGTTTGCAGATGATACAAATTCACTGTCATTAAATTTCGAAAAGACCCACTATATGCACTTCAGAACATGTAAGAGATTTCCTTCCTGCATGTTTATAACATATGAAGACATGTAGATTGAAGAGGATGACTGTGGATGACTGTTAAATTTCCGGGTTTACAACTCGATAGTAAATTCAGTTGGGGAGGGCATACCACAGAACTGCTTAAGCGCCTAAACAAGTCTGTATTTGCAGTGAGAATGATGTCAGATGTAGGAGATATAAATATAAAAAAACTTGCATAATTTGCTTACTGTCAATCTGTTGTGTCATACAGGATCATATTCTGTCGTGCAAAAGTTTTTTGTGTGCAAAACCATGTAATAAGAATCATTTGTGATGTAAATTCAAGAACATCTTGGAGAAACCTGTACAAGGAACTTTGTACTCTAACCACTGCTTCTCACTATGATTATTCCTCAATGAAATTTGTTGCAAGTAATATGTCTCTGTCTCCAACAAATAGCTCAATATATAGCACCAATACTAGGAGTAAAAACAATCTACATAAAGACATAAAATCACTTACTATGGTCCAAAAAGGGGTCCAATATACAGGAAAACATATTTTCAATAAACTGCCAGCAACCATTAAAAACTTGGTTTCAGATAAAGCACTGTTTAAACAGAAGTTGAAAGACTTTTTGATAGGCAACTTTTTCTATTCTATAGATGAATATCTTAACAGGGACTGTTAGACCAGCTTTGGTAAAAATGTCTGTTAGATTTCAGTTTTGACAGCACTTGGTCACAATGGTCAAGATTAGGTATCTTGTATATGATAAATTTATTAAAAGTGCATAACAATGTTTCATTCTGACAGCGTATTACTTCTATAAATATTAGCAGTTCCAGTTTACTCTAATGAATTCACCTATTTTGACAATCTCCTGACAAATGATAAGGGTAGTAAGTACTATATTCAAATGCTTTATGTTATGCTTTCTGACATGTTCCACACTCATGAGAATAATTTCATTTCCTGAGTCTATGGAACTATAATCTAATCTAAGCTAATCTCCTGTGTGCAGATCTCTCTCCCAACCAGTGCACGTGCGAATCTGCAGTTCCCTGCATGTCTGCCCTGTGGTAAGTGTTAAGAGGCAATTAGAAGGATTTTTTCGCCATATATGTGTTGTAATAGTGGAAGAGGGTGTTTATGTTCTCAAACATGGATCGATACAGAAACTCGAATATATTTAGTTATCTGATCTATTTGTGACAGAAATTTTGATTATGTGGTTTGCATAATATTTGCGTGTGATTCTCACACGTTGAAAATATGTTTTTATTATGAGAAAGGATAATCATAAGGTGGTGGACAGTGTTTTAAGTAATCTATTTGACTCCTGTAAAATGTTAAACAATTAATTTAATAGGGCAGTGCAAATGGACCATTTCCCACCACTTTAGGTATTGTAACTCCACCAGCTCTTCCTTTGGCCCTAGCATTAGTCAATAGGAACACAGTATTCTAAGGATGGATGAAAATCTCCGCTACATGTTTTGGAGATGTTGGTTCACACACAAATAAGAGATAGAGACAGAGACAGGAAGCAAATCTGGAATTTCCCGATCAACAGAATGCCACCACCTGATGGTCTGTTCGGTGTAACGAGATCAAATGAGACAGACATCTGATCCATAGTCGGCGGTATTTGGTACTGTAATCTGTAATTTTGATATTGTGCGTTTTCTGACCTCTGTGGCGACGCCCGGACGACAGATACACACACACAAGCAGCCCAAAATAGTAGCTAATATAACACACTTCATTTCATGGCTTGCAGCTTTTATATCATGGGAAGTGGGGGCAGATATGAGCTCTCCCAAGTGGAACAGCCCCGTGTTCTGCAAACTGATTAAATAAAGAATGTGCATCAATAAGTTATTATTATTGACATTGATTTGAATTTCATGTTGTGGGATCCATCTTCTCCAGTGCAGACTGAGTCTTTCTTCCCACCAATTTCCAGATAGGGTTCCCAGAGGAGTGGTATAGAAGGAGCAGAGGAGTGATGGTGGGTTTCTCAGAAGGACAGATTATCCCCAGGGGTTCATAAATCAACCCTGAGGGGGACATAAATCAATTAGCATAACAATAGGTTAATGGGAGGGGGAAGGTAATAACTTGCCCCTGAATGTATGCCACATGAACAAACAAAGTGCGCCAGAATTCTCCTCGCCCTATTAGTGTTGTGAGCTTACTTAGTTACATGAAAAATAGACGTTGCCTGACAAAAAAATTTGCAAGATCAACGTATTATACATGAAGGAAGGGAAGGGCAGTAAGATGTGAATTGTTTGTTTGAGACTGAGTGTGGTAGCTAGTGAAAATCGGCTGCAAGGCACTCAAGGAGTTATGATGCCTGCTTGATGCTGCGTGTATGAGGGGGCTGAACTCTCCCCCCCCTTCCCCTTCACTCCCCTCTAGAGGTGTGCTGCTGGTGGATGATAATCTCAGTTACCTGTTCCTGCAGGGAGTTCCCAGCGCTGACATATCCCATTGCAGCTAAGGGTAAACTGAGGCATTCTATCACACATTACAGAAGACCTACTCCTGCTCAATTTGCGGCTAGTCGGCTGAGACTTTTGCCTTCTGAGAAACTGCACACAACTAAAGCCATATTTGATGACATGATTGCTGATGGAGTGGTGTCAAGATCACATAGTTTATACGAGTCACCACTACAGGCGGTGAAGATAAAAGATGGATCATGGTGAATTTGTGAGAAATGTTGAGGCCTCAACTCTGATACCACCCCTGATAGATGCCCTGTGCCCAATCGAATTTCAGTAGCAATTTAAATGGTGCATTTCATGGATGAGGTGCTGCATGGACTACCTCTTGTTTCCTGTTACACTGGTGATGTACTGGTATTTTCTCACACAAAAGAGGAGCAGATCAAGCAGCCATGAGCATGACTCAAAGAGACTGGACAGTTATGGGGTTAAGATTAACAGAGACAAATGTGTGTTCGATGAACAAGAGGTTAAATTCCTTGATTATATTGTCTCCCAGGCTGGTATTTCTTCTAATCGTGATAAAGTAATCTGCATAATAATGCAGATTCCACTGCCTGTGACTCTTAAATGCTTCCACTGCTTTCTTGAAATTCTGAATTACTATCATAGGCCTGTGCCCCACTTTGCACAGACGCAAGGGCCAATCAATGATTTGCTTAAGGAGACGAACACATCGGGAAGTTAGAAAGTCCTGTGGAATTCTGAGGCCACTGAAGCATACACGGCCCTCAGAAAAGCTTTAGCAAACGCTACTCTCTTAATCCATCCTGTTCCCAGTGTACCCATTGCCTTGGTAATGGATGCAAGTCAGACAGCTGTGGGTGCAGTGTTGCAGCAAATGATTTCCTCAACATGGCACCTGTTGGCATATTTCTCAACGTACATGTCAGAGCAACAAAAAAATTGGAGAACTGTCGACAGAGAGCTGTTGGAGATTTATTTGGTAGTTAAACAGTTTTAGCCGTGGCTAGACATCCAAATGTTTAAAAGTTACACAGATCACAAATCAGAGATTTCTATTGTTAAATGTGTGACTGTCTGATGAATTCTTCTCGGGTTACCAGCCGAGTGGTGGCGTCGTCTTGTCGCAACGTTCCAATGAGTTTCGTACCCATCATCTTCTGGCGAAGATTTCACTGCCTGTGACTTTTAAATGCCTCCACTGCTTTCTTCACTAGAAGATGATGGGTACAAAACTCATTGAAACGTTGCGACAAGACGATGCCACCACTCGACTGATAACCCGAGAAGAATTCATCAGTGGAATACACCGAGAAAGACTGAAATCACATATGTGTGACTGAGTTCAGTTATCCCCAGCAGGTGTCTGATGCTGAAATTGCACAGTTTTTTACAGATAACAATCGCACTGCAGAGCAGCTGAATGTGGTAGCTGACAGTTTGTATCACAACTATGAAGCTATCTCCATTATTGACTGGGTGATGGTGGCTACCAAGCTGGGGGCAGACCCATTCCTCTTGCACTGCCACCCAGAACGTGCTTTGACATGCTGCTGCAGGGCTTTGTGCAATCGATATGGTGCAACGCAGAGGACAACGGGGTCCATCTATTCATCCTGACGAGGTGCCATCGAACTGTTTTCGATGCATTCCACAATTTATCACACTTGGGGATGAAGGCATCCACAAAGTTGGTGTCAGGCAAAGCTGTGTGGCTGGGGGTGCAGAAAGATTGTTGTCGGTGGTCTCGGAGCTGCATTCATTGTTAAAAGTGTAAAGTATCTCGACATGCATCGTCCCCTGTGGAAGTTTTTCCTTCGCCATCTGGGAAGTTGGCTCATCTTCATTCTTATATTTTCGATCCCCTACCACAATCTGAGAGCTTTGGTTTCATGGTTACAATGGTGGACAGATTTACTAGATGGCCTGATGTGGTTCCTGTCCTTGACATCTCAGCTATTGCTGCGGTTTCGTCTTGGTTTTCCCAATTTATTAATCCTCAGGTGATAAGATCAGACAGAGGCAGGCAAATTTATTGCCAACTATTTGAGGAAATTTTGAGCTTGTGAGGTTGTAACCATGTTAGGATCACAATAAAAGGATGGTGGTGCAAATACACATCTTCTTCAAAGCTGTTTTATCTTGCTATGCACTGCTGGTGCACTTCCATTAGTGCTACATGGGTAGAGAACCATAGTTAAAAAGGACTTTGGATGTTCTGCCACCAAGCTGGTGTATGGCAAAGCTTTAAAAATACTGGATGAGTTCTTTTCCCTCCTGCCTCCTCCCAGTTTATCAGTTGTGGAGTGTGCTGAGTTTTTGTGGACTTCCAAATGCACATGGACTGTCTCCAACCTATGAATCCTGTGCAGCATGGTACCAGGCCAATCTTCCACCACAAAAATCTCTCTGCATGTAGTTTAGTTTGGTTGAGAGACAATGCAGTCAGATCACCACTTGCTCCTCAGTATGCTGATCACTTTCGAGTAATTGATATGAATGACAAAACATTCATTATCGATAGGATAAGAAGATGGGACATGGTAATGGTGGATCATCTTAAGCCTGCTTTTACTGATGACAACCAACCTATCCCGTCATGTAGGTCCAGGTGAGGAACTGTTCATGGACATCAGGGTCATTTGGATGTGTGCCTATGGGTACCTCCTCATACACAGTCTACCCCACAAGTTGTGGAGACGTAATCTGGCTGAATGATGATGTGCAGGCTTTCATGGGATCACAGTGCATGTGGTTTTTTTACAGTCAATGTAGCTGGTCAACTTTCACCATAGTGATCAACATAAAGGTAACATTTGGCAGTTGCGACTTAGGTACAAGTCTCTAAAATGAGTGTCGGGGTTGGGGGAGGCATTGAGAATCGATGAAGTTAAGGACAGTCATTAAGGTAGAAACAATCCTTGACCTAAGATCTTTGTCTTTTATGCTTTGTTGATTATGATGTTCTTTTCCCTCTCTCTGTTTTGTTATAGTAATGTTTTCTGAGTCTCATGTTGCTGTGTGATGTGAAAGGACGTAGTAAAGTGTTTGTATTAACAAGCTTGTGCGTTAATGGATGCGATATTGGCATCCCCTAAAATAGTTTCTTTCCTGTACATTTGCAAGATCCTGAATTTCTAGTACAAAAATCAATAAACAGCTTCTAGGAAAATTACATCATAGAGGAAATTTTAAAGTTTGTACGTGCTGTCAGTAGTTCAATTTCCAGAACTCAGAGTATATTTAATTAAAATTTATAATAAACTAATAAATAGGAATACATTCAACTTGTGTCTATTTTCACCAAGAAGATTGCTTTTGACTCCTCTAGTGGAAAAGTGGTATTATTCTACTGAAGAATTAATGGATGACAATTTCGTAGTTTGAACAAGGCAACAATACATTTTTTTCTATGGTTTGTGGAAACTATAGTGAGTTGTATCATAAGAATAGATGTAAAATAATGTACTTTTTTATTACCCTTACTGCTGTTAAAAAATTTCTCTCTGCGAATATTGATGTGTTCCCTGTTGAAATCATAGATTATAAATCTTTATGGAGTGAGCATTCAGATGCTTGGAATGAGAATTCTGTCTGCAACATCTCTTGCCGTTCAAGTTACGTGATCTTGGGACGGCACATTTTAGCCCACTTAGCGCTTAGCGTATTTTGAGCGTTATTACTTCACTGGTACAGATAGATCATCTTCAATTGTGCTTCGAAACTTGGTATATGTGTTTTATAGACGCCTTTACAATTTCATACCTGGAAGTGAAATCAGCTCAACGATGGGAGGATGCGGGGCAAAGTCAGGACATGCGGGGACCAAGCAGCAATCGGTATTGTAATTGTCAACTGTCGAAGCTGCGTTGGTAAAGTACCGGAACTTCAAGCGCTGATAGAAAGCACCGAAGCTGAAATCGTTATAGGTACAGAAAGCTGGCTTAAGCCAGAGATAAATTCTGCCGAAATTTTTACAAAGGTACAGACGGTGTTTAGGAAGGATAGATTGCATGCAACCGGTGGTGGAGTGTTCGTCGCTGTTAGTAGTAGTTTATCCTGTAGTGAAGTAGAAGTGGATAGTTCCTGTGAATTATTATGGGTGGAGGTTACACTCAACAACCGAGCTAGGTTAATAATTGGCTCCTTTTACCGACCTCCCGACTCAGCAGCGTTAGTGGCAGAACAACTGAGAGAAAATTTGGAATACATTTCACATAAATCTCCTCAGCATGTTATAGTCTTAGGTGGAGATTTCAATTTACCAGATATAGACTGGGACACTCAGATGTTTAGGACGGGTGGTAGGGACAGAGCATCGAGTGACATTATACTGAGTGCACTATCCGAAAATTACCTCGAGCAATTAAACAGAGAACCGACTCGTGGAGATAACATCTTGGACCTACTGATAACAAACAGACCCGAACTTTTCGACTCTGTATGTGCAGAACAGGGAATCAGTGATCATAAGGCCGTTGCAGCATCCCTGTATATGGAAGTTAATAGGAGTATAAAAAAAGGGAGGAAGGTTTATCTGTTTAGCAAGAGTAATAGAAGGCAGATTTCAGACTACCTAACAGATCAAAACGAAAATTTCTGTTCCGACACTGACAATGTTGAGTGTTTATGGAAAAAGTTCAAGGCAATCGTAAAATGCGTTTTAGACAGGCACGTGCCGAGTAAAACTGTGAGGGACGGGAAAAACCCACCGTGGTACAACAACGAAGTTAGGAAACTACTGCGAAAACAAAGAGAGCTTCACTCCAAGTTTAAACGCAGCCAAAATCTCTCAGACAAACAGAAGCTAAGCGATGTCAAAGTTAGCGTAAGGAGGGCTATGCGTGAAGCGTTCAGTGAATTCGAAAGTAAAATTCTATGTACCGACTTGACAGAAAATCCTAGGAAGTTCTGGTCTTACGTTAAATCAGTAAGTGGCTCGAAACAGCATATCCAGACACTCCGGGATGATGATGGCATTGAAACAGAGGAAGAAAAGCGTAAAGCTGAAATACTAAACACCTTTTTCCAAAGCTGTTTCACAAAGGAAGACCGCACTGCAGTTCCTTCTCTAAATCCTCGCACAAACGAAAAAATGGCTGACATCGAAATAAGTGTCCAAGGAATAGAAAAGCAACTGGAATCACTCAACAGAGGAAAGTCCACTGGACCTGACGGGATACCAATTCGATTCTACACAGAGTACGCGAAAGAACTTGCCCCCCCTTCTAACAGCCGTGTACCGCAAGTCTCTAGAGGAACGGAGGGTTCCAAATGATTGGAAAAGAGCACAGATAGTCCCAGTCTTCAAGAAGGGTCGTCGAGCAGATGCGCAAAACTATAGACCTATATCTCTGACGTCCATCTGTTGTAGAATTTTAGAACATGTTTTTTGCTCGAGTATCATGTCGTTTTTGGAAACCCAGAATCTACTATGTAGGAATCAACATGGATTCCGGAAACAGCGATCGTGTGAGACCCAACTCGCGTTATTTGTTCATGAGACCCAGAAAATATTAGATACAGGCTCCCAGGTAGATGCTATTTTTCTTGACTTCCGGAAGGCGTTCGATACAGTTCCGCACTGTCGCCTGATAAAGTAAGAGCCTACGGATTATCAGACCAGCTGTGTGGCTGGATTGAAGAGTTTTTAGCAAACAGAACACAGCATGTTGTTATCAATGGAGAGACGTCTACAGACGTTAAAGTAACCTCTGGCGTGCCACAGGGGAGTGTTATGGGAGCATTGCTTTTCACAATATATATAAATGACCTAGTAGATAGTGTCGGAAGTTCCATGCGGCTTTTCGCGGATGATGCTGTAGTATACAGAGAAGTTGCAGCATTAGAAAATTGTAGCGAAATGCAGGAAGATCTGCAGCGGATAGGCACTTGGTGCAGGGAGTGGCTACTGTCCCTTAACATAGACAAATGTAATGTATTGCGAATACATAGAAAGAAGGATCCTTTATTGTATGATTATATGATAGCGGAACAAACACTGGTAGCAGTTACTTCTGTAAAATATCTGGGAGTATGCGTGCGGAACGATTTGAAGTGGAATGATCATATAAAATTAATTGTTGGTAAGGCGGGTACCAGGTTGAGATTCATTGGGAGAGTGCTTAGAAAATGTAGTCCATCAACAAAGGAGGTGGCTTACAAAACACTCGTTCGACCTATACTTGAGTATTGCTCATCAGTGTGGGATCCGTACCAGATCGGGTTGACAGAGGAGATAGAGAAGATCCAAAGAAGAGCGCCGTGTTTCGTCACAGGGTTATTTGGAAAGCGTGACAGCGTTACGGAGATGTTTAGCAAACTCGAGTGGCAGACTCTGGAAGAGAGGCGCTCTGCATCGCGGTGTAGCTTGCTCGCCAGGTTTCGAGAGAGTGCGTTTCTGGCTGAGGTATTGAATATATTGCTTCCCCCTACTTATACCTCCCGAGGAGATCACGAATGTAAAATTAGAGAGATTAGAGCGCGCACGGAGGCTTTCAGACAGTCGTTCTTCCCGCGAACCATACGCGACTGGAACAGGAAAGGGAGGTAATGACAGTGGCACGTAAAGTGCCCTCCGCCACACACCGTTGGGTGGCTTGCGGAGCATAAATGTAGATGTAGATTGCGCTTTTTCGTCACAATGTGGAGCTCAGTTTCCGCTTTGTTTATGTTTACACTTTTAAATATTTTTTAGGGGTGAAATTATTCCTTTTTATTTTGTGCAATCATATATTGATTCTTTGTTCATCTTTTAGGAAGCAAAATATTAAATCACCTAAAGGAGAAAACTGTCTCATGCAGACGTGTTTAGAGACAAACAATGGTTTGAGAACCTTCATAAATTGGAGGAAATTAATCAGACTGTCATGTATAAATTTTATCTGCCTATGAGCATAGCGTGAATCTGTATACACTGTCTGGCAATTTACTCAAACACACTTGCAAACTTATCTAGAACTTGTCTCGTAAGCACATGGCCAAGAAATCACAGACATTGGTTCTGCGGTACATGACTTTCATCTACATCTACATCTACATTCATACTCCGCAAGCCACCCAACGGTGTGTGGCGGAGGGCACTTTACGTGCCACTGTCATTACCTCCCTTTCCTGTTCCAGTCGCGTATGGTTCGCGGGAAGAACGACTGTCTGAAAGCCTCCGTGCGCGCTCTAATCTCTCTAATTTTACATTCGTGATCTCCTCGGGAGGTATAAGTAGGGGGAAGCAATATACTCGATACCTCATCCAGAAACGCACCCTCTCGAAACCTGGCGAGCAAGCTACACCGCGATGCAGAGCGCCTCTCTTCCAGAGTCTGCCACTTGAGTTTGCTAAACATCTCCGTAACGCTATCACGGTTACCAAATAATCCTGTGACGAAACGCGCCGCTCTTCTTTGGATCTTCTCTATCTCCTCCGTCAACCCGATCTGGTACGGATCCCACACTGATGAGCAATACTCAAGTATAGGTCGAACGAGTGTTTTGTAAGCCACCTCCTTTGTTGATGGACTACATTTTCTAAGCACTCTCCCAATGAATCTCAACCTGGCACCCGCCTTACCAACAATTAATTTTATATGATCATTCCACTTCAAATCGTTCCGCACGCATACTCCCAGATATTTTACAGAAGTAACTGCTACCAGTGTTTGTTCCGCTATCATATAATCATACAATAAAGGATCTTTCTTTCTATGTATTCGCAATACATTACATTTGTCTATGTTAAGGGACAGTTGCCACTCCCTGCACCAAGTGCCTATCCGCTGCAGATCTTCCTGCATTTCGCTACAATTTTCTAATGCTGCAACTTCTCTGTATACTACAGCATCATCCGCGAAAAGCCGCATGGAACTTCCGACACTATCTACTAGGTCATTTATATATATATTGTGAAAAGCAATGCTCCCATAACACTCCCCTGTGGCACGCCAGAGGTTACTTTAACGTCTGTAGATGTCTCTCCATTGATAACAACATGCTGTGTTCTGTTTGCTAAAAACTCTTCAATCCAGCCACACAGCTAGTCTGATATTCCGTAGGCTCTTACTTTGTTTATCAGGCGACAGTGCGGAACTGTATCGAACGCCTTCCGGAAGTCAAGAAAAATAGCATCTACCTGGGAGCCTGTATCTAATATTTTCTGGGTCTCATGAACAAATAACGCGAGTTGGGTCTCACACGATCGCTGTTTCCGGAATCCATGTTGATTCCTACATAGTAGATTCTGGGTTTCCAAAAACAACATGATACTCGAGCAAAAAACATGTTCTAAAATACCATGTCTCGCTACTGTTCCAACATATAAAGTGCCTCATATTAATGTGACATTTACAATTATACATCTTTTGTACATGCCTATGAAAAGTAACTGTCCTCCTTCCACATAGTCTACTTCTCTTTACATCTGCAGCAACAACAATACTGCACCATAGCTGTTACTCATGTGTGCAGAAACATATAAAACAAGGGGAATACTGTAATATCCAAGTTTCGCTATTACCACAAAATGTAGACAAGCAGCGTCATCCCAAAACCAGATGACTGGCTCGGTTTGATGTTAAGAACATGTGCAATAGGCTATGCTCACTTCATAGATATATATAGGCCTACTCTATGGTAGAGATACTCTACATCTGGGTTTTCACAGACATAATTTTCATACACATGCGACCCCGCACCACCACTCGCATAAGTAAGCTTACATGTGGAAACACCCTTCTTGCACTGTGTCACGCCAGCTTACGCTTAAGTTACGAAAGTTGGAAGGCATTCTACTTTCTTGCATGATGTTGCTTCCATCACTATCACCTACGAGCTTCATCAACTGCCACTAGGTGAATATGCTCTCATTCTGTTCTGGTTCATTCGCCTGCACAGATATAGAATTCTTTGTTTATGAGCATGGAATGTTAGCGTCACGCCAAAAAAAAAAATGGGCTTAGCCTTCAGCTAGATAAATACATACTCTCTAAAGCGGCAAAATATTCTTAAACAATGGAATAAGGACATCTTCATAGTCACTTATTTGTAATGGAATAACACAGAATCTTTTGAAATGATGTAACTGAGAGTGTGAACTTACTGAGAACTGCAGAACAGTCAATTCTGTGAAGAAATTTTTTATGTCAGTACAATGATGATAATTTTTTGCTCTGTAGTACCCTACAGTGAGACTGTGAAACCTACCAGAGTAATGGACCTACCCAGACTCCATCACACTGCCTTTAAGACTCCACATAAACTGTAAATTATATAAAGGAATCGCTATCTTGATATGCCATAACACAGTATCATAAGGTGGGAAATTAAAATAATCCCATTCTATAACTATCCGTTCAGTCAACAGAATAAATCAGTGAACTGAAGGGAACTATGTGCTCTTTCAAACAAAAATGCAAATGAAATGTAAACAGATTATTTATTGTTTTAAACAACTACAGAGTATTGGCATCAAAACTCTACGAAACACAAAGTTAACTGCTGACGACAATTAACATGGTAGGCAAACGGAAGAATGGCTACCATATCGTAGCTGTACATTAAATAATTAATCCGTACTGGATTAATTATTTAATGTACAGCTACGATATGGTAGCCATTCTTCCGTTTGCCTACCATGTTAATTGTCGTCAGCAGTTAGATTTATTTAGAAACTCCTGTGGTCAACTGAATACCACACCAAACGATACAAATACATGAATCCGGTTTAGCCAAGCTGCGGCAACATTACGCTTCCTAACAACCCCCATCTAGTGAACTGTGCTGTTGTGTACTCTCACCAATCTGCTGTGGCGGTGACTCGGAGTGCCATGGTCATAGTGGGGAATTAGAATCTTGCTCGTCGGGACTCGGACCCGTCCAGGTGCCATGACATCTCCAACCAGCAATCTTTTTCCATCCACCACCAAAACAATTGTCCTTTTCTCATTCACCAGCTCCCAACTCGGCAGTTTGCGTCCATCTGGTCGCAAACGCCAATCAGCAAAAATGTAACTATTTTCCGCCAGTAGAGTGTTAATGCCACATTTAACAAATCCCCAGCCTGGAATGTCGTCAGTCATGGACCAGAGTACATCTTTCTAACTAGTTTGCCCTAGAAATTCTCATTTGATGTCAGCCGGAGATGAGCGAATCAGAATGTTGTTTAATGCTTCTGAATTTCCTGAGGGCAAACCAACATGTCGTGCACTCTGTGAGGTCCCTGTTCTCACCTCAGTTCGCCGAACGTTCCAAGGCTTGTACTTTTCCGCCATAAATGTGTCCGAGCAAGCACTTGAAATTCTTACGCTAGACCATATCAAGAAGTGAGTTGTGACAAAGGCCGCAGACTGACTTAGTGCAAAGGACCGATAGGTTCCGTGACCTTACGTCAGTGGCCAATTGACACGAGCAAAACAGCACAAAGCTTTGAGTGCTCATGATACATCTGCCACATTCAGAGCAGTGTGCAGGCTGTGCATTTCTCACGTATTCACAGACTGGGACTGTTAGCCCATTTATCGATGACCGCTGAAATAATATAAAATGCATTTCCCCATAATAAATCAAAGTAATGAGACTTTACGTATATGCAGCTAAAGCGTCCTGCCTATCAGCAGTCGTGATAAGGAGCGGACAAATTTAGTATAAATGTGAGGAGAAAAGTCAGATGGCTTGTATCATTGCAGCATTAGTAATTGTGAGTAAATATTGCGGTGAAATAGAAATTCGAGACGCACGGCCTGCAAATCTTTGTCAAACGGTTATACAGAACCTGTTCCGTAAAAAATAATTAATTTCTGAAATACTTCTAACTTTATATGGCAGCTTCATGATGAAGTGCCAATCATTTCGATAATGGTCATAACTATTGTGGTATTTCACAGATGAGTATCAAATTTGAGAACGTTGCCATCAAAAATAGGGGGCGCTATGAATCTGTGTTTGATGCATATTATACATTCTATTGCTGAGTGTGAAATACAGATGAGGTTTGGAAATTTTCGTAAAACTTTGGATCAATATCTGCTTCCAATCTCGAAAAAATTGAGCATCTGCAGCAACTTCACTTCCGATCGCAACGCGCGGGAATGAAATATTCATAACGCCTCTCATATCTCGTAAACCGCTGGAGATAACGAAACGAGATCTTGGCAAATGATACCACGCGAAGAGGAGAGTACTTTGCCGTATGGTTAAAATACGTAACTTTATCAATCGCTATATAGCAGAAGCTATAGTTTATAATTCTTTTTTGCCGGTAATGTAATTGCTTAAGACTTATCAATAGCCAGTGAAAACGTACGAGTGCGGGATGTAAATAATATTGCGATATACACGATAAAACAAGGTACACTTGTGAAAAATGCACTGTGATTTTCTGAACCAGACGACTATTATTTACACTCACTTGAAAAATTCTGCACTAATACAGTGTATAATATTAAACTCCTCTGCCTTCAGTACCCCAAATAAATATTCTGTAACTGTTTATAGAGCGCCCTCTAGAAAAGCTGAGTACATTCCCCAAGCAAACAATCACTTTTAACTCACCTTTTCTCAGAAACAAAAACAATTATGCGTTGTTATTGTAATGTAAATTTTCTTTCCTGTAAAAATATGGCAGATTTTGAGCATTTAATGAGCCGTGTGCAGGTGTTGACTTTCTCACAAGAGTTGCAAAGAACTTTGCAAGCCTGATTGACAATACTCTGCAGATAAAAGAATTAGCAACAAATGTTTAAGTGAAATTTTAGATGTATTCCTGACCATAATGGTCAGCTGTTCAAAATGCATGCTGACAACTGCAAACAACAGTAGTTTTATCAACAGGACCTTTATATAAGTCAACAGTGAAAATCTACAAACCTTCAGCAGCAGTTGGAATGAGACAATGTGTCACGCTAAAAATGTCAATAATAAATTTAACCTACTTCTAGATTAATTTGTTCCATTGTTTGAAGCTGCATTTTGTAATAGATTTTCATTAAGTGTCTACCTACGTGACTGCAGGAGACAGTGACTCATTAAGGGAATCAAGCTATCCTGTAAAAAAAAAAAAGGGGGGGGGGGGAAATGCTGTATACAATACTATGAATTGTATTAAACTTCAGAACAAGGGACACTACAATTCACATTTGCACTTTAGTAACTCCAGGGATAGATCAGAAATCACTACTGGTGACTACAGCAAGTTAAATTATTTGTAATATGTAGACAGATTACTGTAACATGAGAACAGTAGTATTCAGCATGCTTAAAATAATGTAATTATTAATAGTTTATGTTAGTGTAGGATTATAAAACACTAGAAGTAATGAACTATAATTTATTTAAGTCAGTCATATGTACATCTACTTCCTGAAAATACTGTTACAAAATCCAGGGCACAACATGGTTCCATTACAGAAATAGATCACTATTTCCATCTTAAAAGGCAGCAAGCCTTTTCTTCTTTCAGAATGATTGATTAGTTGTACACATTTGATATTTTGTATTTTGTGAAAAATGACAGTTGCAAAACATGTCAGATGCGTATAACAGGTTACATTACCAGTCTTACTGTCTATCAAATTTAATAATTGTGACTAACAATGACTTATGTTGCTGACGAAAGTATTAACTCAGACAGATTAATAGAGCAACAAACATTTGTTGGAATGTATGCACCATGATATAAAGGTGTACTGGGATGAGGCACTACTGAAGAACATTCAACGAAGTGAAAATGTAGCTAGTCGTTGGAAACTAATAAGTAATGGTAATACTGAGTATGACAACATATCAGACCAACCTCACATTACAGTTGAATACCTGATCCACAACTGAAAGAATTCTTTTATATTGTTACTGCACAGCTATGCAACATTTGTTGAAAACCCTGCCATAAGCTAGAAGTAGGCCAATTTCCTTGTAATGAACTTAGGTGTAAACAAAATAAATCAGAGGAACTAACTCTGGGATAACTAAAGATGTACAACATAAATCAAAACTGTAACAATTTTACACTGATTCCAAATTAAACTGAATGGTGTAGGATATAATGTCCTACACATTCAAATAAAATGCAGCAACATGACACTCCTTAATGTTTGTAAGGATACTCTCCCTCTATATAGGTGGGAAGAACTTTTCCTTAATTACTATATAAACACCACCTTTCACATTATTCCTTTTAGAATAAACTGTTTCAATTAAACTGACTGTATGGAACACCGAAGCTGTATTTTAATGCTGTGAAGTGATTTTCTGTAACACAAGATTCTACAGCTACTGGCAGAAACAGTTCAAGAACACACTTTTCACTCACAAGGGAACCTCCCCATCGCACCCCCCTCAGATTTAGTTATAAGCTGGCACAGTGGATAGGCCTTGAAAAACTGAACACAGATCAATCGAGAAAACAGGAAGAAGTTGTGTGGAACTATGAAAAAAATAAGCAAATATACAAACTGAGTAGTCCATGCGCATGATAGGCAACATCAAGGACAATGTGAGCTCAGGTGCGCAGTGGTCCCATGGTTAGCGTGAGCAGCTGCGGAACGAAAGGTCCTCGGTTCAAGTCTTCCCTCGACTGAAAAGTTTACTTTCTTTATTTTCACAAAGTTATGATCTGTCCGTTCATTCATTGACGTCTCTGTTCACTGTAATAAGTTTAGTGTCTGTGTTTTGCGACTGCACCACAAAACAGTGCGATTAGTAGACGAAAGAACGTGCCTCTCCGATGGGATCCGAAAACATTTGATCGCAAGGTCATAGGTCAACCGATTCCTCCACAGGAAAAAACGTCTGATATATTATATATGACACTGGTGACGGCTTGTGCATCACATGACAGGAATATGTTGCCGACCTACCTAACTTGTACACTTGGCGAATGGGTAAAAAGATTCTTCTACCTTGCCCGATTAAGGGTTTCTTGTGGATGTGATAATCACTCCGAAAAAAGTGATGAAAACATAAAGAGTTTGTCACATAAACTGCAACAAATGAATACAACAGTTTCACAGCCGCACAGTTTTCCCTGTGCTCTGTCAAAACATGTTTTTAACGTTCTCAAATTTTTCCGTGTGTAGACCGTTAAAATCCTGCGTATGTCCAAGCAAATATGAATATGTCCTGGAATTTTGGAGAAATGAGTTGCTTATGTCTTCCCTCATTCGAGGGAAGACTTGAACCAAGGACCCCTCATTCCGCAGCTGCTCATGCTAACCACGGGACCACGGCACTCCTGACCTCACACTATCTTTGATGTTGCCTATCTTGCGCATGGACTACTCAGTTTGTATATTTTGCTTATTTTTTTCATAGTTCCATACAACTTCTTCCTGTTTTCTCGATTGATATATGCTCAGTTTTTCAGGGCCTATCCACTGTGCCAACTTATAACTAAAACTGAGGGGAGTGCGATGGCGAGGTTCCCTTGTCAGTACCAAAGTGTGTGCTGTTATGAAATTTTCTAGCATATTAAACACATGTGCGGTCCAAGCCTGACACACAGCGTCACGCTACCAAGGGGTTTCATAAGGGGGGGGGGGGGGGAACGCAATAAGATTAGTAACAAATTAAGGGTCACAGTCTGGATGAGATGCAAGTTTGGGAATGGAGACCAACTACTGTGTCTGATATTAAACTATTCCAAACTGTGAGTGGAATAAGCAACTACTAGAATGTAACTATGTCTCAGTAAAATAATATATGCAAAGCAATAACTAATTGTTACCCATATGCAACAATACTGACAGCTTGTATCAAAATTTAGATGAACAGCTGTTATGAGAAGTAACTACATTAGGAAACACCCTGGTGTCATTCTGATTCAGGGAAATGGAAGAAATCCATTTTTGGCTTTCCCTTTTGTAGTATTGTAATATTCTACTTTAAGTTTTATATGCCTGCATGCCAAAATAATAGCCTCTAATTACATACATAGTTATAATGAATTACATGAGGTTTAATACAGAATTACTTTAACAGATTTCTTCTTGTTGGGCAGCACATGCTCAACAAATTGAAAGGAAGATGTAAATATTTCTGCACAGAATAGCTGAAAGACATAAAAACTTTACTAGGAAAAACTGGCCCAGTTTCAACCTTAGGCCAGTATCAGGTGCACAGATGGATGTGTACACAAACTGATAAAATTTTACAATGATGAGATTGAAACTAGCCATTAGTGCTGGACAAAGTATTTACTTCAGCTGAATAGTCTGCATGGGAACAGTTGTGACCTTCTGACATTTGAAACTGTTGGAAGCAAATTATCCAAAACTTACAGGCTATATGGACCAAATGATTGTTAGTGTGCATTCAGTTGAAGGTACTACACCAATATGGATTATGGAACCTGCCTCTGCTTTCAGTGGATCAAATACAGTGTAACTGAATGTGTAAGACATAACAGAAATTTCCTGTGACACCTGATAAATGTCCTAACATGTAAACTGTACACAAATTAAAATGTGCTAAGCTTCCGTTTCTTAAAAGAAGCAGTAAAGGTGTCATTCTTTTTCTTAATGTAATTATTTAACAATGCGTTGGTGGATGCTTTGACTAACAACTTCAGTATTTTATCTGCAGAATTACCATTACTGCAAATAAAGTCTGTTAAGAAGAAACTTTTCTTCTGAACAGCATTTATGGTTACATTTTGAACAAGCACCCTTTGACTGTTGGATGACAAAAATTTTTTTCATTAGGGGCAGATATTAATTTCTGTACAGTAATGTAATTGTAAATAACATCATTCACAACATCAGGCTGAGGGAAAAACAGACCACCCCTGTCCAAATTTTTGATTAAACTAAGATGTTGTTCACCATGCAGACACATTTCTTTGTCTAAGAGAAGGTATTTGCTGCACACCTCACACTGCTGTTTCTTCAGTACATTGCGAACACAATACCCTGCTAAATATGTTAATATTGGAATGTATGTTTCTGCCTGCCTGAAATCTTCCTCCAAATACATAATGTCAACCATAAACTCAGAGTCTGTTTGTATAGTCTCTTTTGTGTCATCATTACAATTAAAGATGAACCCTTCTGCAACAGGCAGTTTAGCAAAAGTACTTGAATTCAACATGAGTGGTAACATGTTCTGCATCCTCATCTTCGCTTCCACTTCAAAAATCTGTCTCACAGATATGAGATACTGAGAGCCAGCCATTGATCGGTAACTGCTAAACCTTGCTTCCAGAGAATCAGTTTGAATTTTTCCAGGCAAAAAATAAGTGAAACCGAGCTCTTTAGTACAGTACCTTGCCATCTCAATCAAACCATAGGTTGTGTGTGTCAGAGCTGTATGTGTATCTTCTGAAAGGGTATTATTTTTCAGGCGTAAGTCCTTCCACTTATCGAGCCACACAAGAAACTTTTCCAAAAAAACTAATTTTTCATCATTATTACTTAAAGACAGAGGGCACTGGAAGAGATCATTTAGTCGAACACCTTTGTGAACTGTCTTAACATTTACAATTTTCCACCATGTAAGTATAATTTTAATAAATTCTGCAGTGGTATGGTAATGTAACAAGTTTTTCTGTTCTCCTACAGTTGAAACGGCTTCAGCTGTATATTCATTGAATACCTGCAAAACAAGGCTCACATTCTGTTTCTCAAGTGAATATGGATAAAGAGACTTCAAATAAAGACCATAAGAGTGCTTAAGTAGACCATTACATTCAATCTTATGAAGCTGCCTCAATGCTTCAAAAGATGCCATTAACACCTGACAATCATCACTGCTTCCATCAAATTGTAGATATTTGAGCAAAACTTGAGAGTGCTTTTGATTAACCCAATTATTACATATACACTTAAGGATGTGGACAGAATCAATTATAACAAATAGTGGCTTAGTTGGATGTGGGTAAACTATACTGAGTTTTGGAGGTGAGCTACAAAGTGCCATAGATTTCCTATTTATAGCATTGTTGTCACTAACTACACAAATAACTTTGAAACCAATGTAATAAAGGCCACATAATATTTTCTTCACATACAAAAATAACTGTTCAGCTACAAGGTTTCTCACTGGAAGGACATGCACCACTTCTTTAAAAGAAGACAGCAATGATTGTATCATAAATACATATGCTGTAGTAGCAGCCTTGTCACTATCAAATGCTGCCCCCACAATGTTTCCTCCCTTGTAATCAAAATAAGGTTTAATATGAATTTCATCCATCATTAAAGAAATGGTACAATCACTTTCCTGCAAAGATTTAAATCTTTCCTTAATATACAGGAGCATAGCACCTGCATTTGGTTCATTATGAGGACCATTAGTATATGAGGAACATATTTTCTGTAAAGTTCTTGGATGAGGAAGAATAAGATTGCCAGATGACCTCAAAAATTTATAGGCATGAGGGAAGATAGAATGCAGGATACAACAAAATACAGAAAAGTGAGGATTAAACCTATAGTTTTCCTCACAGCTACATAGCAACTTAACTTGCTCACTTAAGATTTGAATTTGTTTCTGTTTTTCTTCATCTACAGAACTGCACATGTCATTTAAAATGTCCTGTATAAGAAGGAACTGGCTTTTTAATGAATTTTCTTTTGCACTGACTAATTCTTTCACTTTGTCTAGTACTGTAAATAAATCATTCATATTTGAAAGTTTGTGTGATATTTTTCTACTGCCTATCTTTCTTATCTCAGTGTTACTTCGATAGGCAGACAACTGCAAATCATTTGTCACTACAACAGATACAGACGCAGATGGAGCAGGCAATACAGTAAGCAATAGAAATAGGACACAGTCACTTCTCCTAACAATGGTCCATTCACTGGGAATGGTTTCTCTTTCTAGGCACTGCAGAAATGCTTCAAAAGTAGAAAATAACTTCCTCAAATCATACTCTGTTTTGGTTACTATACTGCTTTCAGTGGATCAAATACAGTGTAACTGAATGTGTGAGACATAACAGAAATTTCCTGTGACACCTGATAAATGTCCTAACATGTAAACTGTACACAAATTAAAATGTGCTAAGCTTCCGTTTCTTAAAAGAAGCAGTAAAGGTGTCATTCTTTTTCTTAATGTAATTATTTAACAATGCGTTGTAGAAGATGTTCATTGTCCAATCTAGCTCTCCTTTCCTCTGCACTTTCTCGAGAGCTGGTGGATGGAGTAGACAAATAGCTTGGGCAGCCTGGTAACACTGATGGGACAGCACCCTCTCTAAGCCTTGGTCTTGAAAGCTCGACAGTAAGCTTTGTGCCTTTCACTTCATCATAACATTCCATATGACGGCAGATGTCAGATTCGGTGAAGTGAAGTTCACAAACCTAAAACAAAGTAGTGTGAGTCAGTACAATATACAGCATGATCTACAGATGTGTGTGTGTATGTGAAAGTAAAAAACACTGGACACTCATTCATTTTCCACCAATATCAGCTTGACAGGTCACACCTTAGTGGAAGTACACAAATTATTTAGGCCTAACAGTAATATACCATGTTCTACAACAACATGCATGTTCCATTTTAATATTCTTTTATTAATTAGTACCATAAGCACTAGGAGCATACCTCACCAGGCATCAGTATATGATGAATATACCTGTGAACTTCTTGTGTTACAGCAGTACTATGATATTTATGGAACTATAAGAGTGTAGTTCCTATTATGGATTAAGTGGCACCAAATTTCAGAAATCTGTTGGATTCTGCATGTTAACATAGCAATTATTTTTTAATTTTGACTTTACAGTTTCTTCATTGTCATGGTATAAGAGATATCAACAGCTGCAGAATACTATTTCACTGTGGGTGTTTTTATGCCAGCACATATTAAAACTGTGTCATTGCAGGTAACACTGAATGAGGGTCTTGATATATGCCTAGCAAATATTTCATGTTTGGATAGAACAACAACTCCAAAGCAAACGCATACAAAACACAAAGTTGAAAAGATGCCAACATAAATGACACACCTCAGTAAGACAGTCATGACTATCCAACTGGAAGTATGTTAAGAAGATATCAACTAAACATTCCGTGCCAAGCTGTGCTGTATGAACTAAATGGCACTTGTCATTTCAATTAACCATCTGAAACATTTAAAATACCGGACTGGATGAGTTATTAACGAGAATGTCGTTATGAGGCGGCTCAAGTGATACAGAACGCCATTGAAATCTGTTTGTGAAGACACCTATTCTGCATCATAACCTGAAGTTAGGTTAGGTTGAAAGATAATTATTTGATCGTGGGTTGGCGAATGTCTAACAGGAAAAACTAACACACAGAAAAACAACACAGATATGCTTCATACAGAGAGATCGCTTTTTAAAAATGAAAACAGCAGTTTCAACATTCGTTAGCACTCATGCTAACTAATGCGAGAGTGAAAAAGAACACCCCCTCACAAATAGAGAATAAAACGTATCGGTAATACGTAACAAAATACGAACTGCAGGGAAATTTAAACACGAATAAAAAGTAACACGAGGCACAAATTTATATTTCGTTTTCAAAATCAAAATAAAGCCACTTGAAAACGAATACTAGACCTATTTACTGCGAAATTTTGCTCACAATTTTAGTCAAATGTATCCAAAATGCAAGATATTCCACCAGAAAATAATAATAATTGTACTAGGTATATAGTTTTTACATGCATTAGTGTGCTCAGTGGGTTGGAAATTGTCCCGATGAATCGCTGAAAGCCATTTCCAACGCAGATTCGCATCTTTCGGAAAGGAAAACAACATTACTTTCGGTCCAGTTCCGTAATTTCCACGACACCTTGGCACACAACATTTGTAAACCATGTTCACAGTAGCTTCACTACACGTAAACTCTGTAATCGCTAGTTTAAAGCACGAATATAGCACGCGATCCAACAAAGTAACAAACGTGTAGATAAATGCTTCGAAACACAACATGGTGGCCCGCTTGGAGTGACGTCACGAGCTGCTATGAATTTCGCGCCGCGGCCTTGTCTATAGGTGGTGGTGATCATATGCGGGGAAATAGCCCCAGAATGTGACGTGGCAGCTGTTTTTTTTTTTCTAAACTAAAAATTAGGTATTTAGAAATGCCTACAGAAACGAATACATTTGTTGGAAGAGTTACGTGTCTGCAGGTGATTCTGAAATGCCAGCTGTCGGTTAGTTTGCCATAGCAGACAGCATTTTCGTCTTCGAGTGTTTATTTCTTTTGTAAATGTGTTGCGATCCCTGATTTATCGCTGCGCGAAATATATTTTCAGGCATAACATTTGGGTTTCGTCTTCCTTGTAGTTGACGCTTCTCACTGTTTTAATGCCGTAACTTGCACTATATAACATTAATGCTTGCCCGTATGTTTTCAGTTGTAAAAATATCGAAAGCTGTGCAACAACAGGTAATTTGTGGCGTCTTGTGTCATACCTAGGCTATCTAGGCATCAGTACAGAAAGCCACAAGCGTGTGTGAACCCGGCTTTTAATGTGTGTGTAAGCATACGATTAGAGGGATGCACGTGTAAGAAATTCATGCCTGTGGAAACCTGGCTTACTGCTGCTCCATGTAACAATTTTTCGTATAGTTTTCAGTCTCTTACAGCAATGTGTGTCAACGGCAGCGTCGTAACAAACCAAAATAAATAACTGCGCAATTTTCTTGAGACCGACGTCTACTGACAGTTTCAATAATATTGTACATTATCAGCTAATAATATTATCTACAGCTGTAGATTTCTCGCCTTTGATACTAATTAAGATCACCAGTAATCCACGGCCGCCTATATCATACGCCCCCAGGATTGATAGGGCAAAGTTAGTCGATTGCAGAGTAGAATCAAGTATCGAAGTGCCGAAAAAGTCGACTGCGTCGTGTGTCTTATCAGTGATCATCTGCACTTACGTAATTAAGAAGCCGGTATGCTTGCTCACGTCGTGGGTG
This sequence comes from Schistocerca nitens, assembly GCF_023898315.1. NCBI lineage: Eukaryota > Metazoa > Arthropoda > Insecta > Orthoptera > Acrididae > Schistocerca > Schistocerca nitens. The sequence continues at coordinate 300,962,437 of NC_064615.1, read as the reverse complement.
GAGTAGTTGCTTTTTTGGCATAATGAAACGCGCTTCAAATAATCGAAAATGATAGTAATTCCACGAGTCATTCGAGGGACTGAAATAAATCAGCAAGTTAAAATGGCTGTTTTAACTAGATGTGCTCACTTGACGTAACTGTCAGCTAAATTCCTCAGTGTTTTTTGTTAAAGCAAACGAAAGACTGAAATTTTTGGAATAATGTATTTGGATGCAGTTTTTTCGTGAATAACGTTAATCCTTTGGAGAAAGCTGTACTTCTAAAACTATATCATGTTGTCGCTACGGGAAATTTTATGTTTTTATTCCTGCAAAACATAAATAACGTAAATATTGGAAAAAATCTTCACATTTGAGGCCCACCAAATAGTATTCTAACGAGAACAGAACCAACCAAAATGAGAAATGTGAATCAAAAGTTGTTTGAGAGAATAGGTGACAGATGGTCAGATGACTCAGATGACTATAGGCCTAAACGCGGCTCAAGACTCAGAGAAGTCTCCTGGGACTCAGGATTACCATTCCCGAGTGCGTAAATTGCAGTTGTAATGTGACGAAAATTCCTCTATATGTATTGTATATAGGGAACTAGCTATTGTAACAGTATAACTAGTTTCAAGAGGAATTCCAATTTAATGCTCCACAAGTTATTTTGAAATTAATGTACCAATTGTCTCATTTTTGTATCATAATGAAGCTACTGCCAAAACCTAATATCGTTTTTTTTTAAATGTTCTGTGTTTCGCCTGTTGTGTAAAGCAACTTGTGTGCTGTATTGAATAGTGATATTGGCTGCTCGTAAGCATGGTGTATGTTGAATTGATTGCTCTTTGAAATCACAGGAATAGGTAACAAGTTGTTGTTAGTGCATTGCCATCGAATGTTTTGTGGTTAATGTGCTGTTGTGTCGTTTCGGGTCGACAGAAGCGTCCGATCCCACGCGTCGGCTTTGACCCGTGACGTAAGGGTGTTGTCGTGTGTGACGTCATGACGGCGCGGAGTTTGGTTTGAGTGTGGCTGTCTCCAGTTCTGTTTTATTTTATTTACTTTTCTGATCTGTTCGTTCTATCTCGTGAGATTTTTTTTTAAATTGAAAAACACTTATTACTTATTTTAATTATCTGTTTCCTCCAATTTCTGTTTTAGTTTATTATATTTATCTTTCTGTAACAGAAGAAATATTGAATTTAATTGATGAAAGGAGAAAATATAAAAATGCAGTAAATGAAGCAGGCAAAAGGGAATACAAACGTCTCAAAAATGAGATCGACAGGAAGTGCAAAATGGCTAAGCAGGGATGGCTAGAGGACAAATGTAAGGATGTAGAGGCTTGTCTCACTAGGGGTAAGATAGATACTGCCTACAGGAAAATTAAAGAGACCTTTGGAGAGAAGAGAACCATTTGTATGAATATCAAGAGCTCAGATGGCAACCCAGTTCTAAGCAAAGAAGGGAAGGCAGAAAGGTGGAAGGCGTATATAGAGGGTTTATACAAGGGCGATGTACTTGAGGACAGTATTATGGAAATGGAAGAGGATGTAGATGAAGATGAAATGGGAGATAAGATATTGCGTGAAGAGTTTGACAGAGCACTGAAAGACCTGTGTCGAAACAAGGCCCCGGGAGTAGACAACACTCCATTAGAACTACTGATGGCCTTGGGAGAACCAGTCATGACAAAACTCTACCATCTGGTGAGCAAGATGTATGAGACAGGCGAAATACCCACAGACTTCAAGAAGAATATAATAATTCCAATACCAAAGAAAGCAGGTGTTGACAGATGTGAAAATTACCGAACTATCAGTTTAATAAGTCACAGCTGCAAAATACTAACACGAATTCTTTACAGACGAATGGAAAAAAGTGGTAGAAGCGGACCTCGGGGAAGATCAGTTTGGATTCCGTAGAAATGTTGGAACATGTGAGGCAATACTAACCTTACGACTTATCTTAGAAGAAAGATTAAGAAAAGGCAAACCTACGTTTCTAGCATGTGTAGACTTAGAGAAAGCTTTTGACAACATTAACTGGAATACTCTCTTTCAAATTCTGAAGGTGGCAGGGGTAAAATACAGGGAGCGAAAGGCTATTTACAATTTGTACAGAAACCAGATGGCGGTTATAAGAGTCGAGGGGCATGAAAGGGAAGCAGTGGTTGGGAAAGGAGTGAGACAGGGTTGTAGCCTCTCCCCGATGTTATTCAATCTGTATATTGAGCAAGCAGTAAAGGAAACAAAAGAAAAATTCGGAGTAGGTATTAAAATTCATGGAAAAGAAGTAAAAACTTTGAGGTTCGCCGATGACATTGTAATTCTGTCAGAGACAGCAAAGGACTTGGAAGAGCAGTTGAACGGAATGGACAGTGTCTTGAAAGGAGGATATAAGATGAACATCAACAAAAGCAAAACGAGGATAATGGAATGTAGTCAAATTAAATCGGGTGATGCTGAGGGGATTAGATTAGGAAATGAGACACTTAAAGTAGTAAAGGAGTTTTGCTATTTAGGGAGTAAAATAACTGATGATGGTCGAAGTAGAGAGGATATAAAATGTAGACTGGCAATGGCAAGGAAATCGTTTCTGAAGAAGAGAAATTTGTTAACATCGAGTATAGATTTAAGTGTCAGGAAGTCGTTTCTGAAAGTATTTGTATGGAGTGTAGCCATGTATGGAAGTGAAACATGGACGATAACCAGTTTGGACAAGAAGAGAATAGAAGCTTTCGAAATGTGGTGCTACAGAAGAATGCTGAAGATAAAGTGGGTAGATCACGTAACTAATGAGGAGGTATTGAATAGGATTGGGGAGAAGAGAAGTTTGTGGCACAACTTGACTAGAAGAAGGGATCGGTTGGTAGGACATGTTTTGAGGCATCAAGGGATCACAAATTTAGCATTGGAGGGCAGCGTGGAGGGTAAAAATCGTAGAGGGAGACCAAGAGATCAATACACTAAGCAGATTCAGAAGGATGTAGGTTGCAGTAGGTACTGGGAGATGAAGCAGCTTGCACAGGATAGAGTAGCATGGAGAGCTGCATCAAACCAGTCTCAGGACTGAAGACCACAACAACAACATTTATCTTTCTGATCTGTTCGTTCTATCCTGTGAGATTTTTTTTTTTAAAGACAAAAAACACTAATCAGCTACTGAAGCATCTTTATCCTCTATGGGTTGCAGAGGTTACGACCCCTGGGGAGGTGGGTGGGTATTCATGCATGGCTGTCTTCACTTACACGTTGTAGCTACCCAAAACACCCCATTTCCCCCGCTTGTCCCGTTAGTGTCATTAGGCTTCTTGTGGAAAGTGTGTGTTTGTTTTTGTTTCCGCCATATTTGTGACGTCATGGGTCAAAGCAGACGGGCGGGATCGGACGCTTCCGTATTTCCGTGGTTTCTCTTGCCGGTAACTATTTAACAATATTGCATTTCTTAGTAATTAGGTAGGTGACATAGCATCTCTTCTCTATCTCAGCTTCATAGCAACTTTGTGGTAGGAATTCCTGGAGTGATTTTTGTTTAGCTATTCTCCGCCAAGAAGCCATGTCTATAAATAATCGAAGCCACATTCATATACCTAATGAACACCAGCATTATATGAAACAAAAACTAAACAATTATTTGTGTAATGCCAGAACTCTGGCAGGGTGATAGGAATACACAATTATAGCTGGCAAATCAGCAATACTGCTCTCTTATGACAGAGAATGAAGCAGTGATCTGTCAGCAGGCCAATGTCTTACAGGATGACAGTACAACAGAGTTCAGTTTAGCGTATACGGGTAGAGGCTTTATTGAAACAATATGATATACCATGTTGAAAGTGGATGAGGTTGTCTGTTAGAAAAAGTAAGAATCTGAAAGTAATTTGCTTTATTTTACCTACATATGGCAGAAGAGTTGCCAAAACAAAACAAAAAAGAAATGTTTTTATGTGTCACACTCAAAACAGATTCTTTTAAATGCCATTAGCGAATGGAATAAATGGGAAATTAATACGATAATGGTGTATTGTGATGGTTTACAGGAAATTGGTTGAGTAAAGAAGTTATTTCCCTGTTCACATTTTTATCTTTTGTGTTTTAAATTCTTCACCACATATGTCATTTCTATGCAATATGAGCATATATGCTTATCCATTAGAATTGTTAATTTATTTGTCCAAGAATCATTTGACAGTTGTATAGGATGGATCAGCTTAATAAAAAGAAAAACTCTTACAGGTCATATATACAAATATAAATAGACAAGCGTGTTTATTGAGCTGAGGAATGCCTGCACATCTTATTCCAGTCTGTCACTGGCATATCCTTCATTTGCAGAGGCAGAACCACATCTCTAAAGACAGTCATGTTGTATGTCAATTCACTACAAATGCTTCAAACATTATTTTACTCTGTTATTGCCACAATCATGAGAACAATTTCCAGTGTAACTAGTTATATAATGAAATGTTTTTGTTATTTTGTAAACAGCAGAGTAAAATAATAAGTCAGTCACAATATCCACTGACAGAGTTTCATTTTTTCTCAACTACTGTACAACTTGTCATGTGAGATAACTACTTATAAGCTGCCCACTACCCACCTGTATCATTGGTCACTGACAGACTTTGGTAAAGAACCAAACTGCCCATCCAGTCACAGAGCATACTAGCCTACAATGGGTGCTTCACTACCCTCAGTGTATTAATCCACCAGAACGACACCCATGCCTACCCCATTTTACATCACTAGTGAGAAATGATCTTGATGTGGCGGTGAGGTTAACAATACATTTATTTATCAATTTAATCCTCAGCTTTGTTTTGGTGTTTCACTAGGGAGAATGCACTGGGGAAGCTACGAAAGTGACAGATCAGTCTGTTCCTTGGGGTTGTAGATTATGTAGCCGAGACAAGAAAATTGTGGAATGAAAGAAAGATTTGTGTCCTCCAGGCATAATTAGACATGGCACATTTTGAATTTGATAGGTTGAAGGGGGAAAGAGACAATGGGAGCTGGGAGAAGGTGACAAGTAATAGGCAAAAGGAGAAAACTTAAGAAATAACATTTCAAATTCTGGTTAGCAATCAGTTTAACTTGTTACTGTAAGTAGGGGATGGGCCTAAACCAGTTTTTCGGCTTAATAGGATGCAGTGGACTTGTAGGAATGACTTTAATGCTAGCTCAGTAGAAAAATCACGTAGAAAAAAAGAATCTGTCTACTTGGGAGCAGTTACAGAAGAGGTGAAGGCCAATTGCTACAGGGAGAGCAAGGTGTAGAACACCAGGTCACAAGCACTGTGAAACCTAGTGCCAAACTTAGCCAGGTGACAGAGAACATAGTGGCCTTGTGCACGGATTTTGATGGCAAGCATAAGGTACTCCTAGTTGAAGGAGCAGGGTACAGCTTAGCTAGCAACTTAGAATATAGCATTAAGGATGACCTGGAGGAAGTAGGAGTAGCAACAGCACATACTCATGTGGGCTTTATTGAGATTTTGCAGCAACACAACCAGTCCTGGTTTAACACGGTTGTTAGCTGTGTGGAAAAAGAGCTGGGCTAGTTGTTTTTGACTGAAACAAAGTCACATATCTGTTCCTTGCCTGTTGCTGTGATTGGTAGTTGGGGATACACTAATCATGGCTACCACTTGAATAGGAGAGGAAAGATAAAGATTAGCTGTGCACCTCGCAGAAAGTGTAAGGGGGGCTGCAAGCATGTAGAAAATCTCTAATTGTTGGAATCAAAGGGACACATTCTTTAGGTTAGAGTCACGTTGCAGATTGACAGTACTGAAATAAATTAAAGGGATGTGAGACAATAATACATTTAACAGTTTCCAGGAAAATAAAGTTAATTTGTTTCATCAGAACATTAGAAGTCTGAAAATCAAGATAGATCAGCTTATTGTATGCCTAGAAGATGTGGAAAATTGTTCCATCAATCTCTGAACATCATGTAACCACAGTGATGGAGATATTACATACCAGGGATTATAGATCTGCATCATTTTTCATGTAGAGTCAACATGGAAAAAGAGCAGGAGTTGCAACATATATAAAAGTTGGACACAAAGTGAAAAATTCTAAAACAAATAATTTTTGTGTTGATCGGAACCTAGAAGCATGTGCTTGTGGGTTGTCACTGCAGAAGACTTCTCTGATAACTGTAACAATGTACAGATCCCCTCTAGGCAACTTTTAGCTATTTGCTGCATTACTTTCAGCTATTAGATGCATTACTGAGCAACCAGTCAGACAAGAAGAAACAGTTAGTAGTTTGTGGAGATTTCATTGCAGATTTCTGAAAAGACACAGACAGGAAAAATGAACCAGAATTATTATTTGGGTGTTTCAGAATAATTTCAGTAGTCACTTTGCCAACTCCTGTGCAGCAAAATAGGACACTGACTGATAACATTTTTTATAGACAGTGCTCAGACTGAAACAATTAATGTGTACCATATTGGTAATGGACTATCTGATCATGATGCACAAGTAATGGAAATAAATAGTATGACACTTTATAACCCTGAAGCAAGCTCATACAAAGCAGTGAGACTTCATAATGAGAACAGAATGCAGTGTTTTAAGAGTAAACTGAAAGGGGCTGTGGGGGGTGAGGAATGTGTAGAAAGAGATGCCAATGTCAAATTCAGTATATTCCTTAGTAAATTTGTCTCAATATTTGGAAGTCACTTCCCTAAAAAATTATTCAGAGCATCTATGAAAGGAGGGGGGGGGGGGGGTAAGCTGTGGATAACTAAGGAAATTAAAATCTCGTGTAACAGGAAAAGGGAAATTTATGTAGAGGCCAGAGTAAGTCAAGATCTGACATGACTTGCATACTACAAAAAGTAATGTAATATTTTAAGGAAAATCATTAAAATGTCCAGAAGTATGCATGTTCTGACAGAAGTAAACAGTGTAGATAACTTGATTAGAACTATATGGGACATTGTCAAACAGGAGACAGAACAGGAGTACAAAATTCCATAACAATAAACTAAATGACAATTTTGTGGCTGATAATTCATCAGTTACAAGTACATTTAACAATCACTTTCACTGCTATGTTTTAGCAGTAAATGTGGGATTAAACGGTTTAGTTGAAAAAGCAAGAGAATGTATTAAAAATGTCACTCCATAAAACTTTAAGCATCTAGAAGTAGCACCAACATCCGTCACTGAAATTAATACAATTATAAAAATACTAAAATACAAAAGCTCTTGTGCAGTTGATGAAATTTCAAACAAAATTTTGAAAAGTTGTTCCAACATAATAAGCAATGTCCTTATTGATATTCGCAATTTTTCATTGGCACAGAGAATTTTTCCAGATTGGTTAAAATATACAATTATTAAACCACCTCATAAGAAAGATAACAAGATGGATTTCAATAATTATCATCCAATTTCCTTACTGACATCTTTTTCCAAAGTATTTGAGAAAGTGATCTACTCAAGAGTAGCCCATACTTAACATTCATTGAGCAAACGTGGTACTCAAAATGTGCTCTCCTTAAATATTGAAAAAAAGAAAAAAAAGCACACACTACATTTATTTCTATGCAACAGTCATATAGACTGATGAAAACTTTAACTGGTGGAAGCATATTCCTGAGCTTCACAAACAATTAAGTGCAGCTACTGTTTCTCTTCGCATAATTGCTAATCTTGGAAACAAACATATGAACCTTGTGACATATTTTGCATGTTTCCACTCAATAATGTCACACGGAATAATTTTCTGGGGCAACTCATCACTTAGGAAGAAAATATTGATTGCACAAAAGTGAGTAGTAAGAATAATATGTGGTGTTCACCCATGGACCTCTTAAGGGGAGAAGGGGAGTAGCCATTTTAACTGTGCCATCACAAACACATATTAGCTAATGAAATTCATCTTAAATAATCCATCATAATTTGAGAAGAACAGTGATATATATACCTACAACACTAGAGGGAAAAATAACCTTCATTACTCACTCTTAAAGCTGTCGGTGGCTCAGAAAGGAGTTCAACATGAAACAATAAAAATTTTTGATAATTTGCCCAATAACATAAAATGTCTGACATGTAGCGAAGCAAGTTTAAAATCATTTCTCGTGGACAACCCCTATTCCATTGACAAAGTTCTACTTCGAAATTGCTCGACTGTAAAAATGAAAGAGAAAAAAGAAAATTAAATTAAATGTAGGACTAAAAATAATGTGTGTTCACTAATCTTAACATTAATCATGTGTACATAACCTGTAAACTGAGTTGTTCCACATCATTTCAATAAAAGAATCTTTCAAATGATCTGTGGAATATGTAACTCACTATCAGATCATTTCACGCTCTCCAGTGTTTTTCCAGTGAACAGCCTCCTAATCCGAAGTGCACTGCCAAAACCTCTCTGAAAATACTCACTCACTACTACAGTAGGCTAGTCATTGGACATATGTGGCTGCAGGCTTTCTCAGCATATTCCAGTGATAAAGTCTTCTCAGGTGATCAGCCGAGTGGTGGCATTGTCAAATTTGATGTACAGGATTGAAGTTCAAATCAGCATACTAAAGCAATAGGTCTTTTTTCTTAATTTTTAGACATTTACCCTTTATTTTTGCTTTTTGCCAAAATTCAGTAGATTTGGCACCCATCTTGCACAAATGTGTTCCATAGCCACTTTTTTGTGTAAATGTTCTTATGGCAACAGTGATTTCATTGCACTTTTAGTTGATAATTTTTGCGTATCAGATGGTGCACTTCCTCAGTTGTTGCAGTTCTCACATGTCCCAGGTGAATTGTCTTTAAGAGCAGGATCACACACAAATTCAGCAGCTTGTGTAGGAACAGATTCCTTAGAAACCAATATCAACTTTGGATGAATTTCGATTAATAATAAATTTTTGTTAGTTCAGCTTATCCATTTGAATAAAATTGACAGACATACTTTAAAAGCTGTCCAAACAAAATTTGCATGCAGATCAAAGCATCACATGATTTCAGCATTTGTAATTGAGAAAATCATGTGTGGTAAAATTAAGTTGGACATGGGTGTGAATTTCCAGCAAGTTATGAATGCCACACATTGTGCACTGAAGAAGAAGAAGTCAGAGCAGGGATGTTTAAAAAACTTAGTCCCGACAGCGATGTATGAGGCTAAAAGCACCCCAAACCATAAAGGACCAGTTAAAGCACTGCAGGTTCTGCTTATACCCAAGCCATCAGGTGGAATTACCCCCGTTGTCATTCCTGACCCCACAGGTCTTTCAGTGTTTGGTTAACTGAGTGGTGGTGCTGTGGCTGTTGCCAGAAAAGTGAAGAACACACATAACTCCCAGGAGCAGCTAGAGGAGGCAAGGAGACATAACTGCATGCTACAACATTCACCAGTATACCAAGAAGAAAATCTCATTAATATCAGTTCCATGTGAGGCCAATAAATTTTCTCCATGTCTTAATAGTTGCAGTTATTTTTCTGTGCACACGTACCTGCACCGTTTTCCCAGTGACTGCCCATCTACTGCTTCTTTTGGAAAGAAAATAATAATACAGCTGATTTTCTTCCACAATACAAGCCTGTATGAGGGGCATTCAACAAGTAACGCAACAAATTGTTTGTCTCAGCCAATTTTGGTTCAGAAAAATTGTAAGTTTGTTTGCAGCATCCTTAAACATTCCTGCATCATCTCGTATATTTCTAGTAACTCTCGGTAGGTGGCTATACTACTATGTCTTCAAAATTATATTTGCAACTAAAGTGCATTCTAAACAAAGAGCAGCTACTCTTTTAGCGGAAAATGAAGCCATCACAAATATTCACAGGCTTTTTGAGAATGACTAGGGATAGTGGGCGCTGGATAGAAGCACAGTGTCACCAGGCAAAGTGTCTGTCGTCAACAGAACAAGGAGAAGGAAATCTGTCTTATCGACATGCGCAGGCCAGCCACATACAGCTATGATGCCTGCAATGTTGCAGTGTGTGGAAACACTTATTTGAAGTGACTGATGAAAGACAGTTGCGCAGCACAGTGCTCGACTTAACATCTCTGTTGGTAGTGCTGACTCACTTGTGCACCAGTCATTATATTCAAACGTTTGTGCCTGCTGTGTTCCCCAAAACCAATCTGAAGTGCATAAAGATTAAAGAAGGGACGTCTGTACCAAATTGCTTGATTGTTATGAAGCTGAAAGAGAGGTTTTCTTATCAAACATTGTCACAAATGATGCAACATGAATTCCCCATTTTTTTTCTGGATTTCCTTCATAGAATCAGTTCAAAACAGTACCTTCAGCTGGTGAAGTCAGCTCTTTAGTCATCTGGAACTTTGAATGGGTTATTCTGTTCGATGTGCTCCTTCACTATCAAATTATAAACTTTGTAGTCTATCACAAGACTCTTCAGAAACTGAAGAAATTATTACGTGTTCATGGCTGCAAAAAATGTGAACACACTTCTCTTTCTCTATGATAACATAAGGCCAAGCAGAAGTCTGTACACTCGAGCAGAGATCAAAATTTGATTGGCTATTCTTCTCCATCTGCCTTACAGCCCAGATCTTTCACATTCTGACTTCCATCTCATTGGCCCACTGAAGAACGGACTGTGTGGGAAGCTCGAGAACAGTTACGGAAAAGTTACTGTTGCAGCTAGAACTTGGCAGAGATCAAACCAGTAGGATAGTATCTTGATGGCATATGTGCTTTCACATTAAGGTGGCCATAGAACTGAACAAAGATTAAGTTGAAAAGTAACATTTTGTAGCCAAAGAACTGGGGGAAAATACTGTGTATTTAAATCATGAATAAAACTATCCTGCCTTGAGAAAAATCATATGTTGCATTACTTATTCAAAGGCCCTTGTACTTCCTCTGTGACAATGTCATCACTGATGAGACATTAAACCTTAATCTTTTCCCACCCTTTTAGGGTGTATCCCTATGTGCAAACACCAGTATTGTTCGTTAATAGAATCTGTAGCCTTGTCCTAAAGTAGTTCAGCTCACAGAGAAAATTAAGGAGGAGTTGTTATTCAGGAATTCTTTTAATTTGTTTTTAAATGCTGGTTGGCTATCTGTCAGACTTTTAATGCTATTTGGCAAATGACCGAAGATTTTTGTGGCCACATAATTAACCCCTTTTTGTACCAAAGTCAGATTTAACCCAGAATAGAGAAGATCATTCTTTCTTCTAGTGTTATAGCTATGCACTTCACTATTATTTTTGAACTTGTATGGGTTATTAATATCAGATTTCATAGGTGAATATATGTATTGCAAAGGTACAGTGAATATCCTGAGTTCCTTAAATAAATGTCTGTAAGGTGATCTTGGATGGGCTCCAGCTATTATTCTGCAATGAATACTTTTTTTCTTAATGATTAGTTACTGCAAAATGTGATACCACATGAAAGCAGTGGATGAAAATAGGCATAGTAGGATAATTTACTGATATGTTTGTCACTGTTATTTGCAATAACCCTAACAGCATAAGCAGCCGAATCTGAACATTTCAGCAGATCATAAATGTTTCTGCCTTAGCAACAGAATTCTGTTCAAAGTCTGTATTAGTCAATGGTGTTATCCCATTTACTGCACAGAACTGGCCTTCTGCAGGTATAGATGAGCAGCAACAGGGATCTGTTTTTCCCCACACAACATTGGCAAAGAAGGGAAAATGAAGCAGTGCTTTCTACTGCACCGCCAAAAAGCTTCAGACTTGTGCTAATTCTAAATTAGATAGGCCCTGTTAAAGAAGTGATCGGATAGTACCTTCTTCAAACCTTGATTATGCTGCTACTAGTTGCTTTATATAGGAGGACTGACGTGTGGAGAAGTACGTAAAAAAGATGGAAGGTTGCTTTGTTTTTGACATATAGAAAGATGAGATGTTTATCCATATTGCTGTTACTGACCTTACAGTATCATATGAAAAATAAAGATTATTTTAGCTTTTGAACACTCTCATACCCCTGGAATTAATGTTAGTGTATAACCATGTCATTTTCACTGTTTTAGGAAGTAATAGGTCAGCACAGAAAATCCCTAAGAAAATTGAACTTAACTAACTGCATTATGGTCTCAGGTAAAACATTTTTTACCTCATCTTGGACATTGATTTATTAATGTGATAAATACCAAGTTGTACCATGATAGAGTCCACACATTAAAGTGTGGTTCCCCCATAAATGCCTTAGAAAGTCATTTCAAGTTTGGAGAAAAGGATGGGCATACTGCCTACACTAGGACCATACCTAATAATTCACTGTGGTGCTAAAATCAATCTTTGTGTTGACAGAAGTTGTACTTTGTCATGAGTCATGCTTGGTTAGCTTATTCCATAGGACACAATCTGCACAAGCCACAAATCACAATTCAAATCCATAGGAAAGTTTCTTTTCAGTATATATTATGTTGCAGTATAGGAGAGTGAAATTTGGTTCAATATTGTTATTTCAGACATCTTAATCAGTTTCTCCATCTTTTTCAGAACTCTCAGGACCATTTTCAGCAGTTATTGTTGGCCTGGTGGCAATACTTTGCTACAAAAACTCAGTTGATGGTGAATTTGTATTTGACGACACTGAAGCCATTGTGAATAATGAAGATTTGCGGCCTGAGACTCCAGTTTGGAATTTATTTTTCAATGATTTTTGGGGGACGAGACTTACAGACAAGACTAGCCACAAGTCATACAGACCACTGACTGTCCTTTCTTTCAGGTACAAAAAAAAAAAAAAAAAAATACTCTTCATTTGTTTATATGTGTCATTCTATATCTATATATACTTATGTATTAGAGATTCTGTATAATTTGTAGATATGAAACAACTATAGACTGGCATAAGTTTTCATGTACATTTCCTTTTTAATGATTTGTTATTGCTTATTGCTTATCCATACACATTGCATTCACACACACACACACACACACACACACACACACACACAAAATACCATCTAACTGTAAATATATGAGATTATATTGCAAGTTAAAGAGGATGCAAATTTATTTTATAATACTCGTGCCCCGTGATTTCTAAGTGCCAGGATGCCCTACTAATCTACACCTTCAGTAATTTATAAAATGGTCAGCCACCATATTTTCAGATAACCTAAGTGGGCTGTGCAAGAAAATTCAGTATACGGTACTAGGAAGTATCAAACAAATTGTCAAGAGGTTTGGTAACTTGCCATGTATTATGCTCACAGTCCAATGAGAATGATCAGGGTATCACATTTCAGTTTGATTTATACCTCAGTCTATGTTCAATATTTAGTATAATGGTGTTCAGTAAATCTCTGGGGAGAAAGTGAAGGGGGCTTTAAAGAATCAAACAAAATTTAAAAGTAAAGCTTCAGACACACTCAAATGTTGTCATAAGAGGCACGCAAAGCGGTAAATGAAGAGATAATTTTGATGTCATTGATCAAAGTATAGAGTGAAAAAAAGAAAGAAGGTTAGAGTTCAATATTCTGTCTACATTTATACTTGACAAGCAAATATTAATGGCACTCTGAGCAATTCCACTTGCATACAGAACAAGGGGAAAATGCATTTTTACATGTACTAAATTCTCCTATCTTATGCTCATGGTGCTACAAAGATTTTGTAGCAAAGCAAGCTAGGACCCATTCCCATTTTGTTTTGTTATTTGCATCCTTTAATGATTGAATTTTTTTTCTTCTTAATTATCATTAGTGTTACTGAGAGATGTGCCATAAGATATAGCTCTCATTCTTTAATTCTGAGTATAACATCAGGCCCAACTTTACTAAATTACATTAGTCAGAACAATTTCCTAATTAATTTGAACAATTTCAAGAAAAAAGTTTTGCTAAAGTTCAGTTCACTAAGCTAACAGTCACTATTTCCTATTCCAGTCACATTGTTGACATGTAAACATATGAAATCACTATATTACTGATCAAGTTAGGAAAACAACCCATAGACATCATTAAAGTATTCAAGAAGCTAATTTCCATAACATTGTAGGAACATCAGCACTTAATTAGTGTCCAGTTAATTAACACTTTTGTGTATGGCATCATTTAATTAGCTGTTTATCCAGTTTCATCGTCAAGAAGGCTTATTTCAATTTTAACTCTTATTGTAACATGAAGTTCAGACCAAAACCAATTTTTCTGCACTATTCAATTAATTTGAGATGTAAAATTCTAATTGTAAATCATCAAAATTACATGTTTAACAATGTGAAACTTTAGTAGCCATGTTTGCAGAGCTAATATAGACACTGGGCCTAATGCCATTTTAAGTCAGTCTGTTACGAGATTTTAGTGTGAACTCGCATCAGTCAAAAGAGCCATAATGTACTTATGCAATAATGTGTTTAACTTAATATGAAACTGGACTGTGTATCAGAACTGTTAATAACATATGTGAATTAACTTGAATATGAAAGACAGTCAGTGCCTAGATTGTGAGCACGAAATCCATGTCAATCTGAACTGTAATAATGTAATGGTGCAATGATATGTTGTCATGCATAAGACAGTGTACAGTGAAGTAGGACAGTTAACAATGGTTGCTGATCAATTTGAATATAAAAATGCCATACACATTGGTCATCTGAGTGAGACTGTTGTTGGATGGTTAGGTTAGGTTATACTGGACAGTGACTATTGTCTAATTAGAAGGCACAGTACGTGCATACCAGATAAATGCAACTTAATTGCATAATTAAGACATGGACTGGCCATAACTAATTCAGTGAGGGGGTCTGATTTTTGTATATTTTTCGCCATGATCGCTGCCTCCGAAAAACTAAAAGCTGATGTGTGGCCAGGTATGTCACATGTATGGTGGAGACAATGTAGCTACTGCACAGTCTTCCTCTGATGTAGAATCCTCAAATTTATCCAACAAGTTTTCACAAGAACACTTTGTCCTTTCTTCCAAAAAATTCCATTTAATTTTTCTAGTAAACTTAAACACTTATGATCCTAGTGTCACATGTCTGAATTTAATCTCATGTCTGCTGTGACAGGTACTTAATGATGACTCAAGACACTGGAGCAGTACTGTAAAATTGATTGAGCTAGCATTGTGCATACAGTTTCCTTTACAGATGCCCCACACTTTCATAAATGTCCCCCAACAAACTTAAACTACACATATTTGAAGGAAATATTTTACAATTTGCCTGAAATGAGGAAAAAATCAGTCCATGTGATGGAACAGGAATTTGCATAATCCCTTTCGCAGTTTAAAGTCATAATCATTTTACTGCCATACTTGTTCATGACACAAACATTATCAGCTTCTTCAGTTGGCCCCAGCTGGAATCTGTATTTTTTAATTTTTGTTTTTTATTCCTTTTATTGATTGCTTGCTGATTTTGTAGGTGGAATTACTGGTTATCTGGAGGACTGAAGCCATGGGGATTTCATGTGACCAACATATGGCTGCATGCTCTTGCATCTGTACTACTTTTACCATTCTGCGACATACTTTATGGTGGCGGATGTCCAAGAGCATCGTTCCTGACTGCATTGCTTTTTGCTGTCCATCCTGTGCATTCAGAGGCTGTGAGTTATCAAGTACTTTTATTTCTGCAGATGCCCAGTTGGTTAAAATTTGTTTTTGTGCTTTTTGTGTTACCCTTCATATGTGAACAGTTTCATATGTAGTAAGTGCATGTTAAATCCTTCAAAACAAAATTATTTCATTATAATGTGCTACATTATTATTGGATCCTAAGCTGTAATATACTACTTATGGTGAAGACCTTAAAATTGTTGACTGGCAAACACAGATTGAGATGCTGTTGTTAGAAAAATAAACTTTGATATGGTTTCTCTTAAAACACTAAACACTTTGGCTACCTTGGCTATGGAAACACCCACCATAAGAGTACCAAAAATTTGCCCACAGTTGAATTCACTTTGCACCAACATAATGCACTTACAGCTACACAGAACCTGTTCTGACCATGGTTGACACTTGCAGCCAGTTGAAGGCATTGCAGAGGTGCTATTTGTGGTCAAGTATTTCCTGTGGTCTTTACATTTTTTTTGTTCAACACCAATAGGTTTTCACAAGGTGAATGTTGAATGGTCATGCTTTATTGTCTTAAGATGTGAATCCATCACTGAAATGTTGACTGCATTCCTGTATAATGGGATGTAGGATTGTGTCGTGATACAAAAAAAAATAGTGATGAGAGGTGTCCAGCATCCAAACATGGTAGCAATTGAAAACATGACTGACCTAAATCCCGTTCGAAACTGTGGGACTTCTTTGCCTAAAGTATGCATTGTTATTTAACCACCCATACATTCTTTTATGACAGTTGTCAGGTATCAGACAAATTCTTCACTTGACAATGAAAAAAGCTCAATGCCATTGATCCAGATTCCATCCCAGTAGTTTCCTTGGCCACCTCCTTCTCGCACCACAGCACTGCTGAGTTTGTACTGCTATTTTTAATGGACACGCAGAGGTCAAACTGATGATGTGGAGACAGTTGCATACTGTCTGAGTCAGCACAGCCTTCTGAGTCACCTCCAAAAAGTATTGCACAGTTTTCTCCTGTTCTCCTTAAAGTTTGCACGAGCTATAATTTCTTGGTAGCTTTCTTCAGCTGGTGTTATGACACCTTCACAGCTTCAGTGTTCTGTATCTCATGATAGCAGTTCAACATATAAATTCTTGTGCAACAGCCCTTTTTACAGTAAAGTGACAATACACACTTGATCTTATTTTGAAATGAACCTTCAAGTCAACCCTAGGCACAAAGTCTTGTTCACATTTGGAGATTACATGCTTCCTACTATACTGCACCAAGACTGCAGATTTACTCTTTTTTCTCCATTACACAGGTGGCTGTGTGTATATATTTACTGTGGTTACAAAGAGTATTCAGAAAGATGTTACTGATTTAAAAAAAAAAGTAATTAAAAAACTTCATGCACATACAGTGAAAATCATGAGGGTGGTGCAGAACTTACATTCAGCAGTTTGTTACATAGATAAGCAACAATGTATGTAAATTACCGTAGGTGAACATAGTGGAACAGTGTTCTTTCCGGTGACTGATGGGTCCTCTATAAATAAGCTTGGCTAAAAACTCATCCACACACCACGCCTGTGCACATAAATTATGATGGCAATGCACCTATATGTCTGGTCAGAAGTAGCCAATGACAAGCTCTTAACCAGATGATGTCTACTATTTGCTTGCACTATGACTAGTATTTCAAGACAGCCCTCCATTATAAAAAAGTTGCTTTTCCCACATTTGAAGGAAATTGGAAAATATAAACTTTAATGGTCAGAATTTACACACTTATTAAAATATTCCTGACTATTATGCCATGGTTGGATGAGTTTCTTTTTGATACCCAACAATTCGATTTGATAAGAGTCAGTTACTGGCAGCTACAAGTGGGTAATATGGAAGGCCATAGAGATTATTAAACACACCAGTAATTTTAATCAGTAGAAGAAGGGTGTGACAGCTAAATGTTATCTGGATACTGGTGTTGAAGAATGTGTCAGTCTTCCACCATGGTGGACAACAGCAACTGACAACAGCCAATTGTGCTCAAATGTGATGTCGTGCCTCTGTGCAAGAGCATGCAGAAACAGAATTTTATTTCAGATAGTGAAATGTGAGATGTCATTCTGGGAATGAGATGTCACACTTCCTTGCTCTTGATCGGCTGACAAAAGATATTGAGTTAAGGTGGTTAATAAGAAGGAAGCACCCCACTTTTGGGAGGTGTTTTTTGTAGTCTGTGCAGATGAGAGTTGTACCAATCCTGTGCTATCAGCGAGGGGGCAGGGCTGTGAAAGGGCACTTCTACCTGCTGGATGGTGTTGCCTGCTCTGTGGTGCCACAGGTGAAGGGAGAGAATATGATATCCACGATGTCAAAGAAGTGCTTGCCAGTGAACAAATGATGCTGAAGTATATTTGTACCAATTATTATTTTTTCGATGGACTCTGATACTCGTACATTCTCTTGTCTGACTGGAATACATACAGATATAGTCATGTGTCATCATCTAGAATTGTGTATTATAGACAATACATTGAGTTCAGACTATCTTAGTGGGTTACTCCAGTGAGTACACTGAACAACAAAAATCTCTTTCAGCATCTTTCAACACAAAAGGAGAAGTAGTCCATTAAGAAGAGCTGATCCATGGTTAAATGAGCACTGATTAGCAGGATCCTTTCAGCACAAGAAATACATCACCTGATAAATATATTGCAAGTACTTTGAAGAATTAACCTACTAAAATTCTACGGGACAACTAATGATCTGTTTTACCTATCAGCATCTCTTACAAAAGTAGGAAGAAAAATTTCAATAGCAGCGAGCCAGCCCAACCATCAGACCTTCAGAAAAGTCAGAGCCCCCCCCCCTCCCCCCAATGAGGATGTCATCCGCAGGGAAGGGGGGGGGGGGGAATATTGAGTTTTGACAAGAAATTCATCTGACCATAGCGAAATGGCCTGTAATTGATAGAAAACCATTTCAGGATTTAGTCACTGAAAATCAGCAATCATTGCATAACTCCCACTTTTGCCATAATGTTAAAAACCTTGTTTACTATTTCTTCAGTTGCTAAATTATGAACTTTTCAGGTTGCAGGTGTTGTGGGAAGAGCTGATTTACTATGTGCTGTCTTCTTCCTTCTATCATTTCTGATGTACTGCAGAGCAATTCACTATAAGAGTGAGACTGAAAAGCTCTGGGCCCTCTTTGTCAGTATGGTTCTTTGCTGTATATCGATGCTCTGTAAGGAACAAGGCATCACAGTGCTTGTAAGTATGCAGTACATCGGAGAATATTTTTTGGAACTGGTGTGGTAAAAAAAAATCCCACATGCTTTCTCTGTTTCTGTATAGTGTATTGTACAAATCTATTTATGTAACAGTAATAATCATACAAGGTGAGGTCCACAATGGTGGGATCAATTTTTTTTAAATCATCTATACAGTGACGTAGTTTAAGACCCCAGGGATCAAACCATGCCACCATTTACCCTGGTGGGCCCTCCTTTGCAAATAATCGGCATAAGAAATTTCTGAATTTCGATTGATGTTATGCAGCTGCGAATAAGTGATATGTGGCAGATCAGTAGCGCAGTGTAATGGTTAAAGTTCTTGCCTCCTATGCAGAAGGCTGTCATTTTGAAACTCGTGGGGTGCTGTCTGGATTTTTATCTCTAAATCTTTGTTGAAAGGACTTTGGCCATTATTTTTATTCAATTAATTGGGTTAAATGTATTTTTTTATTTGTGTTTCTTTGCCACATCATGTCAATTAACTTTTTCAATTGCTCTTATTTTTGTTAAGAAAATTTTTGTCCACTTGGAATCTTTGTTCATGTGATTATAATTATTTTTATTTATTAACTTCGATTAGATCTCTAGCATTTTATCATCGTATATTTTGCCCATGCTATTGCATTCATTTTTTCTAGTCATCATTTTGCTTGAATTTCGTTTCATTTATAAATCTTTCTTTCATTAACTCTTCATCTGCATCACTTTGCCCATAGTGAAATAAGATCTAATGTTTGTTTGAAGATTACCATGCAAAAAAATGTACATATCTCAAGGAAAAATACATTCTTGATGCCACTGCACAGTCATTATAAAGAGAATATTGCGTCTTTTGTTTTTTAACCTATGCATTGGCATTTCCATATGTTTAAATATTATGACAGATAAATAAGAAAGAATTAAATTCACACGAGCAAAGATTCCAAGTGGAAAAAGAATGATAGGAAGAAAAAATTAGAGCAGTTGAAAAGGATAATATAGTGGTTAAAGTGATGTGAAAAAGGAACTGAAATAAAAAAAATACATTTTACCCAAATAATTGAATAAAAGTAATGAGAAAATGCATTCCAATGAAGGTTTAAAAATAAAAAATTAGATAGCCCCCCGTGAGTTTTGAGTCAAAAACCTATTATGCGGAAAGCCAGAACATTAATTGTTATGCTGAGCAACCAATCTGATACATATCCTTTTTTCACAAAGGTACAAAATCACACTACATTCCTCAATTTTTGTGTTGATAACTTGCAAAGGAGGGCCCACCAGGATGAAGGGCTGCAGGATGTCATACCTGGGACTTTAACCTACATCACCATATGCCTTTGGTTTTTCTCTCAAATAGCTGCACAGTTGATGCTTTCCCTTACTCTAGTTGAAACTTTAGTATTCATGTTTAATTATTCAATTTCTACTCAACCAAACACAATGTTGAGTCTGAAAGAATACTGAGTGCGTTAATGAAACATGGAACTCTGGAATTTCAGGATGAAAATCACACATAAAATAATAAAGTTTCTGATGATTTCCCAGGAAGAATTTATCAGTAAAATTCATCAACGAAGCCTGAATTTGTAGCAATACTGGTATACATAAAATGAATTTGTTCATATTGTTAATATTTGGAGCCAGGTACAAAGAATAAATGTTACCTCTTGCAAAATCTTGTAGCAGAGCATTTGAGGGAAGAAACAAAAACCATAGTATAAATGAAGGGCTGATCAGAAAATTGATAGCAAATCAAGTTAATGACATCATCAAAGACCAAAAGAAATTCTCATAAACAAATTGGATAATAACAAAGAGGCAATAACAAAGCTATAAAGATGAATACAGTGTACTCCCAAATGTTGATCTGAGCTGCTGGAACTGGCAGTCATGTGCTTGTTAAGTGTGCTTGTGAGTGTGTATGAATGGTGTGTTTCTCTGTTGCTAATGAAGGCTTTGGTCGAAAGCTTTGTGTAAGTGCCTTTTAATTGTGCCTGTTTGCAACTTAGCATGTCTTCTATATGGTAAATAGCAATCTATCTTTTCCTACATTATAAAAAGATAGCAGTTCTTTTCGGGATAAATGAAATGAAATGTTCATATGGCGTTATTGGCTAGGAAACCCCATCTGGGGCTGTTCAACCGCCGGTGCAAGTCTTTTCATCTGATGTCACTTTGGTGACTTGCACCTAAACGATGATGATAACACAACAGTCAATCCTCGAGTGCATAAAATCTCCGACCTGGCAAGGAATCGAACCGCAGCCCCCTTCGTGGCAGTCAGCTGTGCTGACCACTCAGCTATGAAAGATGATTTGTCAAATCTAAAGTTTTTTTAAAGAAGCTGTAGTGTTGATATACTAGCTATTTTGTAATTCTCGTGAATATCATTACAACAAAGCTATTTTGGCCCACTATGATGGCCCTTCTTGAAGCCTTTAAACAAAGCTGCCTCTTATGCTCTCATTTGTCTGAAAGCCGATTATAGCCCCTTTTTGTAACTCGGACAAATCATTTCCTGTCTGTACCTATCTACCATCTACATCTATACTGTGCAATCCACTGTGAGCTGTATACTTACAAATAGCTTTCCGGTCACCATATAGACACTGGTGAAAAAAAAAATCACAACACCAAAAAAATAATTAATGTACAGTAGTAAAATTTTTGGAATAGAATTGTCTTGGTAACATATTTAAGTGGTTAACATTGCAAGATCACAGGTTAATGTAAGCACAAGACAAACCATTTTAAATGTGAAATGCTGGCACATTAATAACTGCTATAACCTCGAGAATGTTGAATGCATGCATGCAAATGTGCATGCAATGTGTTGTACAGGTACTGGATGTGGGATGGAGTTCCATGCCTGTTGCACTTGGTTGGTCAATACTGGGACAGTTAGTGTTGTTTGTGGATGATGCTGGAGTTGTCGTCCAATGATATCCCATATGTGCTCAATCGGAGACAGATCTAGTAATTGAGCAGGCCAAGGCAACATGTTGACACTCTGAAGAGCATGTTCGGTTACAACAGTAGTGTGTGCCCAAGTGTTATCCTATTGGAAAACACTTCTTGGAATGCTGTTCACAATAGGTCGAATCACCAGATCGACATAAAAATTTGCAGTCATGCTGTGTGAGATAACCACGAGAGTGCTCCCACTGTCATACGAAATCACACCCCAGACCATAACTCCAGGTGTAGGTAAAGAGTGTCCAGTAAGCAGACAGGGTAGTTGCAGGCCCTCAACTGGTCTTCTTGTAACCAAGACACAGCCATCACTGGTACTGAGGCAGAACCAGGTTTCATCAGAAAAGGAGATAGACCACCGCCCTACCCTCCAATAAGTTCTCGCTTGACACCACTAAAGTCGAAAATGCATGCAACAGTGGAATGCATGCAACAGGGCATCTGGCTCTGTCTGGCTCAGAGCTGAAACAGTTTGTTGTGTCACTGCAGTGTCAGCTGCTACTGAAATTGCTGCTGCACATGCAGTGCAATGAACCAGAGCCATACACTGAATGCAGTGCTCTTCCCTCTCAGTAGTGCCACGTGGCTGTCAAGAGCTCGGCACTCTTGCAACTATACATTTTCATGACCACTGCTGCCAGTGCTCATGTACAGTGGCTACATTCCTGCCAAATCTCTCTGCAGTATCACAGAAGGAACATCCAGCTTCTCATACTCCAATTACACAACCTCGGTGAAACTCTGCCATCTTTATGTCACCTTAACGGCATTTTTGACTAATATCAACATACCATGTCCCATCTCAAAGGAAGTAACACTCACAACCATTACAGTATGTGTTTAAAGCAAACCTGATTGGCACCCTCATAGTGGCACTGCTAGCACCACTCTTATGTGACTGGCATGAAATTAGTATAGACATCATATGTCCGATGTAGAAATAATGCATGCCAACTTTTGTTTATGTTTCAAAATTCCTTGTTGGTGCTGCGTTTTTCTTTCTGTCAGTGTATTTTGTCATGGCACGTGATATGTTACAAATCAATAGTTACGTACTGCAGAAAATTTGGACCATGTCACAAGAATGTGACCTGACAGTGTAAATATAAGCAACTGGAGCTCTTTCAGTGAAGCCTTTTGCTTGTTTATCTTCTCTCTAACCTACTGGAATCTGTTTTCCCTAGTTATGCAGATGGACCATGGGATGATGATTAGAGTCTACCATGAGGTTTTAGTTTTCTGGTGTGTCTGAATTTCTCTCCAAAACATTAAAAAGAGGAGGGTTTGTATATGTGAAAGTGATTGGGTAATCTTTTTGTGTGTATTTGCCAGTCACTTTATTTGAATATTTTAGATTTTTAATGCAATATTTTCTTGTGTCAGTGTTAACAGCTAAATTGATTGCTTCATTATTTAGGGAGTGCTTTTCTAACACTTATATTATTGTTTGGATGTTAATAATTGTGGAATTATGTGCTTTCCATCCATTTGCCATGTTTTTGTGAGAAGGAGCAGTGTGTGTCAAGTTGTTGCATCACATGCAGATCAACTAGAGCTATAAGTATGTGTACACAGATTTTTGCAAAGAAACCTGATATTATCATTTGTTCTCTTCACTGAATTATTATTTTTATACCAATTTCAGCTGTAATAAACACTAACAATAACTATATTTTCACTCACATTTCTCTCCAAGATTAGAAAGCAGCATAAGACTCATCCTACATGTGCGGGTTACCTGACACTTTAGGGTGCAGTCAGGATGAGTAAGGGACAGTGGGTGTGATGAATCTTAGGGTGGCTCTCAAAGAAGCAGGTTGTTTTCAGGTAAAGAACTGTCGTTTGGCCATCTTTTCCTCATAATTTCCACAACCAGTTCAACAGTCACTCAGTCTCTGGTGACTGTTTGGACTGGTCCCCTTGCAAATGGTGACATGTGAATATAAAGGTTACAGGAAAGGCTTTGAGCTCAATGGGAAAACTTTCAACTACCTCATCAGTTCATGAATGTACCCATTTCCAAAGACACAAATCACATTCACAGAAATTACATAAACTGCAGTAAAAACTGATAAGAGCTAGACTTTTTTTTTTCTTCATTCCCACTGCTGAACAAATCAGAAAGGCAGCTTTGTGATACTTGTCACATTCATTGAATCACACATGTTGCTATTTACAAAAAATAAGTGTAATTATGGAAGTGGAAATCAGCTTTGAAACAACACAATAAAAGATTTTCTAATACCAAAAAACATGCCACATGTTTCCTTTGCCTCTGTAAAGCAAGGTAGGGCAATGACCATGGGATTCCTTTGCAGCTAACCTGAGAAATCTTCATCAAACAGGAAGGGAGCAAGTAGTATCCAAAACTAGAATGTGGATAATATGGGCTAAGAATGTAGTGATAGTAAAACTCCATTGACTCTCTTCCTCTAATAAAATATTTAATTACAGTTCACATTACAAAAAAATTAAAATAGTTGTAGTAAATATTTACAAAACCATGTACAAAATATTTCTATATTGTGCATCATATCAATATAAGCCATGCCTTTGTGTACTATTATGTGTTTTATTTCAATATTTGTTACATATCATACTCAGGATCACTGGTTTTACAGGGTCTGTGCAGCTTGTACGATGTAATAGAAACAGCTAAAATTCTTCCTGTGGATGTCATATCAAGCTTGGCATGTAAAATCAGTGATTTTCAGAAAAGTCAAGAGGTACAAGTGGAGACAATTGGTTTAGATGAAAGAAAAACTATCTCTAATGGAAGAAGCAAGCATTTGTTAAAGAGACATGCTATACTGTTTCTCACAGGAATTTTGTTGTTACTGCTCCGCTGGAAAGTAATGGGCTCCACTCTTCCAACATTTCAGAAGTCAGATAATCCGGCCTCATTTGCTGAAAGTTTTACAGCCAGGGTAAGGATGATAGAACTTTGATTGTGAATGTTAATTTGTGCAAAGTTAAGATGAAATGAAGATAATTTTCAAATCGTTACTTGCATTGTGTATTGTGAAGTAAATATTCTGTAACTCTTTGTAAAAGTTTGCATTTTTACCAAATCATTTGGATACAAAGAGAGAAATGCCATTTTTAAGGTTCAGTGAATATTAATAATTATGAGATCATGTGGTGCTGAATGGTACCAATCGCTCTGAGACTGTGTCATGGGTTACAGGAAAAACCTAGTCAAGAACTTAAAATCCTCTTGAGTAAGTGTAAATACAAATCTCAGCAGTGGAAGCAACCATTTTGCTTGACAAGAACGTGTCAGAAACAAAAAAACTATACAGTTTTTTTAGAGACATCAGCTACCAAGTCGTGAAAAGAATGCAGCTACAAGGCTCTAGGTAGTGCACAAATAGATAAGGAAAAATCGTTTAAGAAAATAAGCTGCTTTCCAAAGGACTAATGGTATGACACTAATTAATCTCATTAAAGCCAGCTGAAGTTTATGTCCACCTTCAAGAAACTCCCCAGGAAAGCTAAAACATAGATGCTGCCAAACCTGATGTTTTCCACAGTTCTTAACGCAGTTCGCTTATTTCTCAAGGTTATTTTAAAGAAATCATGGTTGACAAAGTAGTAAGAAGTAAAATTCATACCACTATTCCTGCAAAGTCAAGCTACAGGGGATACCCCAGTAAGAACATATAAGGCAAAAGAAAACATGTAATATAACAGAAGCTAAGCATCACACAGAAACCAAACATTTTTGGGAAGAAATTCTAGTGATTGAACTATGAAACTTGCAAAGATTATCGACACACAATCAGTATGGCACCAAAGATGGTTTTCAGCCAAGCCAAAATTAAAAAGAAATGAAACTGAGGAACAGTAAAAGAAAAAATGATACTGTGAAGTAAATATAAATTTCCAGAAAAAGTGGACACTGCAGTCAATACAAGAAGAATTGTAACCAAATTAATAAAGAGGACTTCTGCATAATCACAATGTGTTGAAATTGAGGACAATGTTTTAAAGAATAAATTGTAATGTAATTGCATATAAAAAGAAAATCTACTGACCAGGAGGCAACAGGAGAATACATCCATAAATGTATTGAAATTTACAAGTTTTCGGAGCCAGTGGCTTCTTCTTCTGGCAGAGGAGTTGAGTGGGAAGGAAGGAAAGACAGAGGTTACTTACAAAACATCGTAAATGAGTAATAAAAGCGTAAAGCTAAATGCATTGTATGTGGTAGAAGTGGGGGATGAGAAAAAATAGACAGGTTATAAAGTAAAAGATATAGGAAATGAAAATAGTTCCTAAGAAGAAATGCTGAGACTGAAGAAATTAACATAAATTAAGGCCATGTTGGGGGCAATAATCAAGGACATGTTACAATGCCAGTTCCCACCTGTGAAGTTCTGAGCACTGGTATCTGGGTATGCCATATGTTGGGAAACAGGCACTGAGATCATGACTAACATGTTGTAGAGCATGCTCTGCAACAGGATATTGTATGTTGCTAGTATACACCCTCTACCTATACCCATTCATCCTAACTGATAACTTGGTGGTAGTCATGCTAGTGTAAAAGCTGAACAGTGTGTACATAACAGCTGGTACATGGTGTGTTGTTTCACATGTAGCCTTCCATTTGAGACTATGTTTTGCCAATTACTGGTATAGGCAGTGGTAGGTGGGTAGCATAGGGTAAGTCTTACAGCAGGGATGGACACAGGGGAAGGAGCTATAGAATAGGGTCTGACAAGGATACTGCAGAGATTGGAAGGGTAACGAAAAACTATTTTAGGTGTGGTGGGAAAACTGTCGGACAGAATGGATCTCATTTCAAGACATGATTTTAGCAAGTCTTAGCATTGTCAAAGTAGGTGGTTTATACATTCAAGGCCAGGATAATAGTAAGTAACAAGAGTAGTTCTCCTAAGTTGTATTTTTGGAGGGATCAGCAGTACCAGCAATGAATGTGATATCCCAGGATATCTGCTTTTGAACTAGGCTGGTGGGTTATTATGTCCAGTGAAGGCTGGGGTGAGAATGATGGTGTGGTGTTGTAAAGAGTCTGCATCTGAGCAAATATGTTTGCCTCAAATGCCAAGGCTGTATGGGAGGAAATGCTTGACATGGAAAGGCTGGCAACTGTCAGTATGTAAGTATTGTTGTCTGTTAGTAGGTTTAATGTGAAGATAAGTGTGTAGCATAGTGTGTGGCATAGGATTTGGAATAGGACCATGTGCAATTTAGGTGGGAGAATGTATTTAGAGATTCCAAGAATTTTAACAGGCCAGAGTGAGTGTGAACCCATATGGCAAAGATGCCATCAATGTATCTAAATCAGACCAGGGGCTGAAGGCTTATGGGTCCTAGGTAAGCCCCCTCCAAATGACCCCTGAAAAGGTTGGTGTAACAAGGAGCCATCCTAGTTCCCATGGCTGTTCCCCTGATCTGTCAATATGTCTGCCCCTCAAAGGGAAAGAAGTTGGGCATCAGTGGTGACAAGCAAAATGTGTGGTGAGACTGGGACAGGCACAGATTTCAGATGATCTAGAAAATGATTGTGTCTTTAATCTAGGAGGGATGTCTTTGTTCTATAGGTTGCAGGCATTGATCAACTAATGCAGATATGTCTTTGGTGGGTGCTTTGAAGCCAGCAATTTTGGGACAGGCAGTGTCACTGGGTCTGTGGATCTTAGGAAAAAAGTAAAAGGTGGGAGTGCATGGCTTTTGTGGGTGTAAGAAGTTCTATGGATTGACACGTTAGTCCTTGTAAGGGGCCAGAGGTTTTCAGAAGGGACTGTAGATCAGTTTGTACCACATGGATGAGATCGTGATGGCACATGCTGCACGTAGTGATGGCTGACAGCTGGTATAGACCCTTGCTTACATACTCCTGTTCATCAGTACCACAGTGGTGAATCCCTTGTTCACCAGAAGGATAAAGATAGAGCCATCAGTTTTTAGGGAATGAAGAGCTTGGAGTTTTGCAGAGGATAGATTAGGAACAGTTGTAAAGCCATGCTAGATAAAAGGAATTCTTGCAAGGCTTGTAAGGGATGATTTTGAGGTAGTGATGGTGGATTAATTTGGGATCATAATCAGACTGTTCAAGGCAGGGTTTAATGTCCGGTTTGCTGTTTGAAAGGTTTTGTGATTGGGTTGCAAAGTGATATTTCCAGTTGACTTTACATGTGAAGGAAAGTAGGTCCTTCACCAAAGGAGCACCATTAAATCCAGGGTTAGGGCTGAAAATGAGAACCTTGGATAACACTGGTTATTCAGGAGGGGAGAAGGCTTAAGATGAGAGGTTGAGAAGACTGTAATGTTGTGGCTGGTTCTTGTGATTGTGGGCTATTGCTCTGGGAGGCAGTGGTGGTGGCTGGGCGATGTTAAGAAGGTTGGGCAAGCCCAGTTTGTTGGAGATGACTGGTGGTTGATGGTGTGGCTGTTTAGGGAGCTAGAGAGGGACAGGAGGGAAACACCATGTTGAATTAGTTTAGCAGAAGGTGGGAAAGCTTTTTGAGATGAAGTCTAGCCTGTTTTTGCAGTCTGAAGTTGGCCTGATTGATGGATAACATCCAAGGAAATATGAGGGATAGATAACTGCAGGATTTTGTAAAGACGAAAAGTCTCGTGGCGTGGAAACTGACAAATGAGGTTCTATATGGACAGATTAGTTAGGTAAGTGCAAGAGAGTGCTTTATTTGAAACTGTAAAAGGGGCTTTGTCAAGAAGAATTACATGCAGAAACAGAAACTTTCAATTTTAGGCCTTTGAGGGTAATACACAGGGACAAGCAAGTTTCAAGGAACAAAATATTGGGCCTTATTTTTGATTGTTCAAAAGCAGTTTTTTGAAAGGACCATATGTAATATGTGATGGGATTCATCATAGCAAGAGATGAGGGTTTGGAGTGCTAGAGATGGTGGGAGCAGCAAAGAAGAAGCAGAGGAGGAAACAGAGAGAAAAGCAAGGAAAAAATCAGAAAAAATCATATGGAAGTCATGAGGACAGACAAAGGTTAACAAGAAGTAATGTTAGCTGAAGTTATCTGCCTCTCAAGTTTCCTTGGATGGTATCATCTGTCAAGCCAACTTCCAACTGCAAAAACAGGCCAGACTTCGCCTCATAATGCTTTCCCATCTTCTCCTAAACTAACTCAACAGTGGTGTTTGCCTTCCTCACTCACGACCTTCCTATAAAGGACCACACCGTCAACCACCATTCCTCTCCTACAAACCGAGCTTGGCCAATCTTCTTAAAATCCCCCAACCTTCACCACTGCTTACCAGAACAATGATAACTCATGTAAGCATAGACTTCCGCGGCCGTTGTCTTCTTCAATAAAATTCTTCAGGGTATCAGACCGCATCGTCATAATTTAAAATGCGCCAACGTTTCGGCCAGCGTTGCAGCTAGCCTTCATCAGGGCCTTACGTTAACTGCTAAATGAACACACTTGGTTCCTTAAATAGCTGCACGAGAAAACCGTGTCGTTACTTGATTGGCTGTAAAAGGAAGAGGAGGAGGGGTGAAAGGTATGCTTTATTGGTGTTTCCTTTATTATCTGTCATTGGCTGAAATAGCTGTTTTCTATTGGTCTTTATATTAATCCACCCCATTGGAGGAGACGGACGAATAGCGAACAGGTGATGGCTGTGACGTCACACTGTTTCCATGCTGTCCAGAAGCCGGCTGCGGCGTGCCATTGCTTTGTGTGCTCGCGACCACTACTGCGGCTCTCCGCGTGTCTGCATGGGCCGCCACGGCTCTGCCGCCGCTCCGTAGCCCTGCTATTGCAGGCAGCCAAGACCTCGGAAGCTTGTACCCGTCCTCTCTATTCATGTTGGTGGGTCTTTTGGCTATTTCTATTGCCTCTCTAATCTTTCTTCTGAAAGTGAGAGGCTGTTTCGCCAGGACGTGGGCTTCTTGAAAAAATATTGGTTTCCCACACTCGTCTCGGTGTTCCGCCACTGCTGACTTAGTGTGTTGTTTCAGGCGGATATATCTTTCATGTTCCGAGAGCCTTGTGCTAATCGGACGACCCGTCTCACCTATGTGGATTAGTCCTGTGTGGATTAGTCTACATAGGTGAGACGGGTCGTCCGATTAGCACAAGGCTCTCGGAACATGAAAGATATATCCGCCTGAAACAACACACTAAGTCAGCAGTGGCGGAACACCGAGACGAGTGCGGGAAACCAATATTTTTTCAAGAAGCCCGCGTCCTGGCGAAACAGCCTCTCACTTTCAAAAAAAAGATTAGAGAGGCGATAGAAATAGCCAAAAGACCCGCCAACATGAATAGAGAGGACGGGTACAAGCTTCCGAGGTCTTGGCTGCCTGCAATAGCAGGGCTACGGAGCGGCGGCAGAGCCGTGGCGGCCCATGCAGACACGCGGAGAGCCGCAGTAGTGGTCGTGAGCACACAAAGCAATGGCACGCCGCAGCCGGCTTCTGGACAGCATGGAAACAGTGTGACGTCACAGCCATCACCTGTTCGCTATTCGTCCGTCTCCTCCAATGGGGTGGATTAATATAAAGACCAATAGAAAACAGCTATTTCAGCCAATGACAGATAATAAAGGAAACACCAATAAAGCATACCTTTCACCCCTCCTCCTCCTCCTTTTACAGCCAATCAAGTAACGACATGGTTTTCTCGTGCAGCTATTTAAGGAACCAAGCGTGTTCATTTAGCAGTTAACGTAAGGCCCTGATGAAGGCTAGCTGCAACGCTGGCCGAAACGTTGGCGCATTTTAAATTATGACGATGCGGTCTGATACCCTGAAGAATTTTATTGAAGAATGATAACTCATGATCATAAAAACTGACCACAACATTACAGTCTTCTCAACCTCTCATCTAAGGCCTCTCCTCTCCTGAATTATCCGTATTATATGAGGGTCTCACTTTCAGTCCTAAACCCGTATTTAATTATGCAGCTGAAATTGAACATTGGCTTGAACAGTTCAGACAGTGGTCCCAACTTGATCCACAGTCACTGCCTCAAAATCATCCCTTACAAGCCTTGCAAGAATTCCTAACCTCCAGCATTCCTTCACAACCCTTCTTCAGGTCCCTAAAATGTGACTCTAAAGTGTGCTTTGCAAAACTCCAGGCTCTTCATTCCCTAAAAGCTCATGACTCTATCATTATCCTCCTGGTGGCCAAGAGATGTATCACTGTGGTAATTGACCAATGGGAGTATGTAAGTGAGGGTTTACACCAGCTGTCTGCCACCTCTATGTACAGTATCTGCCATCAAGATCCCATCCCTGTGGTACAAACTAACCTGCAGTCCTTTCAAAAAACCTCAGACCCCTCACAAGGACTAACACCTCAATCCACAGAACTTCTTACCCCATGCAAACCATGCACTCCCACCTTTCACTTTCTTCCTAAGATCCACTACCCAGACACTCTGGTTGTCCCACAATTTCTGGCTTCAAAGCACCCATCAAAAGTATATCTGCATTAGTTGCTCAATGCCTGCAACCTATAGTACAAAGACTTCCCTCCTATAAATGATGACTAACTGACAACCTCAGCTGCCAACAGGTGTTGTTGATGTACCTCGATGTGGACAGCTGAAAATGTGTGCCCCAACCGGAACTCGAACCCGGGATCTCCTGCTTATGTCTATAAGGTACAATACATATATAGAATTGTGGACAGTTGGGAATGTGAGTCTCATGGGAAGCGTGCAAGGGATAAGTCCCTGCAGTCGCGCTATTCATCTGTGTCCTCGGTGGCTCAGAGGGATAGAGCGTCTGCCATGTAAGCAGGAGATCCCGGGTTCGAGTCCCGGTCGGGGTACACATTTTCAGCTGTCCACATCGAGGTATATCAACAACACCTGTCGGCAGCTGAGGATGTCAGTTAGTCATCATTTCTTCCAGGGAAAAGCTGCACGGTCATCAACAGTAACTGTTCTTTCGAGAACAAGTTACTGTCTTCGTATATATACTTCCCTCCTACATTAAAGACACATTAATTTTCTGGATCACCTGAAATCTGAGCCTGCCCCAGTCCCACAACACACTTTGTCTTGGCCACTGAAGACACCTCCCTCTACACAAACACCCCCAAGTGCCTGGTCAGTCAGCTGAGCATTTACTCACCCACCTGATTCCAAATGTATGATACCCATCCTGCTCACCTTAAATGACTTTATACTTACCAACAACTACTTTACCTTTTATGGGCAGACATATAAATAGATGAGGGACAACTTGGCAATAGGAACCAGGATGGCTCCTTTTAAGTCAACCTTTTAATGTGTCACTTGAGGGCCCCTGGTTTGCTTTAGATACATTGATGACAACTTTGCAATATGGACTCATAGTCTGGCAGACCTGTTAAAATTCTTGGAATCTCTAAATACATTTTTCCACCTAAATTTCACATAGTCCTATTCTGAATCCCATGCCACTTTCCTTGGTGCTGACCTCGCCCTCACCAAGGGTCAGCTACTCACTTCAGTTCACATTAAACCTACTAGCAGACAACAGTACTTACATACTGACACTTGCCATCCTTTCCACATCAACCGTTCCCTCCCATACAGCCTTGGAATTTGAGGCAAGCGTATTTGTTCAGATGCAGATTCCTTACAGAAACACACCACCGTTCTCACCCTTGTCTTTACAGGACATAATAACCCCACCAGCCTAGTTCAAAAGCAGATTTCCTGGGCCATCATATCCATTCCTGGTACTGCTGATCCCTCCAAAAAACAGCTTAGGCGTACGCCTCCTGTCACTTAATATTATCCTCGTCTTGAATGTGTTAACCAGCTACTTTGACAAGGTTAAGACTTCCTAAAATCATGTCTTGAAATGAGGTCCATTCTGTCTGACATTTTGCTCACTGCAGCTGGAATAACTTTTCATCACCCTTCCAATCTCTGCAACATCCTTGCCAGACCTATTCTATGGCTTCTATCCATATGTCCATTCCTGCTGCAAAACTTACTCTATACACCCACCTACCATCACCTATATCAGCCCTGTACTGGCAAAACATATACTGTCAAAGGGAGAGCTGCTTGTGAAATGACATATGTTGTGTACCGGCTGTTAAGTAAACACTGTTTAGCTTTTACATTTGCATGAATACCACCAAGTTATCAGTTAGGATGAATGGGCATAGGTAGAGGGCGTATACTGCCATAACACAGTATCCTGTTGCAGAGCATGCTTTACAGTATGACAGTTGTGACATCAGTGTGTGTTTCACCACACGTGGCATTTGGATTATTCCCCCAGCCACCAGTTTCTCAGAATTTTGCAGACGAGAACTGGCATTACAACATTTCGTTGGTTCTTGCCACCCACCTGGCCTTAATTTACTTTAATTTCTTCAGTCCCAGCATTTCTTCTCAGTAACTGTTCCTTTCTTCACTCCCTTTTAGTTTTCTATATCCTTCATTTTCTGACTTGTCCATTTTTCCTTGTCCCCCACCTCTAGCACATAAAATGCACTTAGCTTCCTGTTCTTATTAACATGTGCATGATTATGTGTCAATAATCTGTCTCTTACCCTAACCCTCTTTCATCTTTAAACTCTTGAGGTTTTAAATGTCTCCTCAACAGTCAGTCTTTTCTTCTCATCCTGTCTAGTAAGTTTCCCCTGGCTCAGGGTTCTGAGCACCTTTTCCAAACTCTCCCCATTTCCTAAACCTCACCACTCCTTTTCCTTCACTCCTCTTTCTTCCCCTTCAACCTTTTTGCCAGATGAAGGAGCCACTGGCTCCGAAAGCTTGCAGACTTTGAAATTTGTATGTGTATCTTCCCCTGTCACCACTTGCTGAGTAGATGTTTTATACATACAATCACATTACATTTTAAAAATCTGATTTTTTTCATTGCTATAAAGAATAATTTGTGTAACTTCTCTCTGACATTCAACAATGACCATTAAAGAATGATGTTAAAGGCCACTGAGCACCAAATATTCAGAGATGATTGTAGTGGAATCAGTCTAATTAATTGTGAGATCTCTGAAAAAGTCGGAAGTTAACAATTTAAACATATCTTTTGACCGGACCACACCTAGAACATTAATTACCTTAAAATTAGGTCACATTAAAACTGATATATGTCAGATCAACAAGTTTCATCTACAGGCACACATAATCACAATACCTCATTGCACTGAATAGTGGCTATATATAGGTAAAAAAAGTTGTCTTTGTTTACTTCCTTGGCAGTCCTCTTGTCAGCTGCAATCTCCTTCATGACCAAACTAAACTAACAGAGTCATGGTGCTTATAGTTGAGCAGATGTCTAATATTGAATTAGAAGTGCTATACTTGAAATGAGAATTTTTGATTAAGGTGCTATATACACCAACAACAAGAGATATGGATAGTAAGAAGTTCCTGTAGAATAGAACATACAAAATGAAACAGAAACAAAGAAACAATATGTGGTGTGATGTTATTTTAATACCTGTGCAGAATGACTGATACGAAATTAACAGATTTTCAAATGTTTTTCTAGGAAGAGACATTATGAAAGACACAACATAAGAGAATAAGATGTGGTAAAAATGGAGATTAAGAAGAATTTTGAAAAATGAAGGGATCCATGTTAGGAATAGAAGAAGACAGGCACAAATGGTGCTATGTAATGAAGAAGGTATGCAGTGAGAGAATGCAGGAATACTGGAGGATGACAAGGGAATGATAGAAGTGGAATCATTGAAATTTTCTGTGATTGGAAGTGTTGTGTTCTGCTCTGAACAAATGAAACAGTCAGTTAAATGAACAGTCAAATACCCAACACATCATTGAAGCAAACAAATACTCTTATCTGTAGCTCCCCACTACCGTGGCTATGTGAACGTGTCTGGAATTAGTTATGCAGTTAAATGACTTGCTGTTCAAATACACAAAAGGCAGCCGTAAACACTGAGCTGAGTCAAAGTACAGGTCTACAGATAATGAATTCTGAATATTTGCTGCAGCTGTGATGAATATGTGTCCATTGATGACACTCAATGCATTTAAGACGGAACTAGATTTGACTCAGCAATGATACAACACCACTGTCCTCTGGAGCCAGAAGCAGTACATTAGGGTGTGACTGCACTCGGGATACACAACTTGAAGACAGAGCAGAATAGAACTGGCCAGTCTTGTTCTATATGGCAGTATTTGAAGAGTGTGCCTTGGCAGTAGTGCCTTGTAACTATGAGAGGTGCTGCTTACTGCTTCTTCCTGATTGGCACCTGTATATGCTGTTTCGGTGTGCAGCATCTGTGCTGTGATTGACTGTTGCTTTATCATGGTTGATTATTGATGACATTGCAAGAAGGTCCAAATGAGAAGAGCGTAATGGCAATGGATATTCACTTTCGACCAAGAGCCACACATTCATCAGTGTTAGTACGTTAGTCATAATGACAACTTGCTGTGTTGTAAATGGCTGTCACGACAATCTGACTTTCACTGAGAACTTTCCACGTGCTGGAAAACAGTAAACAACCACTAGCAACAATAAGGTTACAGCTATTATGTAGTATTGTAGGAACAGTGAAAGGGTATTGTGTAGTTGTCATAGAAATTTGATTTCAAATTTCATGCTATTCTTTATTAGATATTTGTGCCAGAATTTGTAAGGAAGTAGAAGTACTGAGAGAATGTTGTAGATATGTCATTGTTGAAATAGTTATTCCCAAGAAAAGGACAAACTTTGGTTGCATATTATTGGATGTATACTGTGTGCCTTTGAAAGAGTTCTTACTAGTAAAGGGCTGGAGAAAGTAGTGACAAGAAAATGTATAAGAAAGCTTGGCTGTGGATGCTATCCTAAACCTGTGGAGTATATAGCAGTGGCGTGAGTCAAAGATACATAAAGGCTGTGAGTAGCTTGTATGGAGGTTTGGGAGGTGACAACACTGTGTCATGACATAAGAAATTTATATCCATACCAGAGAAATACACTGCTTTGTTGTTAGATGGTTAAATAGTTCATTGGCGATGTTAAATAGTATATTTATGAGCCAAGTCAGTGTCTGAATAGATAATTTACTACAACTGCTGAGTTCCAAAAGAAGAAAGTGTTTAACCCACAGAGGGTGACAGCACTCTAGGTTTAAATCAGCTGAACTTTATAAACAAAGTGATGTGTTGTAAGACAGCTTAGATCTAGATAGTGTAAATATCAACAACATAATTTGAATAAATTTAGTGGCTTATTGTTCTTGGACTTTAGTGAAACTCTCAAAATGGGAATGAGAAGTTTAGCATAAGAGGGAGCTTTGAATACCTGTCACTCAAAGTCAAAACAGTTATTATTGAATATGAATTTAAGATTTGTGGGAAGGATATCACAGGTTGTGGAAGTGTTCAGTGGTAGGCCAGCTGTGCATGTGGAAAATGACCCTGTGGAGAGAAATCGAACCACAGATGATGGCCAAGCTGTAGTGTAGGAATGATATGACTACAGGTTTTGATCAGAATATGGTTAGGTGATTAGTGTCTGTAATATATGAATGGTGATGATTTTATTGCCTGTTTAGTATCATGACTTTAATAGTTTTTCCAATGGAGCACCAGTTATCTAAAACAGTTGAGGGTGGATGATGTTCAGATAACTGATTTTTTTTAAAGATAATCAGTCATTTAATAAACATTTTGTACCTTTGGTCATAGGAATATGAAACAAAGAAACACAAAAATGTACATTTATGTCTTGTATCATATGTCTTGCAAATAATGCAGACTGTTAACCACACATCCCTGTTTGAAAAGTTCAAAATGGTCACTAAAATAGGTCAACAGTTTAGTAAAAGGTGTACTCTCTCTCTCTCTCTCTCTCTCTCTCTCTCTCTCTTTATTTACTGCCAACCTATTTCACGCTGCAAGTCTGCACAGCTGCTTCTACACAAACCACATACTTAACCAAACAATAAATGTATAAATGTGCTGCACGATCTTATGCTAAATAAGGCACTTAATGTTCTACCAACATCGCAAATAAAATTTTATGTGAAAATTATTTTAATCTATTACCAAAACAAAATTTTTCTTCACACTCACACACAAGCCTCTTTCAGAAAAGCAATGCAAACACAGACATAACAGTAATGTATAATCACAAATATCTCTAATAGCTGATAGGAAAATATGAAAAATTAGCTCGCAAAGCCATCTCGTGCCAAGGTGTTTTGATGCATTGGAACAACTGTAGGTACACCATGCTTTACTTGCATAATTTTACATTCTTTCTCATATTATCACCAACCCTTTCCTTCGTAAGGAACTGCCAGCAATTTGAGATAGTACTTTCAGTTCAGAATTCTTCTTACGTAACACCACTGTGCTTAAGATCAGAAGTTGCAGTTTGACATTAACAAGACACATCGTCTCGACTACCTGATAAGGTCTTTGGTAACACAAAATGAACTTTTTAATTTTTTCTTTCACCATCAAGGGTTAGATAACATTACCCATTGCCTGATTTGGTACTTGGACAATTTTTCCTTTTTGTTGTGAGTCCCCCTCTTATTCTAGAGCCATTGCACTGATCTTTGTAATCTGGTACCAGATATTTTAAAACTTTTCAGCAAAGTTTCAAACAAACAATATCTTTTCTCCTGGGGTAGGTTTGCATAATTCAAAAGGGGAGGGCATTTTTTGGCCAGAACAACCTCATACAGTGGTAAGACCATATCCTCATGGAATTCCAAGTTACATTCTGCTACTACATTTGGTATTAGAGTGTCCCAATCATTATGACTACTATTTACATGATAACATAACATTTCTGTATTGTTCAGTGTATCCTTTCAGTCCTGTTGTTTGTTTACGGGTATAGTGACATCTTTATGCATAATAGTAGACACAGTTACTTCAGTAACTCAGACATAAAGTTAGTGGCTTGGTCAATTAACACAGTCTCTGGTGCTCCAAATTGTGTAAACATTGACTGACCATAGCTTGTGCCACCATTTCTGCCTGTTGATTTGGCATGGTTATCACAGTCAATAAATGTGAGAAATGATCACTTATAGTTAATCCATATCAGTTCCCTGGTAGTGTTTGTGCCAAGGGACCAAGAATGTCCCTTCCAGTCATTTAGAATGGTCTATCCACCTCAGGTAACCTTTGTAATGGGATTCACTGATGACTCAACTTGTCTCTTCGAGCACAGTGAATGCAGTTCTATATGAAACACTCTACATCTTGCCTCTTGTTGGCCACCAGTAATTTCCGGAAATAGGACATTCTGTGGCACATCATCCACAATGTCCTGCCAAAATGAAATTCTGAGCCTGCCTCAGAACTTTTTTTGTAAACTTACTGGTGCATCTATGTGGCAGCCGGACCTTGGTTGCATGTACAGCACTCTATCATCAGAACTGAGTTGGGCTTGCTTCGCAGACTTTTGACAAATTGGGTCAGTGGCCTGAGTCTGCACCATTCTTCTGTGCTTACCCCAATACATTCTACTGCAGAGATTTTGCTACTAAGTTCATCCATTTCCATGAGATTTCCTTGGATGATGTACAACCTCAAAATCAAATTAATTTAGCCATAAAGCTCAG
Source organism: Schistocerca nitens (assembly GCF_023898315.1). NCBI lineage: Eukaryota > Metazoa > Arthropoda > Insecta > Orthoptera > Acrididae > Schistocerca > Schistocerca nitens. The sequence continues at coordinate 300,924,160 of NC_064615.1, read as the reverse complement.
TGTGTCAAACAACTGGTTCTATCTTTTAGTCCCAGATGCCATTTCAGTACTGCATGATCCCTTATGACCTAAAAAGGTCACCCATACAAATAACAGTGGAAATAGTTGATGCTATAAGTTAGTGCAAATTTTTTGTCGCCCATACAGATAACAATGGAAATGGGCAATGCTAAAAGTTAGTGCAAATTTTTTTAGATGAATAGTTGTTCTCTGCCTTATTGAACAGTCTAGAAGCATAAGCTGTTATGTGTTCCCTCCCATCTACCTCTTGCCTCAAAACAGAGCCTAGAATATGGTGGTTGCCTAAGTCACACAACAGTATAACTGTTTTTCATAGTCAGGAAATGCAAGGATAGGACCATGCTTAATAAATCTTTTAATTGTTTATGTGATGCTTCACAATCTAGAGTCTACTGAAACTTTACATACTCTTTAGCAAATGCATAAGATATCTCATTACATTTGCAAATTTTGGAATAAATTCTCTATAAAAATTAGTGATCACAAAATATGACTGTAAGTCCTTTACTGTGTTAGGCACTGGGAAATCCTTTACAACTTATACAAATCATAGGTCAGTTTGTAACATGACCTGAACACAGTGGACCACACGTAATACAAAGTGACACTTTGTAAGCTAAGGGTCAGTTGTGCCACATTTAATCGACCAAAGACTTCTGATAGATGCACCATGTGCTCTTGGTTGTCCTTACAGAATAGAATGATATCATTGAGGTGGTGCATGCATTACTTCAGTTTTGGACCCCACAGCACCCCATCCTTCTGGATGTGACACCTATAGTGGGTATTCTGCACTGAAATCCGTATTCAAGTCATCCTCTTATAACACCTCTAAGTTACCTGTCAGTGCACCTCTTGATGATAACCTCACCTCTTCCAAACTAATACTGTCTACACTGAAAGGCGTCCCTCAACTTTTGTCAATTTCCAGCACTAAGGATAAACATATTGCCTGTTCCAACTTCCCATTTTCTGACAGGTACTCTCTCACACATAAATATTAATCAGCAGATCAGCTCCTGTGTTCATCCAGAGCAGCCTTCCCTTACCTTTCACTGTTACATACCACAAGTTAAGAGAGATAATGTATGAAGTTTTAAATTACCTGCTTGATGTCGGAGATATTCCTTATGGCAGTTCATTTCTTTCAGAAGTAAAATGAAGATTGAACAATGTGCCACCCAGCTCCACTATTTGTTGTTATAGATCGACTTTGGTGTGAAGTTTTGCTAGGAAATCTAGCCCAAGAATGATGTCGTAGCTTGTGAGAAGTTCAACATACACCTGAAAATCCCTCCCTCCACCCCCTCAACCCTCTTACTCAGAAATTCAGTAACACTGAACAGAGGGAGTGAACAGTATTACCACCCCACCACTTAGTCTGAAATGTGGTGGTTCAAATTTATGGCACCAAATAAACACTTGCTTGTCATGGATACCTGTAATCCTGTACCCAACAAAAACTTACACAATCTTCCCTTTACATAGCCAGTTAGATGCCTGTCATTGGTTTTGCACTTGGGTAGCCAAGTGGTCAGACTTACTGGGAGCATTGTGCACTGATGTAAAAACTAATTGCTGCCCCCTCCACCTAGTCACTGTAAATTTCAGCTGAAGCTGCTGCAGTTTCTACCACATATTCCAAGGTTTTTGGGAAATCCATGCAACTTTTCATGACATTTCAGCCAATAGTCCCCACAAAAATGCATCAAGTGTCCATCGTTCTGCTTCCTACAGGATGGGCTTATTGACACTATCACCTTCCATCATTTCATGTATATAAATATTGATTTTCCTGAAACGGTCTACAATACTTTCTACTGATTCCCCTTGTTTTTAATTACACCATTAAGTTTTCCTGATAATTCCTAGAAGCATCCTTTTTCCTGTAATGATCCACTAACTCTTCCTGAAAGTCTGTGAAGGACTGAGCATCCCACAACTTCTCATTGTATATTACTTATTTTCTAGTGTCCCACTAATTTTAAATTTGAAACTGCTCAGTACACCAGTTCCATAACTCATGTGCAAACTATCAAAACAGATAAAAAGATCTTCCCCTCTTTTACCAGAAAATGGGGCTACTAACTAGGCAGTACTAGCATCAAAGATGTGTGGGGACATGTTTGAAGTTGACCATTCCTTGTTTTCACGCTTTAAACGATCTGTTTCTCTATGCAAAGCTTTATTATCTGTTTGAACTTTAGCTACCTTATCCACCAAATGCCGAATCATCTCCAGGGTTATCAGTCTCTTACTGACAGATATTTTGCTTACTATTACTGCCACACAAGTACAATATACCCAAACAGAAAGGAAAGGAAAGGAAAAAACACAACCAGACAGGTCCAAAAACTTGATCACCAGTTACTTGAATGCTGTAACTGATTACTACTCCTGCCACATTGTGACAAGTGACGATGGCTATGTAGGACAGCGGGAGTGGTGGAGCAACAACTGCCCAGGGGTAGATGGGCTCGTCCAGTAAAACTATCCTGGGTGTCAAACACAGACCTTGGAGACCATGTAGTAGTAGTGCCAAAGTGACTGTAGCTCACTGTGAGTCTCAGACCACGTGGTAGTGTTGGCAGTGGGGTGGCTGGCTGTGAGCAACCCACACAGCCAGTTAGCAGACGACCGTTCACGTCTCATTGACGGCAGTAGCAGCTGCGATGTAAGTATGGCACAGGCAGAACAGATTGGAATTCATACTACTAGCAAGCTGTTCAGTGATGATGGGCTGGTCCTTGATGTTTAAGTGCTGCTGTAAAATGCTGACCAGTACAGAAGAAGGTGTGTTTCTGGATCATGTCAAAAGTCTCAAACAGGGCCAGTGTTACAGATGCAGATGTCATCAGTCGGAAGGAGGTTGACGTGAAAGTGGCCTGACAGCAGAGGGTTGCTGTGTCGACAGGTCTTTGTGGCTGCTGGAGGTGACCATGGTGCAATTATGGCTGTGGACTGTGGCAGAGTTTTGTACCATTACACTGTGAAGTACACTTGCAAATTTTGTAGTGACGTCTCTGTCCCTTGTAAGACCCAGCATTACTGCATTTCTGAACCGTCTTCCTGAGATAAGCTTGATCCGCTGGCAGCCTTCTTCAACTGGTCTATTATCCATAGTTCATTGAAAATATTAGGAACAATATGTTTTGTGAATGTCTCAACAGCATGATCAGCCATATGGAAGGTTTAGGCATCAACACAGAACATCAAAAATGACATTTAGCAGGGAGGTGGTTACTGCTACACTGGCCAGCCCAGTGCCACTGAAACTTCTCCATGGCGTGTGTGCAAATTTGAATTTACTGAGTGCAAATTTGAATTTACTGATTGGAGTGTTTTCATTTAGCTACTGTTTCAGGTAATTGGTATTTGGATAATTGATGCTCTACTGGACCTCCTTCTGATGGATGTAGCTATTTGTTGTTGATTCACATTTGAGCTTTATTTATTCATTTTTAGTTTTTTTAAATATTTACTCTAAGGAAACAATTCAAGATTTATAGCTAACAAAAACTCTTTTTTTGTTCATTTAGTTTCTTACTTACAACTACATCTATGCTCTCAATGCCTGGTTACTATTGTGCCCTGAATGGCTGTGCTTTGATTGGTCCATGGGTTGCATACCCCTTTTCTCCATGAAGAATCCGTTTGACTGTCGTATTGTGACCATTGTTATCTTCTGGACTTCATTGGCAGTGCTTTTGCAGAAGTGTTTCTCAAGCAGAAACTCAAGAAATGTGAGGTATGTTCTCCTGATAATCTTGAGACATTTCCTATTGTATTCGTAATGTATATGACTTCATCAGCTATCTAGATAAGATTCAAATAACAGCAGCATCATGAAATAATATATCAACAATTTTCTGACTCTTCAGTTCAGTCAGATTTTCTTGACAAATACAGAGCTTGTTGATGTTTTTTTGCTAGACACTGTTGTTATTCACCACAATCGAAGAAAATTTTGTCAGTGAAACTAACTGAGGAAGGCAGCATTGGTCGTACGTACTATTAGTAGATACTGGTTTAATGTTGACTGAATTACAATGATTCCATTGTCAAGAATACAACATATCACTTTTATAAATTAAATGTGTGGTGCCTGTTATTTCTTTATTAAGTAGGAAACTCAACTGTATTGTAAGAGCTGATAAAACTGATTTATTTCCAGAATGAAAAAATTTCACTCTGTAATCAGATATTCACTGCCAAACACAAAAAATGAAAGAAAAGTTCCTGGCTTCCAAAATAATTATTTTTCATGCTAAAGTACAAATATACACACATGCAGAAGCATGCAAGTGCAACCCCCCCCCCCCCCCACACACACACACACACACATACACACACTTACATCCTTGCATGGCACCAGCTGGACACACACAATGCCATTGCTGCTGCATGGTAGGTGGATGAGGTTGGGGTGCAGGTTGTATTGGATGGGGTTGGTAGGAGGAGAGAGAAAGAGGCAGGAAGTTATGGGGCTATGTGGCTAGTGGCTCTTGGGCAGCTGGTTTGCTGGCTGGGAATTTGGGAGGGAAGGTTGGCAGATGCACAGGCTAGGCGTGTGATGTATAGATATCGGAGGCGACGGTGAGAGGTGCGCACTGAAGATAACATGGGGATGTGAACCTGGGAGGGGGTGATAGGACTAAGGAAGGGGAAACTGTTGTGTGGCAGGTGTGGGGACTGGAGATTATTGGTGTGCTACAAGGATAATTCCCATCTCCATAATTCAGAGAGACTGGAAGTGGAGGTAAGGACACAAAGGGCCCAGCCTATGAAGCAGCTATTGAAATAGAGCATGTTATGCTCAGTTGCATGCTATGGCACTGGGTGGTCAAGTTTGGCAACAGTTCGGTGTTGGCCATTCATCCTGGTGGATAGTTCATTGTTAGTCATACCAACACAAAAAGCTGTGCAGTGTTTGCAGCAGAGTTGGTGTATGGCATGACTGCTTTCATAGGTGGCCCAGCCATCTGACGGGGTGGGATAAGCCTCTGACAGGACTGGATTAATAAGTGGTGGTTGGTCGGGCAGGTCTTGCACCAGGATCTTCCACAGTGAAATGGTCCCAGTGACAAAGGGTTGAGAGTGAGAGTGGCACAGGGATGGACTAGAATTTTGTGTAGGTGGGAGGGTGACGGAACACCACTTTAGGAGGGGTGGGTAGGATCTTGGGTAGGGTCAAACCCTGATAAAAGTTATGGTTCAGTTGTTCTGTTCCAGGATGGTACTGGGTGATGAGGGAGGCACTACTTTGTAGATGATTCTTGGGGTTGGAGGGAGGATTTGGAATGTGCAAGGATATGGCATGGGGAAACTGTTTGTGAGCTAGGGTTGGGAGGGGGCAGGGAGGGTGCTTGTTTGTGAACGCCTCTGTGAGACCTCCAGCATTCAATGTGGCATGTTCCAGCCTCCAACAATCAGCAGGGCACATTCATACCTCCAACACCCTTCTACATCTACTTCAGATAACAATTCGACATAAAAGTCTGTGCCTGGAGTTTCAGTGCAGAAATTTTAGTCCACCTACCTCAAAATGCTTTGTGATGTACACCCCCTTCACTCTGTGTTGATAGGTACTGTCTCAGCTGATGAAAGACTCACTAAATATGTACCGGCAAAAGACGTATAACTCAAGCTTGGAGGCAGCATGTGTAAGTTTTGTAAAAAAATATTGGGCTTTTGGGTTTTTAATAACTGGCATAAAAGCTTTTAAATTTCAGTTAATTAAGGTTTATTGCCTCTGAAAGAAGTTGTAAGTGGCTACCAAATCTGTACTTAGTACTGAAACAATTATCATGCAAGTTGGTCACTATTTTACAACAAGATTTCACATGTGGAAGGAGCCAGAAATCTATCAGTCCAACCCGAATAATTTCTATGGTCTATACAGCCACTGACCCACAGCTGTTTACGAGTTACTGTATCATGTCATTCAGTTGTCTTCTTAAGAAGAAGTGCTCACCCAAAACTTGCAAGAATGTTCATGAAACACACCATGTGAAGTTGTTTTGGGGGAAGTTCACATGCAAATAACTTCCAGGCTAAGTTACTCTAAATTTCCAGACTTCCACTAAACTGTTTAGAACTATAGTTGCTTCATAATTATGGTAACAGAAGCAAAAGAATAAATGATACTTTCCATCTTAGCCGAAAACTGTGGGGCACATGACCTGCACAGTAAGATGGTTCCAAAGCTAACAGAACTGCAGCACACAAAGCCGTATCCTAAGTGCAGGAAATGTTTAATTCCTATTGGCTGACAATTTGGGTGCTCAATATTAGCTCCTTGCAGCTGAGAACAAAGAAAATTGCTCTCCCTTCTGGCTCCAGAATAGACATACTCTAAGATCACATACTTCACTGCAAGGAATAAATACTCGGTATACTCTGCTACGTTACACACATCCTATGAACTGAAAATTACTTTCAAGTATGTTAGAGGTTCATATAAGAGCATGATTATTATAAAGTACTTTTTTACCTGAAGAAAGTCAAACAAATTAACTGCAGACTTTTTTAACCGAGTCTAACCATCAAAAAATTCAGTAGTGAATTACATATTAATGAAAACATGAAATTCTTCTACAGTATTATCAAATTTCTACACCTTGGACTCGATAGTAATACATCAAAATTATTTTACAAACTTTTGTGAGAAATATATTTCCAACAAAATAATAATATTGAGATTCTTTTCAACAAAATGAATGTCCACATCACAAATAAATAACATTTGAAATTTTTAAATTTCCTCCAGCATAGATTTCCTTTTAACTTTTCCCATTGCAAACATTCTGTCATTTTTTCTTTATCACAACAAATAAATTTCTATAACAATGTAAGCTGTTCAATAAAATTGCTATTGTGAGTATCTATTGAGAAATATTAGAACACTTCCAACATGAAGAGGCACTATGTTTGGCATCTCTCTTTTTATATTAAACATACTCTTTACAGTTATTAGCTATTCCCAAAGTCACTATGGTGGATTGAGACTTATCATATGGAGGACACAGCAAAAATACTGCTATACTTTGCCAAGAGGCCTTCTTCACACACACACACACACACACACACACACACACACACACACACACACACACACACACATATATTCACACAGGTACAACTGACGCACATGACCACTTGTCTCTGAGTCCGGCCTTCTGTCAGTGGCCAGAGACAGTGGTCACTTGAGTTGTGCTTACGTGAATATGTGTGTGTGTGTGTGTGTGTACATTGCTAAAATTATTATGAGGAGCATGTATTAAAAATAATTTTCACAAAGCCTATGTTACAAAGAGATAATGTAGGAGCTGTTTCTTTTTCTCACATCTATACTAAATGCACTCTCCATAAACTGGATAATTCATAAAATTTGCTATGGAGAAAGTTTATGAGAAATTTTATAACATTACAATACCTACTTTATTATGAAGTGGAACTGGGGTGGGGGGAATTCCTTTCTTTCTCTCACTTACACAATGTTTGTGCCAAGAGCATTTTTTCGTTACAGTGTCTGATCCTCTGTCCTTGATCAGATATTGGTGAGCCTTGTATCAGGTTTACATAAATAGTCTATACCTGCAAAATATGGAATGTCTTAAGCCAAACAATCACAATTTTACACTCAATAAGGAAGAAAGGTTACACATGTTCCTTCTAGTTATCTATACCTTTTTTACTTTTCATCATAATCGGTACGTGTTCACAAATACAGTCAGGTGGAATTTCTTGAATTACACAGTATATCTCGTAGTAATTTTACTCCACAAAACTATTATTCACTATTATTTTTTTCAGTAAAAAATAAATTATTCAGCAAAACTTCCACATCTGATAATGTTACTCAACAAAAGTATTAATTAGTATCAGTACAGATTGATGAAGATGTCATCAGTGAACCTGAACAAGACTAGGGGTTGGAAGTTGTGGGAGGCTAGGAAAGTTTCCTCTAGAAGGCCCATAAACAGGTTGTCATTGGAGGGTGCCATGTGGATGCATGTTGCTGTGCCACAGATTTGTGTATATAGCTTCCTTTCAAAGGAGAAATGGTTGTGTGTTAGGATAAGGTAAGTAATATGTATGGGAAATAAGGTAGTGGGGTTTGGAGTCTGAAGGACATTGGGAGAAGTAGTGTTCAATAACGGCAAGGCTGTGGGCATGAGGGATGTCGGTGTATGTGGAAGTGGCATCAACAGTGATGAGTAGGGACCCAGAAGGTAAAGCAGTAGTGATGGTGGAGAGTCGTTGCAGGCTAGCCTCCCTCATCAAATACACTAACCAATTCCTTCACCGAATCTCCACTAACCCCACTCCATTTAACTCCTCGATCCCTACTTGTCACTGCTGAAGCCACCTCTATGCACCCCAGCATCCCTCATGCTCATGACATTGCTGCTATTGAACACTATCTCTCCCTGTGTCCTTCAGACTCCAAACCCACTACATGATTCCTTACACACCTTGCCAACTATATCCTGACACACAACAACATTTCCTATGAGGGGAAGGTATACAAACAAATCCATGGCCCAGCCCTGGGCACCCAGCAGGCATCCTTCCATTACAACCTGTTTATGGCCCATCTAAAGGAAACCTTCCTAGCTTCCTGGAAAATAAACCTAGACTGGTTTGGGTTGACTGATGATATGTTCATCATCTAGACTCAGGGCCAGGACACTCTATTCTCAATCCTTCACAACCTCAACACCTTCTCTTCTGTTCCATCTTCTTTACCAGATCCTCCTCAACTCAATGTGCCACGTTCCTGGATGTTGACCTTCACCTCTCAGACAGCTCTGGTCCACAACTCTGTCCACATTAAACCCACTAACTACAAACAGTACCAGCATTTCAACATTTAGCAGCATCCTTTCCACATAAAAAAAAACCCTCACATACAGACTAGCCACCCATATACAACATATCTGCTGTAATGAGAACTTTCTTGCCAAGTATGCTGAAGATCTCACAAAGACCTAAGACAGGAACTATCCCCCTCCCCACACTAGTCCACAAACAGATTTCCCATCCCATATGTTCACCCCTTGCGTGCCTTAGTGATACAGATAGCCTTACTGTAGGTGCAACCACAACGGAGGGGTATCTGTTGAGAGGCCAGACAAACATGTGGTTCCTGAAGAGGGGCAGCAGCCTTTTCAGTAGTTGCAGGGGCAACAATCTGGATGATTGACTGATCCGACCTTGTACCACTAACCAAAACAGCCTTGCTGTGCTGGTACTGTGAATGGCTGAAAGCAAGGGGAAACTACAGCTGTAATTTTTCCCGAGGGCATGCAGCTTTACTGTATGGTTAAATGATGATGGTGTCCTCTTGGGTAAAATATTCTGGAGGTAAAATAGTCCCCCATTCGGATCTCCGGGCAGGGACTACTCAGGAGGACATTGTTATCAGGAGAAAGAAAACTGGCATTCTACGGATCAGAGCGTGGAATGTCAGACCCCTTAATCAAGCAGGTAGGTTAGAAAATTTAAAAAGGGAAAAGGATAGGTTCAAGTTAGATATAGTGGGAATTAGTGAAGTTCGGTGGCAGGATGAACAAGACTTCTGGACAGTTGAATACAGGGTTATAAATACAAAATCAAATAGGGGTAATGCAGGAGTAGGTTTAATAATGAATAGGAAAATAGGAATGCGGGTGAGCTACTACAAACAGCGTAGTGAATGCATTATTGTGGCCAGTTTATATGCCACCTAGCTCTGCAGATGATGAAGAGATTGATGAAATGTATGATGAGATAAAAGAAATTATTCAGATAGTGAAGGGAGACGAAAATTTAATAGTCATGGGTGACTGGAGGAAAAGGAAGAGAAGGAAATGTAGTAGGTGAATGTGGAATGGGAGTAAGGAATGAAAGAGGAAGCCGCCTGGTAAAATTTTGCACAGAGCATAACTTAATCATAGCTAACACTTGGTTCAAGAGTCATGAAGGAAGGTTGTATACATGGAAGAAGCCTGGAGGTACTGACAGGTTTCAGATAGATTATATAATGGTAAGACAGAGATTTAGGAACCAGGTTTTAAATTGTAAGACATTTCCAGGGGCAGATGTAGACTCTGACCACAATCTATTGGTTATGAACTGTAGATTAAAACTGAAGAAACTGCAAAAAGGTGGGAATTTGAGGAGATGGGACCTGGATAAACTGAAAGAACCAGAGATTGTAGAGAGCTTCAGGGAGAGCATTAGGGAACAATTGAGAAGAATGGGGGAAAGAAATGCAGTAGAAGAAGAATGGGTAGCTTTGAGAGATGAAATAGTGAAGGTAGCAGAGGATCAAGTAGGTAAAAAGACGAGGGCTAGTAGAAATTCTTGGGTAATAGAAGAAATATTGAATTTAATTGGTGAAAGGAGAAAATATAAAAATGCAGTAAATGAAGCAGGCAAAAAGGAATACAAACGTCTCAAAAATGAGATCAACAGGAAGTGCAAAATGGCTAAGCAGGGATGGCTAGAGGACAAATGTAAGGATGTAGAGACACATATCACTAGGGGTAAGATAGATATTGCCTACAGCAAAATTAAAGAGACCTTTGGAGAAAAGATAACCACTTGCATGAATATCAAGAGCTCAGATGGAAACCCAGTTCTAAGCAAAGAAGGGAAAGCAGAAAGGTGGAAGGAGTATATAGAGGGTCTATACAAGGGAGATGTTCTTGAGGACAATATTATAGAAATGGAAGAACTGGAATACTCTCTTTCTAATTCTGAAGGTGGCAGGGGTAAAATACAAGGAGCGAAAGGCTATTTACAATTTGTACAGAAACCAGATGGCAGTTACAAGAGTCGAGGGGCATGAAAGGGAAGCAGTAGTTGGGAAGGGAGAGGGACAGGGTTGTAGCCTATCCCCAATGTTATTCAATCTGTATATTGAGCAAGCAGTAAAGGAAGCAAAAGAAAAACTCGGAGTAGGTATTAAAATCCATGGAGAAGAAATAAAAACTTTGAGGTTCGCTGATAACATTTTAATTCTGTCAGAGACAGCAAAGGACCTGGAAGAGCAGCTGAACGGAATGGACAGTGTCTTGAAAGGAGGATATAAGATGAGCATCAACAAAAGCAAAACGGAGGATAATGGAATGTAGTCGAATTAAATTGGGTGATGCTGAGGGAATTACATTAGGAAATGAGACGCTTAAAGTAGTAAAGGAGTTTTGCTATTTGGGGAGCAAAATAACTGATTATAGTCGAAGTAGAGAGGATATAAAATGTAGACTGGTAATGGCAAGGAAAGCGTTTCTGAAGAAGAGAAATTTGTTAACATCGAGTATAGATTTAAGTGTCAGGAAGTTGTTTCTGAAGGTATTTGTATGGAGCGTAGCCTTGTACGGAAGTGAAATGTTGACGATAAATAGTTTAGACAAGAATAGAATTGAAGCTTTTGACATGTGGTGCTACAGAAGAATGCTGAACATTAGATGGGTAGATCACATAACTAATGAGGAGGTATTGAATAGAATTGGAGAGAAGAGAAATTTGTGGCACATCTTGACTAGAAGAAGGGATCGGTTGGTAGGGTATATTCTGAGGCATCAAGGGATCACCAATTTAGTATTGGAGGGCAGAGTGGAGGGTAAAAATTATAGAGGGAGAGCAAGAGATGAATACACTAAACAGATTCAGAAGGATGTAGGTTGAGGTAGGTACTGGGAGATGATGAAGCTTGCACAGGATAGAGTAGCATGGAGAGCTGCATCAAACCAGTCTCTGGATTGAAGACCATGACAAGAACAACAACAACAACAACAACAACATTTTCACACATCCCCAAGCCTCCCCCCAACCCCACGAATCAGCTACAAAGTAGCACCCCCTCGTCATCCAGTATCACCCTGGACTAGAACTACTGAACCACATCCTTCACCAGAATTTTGATTATCTATCGTCACACACTGCAATGAGAGACATCCTACCCAAGATCTTTTGCAAACTCCTTCTCAGTTGCCGCTGTCCGCCTCTGGAACAAACTGCCCCTTACCTTCCGCAAAATTCAATCTCCTGCTGCTTTTAAGAAGAAGTTGAATCATTCCCTACTATCATCCTCATAAAGTTCTCCACAAAATTAATGTACAAGGCCAATCCTCTCATCTGTCAAATAGCAAAGCTAGCGTCTCCTATCTTGCTCCTGAGATGCCTTCCTCTTCATCTATCTCTATTAGCCACGCAATCTTCTTTTCCTTTATATTTCCTTAATTATGTTTAATCATGTCTCTCAATTCCTCTCCTCCTTTCACCATGAGTCTCCCTCATACTCCCTGCTGCCAGCACTCCTATCTAAAATCTGTCTCTTCAATAATGTCTAATTATAACAGTACTTGTGATCTAAGAATATAAACTCTATATGTATGTATTTTTCCAGGTGTGCCTTTCAAATTGTTTATTTCACTTTTTATACTAGATGTAGTTTAACATGCCTACTAAAACATATGAATGTAAAATAAGTAGAATGCCTGGTTAGATGGAAAAAAAAAAAAAAAATCCTTACCAGTCGTCCTAAAGTTGTGTTGACTCCCCCATGCATCATACACAACATCCTAGTCCATCCCTGTGCCATTCCCACTCTCAACCTCTGCCACACGGATCATATCCTCATGGGAGACCCAGATGCAAGACATGGAAAATCCACCCATGCAGCACATCCAACTACAGTACTGTCACAGGTTTATCCTACCCTGGACCACCTGTGAAAGCAAACATGTTATATGCCAACTCTGCTGCAAATACTGCACAGCTTTTTATGTCAGCATGACTAACAGCCAACTGTCCAGCAGGATGAATGACCAGCAACAAACTGTGGCCAAGAAGAAAGTTGACTACTCAGCAGTTCAACATGCAGCTGAGCCTACATGCTCAATTTCAGTAGCTGTTTCACAATCCGGGCCATCTGGATCCTTTCCTCCACCCCAACTTCTCTGAACTTCCAGCACACCCTTTGCTCCCATAGTCACCCTGGCCTCAGCTCCAGATACCTGCAATTCCCACATCTGCCACACAATAGTTTCCCCTTCCTCGGTCCTATTGCCCTCTCTCAATTCACATCCAAATGTCACCTTCAGCATGTGCCACTCTCCGCTGGCTCTGACACCTGTGCATTACATACCTAACCTGTGCAACTGCCACCCCTCCTTCCATGTTCCTAGCCAGCAGAGCAGCTGCCTCCCTTCGAGCTGCAAGCCGCCCACCCCAAACCCTCCTTGCTTCCCCCCCCCCCCCTCCCCCGTTATCTAACCTGACACAAATCCCACCTGAACATAGTCCACCTGCTGAACTGCAGTACTGGAATATTTTTGTGTGTGTGTGTGTGTGTGTGTGTGTGTGTGTGTGTGTGTGTGTGTGTGCCTGTTGACGACTCAATACTCAATGCTTTTGCTATTTGGTGAGCAGTCTCCAAAGTAGGTAACAAGGCGGGCTAAAAACCAATAACTCCGAATATTTTATGTGTTAACTCTTAAATCTTTGTAAATAAAACAAATGTTATTAACATTGTACATCTTAAATCTTTATGTCTACAGATTTATCTCTCAACTTAGTCACCCTGCCGACAAACACGTTTCTCCCAATGAGAGACCAGTTTGTTGTACATCACTGTAGAATGTTTGACTTAGTTGACAGAGCCACAACATTACATTTGCTTGCACTAATTCATTGTTTTAAGTATTTGAAACTGATGAAAATCTAAAAATCTGATAGAGCCAAGTCGGGACTGTATGGAGGATGTTCAGTGACAGTGAACCCAAGGTGTTGGATTGTTGCAGGTGTCGTAGCACTCGTGTATGATCTGGCATTGTTAAGCTGAAGGATTTGGTATAACATGTTCTTCTGCCTCTTCAACTCAATCTTATGAAAGTTGTTGGTTTAAAAACGTTGTTTAGGTGGTTAGCACGTAAGAAATATCCACTGTGCGTGCTTCGATTTTGGTTTGTGCAGAGAAGATTCGAGAAGCATGAGCATGGGATATCAGTGAGGTGTGATGCTGTTAAGAGTCTCTGCTTGCTCTGGATCTGATATTTATGCTTTGGTGTCATGGCTTGGCAGTGTTTTAGAAAGCACGGAGGAAACACTTTTGCTGACAATATGAACACCCAAAAACATCTGATAGAAGCTGCGGAAAAATGTCACTCTCTTATGTACTGTTCAGCGATACACTTCAGATACATTGTTCTGAGTAATGACAGATTTGTTACCACTCATAATTATTGAATACAAGAACAACTAAGTACAGGGGAATTCTCTAAAAGACAGTTACACCATTTCATAATGAGTTGGTGTAGTTGTGGGCTCTCTTATAGCCCTCGACCTTTTGCAGCTGGGAACAAAGTCCCATGGCACAATCAGTGGCACTGAATAGCAGGTCCACTGCTTCAAGAAAGAATGAGAAGGCAACCTAAAATCTTCAGTAAGCTAAAAGTACTCTTGAACAACATCGAAGTGACAGATCAATTGAGAACTTAGATACAGCCCATAACTAGGTACTCTACAGAAACACTTCAAGGAGAGAAACTTCCTGACAGATTAAAACTATGTGCTGCACTTTGCCAAGTGCTAGAGCACTTGCCTGCAAAAGGCAAAGGTGTTGAGTTTGAGTCTTGGTCCATCACACACTTTTAATCTGATAGGAAGTTTCGTATCAGCACACAACCCGCTGTAAAGTTAGAATCTCACTCTGGACTTCAAGGAGATGTTTCTACATGTGTGGATGAACTCTTCAAATTTGAAACTTGATTGCAGCACACTGTTTCTTATGCCCCTACATAGTTACGATACAACAGCAATGTTAGGTGCTACAGTTGGGAGCCCTGTAGCAGCACAGGGCTGCAAATATGTAGACATGAAGAAAAAAGATGTAGAATGTTAATAACATTTACTTTATTTAAAAGGCTTTAAGAGTTTTCACATAAAAAATACAAAAATATTAATTTCCACCATGCCCTCATTCATTGCACCAGAACGTTCCTACTGTAATTGGAAGCTAATAACTTGTCATTTTTTTTACATTTTCTGTTGTTCGTTAGTTGCTACTATATTCTTGAAGATGTTGTCCATCTATGCAACTTAATAAAATGTGGTTTGTTTTATGCTATACACTTTTCAGTTGTATCTGTTTATGAAGCATCTTCAGTGCCCTGTGATACATGTGTGTATGATGTATATAATAATTGCATTATGTAATGATTCAGATATGTTGCTACCTTACAGTTTTTTGTTATTCTTCAATTTTTGGGAAGGAAGCAATTTGTGGGCACAATTTTCATAAGGTTAAATTAACATTTGGTTAACCTTATGAAAATTGTGCTCCAAAAACTTGAAAATATGAGAATAAAAAAAAAAAAAAACGTACTATATGAATTATTATGTGAATTATTATACAACACCATTATTATATTCATAAAGCAAACTTTTACTATAAGCCATTGAAGATGTTACAAGACACAAAACAAACGACCTTTCATTTACTTGCATCATTATATCACATCTCTAACAGTCAATTATTGATAAAATTATTTAATTGGATAGATAAAAGATCTACTCACCAAGTGGTAGCAGAACACACACATAAAAGACTGTTGTGATTGGCAAGCTTTTGGAGCCAGTGGCTCCTTCATCCAGCAGAAGGGTTGAAGGGGGAGGAAGAAGGGTGAAGGAAAAGGACTGGAGAGGTCTAGGAAAAGGGGTATATTTTGGGAAAGTAACCCAGAACTGCAGGTCAGAGGAGAGTTACTGTGCGGGATGAGAAGGAAAGACTGATTGTTGGGGACTGCATCAGATGAGATTTGGAAACCTGAGAGCTTAAAGTCTTCTGACCCATGGTCCTGGGTGACTTTCCCTAAATCTACCCCTTTTCCTAGACCTCTCCAGTCCTTTTCCTTCATCCTTCTTCCTTCCCCTTCACCACTTCTGTCTGAAGAAGAAGCCACTGGCTCCGAAAGCTTGCCAATCACAACAGTATTTTATGTGTGGGTGCTGCTGCTTCTGGGTGTGTAGATTTTTTATCTATCCAATTAAATAACATCTCTAACAGGGATTTAGATTTTAGGCCACATAGCTTAAGTGTTGTTCTTTTAGCAAAGAAAAGAGGTGCACTTAGCAATGGAGAAGGTAAAATATAATACACAGATGACACTGTAGGGAAGGAAATATTATGCAGAATTTGTATCAAGAGAGGCACACAGTGCACAAATGGAATAGCTAATAAGAGTGACTGTAAAATGTTCCTTTCCTGTACCATACACACTAGCCTCAGTTCTTCCACTAATAAAGAGTTCTGACTGACTCCTTTTCAACACAGCTCTTATACATCACATACTGGTACATATGTTTTCCAGTATATCCATATGTTTTCCAGTGTCATGTCTGCCTTGTTTTCTTGATGAACAACCTATTCCAGATGTTTCTAAAGCAAGAGATTCCATGTCCCTTAACCTACTTTTATTTGATTGTGTATAGAAGACTTTAACTCAGATTCTTCCTGCATCAGCAGTCAAAGTGCTCCTCTTCTGCCTACGTAGCACTGATTCACATTATGATATTATTGTTATTTTACATTTACCAGAAATATGGAGCAACACAATGGAAAATGATATTGGAACCCATATCTTATTCACCACAGGAAAGCCCCAGAAACTGTTGTTTTCTTTCTCTCTCCTGGATGTTCACAATTTACTTCAAAATGAAAACACGTCACCGCCCATGGTCCATGCAGAAATGATTTCAGAACTTCATCATATACATTTACTTACAGACATGTTTTATATAATTTTTAGGTCTTCACATTTTCGCCATGGGTCTCATTTTAGACAAAATGCTTTGCAGTCTCCCAGTACTCCACAGAAGCCTTCATAGACTATTACGTTATCTGCTTACTCAGTACACTATGTTTACCTCTCACACATTGGCTCACAATACAAATGATCAGCAACAAAAACATAAAATAAACAATATAGTAAGTGAATGTTGGTGCAGGCTGTAGATACAGAATGCAGTTACTATATACACAACCGACAAAGAGGATTGTTGCCCATTTATTGAACATGCACTAATACCCCATTAAAGCAGCACTTGACCTATCTCATTGATTTACTTGAATATTGTTTTTTACAGGTGCATGATCTTGAGTCTGGGACTGCTAGTGATTCCATTCCTTCCAGCTTCAAATATATTCTTCCGTGTGGGTTTTGTTGTGGCTGAGCGTGTTCTTTACCTCCCAAGTGCTGGCTATTGCATGCTTATTGTGATAGGCCTTCGACAGCTGGCCCAAGTTGATAGATCACTAGCACGGGTAATATGTACTACTAATGCTATTAATTGTCTCTGTTTCTTACGAGGTCTGTTCAAAAATGCCGGAATGTTCGTAATTTCTCACCAGTGGTATGTTGGAGCAAAATGCAGTTGTCATCCCTTCACATGCTTTTATTTAAAGTGTAACTGCCAGCAGTTTCATTGTCGTATGTCTGTTAGTTATTGATCAGTGCTATAGTGCGCAGAACATTGTGTTACACAGGTTTCAAACTTTGAGATGGCAGAGCTAGAGGAGCAACACATCTGTAATAAATTTTGCATGAAACTCAAGAAAATCTCTACAGAGAGACACCAAATGGTGCAGAAAGGTTACGGTGATGAGTGCTTAAGCCATACTCAGTGTTGCAAGTGGTTCACATGGTTTAAAAGTGGCCAGTTGGAAGTTAAAGATGACCCTTGTTCAGGATGCCCTTCAGTATCTACTGACGATGCTCATGTCAGGAACGTCAACAAAATTGTACGTGCCAGTAGAAGACTGACTGTCCAAGAGATTTCAGAAGAATGTAACGTTTCAGTTGGATCATGTCATGAAATCCTGATACAGCATCTCGTCCCACGGCTCATGAGTCAAGACTGGAAAGATTTTCCCCTCGCAGTCTGTGAAGATCTTTTGGATTGAGCAAATGAGAACAAGATGTTCCTTAAAAGAATCAGAGTGTTGATGGGACGTGGGTCTATGGATATAATGTTAAAACCAAGGTTCAGTCTTCACAATGGGTCGGGGAAGTTTCTCCATGGCTAAAAGAAGCTCGTCAGGTCAGGTCAAATCTCAAAGCCATGCTGATAATTTACTTTAAAGGATTAGTTCATCATGAATTTGTGCCACAGAGACAAATTGATAATTGATGGTACTGTCAGAACGTCTTGCGATGCCTGTGAGAGAATGTGAGCAGGAAATGGTTTTGCAATGTGGCGAGACAGTTCATGGCTCTTGCATCATGATAACACACCCGCACATTCATCCCTGTTGGTGCATGACTATTGCACAAAAGACAAAACCACTGTGCTGCCTCATCCTCTGTACTGTCCAGATCTGGCTCTGCAAACTTTTTTTATTTCCAAAGTTGAAAGCCCCTTTAAAAGGACAGAGATTTATAACAATAGACAAGTTAATAGAAAAATTGTAGTTGGCACTTCACGTGATCCAGCAAGAGGTGTACCAAGACTGCTTCTGGAAGGGGAAATGGTGTTGGGAGTGGTGTATTAGTTGTGGAGGAGAGTATTTCGAAGGAGATCATACAAAATAAGTGAAAGGTAAGCAATGAAAAAATTTGTGGACAAAGTTCAGGCATTTTTTGAACAAGCCTCATATAAACTAAATTTTATTTGTCTCTGCAACTTTCATTAGTTTCAGAAAAGTATGGAAAAAATCTAGTTTTGTTGTCAAACCTTTATTATGATAAATCTAAAAACAAATATGGTGAGACTTACCAAACAAAAGCGCTGGCAGGTCGATAGACACACAAACAAACACAAACATACACACAAAATTCAAGCTTTCGCAACAAACGGTTGCTTCATCAGGAAAGAGGGAAGGATTGGGAAAGACGAAAGGATGTGGGTTTTAAGGGAGAGGGTAAGGAGTCATTCCAATCCCGGGAGCGGAAAGACTTAGGGGGAAAAAAGGACAGGTATACACTCACACACACACGCATATCCATCTGCACATACACGGACACAAGCAGACATTTGTAAAGGCAAAGAGTTTGGGCAGAGATGTCAGTCAAGGCGGAAGTAAAGAGGCAAAGATGTTGTTGAAAGACAGGTGAGGTATGAGCGGCAGCAACTTGAAATTAGTGGAGGTTGAGGCCTGGCAGATAATGAGAAGAGAGGATATACTGAAGGGCAAGTTCCCATCTCCGGAGTTCTGACAGGTTGATGTTAGTGGGAAGTATCCGGATAACCCGGACGGTGTAACACTGTGCCAAGATGTGCTGGCCGTGCACCAAGGCATGTTTAGCCACAGGGTGATCCTCATTACCAACAAACACTGTCTGCCTGTGTCCATTCATGCAAATGGACAGTTTGTTGCTGGTCATTCCCACATAGAAAGCTTCACAGTGTAGGCAGGTCAGTTGGTAAATCACATGGGTGCTTTCACACGTGGCTCTGCCTTTGATCGTGTACACCTTCCGGGTTACAGGACTGGAGTAGGTGGTGGTGGGAGGGTGCATGGGACAGGTTTTACACCGGGGGCGGTTACAAGGGTAGGAGCCAGAGGGTAGGGAAGGTGGTTTGGGGATTTCATAGGGATGAACTAAGAGGTTACGAAGGTTAGGTGGACGGCGGAAAGACACTCTTGGTGGAGTGGGGAGGATTTCATGAAGGATGGAACTCATTTCAGGGCAGGATTTGAGGAAGTCGTATCCCTGCTGGAGAGCCACATTCAGAGTCTGATCCAGTCCCAGAAAGTATCCTGTCACAAGTGGGGCACTTTTGTGGTTCTTCTGTGGGAGGTTCTGGGTTTGAGGGGCTGAGGAAGTGGCTCTGGTTATTTGCTTCTGTACCAGGTCGGGAGGGTAGTTGCAGGATGCGAAAGCTGTTTTCAGGTTGTTGGTGTAATGGTTCAGGGATACCAGACTAGAGCAGATTCGTTTGCCACGAAGACCTAGGCTGTAGGGAAGGGACCGTTTGATGTGGAATGGGTGGCAGCTGTCATAATGAAGGTACTGTTGCTTGTTGGTGGGTTTGATGTGGACGGTCGTGTGAAGCTGGCCATTGGACAGATGGAGGTCAACGTCAAGGAAAGTGACATGGGATTTGGAGTAGGACCAGGTGAATCTGATGGAACCAAAGGAGTTGAGGTTGGAGAGGAAATTCTGGAGTTGTTCTTCACTGTGAGTCCAGATCATGAAGATGTCATCAATAAATCTGTACCAAACTTTGGGTTGGCAGGCCTGGGTAACCAAGAAAGCTTCCTCTAAGCGACCCATGAATAGGTTGGCGTATGAGGGGCCCATCCTGGTATCCATGGCTGTTCCCTTTAATTGTTGGTATGTCTGACCTTCAAAAGTGAAGAAGTTGTGGGTCAGGATGAAGCTGGCTAAGGTAATGAGGAAAGAAGTTTCAGGTAGGGTGGCAGGTGATTGGCGTGAAAGGAAGTGCTCCATCGCAGCGAGGCCCTGGACGTGTGGAATATTTGTGTATAAGGAAGTGGCATCAATGGTTACAAGGATGGTTTCTGGGGGTAACAGACTCGGTAAGGATTCCAGGCGTTCAAGAAAGTGGTTGCTGTCTTTGATGAAGGATGGGAGACTGCATGTAATGGGTTGAAGGTGTTGATCTACGTAGGCAGAGATACGTTCTGTGGGGGCTTGGTAACCAGCTACAATGGGGCGGCCGGGATGATTGGGTTTGTGAATTTTAGGAAGAAGGTAGAAGGTAGGGGTGCGGGGTGTTGGTGGGGTCAGGAGGTTGATGGAGTCAGGTGAAAGGTTTTGTAGGGGGCCTAAGGTTCTGAGGATTCCTCGAAGCTCTGCCTGGACATCAGGAATGGGATTACCTTGACAAACTTTGTATGTGGTGTTGTCTGAAAGCTGACGCAGTCCCTCAGTCACATATTCTCGACGATCAAGTACCACGGTCGTGGAACCCTTGTCCGCCGGAAGTATGACAATGGAACGGTCACCCTTCAGATCACGGATAGCTTGGGCTTCAGCAGTGATGATGTTGGGAGTAGGATTAAGGTTTTTTAAGAAGGATTGAGAGGCAAGGCTGGAAGTCAGAAATTCCTGGAAGGTTTGGGGAGGGTGATTTTGAGGAAGAGGAGGTGGTTCCCGCAGTGACGGAGGACGGAACTGTTCCAGGCAGGGTTCAATTTGGATAGTGTCTTGGGGAGTTGGATCATTAGGAGTAGGATTAGGATCATTTTTCTTCATGGCAAAGTGATATTTCCAGCAGAGAGTATGAGTGTAGGACAGTAAATCTTTGACGAGGGCTGTTCGGTTGAATCTGGGTGTGGGGCTGGAAATATCACTTTGCCATGAAGAAAAATGATCCTAATCCTACTCCTAATGATCCAACTCCCCAAGATACTATCCAAATTGAACCCTGCCTGGAACAGTTCCGTCCTCCGTCACAGCGGGACCCACCTCTTCTTCCTCAAAATCACCCTCTCCAAACCTTCCAGGAATTTCTGACTTCCAGCCTTGCCTCTCAATCCTTCTTAAAAAACCTTAATCCTACTCCCAACATCACCACTGCTGAAGCCCAAGCTATCCGTGATCTGAAGGCTGACCGTTCCATTGTCATACTTCCGGCGGACAAGGGTTCCACGACCATGGTACTTGATCGTCGGGAGTATGTGACTGAGGGACTGCGTCAGCTTTCAGACAACACCACATACAAAGTTTGCCAAGGTAATCCCATTCCTGATGTCCAGGCGGAGCTTCAAGGAATCCTCAGGATCTTAGGCCCCCTACAAAACCTTTCACCTGACTCCATCAACCTCCTGACCCCACCAACACCCCGCACCCCTACCTTCTACCTTCTTCCTAAAATTCACAAACCCAATCATCCCGGCCGCCCCATTGTAGCTGGTTACCAAGCCCCCACAGAACGTATCTCTGCCTATGTCGATCAACACCTTCAACCCATTACATGCAGTCTCCCATCCTTCATCAAAGACAGCAACCACTTTCTTGAACACCTGGAATCCTTACCGAGTCTGTTACCCCCAGAAACCATCCTTGTAACCATTGATGCCACTTTCTTATACACAAATATTCCGCACGGCCAGGGCCTCGCTGCGATGGAGCACTTCCTTTCATGCCAATCACCTGCCACCCTACCTGAAACCTCTTTCCTCATTACCTTAGCCAGCTTCATCCTGACCCACAACTTCTTCACTTTTGAAGGCCAGACATACCAACAATTAAAGGGAACAGCCATGGGTACCAGGATGGCCCCCTCATACGCCAACCTATTCATGGGTCGCTTAGAGGAAGCCTTCTTGGTTACCCAGGCCTGCCAACCCAAAGTTTGGTACAGATTTATTGATGACATCTTTATGATCTGGACTCACAGTGAAGAACAACTCCAGAATTTCCTCTCCAACCTCAACTCCTTTGGTTCCATCAGATTCACCTGGTCCTACTCCAAATCCCATGCCACTTTCCTTGACGTTGACCTCCATCTGTCCAATGGCCAGCTTCACACGACCGTCCACATCAAACCCACCAACAAGCAACAGTACCTCCATTATGACAGCTGCCACCCATTCCACATCAAACGGTCCCTTCCCTACAGCCTAGGTCTACGTGGCAAACGAATCTGCTCCAGTCCGGAATCCCTGAACCATTACACCAACAACCTGAAAACAGCTTCGCATCCCGCAACTACCCTCCCGACCTGGTACAGAAGCAAATAACCAGAGCCACTTCCTCATCCCCTCAAACCCAGAACCTCCCACAGAAGAACCACAAAAGTGCCCCACTTGTGACAGGATACTTTCTGGGACTGGATCAGACTCTGAATGTGGCTCTCCAGCAGGGATACGACTTCCTCAAATCCTGCCCTGAAATGAGATCCATCCTTCACGAAATCCTTCCCACTCCACCAAGAGTGTCTTTCCGCCGTCCACCTAACCTTCGTAACCTCTTAGTTCATCCCTATGAAATCCCCAAACCACCTTCCCTACCCTCTGGCTCCTACCCTTGTAACCGCCCCCGGTGTAAAACCTGTCCCATGCACCCTCCCACCACCACCTACTCCAGTCCTGTAACCCGGAAGGTGTACACGATCAAAGGCAGAGCCACGTGTGAAAGCACCCATGTGATTTACCAACTGACCTGCCTACACTGTGAAGCTTTCTATGTGGGAATGACCAGCAACAAACTGTCCATTTGCATGAATGGACACAGGCAGACAGTGTTTGTTGGTAATGAGGATCACCCTGTGGCTAAACATGCCTTGGTGCGCGGCCAGCACATCTTGGCACAGTGTTACACCGTCCGGGTTATCCGGATACTTCCCACTAACATCAACCTGTCAGAACTCCGGAGATGGGAACTTGTCCTTCAGTATATCCTCTCTTCTCGTTATCTGCCAGGCCTCAACCTCCACTAATTTCAAGTTGCCGCCGCTCATACCTCACCTGTCTTTCAACAACATCTTTGCCTCTTTACTTCCGCCTTGACTGACATCTCTGCCCAAACTCTTTGCCTTTACAAACGTCTGCTTGTGCCTGTGTATGTGCGGATGGATATGCTTGTGTGTGTGAGTGTATACCTGTCCTTTTTTTCCCCCTAACTCTTTCCGCTCCCGGGATTGGAATGACTCCTTACCCTCTCCCTTAAAACCCACATCCTTTCGTCTTTCCCTCTCCTTCCCTCTTTCCTGATGAAGCAGCCGTTTGTTGCGAAAGCTTGAATTTTGTGTGTATGTTTGTGTTTGTTTGTGTGTCTATCGACCTGCCAGCACTTTTGTTTGGTAAGTCTCATCATCTTTGTTTTTAGATATATTTTTCCCACGTGGAATGTTTCCCTCTATTATATTCATATCATTAATTTGAACCCAACAATTACCTTTATTATGATAACATGAACATAGAGTTCTCTTCTTATTCTACCTTCTAGTGAGTACAAAGGTTTATGTTTAGCCACCATTGCTTAAATAAAAACATACATTTAGTACTTAAAACCTGTTGGTTACTTCTATTCCCACTCATTGTATTTTGATAAAGTAAATGTTAAATGCTTGTTGTATAGAATAACATCTATGGGGTGTCTGTGAGGTGTCACAGAAAATGTAATAACTTTATACATTGTATTGAATAGCCAACTGGAGAAAATCAGGCAGGCCACGTGTTTTTAGCAAGGAGTTCAAGTTTCTTCTCATGCCCAAATTATCCACTTCTTTGGGCTGTGCAAGGTATTGTTACTTTGTACCCTCACAATTTTGACACTAGAAACATTATATCTATTGTGAAATTTAAAACTTTCTGGTGTACAGATTGTTTCATAAAATTTTGAGTGAACTGCTGGATGTTTGCAACTTGCTGCCATGATATTTTGGCACAGAGACTTATGGCCATCTTCAGGTGAAAACAGACAGAAATGTGCTGAGCTTCTGTATTTAAGACTCAGGCAGCACATGTGTGGTATATCCAGTTGGTGTTGCACAAATGATGCATAGGCATATGCATTTCTGCTGCAAGTCCATGCGCTGTGGTGTGTGCCATCTGTGGTGAGAGTTTGCATGGTGAAGAAGATAGGTTAGCAATGGTGCACTTCAACTGCTGTCTGCGCTTGGTACATTTTCACCATGTCGGATCTGTCAGTTACCTGTTATAAATCTTGCTGGTGAACAGCCACCTTCAGAAATTGTTCTGGTGGTCCAGCTACTCCATCGCATTGCTGTGTACAAACTTCCTTTTCTTCTGGGCTTCGCTCCTTGCTGGTTGATGCTGAAATTTTAGAGCATGATGACTGCTTTGAGCTACTAAATAAACCCCAAACCCTCATTTCCTTTTCTCTATATGTAAAATTTTTGAGTCACATAATGACACATCCCAGTGAAAGTAACTCAAGATACTTTAATGAAACATTAACACATCCTTATACGTAACATCTGACTCTTAGGCCATACATCAAAGTTATTTATAATATAAAAGAGATTAATTTGTTTTGGGTCCCCACTGACAATCTCGGCAGCCATCTTACTCTGAGTAGTCCACGACACCAAGTGCCAATGCATACTTACAGCCTCGGACAGCAAGTGAACACTGTGCATCACTGCCACTGCCCTTGTTACTGTGCTTGCACCGTCTGTACAGACACAGCCAGAGATACACAGTATTTGCTCCTTTCTTATACACAACTTAACAAATATCTACTACCACAATCATCTTAAGCTGGTGTGGTAGTGGGCCAGGGTATTTGATGAAACATGCTGTTGCATTACACACCCCACAATCAAGCTAAAGATGTGCATAATTGCTTTTCATATGCATCAATACTTTCATTTCCTCAACAGGTACATCATTTATATATATCGTTAGTGACTATTACTCCAGCTCATGTTTAACAAAATTTGTAGAAAATGCTTTGTTCATATAATTGTTGTGTTATATTTAAACTTTATACTGTGTCACACCTTTTTTTACAGTGCATATACCCTTATTTCTTTTAAAATACTTATGACTTTTTTCTGTTGTTGGGTATTGTTTGTTTCCTTAGTCTGTTTCTCAATAAAGAGATCAGTTTGCATTAACTTATTTAACATTTAACTCATTTACTTCTCAGTCCACCTATACAAATTTTTATTATGTTTGCCTTTTCTAGAGGGGTCTTATGCTGACGGTACATCGTTCCTTATGAGTACACATCAAAATTTCAAATACCTTTATGTTAATATGCATGGAGATTTTAAAGGTCCCCTTACATTGTGATTAGGAAAAACATCTATCTAAACTAGTTAAGAAACCTCTTCCTTGACATGATCATTTGCCACTGTAACTGTGTAAATTGTTTAATAAAATAACTGCTCATTGCCTTCTGTGGGTAGATACTGCACAACCTCATGTGAAAATGCCCCATTTAAATTCTCTACAAATATATACTACCACCATTCCCTGAACCACAGCATACCTCAGTCTCTCATGTATCTGTCCATCTGTCTCCCATTTCCACCTTCTCCTAATCTGAGTACACTTCTCCTTATATTACAAACCAGTCACACAGCATCTATCAGCTTATTTTCTACTTCTCTCCTTACATCAGTTTGAAGAGATTTCTTCACTTAATATTTGACTGTACTGAGATGTCAACCTGTGTTACTCTTCAGCTTATAGCTTAACATTTCTTTATACTCTAATTACTTCCATTTAGCAAATCCTCATACTTATAATATTTTATACAATAATTCCCAGGCCTATCAGTTTACTTAAAGTTGAAAGCTTCATATCCACTTTTGCATTACCTACCACGGCTCATGCACTTACGTTCAGCCAGACTTTGTGCCTTATTTCTTAATATTTTCCTCACTTTTCACTATTTTATGCATGTAATTAACTCGGCAACATTACTCATTAGTACCTGTGAGATAATTTTATCTTGAGTTCTTAACTAATCTATATTCATAGACAAATTTATATCAGTACTTACATTACACCAATTTGCTGGTATTCATATCCGTACATACTTGTAATATGTTGTCATGCATCAATAATATCCAGTTTTCCTGGTTATGAATTCGATTTGCCCTTGGCACACTCTTATCTTTAAGAAATCAATCTTGTTTTATTATGCCCATGCATCTGCTGTTTGAACAAGTGTAGTGCGTCTTCTTCAATGCAGCTGTTGCTTCATGCATGGCTATCACCACCAAAAATTTTTGATACCCGGGAACATCTCTACACTTGAATATTTGTTGTATTGTCATCATCTCATGTCTCATGCGTGCAGATCAATCTCATCAATCCTGTGAAAACAGGTTGAAACTAAGCAGAAATAAGAAGAAAAGATATAACTGGACCTCTGTGGTGTGCGTACTGTAAGACCTTCGGTACACACACCATCAGATTATTTGACTTGTCGCTCTAACGAAATAGGCGAGTGTCAGCAATATGTCTCGTGGTCTTATCGTGGCATGTTTATCTTCTGCCGTTAAGTCAGACAATAGAAATGCCACTTGCACGCTTAGAGTAGCAGAGTGACGGTGACCAACTTTAAACAGAACTTGATTAATTTTCACACCCATTTATTAAAATAATAAACATTACTGAACTTGATTCTGGATGCTATTTACAATTGACAATCTGAAGTTCCTTTGGTCTTGGTACGTTAATCTTATTCTCACATATCTCTGATTCTTGACAAAGTGTCTATACATTTCTCTTCATGGATATGTACAGGAATATGATAATCTTATTAGGCGCAGACTGAAACTTGACTACAGACTAATGCAGACTGATGCAGACTAATGCAGACTGATGCAGACTAATGCAGACTGACTAATCGGAGGTCTGTACACTCGTTATATTACCTCAAGCGTTCAGGTATCACTGCCCGAGTGTGATCCGTGAGGAGAAAAGGTTCTACGTTAGCAGCGATCTCATTGGCTGCATTACATATTCATACGCGGATCGGCGGAAGCAGAATTTGGTCCGTCTTTATGGCAGCGCCATCTCGTAGAGCGGAGACAGACGAGCGCTGCACCTGCGCTGTTGTGCTTAGCGGGGTGTGCTCTAGTGGGAAAGTTGTGTATGCGCTGACTATGCGGAACTATGTACACAACAACCTCCTAAAGGAGATTAAAGAAAGGAAATTAAGCATGGATTTCTTAAAATCTAAGAAGAAAAGAGATATCAAAGACAGTTCCCATGTCTTGGATACCAATAAAATATCATCTACATAAATTGAAAGTTCTTGCAATAATTCTTTCCCAAGAGCTTGATCAAGGGCTCTAATAAATACTGAAACAGAACTATTCAATGAGAAAGGTAATATCCTAAATTGATAAAATTTTCCATTGTATAAAAGCACTGTATTTATGTATATAGTTTAGAGTCCTCATTTAATTTTACCTGCCAATAGCCAACCATCAAGTCCATCAAGCTAAACTATCTTGCTGTTCAAATCATTTCAATAATTCATCGATACCAACAGGTCTATCACATTCCATTTCTGTGTGCCCATTTTGTGTGCTTGCATCCAACACAAGGTGAATCCTGCCTGCAGCCTTCTTAACCACTAGTAATGAATTGTTATAGACATTTAATTAATTCTACTCTCTCATTCATGTTCAAAATTTCACTGTGTACTGATTTAAAATTTTCATTCATGTCTTTAAATTTTTTGTTAAACTCATGACAAGCTACTGTATGTACCTCTGATGGCAGATTTTCCACTAATACAGAGTGTTTCAAAAGGAATGACCTGATTTCAAAACTCCATATTTATTGATGAGAACATACCTCAAACAAATGGATGAATTGCAAAATACTCACAAAATCTTAAAGTCTTAGCTTTAGCTGTGTGAACCCCCCCCCCCCCCCTCCAGCAGCACGAAAAACATCTAAATGACTTCGACTTCAACAAACAATGGAAAATCCAGGCTTGAATATGACAATATTATGAAAAGGATATATTGCTACTCACCATACAGTGTAGATGCTGAGTTGTAGATAGGTACAACAGAAAGCAACAGAAAGACTGTCAAACCACTCGTTTGACAATCCTTCTGTTGTGCCTATCCGCAACTCAGCATCTCTGCTGCATGGTGAGTAGCAATCTGTCATTTTCGTAATATTGTCATAGTCTATCCTGGATTTTCCATTGTCGATTTCCTCATAAACCTATTTGATTTATGGAGATTTCCCATTGTACACTAAAGAAAATATGTTCTACACATGCAATGCACTGCTGAATTCATCTTCAGTCATGAATTCAATGTATGACTTTCAGCTCACAATCTTCTTCAGCAAAAAACTGAGAAATTATCTATTCCACTGCAGTTTGTGGCTAATAATTTATTGTGATTCAACTTTAACTTCACTTCTCAAATTACATTCCAAGGAAAATATTCTTTTCCATATTCAAACAGCAAGGTTAGTCAGAATTAATCCTAAAACACTTTGGATGACTTTGGACATCCAGCAGCATTCCATAAGTATCTTAGGAGATTTTAATTAAAATTCTGGTGATAATAATCATTAGGAACCAGTGAGTTCTTGCATCATTCACTCTACAATGAATTGTGTCATTGTATCAAGGAGACATGCTTATCTGATGGTGTTAGCAGTGTAAGAAAGGCATTGAAGATTTAGAGCTTTTGTTGGCTGCATTCTCATTGTTGGCTGCTTATGTAGAGTTTTTGCACCATATTAGCAGGAGGAGGGGGAGACATATTGGCACTGCAGAGACAGTTGAATGGGGCTGAGACTGTAGTATAAGTGCTGTAAAGCACTTAGCAGGCCATCTGTGGCAGCTAACTAAAAATATATGTGCATTGTAGCCTGTGTGCTGGGCCACTGTGATTTCGTGGAGAGGAGTATCTGTTCCCTTGTTGAAGCAGCCAGACCTTTTTTGCATCCTGAAACAAATTTCATGATAACTTTCAACATCTTGTAGGACCTGGGGGAATTTCCATCTCCTTTGGGCACATTATTTTGTGACACACAGCATACATTTATTATGGCAGTTGCAATTTCTTCTCAAACATCCATTGGGCGATGAAAAAGTCTCCCTTCTCCATGTACTTGCAAGAGTGTAAGGACGCATTAAATTTCAGATACACAAAATGCATCATCTCTGACAATGACACAAGGCATTGGTACTCCCTTGCTTGATATGGGGTTTCCTCCAATATTCATAAATTTTTACTGATGAGATTTTCATGCAAAATTGATTGCATAAAAATAGATGAGTCATCATCTTGTGGTGTTGCAGTTCTTCATATGTCTGTGCTTGCTATGAAAATAGGACAAGGAATTCTGCCTTACGTGAGACACCTTTTCAGTTTAGTTTTCCTGGACATATTTCAGCACTTTTTCTATCTTCAGTGGGTTGTTCTATTTTCTTACTTACATGAAGCTATTCTGTGTTTATGTTGGTAGCTGGTCTGCTACACAATCTACAGCTTGTCATGGCTTTGATGTTGTAGTGTTTCCTCGTATGTTATGGTGAGGTGAGACAGAAATCAGCATATTCACTGTAGTGGACTGTTAAGGCAGCCAGTCCACAGTGAAGTAGCCGAAAGGGCACGCATCAACTCACGCCGTCTGGCGTTAAGTCTGGAACAGGATTTGTAATGAATATGATAAAGAAAAGAACGTAGCTACTAGAACACTTAACTTTTATATTGTCCTTTGGTATACAGCATTCTGGATGATACAAGTGAGACTCTATCTTGAGGTACATGTAATGGTACAAATGGTTAATGGCGCCTTGCTAGGTCGTAGCCATTAACTTAGCTGAAGGCTATTCTAACTGTCTCTCGGCAAATGAGAGAAAGGCTTCGTCAGTGTAGTTGTTAGCAACGTCGTCGTACAACTGGGGCGAGTGCTAGTCCGTCTCTCTAGACCTGCCGTGTGGTGGCGCTCGGTCTACGATCACACAGTGGCGACACGCGGGTCCGACATGTACTAATGGACCGCGGCCGATTTAAAGCTACCACCTAGCAAGTGTGGTGTCTAGCGGTGACACCACATTCACCTCACCAAAACACAAGAGAAAACATTACGACATCATAGCCATGACAAGTAGTAAGTAAGAAAATAAAGCAACTCACTAAAGATGGTAAGTTTCTATGGGACCAAACAACCCACTGAAGATACCACAAAAAAGTGCTGAAACATGTCTAGGTAAAGCAAAACTGAAAAGGTGTCTTGCATAAGGCAGAATTCCTCCTCCTATAGACAAATTACTATATTTTCCGTAGCTCCAACATTTCTTAAGTGAACTTATAATCCACAGTGCATAAATTACATAAAATGATGGAAAAATAATTTTTATAGTTATAGTAAAGTGTGTTTGTTATGAGGAAAAGCATAACATATTCTATGTACATCTCGCTCGGCTGATCATTCATGACTGACCGTCAGATGGGTGACTAAATTGGGTGTTAAGCATTGTGGCTGCCTAGTGCTTTATAGCCCTGGCACATTATAGGCCAT
This sequence comes from Schistocerca nitens, assembly GCF_023898315.1. NCBI lineage: Eukaryota > Metazoa > Arthropoda > Insecta > Orthoptera > Acrididae > Schistocerca > Schistocerca nitens. Next base: position 300,893,190 of record NC_064615.1, on the reverse strand, counting down.
CCACATATAAGCATTTTTATATTTCATTTAAATCTAGTAAATCTGTGCTCAACTTGAAGGATGGTTTCAGCATTGCAGCACTTTACTGGGCATAGTGGTGTGTTCTTGACTTCCTCACACCTCTGAAACTGAGTGAGGTGGTGTAGTGGTTACCACACGGGACTCTCATTGAGGAGGACAATGGTTCAAACCCATGTCCGGCCATCCAGATTTAGGTTTTCCATGATTTCCAGGCAAATGCTGGGATGGTTCCTTTGAATGGGCATGGCTGACTTCCTTCCCCATCCTTACCTAATCCAGTGGGACTGATGATCTTGCTGGTTGGTCCCCTGCTCCCAAATCAACCAACCAATTGACCAACACCTCTGAACAGACTTATACATCCAGTTAGAGGGGAGTCTATGTTTAAACATGTACTCCAAAATACACTCCTGGAAATGGAAAAAAGAACACATTGACACCGGTGTGTCAGACCCACCATACTTGCTCCGGACACTGCGAGAGGGCTGTACAAGCAATGATCACATGCACGGCACAGCGGACACACCAGGAACCGCGGTGTTGGCCGTCGAATGGCGCTAGCTGCGCAGCATTTGTGCACCGCCGCCGTCAGTGTCAGCCAGTTTGCCGTGGCATACGGAGCTCCATCGCAGTCTTTAACACTGGTAGCATGCCGCGACAGCGTGGACGTGAACCGTATGTGCAGTTGACGGACTTTGAGCGAGGGCGTATAGTGGGCATGCGGGAGGCCGGGTGGACGTACCGCCGAATTGCTCAACACGTGGGGCGTGAGGTCTCCACAGTACATCGATGTTGTCGCCAGTGGTCGGCGGAAGGTGCACGTGCCCGTCGACCTGGGACCGGACCGCAGCAACGCACGGATGCACGCCAAGACCGTAGGATCCTACGCAGTGCCGTAGGGGACCGCACCGCCACTTCCCAGCAAATGAGGGACACTGTTGCTCCTGGGGTATCGGCGAGGACCATTCGCAACTGTCTCCATGAAGCTGGGCTACGGTCCTGCACACCGTTAGGCCGTCTTCCGCTCACGCCCCAACATCGTGCAGCCCGCCTCCAGTGGTGTCGCGACAGGCGTGAATGGAGGGATGAATGGAGACGTGTCGTCTTCAGCGATGAGAGTCTCTTCTGCCTTGGTGCCAATGATGGTCGTATGCGTGTTTGGCGCCGTGCAGGTGAGCGTCACAATCAGGACTGCATACGACCGAGGCACACAGGGCCAACACCCGGCATCATGGTGTGGGGAGCGATCTCCTACACTGGCCGCACACCACTGGTGATCGTCGAGGGGACACTGAATAGTGCACGGTACATCCAAACCGTCATCGAACCCATCGTTCTACCATTCCTAGACCGTCAAGGGAACGTGCAGTTCCAACAGGACAATGCACGTCCGCATGTATCCCGTGCCACCCAACGTGCTCTAGAAGGTGTAAGTCAACTACCCTGGCCAGCAAGATCTCCGGATCTGTCCCCCATTGAGCATGTTTGGGACTGGATGAAGCGTCGTCTCACGCGGTCTGCACGTCCGGCACGAACGCTGGTCCAACTGAGGTGCCAGGTGGAAATGGCATGGCAAGCCGTTCCACAGGACTACATCCAGCATCTCTACGATCGTCTCCATGGGAGAATAGCAGCCTGCATTGCTGCGAAAGGTGGATATACACTGTACTAGTGCCGACATTGTGCATGCTCTGTTGCCTGTGTCTATGTGCCTGTGGTTCTGTCAGTGTGATCATGTGATGTATCTGACCCCAGGAATGTGTCAATAAAGTTTCCCCTTCCTGGGACAATGAATTCACGGTGTTCTTATTTCAATTTCCAGGAGTGTACATTGTAACTTGACTTGGCATTATTGTCATTATTGTAGGTGAAAGAATTGATAAGAACAGAGAAAATAATTGGATAGCTGGGGTTTGAAATATAAGCCTAAGTTTTGTAGTGTGGAACTTAACCACTGAACCACAAAGGTGCATTTCTAGACAAACCATTAATAAGTTTATTTATCAAACAGAAATTGCATTGAGCCAAGGGAACAAATACTAATTCTGTGCAAGAAGTAAACACAGAAAATATGGTGGCATTGTATGTTATTCATTATTTAATTTACAGATAAGTCACAGGTGAATAAATTTGTTTGAATGATTTTCTGTTCATATTATCAAATGCAAATGAGTCCTAGTTGCTCACTTACTCAGTTTACTCATGAAAGCCTATGGTGTAGCCAGATTTAAGATTTTTGGTAATTATAAACTAAGCTGATAATTATAATCTGTTGTCACACCCCTCAATGTAAATCCTTTTAATTTGCCCTGTTCAAAGAAAAGTCTAAATGTCAGTGCAATTTTAGCAGCTGACTGAAACTGAGCATTAATTTATCAAGTATTATTTCACAGAAATATATAGTTCCATAACTGAAACAATAATCTTCAATAACATTCAATATTTGGTTATCAGTTTAATTCTCATTATAGTGTGGTAATACTTGGTGAATCTCAGGTATACAAAACACACCTCCTCCAAAGAAAACATGGAAAATCAACCACTAAAAAGAAATTATAATTCTAAATGCATTTGAATGCTTGCCAGCTCCTTTAGGGCCACTATTTGTGTCAGAGCTGTATTGGTAGAGCCTGTGTTTCCTTACCCACACGGCAAGGCCACTTGGCTGTTAACTGTCAAGCGTTGCATGATACCGAGTGAGTGAAGTGCCAGCTGCATGATGCCACATGAGCATGCATAGCGAGTGATGTAGACAAACACTACTCCTGCGATTTTGCCATGCAGATGCAGTGGTCTACCATAGGCAGCAAGCAACCAACCATCTTTCTCAATCTCCATAGTACATTTTATGTTTTCATGCATAGAGTTCAAGTGTTAAAGGAGCTCTTGGAGAATGTCCAAATCATGAAGCCAAGCTACAAAAGTGTCATCAACATATACTGGAGGGATGTTTGCTCCCCAAAATCTTCCATAAAAGGATGGCCACCAGGGAAGACAAAGGATTCCCCATGGCGACATCATCCAATTGGTCAAAAAACATCATTGTTAAATAAAAAGTATGCTGAGGGTAGAGTGTGCTCGAACAACACTAATGTCAACCCCAAACCTACTGCTGATGAGATGTATTGAGTCCATCAGAGGCACATTTGTAAAAAGCAAAACTACATCAAAACTGACCAACAGATCATTGCTCTCCATTGATAGTGTGACATAGGTGACAACAAGGCTATAACAAGGCAGACTGCAAAGATTGACCCAATTTCACCATGGAGGGCGCACGCCACAGTGCACAGTCTTGGAGCAGAAATGCATTCACTCAAGCAGCACTTGCACAATACCAGCTCAATACACCATGCATTTGCCGGCAGGGTCTTAAATATGGGAGCTCAGTGCATTTTTGTGTGTATTCGCCTGACAATGGCCAGAAGACTGTGTGCCAAAATATTGTGGCAGCAAGTTGAAGAAATGCAGCAGTTCATCTGAAATTTTGGAGAACTTTAAATCTATTTCTGCACATCTCATCGGCTACTTAAAATTATCTTCAGAGTAAGTTGCAGACAGGTACGTTCAAACGACATGTACCACCTGATAATGTATTTAATACAAAAGGAATTTAATGGTGTGATTCCACCAAGAATTATTGCATTTTTATGTCCACCTTGTGAATAATAAAAATAAATATAGCAAGGACAGGCCATTACACACTGTAAATATGAAGTAACAGTGTGGGCAAAACATAAAAGAAAAGTGATTAATTGCTTATCTTTGGGAAACTTGTTGTTGTTCTGGATATGTAGATGTGCATACATACTTTTCATGTTGCAGCATAACTGGTGTAGATGGTAGTAGAAGTTGAAAAGGGTGGGAAGGCCGAAGAGGTGGAAGAGGGGAGACTTCAAAAGATTGCAAAGAGAGGTGATGGAGTAGACAGAAAGCAACAACATGGTGGATTCCAGCAATGAGTTATGTCCTCAGACAGGATACACATATGAAGGGAGATGTGCCAAGCAAGAAAGTTGGAGCCTGCCACGAAAATGCCCAGAGAACTGGAAAGGGAAGTACAGTGTGTAGCCTAAGAAAGATAAAATAGCAAGGAAAACAAATAGAAAGGACTGGGAAAAACTAGAAGTTTGAAAGGAAGAGAAGAAGGGACAGGCCAACACAAAGACTAGCAAGATTTAAGTCTAGGAACATTGCAGGGGAGTAGAATATGCTGGAAGAGCACTTATCTTATGAGCAGCTCAGAAGAGATTTTTCTGGGAGCAACCAATGTGACATGAGTTGCAAGGCAACAGATGAAGTTGAATGTGTTGTCACAGACAGTGTGTTCTGCATCTAGGTGAAGTAGACCATTAGCTTGTCTTCATTTCCAAAGCACCAAGTGAGGTGGTGCAGTGGTTAGCACACTGGACTCGCATTTGGGAGGATGACGGTTTAATCCCACATCTGGCCATCCTGATTTAGGTTTTCTGTGATTTCCCTAAATCACTCCAAGCAAATGCCAGGATGGTTCCTTTAAAAGGGCACAGCCGACTTCCTTCCCCGTCCTTCCCTAATCTGATGAGATCGATGATCTCACTGTCTGATCTCCTCCCTCAAAACAACCCAACCCCATATCCAAAGCTGAGTTGTCATCTGATCTGAAGTCAAGTGTGAAAGAGAGAGACTTGATCTTCAGTCCCTTATCTGTAATACAGATATTCAGTTGTGAAGTATTCCAGTACATCATCGTCTAGCTTTCAGATTATAAGGTTCCTAAAGCCAGTGTGAAAAGGAAACTGGATGTATCATACCCTAACCAGAGAAATTACCTCAGATTACTAATAAAAAAAAGTAAAAAAATTAGAAACAACACTACATCAACATGATTTTATTATGATGACAACATTTTTCTCCTTTCTATTCTCTCTCTCTCTCTCTCTCTCTCTCTCTCCCTCTCCCTCCCTCCCTCTCTCTCTCTCTCTCTCTCTCTCTCTCTCTCTCTCTCTCTCCCCCCCGCCCCTCTCCCTCTTTTCCCCTCTCCCTCCCCTCCCTCCCTCTCTCTCCCTCCCTCCCTCCTCCACCTCCTCTTCGTATTTTTATTACTTCTCTCATCATCATCATAATCATCATCATCATCATTATTGTTATTAGTATTAGTATTAGTTTTTTCTGTAATATTAGGTGGACGGTAGTTTTAATGGGTAGCTGTAATTGAAAAGTTAACAATAGTAAGGTTATAGCTAGTTCTTAGAGGGAACAAGTGTATGAAATCCACACTGTCAGAGTTAGGTTATAGCTAGTTCTTCAAAGAAACAGTTGTATAGGAACCCACACTGCTGGGACAGTTGTCCTCCAGCAGGTAACTTGGCCACTAGCATGTTAGGAAACAACAACCAAAATGTGTGTGTGTTTTTTAATAACGTGTTTCAAAATGTGTAAAAAATGGTCAATTTATTTAGCTAGGTAAAAGAAGGTTAAAGATCATCAATCAATACAAGGGACATAAATGTCATGGAGATGAGTGTTGTAAGCACAGAGGAGAATATTAAAGTGCCTGTGTGAGCCTCCTATGTATTGGCATTGCAGCTGTTACGTGTAATATACACTCCTGGAAATGGAAAAAAGAACACATTGACACCGGTGTGTCAGACCCACCATACTTGCTCCGGACACTGCGAGAGGGCTGTACAAGCAATGATCACACGCACGGCACGGCGGACACACTAGGAACCGCGGTGTTGGCCGTCGAATGGCGCTAGCTGCGCAGCATTTGTGCACCGCAGCCGTCAGTGTCAGCCAGTTTGCCGTGGCATACGGAGCTCCATCGCAGTCTTTAACACTGGTAGCATGCCGCGACAGCGTGGACGTGAACCATATGTGCAGTTGACGGACTTTGAGCGAGGGCATATAGTGGGCTTGCGGGAGGCCGGGTGGACGTACCGCCGAATTGCTCAACACGTGGGGCGTGAGGTCTCCACAGTACATCGATGTTGTCGCCAGTGGTCGGCGGAAGGTGCACGTGCCCGTCGACCTGGGACCGGACCACAGCGACGCACGGATGCACGCCAAGACCGTAGGATCCTACGCAGTGCCGTAGGGGACCGCACCGCCACTTCCCAGCAAATTAGGGACACTGTTGCTCCTGGGGTATCGGCGAGGACCATTCACAACCGTCTCCATGAAGCTGGGCTACGGTCCCGCACACCGTTAGGCTGTCTTCCGCTCACGCCCCAACATCGTGCAGCCCGCCTCCAGTGGTGTCGCGACAGGCGTGAATGGAGGGACGAATGGAGACGTGTCATCTTCAGCGATGAGAGTTGCTTCTGCCTTGGTGCCAATGATGGTCGTATGCGTGTTTGTCGCCGTGCAGGTGAGCGCCACAATCAGGACTGCATACGACCGAGGCACACAGGGCCAACACCCGGCATCATGGTGTGGGGAGCGATCTCCTACACTGGCCGTACACCACTGGTGATCGTCGAGGGGACACTGAATAGTGCACGGTACATCCAAACCGTCATCGAACCCATCGTTCTACCATTCCTAGACCGGCAAGGGAACTTGCTGTTCCAACAGGACAATGCACGTCCGCATGTATCCCGTGCCACCCAACGTGCTCTAGGAGGTGTAAGTCAACTAACCTGGCGAGCAAGATCTCCGGATCTGTCCCCCATTGAGCATGTTTGGGACTGGATGAAGCGTCGTCTCACGCGGTCTGCACGTCCAGCACGAACGCTGGTCCAACTGAGGCGCCAGGTGGAAATGGCATGGCAAGCCGTTCCACAGGACTACATCCAGCATCTCTACGATCGTCTCCATGGGAGAATAGCAGCCTGCATTGCTGTGAAAGGTGGATATACACTGTACTAGTGCCGACATTGTGCATGCTCTGTTGCCTGTGTCTATGTGCCTGTGGTTCTGTCAGTGTGATCATGTGATGTATCTGACCCCAGGAATGTGTCAATAAAGTTTCCCCTTCCTGGGACAATGAATTCACGGTGTTCTTATTTCAATTTCCAGGAGTGTATATTGGAGCTCTGTGTTTGAAAGCAGGTGCTGTGCAAGGATGCTTTAGGTGAACACCTAAACTGTTTTGGTTGGCAGGAGAGCCAACACCGTGTTACTAGAGGAGGCCGAAAGGCACGCGTTTTAGCTCACGCAGGCTGGCGTGAGGTCTGGAACAGGATAAGGAAATTAGAATTTAGAAAAACGGACGTAGCTGGTGGAATACTTAACTTTAATCCGTTAATGAAGAATGTCGGTCTTGCCGGTACATGATTCACACTATCAGTGGTAACTGATAATGGCGCCTTGCTATGTCGTAGCAAATGACGTAGCTGAAGGCTATGTTAAACTATCGTCTCGGCAAATGAGAGCTTATTTTGTCAGTGAACCATCGCTAGCAAAGTCAGTTGTACAACTGGGCGAGTGCTAGGAAGTCTCTCTAGACCTGCCATGTGGTGGCGCTCGGTCTGCAATCACTGATAGTGCCGACACATGGGTCCGACGTATACTAACAGACCGCGGCCAATTTAAAGGCTACCACCTAGCAAGTGTGGTGTCTGGCAGTGACACCACATAAACAGCGCATAATAAGCATAAGCTCAGACATTGTCTCGGTGTATGAGCAACTAAGAACAAGTTGCAGCCGTTTTCCTTTGCCACCACCCTTTTATTGCTGTGCATCTGCATGTGTCACATATTTTTTTGAATACAGTAGTCATTTGCTTGTACTCTGCTACTTACATTGTTATTTACTCTCATTTATGTACAGGTAGGTTTTCTTTACCTGCTGATTGCCTTTGGTAGCCGTGCAACTCGAAGGAGTGCACAGTGGAAGACAGAGGAGGTTCTTTTTGAGAGTGGTCTTAATGTCTGCCCCCTTAATGCCAAAATTCATTACAACATTGCCAAAAAGGCAGGTGATGCTGGGAATAAACTTTCAGCCATTGCTGGCTACAGGACGGCTCTCAGGTAACATGCTCAAAACTTCTTATGTTTTATTTTAATTTCATTTGACAGTTATATGGGAATCCTCTGTACTTGAAGTAATAGGTGAATTTTTGTATTGCTCTCACCCCATCAAAATTTTTTATATAAATGAAAAGAGAATCTTTTATGTGTATTTCATAAATTTATAATGTTTTCAGCCACTTGTAATATTTTTTAGTGTTAAGGTCCAAAACAGAATACATAATATTTATGATGAACAACTTTGTAGACTATATTGTTTCCCTGCATTAATACTAAATTCTTTTTTCTTTTTCTTTTTGCAGGTTAAATGAAGAATATGATCAGGCAATGAACAACTTGGCCAATATGCTCAGAGATGAAGGACAGTTGAATGAAGCAGAAAGCCTCCTCCGAAAAGCCATATCGTTGAGGTGAATTGAAACTTTTGATTCCTAAAATGTAAATTGAAGTACTGAAATATTTTGAAAAATTTGAAAAAATAGTTTATATATCAACAATAATAAAGTTATGAAGGAAGCAAAAGAAGTAACTTCCAGTTGCTCAATATTTGTGCACTTGTTACTGAATACAACCCAAAGCTATTTCACAACTAACAGTAAAGATCTTGTGAACTGTATAATGTGACATGTGCTAAAGAACCAGACTTCATGTGCATAACTAAAATACTAAAGGAAGTTTCAAGTAAGGTAGTCCTTAAGTTGCCTTTTTGATTTGATTTGATTTGATTTGATTTGATTTTTTATTGGTCCAGTTTTATCATACAGCATAAATTGTACGATTGATATTGGACAGATCAAAGATAAGTTATAATAATACATAGTATTAGCAGAATAGTAGGCAAATTAAAAGTAGGTGCCTATTACAATTAATTTTGTTACGTATTCAGAAATTCTCTGACAGAATAGAAACAGTGCTTTATTAGAGATGCCTTTAGTTTAGCTTTAAATTTTGGATGAGTAGCATTTTTTATTTCCTCTGGTATCTTATTGTGTAGTATTACATCAATGTTAATTATATTCCTCTGATAAGTGCTTTTTCTGTGATATTTTTGATGTATATTTGATTTCCCTCTGGTACTATAGCTGTGTACATTTTTGTTCTGTAGCAATTTGCCTGTTTCAGGAGGTAGTCCCTAGTGAACAAGATAGTTTCATAAATGAATAAACTTGGAACATTTAGAACACCAAGCTCAGTAAAATGGGATTTACAGGACTCCATCTTTTTAAGGCCACAAATTATTCTTAGCGCTCTTTTATGCATTCTAAAAACCTTTACACTGTGAGTTGAGTGTCCCCAGAAAATAATCCCATATCGGATTAGTGAGCGGAACTGTGCATAGTATGCCTGCAATACTGTTGTTTAGCTTGCTGTAGCCTTTAAAATTCTTAGGCCATAGCACACAGATGATAGTTTTCTAGACAAATTATTTATATGTGTGTCCCACTTTAAGTCTTGCTGAACCCATAGACCCAAAAATTTTGTGACACATTTTGTAGGGTATCATTTTTTAATTGTGCTTGAATAGACATTTGATTAGTTGGAGGAATTAAATGAAAATCGACTCACACAGTTTTTTCAGTATTTATAATGAGTTTGTTTTTTGTGAACCACTCAGAAAGTCTTTTCATAGAACTTTCTGCCGTGGACTGCAAAGTTTCTGGACTGGATCCAGTGAGCAATATGCTGGTGTCATCAGCAAACAGTTTCTGTGGGACTCATATATTCAACTAAGTCGTCCACATAAATCAAGAAGAGTAGTGGACCTAAGATTGAGCCCTGTGGTACACCATATTTTATTGGTAATTCACTAGAAAGAAAGGAGTTGTTTCTTGTTTTATTCATTTTGTTGAATTCATACTGAAGTGATACTTTCTGCCTGTGGTTTTTTAGGTATGAACACAACCAACTATGTGCTACACCACTTACTCCTTGTCTTTCTAATAGATCTAGAAATATACCTGCAGCTAATTTATGTTAATCAAGGGATTTTAAAATGCAGACTGAGAATTCGAAAATTGCTGTCTGTGTAGATTTAGACTTTCTGAAACCATGTTGCGTACTGTAAGAGGTGCATATTTATTTATGAAACTTAAAAGCCTGTCATAGAAGAGTTTTTCTAGAAGGAACTTAACTGTGACACGGGTTGGTAGTTTGATATTTTTTCAGAAGAACCTTTTTTTAGCAGTGGTGAAACTTTTGCTATTTTAAAAATATCTGGAAATACACCAGTTTTTAAAGAGAAGTTGAGAATGTTTACCAAGGGGTTTGCTATGTGGTGAGCACATGCTTTTAATATGAAATCAGGTACTTCATCAAGACCACTTGACATTTTATTGCTTAATGATTTAATTTTACTTATAATTTCATTGGGGTTTGTTTCATAAACATACATAGAAGCAGTCGAGACCACTGACTTGCTGGAGAAACTTGAGACTGCTCCTTGACAGTGTACTTGAATAAGGTCTTCAGCTAGTGAATTGAAGTATTCATTGGATTTTTCCACAACTGAATTTGGGTCTGTCACTTTTGAGCCTTCTAGTGTTAATGATACATTCTTTTTCTTTGGCTCTGAACTACAAGTTTCTTTCTTTATAACTCTCCACGTGGATCTCATTTTGTTACATGAGTTTCTTATCAAATTGTCATTTCACATGATTTTTGCCTCTTTGACTACTCTACCATAGATTCTTTTGTAGGCTTTTGAATAATCTGCGAATTCTTGGGTTACTCTATATTTCTTACAACAGTACTGCAGAAATCTGTTTCTCTCACTGGAAATTTTTATGCCTTTAGTTACCCATTGCTTATTATTGTTAGGTTTTACTGTTTTTACTACTTTTGGAAATGCTGTATTAAAATAGTGAAGAAAGGTGCTCCGAAAACTCATGTACATGTTATTAACATTGTTCTGAGTGGTGATGCTTTCCCAGTTTTCCTTCACCAGTAAGAGATTAAAAATTCTAATGTTATCTTCAGAAAAGGTTAACTACTTTTTTGGAACTGCTTCTACTTGTTGGCATTTCTATACACAGCAGCTGTGCCTCATGATCACTATAACCCATGTTCAGTGCTCTGCTTGTGAATCTGTAATTTGTTTCTGAGATGAATATTTGGTCAATAATGGAATCTCTGCATTCTGTTAATCTTGTATGGGTAATGTATTGTGGGGATCATATTGAATGTGTTGGTCATATTTATCAAAGCATCTCTGGTGCTGCTGTCTTTTGAAAAATCAATATTGAAATCCCCACAAAAAACTATCTTCATATTTAGTGTACTGATCCTGTTCAGCAGAACCTCTAGTTTATTCATGAAGACTAGCAGGTTTCCACTTGGTGCTCTATATATGTTAATAACTATGAAATTAAGCTCTGGCAGTTTAGTAATGAAAAGTTCAAAGTCTTTTTCAATTGAGTCAATATAACTTTTACTGACATCACAGAACTTTATTTGTTCTTTCACAAAGATAGCAGAGCCACCATGTTTGGAAAATTCTCAGCTAAAATGATTTGGGCTAATCCATATCCTGAGATTGAAGTTGATTTTACTTCGTCATTTCATAGCCAATGTTCAGTAATGCAAATATGTCTATATTTAGTGCATACTGGAGTAGTGCTTCCAACATGGAAATTTTATTTGTGAGTGACTGAACGTTATGGTGTAGTATAGCAAAATCTGGGTATTTAGTAACTTTAGTTGAAACGGTTTCTGATTCTTTATCTAATGGCATTTCTAATACAGCACTTACGCTAAAAAAATTTCGGTATCTTTCTTGTGTGTGCCTTCTGTTTGCTGGTGGCAATCAGCAGGTGAGTTAACTTCTGGAGCTTTTATAAGTTTTGCTTCATCCACATCTGTCCTCTTCGGTTCAAACTATTTCGTAATTTTCGTTTGGCTGATGACTTGATTGTTTGTTTCTCGACTAATCTGTTTAAACCACTTGGTAATTTCTAGGCATATGTCCTCATTTCCAACTCTTACACAAATGCATCTTCAATAGGAAGACACAAGAACAAGAATGTAGCTTCAGTTCTAACTCTGACATGATCTCATTCTAAACTGAGAGAAGTTTTGACATTCCCTTCCATTTATAAAACTCACCCATATAACATATGCACATACTTATTCAATAATAACTCATTACACTTCAGTCATATACAAGATTATTTTTGATCAAAATCATAGTATTGTATTATACTGATCAATGAACTGTACAATACTGATATTTTGTTATCAGTCAAAAAAGAATCATAAAAGTACATCAAGCAATGGAAAATACAGGATGGAATGTAACAGCATTACACACACACACACACACACACACACACACACACACACACACAAGCAAATCCAGCTCACACACATGACCGCAGACTCGGGCAACTGAAACCGCGTTGCGAGCAGTAGCTAGCACCAGTGCATGATGGGAGTGTCGACTGAGTGGGGGTAAGGAGGAGGTGGGAAGAGGGAGGGATAGTATGGGGGGGTGACAGACAGTGATGCGCTGCAGGTTAGACAGAGGGCAGGGGAGAGGTGGCTTAGACGGAGTGTAGGGGAGGGGTGGGGAGGGAGGCGCAGAAGTCGTGGAAAAGGAGATAAGTAAAAATACTGAGTGTGGTGGTGGAATGATGGCTATGTAGTGCTGGAATGGGAACAGGGAAGGGGCTGGATGGGTGAGGATAGTGACTAATGAAGGTTGAGGCCAGGAGAGTTTTGGGAATGTGGGATTTATTGCAGGGAGAGTTCCCACCTGCACAATTCAGAAAAGCTGGTGTTGGTGGGAAAGATCTGTATGGCACAGGCTGTGAAGCAGTCATTGAAATGAAGGATGTCATGTTTGGCAACATGTTCAGTAACAGGGTGGTCTGCTTGTTTCTTGGCCACAGTTTGTTGGTGGCCATTCATGTGGACAGACAGCTTATTGGTCATCAGGCCCACATAGAATGCAGCACAGTGGCTGCAGCTTAGCTTGTAGATTACATGGCTGGTTTCACAGGTAGCCCTACCTTTGATGGGATAGGTGATGTTTGTGACTGGACTGGAGTAGGTGGTGGTGGGAGGATGTATGGGACAGGTCTTGCATCTAGGTCTATTACAGGAGCATGAGCCATGAGGTAAGGAATTGGGAGCAGGGGTTGTTGATGGACGAGTATATTTTGTAGGTTTCATGGACAGCAGAATACCACTGTGGGAGGGGTGGGAAGGATAGTGGGCAGGACATTTCTCATTTCAGGGCACGATGAGAGGTAGTCAAAACCCTGGTGGAGAATGTAATTCAATTGCTGCAGTCCTGGGTGGTACTGAGTTATGAGGGGAATGCTCTTCTGTGGCTACATGGTGAGACTTTTGGAGGTGGTGAGAGACTGAAAAGACAAGGCACGGGAGATTTGTTTTTGTACAAGGTTGGGAGGATAATTACGGTCTGTGAAGGCTTCAGTGAGACCTTCGATATATTTTGAGAGGGACCACTTGTCACTACAGATGTGACAACCACGGATGGCTAGGCTGTATGGAAGGGGCTTTTGAAAACAGCTGGAACACCTAGTGGCTGTGTGCATTGCACAGCACAGTGTCCTTCATTTTAATGACTGCTTCAGAGCCTGTGTCATCTGTATCCTTCCTACCAACACCAGCTCTTCTGAATTGTGCAGGTGTCAGCTCTCCCTGCAATATATCCTATGTTCCCGTAACCCTTCCACCCTCAACCTTTGTTTGTTATTCTCCATTATCCATCTATTCCCTTCCCTGTTCCCACCCCACAGCCTTCTATTCCACAAACATACCCACAGTCTTTTTACTCTCCTTTTCTGCTCCATCCTCTCCTCCGCAGCCTCCCTCCCACCCTCCCCCCCTCATCCCCCCATGCCTCGTCTGTCTAACCCCCTGACAGCACCTAGCTGCCCTACGCCCTACCCTCTCTCTCCACCTCATCCCTGTGTGCTCCCACAAACAGCACTTTACTGTCCCCCACCTGTACCCTTCTATCCCTCCCTCTTCCTGTCCTAGATTCCTCCTTACCCCCACCACCCAGGCTGTTGCTCGCATCATGTGCTATTGCTCGCAGGCTGGCCTCAGCAGCCAGAGACAGTGATCCTGTGTGTGTGTGTGTGTGTGTGTGTGTGTGTGTGTGAGTTGCATTTGCTTGAATGTGCGTGTGTGTGTTGTCTATTTCAGAAGAAGTTCTTCTGATCTAAAGCCTGTGTGTTTGGTAGTTTCTTTGTTGTGCCTGTCTGGAACTCAACATCTTTGCTATATGGTGAGTAGCAATCTATCCTTTTCATAATATTGTCATTATTCCATCCTGGATTTTCCATTGTTTAAACCGAGCGAGGTGGCGCAGTGGTTAGCACACTGGACTCGCATTCGGGAGGACGACGGTTCAATCCCGTCTCCAGCCATCCTGATTTAGGTTTTCCGTGATTTCCCTAAATCGTTTCAGGCAAATGCCGGGATGGTTCCTTTGAAAGGGCACGGCCGATTTCCTTCCCAACCCTTCCCTACCCCGAGCTTGCGCTCCGTCTCTAATGACCTCGTTGTCGACGGGACGTTAAACACTAACCACCACCACCACCACCACCATTGTTTAATTTCTTTCGTTTCATCATATATTTCTCCAGTCTCTTAATTATCTGTGGAGCTAGATGGCATATAAACTTGTATGACTGGGGCTTCATGCCAATTCATATAGTATTCTAATTACAACACATTCTATTTTAACTCATTGTATTTCATATCCTGTTGAGCAAACATCACATGAACTTACAAAAACATAAATGTGGCAGTGGAGGTGAATGGCTAATTCCCTTAATAATCAAACACCCAGCCACAGCATATAGATTTATTTTTCATGTGTTGTTTTTGTTATATTTTGGGGACAGATTTTACGCTGTTTGTATTACAAAAAGTTTTAAATATTGAAGACTCAGATGTTAACAAGAAAAACCAAGAAAGAGGATGTTAATCAGATTTTGATAAGGAAGTTTTTCATGAGTGTGTGATTTTTACTTCTTTTAATCACATTCATAGTAAAGTACTTCCATAATTTAGTGCATGATTGCTGTATTAAACATACAGTGTGCCTAAAAAATCCTGCAGTGTCCACTGTCACCACAGACACCACCACAAACATAACATCTCCTTTACCACATTCTGTCAGGAAGCATTTATAATAACCATATAGCATTAGTGCCAAATATGCCACAGTGGCTTTACAATGAGTGGAGAACAGCAATAAGTGTGAAAGTTATTTTTATTTCAACAGTAAGATTAGGGGAGATAAACTGATACTTGTGTAGGTTGGTGTACTATCAGACTATGTATTGTCTCTCTCCTATAAAAGGTAAAACATGCAAAAAGGTGAGTGTTGATCCATAAATTGATTTAAGCCAGTATTCGTCAGCCAGTAATAATTTAATAAAAATTACATTAATATATTTTTAAATACTGTAGTGTGTGCTGTATGTTAGCTTTGTTGTTACGTTTGTGCCTCTCCGTTTCATTGTGGAATAGTAGTCTCCCTGTTGTGCGATTATAAATCTGATACATTTGGTTTCTTACAGAAATGATTTTGCTGCTGCCTGGATGAATTTGGGCATTGTACTTTCAGGACAAAAACGCTATCAAGAAGCAGAAGAATGCTACATAACAGCTCTTAAGCATAGACGGAAATACCCTGACTGCTATTACAATTTAGGAAACTTGGTTAGTACAATTATGGCTTTGCTTCCCATTTCCCATTTCAAAAGGATTTGTTTCATTTAAAAAATTTATTAAAAACAAACTGTACAACTACTGATCATCAAGTAACTGAAGTATTGAAGGGATGAGAAGAAGTATTTGGTGTAAAAAGGGACAAAACTGGAACTCTGATCTTGTAGTTGTGTTCTTTGCGGTGGTAGGGGAACTATAACAACCACTGTATCATGTTTTAACAACAAACATCAAACTTAAGCTCAGTTCTCAGTACCAATTATATATTCGATTCATTTGAGAGGGATGTGAACAAGTTGAAATTTGAGTATGTGAGTCACAAATACATTCAGAGTTGAAATGGGACAAAGTCTAGATCTGCTTTTAGGTATTTTCTGGGAGAAGTTTAATTGCACATAATTTCCTGTTCCTGCCTAAATAATACCTTGCATTGACATAAAACATTGGGGGGACAAGCCAAGCATAACAAAAATCACTCTTCTCTTCAGAAGCAACTATTGTATCATCATAGGGTAGTGTGATTTACTTCTTTACTTGCAGTGATATTTATTTGTTCCTCACTGTCTTCATATTGCTTCCATTTTCTGCCTTCTGTTTTATCATGTGTATCGGATCGATCTGTGACAGATAATACTTGCTTGGGACATCGGTCATGTGAGTATGAAGTGTGCTTGCTTGTGTGGTATGTGTTTTATTGCTGAAGAAAGCTTTGGTCGAAATCTGTAATGTGTGAGAGTCTTTAGTTGTGTCTGTCAGTAACTGAATGGGTAATCTTAATGGTGAGTAGCAATCTATCCTTTTCTTAATATTGTTGTTCTTTGGTTCTAGATTAGATTATATTAGGTCACAAATATGACACATCATAATGATGTGGAACACGTCAGTTAGTCTCTTTACATAACATACCTAAATTTCTTTCTTTTTTCTTCCTTTTTTATTGTAAAATTGCTGATTTATATCTAAAAATTTATCTATTGAGTAGAAGCAGTTTTTATTCAGATATTCTTTTAATTTATTGTTAAATACTAGTTGGTTATCTGTCAGACTTTTGATGCTATTGGAAAAGTGACCAAAAATGTTTGTGGCGGCATAATTTACCCCTTTTGGTACCAAAGTTAGATTTAACCAAGAATAGTTAAGATCAGCCTTCCTGCTACTGTTGTAGCTATGCACAATGCTATTTTTTTTTGAATTGGGATGTGTTATTAATAACAAATGTCATAAGAGTGTGTGTGTGTGTGTGTGTGTGTGTGTGTGTGTACGCGCACGTGCGCTCGTGCATGTGTGCGCATGTGCACATGCATACAAGGTGGAGAAAAATTGTGTCACAAAATTTTAACCCTGGATAGCTGATGCCATTAGGAACCTAAATTACTAATGTTGTATAGGTTGACAACATGCAATTTTTAAAGTACGGAAACTTGGCACCACACGCTCTGCAGGATTGGCCGGTTGCCGGATGCTCTGGACAACACATGACCATGAATGCTTTGCTTGCCAGGGATTGCAGGTGACTTGTGTGCTCCGAAGTGAAGCTTATGTGTGAATGCCTCAGATGTGAGGTGCTGACAAACAGCAAGACCTGTTTGACATGTGCACGTATCACATTGGGGCAGTGACGGGACGAGGGACTTCTGTATGTGTGAACCGATAACCATAGCACTGCCCGTCAACTGACGAACGACAACAGGTCAATCCCATGGCCAACCAGAGCACGTGGCATCAAGTTTCTGTAGTTTAAAAATGGTGTGTTGTTGACCTATACAACATTAGTAATTTTGTTTCCTACTGGCATCAGCTATCCAGGGTTAAAATTATGTGACATTTTTTCTCCATCCTGTATAAATACACACGCACATGCGAGGCACACACACGCGCTCGCGTGTGCGCACCCACCCACACACACACACACACACACACACACACACACACACACACATTTTGAAGCAGCTGTAAATATCCCTAGTTTCTTAAATAAAAATCTGCAAGATGATCTTGGGTGGGCTCCAGCTATTATTCTGATTACACACATTTTTGAAATGAATACTTTTTTCCCTTAATGACAAATTATCCCAAAATATGACACCATAGGAAAGCAGTGAATGAAGATGGGCATAGTAAGCTAATTTACTGATATGTTTATTGCCAGAAATTTTTAATAATGCTAATAATGTAAGCATAACTACTAAAGTAATCAATTTTTGACAATATAATGTAACTGGATAGATAAAAAATGATGCTCACCAAGCAGCGGCAAGAGAACACACATATATTACTTATGCAAACTTTCAGAGCCAGTGGTTCCTTCTTCTGGCAGAAGGGTTGAATGGGAAGAAGAGGGTTGAAGAGAAGGAACTGGAGAGGTTTAGGAAAAGGGGTAGAGTTGAGAATGAAATAAGTCTTTCCTTCCTAAAACTCTCCAGTTCCTTTCCATTAAACCCACCCCCTTCCCCTTCAACCCTTCAGGTGGAAGAAGGAGCCACTGGCTCCGAAAGCTTGCATGAGTAAAACATTTTTTTTTTTATATGTCTGTTCTCCTGCCAGTGCTTGGTGAGTAGATTTTTTTGTCTATCCCGTTACATAATAATAACATAAGCAGTGGAACTCAAACATTTCAGTGGATCATCAATGTGTTTCTTCCAATTCAGTCTCTCATCAGTGCACACACCTAAAAATTTTGAATATTCTGCCTTAGCTACAGACTTCTCTTCAAAATTTGTATTCATTAATCATGTTATGCCATTTGTTGTACAAAACTGTGTTGTTTTATCAAAATTTAGTGAGGGCCCATTTGCAGAGAACTACTTAATAATTTTCTGAAAGACATTATTTACAATTTCCTTGGCTAATTCGTGTTTGTTGTGTAGTTGCTATACTTGTATCATCAGCAAAAAGAACTAGCTTTGCATCTTCAGAAGTATAGAGTGGTATGTAATTAATGATATTAAGAACAATAAGGAATCCTAGACTGAATCACATGAGACCCATTCTTGATACCTCCACAGTTTGAGGAATCTGCTGAGTTTTTGTGTGTTATGTGAATTGTTTATTTCAATTTTCTGCACTCTGCCAGTTAAATATAAACTAAACCATTTGACTATTGTCCCACTAATACCGCACTACTTAAGCTTATGTAGAGGAATTCCATGATTTACACAATAAAAAGCCTTTTAGAGATCACAAAAAATCCCATTGGGTAATGTTCAGTTGTTCAGAGCATTTAAATATGATTTGTTGAAAAGCGTTTCTGGAAACCAATCTGACATTTTGTTGGTACTTTATTTTTACAGTATGTGAAGCTACTCTTGAAAACATTCCGTTTTCGAGAATTTTGGAGAAATCTGTCAGAAGTGAGATTGGGCAGTAGTTGTCAGCATCAGACATATATCCCCTCTTTTATGAAGTGGTTTAACAGTAGCATATTTCAGTCTATCAGGAAAAATGCCCTGTTTCACCGAGCTACTACATATGTGGCTGAGAGTTCTACTTACCTGTTCAGAAGAGGTGGATAGAATTTCAATTTTATCAAACTGCATAGGTATTGCATCTTCCATCCATAACCGTGCCTTTTCTGATGAGCATCTAGATTCTTCTTTCTCCGCAACATTTAAAAAATCATTATTAAAAATATTTTCAACTTCTGACTATTTGTTAATAAAGTTTTCATTTAGTTTGATGGTAGTACAAGCTTTGCGTGGTCTTGTCCTTTCAATAATATTCCAAATTGGTAGAGGTATGCTCCTTCTTCACAACTAAATAAAGGCAGTTTGTTTTTTGCCACATGTGTCATGCCAGGATTTTTTTTTTGTGTAATTCTTCACTCTAACAGCTTTTGTGTCTTGTTCCATGTTAGAACAGGATGTAAAAATTATTAGAGTGAACAGTTACAACAAAAAACTCCTGATGTAACAGGAAAACTTTCATATAAAAAGAGCCCTTGCAATGAAAAAGAAAATAATTAGTGACCAAATCAATATAAGCAGTAACTCACTGATCATTTTAGCCACTAAAACAATAACAAACAAAAATGTGAAACGTAACCCGAATAAATAATTAATGAATCTCCCCCCCCCCTCCACTCCCCCCCCCCTTTTCCGGTCTCTCTCTCTCTCTCTCTCTCTCTCTCTCTCTCTCTCTCTCTCTCTCTCTCTCTCTCTCTCTCGTGCGCGCACACACACACACCAATTTTTTAAGGCATTGAATTGGCCAACAAGATCAATGTCTGTGTCTATTGCCTTGAAAGATAAATAATTAGGAAAGGAGATAAGGAATTTTTGCTGTCTATAATACAACATACAGTCACCAGTAATCTTTATTTTACAATTGTTGCCTACTTTGGCCCAAATAAACAGGTACTCATCTGCATTGTGCTCCTTCTTTCTCCTTGTACACAAATTAAATGGCTTGTCTGGAACCAGAGTACGATAGGAAACCTTCACCAGAAATCCTGTACTCTTCGCTACACTCCAAGTCTTCCAAGCCAAAATGTTTGCATCAGGGAATGCTTCAAGGCCACCATAATCTGCATGGTGCCCCCATACAACAGCCAATGTCAACCATGAACTGCCACCAAAGACAGCACTAACATCACATGTGAACTGCATTCTCCGTCCATGAAAGACATTTGGACCACCAATAAGTTGCTTCTTACTGAATTGGCCAGCAAAGTCAATGTCTATTGCTTTCAAAGACTTGTAGACAGGAACACTGCGCCACCGATGGTGACGAGAACCACGTCGCACAGGCATTGCAGTGGTACATTAATACAAGTGAATTGCAAGCTAACACCCAGTGACACCCAAGAACAAAGCGTCTGCACGCGTCAGCAGCCACAGAGAGAATGACGCGGCATGCTGCGGCGCAGGCCAGTGCCGACAGGCCGGATGTATGACGTTTATCGCTTCCCCCTCTTAAGAGCTATGCAGCTGCAGCCTGCTTATCAACTTAGCGGCACTAAGTAAAACTAGTAACGCCACGTTCCTGAGTGCAGAGGCCCTTCTCTTAAGGTAGCCAAATGCCTCATCACCAGACAAAACACATCAGCTACAATGTTCACTTGTGTTAACATACCACTGCAATGCCTGTACGATGTGGTTGTCATCGCCATTGGCAGCGCAGTGTTCCTGCGTACAAGTCTTTGGTAGCAATAGACATTGACCTCGCTGGCTAATTCAATAAGCAGCAGCTTATTGGTGGTCCAAATGTCTTTCGTGGATTGAGAATGCAGTTCACGTGTGATGTTAGTGCTGTCTTTGGCAGCAGTACATGGATGACCGTGGCTGTTGTATGGGGGAACCATGCAGATTGTTATGGTGGCCTTGAAGCATTCCCTGATGCAAACATTTTGGCTTGGAAGACTTGGAGTATAGCGGAGAGTACAGGATTTCTGGTGAAGGTTCCCTATGGTACCTTGGTTCCAGACAAGCTATTTAATTTAATCACACACACACACACACACACACACACACACACACACACCAAAACAAATGAATACATATCAAACCACACAAACAAAAGACAAACATACAGTGACAGCTGGCAACACTACACACTGTAAACATACACATTGTAACACAAATGAAAAGTGTAAGTGAGCTATCGTGAGAAAGTGGGTGAAAAATACTAGAAATCACCCATCTGCAGTATAGGGACTGAATGAACACATCTCCAAGACCACAAACATGGACTAGTAACTTTGAAAATTATAAGTAACACAAAATGGTAATTTAACCTCACAAAACTTGTGCTGCAAAAGTTTTTTCTAATCTGAAAAAATGAGAAAATGTGGCATAGTCACATACTTGTAACTACTACATAATGCATTTATTATACACATATCAAAAAATGTTTTGCATCACCTCAATTCCAAGAGTTCCAGAACCTTTACAGAAAATTGGAATAGAGATCAACATGAACATCATGTCTGCCCTGTTTATTGCTCAAGAAAAACACACATTGCATGTTGTACCACCATACAGCGAGACCGTCAGAGGTGGTGGTCCTGATTGCTGTACACACTGCTACTTCTAATACACAGTGCCACGTCCTCTTGCATTGATGCATGCCTGTATTCATTGTGTTATACTATCCACAAGTTTATCAAGGCACTGTTAGCCTAGATTGTCCCACTCCTCAGTGACGATTAGACGTAGATCTCTCAGAGTGGTTGGTGGGTCACGTTGTCCATAAACAGCCCTTTTCAATCTATCCCAGGCATGTTCGGTAGGGTTCGTGTCTGGAGAACATGCTGGCCACTCTAGTTGAGTAATGTCATTATCCTGAAGGAAGTCATTCACAAAATGTGCATGATGGGGGTGCGAATTGTTGTCTATGAAGACAGATGCCTTGCCAATATGCTGCCGATATGGTTGCACTATCGGTCAGAGGAAGGCATTCACTTATCATTCAGCCGTTACAGTGCCTTCCATGACCACCAGCGGCGTACGTCAGCCCCGCGTACGTCAGCCCCACATTCTGCCACCACAAAACAGCAGGGAATCTCCACCTGCTGCATTCGCTGGACAGTGTGTGTGTAAGGCATTCAGCCTAACTGGGTTGCCTCCAAACACGGCTCCAACAATTGTCTGGATGAAGGCATATGTGGCACTCATCGGTGAAGAGAACATGATGCCAATCCTGAGCGGTCCATTCAGCATGTTGTTGGGCCCATCTGTACCGCACTGCATGGTGTAATGGTTGCAAAGATGGACCTCGCCATAGACATTGTGAGTGAAGTTGCGCATCATGCAGCCTATTGCACACAGTTTGAGTCGTAACACGACATTCTGTGGCTGCATGAAAAGCATTATTCAACATCGTGGCGTTACTGTTAGGGTTCCTCTGAGCCATAATCTGTAGGTAGTAGTCATCCACTGCAGTAGTAGCCCTTGGACAGCCTGAGTGAGGCATGTTGTCAACAGTTCCTGTCTCTGTATCTGCTCCATGTCCAAACAACATCACTTTGATTCACTCCGAGATGTGATCAAACCATGGCATTGACCATCTAGGCATGGTTGAACTACAGGCAGCACGAACTGTGTACCTCTTTGCTGGTGGAATGACTGGAACTGATCGGCTGTCGGATCCCCTCCGTCTAATAGGTGCTGCTCGTGCATGGTTGTTTACATCTTTGGGTGGGTTTAGTGACATCTCTGAACAGTCAAAGGGACTGTGTCTCTGATACAATATCCACAATCAACGTCCATCTTCAGGAGCTCTGGGAACTGGGATGATGCAAAGCCTTTTCTGATGTGTGTATATAAAAATAAAAATATATTACAGACCACTGAAAATGCTTCATAAATAAAAGACCTTTTATGTTTATAAGATACTTTTATCCATTTAGTAAGCCATAGCTTTTTAATAGTTTCTAACAATTGTATTTCACTGTTTTTGCAGGGAAACTGTTTTCAAATATACTCACAAACGCATCATGAAATCAGTCATACTTTAATTTAGCATCCGGTCCCTGGCAGACCTCATCCCAATCTGACTGCTGCAAGCTTTCCGCAAAATGTGCAATTGTTAAATTGTTATGAAATGTATTCACAAATTGCAAGTACAATACAACCACAGCTATACAAATTGATGGAAACAAATGAAAATTTATGCTGGACCAGGACTTGAACCAGATTTCCCATTTTATGTAAACGGTTGCCTTAACCACTTTGGTTATCCAAGCACATTTCACAGACAGACATAAACTTCCACATGTCCCAGTATCTGCTACAGATAGTGCTTGCACAGTTATGTGATTCCTGCACAGGGAGAGAGACTTATTTAGTTTTCTTATCAGACTGCTTTGGCATGAAATACATTAGTGCAGTATTTGTATTTGACAGATTCCAGCAATTTGTATAGCTGTGGTGGTACCATATTCACAGTCTGTGAATATGTTTCATGATTTAACATGGCTATATATTGTCAGCCGTGTCTGTTCCTTTGGACATGCATGCATCTCCAAAGTAACTGTGCATCAAACTTTACAGGCACTTTTAAATGCAGACACTGCACTAATGTGCGTGTTAAATTGTTAAATGAAATGCACCATTTTGGTGAACTGTTTTACATTATTGCATGGAGCTATATCATGTACTATAACTAGCTGTGCTACATGGCCAGAAAGACCATTCCTAACAGGATCAAAATTTATCTTGGTTTATGAAAATATCATCTATAAGTGTGCTGCTTTCCTGTCCTACCCAAGTTGGGAAATCAATAACTGATGTCAAATTGAAAGAACTGAATAATGCTTCAGGCTCATTCTTCCTACCACAATCTTTCAAAAAACCTACATCAAAATCCCCACAAATAATAATTTACTTCCCTCTCTCTGACAGATAGCACAAGAAAGAATCCAAGTTTTTCAGAAATTGTTGCAGTGGGACCTATACACATTTACAATTAAAAGTACTATTATTTAGTTTGAACTCACAAGCACATGTTTCTATATATTGCTCTACACAAAATTTTTTAGTTTCTAAATTTTTCTCGTTATGATAACTTTTAACATATATAGCAACTCCTCCTTTCTTCATATTGTCTCTACTTCCATGTGCAAAATGCTTATATCCACTTTTCTATATCTGTGACTATAAGATGTTCAGATAGGCATACTACATCTATTACATCCTCAGTTTCCAAATCTTCGAAACGAACAAGAAGTTCATCAACTTCATTTTTTAATACCCTGATATTCTGATGTAATGTACTAACATCATTTTTTGCTGTTCCTTTATGAGACTATTTGAAATGAACAAGTAGTTCATCAACTTCATATTTTAATCCCCTGATATTCTGATGTAATATACTAACATTATTTTTTGCTGTTCCTTTATGAGACTATTTTGATATATTAATACCTTTAGTACCTGCCTGTCTGACCTTCTCATTAGGCTTAATTCCTTTCTATGTTGAATAACTGATCACTGACCTTAGCCTAAGAAAGAGGTTCTCCCATGAGTTACCACACTCCCCCCTCCCCCGCTCCCCACACTTAAGGATTTTCAGTCTGGTCCCTTCAATCCCACAAACCAACCAACCAACCTTAAGGATTTTGCTATCACCTCAGCCAATTTACCTTTCTCTTTCCTATAGAGATGCAGGCCATGCCCAATGAAATTCCACCTACTAATTGCATCAGTGGAAACCAAACCCATGTCTGACCCAGTACCTGCCCAAAGCAGCTGATTGAACTCCATATTTGTAGACACTGAGATGCTTTCCAAGAGAAAGGATTCATTGAGGATTCTCAGTGAAAGTATTGTCCAAGATACTACATGGAATTTTATCCAGTCGCCTGATTCAGTTCAGTGATAACCACATTATTTGTCACCATCTAGAACTGTGGTGGATATATTCCCACAGAATCTCACAAAACACAAGACAGACTGCAAGAAAGACACTTTTCTGTGGTCCAGATGGAGAACATTTGTCAAGGACTTTGTTTGTAATTGAAGATATTGATTCAAACAATAACTACTCCTTTGTCTTCAAGTAAATATGCATCAGTTATAAATTTTGACACGTGAAAATAGAAAGAACATATACTTTCTGGTTGCAGCAGACATGCACACAAGTAAATTACTAATATATTGATCTTGTGAGATGATGCTGTATACAGCAGATATTAGTTGAATGTAAGACAAGTCACACATATGAAACATTCAGTAACATACTTTTACTAGAATTTTACAATTTTAGTTTATATTTGAGCACTGTTAATTACATGTAACAATGTTTGCAGATTTAACTTATTAAGCTGCAGTTAATACTGTAGTATTCCGTTTTCACTAGATAGCCTTTGAGCATCTTTGAAATGTTCCCATCATGTATGATGTCTTTTGGACGCTGAAGAAACTTCTTATTGACATGATACTTGAGTTCTGAAGTCATTTATCGAGAATAAGAATAAGAATCTTTATTAGCCGTTCAGTATTTTCTTATACAATGGGCTTCGTCAGTAAGTTCAATTACAGTGTAAAGATGGTTATATTCTCATAACAATGTATATATAAATCATATGAAATTTAGTGTAGTACAATAGCACACATTTGGAATTTTATATATTATTAATTTTACAATAAAAAGGAAAACATTATACAGATTTATATTAAGCAGGGAGTATTCATGTTGATGACACTATTTCATTATCATATACGAGGGCAGTTCAATAAGTAATGCAACACATTTTTTTTCTGAAACAGGGGTTGTTTTATTCAGCATTGAAATACACCAGGTTATTCCCCAATCTTTTAGCTACACAACACTATTTTTCAACGTAATCTCCATTCAATGCTACGGCCTTACGCCACCTTGAAATGAGGGCCTGTACGCCTGCACGGTACCATTCCACTGGTCGATGTCGGAGCCAACGTCGTACTGCATCAATAACTTCTTCATCATCCGCGTAATGCATCCCACGGATTGCGTCCTTCATTGGGCCAAACATATGGAAATCCGACGGTGCGAGATCGGGGCTGTAGGGTGCATGAGGAAGAACAGTCCACTGAAGTTTTGTGAGCTCCTCTCGGGTGCGAAGACTTGTGTGAGGTCTTGCGTTGTCATGAAGAAGGAGAAGTTCGTTCTGATTTTTGTGCCTACGAACACGCTGAAGTCGTTTCTTCAATTTCTGAAGAGTAGCACAATACACTTCAGAGTTGATCGTTTGACCATGGGGAAGGACATCGAACAGAATAACCCCTTCAGCGTCCCAGAAGACTGTAACCATGACTTTACCGGCTGAGGGTATGGCTTTAAACTTTTTCTTGGTAGGGGAGTGGGTGTGGCGCCACTCCATTGATTGCCGTTTCGTTTCAGGTTCGAAGTGATGAACCCATGTTTCATCGCCTGTAACAATCTTTGACAAGAAATTGTCACCCTCAGCCACATGACAAGCAAGCAATTCCGCACAGATGGTTGTCCTTTGCTCTTTATGGTGTTCGGTTAGACAACGAGGGACCCAGCGGGAACAAACCTTTGAATATCCCAACTGGTGAACAATTGTGACAGCACTACCAACAGAGATGTCAAGTTGAGCACTGAGTTGTTTGATGGTGATCCGTCGATCATCTCGAACGAGTGTGTTCGCACGCTCCGCCATTGCAGGAGTCACAGCTGTGCACAGCCGGCCCGCACGCGGGAGATCAGACAGTCTTGCTTGACCTTGCGGCGATGATGACACACGCTTTGCCCAACGACTCACCGTGATTTTGTCCACTGCCAGATCACCGTAGACATTCTGCAAGCGCCTATGAATATCTGAGATGCCCTGGTTTTCCTCCAAAAGAAACTCGATCACTGCCCGTTGTTTGCAACGCACATCCATTACAGACGCCATTTTAACAGCTCCGTACAGGGCTGCCACCTGTTGGAAGTCAATGAAACTATAGGAGACGATGCGGGAATGTTTGAAAATATTCCACAAGAAATTTCCGGTTTTTTCAACCAAAATTGTCTGAGAAAAAAAATGTGTTGCATTACTTATTGAACTGCCCTCGTACATGTCGATAACACTATGTCATTATCCTAAGCTATTGATACAAATTTAGGTCCTACTACAGGCAGAGGTACCTTTCTCTATGTTAAAACAGCAAATCTGCCATATTACAATCTTTAAATTCATCAACTGAGTAAAATGCTTTACCTTTGAGCCATTGACCCAATGTTCTCTTAAATTTACTTTTAGATACTGTTTGTACAATTTTAGGGAGCATATTAAACAGTTCGAGGCATACATATTTATAACTATTGTGTATATCTAAAAACAAAGATGATGTGACTTACCAAACGAAAGCGCTGGCAGGATGATAGACACACAAACAAACACAAACATACACACAAAATTGTAGCTTTCGCAACCAACGGCACTTCCGCCTCGACTGACATCTCTGCCCAAACTCTTCGTCTTTGAATATGTCTGCTTGTGTCTGTATATGTGTTGATGGATATGTGTGTGTGTGTGAGTGTATACCCGTCCTTTTTTCCCCCTAAGGTAAGTCGTTCCACTCCCGGGATTGGAATGACTCCTTACCATCTGCCTTAAAACCCACATCCTTTCGTCTTTCCCTTTCCTCCCCTCTTTCCTGACGAAGCAACCGTTGGTTGCGAAAGCTAGAATTTTGTGTGTATGTTTGTGTTTGTTTGTGTGTCTATCGACCTGCCAGCACTTTCGTTTGGTAAGTCACATCATCTTTGTTTTTAGATATATTTTTTCCACGTGGAATGTTTCCCTCTATTATATTCATATAACTATTGTGTATCTTAGACAGTGTAGAGTATGGCAGATCAATTGTGTGGTTTCGTCTTGTATTGTGGGTGTGGACAGATGACCTAAGGGGATATTGAGCTATGTTTTCTTTTACGTGTAGTAAGCAATAATAGATGTACAAACAAGGAACTGTCATGATGTTAATTTTTTTGAAATGTTCCCTGCATGTATCCCTAGGAGATAAACCCACTATACATTGAAGAGCTTTTTTTTTGCCATCTGAAAATTGATATTGAATTGGGAGAATTTCCTCAGAGCAGAATACCATATGAAAGATGGGGGTGGATATAAGCAAAATATGAATGCAGCAGTAAGTTTTGGCTGACATTACTCCTAAGCTTATAAAGTTGGAACATAGTACGTGCAAGTTTAGAACAGACGTATGTGATATGTTTATCCCAGCTAAGTTTCTGCTCAGTCATCATTCCTAGCAGTTTAACGGACTTATTTCCTTTGTTTGATACCTTCAAATTAAAGAATATTTCCTCAGTTTTTGTTTCATTTATGAATAGGGAGTTTGCACTAAACCAATGAACCGATTTTTCAAATATTATATTATTTTTTTCTCGTACAGATTCAAGAGTCTGTCCTGAATTGATAAAAGTTGTATCGTCTGCATAGAGGACTGTTTTACAGGGTAAATACTGTGGCATATCGTTAACATACATTACAAACAGGAAGGGCCCAAGTATGGAGCCCCGTGGCACACCTCTTTTTATTGTTTGTGGGTTTGACAGCTGCCCATTTACACTAACAAATTGTACTCTGTTGCTTAAGTAGGATTCTAATAATTTCAGGGTGTCCTCTTCCATGCCGCAGTGTCTTAATTTCATGATCAAAGTACTATGAGATACAGTGTCAAATGCTTTACTCAGGTCTAGGAGAGTAGCACAGGAGATTAATTTATTTTCAAAGCCATCATATATATCACTAACAATATTTTCAACTGCTTTAACTGTGGATAGTTTAGACCTGAATCCATACTGTGAGTTACTTAACAAATTAATTCTCTCAAAATATTGATTCATTTGTTGGTGAACACAGTCTTCGATTATTTTAGATATTATTGGGATTAATGAGATAGGGCGATAGTTACTTGGATTTGATTTATCTCCTTTCTTAAATATGGGAATAGTTACTGCTATTTTCAGACAGTCGGGGAAAATCCCTTGCTGTAATATACGGTTAATGAGAGTTGTTAGAGGGGGCAGAAGATCACTTGATATCTTCTTTATGACAAAGTTTGACAGACCATAGAAGTCCTCTGCTCTGGAACTACTTAGTTTGCCTATTGCTTTGCTAACATCATTTTCAGTTACTGTTTCCCAGCAGAATTTATGGACTACATACTTATATGAACCTAAAAGAGTTTTAGCATCAAGCATGGCATTGAGGGGAGACAAATCTTGTTGTAAACCGAAGTTAACAAAGTGTGAGTTTAAGATATCTGGGGCTATGGGTATAGCTAGTTGAGTTGTTGGTCTATTTATTTCACTTTTAATTACTTCCCAGGCAGCTTTACAGCTGTTTCTGGATTTAAGAATATAGTTATCATTCGCCCTACATTTTGCCAAACTTATTTCAGATCTATAAATTTTTCTTATTCTAATGTACATCTCTTTGTACTTGTTGCTGTTATGAGACCTGTCCTTAAACATAAGAAGCATAATCCTGATGCTGTTGAGGTATGGTGTAAACCAATTATTTAGTCTCTGTGGTTTATGAGCTTGGTTATTATTCTGTCTTTTTACTAATCTGGGACAACACTCATCAAATATTCTTGCAATTTCCTCTATAAATAATTTGCTTGTGTTATTCACACACATATCTTTGTATAAGATGTCATTCCAGTCAACTGACCTTAATCTAGTTCTAAACTCTCTTATGTTGCATTCATTCATAGGTCTAACAGTTTTGTGTTGTTCATCTGGAATGCTGACTGGAACTGTAATCCATAGGCCATCGTGGTCAGCTAGGCCTAGCTTGACTACTCCAATTTCAACATTATTTTCATGGATATTACTTATTATATTGTCTAAGCATGCATTATATCTTGTAGGCTTATCATTTAGACAATAGCAATCAAAAGATCTTAGGCTATCCAAGAATCCCAATATGATATGACTCTGTACCCTGATATCCATATTAATATCACCAAAAATTAAGATTCTTTGGTATTTATATTTAGTCTTAGTTAGTAAGACTAACAGTTTTTTTTAAATTTACCATAAATTCATATTCACTAGAAGATGGTGCGCGATATACAGATGCAACAATAATATTATGTTTAGGTGTATGTACAACTGCAGCCTCAAAGATGGTGTCTGTACACAGGTCTGTGACATCAATAGTAAAATATTGTAGATTTAGTCCATTCTTAATATATATTGCAACACCCCCATGTCCAATTGTTGATCTGCAGTAACTACTAGCTAAGGAGTAACCAAATGGAATATTGAGGTCAATTTCTGATGAATATAGCCAGTGCTCATTTACACTGAGTATACCACAGTTGGAAGTTTCTAACCAGTACTGCAATTCTTCCAACTTCTTTCTTAAAGACTGTATATTAATATGTAAGAACAGAAGACTATTTTTGCTAACCCTGGCAATAAAGATGAGGGTTCAGATTGTCTTCTTAAGGGCACTTCTATACAGCTGCTATCTTGAGTAGTTTGTAAGTCTACTGCTGGTAGCCAGGCCCCATTTTGACAACGTTTGGACACATCTAGTTTCCTGGACTCAGAGTGAATGGTTTGAAGGTTATTTTGATCCTGCTGGAGCATATCTGTTAATATTTTGCCAGACAGACCAGCAGGCTTTACAGGTTTCCCTGGTCCAACGGTATTACTGTAAATGTGGCCATTTCTTTACTCACAGTTTTGGTAATCAGTTTTGAGATTAATCTTCTTCCTTGGTTGTTGAGGTGGAATCCTTGTCGTGTGTAGCACTCACTGTCAAACTCGCTAGCTTTAATGATTGTGGTATTTTTGAATTTCGAACACAGGTGATATAGCCGTTTGTTTACGTCCAATATCAGTTGATGGGGTATGCTGTTGAAGAAATTCTCTTTAGCCTTGGTCTACCTCTACAGTTTTTTTGCCCCCTCACACTTTCTTCAATTACCAAATTGACGATTCCATGATGCCCCATGCTGTGGCCTATCAACTGATACCTTCTCATTTTGAATTTGTCCATAAATTTCTTTTTCCCCAGTTTTATTCAGGGCCTTTTCATTAGTTATTCAGTCCGCCCATCTGATACTCAGCATTCTTCTCCAATGAAATTTTTATGGACATTAATAAATGGTTCCTAGCCAACTTTTTGTCACTAAACTTTGAAGGAACACACAATATGCAATTCAGAACTTGTAAGAGGTTCGCCAAGAGTATATGCATAAAATATGATGACAAGTAGATGGAAGAAGTTGACAGTGTTAAATTCTTGAGATTACTGCTTGATAATAAATATAGCAAGGAGGAGCACCTAACAAATCTCTATTGAAATGTGAATGTCATCGGACATAGGTGATATAAAAATAAACTTAGCATACTTTGCTAACTTCATTCCATATTGTTATATGGGATTATGTTTTGGGGTAACACATCAAGCCAAACAAAAGTTTTCTGAGCCCAGAAACATGTAATATGAATTATTTGTGATGTGAACTAAAGAATTTTCTGTAGAGGGCAGTTCTGACTACTGCTTCCCAATAATTTTATTTCTCAATGGAATTTGTCATTAAAAATACATATCTTTTTCAAACCAACAGTTCAGTTCGTGGAACTTGTAACAGAAATAAGAATAATTTTCACAAAGATTTACAGTCTCTTACTTTGGTCCAGAAAGGTGTCCATTGTTCAGGAACACACATTTTCAATAACTTGCCGGCAGTCATGAAAAATTTAACCAGTAACAAAGTTCAGTTTAAAAGGAACTTGAAGGATTTATTCGGTGGCCAACTACTTCTACTGTACTGACGAATTTCTTAGCATGACCAACTGATGTATATATGTTATTAATACATCAAATAATGCTAGTATTATGAACACTCTGACTTCTGTACCAATTCAGTGCCATAATGTGATCATTGTAAATAAGTGTTGTAAAATAATTCTTCTATCTGATGATGCATGGCTACAATAGCCTAAGAATTATCATATGCCCTTCTGTTTATTGAATATTTTCATGATTTGCAACAAATGTTATTATTTTTTAAATGTAAATAAGTTTAAGAGTTTTTTATGTGTTCCACATCCATAAGGACTATTTCACTTGGAATCTGTGGAAGGTACATTAGCTTATCTGTTTTTTTCCTTCATAAGTATTTAGTGTGTATTGTTGTTTTCTGGCACGTTCAACATCCTGTAGCATCTCCTCATTATGTATCAATTGGAATGAAAATTATGTATAATCTAATATATTCTCATCTTATTTCAAAAGCTTCAATTCTCTTCTTGTCTCAACTGTTGTCAGTGTTTCATTTCTGTACAAGGCTACATTCCACATAAATATCTTTAGAAAAGACTTCCTAACTGTTAACAGTGTTAACAAACATCTCTTTCCAGAAATGAGTTTCTTGCTATTGCCGTTCTGTGTTTTACATCCTCTTTACTTCAGTGAGTGTCAGTTATTTTGTTGCTCATATAGCAAAACACGTTTACTGCTTTTATTGTCTCATTCTCTAATATAATTATTTCTGCATCATCTGACTGAGTCAACCTACATTCCACTACCCTTGTTTTACTTTTGTTGAAATGCATCTAACAGCGTCCTTCCAAGACACTGTGATTCTGTTCAGCTTATCTTTCAAGTCTTTTTCTATCCCTGACAGAGTTAGAATGTTATCAATGAACCCCATAGTTTTTATTTCTTCTCCCTGGATTTTTAATGCCCTCATCAAATGTCTACTCTGTTTCCTTTATTGCTTCCTCAATGTACAGACTGAATGACATTTTGTGTATGCTACAAACCTTTTTACTCCATTCCATCTACTGCTGCCCTTTCATGTCCTTCAATTCTTATAATTGCAGTCTGGTTTCTCTATAAGTTGCAAATAATCTTTTGTTCCTCTATTTTATTCTTGCTGCCTTCAGAATTTCAAAGAGCACATACCAGTCAACATCGTCAACAGCTTTCCTTTAAATCTGCAAACACTATAAATGTAGATTTGTCCCTCTTAAGACAATAATAAAACTGTAAACTCGTGTCTTTCTGTTTATTTGTTTGAACAGGCTTATGGGAATGTGATGAATTACTATCCCAAAATCAAACATTTCCACTTTATATTTCGATGTAGATGTATATTTAAGTACCAGCATCTACACGTGTGTATACAAGAAGTCACATAAACAAACTGAATCATCTCAAACTTTTTGTCCAAAAAACTCACAAGCAGAGAGAGTGTTCTCATTTACAGGTCAATGTTTATATCGACATCACACAGCCCCCTCCCCTCCGTGCAGTACAGAATACTTGTGATTGGTCCTGGGGGAGGGGGCGGGGTAGCGTCTGCTTCATACTGAAGGACATCCTGGGGTCCGGGGGCTGGACAATTGGTGCCTCCATGTCATCTGGCGATGAAGTCTGTGGTGGAACAAGAAGTGGTAGGTCCATCATGAAGTCCTGCAGATGGCATGGTCAGGTGAGGCGACGGCTTGAGAGAAAGCCGATGGGCCGAAGCATGGAGAAGAACTAAAGTGTGGATAGACGATTCAAATCTCACCGAGTGGATAGATGAAGGTGCTTAGGAGGGTGGGGTCACAGTGTTGAGGGAGGGCAAAACAATGTAGTATCTTGACTTCGAGACGCTCATCTGATAATGGAGGGTTTGTGTCCATAAGAAGGATGAGAACATGGTCGTGATCTACTACCAGCAAGACGTCTTCCACGTGGTTTGGCAGAACTGAGGCATAGAACGTGATCATAGGAGGGTTGACCTCAGCATGGGTAGCATGGGTTGGAAAACCCATGAATGCAGAGTCGCTTAAACTGTTTGGGAAACCAGAGAAAGGTTCATCGCTAGGGCTGGACACCGGTGAGAGACCATGGTTCTGAGTGACTTGTGGTGTATCATTCAAGGAGTCTGAAACATGGCGGGGGCCTTGGTCATCAGCCATATTGGGAGAGCCTGGTGCCAGAGAATCGTAGTCCACAAATGCAGGTTTGACCCGACGCAGTGAAACTGTCTATGTGGTGTCCTTGAAGAGAATGGTCTCATGTTGAATCCCCACATTGCAGAACCTTTAAGGGGCCCTGGTAGGGAGTTGTAAAGGTTGGCGTACTGTGTCGTCCCGCAACATGGCATGGGAACAGTCTCGAAGAGAAGCGGGCATGTAGGAGAGTGGCTGGGTATGGCTAACCAGTGGATAGAGGCGCATGTGCTCGAAATGCATACACAAGTGGCTAATGAAGTCTGGGAGGGTGGGGTGGGGAGAAATCCTCCTGAGCCATGGGCTGGACTAGTTCACCTGACAGGACGGGGTTCTCCCCATAAACCACCTCTCAAATGGTGCCCTGGATGTCTGGTTTGTGTGTTGATCTCAACCCTAAAAAGACCCAAGGTAGATCTTCCAACCAAAGGCAGTTATAGCATCTGAGGGTGGTCTTTAAAGTGTGGTGCCACCATTCCACCAAACCGTTGCTCCGGGGAGGGGGGGGGGGGGGTTACAAGGTGGTGTGGATTTTGTGGATACCACACATGCGACACAGCAAGGCGAACAGGGATGACTCAAATTGCCGGCCTTGGTTGGTTGTGATTGTGGCTGGGCAGCCGAACTGGGTGATTCAAGAGGAGACGAAACCTTTGTCAACCGTCTCGGCCATGATGTTCGGCAAAGATACGGCTTCCACCCATTGGGCAAGCAGTCAATAGAAAACACGACATATCTAAAACCTTCTGATGGTGGAAGAGGGCCAGTGAGATTGATATGGACGTGCCTCGGATGTCCTGGAGGAATCTGAAATTACCCAGCAGAGGGACTGTATGGTGGCTGACTTTATTGCTTTGGCAAGAGATTCAATTGTAAGTCCACATCTGGCAGTCTCTTTTGGTATCTTTCCAGATAAAGTGCTTCATAATGAGCTGGGTAGAGGCATGAATGCACAGGTGTGCAAGGTTGTGTAAAGCATCGAAAACTTGACAGCGTAAGAAAGCCGGTAACACTGGGCATAAACCCCAGTCGAAGAATCACACCAAACTTCGTCGGTGATGTCGGAGAATCATATCTTGGTGGACATGAACAAGGTGGTTGGGTCCACAAGGAGTGCTTGGGTGCCCTCGTCTGTTGCCTGAAGAGTAGCTAGATTAGACAAATCGATGATGTTGGACACTGCATTGACACGTGAGAAAAAATTGGCAGTGATATTATCTGCACCATTGATATATTGGACGTCTGTCATAAACTGAGACACCAAGTTGAAATGGGAGAAACAACAAGGGGTAGAGTCCTCCGGAGGGTTTCAGAAGGCATCCATGAGTGGTATGTGATCTGTGAGGATATAGAACGTGCATCCTTCAACATCAGGGTGGAAATGTTTAACAGCCTCGTTGGTGGCCAGGAGCTCCGTGTCGAATGCAGAGTATTTCTTCTGTGCAGCAGACAGTTTTTTAGAGAAGAAGTGCAGGGGTGAGATGTTGTCACTGTGGAGCATTGTTGAAGGACAGCTCCCACTGCTGCGTCCAGTGGATGGGTCAGAGTCCCTAGGTTTGCTTGCTGACAGTGCAACCATAAGAGGAACTTGTACTGCAGCCAATGAGAGCATGTGACAGTGGTAGTAGTTGATGGTGCTGAGGAATTGGCACAGTTCTTTCTGAATGTAAGTGGGTGGCACAGATGAGATGGCCTGTACACATGAGCTTTTGGATATTGTATACCATTGACAGATACTGTGTAGATGAGGAAGGTTACAGACGTCTGCCGTATTTGTAATTTATCTTTGTTGATTTCTACACTGCTCGACTCTAAGGTCTTCAATGCTGTGGATAAGTGACACTTGTCTCCTCAGCTGTCTTACTGAAAATGAGTCTGTCATCCAGATACCCGAAACAAAGCTCGAATTTTCATAGGATGGAGTCAATAAATCATTACCATGTCTGGGCAGCATTTTCAAGGCAAAACAACATGTAATGGTACTGGAACAAACCTAGCAGCATGATAACTGCAGTCTTGGGTATATCCTCGTGCCACGGGTATCTGGTGGTAGGCACGTTCACAGTCAATTACACTGAAGATGGAAGTGCCTGATAACATGGGTGAAGTTGTTGATGTTTGGCACTGGGTAATTGTCTATTATGGTCCTCGCATTTACATGCCTGTAGTCCCTACACATGCGAAATAAGCCGTGTGTTTGATAGCGAGGTGAACGGGCAATGACCAGTTACTGTCCGATGGTTGTAGTATACCTACGGCTAAT
The DNA here is from genome assembly GCF_023898315.1 of Schistocerca nitens. NCBI lineage: Eukaryota > Metazoa > Arthropoda > Insecta > Orthoptera > Acrididae > Schistocerca > Schistocerca nitens. Next base: position 300,856,820 of record NC_064615.1, on the reverse strand, counting down.
AGATCATTAATTTGCGTGCTGTTGTGCCACACGTAATTTAATATGGTTGAGGCGTCTGACTTTATGCCAGATAGGAGGGCCATCAGTAGTAACTATCTTGTGCATTGACCCATTGGTGATGGAGAATACTGAATGGTGCACATGAGGGGGTTCCTGGTTAACAAATGTGTCCATCGTGTGAGGAGTATGCCCACAGGTCTAAATATGAATATTGAAGCATGTAGAGAATGGCAGTGCGAAAGTGACATGTGTTGGGGGACGCCTGTCTGATCCCCCTGCAGGGTTCAGCATCTACTGTGCCATGTGGATGGCATTTGGGTGCTGGCAGGATGATCTACACTTCTGTGCTGCATCGTTGAAGATCTTGTGATACCAGCAGTATGGGTGAACTGGATGTGGTGGAGGCAGAGACTTAGCAAGAGGGAGTAGCTTGTCGCCATCGATTGCTTCGGGTAGGTATAATGGCACGTACGGGGTGTGCAGGATCCGGGAATTTCCAGAGAGCGGGGAGTGTGAGCACAGGCCATCAGGTGTCGTGAAGGATGGAGTGCTGGAGCGGGCCCTGCCCCTACCACCCTACCAACAAACGGGTGAATCTCCATTGGAGGTGTACCAACCTGTGGCAGAGAACACAGGGGTTGGCAGTGTCGCAGGAGAGAGTACAACTGATCGGCGATCCATAAGTGCAATCAAATCGACTGGAAGGAATGTGGTAGCACATGTATCTGGAGATTGGTTGGTAGCTTAGCAGACCACACTGACCAGAGAGTTATACCTGGCATAGTTTGTTTGCTGACCAGCAACCATAGGTGGTGCCAGAGTTGCGATGGAGTCCAGTCCCCAAGGTGTTCTTTGTATAAATTTTTTAGGATGAGCTCCTGGAGGGTTGGGGGGGGGTGGGGGGGGGGGCAGGCGAGGCACTCAATAATCGTGTTCTTGGCGAAGTCATACTTCGGAGCCGGTGGCAGAGAGAGGAGCAGGTCACAGATCAGGTCTGAGTGGTCATGAAGGTGTGACATGAGGCACATGAACCTGGAGTTGTCATCAGCAATAAGATGTTGCTCGAAAATGTGCTCTACGAAAGTGAACCACGACACAAGGTTGTCTTCTGACAGCAGTGGTAACTTCTTTAGCCATCCAGGAGGAGGAGATGGAGGAGAATTAGGAACCTCTGGGAACAATGAATTGTTTATGTGAGCTGCGAAATCCCATTCTGGCCACAGAATGGTAGCATGACAGTTCTGCATGGCATGTGTAATGGTGGATGGGGTATAGGTCCAAAAAAATGTTTGTCACAGTTGCCATGTGTGTGATCACTGAGCATACCTGTTGCGTCGTGGAAGGCCATTGTGGCAGGTACGGTTGGTACCGTGGAATGAACAGGCAGAAGGGCACCAGGAGCTGGGGTCCCCGAAACTGATGCATCAGCCAGGGATGTCACACTGAACTGTCCAACTCCGGAGAAAATGCGGAAGGCTGTCACAGTAGGCACAGCCGGTGCTGTGGAAACAGCGAGCAGGCTTATGGCAGGAACCAGAACCCTCTGTGCAGGCAGGAGTGGTAGAGGGGAGGCCAGATTGTGAACATGCGCGACATGAATTAAAGTCCACGACATATGATGGTGGCAAATTTTGTTGTACAGTGATGTATGTCGCTGGATGGGGGTGGGGGTATGCGTCCCTTGGTTGCACAATACTAGCAGCAGGTGTTGGCCCGTAAACTGATCTCGCACTATTATGGTCAACTGCCTGTGAAGAAGTCCTGGGGAATACCCATGGTGCACTATTAGTGATGATATGTCCTTGGCTAGTATTCACAGAAGTCATAACAGGTGTGGAGGACAGCTGACTGAAACGTGTTACATGTTGCGGTAATCGCAGTACTGCACATGGCACCACAGTAATGGTCACGGGAGCACACTATGAATGAACATTCCGCTGTGGAGGCAACCTAACCTGTGCATTCGGATTACGATCACGTGAAACACTATTCTGACTATCGTCTTAGTTGAAATGCACATGGTGACGAACACAATCCAGAGATAGAAATCCTGAGTCCATTGTTCTTGCTGGAGGTGCAGCTAACAGCTGTTGTGGCAAGACCAACATCTCATGTGATGTGGGTGTAGAACATGGATTGTAGTCAGCAGGAGAAACTCCATTCACAGGAGACATGATAAATACATCCAGAGAGCTGGTTTGAGCTTCCAAGTCCACGAGGAAAGCATTGCACAGAGAAGACATGGCAGCGAACAATCACTTGTAGCACAATGAACAGGCACGGGAGACATGGAATGTACTCGAAATTCATAACGAGGTCACCAATGTGGAAATGTGATGGGTTACTATCCTGAAATCAAACACTTCCACTTTATATTTTGATACAGATGTATATTTAAGTACCAGCATCTACACGTGTATATACAAGAAGTCAACAATAGAATTTAAGATATGAAACAATTGCTGCTTTCACCCTCTAATGAAAGATACTAACTAGGAATAGTCAAAATAAATTAGAAAATCAATTACTTACATAAAACTAAGCACAAAATTAGATCCAGTGTTATGTTCTTCAAAACTGAGGGTCAAACTTTCTCTTTTATGGAAATGCAGATAATATTCACGTATGTTATGGTAATTAGTTAAAATTGAAAAAATGAATTTTAAGGAGGCAGATGGCAAAACAAGAGGGGAAGTAAAAATATCCCAGCTTGCTTTGTCACATCCCGTAAAAAGTAATGATATGCACAGGCCCTTCTTTAACTTCCTTTGAGAAGCACGGGCATCTAGATAGTGTTGTAATAAAAGTCATAAGCTCAGTTCCTACATTTCTTGGGAAACCAAACTGATCCTTCCCGAAGTTAGCATCTACCCTGTTTCCATTCTTTGCTAAGTAATTCAAGTTGGAATCTTGCAAACATGACTTACTAAACTGATTGTTCTGTAATATTCACATGTGCCACATCCTACTTTCTTTGGAATTAGTGTCCAAAAGTATTTCATCTGTCCCACAGTATGTGGAATAGATTTATCATGGTATGTTCTTCCAAGGATCTCAATAATTTTGAAGAATATCTTCTATTCCTAGTGTCTTGTTGGGACTTAGGTCTTTCAGATTCTTCTATTATATCCTCCATTTTCCTTTCCATAATATTATCTTCAAGTTTGTTTCCTTTGTACAGCCTTTTTGTGTATAACTTGTACCTTTTGCTTACAGGTTGGCGATCTAAGCTATGGATATTTATCCAGCTGCTTCTTTTTACTCTAGAGGTCTTCAATTTTTCTATAGGCTGCATCTATCTTTCCCATAGTCATGCATGCTTCTACAATTTTGTATTTCTCCTCAAGCCATTCCTGCTTTCCCATTTTGCACTTTCAATTGATCCCATTTCTGTATGTTTGTGTTCCCTTTTCTCTATTTAATTTGCTACAATTTTTGTTTGTGTTTTTCTCATTTCGTCAATCTAATTCATCATGTGTTACACAAGGAATTGTAGTGGGCCTTGTCTTTTTGACTATATGATCCTCTACTGTCTTCACTGTTTCATCTCTCAATGCAACACACTCCTCTGCTGTTGTATTTCTTGCACCCCGTTTTCAGTCAATTGCTACCTAATGCTTACACTGAAACTCTCAATAACTGGAAGTTCTTTCAATATGTCCAGGTCCTGTCTCTTTAAGTTCCTTCCTTTCTGCACTTCCTTCAGTCTTAATCTTCAGAGTGCAACCAATAAATTATCATCCCAGTCCGCATCCACTCCCAGAAATGATACACAATTTAAAATCTGTTTCTGAAGTATACATGTTACCATCATGTAACTTATCTGAAACCTTCCAGTATTTCCAGGTCTCTTCCACGTATACAACCTTCTCTCAAACCAAGTTTTAGCAATGATTAAATGTGCTGTGTGTAAAATTCTACCTGATGGATTCCCCTTTCAGCCATTTCCCTAGTTCATGTTCTCTTACTATTTTTCCTTCTCTTCCCTTTTCTAACATTGAATTTTAGTGCTCCATCACAATTAAATTTTAGTCTCTCTTAACAACATATTTTTTTTTATTTTTATCTGATCACAAATTCTTTCAATCTCTTCATCTGCAGAGCTAGTAGGTGTATATATATTTAATTCATTACGCTGTTCATAGTAACTCAGTTGTATTGCTATTTTCTTAGTCATTATCAGACCTACTCCTGCAATAACCTTAATTGATTTTGTGTTGATAAACCTGTACTCACCTCACTAGAAGTGCTGTTGTTTCTGCCACCAAACTTCATTAATTCCCACTATATCTAACTTCCACCTATCCATTTCCATTTTTAAATTCTCTATACTACCTAGCCAAATAAAGGATCTAACATTCAACTCTCCAACCCATAAAACATTTTAATTAATTGAATGAATGACAAAAATGCAAGAATTTGGAAACTGGTGTTTCCTTACTCTGTCAAATGAAGAAAAGACCAAGCAAATTGGACCTGTTCATAAATTAAAGGAAATGTTTCTTACAGTTTCTGGTCAAGATATTAAAATCAGGATAGATATTAAATATAACACATTAAGTAGTCACCAAATTATTTATTCATTCAGTCACACATCATGTTCTGTCAGTCCCATCATGAAGGAGGCCCTTCAGGGACGTGGAACAAATCCAGCTATCCATTAACAGGCAGAAGCTACCAATGGAGACCACTTCTGTAAAGTACGGTAACAACATATTATTACTAGCATCAGTCTACTCAGACTGATATTTATGGTAATAATTTGTAGATTATGTAACATTAATGTTAGGAAGAAAACAACTACTCTGAAAAAGCACTGCTCCTCCTCCTATACTATTCAGCTGCTATTATTTTTTGATACATCAAGCAAAGAATTTTTACTTTATACACACTATTATTAGCTATTTATGTACTGATAAAACCAGGATTTATCTCAGACACGTATTAGAGTTACACAGATGTTACATTGGTGAGTGAAAGTATTGAGATGTATTGTAGAAGGATTGCCTAGTGAAATATACTTTTACTTTGTGTTGAAATATTTGGAACTTTTCAATTTACCACCTGATGTCCACTGGCAGCCTGTTAAAAGGCATTTGCACGAGATTGTAAAACTCCATTCTGAGCCTTAGAGTCATGCATAGTCCATATGGAAATTATTTCTACTTCTGGTATTGTGGTTGTGAATTGTTGAGTTTATCCTAAACTCACTCCTGTTATTAACCATAAATGCCATTAGGAAGTATACACATTGGCATGTAAGTGTAAGACTCACCAGGTACCTGAAGAGACATCTGCAAGATGTTTGGTTACAATGTTATGCAATATTCTTATTGCATGCTTCTGTAGAATAAGCCCTTTTTTTAACATTAGCAGCAGTGCCCAAGAAGATTATGCTGTAGGATGGAACTGAGTGCAAGTGTATTAGCAACTCTCTTTGCACAGATTTATGAGTGCAAAACAGGCAGGACTGAGCTTTTTGGTTAACTTCTTGACATGCCAGTATCACCTCAGTTCATTAGCCACGTGGGTACTCAAGACCTTTACACATGGAACCTCATCCCTTGCATGTCCATGTGGTACCTGTAATTTATTTATGTATATATTTATTTTGAAAATGCATAATATGAGTTTTTATAACATTGGGGGTTTGGATGTTGGCTGTGAACCAGCTGAAAAGCTGTATCATTTTTCTTGTCAGTGTGTAAGGTATGGGTGTTTTTGGACTTTATATCAATATCCTTGTGTCATCAGGAAATAGTACAGTTTTTGATGAGTCATCCAGTGTCCCCGGTATGTCATTTATGTACACCAAGAATAGAAGTGGGCCAAACACCAAACTTTGTGGCACACCATATTTAATGTGTCCTGCTGTGGATTTAATTTTATTCATGTTGTTTCATTTGCTAATGTTATCCTCTGTTTTCTATTGTTATTTTCATCTGTGCAAGAGGAAGGTTTCATTATTATGATACAATGTGAGAGACAAATGATGTGTGCCTTTTCTTTTCTGTTTTATTCTTCCTGTATTTTCTTGTGCAAGTTCTCTTTTCATCTGTTTTATTCTCAAAGTTTTTATTTTAACTCTGCATTTTGAATTTTAAATGTAAGCTTATCAAGGAACTTGATCTTAATATTATTCCTGTCTCTTTCTCTACTGTGTTATTCATGTCTGTTTATTCATAGTCGCAGAGCTAGTAAAGTGATATGTGTATATGCATTATGACTTTCTCGTGACTGCCACAATAATGCTTGCATATTTTTAAATGACACATTCTTGTAAATTTTTTATTGTTGCAATGAATGTCCTGTTGTCTGTTGGCATTGCATACACATCTTCCCTACAAAGTTAATACAAAGTGAAATATCCTTACACACACACACACACACACACACACACACAAACACAAATTATCCTTTGCCTCTCCTCGTCTTCATAACAGATGGCTCCATCTCATCATGGTGTCTGCTCTGCCTTTCTGACCTTCCCCAACCCATCCCTCTCTCTCTTCCCCCAAAAAAGTAGCTAACTATTATGAAATCTAGGATAGTATACTTAATATGTGCCTATTACAAATGCTCAATTTTTCATCTCCTGAGGATAAATACTGACAATTAATTCTGTCTCATATTTTTATAGCTTCCTCAGGTGAATTCTATGAGTAATTTTTTGATAATTATGTTGTAGTTAGGCCTACTGAGTAGAAATATTGTGCAATATCATTAATGTTTGTTACCTCTGTAACATATCAGAAGAAGGAATTTGTTTCCTTTACAGTATTTGGAGTTAAAAAAATACAATGCAGCATATGAAGCTTGGAAGAATGCTACAACTCTTAAGCCACTGCACAGTCTGGCATGGAATAATATGATAATTATGTTGGACAACATAGGTATGTTGACTTTTTCGTATTGTTTATTTAATGTTGGTATAAAACAGAGGATCTAAATACTTGGAACAGTTTAAAGACATTGTCCCACAAGAACATTCTGTATTATTTTGGTAGAGCACTGCTCTTGAAAGGCAGACTTCAAGCTTAGTAGCCTGTTCAACAGATGTTTTACCTGATGAGAGAGTACCACTGATAGAAGAAATGGGTCAAGGTGATGGAAAAGAAATTACCTGGTGAAAGCTGCCCAGAAAGAATAAATGTCGGCATTCATGTCTAGTGTGGCCCACATGTGAAATTATGTGAATATGTGTCTAATGTTAAGTAATTTAATTTTGATGAAAATAGGTGATCAGATAATGCACAATTTAGATTTTGTGGAAGTAGATACTCTAAGACTTCCATTTAAATGAGTGGTTCAGAAGGAGTCCTGCACTGCATCTTTCATTGCTAAAGAGCAAGATGATGATAATCGTATATCAGACTGTGACACCGACCACCACCACCACAATCACCACACATTGTGTTCTCAGAAATATTTCAATGGAGATCATGTTTATGATTAACTCTTCTGATGTTATTGTATCTCTACATGAAATGCAGCAATTACAATATCATACATGTAAGATTGTAAAATAAGTGTGAATAATTTAATCTGTCATATCAAGAAGGCTCACTAAATCTCTCTCTGTAAATTCCAGGTTTTTACATATCATTACCTTGAGGAGTCTGCATTCACCAGTACTGCATATCTATACTATATAAAGGCTGAAATTGTGCCTAATACTGCTTGTTAGTGAAGTGATGATCTCTGGATTTTATTTGCTGCATCTTAATAAAGAAACAGGGTGTCTGTAGATTTGTGCCAGTATGGAGCACTGTGTTGTACCATGATGTGCAATTACATGAATTATAAACTCACGTAGAATTCCAGGGACTGTGGAGCAGTATTTTACTAACTCGTCATCCTTCACACATGCCTGTAACCTACGCTGACAAGAGTCGTTATGTACGAAATATGGAATTAAGGAAAGATAAAGGCAATTATATAACGGTAAGACAGAGATTTAGCAACCAGGTTTTAAATTGTAAGACATTTCCATAGGCGGATATGGACTCTGACCACAATCTATTGTTTATGACCTGCAGATTAAAACTAAAGAAACTGCAAAAAGGTGGGAATTTAAGGAGATGGGACCTGGATAAACTGAATAAACCAGAGGTTGTACAGAGTTTCAGGGAGAGCATAAGGGAACAATTGACAAGAATGGGGGAAAGAAATACAGTAGAAGAAGGATGGGTAGCTTTGAGGGATGAAGTAGTGAAGGTAGCAGAGGATCAAGTAGGTAAAAAGACAAGGGCTAGTAGAAATTCTTGGGTAACAGAAGAAATATTGAATTTAATTGGTGAAAGGAGAAAATATAAAAATGCAGTAAATGAAGCAGGCAAAAAGGAATACAAACATCTCAAAAATGAGATCGACAGGAAGTGCAAAATAGCTAAGCAGGGATGGCTAGAGGACAAATGTAAGGATGTAGAGGCTTATCTCACTACGGGTAAGATAGATACTGCCTACAGAAAAATTAGAGAGACCTTTGGAGAAAAGAGAACCAATTGTGTGAATATCAAGAGCTCAGATGGAAACCCAGTTCTAAGCAAAGAAGGGAAAGCAGAAAGGTGGAAGGAGTATATAGAGGGTCTATACAAGGGAAATGTACTTGAGGGCAAATTATGGAAATGGAAGAGGATACAGATAAAGATGAAATGGGAGATATGATACTGCGTGAAGAGTTTGACAGAGCACTGAAAGACCTGAGCTGAAACAAGGTCCCGGGGGTAGACAACATTCCATTAGAACTACTGACAGTCTTGGGAGAGCCAGTCCTGACAAAATTCTACCGTCTGGTGAGCAAAATATATGAGACAGGCGAAATACCCTCAGACTTCAAGAAGAATATAATAATTCCAATCCCAAAGAAAGCGGGTGTTGGCAGATGTGAAAATTACCGAACTATCAGTTTAATAAGTCACAGCTGCAAAATACTAACGCGAATTCTTTACAGATGAATGGAAAAACTGGTAGATGCCGACCTTGGGGAAGATCAGTTTGGATTCCTTAGAAATGTTGGAACACGTGAGGCAATACTGACCCTATGACTTATCTTAGAAGCTAGATTAAGAAAAGACAATCCTACATATCTAGCATTTGTAGACTTAGAGAAATCTTTTAACAATGTTGACTGGAATACTCTCTTTCAAATTCTGAAGGTGGCAGGGATAAAACACAGGGAGCGAAAGGCTATTTACAATTTGTACATAAACTAGATGGCAGTTATAAGAGTCGAGGGGCATGAAAGGGAAGCAGTGGTTGGAAAGGGAGTGAGACAGGGTTGTAGCCTCTCCCCGATGTTATTCAATCTGTATATTGAGCAAGCAGTAAAGGAAACAAAAGAAAAATTCGGAGTAGGTATTAAAATCCATGGAGAAGAAATAAAAACTTTGAGGTTCGTCAATGACATTGTAATTCTGTCAGAGACAGCAAAGGACTTGGAAGAGCAGTTGAACGGAATGGACAGTGTCTTGAAAAGAGGGTATAAGATGAACATCAACAAAAGCAAAACGAGGATAATGGAATGTAGTCAAATTAAATCGGGTGATGCTGAGGGGATTAGATTAGGAAATGAGACACTTAAAGTAGTAAAGGAGTTTTGCTATTTGGGAAGCAAAATAACTGATGATGGTCGAAGTAGAGAGGATATAAAATGTAGACTGGCAATGGCAAGGAAATCGTTTCTGAAGAAGAAAAATTTGTTAACATCGAGTATAGATTTAAATGTCAGGAAGTCGTTTCTGAAAGTATTTGTATGGAGTGTAGCCATGTATGGAAGTGAAACGTGGACGATAAATAGTTTAGAAAGTAGAGAATAGAAGCTTTTGAAATGCGGTGCTACAGAAGAATGCTGAAGATTAGATGGGTAGATCACATAACTAATGAGGAGGTATTGAATAGAATTGGGGAGAAGAGGAGTTTGTGGCACAACTTGACTAGAAGAAGGGATCGGTTGGTAGGACATGTTCTGAGGCATCAAGGGATCACCAATTTAGTATTGGAGGGCAGTGTGGAGGGTAAAAATCATAGAGGGAGACCGAGAGATGAATACACTAAGCAAATTCAGAAGGATGTAGGCTGCAGTAGGTACTGGGAGATGAAGCAGCTTGCACAGGATAGAGTAGCATGGAGAGCTGCATCAAACCACTCTCAGGACTGAAGACATCAACAAGAACAAAACAAATTAGTTAAACATACCTGTGTGTGTGTGTGTGTGTGTGTGTGTGTGTGTGTGTGTGTGTGTGTGTGTGTGTGTGTGTTTTAATTATTAGTTCACACTCCTAAACAATGTCCTTAACATTCATTATAGTATACTCAGACACATTGCATATAATTAACTACATTACAATTTCTTGTACAATGGCTTTCTACAACACAATGAAGAATTAATATTGATCTCTTTAATACATTTATTTCTAATGCGTCTCATACTTAAATTCAATTAGAAGTCCCAGCAAAAAAGTTTTTCATAATTCAGAGAGTAACCTTCATTCAGTACCCAGAGAATTCCAAGCCATGTTCAAAACATTGTTATAACATCCCTGGACATGCTATAGCATATAGGATATGCTTCCATAAAATATGAAAAAAATGAAAGGTTCTTAATGAAGTCACAGTTTCTGTATCCTCAGTTCAAGCATATACCCAGATACATTTGGAATAAAGTTTACTCGGATATGGTGACAGTGCAAGGCTCCATGGTAAGGGATGAGTAGTTAAGTACAGAATTGTCTACTGTCATCATCTGTCACTGTTTGTTCATGTGTACATATACCTAAGTGCTCACTAAATAGAGAATCATTATCGGAATTCATATTAACATTTGTAACTGTTCAGTTCAGTAGGTTAACAACTGTTATTCTTTCCTGGATGCTTAAGTGAATAAATGCAGCTGATTCTTTTTAGGCACCAAGCAGCAGAAGAACACACACATAAAAGACTGTTGTGATTTGCAAGCGTTCAGAGCCAGTGACTCCTTCTTCAGGCAGAATGGTTGAAGGTGAAGGAAGAAGGGTGAAGGAAAAGGACTGGAGAGGTCTAGGAAAAAGAGTAGATTTTGGGAAAGTCACCCAGAACTGCAGGTCAGGGGAGACTTACTGTATGGGATGAGAAGGAAAGACTGATTGTTGGGGACTACATCAGATGAGATTTGAAAACCTGAGAGCTTAAAGTCTTGCGTATTACCCTGTCTTCCACCTTTAAGCTCTCAGGTTTTCAAATCTCGTCCATGAAGTCCCCAACAATCAGTCTTTCTTTCTCATCCCGTACGGTAAGTCTCTGCTGACCCGCAGTTCTGGGTGACATTCCCAAAATCTGCCCCTTTTCCTAGACTTCTCCAATCCTTTTCCTTCACCCTTCTTCCTTCCCCTTGAACCCTTCTGTCTAAAGAGTGAGCCACTGACTCTAAAAGCTTGCCAATCACAACAGTCTTTTATGTGTGTGTTCTGCTGCCACTTGGTGAGTAGGTTTTTTAATCTGTCCAATTAAATAATTTTATCAATAATTGATTGTTTTCATTGATTATTTTTAGGGTAGCATATGATAACAAGCTACCAAATAGGCACCAAGATTGAAGTTCTGAAAATGCAGCTAGCACAAAACTTTTCACCTTAGCTGTTAGCACAAAACTTTTCACCTTAGCTGTTAGCACATCTGTCAAAGTAACTAATGAATTCTGGGTTTTCCATTCAGCACTGGTTCGAAGGGAACCATGGCAAAACCTTGACCATAACCTGGTCAACCTCAGTTTACTACATGAATTCAACAAAGAAATTGTGTTAAGTGAATTGCTTTTGTATGAATGTGCATTCTCATATTGTGAGAACTAAATGTCAAGGAAACTCATGTAATATTCTAGTGGATACTGATTATAACCAGAAGCTATGGATGGAAAATTTGTGGTATGAGAGTTGGAACAGAAAAACACCACAATGATTTCAGTGTACCGTAACACGATGGAAGTAGATCTTGGCAAAGTGGATCTGGAACATAATTGTAGTAGTCATCCGTGAGTGGATTGGCTGATGGTGGTATGGTCAGGAATGAACACCACCCTCAGGATGGCCATAACCCTCACAGTGCCATGCTAGTAGCGGTGGTGTAGATACATGGAAAACATTCAGAAACACTTCGTAATACCTACCCTTTTTAGAGCTGGAAAGAAACTGTCTAAACATAAATATGGACTTTTACTTAATTATGTTGATCTGAATTTGTTTGTTTTGGAAATGGTATGTTTACAATTATGAAGATTTTCTTTCAAAACATGCAAATGTGCTTGTCTTACAGATGTCAAATTCACCAGTCTTACAAGTGAAAGAATGATCAGTCACTGATAATCAAAATATCCACGGGTGTACTGCCTGTACACTGTAGACCGGCAGCACACCCGTGGATATTTTGATTATCAAATACGCCGGGAGAAACTCAAGAATCACAGTCACTGATAGTTCCGATGTTGAAATATACCTTTGTCACATTCAATGTTCATAACTACATAAGCTCTCAGTTATTCTGGCTGATTATCATGTTGCATTTAATCCAATAATCCAATGTACACATTGGTTTGGTGTCTCACACAGATTAAAGGGGCGATATGTTTCCACTGATACTTAAAAGAGTTCCACAAATTATCACAAACCATAAGCTAAATATTCATGTTCAATTAAAAATGTTTTTACACACACACACACACACACACACACACACACACAGAAAACCACTCACTCCCTCACTTCTCTAAATAACAGTTCCATAGTATCATTTTAATCTTTACATGTTGTTGTTGTTGTTGTGGTCTTCAGTCCTGAGACTGGTTTGATGCAGCTCTCCATGCTACTCTATCCTGTGCAAGCTTCTTCATCTCCCAGTACCTACTGCTACCTACATCCTTCTGAATCTGCTTAGTGTATTCATCTCTTGGTCTCCCTCTACGATTTTTACCCTCCACACTGCCCTCCAATGCTAAATTTGTGATCCCTTGATGCCTCAAAACATGTCCTACCAACCGATCCCTTCTTCTAGTCAAGTTGTGCCACAAACTTCTCTTCTCCCCAATCCTATTCAATACCTCCTCATTAGTTACGAGATCTACCCACCGTATCTTCAGCATTCTTCTGTAGCACCACATTTCGAAAGCTTCTATTCTCTTCTTGTCCAAACTGGTTATCGTCCATGTTTCACTTCCATACATGGCTACACTCCATACAAATACTTTCAGAAACGACTTCCTGACATTTAAATCTATACTCGATGTTAACAAATTTTTCTTCTTCAGAAACGATTTCCTTGCCATTGCCAGTCTACATTTTATATCCTCTCTACTTCGACCATCATCAGTTCTTTTACTCCCTAAATAGCAAAACTCCTTTACTACTTTAAGTGTCACATTTCCTAATCTAATCCCCTCAGCATCACCCGATTTAATTTGACTACATTCCATTATCCTCGTTTTGCTTTTGTTGATGTTCATCTTATATCCTCCTTTCAAGACACTGTCCATTCCGTTCAACTGCTCTTCTGAGTCCTTTGCTGTCTCTGACAGAATTACAATGTCATTGGCGAACCTCAAAGTTTTTACTTCTTCTCCATGAATTTTAATACCTACTCCGAATTTTTCTTTTGTTTCCTTTACTGCTTGCTCAATATACAGATCGAATAACATCGGGGAGAGGCTACAACCCTGTCTCACTCCCTTTCCAACCACTGCTTCCCTTTCATGCCCCTCGACTCTTATAACTGCCATCTGGTTTCTGTACAAATTGTAAATATCCTTTCGCTCCCTGTATTTTACCCCTGCCACCTTCAGAATTTGAAAGAGAGTATTCCAGTTAACGTTGTCAAAAGCTTTCTCTAAGTCTACAAATGCTAGAAACGTAGGTTTGCCTTTTCTTAATCTTTCTTCTAAGATAAGTCGTAAGGTTAGTATTGCCTCACGTGTTCCAACATTTCTACGGAATCCAAACTGATCTTCCCCGAGGTCCGCTTCAACCAGTTTTTCCATTCATCTGTAAAGAATTCACGTTAGTATTTTGCAGCTGTGACTTATTAAACTGATAGTTCGGTAATTTTCACATCTGTCAACACCTGCTTTCTTTGGGATTGGAATTATTATATTCTTCTTGAAGTCTGTGGGTATTTCGCCTGTCTCATACATCTTGCTCACCAGATGGTAGAGTTTTGTCATGACTGGTTCTCCCAAGGCCATCAGTAGTTCTAATGGAATGTTGTCTACTCCCGGGGCCTTGTTTCGACACAGGTCTTTCAGTGCTCTGTCAAACTCTTCTTCACGCAGTATCTTATCTCCCATTTCATCTTCATCTACATCCTCTTCCATTTCCATAATATTGTCCTCAAGTACATCGCCCTTGTATAAACCCTCTATATACTCCTTCCACCTTTCTGCCTTCCCTTCTTGATATTCATACAAGTGGTTCTCTTCTCTCCAAAGGTCTCTTTAATTTTCCTGTAGGCAGTATCTATCTTACCCCTAGTGAGACAAGCCTCTACATCCTTACATTTGTCCTCTAGCCACCCTGCTTAGCCATTTTGCACTTCCTGTTGATCTCATTTTTGAGACGTTTGTATTCCTTTTTGCCTGCTTCATTTACTGCATTTTTATATTTTCTCCTTTCATCAATTAAATTCAATATTTCTTCTGTTACCCAAGGATTTCTATTAGCCCTCATCTTTTTACCTACTTGATCCTCTGCTGCCTTCACTACTTCATCCCTCAGAGCTACCCATTCTTCTTCTACTGTATTTCTTTCCCCCATTCCTGTCAATTGTTCCCTTATGCTCTTCCTGAAACTCTCTACAACCTCTGGTTTTTTCAGTTTATCCAGGTCCCATCTCCTTAAATTCCCACCTTTTTGCAGTTTCTTCAGTTTCAATCTGCAGTTCATAACCAATACATTGTGGTCAGAATCCACATCTGCCCCTGGAAATGTCTTACAATTTAAAACCTGGTTCCTAAATCTCTGTCTTACCATTATATAATCTATCTGATACCTTTTTGTATCTCCAGGATTCTTCCATGTATACAACCTTCTTTTATGATTCTTGAACCAAGTGTTAGCTATGATTAAGTTATGCTCTGTGCAAAATTCTACAAGGCGGCTTCCTCTTTCATTTCTTCCCCCCCAATCCATATTCACCTACTATGTTTCCTTCTCTCCCTTTTCCTACTGATGAATTCCAGTCACCCATGACTATTAAATTTTCGTCTCCCTTCACTACCTGAATAATTTCTTTTATCTCGTCATACATTTCATCAATTTCTTCATCATCTGCAGAGCTAGTTGGCATATAAACTTGTACTACTGTAGTAGGCGTGGGCTTCGTGTCTATCTTGGCCACAATAATGCGTTCACTATGCTGTTTGTAGTAGCTAACCCGCACTCCTATTTTTTTATTCATTATTAAACCTACTCCTGCATTACCCCTATTTGATTTTGTATTTATAACCCTGTAATGACCTGACCAAAAGTCTTGTTCCTCCTGCCACCGTACTTCACTAATTCCCACTATATCTAACTTTAATCTATCCATTTCCCTTTTTAAATTTTCTAACCTACCTGCCTGATTAAGGGATCTGACATTCCACGCTCTGATCCGTAGAACGCCAGTTTTCTTTCTCCTGATAACGATATCCTCTTGAGTAGTCCCCGCCCGGAGATCCGAATGGGGGATATTTTACCTCCGGAATATTTTACCCAAGAGGACGCCATCATCATTTAATCATGCAGTAAAGCTGCATGTCCTCGGGAAAATTTACGGCTGTAGTTTCCCCTTGCTTTCAGCCAATCTTTACATAGCTGGAGAAGAGAAAATAATAATAATAATAATAATAATAATTCTGAAGCAAACTACATTCTGCTCATGTTTTATCCTTTCAAGTAATGAAGATGGAATGGTGTGCATAACACTACACATCAGTCAAGACAAACTGCTCACTTGTACCATCCCATGTTTTTAGACACTAGAGCAAAATCTAGATCTAAGAATCTTAAATTATTCTTGTTATGGAGTAATTAAATCATCAGTTCCTGTAACATTAGGGAACTGTGAACTATTGGATGAAATTAAACTAACATTTGCTCAGTTTACTGAGCCTACAAATTCTCAAATAAAAGCAAAAAAAATTATTTAATTACTTTAAAAAATGATAATTCCTCTCCTGGAGATTCCTTATCACAAATAAAATTCATGTAACACGGAGTATTAATTTTTACTTAGGAAATCCATTTCAGGGAAAAGCATTCATTAATGACATTACACAACAATAGGAATCTATTTTCTAAGCTGAAGGACAAAATTTGAAAAACTGCACATATTAATACAACTTGTGTAATATAAAAGTATAAATCACTAGTGTGTAGGTTGACACATATCACAGTTATTCCTCATTTATTGAAACAAAAGTTCACAAAAGGTCTGTGAAGAAATCTCTGTCATCCACTCATGAACTCATGAATAAGATTCATGCAAGTCTTTTTTTTTTTTTTTTTTTTTTAAGGTCCATTGTAACATCCTCATAATCTCATCATTGACAGGCTTCCATTGGGGCCAGGAAATTGAGTATAAAGTATGGCAGGAAGTCTGGTAAGAAAACACCTCTATATGGTATATGCAGCCTTTAGTTATGCCTGGCTGTTCTTCAAAAACTTTAGAATTTTGCACTAGGAAATTTGCCAATTGCTGCCCCTGTGACGTATTAAGCTCAGTGATTTCTGTGACAGGAACATTTCGGGTTTTGGAGTGTTGATCATAGACAAGATGAAGCTGGTTTCATATACGGTATCTTCAGTGACTCTCATCTTGCTTCGTTCATTCATTCAGATTGTAGCTCTATGAATCCAGAATAAGATGTGGCCCACCGAAAAGTTGAACTTTGTTTCCTTTTCCTAGAAAGAGCTCAGTCCCAACGTCTAATTTACAATTAATCCATTAAGAACTAGGAACTTGCATGCATCCACTACATTCCCTACTGAAATTCATCATCTTTGTCTGCACTCTTATGCTCCTGGATTTTGTGCCATTAGCTCCAATAACCTTACAATTGCTAACCTGGAATATAGGTAACTTCTTCTGCTCCATTATTTTTTGAAGAAAACTTGGCAACACCACATTTACAGAAGCTCTGGCATCTACCATGGCCCTGATCATTTATTGTGGTACCATGGGAAAATTCTCGTCACGTTTGTATATATCTGCAGAGAGTTCTTGTTGAAGTCTTCATTATATCTAAAAAAAACTTATGGCTAGTAACTATCCACATTTCCAATGCCACCTTCCTGGACTTTGATCTTCACCTCTTGATGGATTCATTCCGTACCTGTGTCCATAACAAGCTAACTAACTATCAACAGCACCTGCATTTTGGCAACTGCATCCCCTTCCATCTGCAGTAATTTTTATGCTGAAGATCTCACAGAGGCTTTCCAGGCAGGTACTACTCTCCACACTTGGTCCACAAACAGATTTTCCATACCATATCCTCACTTACACCTAATCGTTCCACCAGCCCAAGAAGGAGCTGCAAAGGAGTGTCCTCCTCATCACACAATTTCACCCCAGGCTGGAGCAACTGAACCATATGCTTCAAGAGAGCTTTGACTTTCAATCACTGTTTCCATAAATGAAGGGCATCCTACATCTCACCCATCCTAAAGTGGTATTCTGCTGCCCACCCAATGTACAAAACATCCTGGTCCATACTTATGCCATTCTCACTCCTACCCCCTTGCCATACGAATCATATCCCTGTGGAAGATCCAGTAGCAAGACCTGCCGAATTTGCCTGCTCAGCGTATTCCAATTTAGTCCTATCACAGGTGTATCTTATCCCATTGGTAGCAGGGACACTTTTGAAAGTAGCCATGTTGTACACTGGCTCTACTGCAAGTTCTTCACAGCATTTTATATGGGCATGGCCACCGCCTACCTATCCACCAGAATGGGTGGACACTGCCACACTTTAACAAAGAACAGAGTTAACAAACCAGTGGCAGGACATACTGCTGAGCTCAACATGCTCACGTTCAATGGTTACTTCACAACCTATGGCATCTAGAACCTACCCAGAGCACCAGCTGTGGAGATAGGAGCTATTCTTGCAACCTACCCTTTGCTCCCTGAATCCTCCTGGACACAGTCTCTGCTAACTCACTGCATTCATGCACTCAGGCCCTCGACCCAACAGTCTCCCTTTCTTCTGTCCTTTCACCACCACCCAATCCACGCCTTCAAGTGCTCATCATTGTGCACTGCATGAAATCTTTGGTTCTGGTGCCTCTGTGTCTTAATCGATAACCTGTACGCTAGCTGCCTCCCTGTGAGCTGTCAGGTACTGCACCTAACCTCCTCCTCCTGCTAGCTGCCTCTTCCTCCCTCTACCCACCCCACCCGACACAATGCCTCACATCGGTCTTATTGCTAAACTGCAATCCTGACATTGTGTGTTCAGCCAGCACAATGTATGTAGCCAGTTTTAATTATTTTTATGTGCACCTGACAGCAACTCCACATTTCTACTATTTGGTGAATGGTCTCCTAGACTCCAAAATTATTTACATTCTGCCAGAACTTTTTGTTTTATGAGTATAAAATTTGTCAGTTACTGATTACATGCCATCACATTGCTGCAGTGTAAAGCCATTGGCTATAGAGGTAGACAGTATTTTGACATTATGTGATTGCGTAAAGGTTGTTGCTTAAGTCATTTTCTGCATTTAAAGGTTTAAATAGAATGTGGTTTTTTTAAGTTTCGGCAATTGTATCTTCTTCTGCCCATCTTCGCAAAGTGAGATACACATTACATTACATCACATCACAGCACATCATGTTGTGTTAATACAGGTAGATGATGAATTAGTAGCTTTATTTTCTTCCATACATGGAAAATAATTTAACTGTTACAAGAGGATGAGGGACCAACAGTCTTGCCACAGTGGAAACACCAGTTCCCATCAGATCACTGAAGTTAAACTCTGTCAGGCTTGGTTAGCACTTGGTTGGATTTCTGTCTGGTTTGTCAAGAGCTTTTGTCAAGCAGGGCACACTCAGTCCTTGTGAGGCCAGTTGAGGAGCTACTTGGTTGAGAAGTAGCGTCTCCGGTCATGAAACCTGAGAACGGTCGGGAGAGTGGTGTGTTGACTCCGTTGACCCTGTGTCTCTCCATATCCGCTTCCAGTGATGCCTACCGGCTGAGGACGATACAGCTGTTGGTCAGTATTGTTGGGCCTTCTGAGGTCTGTCTGGATGGGGTTAGCTGGTTAGTTAAAAGGATGAGAGTGGTGGGAAGTTCTCTATTGTAAACAGAGATAAAATATAATTACTACAATTTTGTGCAGAAGTCTAAAGGTGATTTTGCTCATAGTGATAGGAAGTTTTGGTACAAAATGATATGTGGCCAGAAATTTTTTTACACCACACTGGTGAGAGAACCTGTGTAGTGCAATGAGTGTAGAACTTATATTAGCATACATTTATGTATCCATTATCAGGCAAATATAATTAACAATTAGAGTATAATATAAAGTAATAATATAGTTCATAATTACTCTTTTTTGTGTAATACACCCATTACATTAGCTTACTATTTCACTCCGTTATATTGGACAATGAAGTAATCTTTCCTTCAGTGAAAGATGGTTTTAGTTATTTAGAGAAATATTGTGACCTTTTTTTATGTTTAACAGTACAAGGCATAACAAGATTTTGAATGTAATTTGCATTGGAGATATGTGAACATATCACAATTGATCACGTGTTCTGTAAATAATGTACACTACTGGCCATTAAAATTGCTACACCATGAATATGATGTGTTACAGATGCAAAATTTAACAGACAGGGAGAAGATGCTGTGATATACAAATGATTAGCTTTTCAGAGCATTCACACAAGGTTGGTGCCGGTGGCGACACCTACAACGTGCTGACATGACGAAAGTTTCCAACTGATTTCTCATACACAAACAGCAGTTGGACGGCTTTGCCTGGTGAAACGTTGTTGTGATGCCTCGTGTAAGGAGGAGAAATGCATACCATCACGTTTCTGACTTTGATAAAGGTCGGATTGTAGCCTATCGCGATTGCAGTTTATCGTATCGCGACACTACTGTTCGCGTTGGTCGAGATCCAATGACTGGTAGCAGAATATGGAAGCGGTGGGTTCAGGAGGGTAATACGGAACGCCGTGCTGGATCCCAATGGCCTCGTATCACTAGCACTCGAGATGACAGGCATTTTATCCACATGGCTGTAACGGATTTTGCAGCCATGTCTCAATCCCTGAGTCAACAGATGGGGATGTTTGCAAGACAACAACCATCTGCACGAACAGTTCGATGATGTTTGCAGCAGCATGGACTATCAGCTCGTAGACCATGGCTGCAGTTACCCTTGACAGTGCATCACAGACAGGAGCACCTGCGATGGTGTACTCAACGACAAACCTGGGTGCACAAATGGCAAAACATCATTTTTTCGGATGACTCCAGGTTCTGTTTACAGCATCATGATGCTCGCATCCATGTTTGGCGACATTGCAATAAACGCACATTGGAAGTGTGTATTCATCATTGCCATACTGGCATATCACCCGGTGTGATGGTATGGGGTGCCATTGTTTACACGTCTCGGTCACCTCTTGTTCGAATTGACAGCACTTTGAACAGTGGACGTTACATTTCAGATGTGTTACGACCCGTGGCTCTACCCTTCATTCGATCCCTGCGAAACCCTACATTTCAGCAGGATAATGCACGACTGCACGTTGCAGGCCCCGTATGGGCTTTTCTGGATACAGAAAATGTTCGACTGCTGTCCTGGCCAGCACATTCTTCAGATCTCTCACCAATTGAAAACATCTGGTCAATGGTGGCCGAGCAACTGGCTCGTCACAATACGCCAGTCTTTACTCTTGATGAACTGTGGTATTGCGTAGAAGCTGCATGGGCAGCTGTACCAGTACACGCCATCCAAGCTCTCAGACTCAAAGCCCAGGTGTATCAAGGCCGTTATTACGGCCAGAGGTGGTTGTTCTGGGTACTGATTTCTCAGGATCTATGCACTCAAATTGCGTGAAAATGTAATCACACGTCAGTTCTAGTATAATATATTTGTCCAATGAATACCCATTTATCATCTGCATTTCTTCTTGGTGTAGCAATTTTAATGGCCAGTAGTGTAATAAAATATTTACTTCTTATGCAGATATTAAATAATTGGCGTGGGGTGAGTAGGGCTCGTGCACTGAGGGTTCTGTACAAACTTAATTATGTGTATAGAAAGTTCATCCATTCTGGGAATTCACAGTCTCAACCATTTTTGCCTGTTATTGACACTGATACTGGCAAGATCCAGGGATTCCATGACTTCGAAAATGTTTTAATTTCAATAATATAAATGTGACATAATGTCATGCAAAAGGCAGGTGACCATTATTATTATAATCAGTAGTTTTCCATTCAGGCTGACTGCATTGAGGAAGGTAAAAGTCAAACACCAGGCAAGAAATGACTTTATTGCTCATATGATGCATTTCAGAATTTATCCATCATTAGGTATCCAGAAGTGATTGCTGCACGTAGATATGGCATTTCAAGTTGTATGTGAAACAAACATTCATAGACTGTGTTCATGGACATCTGATGATGGACAGATTCTGAAGTGTATCACACGAGCAATAAAGTCATTCCTTGCCTGATGTTTGACTTTCACCATTATGACACAGTCAGCCTGAATGCAGAACTACTGACTGTTTTAATTTCAAGTTGGGCATCAGACAACAAATGACAAAAGAAATACTTTTTTCATGTGATATAATTACAAATTAAAAATTTTCAGATGTTTTCCTTTACTTATACTGTTAAAAAAAGGTACTTCTTGCCAAATTTCATCATTGTTGATCAACAGGAAGACTCTTATAGCTTTTGATGACTGAATTTATGAGTATCAAATTATGTGACATGAATGACTGTACCTTTTGATTACATTGACTTAAAAGCTTATGTTTATTATACTGTCAAGGGATCATAGACCTTAATGTGACATAAATTTCAACTTGATACTGTTCTTGAGAAAAAGGGTGTCTTAACTGACAGATGAACAGTCAAGTCAGTCTGATAACACAACATGCCAGAAATTTTTTTTTTTCCGTGTGAAATAATTACAAACTTACAGTTTTTGGACTTTTTTCCTTTGGTGGTACTGTGAAACCGTACTTTTTGCCAAATTTCATGATCCAGGCCAATGGGAAGCACCCTATATGGTTTGATGAGGGAGTTTGTATCTAAATATGTGACCTAAATGGTCATAACTTTTGATAGTACTGACTTAGAAGCTTATATTTATCACACCACAAAGAGCCTATAGACCTTAGTATGTGGCATAAATGTCAACTCGATTCATGTACTCATTGCTGAGAAAAAGGGCCTTAACAAGCAGACTAACAGACAAGAGTCAGATAAGAAATTACAAAAAAAATGTGTGATATAATTACAAATTTACTGTTTTCAGACTTTTTTTCCTTTGGGTGCACTGTGAAATCTTCTGTTTTGTCAAATTTCATGATTCTAGGCCAACAGGAAGTACCCTAGAAGTTTTGATGATTGACTTTTGGAGTATTAAAATATGTGACATTAATTACTGAATCTTTTGATTGCACTAGTTTAGAAGCTTCAATTTTTTACACTAACAAGGTACTATAGACCAGAGTGTGTGACATAAATTTCAGCTTGATACGTGTACCCATTTGTGAGGACAAGGTTTGTTAACAGTCGGATAGACAGACTGATGCCCTGACAACAAAGCAATCCAATAACGGTTCCGTTTATACTGATTGAGGTATGGAACCCTAAAAATTAGCTTTAATCTTTACAAGCACTTGTGATGCCTAAAGTTTTGTGTTTTAATTTTGAGTATAGAGAAGCCTTGAAAGAACAGTGCACATATGAGAATGCAGGCTTTTTCAGTGAATCTCGATGATAAAATCTTCTCAGGTTGACAGCTGTGCCAATGCATCATTCTCTGGCAACGTTTCAGCAAGTTTCTTACTTGCCATTTTCAGGCGAAGTGTCAGGTTCACGTCTCATCCAGGTCTTTATAGCTGCTGGACCACAGGTTTCTCTGCATACATGATGCCAGTCGGACCAATCAAGCACAAGTGGAATCAGTGCGGCAGCAGATGGGGGGGGGGGGGGGGGAAGGAGGGGGAGCTCGTGGCCAGTGGGTCTTGGTGTCTTGTCTCAGCATCTCATCTTGGTGCAGCCTGTTTATTCCATCAATTGCCACTGTGCTACCTCCACTGGTGCACTCTTTCCTATTCTTGCTAATGTTGTGTCTCACACGGTGCTAAATTGGAAGCCACTATCCCAGTTGACCAAGTTATCATTGACTCACAGCTGCACTGTCTCTGTAATAATAGACTCCTAGAAACCATTCACTCTACACATCATCCTGGTTTGTTCCAACTGAAACATGTGTTCTTCACTAAAGCTGTGCTCTGCTACCACAGATTTTGCCTTTTGTCCAAGGCGAACGCTTCTCATGTGTTCAGGGAAGTGTTGTGCGAAGCAACGCTGTGTCTGTCCGATATATCGTTTTCTACATCACATCAAATGCTGTAGAAAGCCAGTGTTCTTAGACCCAGCATATTCCTGATTTTTGCTGGAGGATGGAAGATGGTTTTGGCTTGTTCTTCTCCAGTATCCTGGAAATCTTTGCCGTGAGTGGGCCCACGTACAAGTGGAATGCCAGGCCCTTATTGTCCTCTTCTTCCTTCCTGAAGGTCCTCCTTCTTCTTCTTGGCCAACTTGAGAGTGCATGTAGTCTGTGTTTCAGTGTAGCCATTTTTCTGCAAGGTTTTGTTCAGGTGCTGCATACCAGTAGGTAAACTGTCCTTGTTGCGAATGTCATGATCTCTGCAGACAAGTGTTGTGAACACAGATTTCTGTTGTGCTGGGTAGTGGCAGCTGTTGGTGTTGAGGTACAGGACTGTGTGTGTTTTCTTTCGGTAGTCGAGTGTCACAGTATTCCATATGTTTTTTCCTTTATTATGACATAGAGGAAGGGTAAGCACCCATTTTCTTCTAATTCCATTGTGAACTTGATGTTCTCATGTATGCTGTTCAGATGGTAGAGAATTTTTTTTAGAGTGTCCTCACCGTGTGGCTAGAACATGGAAGTATTGTCCACGCACTGATAAAAGACCTTGGGTTTAAGCGTGCTGTTTCCAAGATGATATCCGCGAAGTATGCCGTGTACAGGTTAGCGATACATGGTGCCAGTGGGGATCCCATAGCAACTCCATCCACCTGTTCATAAAACTTACCCCCGCACTGGGAATACATGGTTGTGAGCACATGCTGGAACAATTCCCACTGTGTCTTCATCGAAATGGCTCTCAAGTAGTTTCAGGGAGTCCTCTAGCGGGTACCCTCTTTCATAACACGAAAGGGCGTGTGGCGTACTTTCTACACGTAGAAAGAATACCTGTCTTTATGTTACCAAGGTAAATATCTGAACAAAATCACAGTTTAATCTTAGTTTAATTAAAGAATGATAAAATAAACTTACATTATATGAGCTAAATCACTGTTTAATTCAAATATAATAAAATGATTCTTCATTATATCGCTCAGTTCCCATGTATGAGAGTTACCCCACAGTAGTGACCCACCTAATGCATTAAACAGAGCATTTGTTTCAGACCCCAGTCAACTGTTTATTTGCTTACTAATTATCTCGTAGACAACACCCTCATTGTGGGATTGTGCTGCTACCTTCTAATCTGAGTCATTTTCTAGCACAGATCACAAATTTTTTCTGAGCTAGTTCGCTGTTTATTTTATATTACTGCTGATCGTTTGGATGTATGACAATACAACTAACCACTATGTTAGCTCAAGAAATAATGAATTAATAGGTACTTGCTCACAATGGTGAAATAACAATGGAACAGTACAAGGCAATGTAATTTGCGGTTGGTGCTCTGTATACATAGGCGTGCCTGTGTCAAGTTTAATTAGAACAGTTTGTGGCTAATTTTAGTTTGTGAAGTTGAAAGAAAAATGCAGTTTGTAATGGAATATATGGATGGAATTCAAATGTTTGTCTGAGATAAAATAATTGCACCACTGACTTCCATTCTTGATAATTAGCTGAAAATTGAACTTTTTAAAAATAATGTTGAGACTGAATTACTCATGGCCTGGTTACATTCGTGGTTTCCTTTTACTAGGCAATATTACTGAAGCTGAAGTTGTGGGGCAGTCAGCCCTTTCACATCTTCCACAAGAGCCGTCTTTGCATTTTAGTCTGGCAAATACCCTGGGCAAGTCTGGCAAATATGAGGAAGCTGAAAAACATTTCCAGCTGGCAATTCATTTTGATACAACTAATGCTTTATATTACTCAAATTTAGGTAAGTGCTAATGTCTTCCCTTATTATATAATCATTGCTACAGTTTTCACACTTGTTCCATCTGTTATTATTAAATTATTACATGGACTTGCCCTCATTCATTAACTCCATCAGTTTTTCTAGTTCAGTTTTACGGTTTAGAAATGAGCAACAGCAAGGTGAAACTTATAAAGATGTAAAAAGTCTCTTAGAGGCTAGAAAAAATATAGTAAGTGAGAAATTCCCTACATCTGATGTGTTCAACAAACATTGTGTTCTGAATATAGTTTCAAAGAGAGTTCATTCTTATACATTTTGCCAAATTTATTAAAGTGATTGTAAGGTGATTATAAGTTAAAGAATGATGTTACAAATTCCATATGACACTGCATTAAAAAAGATGTCTTTTATCTCATCATAAAACTGAGAATGACTCACTTTTGTAAATGACAAAAAATGAGAATAATTTTGAGAATCTTTTTAGAAACAAAATTGTTAAGCATAAAATAGAGAATCATCTGTGCTAATATAACTCTCACTTTTAAGTTGGCAGTGTTGATTGACATGTAGAAGATTTTTCAATTTTACACCCAGAAGAGCCTTGGAAGTAAAATTTGGTGAAATAGTAGAACTATATTTTTTTAAAATTTCTTTTATCAGTTTTCAGAACTTGTATCATCATCATGGTATCTGTAGATTATTATGCTGTAGCTCTGTTTAAATTTTTTAAATTTTCTGTTCAAGCTTGACATGTGTCAACTGATTATTTATCCATTTTTTTTTAATCACTGCTGCATTACTTTTCATCTGTATATTCATAGCACTGTAATTCTGCCAGAGACAGCAAAGGACTTGGAAGAGCAGCTGAACAGAATGGATAGGGTCTTGAAAGGTTATAAGGTGAACAAAAGTAAAAAAGAAGGGGGGGGGGGGGGTAATGAAATGTAGTCTAATTAAATCGGGCATTGCTGAGGATTTAGATTAGCAAATGAGACACTAAAAGAAGTAGATGAGTTTTGCTATTTAGGCAACAAAATAACTAATGATGGCCAAAGCAGAAAAGATGTAAACCACAGACTGGCTATAGCAAGGAAAGCATTTCTGAAAAACAGGAATTTGTTAACATCTAATATAAATGTAAATGTTAGGAAGCCTTTTCTGGAAGTATTTATTTGGAGTGTAGCATTGTACAGAAGTGAAATGTGGATGATAAGCAGTTTACACCAGAACAATATAGAAGCCTTTGAAATATGTTGCTACTGAAGAATTCTGAAGATTAGATGGGTGGATAGTGTAATAAAGGAGGTACTGAATAGAATCTGGAATATTAAATAATCAAAAATAAGGTATCAAGGACTAATCAGTATGCCGACCGGTGTGGCCGTGCGGTTCTAGGCGCTTCAGTCTGGAACTGCGTGACCGCTACGGTCGCAGGTTCAAATCCTGCCTCGGGCATGGATGTGCGTGATGTCCTTAGGTTAGTTAGGTTTAAGTAGTTCTAAGTTCTAGGGGACTGATGACCTCAGATGTTAAGTCCCATAGTGCTCAGAGCCATTTTTGAACTAATCAGTATGGTAATAGTTGGAGGTGTGGGGGGTAAAAATTGTGGTTAGGAGGAGCACAATAATCAAGTTCAAATGGATGTAGGTTGCAGTGGTAATTTGGAGATGAAGAGGCTTGCACAGAATAGATCAGTATGGAGAGTTGCATCAAACTAATATTTGGACTGAAGACCACAGTGATGACAACAACAACAACAGTGTAGCGTGGCAGTGGTAGGAGAGGGAACGAAATATTTTTGCTCACAAACTTTTAAGTGTAGCTTTGTAGCTATATTTGACAGTTGTGTTTAATATATTTCCATGTTATTTGATGCTAATTTATTCCATTATGAAACTGTGATACTTGAATGTACTCCATGAATTCATTTTCATTTTGTATTCACATACATATTTCTCCTCAGGAGTTTTATACCATCGCTGGAAGAAGTACCCAAAGGCAGAAACGTTGTATAAAATAGCGCTGGCCATAGACCCTACAATGCAAAGTACAATAGATAATCTGAATGTGGTCCGTACATTTCGTTCAAAACAAGATTATTCACTTGCTAAACAGACAAAAAAGGGAAAGAAAGAGGTAAATACCTGTAATGCTTGACAATGTCATTTTTTTTAATATCAAGAAAAGACTGGATTAATTAATTATGTTCTCATTGTAACTGAATTATTTGTGGAATCAGAAAAGTGATTATTACTGGAGTCCTCACAGTTTGTTATAACAATGAAACATATCTGTTGTCACTGCCCTTGTAGATGTTTCATGCAGTAACCAAATGTGATAATACAAGATTGTCAGTGATAGTATTAGTCTTTTTTATCTGTTTTTATAAATAGTTACAGCTGTGGCTTGCTTTGTTGTGCTGTGGATCCAAATCTTCCTGGAGAACGAGTGTTTGGTTACTAGAAATAAAGGCTGGGATTGTGTTAACCAGTTGTAATGTATTTCCCCTTCCATTCATCCTAATATTGTATATTTTAACACTCACTCAGAGCTAACAACCCAAAAAGTGGCACATAAATTTTGACAAAAGTTCCATCATAAAAAAAATAACAAGGACAAAAGTTCCATAATAATGACAATAATAATTCCATACTGCAACCAGCTATCATCATCTACTGCATCACACACTTGCCATTTATATGCTTCTATCATTACACCCCTCCTCTCCCCCCTCTGCCCTCTACACCCTTTTAAAAAAAATGAAAAAAACAAACAAATACTTGGTGCCACAGGTATGTAGGGGTACTGGAGCTGATACAACAGCCTGCCCTGGTGATAAAAACCTGTGGTTGCTGCACCAGAGTGTCTTCTTCCTGTTCTGAGGTTTTCTCTGCCAAGTGACTGTCTCCTCCACTTGGCGCTGTCGGCAAGTTGTTGCCAGTAGGTGTGTTTGCCTGTTCACATCATAATGTTCCATCCGTACACTGGTAACATGGTTTCAACCATGTCTCTTGCTTCCCATTTATGTCTACTGTAAAAATGTGTCCTTCTTTTTACTGTATGATGAACCACAAAAGGCAGTTGTAGTGGCAGTCACACAGTGTCATCAGGCAGCCAGACAAAGGGGCATGTTTGTAAGTCCCTTCTGTCCCCATGCCTTATGGGTGACACTTCCTATAACTGTCTCATGTGCTCAAATTCTGTTCTCAGCTCTTGCGCAGCTGAGGGTGTCGCTGGTGCTATTAGTTTTCCAGGAATTCACAACCATTCACCATAAAGCAATTGTACCAGTGAATTTAGTATATCTTCCTTCACTGCTGCATGCAAGCCTAATACTACGAGTGGTAATGCCTTGGTTCATGTCACCTTGTAGTACGTAACTGCTGCCCTTAACATACAGTGAAACCTTTCCTGCACCCCGTTACTTGACAGATGGTAACTGGTTGCAGGTAGATGGTTGCAGCCACAGATATTCATTACTTCCATGAAGAGTTGTGACTCGAAGTGATAAAGTTATCTGTCGTGATCAATTGTGGAAATCAGAAATGTGTGAACCAGTCACCAGCTAACACTTTTCCCACAGTTTCCACTGAGACATCTGCTACCAGTGTTGCTTTTGGCCATCTTGTGAAACAGAATGTCAAATCAAACACCTATCTGCCATCTAAATTTCCATATTGTTATTTTTTTGGCTACCAGTTTTTGACAATATACTATCTTCAGGCCCCCTGACCAATGTGTAGGAAGATTCCCACGTTTGGTCCAGTCAAAAATGGGGGTCAGCATTCAATGACTGGTATCTATAGATTTCTACTTGAGACAGTGCTCACTTCCAAAATCACTTGATCACTGCCTCAAGTAGAAATCTATGGATACCAGTTGTTGAATTCTGGACCAAAGGTGGGAGTCTTCCTTCATGTCAGTCAGGGGGCCTGAAGACGGCATTGTATATTGCTGAAATTGGCAGCCCAAAAAATTAACACTATGGAAATTTAGATGGCTGATAGGTGTTACACATGCAGAAAGGTGGCTGAAGCTAAAACTAAATTCAGATGATATTTTTACAAAGGACCTAACCATGTTCATAAAAGATAGATTTTAAATACAGTTGGTGCTGGAGTGTTTACTGCTGTCAGTAGTAGTTTACCTTGTAGTGAAATCAAATTAGACAGTTCCTGTCAGTTAGTATGGGTGGAATTTTTACTTGACAACTGGAATAAATTAATAATTGGTTCCTTTTACCAACCCTCCGACTCAGATTGAAACGTGGCAATGTGCTGTGCAAGAATGACCACACTCCAGATAAGCAATAGTTTTAATAATAATAAACAAGAACTAAAGTTCTGGAGTTTTTAATTAAGCAAGCACCGATTAGAATGCAGCAGGATGGCAGATAGACGGACAGCTAGAGCGGAGGTAGCGTGCTGAAGAGTTACAATAAGAGTCGATACGGGCATGGTAGGCCAGCAACAACATGAAGGTGGAAGGACACAGAAAAGCCATCTCCTTGTGGATGGAGAAGGTGGACTGGTCCAACCAGAGGCTGCCAAAGGGTAAAAAAGTATTTCATTTGAGAAAACTTTAAATTAGAGCAGAGGACCTGAGTAAAATTTGCAGAAGAGTGTAAATCAAAAGTGTATTTCTGCAGAAAGTAATAGGGAAAGTATAAGGTGTCTGTTTTAAGGGCAGAGATGGTGGCTGACATCACGAGTGGTTTAGTGGGGGAGAAGGAGCGCACAGCTCGCCATGGTTGAGGACTAGCGGTTAGACCGGGGAGCAGTACAGATGGCTGGTAGCTGCACTCCCGCAAGATTACCAACAAAGCTTTGCTTTTTGGCAAAATCTGCGTAAGACCGTGACAATGTAATGTTGGCATAGGTGGTGCTGTTATTTTGACTGTGAATGATGTGATATGTGACAGTTACTGAGGTATAGACGCAAATAGTTAATAGAGCAAAGCTTATTGCATGCAACAACACAACAGTCATTGAACACAGTAAGTCAACTGCTGTGCTCACTCCTGCTGTTGCAAATTCTGTTTTTGTTTTCTGCCAATGATCATTATGACCAGTCGGTCATGATCATGCTTATTTTTATGTGGGGTATAAAGTGTAAGTAAAGACTGAGTTCCATGGCATCTAATAATATAAGATCCTAGCCTTGTACACTAAAAGACCTGTGTGGCAGCTGAATGAATGATATTAAAAAGATCAAAATTGGGATTAGCCTGACTGAGACAACAACCAAAGGCAATCAGTATCTGACAATGGTCTTAAACCCACTTTGAGGGGCATATCCATCTGACTGCTATCTGGTTGGTTCTGGCATGCACTCTAAGATTTTGCAACTAGTTTGTAATAAATTGTATCAAAGGATTTTGAGACCATCGAGTCTCTCGAATAAAATTGCTTTTATCAGAGCTGCATTGCATTCTTTAGTAGCACTGGAATTCCTCTCCAAAATCCTAATTGTACATACAATACAGGCCATTAAAATTGCTACACCAAGAAGAAATGCAGGTGAAAAACGGGTATTCATTGGACAAATATATTATACTAGAACTGACGTGTGATTACATTTTCACGCAATTTGGGTGCATAGATCCTGAGAAATCAGTACCCAGAACAACCACCTCTGGCCGTAATAACGGCCTTTATACGCCTGGGCATTGAGTCAAACAGAGGTTGTATGGCGTGTACAGGTACAGCTGCCCATGCAGCTTCAACACGATACTACAGTTCATCAAGAGTAGTGACTGGCGTATTGTGATGAGCCAGTTGCTCGGCCACCATTGACCAGACGTTTTCAATTGGTGAGAGATCTGGAGAATGTGCTCGCTAGGGCAGCAGTCGAACATTTTCTGTATTCAGAAAGCCCGTACAGGAACTGCAACATGCGGTCATCATTATCCTACTGAAATGCAGGGTTTCGCAGGGATTGAATGAAGGGTAGAGCCACGGGTCGTAACACATCTGAAATGTAACATCCACTGTTCAAAGTGCCGTCAATACGAACAAGAGGTGACTGACCAAGACGTGTAACCAATGGCACCCCATACCATCACGCCTGGTGATACGCCAGGATTGCGATGACGAATACACACTTTCAATGTGCGTTCACCGCGAGGTCACCAAACACGGATGCGACCATCATGATGCTGTAAACAGAACCTGGATTCATCCGAAAAAATGACGTTTTGCCATTCGTGCACCCAGGTTTGTCGTTGAGTACACCATCGCAGGTGCTTCTGTCTGTGATGCAGCGTCAAGGGTAACCGCGGCCATGGTCTCCGAGCTGATAGTCCATGCTGCTGCAAACGTCGTCGAACTGTTCGTGCAGATGGTTGTTGTCTTGCAAACGTCCCCATCTGTTGACTCAGGGATCGAGACGTGGCTGCACGATCCATTACAGCCATGTGGATAAGATGCCTGTCATCTCGACTGCTAGTGATACGAGGCCATTGGGATCCAGCACGGCATTCCGTATTACCCTCCTGAACCCACCGATTCCATATTCTGCTGCCAGTCATTGGATCTCGACCAACGCGAGCAGCAGTGTCGTGATACGATAAACTGCAATCGCGATAGGCTACAATTCGACCTTTATCAAAGTCGGAAACATGATGGTACGCACGTCTCCTCCTTACACGAGGAATCACAACAACGTTTCACCAGGCAACGCTGGTCAACTGCTGTTTGTGTATGAGAAATCGGTAGGAAACTTTCGTCATGTCAGCATGTTGTATGTGTCGCCATCGGCGCCAACCTTGTGTGAATGCTCTGAAAAGCTAATCATTTGCATATCACGGCGTCTTCATCCTGTCGGTTAAATTTCGCGTCTGTAACACATCATCTTCGTGTTGTAGCAATTTTAATGGCCAGTAGTGAATTTGCTAAGTCCAGAATCTACTGGGTGCTGAATAACGTATGAGCGGCTGAACTGCAGGTAAGTGCAGGTAAGATTACAGGTCGAGAAAGTGCGGAGACTGACTACGCTGCCACCGCACAGGTAAGTCAAAAAGAGGACCTGCCACACACCCCTGTAAATCTACTACTTACCATAACAGACAGTCCAAGAGGTCCAGTACGATATATGATTTTACACAGAATACACGAAGGAACTTGGCCCCCCTTCTTGCAGCGGTGTACCGTAGGTCTCTAGAAGAGCGTAACGTATCAAAGGATTGGAAAAGGGCACAGGTCATCCCCGTTTTCAAGAAGGGACGTCGAACAGATGTGCAGAACTATAGACCTATATCTCTAACGTCGATCAGTTGTAGAATTTTGGAACACACTTCGAGTATAATGACTTTTCTGGAAACTAGAAATCTACTCTGTAGGAATCAGCATGGGTTTCGGAAAAGACGATCATGTGAAACCCAGCTCGCGCTATTCGTCCACGAGACTCAGAGGGCCATAGACACGGGTTCCCAGGTAGATGCCGTGTTTCTTGACTTCTGCAAGGCGTTCGATACAGTTCTCCACAGTCGTTTAATGAACAAAGTAAGAGCATATGGACTATCAGACCAATTATGTGATTGGATTGAAGAGTTGCTAGATAACAGAACGCAGCATGTCATTCTCAATGGAGAGAAGTCCTCCGAAGTAAGAGTGATTTCAGATGTGCTGCAGTGGAGTATCGTAGGACCGTTGCTATTCACAATATACGAAAATGACCTTGTGGATAACATCGGAAGTTCACTGAGGCTTTTTGCGGATGATGCTGTGGTATATCGAAAAATTGCAACAATGGAAAATTGTACTGAAATGCAGGAGGATCTGCAACGAATTGACGCTTGGTGCAGGGAATGGCAATTGAATCTCAACGTAGACAAGTGTAATGTGCTGCGAATACATAGGAAGAAAGATCCTTTATCATTTAGCTACAATATAGCAGGTCAGCAACTGGAAGCAGTTAATTCCATAAATTATCTGGGACTGGGAGTAGCCATTAGGAGTGATTTAAAATGGAATGATCATAAAAGTTGATCGTCTGTAAAGCAGATGCCAAACTGAGATTCACTGGAAGAACCCTAAGGAAATGCAATCCGAAAACAAAGGAAGTAGGTTACAGTACACTTGTTCGCCCACTGCTTGAGTATTGCTTACCAGTGTGGGATCCGTACCAGATAGGGTTGATAGAAGAGATAGAGAAGATCCAATGGAGAGCAGCACGCTTCGTTACAGGATCATTTAGTTTGCAGGAGAGACGCTCAGTAGCTCGGTACGGACTTTTGTTGAAGTTCCGAGAACATACCTTCACCGAGGAGTCAAGCAGTATATTGCTCCCTCCTACGTATATCTCACGAAGAGACCATGAGGATAAAAGCAGAGAGATTAGAGCCCACACAGAGGCATACCGACAATCCTTCTTTCCACGAACAATACGAGACTGGAATAGAAGGGAGAACCGATAGAGGTACTCAGGGTACCCTCCGCCACACACCATCAGGTCGCTTGCGGAGTATGGATGTAGATGTAGATGTAGAAGTTAGGGCTTGTCATTCTCCAGAGGATGTTACAAAGTGGTGCATAGGCCTAGGGAAGTGTTACAAAATTGTGTGATCGGCCTTGAAACGAGTAAACGGAGATGCATCACCTACTAGTACGAAGTATTTTATGCAAAAGTATAAGCGTTATAGGAGGATATTGCACTGTAAGTAATTGCAGCAGCAGAGTGGCTCGGTAGTTTGGCTTGCGCGCTTAGTACATGGTGACAATACCGGTCGAAAAGGGTTGCGTAGTAGCCTTGAATTGGGCGCACTTTGCGTAAGCAGGCGCCCGCAGTCTGTTAAGCTTTGCTGGGAATGATGAACAGCCGCGCAAAGAGGAATGGCGCCAGCGCATGGTGGAAGCAGAAGACCAGTGGACAACAGACCACATGAGGGTGAAGACGGTGCAGAAGCTCCGCACAAAGAGGACGGCGGGGCATGCAGCAAACAGGCAGTACGTCGGAAAAATTGTCGAAAGCTAAGAAACCAAAAGCTATACCAACTGTTGAACAGCGTGTTCACTTTAGAAAAGAGAATGGCTGTGCAGGATAAAAGTAGCATAGCAGGGAAAGCCAAAGGTGATACTGAGGAGGTTGTTAAAATTAGGGAATTAGACAGTGCAGAGGTGTTTAGCCCCGATCTGCATTGAACGAGAATTTTATTGGTGGTTGATAGGAAAGTAGAGACCGAACAGAGAAAAGAGGTGCCGTTATTAACTTCAGTGATTCAATCTCTGAAGGGGTTGAGGCGACTCAAGGCAGGTCAAAATCAGTAGTAGACCAGATGATTTCGGCAGTACCAAGGGAAGAGAAAAATGTCTTCTTGCTGTCACTTCTTGCAGCCTTGACGCAATTTCAGGAAGAAATCAGTAAAGATATTAAGCAAGGTAATGAACAAGTAAACTCCAGTATTGCATTGGAAGTGTCGAATTTGCATAAGGAGGTGAAGAAATACATCGCGGAGCAGTTCACCCGGTGTAAATTGAAATTGGAGCAGCAAGTAGACATTAAACTACAACAAATAGTATCTAAAGTGGGTACTGAACTGGACCAAGTGAAGAAGGAATGTGCTAAAGGGCACAAGCAGGGTTAGATCAAGTAATCAAAACATTGGTTGAGCATGCTACTGCATATCAAAACTTTACAACTGAGTCGGGAGTTAAACAGGGGGATTTTAAAACGAAAATGAATATGGAAGTGGGTAATATAAGTGGTAAGATAAGATCTGAATAAGATACTAGTTTTAAGTTGCATGTTAAGGATATGATTCAGGCGTTGGCAGCTAGTCGAGCAACATGTGACTCATTTGGGAAACATCAAGAGGTACATAATCAGCAGATGGATGCTCGAATAATGCAAAATGAGCAAGCAATTGCTAAACTGGACACAAGGGAAGACCAGGTTTCGTCGAGCAATTCAGCGGAAGCAGCTTGTATTCAGTGTCATAAGTTTAGTGCCTTTGAGCCACAGGGAACCATTAATCCTAAAGTATTCCTTAAGGAATTTGATGGGGTAGTGCCAGAGTACTGGACAGAATGAGAGCAAATTTCGTATTTAGTGGGTCACTTAAAGGGTGATGCCTTTCAGTGGGCTGATGAGGTAGTTCTGGACTGCAAAGATCTCACAGATTTTAAGAAAAGGTTTTTAGAAGAATATTGGTCTGGAGAAATTGAGCAACAATTGTTAGTGGAGTTTTGGTGAGGCAGGATGTACCAAGCAAAGTGTGCTACTATGAAACAGTTTTGTGACTGGCGGTGGCGCCGCATAAAGCACATAGATGGAGGTATGGCAGTCGAGTTGTTTGCCGCAGGGATAGAGCGGATGCTGCCTTTTTATGTGAGGAAGGAACCGGTAGCAGCACCACAGGTCAGCTATGAAAAATATGTGAGTTTCTTAGACAGACTCGAGCATTTACATTTGTGCAACGGTAATCAGCTCAGTCGCAGTGGCTTTCGATGCAAGAAGATGTACAAATGATAAGATTTGTTAGGAGAGGTGTTCATGCTCAGAATGCGAGAGACAGGCACAGGGAAGAGAGAGGAGAGAGTTTAAACTAAATAGTGTCTCAGTGGTGGGCCGACTGGAGACAGCTCACAAGAAGGGCCCATACAGAAACGGGTGTTCTTATGCGAGCTGGTGGGGGGAGAAGTGGAAGGAAAGACAAAGGAGGCTGTAAGAGCACGGCCAGGGTGGCCGTGCGGTTCTAGGCGCTACAGTCTGGAACCGCGTGACCGCTACGGTCGCAGGTTCGAATCCTGCCTCGACCATGAATGTGTGTGATGTCCTTAGGGTAGTAAGGTTTAAGTAGTTCTAAGTTCTAGGGGACTGATGACCTTAGAAGTTAAGTCCCATAGTGCTCAGAGCCATTTTTGAGGCTGTAAGAGATGACCTCGACACTTGGCAAGGTGCACTGGAGGGGCGAGAGTCAGCTGGTGCTGGCTGGACACAGGTGACAGTGGATGCGTGCGCAGCGAATACAGGAGGAGAGAGTGAGAGAAGAACAGTAATAGGGGGTCCCTTGCACAGGGAAGAATACAAGCAGCGGACAGGCCATCAGCAGCACCAGGAGCATGCCAGAGATAATGAAAACACCATGTTAAGTGCAGGAGGCGAGCGAACTTATGGAATAGCTTGATTGTTTGAAGACCTGAGGGCAATAAAAATAGTAATATCTCGTTTAGTCAAGAGTGTGGGAGCGATGGCATCCAAGAGTAAATGTGGAATCTGGCAGTACGGATAGAAATGTTAATGTTGCAATAGCAGAACCATTAGAGGAAGGTGTCAGCAGTGAAGAGCGAGAGAGTGACGTTTTTTTGTTCAAATTTGATGGAGATAAGCAACATGGACAACCCTAAAGGTTAAATGGCGGAGAAGTTGAGCTCCTCGAATTTCGTGCTGAATGGACAGAAGTTGAGCATATGTGCGAACTGTCGCTTCATGACAGATTGCTTGAAGGTTCTTTGGGTTGGTAGTTAGGTAATTTTCAACCCGGAATTGTTAGAGTTGTTCGAGAATTTGGCTGACGAGAGATAATTGCCAATTTGATAGTAGAGGAGGAAGCTCTGGTGCCGAGTGCCGCGGGTTTCTAATCCGCGCCAGACAGCAAGGACCTTGATGCTGCGCGCGTACTGCGGTGGCCCGGTGTAATGTTAAGCGTTTTCGTGGACTTACTTGTTGAAGAATGCTGGTTCTGCTTTATTGTCTTCTGCTAGCACCGGACGCTTCTCCGAAGGTTTCACTGCTAGGAAGGGGAAATTTTCACTCTCTCGCCCTCTCTGTTTTTATTTAAAAGATACGCTACTCTGGGAATATTCAATGCACCAGAACATGATTATTTCCACAATGTACAAAAAAAACAACTAAAGTTTATGACGTAAGCCCACACATTGCCGGGCACCCAGAATCAGTTAATTACACATTTTTGAACACAATTAATACATAAGCTTTTATCGTGGCTGACTATCCACGTCCAGTCCACGCACGTACTCTCAACAGCAGTTCAACGTCTAATAAACAGTCACTATACTGACCCTACGACTTATCTTAGAAGAAAGATTAAGGAAAGACAAACCTACGTTTCTAGCATTTGTAGACTTAGAGAAAGCTTTTGAGAATGTTGATTGGAATACTCTCTTTCAAATTCTGAAGGTGGCTGGGTAAAATACAGGGAGCGAAAGGCTATTTACAATTTGTACAGAAACCAGATGGCAGTTATAAGAGTCGAGGGGTATGAAAGGGAAGCAGTCATTGGGAAGGGAGTGAGACAGGGTTGTAGCCTCTCCCTGATGTTATTCAATCTATATATTGAGCAAGCAATAATGGAAACAAAAGAAAAATTCGGAGTAGGTATTAAAATCCATGGAGAAGAAATAAAAACTTTGAGGTTCGTCGATGACATTGTAATTCTGTCAGAGACAGCAAAGGACTTGGAAGAGCAGTTGAACGGAATGGACAGTGTCTTGAAAAGAGGGTATAAGATGAACATCAACAAAAGCAAAACGAGGATAATGGAATGTAGTCAAATTAAATCGGGTGATGCTGAGGGGATTAGATTAGGAAATGAGACACTTAAAGTAGTAAAGGAATTTTGCTATTTGGGAAGCAAAATAACTGATGATGGTCGAAGTAGAGAGGATATAAAATGTAGACTGGCAATGGCAAGGAAATCGTTTCTGAAGAAGAAAAATTTGTTAACATCGAGTATAGATTTAAATGTCAGGAAGTCGTTTCTGAAAGTATTTGTATGCAGTGTAGCCATGTATGGAAGTGAAACGTGGACGATAAATAGTTTAGACAAGTAGAGAATAGAAGCTTTCGAAATGTGGTGCTACAGAAGAATGCTGAAGATTAGATGGGTAGATCACATAACTAATGAGGAGGTATTGAATAGAATTGGGGAGAAGAGGAGCTTGTGGCACAACTTGACTAGAAGAAGGGATCGGTTGGTAGGACATGTTCTGAGACATCGAGGGATCACCAATTTAGTATTGGAGGGCAGCGTGGAGGGTAAAAATCGTAGAGGGAGACCAAGAGATGAATACACTAAGCAGATTCAGAAGGATGTAGGCTGCAGTACGTACTGGGAGATGAAGAAGCTTGCACAGGATAGAGTAGCATGGAGAGCTGCATCAAACCAGTCTCAGCACTGAAGACCACAACAACAACATCTCGAGTCACTCCATTTGTTTTTCAACAATACAAAGCTACATTACTCTTTGCAGCCGGCCACGGAGCTTCCGGGCCGTATTTAATTATTTTTGGCAGGTCGCGCTGAACACTTGCCAGCGCCGACAAATTATCTCCCTTCCAGTTTCGCCTGCACAAACAATAAATGGGTGCAGTATCCCATGCTCATCCTTACACCCTGCTTTAAAGTAACGCGTGTTCGAAACGGCTGGGGGCGCTATAGTACTCCTGGCCCTCGTATAATGTGAGGGCGCCACAGTGGAGCACATGGTCCCAGCGGCCAATAGCAATGTACTCTTATCAGATATTTAAGTGCCTGCCTCGCGCTCAGCAGGCAGTCTGATATTCGCGTTAGTCTATCGGCATCTCGCCTACAGACAGTGTGTTTACTTGGTTTCCATGTGCAAGTGAACGTTGTGAACTCATAAGGTTTTGCTTGTGACCCCGTTGCTATTTGCGTGTTGTTCGTTAGGTCGTGCTCTGTCGTCAGTCGGCCTCACCACAGCCCCAGCATGCTTCCTGACACCGTTTTTCCTTACAAAATTTCTTTAGGGCGCTCATCTTCTCCCAGGGTCATCCCCCGTAGCTCCCTGCTACCATCACACGTCTCTCTGGCCGCGCCATGCTCGAAATTGGTTTATAGGATGGCACCCAGTCCAGAAAACATGGCAATTGGGTTTGGTCACATCGAGGTCTCACGTCTCCTGCTGGAAATCATACACCACAGTCTGTTCCAGAAATGCATCCCAACGCGGACCCTCCCACAGGCGCCACCTCCCCAGTGTCTCTGCTGACTGACATACATCAGCAAGATGTTGGGCATCGACATCTTCCTCCTCCCGTCTTCCATTGCCTGGGGCATTGGTGGGGGGGGGGGTTGAGGAGGGGGCCAGGAGAATACCTTGCTACCCTAGAAATGATGAACCAATAGCATCATGCACACCTTCTGTGTCATTTGTGTTGCTGCAAGTTCAGCCCCTTTGAAGCAGTAACTTTTGAGAACATTTCTCATGGACGAAAACAGCAGTATGGCTAAAATAGTTTAAAATGGGTTAAAAAGTCTTGATCACAATAAAATATTTATTTCGAATGGTTACCAGTTTTTGTCACCATGACGGTAGACTGTGGTGGTGAATAGAGCAAGCATTATGGCCCCACGAACGTCAACTGCCTACCATCATGGTATAAATGATCTGAAAATGGTCACATTCTGCCCTAAATCTGTAACATTGCCAATAAATATTTTATTGAAGTCAAGACTGTTTTAATTCATTTTTAAAACCCTTTGAAGCAGACGCCACAGGACCTCAGAATGCCGCAACACCGAAGCTAGACCAACAGAGGGTGACAACATCATTCCGGCCGGGCCACAATGCAGCACACATGGCGGCAATGCAGGATGTTGATAGACAGCACCATTTCCTGAATCCATAGGTCACGTGCCGAAAATAAGACCTATATAATGTCTGCAAGGCAGCTATTTAGGCCATTACATGAGCTCCAGACAGCACTTCTGTCACAGTGAACAAACGAGCAGAAGGTCTCCACCACACTGCATCATGGACACAGTCACCATCGTCCACTAAAGTCCGCCACCTCCTTTGCTGGGATTCAGAGTGATCGGTGATGTGTTTGCTGGCACTGGGACTTGGTATAATTTTACTGTTCTGTTTCCCTCACTAACAAGATTATGCCAAGACTTTACATGGTGCTTTTACACTGAGATGAAAAAAGTCATGGGATACATCCTGATACCATATCAGACCTTTTGCCTGGCGTAGTGCAGCAACTCGGTATGGCATGGACTCCACAAGTTGTTGAAAGTCCCCTGCAGAAACGTTAACCCATGCAGCCTCTACAGCCATTCATAATTGTGAAAGTGTTGCCAGTGCAGGATTTTGTGTGCAAACTGACATCTCGATTATGTCCTATAGGTGTGTGACAGGATTTATGTCTGGCGATCTATGCAGCCAAATCATTCGCTCGAATTGTCCAGAACATCTTCAAACCAGTCATGAACAATTGTGGCCTGGTGACATGTAGCATTGTTATCCATAAAAATTCCGTTCTTGTTTGGGAACATTAAGTCTCCAAGTAGCTAAACATACTCATTTCGAGTCAATGGGTTGGTTCAGTTGGACTAGAGGACCCAGTCCCTTCCATGTAAACACAGCCCACACCATTATGGAACCACCACCAGCTTGCACCGTGCCTTGTTGACAACATGGGTGCACGGCTTCGTGGGGTCTGCGCCACGCTCGAACCCTACCATCAGCTCTTACCAACTGAAATCTGGACTTATCTGACCAGGCCACGGTTTTTCAGTCGTCTAGGGTCCAACCGATATGCTCACGAGCCCAGAAGAGGCACTGCCGGCAGTGTCGTGCTGTTAACAAAGGCACTCGAGTTGGTCTGCCCCCATAGCCTATTAACACCAAATTTCGCCGCACTGTCCTAACAGATACGTTCGTCATACGTCCCACATTGATTTCTGCCGTTATTTCACGCAATGTTGCCTCTCTGATAGCACTGTCAACTCTGCACAAACGCCCCTCCTACATCTACATCTACATTCATACTCCGCCAGCCACCTGACGGTGTGTGGCGGAGGGTACCTTGAGTACCTCTATCGGTTCTCCCTTCTATCCCAGTCTCGTATTGTTCGTGGAAAGAAGGATTGTCGGTATGCCTCTGTGTGGGCTCTAATCTCTCTGATTTTATCCTCATGGTCTCTTCGCGAGATATACTCAGGAGGGAGCAATATACTGCTTGACTCCTCGGTGAAGGTATGTTCTCGAAACTTCAACAAAAGTCCGTACCGAGCTACTGAGCGTCTCTCCTGCAAAGTCTTGCACTGGAGTTTATCTATCATCTCCATAACACTTTCGTGATTACTAAATGATCCTGTTACGAAGCGTGCTGCTCTCCGTTAAATCTTCTCTATCTCTTCTATCAACCCTATCTGGTACAGATCCCACACTGGTGAGCAATACTCAAGCAGTGGGCGAACAAGTGTACTGTGACCTACTTCCTTTGTTTTCGGATTGCATTTCCTTAGGATTCTTCCAATGAATCTCAGTCTGGCATCTGCTTTACCGACGATCAACTTTTATGATCATTCCATTTTAAATCACTCCTAATGCGTACTCCCAGATAATATATGGAATTAACTGCTTCCAGTTGCTGACCTGCTATATTGTAGCTAAATGATAAAGGATCTTTCTTTCTATGTATTCGCAGCACATTACAGTTGTCTACGTTGAGATTCAGTTGCCATTCCCTGCACCATGCGTCAATTCGCTGCAGATCCTCCTGCATTTCAGTACAATTTTCCATTGTTATAACCTCTCGACATACCACAGCATCATCCGCAAAAAGCCTCAGTGAACTTCCGATGTCATCCACAAGGTCATTTATGTATATTGTGAATAGCAACGGTCCTATGACACTCCCCTGCGGCACACCTGAAATCACTCTTACTTCGGAGGACTTCTCTCCATTGAGAATGACATGCTGCGTTCTGTTATCTAGCAACTTTTCAATCCAATCACATAATTGGTCTGATAGTCCATATGCTCTTACTTTGTTCATTAAACGAATGTGGGGAACTGTATCGAACGCCTTGCGGAAGTCAAGAAACGCGACATCTACCTGGGAACCCGTGCCTATGGCCCTCTGAGTCTCGTGGACGAATAGCGCGAGCTGGGTTTCACACGATCGTCTTTTTCGAAACCCATGCTGATTCCTACAGAGTAGATTTCTAGTCTCCAGAAAAGTCATTATACTCGAACATAATACGTGTTCCAAAATTCTACAACTGATCGACGTTAGAGATATAGGTCTATAGTTCTGCACATCTGTTCGACGTCCCTTCTTGAAAACGGGGATGACCCGTGCCATTTTCCAATCCTTTGGAACGCTGCGCTCTTCTAGATACCTACGGTACACCGCTTCATGTAACCGTCGTTACGTAAGGTCTTCGGCCACTGTGTTGTCCGTTTTGAGAGGTATTGCCTGAAATTTTACACTGAAGAGCCAAAGAAACTGGCACACCTGCCGTGCCGCAACAGGACGTGGCATGGACCCGACTAATGTCTGAAGTAGTGCTGGAGGGAAATGATACCATCAGTCCTGCAGGGCTGTCCATAAGTTCGTGAGAGCGCGAGAGGGTGGAGATCTCATCTGATCAGTTCGTTACAAGGCATCCCAGATATGCTCAATAATGTTCATGTCTGGGGAATTTGGTGGCCAGCGGAAGTGTTTAAACTCAGAAGAGTGTTTCTTGAGCCACTCTGTAGCAATTCTGGACGTGTGGAGTGTTGCATTGTTCTGCTGTAATTGCCCAAGTCCGTCGGAATGCACAAGGGACATGAATGGATGCAGGTGATCAGAAAGGATGCTCACGTATGTGTCACATGTCAGAGTCGTATCTAGACGTGTCAGGCGACCCACATCACTCTAACTACACACGCCCCATAACGTTACTGAGCCTCCACGAGCTTGAACAGTCCCCTGCTTACACGTCCCACACTGTTACAGAGCCTCCACCAGCTGGAACAGTCCCTTGCTGAAATGCAACGTCCATGGATTCATGAGGTTGTCTCGATACCCATACACGTCCATCCGCCTGATACAATTTGAAACGAAACTCGTCCGACTAGGCAACATGTTTCCAGCCCAATGTCGGTGCTGATGGGCCCAGCGAGGTGTAAAGCTTTGTGTCATGCAGTGATCA
The DNA here is from genome assembly GCF_023898315.1 of Schistocerca nitens. Taxonomy (NCBI): domain Eukaryota; kingdom Metazoa; phylum Arthropoda; class Insecta; order Orthoptera; family Acrididae; genus Schistocerca; species Schistocerca nitens. The sequence continues at coordinate 300,813,502 of NC_064615.1, read as the reverse complement.
AGGGTACACGATTGGGCCTTCGGCTCCGAAAGCCGATATCGATGTTTTTTCGTTAAATGGTTCACACACTGACACTCGTTGATGGTCCAGCATTGAAATCTGCAGCAATTTGCGGAAGGGTTGCACTTCTGACACGCCGGCCGGAGTGGCCGTGCGGTTCTAGGCGCTACAGTCTGGAACCGCGCTGCTGCTACGGTCGCAGGTTCGAATCCTGCCTCGGGCATGGATGTGTGTGATGTCCTTAGGTTAGTTAGGTTTAATTAGTTCTAAGTTCTAGGCGACTGATGACCTCAGAAAGTTAAGTCGCATAGTGCTCAGAGCCATTTGAACCATTTGAATTTGCACTTCTGACATGCTGAACGATTCTCTTCAGACGTCGTTGGTCTCGTTCTTGCAGGATCTTTTTCCGGCCGCAAGATTTGATGTTTTACTGGATTCGTGATATCAACGATACACTCGTGAAATGGTCGTATGAGAAAATCCCCATTTCATCTCTTCCTCGAAGATGCTGTGTCCCATCGCTCATGCGCTGACTATAACACCACGTTCAAACTCACTTAAATCTTGATAACTTATTATTGTAGAAGCAGTAACCGATCTAATAACTGGACCTGACACTTGTCGTCTTATGTGGGCATTGCCGACCACAGCGTCGTATTCTGCCTGTTTACATACCTCTGTATTTGAATACGTATGCCTACACAGTTTCTTTGACGCTTCGATGTATAATCTCAGAACACTCTTGTTTCTATGGATCTCGGAATATTCAATTCCTAAATTATTTCCGAAATGGAACGTCCAAAGTGTCTAACTCCAATTATCATTCCGTGTTCAGAGTCTGTTAATTCTCCTCGTGCGGCCATAATCACGTCGGAAGCCTTTTCAAAATGGTTCAAATGGCTCTGAGCACTATGGGACTTAACTTCTGAGGTCATCAGTCCCCTAGAACTTAGAACTACTTAAACCTAACCAACCTAAGGACATCACGCACACCCATGCCCGAGGCAGGATTCGAACCTGCGACCGTAGAGCCGGCCGATGTGGCCGTGCGGTTAAAGGCGCTTCAGTCTGGAACCGCGTCACCGCTACGGTCGCAGGTTCGAATCCTGCCTCGAGCATGGATGTGTGTGATGTCCTTAGGTTAGTTAGGTTTAATTAGTTCTAAGTTCTAGGCGACTGATGACCTCAGAAGTTAAGTCGCATAGTGCTCAGAGCCATTTTGCGACCGTAGCGGTCGCGCGGTTCCGGACTGTAGCGCCTAGAACCGCTCGGCTACCCCGGCCGGCAGAAGCCTTTTCACTTGACTCATGTGAGTACGAATGACAACTCCGCCAGTGTACTGCCCTTTTATACCTTGTGCACATGGTACTATCGCCATCTGTATATGTGCATCTCGCTATACCATGAGTCATGCCACATCACTGTATCCTTGTCAGGATTAGAAATTTTTCTGTGCGTTTGATCATCTGGTACTTTCCTGTGTAGTCCAGCTATAAGATACTTTAAAAGTTTTTGTTTTCGTTAATAAAACTTCAATGCAACTTCGTTTTCAACGCCCAGAACTGCAGAATTTACTTTAGGTTAAATTTACCGTTATTTAAGCTCTCAAGATTTTCTCGCTGTGGAGGGTGTTGTGATTATTTTCAAGTGTTGAGGAAGGAGCTTAATAATTTTATTTTGGGATCAGGAACATCGATTGTGTTAGCTATTGGAGAACAGTCTTTACTTGTGTATCACAGCTCTCTCGCCGCTTAATAATGATCACTGGTATGATGTTTCTCAGTCAGTCAGAAGTTTCACGCGTATTTTTCGAGCTAGGAGAATTGCTTTGTGAACTCTAGAAAAGATTCAGAACTCCACCATCATAATGTTCACATACATGTAGGTCTAGTAAGAGTTCTCCAATGTGGTTGTAAATTTGCGGGATTAGGAGTTAAACTTGACCGTGGAGTTCAAAAATATTCAAATGTGTGTGAATTCCTGTGGAACCAAACTGCTGAGGTCATCGGTCACTAGACTTACACACTACTTAAGCTATCTTAAACCAACTTACGCTAAGAATAACATACACACCCATGCCCGAGGGAGGACTCGAACCTCCAGTGGGTGGGGCTGCGCAATCCATGGCGTGGCGCCTCAAACCGCGCGGCACCTTTAGATAGAGGTGGAGCCCCTCCACACCGACACCGGCATGATGGCCAACTCAAAAGGTCTGCTGCCATCTCTGCATAAGGGTTGGTTTTCACTAATGTGAGGTGTTGTACGACATGGGTACTGCGATGTTGCGTATGTCTGGTTAAGGTTAACCATTAATAAGCGCTCATCTGGAGATATATTGGGTCGAAAGTCGAACGAAGGGTAGCGGTTTGAAGGGCAGAGGAAAAAAAGTGCCAAGGCAAGAGCCAAGGGAAAATAAACCTCTGCGATAATTAGGTCGGGTAGTAAGAGAATTAGTAAATGTCTTGCTGCCTGCGACAGGTCATGCAAGGGCAGGCTTTGTTAGTAGTGGGTATCATGCATGTCGATACCTTCGACGTTGTGCAGTGCTGTTACTTGGCGGCTGTCGCTGGGTGCCGGTGTTGATTTCTCGGTCAGTGTCAGCATATCTCTAATAGGTTCACCATCGTTTTGTGTCTGATAGGTCATATATCAGATGCACAGTGAAGGGTGATGTTTGCAATTTGTTTGTGTGTTAGTGGGCGAGCTCATGGCTCTGTCGGTCGGCTTTTATAGCACGTGGCATATCCAGTCAACATTGCTGATATGCAGGGGCTTGCCGACGTTAGTCGCTTGTTTGTGTATGTTAGCTTGCCATAGGTGGTTATGCCCTAGCTAGTAGTGTCTTTGGCCGCTTGTGCTTCCATCTATGGTTGTGATCATAGTTTCCCAGAGTAAGGATGAAAGGTTTGTTTGAGTGTCTCGAGTTTCTCTACAGTCATGTGGCGTGTTTTTTGAATACTTCCTTGAGGGTTTCAAGGCGGTACTCATTGTAAAGATCCACGGTACACGTGTAGCGTGGGGCGTTGCTAATTACGCGTAGCACTTTGTCTGTATGATCTGCAGGTGGCGCAGGCGTATAGGAGTTGCATATCCCCAGACGGGAGTTGCATACGTCATCAGAGGTCTAATCAGAGTCATGTATATGGACCTTGACACCCTCCTATTCAGTGTACTTTCTCTGTTGAGCATGGGTAGTGTTGTTTGAGCCTTGCATGCACTCTGTTGGCAATGTATTCGATGTGGTCTCCCCATGTAAGTTTCCGGTCCAGCCAGACACCGAGATATCTGGCTTTCTCTCAGAAACGAATTGGGCGTGTATGTAGTGTTATCTGTCTACAGTACTGATGTTTGCACAGTAGTTTCGGTCTGCGTGTGAACAGAACTGCTTCGCAATTGCCGACGTTTACTTTAATAAGCCAACGTTCCAACCAAGGCTTGGCAGTTCTGAGTGCCGTCTGCATTCTTGAATTAATGTTCGATAGTTTCCAGTCTTGCGCAAGGATGGCTGTGTCATCTGCGTAGATGGCTAACGTCGTGTTTTGTGTTGTTGGGAAGTCGTTAATGTACAGGTTGAACAAGATAGGCCGTAGGATGCTTCCCTGGGGTACTCCAGCTTGGATACCCTGTTGTGTCGATTGTTTGCCCTGCACGTCAGTGTTGAAACATCTGTTCATGAGATATGAGTGTATCAGACGTACGAGTCCGTCCGAGAAACCAGCTTCGCCTAGTTTGTGTATAAGGCCGTTGTGCCAAAGATCGTCAAAAAGCTTTTTCGATGTCCAGGAACACGGTCCCTATGGCTTTCTTCATGATGTAGCCGTGTGTTATATGTTCGATTACGTGAAGGAGTTGTTGTGTTGTTGAGTGGTGATCCCTAAAACCGAATTGCTCCGGTCTTAGGGTGCCATTGGCGGTGCAGTGCCTAGTGATGCGTTTTAATATTACCTTCTCAAAAATCTTGCTGAGAGAGCACAGCAGACTGATGGGTCGGTAATTTTGTGAGATGGAGTGGTCTTTCCCTGGCTTCCTGAACATCAGGACCTTGGCCGCCTTCCAAAAGTCAGGGAAGTGTTGGTGTTTTAGGATGGAATTCGTTATGTGTGCAAGTTATTCTATGGCTCTAACCGTGAACTCCTGGAGGGCACGGTTTTGAATGTCATCAGTCCCAGGGGCTTTCCTAGCGCTGGTATGCTTGATAACCCATGAAATTTCATTTGTACTAAGGCGTCTAATTTCGTCACGCGTGGGCTGGGCTAAAGTCGTGTAACCTCCAGGTCTGTTTCAAGTGTGAATACTGGATCTGAAGGAGCTATATTCGGCATGAAAGGCGCTGCAAGTGTTGTGGTCATAATTTCCGCCTTCTCCATCGTGGAGTAAGCTGAGCCGTCTGGTCCTTGTAGAGTGGGAATGTAATGTTTCTCCCTGGTGAAGTGTCTGGCTAGCTTCCATACGCCAGGACGTGTGGTATCTAGCCCTGCAAGTTTCTGTCCCCATTGTTCGTTTCGAAATGTTTGTATTTTGTCCTGTATTATACCCTGGAGTCTGTTGAGGTGCAGTTTATAGAATGGGCCCTTGGTACGCTGCCAGTATCTCCTGAGGCGGTTCCTCATTGAGATAAGGCCCAAGATTTCCTGGGGCAGGGCCATCGAGTGTTGTTTTGGTGTTGTACGTGGAATGGCGTCAGTCATTACTTCTTGGACGGCAATAGTAAGAGCCTCCACAGCTTCATCAATTTGTTGCGTGTTGTTAATTTCATGGATGTCCAGAATACGACTATCAATCCTTTCCTTGAACAGTGTCCAATTCGCGCGTTTGTAATTCAGTATCCTGCGTGGTTCTGTGTCCTGCAGTGTTTCTTCCGTGTGCAGTATTACAGGCATGTGGTCCAGATCGTTTTCAACCATAAGGTTGAGAATGCATGTGATGCCCTTGATAAGGACTATGTCTAGCACGTCTGGCGTGTGTAGGCACGAACGTGGGGACGTCCGGCCCAAGTATAATGTAGTTTCGGCTTAGTGCGTGTTCGTATAGTTTCTTGCCGTTGGAGGTACGTATTCGTGAGTTCCAGTCGGGGTGTTTTGCTTTTAGATCTCCAGTGGTAATTACCCGCGGTGCTATGTTTGTGCTGATACCGCGTGTTACTATGTTTCTAGGAGGATTGTACAGCGATACCAGTGCAGTGTTGGCTCCATTGAACTTGACCCTGACGGCCGTGGCGTCTCGTCTCTCGAGCGCCGGGAGCTCAATGTTCGCCGACCGAAGTGGCCGCGCGGTTCTGGCGCTGCAGTCTGGAGCCGCGAGACCGCTACGGTCGCAGGTTCGAATCCTGCCTCGGGCATGGATGTGTGTGATGTCCTTAGGTTAGTTAGGTTTAACTAGTTCTAAGTTCTAGGGGACTAATGACCTCAGCAGTTGAGTCCCATAGTGCTCAGAGCCATTTGAACCATTTGAAGCTCAATGTTCGTGTGTTCTATGTCTTTGTGTATGATGATTGCAGTGCAGTCTCCCCTCCTGCCATCCGCTCGGTCGGTACGATAAACGCAATAGCCTGGGATGTTTAGCTGTTTGCGAGGCGTGAGCAGGGTTTCGTTCGCTAGGGCAATTCGGATACCCTTTCGCTCCATGAACGCAACCATTTCAGCTCTTTTATTTGCGATCCCGTTGGCATTCCGAAACAGGATCTGTGAGTTTGTGTTGGCGACTGCGTTTCGGGGCTGGTGTGGCGTGTTACTCATGGATTGGTGTAAAATAGTGGCGTGATGGTGGCTTGTAAGCTAGTCCAGTTGAGCGAGCCCGACATCAACTGCGTGAAGAGTTGTGAGACACACTTCATAATCTTCATGACTACTTCGGTTGTCGTGAGTCTGGGGAATAATATCTCCATTATTCTTCGGAATGTTGAGGTAATGCTGGACGTGTTGTTCTGTGTGTTGTTGGTTGTGTTGGCGGCCGCTGGTACTTGTATTGGCATCTGGTGACGGCTGGCTTGTGTGTCAGCTGTTTGAGTGACGGTTGTGGGCGCCTGTGTGTTCTCTGTGGTGAGTGGGCGTGTTGTGTGGGACGTAGTGCTGGTGTCCGAATTGTGTTCGTGGGGATTGGTGTCCTGTTGTTTGCGTGCTTGTGGTGGTGTGCTCGTGTACTTCCTGTTTTGGTTGTTTCTCCTTCTCTGGCGTTGTGGTTGTCCCTGTGTTGGTGTGTCTTCTGTAGCCTGTGGTGGGCTGCAGTCCGCCATCTCAGGGGGTAGGGTGTTGTTGTCATTGGTATTGTGTGGTGTATCCGGTGCGGGTGTGGTGTTGGGTGTCGTGTGTATTGGTTGTGTGTCTGTTGCTCGGGGTGTTTCTTATGCGTGTACTGAGCTCTGAGGCTCCTCTGATCGTCCCGCGCTGCTGGTGCTGCCAGCAACCACTCCAGCAAAGGATATTCCAATCCTTACTGGACGCGGGGGCGGTTTCGGAGCTGTGATGGCGGTAGTTTTGGTATGTTTCGCTATTTTGCGCCTCAAAGCTTCTTTGTACGCAGTACACCCCCTGTAGTTGGCCGAATGGGCCACACCACAGTTGGCACATTTGCGTTGTGCTGTGTTGGGGAGTTGGCACTGTTGTGTCGTGTGACGACCAGCACATTTGCGGCAGTGGGGAGCGAGACCGCATCGGATACCTGCGTGTGCAAAACGCTGGCAGTTGTGGCATTGTAGGGGGATGCACGGCGTGTTGCAAATTTCTACATTGATGACCATGTGAAGAAATAAAATTTTAACTTCAGCAGGTCGGCGGTCTTGGCCTTGTCGGCCATCTCCGCCATGTAGTTATGAGCTGGTCTCGCTGTGCCGAACTCTGTCATTTGGTTTACACAAATGCACTCCAATCCGAGGGCAGTGAGTTCCTCGTGTACTGTCTTTATCGGGGTTCGTGAGTCTATCCCCTTGATCAAGTACTGCTGTGTCTTTTCCAGGACTGACGTGAAATGTTCTACCTTTCTTTCTTTCAGAAAGTCCAGCAGATTCGTGTAGTGTGATTTGTTCGCCACGTACGGTGTGGCGTGGTCCATGGTGAGTTTGGAGTAGAATGTTGTGGGCTTGGTTTTCTTATTAAATTCTTTGTTTAGGAGACTAAGGTCTCCGTAGTTGTGTATAATGACTGGCGGGAAGCCAGCTGAGGACTTGTTCGGAATCTGCTTAGCTGCTTGTGTGTTTGTGTGTGCTGCAGTTGCAGGGTTGTTCGTATTGTTCCCTGTGTTGCTGGTGCTGCTATTTAGCTATGTAGATGGAGTTGGCAGCAGCACTCGGCGGTTGCCTCGTGAGTTTGTGGACTCACTTGTTTGTGTGTTTTGAAGCGGTTTGCGTCGTGGACCGACTTGCTGCCACAGTCCGTCTTCGGAGTTGTTAGTGTCTTCTGTCGACTCTGGCTCCGTTTCGGTCGGTGCCTGAACCGCCAGAGGTGAGAGCAATGGCATATCTCTCGTGTTTGCGGCAGGCGTTGGTGTGTGGAGCGTGTGTCTGTGTGCGTGTTCACCTCCCCCCCCTCCCCCTCCCCCTCAATCAGCTGTTGCTGATCGGGCATCTGCTGGTCCTTCGAGGTCACTGCCTCTTGGAACGAGGCCGCGCGGCACCGTAAAGTAATCGCGGTCGAGTGATAAAGACGAATGCGCGAAATTCCGAATTTTCTGTGTGAACTGTGACTTTGGAATAACAAATGTAGCTCACCACGAAGGAAGTAGTGTATAAGGCTCGTATTCGACCGATTCTTCAGTAGTGTTCATCTATCTGCCATCCTTACCAGGTAGGACTGATAGATGAGACAGAGAAGAGCCAACGATGATCGGCGCGTTTCGTCACGGGATCGATTAGTCGGCACGAGAGCGTTACCAAGGTGCTCAACAAACTCCAGTGGCAGACGGAACAAGAGAGGCGTTATGGAAGGAAGGAAGGAAGGAAGAAAGGAGGGAAGATTGGGTTTAACATCCCGTCGACAACGAGGTCATTAATATGAAATCGGCCATGCCGTTTCAATGGAACCATTCTGGCAATGGCTTGGAGCGATTTACGGAAACCGCGGAAAACCTAATTCTGGATGGCCGGACCCGGGCTTGAACCATCGTCCTCCAGAGGCATTGTGTGTAACGTAGAGGTTTACTAGTGAAATTTCGAGAGAGTACTTTCCGGGAAGAGTCTAACAACATATTACTTTCTCCCACATACATCTCGCGTAATGACCACGACGAGAAAATTCGACAAATTAGAACCAATACAGAGGCTTACCGACAATAGTTCTTCCCATGCACCATCCGCGAGTGGAACAGCATAGGGTGATCAGTTGATGGTACCAGACGTATCATCCACCACACATCATTAGGTGGCTTACGAAGTACGATGTAAATGTAGATATCTTAAGAACTCGAGATATCTGAGCGTATTTAGATTCACGTCAATAAAACAGGGACCAAAGACGTGGGTCTGGAAAGACACGTACCAAACGTTGATGGACCAAGAGCGTTGCTTTTATCCACTTCTCTGAGTCAGAATGGATATTCAACTGACCATTAGTGAATATTGCGAAGATTGACTTGCCCGTGATTTATAAACGATGGTTCTTCCTTATACAAAATTTTACATAGATATGCTGCATCACTTTGCACTGTTCATAGTTAACATTTGCAAGATTGTAACCTATTTTGAAAGTCACTGCTATGAAGCTGTAGGTGCAGCGAAATGTTAAGAGGCTGAAATGCGATGGAATATAATGTTCGCAGAACACTCGTTTCATTCATCCCTCTCGTAATTCAGAGATGTCCTCTAGTGACATTTGCATTTTGTGCTGCTGCTGCTAAAATGTTAGCTCCATTTCTTTCATCAGTTGCTCGTCTCTTCCCTTGGCGTATTTTATCCTCCACAATTCCAGTTAGAACTTCTTTTTGCAATATTTGCAAAGACAGACCGTGAGTGCTTAGCATGATCTGAATACTGTTCAGCATACACCCGCACCGCCGTACTAATAGTTTGGCGACATTCACCATTAACGATATCCACTTTTTCGTCTATTGTATACATTGTGAAAGACTCTACAGCTCTACGGGCGAGTTATCAGACTGCTGCATAGCAGAATACAGTCTGATTGCCTTCAAACGCACAGGTACACACAAGAAACGTACCTGAGTTACGTGCTTACTTGTATTGTTACAACAGTGCAGACCCTACTCCTGACAGCGGGACAATGGTTTCAGGCGCTGTTATCTTGAAGCTACTTGGTCGAGTCCCGTGCGTGTTACGTCATTGAAGTTCTCTTAGAAGCTTCTATCAAATGCCACTGAATAAAGTATATAGCTCCATTAGAAAAAAAGCAGAGTCGATGTTGTAACTCAGCGACTGTAAAAGATAAAAATCATTTACGAATGTCAGGAAATTCTGCATGCTGTCGATTGTAACTTGACGAAAAGTGCACCTCGACGTATTTATATATTCTAGATCGTATCTGGGGTGGATTTTCTACGTTTCGGAATGTCGAGCTTCCTGTTTTAGTGGCGCATCCTTCTCCTTCCACCTTGCTTCACTCAACTTCGTGTTATTTGCTGGATCTACCGGCTACTCACAAACCACGTCGCATTTTTTGTTGAGAGTAGATGTGGTCAGGCGTGAGCACCTTTACCTGACTGCAGTGTCGCTAATCAGGAAGTTACGCCCACGTGGGCAGTCCCCAACGAAAGCGACTGAAGCGTATCCTGTATTAAGCGTAGCTTGCATTTTTTAGAATTGGTAGTTTTGGTGGTTCTTTATTCTCTGAAAGTTAACTGTGAAATCTCTATATCGATATACTGGCTGTCCCAGGAGGAACGGTCAACATTCAGGGACGTCACGGGAACGATCATTTGAAGCAAAAAGCTTCATATGGACATATGTCCTTTTCCGAATGGTGTCCGAGACATTTTCTATATTCTTCAGTACATTGTCAGGTTTACACATGTACGTCAGTTAGCAAACATTATAACACGCATTTTACAAAGATTCAATTGAAAAATACGTACTTTTAACACATTCACCTCTAACCATTATCAAACACGTCACATTACAGATGTACAGTTTACGGCAACTGTTCGAATATCCCACCGTCAACTTTTGTGCATTTGTGCACTCTTGGGAGAACATTTTGTGCTCCTTGCCTGAAAGCCTCTGCACGTTCTCTAACGAGGGCAGCGCCGCCCATAATGCTACCGAGTGTTTCATCTCACGTATTCGCCTTTCGTTTGTACACCTCACATTTCACCCAACCGCATAAACAAAAATTTCAGGGTGTAAGGTCTGGCGATCTTGGTGGCCATTAATTGTACTACCACGACCAATTCACCTATTAATGTAAGTGGGATTGGGATGTTCTCTCACACAGATGTTGCAGTTATCTATAATGAAGTACTATCAGAAACAAGTTGCTTAAATACTCAGCCAGATCTTGATGAGAATTCAAAATAGTGCAAAGATTGGCAACATGTTTCTGATATTTCTAAATGTAAAATCTTTCACTTCACAATACGAGAAAACGTAATATCCTATGACTATAATATCAATGAGACACTGTTGTAATCGGCCAGCTCATACAAATACCTGGGTGTTAACATTTTGTAGGGATATGAAATGAATTGATCTCATGGATTCAGTAGTGGGTAAAGCAGGTGGTACACTTCGGTTTATTGATAGAATACTGGGAAAGTGCAATCTCTCTACAAAGGAGATTGCTTACAAGGGAACCTCCCCATCGCACCCCCCCCCCCCCCCCTCAGATTTAGTTATAAATTGACACAGTGGATAGGCCTTGAAAAACTGAACACAGATCAATCGAGAAAACAGGAAGAAGTTGTGTGTAACTATGAAAAAATAAGCAAATTATACAAACTGAGTAGTCCAAGTGTAAGATATGCAACATCAAGGACTGTGTAAGCTGAGGAGCGCCGTGGTCCCGTGGTTAGAGTGAGTAACTCCGGAACGATAGGTCCTTGGTTCGAGTCCTCCCTCGAGCAAAAATTTTACTTACTTTATTTTCGCAAAGTTACGATCTGACCGTTCATTCATTGACGTCTCTGTTCACTGTAATAAGTTTAGTGTCTGTGTTTTGCGACCGCACCGCAAAACCGTGCGATTAGTAGACGAAAGGACGTGCCTCTCCAATAGGAACCGAAAACATTTGATCGCAAATTCATAGGTCAACCGGTTCCTCCACAGGAAAACACGTCTGAAATATTCTATACGACACTGGTGACGGCATGTGCTTCACATTACAGGAATATGTTGTCGACCCACCTAACTTGCACACTTGGCGAATGGGTAAAAAGTTTCTTCTACCTTGCCCGATTTAGGTTTTCTTGTGGATGTGATAATCACTCCCAAAAAAGTGATGAAGACATAAGAGTTTGTCACATAAACTGCAACAAATGAATGCAAGTTTCACAGTCGCACAGTTTTCCCTGTGCTCTGTCAAAACATACGCTTTTAACGTTTTCAAGTTTTTCCGTGTGTAGACCGTCAAATCCTGCATGTGCCCAAGCAAATCTGAACATGTCCTGGAATTTTGGAGAGCGAAGTTGATCATGTCTGAGTGCATGAACTTTGATAATTGTCTGAAAATAAAAAATTAAAACTTTTCATTCGAGGGAGGATTGAACCAGGGACCTTCCATTCCGTAGCTGCTCGCAGTAACCACGGGACCACGGTGCTCATCAGTGTACACGTACCTTGATGTGGCTTATCTTGGACACGGACTACTCAGTTTGTATATTTTGCTTATTTTTTTCATAGTTCCATACAACTTCTTCCTGTTTTCTTGATTGATCTGTGTTCAGTTTTTCATGGCCTATCCCTGTGCCAACTTATAACTAAGTCTGAGGAGGGTGCGATGGGGAGGTTCCCTTGTTAGAAATCGCTTATGCGACTGGTTCTAGAATATTGCTCGTGTGTGTGGGACCCATAACAGATAGGAGTAACAGAGGATATTGAACGTATACGGAGAAGGGCAGCACGAATGGTCTCAGGTTTGTTTGATCCGTGGAAGAGTGTCATCGAAGAAACTGAACTGGAAGACTCTTTGAGACAGACGTGAGCAATCCTGAGAAAGTCTATCAACATAGTTTCAAGGGTCGGCTTTAAATGATTCCTCTAGGAATATACTACAACCTCATACAGATTGCCCAAACAGGTATCGTGAAAACAAGATTAGAATAATTACTGCACGCAGAGAGGCATTCAAACAATCATTCTTCCTGTGCTCCATACGTGAGTGGAACAGGAAGATCCCCTAATAACTGGTACATTGGGACGTACCCTCTGCCATGCACCTCATGGTGGTTTGTAGAGTGTAGATGTAGATGTCGGTGAAATGTGGATGCACTTCGTCATGCTGAACGTACATCACAGTCCACACGTCCAAAGTAGTGTCCTCAAGGTATTCAAAAAACTAATTTGTCCAAAAAAATGCAAGTTATTCTCTTCCGTCAATCCCTTCTAAAATGACTGGTACTATCAACAAATGTACATTAAATGTGTGCTATGTTGTAAAAGATTCGAAGTAGGGCATAAGTCCATATGAAGTTTTTCACTTCAAATGATCCTGTCATATCCTTGAACATTGACCATTCCTCAGCAGACACCCTTTATACGTTATATAAACCTTTCTACTCTCCCATCTTTGGATCTTACCCCAATAATGTGAAATGAATAAATAAAATAAAACAAACATAGAAACAAAAACAGCGACTGGTGGAAATACCGTGGTTTGAGAGACCAAGCACTGTAGAAATTGTGGATTGTACGTGGAGAATGACCATACTGTGTAATGTGACAGTTGAGAATGTAGAAATTAGAAGTATTCGTAATGCCTTCATTACACGTGCAACACTAAAGGAGGGAAAATGTTACATTGCTAGCAAAACATCGTAAAATTTACTACTACCATTTTATTGAAAGGAACATGTAATTTATAGGTTACGCATTAATTAATTACCATTATTATATCTCCACTAGTATGTTACATACCAAATTTTCGCACGGCTTCCCCCGTCGGAGGTTCGAGTCCTCCCTTGGGCATGGGTGTGTGTGTGTGTGTGTGTGTGTGTGTGTGTGTGTGTGTGTGTGTTGTTCTTAGCGTTAAGTTAGTTTGAGTTAGATTAAGTAGTGTATAAGCCTGGGGACCTCAGCAGTTTGGTCCCATAGTACTTATCACAAATTTCCAATTTCCATTCCAAATTAAATACGAAATACACTCCTGGAAATGGAAAAAAGAACACATTGACACCGGTGTGTCAGACCCACCATACTTGCTCCGGACACTGCGAGAGGGCTGTACAAGCAATGATCACACGCACGGCACAGCGGACACACCAGGAACCGCGGTGTTGGCCGTCGAATGGCGCTAGCTGCGCAGCATTTGTGCACCGCCGCCGTCAGTGTCAGCCAGTTTGCCGTGGCATACGGAGCTCCATCGCAGTCTTTAACACTGGTAGCATGCCGCGACAGCGTGGACGTGAACCGTATGTGCAGTTGACGGACTTTAAGCGAGGGCGTATAGTGGGCATGCGGGAGGCCGGGTGGACGTACCGCCGAATTGCTCAACACGTGGGGCGTGAGGTCTCCACAGTACATCGATGTTGTCGCCAGTGGTCGGCGGAAGGTGCACGTGCCCGTCGACCTGGGACCGGACCGCAGCGACGCACGGATGCACGCCAAGACCGTAGGATCCTACGCAGTGCCGTAGGGGACCGCACCGCCACTTCCCAGCAAATTAGGGACACTGTTGCTCCTGGGGTATCGGCGAGGACCATTCGCAACCGTCTCCATGAAGCTGGGCTACGGTCCCGCACACCGTTAGGCCGTCTTCCGCTCACGCCCCAACATCGTGCAGCCCGCCTCCAGTGGTGTCGCGACAGGCGTGAATGGAGGGACGAATGGAGACGTGTCGTCTTCAGCGATGAGAGTCGCTTCTGCCTTGGTGCCAATGATGGTCGTATGCGTGTTTGGCGCCGTGCAGGTGAGCGCCACAATCAGGGATGCATACGACCGAGGCACACAGGGCCAACACCCGGCATCATGGTGTGGGAAGCGATCTCCTACACTGGCCGTACACCACTGGTGATCGTCGAGGGGACACTGAATAGTGCACGGTACATCCAAACCGTCATCGAACCCATCGTTCTACCATTCCTAGACCGGCAAGGGAACTTGCTGTTCCAACAGGACAATGCACGTCCGCATGTATCCCGTGCCACCCAACGTGCTCTAGAAGGTGTAAGTCAACTACCCTGGCCAGCAAGATCTCCGGATCTGTCCCCCATTGAGCATGTTTGGGACTGGATGAAGCGTCGTCTCACGCGGTCTGCACGTCCAGCACGAACGCTGGTCCAACTGAGGTGCCAGGTGGAAATGGCATGGCAAGCCGTTCCACAGGACTACATCCAGCATCTCTACGATCGTCTCCATGGGAGAATAGCAGCCTGCATTGCTGCGAAAGGTGGATATACACTGTACTAGTGCCGACATTGTGCATGCTCTGTTGCCTGTGTCTATGTGCCTGTGGTTCTGTCAGTGTGATCATGTGATGTATCTGACCCCAGGAATGTGTCAATAAAGTTTCCCCTTCCTGGGACAATGAATTCACGGTGTTCTTATTTCAATTTCCAGGAGTGTATATTGTTTTATACCCTACTGAATCTAAATGTTACGAGGGTTAATAATACAGGGTTAATGCATACGATAAAATTTTAAATCTCGGAAGAGTGGTGCGTCTGCAGATGATATATACAAGCGAAGTATTGGTTGGTTCGCCACAGCAATGAACATTTTCGCCCTCGAGTTTACTAAGCGTTTTTGTTACCCATGTTTTCTTCCTGCGCGAGACCCTTTCTTTTGCTTGTATTTAACTCTAGCCTCAGGTCTGATGCCGTGACCAACATTGTTTACATTCAATACCCGCCCACAGTGAGCTCAGGAACAAACTGGAGAGATTACCCCACGAAGTAAAGCCATGATGACATAGAACGTCACAGCCGCCATGATGACACATGAACTAAGGTAGGGCAAGCTATCAAACGGTTCTGCTAAACACAGAACCTGAATTTACTGTATATACCGTCTGCAAGGCCATTTATATACAACATGAATAGCAAGGGTCCCGATACCCTTCTTTGGGGCACACACGAATTTAGTTTTACATTTGACAAGACTCTCCGTCCAGGATAACATCCTGTGTCCTCCCTACCAAAAAGTCCTCAATCCAGTCACAAACTTCATTTGATACCCCATACGATCATACTTTTGACAATAAGCGTAGGTGTGGTACTAAGTCAACTGCTTTTCGGAAATCAAGAAATACAGCATCTACCTGTCTGCCTTGATCCAAAGGTTTCATGATGTCATGTGAGGAAAGTGTGAGTTGAGTTTCACACGATCGATGTTTTCATAATCCATGTGGTCGGCATTGAGTAGGTCATTCTGTTCAAGATACCTAGTTATGTTTAGCTCAGAAAATCTTCTAAAATTCTATAACAAATCGATGTCAAGGATACTGGACGGTAGTTTTGTTGAATCACTTCTACTACCCTTCTTGTAGATGGTTTTGACCTGTGCCTTTTTCCAAGAACTGAGCACCAATTTTGTTCGAGGGATCTACGATAGATTATAGGTAGAAAAGGGGCCAACTCAGCTGCAAATTCAGTATAGAATCTGGCAGGGGGGTGGGGGGTAATTACTCCATTTATCTTTTCAGTGTTACGAGGATTAAATTGGGGCAATTCTCCTAGGTTTTCCTGTATAAAGGAACATTTGAAAACGTAATTAAGCATTTCAGCTTTTGCTTTGCTATCCTCAAATTCAGTTCCTTTCTCACTCATTGCCGGCCGCTATGGACGAGCTGTTCTAGGAGCTTCAGTCCGGAACCACGCGGCTGCTACGGTCGCAGGTTCGAATCCTGCCTCGGGCATGGATGTGTGTGATGTCCTTAGTTTAGTTAAGTTTAAGTAGTTCTAAGTCTAGGGACTGATGACCTCAGATGTTAAATCCCATAGTGCTTGGAGCCATTTGAATCTTATTCACTAGGGACTGGACAATAACTTTGCCACCACTTTACGTACGGTCAGAATTTCTTTGGTTTCTGTCAAAAATCACTTGACAATATTCTGTTACGGTAGTCACTGAAGGCATGACGCATTGCTCTCTTGACAGCCAAACGCGTTTCATTCTGCCTCTCTCTATCTATAACCATACGCTCTGTTTTACATCTATTTTGCAGTAGTTTCTGTTTCTTTAGAAGTTTCTTTACAGGGACTGTATACCATGTAGGTTCTCTTCCATTATGGACTCCTCTACTGGGTACATACCTATCTAGTGCAGGAACTACTCTCTTAAGCTTGAGCCATAGCTCCTCTACGCGCTCCTGCCCTGTGCTGGAAGTTTTAAGTTCCTTACTGGGATATGGCACTGCATTTTGGTAATCATTTTTGTCGAAACTGCGTCTGGGTCACTGATACCAGTTTCGAAGTTGACATCCTCAAAGAGGTCAGATCTGTTTCTTGCCACTAAATCCAATATATTTATATCATGAGTGGGGTTCCTAAGTATCTGTTCTAGGTAGTTTTCTGAGAAGGCATTTAATAAATATTCACTAAATATTCACAGGATGTCTTATCACGCCCACCACTGGCAAAGCTGTAATTTTCCCAATTAATTGTTGGATGATTAAAGTCTACACCGATGATTACATAACTCTCCAAATTAATTCTCGGATGGTTAAAGTCTCCACCGATGATTAAATTATGACAGGGAACGTACGTACAAGAGAAGTGAGGTTATCTCTTTAAGTTTTTGGTTACATCAAGAGGTGAGTCTGGTGGGCGATAGAAGGATCCAGTTGTCATTTTATGCCAACCCTTGATACTGAGAATTGCCCAAACAATCTCACATGCAGCTTCAGTTTCTATCTCGATGGATTTGAACTTCTTGCCTACTGCAACAAATATACCCTTCCATTTCCCGCGAAACCAATATGAATCGCCAACCCCCGACCCCATTTCTTTCCCAGGTCTATGGTTCACTTTGTGTAGTAACACCTAGTAAATGGAGACGCTCTTCAAGGTGTGTTTCGTTTCTACATCCTTTTACACGAGTACGAGACTTCTATTTAGGTGAAAATAAATTTGTTAGGGATGTGTTTTGACGTGCACTGCACCGACAAATTGTTAATAATGGCCACGGCAAACACTGAAAGTCACCTATTGTTGGCGAAAGTTTCTTCATTTCCTCTTTGCGGTATGTCTTTACACATCTGCAATACTGAAGGCTACCTTCCTGTGCTTTGCGGCTCTAACAGTATCTTTTAACCACAGGAATGGCGTAAACTTCCTGTTTGCTGTGCAACTTGCATCATTAACCACAGGGATAGCTTGTAGTTTCTGGTCAGTGAACTGTACGGCATTATTCTAGAAAAAAATTCCGAGCCTCTTTTCTGCTTCTGTGCTTTAGTAGTAATCCGTCCTTCACATAGGACATAAAAAAAAAAAAAAAACGGGACGCCATGTATTGTTCGGGACACGAGGGTAACAACTTCCGCCTGTGAAGCGTTTCAGTTTCCCCATTCTTTTCAGTTCATCCCTATTGGACTAGAGCAGAGATGCGAAATCTCCAACACTCCTGTCCTCAGTTCCAAATGAACTTGATAAACATACGACATATTGCCTAGGAAACAAAATACTATGAGGTTAACAACACATTTCAAAAACCTTCTTAAGGACTTTGCTTTTTCTTCTTCTTCTGTCTTTCATTGATTAGGACTATCGACTGATTCTGCCCTCAGTTCCAACTTTTAACTGGCCGACCTGTGCCTGTCTTTCTTGTGGTTTTGTATTATAAGGCTAGCTTTGGAGTCTTCGTTTCTTCTATTTCTTCAAGATGTTCGTTCGAGTTTTATTGACAATCTTCTATTTCGTAATTTACTGCAAAAATATTCAGTTCTTGTCTAATGTTTTCGTTAGGAAAGCTTCTCGTAAAAATTTCATTTCAGCCACCTGGTCACGTCTAGACTCTTTCCTCTTTATAACCGATACTTCACAACCATGTAACAGAACACAAGTAGTGGGGCTACAGGGATGCCACCCCACTCTCCATAGTTGCCAGATGTATCCAAGATGGCAGCGATGACGTCATCCAAGATGGCGGCATGTAGACTTGGCAACAGTGCATGATGTCATCCAAGATGGCTGATTTTTTAGGGAAGATAGGTCAATTGGACTACCTCCACTAACCTAACCCCTCTCCCCTCCCCATAAAATGGTGGGAAGTTCAAATTCCATCAGGACAATGCAAAACAATTCTACTAACCTAAGAAAATGGTGGAAAAATGGGTCACTTGGACTACCTCCACTAACCTAAGTCATCTGATGGCCAACTCTTCCTAGGGATTGGTGGGGAAAGGACCCAGCCTGTACTGCCTGCTGGAGAGAGGAAGGAGTGCACTTTATTTATTTTGGAACAATTTATTTAGGGATGGATTTTGAGAGATAGTATATTTATTACACTGATACAAAACACACACTCTGACATGCCTGGGGTCATGCCACACAGCCTACAGACCTGCAAACTACTCCAAAATAACCCATGTATAATGCTCTGCAGATGCACTTAATAACTGTGAACTGTCGAAATAATGCATTACACAGCCCACAGAACTGCAAAACACTCATAAATAATGAAATACATTTATGTCTAGAGAGCCAAACAACTCGTAAATCGTCGAAATAATAATAATCCATCTAAAAGACTCTGCAAACATGTTTGCTAATCGTCAGCTCTCGAAATCATGCATCAGTCTTTATTTAAACAATTTGAGGCACTACTGCCATCCAGTGTATTCACCATGAGGTCCAGAGTCCAACTGACCTAGTACACAGTACCACCACCAGAGTGCGGTGTCGTCCATTCCGTGGCGTAATGCAAGATGGCGGCCATGGTGTCAGCTGATGACACAGGTACCATTATCCAAGATGGAGGATTTTGGTGGGAAAAAGTGTGTTCACCACGAGGTCTGGACCTGGTACACAGTACTGTCACCAAAGTGCACTGTCATCTGTTCCATGACTTAACCCAAGATGGTGGGGGAAAATGGGGGGAAACAGTGTGGTGACCACGAGGTCTGGACCTAGTACACAGTACTGTCACCAGAGGGTGCTGTCATCCGTTCCATGACATAACCCAAGATGACTGTCTGGAGGGTAAAATGACTCAGCCTGTGCAGGCCTGCTGGGAAGGGGAAGGAGTGTACTCTAGTTATTTTGGAACAATTTATTTAGGGATGGATTTGAGATAGTATATTTATCACACTGATACAACACACCTGCTCTGACATGCTTGGGGTCATGCCACACAGTCCACAGACCTGTAAACTACTCCTAAATAATGCTCTGCAGACAGGCAAACAACTCCTAAATTATCGAAATAATTTCAGTAGACAGCACACAGACATGTAGACTCCTCCTAAATAATGCAGTATGCTGACGTGCAGACACGAAATCAACTCGTAAACTGTCCAAATAATGCATAGCACAGCCTACCAAACTGCTCGCAAAATAATGCAACAGACGCGCAAACAACGTGCACAGCACAGGCACTGCCCGCCACCCTCTGTCCACTGGACTGCACAGGAGGCTGCCGCACATGCCGCCAGAAGTCAGGATGCACTGGCAACCCCCCCCCGACACCCCCCCGACACCCCCCGACCCCCGCTTTCCCCCCCCCCCCCGCAAAGTGACCCAGAGGTGGCCTATCAGGTCCCTCAAGCATGAGGTGGCGGCATCCCTTTCATGTGAGACACCTGAGAAATTCCCCTCAAAATACGTGATCACCTAGGCACTGTTGCTGACACGACCGGACTTGGGAAAAGACCTATTTGCAGAGCACGGATGATCCAAGGGCGCGTGCGCAATGACACCACGGTGGTTCGCAGGAGAGCTTCTGTAAAGTTTGGAAGGTAGGAGACGAGGTACTGGCAGAAGTAAAGCTGTGAGTACGGGGCGTGACTCGTGCTTCGGTAGCTCAGTTGGTAGAGCACTTGCCCACGAAAGGCAAAGGTCCCGAGTTCGAGTCTCGGTCGGGCACACAGTTTTAATCTGCCAGGAAGTTTCATATCAGCGCACACTCCGCTGCAGAGTGAAAATCTCATTCTGGAAACACCACGGTGAGCCACCTCCGGACGCAAACCAGCAAGAGCCATGTCAACGGCATGTCAAAGTCACCTCTACAGTTAAAGTTCTTCAAGTTTTATACTGATGTCACATGTCTGTCTAAATAAGAGCCCAGTCATCCTCCATTCCAGAATAGCACAGGCTGCTTTCTCCCTACGATTCTAACAGGTCATGCGTGATGTGTGGCTGGTGCATAAAAGCATGTAGCTACATACCATCGCAAGGGCATCTAGCTATGTTCTCAATGTTACACTGAAGCCACATGGCTATCTACGAGGGCCGTTCAGAAAGTAACCTCCGGTTGATTTAAAAAAATACACCAAGTTAAATAAAAATATTTTAATATATACATCTTACAACTACATCTTTGCACTATTTTTCTACGTAGTCTCCATAGCGATTGAGGCACTTATCGTATCTCTTCACAAGCTTTGAAATTCCTTCTGCATAAAAATCACCCGCTTGTGCCTGGAGCCAGCCTGTGACCGCATCTTTGAGCTCTTCGTCGTCATCAAACCGCTGTGACCCGAGCCATTTCTTCAAATGCATGAAGAGGTGATAATCATTGGCGCCAGGTCTGGGCTGTAAGGTGGATGGTTGATAACGTCCCACTTGAAGGACTCAAGAAGGACCGTTGTTCTGCGAGCAGAGTGAGGACGGGCGTTATCGTGCAAAAAAACGATACCGGAAGTCAGCATACCACGGCGTTTGTTCTGTATAGCCCGTCGTAACTTTTTTATTGTTTCACAGTACACGTCTTGATTAATGGTCGTACCACGTTCCATGAATTCAACCAACAACACCCCTTTGGCATCCCAAAACACCGTTGCCATCAGTTTTCTGGCAGAAAAATCTTCCGAGGCTTTTCTTGGTTTGATAGGCGAATTTGAATGTGCCCACATCTTTGATTGTTCTTTTGTCTCAGGGTTCACGTACTTAATCCAGGTTTCGTCACCGGTCACGATTCTGTTTAACAATGGTTCTCCTTCATCCTCATAACGTGACAGAAAGTCTAATGCAGAGGCCATTCTTTGAGTTTTGTGGTGGTCGGTAAGAATTTTGGGCACACATCGTGCACAGAACTTACGGTAACCCAATCTTGCTGTCACTATCTCGTACAAGAGAGTCTTAGAAATCTGTGGAAAACCAGTAGACAACTCCGACATTGAGAAACGTCGATTTTCACGAACTTTTGCATCAACTGTCTGAACGAGTTCGTCAGTCACCAATGATGGTCTACCACTCCTCTCTTCATCATGAACGTTTTCTCGTCCACTTTTAAATAAACGTACCCATTCACGGACAACTCCTTCACTCATAACTCTTGGTCCATACAAGGCACAAAGCTCACGATGAATAGCTGCTGCAGAATATCCTTTGGCTGTAAAAAACCTTATGACAGCACGCACTTCACATTTGGCGGGGTTTTCTATTGCAGCACACATTTCAAACTGCCACAAAAACTAAACTAGCGCAGGTACGACGTTCACTCGACCACGGCTTGATGCCGACTGACCTGTTGAGTGCGTGAACGCACAGATGGCGTCGCTACTCCCCCCACAACCCGCACTGTGACCAATCGGAGGTTACTTTCTGAATCGCCCTCGTAAAACAAGAACCAAGTCGAACTCTCGGAAATTGTATAGTGCCCCAGCAATGCTGAACGAGGACTTATGTAGGAGCTTCCATGATGTCTCAGCTTGTATGCACGGAAATTCTCGCCTGTTTACGAAAATAGCGCAGAATAACATTGAGTGCATTCTTCCTCACGATCCTAACGTGGCACCCCACCCGTCACGTGTACCCTTCCTCCTTTCAACAAACACAAACGTTCTCACTGCTGTGTAGAGACTCCTATACCCCAGCACAAAGGATGTCTTGTGATTGAATTTTGCATTTTGATTGGTTCTTATCGAATTTACCTGCTGAATAAGGACATCTCACACATCCATGCCCGAGGCAGGATTCGAACCTGCGACCGGAGCGGTCGCTCGGTTCCAGACTGTAGCGCCCAGAACCGCACGGCCACTCCGGCCGGCAATATATTCATGCCGCCAGTGTGGAAGCACCGTCTGCCTTTGTTTTTTCTTTCTGCAGACGAGGCTTTCAGCGGTAAATTAAACTATTTTACACAGACCGCAATATTGCACCGACAATTAAACCTTGCAAAGTCCCCCTACATATCGTCAATAGTAAAAAATTCTTACTCAAAAAAATGGTTCATATGGCTCTGAGCACTATGGGACTCAACTTCTGAGGTCATCAGTCCCCTAGAACTTAGAACTACTTAAACCTAACTAACCTAGGGACATCACACACACCCATGCCCGAGGCAGGATTCGAACCTGCGACCGTAGCAGCAGCGCGGTTCCGGACTGGAGCGCCTAGAACCGCACGGCCACCGCGGCCGGCAGCGTGTTGTAACTGGCTGGGCTAAGTGGAGGGGGGTTTAGCTTCAAAGCGCTCTTTGTCTCATTCGGGTGCAAGCTGCCGGAGAGTCAGGACGTGCGTTTCCGTCAACCCTGTTTTGAGTTTATGTAACACGGCACAATGGATCATTCTGTAGAGCAACGGTACGCTATCAAATTTTGCGTTAAACTTGTGAAGTCCGCCACCGAAACGTTTCCATGACTTCAGCATGCCTTTGGGACTGATTGCTTGTCCAAATCACAAGTCTTCCGATGGCACTAGTCGTTCATGGGGGGCCGAGAGGAGATCACCGACGAACCTCGCAGTGGACGGCCATCAACCACAAGAGTCGACGAAAATGTGACACGTGTGCGTGATTGTTTGATCTCTGACAGACGTCTGAGCCTTCAATTGATAGCACAAATTCTAAACACGTCAAAAACAACCGTTTTCCGCATTGCGACGGAAGATTTGAACATGAGAAGGGTGTGTGCCAAACTCGTCTCAAAAGTGTTGACCGACAAACACAAGCACATGCGAGTGCTTCGGCGCCGAAAAATGTTGAAAATGTGTAAAAATTATCCTAATTTTTTAAACTCAGTTATCACTGGTGATGAGTGGTTGATTTTTGAGTACGACCCTGAGACAAAAAGGCAGAGTTCAGAGTGGCACACCCCATCGTCGCCCTGTCCCAAGAAGGCACGCAGGAGCAAGTCCAGGATCAAAACCATGCTCATTGTCTTCTTTGACGTCAGAGGCATTGTCCACCACGAAGTCGTACCTACTGGGACTACAGTGAACTCAGCTTTCTACTTGGAAGTGCTCAAAAGACTGAAAAGGAGGGTCTCACACTGCCGAAGCGACATCAAGGACATGTGGGAAGTTCACCATGACAACGCGCTGAGTCACAGCGCCTTCATTGTCAACGACTTCCTGGCCAGGACCAAGACCCCTTTGGTTCCCCAGCCTCCCTACAGTCCTGACCTGGCTCCCACTGACTTTTTTTGTTTCCTCGGTTAAGAGGAGTCATGAAAGGAAAACATTGGGACACAATTAAAAGCATCCAGGCGCACGTTACATCAGCTCTAAAGGACATTCCGGAAAAGGCATTCCAGGATGCCTTCCAGGCATGGAAACACCACCTCCAGAAGTGTATCGACGCAAGAGGGTGCTATTTTGAAAATTTTTGATTATTTGTACGAATATATTCAATGGTTCAAATGGCTCTGAGCATGCGACTTAACTTCTGAGGTCATCAGTCACCCAGAACTTAGAACTAATTAAACCTAACTAACATAAGGC
This sequence comes from Schistocerca nitens, assembly GCF_023898315.1. Classification (NCBI taxonomy): domain Eukaryota; kingdom Metazoa; phylum Arthropoda; class Insecta; order Orthoptera; family Acrididae; genus Schistocerca; species Schistocerca nitens. The sequence continues at coordinate 300,789,589 of NC_064615.1, read as the reverse complement.
CATCACACACATCCATGCCCGAGGCAGGATTCGAACCTGCGACCGGAGCGGTCGCTCGGTTCCAGACTGTAGCGCCCAGAACCGCACGGCCACTCCGGCCGGCAATATATTCAATAAATGACTTTTTATGAATTTGGTCACATTACTTATGGAACGCACCTTGTATTAGAGCGCGAAACCAACCTCCAACCCAGCAATATATCATCGTGTACTGTGTTGATGTAGTAAACATACAATTGCTTGTGCCATACAAAATCAGAATTCGTCCCTGCAAGCATTAGAGCTTACAGGATCAGTGATGAACACAACCTGCAACCTGAACTACAGAATCTCACGTCCATTTTCGGTGCTAATGGCTACGACATGAGGACGATACACAAAACCATGGCGCCGAAGGAGGAGGGCAACAGGGAAATGCAGAACGAAGCACAGAACACCGTCGTGCTACCATATGTACATGGGGTTACTGAACGTCTGGGCAAAATTCTCCGTCGGGCAGGCATTAAGCCGATTTTTCGTAGCAACAACAAAATAAAAGATATTCTGGGCTCGACGGAAGATACAATTGACAAGTTTCATGCCGCCGGATTTTTTGAAATCGAGAGCAAATGTGGTCTGGCGTATGTAGGTGAGACTGGGCGTCCAATAAGCACAAGGTTAACTGAACACGAGAGATATATCCGCCTCAAACAAAACAAGAAATCAGCGGTGGCAAAACATCAGGAACAGTGCAGGATGTAGATCGAATTTCGAGGGACCTGCGTACTGGCAAAACAGCCGTTTAGTTTGAGGAGGAAGATTAGAGAGGCTATATAAATAGCCACTGTTTTCAATTCGGTTTTAATTGTTCTTCGTAGTGATTCTAACTGAGATCCCAAATTTAATATTGCACCCAACAACTGCTGCATATCTTCTGTCGTTAATCTCGTATTCTGAAAATTTTTTGATTGTGAAAAATTTTGAACTAGTTCTGGACTATTTTCCCTGCTTATTAAATTGTTTTCAACTCCATTATTCATCATCCTGTTCTCCTGTGTTGGCGAGTTCGCCATGTTAACGATTTCGTTATTCTGACTATTCATCATTTTTGCCTGTTTCGTCGATCGCGTAATCATTTACAAAACATACAAAACTCGTCACTATATGAAAATTACACACAATGACACTTTATCTCCAACAATACCATTCACACGAAATGTTTCCCTCAAACACGGTTAACGAACAATTGAAATAATTGCACTAAATTGTCAAACCCGTATACAAGATAACAAAATTAAATTCTGAAAAAAAAATACCATTAGAAGAATGACAATTACCAAATCTACACATGCAATATAGACTACAATTACTAAACTACAAATTACTACAACAATCCTACTGTCTACTATTTCTACAATCAGAAGATTCCAAGGGACGATCCGAAGCAGCGGTCGCCACGTGCATGGGGGCTTAATTAAAATAAAATGAAAATAATTTTAATTTTTGGTAGCTGTTTGTCCGATTACGAAGTCTCGTAACGGTTGGCCCTGACTAGTATTATTACGCAATCTGACTGCATAGAACAACAACAAAGAATGAAATGGAAATTTTCATTAACACAATTAATTAATTAAGTCCCCAGCAACTATAAAACCTACGAAACCAAAGCACAAGTGTAACTGTTCTGTGTGCGGAAGTATGACTCAACGTATGCATCTGGCACGGTTCTTCTTCAACAACACAAGAAATTTTAAATATCATTTATACTGAATTAATTAAAGAAAATAGAAATACCATAATTACTCAAGAAAACCAGAATTACACTCTAATACAAGAACACAAGCCAGATGCTTTGTTGACTGAACCTGTAATGACGCATTATTTAAAACATGGAAATAATGAAAAATAAATCAAGTTTCGTTACCTTCATATATTGACCAAAATCACTCTAATCATTACAATATATCTCCACACCGACTCGCTATTACCACATCTCAACAAGAACTTTTCAGTATCACATCTCAGCAAGCACTCCCTACTAGCACATCTCAACAAACACTCTCTGCTACGAGTTCTTAACAAGCACTGACTACCACGAGCTCTCCCCAAGCACTGACCACTACGACATCTCAATAATCACTGCCAGTGGAGGCGGCAGAACAATGCTCTCTAGCGCGATCTCTGGCGCTGTGGCTCAGTGTAGCCACCTTTCAACTTTCAGGAAACATTCCTCACACACAAAGAAAGAAAATATGTTATGTGGACATGTGTCCGGAAACGCTTACTTTCCATGTTAGAGATCATTTTATTACTTCTCTTCAAATCACATTAATCATGGAATGGAAACACACAGCAACAGAACGTACCAGCGTGACTTCAAACACTTTGTTACAGGAAATGTTCAACATGTCCTCCGTTAGCGAGGATACATGCATCCACCCTCCGTCGCATGGAATCCCTGATGCGCTGTTGCGCTGATGCAGCCCTGGAGAATGGCGTATTGTATCACAGCCGTCCACAATACGAGCACGAAAGTCTCTACATTTGGTACCAGGGTTGCGTAGACAAGAGCTTTCAAATGCCCCCATAAATGAAAGTCAAGAGGGTTGAGGGCAGGAGAGCGTGCAGGCCATGGAATTGGTCCGCCTCTACTGATCCATCAGTCACCGAATCTGTTGTTGAGAAGCGTACGAACACTTCGACTGAAATGTGCAGGAGCTCCATCGTGCATGAACCTCACGTTGTGTCGTACTTGTAAAGGCACATGTTCTAGCAGCACAGGTAGAGTATCCCGTATGAAATCATGGCGGTGAATCGAGGAAGTACAGTACATACTGACGAAACTAAAATGAGCTCTAAAATGGAAATTAAGCGTTTCCGGACACATGTCCACATAACATCTTTTCTTTATTTGTGTGTGAGGAATGTTTCCTGAAAGTTTGGCCGTACCTTTTAGTAACACACTGTATAAGTATCCAAACTAGTGCTCATTCAGCCCCCCCCTACCCCTTATGAGTCCTCTCCCTCCGTCGGTTCCTCCCCCCCTTTCGATTTTTCTCTCCTCCCCCCTTTTCCCCCCTCATCTGTCTAGCCCTCCCTCCCCCCCCCCCGCCCCCATCGGCCCTTGGCTGTGGTGTGTCATCTTTGTGCCACTGATTGTTCAGTGTTGTGCGTCTTTTCCGAAGTGTTGCAGACGGACATGATACTGTCGCTGGGTGTGATAATTTATATCTCTTGCGAACAGAAACCAGACTGTCGCCGTGGTTTTTAATTGTCTGTCTACTATTTTACCTGCCTGCTTCCTGTGTATTTTATCAGCATCGCCCACCCTTTGTTTTATTTTTTAACTTGATACAATTTTCCGCCGTTTTACAATTTAAGTCACCGTTTTATCGCCTGCTTTTATTGTTTCTATCTTCATATGTTTTAAAAATTCTGTAGGCTGAAGAGCAGCATACTACGCTGCTGCCAGCCCCCACCCCCTCGGGGGAAATCGAAATTCAATAAAGGAAAAAAAAAAAAAGAATACTGATTCAGCAGTTAGCAATACACCCTGAGGAAGGCGCCTTGCAACAGTCGCCGAAAGGTCGGAATTTTACAGACTACAATGCGACCTCAAACCCAGAATTAATGTACAATGTTTCATATTAGATTTTGTGGAGGAAAAACTTTATTTTGAATACAGTTTTAAACTGAAGCATTCAGTCTTAGCATATCCCGTTTTCAGTACCTCATCCTCTTCCGTGTCGCGTTGTTTAAATCAAATGAGTATTTTCCATTTTCAATCAGAGTTAGAAAAATATTAATGTGCAAGAATCAGAAAAGTATCAGTGTTTGTGACGTCTTTAATGTGGGCAGCACTGCACAGTGCTACATCTACATCTACATCTACATTTATACTCCGCAAGCCACCCAACGGTGTGTGGCGTAGGGCACTTTACGTGCCACTGTCATTACCTCCCTTTTCTGTTCCAGTCGCGTATGGTTCGCGGGAAGAACGACTGTCTGAAAGCCTCCGTGCGCGCTCTAATCTCTCTAATTTTACATTCGTGATCTCCTCGGGAGTTATAAGTAGGGGGAAGCAATATATTCGATACCTCATCCAAAAACGCACCCTCTCGAAACCTGGCGAGCAAGCTACACCGCGATGCAGAGCGCCTCTCTTGCAGAGTCTGCCACTTGAGTGTATTAAACATCTCCGTAACGCTATCACGGTTACCAAATAACCCTGTGACGAAACGCGCCGCTCTTCTTTGGATCTTCTCTATCTCCTCCGTCAATCCGATCTTGTACGGATCCCACACTGATGAGCAATACTCAAGTATAGGTCGAACGAGTGTTTTGTAAGCCACCTCCTTTGTTGATGGACTACATTTTCTAAGCACTCTCCCAATGAATCTCAACCTGGTACCCGCCTTACCAACAATTAATTTTATATGATCATTCCACTTCAAATCGTTCCGCACGCATACTCCCAGATATTTTACAGAAGTAACTGCTACCAGTGTTTGTTCCGCTATCATATAATCATACAATAAAGGATCCTTCTTTCTGTGTATTCGCAATACATTACATTTGTCTGTGTTAAGGGACAGTTGCCACTCCCTGCACTAAGTGCCTATCCGCTGCAGATCTTCCTGCATTTCGCTACAATTTTCTAACGCTGCAACTTCTCTGTATACTACAGCATCATCCGCGAAAAGCCGCATGGAACTTCCGACACTATCTACTAGGTCATTTATATATATTGTGAAAAGCGATGGTCCCATAACACTCCCCTGTGGCACACCAGAGGTTACTTTAACGTCTGTAGACGTCTCTCCATTGATAACAACATGCTGTGTTCTATTTGCTAAAAACTCTTCAATCCAGCCACACAGCTGGTCTGATATTCCGTAGGCTCTTACTTTGTTTATCAGGCGACAGTGCGGAACTGTATCGAACGCCTTCCGGAAGTCAAGAAAAATAGCATCTACCTGGGAGCCAGTATCTAATACTTTCTGGGTCTCGTGAACAAATAAAGCGAGTTGGGTCTCACACGATCACTGTTTACGGAATCCATGTTGATTCCTACAGAGTAGATTCTGGGTTTCCTAAAACGACATGATACTCGAGCGAAAAACATGTTCTAAAATTCTACAACAGATCGACGTCAGAGATATAGGTCTATAGTTTTGCGCATCTGCTCGACGACCCTTCTTGAAGACTGGGACTACCTGTGCTCTTTTCCAATCATTTGGAACCCTCCGTTCCTCTAGAGACTTGCGGTACACGGCTGTTACAAGGGGGGCAAGTTCTTTCGGGTACTCTGTGTAGAGTCGAATTGGTATCCCGTCAGGTCCAGTGGACTTTCCTCTGTTGAGTGATTCCAGTTGCTTTTCTATTCCTTGGACACTTATTTCTATGTCAGCCATTTTTTCGTTTGTGCGAGGATTTAGAGAAGGAACTGCAGTGCGGTCTTCCTCTGTGAAACAGCTTTGGAAAAAGGTGTTTAGTATTTCAGCTTTACGAGTGTCATCCTCTGTTTCAATGCCATCATCATCCCGGAGTGTCTGGATATGCTGTTTCGAGCCACTTACTGATTTAACGTAAGACCAGAACTTCCTAGGATTTTCTGTCAAGTCGGTACATAGAATTTTACTTTCGAATTCACTGAACGCTTCACGCATAGCCCTCCTTACGCTAACTTTGACATCGTTTAGCTTCTGTTTGTCTGAGAGGTTTTGGCTGCGTTTAAACTTGGAGTGAAGCTCTCTTTGCTTTCGCAGTAGTTTCCTAACTTTGTTGTTGTACCACGGTGGGTTTTTCCCGTCCCTCACAGTTTTACTCGGCACGTACCTGTCTAAAACGCATTTTACAATTGCCTTGAACTTTTTCCATAAACACTCAACATTGTCAGTGTCGGAACAGAAATTTTCGTTTTGATCTGTTAGGTAGCCTGAAATCTGCCTTCTATTACTCTTGCTAAACAGATAAACCTTCCTCCCTTTTTTTGTATTCCTATTAACTTCCATATTCAGGGATGCTGAAACGGCCTTATGACCACTGATTCCCTGTTCTGCACATACAGAGTCGAAAAGTTCAGGTCTGTTTGTTATCAGTAGGTCCAAGATGATATCTCCACGAGTCGGTTCTCTGTTTAATTGCTCGAGGTAATTTTCGGATAGTGCACTCAGTATAATGTCACTCGATGCTCTGTCCCTACCATCCGTCCTAAACATCTGAGTGTCCCAGTCTATATCTGGTAAATTGGAATCTCCACCTAAGACTATAACATGCTGAGAAAATTTATGTGAAATGTATTCCAAATTTTCTCTATGTTGTTCTGCCACTAACGCTGCTGAGTCGGGAGGTCGGTAAAAGGAGCCAATTATGAACCTAGCTCGGTTGTTGAGTGTAACCTCCACCCATAATAATTCACAGGAACTATCCACTTCTACTTCACTACAGGATAAACTATTACTAACAGCAACGAACACCCCACCACCGGTTGCATGCAATCTATCCTTTCTAAACACCGTCTGTACCTTTGTAAAAATTTCGGAAGAATTTATCTCTGGCTTCAGCCAGCTTTCTGTACCTATAACGATTTCAGCTTCAGTGCTTTCTATCAGCGCTTGAAGTTCCGGTACTTTACCAACGCAGCTTCGACAGTTGACAATTACAATACCGATTGCTGCTTGGTCCCCGCATGTCCTGACTTTGCCCCGCACCCGTTGAGGCTGTTGCCCTTTCTGTACTTGCCCAAGGCCATCTAACCTAAAAAACCGCCCAGCCCACGCCACACAACCCCTGCTACCCGTGTAGCCGCTTGTTGCGTGTAGTGGACTCCTGACCTATCCAGCGGAACCCGAAACCCCAGCACCCTATGGCGCAAGTCGAGGAATCTGCAGCCCACATGGTCGCAGATCCGTCTTAGCCTCTGATTCAGACCCTCCACTCGGCTCTGTACCAAAGGTCCGCAGTCAGTCCTGTCGACGATGCTGCAGATGGTGAGCTCTGCTTTCATCCCGCTAGCGAGACTGGCAGTCTTCACCAAATCAGATAGCCGCTGGAAGCCAGAGAGGATTTCCTCCGATCCATAGCGACACACATCATTAGTGCCGACATGAGCGACCACCTGCAGATGGGTGCACCCTGTACCCTTCATGGCATCCGGAAGGACCCTTTCCACATCTGGAATGACTCCCCCCGGTATGCACACGGAGTGCACATTGGGTTTCTTCCCCTCTCTTGCTGCCATTTCCCTAAGGGGCTCCATTACGCGCCTGACGTTGGAGCTCCCAACTACCAGTAAGCACACCCTCTGCGACCGCCCGGATCTTGCAGACTGAGGGGCAACCTCTGGAACAGGACAAGCAGCCATGTCAGGCCGAAGATCAGTATCAGCCTGAGACAGAGCCTGAAACCGGTTCGTCAGACAAACGGGAGAGGCCTTCCGTTCAGCCCTCCGGAATGTCTTTCGCCCCCTACCACACCTTGAGACGACCTCCCACTCTACCACAGGTGAGGGATCAGCCTCAATGCGGGCAGTATTCCGGGCAACTACAGTCGTAGTCCGATCGGGGGATGCGTGGGACGAGCTGGCCGTCCCCGACAAACCCCCATCCGGACCCACACAGTGATGCCCATTGGCAACAGCCTCAAGCTGTGTGACCGAAGCCAACACTGCCTGAAGCTGGGAGCGAAGGGATGCCAATTCAGCCTGCATCCGAACACAGCAGTTGCAGTCCCTATCCATGCTAAAAACTGTTGTGCAAAGAACTTCTGAACTAATCTACAGAGAGCGCAAACAAATCGACAAAATTTAAACGGTTATTAAAATACAAGATTGCCTAGTAAATGCAGTAATGCTGCTACGTGCGCACTGCTGACACACTGCTCGGCGGCGGAAGGAGACTACGCGATTTTACACTATTCAGGTACTAAAACGCGATGCTACAACTCTCAAATACTATAATACGCCCGAAATTTATGAATTAAACAATGCTAGTACCAAAAACACGCAAAGAAATTGAGAATTAAACTATGTAACAAATGAGTGAGCTAGGAGTATACGACTTGCTGCTGCAGCTGCTTATCCAACGGCGGCAGGGAGCACACTGACTGTGACCAACCGACACTGGCCGTTCAAAACAAAAACAGAAGGCAAACGACTACGCGAATTTACACTATTCAGGTACTAAAACGCGATGCTACAGCTCTCAAATACTATAATACGCCCGAAATTTATGAAAAACAATGCAAGTACCAAAAACACGCAAAGAAATTAAGAATTAAACTATGTAACAAATGAGTGGGCTACGAGTATACGACTTGCTGCTGCAGCTGCTTGTCCAACGGCGGCGGGGAGCACACTGAGCCAATATCTAAAATTATCACTCAACATTTGCAAGGTTATTCATTTATCAACTAATTACTGACATTATTGTATGAAGCTATTCTATGGCTGGCATTGCACTTCGCTGAGCCAAGATAGAACATTTTGTATGCCTACTGTGGAGTGAACAGAATACCAAGATTACATCCGTTGCAACTCAAGAGCTAAGAAAATTGTATTTCATTATTTATTTGCACAGGGAATTTTATCAGTTTATTGCACAGGGCCATAGAACTCTGCGCTCACGAGACTGAGTAAATTTCAGAGGGATCGATTTCATTATAGGCATTACATACTGGTTTTCCAGATTAAGTTGTTTAATTTTTCATTGTATTACAGTAAAACTGATTAAGCACACCATTTGCTCAACAACACATTACACAGTAAATTTGGATAACACAAATACATTTTTTATAACGTTACACGTAGAACGTTATAATCTTTTAAATGAAAACATATTTAAGACTCTTTTGACTTCCACATTTATGAGGACCATTTCACATGCGGTCTGTGGAAGGTACATCAGCACATTTTTTTTATTAATCTTAATTGTGTATTCTAGTTTTTCTGACATGTTGTACATGCTGGAAGATCTCTTCACTATGATGGCTCTATTGAAGCAAGAACAAAAAAATACCTAATGTAATATAGGTCGCTCTTCGTACACTTCCAAAATTCTAGCCGCTGACCACTTTTTAACTTTTATTTTAATATGAAAATGAAAACACACTGAAAACAGACATAATACAGCAGCAAGTGTTCCACGAAAACAGGTATACTATGATGGTGTTTTGAAGAACATCCAGCAGGGACCAGTGAAGACTATGGGAGAGAAAGGCTTGTGGCGTCACTAATTACACCGGCTTTAAAGTTTAGTGTAGTGACAGGTAGTGGCGCTATTGCAGCGGCGCCATCGAAAACTAGTTGTTCACTCGTGCAACTGCGGTGCGATTGCAGAATGCCTCGAACACTGGCGTCACTTTGGTTGCGCGGCTTTCAACGCACGCGGCTCGAGTCAGCGCGCTGATTTGTCCGGCCTTGGCCGCGCGCTTCGGTGGATCCCCTGACGCAGGACGTGACCTCAAGGGAGATTCCCCTTCCTCCTACACTTGCCTTCCCGCCGGGCAGAGCCCAGCTGACGAAGTGATAGGAGCGGAGCGGCCTCATTTCTCAGCATTACCAGTAGCATATTTGTCTTCTACCGCTCCGTTTAATCGAATTCAACTTATACCCTCATATATTAATGCATATCCCATCGTCATGTCTCTTACCCTTCTTAGTGTTCTGCACACACTTTTTCCCTCGGCGATTCAGCGGAAAACCTCCTCGTTTCTGTCAATGACAAAATCCGCTACAGCTGTAAAAATGATTTATTTCTAAAAAGGGAAGCACTATCCCGTTTCAGGACATATGCCCCATCTTCCAGGTGCAGATAAAAACATGAGTCCGGGTAGTGCTTTCCTTTTTATAGATAAATAATTTTTACAAGTGTAGCGGTATTTGTCATTGACAGTTGTGGACGTCCCGTCAAGAGAAACATACGTCTCCCCGCTTCTTATCTCATCAATCCATTTAATCTACGGCAGTGTTCTGTTACAAAGCATTTCAAACGTTTCGATGCTCTTCCTGTTTTCACGCACTTGGTGATTCGGTTCAACACAGTACTGTGCTCCAGACGTGCAAAAATTTCATTCTCAAATTAAGGCGTGTGTTTGATACCAAAAGATTTCTGTTGGCGAGGTAAGGTTTCTATACCAGTGCTGGACTGTGTCTTATACCCTTCTTGCTTCGTGCCCTATGCGTTGTTAACAGCTACAATAAGACTAAACTTATAAACAATATATCAAGGAGATAATAGAATAAATTAACAATGAAGTTGTATAACAAGTTCACAAGTTTTTATATTTATTCTAATTGGAGACGACTGTATGGACGCAGAATCGTACCGAGGAGATCCTACCCCCTTGGCAGAACTGCCACAACTGCGCTCTCCACCCCTAAAAAGCTTCCTTTCTGCAATTTTTTTCTCAAAATATTTAACAGATTTTAATTTTCTAAGTCGGTTTAATAAAAATTAAGCACGTCGTGTGAGGTGAGATGACAGAATTACATGCGTTAAACGTTTAGCAAAGTGATTAGCAAGGATTGTGAAGACTTTAGACGCTTTAGAATGTGCCATAATTCCGTTCGCACTACAATAACAACGAGATACCTAATACATAGGTAAGACCTATTGTCAGTAGTCTTACGATACCAGATGCTGGGACAGAGACGATGAGCAAAGGCAGAGCATACGTTTACTTATGAACGGGTTCAACGTAGATGGACAGAGTACAGCTGTCAAGAACAACGACTATCAGTTCCCGTAATACTCCGGTGTCGAAAATTTAAGGACAGAAATGGCTTCCGCATGATGTAACACTGCCATGTAAGGTAGCTCGATGAAACTTGGACCACACATAGAAAGAAATGCTGCACTATAGTACAGAAGGAAACTTAAAAGAGACACACAATGAACCGAACAGAAATGACAGTTTTACCCAAAGACAACAATTAAACTGAAATCTTACAGTTTTAAACATGACTGATTCTCAGCAACGTAATAAAATTTTCAAACATAGGTGTTATACAGACAACCGGTTGCAAATAACGATTTGGTACAATTTAACTAGGTTTCGACACCTACTAAGGGTGTCTAAGTCAGAATGAAATTTTGAAAAACCCTATAAAGTAATACATACAAAAAAAGAAAAAAACCATTAATTAAGATGACAGTTGTCATGACGTACAAGAGTTACTTAGGTAAAATTACTTTGCGAGAAAACTGGTCAGAATTTAGAGCAGCTATGCGCAAGTGAAAAATAATATGAAATACGTTTCAGCCTTGCCACGTATTGGCTCAAATGGCTCTGAGCACTATGGGACTCAACTGCTGTGGTCATAAGTCCCCTAGAATTTAGAACTACTTAAACCTAACTAACCTAAGGACAGCACACAACACCCAGCCATCACGAGGCAGAGAAAATCCCTGACCCCGCCGGGAATCGAACCCGGGCGTGGGAAGCGAGAACGCTACCGCACGACCACGAGATGCGGGCCTTGCCACGTATTGCTAACTGGGAATAACATCAGACTGATCGGGCCAGTGGCTCACATTGCTGCCACAAAAACAATACAAGTAACGCCACCTATCGGGCGCGGACAGTGTGACATGTGACATTTGAAACATGGTACAGACATGATTAAAAAAGACAATTAATTATAAAACCAAATTACGAGGGAAGATAGCTTAACGTATTTTTGAAATTGCACAGTAGTCAATCAGATGAAGTACGAGAATCATTCATTAGGCTTTACAGAATTGACTATTACGTAAAGGACAGGAAAGTATAGAAAATTTATACAAACAGGTGCACAATCCAAAAAATATCTATATTAAGGTAACTATAGTAGTACACATCGGCGAGATTTGAAGAAAATGATGTTTCGAACTAGATGCAGAAAAAGACACTAAAAATAGAGGAATCAAAATCCTGCGAGTAGTGAAGTAAAACCATTGAAAAAATGTTTGTTACGTAATGGTAGCTGTTCACTCAGGACGAAACCATCGTTCTTAGAAAAATGCTTGAAAATATCCAATTCTTCGAGTACGTCCAGTCTACGACCTTTCGTTTCTCTATGTTGAAGAAATTTCCATTTTTGGACAAATTTTAAACGCGTGGATATAGGGAAAAACGTAGGTTGGCCCCCTTGCCCAAAGGTTTCTTAGTTGTCAAAGTACGGGGTGTTCAAAAAGTCTCTCCGCAGTGCCGTATGATTGTTATCCGCGCGTGCCGTATGATTGTTCACCTGCCTGAGTTTTTCAACGAAACAATAGCGCACAACGATACTGGAGTGATATTCTGGGAGAACTTGTGTTAGGTGAAATACTGAACGGTTATTTTCAACAAGATGGTGCAACCGCGCATACAGCTCACGTTTCAATGTCACTGCTTACTGATCTTTTTGGTGATCGCGTAATTTCACAGGGACTTTTTCCTCCTCGATTGCCTGACCTAACACCACCTGAATTTTTCTAAAACCGTCCAAAATCCATCGATGAATTGAAAACTGCAATATCCACTTTACTGCTTCTGCTACAGAAGAAATGTTACAGCTTGTGTTTGGAAACATGATTAGACGAACTGAATTGTGTATTCAACTACAGGGGGACACTTTCAACATTTAATGCGAAAATTTGTAAGTAAAAATGAATATTCAATAAATTAATAACTTGTGTTTCACTGAGTTTCATTTCGGTATATTCAATGCGGCATACGGTACGCGCGGCTAACAATCATACGGCACTGCGAAGAGACTTTTTGAACACCCCGTATAATGGAGTGAGTGGCAGTTAGAAAGAAAGACGAAAGGAACTGTAAGTGAAAGAGCAGACATTGGCAGTGAGATACACTATAAATCTACGGTAGAAAAAAAAAGACAGTGGGAGTGAGACACATATACAGCACCGTAAATCAGTGTAAAAGCAAGGTAACCACGAAAGCAATAGTACTAAGTCTAAAAGCATAAATGTATAGAATTTGTTGTGAAAGCGTATGTACATATAAGACCGAAACAATAATGACGGAATAACCTAATTTCTTTCATAACACGAGTAACAAAATACTGCATTTGGATTTCCTGGATGGATATTGGTATATTGTTGTGTCATTGCATTGTTAGTACTTCGTCCAACTTCCGTTCTTCGTAATTACCTCAAGAATTCTCTTCGCCATTTATTTTGTCACGGTTTATACACGGAAGCACCAAAGAAACTGGTATAGGCATACATATTCAAATACAGATATATGTAAACAGGCAGAATACGGCGCTGATGTCGACAACGCCTATGTAAGGCAAGTGTCTGATGCAATTGTTAGATCGGTTACTGGTGCTAAGATGGCGGGTTATCAAGTTTTAAGTTACTTTGAACGGGGTGTTATAGTCAGCGCACGAGCGATGGGACACAGCATATCTGAGGTAGCGATGAACTGGGGATCCTCCCGTACGACCATTTCACGAGTGTGCAGTGAATGTCAGGAATCCTGTAAAACATCAAACGCCCGACATCGCTGCGGCCGGAAAAAGATCCTCCAAGAACGGGACCAGCGAATACTGAAGAGAATCGTTCAACGTGTCGGAAGTGCAACCCTTCCGCAAATTGCTGCAGATTTAATTGCTGGGCCATCAACAAGTGTCAGTGTGCGGACCATTTAACGAAACATCATAGATATGGCTAGTGTACCCTTGATGACTGCACGAAACAAAGCTTTACGCCTTGCCTGGGCCCGACAACACCTAATCTGGGGCAAATTATTTAGTTTCACCTGAGTGCTTCGGTAGTTAGGTTTTCGAATATCTGCGTAATACTAGACACAGTTCGTGCGTTTTCGTCAGGGTCTAGAGTCGAGTTGCGCAGCACGTGCCGATAGTCTGTTTATCTGCATAGTTTAGTTTTCCACGATCTTTAGTATGGACAGGGACTGCGAGTGTTGTGTGCGGATGCGACCCGAGTTGGTGACACTTCGCTCTCAGCTTCAGGCTATGATGGCTTCGGTTGCACAGCTTCAGGCTGCGGTGGATGGGCACCACTGTTGTGGGCCGGCCGTGGGGATCCAACGGACGTCCAGCACGTCAGAGTCCGCCGATCGGTCATCACCGGTTGCCAATCCAGTTACCTGTGGTCGAGTGGGGCGAAGCAGGTGGCGAAAGAACTAACCAGGCGGCCTCTTGTAAGGCCTCCCCGGTTTGTCTGACAAACAGCTTCCAGGTGCTGTCTGTGGCTGACGCTGTCGCTGAGCCAGATGCTGTCGCGTGTCCTGTTTCAGAGGAAACCACTCAGCCTGCAAGATCCGGGCAATCGCAGAGGGTGGGATTATTGGTAGTTGGGAGCTCCAACGTTAGGAACGGCCCCTTAGGGACTTGGCTGACAAGTGGTTGCTCACGTCGGTACCAATCAAGTGTGTCACTTTGGATCAGAAGAGATTCTCTCTGGATTCGAGCGGCTAACAGAAGTGGTAAACACTACCAGTCTTGTTTGCAAGATGAAAGCAGAGCTGACCATTTGCAGCATAGTCAACAGGGCCGGTTGCGGACCTCTGGTACAGAGCCGAGTGGAGGGTCTGAATCAGAGGCTCAGATGGTTCTACGACCGTGTAGGCTGCAGGTTCCTCGACTTGCGCCAAAGGGTGGTTGGGTTTCGGGTTCCGCTGAATAGGTCAGGTGTCCACTATACGCAGGAGGCGGCTACACGGGTAGCAGGGGCTGTGTGGTGTGGACTGAGCAGTTTTTTAGGTTAGAGGGTCTCGGGAAAACACAAGAAGGGCTTCAGTCACGAAGGGTGAAGGCTGAACACAGGAAGAACGTAAATACAGTAACCATTGGTATGACAGTTGCATACTGTCGTAGCTGTGTTGGAAAAGTACCAGAGCTCCAAGCGCTAATAGAAAGCACTGATGCTCAAATCGTTATAGGCACTGAAAGCTGGCTAAAGCCGAATATAAGCTCAGCCGAAATTTTTGCGAAGAACCTAACGGTGTTGCGAAAGGATAGGCTAAACACGGTTGGCGTGGCGTGTTTGTTGCTGTCAGTATTAGTTTATTTTGTCGCGAAATTGAAGTAGACACTTCCTGTGAGTTAGTATGGGCAGAGGTCATTGTTGGCAACCGGAATAAAACAATAACTGGGTCCTTTTACCGACCTCCCAATACAGATGATACAGTTGCTGAAAGGTTTAAAGAAAACTTGAGTTTGAGTTCAAACACATACCCGACTCATACGATAATAGTGGGTGGTGACTTTAATTTATCCTCGATATGTTGGCGAAAATATATGTTTAATTCCGGAGGTACGCATAAAATATCATCCGAAATTGTGCTAAACGCATTCTCTGAAATAATTTATAGCAGTTAGTTCATGAGCCCACGGGAATAGTAAACGGTTGTGAAAACACTGAGTTAATAACGAGCATCAAAACCGATTCAGGGATTAGTGAACACAGAGTTGTCGTAGCGAGATTGAATATTGTAATCCCCAAATCCTCGAAAAATAAGCGAAAAATATACCTATTCAAAAAAGAAAATAAAAATTCACTTGACGCCTTCCTAAGAGACAATCTCCACTCATTCCAGATTAATAATATAAGTGTAGACCAGATGTGGCTTAAATTCAAAGAAATATTATCGACAGCAATTGAGAGATTTATACCAAATAAATTAACAAACGACGGAGCTGATCCTCCTTGGTACACAAAACTGGTTAGAACACTGTTGCAGAAACAACGAAACAAACACGCCAAATTTAAACAGACTCAAAATCCCCAAGATCGTCGATATTTTACAGAAGTTCGAAATTTAGCGCGGACCTCAATGCGAGATGCCTATAACAGTTTCCACAACGAAACTTTGTCTCGAAACCTGGCAGAAAATCCAAAGAGATTCTCGTCGTATGTGAAGTATGTTAGCGGCAAGAAACAATCAATGGCGATAGCAATGGAGATACTAGAGATACTATCGAAGACAGTGCTGCCAAAGCAGAGTTACTAAACACAGCCTTCCTAAATGCCTTCACAATAGAAGGCGAAGTAAATATTCCAGAATTCGAATCGAGAACAGCTGCTAACATGAGTGGCGTAGAAGTAAATATTCTCGGAGTAGTGAAGCAATTTAAATCAGTTAATAAAAGCAAGTCTTCTGGTACAGACTGTATACCAATTAGGTTCCTTTCGAAGTATGCTGATGCATTAGCTCCATACTTAACAATCATATACAACCGTGCGCTCGACGAAAGATCCGTACCCAAAGACTGGAAAGTTGCGCAGGTCACACCAATATTCAAGAAAGGTAGTAGAAGAAATCCACTAAATTACAGGCCCATATCATTAATGTCGATATGCAGCAGGATTTTAGAACATATACCGTGTTCGACATTATGAATTACCTCGAAGAAAACGGTCTATTGACACACAGTCAACATGGGTTTAGAAAAATTTGTTCAAATGGCTCTGAGCACTATGGGAATTAACTTCTGCGTCATCAGTCCCCTAGAACTTAGAACTACTTAAACCTAACTAACCTAAGGACATCACACACATCCATGCCCGAGGCAGGATTCGAACCTGAGACCGTAGCGGTCGCGCCGTTCCAGACTGTAGCGCCTAGAACCGCTCGGCCACTTCGGCCGGCTGTTCAGAAAACATCGTTCCTGTGAAACACAACTAGCTCTTTATTCACATGAAGTGTTGAGTGCTACTGACAACGGATTTCAGATCGATTCCGTATTTCTGGATTTCCGGAAGGCTTTTGACTCTGTACCACACAAGCGGCTCGTAGTGAAGTTGCGTGCTTATGGAATATCGTCTCAGTTATGTGAATGGATTTGTGATTTCTTGTCAGAGAGGTCACAGTTCGTAGTAATTGACGGGAAGTCATCGAGTACAACAGAAGTGATTTCTGGCGTTCCCCAAGGTAGTGTTATAGGCCCTTTGCTGTTCCTTATCTATATAAACGATTTTGGTTGCAGATGACGCTGTCGTTTATCGACTAATAAAGTCATCAGAAGATCAAAACAAACTGCAAAACGATTTAGAAAAGAATGCTGAATGGTGCGAAAAGTGGCAGTTGACCCTAAATAACGAAAAGTGTGAGGTCATCCACATGAATGCTAAAAGGAACTCGTTAAACTTCGTTTACACGATAAATCGGTCCAATCTAAAAGCCGTAAATTCAACTAAATACCTACGTATTAAATTACGAACAACTTAAATTGGAAGGAACACATAGAAAATGTTGTGGAGAAGGCTAACCAAAGACTGCATTTTATTGGCAGGACGTCCGGCCCCGGTAGCTGAGTGGTCAGCGTGACGGAATGTCAATCCTAAGGTCCCGGGTTCGATTCCCGGCTGGGTCGGAGATTTTCTCCGCTTAGGGACTGGGTGTTGTGTTGTCCTAATCATCATCATTCCATCCCCATCGACGCGCAGGTCGCCGAAGTGGCGTCAACTCGAAAGACCTGCACCAGGCGAACGGTCTACCCGACGCGAGACCCTAGTCACACGACATTTCATTTCATTGGTAGGACACTTAGAAATTGTAACAGACCTACCAAGGTCACTGCCTACACTACACTTGTCCGTCCTCTATTAGAATACTGTTGCGCGGCGTGGGATTTCTTACCAGATAGGACTGACGGAGTACATCGAAAAAGTTCAAAGAAAGGCAGCACGTTTTGTACTATCGCGAAATATGGAAGAGAGTGTCACACAAATGATACAGGTTTTGGGCTGGAAGTCATTAAAATAAAGGCGTTTTAAGTTGCGACGGAATCTTCTCACGAAATTCCAATCACCAACTTTCTCCTCCGAATGCGAAAATATTTTGTTGACACCGATCTACATAGGGAGGAACGATCACCACGGTAAAATAAGGGAAATCAGAGCTCGTACGGAAATATATATGTGTTCATTCTTTCCGCGCGCTATACAAGGTTGGAATAATAGAGAACTGTGAAGGTGGTTCGATGAACCCTCTGCCAGGCTCTTGAATGTGATTTGCAGAGTATCCATGTAGATGTAGATGTAGATGTTTCTATTTCTACAGTCATTTTTTGATGCAAGATGTTTGTCATATGAAAAGATTTGTCGTGCACGTCTGGCAGTTTCTGGCAACTGTAAATCAGCAACAAGTTGAGAAGAGTAACAGTTTGTGGTCCTTACTTTGCGCAAAAGTAGCCGTTTCGATGCTTCGGGTAATTTTCTACTTTGTCATATTTTCCGTTCGATCCATATCGTGCAGCCAGTCATACGAAATTATCAATCACTGCACTTGAACGGTTCAAATTCTTGGCGATTTGACGATTAGAGGGCCCCAGTTGCTTGTAAGCACCGATTTTTGCTTTTTCATCTCATGATAACAGTTTCCTTGTGGTACCGTCACAATCGTGCTTTATGTGCACAACACGCATTATCAATTACGGTTTCTGGTTCCTATCTGCACTAAACGCAGGTACGCACGCACTAACACGCACAGAGCCGACTGCCTTCATACCGAGTACCACCCTCTTCCACCAAACTGTTGATGTCTTGTTGTATATTGTACTACTGCCATGAAATGTGATACCAAATGGTTCAAATGGCTCTGAGCACTATGGGACTTAACTTCTGAGGTCATCAGTCCCCTAGAACTTAGAACTACTTAAACCTAACTACCCTAAGGACATCACACACATCCATGCCCGAGGCAGCATTCGAACGTGCGACCGTAACGGTCACGCGTTTCCAGACCGTAGCGCCTAGAACTGCTCGGCCACTCCGGCCGGCCAAATGCGATACCATTTGACCTCATTTGTAGGTATACTGGACCTCATGCTATTGCATATACACTGTGCACAACTATTCTAACCGACAATGTATTTTCCTACAAATATCTCTGCCCTTACGCTGATTACCACTACTCTAGCAGTCGCAGTGAGAGGGAGAGGCTGAGCGTGAAGGCGTAGCTACAAACACAGACTGGATAAAAGGATGTTAAATGTTTTGTGCCAAAAGAGCGCGAATATATTTGCACGCAAAATATTTCTGCGAGGAAGACGGTATGGGAATTGAAGCAGCTAATTCCCAACTTCTCTATCAGAATGTTTTAAAGAGGTACATGTTCATCTTTTTTTTACTCCCACAGGAGCATTTTCCGGTGGTGTTATTATTCAGCCACACAAGTCTTATTCGTGAATTTTTTTTTTATTTAGGTAGCAGACGGTATGAACAGTAATTTGGGAACAGCAGAACTGGTTGAGGGAACACGTAAATTGCATATTTCCTTCACCTTCTTTGCTTGGTTCCTCCACATTCTTCGCGTCTCGCTACATTCCTGTCGGCAGGAACCGGCAAAAATCGAGAGCCTTCGATCAAGTAGCATATTTGCTTCAGCATCAGCTTGTTGATCTTTGAGATCCTAGTTCAACACTGCAGCGAAGTAACAGCATGGAATGCATTGTCGAATATGAGCGAGCTGTGTGGGCAGTAGCTGTGCGAAGCAAGTACCCTACTGCCACACATTCTGCATCTACATCTACTACAGCTACTTCTGTAATCTGCAAACCATCTTGAAGTGCACGGCAGAGGGTACATACCATTGTGCCAGTTATTAGGGTTTCTTCCCGTTCACATTCACGTATTGAGCGCAGGTAGAATGATTGTTTAAATGTCTCTGTGGGTGCTGTAATTATTCTAATCTTATCCTCACGATCCCTGTGTGAGCGATACATAGCGGGTTGTAGTATATTCAAAGAATCATCATTTAAAGCCAGTTCTTGTAACTTTGAAAACAAGTTTTCATGGGATAGCTAACGTTTATCTACAAGAGTCTGACAGTTCAGTTTCTTCAGGATCTCTGTGACACCGTCCCACGGATTAAACAAACCGGCGACCATTCTTGCTGCCCTTCTCTGTGTACGTGCAATGTCCCCTGTTAGTCCCATTTGGTATGGGTCCCTCACAGTTGTGCAAAATTCTGGAATGAGTCGGACGCGTGATGTGTAAGCAATCTCCTTTGTAGATTGATTCCGCTTCCTCAGTATTCTACCAACAAAACCGAAGTCTACCACCTGCTTTATCCACCACTGAGCCTATATGATCATTGTATTTCATATCGCTAGAAAGTATTACACCCAGGTGTTTGTAAAGTTGGACCACTCCTACAGTGATTCACTGATCACTGATATTATAGTCATAGGATACCACTTTTTTTTCGTTTTGTGAAGTGCACAATTTTGCATTTCCGAAGTCATTTGCGAAACGTCTGAGGTTACTATTAATATTGCCCCACATAAAACCGGTACGCCTCAAGTACTGGTTAATCATCTCTAGTCGAATTGCTTGGCTCCAAAATGGCTCTGAGCACTATGGGACTTAACATCTGTGGTCATCAGTCCCCTAGAACTTAGAACTACTTAAACCTAAATAACCTAAGGACATCACACACATCCATGCCCGAGGCAGGATTCGAACCTTCGACCGTAGCGGTCGCGCGGTTCCGGACTGACGCGCCTAGAACCGCTAGAAATTGCTTGTGAAGTCGCAACATTGTCTGAAGGTTGGCTACAATACATCTCTTATAAGTAGGTAATTTGAATCTTGAGCGTGAGGGGTACCTGTTTCATGTGGGATGCCCTGTACAACATGAATAGGGAGAGTCCCAACACACTTCTTTGGGATACACCCGACGTTACTTCTACATCTGACGATGACTCTTCATCCTAGATAATACGCTGCGACTCCCTACCAAAAAGGCCTCAATACAGTCACAAATTTCACTTAATACTCCATATGATCGTACTTTTGACAATAAGCGTAGATGTGGTACTGGGTCAAATATCGGTACACCAGTTGTAGAACGCATGCAACTCTCCCAGGTACTTCTTAAACAAGTGCTTCTCAAATTTTTTAAGCTTCGGGCGCATTTAAAAGGCCGCAAATAATTGTGGGCGCACTAATACACATTTCTTAGGAATATATTGCAACAGTCAATAGGGGAAATAAATAATGTGATAAAATAACAATCAAGTAATTTTATTTTGAATTTCGCGTCCAGACTACAGTAAATAAAACTTACATTAATAAAAACATGCATTATCACAATATGAACAAATAATTTTTTGTGAAAGATTCATAAAGCACGATTGTCACCCAAATGCGACGCCCGAGCGCTGTGTTGCGTCCTACCCTGCCAAGACGAAAGGCAAGAGAAACTCTTGAGTGAAACGTATTGAAATGAAATAATGCGACAAAACTAACGATTAATTATAATTATAGAGAAAAGTAATAATGCAATACAAATGAAACGTACGGTACCTTACGTCTACTCTTTCTAGTGTTTATGAGAAACATAAGCCTGATGTGTCTTCGCGATGTCTTCAATGTTTGGAGATATATTTGAACGACAAACTCTCATTTCCTCGTCAATACACTGAAGAGTTCCTCTCTTTTTACATTTAATTGTGGTGAGGGCAGAAAATCCTAATTCACGTAAATATGACGTCGGAAATTGAAGTAAAATGTTCAGAGCCTTTTAAGATATCGACACATTGTAAGAGGTATGCGATGTATGCGCTGCCTGCAACAGGCAAGACTTAGGGGAGTCTCTGACCAGAGAGCAGTATGTAGTTAGTTGTTGCTTGTCGCTAGTCGGTAGTAGTCTTCTGTAGTCTTCAGTAGTCTGCGTGAGTCGGCAGTAGTCGACGCATGTCGGCAGTCTACTCTGGTCGGGACTCTGGAGGATGAGTATTATTGTAGAAGGTAAAGAAGCAGCCTTGCGCATATCTAATAATGTATGTTAACTGTCATTTAATTTCTTTAAAAAAAATGCCCCAATAATAATTTTTATAATATAAAGTAATTTTTTTTTAAAAAAAAACATTCATTTCAATTTAAAGATTTTATCCAATGAATAATTAATTCCTTTCACGAGTCACAAAGCATAGGCCAGCATTGCACGGAGCTGTGCCGAAAATTTTTTATGTAAGAGCAGATATATTCGCAGTTTTTATTGAGGTAAGAATTTTTGCTTTTTTATTCAGAGTACAGGGCCGTGGCGCAGCGTTGCTGTCGTCATAAAATTTACCAGGTTACTGAATTTTTTTATTATTTCCGGGTTTAGGAATTGAATTTTGTGTTTACATTAAATGTGAATGCATTTCTGCACGGAGACTATAAATGGGAACCAATTTTGTTCAGAAGTAACAATATTTAAAATTCATTTAATTCTTATTTCCGAAGGGAGTTAACATCTGGTTCATTTTTATTTATAAAATATTTTTGTAGGGAGGTTACACTTGGCGACATCCGGCCAGGATCGTATTTCTTTGTGAATCCTCGATAAGTAGTCATATATCTGCTCTTATTTACTTAAATGTAGTTTGCATCTGGCGCAACGCATTTACTAATTTGTCACTTTTTCTTTCACAGATCATCGGCAATTTGTTGCTCTTTGCTGTAATTGTGTTTGTTGCATTTTGCATTGTCCTTGTTTCATCTGTGCTTAATTTTGATTTGTGAAAAATGCCGCGAAAAACTGTTAATAGTACATCGCGATGTGCAATGAGTGAAATAGCCGACTCGAATAATTTGACCGATAATATTTGCGACACTCAGTGTAATGATGACAATCCCCTAATTGTAGACAATCAGTGCGTACCGACCACTAATATTGATTTTGATCCTAGTGATGAGCAAACAAATTCAATTGTGTCGTTTGTCAATTTAACGACAATTGAAGACGCGGGACGTTCTGTTACAATGAACGGTGCCCAGTTCGACACGCACGATTTGCAAAATTTGAATTGTGAACAGATGAATTTTTCTAACGAAAATGAACAGTGTACTCAAAATACGACAGATTTATTTGATTCCGAGGTAGTGACTAACAGTGCACATCCGATTGGGAAACATTTTCAAGAATTACAGAATGACCAAATGGTTACAGAAAACGTGACAAATGCAGGTATGCCATCAAACAGCACAGAGAATAGAGTAGGTAATATTGGGTTGGATCAAATTATGGCAGTATTGCTACAGTTTAAGAAAGAACAAGACAACAATTCCAAACAGTCGAAGAAAGAACTAGACAACAATTTTAAACAACTTAGTGAAAGTCTTAAACAGTCGAACAGATTACAGCCGTTGCCGCGCAGTGTCATGATACTAAGGAACAATTACGTGAGGAAATTAAGGCTTATGCTAGAAACAGTAGTGAAGAAATTAGATCTGTGGCACAAGAATTAAATAATAGACATGCAGATACAACTAAATTACTTAGAGACGAAATTAGTGCGGTCGGTAAACAATGCTCTGAAAACGCAACACAGTTACGCGACGAGTTTAAATTAATGTCAGCAGAACTTTCGCGCACACTGTATGCAAAAGTAGACGCGGAATTCGACCAACAGAACAGTCAAACTGACGAACGTTTTAATCACCACCTACAAAACAGTGAAACGCGTTACCGTAAATTCATAGAGGAACAAAATAAAGTAAAACGACAAGTTATGGAAACAATTACTGCACAGAGACAGGAAGATAAACGTAAATTGTTTACGAAAGCAAAAACATACGTAGACAACAATATTGCTACAGTATCAGACGAAATTAATACTATCAAACAGTTGAACACCGAATTGCGTGATGAGATTTCCGATCTTAAAGCAAAAACAGACACACACACAGTAGACTTTCAGACAGTGACCGACAGGCTTGAACAATTAGAACTAATACAGGATCCCGATGTCATCAAAGCAGACGTTAAAAAATTGAACGAAACCACACGTAAAATACAAAAACAGATTAATGCTTGTGACACTAAAAACGATGATCAGGTAAAAATACTGACTGAAAAATATGATAAATTGGCCAGTCGTATTGACGTTATTGAAAGTAATAATGACAGCAAATCAGACGATACTTCACCGATTTCGTTTAATCAAACACCTGAATTACAAAATTTACAGCAGACAATCAGTGACATAGATTCGTCCAATAATACATTACGTAGAAAATTGTCAACTTTACAGCAAGAGGTAACAGAGATGAAAAATGTTTCAGCGTTTAACACATCACAGCAGACGCCACTTTGCGAACATTTGTCAGACTCACACAGCCAGTATAATTTAGGTTATTTACAGAGATTACGTGAGTTAGATTCCGAACAGTCACAGACAAATAGATTCTCATACAATCGTGAACCTGTTCAGACATACAGAGACGATAATTTTGATTACAAACATTTTCTATCAGTGAGAAAATTTAAAGTATTTAAAAATGACAGAACACAGATCCACCCCTTGGATTGGATACAACAATTTAGCTTTGCTTTTCCACCGACTTGGTCCGTAACACATAAACTTGAATTTATTTGCAGTTTTTTGGAAGGCGAACCGGCAACTCCTATGAGACCGATCGCGAGACAATGCTACTCGGTAGAAGAATTTCAGAATGCTTTTCTGTCAGTGTATTGGTCGAAGACGACACAGTGCGGAATCAAGGATCAATTAATTAGTTTACCGAATTATGAGAACTCAAATTTTTCCACTGTCACCCAATTTTTTGAACACATGGTCCAACAAAACCAGTACTTAAGTGAACCATACAGTGAATCTGCACTTATTCAATTATGTATTTCTAAATTACCACGATCATTAAGAGTGTCACTTTTAACGGGTCAGCAGAAAGAAAATATTTCGGCATTCAGAGATCTGTAACAGCTTTTGGAAGTGCAGCAATCGGATTATTCCTTTATAAATAAAAATTTTTCATATAATAACCAAGGTCAACAAACATACAGCAATTACGATCAGCCACGCAATTTCAATAGCAAAGGTAATAGACGCTTCAGGAACGACAACCACCAGAACTTTAATAACAGATAAAATTTTAATTATCAGTATCGCCAAAATTATCAGCAACAGGAACCACATTTTGGTAACAATAGACGTTTTTCACCGCAACAGCATGAAAGCCAACCGATTAGCATACCTAACCAACAATGTAATGTACAAGCTCAACCAAGCTTTAATGTTTCGCCGCGTGCACGTATAGCATCAGCTCCAACAAATAGTAACGCACAGCAACAAGGGAATTAGTACGTACAGAAGACACACTATTTCAATTCCTATCGCAATGCGCCGTATAGACGTAAAAGTAATGAGCACAATTTTCAGCGTACGTTTAATAACAGTCGGTCTTACCAACAGTAAAAATCATCCGCAACAACATATTATCATGAATGAACCAGACAGTAGATATCATCCCGAACGTAATACGTCAGGAAGAAATAATAGAACAGTACAAATAGTGGAAATGCCACAGCATCCTCCCGAAAATAATAGCACGTCAGATAGAATTTAACTAGATACAGTACAGGTTGCATCTTCCAGTAACGCAAGCAATACTTTTGACACAGAGAATCTTGTTCACGAAAATGTTATTACTTTTGACGACATCCGAGACACTCTTTTGCAGGAAAGACCAGTTATTCAAAAAGCCATTTCGCACCCTGTCATCGAAGTAAAGATTGGATCATCTAAATTTTCAGCAGTAATCGATTCTGGATCTCCTATTTCAGTCATAAATGAAGAAACTTTCAACGAATGTAACAAAGAGAATAGCTATCCTACGTTACCATTAGGCAAAACTAAAGTAAAATGAGCAGTATCTGGTAAAGGAGTAGATGTAAAATTACAGACACATTTATCATTTTGTACTGCAGGTCATACATTTCACTCAAATTTTTGGATTGTTCCCTTATTGACGACAGACGTTATTTTAGGTACGAATTTTCTGGTACAACACGACGCAATTATTGACTTTGAAAACTCCTATTTAATGTTAAAGGATGAAAATGTACAACTGGCTTTAGAATTTCAGCACTCTTTATCTGCAGAAGAACAAACAATTAATCGTACAGAGGTCACTTCCGCATCACGTAACATAGACTGTCATTCCACATTGTTAACAGATACGTACGTACACACTTACAATACTCCAGACGAAGCCGACTATGACGTTATACAGATGATTTCTGATAAAGTTAAACAGAGCAGTGCAAATACAGACGACGAACGCACACAACTACGCAAAATTCTTGTACAGCAAGCTCCAGTTTTTGACAACGTTCCTGGTACTACGTCCGGTTTTATGTATGAGTTTCAAGTTAAACAGCACGACACATTTAAAGCCAAACATTATCCCATTCCGTATATTCACAGAGAACAAGTTAGAAGGAATTGCAAGCTATGCTTGACCATGGAATTATTGAACCGGCAGTTAGTCCGTACATAAACCCGCTCCATATTGTTAAGAAAAAGGATGGTTCACTTCGCCTCGTACTTGATTCGCGTCACATCAACGACATTATTATTAATGAAACGGATCGCCCACAGACACTAGAAGAACTTCTACAGAAATTTCATGGTACTGCTATTTATTCCACATTAGATTTGAAATCGGGATTTTGGCAAATTCAACTCCATCCGGATTGTAGAAAGTACACGGCTTTTCTTTGTTTTGGTGACTGTTATCAATTTTGTAAATTACCGTTCGGTTTAATTATTTCTTCAGCAGCATTTATTCGCGGTTTGAATACAATACTTCCGACAGAACTTAAAGACAGAATCACAACGTATGTAGACGACATTCTTATTGCAGAAGCTAACTGGTGTGAACACAATCTGATTCTTGAACAAATTTTCGTGCACAAGGACTCACAGTTAATCTCAGTAAATCGCACTTTGGTAAAACTTCTATAAAATTTCTTGGACATGTAATTTCAGCAGAGGGCATTGCGCCTGACCCAGAAAAACTTCAAGCTTTACGTGACATCACTGTTCCTACGACGAAGAAACAACTACGCAGCTTTTTGGGTTTAATTAACTTTTTTCGTAAATTTATTCATTACTCTGCTTTAGACACCCCTACATTATGTCAATTGACAGGTAAAAACACTATTTGGTCCTGGGATAAGCAAGCACATTCTGAATTTGTGAACCTGAAACATGCTTTATTGAATGCACCACTTTTATCGCACCCAGATCTTAATAGAAATTTTTCCATTGCCACCGACAGTTCTAACACCGCTTTAGGCGTACATATTTTTCAGGAAATTGAAGAAGATGGCACTACAGTAATTAAAAACATTGCCTTTGCGAGTCGCATTCTGTCACCTGCTGAACGCAATTATTCTGTTACAGAACTTGAAACATTATGTGTTGTATGGGCATTTACGAGATTTCGGCATTTCGTTTATGGAAGACATACGACCGTTTACACAGACCATAGAGCGATACAGTTTTTACTTTCCGCTAAATTTACACACGACAGATTAAGTTGATGGAAACTTTATTTGCTGGAATTTAATTTTACAATTGTTCACATTCCCGGTACACAAAATATTGTAGCCGACGCACATCCCGTTCTCTCAGCAACAATCAGCAAGACATCGCAACCAACTTCTGCAAAGCAAATTTCAGCGTCATGTACATTCAACAAGTTGCATTTGAAAATTTCATTTCGTCGTCATTACGAGACATAGCGCAAGAGCAGAGTAAAGACAACGTATGGAAAGAAATTAAACACCTTTGGCAAGATAGGAATAATGTTACCATTAGAAACCATTACACTGTACGCAATGACATTCTGTTCCGCCGCTCTCACCCTGACAGCAACAATTGGTTATTATGCATTCCCGACGAACTTGTTAACAAATTAATCTGGTATACTCATTTAAGTTACGCACATTACGGAGGCAGAAAATGTTTTCTTATACTGAGACAGAACTGTTATTTTACCAACATGGAGAAACGTATTCGACGAGTTTTAGCGTCATGTAAAATCTGCCAGAAAGCTAAGTCAGATACGACTTCACATATTCCTCCATTACATCCCATTGTACCTGTTAAATTGAGACACATGGCCGCTGTAGATATTTTTGGTCCGATTCCCAGAACTAATAGAGGTTTTTGCTACATCATTGTCGCTGTTGAACTCACTTCAAAATTTGTTACCTTCACTCCGTTACGCAAAGCTACTGCTAAAACTGTTTCGAAAGCATTTGTAAAACATTTTCTATTTCATGTAGGGCATTTATTGAAAGTAATTTCCGACAATGGACCACAGTTTCGATCTGCTATATGGACACATATGTTACGAGCTAGAAACATTTCTCCGATCTATATATCCAGGTACCTTGCTTTTTCGAACCCTTGTGAACGATTAATGAAAGAAATTGGTAAACTGTGTAGAATATACTGCCATAAAAAACATATTGATTGGGACACACACATACTCTCATTCCACGATGTAATTAATTCCATACCAAATGAATCTACTATGCTATCTCTGTCTGTTATACTGAAAAATGTTGAACCACCTAACAAAATTAAAGAATTAGTAACCTTTCCTACATCTCGTCGACTACGACACCATGAAATAATTGACATTGCGCTGAACAACATCAAACGTGCCGTAGAGCGCCGGAGAAGACAGCAAAAACAGGTTTGTACACGCCGTGACTTTCACATTGGACAGAAGATATTAGTACGCACACATTATTTATCTAACAAAGGAAAAAGTAGATGTAGTAAATTTGAGCTTCTACACTCCTGGAAATTGAAATAAGAACACCGTGAATTCATTGTCCCAGGAAGGGGAAACTTTATTGACACATTCCTGTGGTCAGATACATCACATGATCACGCTGACAGAACCACAGGCACATAGACACAGGCAACAGAGCATGCACAATGTCGGCACTAGTACAGTGTATATCCACCTTTCGCAGCAATGCAGGCTGCTATTCTCCCATGGAGACGATCGTAGAGATGCTGGATGTAGTCCTGTGGAACGGCTTGGCATGCCATTTCCACCTGGCGCCTCAGTTGGACCAGCGTTCGTGCTGGACGTGCAGACCGCGTGAGACGACGCTTCATCCAGTCCCAAACATGCTCAATGGGGGACAGATCCGGAGATCTTGCTGGCCAGGGTAGTTGACTTACACCTTCTAGAGCACGTTTGGTGGCACGGGATACATGCGGACGTGCATTGTCCTGTTGGAACAGCAAGTTCCCTTGCCGGTCTAGGAATGGTAGAACGATGGGTTCGATGACGGTTTGGATGTACCGTGCACTATTCAGTGTCCCCTCGACGATCACCAGTGGTGTACGGCCAGTGTAGGAGATCGCTCCCCACACCATGATGCCGGGTGTTGGCCCTGTGTGCCTCGGTCGTATGCAGTCCTGATTGTGGCGCTCACCTGCACGGCGCCAAACACGCATACGACCATCATTGGCACCAAGGCAGAAGCGACTCTCATCGCTGAAGACGACACGTCTCCATTCGTCCCTCCATTCACGCCTGTCGCGACACCACTGAAGGCGGGCTGCACGATGTTGGGGCGTGAGCGGAAGACGGCCTAACGGTGTGCGGGACCGTAGCCCAGCTTCATGGAGACGGTTGCGAATGGTCCTCGCCGATACCCCAGGAGCAACAGTGTCCCTAATTTGCTGGGAAGTGGCGGTGCGGTCCCCTACGGCACTGCGTAGGATCCTACGGTCTTGGCGTGCATCCGTGCGTCGCTGCGGTCCGGTCCCAGGTCGACGGGCACGTGCACCTTCCGCCGACCACTGGCGACAACATCGATGTACTGTGGAGACCTCACGCCCCACGTGTTGAGCAATTCGGCGGTACGTCCACCCGGCCTCCCGCATGCCCACTATACGCCCTCGCTCAAAGTCCGTCAACTGCACATACGGTTCACGTCCACGCTGTCGCGGCATGCTACCAGTGTTAAAGACTGCGATGGAGCTCCGTATGCCACGGCAAACTGGCTGACACTGACGGCGGCGGTGCACAAATGCTGCGCAGCTAGCGCCATTCGACGGCCAACACCGCGGTTCCTGGTGTGTCCGCTGTGCCGTGCGTGTGATCATTGCTTGTACAGCCCTCTCGCAGTGTCCGGAGCAAGTATGGTGGGTCTGACACACCGGTGTCAATGTGTTCTTTTTTCCATTTCCAGGAGTGTATATGCAGCTCCATATCGAATTCGCAGCATTCCTCACCCCAATATATTACACGTCGAAACTCTGGGAACCAGAAAAACCAAAGGGGATCACCATGTCTCCAACATCAAACCCTTTATTGAATGAACATACTTTATGATTTATCACACTGTAAGGCCATTTCCTGATTTTTTTATGACCACTTATGCAATTATATTCACATGAACACTTACTGATGATTATCGTATTTTTTCTTGGCAAGTGCCCGGCAAGGTAAGGTTAGCAGGTCGCTTTTCTTGTCGTTACACATCAGACCGTGCACATATTTCCAGATGAACTTACACATTTTATGACCACTTAAGCAATTATATTTATGTGATTACTTACTGATAATTATCGTATTTTTTCTTGGCAAGTGCCCGGCAAGGTAAGGTTAGCAGGTCGCTTTTCTTGTCGTTACACATCAGACCGTGCACATTTTTCCAGATAAACTTACATATTTTATGACCAATTATGCGATTCTATCTAGTGACATATTAGTTTTATCAAATTCTTTCTCCATTAAAGTCTTCAACTCTCGCCTCTATCAACTACACAACATACAAGCTGAACAAAGAGAGGCATTTCTTGTGGTTACACATCAGACCGTGCACATTTTCCATTTTTCATGTATGTATGATTGTTTTACTGTTTTGTTTGTATGCACTATGAAATATTTAAGATGTAACAAACACCAGTTGACTTTGACATTTTGCCTTATGATATCTCAACATCGTGACTATTTTACTTTTTTTTTTTTTTTTTCCTGCTACATTGTGATACTCTGTGTACATTTTTGCACCTGTACGCTGTCTATGTTTTTGACATATTACGTTTTCTGTCATGCTATGCTGTATGCTCAATTATATCACTAGAAACCAGCTTTTATTTAATGGGTATATGATTTAAATGCAAGACATTAATCATTGTTCATCAATGTCTTCTGTAGTCTTCAGTAGTCTGCGTGAGTCGGCAGTAGTCGACGGTAGTCGGCGCATGTCGGCAGTCTGCTCTGGTCGGGACTCTGGAGGATGAGTATTATTGTAGAAGGTAAAGAAGCAGCCTTGCGCATATCTAATAATGTATGTTAACTGTCATTTAATTTCTTTCAAAAAAAAATGCCCCAATAATAATTTTTATAATATAAAGTAATTTTTTTTTTAAAAAAGCATTCGTTTCAATTTAAAGATTTTATCCAATGAATAATTAATTCCTTTCACGAGTCACAAAGCATAGGCCAGCATTGCACGGAGCTGTGCCGAAAATTTTTTATGTAAGAGCAGATATATTCGCAGTTTTTATTGAGGTAAGAATTTTTGCTTTTTTATTCAGAGTACAGGGCCGTGGCGCAGCGTTGCTGTCGTCATAAAATTTACCAGGTTACTGAATTTTTTTATTATTTCCGGGTTTAGGAATTGAATTTTGTGGTTACATTAAATGTGAATGCATTTCTGCACGGAGACTATAAATGGGAACCAATTTTGTTCAGAGGTTACAATATATTCGAAATTCATTATTTAAATTATTTTTGTGGGAAGGTTACAACATATTCTTCTTTTATAGAAATCTAAAAGGCTTCAAGAGACATTTCCTTATGCTTAGTCATCAGTCCACGATCAGTGGATACGGCTGCCACTTTTTCTTCTTCTGTTAATGTTAAGCCGAAATCACCTGAAGTTTCCATGAATGGGTTTCGAATCCAATCGTACTTTTTAAATCATCTACTACTACCGAAAGAATTTCAGTTGTGCATGTGCTCCTTACCAACCGGAACATTTCCACTTTACCTTGAACAGCTTTTCTTTTCCATATTTGTAGTTTTCAGTGAAACGCTTTTATTTTGTCGGTCGATGTGAGGATATTTTCTTCTTTCCTTTGTATGCTAGTGTTCAAAATACTGAAGATCTGAAATATATCGGCCAAATACTGTAATCTGGCAAGCCAAAATTCACTCCAAAGGAGATTGAAAAATGTAAATGTTTTATTTCTTAGAAAAACATGAGAAGTTTGCATAGCTCTTGCACAAGGGTAAGTACTTTCCCCCTCGACAACCACCAGATTTATGTGAGTAAAAGCGACCGTCTGTGTTCTGACTCCATATCGATACAAATTTTTTCGAATAAACAGATTTTGACAGGTCTTGGTTTAGCAAAATTTACCATCTGAACAGATCCTCTAAGACTTCCTCAATTTTTCTCCCAATGTTTTTGCTGTTATGGCTTCCCTAAGAAGAAAGCAGTGAGTTACGATAACGTCTTCATTTTGGCCCTTAACAAAGCCTACCATTAAAGGGGCGCCATCTGTACAAAAGCCTACACACGACTTCCATGTTAACTCCACTTAGTAAGATAATTATTTTAAAATTTTGAAAACGACCTCACCTTTAGCAGCTACACTTAATCCTTCGCAAAAAAAAAACTGATTTACTATTTGATCTTGATTAATGAAACGAACAATTGCTAAGAGTTGCGATTGGTTGGTAATGTCTGTTGATTTATCAGCTTCCAATGCAAAGATTGAGTGCTTGAGTTTATTACTGTATACATTTTTCTCAGTATCAGTAGATAGTTCTATAATACGCCTGTGAACTGTATCATTCGACAAAGGAATCCTGCTTATTTCCGTAGCTGCTTTATTTCCTAGCACCGTCACGACTATTTTTTTGCAAGCAGGCAAAATAAGTGAGTCAGCTACAGTATGAGCTTTCATACTCTTTGCTATTAGTTCAAAGACTTGGTAGGAAGCGATCAGAACTTTATCAGAAACAGACATTACACTTTTAAAAGAATTTGCTACCCTTGTTTACTGTTCAGACAGTCTATTGAAATAGCTTACTGGTTTATCTTGCAAATGTGAAGGCATTGTATTAAAATGTTTGCTCAGTTTACTAGGAAGCAGGGATTCATTTACCATTTTATACCCACATACTAAGCATAGTGGGATAGGATAATCGTCACTCCTCGTCCAAATGAAACCATAGCTTAAGTAAATAAGCAGTACGCTGCACACGAAACACAAGCCCCGTGTACGCTAACAATACATCACCTATATATCACCTGAAAGCTCTGCGATAGCGTCAAGCTCACAACTATGGAAAGGTGTTTTCCATCTGGGCTGGATTCCTGTGCCTCCATGGGTTAACAGTGCTGTCAACGATGATTTTCAAGTTCCATTAACCTTGTTGGAAGGTTCTATCATGACTCCTCTGGATCACTGAGCTGCAGTGGAAATGACGCTCAGAAGTAGCAAGGCGTCATGAACAATGATGATCATCTTCATCTGTGCTACTCATCTGTAGCAAAGAACTTGAAATGTAATTCTTTTAGTCACGGACAGCTCGAGGTCAAACAATAAGCAGCTCTCATAGATAATTTCCTCTACCAGCTAAGCTTTTCAATAATATTTTGCTGACAACAGCAAGGTACGCATTTTCAGTAAAATATTGAAAAGTGACTGACTGCGAATGTTACTTATAATTTTTTGATACACTGTAGCGGTACCAAAATAGGTCAGAATTGCCAATAATAATAATATGTAATTCACTTCCTACGCGCTGTTGCAGCACCACTCGGAGTTATGTGGAATATGTTCGCAATCATTGGGAACGGCACGAAACCTTCCGAATTCTGTGGAAAAGTTGTTTTAACAAGCATAGCGCACAAGGCTCAATTTCAGCATAACTACCATCGTAAAAGAAAAACGTCCACAGGCAAATCAACTGCGAAACAAAAGCACGACACGATCAGATAATATCCGTAAGAGTTCCCGTCGTAAAAATCTGTTAGTCGTCAAATATTTTTCACCGTTTTCTCCTGATTCTGAACGTCTGGATCTGACCAGAAATCCATTAACGCTTGACAACGCTGTGGATTAATTCAATGTTTATTTACAAACATTAAGAGAGAGTTTGGTTACGGAAAGAAGGCACGGAACGAGGCGTGTGAAAATAATTTGCGCGGCACCTATAGGGCGAAGTGTGGTGAGAGGAGGGATGGTTAGAAAAATTTCACGACCGGTGCTAGTCATCCATGGGTGTCTGTGCGCCTGGTACCGACTAGCGACTAAGATGGTTATATTTTACACAAAAAAGTAAAAAGGGTTCGCTAAAAGCGCATTATTTCTATCAAAAATTGTGAACTTAAAGTAAGGCTGCTGCAATTCAGTTCTAGCGCAAGGAGTTGAAGAAAATGGCATTTGAGTCATTTTGTAATTATGAATGACAGTGAAGCATTATGTTGTAAGGAACTTGCAGTCCGTGGCTCCAGTCTCGGACTGCAAGTTTTTTTACAACAGATCAAATAAGTTACCGTGTTGGCCACAGGAAACTTTACGATGAATAAAGTGCTACATTTATAAATGCAGTTACATTCATTATTAAATGAATTAATCACTCCCACAGCTGCATGTTGTTATGATTGTAGCAATGTGGCAATTATCTGACCATTCTGTTTCTCCAGACCGAAGCATTCTGCCATCCGAATAATTATTTTTCTCGCCCCACCGAATTGCATTTTCCCTAGAATTCCTTAAACTTCTCGCTGGTGTAATGGGTGGCCTCGATGGGCCAACAATGGCTTTATCATCACTCATTATTTTGAAATACCTTTGCGCAGTTCCCAAACAGCCACTGCTGTTAGACGGCTAAGATTAGCAGGAATGGACGAGAGAAGACAGTCGGCAGGAAACGTTCCGAATCCTGTCGACATTGCAAGGAGAATAAGCCACCTTATTTCCTTAACTAAACTGTACTACTCGACAAAACTAAAGGACGCGTTCCGTACTATCTGTCGTGAAATGAATAAAATTGAGTAGCTTTATGTCTTTTATATTTGGCCGTATGTTTTCCTAAAATAATACAGGGCGCACCCGTGATTGTTCTAGGGCGCACCAGTGCGCCCAGGCGCAACTTTGAGAACCACTGTCTTAAACTGTCTTTTTTCTTGGGTCAGTTCTTGCGCTCCTTCTGTGCCTGCGGCTTGGCCGGTGCCTATCTCGCCACGCCATCGGTACGGCCCTGGATGGACAAAGAAATGAACAGACTAGCTAAAACAACTCGGTTGTTTTTTGATAAACTAAATAAGGGTTTTATAACTTAACGATCCGGTCTGTCTGAAAAGCATTTTATTGTCTGTGTGTATTACCTGATGGAAGGTGGACTGACGACATTGGAAAACAAGCGAAGCAACACAGGTGAATACAGCAGGAGACTATACTGCGTGGAAAAGTCTAGAGAAGTTTAAACCAGAAGTGGATGCCAAATGATGATTCCCCTTCGTAGACCTAAATGTGAAATTAATGTAATTAACCGGCATCGACCGTCATCAGGTTGTAAGACACAGACAGTGGTTCAATCTCACCCCTGCCGAATTGACTGGCCATGTGGTTTCCGCAGTGATGGGAGTTAACCATGGCCAGATCATAATCTGGTGATGGTTGATGAAGGCCGAATCAGGTATTTTCGTTAGAAATAAATGTGATTTCCCGGTTAATTAAATTACATTGCATGGCAAAGGAAAGTGAAGCACCCAGAAAATATAGTCGAACGTCAATGTAACTTCGTACACGTACATACCTTCAGCGGGTATGCAAATGATAGTGTTGCAATTCCCTTTGACAGGTGGAATGGCCACCACAGTGCATTAGTACTGTTTGCGTTTAGTTTTGTTGCCAGGCCTGACAGGGTAAATAAGTGGCTTGAACAGCGTCAGACGAAGGACACAGGGCTGCCGCGTACTCGTATGAGACAGCGTTATCAACACCTGCCAGTGTTCGAGATGGGCTTCATTGTGTGTAGTTTTTTCGCAGGCTGGTCCATTGTTGCAACGTCCATATTTGAAGGGCATTTCGATGTGACAGTGGCACAATCTTGCATTGCATGGGACGTGAGGGCAGGTATACTGTACATCTACATACCCGGTAAGCCACGGGAAAGTATGTGGTGGAGAGTACTTCTGGTAACGCTAACTGTTCTCCCTTTCCCTGTTCCAGTCACGAATGTCGCGTGGAAGGATGATTGTCAGTAAGCCCCTGTATTAACTGTAATTCTCGGATTTTTCGTCATGGTCATTTCGCGCGATGTGTATGGGAGGAAGTAATATGTTATCCGATTTTTCCCGCAAAGTGCTCTCTCGAAATTTCAATAATAAACCTCCCCGCAAAAGCAGAGCGCCTCTCTTGGAATGTCTGTCACTGGAGTTTGATAAACACGTCTGTAAAGCTTTCGCGCCGACTAAAAAATTGGATCTTCCCTATTTCTTCTATCAGCCCTACCTGGTAAGGAACCCATACTGATGAACAGTACTCCAGAATCGGTCGAACAAGCGCCTTGTAATCCACTGCCTTCGTGGACGAGTTACATTTCCTTTAGATTCTAACTGTGAATCTCAGTCTGGCATCTGCTTTTCCTACCATTTTTTTTAGTCATTCCACTTAAGGTGGCTCTGGACAATTACTCCTCGCCATTTTACAGTAGATACTGTTGCCAGCAATTTGTGATCGGTAGTGTAGTTTTACAGCAGTAGATTTCTTTTCCTATGTATGCGCAATATGTGACATCTATCTACGTTCAGGATAAACTGCCAGAGCCTGCATCAATATACGAATACGTTGTAACTTACTTGGGGAACTTCGGAAATTACATTCACGTCTGTCGATTTTGTTCCGTTAAGTTCTGTCTCCAAAGAACTCTTGAGTCCAGTCTCAAATCTGATCCGAGACTCGGTACGCTCGAATTTTTTTTTTTTTTTTTTTTTCAATAAACGCCAGTGCAAGGCTGTGTCCGATGTCTTCCTGAAGTCGAGAATATAGCATCAATCTGAGCGCCGTTGTCTAAATCGCTATTAATGTCATGGAGGAACAGAGCGAGCTGAGTTTCGCAATGTCTTTATTCGCAGAATCCATGTTGGTTTTTATAGAGGAAATTTTCGTCTTCCAAAAACGTCATAATTCTTGAGCATAAAATATGTTCCATGATTCTACAACAGACTGACGTCAACGACAAAGGCCTGTGATTATGTGCATCTCGTTGTCGTGAAGGCCATCGCGACAGCTACCTCGAGTGCCATGTTCCCATTTGTGGCGACCGTCAGCTGACCAGTGGTTCCCCGTCTCCTCGCTAGCGGCAGTACATGTGGCAATCCGGCAGCTGAAGTAACCGGTCAATCGAGCCTCTTTCTCAGTACCCCGTCCGCCCGCGATGAGGCGTGAGGTGACTGAAGGAGAGCTGTGTCAACTCTGGAAGAGGGGACTCCCCTACAGTGATTGTGGAGAGAAAGAGAACCTAAACCATCTCGTACAACTATTTTAATAACTTTCTGACGTCTTGAACACATTTTTAATTATTTTCAAAATCGCCTTACGCGTTTCGAAATTCCGTCGTTTTCGAATGCTATAATATACAACACAAAACTGGTATCAAAAGATATGAAAGTACGTTACATTTCACCATTGACTAGAGACATAGTATATATGGTTTTCTAGCTTACCAGTTTTACGTCAATCATATAAAACCGTTCATTAGATACATGGTATCTCGTCAACATTCTCAAGCTCGAGACAAAGCTCGTGTACACTAGCGCCACTCAGCTGACTCTTCCAGTGTATTATTTTCGACCATTCGAAAGAGGTTACATATCGTTTTGTAAAGAAATACTTTAAAAAAACATTGTAAACTGATTTCCATTACTTGTTCCCTCATGAAATTGTTTTATACGATGTAACGATGAAAATTTTGTTGTAAACAAACAAATGCAGCGTGTACCACGTATCCAGCACCCTGTAGCAGTTTGTAGTTCTCTCGTGACTGAGAATTTACAACGTATGTAAAGAACAGTTTTATATGACTGACGTAACAACGATATGCTAGAAAGCCATATTATACTCATTTATACTACTGTCTCTAGTTAATGGTGAAATGTAACATATTTTCATATCTTTTGATACCCGTTTTGAGTTGTATTTTATAGCATTTGAAAGTGACGGAATGTCGAAATGCGTAAGACGATTTTGGAAATAATAAAAAGTGGGGTTACGACGGCAGAATGTTATTAAAGTGCACCCAGACGGCCACTACGTCTCATAGCACTTTCATACAAATTGTATAGGATACATATCAGCGGTGAAAACTTGAAACAATCGACGGTTGCCCTACTCCGAACGAGAGGAATGGGCTGGTGTAGTCATAATGTTTTAATTACCACTGCGGAAAAACTTAACAGGGTCTAGGTGAGGGTGTTTGTTGTTCTCTACAAACTCAGACTTCGATGAGAAACATCTTTCCACACCACGGACGACTTGGCAGAGACTATGTTTATAGGAGCCTGCACTTTGGCGGTGTTGTTTCTCGATAATACGAAACGTGTTGCTCTTCTTTGAACTTTCTCGATGTACTCCGTTAATCCTATAT
Source organism: Schistocerca nitens (assembly GCF_023898315.1). Lineage (NCBI taxonomy): Eukaryota > Metazoa > Arthropoda > Insecta > Orthoptera > Acrididae > Schistocerca > Schistocerca nitens. The sequence continues at coordinate 300,751,211 of NC_064615.1, read as the reverse complement.
GGTGAGAATCCGACCCCGTACAGCTGTATACTCCAAAAGAGGACAGACAAGCGTAGTGCAGGCAGTCTCTTTAGTAGATCTGTTGCATCTTCTAAGTGTTCTGGCAATAAAATTCAGTCTTTGGTTCACCTTCCCCACAACATTTTCTGTGTGTCATTTCCTATTTAAATTGTTTGTAATTGTAATTCCTAGCTATTTAGTTCAATTTACGGCCTTTACATTTGATTGATTTATTGTGTAACCGAAGTTTAGCGGATGTCTATTAGCATTCATATAATTTATTGGAATACTCACACTTTTCATTATTTAGGTCCAACTGTCATTTTCGCATCATACAGATTTCCTTTCTAAATTATTCTATTGTTATTGGTTTTGATCTTCTGATGACTTTACTACACGATAAACGATAACATCTTCTGCAAACTACCTAAGACGACTGCTCAGATTGTCTTCTGAAACGTTTGTATAGGTAAGGAGTAGCAGAGGGCCTATAACGCTACCTTGGAGAACGCCGGAAATCATGTTTTACTCGATGATTTTTCCGTCAGTTACTACGAACTGTGACCTCTCTGACAGGAATTCACGAATCCAGTCACATAACTGAGGCGATGTTCCATAAACACGCAATTTCACTACAAGCCGCTTGCGAGGTACGGTGTCAAAAGCCTTCTCGAAATCTAGAAATACAGACTCAATTTGAAATCCCTTGTCGATAGCGCTCAACATTTCGCGTGAGTAAAGAGATGGTTAGGTTTCACAAGAAAAATGGTTTCTAAACTCGTTTTGACTGCGTCAATAGACTGTGCTCTTCGAGGCAATTCATAATGTTCGAACATAATATATGTTCTAAAATTCTGCTGCATATCGGTGTTAATGATATGGGCCTGTAATTTATTGGAATACTCCTTTTGCCTTTCTTATATACTGATGTGACCCGTGCAACTTTCCAGTCTTTGGGACGGATACGTGAGAAGTCGCCCGTAAATACACTCATGTTCACGGGGCATGTACATTAGTATGTTCCGCAGAAATGATTAGCGTTTGAATCATGTAGACCCGTGGGTTCAAGGTCAACATCGATATCGCGGCGCAACACTACCTACCCGTAACAAGTGCCTGCGGCTGCAGTTTTCGCTATAAACCGAAGGTAATGAGTCAGTGTGTCTGCAGGATGCCTCGCAGACGTACGCGCGAACCGTACCGTCAGATCAGTGAGTTTCAGAGAGCGCTAATTATTGGCATGAGAGAATGTGGGGCATCCATCCGGGAAATTGCTGCTCGTGCGGGACCAAGTGTTTCGGCAGTGCAACGGGAGTGTGCAGAATGTTTCACGGAAGGCCATAAAACACGGCGAGATGGGTCAAGTCGCACCACCCAGACCACCCCACGAGAAGATCGACACCTCATCCTAATGGCATTGTAGGACAGATCTGCGTCCTCCTCGGCCCTGAACCCAACAGTGGAACACATCTTACGCTACCAGGGGCGACAGTTCGTCGCCGTTTATTACGGCATGGGCTACGTGCGCGTATCCACTTCTCCGCGTACCTTTGACGACTGTGCAGAAACGTGCTTGACGGCAATGTCGTATGGATCGATGTCACTGGGGACAGGAATGGCATCAGATAGTGTTTTCGTACGAATCCAGGTTCTCTTTGTTTGGGAAAATATGGTCGCATTTTGGTTCTCCGCAAGCAAGGGGAGTGGTGTCTCAGTGACCGCGTTCGCACAAGACATACCTCGCGAGCTCAAGGCCTTATGATGTGGTGTGCTATTGGGTACAACCACAAATCACAGTTCGTGTGTGTACGAGGCAATGTGACAAGTGCGACGTAATTGAATAACATCCTGCGACCAGCAGCACAATACCCCAGACGCCATTTTTCAACAGGACAATGGGCGACATGTTACTGCACGAACATGTGCCTTCTTAGTGTCACAGGATGTCAGCCTTTTGCCCTGGCGCGCCGTATCACCAAACTTTTCGCCAATGAAAAATTTGTGGGATGTGGTGAAAAGATGGGTGGAGCGCTGTGACCCAACGCCGACCACCACAGACAAACTTCGGAAACAGGTGAATCCAGCATGGGTGACTATACCACAGGAAGCGTTTCACGCCTTACATGCGTCGATGCTATCACGCATGGAATAAGTTATCAGGGCCTATGGCGGACCCTGTGCCTACTACATAACAAGACACATGCTAAACCGAGGTGACTGAAATGCTAATCATTTCTGCAGAACATGCTAATGTACATGTCCTGTGAATATTAACGTCCCACTCTAGTCGTTCAAGGCGTTCTGTTTTTTCTGAACATGAGTATATAGCACCATAGGTCATCGATGAATGAAAATGTACATAATATTTTGATCTACTGATTTCTGTATGCTTTAAACTGACAATTATGGCCAAAACATATAGAGCTGAACAGTTTAGCGCGTCTACTAACCACATTTCAGTACGGTAGCTTAAAAAACCGCCTTTTGCATTCTGCACATTTTATTTTATTTTACTAGCCCTAGTAATAGGTTGCGCGCAAAAAGGAGTTTTTATTTTACACTACTGCAATTTACGAGGGTTGGAACTTTAATAGTGGCAAGTATTTATTTACAGCTCGTACAAAATAGATATGTGTTTCAAAGTTTTACTGACCTTCAGAGTAGTCACCACCATTGTGTATAACACGTTGCCAGCGATGTGTAAGTCGTAGGATACTCTTAGCAGTGCCAGTTGTGTTGACTGTTAGAGCGGCGCGGTCTATTGCCCGACGAATTTGTAGCAGTTCTGAAGTGAATGCCGTCAAGTGTTTCCTTCAGTTTAGAAATGTAGTTGAACTCACGAGGGCTTAAGTCAGGGGAGTGCTGTACGTGGTATAGCACTTAGCAGCCCCATCAGTCAAACAAATCAGTAACAGCTTGAACTATACGTGCTTGAGCATTGTCCTGCAAAATGATGGTCAGGTTCTGCAGATAGTGTCATCACTTCTGTCTCTAAGCTGGTCGAAGGTTGTGTTCCAAAACTGAACAGCACAGAGACAGAAGTGGTGACACTTTCTGCAGGACCTGAACGTCATTTTGCAGGTCAATGCCGAAGCACGCATAGTGCAAGCTGTTACTGATTTTTTTGACTGATGGGGCTGCTAAGTGCTATACCACCTACTGCACTCCCCTGATTTAAGCTCTCGTGAGTTCAACTCGATTTCTAAACTGAAGGAAACACTTCACGGTATTCGATTTAGAACTGTTACAAATTCGTCGGGCAATAGACTGCGCCGCTCGAACTGTCAACACAACTGACACTGTTAAGAGTATCCTACGACTTCCACATCGCTGGCAACGGGCTATACACAATTCTGGTGACTACTCTGAAGGTCAGTAAAACTTTGAAACACGTATCTGTTTTGTACGAGCTGTAAATAAAGAGTTGCCACTATTAAAGTTCCAACCCTCGTATATACAACTGCTGCGAAAATGGCCACCACAAGAAACTAGTTACTTATTTTTCATTTTATGTCTTCATCACTATAGACACTCATGAATCAGAACTTTCTGCCTTGTCTTCTTTATTACTTCTTATTAGTGTATGACTGTAATTGGAGATTTTCTACAGTACAAAACTGAATGAGCTGAGTTTTTCTTTTTACAAAGTTTAAATCTAGATGATTGGTGAGGAGTAGTTAATAACTTTAACTAAGGCATCATTTACAACTAACTTCCTTGGTGCTTGTTTGCTCTGCTTGACATAGTTCTTTTACCGTCCTAAAAGAACTAAATCTGCCACTTGATTCAAATAAAACGGAAGACCATTAACAAAGAGCAAGAAAAGTAGTGGCTCATTGTCAAATTGTGCGGAATAGTTTCGTCCCTTGCAGGTAATTTGGTGTCTCTCTGTGAATTACTTAAACAGCCTTGCGTAACTTTCTGCAACTCTCTTTCTTAAATAGGGACTACAACAGGCATGTGGTGAACCACGTTTTCCATAAAAAAAGTAAATTGTCTAAGAGAATGATATGACTGAGATAAGACTGCAAAAGATTCTAACCGGCAATATTTTCCATTATCCAATTACAGTTCGGATTGAAAAAGCGCCGCTTTAACGAGATAACAATTTATATATTCTATGAGCAAATAATAAACTGAGAAAATGTAATCGCAACAACTTTGAAGGCTTATGTTAAGAGAAAAACTAACCAAATATCTGTGGAGTCATCCTTTATACAGAGATACCTAACAATATCATACGTTAATGTGGATGGGCAAATACTATGGATTAAAGTTAATTTGGCAGTAAATAACATTATGAAAATTCCTCGCAGATTAAACTGTGTGCCGGACCGAGACTCGAATTCGGGACCTTTGCCTTTCGCGGGCAAGTGCTCTACCATCTGAGCTACGCAAGCACGACTTACTTTCTGTCCTAATAACATTATGACATTCCCCTGCATTAATTATATCTGACAAGGCGCCTTCAATAAGTAATGCAACACTTTCTTTTTTCTGAAAGCAGTTTGGTTTTATTCAGGATTCCTACATCGTATTACTCCCTACTCTTTCCGCTACAAAACCCAATTTTTCAATGTAAATTTTTCATGGTACCTCTCTACTGGACGACGTCGAGGTCAACGCCTTGCTACATCAGTAACCTCCCCGTCATCCACGTACTGTTCCCCGCGGAGTGCATCCTTCATTGCGCCAAAAAGATGGAAGTCGGAAGGTGCGAGATCCGGGCTGTAGGTTGGATGAGGAAGAACAGTCCAAAGAAGTTTTTTGAGCTCCTCTCTGGTGCGCAGACTTGTGTGAGGCCTTGTGTTGTCATTTACGTTTTTTCCCTTTATTGTAATTTCATGCCCCTGCTTCATTGGGGGCGAAAAAAGGGCGATATAAAACACAGAAATGGAGATAATGGAAGTTAAAATATACACTAATACGGAGACATTGGCATGGACAAGGCGAAAATCATTTGTATTTTCGTGGGGCGAACATGCTGAAATCGTTTATTCGATTTCCTGAGTGCAACGCAATACACTTGAGGGTTTATCGTCGAGCCATAAGAGAGAACGTAAACAGAATAACCGCTTCAGAGTCCCAGAAGATCGTTGCCATAATTCTGAGGGGCCGAGGGCTGAGGGTGCGCCTTTGCACATTTTCTTCGCAGGAGAGGTGGTGAAACCAGTGATCTCTATACTAACTGGATGGCGAACTTCGGCTGTCACAGCGTGCCGTCGTCTGTTAGCGCCGCCATATTGCAGGTATGCAAGAAACTGTATGTGATATTTTAGTTAGGAAGGCGGCACTTGTTTTCGTTCGGAAGTATCTACATTCTTGACGATAATAAAACTAAGTAGATTAACATTAAAGCAACGAACTACCAATTTCGTTTTACGCTCATGAACACTGCAGTCTACTGTAATATCGTAAATATAAAGTACCTAAAAGCGAAACAATATATTTTCCAGGTGTAAGGAGCAGTTTTATTCACATATGTAACGCACTTATCGGTGACATCATCTTTGGCGTCGGCAAAAAACGTAATGGGGTTTATTTAAACGTGAATTTGGATATCTACAACAATATGCTAATTATTGTCAGGCACCATATGAAACAACCAAAATTACGTGTGGCACTGACACGAAAATTGTTCTCTTCTTTTACTGAACTAATTCACATGTACCAACGTGGAAATTGCGATGAAATCAGTTAGTTTAATGTGCATATTTAACTGAGAACTAACGTATATAAACAATTCAGTCAATCTGGGTAACTTTGCACCACTTTTTTCCGTCTTTTTGAAAGTACTGCATACGCAATCTACATCACAACAGACACCAAAATTTCACCCGTATTGCTAAGGTGTGCTTGGCAATGAGGAAATATGTACTAGAGACGCTCTCTTGGAGTAAAATTTCAATTTTAATACTGGTACAAAATTACTCAGTCATTCTGGGTAACTTTAGTCTTAAAAATCATAGTATTTTTCCCATATCTAATGTTCTGAATAAATTTACATCCCAACAAAAGGAAATCAGGTGTTAATAAGAAGTAAAAACAGTGTTGATTCAGTTTCCAGATTTACTTTGAAATATCAAGATATTTATATCAACCTGACTTTGTTCAGCTTAAATCACTGTCAGAAGCTCACTTCACAGTCAAAGCAATTAAAGAAAAATCACAAGCCTAAGAGCTTTTATGGAGGTGGAAAGACATTTGAATGAATCACAGAGGTAGTAAAAACGTTACATTTGGTACAAAATAATACAAACAGGTGGAACACCAGCCATTTGAAACAAGAATAGCAATTGGTACAAAGATACTATGATTAGTTAAAAGTTATCCTGATTGTAATGTTCCAAGGAACACCTTCATATGCCTATGTACTTTTTTATCATTTGTAAAATGATGAATACTGTAAACATTAAGCATGAGCAAGGGTATTGAAATGAGAACACAAAAACACAATGAAACACGAAATTTATTTTTGTCATTTCCATACATTTTTGACCACTACTGCAATGTTACAGGCACAAGACTACACATTACTGAATAAAAGAATACTAGTTGTATTGTGACCTATTTCCTCAAGTGAAAACCTTTTCCCATATGTTTTCAGCCGCACCTGAATGTACCTGGATGCAATCTTATGTACAAGCTGTGTCTCATGCAAATCTTCAATTCCGCATTCATTATGGAAGTCATGGTCAAGTTTAGGGAATGAATAGTTCACAATTTTTTTAAGAACACACATAACAATCTTACTAATTAAATGTTTTTGCCTCATGTCACCATTGACAACAAACATTTGAAACAATTTTTCTGAGTGCTCCACCACAGAGTATACAGCATTACTTGTTTCAATAAGCTTGCCTCGGCTTACAAATTTTGTGAATGAGCTCTTTTCTGCAGTACTAAGAAGTGCATATGTTGCATCATTACAAACAACGGGTGGCCTAAGAATGTAGAGGCAGCCTTTACATGTAACTTGTTTTGAAATTGTGAGGGCAACATAACCTGCAATGTAGTACAAAATGTTCTGCTTGTATGTGGAAAACAGAGTATCCTCTTCAATAAGTGAGCACCATTTTTCTACTTCGTCTACAAACATACAATAACCATCTACAAGAGGACACTTCTGTGATCGGAAATCATACAGTCCTACAGGTACCATTGAACACATGTTAAAATTTGTACCGTTTCCCCCAACAGTGCTAACATTAGTGCCTAAAAGCAACTTGTGCGTAGCACACTTCAACTGATATGAATTTGGGTTGTTATTCCAACCCCCTCTAGATCGCACACATGAGAAGAAGAGTTCAATATGATCTTTGGAAAACTTATATGTCAATAAATATTGCAGAGCAGAATTTTCCCTGGTCATTATTTCCAGTGCAATGGCTTTAATCGAATGCATGTTCAAAATTGTGCCAAAGGCAAAAGTATTTCTTAGGTGCTGCAGGAGAGAAACACCATTTACTTTTAAACTTCTTATATAAGATTCTGTCTAATGAAAAATATCAAGCCAATATGCCTGATTACTGAGTTTCCGGCTGGCTTTATATCCTGAAGTTAGAGGATTTCTGGAGTTAAAGACATCAAAAATTCTGTCTATAAATCTCAAAAATTCCACTGTTGCCTCACTACCATGGAATCTGGGATTGCCAGCTCTTCTCAAAAAATCTATACTATCTGCAACACTAGAACTGGGTGTTTGATCTGCTAAGCTGACATTCATCTTTTTATTAATATAATTAATATGTTGTCCTGACAACTTGTTAGCAAATGTCATGCCTTCCTCAATTTGCAACTCATTTAGTTCTTTTAAGTACTGCCACTTAATATGGCCATTTGTAGACTCTATAACACCTACTTCTGCTAATGCATTTCGAGCAAGTTTCACTAAATGACACATATCCAAAACACAGTAAACATTGTGGTTTGAAACTGGGTGAAGGAACTGAGAAGAAAAAACGTTTTGATGAAAATTAATACTGCATCCCAATGAACGAAGAGTACTTATATTTGTCCTTGTGCCATCACAAGTGACTGCCCAAAGTCTGATGCCTGAATTGCTTAGCCTCTCCAGAGCAGAGTTTATTAACTTCGCCTGCACACTACCATTAAAGCCATTCACTAAAAAATACGCTACAGGACACTTAAATTTACCTTTTATGGATACAAGCATAAAAACTAATGCCTCTGAAGCTTCTTTCACTTCTTTTGATTGTTCAACTTCTCCTCCAAAATCTACAAAACCTGTATAGGCTACCTCTTAGTTTCCTGGTCCCACACTACCTGTTTTCTAATTGACATACTGTCTATTATGAGGCTAGAATCTTTAAATTCAGTCCTCACTTGATGGTTAAATTCAAAGTACCTGAACACATCACTTAAAAAGCCAGGACCACAATTCATAGTCCCTGCCCAACGAAAAATCAGTGATTTGTGAGGCAGAGGCATTAATGTCTGTAAATATTCATACGCCTTAGGAGAGTAAAAATACACTGTCATTGCAAACATTTTAATGTCTGTTTTGTACCTGTTTCCCTTGGATGACACACTGTTAATCAACAAATTGCACACTAATTCCACCTGAGTCCCTGTTTGTTGATTCAGGAATTCATGCAGCTTCTCTGTTAGATGATCCTTCTTTTTCAGAGCACTTATGTCTTTCATTGAATAGTTTTTCTTCTCTCCTTTCCTAATTTTTTCCTGCAGGCTCTTGATTTTTCTTCTCAGTGTCTCCACAACATCTGGTAAAAAACGGCATGTGTCAGCGGCCTTGTCAACCATTTCTATTTGTGTTTGAGATTCACATTCCTTAGATGTTTCACAACTCTGAGAAAACTGAAACAAGAATAGAATACAAGTAGTACAGGCATGAAACAAAGTTTGGCAAGTACTCATGTTGTTATTCTAATCTGTCGCCTTGGTTGCTTTTCCTTGGGCATTAAATACGTCGGAAACGCAAACTGTGATGGCACTGCATCAGGCTTGAGATGCCTTCTCGAAGTACCAGGCCTTACTAAATAATCTTCTTCCAAGAAGTGATCTGCACACAAGAAACTAGTCCTTGTAGGCGTGAAACCTTTGCGTTTAGTGGCAATGACCCATTGTTTCAGCAAATCGCCTTTTTGCAGAGGAAACGTGTCCAATACAGAAGACACATTGTATCATGCAGGGCAACGACCAAGATATTCACGAGATTGTTGTCATTTCTTGACATTCAATTATTACCTGTGGAAAGTTAAATTACTTTCCTTGTTCCACCGGTTCGTACAGTTGTATGCAGAGCACGAAATAACCATTTTACACTCGCAACATACACTTCGTTAACACCATGAGAAACTTTTTGCCTAACTAAAAGATGTCGGACGATATAAACAAACACTCCTGAGACGGCACGGATAACCACTATGGTCAAAGACAGAAGATGTACATCCAGTTAGTATGGAGATCACTGGGTGAGACACATCTCCACTACAGACGCCATTTCGAAGGCTACGGAGGTGCCGCCACCTGTCGGAACTTCATGAAACTGTAGGGGCTGAAACGGGAATATTCCACGATGTCCGCCAACAAATTTCGCATTCTTCAACTGAAATTTGTCGAGAAACATGTGGTGCATTACTTATTGAACGCCCCTCGAATAAAAAGACCTTCTAATTAATAACTTTTCTTTATATATTTTATTGTTTCTTGCCATCACCAATTTCTCACGTATTTTTTTCATCTTCAGATGACTGCTTTGCATATGAGGGCGAACAGTTCACGATCTAATGAATGATGAGTGAATGCCATGGTGCTCTACAGTGAAAATATTTCCAATTGATAAATTTTCCAAAAGGAAGTGAAAATCGTTGATACATAAAAACTGAAAATGTATGATAAATGTTTAGTGCATGTACTTAACACTGAAAGTGTTCTAGTTGCCTTGTGGCTCGCATTGTTGAACCAATATCATTATGTGCCCTCGAAGTCTTTCTCGGCGGCATGTCTGAATAAAATCTTCGCTGTCCATCCCAACATTAAATTTACCATCGAGAAGGGGAATGATGGCAAGTTACCGTTCTTGGATGTTTTAGTTGAACTGAAGGCAGGAGGTCGTTCAGTGTACAGGAAACCGACGCACACTGATCGACATTTAAATGCAGATGATTTTCACCGCCCTGTACACAAGAAAGCTGTCCTGAACACGTTAATACAAAGAGCAAAAGTTATTTCTGACGACGAATACCTACTATCTGAATCGCATCACATCACCCAGGTGCTCAGAGAGAATGGCTACTGCAAAAGAGACATCGCAAACGATTTCAGGTGCCACCGAAGAAGGAGGCCTTGTGAATCAGCAGAACAGGCGAAACCGGCGGTTTTCATGGTGTAATGTGGGGCAACTAGCAACAAGTTAGAACGTGTACTGCAGAGACATGGATTGAGACCAGTGTTCCGGCCCGAGATACGAGATATGCTGCGAGATACGAGATGTGCTACGCCCTGTTAACGACATAGCTCTTCGTGTGCCCCGCGTGTATGGTGTCCCTCGTGAGTACGGCAACTTCTATATAGACCAAACAATTCGCACAGTCGCATAGCGTTGTACCGAGAACAAGAGACGTATTAAACAAAGGGAGCTCGAGAAGTCGGCCATATCTGAGCACTGCCTGGAAAACGGACACAAAATACAGTTTTGGGAACACAAGAGTCTTGGCTTATGCGTGAACACAATGGGATTCCGTTATAAAGGAGGCAGCTGAGATTAGAATGAACAGCAACAATTTTAACAGAGACCGCGGGTCCATACTGAATAGGGAGTGGGGGCGGGCTTTGGATGTCGAAAGGAAGCAACAGCGGAAGCTTAACACCTGTAGGGAAGCGGGAGCGGCGTTTTCAAACGTGGCGCCGCCTGACGTCACTCGGTCCCGAGACGGGCTGCTATGAGCTGCCCAATTCGCCTTCCGCGCATGCCGTCTCTGATGCCAGCGGCCGTAATCGTAGGTATACAAAGGGGCGCCAAAGAAACTGGTATAGGCACGAGAATTCAAATACAGATATATGTAAACAGGCAGAATACGGCGCTGCGGTAGGCAACGCCTATTTAAGACAACTAGTGTCTGGCGCAGTTGTTAGATCGGTTACTGCTGCTACAATGGCAGGTTATCAAGATTTACGTGAATTTGAATGTGGTGTTATAGTCAGCGCACGAGCTATGGGACACAGCACCTCCGAGAAAGCGATGAAGTGGGGATTTTCCCGTACGACCGCTTCACGAGTGTACCGTGAATGTTAGGAATCCGATAAAACATCAGATGTCCGACATCGCTGCGGCTGGAAAAAGATCCTGCAGGAACTGGACCAACGAGGACTGAAGAGAATCGTTCAATGTGTACAATGTGTCGGAAGTGCAATCCTTCCGCAAATTGCTCCAGATTTCAGTGCTGGGCCATTGACAACTGTCAGCGTGCGAACCATTCAGCGAAACATCATCAATATGGGCTTTAGGAGCCGAAGGCCCACTCTTGTACCCTTGATGACTGCACGACACAAATCTTAGCGCCTCATCTGGCCCTGTCAACACTGACATTGGACTGTTGATGAGTGGAAACATGTTGCCTTGTCGGACGAGTTTCGTTTCTAATAGTATCGAGCGGATGGACCTGTGAGGGTAAGGAGATAAACTCGTGTATCCACGGACCCTGCATGTCAGCAGGGTACTGTTGAAGCTGGTAGAGGCTCTGCAATGGCTTGGGAAGTGTGCAGATGGAGTGGTATGGGACACTTGACACGCCTAGATACGACTCTTGACAGGTGACACGTACGTAAGGACAACGCGACACCCCATACGTCCAAACTGCTACAGAGTGTCTCCAGGAGCACTCTTCTGAGTTTAAACACTTCCACTGGCCACCACACTCTCCAGACATGAACATTATTGAGCGTATCTGGGATCCCTTGCACCGTGCTGTTCAGAAGAGATCTCCACCCCTCGTGCTCCTACGGATTTACAGACAGCCGTGCAGGATTAGTGGTGTCAATTCCCTCCAGCACTACTTCAGACATTAGTCGAGTCCATACCACGTCGTGCCGCGGCATTTCTACCTGCTCGTGTGGGCCCTATACGATATTGGGATGTGTACCAGTTTCTTTTCATTGTATAAACGGGAAACAGTGCCAGTTCCGACGATGCGGAGATGGCCACTGAAAGCTCGAGAATTTTATTCGAATTGACGCGGCTTGAAAATCGAGAAGATTTTATTGCGATATCATTATGTTATGTGAATTTTAACCACAATCACGCACACATAGTGGTCTCTACTAGAGCCATCTCTAGTGCGATTCCAAGCTGTGGTGGCTGCAGACGGTCGTCATGCTGAGCAACGTTTGTAACCTGGAACGTAAACATGGTCCGCAATTAACAAATGTTACCCTTCTCATGTGGAAATTAAAATCTATTTCTTTCCATGATTTATCACTCCTTTTTCATTGGGGCCCTTTCACGCAGAGAAAGTTTAATTCCAACCAACCTGTACACCAGTGGCAATGCACAATCAATACCTTCACTTTTCGATAGCGATTGTAATGTTACTAAAGACAGTTTTCCAAAACTGATTCACCAAAGGAGGCGAAGTAAATATTCCAGTACTTTAATCAAGAACACCTGCCAACATGAGTGGCTTAGAAGTAGATATCGTCAGCGAAAAAGCAACTCAAACCACTTCGTAAAAGCAAGTTTTTCCTGTTCAGGTTAGGTTCGTTTTAGAGTTACTGATACAATAACTGCATACTGAGCAACCATGTACAACCGGCAGTTCGACAGAAGATTCGTTCCTAAAGATTCGAAAGTTGCAGAGGTCACACCAACACACAATAAAGGGAATAGGAGTAACTCGTTGAATTACAGATATCACGGGTGCCGATTTGCTGTAGGACTTTGAAATGTGTTCGAACATTGTGAATTACCTCGAAGAAAACGATCTATTGACACATAGCACCGATTCAGAAAATATTGTACGTGTGCATCACAACTAGCTTGCTATTACCGTGAAGATATGAGCGCTATCGACTGGGAATCTCAAAATGATTTTCTTTTAAATATCGTCTTAGTTGTACGACAGGGTTCGTGATTTCCTGTCAAAAAGGTCACAGTTCGTAGTATTTGACAGAAAGTCATCGAGTAAACCAGAAATGATATCTCGTGATCCCCAAGGAAGTGTTATAGGCCACCAGCAGTTTAAATTTTCATCGATATGGACACCTAAAATTTGTGAAGGTTTCACTTTGTTTATTATTTCCTCACCAAGTGTTACACCTATCATTGGTGTAATATTTCTAGATGTAGACAACCGAATACATTTTGTCTTTATGAAATCTAGAGTGAGAGAGTTTGCAGAAAACCAGTCAATGATACTTTTAAGAACATTGTTTTCAATTACTTCCGTTTCTGTATGTATGCTAGGATTGCTCACGATACTAATTCATCCGCAAAAAGAACTTATTCTGCTCGTTGTATATTGAGTGGGAGATTGTTTGCATACACACTCTAAGTAAAAAAGGAGTGACGCATCATAAAGGAGATGGGACGGAAATCGACAGACGTGATGTACATGTACATACAAACAAATCATTACAGTTTTTAAAAAAATTCTATGATTTATTCAAGCGAAAAAGCTTCACAAATCAAGGAAGTCAATAATGATTTGGTCCATCCATAGCCCTTGCGCAAGCAGTTATTCAGCTTGGCATTGATTGGTAGAGTTGTTGGATGCCCTCTGGGAGGTAACGTGCCAAATTCTGCCCAATTGGAGCGTTAGATCGTCAAAATCGCGAGCTGGATGGTGGGTCCTGCCCATAATGCTCTTAACATTCTCAATTGGGAGAGATCCAACGACCTTGCTTGCCAGACAGGGTTTGGCAAGCATGAAGAGAAGCAGTAGAAACTCTCGCTGTGCGCATGTAGTCATTATCTTGCTGAAATGTGGGCCCAGGGTGGCTTGCTATGGAGGGCAACAGAACGGCACATAGAATGTCATTGGGCCTGAATTTAAAGAGGAACTCACCACTGAAGACACTTCTACTCCAGTCATTGAGATTCCAGGCCAAAGACGTGTCTGGAGACGTCCTGCACAGCAATGGGATGCCAACCTGACTGTTGCATGCAACACAGCCCGACAACCAGAAGTGTATGTGAGGAACAATAGTGGATCTAAGACTGAGCCTTGGGGAATCCAATACATGATTTCTTCTCAGTCAGAAGAGTCTCTCCTGATTGCATTGCTTGAGTTACTAAATAGAGTCTTCAGTGTTCTAATGGTAAGATACGATATTATCCATGAGTTGACTATACCATCAATCCCAAAAAAACTGCTGTTTATCTAGGAAAATATTGCGATTTACACAGTCAAATGCCTTAGATAGGTCACAGACAATACCATCTGGTGCTATCTCATTTAATGCTTGTAAAATTTGATGAGTGTAAATGGCATTCCCAGAAGAGGAACTCATTTGAAATCCAAACAGTGCTTTACTGGGGATATTACCGTTGCTCACATGGGATACAGTTCTAGAATACATCGTCATCATTATGGAAAATAATGTCAGCAGTGAAACAGGTCGGCAGTTTCTGACATCCCTTTTATTACATTTCTTACAGAGGGGTTTGGCAAAGACATATTTAAATCTCTCTGGACACAAGTCCTGAGTTAGTTTTGGATCACATGTTTTAGAAAAGACAGTACTTATTATATGAAAACAAGTCTTTAGTACTTTGTTGGAAACACCATAAAATCCATTTGAACTTTTATTTTTGAGGGAATATATAGTTTTCTTAATTTCAAATGGAAAAGTGAGTGAGAGATCCACATGACTGAGTTTTATGTAAGTTGCATTTTCAGCACACTGCTTTGACTTTTCTCTTGAACTCTTCGACCCTAGATTTTGTAGTTCATTTCAGAAATGATTATTAAATATATCTACTGTGTGTGAATGATCATTTAGTTTTTGTAGTGTATGGCTACTGTAGGATCTTTACTTTTCCTCGTTAACAGATTCATTTCCGTTTTTCTTTCACAGTATATTTTAATCCTTCTCATATCTATGGTTTCCTACATAGTTGCTTAATGTGCTTCCTGATTAGCTTATGCAGAAAACTATTTTAGATTGATGATATGAATTTATCATAGAATAGTTTAATTTTATATCAACATTTAGTTAATTATGAATTTCATCCCATATCATCTCTTGTTCACTATTCTTAAAATATTTAGTCTGGGAGCTATTAAATATTCTGAATCATTTCCACTGAGGAGTATCTATAGTGTAACACACTGTTTTATCTATCCTAACTAAATGTGCATTAACATCATAGAGAGCGTTAGTCACTGGGTTTTCAGTTATTTTCTTGCTTTGAGCTTCACCAAAGAAAACAATATCGATTAGTGTTCTACTGCCTTTGTAAATCTGTGTTGGGAAGATAATTGCCGAGATCAAAGTGAATGGTCAAATTAAGGTGTCTGTGTCATTTTTGCTAAAAGAATCCTTTAGAAAATCTGCAATGATATCACCACAGATTATTAACTGCTTGCTGCTGTGTGACAGATACCACAGTAAAAACTCCATAGTCCTCATAAACAGTTCGTAATTTCCCAGTGTGGCTCTATACACAGTTACAATTAAAACAAAACTATTTTCCAATATTAACTGGCAAGCACACACCTCTGTGTGCTGAGCACTACAAATTCAACTTGCCCCAGTGTTTTTGAACTTGTGTTGTGTGTTAAAGTAAGTAATAACTTCTCCTTCTCCCAATTAGTTCTACATCAGTAAGATGCGAAGGTGTTTAATTTCTCTAACCTTGCGGTTTAGTTGTGGTCAGTTTTTCACAAGGTGTCTATCTTGTCAGAAGTCTCTAAACTTTCCAAACAGACCAGAAGCTTTTGTACATCATTACTCATCTTCTTAACATTGTTGTGAAATAAGCTAGCCTTACTTTCCTTCACATTTTTAAGCATCTCGTGGGGCTCTTCTGTTAGTTCAACTTCTTTGAAAACATGGTGCATACATCTAATTAGGGATTTCCGCACAACAGGGGATCACGCTTGAGTGTGGTGTCTGAGAGCAGAGCGGAAAACGCCTAGCAAGTGTCTTCATACTGCAAACTGCTCAGAAACGTCTTAGCAGGAAACGAGGTCTATATAGACCTTGGCGGAACGGCTTTCACAACAGCGCGGCGTCGCGGCAATTCAGGGAACTAGTTGTCTCGGCGACCGAGGTGCCTGCAGTGGGGGCTACGCGTCTGCCACATAAAACAACAGCTGCGACTGCCGCGCAGCCAGACAGCGATCATGCGGGGCACACGCGGAGCACTGGCGTTGCTGCTGGCGGCGTGCGTCGCGTTGCTGGCGCCACCGCGGTGCGCCAGCGAAGGCGGCGGCGGCGGCGCTGACGAGCAGCGGGAGCCGCAGGTGCAGACGGCCCAGGGCCGGCTGCGGGGCAGCGTGATGACGTCACTGGACGGCCGGAACATCCTGGCTTTCCGCGGCGTCCGCTACGCGCTGCCCCCCGTCGGCGAACTGCGCTTCAAGGTGAGCCCCCGTCTGCCGGACGCGATCGATGCACTGGGCTCAATTCGCACAGTAGTGGCGTGGCGGGGACGTGGCGCTGTTTCAAGCCACCTCCATCTTAGCAAATGAAGGAATATCGAGGCGCGTCGCTTCGTGGTTCGCGCTAGAGATGGGCAAAGATTAGATTAGATTAGTACTTGTTCCATAGATCATGAATACGACACTTCGTAATGATGTGGAACGTGTCAGATTAATAAAAGGTGTCTATACAAGTTATTACATTACACAAAATATTACATGACACTTAATATTTTTAATTTTTTTTTTTTTTGTGGGGGTTAGGGAAATTACCCACTTATTACATCCAAAAATTCATCTAATGAGTAGAAGGAAATACCATAAAGAAATTCTTTTAATTTCCTTTTAAATGCTATATGGCTATCTGTCAGACTTTTGATGCTATGAGGTAAGTGACCAAAGACTTTTGTGGCAGCAAATTTACCCCCTTCTGAGCGTAAGTTAGATTTAACCTTCAGTAGTGAAGATCATCCTTTCTCCTAGTGTTGTAGCCATGTACACTGCTATTACTTTCGAATTCGTTCCGATTGTTAATAACAAATTTCCTAAGTGAATATATATATTGTGAGGCTACAGTGAAGATCTCTAGCTCTTTAAATAGGTGTCTGCAGGATGATTGTATGAGCTCCAGCAATTATTCTGATTACACGCTTTTGTGCAATAAACACTCTTTTACTCAATGATGAGTTACCCCAGAATATGATGCCATAAGAAAGCAGAGAATGAAAATAGGCATGGTAAGCTAATTTACTCAGATGTATATCGCCAAAATTTGCAATGACCCTAATAGGATAAATAGCTGAACTCAAACGTTTCAGCAGATCCTCAGTGTGTTTTTTCCAGTCAACCCCTCATCAATGCATACACCTAGAAATTTTGAAGTCGTTCATCCTTGTGAACTAGTTCACTGGTGATCGCTCTTTTTTGGGAACCGTTCATTTTTACTCGTTCACCGTTCATTGTGCTTGATGTATGGTTCTTATGAAAAACTGAAAATTTGTAGCATAGGTGATTGAAGATGGAAGGCGCCAAGAGGGGGCACTTGTCTCCCTCCTGGACTACAGAGTTTTTATTCATAACAGAAATCTCACACACTTGTAATTTTCGTGATTCTGCAAAACATCTCGTTTAGTAACTGTAGCGTAATGTGGCTGATCGCGGTAAACTAATATAAGGTAGTGCACGAAAAACCGGCCCCGAATACAGACTGCACGCCAGTTACCCACGATTTGTTGACCGCTACGGACAGAATAGATAAACATGTAATAATTAGACAGTGAAGAAATAACAAGTAAGCTAATGCAAACAACTTCGAGACAATAGATGACGATTGGTAAGCGACAATGATCAGTCTAGGTACTCGGGGCCGATTTTTCGTGCGCCACTCGGTACCACTGAAATAATGTAGGAGTTACCTATTCTCCCACACTCGATTACGAAGCGCGGGCTTAATTCGTTTGTTAAGTCGGTCTGCCTTCCACAACAATAAACTTGCTCTTTTACCTGGGATCAAAAAAAGACGGAAAATGGCCACTCGTGTGTGCTGTGCCGAAGTCCTTTGCATGTCTAATAGCAAAGAATCTTGCCTTTTTACAAATATTTCTTCTGTTGTTTATCGAGATAGTGAAGCAAGCTGATACGCCGTTTTGTTGCCTGAAAAGATGTATGTATTACATACCACGTAATTTTTATGTAATTTACGTAATTATAAAGTACATTTTAATTACCAGTCGTGGACGCTGAATAGAATACGAAAAGAACCAGAAATTCAGAGTTCTAAAAAGGTTTGAAACAGATCGAGGATGGGCGTCCGAAACGAACGAAACGAACAAGATACTGAACAGTGAACTATGAGCAGTCGGCAGTGGTACTGCGACTAGTGGCCACACGAAGAAGGACGAGTCCGGCCGAGCGAGACCGAGACAGACGGAAACGGAACCGAGGCTGGAGCGAGACCGGCCGACATGCCGTTCGGGAACGAGACCGACCGTATCCCGTTCCAGGGAACTGTAAGTAGAAAGCCGCGACCGAAGTGAACTATGAAACACCGTTCCTTAGAATTCGTTCCTCGCTCGTTCCGTTCATCTTGGTGAACCGTTCCTTTGAACCCGTTAGTTCGTGACGTTTTGTAGCGACCAGTGGCGCACCAAAGCGACGCTTCGCGGATAGTACTCTTCGGCATTGGTCCCTTCCTAGCCTGCAATCTCTCTCCCAGCGAAGAGTCCCAAGCGACTAGAAAAAAGCGCAGATGACTTCAATACATAAGAACCGATAAATAACGGACCTACAAAATTACAGACCAATATCCATAACATCACTTTGTTGCTGAGTTCTTGAGCATATTGTAATTTCGAATACAGTAAATTGCCTTGAGACAGAAAAGCTTCAGTTCACATTTCAGGACGGATTTAGAAATAATTGCTTGGGTGAAACTCAGCCTGTCGTTTTCTCGCACGATCTCCTGTGAACCACGGATAGAGAGCAACAGGCAGATTCCATATTCCTAGATTACGGAAAGCGTTTGGCACGGCGCCTCACTGTAGACAGTTAACGAAGGTCAGAGGATATGGATTAGGCTCTAAGGCATGTAGATGGCTCAAAGCCCTCTTAAGTAATAGGAGCTAGTAAATTGTTCTCTACGGCGAGTGTTCATCAGAGACAACGATATCGTCAGGAGAGCCCCATGGAAGAGTGACAGGACCGCTCGTATTCTCTACATACATAAAATATGATCTGACAGATACAGTGAGCCAGCCAATGTGGCCGAGCCGTTCTATGCGCTTCAGTTCGGAACCAGGGCCTGATATGGTCGCAGGTTCGAATCCTGCCTCGGGAATGGATATGTGTGATGTCCTGAGGTTAGTTAGGTTTAAATAGTTCTAAGTCTAGGGAACTGATGAGCTCAGATGTTAAGTCCCATAGTGCTTAGAGCCATTTGAACCATTTAGATACAGTGAGCATCAATCTGCGGCTGTTTGCTGATGATGCTGTAGTGTGCGGAAAGGCGTCGTCACTGAGCGACTATAGGAGGATGCAGTATGACTTAGACAGAATTTCTAGCTGATGTGATGAATGGCAGCTTGCTCTAAATGTAGAAAAATATAAATTGATCCGAATGAGCAGGAAGAACAGTACTGTAATAATCTAATGTTAGTTGCATGCTGCTTGACACAGTCATGTTGATAAAATATTTAGGCGTAGCGTTGCAAAGCGATATGAAATGGAACGAGTATAAAAGGAAGACAGTGAGGAAGGCGAATGGTCGACTTCGGTTTATTAGGTGAATTCCGGGACAGCGCAACCCATCTATAAATTAGAGTACATATATACTGAAGAGACAAAGAAACTGGTGCACCTACCTAATATCATGTAGGGCCCCGCTAGCATACAGAAGTGCCGTAACAAATCGTGGAATGGACTCGACTAATGTCTGAAGTAGTGCTGGAGGGAACTGACACCACTAATCCTGCACAGCTGTCCGTAAATCCGTACGAACACGAGGGGGTGGGGATCTCTTTTGAACAGCACGGTACAAGGCATCGCAGATATGCACAATAATGTTCATTTTTGGGGAGTTTGGTGACCAGCGGAAGTGTTTAAGCTCAGAAGAGTGTTCCTGGAGCCACTCTGTAGCAATTTGGACGTTTGGGGTGTCGCATTGTCCTGCTGGAATTCCCCAAGTCCGTCAGAATGCAAAATGGACATGAATGGATGGAGGTGATCAGTTTCCAAAAACTTACATACGTGTCACCTGCCAAGAGTCGTATCTAGACATATCACGGTTTCCATAGCACTCCAACTACACACGCCCCAACCATTACAGAGCCTCCACCAGCTTGAACAGTCCCCTGCTGACATGCAGGATCCATGGATTCATGTGGTTGTCTTCATACCCCTACACGTCCATCCGCTCGATACAATTCGAAGCGAGACTCGTCCGACAAGGCAATATGTTTCCAGTCATCAACAGTCCGATGTCAGTGTTGACGAGCCCTGGCGAGGCATAAAGCATTGTGTAGTGCAGTCATCAAGAATATACGTGTGGGTCTTCGGCTCCGAGGGCCCATATCGATGATGTTTCGTTGAGTGGTTTGCACGCTGACACTTGTTGATGGGTCAGCATTGAAATCTGCAGCAATTAGCGGAAGGGTTGCACTTTTCTCACGTTGAAGGATTTTCTTCAGTCACCGGTGGTCCCGTTCTTGCACGGAGATTTGATGTTTTACCGGATTCTTGATATTCACGAAACGGTCGTACGGGAAAATCTCCACTTCATCGCTACCTCGGAGATGTTGTTTCCTATCGCTCGTGCGCCGACTATAGCACGCGTTCAAAATCGCTTAAATCTTGATAACCTGCCATTGTAGCAGCAGTAACTGAGCGCCAGACACTTGTCTTATATAGGCGTCGCCGACCGAAGTGCTCTATTCTGCCTACTTACATATCTCAGCATTTGAATTTTACATATCTCATCATTTGAATACGCATACCTATACCAGTTTCTTTGGCGCTTCAGTGCAGAACACTAGTGCTTCCCATTCTTGAGTACTCCTATCCACTAAGTCGAATTTACGAATTTACTCGTATTTATTGCAATATTTATTCCATATACATAGATCCATTTTTCCGTTGTAACGCATGGATGTGAAACGAGTCAAAAGGAAGACATCGAAGCAATTCAGAGGCAGGCTGCTAGATTTGTTATTGGCAGGTTCAGTAACTTGCGAGTATTAGAGAAATGCTTCGTGAACTCAAACGAGAATCTCTGGAAGGAAGACGACGTCCTTTTCGCCCCAAACGGTTGATAAAATTTGAAAAACCAGCATTTTCGGCTGACGGCAAAACGATTCTACTACCGTGACGTACATTTCGCATAAGGACCACAAAAATAAGATACGAGAAATTTGGGCTCATATGGAGGCACATGGATAATCGGTTTTACCTCGATCTGTTTGCTAGTGGAACAGGAAAGAAAATGGTTGGTAATGGTACGTTTGGTACACTCTGTCATGAGCCGTACAGTGGCTGTGGAGTGTGTATATGTAGATGCAGATGCAGATGATAGTGCAGACTATATGATATCATATGATTATATGGAGTGTGCAAGACAAAGCATGGAAAACGTCACTGGAGAACTACCGAAACAGGTTAGCCACTAAATTTTAGTATTAATAATATAGTAAGTGATGATGCAGAATTAAATCGTTCACCCGAGCAACTTTAAGCTGACAAACAGCAAATTACACAAGAGAACAGATAAACTGTTTTTGCTTACGTATTTGGGCTTTCTCAGTGCAGGCAATGTATGTAATGTGAGATGCCTTTCTGCATATATTTGTAACAGTTATTACACAATTGCTTATGATATCTTTGAAAAACAGACTATTTTTTTATTTTCTTGGACGAACAACGTCATACAATATGCGCAGTCACAAAGTCGTTCTGCTGAAACGCACCGGTTTTTCTGTTACTTATTGCAGAAACAGAAAGTTTATTTTGAGAAAAAACAAAAACACAAGTTCAAATACCTAATGTTTACTGCAATACGAATCTGCGCATACATCAGTAGAAGACATGGAAAATTCAATATTAATCCAGTTCTAAGTACGCCAAACATGTACAGTCAACATCATATTTTCTGTTCTCAATGAGTGCCTTTTTCCTGACCGACATGCGAATCCATTATTAACTTGCTACCGTGATCCACCGACAACGCCTGACAACATGCGTCAGTATTGTCAATGCATGTGCGAACATTACGGAAGGCGATCTACTCGCTGTTGAGAGGAATGTCGTTACACGTATTGCCAAATGCATTGAGGTTGACGGACATCATTTTGAGCATTTATTGCATTAATGTGGTATTTACAGGTAATCAAGCTGTAATAGCATGCGTTCTCAGAAATGATAAGTTCACAAAGGTATCACATTGGAACAACCGAAATAGAATGTTCAAACGTACCTACGTTCTGTATTTTAATTTAAAAAACCTACCTGTTACCAACTGTTCGTCTAAAATTGTGAGCCATATGTTTGTGACTATTACAGCGCCATCTATCACAAAGCGAAAAAAGTGGTCCAACTGAAACATTCATATTTCTTTACGTACTACACGAATAAGTAATAAAAAATGGGCGTTCCTATTTTAAAAAAACGCAGTTGATATCCGTTTGACGTATGGCAGCGCCATCTAACGGGCCAAACATAGCGTCATCTGGTTTCCCCCTTCAAGCTAGACGAGTTTCGTTCTTTGTAGTTTTTTCGTTTGATGCTTATTTCGTGAGATATTTGGCCCAGTCGCTATCAGTGGACTACCCTGTATACAGATTGCGGTAGTATAGCGTACACAAGTTATTAAAGGACAGTGCATTGGTGGAGCTGTCATCTGTACTCAGTGATGCTAGTGTAAAGGCTTCCGACGGCTTTGAACGCGGAGTGGCAGTTGGAGCTAGACACTTGGGACATTCCATTTCAGAAATCGTTAGGGAATTCAGTATTCCGAGATCTGCAATGTCAAGAGTGTGCCGAGAAAACCAAATTTCAGGCGTTGTCTCTCACCACTGACAACGTAGTGGCCGACGACCTTCACCTCAACGACAGACAGAAGCAGCGTTTGCGTAGAGTTGTCAGTGCTAAGAGACAAGCAACATTGTGTGAAATAATTGCAGAAATCAACGTGGGACGTACGACGAACGTATCCGTTACGACAGCGCAGCGAAATTTGGCGTTAATGTCAGCAGACGACTGACGCGAGTGTCTTTGCTAACAGCGCGACGTCACCTGCAGTGCCTCTCTTGGGCTCGTGACTATATCGACTGGACACTAACCGACCGGAAAACAGTGGGCTGGTCAGATTGGTCCCGATTTCAGTTGGTAAGAGCTGATGGTAGGGTTCGAGTATGGCGCAGACCCCACCAAGCCATCAACCCAACTTGTCAACGACGCTCTGTGCAATCAGGTGGTGGCTCCATAATGGTGTGGGCTGTGTTTACATGGAATGGACTGGGTCCTCTGGTCCAACGGAACCGATCATTCACTACTTGGACGCCATTTACAACGGTTCATGGACTTCATGTTTCCAAACAACGATGGAAGTCAATGCGCCATGTCACCGCGCCACAGTTGTTTGCGATTGGTTTGAAAAACATTCTGGACAATTCTAGCGAATGATTTGACCACCCACAACGCCCGACATGAATGCCATGGAACATTTATGCGACATAATCGAGAGGTCAGCTCGTGCACAAAATCCTACACCAGCAACACTTTCGCAATTATGGATGGCTATAGAGACAGCATGGCTCAATATTTCTGAAGAGGAATTCCAACGACTTGTTGAGTCCATGTCACGTCGAGTTGCTGCACTAACCAGTCAAAACGAGATCTGTTGCGATATTAGAAGATATCCCGTGACTTTTGTCAAATGGCTCTGAGCACTATGGAACTTAACAGCTGTGGTCATGAGTCCCCTAGAATTTAGAACTACTTAAACCTAACTAACCTAAGGACACCACACACAACCATGCCCGAGGCAGGATTCGAACCTGCGACCGTAGCAGTCGCGCGGTTCCGGACTGCGCGCCTAGAACCGCGAGACCACCGCGGCCGGCTGACTTTTGTCACCTCATTGTATGTGGAAGGATAAAATTGTTTTAAAGCTCATAAAGTTTTGCAAGCACATTTTCCGGATCCAGACGTTTAAGAAATACGATGTTACTTCCGCCGAGACTGTATGTTTTTGTTTGTTTAAACCATGATTGGTCAATTTCGATTATAGAGCCATTTTCAGCTCGACAAGTTCATCAATATAAGGGGTGGTCTGAAACAGTCTGAAGAGCTTGAAGAGTGTTGCAGGATAGGATGTGCTGAGAAATAATTGTTGAAAAAAATTTGATGCGTTACGCCGTTTTCGAGTTAGTTAGCACTGAAGTTAGCCAATCTGGTCATTGCACGCGCAAATTCAAGCTGCCCGCCAGAAACGGTGCCGCCAAACATGTTCCTCGCTTGTTTTCTTCAAACTGCTGGACTTTATGTTGGGTACAACATCGATACACGATATCGATATTTTTGTTTCGGTACCCATACCTGGTTCAAATTAACAACCATAAATAACGTGACAATGACAATAAGCAGATGAACCCCCAATTATTTTTAACATGTACGAATAGATCCTTGAGCAATACTGCTGCGTTTTTTCCTATAGGAGTATGGGTTGTTCGTTCTTGTTAACATTAAAAGAATGAACTGATGTGTCATAAATGAACGTTAAACACAAACATCCAAAAAATTAAGTAAAATCTTAAAAATGACTTTACCATTAAAAATTGAATAAAATGCGGGTCCAATATGACGAAAAACGCAAAATTAGACTTGTATTTCTGTAGCCGGAATATTCGGGATTTTAGTACATGCGAACAATGCATAGCTCATAAGGGAAGAAAAACGTCAACAGACTCCGAGCATTTTTAATAAGCTACATTAAAATGAAATGAATCTGATGATCTGCTGCGTGTGGAAACTGCTACATGAATTACGCGGTCTAGATCTATATAAATACTCCACAAGACGCCATAAGATGTATGGCGGAGGGTACCTCGTACCGCTACCAATAATTCTCTTTCCTGTTGCAACCGCGGATGAAGCGAGGGAAAAAGACAGTCTACGTGTCTCCGTACAAGCCCTAATTTTTGTATCTCGTATTCGCTGTTCTTACGAAAAATGTACGCTGGCGATAGTAGAAGCGTTCTGCAGTCAGCCGAAAACGCCGGTTCTCCAAATTTTCACAGTAGTATTTCACGAAGAAGGACGTCGTCCTCGTACCGCTACCAATAATTCTCTTTCCTGTTGCAACCGCGGATGAAGCGAGGGAAAAAAACGACAGTCTACGTGTCTCCGTAAAAGCCCTAATTTTTGTATCTCGTATTCGCTGTTCTTACGAAAAATGTACGCTGGCGATAGTAGAAGCGTTCTGCAGTCAGCCGAAAACGCCGGTTCTCCAAATTTTCACAGTAGTATTTCACGAAGAAGGACATCGTCATCGCTCCAGAGATTCTCTCTAATGCTTGCAAGTTGACGGAACCTACCAATATCAAATCTAGCAGGCTGCCTCCGAATTGCTTCAATGTCCTCTTTTAATCCGATCTGGTGGGGAGCAGTATTCAAGAATGGGTAGCACCAGTATTCTGCATATGTGCCTCTCCTTTATAGATGGGCTAATGTTCCCAATATACCGAAGTCGATCATTCGCCTTCCTCATTGCCGGCCTTTCATGCTTTTTCCATTTCATATCGCTTTGCAATGTTATGCCGAGATATTTAATTGACGTGAGTGTTGCAACATTACAAGACTGTTTTTCTATTCATCTGCGTTAACTTACATTTTTCTACGTTTAGAGCAAGCTACCAGTCATCACGCCAAATAGAAATTCTAAATCATCCTATATCCACCTACAGTAACCCAATCCATACACTTTCCCGTATACTAGAACGACATCAGGATGAAGTCGTAGATTGCTGCTCACCCCATCTATCAGATTATTTACGTACGAGAGTTGGAACTTAAATAGTGGCAACTATTTATTCACAACCGATACAAAAGAGTTACATATTTTCACCTGTTAGTGTCTGTCAAAGTAGTCACCAGCGTTGTGTAGAACCCGTTGCCAGCGATGTGGAAGGTGTACTATACCATTAACAAATCCTGTTCTGTTGATGGTGCGAATGGAGCGGTCTACTGTCTGTCGAATCTCTGGAACAGTTCTGAAGCGAATGCCACAAAGTGGTTCCTTCATCTTCAGAATCAAATCAAAGTGGCCGTGCGGTTAAAGGCGCTGCAGTCTGGAACCGCAAGACCGCTACGGTCGCAGGTTCGAATCCTGCCTCGGGCATGGATGTTTGTGATGTCCTTAGGTTAGTTAGGTTTAACTACACTCCTGGAAATGGAAAAAAGAACACATTGACACCGGTGTGTCAGACCCACCATACTTGCTCTGGACACTGCGAGAGGGCTGTACAAGCAATGATCACACGCACGGCACAGCGGACACACCAGGAACCGCGGTGTTGGCCGTCGAATGGCGCTAGCTGCGCAGCATTTGTGCACCGCCGCCGTCAGTGTCAGCCAGTTTGCCGTGGCATACGGAGCTCCATCGCAGTCTTTAACACTGGTAGCATGCCGCGACAGCGTGGACGTGAACCGTATGTGCAGTTGACGGACTTTGAGCGAGGGCGTATAGTGGGCATGCGGGAGGCCGGGTGGACGTACCGCCGAATTGCTCAACACGTGGGGCGTGAGATCTCCACAGTACATCGATGTTGTCGCCAGTGGTCGGCGGAAGGTGCACGTGCCCGTCGACCTGGGACCGGACCGCAGCGACGCACGGATGCACGCCAAGACTGTAGGATCCTACGCAGTGCCGTAGGGGACCGCACCGCCACTTCCCAGCAAATTAGGGACACTGTTGCTCCTGGGGTATCGGCGAGGACCATTCGCAACCGTCTCCATGAAGCTGGGCTACGGTCCCGCACACCGTTAGGCCGTCTTCCGCTCACGCCCCAACATCGTGCAGCCCGCCTCCAGTGGTTTCGCGACAGGCGTGAATGGAGGGACGAATGGAGATGTGTTGTCTTCAGCGATGAGAGTCGCTTCTGCCTTGGTGCCAATGATGGTCGTATGCGTGTTTGGCGCTGTGCAGGTGAGCGCCACAATCAGGACTGCATACGACCGAGGCACACAGGGCCAACACCCGGCATCATGGTGTGGGGAGCGATCTCCTACACTGGCCGTACACCACTGGTGATCGTCGAGGGGACACTGAATAGTGCACGGTACATCCAAACCGTCATCGAACCCATCGTTCTACCATTCCTAGACCGGTAAGGGAACTTGCTGTTCCAACAGGACAATGCACGTCCGCATGTATCCCGTGCCACCCAACGTGCTCTAGAAGGTGTAAGTCAACTACCCTGGCCAGCAAGATCTCCGGATCTGTCCCCCATTGAGCATGTTTGGGACTGGATGAAGCGTCGTCTCACGCGGTCTGCACGTCCAGCACGAACGCTGGTCCAGCTGAGGCGCCAGGTGGAAATGGCATGGCAAGCCGTTCCACAGGACTACATCCAGCATCTCTACGATCGTCTCCATGGGAGAATAGCAGCCTGCATTGCTGCGAAAGGTGGATATACACTGTACTAGTGCCGACATTGTGCATGCTCTGTTGCCTGTGTCTATGTGCCTGTGGTTCTGTCAGTGTGATCATGTGATGTATCTGACCCCAGGAATGTGTCAATAAAGTTTCCCCTTCCTGGGACAATGAATTCACGGTGTTCTTATTTCAATTTCCAGGAGTGTAGTTCTAAGTTCTAGGGGACTAATGACCTCAGCAGTTGAGTCCCATAGTGCTCAGAGCCATTTGAACCATTTTGATTTGATTCCGAAGATGAAGGAACCACTTCGTGACATTCGCTTCAGAACTGTTCCGGATATTCGACAGGCACAAGACCGTGTCATTCACACTATCGACAGAACAGGCTTTGCTGACGGTATACTACACCTTCCACATCGCTGGCAACGAGTTCTACACAACACTAGTGACTACTTTGAAGGACAGTAACAGGCGCAAACATGTAACTCTTTTGTATCGGTTGTGAATAAATAGTTGCGACTATTTAAGTTCCAAACCTCATACATAGAGAGCAAATATGGTCCTATCGCGCTTCTCTGGGGCACTCCAGGCGATACCCTTGTCTCTGATGAACATTCGCCGTCCACGACAAAATACTGGGTTCTATTACTTAGGAAGTCTTCGAGCCTCTCACATATATGGGAGCGTAATCCGTATGCTCGGACGTTCGTCAACAATCTGCAGTGGGGCACCGTGTCAAATGCTTTCCGGAAATTTAGAAATATGGCATCTACCTCTTCCCCTACTTCCATGGTTCGCAGTATATCGTGCGATAAAAGGACAGGATGAGTTTTGCACAAGCGATTCTTTCTAAATCTGTGCTGATTTGTGGACGAAAGCTTCTCTGTCTCAAAGAACTTTATTGAATTCGAACTTCGAACATGCTTAAGAACTTTGTAGCAAACCGATAACTTTTGCAGGTCCGTTAATTTACCCTTCTTATAGACAGTATTGACCTACACTTTTTTCCAGTTGCGTGGGACTTTGCGCTGGGAGAGAGATTCGTGATGGACCAGTGACATAGAGTGCTCTCTGTAAAACCAAATTGGAATTCCAATCGGACCTAGTGGCTAGCGCGAGTTTTGGTGTTCTCGTAAAAATAAGTCATTTTAATTATAATAACATTTAGTTTAGTACTGATTACGTGATAAATAGCTGTATTAGAGTGCTTTTTAAGCGTACCATTAAAGGTTTCATTTTTCTTTACGCAATATAGCAGAAAACGTGAAAAGATCGTACAGTCGGGTTATAGTCGTATTTTCTGTTTACGTTTTGCAGCAGCAAATCTATAGAATTTCGTTTAATTGTTCTTTGCTCTCTCTAGCAATTTAACTGTAGCGTACCGCTTCATTATTTAACTCACATTTCCGGAAAGTAGCGTAAAGTTTAAGTTGTTGTTTCGGAAACTTTGCACTGTTGTTTTTGTTTACATACTATTGCGTATAGGCAAAATTTGTGGAATCCTATTTTTGTGTTTATCTGTAATTTAACAGACTTATTCTTAATAAACTATTACGTTTATCTTGAGTGAAAAGTGCTTGACCTGCCGTAGGATTGTTAGATCGGGGCTTCGGTGTGACGGGTGCTGTAGTGTTTTCCATGTGGGGGACTGTAGTGGCGTGGGAGTAGGGGAAGTAAATGAGACTCATCAGTGCTTTTGTAGGATATGTAGTAGAGATAGGAAGATACTAGAACAGGAGGGGAAAAGTGCCGCCCTTCAGGCTGAGTTAGACAAGGCCAGGGGAGATATTGACAGGTTAAGGAGGGAGAAAGGTAAAGAGAGGTGGGAAGTAGCAACAGGCAACAGGAGGAACAGGTCTAGAACTCTGTCTGACAGCTTCAAAGTGAATATGGAAAATAGATTTGACCTGTTGCTACAGTTAGAAACTGGTAAGCCTCAAGCAGTTGCAGGTGTAGACAGGGCACAACAAACTTCCACCAGCAAATTGGAAAGTAAGAATGTAAGGAAATCAGTAAAGAGAAAGAAAGTGTTGTTGTTAGGTAGTTCCCATGGAAGAGGTGTTGGCCAACTTTTGCAGGATGAACTAGGATCAGAATACCAGGTCACCAATTTTTTCAAACCTAGTGTTGGTCTGGAGCAGGTGGCAGAGGATTTAAGGTCACTTTGCAAAGATTTCACTAAGGAAGACTCCGTGGTTATAGTGGGTGCACCACGTAATAGTATTGACAGAGATCTTGGGTACAGTAAAGAGTGTGACCTGAAAAAGATTGCATTAGCATCGAAGCATACTAATGTTGAGTTTGTATCTGTTCTTGGGCTCCATGACCTACCTCATTTGAACTCTTCTGTCAGGAGAGTTAATTTTGAGTTGGAGCGGCTGCTTATGTTGGCGCAGGGTCACACATTGGTGTGGTTCCTGTTGATTCTCTTAATAGGTGGGATTATACTAGACATGGCCTTTACCTCAACAGGATAGGAAAGGGTAAATTGGCTGGGAAAGTAGCAGGAAAGTTTGGGTGGAGGCACTGTCGCGAGAGATAAAATACGAGTGGTTATAGGGTTCAGAAAAGACCCTTTTTTAGGCTAGGGAGGACAGAAAGAAACCAAGTTTTAAGGGAGTTTAGGATTGAGACAAACCAAAAAACATAATTCTAGCTTATTACATCAGCATAAACGGGCTGTTGGTTAAGAATTTTCAACAATCAGCAGAAATTTCAACTCTACCCAATTTTAACTCAGTCAATGTGAAATGTCAGCTATCTTTACTGCATCAAAAAATTCGAGGACTGAGAAATAACATTAATGAATTAATTATCTGCATAGATGAATTAGAGTCCTCAAACCAAGCTGACATAACTGCCCTTCTGAACATCATGTGACCACTGGTATAGAACTTTTAAGTGTTACAGGATTTAGGCCAGCATCTCACTTTTGCAGAACAGAAATGGAGAAAGGAGGAGTTGCCACATTCATCAGGAACTGTCAAAATTTAAGAACATAGACATTCATAAATTCTGCCTAGAACAGCATATGGAAGCATGTGCAACAGAAGTAGAATTTCATAAAAAAACCTTAATAATGTTAAGTGTACATCGAGCACTTGCAGGTAACTTTAATCTGTTCATAAACCCCCTTGAAGCTGTACTGGCCCATTTAACAACCAGAAACAAAGAAATAGTGGTTTCTGGTGACTTCAGTGCAGATTTACTTAAAGACTCTCCCAATAAGAACTTACTTGAGTTAGTAAACACTTTCATTCAACTTAATTTCCTCTGTAAAGTTCCCAACTAGGGTAGCCAATTGCTCACAAACAGCCATTGATAATATCTTTACAGGAAAGTGCAATGAACAAAATTATATTACAAAACCAACAGTCAATGGCCTCGCAGACCATGGTATGCAGTTCCTTCTGTTTAATGTTAATACTGAACATGATATAAAATCTGTTAAATCTGAACTGAAGATGGTAATCATTAAGCCAAAAATTGATTATTTTAGGACACTCCTCAGAGACATTCACTGGAGTGATGTTTACAGTGCTCATGACATGAATGAAAAATATAACACTTCAGCTAATAAAGTGTTTACCTTATTTGAACACTGTTTTCCACCAAAGCTAACCAAGGTTAGAGCAAAGTCTACAAAGAATGGATTACTCAAGGAATAGAGGTATCTTGTAAAACAAAAGGAAAACTGTATCTGTCAATCTGAAACAGTTCTCACATTGATGCTGTAGCAAATTGCAAAAAATACTGCAAAATATTAAATACTGTAATACAGACATTAAAGCAAATATATTAGAAGGAAAAGATAGTCATATCAGATAACAAAATAAAGACAATATGGGATACAGTGAAGGAGGAGACCAGTAGAACCAGATGTGAAGAGGGGCAAATAGCATTAAGAGTAAAATATACATTTGTGACAGATGTGTATAGTGTTGCAGAGCTTTTGAACAAACATTTTATAACTGTTACTGAAAAGATGGGGTTGTCAGGTTCTGTAGATGCTACGATGGGATATCTCGGACCAGATATTTCAAGTAACTTCCATAATATGAATTTGACCCTCACTACCCCAGAAGAAGTAATGCCCATCATAAAATCTTAAAAAACCAAAAACATATAATGGGTATGATGAAATATCAACAAAGTTAATTAAAGAATGTGATTCAGAGTTAAGTAACATATTAAGCTATCTGTGTAACCAGTCGTTCGTCAGTGGAATATTTCGTGAATGTTTGAAATATATTGAAATTAAGCCATTCTTTAAAGAGGGAGATAAAGAAATAGCGGCAAATTTGCGTCCAATTTCACTTTTGCCAGCATTCTCAAAAATTTTAGAAATGTTATAACCATCTTATCACAAATAACATACTGTCAAAGTCACAGTTCGGATTTCTTAAGGGTTCTGATATTGCGAAGGCTATCTGCACTTACAGTAAAAATGTACTTGATTCATTACACAAAAAACTGAAGGCAACTGGTATATTTTGTGATCTGTCAAAGGAATTTGACTGTGTAAATCACAATATCCTTTTAAGTAAATTAGAATATTAAGGTGTAACAAGAAATGCTGCAAAATGGTTCTAATCTTATATCTCTGGCAGGAAATAAAGGGTGTTAGGAAATATACATGTATTAAGCTATCAGGCATCATCCTACTGGGAACTAATGACATGTGGGGTCCCACAAGGTTCGTTCCTTACTTTTTCTTGTGCATATCAATGACCTTTCATCAGTAACATTACCAGATGCCAAGTTTGTTTTGTTTGTCAACGATACAAACATTGCAATAAATAGCAAATCATTTGTAGTGTTAGAAAGATTGGCTGATAAAATAATTGTGGACGTTAATCACTGGTTCCTAGCCAATGTCACTAAACTTTGAAAAAACACACTACATCCAATTCAGAACTTGCAAGGGGTGTCCCACGAATATATGACTAACATATGATGACAAGCAAATAGAAGAAGTGGCCAGTGCTAAATTCTCGGGATTACAGCTTGATAATAAATTCAAGTAGGAGGAGCACACCACAGAACTGCTGAAGCTTCTAAACAAATCTCTATTTGCAATGCGAATTCTGTCAGACATCGGGGATATAAAAATGAAAAAGCTGACATACTATGCTTACTTTTACTCGCTAATGTCATATGGGATTCTTTTGTGAGGTAATTCATCAAGCAAAGCTAAAGTTTTCTGGGCACAAAAACATGAAGTAAGAGCTATATGTGATATGAACTCAAGAATATCCTGCAGAGGCCTGTTTGGGGAACTGGGGATACTAACTACAGCTTCCCAATATATGTATTCCTTAATGAAATTTGTCATTAAAAATATATCACTTATTAGAACCAACAGCTCAGTTCATGGAATCAATAATAGAAATAAGAATAATCTTCACAAGGATTTAAAGTCACTTAGTCTTGTAGAAAAAGGTGTGCATTATTCAGGAACACACATTTTCAATAACTTGCCAGCAGCTATAAAAAGCTTAACAACCAATAAAATTCAGTTTAAGAGAAGATAAGCCAGCTCCTTCTACTCCACTGATGAATTTCTCAATAGAACCAACTGATTGTGTGTGTGTGTGTGTGTGTGTGTGTGTGTGCGTGTGTGTGTGTGTGTGTGTAAAGTACAATCTAACGTTTGCATTATTTCAGTGCAGTAATGTATTCATTGTAAATAAGTATTGTAGTAGTTTTATTGTATGTTTATTACCTTATAAATAAAACAACATTTTTTTAAATTTTAAATTCAGTGCATTAATTCGATCTTAGTAAATGAGTGTTGTAAAATGATCCTTTCGTATAGTGTTAATTACAAAAAAAGAATGATGATCATTCCACTTGGGACCTGTGGAAGGTACATTAGCTTATTTGTTTTAGTTGTAAATATTTATCGTGTTATTATTTTTTCTGACATGTTCTACATCGTGGAGGACCCTCTCGCTACGGATCAATTTGAACGAAAGTAACTCTAATCTAATCTAATCTTGTTTCCAACTTCAATTTTCCTTTATTTGCTGTGATTTATTGCTAAACTAGACTCATCGACAAACGACTAGAGAGCGCCCTGTGACCCACTCATTGCTAGTGATTCTAGGTAGGACCAGAATTCCTCAGGTTCTCTGCAAGATCTTTTCGCTAACAAGATATGTATATAAAAGCTTAACATTAGTACAAAAAGGAGTCAAATATATGGGCACTCAAATATTCAATAACTTACCAGAGCATATCAAAGGTCTTGTAAGTGATAAAGATCGGTTTCAGGGTGAATCAAAGAACTTCCTGTTGGCCAACAGAAGGACTATAGCTCTGTCTGCATTAGAACTGTGCAATATCCATGTATCTGACTGAAAAAGTATTTAAAAAATCCCAGAGACTCCTCTCCAAGGGATCCATGGAAAACGATAAATTTAATGTAATGTAATAGGATAGACGAATTTCTAAGCCAAAATGCATAATACCTCCTGAGTATGCTTAAATCTACTTTTGTGGCTTTTATGGCCTTAATCATCATTCTTTGTCTATCTACAATGTTATTTAAAAATTGAAATGTATGTATAGCTGTATGTATAACTGTATATTCATTCAGAAGTCAAGTATGATAACTCATACATATAGGGACCGAGGACCTCAGTAGTTTGGTCCCTTAGGAATTTACGTGTTAGCTAATCTGTTCCTGTTATTTATATGATAAGAACAATTTACTTGTGCACGAAACAATAATCTGTAAAAATTTTACTCGTTCTATATCCATAGGTATATTCTCATAAGGATCTACAGAACTCGAAATAAATAAATAACCGTGGAAGTAACTGTATGCTTAAGCATCCATGTTTTTACAGATGGGTGGATTTTTACTAAATTTTGCCTTTCGGCATTTCTACGTTCTGTTTTGAACCGATGATACAACATTGTCTCGGTTTCCGAAGCATTTTCCGAATTTCATTATTAAACCACGGTATGTCTTTCCCATCTTTAATTTACTACTTGGGACATATTCTCTCATTAAGAAAGATATCCATAGTGAGAGTTCCATCTCGGAAATGTTGTCTTCCTACAGAACGAAAGTCACCATCCCAAATCCAACGTCACTAAGTTCGTGCATCTTCGTAAATCTCAAGTGGTTATTTGTCTAACAAAACAGTTGCACGACAAAACACACTCAACAAAAGCTTACTCATTGAAAATTCAAATAACGATTAACTATTGTCAGGCGCTAATTTAGACTAATATTTCTTTTCAAGTGGTGTACGTGTGCTCTTTTCTACTCTGTGGTCATACTGATGTGTACTTACCGGTAGAAGCAGGAAATCGTTGTCATTTGAACTACAGCTAACCGATGCCACCGAGCATTGGGTGGCACTCATTGAGTAATTGCTGTACAACTGCCTGTATTCAATTAATTTCACAATCACTCTTGAAAATAAGCATAGCGTTTGAGCATGAATGTCTCAATAGCACTCTCATAACGCTCAGCTTATCGATCCGGCGTAAAAGTGTTGTTGACACTGATCGATGTTATCTCTCAATTTTTTCATGGTGAACTACCGGTATGAATAGTTGTAAGTGAACAGTGGTGCATCGATATGGTTTACCAAGAACTTTCTGCATTGTACGGTGTGAAAAATGGTCGATAAATGTAAGTTTTTTATATTTCATAAAAATATGAAAACCGAAAATAATAGTGAGAGAATCTAAAAATGTACTACCTGCGGAGAAATATAACAAGAGATGGGTGAGCCAAACTCAGATATGTCTATTGAAAATACCAGCAATGTACTGGTGAATAAAAGGTATTTTAGACCTGGCCAGTACTTACTTTACAGGCAATAGTCTCCTGGTCAGTATTTCCCATGTCTGAAATTGCATTGAAAAAATGAGATTTGCTGTTTCCCTAATGTATAAGACTTTATTGAATCTACACCGAAATCTGACAAAAATTATAATTTCAAGAATAACATGTAAGTGTCGTGGGACTAGGGCCTTCCGTCCGGTAGACCGCTCGCCAGGTGCAAGTCTTTCGATTTGACGCCACTTCGGCGACTTGCGCGTCGATGAGGATGAAATGATGATGATTAGGACAACACAACACCCAGTCACTGAGCGGAGGAAATATCCGACCCAGTCGGAAATCGAAATCGGGCCCTTAGGATTGACATTCTGTCGCGCTGACCACGCAGCTACCGGGGGCGGACATGTCAAGAATAACGTAGATCGTACAAAGATAACATTTCGATTGGACTGGCTGTCAGTTTACCCACGGTTGGTTTACTCAGTTACAGTTACACTTAATTTTTCATTGTGGCAGATTCATAAACTGTCCATTTAGCGGTTTTCACGAATCAGCGAGAAAGCATAAGATGCAGTTGAAAAGTAAAGTAACTTTGTTGATATTATAACAAACCAAACTAAGAGTGTAGAAGAACTCGCCAATGAGCACCTAGCGAATTTAGTACGTACTAAGTTTAAAGAACGCTTTCCTGGCGTATTATTTTGTGCATTACATGTGACCTTTATTTACGAAAAAAATCAAATAGTGTTTTTGATGATTTGTTGCAGTTCAGAATGGAGTCAGGTGACGAATCGTTTCGGAATCATTTTGAGAATTCCCCTAAGAATTCCACGTATATTTCTTTTCGAACCTAAAATGATTCAGATTCTGAAACAGACCGTGCAGGTTTGCTAGCGGAAAGCTGATGCAGTTGACATATAAAACGGTTTGAAAATTGATGTTGAAGCTTGTGGTAGTGGTTCAAAAGCTCAGAACGTGTGGAAACGTTATTTATACCAAATTTTTAATTACAGGAAACCAAGTAATTGCGATAATAGACCTTACTATGGTACCAACAGTAAATAATAAAAGTGGCGGGAAAAAGTAATAACTGCGAACGTAAAAACAATTTTGGTTACAACATTATACTGTTGGCTTGTTTATGTTTATAACAGCGACCATGTAGAAGTGCACGGCGGTAAGCAGTAGGAGAAAATGATGGCAGGCAACAATGTCCTCAGAATTTCTAACTCACATAATACACGCGCAAACGAAGTTGACACTCGGCGCGGTGGGTGACAGGAGAGACTATAAAGGCATTTCCCATTTACAGTCCCTCGCATCAGCCACCGCGCCGAGCGTCAACTACACTCCTGGAAATGGAAAAAAGAACACATTAACAGCGATGTGTCAGACCCACCATACTTGCTCCGGACACTGCGCGAGGGCTGTACAAGCAATGATCACACGCACGGCACAGCGGACACACCAGGAACCGCGGTGTTGGCCGTCGAATGGCGCTAGCTGCGCAGCATTTGTGCACCGCCGCCGTCAGTGTCAGCCAGTTTGCCGTGGCATACGGAGCTCCATCGCAGTCTTTAACACTGGTAGCATGCCGCGACAGCGTGGACGTGAACCGTATGTGCAGTTGACGGACTTTGAGCGAGGGCGTATAGTGGGCATGCGGGAGGCCGGGTGGACGTACCGCCGAATTGCTCAACACGTGGGGCGTGAGGTCTCCACAGTACATCGATGTTGTCGCCAGTGGTCGGCAGAAGGTGCACGTGCCCGTCGACCTGGGACCGGACCGCAGCGACGCACGGATGCACGCCAAGACCGTAGGATCCTACGCAGTGCCGTAGGGGACCGCACCGCCACTTCCCAGCAAATTAGGGACACTGTTGCTCCTGGGGTATCGGCGAGGACATTCGCAACCGTCTCCATGAAGCTGGGCTACGGTCCCGCACACCGTTAGGCCGTCTTCCGCTCACGCCCCAACATCGTGCAGCCCGCCTCCAGTGGTGTCGCGACAGGCGTGAATGGAGGGACGAATGGAGACGTGTCGTCTTCAGCGATGAGAGTCGCTTCTGCCTTGGTGCCAATGATGGTCGTATGCGTGTTTGTCGCCGTGCAGGTGAGCGCCACAATCAGGACTGCATACGACCGAGGCACACAGGGCCAACACCCGGCATCATGGTGTGGGGAGCGATCTCCTACACTGGCCGTACACCACTGGTGATCGTCGAGGGGACACTGAATAGTGCACGGTACATCCAAACCATCATCGATCCCATCGTTCTACCATTCCTAGACCGGCAAGGGAACTTGCTGTTCCAACAGGACAACGCACGTCCGCATGTATCCCGTGCCACCCAACGTGCTCTAGAAGGTGTAAGTCAACTACCCTGGCCAGCAAGATCTCCGGATCTGTCCCCCATTGAGCATGTTTGGGACTGGATGAAGCGTCGTCTCACGCGGTCTGCACGTCCAGCACGAACGCTGGTCCAACTGAGGCGCCAGATGGAAATGGCATGGCAAGCCGTTCCACAGGACTACATCCAGCATCTCTACGATCGTCTCCATGGGAGAATAGCAGCCTGCATTGCTGCGAAAGGTGGATATACACTGTACTAGTGCCGACATTGTGCATGCTCTGTTGCCTGTGTCTATGTGCCTGTGGTTCTGTCAGTGTGATCATGTGATGTATCTGACCCCAGGAATGTGTCAATAAAGTTTCCCCTTCCTGGGACAATGAATTCACGGTGTTCTTATTTCATTTTCCAGGAGTGTATGTCTGCGCGAACAACATATATCTAGGAAAACTGTTTTCGATAATGCAGTGGAGTTCGTCCTGGAAGTAACTACAGTTTTTCGAATCCTGGCAGTGAATGAAATTTTGATAAACAGTTTTTGGACGGGAAGGATGGTTGATGGAACACTTCCAGATCACCAGTTTTGCGGCACAAAATGTATTCGGCACAGGCGACGACTCTCCCGTGGCATAATCCCTTTCTGTAATTTTTATTATATCCCTTTCTGTCCCAGCACTCAGGGAAAGTGGAGTGCTCGCAATGCGACTCTATATACTTCGAAAAGTGGTGATGGGTGATTCAGTTCTTCATCAAGATGACCAATCTCTGTCATGTCTCTACGTCACAAATAAAGAAATGCACCGTGTTTACAGTGAGAAGCTACAGGCTGTGATCTGCCTACGGATTTGAAGTCGAGCAGTGGAGAGCATTTACATTTGTACTCCGCAAGTCGCTGTAAGGTGTGTGGCAGAGGGTGGTGTAGTACCAGTAGGCTTAATGGGGGCGGGGATTCGAGGACTTGACGTTAAGAAATATCCTTAACTGTTTCGAAGCAGAAATGTACAAGCTGCAGAAATAAAAAGAATTGGTTACCAGCACCGCTTGGTAATTGCTAATGAAGTATTGCAACTAGTATTTTGTAATTTGAGAGCTGCAAAATTTGTGTTCTATTCAGTACATTTATTCACATTAAATATAAAAAGAACCATTGCCGTAGCCGATAATAAAAGCTGCCATAAAAATTTAGTATGAATTATCATAAGGTAGGCTACATAAGAACTAACGCTACATTTAGAATTGATTAAAGTTTTTTGCCAATTTTCTTTGGTGATAAAAAAGCTACAGCTGAACAAGAAAATTAAATAAGCAAGTTAGTTCTGGAGACCGTAGTGATTGGGTGGTGGTAATAACGCCAATTTTTCTAGTAGCTTTCACAGAAAGGAAATTGAAAATTTCGCTAGCTTTGTAAAAGAGTTATCTACAACTATGCCGTTCTTGCAGCAGAATGCATGATGTACAATATTCGCTGAGCAATGACTTGCTTTGTCAAGATAGCTAGCTGTCTGGTCAATTGCTGTAGCCCCTTGGTGGCGTGGACGAAGTACAGTGGTGTCAAGGTCTGCATGGATCAGGTTTAATTTAGATTTCATAATTATGTAGCAAAATCTCCATAATAGTAATATAGCACAGGAGAGCATATATATATGTACTAACAATGTAGGGAGTAACTGTTGCTGCAGTCAGACATTATAAAAAGTACTTTATTAAGAAAAGTTATTAAAAAGTCCAGAAGTATGTGCATTATGTCTGCAATTAGCATATCTGATAATTAAATTAATATTGTTAAAAGGGAAACAGGGAATCGAGAGCACAGGAAGGCTATATTTCTATCAAACTCAATGAAAAGTTTGTTAACAATAAGTCAGAAATAGAAAATATTTTTAATTATCATTTTTTAAG
Source organism: Schistocerca nitens (assembly GCF_023898315.1). NCBI lineage: Eukaryota > Metazoa > Arthropoda > Insecta > Orthoptera > Acrididae > Schistocerca > Schistocerca nitens. The sequence continues at coordinate 300,711,389 of NC_064615.1, read as the reverse complement.
TTTTTTAGAGATAATAGTATCCAGCTGTTCATTAGAAAATGCAAGGCTGTGTACAGAAGAGGCAATACCTATGAACCAGAATGAGATTTTCACTTTGCAGCGGCGTGTGCGCTGATATGAAACTTGCTGGCAGATTAAAACTTTGTGCCGGACCGATACTCGAACGCGGGACCTTTGCCTTTCGTGGGCAAGTGCTCTACCATCTGAGCTACCCAAGCACGACTCGTGCCCCGTCCTCACAGCTTCAATTCTGCCTGTACCTCATCTCCTACATTCCAAACTTCACAGAATCTCGACTATGATATTTCATGACATTGAAATTCAACCCACCTCTCCCACTGAAATTAGAAAAATAACAAATTCACTCAAAAGTAAAAGCTTGTGTGGAATTGGTGGCATTTCCAACAGAGTCTGAAAGTTTATTCGCAACAGATACGTAGGATTCTCAGCCTATAAGTAGTAGCTCATTGAAACAGGGGATTTTTCCAGACAGACTAAAATTTGCTATTGTTAAACCATTGCAGAAAAAACGGGATAGGTCTGATGCTATCAAGTTGTGCCCAATCTCGCTTCTGACAGATTTATCCTAAATCCTTGAAACAGTAATGTATTCAAGAGTAGCTTCATGTATTTGTAAAAATGAAATACTGACAAAATGTCAGTTTAGTTTTCAGAAAGACTTTCGAACAGAAAATGCTATATATGCGTTCACTGATCAAATACTAAAAGCTCTGAATAACAGAACATCGCACATTGGAATATTTTGTGATCTCTCAAAACTGTGTGCATCATGAAATTCTTCAAGATAAGCTTAAGAACTGTGGCATGAGTAGGACAGTGCACAATGGTTTAATTAATCTTTAAGTGAAAGAATGCCATAAGTTGAAATTAACAGTGTGAAAAATCAGCAGAGTCCTCTAACTGGGCAGGTATCAAGAATGGAGTCCCACAGGGTTCAGTCTTGGGTCCCTTATTGTTCTTAATATACATTAATGACTTGCCAAACAGTATTCATGAAGATGCAAAGGTAGTTCTTTTTGCTGATCATACAAGTAAAGTAATCACACCAGACAAACAATAATTAACTCAGGAAATTATAAATAATGTCTTTCAGAACATTATTGAAAGGATGTCTGTGAATGGACTCTCATTAAATTATGAGAAGACACATTATTTTCAATTCTGTACAGTAATGGCATAACAATATTAGTGAATATAGACTTTGAACAGAGGTTTGTTGCTACAGCAACTATTCAAAATTTCTGGATGTGTGCACTGATGAGAAATTAAATTGGAAAAAAACCACATTGATGATCTGCCGAAACGTTTGAGTTCAACTACTTACGCTATTAGGGTTATTGCAAATTTTGTCGATAAACATATCAGTAAATTAGCCTATTATGCCTATTTTCATTCATTGCTTTCATATTGGATCATATTTTGGGGTAATTCATCAATAAGAGAAAAATTATTCATTGCACAAAGGCATGTAATCAAGAATATAACTGGAGCCATCCAAGATTATCTTGCAGACGTTTATTTAAGGAACCCAGGATAATCACAGTACCTTCTCAGTACACATATTCATTAAAAAATTTGTTATTAATAACCCATCCCAATGCAAAAATAGCAGCAAACTGCGTAGCTACAACACTAGAAGGAAGGTTGGTCTTCACTATTCTGGATTAAATCTGACTTTCACACAGAAAGGGGTGAATTATGCTGCCACAAAAATGTTCAACTTCATAAGTAACATCAGATAACTGTTTTACAGCATTATAAGGTTCAAAGTAGCGTCTGAGGAGCTTTTCAGAGAGACCAACCTCCCGAACAGAAGTGAAGATCCAGACGAGGTCACCAGGCTGGTAGACAACAGGGTGGTGGCTCGCCTCATACCTTCGGCGATCGTTTTCTTGATCCTGCAGCGTGCGGAGTCGAGCTAACTGCCGAGCTTCCTCAGCTCTGGTTAACACCTGGGCGATGTAGTCGTCGTCCACGTCACCAGGATGTAACAGAAACACAGTGTCCATCGTCGTAGTCGCCTCGCGCACATGCACCAGGAGTAATGGCGTAAATCCTGTGATGTCTTGTTTGGCAGTGTTGTAGGCAAACGTCACGAAAGGTAGCACCTCATCCCAGTTGCGCTGCTCAACATTGACGAACATTGATAGCATGTCGACCAAGGTCTTATTAAGGCATTCAGTAAGCCTTTTAGTTTGGGGATGGTAGGCAGTCGTCATATGATGAGTAATGTTGCACTGACGGTTTATCTCTGTCACAAGATTCGATTGAAAAACTTTCCCTTGATCCGTAATTAACGACCTTGGGGCACCGGGTTTTAATACAATGTCTTCCACTATGAATTTGGCTACCTCGAATGCTTCAGTTGTTTTCACTGCTTTTATAATGGCATAGCGTGTCAGATAATCAGTGCAAACAATAATCCATCTATAGCAACTAGCAGACGTTGGAAATCGTCCGATGAGGTCAATCCCAACATGCTGGTATGAGTCGGCCAGGTGGTTTCTGAGGAACTGCCTTTCGCCTCTGGCACTCTCGACAGTGCGACACATAGTGACAGACACTCCTAAATAAACCTGGTCAGAAAATTCTTTTGTGGATCCTATTGTATGTCTTAATAAATCCTAAATGTCCAGCCTCACGTGTGTCATGTAATTTCTGTAGAAAATCTAAGTGCATGTGTTCAGGAATCACTGGTAGCCACCTCTCTCCAAACGGATCAAAGTTTTTCTTGCAAAGTAATCCATTAACTACCTTAAACTGTCCTTTCACATCCTCTGACCGATTTAAGCCAAGCATAATTTGAGATATCTTGACATCCGTCTTCTGCTCAGCAGAGAGATCCTGGAGTGCAGAGAGACAGTCACTATTTTCATCAAAGTCTTGATGGTCTTGCACAGGGTTTCTTGAGAGACAGTCGGCATCGTGGTGTTTTCTTCCACTTTATACACTATGGTAATGTCATATTTTTGAAGACGTAGTGCCCACCTGGCGAGTCGTCCTGTTGGATCCTTAAGATCTGTCAACCAACAAAGTGAATGATGGTCTGTGACATCTGTGAATGGCCTTCCATAGAGATACTGTCGAAATCTGCACATGGCCCAGATCACAGCATGGCATTCTCTTTCTGTAGTTAAGTAATTCTCTCGGCTTTTGTTAAGTGTCCTAGAAGCATAGGCTTTAACCTTCTCTTTTCCATCCAAAATCTGCACCATAACAGCACCATTAGCCACCTTCAGCAGAGATGTTTTGTTGTCAACGAATACGGTTTTCTGCAACTGGCGACGGTACTTCTCCGAAACACCTGAATATGATCTGTGTGTAGTTCTGTAGGTGCTCTCTCATCATACAGACCAAGTACAGGGTCAGTCGTCAGAGCTTTTCGCAGCACATTGAAAGTATCTTGTTGAGCACCACCCCAGATAAATTTAGCATCAGCTTTTAACAACTCTTGGTGTGGCCTGGCTTTGATACAAAAGTCTTTGATAAAACGACCATAATAAGAACATAATCCGAGGAAGCTTCTCACATCTCTAATACTTTTAGGAAAAGGAAATTCCGTTATAGATCTCACCTTTTCTGGGTCTGGCCGCGTACCTTCGTTTGACACAAGGTGTCCAAGTATTTTGATTTCTTTTGCTCCAAAGAGACATTTTTTTGGATTAAGTTTCAGTACATCTTGTTGGAGACACTTAAGAACGGCCCCAAGTCTTTCTATGTGTTCATCAAATGTCTCTGAGAACACTATAATATCATCTAAATAACAAAGACACAGCATCCACTTCAGGTGACTTAGAAGATTATCCATCATCCGTTCAAAAGTTGCTGGTGCATTACACAAACCAAACGGCATTACCTTAAACTCATGCAGGCCATCAGGGGTGATGAACGCAATTTTCTCACGATGAGCCACATCTACGTCGATTTGCCAATATCACGAGCACATGTCCATGGTTGAGAAAAACTTAGCCCCCTTCAGACAATCCCAACTGCCACCCTTCTTCCTGGCGAGGACCACTGGTGACGACCATGGGCTCTGCAAAGGCTGATAGATGTCATTCTTCATCATTTTCTCCACCTTGTCGCAAGTTATTCGACGTTCTGTTGCTGACACATGGTATGCTCTCTGGTTTATTGGTTGATGGTCTCCAGTGCTAATCCGGTGCTTCACCATCGATTTGTCTAATTTGCTCCTCACCTGTGGATTGAAGCATTCAGAGAACTCTTGAAGAATGGAAAGTAGCTTCTTCCGTTGTTCCTTAGTGAGATCTGGTGATAGTCGAGCTAGAAGACCTTGTCTCGTAGTGGTAGCGCCAATTTTGCCCACAGACTTAGCAAGGAAGGATTCTATGATGCTCAGCTGTTCGGCAATTAATGGCTCAGCATTTGCTATGCACATACATCTTGGAAGGATCTATAGTTCTCGGCGACAATTAACTATCCACAATTCACCGAATCCATTCTTAAACGAGACGACAAAGGCTGGGATGACCAACTTATTCTTCAGTGGTATGCTTCTCTTACATTCCATACAAGATCCATGGGTTGATACATGGCATGACACGTGACAGTTACTTTCTAGCGCTGACTGCAGGAATGATCACTTCATCCAGCACACATACTCTCAACACACTCGGATGCGCATGGTCCGCAGCCCGTGGTCGTGAGGTAGCATTCTCGCTTCCCGCGCCCGGGTTCGATTCCCGGCGGGGTCAGGGATTTTCTCTGCCTCGTGATGACTGGGTGTTGTGTGATGTCGTTAGGTTAGTTAGGTTTAAGTAGTTCTAAGTTCTAGGGGACTGATGACCATAGATGTTAAGTCCCATAGTGATCAGAGCCATTTTTGGATGCGCACCTTCCTGTCCACAGTATCTCATCTCGTCTAGCATAATCTTCGAGTGACCACAATCTATAATTGCCTGAGAAGCTTTCAAAAAGTCCCATCCGAGAATGACTTCATGACTACACTCTTGTAAGATGATGAATTCTAAGGGCTGTGTATGGACACTTATACCCACGTGAATGACACATCTTCCTGTAGGTTTTAAATATTTCCCATTAGCCACCTTCAGCAGAGATGTTTTGTTGTCAACGAATACGGTTTTCTGCAACTGGCGACGGTACTTCTCCGAAACACCTGAATATGATGCTCCAGAGTCCACAAAAGCTTAGGCTGGTCGTCCATCTATTATGAAGGATATCAACGTAGTTTCCTATCATTTTTGTAGTGATCGACGGCGGAGGATTTTTCTCTTCGGCGGCCTCACCTCCAAGGAAGGTCACACCCTTTAGTTTTCCAGGTTGCGGCAGATAGGTAATCGGCTGGAGCTTCTAAACGGCAATGGAGACCTTGATTGGCGTGTTGGGAAGCATGCTCTCTAGCGGCTAGCTTGCGGCGATGGTGACCTACATCGTCCTGCACCCACATCTTCTTGTTCATCTTCGTCATCCCGGAGTTGGCGCCGGCTAAGATCGGTCTACTGTCTTCTGGCATCGGCGTCATCAAATATCCACTGCCTTTCTCGACAATAGCACACCGCATGTCCCAGTCATCCGCAGTGGAAACATACTGGTTGGTTATCCTGTGTCCTCCAGACGTCAGTCTTTCTTGGTGCCGAAACAGGTTCCTCATGCAGCAATGTAGGAACGTAACTTCGCCTGGGTCTCGAGTTTTTCACCGTTTTAAAGGGAATTGAAGGACGAGAGATTGGGTTCAATGTCTGTTCCACTTCCTCCCTTATGACCTCTTGAAGCATCTCGGTTTTTTTGCTCGCCGTGTAATCCAAGTACCTTCTGAACTTTCTCTCTCACTACCTGACGAAGAACAATTGTGAAAACAGTTGCTTCCTTCATCACAGACAGCGATACAATGTTTGGAAGCCGTTCAAACTTCTTGCGTGTAATTCTTTATTGATGCATTGTCTCGATATACTGGCACCATTTTATGGAATCGTCTGCTATCGAAACCTCCTTCAAGAGTAGGGCTTGATACATGTCCTCAGCAACACACTTCATGATATGTGCAACCTTATCTTCCTCCTTCATTCTAGGATCCACTATTTTACACAGCACCAAGACGTCTTGAATGTAGGATGCTGTCGTTTCTCCTGGACGCTGTGGGCTGCACTTTAATTTATCTTCAGCCTTGCACTTCTGTTGTTATGTGTTGCCGAAATACTTGCACAGTTCCGCCTGGAATACTTCCCAGCTTGTGAACTTCTCCCCGTTGTTCTCATACCACTGCTTGGCAGTGCCCTCCAAGTAGAAAAATACGTTAGCCAAACACACAGTGTCATCCCATTTGTTAAATTTGGCTATACGCTCATATACCTTCAGCCACTTGTTTGGATCTTGGCCATCGTAACCAGAGAACCCGGAAGGATGTCTTATGTGGTGACACACAGTTGCTGTCATCGTAACGTCCTCTTCTTTTCTGTCTCCAAGAGATTGCAATCCGTTGAATATGGCTTGAACTCGGGTTTCTCGCCACGTAAACGGCGGCTCTGTCGTGGCCTGATGGGAGCCACTGTGTCGTTGATAATGTGCGATATCACAAGTTCCAATACCCAGCACCTCCACTAGAATAATATCACCTAGAAGAAGGTGTAATTAGATGAATGATGAACTCTAACTTCACTTAACGAAGGTTTATTCAGCACTTGCACATCTGCCTCCAGCCAGAACATACGGTATATATACAGTTACAGAACATTCCAGTACAATGATTCTTGACATTTGTGGACACTTCTAGAATGTACTCGAACGAAATATAGAAATTAAAATTTTACAGTTCTGGTGAGTTTTTAATTCATGACTCTCCATGCAACAGTCTAGTATCATTACCACTATACTGTGGTGACTGTGCTACTGAGCTTCTTCTGCGACAATATTGTCTTTGTTTTCAAAAAATAAATAAATAAATAAATAAATAAATAAATAAATAGGGAAACTTACTTTCTGGATGCACGTCATATATTTGTTAGGTGAGTAACATAATGTCCCTGACATTCTTTCAATGACTTTCAGGTAGGCATATGTCATGCTAACAACAAGAGTTATGTGGTCATTACACCTTAAATTGCTTTGGATGCTCCATAAATATTTGAATGTTGTGACTGATTTTACAACTAAGATGCATACGAGGGGGGACCCAAAAGAAACTGGATTGTTGTCATAAAAATTTTATTGATGAACCTTTTTACAAAATTACTTCAGTCACCTTCAAAATACTTTCCATTACATGCGATGCACTTGTCAAGTCTCTTTTCCCACTGTTGGAAGCATGTTTGGAACTCTTCAAGTTTGATATTGTCCAGTGCCCTTTGCGAAGCTGCTTTTACCGCCTCCACATCGTCATAACGCTCCCCTTTTAGCGTTTTTTTCATTCGTGGAAATAGGAAAAAGTCGCACGGGGCTAGTTCCGGCTAATACGGAGATTGGGGAACAACAGACCACCTCTGAGATGCCAAATAGTGGGTCACTCGTAAGGCCGTGTGTGCTGGAGCGTTGTCGTGATGCAGAAACCAGTCACCTGATCGCCAAAGTTCCGGGCGTTTCCTCCTCACATCCTCTCGCAGACGCCTTAAAACATCCAAGTAAAAGTGCTGGTTAACAGTCTGGCCAGGAGGTACGAAATCCCGATGCACAATTCCACGAACATAAAAAAAGACAATGATCATTGTCTTCACATTTGACCTCACTTGCCTTGCTTCTTTTGGTCTGGGAGAGTTGGGAGTCCTCCACTAGCTTGACGCTTGCTTGGTTTCTGGGTCATACCCGAAATGCCAACTCTCATCCCCTGTAATGACTTTGTTCAAGAAGTTTGGATCACGTGCAATCTCTGTTTTCAAGTCCTGACACACATTCATGCGAATGGTTTTTTGCTCCTGTGTGAGAAGGCGCGGAACAAATTTAGCAGCAACACGTCTCATGTGCAAATCCTCACTCAAAATCTGCTGGCACGAGCTCCAACTGATTCCTGTCTCTGCTGAAATTTGGTCGATCGCTTGGCGACGATCGTCGTTGATCTTTTGGCGCACCTTTTCAATGTTCTCCTCATTTCGCGATGTTGAAGGGAGTCCAGAATGAGCTTGGTCTTCAACACACATCTCACCACGTTTAAAGCGCCCAAACCACTCGAAAACCTGTGTGCGGCTCATAGCGTCCTGAAGCATTTGGTGTGTCTCCGTTGCAGTTTTTTTTAAGCAGGAAATAAAATTTCACATACACTCTTTGTTCTTTTAAAGTTGCCATAACGACTTTGCAGAGATAACCTGCCAACAGTCAGAGAAACACAATAACACACTTGCACGTTCAGCTCTACACTGACGCCGTCTGCACAGCTGTTTCATGAAGGTCTCTACCAACACCATCTACCGTGAGAACCCTGCACTACGTCTACGAGTGGCAGCGCCCTCGGAGTCCAGTTTCTTTTGGGTCCCCCCCTCGTATGTGGTGCTCAGCATACAGCTAGCACCCACACATAAGTTCTTCCCCAAGTTATAAGATTTTTGTCCCCCCTTGTCCCCAAAACAGTTGCACCCCTCACCTCTTGGGGTCTTTGTGACCTACCATTCCCTGACCCCTCCCTCTCTCTCTCTCTCTCACTCTCTCTTTAGATTAGATTAGATTTACTTTCATTCCAATTGATCCGTAGTGAGGAGGTCCTCCATGAGGAAGGAACTATTAATTTTCAAAGCTAAGGTACTATCATACATTTTTGTATGTGTCTATTGGCTGCACTAAATATTTATCACCCCGTGGATGATTACTGGCCAGCAATTCTGTATAACTATTTTAAAGTTCTTGGATGTCCTATTCTCCACTACATGTTAATGATGTCAGAAATCTCTGCTTCATAAATTAGAGATTTCAGAGGGATCCATAAAAGGAAAGCAAGTGGATTAAGCTCTAGTGCTCAAGTCAATCTTATTAAAATGCTTCCATTTCAATCCTTTTTCAGGAAAATAGTTGTCCATAAAATGTTACCTATAGTGCAGAGGTGAGCAGCACGTCCACCAGGTATCTATCACATGTTTTTAAAATGAACTGAATTAGTTACTTCCAATAATTCTATCAAAGAAAGGTCCATAAAATGTGAATACCTTTCTTGGTGGTATTGCATGCCATCATCTGAGAAGACTAATGATAAAACTAGACCAAATATTGGCTCCATACTTTGTGTTGGTGTCCACATACATGCATTCTGTGAATGTTGATTTCTATTCACTAATCCATTGTATGAGAATTCACTGTGTCTCCTTTTATAACATGGGCTGCATTGCGAAAAGGATTGTTCTTGAGAAATTCTGATCTTGCATGTGATGACTTATAATGTAGTGACAGAATTCCAGCCTCTATATCTAGTCTCCTGGCAGCAATTCTTGTAACTTCTACATGTAACAGGGATGGGCAATTTTCTGTGCAGTACTCACACAACAGAGCTTTCTTAATGCAACTGTGAAATACTTGGTACTTATTCTTTGGATTTCCACAGCAGTTTGGAACACAGATTTTCCTTGCCTTCTGATCTATATTGGTGCTTGCTCATGACCACTAAACCATAGAAATAGCACAAATATACCTGGTACATTCATGGTAAATTGGAGAAACTGTATGTGAATTGATGTAAATATGGCAATGGAAAGCCCTTGATGGAATAAAAATAATTTAAGCATTAAAGGTAAAAACTCAGCAGATAGTGGAGTAGTTGAGTCATTGATAGGCACATAAAAGGATGGAGAACTTTCTTAGCTTTTTGATGAAAAGAGAGAGAGAGAGAGAGAGAGAGAGAGAGAGAGAGAGAGAGAGAGAGAGAGAGAGAGCACTCATTCAGTTGTTGTCTTTGATTATCTGGATTCGTGTTAGGCCAATAACAAAAGCAGAGCATTAATTTTACAGCCTCCTTCACCTCCACAGCCTTGGAATGGTGTTATAAATGCTACACAAGATGGAGCACGATGCCCAAATGCACAGAGTGCAAATGATAGCTCAGAGGACTGCCTGTTTCTCAATGTATATACAACCAAAGTAAGTAACAAGAAAGCTTCTGATTAACTCAAAAATTGTTGCATAAATTTTCTGTAACTATGAAACAATTTTTTGCATTAGATATAGCATATGTTAAATGCTGCCTTTCCTACATAGCTTTTGCCGTATATCATCAATTATACAAAGTATACATGTCCCAGTTATTGGGGGAATGTTTAATTATAACAGCAGTATGTATTGTTCCAAGTTGTCAGGATAGATGTCTAAACTGTAAGCTTTCAGCCATCAGCACATGCTCTAGTTAAAGTAGTAAAATAATGCTAGAATAAGTTCGTGTAACAGCTACTTTATATATATACAAACAACAGCCCTAATACTAATAACATACAAAACATAAAAAAGATTGTTACTAAAAATAACATCTTTGGCTGTAAAGAAGTACAATCAACACAGCACAGAAACATCTTTTCCCTGGCTTGTACAGAGTTTAACTGAGAAATCTTAAAATACTCAGGTGTGCAAAACTTAAAGATGACAGTAACATTTGCATAATTTGTCACTGCCAAGTAACACAGCATGATGAAACTTGGACCATACATAGAAAGAACTGCTACAGTATGGTTCACAAGGGAACTAAAAGAAACATGCAATGAGGAAAATGGAAATTACATTTCTATTCAAAGAGAATACTCATAACCACACTGAAGTCACCACAATTTGTGATGATCCCCTGGACATTACAAAAGGTGGGATATCTTCCATGCTGGCCAGAATGTTGCTAAGGAGTTCTTGAGGCAGGGCATTCCATTCCTTCACCAGTGTGGCTGACAACTGCTTGATGGTCATCGGTGCTTGTGATGAGCTGCAGTATGCCTGTCCAATGCATCCCACTCATGCTTGTTACGATTTAAGTAGGATGAAAGGGCAGCGCAGTCCAGTCACCAAATATCCTCTCACTTCAAGAGCTCCTACACATGCACAGTTCAATGTGGTCATACATTGTCATCCATAGAAATGAAGTCAGGACCAACGCACCCCCGAAAAGATGCACATGGGGAAAGAGTGCAGTGTCACAAGAACACTGACTGGTAAGTGCACTTCATTACCAAGATTTGGAGGTCAGTATACCCTTCCATCATTACGCCTCTCTTTTGCAACTTTGGACTGGTTTTTCATTGTACTGATTAACAGAAGTTGCTGACACATAGCTACTTCAGCATGCTGGAAGTATGACAATAACACCTGGGCTATGGGAACTATAATGTCTGACAATGTTCCTGGATGCATTATCCATTCCCAATTCTCACCAGATTAGGTTAAAAGTCACACAGGAACATTGTCAAACATGGTCCTTTTGTGGTGCAAGTGTTAGGGTGTGGGGAGGCACAATGTTGCATGGATATGCTGAACTCAAAATCTTTCAACACACTACAGTTACCAGTCAGTGTCACTGTGACACTGTTCTCCTTCCCCATGTGTATCTTTTTCAAGGGTGCGTTTGGCCCTGCCTTCATTTTTATGGATGTCAGTGTGCAGTCACATCAACAGCTCACAGCTCAGATGGAGGAGATCTTGGAATGAAAGGATATTCGGCAAATGGACTGGCCTGGCCATTCCCTGCCTTCAATCACACTGAGCACAGTTGGGATGCATTGGGGAGATGTATTGCAGTATTTCCATGTCAGTCAACGATGACATAGCAGTTATCTACCATTGCCCCACCACAAGAATTCATTACCAACCTTGTGCCCAGCATGGGATCACAGTGCAGATTATGCATCACAATCTGTGGTGATCTACACACCCTATTGACAACCATGTCTCACCATTTACCTTCTCCAGGGAGCCATCAGAAATCATACAACCTCAAAGGGGCCATCATAAACCATGGTGACGTAGGTGTAATTATTAACTTTGAATAAAAGTATCATTTCTACTCTCTCATTGTGAATTTCTTTCAGTTACCTTCTGTTCTAAAGCATAGCAGTTCTTTCCATCTATGGTCCAAGTTTCATTACACTATGATACTTGGCAGTGACACATCATGCAAAAGTTACTTTCATCTTAAGTGTTGGACACCAGTGTAGAATAGTAAGCCTCATGCCATATGTGTCAGAAAAATCTACATATACATACTTTATTATGTAGCACAAGATATCAGGGTGGTTAAAATTAAACTGGCCTGGAAAATATTTCGTGCAACATAGGCAACCCAAGTTACACCATGCACCCCAGGGTGCATATGACACTATGGCCAATGCCTTCACAAGATTAATTTTCTTGGTGATGTTGCAGGCACATGCCCAGTAGGGGAAGTAGTTAAGAGGAACAGAGATTAATAGGAAACTATTCTAGAGATGGTACGGACCACAAATGAGAAAATTCACTGACTTAATCAACTTTCATGAAGGAAAATCCACATAGGAATTTCAACAAAGTAGGAAAAGATAGATTGTTACTTACCATAAAGAAAACACATTAAGTTACAGACAGGCACAATTAAAAGACACTTAAACAAAGCTTTTGGCCACAGCCTTCATCAGCAAAAGAGAAACAGAGACACACACCATTCATACACACAAGCAAGCGCACCTCATACACATATGGTGGCCAATTCTGGCAGCTCTGGCCATTCTTTTAGTTGTGCCTGTCTGCAACTTAACCACCTCTTCTTTTTGGTAAGTACCAACCTACGTTTTTCTACAGTGGCAACTTTCACAAAGTGCAGATTGATGTGATCCTGCACTTATGAATAGCAAAGACAATTGGCTGTTCATGTGCTAGTGTCATGAGCATCTATAGAAGTCGGTTGTGTGTTGTGAAATCATGAGTGAGCAACAAGGATGCTGGACAACCGCACCTCATCACATAATGTGGAGGTTGGAGGCTTGCACACACTGTAAAGCAGGAAGGGCAGTGATCTGTGGAAGATATACTAACAGTGTTTTGGAACACAGTGTTCAGCGCACATTCTTGAATATGGTGTTCTACAACAGACAACTGCTGGTGTTCTCACATTGGTCCAATAATATCGTAATTATGATTCAAATGGGATCATCAATATTGGACTCTGGACCAAAGGAAATGTGCCACCTGGTCAGATGAATTAAGGTTCTTGTTACATGAGATCAATGATCATGTATGGATATACCATTATCCAGGTGAACAACTGCTCCAAAAACGCAGCATATGATGGGTGCAGACCATTAGCAGCTGTATTATGCTATAGGGAACATTCATCTGGGTTCCATGGAACCTGTGCTAGTAACTAAAAGTATGAAGACAGCTGCGGACTACTAGAACATTATTTTGGACCACCTGCATCCTTTCCCTAATGACAGTAGCATTTACCAGCAGGATAACTGTCTCTATCATAAGGCAAAAATCAAACTACAGGAGTTTGAGGACTATGATAGTGTACTGATGTTGATGTCTTGGCCATGAAATTTACGTGATCTAGACCCAGTGGAACACATCTGGGATGGTATCAGACACCAACTCCGCACCCACAAACCACTGGCCAGTAACTTATGGCTACTGCATGAACTGTACGTAAACATCTGGTGCCACATACCTCCAGAAACTTACCAAGCATGTGTCAAACTGATGCGATGCAGAGTTGCTATGGACTACAGGTGGATTGGCACACTATTAAACAGGTGACCACAATGTCTTGGCTCACCTGTGTATGGCCCACTGGGGCTGTTGAAAGGTAAGAACATAAAAGGCTTTTGAGACATGTTGTTGTTGTTGTGGTCTTCAGTCCTAATACTGGTTTGAAGCAGCTCTCCTTGCTACTCTATCCTGTGCAAGCTTCTTCATCTCCCAGTACCTACTGCAACCTACATCCTTCTGAATCTGCTTAGTGTATTCATCTCTTGGTCTCCCTCTACGATTTTTACCCTCCACACTGCCCTCAAATACTAAATTGGTGATTCCTTGATACCTCAGAACATGTCCTACCAACCGATCCCTTCTTCTAGTCAAGTTGTGCCACAAACTTCTCTTCTCCCCAATCCTATTCAACACCTCCTCATTAGTTAGGTTATCTACCCATCTAATCTTCAGCATTCTTCTGTAGCACCACATTTCGAAAGCTTCTATTCTCTTCTTGACTAAACTATTTATCATCCATGTTTCACTTCCATACATGGCTACACTCCATACAAATACTTACAGAAACGACTTCCTGTCACTTAAATCTATACTCGATGTTAACAAATTTCTCTTCTTCAGAAACGCTTTCCTTCCCATTGCCAGTCTACATTTTATATCATCTCTACTTCAACCATCATCAGTTATTTTGCTTCCCAAATAGCAAAACTCCTTTACTACTTTAAGTGTCTCATTTCCTAATCTAATTCCCTCAGCATCACCCGACTTAATTCGACTACATTCCATTATCCTCATTTTGCTTTTGTTGGTGTTCATCTTATACCCTCTTTTCAAGAAACTGTCCATTCCGTTCAACTGCTCTTCCAAGTCCTTTGCTGTCTCTGACAGAATTACAATGTCATCGGCGAACCTCGAAGTTTTTATTTCTTCTCCATGGATTTTAATACCTACTCCAAATTTTTCATTTGTTTCCTTCACTGCTTGCTCAATATACAGATTGAATAACATTGGGGATAGGCTACAACCCTATCTCACTCCCTTCCCAACCACTGCTCCCCTTTCATGCCCCTCAACTCTTATAACTGCCATATAGTTTCTGTACAAATTGTAAATAGCCTTTCGCTCCCTGTATTTTACCCCTGCCACATTCAGAATTTGAAAGAGAGTATTCCAGTCAACATTGTCAAAAGCTTTCTCCAAATCTACAAATGCTAGAAACATAGGTTTGCCTTTCCTTAATCTAGCTTCTAAGATAAGCCGTAGAGTCAGTATTGCCTCATGAGTTCCGACATTTCTACGGAATCCAAACTGATCTTCCCCAAGGACAGCTTCTACTAGTTTTTCCATTTGTCTGTAAAGAATTCGCGTTAGTATTTTGCAGCCGTGACTTATTAAACTGATAGTTCGGTAATTTTCACATCTGTCAACACCTGCTTTCTTTGTGATTGGAATTATTATATTCTTCTTGAAGTCTTAGGGTATTTCGCCTGTCTCATACATCTTGCTCACCAGATGGTAGAGTTTTGTCAGGACTGGCTCTCCCAAGGCCGTCAGTAGTTCTAATGGAATGTTGTCTACTCCCGGGGCCTTGTTTCGACTCAGGTCTTTCAGTGCTCTGTCAAACTCTTCACGCAGTATCATATCTCCCATTTCATCTTCATCTAAATCCTCTTCCATTTCCATAATATTGTCCTCAAGTACATTGCCCTTGTATAGACCCTCTATATACTCCTTCCACCTTTCTGCTTTCCCTACTTTGCTTAGAACTGGGTTTCCATCTGAGCTCTTGATATTCATACAAGTGATTCTCTTTTCTCCAAAGGTCTCTTTAATTTTCCTGTAGGCAGTATCTATCTTACCCCTAGTGAGATAAGCCTCTACATCCTTACATTTATCCTCTAGCCATCCCTGCTTAGCAATTTTGCACTTCCTGTTGATCTCATTTTTGAGACGTTTGTATTCCTTTTCACCTGCTTCATTTACTGCATTTTTATATTTTCTCCTTTCATCAATTAATTGATGAATTGAGACATGTATGAGCAACTTAATAGCTGTGAGTGTATGAATTTGAATCCCGGTGAGAAATGAGTTTTAATTTGGTACAAACATACAGTTCAGTCTTGACTCATTCTGCATCCCTGAAGTCTCTCCCTCATGATGGGATTCATGGTTCCCAAAACATTCGAGTGCACACTCTACCAGGAAGTGAGAAGCACCACTAACAAATTCTTTTGAAATCCATTTCAGCTGCCAGAAGGCAGACAAAATACTGGGAGGCCTGTGCTGGTGTTCTTCCACCCTGGAGGCTTCTACAGCATGAGAGGGAGCAGTGACCTGTTTGGCCCTCAGTACCTCATGGATGAGGATATTGTTCTGGTCACTGTTAACTATAGGCTTGGTGCTCTAGGTATGTACATTTAACATGCTGTCATGTTTGATTTCTGTTCATTTTTTTACCATATTTCACTTGAAGCACAGCAAGCCTGATCAATCAGCATTCTTGTAAAAATACTTTTATGACATGAACTGCAAATACAGCTAAATATTTTTATTTTCAGATCCATCAAAACAAGAAAAGTGTGAACTATTTCAGAATAACTATTTTCAAATTATACACTTAGCCTTCTTGCTCTACTTTTTTCCAAAGATATTAATGCATTTGATAAGGTGTAATACACAGAGTTGGTGAGGCCTGTATGTCCACTTATTGATGTATTGCTTGTTGGTTCTTGTCTTTGGATCTTTGGCAAATATTTATTTAACAATTTTTCTGATGTTTCACCAGCATTAATGGCTGGCATTATCAGAGGTTCACCTTCCATTGCTGGTGCCATTCTAGTGATGGAGGGTGAACCTGTGACAATGCCAGCCACTCATGTTGATGAAACGTCAGAAAAATTATTAAACAAGTGTTGGGTGAAGATCCTTAGACAAAACCCAACAGGCAATATGTTATGTGTAAAATGTCTAATAAAGATATTATACCATCATATTTTAATAGATATTTGATTGAAGTATCGAGATGTAGGACCTACTGGATCTGCTCTACAAAACTTGATGACTTAAGGTTCTAAAGTATCAAATAATCAAAACTGCAGTCAGCAGTTTTGCAGACTATCTTCAATTGAAAAATAGTCATGTTCTTCAAATATGTCATGATATATAATTTTGTATTAAATTTGACATTATATAAATAATTACATAAATTACATCAATAGTAATAAATTATATTTTTGCAAATATTAACAATTTCCACTATCATCACCTGTATAAAAGACATGTTAACACTGAATAGATCAATAGCAATGAGAGGAGAAGTAACTTTTTGACCTGTGATGGAATGCACAAACTTGTGATTATGGGTGAAAAGTACCGCAGTAGAAGTAAAAGGGTATTTTACAATTTTTTTAAAGAGTTATGGGCTAAACTGCTTTAAGAAGAATTGTGTAATATATTCCAACTTCCATTCCTTCTGTACATTAATGATCTAAACTTAAATGTAGATGCTCATAAAATGATGTCACCACAATTATTACAACAGTCATTTAACATTGTCAAATACAACTAAGCAACTAAGCGTAGAATAATCAGCTTTTAATAAATAATAAAGGAGCACCACACTAGAATTTACCATTGCTCTGAACAAGGACTTATGTTTCCCATTTCTCCCTATCAGTGATGAACCAACTGTTAACATTAGAGTAACCAAATTCTTAGGATTATGGCTGCAAAACAACATAAAATGGAATAATTATACAGAACATCTTAATGCAAAACTGAACAAGAACTGCTACTTTCTTTGCTTACTATAATCCTGCTGTAGTGAGCAAACAATAAAGAGTGCATACCTTGCCTACTTTCATTTTCACTTTAGATATGGGCTCATAATCTGGGGAAAATGGAAAGCGGCTGTATAGTTCTGTTTAAGATCTCTAGTATTCTTCTTTCACCATATACTACATTATGGAAACATTTATAATATTCTTTAAAATAAATGTAACAGGTAAGGACAGCAGAAGGCAAAAAACTGTGATATTCGTGATCACTTTACCAGACAAAACAATTACTTACACTTGACCCAAGTCAACACATCCCTGTGCAAAAATAGTACTTTCCACATGGAAGTTAAATCTTACTACAACCTCCCTACAACCATAAAAACATATATCTTCGGGAAATCTTTAAAGTCACATTACTCCACTGAAGAGTGAATTATGAAAATATTTAAATGTATGAAGTTTATTATTTGTAATTTAAATATGTATGCATAGAAATCACTTTTACTTGTGTGTGTATGAATTGGCTTGTTCAAAGTCTTATGCATAAGCTGGTTTTGTAGACTACAGGAACAACAAAAATTCAGTATAATGCAATACAACTGACTAATAACAATAATATGGCATGCCAGTCACTGTGTACACTGCCAGTACTGTGAGAATGAAAACTGTAGATCTGATGGAGTGAAGAATTGATTTTCATTGCCGCTAATTAGATCAAAAGGCTTGAGCTTTATCTACTTGATGACAGTTTAGTTTATTTACATATTTGTGAAAACTTGCCATGATGTTGAACATGCCAGTAAGTTGGCTAAGATATACAGGGTGATTCAAAAAGAATACCACAACTTTAAAAATGTGTATTTAATGAAAGAAACATAATATAACCTTCTGTTATACACCATTACAAAGAGTATTTAAAAAGGTTTTTTTTTTCACTCAAAAACAAGTTCAGAGATGTTCAATATGGCCCCCTCCAGACACACGAGCAATATCAACCCGATACTCCAACTCGTTCCACACTCTCTGTAGCATATCAGGCATGACAGTTTGGATAGCTACTGTTATTTCTCGTTTCAAATCATCAATGGTGGCTGGGAGAGGTGGCCGAAACACCATATCCTTAACATACCCCCATAAGAAAAAATTGCAGGGGGTAAGATCAGGGCTTCTTGGAGGCCAGTGATAAAGTGCTCTGTCACGGGCTGCCTGGCGGCCGATCCATTGCCTCGGGTAGTTGACGTTGAGGTAGTTACGGACAGATAAGTGCCAATGTGGTGGCGCTCCATCCTGCTGAAATATGAATTGTTGTGCTTCTTGTTCGAGCTGAGGGAACAGCCAATTCTCTAACATCTCCAGATACTGTAGTCCAGTTACAGTAGCACCTTCGAAGAAAAAGGGACCAAAAACTTTATTGGCTGAAATGGCACAGAAAACGTTCACCTTAGGCGAGTCACGTTCATACTGAGTTGTTTCCCGCGGATTCTCAGTGCCCCATATACAGACATTGTGACGGTTGACTTTCCCGTTAGTGTGGAAAGTTGCTTCATCACTAAACACAATCTTTGAAACGAAAGATTCATCTGTTTCCATTTGAGCAAGGATAAAATCACAGAAATCGATTCTTTTAATCTTATCAGCTGCAGACAGTGCTTGAACCAATTTCAGACAATAAGGTTTCATAACTAACCTTTTTCGTAGGACTCTCCATACAGTTGATTGTGGAATTTGCAGCTCTCTGCTAGCTCTGCGAGTCGATTTTCCTGGGCTGCGAACAAATGCTTGCTGGATGTGTGCTACATTTTCATCACTCGTTCTCGGCCATCCAGAACTTTTCCCTTTGCACAAACACCCATTCTCTGTAAACTGTTTATACCAACGTTTAATACACCACCTATCAGGAGGTTTAACACCATACTTCGTTCGAAATGCACGCTGAACAACTGTCGTCGATTCACTTCTGCTGTACTCAATAACACAAAAAGCTTTCTGTTGAGCGGTCGCCATCTTAGCATCAACTGACGCTGACACCTAGTCAACAGCACCTCAAGCGAACAAATGTACAACTAAATGAAACTTTATAGCTCCCTTAATTCGCCGACAGATAGTGCTTAGCTCTGCCTTTTGTCGTTGCAGAGTTTTAAATTCCTAAAGTTGTGGTATTCTTTTTGAATCACCCTGTATTTATCTGCAAATAATGTATATGGATACATGCTGACCATTTACATAACAGGGCTTTTTGGTTTTAATTTTAATTTACAACAAAATTTGATAAATGTAATCCAACTACATATATACTGTCTACTCAGAAGTTGATCTATGAAGTAGGAGTGCTAAAGAACAAATGATTTTAATTTGTTTCTAAGACTTTAACTATTTTCCAGCACCTTTAATTCACAGGAGAAGTGAAAATATGATTTTATGATTACATATTTTGCTCTTTTATATGCAAGTGTAACTTTAAGTTGGGGACAATGGAGGTTATTTTTATTCCTAATGTTATACTGATGAACTCTACTGTTATTTTCAAACAGTGCCAGATTCTTCACAACAAACTTTGTAATAGAGAGTAAATCT
Organism: Schistocerca nitens; assembly: GCF_023898315.1. NCBI lineage: Eukaryota > Metazoa > Arthropoda > Insecta > Orthoptera > Acrididae > Schistocerca > Schistocerca nitens. The sequence goes on along the minus strand of NC_064615.1, from coordinate 300,691,410 downwards.
ATTGTGAAGATGCTGCTAGTATGCTTAATTTTTTTTAACAGCTGCCTACATGAAGTTTGAGGATGGACACCAGACATTTCCTTACAGTATGTTTCTGTCCAATGAATATTTTGTGTAACTGGAATTGCACTGGAAAGTTATTTCATATGACATTACTCAGAAACCAGATGGATTTTCCATCAACCACCATAGTTTGAAGAATGGTGATAAGACATTGAGTAAATAAAATGACAAAAATAATTTGGAGTAAATTAAAAACCACTGAGACCTACTAAGAGAAAATAAGCCCAATCTGATATTACAATAAAAGAAAAAAAGCTAACAAGACATAACCAGATTGCCAGTAGCGCTTTTCTATACCGATATGAAGGAAACTGTGATCATAAATGTGAGTTATAGTGTCACCTTCTGCCTTTGTGTTGTAGATGATCACAAATTACCACTCGATTTAATTTGGCTATATTTTCACCAACAAGGAGTATCCATTTGATCTGATTTGAAGTTTGAAATTTTGATGTACCATCTAATGGAAAACATTTACTTTGATTTATGCGAATTGCTGACTTTCTTGATGAACTTCAGGGATGAAATCTTTCTGGGTTATAAGCTGACTAATAGTGTTATCTCAATTTAATGTTTCAGCAGCTTTCCTACTAATCATTTTCAGCCAACATTATTTCAGAGTGACACTGTTACATGGCTGACAACCTAAGAAAAATTCATCCTTGAATGTTATTGTTGCTGGAGAATATGGCAGCACTGAAGAACAATGAGAACTGATGTCTATATGAATATATGAGAAGTTATTGTACAATAGGTATTTAGATGCCACTTTTCCTCCTGCAATATTGATCTAAAGGTGGTAACACCCATTTCATGAGAGAGGATGTTTCTGTCATCAAGTAAACAGATGGGTTTGGAGGCTAAGAGTAGGTCAAGCTACAGGCAACAAAGAATTATGAAAGTTTCCATAGAGCCCAGAGACAAGGAGACATCTATAGAAACAACAGCAGTAAATTCTTCACAGACTTCAATTAGCATGCAAACTACAGCCTAATAAGAAGGTAGTTGTACTGTAAAAGTGAATTACCAGTAATGTTGGATGTTTGTCAGAAATAATCATTACCAGGAATGAAGTAATATTTCATTAATCTGAAAAAGTTAACAGGTACAGTATGCAAGTATGATGATCTGAGAAGTACTGCATATTTTAAGACTGATTTTCATAGCCAAAAAGTGACGTGATTGTGATTTTTATTTGCCCCACAAATTACCTTTTCTACAGTCTGTACTTGTAACATAGGACATTTCCTTATGTTTACAATGTAATAATTTCATGATATATTATCGTCTGTTGTTTTCATGAGTGACTTTAACTCTAGTTTACTTTCTAAGACTAATTTCTTAATGTGATACATAAAATTTATCATTCACAGGATGAACTTTTCCTCACTGTCTGGTCGTGCACTCAGCCACACTATAGACTTCTTCTTACAGTACAAACTTTTTTAAGGTTCCAGGGAACATCATCTCAGTTTTGAAGTTTTATAAGTGTTTTGGCAATGCTTGTTTTAACTATATACCAGAGTATTTAGGTCCTTCTTTGAGAATCTAAAGTCTATGTAAATATATTGTGTGACAAACTACAATTTGATGGCATACATGATGTTGTTTAACTATAGTCCTATTTAAGCAACAGGACACAGCTTCTTTCAGATAAAAATAGATGCTCTTTGTTGAAGCAAATATGGACAGGAGTACCACATGACCAGATCATTGGTGCATTTCTGTTTATCATTGCAATTCATGATTTGTCTTACCATGTAGGAGTTAATTCAGTAGTGTGTCATGCAGATGACATGACACTGCTAGGTACACACGATGACACTATACAATACGGTCACAACAGGGAACTCAGGAAAAATTAGAACTAGCAATGAATTGTTTTTTTTTTCTAGTGAACTCTTTTGTAACCTGCATAAAACACAGGAACTAGTTCTGAGGTTAACTCAAGATGTAGAAAGTATTCTGGTAGAACTGTTAAGCTTTCAAATTGATTCCACATTAAATTGCAAGGAACATACGAGCTCGTGTGTACTATCTTATGTAGAAACTGACAGATGTAGTCACAAATGAGTGCCTGAAGGTGGAATGTTTGGGGATTTTCCACTAACACATAACCAATGACATACTGATGTGGAGACATTCCTGTTATGTCAATGAAATTCTGAAAATTCGGAAAAAGGAATCGGAATACTTTGGAAAAAGTTATGTACCATTTTAGTAATCAGAATAATGAACAAACTGAATGCTAAAGAACACTCTCAACTTCTCTTTATCCAGCTCAAGATACTGACTGTTGTAAACCTATACATCTATGCAGCATTGTTTTACGTCGAAAGCAAGTTAAGTGCGTTTGAGACCAAGGAGAATATCCACCTTCACAACACTAGAGACAAACTCCACTTCAGTAAACTGGGACATAGAATGACAAAGACTGCAGACTCAAATAAAATAACATGCTTAAAATTTCTTAATAAACCTCTAATATCTGCTTAGTCCTTTCTCTATAGTATTTTCCAAGTTACGATTTATGATTGATTGCTGAAACACCCATTTTACAAGATAACAGAATTATTTTTAAATAAACATCATCAACATTAGTTTCTAAGAATATTTCTAAAAATGTGGAAATAAATTGAAAGAACTTATTTGTAAAAAGTTTGTAAAAAGTGTTATTAATTGTATGTTTAATGTATAACTCTATTCCATTGTAAGTGGTCAGTGGTATATAAAGAATTGAATCAAATTTATGATGTATGATCTGCTTTCCTCTACGGAGAGAACTATTTTGAGCCATACATGCCTGGTCACAAAGAAATGTTGATTAATGGTACAATATCACTCGAACGTGAATCAACAAGGGTTCATTTTTGCAACAGTGACTATATTATCACAGCACAATTCAGTCACTAGCTTTAACAATTTCATTAATGCTTCCAATTATCTGTGAATATTTTTAAATATTTAATGCAACATTTTAGAGTGCTTTAATTATTGTCTTCATAGCCTATTTACCACAATAGTACTAAAATAATTCTGGATTTTCAGGCTTCTTAAGTACTGGAGACTCTGTTCTTCCTGGAAACAATGGATTCAAAGATCAGGTACAGGCTCTTCGATGGGTGCAGCAAAATATTGTCTTCTTTGGTGGAGATCCAAAGAGTGTCACAATTTCAGGGTACAGTGCTGGATCAGCTAGTGTCTACCTGCATATGATTTCTCCAATGTCTAATGGTACTTACTGGCTGTAAACAGGATTTTAATGTTTGAAATATAATGTTGGTAGCAATATTGTCTTGTAGCCTATGGTCATTAGAATATGAGTATGTTTGCATAATCCACCATCTCATGCAGATAATTATACATCTAAGTTATTAAGTGTAGTGTGGAGACTTTTTATAGCTCTGTCTAAATAATTTTTAGAAACTTCATTATTCATTCATTAAGTCGTACATCATGATCTGTAAATTCTATTGTGAAAGAGAGCCTCTAGATTTGTGGAAAAAGTCATGCTGTTTATTAAGGTAGTAGATGAAAGTTGGTAAATGCTAAGGCAGTTCCTATTTATTTCAAACATATTATGTGGGTGATGTGCTTGCTAGCTTTGATTTGATTTGAAACTACTGACTCATAAAATGGAAGTAAACCCATTAAAATGCATATTTTTGTTGCCTGGAAATAATGGCAATTCTTTAAACACAGTTTAGAACTGAAAGCATTCACTGCAAGATAACATTCACTTTTGCTCTACTGTTCTTCAAAAACTTGTAGTGGGAATAAATTATAGATACTTGCTGCATTTCACATTTGGGAGACGTGGTAACTTAGTAGGAGATAACCACCTGTATCTTTTATTTTAGGCTGTAAGGTTGCTAATCATACCTTCTAAATATGTAGGTAATGTTTTCATACAATGTAATTAATTTTGGAGTAACAGAGACCACTCATTGAATAGCAGAAGCATTGAGTTGTTAACAAGCACACATAAAGGAGAAAGTAAACTTGGTAGCTTTCAGAATAAATCCTTTGTTAAACAAGAGTACAAATACACACACAAAACAAATGAATGCACCTGTTCCCCTACATCATGCTATCGGGGCACACAAAGAAGGCACTGCATTTCAGCAGGTGGACTAGGATGAGGTCAGCATTTTGTCAGGTTGTGTTGGGTGGAGTGGGTAGAGATGAAGAGAGGTGAGAGGCAGAAAGAGAAGATGTGGTGGATAGGTAGTGGCTTGGAGGGAGACAGCAGGTTTACTGGCTAGGAGTGTGGGATGGAGTGGTGGCAGGTATACAGGCTTGACATGTGATGCATGGGTACCAGAGATAGTGGGGTATGGTGCATGATGAAGGTGACATGGATTTGGAGGGGGTCACAGGACAGAGGAATGGGATGTAGGATTTGGGGGGTGGTAGGTTAATGGGCATTGAGGCCATGAAGGTTAAGGGGAGCAAAGGACATGTTTCAAGGGTAGCCCCCATCTGCATAGATCAGAAAAGTTGGTGGGTGGAGGGAAACAATCCTGTTGGCTTGTGCTATGAAGCATCCATTGAAATTGGCCAAGTTGTGCTTAACTGCATATTGTGCCACTGGATGGTCAACTTTGTTCTTGGCCACAGTTTGGTGGTGGCCATTCATTCAAGAGGACAGCTGATTGGTTGTCATACTGACATAAAAACTGTGCAGTGATTGCAGCAGAGTTGGTATATGACATAGTTCCTGTGTGAAAGTGTTGGGTCTGGGAGTGGCATAGGGATGCATCAGGATGTGTGTAGGTTGGGTGGGTGACGGAATATCACTTTAGGAGGGGTGGGAATAATCTCAGATAGGTTGTCTCTCATTTCTGAGCATGAAGATGGATAATCAAAGCTTTAGCAAAAGATATGGGTCAGTTGTTGCAGTCCAGGTTAATACCAGGTGACGAGGGTGGAGAAGGAGAGCTGCTCCTTTGTAGCTGATTCTTGGGAGTGGTGGGAGGATTAGATGTGCATAAGGATATGGCTCAGGGCATCTGCTTGTGGTCTAGGTTTGGGGAGTAGTACCTGTCTGTGTAGGCCATAATGAGACTTCCAGTGTACTGGACAAAGAGGTTCTCATCACTGCACATATGCTGGCCACATATGGTCACACTGTATGAGAATGGTTATTTGGTGTGGAAAGGATGACAGCAGTCAAAATGCAGGTACTGTTGGTGATTAGTGAGTTTAATATGGACAGGGATGTGAATAATCCATCAGAGATGAGGAGGAAATGTCGAGGAAGGTGGTATATTGGACTGAGGGGGACCAGGTGAAGTGGGTGGAAGAGAATGTGTTGAAGTGGAGGAATGAGGGTAGTGCATCCTGTCTCTCAGTCCAGATCATGAAGATATTATCAACGAACCTGAGCCAGACAAGGGTTGTATATATTCATACTATTAGTATTGTTATTTCAGCTTTTAAAAAAAAAAAAAAAAAAAAAAAAAAAAAATTGACATGTTCCACATCCACGAGGATCTCCTCAGCACGGATCTATGGAACGTAAACTAATCTAATCTAATCTAGAGGCTAGGAAGGTTTGCACAAGATGACCCATAAAAAGGTTGGCCTAAGAGGGCACCATGCAGGTATCCAGGGTTGTACTGTGGATTTGTTAATACACAGGAGTGGGACGATAATACAGAAACACTAAAACCATAACACATTACTGTGCCTAATACAGTGTAGAAAACCCGCTGGCACTCAAAACGTCTTCCAATTGAATGAATAAATACAGCTCCTGTATAGTTTTCTAGGGAATACTATATCTATTTTCCTGCAGAATAGTGCTAGTTCAGGTAATGATAATGGAAGTGGATACCAGTCGTGTGCCTTTCCCTCCACAGTAGACCACAAAAGATCAATAATATTAATATCTGGTGATTAGTAATAATACACTTTTTTAGTTTTTTTAATTTTTATTTATAATGGCTACCAGTTATGAAGTAGTAATTCATCAATGGAATAGGAGGAGTTGTCTGGGAGAAATGGTTTTAAATTAGATTTAAAACTTGCTTCAGTGCCTGTCCAACATTTTATGTTATTGGGCAAATGATCAAAAATTTTTGTTGCTTCACATTGAACTCCTTTCTGAGCAACTGACAGCTTTAACAATGGTTAATAAAGGTCATTTTTCCCTTAATGTTGTAGGTATGTACATCACTGTTCTTCACAAATTATGATGGATTATTTATGATGAATTTCATTAGCTTTGATGGCACAGTTAAAATGCATAGCGCCTTGAAGTGGTACATACATGATGTCCATGGGTAACTACCACATATTATTCTTACAGCTCACTTTTGTGCAATCAGTCCTTGCTTTCTAAGTGATGAATTATCCCATAAAATTATTCTGCAAGACATTATTGAGTGGAACTATGTAAAATATATCAGGAGCCTGATATGTTTGTTTCCACGATTAGTAATTATATGAAGAGCAAAAGTAGCTAAACTGAATTGTTTGAGAAGCTCAAAAATATGCTTCTTCCAGTTCAAGTTTTCATCAACATGTACATGCAAAAATGTTGAGCATGTATCCTATTTGCTGACTGCTGTTCACATGCTACATCAATTGTTGATATTTCTCTATTTGTTGCACAGAATTGAATATTGTGTGTTTTCACAGCATTTAGGGAGAGTCCATTTTCAGAGAACCACTTAATAATTCTTTGGAAAATGTCATTCATCAACTCTCCTGTTGCTTTCCTCTGATGCGATTTATTGTAAAATTAGTATTGTCATCTAAAAAGTGCTGATTTTGCTTGTTAAATGTTAATTGGAAGGTCATTCACATATGTGAGGAACAGGAGTGGACCAAAATTGAACACCCTATGGGACTCCCTTCCCCCCCCCCCTCCCCCCCTTTCCTCCAAAGTCTCTAAAATTATCTACCTTTCTGACATTTTCTGAATTATTCAGCTCAGCCTTTTGCATTCTGTTTGTTAAGTATGATCAAACAAGCTGTGCATAAAGCCATCTGTTCCATGAAACATGAGTTTTTCTAAGAGAGTAACATGACCTACACAATCAAATACCTTGCAAAGGTCACAAAAAATATCAACTGACAATATATTATTATTTAAGCCTTGTACTACTTGATGAGTGATTGTATGAAAAGAAGTCTCAGTCAAACAACCCTTCTAGAATCCAACTGTGATATGCTAAATAAATTTTTGCCACTTAAATGTGTGATTACTCTTGAGTACATTACTTTTTCGAATATTTTGAAAAAAGTTGTCAGTAAGGAAATTGGATGATAATCACTTAAGTCTGTCTTGTCATTTTTTTATGAAGTGGTTTAACAGCTTCCCCTTCCTCTGTCCGGTTACCCCCTCCCAATCTATGTCACTGTGATTGGACACCACATTCCACAGGCTCTGGTACCCATGCAGCACGTGTCTAGCCCGTGTAGCTGTTGCCATTCCTGTCTGCATTCCTAGTCAGCAAACCTGTGTGTGTGTGTGTGTGTGTGTTCTTTTTATATTGTGGTACCATGATTATTAGTGGTGTGCATGATATAAATCATATTATCTTCAGTTTATTTGTGTAAAGTATGATAAATACTTTTACAGACATTTTGTTTCATTCTAGGTTTGTTCCATAAAGCAATTGCAATGAGTGGCGCTGTCCAGAATCTAGTAGTTAAGGATCCATTACAACAAGCAAAAAGGCAAGCAAGACTATTAAATTGCCCTGATGGGACTTCAGAGGAAATTGTTAACTGCTTGAAAGGAAAAGATGCTCAAGAAATTGCTGAAACTCTAAGAGGATTAGCAGTAAGTGTAGCATATTTTCTAATTTAGTCAAGAGATCAAAAACTAAAATATCATAAATTGATTTCATAGATTTCCAAAATTATCAGTAATCATCCAGACAACTGCTAATGTATTTTCTTATTGTTTCACAATTGTTGTGGTAGTACACAAAGTACATTTTCTTTCATGTGGGGGAAGGGGGTTTAGACAGTTGTCATCTCCAGAGAAAGGTCTTCTCATCCCATCTGTTAAGCCTCTCCTGACCGAGGGTTCTGGGTGACTTTTCGAAAGTCTACCCCTTTTCCTGAACATCACAAGCTCTTTTCCTTCACCCCTCTTCCTTCCACTTCAACCCTTCTGCCAGAAGAAGGAGCCATGGGCTCTGAAAACTTGCAAATCGTAATATTTTTACAAGTGTGTTCTCCTGCCACCACTTGCTGAGTAGAACTTTTTATCTATGCAAAGACTTATATTCTCAAAAATTGATTATTTTCATTAAAATAAAGATAATGATGGTGATATCTGAGGAGTATTCTGACAGAGAAGGTGTTGAGTATTGCCATAAAACTATGAAGCTTATCATGAGTCCAAATAGTAAATATCGTACTGGAAACAAGGCTGAAAGTATTGCAACTCTTAGAGAGTTATATATAGGCTTTCCATAAATATGCAAGTGTAGAAGGGACCCATTTAAATTGCTATCACTGTACCTCTGATTAGTTTATAAACATATTAGCATTCTGTTTTACTTACATTTTTACAATTTATTTACTAGCTGTGTCCTTTTATTTAGTCATTCATAGGCACCAGTGACCAGTCTTTGTGAGACCATGAGCCCAACACTGACCAAAAGAGTTTTGGAGATTACACAATAGCTGTTCAGATTCAAATTGATTGATTCCAAATATTTATTTATTTCCTTTACATTTTGTACCAGCCAGCCTACTGATCTGTTTGTTCCTTCTAGCTTTTATCTTTGCTGCAACACTTGTATATGGTCTGTTATTAATATTTGGAATGTGAACTATTGTTAAAGTCATTTTCTCTTGTCTGTATTGACATGCTATTAAAATGACAATACCTATGCATTTTTCATAATCATTCCATTTCTTCTTGCAGCTATTAACAGAAAGTATAAGTTTTCTTGCATATCTTTTCTGGTCATGTGTCTGCCAGCCTTCTTATGTTATTTTTGCATCAATAATAGGGAAATAGTTGCAGCTTTTATGTCCTTTCACATTAAATTAGTTATTATTATAATATTAAGAAACATTTATTTCTATCAGCATGTAACAATTGTGTTTCTTAACTTTTTTATTTTAATTCAGCAGTGATTTTTCCTCTGTATAAATGTTGCTATTTATTACATTTTTTTCTGTTTAGGAATGGGGTTGGGATCCAATACGGGTGTTTGGAGCAGTTGTTGAAGATGATTATCAAAATGAAGCAGAGAGATTTCTTACTGCTGATCCAACAGAGCAGTTTCTTTCAGGAAATTTTACACATATTCCACTAATTACAGGAACCACTAAAGACGAATTCAGTTGGAAAGCTTTGCGTATGTTTACCTCCTCTCCATGAAATACATACAGTTAATTATTTTATAAGCTGTGTTTAATGCATGTTTGTAGGTTAAGGGATTTTTTAGATCTGTGAAACAACATGAGCATGTATTAAAAGATGCCGTCACATCATTGTGACACCTAACATAGATACAGGGCGTACCTGTGCTATCTGGCTTCCGTATGTCTCAAATACTCTGTACCAAAACACTCAAAACATACAGTGAGAAGCAGAATAACTAAACAAGACCACTGGCCACACTGACTATTCCATTAACATACATCAAGTGTTTGTGCACTTGTGTGCCATTGATAGTGTTAATGAAGCAGATAATGAAGCTGATAGGAAATTCAAATATGATTTTGCAATCTATATTGTGTCTTTGTGCTGTTCCATCACAGTTTAGCTTGGACAATGTGGCTGCAATTTTTATCTCAGATGTATGGGCATGGGTGTATTACATGTAATGAGAAATATTAACATTGACCAATGACAGCAGAGCATAGGTCTACCAGAATTTCTATTTTACAAAATAAGTCAAAACATTTTTGCATAATTTCATTACTGCTACAAGAAAACAATTTAAAATAGTTCTCAAGTGAAAAAAGTTTTTGATTCATCAGCTGCATGTTTAAAATGAAGTTGTGGTACATCGACCCACATAACTTACAAAAGTACTGTACTTTTGTGTTACTTTCTTTCTTTCTTCCTTCCTCTTTGGTGTTAATTTTGTCTCATTGGGTATTGCTGTGAATACCTCTGAAAAACACTTTACAGTTGCAGAGTATGGAGATGTAGATGTAGAATTTTATTTATTTTGTTATTTATTCACCCATAGATCATTTTCTACAATAGTATCAGACATACCTGACAGTTTTCATCCATCTTCAGGTGTCTGCTAGCTCATTTTCTCCAGTGTCTCTGTGACTCACTCACATGGGTCAAACAAATCTATAATTATTTATGCTGCCATTGTCTTTATATTCAACACCCCTTATTATACCTATTTGGTACAGGTCCCACACACTAGAGCAGTTTTCTAGGATGGGCTATAAATGTGATTTGTAAACAGTCTGCTTTGTAGACTGATTGTACTTCCCTATTATTCTACAAATAGACCAAAGTCTGCTTTACCTAAGACTGAGCCTATATGAGTGTTCCATTTCTATTCTTACACAGAGTTACACCCAGGTATTTGTAAGTGCTGATTGATTCAAATTGTGACTCATTGATACTCTGTATTACAAGGGTACTACATTTTTTGATTTTATTTATTTATTTATGTTACATTTTTGAATGTTTCAAACAATTCATTTAGTGAAGGGCACAATTTTACATTTTTGAATATTTAAAGCACGTTGCCAGTCCTTGCCCCACTTCAAAATCTTCTCAATATCTGACTGAATATTTGTGCAGCCATTCTTCTCTGTCTTCATAATAAATCATCTACATGTCTTGTGCCTTTTCTGCTCAATTTTCTTATCTTGTATATTTTCTTTCAACCCTCTTTTTTGAGACTTGTGTTGTGGCTGTCACAAATACAGGATACTCAACTGTTCAGGGAATATTGATTTGTTATATAGATTAGTTTTGGCTGAAATTCATTAGAATAACTGACGCATTTGTTTGATTATGAAGAATGTATAGTAACTGAATCATCCTCATCATCATTAGTTTCATGCTGTATAGTCAGTTCAAATACATTAATCTGCAGAAACACAAATTTTGGAAAGCTTGCTGTGTTCGGTAATAAAAATAAGAAAAATATACAGTATTTGTGTATATATATATATATATATATATATATATATATATATATATATATATATATATATATATATATATATATATATATATATATATATATATATATATGCAGATCAAAGTGATATTTGTTGAGCATATTTTGGTTCTGTATTTCAGAGATTCTTCGCAACACTTCCTGGGCAGAAGATATGAGTGAAAATTATGAGAGAGTTTTTCCCATATCTTTCATGTATGAACGGAATACTCCACGATCACGCCAAATCAGCAGAGAGCTGAAAACTTTCTACCTTGGTACTGAACCAATAACAAACAACTCCAGGATTGGACTTGGCCAAGTAAGTGAGAAATGAAAGCTCAGCATGAAATCTGTGTCACAAAAGAGCAAGGCAGCTTACTAACTGATGTGTTTAAAAGCTTCAGTACAGTAACTGATCATGAATACAGGAAAGTAATTTCTAAAATGAAACATAGCTGTGAGATGGTGTCCTTTGTGATTTGACATGTTCTATTGCAATGTATCAAGTGTGTGTGAATGAGGGAAACAGTGTAGGTTGCCGTTCACCATGCAGCACCTTTCTTTCTTTCTTTGGGTCTACACAGCAAGGGAAGCTGCAAATACATACCATAAGTACTCTACTACCTGAGTAGCTGCTTGTGTGTAGTCCATGTGGGGCCTACTCAAAGGGGTCAAATATTTCTTATCATACAGCACATGCTGTGTTGTTTGCACCTGAACCTCTGATTCAGACCCTTCATTCAGTTCCCAAGCTGAAGACCATGATCTGTCCTGGGGAAAATGTTGCAGACCTTGAGCTGTACTTACGTTCTATGAGGAGGCTGAGAGATTTTTACCCTTCAGGCACTCACCAACCAATTATCAAAGAACAGTTCATAATCCAAACAATAGGCATTGTCAATTCCTATGCTGAGCAGTTCAAACAAAACTAGAGTATCATCTCATATACAGTAGATACCCCATTCATGCAGTTACAGTTAGTGGTGACTTTAGTCTAGCCTCACTGTTGGTGAAAATACTTTTTCAAAGCTAATGGTAGACAGAAATCATCATCAGAAACTGTACTAAATGCTTCCTCCAAAAAGTATTTTGAGCAATTAGTGCAGTAGTCCACTTGAAGTGTACGTGGTTGCGAAAAAATACTTGACCTCTTAGTGATGAATAATCCTGAGCAAATAGGGAGCATCATGATGGATACAGGGGTTAGTGATAACAACATCATTGCAGCAAGACTGACCACTGTAACATCCAAATCCACCAAAAATAAACACAAAATGTATTGATTTAAAAAAGCAGATAAAAATTAACTGGCATTCTTCACTCCTTGTAAACCAGATGTGGCTTCAATTCAGAGAAATGGAACCTGTGCCAATTGAAAGATTTGTGCTGAATAAATTAATAAAAGGTGATACTGATTCGCCATAGTACAAAAAACAGGTCAGATAACTGTTGCAGAAGCAACAGAAAAAGCACGCGAAATTTAAAAGGACACAAAATCTCCAAGATTGTAGACATTTTACTTAGACACTTAGTACGGACTTCAATGCGAGAAGCTTTTAATAGTTTCCGAAGCAAAATTCTGTCTCGACTATCTTACAGAAAATCCAAGAGATTCTGGTCATATGTAAAGTACATCAGTAGCAAGATACAATCAATATCTTCACTGTGTGACACCAATATATTACCAATGGTAGTACCACTAAAGTGGAAATATTAAACAAAGTTTTCCAAGATTCCTTCATCAAAGAAGACAAAGTAAATATTCCAGAATTCAAATCAAAAACAGTTACCACCATGAGTAACTTAGAAGTAGATATCCTCAGTACAGCGAAGCAGCTTCAATCACTTAATAAATGCCATTCTTCTGTTCGTGACTGTATATCAATTAGGTCCCTTCCAGAGTACGCTGATACAATAGCCCTGTATGACGAGTGGACCATGGTACGGTAGGAACTGCTCTTCCAGTAACACATGGAACATGTAATGTACATAGGCTTTATTCATGAAAGTAACTTTACATCCACCTACATCAAATGCTAGTCAAAGAAACACTCCCATACTTCTCTCTCTATCCAAAGATCATCCACCACATGCCAGCCAGAGATGTTCAGGTGTTGTGTAAAGGTAAATACCCAACACAGTCCCCCACACTGGGAATACAGAGTACTGTGAGACATGATGGTTGGTGTAAGCTGGTGCACGTGGCTGTTGTGCCCTGGCTGGCCCTGCATGGGGTGTGACCGGACCATTTCTCATGGTGCTGCGTGATATGATGATGCCATACATATGGTGCTGTGCCAGATGTTGCAGAAGATGTCTGACATGGCCATATCATCATTCAGATGGTGTGATGGTTGAAATGGGTGGTGGTAGAAGCTCATCGAAGTCCTGCCTGGCTCACATAAAATCTGAGGTTGGCGGTGACGTAGGTGATGTGTGTTGGTTGTCACCCTTGTTGACTCTTGTGTTGACATCCAGGTGTGTTGAGACAGAGTTATTCTGGAGCATCCAAGCAGGTCTAAGTCAAGCAAGTGAGATGGTCATTGGTTTGCCATGCACTAGAATGTTGAATGTTTGTGGGCAGTGTTTGAGCATCCTGTACAGATCTGAATAGGGGGCTGCAGAGCTGCTTGCACGGCATCATCTCACAACATGACAGAATTGCAGGAGCTGAGATCCTTCTGGATGTACACGTTTGGTGTTGAATGAGTTGATGGGGATGGGACATGCGTGTTCCAAATATGATGCTGATCATGATGCACTGGCATAGGTAAGAATGCCTGTTTTGAGTCAGGCATAGGCTAAGGGAAGTCTGCAGGCAAGGAAAAAGGGCTCACTGTAGACCACCTTTCCCACAGATGCCCATAGGTCATCCTTGTCTTCTGAGCAAATGCCAAGCAGGACCCACAGGAGCATCTCAGTCCATCACTCACCAGGGCATGTCAGGGCCACCTTCATGGTTTTTTACCACCTCTCATTGAGGCCATTAGCCTGCAGGTGAAAAATGTGGTAGTCCATGTGTAGGTAATCACACAGAGGCAACACAAGGCAATGAAGAAGACCGATTCAAATTTGTAGCCCTAATCGGTGGTAATCAGTTTGGGGGTGCTGAAGCACGCAATCCACATCTCAGGAGAATGCCTGTGTGGTTGTTTTGGCTGTGATGTCATGTATGGGTATGGCATCTACCCATTGTGATGTCCTGCCAATCGTGGATAGGAGGTATGAAGTCCTTCTGACTCGGTCAGAGGTTCAGCAAAGTTGAGGTGGACAGGCTGGAAATGGATCTCCAGGAAGGGAAAGCACAAAAAGTGAGGGTATGTGTGAGGGCCTGTTTTGCCACACTGGCATGTAAGACAGCTTTGCGCCTGATAATGGTCTCATTTGATGTTGACGTGCACAAATCTGTCTGTCACTAGGCAGACCATCACATTGATGCCAGGGAGACTCAGGTTATGTAACTGCTCAATGGCACATTGTGGCCTGTTCTGTGAAACACGACAGGACAGAGTTTGTGAGTGTGAGACATGGGGAGAGACTGATGTTTGATGCAACGGTTTGTGTCATGGCTATTGAAGAGTTCTTAAGTGCTCAGGTTGTTCATTTGTTCAGCTGCCATATTAGAGAGAATCTTGAAAGATAGTCTGCATGGATATTGTCTGCACCATGGATGTGACATATGTCAATGGCATACTGTACTATAAGGTCAAATGACTGAATCATTGTGGATTGGCATCCTGAGACAGGTTCCTGATAGTATCTACCAGAGGTTTGCAGTCTGTGTGCCTGGTCACTTGGCGACCTTCAACATCCTCACCACAGTACTTCACTGCCATGCATACTGTGAAGATCTCTTGATCAGAAGCTGACCTCTTTGATTGTGAGGGAAATAGTTTCCTCAAAAAGAACAGGAGTGGTTGGACCACTCCGTCTGTGACACCCACCCCAGTTCACTTGCATCAGATGTGAGGGTGAGTTATACTTGAGGTTAGAGTGTGTCAAAGTAATGGGTTGTGCTAAACAGTTCTTTGCCCAATTGAATGCTTCTGTCATCTCAGTAAAACATGCCTTTGCCAGCTAAGGCATTAGTGAGAGGAGACTGCAATGCAGCTGGATGAGGAAAGTTTTGCTGATAGAAGTTAATGAGTTCAAGGAGTTGACATGGGCCAGGAAAAGTTTCTGAAAGTGACAGGTATTCACTGTGTACATGCATTCTGCTGTCAGTTTGATGCCTTCAGGAACTGAGTGTATGGCCGGAGAAAATAACCTCCGTTTGTCAGAATTGCAAATTTGCTTCGTTAATGACAACACCATCTTGTCGGAGTGCAGCTAGAACTTATTCTAGGTGATGCAAATGTTCTTCAAGTGTGTTGGAGAAGGTGAATACGTCATTGATATAGCTGTAGCAGAACACATATTGAAAGAGTAGTTTATCAATAAAACATTGCCACACATGTGCGGCATTCTTGAGGCCATACGGCATAAAGAGAAATTTGTACAATTAAAACACTGTGGTGACTGCCGTTTTCATAATGTCATTGGAATGCATTTGGATTTGTAAATACACCCTCTTACAATTGCTAACACTGAATATTGGTATTCTGAAGAGCATGTGCATTAAGTCTTGGATGTTGGGTATAGGGTATCTATCATGTACAGTACTGTAGCTGAGTACTCTATAGTCTCCACTAAGACTGACTGAACCATATTTCTTTGGTATGAGCTTAATGCGGGAAGCTCATAGGCTTTCCTAGTGTGAGATGATGCCCACTTTCACAAATCCCTGTATCTCATTACAAGCAGTCTGTAGATCTTCAGGGCACAAACGCCAGGGTTTGGGACTAATGGGAGGATCATTGGTAGTTGTTATTCAGTGCATAGTTCTGTCTCACACTGCACCTGTGCACACTCAAGTTTGATGTGGGTGGGTTGTTTACAAATGCTGCATGCTGGGTTGCATTGACCTTGTTGTGATTGTTGTCAGGTGAAGTCAGTGAGGGCTGCAGTCAGGTGACTGTTGTCACCTCATTGTATGTGGAATGTGACTTGGTAGAGGGGGTATAGTTGTAGGCAGCACCCCATGTGCTGCAGCTAGCCATTGAGAGCATAGACATGAAGTTGTTCACGGACCAATTTGGGTGCTACCTCCGTCTCTCTAATGCGACGCTAGAGGCCTGTAGGTGTCTTTGCATGCTCGTTCTGATAGCAGATTGAGTTTGCGTTATATGTGGATTTGGTAGGCAGCTGTATTCTTTGGGTTGGGCCAAAATGCCTATTTCTGTCCACTGGTGTCATTTGGGAACTCGCAGAGAACACAACATTGATGAGCAGCATGCCCGAATTGACTACAGAACCCACAGATCAAGAGACAAGGGGTAGCATGATGTTAAGTGCATTGTTGCACCATGGTACAGATGAGGTGGTCATGTTATGGCAGAGTGTTAGCTGTCAAGGATGCATGACATCACCCTCAAGATGTGTTGAGCTGGCTCAGCTAGAAATAGATGGCATGCAAGATGTTGCTTGTGCAACATCACGCAGGGTAGTGTCTATCTAGCTGTTTAATATTTGCTGGTCATACTCGGCTTAGAGTATTGCTGTGTGGGATGGGATCCTTACCATATAGATTTGACAGAGGGCACCAAAAAAGCCCAAAGATGGACAGCTCATTTTGTATTATCATGAAATAGAGAAGGGAGTGTCATGGCTATGTAAGTGTGTTGGGATGCCAATCATCAACAGAAAGGTGTTTCTCATTGCGGCAAGATCTTATCAGGAAATTTCAGTCACCAACTTTCTGCTCTGAATGTGGAAATATTTTATTCTTGCCAACCTACTGAAAGATTTAAATGTTCATTTTCTCCATTTAGAGAAAGGAATGGCAGAGAAACAGCCTAAAGGTGATTCAAAGAACTGTGTGCCAGGCACTAAGTGTGAATTGCACAGTAGTCATTTTGTAGTCATGTAGATGTAAATGTAGTGCTAACATGAGGCACAACCAGAAACTAACAGCAGCTTGGGTGGTCAGCAACTACTCACAGAAATTCCTGCATATGTCAGATGAGACGACATGCAAACTCTCTAAACACACATTGGATTTTGTTTCCAATCTAACTGCTGTTTGCCTACAGGGTTTCTGTTGATGTCGTTTTCAGAGTGTATAAGGTGCTCAATGGCAAGGTTATCAGACCATACAGGGTTTCATGGCTCACCTAACTTTGGAGTTCCCAAAAACTAATGAGACTTTTCCTTCTTTCTCTTTTTGGATCTTGCAAGAATGTTGATTCAAATCCCAACAAGAGATGCAACTCGTACCAGCTCAGGGTCCTTGTCAGCACTGACAGCATCCCATATCTGTTTGCAGGGGAAAGAGGACAATGGTTGATTGATAACTCATTCACTGATGTAAGTGCTTCTTTGGTCTAGTAGTTCATGACTGACACAGAAGCTCAGGGTTTTAATTTCCAGGAAAATGTGAGGTGCTCTGAAAATCACTATGAAGACCATGGTAAGAGGGTAGCTTTTATTGTACCCTACGCCAAGCTTTGTTCAGATCCCCTTCACAGATGGACCATGGGAATAATGGGCACTTCTGTTCTAATTGCTGTTTACCTAATTTTGCATGATCTTTATAGCAGATATTCATAGGGGGCTGGAGAACATTCATGATTCCAGCCCTGAAGAATGGTTCTTGAAGTTTTGTCAGCAGGTTGCCACAAGACCAGTGGTGTCTTTCTCCAATCATCCACCCATTAAGACTATTCAGCATTTCTGTTACAATCTCTTATCAGTCAATGAGCCTGTGGCCTGTCACACAGACCTACTCTGTGCGCAGTCGATATACTCTGAGAGTTCAACTTGATATGGAGTAATTGTTTTGTTAATATTGTGAATTTATGCTAGACTGAATACTGTGGCATACACATAGTAAAATCTTTCAGATAATGCCTATTAAACTTGTGAATTTAACTGCTGCTTCTAAGTCACCCTTCAATTTATACACAAAGGGGTAAGACTTAAATTAGTGTTTTTTGTAGTATGGTAACACTTTTAATACTGATGCCAGTTTGTGGTGCAGAGAGAGAGAGAGAGAGAGAGAGAGAGAGAGAGAGAGAGAGAGTAAGAGAGTGTGTATGTGTTTGGTGCGTGTGTCAGTGTGCATGCATTTTTTGTTACAGGAATGAGCACTGAAGATCTGATATACCATTTACTTCTGTGTTTCAGTTGTATGCTGATGCTATAGAAATATTTCCAGTTGACCGTATTGCGAAGATAATATCCAGAAGTAACACTTCACCAGTGTACTATTACCAGTTTACTTACCAAGGAAGGTATAGCTGGGTGTACATTCCTGGAACACTAACACCTTATGGTAATCATTTTGGCTCCAGATAGATAAGTACCACTGCTGTATAAAACAGTCCTAAAATGTGTATTACATAATTTGCAGTATAAGAAAAGTGATACACTGATACTCATTGTATAGATGCCATGTTGAGATGCAGACAGGAACAATGAAATGACTGTGACACGTTTAGCTTTCAGCCAAAGCCTTCTTCAGAAAAGGAAACACACACACATACACACTTTCATTTACACAAGAACACGTCTCATACACACATGACTGCTATCTCGAGCAGCTCAGATCAGAATGCATACCAGAGATGGTGGTTGTACGTGAATGAAGTGTGTTTGCTTGTATGGAAGAATGTGTGTGTGTTCCCTTTTCTAAAGAAGGCTTTGGCCAAAAGCTAAAGTGTAGCAGTCTTATCATTGTGCCTGTTTGTAACTCAGTGTGTCATCTTTCTGGTGAGTAGCAATCTATTTTTGTTCTTATATTATTGATATTCCAACCTGGAGTTTCCATTGTTTAATATAATACAATTGGGAACTTGGATCTCATGTAAACTGTGTTTTAACCATATGAATTGGAAAATTCCATTCAGAAATGTATTAGGTTCATCAAGAGACAGTGCACTATCCAGGACTTACCTTTTGAAGGTTCATCTATCAGTGCCTGTGCTAGACACACACATAATATTCCAAGCTTTGAGAATTCCAGTTCCTTCCTTCATGGTAGCAAAGAGGAAAGTTTATGGGTGTGTATAATTTAGAATCCAAATTGAGAAGTATCTGAGTAGGAAAGAAGAAATGATGAGGAAAATGCTGAAGAGAGAATAAGAGGTCCAAGACAGCACATTAAAAAACATTGTTGCAGCTCATATCATAAGTGGGAATAAATGAGTGAGAAGTAAAGATAGATATAAAAGGACAGAAAATAAACTACAGAGACAATGAGGTCAGATTTTTGTAGAGGAAATAAAATACATAAATAAAAAATAAATAATTAACAATGTAGGAGAAGACAGATTGCTACTTACTGTAAAGAAGACACATCAAGTTGCAGATAGGCACAACTGAAAGACACTCAAATAATGGTTTTGGCCACAACCTTCAACAGTAAAAGAGACACACATGCAAACACCACTCACACACACACACACAAACAAGCACACGTCATGCACACATGACTGCCAACTTCAGCATCTTGGGTCAGAATTCAACAATCACATGGGATGTGAGCAACACTCTGGAAGGGGTGATGAAGGGGAAAGGATGATAGAGTATTGTTGGGGAGAGAGATGAACACAGTCTAGTGGAGTGTGCAGGAACTAGAATGCCAACAAGCACAGCCTCAGGAGGTTGTCAGGTAGGGAGGTGGGGAAAAAAGGAGCAAAAAAGGAGAGAAATGGGGAAAAATGGGTGGAAGCATTGGCAGAGGGCAAAAAATAAACAAGGTGGGAGATGAGAATAGGGAGGATATGATAGAACAGAGGGGGTGGAAACTGTTGGGTGGAGGGTGTGGGGACAGTATGTTACCGTAGATTGAGGCTGGGATAATTACAAGAGTGGAGAATGTGTAGGATAACTCCCATCTGCACAGTTCAGAAAAGCTGGTGGTGCAGGGAAGGATCCAGATGGCTTGGGTAGTGAAGCAGCCATTGAAATCAGGTGTGTTATGTTCAGCTGCATGTCATGCCACAGGGTGGTCTATTTCGCTCTTGGCCACACTTCGGCAGTGGCCATTCATTCTGGTGGACAGCTGGTTGGTAGTCATACCAATATAAAAAGCTGTGCAGTGATTGCAGCAGAGCTAGTAAATGACACGGCAGCTTTCACAGGAGGCCCAGCCCTTGATGGAGAAGGATATACCTGTGTCAGGACTGGATAGGAAGTGCTGTGTGGGTTGATTGGGCAGGTTTTGCAATTCTGTCTTCCACAGGGATATCAATCTTGGGCCAAGGGGTTGGGATTGAGAATGGCATAGGGATGGACTAGGATGTTGTGGAGGTTAGGTGGGCATTGAAACGCCACTTTAGGAGGGGTGGGAAATTCCTCAGGTAGTGTAAAAATGTTACTTTTTAAAAAAATTGCTTAAAAATTAAGGTCTGTCATCCTCCTCATCACCATCAGTTTGCTGCTATATTAGCAGGTCCTTTGCCTCTCCTTTTTCTGTGATCTGTTGCTTCCTTCTTAAGGCTGCTGTATGTTGTGTCATCCATCATGTCATCCAGTACGTGAAATCTCTTCCTTTCTTACTTCTTTTTCCCTTCTACAAAACCTAAAACTGCTTTTATCAGTCCATCATTATTTCTTAATATATGCCCAATCCATTTCTTTTTCTTCTTTTTGTTACATATAGTAACTGTCTTTTCTCTCCCACTCTTCTCAGTACCTCTTCATTTTTTTACTCTGTCCATCCAATTTATTCTTCCATCCTCCGCCACGTTCACATCTCAAAAGCCTCCAGCCTTTCTTTCTCTTTCTTCTTCCAAGTCCATGTTTTAGCGCCATACAGAGGAACTCTCCACAGAAAACATTTTATGAGTCTTTTCCTCAGTTCTCTGTGCAGACTGCAGCAGAAAATTCTCCTTTTCTTATAAAATGCCTCTTTTGCTATTGATATCCTTATTTTAATTTCTGTGCTGCACTTCCAGTCAGTGTCTATCCTGCTTCCAAGATACTTAAAATTTTGCACCTGTTCTAATTTTTCTCCAATCAGCATAATTTTTATTTATTTATTTCCTCCTAGTGCCAATACTTTTGTTTTCTTTGTGTTAATTTTTATTCAATAATTTTTTTCCATAAGCTGCAATGGTATCCACTGAATCCTGTAATTCTTTCTCCCCTGTGGCTAGAAGGACCATGCCATCAGCAAACCTCCAACACCCTACTCTTCTTCCTCCACTTTTCTACTCTTTTGTCTTGTAATGATCATTGGTCAATCATATTTTCCAAGTAGAGGTTGAAAAGTGTAGGTTCAAGTGGCTCTGAGCACTATGGGACTTAACATCTGAGGTCATCAGTCAAAAGTGTAGGTGATAGATCGCATCCTTGTCTTACTCCTTTTCCTAGTCCGATCCAGTTTGTACTTTCTCCTCTCACTTCATCTAGGGCTTTTTGATTAAGATATAATGACTTTACAAGTCTTCTGATTTCCCAGTCCACTCTCTTTTCCCTCATTATAGTCACCAGCCTGTCCCAAGCCACATTGTCAAATGCATTTTGTAGATTGATGAAGCACATATAGAGGTCTCTTCCTTTTTAAATATACCTTTCTCCCAAGATTTGTATGAGCCCTATTGCATCTCTGGTGCCTATATTCCATCTAAAGCCAAATTGCTCCTCACCAAGATTCTCCTCCATTACTTTTTCAAGTCTCTTATTAATTATTCTTAACATCACTTTGGCTGCATGTGAAATGAGGCTGATTGTCCTGTGCTCACTGCATTTCTTGGCTCCTTGTTTTTTGGTAATGGAATCATTACTGTTGTCCATCCTATAATGCATAAAATATGGTAGATGGTGTTTCACAATTCTATTACAGGCTTCTAGGGTCTGTAGAGGAAATGCAGAAGACAAAGTTTTGGTAAGACCCCGAGTCTGTGAATGTACCATTTGAATATAAAATAAGTTTGAATATTGGATCACTTTCAAATCTCCCACTTCACGATACAGTACATAATGGTAGATATGTACACAGGAAATGGTTTCCAGATAATCTGAGTCCACCAGATACCAGTTTCATCAAATTACAACAAGAGCTACAAGAAACTGGTATATCTGCATTAAAGAGAGTTCACTATGATTCTCCACAGACATGCACCAGTGTTTGCGAATCGTGTGTATGAAGGCACATGTCACAGATACACCTTGTGCAGTGGACTGCAGAGTCACCACTTGGGGCAGCTCCTGTAGAGTACACAGGTCAGAGCTCATTGATTCTGCCATGGGCATTCCATGACATGGAAGATTTGAAAATAGTCCAATCTGCAAATTTATTTCACATCCAAATGATACATTTCTGGATATGGGTTCCTTATCAAAACATTGTGTACTAAGCCCACTATACAAACCATGACAACCTGTAATTCAAATTGTGAAACATCCTGAATAAAGAATCAACAAATATAATCAGTGTTTGAAAATATAATATGGATAGATAAAAAAAATCTACTCACCAAGCTTTGGCAGAAGAAAACACACAAAAGGTGTGGAAATGTATGAACTTTCGGAGTCAGTGGCTCCTTATTTTGGTATAAGTGTTGAAAGGAAAGGAAGAGTGTTTGGAAAAGGATTGGTGAGGTTTAGGAAATGGGAAGAGCTACAGAAAAATCATCCAGAGCATCAAGTCAGAGGAAAGTTACTGGATGCCCAGTACTATTCTTTAATTGCTGTAAAATGTGTTTTTTTACCTTTGATGATTACATTAAAATTTAAATATCTGTTACAATACCTGTAAGGATTTTCCATTCTTTATGATTTGTCAACAATTTTTCTTTATTTCCTTTAAATAACAAAATTGTGTTCATTTGTTTAATAGGTGTTGTGCATCATGATGACCTGATCTACTTGTTTTACATATCAGTATTGTTTCCACCATTCACCAGTACTGATCCAGAATATACAACTGTTAAAAAAATGACTAAAATGTGGTCTAATTTTGTTAAGACTGGGTAAGCACAAGCTGGTGATATTATTATTATTATTATTATTATTATTATAACTATTATTAAAACTTACATATCATTTTCTGTCATTTCCTTTTCAAGTTTCTGAAGCTTCAAACGTGATTCTAATTTACATTTGCTGAGCAATGTGCATTAGCTACACATAAATAATCAGTTGGTCACTGCAGCCTGAAATGTGTGTGAAGTGCTCCTGTCCGGATTATGAGCATTATTACTCTTTAAGTTCTGAACTGCTATATCTTGAAATAAAGCCCAAACCAATTTGTATTTATGTGGACTTCTTTTCATTGTAGCTTCTTGCTGGAATCTGCAAACTTATTTTTACATCTTTAACTTTCTACTAAATAATAGAAAGTACTTCTTTTAAAACACAATTATATTGCTTCTTCTGGTACAATAAGGCAACACTTCAAATGATATTCTTCTTCATACAGTCACTATGACTGGATGACATAATGCCAGTTCAGTTCTAATCTGATATTTAACTGAACTTCATGTGTCTTCCATGATGTCAGTGTCATTGTCATGGCATGTCCTTTTCTCAATGATGCACCCTGCTACTCCAAGCCAGGGTGGTGCAGCACGGAGTACTGTCAAGCCAGCAGGTACTGTGAAGTGTAGGAAGCTGCTATCATTATACCAACTTGCAGATGCAGAGCATCCCTTTTGACTGTTGTGACCATCATTCATCAGTTAAGTGGATGTTGGGTAACAGTTCAAGAGATATGTTGCACTGCATATCCCCATCTAATTATTATTATAACAAACTGAAATACTGGGGAACAAGTTCTTTCCACTTTTACAACCTTCCAAATTACATGAACTGGATGATATTCATGCATAGGACCGACTGCACCAATGTCGATTAAAAGTTAATTGCAGTTAAGTTAGCATTTAATCCTAATCAACCAAACATTTTACTGCACCAATCTCATTTCAAGTTAAATGAGGGAGTTGATTATGGTTAATGTTGATCAAGGTCAGAGACATATTTTTCTAATTACAATCATGGTTAAAATAAAGTAAACATTTGCCATATTAAGATGGTGGCATTTTTTGATTTTTTAGATAGCATAGAAGATGAAGAAATGTTATATCTTCTTCATGTAAAGTGTTGCTGCATCTGTATTGGTGCACTTGTGGAAAGGAGAAATCCTTTCAAAGATTACAGTGACAGGAAATTTGAAGAGCGATTAAAGTCTTCCCAAAGAAACAGTGTAGTGGTTATTAAGTCAAATCATTGAGAGGATGGAATTTCATACTTATTGGTTTAATCTTGTCTCACCCATGAACATACTTCTAATGACATTAATGGAATAGGCAACTGATGCATTTGATATAGTTACTGGTGACAATGCTAATGTACATAGTATCACAGTGCAAAGATGATCAGCTATGTATTTGGGATCAGAGCAGTAATTTCTCCACAATGTATAAAGCTTCCTTCTCGAGCAGAATTACATTATTTGGTGCAGGGTTTCAGTGTACTTGACGGATTTCCAGAAGTCAATGGTACAGTGCATTGTTCTCACATAGGAATTCAGTCTCCTGGGTGATATAATAGGGATATTTTCCGCAATAAAAAATCAGTATTTGTCATTTGACTACCAATATAATATGAGATACTGTTGCTCAGAGAGCTAGCTGTATGCAGTTATGAAAATCTTGTCAGTCTGTATTTAAAAATCTGTCTGTTACATTATTACACCACTGCGTACCAAATTCAGTGCACTAAGTAAAATAAAATTATATAGAAGTTGTGCAAATGGTTGATTCGACTTCAAATACATATGCAGTTTAGAAGGGATTAATACTTTATTTGCATTAAATACACTTTGCTCAAAGTAGAATACTTCTATCACAAAACGAAGTATAGACCCATCCATTTGTTTGCATTATAAAATTTTTGCATTTCAGCCAACCAGCACTAAAAGTACATCGATTTCAAATTTTGAGAAATTTGTCATCCGTTTCTTGCTCTACAAACTGAACAGTGCACATAAGTACAACAGACAGTGATTATCTTTATCTCTACACCCATAATTGGTGCTTTCCCTTGTAACACATTGAGTTAGCTGTAGCAAAATTTTCGGTTAGCAGAACATGTATTGCTAACCGGTGTTTAACATCAGTGCAGCGCAGAGACAACTTAATTGTGATTAAGCATTGTAGCCATGATCACAAGACCCATGGTAATCTTGTTTTTTTAATCAACATTGGTGTGCAGTTGGTCTACATCATTTACATGAAGAATCTAACTTTCTAGTTAACTGAGACTAAATATTCCATGATTATCTGATCTGAAAGGACATTCAGTAAGTATCATTTCTGGTCACAAATTGTATGTGATTATCTACATTCAGAACCTGCCTATATGTTGCTACATCTCTCGTGCTCCTCTGAAAACAAGTTTTAATATCTGAGCAATGGAAGGATTTCCACAACGGAAACTATTGAATGTGGAAAGAGAGACAATAGACCTGGTACTCCTGATGGAGACGAAAGAAAGGAAAATTAGTGAGACTAGAATGGTACAACCAAAGAAACAATGATGACAGACTTCAAAGACAGATTACTCATACCCACCCCCAGCCCAAGGATCCCTCCCTGTGGGAGGCTCATAGGGTGAAGATCTCTGCCAATCCAACAGAAAGGGCAGCACCACCAGCTTTGCCCCCATAGGTCCTGAAAATTGTTCTAACACCCTACTATTAAAAGCCTGTGCCAGAGTAACACAAATAGCAACTTCCATTCAGGTAACAGACTAGACTACAAAAGAAAAACCCTGGCTTGTGAGCTCTTATTTAGTTTTCACTCCCTCCTAAGTAATACATGGTAGTAAACTAGTTATAATACTTACACTAAGTTAAGCTTAGCTCCTCCCCCCCCCCCCTTTTGACTAATTTACCTGTCCCTGTAGCCTATGTTCAGATGAACTGCAAAATTTACTGCCATACCATCATGCTGGCACCACAATCCATGCCAAATGTCCAATGGTACATCTTCTAGAAACCCTACCAGCACTTGTTGCAGGAATATCAAGTACCTGATACGCATTAGGTGGAGAGGAAGGATGTCCTGCCCAATCACATGACAATCACAGATACCTGCCTAGATATTAATGCTGAAGGTGTGCTGAAATATTCATGTACACATGACTTTGGGGTTTTCTGGATTCCAAATATGGCTATTTTGAGCATTCAAAACACATTTCCCATTCAAATGCACTTTGTGAACAAAATTTCCCCTGGCAACTGAGGAAAATCCACACAGTGGTGCAAAAACTAAGTGCAGAAATTGACATATGACACAAAATCCACTGGGAACATGCAGTGTATCTTCTTAGGGTGATATGGGTGGAGGTACTGTTCATGCAGAACACTCCAGAGAGATGAGTGAAACACATGCAAGTCATGTGCAATAGCTCATGTACTCATTCTCTTCAACTTAATGAAGCACTTCTTCCAATACAACAGTGCACTGCCTGCTTGGAGAACCATAGTTTGCTCTATTGCTTATGAATTTCCCATTTTCCCAAAGCCGTTGTTCTGCTCTGGTAGAGATGGGATCAGATGGAGTCACATAATTTAAAAAGTACCCATGGCACAGACGTTGAACTTCTCTCCCGTTATGATGAGTTTCACCATAAATTAAAATCATATCGGTGCACCCTGCAAAGGTGTACTGCAGTACTAGATAATGTCAATTGATGCATTCCCAGGAAGCATGAAGGTTCATTCAGTATCATGTAGAACCCGATCCTCCAAATCTGGTGTACGCACAGTCCGTGATCTACCTGCACATCCATCTGTTTGAAGAGACCCATGATCACACAAAAGCCAAAAAAGGGGGTTGAAATGTAATGTGATATGATTGGTATCTGTGAGGGTACTTGTTTTAGTACAGCCGTGCTGCATTTTGACCATTTCCATCTGTTTGGCTGTACACAAACACCATCTTGGCTTGTTCCAGACATGAATACTGGACCATTCTGTTGCTTACAGTACACTCTGCATCAATCACACAGCATGCAGCACACAAGGACTCCATCATTTCTAGTCAGGAATCTGTCCCTGTAGTTTGTTGGTTTTATTAATGTTCACCCTGTGTGTGTGTGTGTGTGTGTGTGTGTGTGTGTGTGTACTGGGTCTCATACGTATACAGCATGAGATAGAAAAATGGGAACATTTCCACAATCCAATAAAACTAGAAGTGATGAAGGAAAGAAATTGCATTCATAGTAATTGAAACCTTACAACTTTGCCATTTATGAAACATTGATGTCATTTATCATTTTTTTAAAAGTACGTGCTTTACAGATGTAATTCTCCTGTATGAATACATTTGTGAAATCAGCTGTTTCTCATTGACCGCTGCAACATCTCAGCTGGGATACTGTGAACTGCATCCAAAATTCTCTCTTTTAACTCATGCAGGGTTCTTGGCCGAGTCATGTAGACTTTGCTCTTCAGGTAGCCCCACAAGAAAATATCACAAATGGATAAATCTGGCGATCTAGGTGGCCTGGGAATGTTACCAAATTGTGAGATCACATGGTTGCCAAACAATTCTCGCACACATGCCATTCATTGCTGTGCAGTGTGTGATGTCATTCAGTCCTGTTGAAACCAGGCTTCTTGAACATTTAGAAAGTTATTCAATGCAGGTGAAATGAAAGTTCGTAACATCTTAACATAACAATTGGCATTTACAATTATTTACACAATGGCAGCAGGATGTCAACTAAAGGATGTAATTTTTTGAAAATGATAAATGCCATCGATGTTTTGTAAATGGCAAAGTTGTAAGGTTTCAATTACTATGAATGCAATTTCTTTCCTCCACCACTTCTAGCTTTATTGGATTGTGGAAATGTTCCTGTTTTCCTGTGTCACCCTATACATGACACACAAACATATTTTTTGCTTCTTACCAGCATATTGAGCTGCTGTGGCTCTTAATTGCCCTATGTGGATCTCAGCTAGATGTTAGCCCATCGTTCAACTATTATATGGGTATCTCTCTCCTTTCCAGGTGTGATCAAAAAGTAATGGGATTTTTTTTATTTTGTGGGCATTATAAATCCAATTAAAAAAAATACCTTGCTGGTACACATGTTCCTGATGTATTTTTGCATTTTCAACTGTATGAATTTTATTTTATTCTTAACATCGAAAATGGTTATACGTCTTTTTGAGTGTTTGGCAAATTTTTACTTCAGAAAAAGATGGATCTTTTAGAATTTGCATCAAATATTGCTTGAAACATGGAATAAAGTGCAATATCATATTCGAAATGTTGACTGTGACTTTTGGCAAATCTACTATGAGGTGGAGCAAATAAAATTGGTCTGGAGAACAGATTTCCAGGTTACAAAGAAACACAGGAGAGGAAAGGAAAAACAGGACTAGTCTGACTATAGCAGATGCTGAAAGTGACAACCATTCATCACTTGGCATATTTGGGCCCTGGTCAGCACTTTGCTGAAGAAGGACCGAAGCTGGACTGCTGGAACTGCTGCAGTGTCACCTGAAATATTCTGCTGCAGTTCTTGCCACCTAGATTGCAACCAGACTGACCTCTGCCACCAACTCTGTCAGGCATGAAGATTGTGTAAATTGGCTCCAAGGTTTGGCTGGCTATGTGGGCAGTTGCTCCATCCTGTTGGGGTGTGGTTATATGTCCAATCTTATTCACTCGTCCAGGCCATTTTATTTGTCCCACCCAGTATAAGTAAGTTTACGAGTGATATAAGGATTTCAAAGAGGATCAAAGAGACATTGAAGATGATAACTGCCCTGGATGCCTTAGCACATCAATTAGTGAGGACAATGTGGAACAAGTAAAGAAAATGATTCTGTAAAATCACTGAATCATCATCAGAGAGGTTTCTGATGATGTCAGCGTATCCTTTGACTCATGCCAAGCAAAACATGTACCAGCAGAATTTGCTCCGAAATTGCTGAATTGCGACCAAAAATGACATCGCATAGATATTGCTCAGGAATTGCTGAATGAAGTCAACAGCAATCCAGAACTTCTAAAAAAGGTTATAACAAGTGACAAAACTTGGGCATTTGTCATGACATTGAAACCAAGGCCCAATCATTCCAAGGAAAACTGCCTAAGAGCCAAGGCCGAAAAAGAAATCGACAAGTTCAATCACATGTGAATGTTCTTCTTTGAGTACAGTGGGATAGTGGATCATGAGTTCCTGCCTTATGGTCGTACAGTCAATAAGGAATACTACATGGGAGCTATGTGCTATTTGTGTGAAGCAGTCTGAAGAAAATGACCAAAACTGTGGCAAAACCACTTCTGGAAATTGCATCATGATTGTGCTCCCGTTCACACCTCAATGCTTGTTCATAATTTCTTGTCAAAAAACAGAATTGTTATGTTCTCTTGGCCACTGTATTTGGGAGACATGGCCCCCTGCAACTTTTTTGTATTCCTGATGCTGAAGAGAACCATGAAAAGATGTCATGTTGCCAACATTGATAAGATAAAAACAGAATTACTGAAGGAATTGTACACCATAGTGAAATGTGAGTACCAGAAGTGCTTCCAAGATTGGAAAAAATACTACCACAAGTCTGTTATATCTGAGGGGAATTACATTGAAGGGTACAAACTTTATGTTGATAAATAAAGATTCTTGAAGAAAAACAATTTCTGCACTTTTCGATCACATATCATAACCGTTTAACAGAATTCACATGTCCTCTTATAAAACATCTGTAGAAACCAGCCAAGCCTAAAAATGGATCTAACTTTGTAGTTCAAGGCAATGCTTTATTGCTTGAATTCTCTCCAGATTGGCTTGGATTCCCTTTATTCCCACTAAATTCCCCAGGAACTTCAATTCCTGCATTATGTAGTTTTCTTGTTATCCCCTTTTGTTTGCAAACTTTTTAAAACTTTGATGAGCAGTGCACAATGATTTTCCTGGTCCTAGAAACTAATAGCAAATCATCTACATACATAATAGTTCTTGTATTAATGTAATACCTAAATGATTGCCTAGAGCATGGCTAAAAAGTCAATTCAAAAGTCAATATTTTAAACGGGTAAATTTTCCTTTGAATAGGAATGCTGTATAACATATCAATTCCTCATGCAATAGTACTTCCCACTAGCCACCCATTAAGTCGATTTATAATTCTGGTTGCCAACGTTCTGAGCTGTAGACCTTAATAAGTTCTTCTACAATGTAATTATTATCAAATGATTTAACTGTTATTCATTAATAAATTAATCCTTCTGATTTCTGTGAATCATTTATGGATGTAAATGCTGAATTGCTTTGTCATAATATTTCTGACGTTGACCCCATTGCTAAGGACAACAGCAATATTTGTTGAAAATTCCTCCATCAAAAATTTATTTATTTCTTCTTGATTTGTATTGAATATAGTCTTCTTGTCAAAATGTCTTTAATTCTCAGCACAGAATTTATTGTAGGCCCTTCACTAGGGTGCTAGAGGAAATGTGACACAGGTTTGGTTATGTATACAAAATGCTCCTGTTCAGTTTGTGAGAGCCATTATTATTAGCTAAACTATCATTAAAGCATAAATGTAACCTCTCTCTTCAGTTAAGAACTTTCCTTCACCACTTTTATATACCAGGCACTAAACTTTTGGTGAGCACATATGTCTGCAGTTAACTGTAGTCACGAACACAGCAGTATCAGTACAATATGTAGGCTACAGCATGGAAATAAAAACATCTTCATAGTGGTATCTGTCAAATTGTGGAGTCCTTGGCTCTGAAACCTAATTTTCAGGTCAACTTTTGTTCATTAACCTGATTGTACTTTCACTTTGAAGAAACTTCATGAATTATGTTTTATGTGATATATATGTTTCAGCAATCCAACATCTGAAAGAAATGATTTAGTGAATGTGGAGTGGCAAAACTTGACAGCATCAAGGCAAGTGTATCTGGAGATAGGTTCACAGTTGACAATGAAGAATGGACTATATTATCAGGATCGTATGTCACTATGGGATAGCCTGTTTCCCTTATCAACTAATGGGTATGACAGAATTAAAGGACATGGCTATCAGAGAAAACAGTAATGATCTCTAATGTGACTATTATGAAATATTTTATGTAATTCAAAGACAAAACATTTTCACTAAAAAATAAAAATGAGAAAAATTGAAAACTGTTGTTATTTAGGAGCATGAAAGTCATGTACAGAAAGAGTAATCATTTATATGATTATGGAAATTGTATGTAAGGTGTAACTAGTTTCATAGCTCACTTCACCTTCTCAGATGTCACCTGCATAACAAACATTTATCAGAACAGAGTAATCCAACATCTGTAATTATATGCATCACCAAATTGTAAAACATGCATGTATTGTTTATTGCGAAGACAAAAATAAATAAATAAAAGTCATTTCCATAGACCTACAGAACCATCTAAGGTGAGTATATGAACTGTAAATGGCTGCATACACTGTTATAAAACTTATTACACATAAGGTAAATTAATGTAATTGGATAGATGAAAAATCTACTCACCAAGTACCCCATCTGGTAAGTCTCCCCTGACCTGCAGTTTTGCATGACTTTTCTGAAATCCACCCCATTTCCTAGACCTCTCAAGTCCTTTTCCTTCACCCTTTCTTCCGTCCCCTCTGATAGTTTGCCTAATTATAGCCTTCTTTTATGTGTGTGTTCTGTCACTGCTTAGTGAGTTGATATATTATCCATCCAATTACATTAATTGTAAAAAATTAATTGTTTTCATCATTACAGGAGGTAAATCATTATGATCCCTATTAGTGAAATGATTTAATAATGAGCAGTGGCATTTAGCATGTTAGCAAAATCAGTGTATTCTGACTAACAATTCAAGACATTATATGAGTAAATCTGTCCTTACCATATGAGGCCATGTATTCAAACAACCAGGAACAACTCTCATATGTAAAATAAAAAATGGAACAAGCAGCTGGATATCAGAATACAATAACTACAACACACTTAAGACCACCATGAAATGAAACTTACAGATAATTACTATAACCCTGTGAAAGAACAACTATTTTTGTGTAACTCATCGTTCTCCTCAGTACTTGTTGAGCGTTCAGCCAGATTTACTAATAACATATGTTTGGAATACTCACTAGCTGTTTTTCTTTACAGTGGTACTGACTTTGGATTTAAAGCAAGACTCTTGCCGTGTCCACAGGAGTGTGTGTGTATGTGTGTGTGTCGGGAGGAGGGGGGGGGGGTTAGGGTTTACTATTGCTGGAAAAAGAGACAGTGATTGAAAGCTAGTGTGAATGCTGTTCTGTGCCTTACTGTGATCCACACATCAATCCACTGTAAGTAAGTGATTGTCTTTCCCTTCTTTTGTGTTAAAAAATTTGGCTGACAAAGCAGGAATGGATAGAGGACAAATACGAAGCTGTTGAACATGCACAATTATCGGAAAGATATGTACCATCTAAAGAGACCTTAGGAGAAAAGAGAATGACCTGTATGAATATTAAGACCTTAGAAAGCAAGTCCATGAAGCAATATACAAAATGGCTATACAAAGGAATCGAACTTGAAGAAAGAAGTTATGGAAAGGGAAGAGAAATAAAATGAAGGTGAGATGGGGGATGCAATAATGCAATAAGAATTTGATCGAGTACTGTAAGACCTAATTCAAAACAAGGCCCCTGGACTCGGTGATGTCCCTCAGAATTATTGAGATCCATGGCAGAGTCAGACATGGCATTAACTATTACACCTAATATATAGAATGTATTTGACAGGCAAAATAACCTCATACTGCAAGAAGAAGTCAGGAGTGAATTTTACTGAAACAATTATCCTTTTAAGCAGTTGCCCTTCAGAGCTCAGCAATCCAGATCGAGTGCATCTATAAACTTATGTACATTAGAGTGGAAGACTGCCACGAAGAAGGTAGTTAGCTACATGTTCCACAGATCATTTTGCATGACAGATCATAATGATGTGGAATGAGTCTTTTGCGTTCACATCACAAATTAATATGTACATACAGTTACATTCTGAACATTTCCTAGGTATTTATGATTATTGTTTTAAGGAGGTTTTGCACAAGTGCAACTGGCATGCCATCATTGCCTTATGGGCCAGAGACATACGGATTTGATAAACAATGTGCCCGGTTCATGTTGTGCATAGCCCTTTCCACTCAAATGTGGCAGACTTTTATCACTGTTCACTCAGCATAAATCCTTCTAGATGGTAGCACACTCCTCAGATATGCTAATTCACTCACTATATCAGATTTCAGTACATATTGAAGTTGTACTGAAAGTAAACCTATTTTGTGGGTTTCTGAATGAGTTATAGTATGTTAAGTTATTAATTTATCCATCTGATGCACTGAGAATCATAAGGGCCTAAAGTACATCACCTTCGATTGTGAGATTGTAGCATTTATTCACACTTCTTAAAACTGTTGATCTGCTGGTGAGTCAGATTTATGTGTTCTGTAGACCCATGTTGTATATATCACAATTCATGAAAAGACATATCACTGGTTTTTCTGATATTCCATTAAATGTGGGATTGATGGTAGGGTGCTTTAGGCCCTTATGGATTTCAGTGCCTCATTTGTATTCTACTCAAGTGACCACGTTGGTAGACATTACTACTTCAGTTTAATCATTTCCACAAACAACACTTTCTGTTTGGAGTTGGTTGTTTACGTGTGGGAATTGGCTTTTGTGTGCACTGTAAATATGAACTATGTTGAAGCTATTTTAAATGCTAACAGTAAAGTAAAGCTGTGAGGACAGGTCTTGAGTTGTACTTTGGTAGCTCAGTTGGTAGAGCACTTGTCCACGAAAGGCAAAGACCCTCACGTTCGAGTGTTGATCCAGCACAGAGCTTTAATCTGCCAGGAAGTTTCATATCAGCACACCCTCTGCTGCAGAGTGAAAATCTCTTTTAGTGAACAAAAAGGTAAATTACCAGGAAAAGTTAGCCACAAATGGACCAGCACCTCTGAGGACAGATCCTTTGATTGAGAGAATGACCAAATCAAATAAGCGTGACTACAAGCGAATATTTAACAAGGAAGTGTACACTTAGCACAAGTTGTTGTGTGGGTGCAGCCTAAGAATATCTGATTTTCAGCCCAGAAGTAAATTCGTGAACTAATACGTATATTAAGATATTGTACATTTGTTCGAAAAAATGGAAAAGCGTGAAAACTCTCACTTACACAAAACTTCGAAATGGAAAGTTGTGAAAGCTTGCACATTATTTCATTATTGCCCTAAACTGTACTTAATTATGTACAAAATAACAAAATTCCACAATAAAATTCTTTCTTTTGCCAGATAAGTTATGCATCTTATTGTTGTTATTATTACTGTTGTTATTATTACTGGCAGTGGCTGTAGTTGTATAAACTTGTTGATAAGCGTAACCGTTATACAGCAGATGCTACTAAGTTCACACTCTCAAATTTATCTGAGGAGGAGGATATTAGTGTTTAACGTCCCGTCGACAACGAGGTCATTAGAGACGGAGTGTAAGCTCGGGTGAGGGAAGGATGGGGAAGGAAATCGGCCGTGCCCTTTCAAAGGAACCATCCCAGCATTTGCCTGAAGTGATTTAGGGAAATCACGGAAAACCTAAATCAGGATGGCCGGAGACAGGATTGAACCGTCGTCCTCCCGAATGTGAGTCCAGTGTGCTAAGCACTGCGCCACCTCGCTCGGTCTCAAATTTATCTGAATCTAAACATTTGTGGACAGACAGAATGTATACTCATGAGCTGCCACTGGCTTCACACAGTCTAATGCCTTAGACAGGCCACAGAAAATACCAGCCAATGCTATTTTCTTGGTTAATAACATAACTGTGCCAGTATCTACCAATAGGAGGCAAGGGAAAAAATCCAAAATGGGGAAGATTAGGGTTTGAAAACCGGGCAGTTTTGGTATCCAATCTCGCCAAATATACCAGTCCCACAATCCATCAATAGGATGCAAGAAAAAACTGGCCGCACACAAAGGGTATTGATTTAACTAATTAGTCAATCAATCTGGTAGAGTGAGAGGATATTTCCAAGACAAGTACACCTCGGTGTTTACCCGGTATCTACTACTTTGTTCAGGAGAAAGGTGGGGTTAGTGTGGCACATAACAGGTGCTACCTACTTCTTTTTGAATGTCTTTGTTCCATCCGCTTTAGGTTTTCATAGCAGTAGAAGTGTGAGGAGAAAGGGATGTACTGACTACCAGCGCCAGGTCTGCATGAGTAGGGAGGGGAATGGAAATGAGGAGGGGTAGGGGGAACATGTTGGTCTGTATGTGTTTGCATACATTGGTTTACAAAAACATGTAGCATTCACTTGAGAGGGAAAGAGAAGGAGAGGGAAAACATGTGTTTCAACAGGGATTTCTCAGGTATCGATGTCAAAGAGTGGCCACAACCTGATGCTTTGTTTTGGGATTAGCGCGACTTCCGGTCTGCGCACCGCACGAGCTGGCTGGTGGTGGCAGCTGACAGCAGCCGTTGGGCCCAAGTGGATGTAATGTGACTTCTCAGACACTGGTGCATGGTGCAGCCCAGCAAAGGTGTCGGCTCAAGGTCACGCAATGTCCAGGCTGACATGTTTGTCCCTGTGGTCGGTGCCAAGAAAGGATAGAGAGATTTTTACCTGTGTAATTACATGCTGTGAGTTATATTGATGTCGATTTCAAGGCGGTATTCCTTGTATGATTGAAAAAAAAGTGATCTATTTAATTACTTCTTTTCAATGTATTTTACAAGATCAACATCTTCCAAAACAGCAGTGAATAATGAGCAAGAGAGATCCAACCCCTGCAAATTAAATTCTATAAGTAAACAGTATATTCTTTGCAATGTAATTGAATTTCCTGTTGTGAGATCATTCCTCTCCAGCACAGACAGTGCTTTTCCTGCCAATTTCCAGTTGGGGAGGGGAGGGGAGTTGGAGTGGAATGCTGGAAGATTTACCAGAGGGGAAGGGGTCATTTAATTTAAAGACTTAATTATTTGGTCAATGAATTTGAAATCAAAGTTGTTCTTGTACCAGCGAGAGGAGTACACAGAGTGGTGAGGGAGGGGGAGGGGTGGGGGATTTTCTCAGAAGGATGCGTTATCCCTATGGGTCATAAATCAACCCCAGGGCGTCATAAATCAATTAACAAAACAATAGGTTAAGGTCATAAATCAATCAAGTTTGCCCCTGGGTGTATGCTTGCCCCTGATGTAAGCAACCCACAATGTGGGGTGATACCAACTTTATCCTACTATCGCCATCTCCCTGATCCACTCATGCATCTCATTCTCATCGGAATCTATATGGTGCCACCGATCCATCTCGCCTACAACAAAGACAAAAAGATATAATTGTATACAGATTTGTTAGAGAAGAAGAAAAACAAAATAAATTAGAATTCTTTTTTTTTTCCACTTACAGGGCCGTTCATCTGATTCATTGGGTGCTGTAGACTGTTGCAGTTGGTCAATGGTCCCCAGCTGTCTGTCTGGTGCCTCTAGAATTGTTGCTGTAACAAGACAAAACATATATTTTTTAAAATTACACAGCTACTACTAATAAATAGATATTTTTTATCTTATACTTACATGACTGTTCATGCTGTGTTTTCTCTGGTGAGGGCTGAAGGCCAACAGCGCCCTCTGGTGGTGGTGCTGTGAACTATGTCAGTTGATCTCAGAACCACAAGGCGAACACACAGAATTTGATATTTCTGCCAATAAATTTGAATTTCCTGGCATTATTTAATTTGCTGCTATTTCCAGGTGTGGGGGAGAGGTGGAGGGGGAAGGGACCCACATGCCAGATGGCGAAAACCCATGACGTCATAATTAATTTGATATCAATTTGATGTTAAAAGTGTGGTGGTTCCCGCATTAGTCGCCTGCTGCCTTCGCCCATTAACACCAAATTTCGCCGCACTGTCCTAATGGATACATTTGTTGTACGTCCCACGTTGCTTTCTGTGGTTATTTCATGCAGTGTTACTTGTCTGTCAGCACTGACATCTCTATGCAAACGCCACTGCTCTCAGTCATCAAGTGAAGGCCGCCGGTCACTGCGTTGTCCGTGTTGAGCGCTAATGCCTGAACTTCGGTATTCTTGGCACTCTGAATACTGTTGATCTCGGAATATTGAATTCCCTAACGATTTCCAAAATGGAATGTCCCATACATCTAGTTCAACTGCCATTCCCGTTCAATATCTGTTAATTCCCGTTGTGTGACTATAATCACGTCGGAAACATTTCCACATGAATCATTTGAATAAAAATGACAGCTCTTCCAATGCACTACCCTTCCACACCTTATGTACGCGTACTACCGCCATCTATATACGTGCATATTGCTATCCCGTGACTTTTTGGCAGTCCACTGTATTTCTTTACTAAAAGCTTATTTGTAACAATCACGTGCATCCACATACACTAGTATGACGATGTCACAAGCAAAACTAATTCTGCGCGACAAACATGGAAAGATGTGATCTATCACAAATCTATTCATTGTGGGCTAAACCACCGTTCATGTATTATTAGTCTTGTAGTTATTAGCGACTCAGTCGCACCCTATTTTGTGACACAAGAAAGTTGGACTGATCAGCGAATAGAAGTTTTCTCGTCAAATGGACTCTGGCAACTTAGCTCGAAATGAGTGCTGCGAATGTATAAAAAGGGAACTAAAGTGACAAAGGACGACTGGAGAAAATGTGGTGATTGCCAGCTAAACGTTAGTCACTCGGAATGTCACGCAGCCTGATTGACTGGAATGGGTGTTTTGCACTCCGTCCCACAGCCGCGGTGGGAATTCACCCTGGCCCGTAAGTATTCTTGGTAACTGTTATCGCCACTGGTAAATTACCACACGTCACCCACAAAACTCAATGTCATTTCCCCTTTCTGAACATAGACTAAATAGTGATTCTCGGTATGCTTTGTGGAATGACGACTCTGTAAAAATAGAAGCGAGAAGTTATCTGTGGCAGTCATTAGGGTAACATAACAGACGCAGTGTGTCACTACTAATCAATGATAAGGTGTCCCACAGAGAAAAATTGACCTAACAAATCAGAAAGTGAACTTACGATAATAGTTATCCATTTTTCATACCGTTAGTAGAAGCAGCAGTCGTATTGATGACCAACAATCGCTTTAACCATGTCTATGGAAAGATAGCAGGCCTATTGTGTGAATAGCAAGAATCACCAGTGCCAGACTGTGAAACGAAAAAAAGAAGAACTGGGAGCTCTTTCATAATGTTGTAGTAATGTTTAACATAAATGTATTAAGAAATCTGTAAAATTACTCCATTATTTGCGTATTATCTTCACGGTCCTCGTTCGGAGTAAATTAGAAGTCTTCGGGAAAAGCGCATATCTGCGTAAGGATAAACAACCCCGAATGATGTTAATATGAATTGTAAACAAGCAAAATCACAATCCAGGGATCTATGTGTTAGCATACAAAGAAACACACTGTAGAAAAAGCCTGCTCGGTGTACTAGAAGATTAAACGTAAAATGAAAGGTTTTAAGCTACGAGGAAGCTGCCAATAGCTCGCTCATTCCTCTATCATAGGGAACACGTAACTGTCAACTAGCAGCTGGAAACGCTGCTTATTACCAAAACGTGTTATCAGTTTCACGTATGGTGTTGAATCGCGAACCTCATATCGTATAAATTGCAATTTTATGTATCTAGCCGACAAAACAACAGCAAATAAGTCTCGTACGATATTCGATTAAAGGACATTACTGATGGCGGCAACAAAAAGAATAATCCGTATTTCCAGCAGCTAGTTAATAGTTAACGACAAATGTTATAAGGAGATATGTTTCAACAGCACAGCAGTTGCAAACACTTCTTAAAAACATAGAATATGTTTATGAGGCCCCCCCCCCCCATGAACCATGGACCTTGCCATTGGTGGGGAGGCTTGCGTGCCTCAGCGATACAGATAGCCATACCATAGGTGCAACCACAATGGAGGGGTACCTGTTGAGAGGCCAGACAAATGCGTGGTTCCTGAAGAGGGGCAGCAGCCTTTTCAGTGGTTGCAGGGGCAACAGTCTGGATGATTGACTGATCTGGCCTTGTAACACTAACCAAAACGGCCTTGCTGTGCTGGTACTGCGAACGGTTGAAAGCAAGGGGGAAACTACAGCCCTAATTCTTCCCGAGGGCATGCAGCTTTACTGTATGGTTAATAATGATGGCATCCTCTTGGGTAAAATGTTCCGGAGGTAAAATAGTCCCCCATTCGGATCTCCGAGGGGGGGGGGGACTACTCAAGAGGATGTGGTTATCAGGAGAAAGAAAACTGGCTTTCTACGGATCGGAGTGTGGAATGTCAGATCCCTTAATCGGGCAGGTAGTTTAGAAAATTTAAAAAGGGAAATGGATAGGTTAAAGTTAGATATAGTGGGAATTAGTGAAGTTTGGTGGCAGGAGGAACAAGACATCTGGTCAGGCGAATACAGGGTTATAAATACAAAGTCAATTAGGGGTAATGCAGGAGTAGGTTTAATAATGAATTAAAAAATAGGAATGCGGGTAAGCTACTACAAACAGTATAGTGAAGGCATTATTGTGGCCAAGATAGACACGAAGCCCACGCCTACTACAGTGGTACAAGTTTATATGCCAACTAGCTCTGCAGATGACGAAGAAATTGAAGAAATGTATGATGTAATAAAAGAAATTATTTAGATAGTGAAGGGAGACGAAAATTTAATAGTCATGGGTGACTGGAATTCGGTAGTAGGAAAAGAGAGAGAAGGAAATGTAGTAGGTGAATATGGATTGGGGCTAAGAAATGAAAGAGGAAGCCGCCTGGTAGAATTTTCCACAGAGCACAACTTAATCCTAGCTAACACTTGGTTCAAGAATCATAAAAGAAGGTTGTATACATGGAAGAAGCCTGGAGATACTGACAGATTTCAGATAGATTATATAATGGTAAGACAGAGATTTAGGAACCAGGTTTTAAATTGCAAGACATTTCCAGGGGCAAATGTGGACTCTGACCACAATCTATTGGTTATGAACTGTATATTAAAACTGAAGCAACTGCAAAAAGGGGGGAATTTAAGGAGATGGGACCTGGATAAACTGGAAGATCCAGAGGTTGTATAGAGTTTCAGGGAGAGCGTAAGGGAACAAATAGCAGGAATGGGGGAAAGAAATACAGTAGAAGAAGAATGGGTAGCTTTGAGAGATGAAGTAGTGAAGGCAGCAGAGGATCAAGTAAGTAAAAAGACGAGGGTTAGTAGAAATCCTTGGGTAACAGAAGAAATATTGAATTTAATTGATGAAAGGAGAAAATATAAAAATGCAGTAAATGAAGCAGGCAAAAAGGAATACAAACGTCTCAAAAATGAGATCGACAGGAAGTGCAAAATGGCTAAGCAGGGATGGCCAGAGGACAAACGTCAGGATGTAGAGGCTTATCTCACTAGGGGTAACATAGATACTGCCTACAGGAAAATTAAAGAGACCTTTGGAGAAAGGAGAACCACTCGCATGAATATCAAGAGCTTTGATGAAAACCCAGTTCAAAGCAAAGAAGGGAAAGCACAAAGATGGAAGGAGTATATAGAGGGTCTAAACAAGGGCGATGTATTTGAGCACAATATTATGGAAATGGAAGAGGATGTAGATGAAGATGAAATGGGAAATATGATACTGCGTGAAGAGTTTGACAGAGCACTGAAAGACCTGAGTCGAAACAAGGTCCCGGGAGTAGACAACATTCCATTAGAACTACTGATGGCCTTGGGAGAGCCAGTCCTGACGAAACTCTACCATCTGGTGAGCAAGATGTATGAAACAGGCGAAATACCCTAAGACTTCAAGAAGAATATAATAATTCCAATCACAAAGAAAGCAGGTGTTGACAGATGTGAAAATTACCGAACTATCAGTTTACTAAGTCACAGCTGCAAAATACTAACACGAATTCTTTACAGACAAATGAAAAAACTGGTAGAAGCCGACCTCGGTGAAGATCAGTTTGGATTCCGCAGAAATATTGGAACACATGAGGCAATACTGACCCTACGACTTATCTTAGAAGATAGATTAAGGAAAGGCAAACCTACGTTTCTAGCATTTGTAGACTTAGAGAAAGCTTTTGACAATGTTGACTGGAATACTCTCTTTCAAATTCTGAATGTGGCAGGGGTAAAATACAGGGAGCGAAAGGCTATTTACAATTTGTATAGAAACCAAATGGCAGTTATAAGAATTGGGGGGCATGAAAGGGAAGCAGTGGTTGGGAAGGGAGTGAGACAGGGTTGTAGCCTCCCCCCGATGTTATTCAATCTGTATATTGAGCGAGCAGTGAAGGAAACAAAAGAAAAATTCGGAGTAGGTATTAAAATCCATGGAGAAGAAATAAAAACTTTGAGGTTCGCCGATGACATTATAATTCTGTCAGAGACAGCAAAGGACCTGCAAGAGTAGTTGAACGGAATGGATAGTGTCTTGAAAGGAGGATATAAGATGAACATTAACAAAAGCCCAATGAGGATAATGGAATGTAGTTGAATTAAATTGGGTGATGCTGAGGGAATTAGATTAGGAAATGAGACGCTTAAAGTAGTAAATGAGTTTTACTATTTGGGGAGCAAAATAACTGATGATGGTCGAAGTAGAGAGGATATGAAATGTAGACTGGCAATGACAAGGAAAGCGTTTCTGAAGAAGAGAAATTTGTTAACATCGAGTATAGATTTAAATGTCAGGAAGTCGTTTCTGTAAGTATTTGTATGGAGTGTAGCCATGTATGGAAGTGAAACATGGATGATAAATAGCTTAGACAAGAAGAGAATAGAAGCTCTGTAACAGTGGTGCTACAGAAGAATGCTGAAGATTAGATGGGTAGATCACATAACTAATGAGGAGGTATTGAATAGAACTGGAGGGAAGAGAAATTTGTGGCACAACTTGACTAGAAGAAGGGATTGGTTGGTAGGGCATATTCTGAGGTATCAAGGAATCACCAATTTAGTATTGGAGGGCAGCGTGGAGGGTAAAAATCGTAGAGGGAGACCAAGAGATGAATACACTAAACAGATTCAGAAGGATGTAGGTTGCAGTAAGTACTGGGAGATGAAGAAGCTTGCACAGGATAGAGTAACATGGAGAGCTGCATCAAACCAGTCTCAGGACTGAAGACCACCACCACAACAACAACAACAACAACAAGCAAAGGTACAACTCTCGCCTGTTTTAACTGCTCTGGAAATGTCCTTGATGTGAAGGATTCATTTATTGTATTTGTTACAGGGCCTTGTATAGTCCCTATGCATTGTTTCAGTGATGCCACGCCATGAACTGTATTTTCGTTTCCGGCGCCAAGTGGTGCACCCAGATTTCGCCTTCCGTAACGATCCGTGTCAGAAATGCCTCTCCGTTGGTCTCAAATCATTCCAAAAATTCAGATGAAATTGCCTCTTTTGAATCTTGCAGTTCGTTGTGAGAATTCGTGGAATCCATCGTGAGCACCTCTTTGAATATCTGAGAGTCTCGATCATTGCAGACTCATTTCCAATTTTGACTGACAACTGTAGAGCCAATTGCCGGGTTGTGATGCACTGGTCAGCATGAATAATGGCATCCGCATGATTCAGTATGTCTGGAGCAGTGGCCGCGACAGGACATCCTGAGTGTGGCTGATCACGAAGCTCTGTTCCTGCATTTCCTGAGGCTGTAACTTCCTTTATCCAACGTCCAATTGTACTCCTATCAACTGCAGCATCGCCATACACTGGACACAAACGTTTATGGATGTCCACCACGGTTTCTTTTCCTGCACACAAGAATTCAATAACAGCACGCTGCTTGTAACGTGAGTCGTATGTAGACGCCATTTTGACGCTGCACTACGGCTCTGCCATCTGGCAGAACGGTTCGAAACTTCACCAGCGCACAGAACAAACATCAAATGTGAAGCACCAACAAGGTCGTTTGTCTATGTATAGTAATGGCTTTAAAAAAAAAAAAATGTGTTGCATTACTTATTGAACGACCCCCGCAAGTCATCAAACAATAAAACAGTTGTATATTACGTGCTTTCTTTTCATTTCTCCCCAACGTTTGCCGAAACCGAAATATCAGGTTTACCATTGAAATTTCGAGAGAATTCTTTCCTGGAAGAGTCAGACAACATATTTCTCCCACATACATCTCGCAAAATGGCCACAATGAAAACCTTCGAGAAATTGGAGCTAATACAGATGGTTAACGACGATCGTTCTTCCCAAGAGTTATTTGCGAATTGAACAGGAGAGGGATCAGTTAGCGACACCAGAAGTACCCTCCGTCACACACCGTCAGATGGCTTGCTGAGTACTGATGTAGATTACAATTGAAGAAACCAGTGGAGGTGCTTGCAATGTAAACATACACTGATGGGGGGAGGAGGGGGGGGGGAATCGCAACACCAAGAAGAAACTTGGCGTCATAAACGAAAGTTGGTAGGCATGTTTCTACATCTGACAGATGATATCTATTCAAACTCCGCGCCAGTTGCATACTGTTAACAGTAGTGAGCGGCTACCCTTGAGGTTGGCATGGTCAGTTGATGTTAGTCAAGAATGCCTTTAAGGCCGACTGGGGTGGCCAAGCGGTTCTAGGTGCTACAGTCTGAAACCACGAGACTGCTACGGTCACAGGTTCGAATCCTGTCTCGGGCATGGGTGTGTGTGATGTCCTTAGGTTAGTAAGGTATAAATAGTTCTAAGTTCTAGGGGACAGACTTTGGGGCAGCGGGTGGAATAATTGTTAAATGTTCCTATTATTTATTTAATGCTGTTGTTTGCCGTTCTCAACACTAGCTCTCTAATTACAATATTGGCAACCAGAAAGTGATTAGCAAAACGTGAAGCCTGTAATTAGAATTCCTAGTGCCCACTTCATCTGAGAAATACATTTATAGCTACAGCTTATAGCTCTGAGGAATTGGGAGATTGTCTGGGATTCATAATCAAAAACCATTCTCTCTAAAATGTTCACTATATTCTGAAAGTCACAGAAAAGAATCCACACAATCCAACTACCAGAGCAGTTCAGAGTCTAATGCGCTTATGCAACTATAACTGTTCAAATTAAATGTTTAAGTGAATGCTCGCCATAATTTGATGATAATGTTCATCTAACGCCACGCTAATAATGGTAGAATGTCTGTCCTGCGGCGGCACGTGAAAATACGACATACGCAAACTAAAGATAGATCATTAACATCATCCCAAAATTAACACTTCACTCGAAAACGATTTCATGGTTACGTGTATCCCGAGTAACTTATTACTGCATCCGAGGCTGTTTATATCAACGATACCGACGAGACACGACTCCTGGCACAGGTGGTGCGCTAATCAGAGTCTGGAGAGAACTGGGGCCTTCCTCCTCTCACGCAGCATTCTTACATATAAAGCCGCGGTACGGATGGCTAAGGGAACGCCTGATCAAATCTGCTCTCCCGACTAGCCGCTGGGCTAGTAATGCACCACTTTAAGTTATCA
Organism: Schistocerca nitens; assembly: GCF_023898315.1. Taxonomy (NCBI): domain Eukaryota; kingdom Metazoa; phylum Arthropoda; class Insecta; order Orthoptera; family Acrididae; genus Schistocerca; species Schistocerca nitens. The sequence continues at coordinate 300,646,635 of NC_064615.1, read as the reverse complement.
AATAAATCATTGCTTCCTTTGCTGATGGCCGATGAAGCTCTCAATTTAAATGTGCAATCAGCACACAGGTAAGTAATCATAATAAAAGTCTGACGTGGCTAAGTCAAATATTTTGGGCGAGATAATTAATTTAATTACACTACATGCAGTAGACGAGCTCTGAACTTGCCCTTTGGAGATACGCTATCGCTATAGTTTTTATAGTTATTCAGTTGAAACTTCCCACATCTTTATGATTATAGCGGATCTCCCTTCTACTTAAATTTAAACATCCTAGCTTTATTTATTCGCCTACTTAATCTATCTTGCTTCCTTAATTTTTAAGATAAAAACCAGAAAATCATGAATTTCAACTAAAATTTTAATTTGTGAGATCCAGAATACTGTTTCTACTAAATTATTATGCAAAAGGAATCTAAATATAAATTTTTAAGTTTCTAGCTCTGTTCTGTTGCGCCAATGATTTTTACAGAAAAACATCCAAATTTCTAAAATGGTTAAAGTTATTGAACTGATATTCAACACATATTGATTTAGTATTACTCCTGTCATGCTAGAAACGATTCAGGTTATTTACTTGATTTTTAAAGTATTGCGCAACATTTATGATGTCAGAGCTAGTTACAGCGGACTGACTGGCACACAATGGAAAGACTGATGTGAATTTTATAAGGCGTGAGTAGGCTGCTTCCCTACATGACGACCTCAGCAGTTAAGTCCCATAGTGCTCAGAGCCAATGCCTTTAAGTCGACAAAGACGCCATTATTAACACTTCATTGTGGTTGAAAGAGGTGTAATAGGACTATGAGAAGCTGAATGCTCTTTCTGCGATATTGCAAAAAGACTTGGCAGAACTGTAGCCGCTGTACATATTGCTGGCAGTGGTGGTCACGAGAATGTAAGGTCGCAAGAAGATCAGCCTCCGGATGGCCACGTGGCACTACTGAGAGCAAAGACCATCGTGTTCAGCATATGACTTCGGCACATCATACCGTATCTGCAGCAGCAATTTTAGCAGCAGTTGGCATGACAGTGACACAGCGAACTGTTACAAATGGGTTACTTCAAGGACAGCTCCGAGAGAAACATCCTGCAGCGTGCCCAAATCACTGTCATTTGCGACTTCAGTGTTGTCAAGCGAGAGCTCTTTGGAGGGCAGGTTGGGGATCTGTTGAGTTTTCTGGAAGAGCTGGTTCTTCCTCAGTGCCAGTGATGGCCGTATGTTGGTTAGAAGGAGGCCAGATAATGGCTGAAAACAACCTGTTTGCCTGCTACACACACTAGATGTACACCTGGAGTTACGGTTTTGGTTGCAATGTCGTATAACAGCAGGAAAAACTCTAGAGGCTTTCCCGCGCACCCAGACTGCAAATTTGTACGTCGGTCTGGTAGTTTGCTGACAATATTATTGTTACCCAGCTGGAATACTATGCTGCAACACATTACCTTCTCAAAAAATTTAGAAAACATCGACTGCGAAACAGGTCAGCAATTACGGACATCTCTCCTATCTCCTGTTTTGTAGAAGAGAATAACAATGGTATACAAGGTGTCCCAAAAAGAATGACCAGATTTTAACTTGTAATAATATTGAGACAAATGTCAGTAGGTAACTGAAACAGCGCTAGATGTAATCAGCATGGTCTAGAGTTCCAGAAAAAAATCCGCTAGATGTCGCTACGAGCACTGCCTGGAGCGTGCAGCCAGTCTTGCGCAATATGGCATCCACGCAACAGAAGGCGTATTGTGTTATTGAATTTAGTCGCACTCAATCAGTAATCGCCGTTCAGCAGGCGTTTCATTTTCGATTTAGTGCTAAACCACCATCAGCAAAGAACATTCGGCAGTGGTATAAACAGTTTGAAGAAACAGGGTACCTCTGTAAAGGCAAAAATCCTGGCCGGCCATGCGTTCCTGAACAAACAGTGGAACAAATCCGACGAAAATCTGAGCAGAGCCCTTGCAAGTCTACGCTTCGGGCTAGCCGAGAACTTGCATTACCGTACATGACAGTGTGGCGTATGTTACAGCGTCGTTTAGCCCTCAAACCATACAGAATACAACTGGAACAAGCTCTTCAAGATACTGACAAAGTCAAGCGAGTGAACTTTAGGAATGCTATTCTAGAGCACATGGAAGATGACACTTTTATGTCATGGTTGATATTCAGCAATGAGGCAACTTTCCATATTAGCGGTAAGGTTCACTGTCATAATGTGCGTATATGGGGGCTCGAAAATCCTCATGAAACAATTGAACATGAACGTGATTCACCAAATGTGAATGTTTTTTGTGCTGTTTAGCAAAGCAAGGTTTATGGACCCTACTTTTTTTTGGAAGAAACCGTAACAGGACAATCATATCTTGCAATGCTACGGAACTGGTTGTTCCCACAACTTGACTCTGACAATTTCATCTATCAGCATGATGGAGCACCAACACACTTGCACAACAACATGCTCAGTTTCCTCAATGCCAACGTGCCTCAACATTGGATAGGGCGTACAGGACGGCGAGACCAGGCTTTCAACTCTTGGCCTCCTAGGTCCCCTGACTTAACACCATGTGATTTCTTCCTGTGGAGATATGTTAAACAATGTGTTTACGTTCCTCCCTTACCTCGTGACACTGATGAACTAAAAACCAAAATATCTGTTGCTGTAGCTTCAGTGACAGAAGACACCTTACGCTCAGTTTGGGATGAATTCGGCTATCGGCTAGATGTCGTCCGTGCAGCCAATGGAGGACACATTGAACATTTATGATGGATTTTTATAAACTTCTGTCTTTTCTGAGTAATTTAGTATGCAATTTGTTGGCGTTAAGCCCTTCTTCCTAATAAATAATTCTATTTAAAATCGGGTCATTCTTTTTGGGGCACACTGTAATCAGTCTATCTGGGAAAACGCCTTGAGTTAGTGATGCATTACGTATTTCAGAAATGGCAGCGTTTATTATAAGGGAACAAGTATTTAATACCTTGTTGGAAACATCATATAATCCAGATGATATTTTATTTTTGAGAGAATATGTCATGTTCTTAATTTCAGAAGGAGAAGTGGATAAGACATCCATACTATCGAATTTTGAGTGAGCAGCTTTTCCAACATACTGCTTTGACCTTTCTCTTAAACTGTTTGCCCCTATAGTTTCTTCTTCGTTTAGGATATGATTTTAAACATATATGCTGCCTGTGGCTGATCATTTATAGCCCTTGCCTTTAAATCAGTTGTGATGTTATCCCGTTCTGTGGCTTGTTGTCCTGTCACTCGTTTTACTACATTCGATACAGGTTTGTTGTCGGAATTGGTAATTTCTGGCATAATGTTCATGTTCCTTGAGTTTTCAATAACTTTTCTCGGTAATTTTGAGTCATTCTTGTAGTGTGCAGCTACACAGGGTCTTCACTTGTTCTTGCTGACGGATACGTTTCCCTTTTCCTTTCAGAAGACACTTCAACTACTTTTCACATGGCTGTTTAACATCCTTTCTGATTAGCTTATGTGAAAGCTATTTCCGAATATTTATATGAATTTGTCATGGAACAGATTAAATTTTATGTCAGCATTTGGTTCACTGTAAATTTGAGACCAGGTCACCTCTTGTAAGTCCGCTGCTCGTGGTCACGCGGTAGCGTTCTCGCTTCCCGAGCACGGGGTCCCGGATTTGATTCCCGGCGGGGTCAGGAAGTTTTCCTGCCTCGAGATGACTGGGTGTTGTTGTGTCGTCTTCATCATCATCATTCATCCCCATTACGGTCGGAGGAAGGCAATGGCAAACCACCTCCACTAGGACCTTGCCTAGTAAAGCGGTGCGGGTCTCCCGCATCGTTCCCCTACGCTCTGTAAAGAAGCATGGGACTTCATTTCATTTCCATTTTCCACCTCTTGTAAATTATTTTTTTAAATATTTACCCCTGAGTCATTAATTATTCTAAGTGATTTCCCCCAAGGACGATCAACACTGTAAGGCACCACTTATGATCAGAGTGACCATTTATTACTGGGTATTCTGTTATTTTCTGGCATGGAGCTTCACCAAATAAAACATTTTCTGCTGTCTCCATCCACTTGCGTTGGAGTGTTCATTATCGAGACCAAATTTTAGGATTTAAATAAGGTTTCCAAATCATTTCTCCTTTTGGAATCCTTTAGAAAATCTACGCTGATATCACTAGAGACAATTATCTGCTTGCTGACAGACAGGAATCCATAGACAGTTCAAAATTTCACAGTGTGGATCTGTAAGTAAACTTTTTTTCGATATTAATTCATAAACAAGCATTTTTATGTGTTTATCGCTACAAAATCCACTTGTGTTAATGTTTTTGAACTTCTGTTTTGAGTTGACATGTGTAACAGCTCCTCCTTTTCCCATATTAGTTGTACAGGAGAAAGATGCTAGAGTGTGGCAACACAGCGGAAAACTGCGTCGCCAAGGTCATCAGACTGCGCAAGAACTTCTTGCAGGAAACGAGATCTATATAGGCTTCGGCAGAACAGCTTTCATAACAGCGCGGCGTCGCGGCAGCTCAGGAAACTAGTAACGGCTAGCGAGCTGCCTGGAGTGGGGGGTATGTGTCTGCCAGATAAAAACACACGCAGTGCTTCCGCGCGGCCAGACAGTCATCATGCGGGGCACACGCGGAGCACTGGTGTTGCTGCTGGCGATGTGCGTCGCGCTGCTGGCGCCAGCGCGGTGTGCCAGGAAGGGCTGCGGCGCTGGCGAGCAGCTGGCGCCGCAGGTGCAGACCGCTCTGGGTCGGCTGCGGGGCAGCGTGATGACGTCACTGGACGGACGGAGCATCCTGGCTTTCCGCGGCGTTCGCTACGCGCTGCCCCCCATCGGCGAACTGCGCTTCAAGGTGAGGCGGGGCGGGACGCCTGCACTCCGCGGTTCCCTGGCTAAGGGATATTAGTACGAGCAAACCAATGTCTCACTGACTTACGCCCAATACCGTACAATATCGCTAGAACAGATGGTACTGAACCCGACTAGGTGGGCAGTAACTGTCAAAAACGTCACAGTTCCACGAAAAAAGGCAGATGGGTTATCACAAAACGTCTGATATTAAAAATGTACATATATTGCGCCATTTTATAAGGAAAATTTTTGTTTGCAGACATTTTCGATATAACCTAAACTTCCAACAAGAAAATCACCGCTCCGACACTTGTTATGATGATGAGAATTGCTATTTACTTGTTACATTCATGTGCTTCGATTCACATCTCACAAACGCAACAAGTTAGGCCTTAGAACACAAGAAGGCAGGTACTAAGATTGTTTGTCATGTTTGTCAAATTAGTTAACGAGGTCGAGTATCTAGTCAATATTCAACACTGATATTTTAATTACAATGCTTGGGAATATAGAATTTGTAAAATATTCCGTAAAGATTTGAGTAGCTATGGTTGTTGGTAATTCCTGCCGTTACATTGAAGCTTCGCATCTGTATGAAACAATTGAATTCGACTAGCAAAATCTTTACCCGCTTTTCATGCTATGAGTAACGAACTGCGCGGCCTCTCCCGCCGGAGGTTCGAATCCTCCCTCAGGCATGGGTATGTGTTGTCCTTAGCGTCAGTTAGTTTAAGTTAGTTTAGGTAGTATGTAAGTCTAGGGACCGATGACCTCAGCAGTTTGGTCCCTTAGGCATTCACACACATCTGCACATTTTTCTTTTTTCATGCTGTCACCTGCTGTGATTAAAATACCGCATTCTATTGCAAGGGAAAAATGGCCATTGACAGCCCTGAAAAATTCTACGTACTATCAAGAGGCGTTCACAGATTTCGCAGATATTCTTCTGACACTGGGAATGTACTGAACGTCTTAGAACAATTGGAGCGGTAACGTGCAGATTATACAACGAAAAAAAAATTAATGATTTCGATTCGGTTAGAATAGAATATAATAATTCCAATACCAAAGAAAGCAGGTGTTGACAGATGTGAAAATTACTGAACTATCAGCTTCATAAGCCACGGCTCCAAAATACTAACGCGAATTCTTTACAGACAAATGGAAAAACTGGTAGAAGCCGACCTCGGGGCAGATCAGTTTGGATTCCGCAGAAATATTGGAACACGTGAGGTAATACTGACCCTACGACTTATCTTAGAAAATAGATTAAGGAAAGGCAAACCTACGTTTCTAGCATTTGTAGACTTAGAGAAAGCTTTTGACAATGTTAAATGGAAATACTCTCTTTCAAATTCTGAAGGTGGCAGGGGCAACATACAGGGAGCGAAAGGCTATTTACAATTTGTACAGAAACCAGATGGCAATTATAATAGTTGAGGGGCATGAAAGGGAAGCAGTAGTTGGGAAGGGAGTGAGACAGGCTTGTAGCCTCTCCCTGATGTTATTCAATCTGTATAATTAGCAAGCAGTAAAGAAAACAAAAGAAAAATTCAGAGTAGTTATTAAAGTCCATGGAGAAGAAATAAAAAATTTAAGGTTTGCCGATGACATTGTAATTCTGTCAGAGACAGCAAAGGACTTGGAAGAGCAGTTGAACGGAATGGACAGTGTCTTGAAAGGAGAATATAAGATGAACATCAACAAAAGCAAAACGAGGATAATGGAATGTAGTCGAATTAAGTTGGGTGATGCTGAGGGAATCAGATTAGGAAATGAGACACTTAAAGTAGTAAAGGAGTTTTCCTATTTGGGGAGCAAAATAACTGATGATGGTCGAAGTAGAGAGGATATAAAATGTAGACTGGCAATGGCAAGGAAAGCTTTTCTGAAGAAGAGAAATTTGTTAACATCGAGTATAGATTTAAATGTCAGGAAGTCGTTTCTGTAAGTATTTGTATGGAGTGTAGCCATGTATGGAAGTGAAACGTGGACGATAAATAGCTTAGACAAGAAGAGAATAGAAGCTTTTTAAGAGTGGTGCTACAGAAGAATGCTGAAGATTAGATGGGTAGATCACATAACTAATGAGGAGGTATTGAATAGAATTGGGGAGAATAGGAGTTTGTGGCACAACTTGATTAGAAGAAGGGATCGGTTGGTAGGACATGTTCTGAGGCATCAAGGGATCACCAATTTAGTGTTGGAGGGCAGCGTGGAGGGTAAAAGTCGTAGAGGGAGACCAAGAGATGAATACACTAAGGCCGGCCGCGGTGGTCTCGCGGTTATAGGCGCGCAGTCCGGAACCGTGCGACTGCTACGGTCGCAGGTTCGAATCCTGCCTCCGGCATGGATGTGTGTGTTGTCCTTAGGTTAGTTAGGTTTAAGTAGTTCTAAGTTCTAGGGGACTAATGACCACAGCAGTTGAGTCCCATAGTGCTTAGAGCCATTTGAATACACTAAGCAGATTCAGAAGGATGTAGGTTGCAGTAGGTACTGGGAGATGAAGAAGCTTGCACAGGATAGAGTAGCATGGAGAGCTTCATCAAACCAGTCTCAGGACTGAAGACCACAACAGCAACAGATTAAACATTTTTACACAGTCATATAAAATGAAAAGTGAATCTCCTGCTACAGCCCTAAATCTGGATTTATCTTGTTTTAACGCCTGCAATCTGCCGCAGTATAAGACAGATTCGGAACAGCATTTATTAAAAGCGAAATATATTTAGCAAACATTGGGTCACGCTCATACGATAAATCTAACAGATCTAACGCACATAGATTTCCGATGGTACGAGAACGAGGTAGGCTATGATTTTTCTTGATTGTCCGGTAGTCAGTTACCAGGAACGAGCGACGTTATTTTAGACGAATAATCAACATCTATAAAAGGTTTTGGTCGTCACAGATAAGCTCAGCAGAAATTTTTGCAAAGGACTTAACAGTGTCCAGAAAGTAAAGTTTAAATACAGTTGGTGGTGGAGTGTTTGTCGTTGTTAGAAGTACTTTTTCTTGTAGCGAAGTTGAAATAGAAAATTCCTGTAAGTTAGTATGGGTGGAGGTTATGCTTGACAACCGGAATAAATTAATTATTGGCTCCTTTACCGACGTCCTGGCTAAGATGATTCAGTGGCTGCAGAGTTCAAAAACACTTGAGTCTCATCTCAAATAGGTGCCCCACTCACACATTACAATAGGTGGTAACTTCAATCTATATTTGATATGTAGGAGAAAATACATGTTTAAAGTCGGTGGTAACCATAAAACATCGTCTGAAATCACACTAAATGCTTTCTCCGAAAATCATTTTGAACAATAAGTGCAGGAGCCCACTCGAATTGTAAATGGTTGCGAAAACATACTCGACCTCTTAGCAACAAATAACTCCGAGCAAATATTACAACGGATGCCACAAGATCGGTGCAGCGAGAGTGAACACTGTAACATCCAAATACACCAAAATAAATGCAAACTATATGTATTTAAAAAAAAATGGGGATAAAAATTCGCTTGACACCTTCTTAAGAGACAGTCTCCACTCCTTCCAAACTACGGGATGGTTGCAATTAAACTTTCACTACTTGACAGGACTACCATGAAAAACTAGTGATCGTAGGACAATGAAACTTTGTGAAAACTTCTGTAAGGACATACGGAAAAGAAATAACGAATAAACAATTGCAAGAAACACATATTAACTTCCACATGAGAGGGTACATTTGTTAAATGTGTACCATGTTTACATTACAGATTACAAACGTTGCTCAATTGACGATCATCTGCGTAAACGACAGTCTGGAACCGCACTAGAGATTGCTGTTATCGCTGCCCGAAACATTTCACTTGGGATGATGGCTACCTCCCTCGTTGTGCTCATCTTCAAACTCCAACCCCACAGCCAGAAACCACACTGGTTCAGATCTGGTCATTTTAGTGGCCAGGCAGTTTGGGACGATCGGCCAATGATTCGGTGTTCTCTAAATGTGTTACGGAGTAACCGAGTGATCGAACGAGCTTCGGGCATCAAAACAGCAGAGTCCAAAGCTCATCTCCCTGGTAGAGTGGGGCGAAGCAAATCACAGTAACGTGTGCCGTTCACGCTTCATGTCTTTGGTCTTTGGATTCTGAGTTCCTCCTATGTGCCTAAGGCTATCTGTATTACAGGGCTTTATCGTCGCCTCACCAAAAGCGGCGCCTAACAGCAAGTCACGAGGTTAACACTACCAACAACGCAAACCCTGCAACGTAAGTGGGTACATCATTCCTATAACGTTGGTACGCATACAGTAAATAGTTTTCCGTCTGTACTGACTCAAGTAACAAACGTTTAATTATAACTATCCTACAAGTGTAGATCAGTTGTGGCTTAAATTCGAAGAAATAGTACTGGTCGCAGCTGAGAGATTGAAACCTAATAAATGAATATAATGGTACTGATCCCACATGGTATACGAAACAGGTCACAACATAGTGGCGGAAACACCGTAAAACGCCTGCCAAAAGAATGCAAAATCTCCAAGGTTGGCCGGCCGGGGTGGCCGAGCGGTTCTAGGCGCTACAGTCTGGAAACGCGCGAGCGCTACGGTCGCAGGTTCGAATCCTGCCTCGGGCATGGATGTGTGTGATGTCTTTAGGTTAGTTAGGTTTAAGTAGTTCTAGGAGGAGGAGGAGGAGATTAGTGTTTAACGTCCCGTCGACAACGAGGTCATTAGAGACGGAGCGCAAGGTGGGTGAGGGAAGGATGGGGAAGGAAATCGGCCGTGCCCTTCCAAGGGAACCATCCCGGCATTTGCCTGAAGCGATTTAAGGAAATCACGGAAAACCTAAATCAGAATGGCCGGAGACGGGATTGAACCGTCGTCCTCCGGAATGCGAGAAGTAGTTCTAGGTTCTTGGGGACTGATGCCCTCAGAAGTTAAGTCCCATAGAGCTCAGAGCCATTTGAACCATTTTTGAACCATCTCCAAGGTTGGAGACGTTTTCCTGAAGCTCGAAACTTAGCACAGACTTGACTGCGAGCTGCTTTTAATAGTTTCCACAACGAAATATGGCAGAGAGCCCAAAGAGATTCTGGTCATATGTAAAGCACACCAGTGGCAAGACACAATCAATACCTTGACTGCTCAATAGCAATGGTAATATTTCCAACAACAGTGCAGCTAAAGCGTAGTTACTTAACACAGTTTTCCGAAATTCCTTCACGAAAAAAGACGAAGTAAATATCCCAGAATTCGAAGAACAGCTGCCAAGTTGAGTAACTTAGAAGCATATATTCTCGGTATAGAGAAGCACCTTAAGGCACTTAACGAAAGCAAGTCTTACGGTCCACGTTGTGTATCAATTAGGTTTCTTTTGGAGTATGCTGACACAAAAGCTCCATCTAACTAATCGTATACAAATGCTCGCTCAGCGTAACATCCGTATCTAAAACTGGAAAGTTGCGCAAGCCACAACAATACTCGAGAAAGGAAGCAGCAGTAATCCGATGACTTACAGACCCATATCACTGACGTTGATTTGTAGTAGGATTGTGGAACATATTCTGTGTTCGAACATTATGAAGTGCATCGAAGAAAACGATCTATTGAGACATAGTTGTCATGGATTTAGAAAATATTGTTCTTGTGAAACACAGCGAGCTCTTTATTCACACGAAGTGACGAGTGCTGTCGATAGAAGCTCTCAAATTGATTCCATATTTCTAGCTTTCCAGAGGCTTTTAAGGCCGATACTCACAAGAGACTTGTAATCAAATTGTATGCCAATGAAGTAAGTATCGTCTGAATTGTGCGAATGAGTCGTAATTTCCTGTCAAAGGGGTCACAGTTCATAGTAATCGACTGAAAGTCATCGAGTAAAACAGAAGTGATATCTGGCGTTCAGCAAGGAAAAGTTATAGTCCCTCTGCTGTTCCTAATGTATACAAACGATTTAGGAGACAATATAAGCAGTCCTATCAGATTTTTTGCAAATGATGTCGTCATTTGCTGTCTGGTAAAGTCGTAAGAAGATCAAAACCAATTGCAAAATGACTGAGACAAGGTATCTGTATGGTGCGAAAAGTGACAATTGACTCTAAATAATGAAAAGTGTGTGATCATCTGTGATTATCCACATGAATATTAAAATAAATCCGTTAAATTACTGTTACACGATAAATCATAAAAATCTAGAAGTTGTCAGTTCAACTAAATATCTATAATTATAATTACGAATAACTTAAATTAAACGATTACATAGATAATGTTGTGGAAAAGGCAGACCAAAGACTGCATTTTATTGGCAGAACACTTAGAAGATACAACAAGTCTACGAAAGAGACTGCCTACACTATGCTTGTCCGTCCTCTGCTAGAGTAGTGCTGTGCTGTATGAAGTCCTTACCAGATAGGTTTGACGGAGAACATCGAAAAAGTCCAAGGAAGAGTAGCTCGTTTTGTATTATCGCGAAGTAGGTTACAGTGTGTCACGGACATGATAAGCGAGTTGGAATGGCAATAATTAAAACAAAAGCGAGATATTTTACGACATTCCAGTCACCACCTTTCTCGTCTGTACGCGAAAATATTGTATTGGCGCCAACCTACATCGGAAGAAATGATTCTCATAAGGGAAAGCAAATCTCGTACGGAAAGATTAAGTCTTCATTTCTCCTGCATGCTGTTCGAGAGTGGAACAGTAGAGAAATAGTCTGAAGGTGGTTCAATGATTCTCTACCAGGCAGAAGTGTGAATTGCAGTCTTGTAGACAAGGGCGTCCACACGATAGTTTGTAGGAAGGGGGGGGGGGGGGGGGCTACACATGAAGGTACGGACTACGGACTATTTTTAATAGTTGGGAAGACGTATGACGACGTGTAAGTAGCCATAAAAAAGTTCCAGTTAAGACCCTGTTAAAAACCTACACAATACCAACTTTTAAATCATTTTCTTAAAGGAAAAGCACCTGATAACACTGTATTTTTTTCCTTTGCCGAGGGCCAGGAGGGAGGGGTAGGGGGCGTCCTCGTATGTAGATGTAGATGTAGCTGTAGAGTGGACACTAGTTGCAGGCCTTATCTCTTTCGTGGGCGCGGGAAGTATATTTACCGCCAACTGTATTTCTTTACTGCATTCGTGGTAACACATAGTACGATTTCACGTAAATTGGATGAGGAGGAGGCGGGAGAAAGGAAAGGGAAGGGATTATTGATATCAGCTGCATGAGGACTTTGTGCGGCATCTGAGGCGAAGAGTGAAAATGTGTGCTGGACCGGGATTTGAACCCGGAATCTCCTGCTTACTTGGCAGTTGCGTTAACTGCTGCGCCGCCCGAACACAGTGTTTATCGCAACTGCGTCGATTATCTCCGCACGCCTCTTGGGCTATTCACACTCCCACCTCGCACCACCTATCCGCAGTCCCAGCGGATGTCCGCCGCGCTCGCTACTTTGAGATTCCCGCAGGAGGTCGGACGTAATTGTGCATCCACAGTGAATATGGTGGATCCATTGCCCATCGATGAGCATCAATGATATGAATGCGTCGTATCTGTTCTTTGGTATATGGATCCACCACATTCCGTATCTATGCACAATTGCATCCGACCCCCTGCGGGAATCTCAAAGCAACGGACGAGGAGCACACGAACAGGGACTGAAGGTAGGTTGTGCGAGGTCAATCGGCCAAGAGGCGTGCAGAGATAGTCTGCGCAATTGTGATAAACACTGTGTCCGAGTGCCGCAGCATTTAACGCAACTTTCAAGTAAGCAGGAGATCGGGGTTTGAATCCGTCAGGCACACGTTTTTTCTCGTCTCTGCTGATGCTGCACAAAGTCCTCGTGCAGCTGATATTAATAATCACTTTCCTTTCCTTTCTCCTCCCTCCTCCTTCGGTTTTCATAATACAGGGTATGTAAATAAAGTTTCGAGACTTCATATTTTCCTGAGTAGCGGTGCACGCGCAGACCGGTCTCACCACCTGCGCCAGGTGGTGGGGGGTGTTGGCTAAGCGAGTCAAGGATCGGCATTCGGCGAAATGCTGGAGTGAAAACATCGCGAGTGCACGGAGTATCTGTTCCGAAACGTCGTCGAAAAATCGAGGCGTCCAAAATGCAACGGCTCTTGGAGCAGTGATGTTCAATAAAATTTTGTGTAAAACTGAACAAGACGGGAACGTTCGAAATGATTCAGGAGGCCTACAAAGAATACGCCATGTCACGCGCCGTGGTTTTCATGTGGCACAAGAGGTTCAAAGGTGGCCGGGTAGACTTGAAGGACGATGAACGTTCTGGAGGCCTTCCAACGAGAAGAACTGACGAAATTCTGGCCAATGTGCGTCAAGTTTGACCGATCGAGTCCGCCAGGAGAAGAGAGATGACTCGGTGCTCCACCATGATAATGCGACCGTTCACACCTGCTTCGCCATCACTGAAGTTTTGACCCGTTTCAAGGTGGCAATGCTGCCGCAGCCACCATATAGCCCCGACCTCGCCCCCAGTCACTTCTTTTTGTTCACTCAGATGAAGAGAGACCTGAAAGGGAAGCGGTTTGACAGCGTCACAGTGGTCCAAAAGGCTTTGACGAGGGTTTTGAACAGCATTCCGGTTAAAGGAGTTCCAGGGAGCTTACCACAGTGGAAATCTCGTTGACGCGGTGTGCGGACTCTCAAGGCACCTATTTTGAAGAATTCTAGTCCAATTTATGAAAACAATAAATTTTGTGTTCTGAGACCAGTCTTGAAACTTTATTTACACAACCCGTATGTTTCACAGATGCGGATTCCACATGGTGTCTGTTCTTTCGGAGATGTCCGAAACAACAGACACCACGCATTCATACATTGTATGATCTCCGTACGTTCTTGGCATCAGTTGGTAGTACGCTGCATCAGCTGTGGTTTCCTTTTCTTGTGAAATATAGCTTGTAATTGTCGTGAAATGTCTCTTGACCATTTCAGGGGCAGTGGGAAGTATGGAAATGGAAATGAAGTCCCATGCTTCTTGACAGAGTGTAGGGGAACCGAAGCACTAAATGATGTCGTTTCAAAGCCCAGTGGGAAATATGGTTTCCAGTAAAGTAATCTTCCCATAAGTATACTTGTCACCTCCGGATTTGGCTGACATCTTGTGGTAGTACGCTGCACCAGATGAATAAAAGCTGCTGCAGCAACCAGTTTCTGTTTGTCGTGAGATCACCACTGTTGTCTCTTATGAAGTCAGAACACATTGCCTCGTTTCTACAGAAGCCGCCGCTTGGAGCATCAAGCTGAGAGGGGTCTACAGTGCATTATCACAATTAGCTGCGAAAACTGACAACGATGAGAATGTATGAGAGGATAGGGTCGGGAGGGGTGAGTGGGGGTGGGGGGGGTGGGGTGAGGTTCCAAATCATCTGTCACTTGTGTGCAAAAATGTCCACGAACCGACCCTGAATATATACTGTTGCAACTTGTTGCGCATTTATATGCTGGTGGGTACGTAAAGAAATGGCCAAATTTTCAGATCCGTTACACAGTGCGTGGGTTGCTACAGATGTTTAGTATCATCAGGGGAATTTCGAAGATTGTATAATGACAACCGATAACAGCTCAGAACGGAGAGGTTTACTGTTGAAATTTGGGGAGCACACGTTCCAGAAAGAGTTGGGTAATATTTTACTTCCTCCCACGTTCGTCTCGCAAAATGAACGGACGAGAAAGTCAGATAAATTAGAGCCTATATGGAGGCTTTCAGACAAGTGATAAAATGAAAAACCAGTCCAAGTTGCAAATATTAATTTTTCATTCGATGAGTAGTTTCGGGCCGAGGCCCATTTTCAAATCAGACAGGTGTTGTTCCCACCCAACAGGGCGGGGTGAGAGCGAGGGAGGGAGGGAGGGGGGGAGGGAGAAGGAGCAATGATTGTGGCACATACTGTATAGGATACATGTAAATGTAGACGTACTTGGGGACAAAAAGTACGATAGTGCGATGAGTTCGAACCCTACTGTTATAAGAAACTTTCATAATCAGTCTTTGGACGGCAAGGATGGTGGTGGTGTGGTAGATGTGGTGGAGGAGGAGGGACAGTTCCAGATTACCACATTCAGCCGTGTTTGATACAGGCAACGACTCTCCCGTGGCATACCTTCTTCCTGTCACCACATGCATGGGATGTGCAGTGCTTTCAACACGAATCTACACTTGCAATAGTGGTGATGACATCTTCATCGAAATAACATACGACCTTTCAGCGGTTGTGATGCACACAGGTGCGCACGTCACAAGTAGTGAAATGCACCGTGTTTGCAAAAAGAATCTGTCTCGGGATTTGAACTTTGTTGTGGATGACGATACGAAAGGCGAGAAGAATGTGCCCGTATATGGACATTCTTTTCATTTAAACTGCTGAGCAATCCCTCACAATATTCTCGCTGCAAATTCTACAATACTCTACATCAGGGGTCTCCAAACTACGGTCCGTGGGCCGAAAAAATATTTGACGTGGTACCTATAGTGCCAACAATTGAGTTTCGAGGCCTATCGCGACCAATACGCCGCGACATTGTCGGAGCTCTATCTTTACAAAGCGGTAGATCATGGATAAACTGTCCACGATAAACAGACAGACCATTCTCCGTGCGATAGTGAAAAAAAAGAACGGTTAACAGACTAGTTTGGCGAAAACATATTAAGGAAAAAAATTTTTTGCATTTTATTCTACTCACGAGTCTGGTGCAAGTCTTTCAAATGGACGCCACTTCGGCGGCTAGCCTAAGTAATCAATCATTATGGAAGATGCTTCTTAAGCGACGTTTCACTTTCTTGTGATTACGTTGTAAAATACACATAGCAAGTAAATCGTATAAAATATTTTTATTTAAAGGCAATTTAAAGAAAATATAATACCTGGTGTACATAGTGATATTGGATATTTTAGTTGTAACTGATGTATAAAAATAACTGTAATTAATTTATATCTTGAAAACTCACAGTGTCAGAGTATTCACGTAAAGAAATTTAATCTCTTAGTGATAATTAGTGACTTTTATGTAGCTGTAACTTTCCTTTCATAATTACCTCCAGTTGTGGATCAAGTTAACTGGTACAGATAATCATCAGCGACTTCAAATGCTCATCACTTAATTTTTGATCTGTAAATACTTTTTGCATGTTTCATTTTGGAGAAAGTTTTTTCACACAAATAAGTAGTGCCAAAAGCGGAAAAAAGCCACGGGCAAATTCATGTAAATTTGGAAACTGTGTGGATGGAAGACACTTATAAAATTCCAGCAATGTTGACTTTGAATGTTTTTCTCCAAAAAAGTCCCTACATTGCAAATCAATAATTTCAAACTGAAGTTCAGTGGGTAACGCTTCTATATCGACGTCAAAGGGATTTTGAAATATCTTGATATCGTTTGAATTTGCTTAGATATCTGAAATCAATCAAATCTGAAACCAATCAAAATTATGTAATTAAATAAAAATCGTAATTCGTTTCAGTGCTAGCTATTCCCACAACCTTAGATTTTTGCGATTTCATCTTTCCTTTAGCCTTACATTACGGTGATCATGGAGTGCTAGGGTGCTCCAATCCCACTAGGTAGATCTTGGCCCTTATGACTTCGTGGAGGAGTCAATGTGGCCCGCGGACTAAAACGTTTGGAGACCCCTGCTCTACATTATCGTTATTTGCGAGTAACAAGGAGCGTTCAATAATGCAACACATCTTTCTTCTCGGCCAATTTCGGCTTAAAAATGCAGAATTTGTTGTGGAACGTCGTGGAATATTTCCACTTCAGCCTCTACTATTTCATGAAGTTCCGATAGGTGTCGGTACTATACGTAGCCTTCACAATGGCCTCTGAAATGGAAGTGCGTTCTAAGCAGAGAGCTGTCACTGAGACTATTTTGGCGGAAAACCAGAGCATCGCAGATATTCATAAGCGCTTGCAGACTGGCTGTACAGCCCTAGCAGTGAACAAAAGCACGGTGTGTCGTTGGGTGAAGCGTCAGTCATCATCACAATAAAATCGCGCAAACCTGTCCGATCTCCCGCGAGCCGGCCGGCCGCACACAGCTGTCACTCCTGCAATGTTGGAACGTGCCGACACTCTCATTCGAGGTGATCCACCTCGCTGCTCAGTTGGACGTCTCTGTTGGTAATGCTGACACACTCGTCCACCAGCTGGGTACTCAATGGCGTGCACCTGTTAGATTCTTCGCCGCCTAACGGAAGGTCAGAAAGAGCATCTGTTTGGCCCGGTTAAGGATAGACTCCGTGGGAAGCAGTACGTGGATGGTTGCAAGATTGTTGATGCAGCAAGATGGCTCCGACGTTGACCAATGGAGTGGTAGCATGCGAGCATACAGGCTCCTGCCAGTAAAGTGGCGAAAAGCCGTCGCTTTGAAAGGAGATATTGTTGAAAAATAGGGTTTTGTATCAAAAAGAGTGTGGTATAATATGGTGTATTGTAATCCTGAATAAAACTAATCTGCTTTCAGAAAAAATGTATTACAACACTTAACTGAAAGCCCCTCGTACTTAGGGGTATCATTTGCCTTCCCTTGTCCTCATATTTCTTCCATTGTCTTAAAAGTGCGCTTCCCTCCTATCTTCAGCCCATGTTGTAAAGGCTAATTTCAGATCGGCTTTGGTCTCGCCAATCCATTTCATCGTATCCGTTTTGACTGTCTGTCTGCGTTCACTCTTTTAATGTGTCCACAGAATCTTAAGCTGCATTTTAAAATGTCGCTATGTACATTGAAGTATTGTTTGAATCCCCTTGTGCCTCTGAGTCTGCATTGTTCGTTTACAGGTGACGAACCTAGAATTTTTCTTACAATTTTGCGATCCTTTTTCACAAAACTTTCAGTGTTTGTTTTCCAGTTCAAAAGTAGTGCACATGATCCACAGAGGCATTCTCATTTATTTCTGTATTTTAATGTCATAGATATGTGTGCCTGGAGATCTTGTTGTAGGTATTTCTGGTAAGTCGATATGCAGTTCCAATCTTTCGCCATATAAAGAAGGACGACACTATGATTACGTTTGGGGCGGGGGAGGGGAAGCACTAAGAAAAACTGGTAACTGTTTCAAGGCAGTAATATGATTACTGCTTGATAATTAGTAATTAAGTAACTAGTGCCATATTTTGTAATGTGAGACTTACGCAGGAAGTTCAGTTTTCTTTTCTATTCGACACTTTTATTAAGATAAAGCCGGCCGCTGTGACCGAGCGGTTCTAGACGCTTAAGTCTGGAACCGCGCTGCTGCTACGGTCGCAGGTTCGAATCTTGCCTCGGGCATGGATGTGTGTGATGTCCTTAGGTTAGTTAGTTCTAAGTCTAGGGGACTGATGACCTCAGATGTTAAGTCCCATAGTGCTTAGAGCCATTTGAACCATCAAGATCAAATACAAAAAAACAAGTGATTCAGTTAATAAAACTGAATAAAATTTTAGTATGAAATGTTGTACGGTGCGTAAAAACTATCGGTACTTTCGCAATTGATTAAAATTTGATGCTAGTTTTATATTGTGAAACAAAAGCTACAACTAAACAATAAATTAAAAACTGTGTGTAATTTTCGGAGATTATAGTGGGAAATGATAACTACTTAGTGCATCAATGTATCTAGCAGCTTTCACAAAAATTAGAATGATAATTTCGTCAGTTTTTAGAAGTGTCGAATCAAAACACCTTCAGTCGTCTAAATTTCCAGGCGTAATTTCATTTGAGCAATCAGTTTCAGCGCTATATTATGCCACCTTCAGGTCCCCTGACTGAGGTGTAGGAAGAATCCCACCTCCGGTACAGTCAAAATAGGGGCCAACATTCAGTGACTGGTATCCGTAGATTTCTTCTTAACTCGGCGATCCTTCGATCATCGCTGTGTGAAGAAGAAATCTGCGGATATCAGTCACTGAACCCTGGTCCCTATTTTGATTGAACCGGAGGTGAGATTCTTCCAACACGTCAGTCAGAGGCCCTGAAGATGGCGTAATGTAGCGCTGAAACTGGTAGCTCAAATGAAATAACGTCTGGAAATTTAGACGGCTGTAGGTGTTTTGATTCGAAATTTTATACATGAAGATGGACTTACAGAGTTTTTAAGAGAGTTGTCTTCGACTATGCTGTTCTTACAATGGACTACTTGACACATCATTTGGAAATTTGTGCTTCTCTCAACAGTGAAGTGCTTTCACCAATAAAGCTGTTAGATCAACTGCGCGTTGTCCTTCGGTGTACACGAGAGAGGACCGTGGTATCATTGTCCGCATGGAACAGGTTTATTTTACTCTTTTAAATTCATTAAAAACTGTTTTATGTCAACGGCAATGGCGGAAAGGTGGCAGCTCGAGCACCTCCTGGTCACCCCTCCCCCTCCCCTCTCACACCTTTTATTAGAGTCCCGTACCAGTATCGTTCCCTTCACCTCCCCATCCCCCTTGCTAGTCCTTCTGCAGGTTCTACGCGGGAAAATGGATTGTGCTCATCTGTACTAGGTCGACTTTCTCTAATTTTAGCGTAGTGTTCATTACATGAGATTTATGTTGTCTACGTCTACGCACATACTCCACAGTCCACAGTGTACTGCATGGCAGAGGGGTATTTCGTACCAGTAGGCTATCATTGGTTTCAGAGCATCTCTGTGATACTCCCACGTTGACAACAAATCAGTTAGGGATCGTGCATTTCGTTTATCCATCCTCTTTATATTTAGCTTTTAGTCTTAATGACTTGTTACGTTTATATGCAATGCAATTTCCGAAAGAAGAAAACCGTATGTCGAAAACCGATTTTCGCCAACATGTTTTTATGTCAATACCTGAATCGATTTTCCTAGCTTGGCCTGTGAATTGGTCAAATATCAGGTTTCCAGTCGTCTGTTGTTTTACACGATATGCCACTGGAAATAAACTGTGCCAATTTCGAACGATAGCTGTCTCTCTTCAGTTAAATATAGGTGATGGACAACTAATTGCTCAGTCTAATATAACTTCTTAACTGCAGAAGAAGTCATGCCGTCCACATTAACTGGCATTCTTGGCAAGTTTTAACCTAACAAAGCTAGCAACTTTTGAAAAACAAGACCATTTACACAGGAGTAAACATCAATTGCGGAAGAGGAAATGCGACAACTAGCAGCGGATTTCCTGAAACGATATTTGAATGTTTACATGACCAATCAGAAACGGTTTACAAAAACAGGATTTGGCTGCTGCGTGTGAATGTAGCGTGGTTCTCAGATCTACAGACAATATTCAAGAACTGAGGATTTTTCGGAAGACATTCTTTTTCGGTGAATCATACTTCTCGAAGTTTTTCCGATCTAACACCATCTGGAATCTGCCTTCCCACGGCCTGACTTGCGCGGTTGTTCGATCTCAAAGGGCTCCAAACAGATAGTTGTAGATATATGACGGTTGTGATTTATTGCAGTGACTCATCGTCGAATATGTTAGCAAGTGACAAGGATCTTTTGTTCATCTATTTACACGCAACAAGCATTACAATTATTTATGTACGTCAGATACTGTTATTTGCACAAGAGCTCATCTTTCTCACGTTTTTTCTAACTAAATTCCATCTGAACAGGCCCGGATGCGGATATGGAGGGGCATGTGGTCAGTACATCGCTCTCCCGGCCGTATGTCAGTTTACGAGACCGGAGCCGCTACTTCTCAGTCAAGTAGCTCCTCAATTTGCCTCACAAGGGCTGAGTGCACCCTGCTTGCCAACAGTGCTCGGCGGACCGGATGGTCACCCACCCAAGTGCTAGCCTCGGTGATCTGACGGGAACCGGTGTTACTCAAATGGGGAAATGCCACTAGGCGGTTTCAGACCAAAACGGTTAGCGGCCGTACAGGATTGAGTGTACGATGGTAAACCGTACACAAATCTGGAAGCACAAACCGAGAGGAATTCCTACGTTAAGCTAACAATCGTCAACAGAGTAGAAACAAAACTTGAATAGCAATTTGAGAGAAAAAAAACAAGAGCAAGGATGTCGTGTCACTGTATGCGAATAGTAATGTCATCGACCGGAAAGTTTCGGATACAGCAACAGATGTTGCCCGAGCTCGCCTCTTTAGCTGAGTAGTCAGAATGTGTGTCTACCATGCGGTGCAGCCGGCCGAAGTGGCCGCGCGGTTCTGGCGCTGCAGTCTGGAACCGCGAGACTGCTACGGTCGCAGGTTCGAATCCTGCCTCGGGCATGGACGTGTGTGATGTCCTTAGGTTAGTTAGGTTTAACTAGTTCTAA
Organism: Schistocerca nitens; assembly: GCF_023898315.1. Classification (NCBI taxonomy): domain Eukaryota; kingdom Metazoa; phylum Arthropoda; class Insecta; order Orthoptera; family Acrididae; genus Schistocerca; species Schistocerca nitens. The sequence continues at coordinate 300,625,540 of NC_064615.1, read as the reverse complement.
GTTCTAGGGGACTAATGACCTCAGCAGTTGAGTCCCATAGTGCTCAGAGCCATTTGAACCATTTGAACCATGCGGTGCACTCGCGTTCGATACCCCACCGGTTCGAAAATTTTTCCCTGATCGGCAGCTGGGTATTGTGGTGTCTTCATCATTATTTCATTACCATCGACAAGCATATCGCCCAATATGGACCGAAGTGGAAAGACTTGCAACTCGGCGGCCGAAATTCCTCAGGTAGAGACCACCCGCTCATCAATGCCATACCATAAATTCATTTTTTCAACTGGCCGAAGAATATGTGTTCCAAAAAAATGGCTCTGAGCACTATGGGACTTAACATCTGAGGTCACCAGTCCCCTACAACTTAGAACTACTTTAACCTAACTAACCTAAGGACATCACACACATCCATGCCCGAGGTAGGATTCGAAACTGCGACCGTAGCGGTCGCGCGGTTCCAGACTGTAACGCCTAGAACCGCTCGGCCACACCGGCCGGCTTGCGTTGTTCTCTTCCCTCGATACGCTAAAGCAGGGGTCTCCAAACGTTTTAGTCCGCGGGCCACATTGACTCCTCCACGAAGTCATAAGGGCCAAGATCTACCTAGTGGGATTAGAGCACCCTAGCACTCCAAGATCACCGTAATGTAAGGCTAAAGGAAAGATGAAATCGCAAAAATTTAAGGTTGTGGAAATAGCTAGCACTGAAACGAACTACGATTTTTATTTAATTACATAATTTTGATTGGTTTCAGATTTGATTGATTTCAGATATCGAAGCAAATTCAAATGATATCAAGATATTTCAAAATCCCTTTGACGTCGATATAGAAGCGTTACCCACTGAACTTCAGTTTGAAATTATTGATTTGCAATGTAGGGACTTTTTTGGAGAAAAACATTCAAAGTCAACATTGCTGGAATTTTATAAGTGTCTTCCATCCACACAGTTTCCAAATTTACATAAATTTGCCAGTGGCTTTTTTCCGCTTTTGGCACTACTTATTTGTGTGAAAAAACTTTCTCCAAAATGAAACATGCAAAAAGTATTTACAGATCAAAAATTAAGTGATGAGCATTTGAAGTCGCTGATGATTATCTGTACCAGTTAACTTGATCCACAACTGGAGGTAATTATGAAAGGAAAGTTACAGCTACATAAAAGTCACTAATTATCACTAAGATGTTAAATTTCTTTACGTGAATACTCTAACACTGTGAGTTTTCAAGATATAAATTAATTACAGTTATTTTTATACATCAGTTACAACTAAAATATCCAATATCACTATGTACACCAGGTATTATATTTTCTTTAAATTGCCTTTAAATAAAAATATTTTATACGATTTACTTGCTATGTGTATTTTACAACATAATCACAAGAAAGTGAAATGTCGCTTAAGAAGCATCTTCCATAATGATTGATTACTAAGGCTAGCCGCCGAAGTGGCGTCCATTTGAAAGACTTGCACCAGACTCGTGAGTAGAATAAAATGCAAAAAAAATTTTTACTTAATATGTTTTCGCCAAACTAGTCTGTTAACCGTTCTTTTTTTTCACTATCGCACGGAGAATGGTCTGTCTGTTTATCGTGGATAGCCACAAGTTTATTCATGACCTTCCGCTTTGTAAAGATAGAGCTCCGACAATGTCGTGGCGTATTGGTCGCGATAGGCCTCGAAACTCAATTGTTGGCAGTATAGATACCACGTAAAATATTTGGCGGGCCGGATACCGGGGGTGTCCGGCCAGCTAACACGGGCCTGTTTGCCGGCCCTCGTGGGCCGTTTTCGGCCCACGGGCCGTAGTTTGGAGACCCCTGCGCTAGAGGATCTTGTCAACTCACGCGACGTCTACGCCGCTCGCGGTTGGGCCCTAAAACCATACAACTTTGGACAACCAATGCCGTTGCGTTCATCTCGACATAGATGTCCGAACCCGGCGACGATACTAAAGGAATAGTTCCTCTGAGCGGATTTAACCGTTTCCTTCCCCAGGCCGAGCTTGTGCTCCATCCCCTAATGACCTCGTCATCGACGGGACGTTAAATTCTAATCTTTCTTCCTTCCTTCCTTCCCTCTGCGACCGCCTTCGTGCTATTTGAAGGGAGAAGGCAGTGCACCACAAATGAGTATCGTGCTTCCTCCTCTCACAACACGTTCTCAGGGTCATTAGTAGCTCAAACATGACGCTCCACACGCATTCATGACAGTCATGTACAGTAGGTTGCCCTTAAACCGAAGATTGTTTTAGCGCCTCATTGCGTTTCCTGTATTGAGAGTGGTTCGTCTTCAAAAATGGTTCAAATGGCTCTGAGCACTATGGGACTCAACTGCTGTGGTCATCAGTCCCCTAGAACTTAGAACTACTTAAACCTAACTAACCTAAGGACATCACACACACTCATGCCCGAAGCAGGATTCGAACCTGCGACCGTAGCAGCAGCGCGGCTCCGGACTGGAGCGCCTAGAACCGCACGGGTTCGTCTTCCTTCAGCCTAGAACATACTTATTAAATGAATTGCAAGGGACCCAGTGCCGGATTAAGCAGGTGCGGTGTCCACAGCAAATGCTAAGAAGAGGCACTTGGTTTGCTTTAAGCATCAGAGCTTAGGATATAAGATGAAACAACACTTTACTTGGGTCTCATCGTCTTGGATGGTTATCGTCATATAAACATTTAAAACATAAATTCTTTTCACACGATGAGAAAATATAAACGTTACCTTATTGCACTCACCTTTGTTAAATACAAATTCACTTCATTAAATTTGGACAAAATAATAACCTTAATACAATGATTGAAATGAGGTATTCAAGGACCAGAAAGTAAATTTAAAAAAAGAATTATATTTAAAACCAAATGAAGGAATTAAAATAAAGACCACAATCATTCTGATAAGGATTTTTTTAAAAAAATCCGCTCTGTAAGTACTGAACACGCGACCTTTAGCCATAATAAGCCTGGAGCCTAGGCCTACTGACTAAACAAAAAAGTTTCATGGACCCCAACCACACACTTCAGAAGATTGACCAAATCACAGAAGCTGCGAAATGATATTGGGAGCACTCATGAGGCTGACAATTTATTGGATTTGTGAAAAATATTTGCCAATTTTAAACTGTAGGTCCCGTCGGTGCTGGATTAGCCAAGTAAGCAGAGTTAGCAACTGCTAGGGGCCTCCCGCATTTTTAATAGTTTAGTCATGTCATTTTCAATAGTTTAGTCATTAGTATCTCACGAGAAATTATTTTCGTCACATTTTTACAAACGAGGGTCCATCAGGATGGGCGGCTGCACGATGTCAAACCTGACACCGCATCTTACACCAGTGTAAGAGTGGTTTCAAAATGTCAGTCCCACCGCTTCTGTCTCAGTGGTAAATAAATCTACTGTATTCGGATGTGAATGATCTGTAACGATAACATTTTACTATCAGATCAAACACCGATAACTGATAACTACATTGTTACATACGTTACACATAGAGCCCACTTGTTTCTTTTTTTAAATTGGTAGACTCTATAAACAAAAAATTAAGTTTACCTTATTCTTCAGTGCTTCTTGTTTTACTGTCGGTAACATTTCACCCTCTTAGTATCATCTATTGTTGTTAAAGAGTGCCGCGCGGGATTAGCCGAGCGGTCTGGGGCGCTGCAATCATGGACTGTGCGGCTGGTCCCGGCGGAGGTTCGAGTCCTCCCTCGGGCATGGGTGAGTGTGTGTTTGTCCTTAGGATAGTTTAGGTTAAGTAGTGTGTAAGCTTAGGGACTGATGACCTTAGCAGTTAAGTGCCATAAGATTTCACACACATTTTTGTTAAAGAGTTGTACTGCATCCTGGGCCTACCTTAGGCACATGCAAACGGTCCAACAGCAAAGGCTGAGCCAAAATTCCAAGAAAAGAGAATTGGCAAGAAGACGAATCAATTTCATTATGAAAGTGGCGATATGGTTAACAGGGCATAACTTCCAGAGGAGAAATACAAAACTGATTTTTTTTTCTACCCTGTCATTGACACATTATTGTAAGACACATCAAATGAATTGGCAGTTGCGAATAGGGACTACCATCAGCTGTAGAATGGAATGACGACAATGAAAATTTGTGCCGGATCGGCGAACCCGGATTTCCCGCTTATCGCGAGCCGGTACCGGGCAAGCGACTTTCAAGTATAACGTCTGACCTGTAGACCCTAAGGGAGTACACATAATGGATGTACAAGTACAGGTCACAGACGCACGATTGACGACATACGGAAGTTTGGAGCTGGCCGTGAGTTGTGCACGGACAGCCAAATGGCAAGACGACCGCTCGCGATAAGTGGGAAATCCGGGTTCGAGTCCCGCTCTGGCACAAATTTTCACTGTCGTCATTCCGTTGTACAGCTGATGGTAATCCCTATTCGCAATGCATGCATGTCCGAAAGAACTTTGCATCATAATGAGAATAACACAGGCGCTGCATTATCATTATTATAAAGTTTGAAAGAAAGGCCTGGGCAACTGGATAAGTATTCCGAAATATTCGTTTTTTTTTTTCTCCAGGAAGTTTAAGACACTTACAGGAAGAAGAACTGAAAGTGTTACGTAAAAAAAAAACTTGAGAAAGAGCTAAGTGTAAGCATAAATTATAAATATTCGAAAGGCATTGTTGCACGGGAACTTTTGACACAAACGAATGTGTTCAGGAAATGGTGCCCAAGGGTATGAAAACTCCAGTGCTAATATTAATACTTAAATGAAATTGGATTCCCATTTCCCAACGCTTATAAAGGCAACAAAATTTTGTGAACCATGCCAGTGAGCGTTGCTTCCGCTGAAAGGAGCTTTTCACGTTTCAAAATGATCAAGAATTATTTCACGAGAAGCACCTCACAAAAACGCCTGTTTTATCTTGCCATGTTGACAGTGGTTTCAAAACTGAATTTTGATGATATCGTCGATGGAAATTTTTTTTGGAAATTTGTGGTAAGTTCCTGTGGGACCAAGCTACTGAGGTCATCGGTCCCTAAGCGTACACACTGCTTAATCTAAATTAAACTAACTTACGCTAAGAACAATACACACGCCCATGCCCGAGGGAGGACTCGAACCTCCGTCGACGGGGGTGGGGTGGGGGGGAGGGTTAGTCGCGCGAACCGTGGCAAGGCGTCCTGGACAACACGGTTCCCACGCGTGGCTATCGTTGATGAATTTGCTCGCCAAAAAGGGAGGAAAAAATGTTTTGTGTAAAGTTTGAAAAGCAGAAAACCGTTACCGTCCATAACTTACAAAACATTTAATTATATGTAAATATAGAGCAAAGTGAAGTGATGAATATATCTGACAGTGTATCCTGCACAATATCTGTGAACCTTATTTGAATTTGAATTTCATTAAGTTCGCAGGATTGCCATAGTCAAGTTAGTTTTTATTATTAACATTTTATTAATTACGTACCTGGTAAGGTTCCTTCTCCCATGAATTATTTTCTTATCATAACAGTAGGTCTGTTTTAGTAATCGTCTTTCGGTATACTTGCAGTATTAAGTTAACGACGAAACTCACAATTCTTTTATAAGTGGTAAAGGTGTATCATCTATGTCGGAGGAGAGAAAGGGAAAGGGGGGGAGTAGTAAATGATAGATGTGGAAGACCATCATGGAGAAGTTTTGCACAGGGCCTCGCGTCACTTAACGTCAGCTCTGATTGTATCCTATTAGTCCATAGCGACCGGCAAAGAAACAACGACACATAAGAAACACAGGAACCCTGGAACTGCTACACACCAGTCTACCAACACGAAAGTATACTTTAGTCTAGACAGCTTGTATCAAAAATACTGTGAGAAAAGTAAATACACCGGAGAAGCATTTAGGGCTGAAAAGAAGACTTACAATAATGAATACGGTATCGATTAATTACTTTCTTATTGGTAATCAACAGAACCATATTCTAATTGATCGGGGAATTCCCCTGTAAATTTTGCGGTGTTGTGAACTTACGACAGGTACGCTCACTTTTAGAAATGAGTTAAAATCGTTACGACTCATTGTAGATTTGGACACCACCGTCTTTCCATTGGACTGTAGGTAGAATAACATTCATAACAAACAAGATAGATCTTTACCCTCCCAGGCGGGAAGGGAGGAGCCCGTAATGCGGGGCGCCCCTAGTATTTGCTAACTTTGCTTACTTGGCTAATCCAGCACCGACGGGACCTACAGTATAAAATTGGCAAATATTTTTCAAAAATCCAAAAAATTGTCAGTCTCATGAGTGCTCCCAATCTCATTTCGCAACTTCTATGATCTGGTCAATCTTCTGAGATGTGTGGTCGTGCTCCAAGAAACTCTTTTCCCTGAAGTTCAGTCCAGAGGTGCATTGGATATCTTCAGAGGCACTGCTGGCTCCGCAAGAATTGTGGTTAAGCTGATTCCTCTGCGTCTTGCGTAACAGGCAATACCTCTGAAACTGTACAATACAGCTCTGGACTAAACTTCAGGAGTAAAAAAGTTTCATGGACCACGACCATACATCTCAGAAGACTGACCAGCAGCTAAGACAACAGACCGCGAAAGCCTTTATTATGTGACTCCTATCGTCGTATTGTTCAAGGAGAAAGTAACTGATTATAGCGAACGTTATCACGTGGAAATTTCCCCAGAAATCAGTCTGATCACGATAAGATTGCATCGTCTTCTTGTATGCTTGGTGTCAGCGCTTTTCAAAGAGAGGCTCAGTACGAGTGAATTTGTAATGAAGCGGCAGAGGGTACTACAGGCCATTCTTTTTTCCTTCGTATCATTAATCTGCAACTGGAATAACTCTTCTAAACCTGTCGTAATTTATTTTGTATACACGAGATTCTCAATTAATTTGCTCCCCTGAAATATGTAAGGGCTGACTATAATCGAATGTTATTGTATGCCAAGAGACGGGTTTTTATTGGCTGTGTAGATAATGTTATAAGGATTGCTTATAGTGCAGTCTACAAAACACACTCAGAGAATGCCTCGCAATAAGTAATTATTTTACTGATTACAACAGCAAATTATTACTTGGCAACCGATAAATAGATAACTAACTCAAAAACAACTCGAAAGAACAAACGAGCATTACCCCTGCCAGTCGACCAAAGAATAATTACGTCTCTTCACTTGCTGTCCGTAACTGGCGTCTCCTCACAATATACTTAACTTTGTACCTGCAGTGAATCCGATATCGCTGTAACTTTTCCACAACTGAAAACTCGAAACATCCCAACATCTTATCTTGTAACTGATGTCCTAAATTAATGGATAAAAATGTTAACTGTCCAAACCTCCCGTCCCCGAGCGCTAATGTTCGCGAACAATATACATTAAGGTGACAAAAGTCGTGGGATACCTATTAATATCGTGTCGGACCTCCTTTTGCCCGGCGTAGTTCTGTAACCTCTAGCATAGACTCAACAAGTCGTTGAAAGTCCCTTGCAGCCAAGCTGCCTCTGCAGCCGTCCATAATTGCGGAAGTGTTGCCAGTGCAGGATTCTGTGCACAAACTGACGTTTCGGTTATGTCCCATAAATGTTCGATGGGACCCATGTCGGGCGATTTGGATGGCCAAACCATTCACTTGAATTGTCCAGAATGTTCTTCAAACCAATCGCGAACAACTGTGGCCCGGTCACATGGCTCATTGTCATCAATAAAAATTCTATCATTGTTTGGGAACATGAATGACGCAAATGGTCTCCAAGTGGCCGAATGTAGCCATTTACAGTCATTCTCAGCCAAGTTGGATTAGAGGACTCAGTCCATTCCATGTGAACTCTGCCCACACTATTGTGGAGCCCCCACCAGTTTGCGCAGTGCCTTGTTGACAAATTTGGTAATGGCTTCGTGCGTCTGCGCCACATTCGAACCCTACCATCAGCTCTTACCAACTGAAATCGGGACTCATCTGACCAGGCCACGGTTTTCCAGTCGTCTGGGGACCAACCAATATGGCCACGAGCCCAGGAGAGTCGCTGTAGGGGATGTCGTGCTGTTAGCAAAGGCACTCGCGTCGGCCGTCTGCTGCCACAGCCCATTAAAGCCGAATTTCGCCGCACTGTCCTAACGGATAAGTTCGTCGTATGTCCCAAACGATTTCTGCGGTTATCTCACGCAGTGTGGCTTGCCTGTTAGCACTGACAACTCTGTGCAAAACGCCGCTGTTCCCGGTCGTTAAGTGAACGCCGTCAGCCACTGCATTGTCTTTGATGAGAGGTAACGCCTGAAAATTGGTATTGTCGGCACGCTCTCGGAATATTGAATTCCCAAACGATTTCCGAAATGGAATGCCCCATGCTTCCAGCCCCAACTACCATTCCGCACTCTAAGTCTTTTAATTCACGTTGCACGGTCGTTATCGCGTCGGAAGCCTTTTCACATAAACCGCGTGAGTACAAATAAGAGCTCCGCCAATGTACTGTCCTTCTATACCTTCTGCGAGTGATACTACCGCCATATGTATACGTGCATATCGGTTCCCATGTCTTTTGACGCCTCAGTGTAGATTTTACTGTTCTGGCTGGCCATCAAAAAGGGGCCTACTACAAATATCCGCGATTATGCGCAACGGATAATTATTTAAAGTGTTATTGGAATCCCAAATTTGTATTTGACTGCCTAAGCTCACGTAACTTCTGCTATAGCGAAAGTTCCGCTGCTTCAATGTGTGAAATCTTATGGGACTTAACTGCTAAGGTCATCAGTCCCTAAGCTTACACACTACTTAACCTAAATTATCCTAAGGACTAACACACACACCCATGCCCGAGGGAGGACTCGAACCTCCGCCGGGACCAGCTGTCCGCTGCTTCAGGTGAATATCAATTTCAAATAATAAGCATCACAATCAAAGAATAATTATTCTTCCCTACAACGTTAAAATGCATTACTTGACCAGGAATTAGCACTGTATTAAATTCAGTTTTAGTTCATCACACTAACACACATATCATTCAGTAAAGTAAAAGTCCCTTCATTGAGATAAAGTTACAGAATATATTCTGAAACCATATTTACAGTCAATGTGCCTCGCAAAAATTTGTAGCAACGGACGTGTGTAAATGACAAGTAGATGACGCAGCAGATGATGATCGGTAGTTGCAGCATGGAACTACTATTATGGCCGGGACTTGGTCCTTGTTATTCTTTGATTTACCTTTGTGGATTTTTGTGCTTAGTTACGTTAATGAAATACGAAAGATCCCTTATCTCTTTCTTTCGTTCACTACTATTATTCACGCCCTATTGGTGACCACAACGAAGCAACATAAGAAGAAATAGAAGATAAACAAAAAGATTATAGGGAGCTACAAGACCTGCGAGTAAGTAACCACACGGCTCTGCGGCTGCGATGCATACTAGAATCTTAAAGTAATAACAGAATTTGGTGTGATACATTAAGAGGTCAAGACTGACCATTTATTCCGACGGAGTTTAGATTGCGTATTTTCCGAGTTTGCATCCACTGGTCCACCCAGGTGTGATACATCAAGAGGTCAACACCAACCATTTATTCCGACGGAGATTAGACTGCGCATTTTTCATTATTTGCGTGGATTGGAATGCCCAGGTATTAGAGCAACTGCGAAGCTAGTGGCGAACAAAATCGTATGGCGAGGTGTACAAAAAGACAGGGGAGTTGGGCACGAGCATGCTTATAATACCAATGTAACAAAATCAGCCGACACGTTCTTCCACTAATTACACAGTTTCTAGGCCCGACTAGAAGATTCGTGCACATTCATGTGGATTTAGTAAGCCCAGTACCCTCATCTAAAGGACAACGGTACGTAGTGACAATCGTGGATCGTTTCACAAGATGGCCGGAAGCAACACCGGTAGCACACAACTCGGCGGAAACTGTGCCGAAAGTATTCGCAGGCGAGTCGTTCGCACGTTTTGGAATTCCACACTCGATCAAGACAGACAGAGGTCGTCAATTTCAAATCACAGAGAGGTAATGAATATCTGCAGCTGCAACCATCTATGAACAACCAGTTGTCCATTCAGCAAGCAACGGGATGATGGGAAGGTTTGTCCCAACGTCAAAGACAACGCTAATGTGTTACGAGACAACATAAACCGAGGCGTTACCTCTCGTATTATTAGGCGTACGCACAGCAGTAAGATGCACTAAGTTCATCGTCGGAATTGGTGCATGGAGAATGGTTGCGAGTTCCCGGAGAACTAATAACGCCGAAGATTCCCTCAGCTGCGCAGAAGCCGAGAATAGAATTTTTTTGGCAGCTCAGCAAACACATAAATGGAAATGCTGTGTGGCTAGGGCCTCCCGTCGGGCAGACAGTTCGCCTGGAGCAACTCTTTAGAGTTGACGCCACTTCGGCGACTTGCGTATCGATGGGGATGAAAATGATGATGATAAGGACAACACAACACCCAGTCCCTGAGCGGTGAAAATCTCCGACCCAGCCGGGAATCGAACACGAGCCGTTAGGTATGACATTCCGTCGCGCTCACCACTCGCTACCATGGGAGGACAGCAAATACATGAGACAGTTTTAAGCAGCGCCGCCCTTCAGACAAAGGGATAGAAGGGTTTTCCTGCATAAGGACTTATAAACATGCTCCTTCGTCTGGATGCATGATAACATAGAGTGAATGCCCCTAAAATCGCCTTATATGGGTCCTTATAAAGTGTTGACAAAAGGAAACCGTGCTTTTAAATTAGAAATAAATGGGAAGAAGGAAACATCAACAACTGAGTGATTGAAACCATGTTATCAGTATCCATGTTATCAGTACGTTGACATACCTGAGGCACCATGCTTTGAAAAAGAAAGGAAGGGTGGCGGGCGCGGAGGGGGGGGGGTGGAGGGGGCTGGTGTTGATTTTTGTATTTAATACGTTAATAATGCACGAAAAGGTTTCTTACCTGTTCATTTCTTTCGCTACTATTATTCACACTAAAATGTAACTTTCATGTTTCTCAAACAGTGTCAAGTTCTATATCTATTAATCTGAACTGGCACAATAGAAGATTAACACCAGTTTGAAAAGAATGTGAGCGAACGCTGTACGCATTATGTTATAATTCATTAAGGCACAAAGAAATTACAGACACTGGCAGTGTGTGGACTTTGATTTAAACCAATGGGGGAAGTTGAAAACTAGTGCTGGACTAGGATTCTAACCCCGGCCTCCTGCTTACTAGGCAGATGCACTGACCACTGAGCCGTCAGGACGCAGTTGTCATCACAACTGCACGGGCTACCCCAGCACACCTCCCATCAGACGCAAATTCTCGTCTAATTCACACACTACTAATGTAGTCCCTTTGTCCATTATCCTCATTATTCGCGGCATTTCACCGAGCCCCATAAGAGTTCGAGCCTAGTGTGCATCTCCACTGAACAAGTCATTGGCTGTCCTCATCTTAATTATATACGTACACTATGTGATCAAAAGTATCCGGACACCCCCATAAACATACGTTTTTCATATTAGGTGCATTGTGCTGCCACCTACTGAGAGGTACTCCATATCAACGATCACAGTAGTCATTAGACATCGTGAGAGAGCAGAATGGGGCGCTCTGTGGAACTCACAGACTTCAAACGTGATCAGGTGATGGGATGTCACTTGTGTCATATGTCTGTACGCAGGATTTCCACACTTCTAAACATCCCTAGGTCCATTGTTTCTGATGTGATAGGGATGTGGAAACGTGAAGGGACACGTACAACACAAATGTGTACAGGCCGACCTCGTCTGTTGACTGACAGAGACCACTGACAGTTGAAGAGGGTCGTAATATGTCATATGCAGACATCTATGCAGACCATCACACAGGAACTCCAAACTGTGTCAGGAACCACTGCAAGTACTATGACAATCAGGCGGGAGGTGAGAAAACTTGGATTTCATGGTCGAGCAGCTGTTCATAAGCCACACATCACGCTGGTAAATGCCAAACGACGCCTCGCTTGGTGTAAGGAGAGCAAACATTGGACGATTGAACACTGGAAAACCGCTGTGTGGAGTGAAGCATCACGGTACACAATGTGGCGATCCGATGGCAGGGTGTGGGTATGGCGAATGCCTGGTGAACGTCATCTGCCAGTGTTTGTAGTGCCAACAGTAAAATTCGGAGGCGGTGGTGTTATGATGTGGTCGTGTTTTTCATGGATGCGTCTTGCACCCTTTGATGCTTTGCGTGGCACCGTCACAGCACAGGCCTACATTGATGTTTTTAAGCACCTTTTTACTTCCCACTGTTCAAGAGCAATTTGAGGATGGCGATTGCACCTTTCAACACGATCGAGAACCTGTTCATCATACCGAGCGAGGTGGCGCAGTGGTTAGCACACTGGACTCGCATTCGGGAGGACGACGGTTCAATCCCGTCTCCGGCCATCCTGATTTAGGTTTTCCGTGATTTCCCTAAATCGTTTCAGGCAAATGCCGGGATGGTTCCTTTGAAAGGGCACAGCCGATTTCCTTCCCCATCCCTCCCTAACCTGAGCTTGCGCTCCGTCTCTAATGACCTCGTTGTCGACGGGACGTTAAACACCACTAACCTAACCTAACCTGTTCATCATCATTTCATCCTCATCAATGGCGTGCAAGTCGCCCAAAGTGGCGTCGACTGAAATAAGACTTGCACTTGGAAGGCGAACATCCCCGAATGGGGCCTCCCGGCGAATGATGCCATACGCTCATTTCCATTTTTACCTGTTTATAATGCTCGGCCTGTGGTGGAGAGGTTACACGACAGTAAAATCTCTGTAATGGACTGGCCTGCACAGAGTCCTCACCTGAATCCTATAGAACACCTTTGGGATGTTTTGGAGCACCAACTTCATGCCTGGCCTCACCAGCGAGACATCAGTACCTCTCCTGAATGCAGTACTCCATGAATAATGGACTGCCATTCCCCAAGAAACCTTCCAGCACCAGACTGAACGTATGCCTGCGAGAGTGGAAGCTATTATCAAGGCTAAGGTTGGGTCAACACCATATTGAATTACAGCATTACCGATGGAGGGCACCACGAACTTGTAAGTTATTTGCAGTCAGGTATCCACAGACTTTTGATCACAAAGTGCATATATATTTTTGTCTGTTCGTTCTCATCCCAGTCCATCACAAATATTCCCACGATTTAAACAAATGGCCATTCGCAACCAATGTCTGTAATTCCTTTGTGTCTTAATTGATAATGGCTTCTGGATCAAAACGGTGTCTGTTCTTTCAGACATGTCCGAAAGAACAGACATCCCACAAATAAAATTCAAGTCTACATTGTTATCGCCGACAGCTTCTACAAGCACGTCGTCACCCAAGTGATTGTTTCATTGCCTTCACACCACTCATGCTCCTCTGACTGGGTACTGCATCCCCTGGCCAGTTTAAACAGTGTGTGACGGCCTGTACTTCAACACGAAACGATTTAACAGTTAATAATATTGTAATTCTTCAGGCTTTCCTGGCAACCTGTTGACATTTTGAGAAAAACAGGACTTCTGCCGGATCGTTCTCGCACGATATTTCGACGGCGTAACTTGGTCTTCTTCAGGTACTACCCGAGAATGGTGCTTGGTTTTTTTTTTTTTTTTTGGCACTTTTCATTCCCTCCTCTGAAGGAGGAAGGCGGGCTGTTTGAGGGCATGCTGGCGTCCCTTTTCAGCCGTGGGGTTTTTACATAGTTATTTTTATTTGATACAATTTATTTTTCCTGCAAGTGCATTGTTATAATTGGTTAACAATTTCGTTACTGCAGGTTTTTAGGTCCTTGGGCGGATTGAGTCCAGTATTTATGCCTGTAAAGTACTGGGCGCTTCCTAGTCGGTCCGCGCCGCATCGGGTGTTTCGTCTACGGTCCGCGCCCGCCAGACACGGCTCCCGTGGTCCTCTCTGGGCGCTGGTGTTCCCACTGCCGTCCGCGCCCGGCGCGGCCCTTCTCTGGGGTCGCGGTCGTCATCTGTAGTGTCTGGTGCTCCGTACCCTGGCAGTTTCCTTGGTCTCCATGACCCTAGAGGACGTCGAAGTAGGGCGCAGACGTCGGTCGGAACACCAACGATCAGAGGGAACCATTGGAGCCGCGCCTTGCGGGAGCGGACCAGAGACGGAACACTCGATATGGCAGGGACTGATTACGGGGCGCCAGCAAGAGACAGAAGTGGAAACCGAGGAAACAGCCAGGATACAGAGCACCAGGCACTACAGATGACAACTGCGACCCCAGAGAGCAGCCCAACCGGGCGCAGACAGCAGTGGGAACACCCGGTTGTGACTTCTTAAGGCTTCTTGCCTTGTTTCTTCGTAGGTTAAGCACTACCTAAGTGTTTTCTTTCTTCTCTTTCCTGAATTTCCTTCTTGGTGTCACTAGTGTGGTCTTCTTCTTCTTTTGCTGCTGGTGAATAGTCGCTATTTGCGCAGCAGGTCCAGCCAGTGTGTAGTTGGTCGCCAGTGGACTTGGTTCCCAAGTCCACTGACGAGTTGGTTGTCGGCTTCCCTCATTGCCGCATAGAAACTTGCCGCTAATTGCCGGAAGCACTGTTTAAGCGGCGGTATTCCGGCGAGTTCGAGCAATTCCGTCGTGGGGAACTCACGTGGTAGGTGCAATGCAAGCATGAGGGCTTTGTTCTGCATGGTCTGGAGCAGCTCCCACTTGCAGCTCGATTTCCATCACTCAGCAAATTTCTTTACGGCATCGACCTAGCATTGTTACGCTATCCAGTCGTATTAGTATAACCACCTGTCAAAAGCCTGAGTGCGGACCGCTGCAAGATGTGCAGGAAGAGAGTCAGTGAGGTTCTGGAAGATACTGACAGAGATGTGGACCCGTGCCAGCTCCAGTACCGTGGCCAGCTGCGCTAGTATCTCGGTTGAGGACCCATGTTGCAAACAGACCTATTGAGATGGTCTCATGGATTATCAGTTGGGTTTAAACCTGGGAAGTTTGGTGGCCAGGGAAATATGGTAAAGTCATCCTGGCGCTCTTCAAACCACACCTGTACACTGCGATCTGTATGACATGTTGCATTGTCCTGCTGGTAGATGCCATCGTGCCAGAATAAACTGCATGCATTGATTGAAGTTGTTCCCAAGGATGTATACGTATTTGTGTTGATCCATTGTCACTTGCAGAACGACGATATCACCCAGGGAATGCACTACAGCCTGAACCTTTTCGACGATTGTTGCAGGATGTTTGCTTTGAGATGTTTCACGCTGTATGTGCCAACAGGCATCAGTCTGATGGAGCATAAAACGTGATTCATCTGAAAAGGTCGCCTGTTGCCACTCAGTGGACGTCCAAGTGCGGTATTGGCGTGCAAATTCCAGCCTTCGTCATCCGATAACACTAGTCAACATGGGGGGTACATGAATCAGGCGTCTGCTGCAGAGGCCCATTCACAACAGGGACGTTCGCTGAATGGTCCTTGAGGAGACACTGTTGGCAGCCCTAGGCTCATTTGGGCGGTCAGTTGCTTAACGATAGCATATCTATTCGCCTGTACACATCTATGTAGCCACCATTCACCTCCTCCCCTCCCCCCCCCCCCCTCCCCGTCATCTACAGTGTGTGGTGCAGCACAGCTGTGTGTTGGTGCCATTTTCAGTTAGCGCCATTTTGTGATTCATAGGGTAGTTTAACCACAGCCGCATTCGAACAGTTTATAAACTTAGCCATTTCGGAAATGCTTTCAACCTTAGTCCAAAAGCCAATGATAATGTCCGTTTGGACACCACATACACTACGTAATCAAAAGTATCTGGACATACCCAAAAACATACGTTTTTCATATTAGGTGCATTGTGCTGCCACCTACTGCCAGGTACTCCATATCAGCGACCTCACTAGTCATTAAACATCGTGAGAGAACAGAATGGGGTGCTCCGTGGAACTCGCAGACTTCGAACTTGATCAGGTGATTGGGTGTCACTTGTGTGTGTCATACGTCTGTACGTGAGATTTCTGCCGTGACTGCCGACAGTTGAAGAGGGTCGTAATGTGTAATAGGCAGACATTTATCCAGACCATCACATGGCAATTCCAAACTGCATCAGGTTCCACAGCAAGTACTATGACAGTTAGTGAGAAAACTTGAATTTCGTGGTCGGGCAGCTGCTCATAAGCCACACATCATGTCAGTAAATTCCAAACAATGCCTTGCTTGGTGTAAGGAGCATAAATATTGGACGATTGAACAGTGGAAAAACATTGTGTGGAGTGTAGAATCATGGTACACAACGTGGCGATCCGATGGCAGGGTGTGGGTATGGCGAATGCCCAGTGAGCGTCATTTGCCAGTGTTTGTAGTGCCAACAGTAAAATTCAGAAGCGGTGGTGTTGTGGTGTGGGCGTGTTTTTCATGTACTGGGCTTGCACCCCTTGTTGTTTTGCGTGACACTGTCACAGTACAGGCCTACATTGATGTTTTTATGCACCTTCTTACTTCCCACTGTTGAAGAGCAATTTCGGTTGGCGATTGCACCTTTCAACATGATCGAGCACCTGTTAATAATGCACGGCCTGTGGCGGATTGATTACACGACAATAACATCCCTGTAATGGACTGGCCTGAATATTATAGAACACCATTGGGATGTTTTGGAACGCCAACTTCATGTCAGGCCTCACCGACCGACATTGATAGCGCTTCTCAGTGCAGTACTCCATGAAGAATGGGCTGCCATTCCCCAAGAAACCTTACAACACCTGATAAACGTATGCCTGCGGGAGTGGAAGCTCGGCGGACACCGTATTGAATTCCAGCCTTATTGATGGAGGGGTCCACGAAATTTAAGTCATTTCAGCCAGGTGTCCGGGTACTTTTGACCACATAGTGTAAATCACTCTGTTTTCGCATTATGACAACGAGTGCACTGTTTTTCTGCGTCCCCCAGACACGTTTTATATACCCTCTACTGCTAGCGCTGCCACCTGCCATCTGCGAGTGGTTATTGCGCGTTGACGACGAACATGCGCCATGATCATGTTAATGTGACTGGCCCATGTATTTTAATTGGGGAAATAAGTAACTGCATGTACGGTCAACATAGTTGGACCATTACAGGCTCATAAAACATTTTACCCCACGTGTAGCTACGTGTTATTTACTCTTATACGTTGTTGTCAACAATATGACTCAATCGCTGTTGCCAGCATTTCTCTCGTTTTTTGTACCTTTCTTGAATTCTTGAGAATTTTCAAAAGAAGATAAGTGTTTACCGTCCTGTCGACAACGACATTGTTAGAAACAGAGTAAGCTTGGATTGGACAAGGATACCAACCATGTCTATTTGAAAGAAGCCATCCTGGCATTTACCCTGTGTGATTTTGCATGACCACAGAAATCCCAAATACGGGAATTTGAGTCGTCATCTTCCTGAAATATGATTATATTTATAGATGTTTCTGGGTCTGCATGGTGCGAAATTTAGTACACAGAGCTGCCAACTATGGTGGCAGCAATAGGTCACACCTGGTTGGGCATCATGCCAAACTGATGACAGATACTGGCACATCATTCCTTCTTGCTTCAACCCTGTGCCAGAGATCGTCAGGTGGAGAAAGTGGTGAATGGTGGCATACTAGTGTCTTGGTAATCCAGGACCAGATGTTTTTCACCGGTGTGACTCCTGTGGAATGTCCTAGCCAGAGAATACTCTCTATACCAAGGTAGGAGAGCCTGCACAATATGCAGTTGATGAAAGATAACATCATGGGCCACAACCACAGCCTTAAACTAATCAGAAACGTAATGGCTGCTGTCCATATCACCAGCTAACAGAAACCAGAGACGATCATGTTGTGTACCCAGTGGCACCCGATACCATCATGTCAGGTACTGGGAAGAGGATGACAAATGCAGTTTGGCAAAGTTCATTCTCATCACAGCCTCTTCACATGGATAATCCTTTCCCTTCATGAGACTGTTCACAGAACAAGGACTGGTCTGATCCGCGTGGATTTGGCGCAGACCCTGCACAGCTGAGCAAACAATATGTCCATCCTCTCATGAGCTATTCACACTGTGCGATTGCAATCCTCCATGATGTTAGGTATGCTCCTCTTGAAGCCATTAATTCCATATTCACATGAGAGTCACGGGATACTGACTACTGTGAACAGCAATTTCAAGCAACCAGAGAGTGCAGTGTGGATAGGCCACAATCCAGCCTCTGTAGAATTCAGTCATATACTGGTGGACACCTCTGCTTCTTGTATGATGCATAATTCCATATTCTTGCAAAAAAAATTACTTTCAAATGTGATTTCTGACTGAGAAACCCTCGTGTTAGCTTTCCATATAATGGGCGATCACGAAGTTTCTGTTTGAGGGCATTGCTGCAGTAGACATGTAATGTAGCTTGATTCCAATCTGGGTATATAAACAATGACATTTAGACAAGTGATTAGTATAGCATTTATGTTTTTTCAAAGTGTGTGCGGTAAATGCAGAAACTTGAACTATGGTGACGTTATTACTAAATGTGTCAAGACAAGTGAACTGTTATTCTTATCCTGGCTGTCAAAGAACAAACAATGCTACACATCCAGCTGAGGATGAAGATTGTGTATGGGGCAGCACGTCTATCAGAAAACCACTGTTGTGAAATGGTGTGCCAAGGGGCTCTACTGCTGTATGATACTGCACATCCCCATATTGCAAATATCATAACGTAGAAGTAATGCCATCTCAAGCGGGAGACACTTGAACACCTGCTCTATAGTTCTGATCTCTCCCTAAGTGTATACCAAACCTCCTGTCCCTTACAAAAGGCCTCGAAGGGTCAAAGATTCCTGTGTGACGAGGATGTTCAATGGGCAGATATGGATTTCTTCACACAGGAGAACATGGTGTTTGACCAAACACATATCTTCAACCTGTTGCATCAGTGGCAAAATTACCTCAGTGCTCATGGCATTTTAGTCTGACTGGTATACCAATTCTGGACTGTAGGGCATTTCAACTTTTTGATCGCATCTTATAGATGATGATGTGCCTACCTACCCAGTATGGTTACACTGAAATGCTTATCATTTGCACTTCATGTCAATTTGACATTTGTTATATACCACCTTCCTCATGTTCCAGTTTTAATGGCAAGTAGTGAATAAGCACAATAAAGCCAGTCTGTGCAATAGTAAATGTCTGATGAGCCAAAATCAGCTGCTGGATAACATTCAATAATGTGTCGCAGCAGCTAATGCATGATACAAGGGTAAATCAAATGTAAGACCCAACTAAACTCAATTTGATCATCCTCTTTACAGTTTGGACCTATCATCTCACGATTTTCATTTGTTTGGGCAACGATTTGAAGATGAAAAGGGTGTGGAGGAATTTATATGCAACTGGCTCCTGGTGAATCCAGCTTCATTCTATGATGCTGGAAAAAAAATGCTTCCTTCTTGCTGAGAGAAATGTATTTCTGAAAGAGGAAACTGTGTAGAAAAGTAAATTATGTTTCCCTTTTATTTTTCAATAACTATTTTTTTTAGAAAATAAAATCTTGTTTGTATTTGATTTTCTCTCATTACATGCTTGTATCCTCCTTGAAATCCTGACCACAGTGTGGTCTAGACATTGATGCTCAAGCCTGTCCCACCCTTTGATGGTGGCCCACCTGAGGTCGTTCGCAATGGTTTGCTGCTGCACATGCAGTACGATGTGCCAGAGCCACATGCTGAACATGATGGTCTTCCCTCTTGGTAGTGCTACATGGCCATCTGGAGTTCAGTCTTCTCGTGACCACGCATTCTCGTGACCACAGTTGCCAGCATTCATGTACAGTGGCTACATTCCTGCCAATCTTTCTGCAATATCACAGAAGGAGCATCGAGCTTCTCTACCGTGCACTACATAGATCAAACTCAGTTAGGTGTTGATAATGGCATCTTTGTTGCCCTAAAGGCATTCTTGACTAATGTCAACTTACCATCCCCAGTCTCAAACTAACATTCACATCTGTTACAGAGTATATTTAAAACAAACCTGATTTACATCCTCATAGTGGTACTACAAGGGCCAAGCTTATGTGACTGGCACAAAATTTGAACAGACATCAACTTCCACTTATGTGCACATCTCCTTCCTTGTGTTGCAATTTTTTCTCCATCAGTGCATATTGTGAAAAGTAATGGTCCTATAACTCTTGTCGTATGCACCACTTTTATTTTATGTCTGAAGATTCCTCTCTATTGAGAACAGCATGCTGTGTTCTGTTTTCTAGAAACTCTTCAACTCAGTCACACAGCTGGTCTGATATTCTGTGTGCTAGTATTTTGTGCAGAACTATATACTGTCTTGTATACCTTCCTATCAGAATTCATTAAGAAAGTCTCTACGAAAATCATAATTGTCTTACACTCTATAACACACCATTCTTAACAAAATGTGATGATTATCTAACACCAACTTCTGTGTGCAAGGAGTCTGCCTCAGAAAATTAAGTATCACAAAGTTATTTCCATATCTGAGATGCTGAGTCACAGAGAGGCACAACGAAAAGACTGTCTCAAATAAAGCTTTCAGCCCATAAGACCTTCGTCAAAAATAGATGACAGACAGACAGACACACACACACACACACACACACACACCACACAAATGCAACGCAACTCACACACACATGACTGCAGTCTCAGGCTACTGTAGCCACACCGCAAGCAGCAGCACCAGTGCATGATGGGAGTGGAAACTGGGTGGAGGTAAGGAGTAGGCTGGGGTGAAGAGGGGGAGGGATAGTAGGGTAGGGGTGGCAGTCACTTCAGTGCCACTGGGGAGCACACAGGGACACGCGGCTGCTACAGTCGCAGGTTTGAATCCTGCCTCAGGCACGGATGTGTGTGATGTCCTTAGGTTAGTTAGGTTTAACTAGTTCTACATCTAGTGGATTTATGACCTCAGATGTTAAGTCCCATAGTGCTTAGAGTCATTTGAACCATTTGAACACAGGGAAGGTGGAAAGGGTAGGGCAGCTACGTGCAGTCGGGAGATTAGGCGGAGGGTAGGGGAGAGCTGGTGGGGCTGGGAGGGGGATAGCAGAAAAGAAGAATAAAAAAGACTGGATGCAATGGTGGAGTGAGGGCTGTATAGTGCTGCTGGAATGGGAACAGGGAGGCTGGATGGGTGAGAACAATGACTAATGAAGGTTGAGGCCAGGAGGGTTACTGGAACGTAGGATATATTGCAGGGAGAGTTCCCACTTGCACAATTTAGTAAAGCTAGCATTGGTTGGTAGGATCCGTATGGTGCAGGCTGTGAAGCAGTCATTGAAATTAAGAATGTCGTGTTGGGCGGTGTGCTCAGCAACTGGGTGGTCCATTTGTTTCTAGGCAACAGTTTGTCGGTGGCCATTCATGTGAACAGACAGCTTGTTGGTTGTCATGCCCACATAGAATACAGCACATGTGACTGGCGTCACAGGTAGACCTGCCTTTGAAGGGATGGGTGATGTTTGTGACTGGACTGGAGTAGGAGGTGGTGGGAGGATGTATGGTACAGGTCTTACATCTAGATCTGTTACAGGGGTACGAGTAATGAGGTAAGGGGTTGGGAGTATGGGTTGTGTAGGGATGGACAAGTATATTGTGAAGCTTTGGTGGATGGCAGAATACCACTGTGGAAGGGGTGGGAAAGATAGTGGGTGAGAATGTGCTCTATCTCTAATGATCTCATGGCTGCAGTCCACATTTTCTGAATTACAAATGTGACAAGATGGATATGTGTGATTATCCAATATTGAAACATGACTTCTGTGTAACGCAAGGAGCCTACAAGAGAAAATTAAGTACGGTATCAAGACATTATTTCCACATGTATAAAATGTTTGTTGGTATCTGTCTGTAGAGAGCACCTCGCCTCCAAAGGACTCTCAGTGAGGAAGGAGCCTTAATTAGGCAGCATGTTGCAACCGCTGGTGGACCCTGAGAAGCTGGGGTGCTGGTGGTGGGGGAAGGGTAGGGTGGCAGTGCACATGTGCACTTTCCTCCCTCTTCCTTCGTCACTGCACCTTGTCCACTCCTTCCCCATGGTACAGCAAGAGTGGATTGCAAAAATAAATAAATAAATCTGTGGTAGAGGCTAATAGTGAAGTTTTATGCATGATCTGTGGTTTATTTGTTCTGCCAATAGTGTGACTGTTCAGTGGCAAGTGTGTAACCTTATTCCTATGAAGGTCAATTGGTTTATCTTCCCCCCACAGTGTAAATGGGTAACATATGTGACACTGATATGTACACAGGGGTCACAAGCCATGTGTAGGTAGCTGGCTTTCTTGTCAGAATCGGTGTAATTGTGGAACCTATTGGGCCAACTATTTAGTAATACACATTCATAGCACAATTTAGTGGTAATTATTAAACATGGGATCAGTGTAACTAGTTTGGTAGGTCAGTTAAACTCAGTCTTAATTATTAGACACAGTAATTGTGTAGTAATCAGTAGGATAAGGTCTCAACTTAATTTTTTTTCTTACTGTTCTGTCTGTAAATGCCACTGTGGTGTCCTAAACACTTGTTGTGGGGAAATGCAATGACCGTAGCTTTCCCCCTATTTATAAGTTAACCAACTTGTCTAGAGATTTGGAGGGAAGGGATGTTTGATAGTGACATCACAGTCTGCCATCTGGACCATTAACTTTTACTGTGATGTCACAGCCCACCATCTTGAATAAATTTGGCAATGGTGTAGGCTGCTGCAGCTTTTCCCACTATTTTTACACCACCCAAAAAGGGGGAGGGTGTGACCTCAATATTGGTGTAGATCTGGCTTCAATACCAAGTATGACAGCAGTGGTACAGCTCCTTTACTTATACAATGACACTTTGATGCTGCTGCAGTAAGAACTGTGAGAAGTCTGTAAATGTTTAAAGGAGGACAAACAGAGTTTCCAGTAATTATCCAGCAATAATTCTTATCTTAATTTTTCTGCCTGTTAAAGAAGAACAAGCTCTGTAGAATTTGTCTCTGGTAGTAGCAATGATTGATAGTAAGTATTTTCTGTGCATTAGTCTATAAAGGGGAACAACCACTGTCTTGCACATGTCTCCTATTGTGAATGATTATGTATAGTCACAGTGAGCAATATTCAATATTTTATGTGTGTCAGAATACAGGAAGATACAATTACTGACTTTTACTTGTCTCCCATTGTGGTTAAAGTATTTGACTATGTAGTGTCAGAACAAGTTACAAGCACAGTGCTCATTTCTGACAGCATAAGATAGAACTCAGGGACCGGGAGCTGCTCAGCCATTCCAAAATCACCTGTTCTAAGCATCATGAAAGACTTTCTCCTTCTCACTCTGTTAAAGGGAGCTTGGAGATGAGCCCACTTTCAGTGATCTGATTGCACCACACAGGTTACACCTTTGCCCCTGTGCCAGGATGTAAAACACCTCACTCATGGTTATGCATTTTAATAAGTGTTGTACTCTCAAAAGTGACTGTATTAGAGGAAAACACTATGTTAGAGAAAGGGTGCTGCCACAGTGAATGGAATAGTTAGCTGCTCCATATGACTTGGATGCCATCAGACATGATACTGACTTTTGAAGTGACCATTCAGTGCAGGACTGGCAAAGTTCGTAGCATGATTGCATTTCATCATAGCCAGGTCATGGGTGTTCAGTGTGTGGAACACTACAGCTACAGTATTATGGCAGATCTAGGGGTCACTGCCTATGACCATGTTTCATAGCATTGTACATACAAATTGCAGCTCACAAGATCACTTACTAATTCAATGTTAAATCTCACCAACAGTGAGCAGCCATGCTATCCAGAACTACAACCTCACCAATGTATGCTGAAACCACTATCCCATGCATGTACCTCTATATACTACACATCACATGACATTGAGTTTAGTATGCATATAATAACACTACTAATAGATGTGCAAAGGGTGTAAAAAGCTCATGCACACTCATGAATCATGGTCCATACTGATGGCTTGTTGCAAGTTCCACATTTGGTGATATGTACTTGCTCAAGAGGTATAGTTCAGGGAGCTGATGGAGGTATTCTCAGTGGGTAATATTTATATGATATAAAATAAGGTTCTAGGATGTCTGTCATTGTCTTTCACCATAAAATTATACAGGCATGTACTGTCCACTTCCGTGTAATAGTCTGTTCACCTGTACCACACCATCGCTTCCAGATTGAATCAGAATAGTGTAAAAGACACTAAACACATAGAAGGATATTTGTTTGGACATCCAGATCACTTAACCCCTCTGTTACTGAGCTCCTCTGAGATGCCATATGCTTGACCCAGGTCTGACCAGTCTGCATCTAGTTGTGGATTTAGATGGTTCATGAAATTATGTGTCACTGCTATAACCTAGGTAGATGTCACTAAACCCATTTTTCATGAATGTATGTTACTTGTCTTATCTGAAATATAATCTTCCAGAATTTTAAGACTAATCTTTCATGTCATATGCAGTGTCTTTCCTCTAACATCAGTCATTGCAAATTATTGATAATTCCTACTTGTTTTTATTCATACTGAACAAATCCACAGTGAATTGAATAGTTCTTCTTAGAATTTTTTCATACTTTTCTCTTAAAGCAACTACTTAAAGGAGCCACAATGGTCAAAATAATTTAAAAATTCCTCAAATGAATATTTGGTACATGACCAATTTAATGTCCCTGGCATTCTTTTAATAACTTTCATGTATACGGTGAGACAGGAGGAAAAGTACATGCTTTTATGGGTGATAGTACTGATGATCCTGAACAAAAAACTTCTAATAAACAAATGCCCTTTTCTTAACTGTCTCCATGTAAACCAATGAAAACAGCTAAGAATGGGAAAGGTGTAGGTGATTGTAAATTAAGATACTGTTATGTTATGGTTTGTTTAATTGTGTACATTTCCTCACAGAAGATGTTCAAACAGACCACCATCAACTTCAATGCGTGTTGCTGCTCTTGTAGACAGGTGTTGTGTCACTGATCCAAGCTCACTTTTGCATTGCTTTATCTGTGCACAAGCATGTAAAATATGAGTGAAGAGTTCCTCTCTCGTGTCCACTCTGTGCTTGTAGACATCACTCTTCAGCCACCCCCACAAACAGTAATCCATTGTGGTAAGATTGAGTGACCTTGGTGACCAATCCAATGACAAGGATATGTTGTGTTGAGATACTGTGTCACTGGCCATATGGAATGTGTACGAGCTCCATCATGCTGAAAGTACAGACGAGCTCTATTGCCAAATGGATATCCTCCACATATTCTGGTAACATGTTTTGAAGAAACTCAAGATACCGTGTCCCAGTAAGATGATTATCTAAAACAACTGGACCAATGAGTTGGTCATCGGTAATACTGCACCACATGTTGACTGAGAAACGTCACTGAAAATTCGTTGCCACAGTAGTGTGCACACTTTCATTTGCCCATACATGAGAATTGTGCATGTTGTTGATCGCATGTTGTTGATCCATTGTGGGTAAATGTTGACTCATCAGTGAGCAGAAACATGGAAATAATCGCTCATTGGCAATGATCCATTGACAAAATTCTTGCCGAGCAGCAGCATCTCCTTCATGCAGATGCTGTACATTCTGCCGATGAAAGGGCTACAGACCTTGCTCATGTACTGTACCAATCATGTTTGTGGAATATCAAGTTGGGCAGCAATTCTTCTAGAGCTAGTAGTAGTGTTGCATTCCACTACTTGAAGAATGTTTTCAACTTCATTAAGAGTTTGTTGCTTGGAACGTTCAGAGACAACATTTATGTTGAAAAGCGTATCATGCTCACACAATTCATGAAACGCCCTGCTAAACACTCTGCTATCTAGCACCCAGCAATTCAGAAATCATTGTTGGTATTTTCACACAGCAGCTCTGGAATTCCCATTGGACAAACCATAGTCAAACACCATGTCAGCATACACTGCATGTGTGAAGATCCGTGTCATTTTCACTACACAAAACTTTATTCATTGTTCACGTAACAACACTGTAGTACCGTGCATGATGACAAGCACTGTCGGACTGAGACTTGAAGTAAACAAGTGCACTATGCACTATGCACAAGTGAACTGCTTACTGACATGATTAGTAAGGATGGTGCTACACGTTTCCCATTCCTAGTTGTTTTCATTGGTTTACCTAGAAACGGTTAAGAAAAAGGCATAAGTTTAGTAGGAGTTTTTTGTTCAGAATCACCACTAGTGTCACCTCTCAAAGCATGTACCTTTCTTCCTGACTCACCTTGTACATGTCTTGCTCACAGCAAGACTTACATGGTCATTCTACCTTAAATAAATCTGGATGGCTTCCTAAATATTTGAAACATATGTCTGGTTCTACAACAGGCGAGGATTCATGATGTGGTGTCCAGCTAATTCCCACCCATAAGATTTTGTCTCCCCTCAATCCCAAAACAGGTGGCACCCTCTTGTCCTGCCCTTCCTTTCTAATCATCCCCAATCCATTCCTTTCTCCTCCTTGAGGAAGGGACTAATAGTTCTGAAAGCTAGGATAATGTCATGTTTTTTGTGTGTGCCTATCTATAGTACTGATATTGTACCCCCTGAAGATGAATGTTGTTCAGCAATTTTGGCTCATTATTTTAAAGTTTTTCCATCTTGTATTCTCCACTACATGTTAATAACATCAGAAATTTCTTCTTCAGAAATTAGGTATTTCAGGTGGTCTCCTAAAAAGAATGCACAAGGATTAAGCTCTAGCACTCAAGCTAATTACACTACAGCACTACATAGCATCCATGGCAAATACTTCTGTAAGGAAAAACTGTGTGTGTGTGGGGGGGGGGGGGGGGGGGGGGGGCATGCACACATGTATTTGTGCATGTGCATGTGCATGCAATCTCACTCTGAAGAAGGATTTGTTTGAATCTTCTTTATGTTCCTAACAATGATTCAATACATTTACTTTTTATTTGGTTGTTATCTTTACTTCTTAATTACTTGGCTTGATATAAGACCCATTATGAAAGCAGAGCTTTGATTTTACAGCCTCCATCACCTCCACAGCCTTGGAATGATATTATAAATGCTACAGAAGATGGAGCATGGTGCCCAAATGCAGAGAGTGCAAATGGTACCTCAGAGGACTGCCTGTTTCTCAATGTGTATACAACCAAAGTAAGTAAAAAAAACTTCTAATTAACTCCAAACTGTTTCATTGTGGTTGCAGGAAACAGTCATACAAACTTTCAGTAACTTCTGTAACTATCTGATGTATTTTGCATTAAATATAGCATACGTTAAATTTTCTCTTTCTTATATAACTTCTGCAATAGTTTAGCAGAAATGTGTGTCGCAACATATCATCAATTATACAATGCATACAATACCCAGTTATGAAGGAAGTATTTAATTATCACAATAGTATGTACTGAGTTGTCAGGATGAGTGTCTAAACTGTAACCTCTCAGTCATCAGCACATGCTGTAGTTCGAGTAGTAAAATCATACCAGAATAGATTCACATAACTCTTACAATTTCCATATGTACAAAAGAGAGTCATTAACTTGATACTTACATATACAAACAACAGTTTTAGTACTAATAATATTCACACATAAAGCATATTTTTGCTAAAAATAACATATTTGGCTTTAAAAGCATACAATCAATAGCATAATAAAACATTTCACCCCTGACTTCCAAAGAGTTTAATTAAGTAATCTTAAAATAGAATAGTAAGCATCATGCCATATGTGTCAGAAAAATCTAAATGTATATACATTATTATGTATCATAAGATATCATAGCATGTTTTTATACAAGATGTGCAGAATAAAACTGGCGTAGTAAATATTTCATGCACCTTAAGATAGGCATCCCAACTTACATCTTCCACCCCAAGATGTAGGACCCATGCCCATCATAAGACTGATTTTGCCTGGTGGTGTTGTGGGCACATGACATGGCAAGGACAATATTTGAGCAGAGCAGAGACAAGTGGGGAACCATTCTAGAGATGCTATGGACCAGAAATGGAGAAATCTGTTGGCTTAAGTGACTCTGACACAGGGCAGAGTGTTACAGCCCAGTACTTGGGAATGGCCATCTTGGAAACATTGTAGTTAGTCAGCTGTCCATGTACTACTGTCACGAGCATCTATAGAAAGTGGCTGAGGGTGACGAAACCACGACTAGGCGACAATAAGTTGACTGTCCACATTTCATCATCACGGAATGTGGAGGATGGAAGATTGTCTGCCTTGTATACAAGGCAATCTGTGACAGTTCTGACAACAATGTTTCAATACACTCTGTTTAGTGCACATTGTCAAACTGCCGTAGACAACCCCTACCTCTTTGCATTTTGACCCAGTGACATAATCAATTACAATTTGCATGGAATCATCAAGACTGGACTGTGGACCAATGGAAATGTGCACCTGGTCAGATGATCCATGTTTATAGTCACACCAGGTCATGGTCACATACAGATGTGCTGTCATCCAGATAAAAGGTTGCTCAAAACATCAAAATATACACTGTGCGGTGGACACAGGGCAGTGGGAATAGTAATATGCTATGGAGGAGGGGAGGGGGTGTTTAACTGGGCCTCCGTGGACCTGTGGTAGTAATTGAAGGTACCATGACAGCTGAGGACTACACAAATATTTTGTGAACCATCTGCATACCTCCATGCTTGATGTCTTCCTGACAGCAATGGCATCTTCAAGCGGGATAACTGTCCATATCATAATGCAAGAATCAAACTACAGGAGTGTGAGGAGCGTGATAGTGAACTCATGTTGATGCCCTGGCCACCAAATTCACCTGATGTGGACCCAATGGAACACATTACAGAGTTATTTGGTGCCAACTTCACACCCACAAACCATCAGTCCATAATTTTTTTGGTCTTGTGTGAGCTGTGAATAGACATCTGGTGCTATATACCTCCAGAAACCTACACTGGAATTGTCAAATCCATGCCATGTGGGTTTAAGCAGATAGTTATAATACTATATTTTGGCTCATCAGAGTATGACCCATCGGGGCTACTGAAGGATTAGAACATACAAGAATTCTGAGATATTGATGATCAACTTAATAACTGTCAGTGTTTTAATTTGATTCCCAGGCAGATATGAGTTTTAATTTACCACAAACACACAGTTCAGTCTTGACTCATTCCACACCTCAGAAGAGTCCACATTAAATGGTTCAAATGGCTCTGAGCACTATGGGACTTAACATCTGAGGTCATCAGTCCCTAGAACTTAGAACTACTTAAACCTAACTAACCTAAGGACATCACACACATCCGTGCCCGAGGCAGGATTCGAACCTGCGACCGTAGCGGTCATGCGGCTCCAGACTGAAGCACCTAGAACCGCTCAGCGACACCGGCCGGCAGAGTCCACGTCATGATGGGATTTATGGAAGTTATTGTTTGAGTGCAAATTCTGCCACTGACTAAGAAACACCATTAATAAATTCTCTTCTAAACCATTTCAGCTGCCTGAAGGCAGAAAAAATACTGGGAGACCTGTGCTGATCTTCTTCCACCCTGGAGCTTTCTACAGCATGAGAGGGAGCAGTGACCTGTTTGGCCCTCAGTACCTCATGGATGAGGATATTATTCTAGTCACTGTCAACTACAGGCTTGGTGCTCTAGGTATGTACATTTAACATGTGGTCATTTTAGATTTCATCTCATTTTTTTCCACATTTAGACCCAAGTACAGCAAGTATTGTAGTAATAATACCTTTGTAACATAAATTGCATATACATAAAATAAGTGAAAAGAACCACTTGCCTATAGCAGACTGATGAGTGACACATAGGGTCACATTACGGAAAACAGTATTCACTGGTTTTCAAGCCGTGGCTCGTTTTATAGTAGAAAGTACACACATCATTCACACAGACAAACAAACACATACTACTGCAGCTGTAGAGACACTGATTATTGATTACTGAAAGCAGTTACCTGGGCTGATGAATGTGGGATGTGGTAGGGAAGGATGCACAAGACAAGGAAGGGATAGCAGGGCAATGGAAGGCAGGAGTATGAAACACAGATGACTCAGCAGCTGCACAAGATGAAAGACGTACTGAGGGGGTAGAGCATATAAGTGATATAAAAAAAGTTGGAGAGGGGAAAAAGAGAGGGAGAGAGAGAGGGAGGAAGGAAGGGAGGAGGTAGGGAGAGAGGGAGGGAGGGAAAGAGATAGATAGAGAGAGAGGGGAGAGAGAGAGAGAGAGAGAGAGAGAGAGAGAGACAGACAGACACACAGACAGACAGACAGAAGGGGGGAGGGGAGGGAGGGATAGGGTCCACATGGCATGGGGTGGACTGGGGCAGGGGGAGGAGGGGAGGACACAATGGGAGAAGGCAGTACACAATCTGGAAGAAGGGTAAGGAATGGTGTGGACAACAATGGAAGATAAAGGGGAATAGGTAAGGTGAGGCACGGGGAAAAATGATTAGTGGAGGTTTAGGTCATGGGGATTGTGAAAATGTAGGATATGCTGGAGTGCTTTCCCTGGTCCTCCCTTATGTATTTAAAACTAAAATTAAGAAGAACATGTACATATATAACTTCAACTGAAGATGTCAGCAAGATTTCATTTTTGCAACAGCAACTATATTATCATGTCACAATTCAGTCAACAACTTCAACAATTTTATTGATAATTCCCATTATCTGTGAAAATTTTGAAACATTTAATGCAACATTATAGACTGTTTTAATTATTTTCTTCATACCCTACTTACCACAATGGCAGTAAAATCATGATGTACTTTCAGGTTTCTTGAGTACTGGAGACTCTGTTCTTCCTGGAAACAATGGATTCAAGGATCAGGTACAGGCTCTTCGATGGGTGCAGCAAAACATTGCTTCCTTTGGTGGAGATCCAAACAGCGTCACAATTTCAGGGTACAGTGCTGGTGGAGTTAGTGTCTACTTGCACATGCTTTCTCCAATGTCTAAAGGTACTTCAACCAGTTTTAAACATTATTTTGGTGAGAATACTGTTTGAAATATTGTCTTAGTAGTAATATTATCATTTAGCCTTTCATCGCTAGAAATTGCTTGCATAATAAAGTAACAGAAAAATACTGATCATCCCATGCAGATAAATATACTTCTAGGTTGCTAACTGTGGCCTTGAGGCATTTTTAAATGTCTATCTATAATTTTTTTTAAAATCTTATTCATTCATCTGTTCATTCACACATGATATTCTATAAATTCTATCACATAACAAAGCCACGTAAATAATGGTATACAGCCCTTAAATGTACGTAAATAACTTTTATTCATACACTAAGACCAAGACCATTTGGTATGGAAGTTAGCAAGGAGCTGAATTTACAAGCTTACAACAAAGTGAGATCATATGCACATATTTGATAATTTCATGATTTACAACACTGGGAAAGGACCAGTGTACAGTGTGTACAGTGTACAGTGTATTGAGTCCATATGCAACATTACACGTGCATGTTTGTGCAAATCTTTGAGCACAAATACGTGATGGTTGCCGGTGGCAGTTCTCCCATTGCAGGTAGCAGTGCTGCCACTAAGTAGTCTGCTGGAATGCACAGAGGCTCACTGTATACCATTTCAGCCACATGTATGTCAATGTCAGGTTTGAATGCATTTCAGAACCCTAACAGAACTATGCAAAGTGCTTCAGTCCACTTCTTTTGGTGACACACTAGTGATGCCTTTAAAGTTCTGAGCTGCTGCACAACCATACCATTAGTAGTGGGTCATACCTAGTTATGTGGTGCCATTGGAAACTGCACTGTTTGGCTAGGTGCTTGAACATGATGGAATCAAACTGCTGACCCTGGCTGGCTGTGACATGGAAGTGGCAGCTGAAACAGCCCAACAGACCACAGCTTAAACTTTAAACTGGGGACAGGAATCTGAGTGAGATGTAGTCTGATAGATGTAGTATTCAACAGCTGTCATAACAGTGGGTCCATAGCCTGTTTCGTATGAAACTCTGTGTTGTCTATAGTCTGTGCCACAGAACAGATATGAGACCAGTAGTCAGCCACAAAATTTTCAGTACCTTGTATGTGGCGAACGTCTGTGTTGAACTAGTTTATGAACTCAGTGCGCTAGAACTTTCTGGATGGGATCTTGTCACTAATGTAGTCAAATGTGGAAGTAATTGTCTTCTGCAGAATGAGATTTTCACTCTGCAGCGGAGTGTGCGCTGATATGAAACTTCCTGGCAGATTAAAACTGTGTGCCCGACCGAGACTCCAACTCGGGACCTTTGCCTTTCGCGGGCAAGTGCTCTACCATCTGAGCTACCGAAGCACAACTCACGCCCGGTACTCACAGCTTCACTTCTGCCAGTATCTCGTCTCCTACCTTCCAAACTTTACAGAAGCTCTCCTGCGAACCTAGCAGAACTAGCACTCCTGAAAGAGTGGTTTGTTAAAGTAGTCACTGGATGAGCTTCACTTGCAGGATGGAAGTATCTGACAGTCACATAAATTGTCAACAGTTCTCTATCACATGCATTCCACTTTTCTTGGGCAGGCTGCAACTTTTTATAGTGGTTGCCAGTGTTGGCCCACCTGTTGCTGGAACACTACACTGATTTCTGACTGACTCATGTTGTTGATATAGATAGGTGAGCTGAGACACTGGATGAGCGAGCAGCACTGGATGACTCAAGTGGAACAGCTTGCCCATTTTGGGACACCCTTTAACGGGTCACCATCTTGTGGTGCAAGGCCTGTAAACACACCTGTGAGAGGTGTCTGTACAGCCACTGATGCCAGGAGGTGATGATGGTAGAAATTTATCATACCAAGAAGATGTCTCAGTTGCTGGTAATCTGCTGGTTTCAGCAGGGATTGTAGTGTTGGTAACTTCTCTGTCAGTGGGAGTGGGGGGAGCCTCATTAGGCATCAGCTGCATTCAGCCAGCTGGTCCAATGATGCTGCCATGGCTGTTGGAGCAGGCAACTTGAGCAGTACATAGACCCTATTGTCAACCTGTGGCAGTTTTCCAGGCGAGTTATTGCCAAGTTCTAACAATGCTGTTCACACTTGTGCTGGTAGTTGTTGCTGCCAAATGTGTAGCAACAAATCATTGGATCCAGTGGTACTGCCAGCTAAATTACACAGATCTTACCAGATCTTCAAGGTGTTTTGCCACCACACTTTTCTTGGTATGTCACCTGTCTGATCCGGAGGTCAGAAGATGTTGTATAGTGAGAAATCAAGTCACCTTTTTCTGTTGTAAGCTTGATTCAATGGCCAGTGCACAATAATGTCCAAAACTAATGCTGTGATTTCGTGGTTGAAACTACCAATTACCAAAATAAATTGTTCATGGTCATTGGTCACTTGTTGTCAATGGAATATGTTTTCCATATGTGTGAACCAAGTTTGTGGTTGGCTGGGGATGAACAGCAGAGCCTGCAATTGCAGTTGCATTACATGTGGACTGCTGGAGCTGGCAGATGGATAGTTCATTGCTCCAAATTTCAATAACTTGTTCCATTAAAGGTCTTTAGTCTGATATAATCACAGCCTTGGGTTTGATGTGAAAATTCACTGCACCATGGCGTGTAACTGGTTGTGTCGCTTGTGTTCATGGCACTGTTATAGAGTTAAGCATTAAATGTGATTGTGCCATGGAAGAATTTACCAGGACTGATAGATTTTTTAAAGTTTGGTTTAATGTTTGGTGGGAATGTTAACTGCAGCCTGTTTGGATAGAGTCATTGCAGAATTAGCATCATATTCATTGCACTGCATAGGTTCATATTCTGAATCAAAGGGAAAGCAAGTTCACATACCCGGATGTCATCGTAAAGGTTGTTGATTTTGTCTGTGATGGTGAGGAACAGCATGTTGTCATCACCCATTGTTTTGGCACATATTTAACCATTTTCTGAGGATATCAGTTGCAGGGCATCAATGAAGTTCATAACTGGTGTCACCAATTACATGGGCAAGACAAGTAACCCACTTAAATTACAGCACATAGCCTTAAAATGTCCAGAAACCTCATTTGTTCACACACAAAACCATATGAGGCTGTTCCGTACAGAAATTAGCAAAGAACTGAATTAACGAGGTTACATCAAAGGTAAAAATGCATGCCAAAGATGTCACATGTAAGTATCAATAAATTCATAACATACTAAGACAAAATACATCACTGCCATAATCCTTTATGTTTCTAAAATAAGTTATGGTACACATCAAGGTAGAACATGAAAGTCAGTAACTGCTAGGACAATCTCCATCTAATTGAAATATATCTGGTGGATGTTGTGCTTACAAGATTTCATTTTACAAGGAAATTATATAGTTACTTCACTGAATTAGCTATAAAATTACTGGGTCTCTATGTAGAAGCAGACTTAATTCAAATGAATAATTTTGCTGCCTGGAAATAATGGCAGTTCTGTGAATACAGTTTAAAGTAAAAGTGTGCACTGCAAGGTAATATTCTCTTCTCGTGTGAATGCTTTTCAAAAAAACTGTAGCAGGAATAAATTGTTGATAAATTATTGATATTTGTTGCATGGCATATTTGGGAGATGTGGTAACTTCATAAGAAATCACCATCTATGTAATATATTTTGGGCTGAAACCATGTTAATTATATGTTATGTTCTTTTTCATTTTGCAGTACTATGACAATTAGTTTTCTTGCATGATATACTGTAAGACATAATACCTTCAGTTTATTTATTTAAAGTATGATACATACTTTTACAGCATTTTGATTCTTTACAGGTTTGTTCCACCGAGGAATTGCAATGAGTGGTGCTGTTCAGTCCATAGTAATTAAAGATCCATTGCAACAGGCACAAAAGCAAGCAAGATTACTAAACTGCCCTGATGGAACTTCACAGGAAATAGTTAACTGTTTGAAAGGCAAAGATGCTCAAGAAATTGCTGATACTCTAGGAGGATTTGTGGTAAGTGTAGCATATTGCCTAATTAATGCCAGAGAACATAAAATGGAATATTATAAATTAATTTAATTTATTTTTTAAAATTACCATTAATCAGCCAATTAATTGTATTTTTTTCTATCTGACTAGCCATTACTGTGTAGATATAAAAAGAACACAGTCTTCTCAGTAAATATCAATTCAGAGGGAAATGTCGACGCTGTGTGTGTGTGGTGGAGGGAGAGGGGTTTTAGACAGTTGCCATCTCCAGAAATCAAGAGCACTGATGCTCGGGCATGATGTCTAAACAGCCCGAGAGGTGCTGCAAGTAAATAGATACCTGGCTTGATATTCCAAGAGTGTGTTCACCAACTGGATGTGGGGCAGTACCTACATAAAACAATTTTTGTGGGCTGTCTTTCTTGATAAACATTAGGCGGTGACCAACCCAATATAAAATGCTGTGTGTAATTTACAATTCAGACAATGCACTACCTCAGCTTACATTTCCTTTAATTGTGCAGTGATAGTACGTGGCATCAGGAATGTGAAATGAGCCATACTGTAATAGGATTAACTGTATGGTAGTCAGTTATATGGCAGTGAAGTATGTTTTCAAATGTTCCAAGGCCTTTCAATTTTGTTTCATAGACTGGAGAATCAGCAAAGGAGTATGGGCTATTGGGGAAGGTTTGAGGAGGATATGGGCAATGTTGATTTCACTTTAGATGTAGGTTTAAAGAAATCATATTGTTGAAATACAAGCTAATTAATTATGCCAGTCTAAGACAGTGTTGAAAATAACGACATATTTGTCAAATTTTTGTGTACTACTTCTGATGTTGGGCTGCACCAAAATGTCTTGAGGAATCTGTTACTGTATCAGGTGATTTTCGGAAACTAATATTTTCGTCACATTAAGTTATCTCCTCTGAAGTTTAAGTTTGTGCAGGAGGACATGACTCATGCAGAATGAATGACAGCTGATAAAATAAAGATATTGTTTGTTGGTGAAAATAATATGAGTAATAGTGTTGAAATGTCTACCGTAGAGATGAAATGTTAGTGATATCTCCAAAGTACATAAATTCTGATGAAGAAGTTGTTGTGTAGCCCCATGAATCAATAAGGGAAGTTCAAGCCCATCATGAGTCCAAAAAGTCAATGTTGTATTTGAAATAAGACAGAAAGTACGCAGACTCTTAAAACACAGTATACATGTGTTTCCTATATATGCAAAGATAGGAGTGAGCCATTCCAATTCCCATCACTGTTCCTCTAATTAGTTTATAAATATATTAGTATTCTGATTTACTGATATTTGTATAACTTGGTTTTCTTGCTGCGCCTTTTTACTTAGTCATACATGGGCACTAATAACCACTCAGTTGTGAGCACCACACTGACCATAACAGTCTAGAGATCACGCGATAGTTCAAATGGAAATTTATTACATATATTTATTTATTTTCCTTCACATTTTGAGTTACCATACAACATACTAATATATTTCTTCCATCTAGTTTCTGGAATACAGATCATTGTTATCATTGTTAGCATCAACTTCTCTTCTTGGTATTGATCTGGTATTAAAGTGACATTGTCTATACATTTTCATTATCTTTCCTGTCTCCTGTCTCCTCTTACACCTATTAAAAGAAATGTTTTAAATGTCCAAAAGTGTAAGTATCATTGTACATTTTTTCTGGTTTTTATGTCATTCTAGTGTAAGCAACAGGGAAGTAGATGTCTCTTTCATGTCATTTGGCACTATATTAGTCTCAAAATTATTCAGTATTATTACACATTTATTTCTATCACATCTGTCTGTCTATAAGATATAAAGCAGCATTCACAAGGTATGAGAGAAAAGTAATGAGACTGACGATACTGCAAGCGATCTGGCAATGCTGTGTTGTTCTACTCATTTAGACTGGTGTCCTCATCTCTTCTAGATAGTCAGTCCAAGTTTCAGCTCCACACAGCCATTATGTGATTTTTCAGAGTACTGTCAGTGAAGTTGTGTTTTTGTTGTGTGTTACAAGAATGGAACTGTGAAACTTGGGGCAACGTTATGCACTCAAGTTTTGTGTTAAAGCTGGGGGAACATGCAAGTGTGACCCTTGAAAAGTTGAAACAGGCCTACGGGGAACATTCCTTATCAATAACACACGTTTTTCACTGGTGCAAATCATGTTTGGAAGACCAGCAACACATACAAAATGAACCTTGCTCAGGGAGACCTCCAATTTCAAAAACCGATGAATATGTCAAACATGTGCATGCTCTTGTGAGATCAGACTGACATTTAACAATAAGGATGATGGGTGACCTGTTAAACTTAAACACTTTCACCATACATCAAATTTTCACTGAAGTTCTGCACATGCAAAAGGATTGTGCCAAAATTGTGCCAAAAAACCTCACAACTGTGCAGAAGGGCAATCAAAGAAATATGTGTGATGATATTTTTAAGAGGATTGCGAATGATGACAAATGGTTCAGTCATGTGATCACAGGTGATTAATCCTGGATTGTTGAGTATGATGAGTATGTTGAGTATGATCCTGAGCCACAGCACCAAAATGAGGATTGGCACACTGGGACGTCTCCTCAATCAAAAAAATCCAAGATCAAAATGAATATTGGTTTTTTCGACAGTAGGGATATCATACATAAGAGATTTGTTCATCCAAAAGAAACTGTCAACCACGTGTTTTACAAAAATGTCCTTGAAAGGCTCTGGAGAAGGGTGAATTGAGTGAGACTGGACATTGCAGACAAATTAATGCTTTGACAATGCCCTATGCCACATGGCCACTTCTATCACACAAGCTTTGACCTGAAAAGGCATTCCTGTTGTTCCATAGCTCCCCTATTCACCTGATCTGAGTCTTTGTCACTGTTTTCTTTTTCTGAAACTGAAAAATGTATTAAAAGGGTGTCATTTTTGGGATTCTGGAGAACACCCAAAAGCACATGACTGACATGTTACAGGTCCTATGAGCTGAAGCCTTTCTGCACTGCTGCCAAGGCTGGGAACAATGACTCTGCTGATGTATAGGGAACGGTTTAAGGGGACAACATTTTCATTTGAAAAAATAAAAACTCTGGTAGATAAAAAACCAGTCTCATTTCTTTTCTCACACACCTTTTGTGTGTATGACCACAATCTCTTCCTAAACACATGGATTGGTTTCAACCAAATTTGACAAATAACCATCAAACATTTAACAGAATTTTGAGGTTTACAACATCCTGGCTGTAATAGAAACACAGATATGGGCAAAAACACAGGTATGTTGTGTGCAAATTGTATCAGCCTGCTTTGCTGGGCAACCTCCAGGTCATGGGCTATAAATGCTATTCCGACCCCCTATATAATGGCCGCCCCCACCTCCTGTCCTATCTCATTCACCTCTGCATTCTTTGCCCATCTTACCCTCCCCCCCTTCTCTCTCTCTCTCTGCCCATGTCCTCCTCTCTCACTCTCTACCCTCCACCCCTCACACCTCCCTCTGTATACCTCATCTTCCCTCCTCTCTCATGATCCACCTCCCTCCCCCCACCCTCTCTCAGCAATGTTAATAAGCAACACTGAGCAGTTAGATTGGGGGAAGGCATGATGTATCCAGCCCCTACTATGTCAGTTGCCCAGCATGAAAGACAGGTAGTATGGGAATAGTTGTAACCTGTTTTATTGACCTGCGCTGCAGCACTCCCTACATCAGGTAAACGTTTTTCAAGCTCCTTACATTTAAAGGTTGCCTTACATGACAGCCTTCATCAACCTGATTTGCAGGAGTTACACGTGCAGATAAACATGACTGATTGAAGATTAAGATAGAGGAGGGGATGGACAAATGGGTAGAAGGGGATGCAGGAGTCAGAAGAGGATACACAGAGAGAGGTGGGGAGAAGGAGGTGGATTGGAAGATGGGGCCAGGAGGAGATGGATAAGGAGAGAGAGGGGAAAGGGGAGATGGACATAGGGAGAGGGGACAAGGAAGAGATGGACCAATAGGGAAATGGAGGCAGGAGGACATGGATATGGATGGTGGGAGGAGATGGACAGATAGGGAAATAGTGACTGGATAGGGGGAGGGGCAGGAGGAGATGAAAAGAGATGGAGGGGTGGGAAGAGAGGGACAGAGGGACAGAGAGAGAGAGAGAGAGAGAGAGAGAGCGAGAGGACGGGGAGGAGGTGGATAGATATACATGGGTGATGAGGATGACTTAGAGACTGGCACAGAGGAAGAGGATGACTGAGAGTCTGGGGGGTGGGATTGGGGGGAGGGCAGGTGGAGAGGGAAGGAAGAGAATGACACACGGGAGAATGGAGGGAGGAAGATGAGGTTGCGATATACACTATGTGATCAAAAGTATCGAGACACCTGGCTGAAAATGACTTACAAGATCATGGCGCCCTCCATCGGTAATGCTGGAATTCAGTGTGGAGCTGGTGCACCCTTAGCCTTGATGACAGCTTCCGCTCTTGCAGGCATACTTTCAATCAGGTGCTGGAAGGTTTTTGGGGAATGACTGCCCATTCTTCATGGAGTGCTGCACTGAGGAGAGGTATCAAAGTTGGTTGGCGGGGCCTGGCACAAAGTCGGCATTCCAAAACATCTCAGGGGTGTTCTGTAGGATTCAGGTCATGAATCTGTGCCATTACAGGGATGTTATTGTCATGTAACCACTCCGCCACAGGCCATGCATTATGAACAGTTGCTCAATTGTTTAGAAAGATGCAGTTGCCATCCCCGAATTGCTCTTCAACAGTGGGAAGCAAGAAGGTGCTTAAAATATCAATGTAGGCCTGTTCTGTGATAGCGCCATGCAAAAAAAAGGGGTGCAAACCCCCACCATGATAAGAAATGACCACACCATAGCACCACCACCTCCGAATTTTACTGTTGGCATTACACACACTGGCAGATGATGTTCACCAGGCATTTGCCATACCCACACCCTGCCATCAGATTGCCACATTGTGTACCATGATTTGTCACTCCACACGATGTTTTCCCACTGTTCAATCATCCATTGTTTATGCTTCTTACACCAAGCAAGGCATTGTTTGGCATTTACCGATATGATGTGTGGCTTATGAGCAGCTGCTCGACCATGAAATCCAAGTTTTCTCACTTCCTGCCTAACTTTCATAGTACTTGCAGTTGATCCTGATGAAGTTTGGAATTCCTGTGTGATGGTCTGGATAGGTGTCTACCTATTACACATTGTGACCCTCTTCAAATGTCAGCAGTCTCTGTCAGTCAACAGACGAGGTCGGCTTGTATGCTTATGTGCTGTACGTGTCCCTTCACGTTTCCACTTCATTATCACATCAGAAACAGTGGACCTATGGATTTTTAGGACTGTGGAAATCTCACATACAGATGTACGGCACAAGTGACAACCAATCACCTGACCACATTTGAAATCCGTGAGTTCTGCGCAGCACCCCACTCTGCTCTCTCATGATGTCTGATGACTACTGGGGTCGTTGATATGGAATACCTGGCAGTATGTGGCAGCACAATGCACATAATATGAAAAACGTATGTTTTTGGGGATGTCCAGATTCTTTTGATCACATAGTGTATATAACAAAGAAAACAATCAATATTTGACAAAATAATTTAATTGGATGTATAACAAAATCTACTCATCAAGTGGCGGCAGAACACACACACACAAAAGAAAGTTATAATTAGGCAAGCTTTCAGAGCCAGTGGCTCCAAAAGCTTGCCTAATTATTTCTTATTTGTGTGTGTTCTGCTGCTGCTTGAGGAGTAGATTTTTTCAATTAAATTATTGATTTCAAGGAACCCAGTGTCTCCATCAGTACTGCATAATGATGGAGAAATTACAGCATGCAGTTTAGGCAAAATATTTGTGAAAACTGCAACAAAAGTGCAGCTGCATCATGGAAACATATGTCCCAATTATGCAAAGGTTGTAATGCAGAAGTTACACTAACTCAAGTGGTCGATACTTGAGCATCCACTGTATAGTTCTAATATCTCCCAATGTTCATCATATTTCGGGCTTGCAGCCGGATCACGTTGACATCTTGGCACGATATTTCAGCTAACAAACATGCAGCCATCTTCAGGTGAGTACGAGACTGAAGATTACCGGTGCGTGTCGTTCTATATATACCAAAAATTGGCGCGGCGGCGCCTGCGCAGTGGAGAAGGCTAATACCACGCCCCCTATCTAATTTGGCGCGCTCTGCAGCAGAAGCGGGCCGCACATGTGTAGTGGTGTACCTACATTTGCGCTATCTGTCGTAAAGCGCCTTCGCGCAGCTGAGACGTGGTAGTCGAAAGTATAAAATCAATTTTCGTCAGCCGTCGCACTAGATGCCGACCCATGTCTCTGTGAAGCGATTAAAGAAATTACAGGATCCCATGCTTTATCCATCTGAAAGCCGCCGTCTCGATTAATAAGATCTTTTGCCAATTGTATCTCCATGGACTCCTTGATAATGGATTCCCAAAAAGATCTAGTTGTCGCTAAAATTTTTGTTCCACAATAATCCATGGAGTGTCCCGTCGAAATACAGTGTTCTGCTATGGCTGATTTGTTAGGCTGTAGTAGACGTGTGTGGCGCTCATGCTCCACGCATCTTTCCCGTACTGTGCGAGTAGTTTGGCCTATGTAGGATTTGCCACATTGACAAGGGATCTTATAAATACCCGCCTTCCTCAGACCCAGATCGTCCTTCACAGAGCCAAGCAAAGCTGATATTTTTGTAGGTGGTCGGAAGATCACTTTAACACAATGCTTCTTTAAAATCCTTCCTATTTTAGAGGAGAGGTTACCCACATACGGAAGAAACGCCCT
This sequence comes from Schistocerca nitens, assembly GCF_023898315.1. NCBI lineage: Eukaryota > Metazoa > Arthropoda > Insecta > Orthoptera > Acrididae > Schistocerca > Schistocerca nitens. The sequence continues at coordinate 300,583,788 of NC_064615.1, read as the reverse complement.
GGACCTGACCACCTCTTTGTCTTCTTCTTCTTGTTTCTCTTTACATTTCTTCTTTGTTACAGCTGCGCGGATTTGGCGTGTAGAATATCCATTCTCCCTGAAGACGGATTGCAAATGTTCTAATTCTTTAGGAAGGCTGTCCTTATCAGATACCACATGTGCCCTGTGCACCAGAGTACGCAGCAAACCCATGGTTTGTGCAGGGTGGTGGCAGCTTGTCGCCTGCAAATACAGATCTGTGTGTGTGGGCTTCTGGTAGACGGAGTGCCCCAAAGATCCATCGGTTCTACGATTGACAAGGACATCCAGAAACGGCAGACACCTATCTTTTTCGACCTCCATGGTAAACTGAATATTCTTGTGAATGGAATTCAGATGTTTTAAGAATCCTGCCAGTTTTTCTTCTCCATGGGGCCAAACTACAAATGTGTCATCCACATAACGCCAGAAGACTTTCAGTTTAAATTCAGCTGACTCGAGTGCCTTCTCCTCAAAGTCCTCCATAAAAAGGTTTGCTACCAGAGGGGACATAGGACTGCCCATGGCAACACCGTCAACTTGTTCAAAATATTCATTATTGAATAAGAAATAAGTTGAGGACAGGCAATGATGAAATAATGCTGTTATGTCGGCTTTGAACCTTCTGCTAATGAGTACCAGTGAATCCATCAGTGGAACCTTAGTAAATAAAGAGACGACATCAAAACTCACTAATAAGTCAGAATTGTGGAGTTGGAAGGACTTCAATCGACTAATAAAATCGGCGGAATTACGAATGTGATGTGGACACTTGCCCACATAAGGTCTCAGGTCCAGGGCGTTTCTTCCGTATGTGGGTAACCTCTCCTCTAAAATAGGAAGGATTTTAAAGAAGCATTGTGTTAAAGTGATCTTCCGACCACCTACAAAAATATCAGCTTTGCTTGGCTCTGTGAAGGACGATCTGGGTCTGAGGAAGGCGGGTATTTATAAGATCCCTTGTAAATGTGGCAAATCCTACATAGGCCAAACTACTCGCACAGTACGGGAAAGATGTGTGGAGCATGAGTGCCACACACGTCTACTACAGCCTAACAAATCAGCCATAGCAGAACACTGTATTTCGATGGGACACTCCATGGATTATTGTGGAACAAAAATTTTAGCGACAACTAGATCTTTTTGGGAATCCATTATCAAGGAGTCCGTGGAGATACGATTGGCAAAAGATCTTATTAATCGAGACGGCGGCTTTCAGATGGATAAAGCAAAGTAATCTTCAGTCTCGTACTCACCTGAAGATGGCTGCATGTTTGTTAACCGAAATATCGTGCCAAGATGTCAACGTGATCCGGCTGCAAGCCCGAAATATGATGGACCAATCAATACGCCGGGAAAACTTCAAGATACACATCGCCCAATGTGTTTATCACACCTTTAGTCACTTAAAAAAATGATTTCAGAGTCAATGATTCCTGTCAAATGGAAATGTGCAGTATGCTGTTAGGGACTTCTTCGTGAAGCAAGACATGGTGTTTTACGAAACAGTTATTTCGGTCGGATGTGTCAATAGGATGATTGCCTCAATGCTCGCGGCAATTTTACTTGACTTGCATCCCAGTTCTGGACTGTATGGCCTTCAAATGGAAAATTTTTCATCACCCCTTATATATAAGTATGTCCAGGGACTCCTCCAAAACTCCTCAATTGCCTTCAACCAATTGGCATACAAACAGCAAAAGTTATGAGTATCAGCACTGTGGAGTTTATAACCTCCTAGCTCCAATAGGAGTGCAGATACAGACAAAAATGTATTTTTTCAGTGACTGCCATATAGGTAGCCATGCACAACAGGCATGTTGTGTAGTACCGCTCTGGTTTATTGACCTCTTTTGTAGGGCCTACATGTTGGAGAAAAGGGATGTAGGTGATATACAAAGAGAGGGGGAGGAGGAGATGGACGTATAGAGGTAGGAGGATTAGGTGCATGGAGAGATGAATGGAGGAAGAGAGGGGGCAGGAGGAGACGTATATATGTGCTGAACAAACATGCAGGAGAAACTGCGGGGAAAAGGCTAGTAGTAAATAAATGTTTCTCAACTGTTTTAAATTTTAATTCAGCAGTGATTTTTCTTCTGTATAAATGTGGCTATTTATTATGTTTTCTATTTAGGAATGGGGTTGGGATCCAATTCTGGTGTTTGGAGCAGTTGTTGAACAGGATTATGGAAATGAAACAGAGAGATTTCTTACTGCTGATCCTACACAGCAGTTCCTTTCAGGAAATTTTACCCATATTCCACTAATTACAGGAACCACAAAAGATGAATTCAGCTGGAAAGCTTTGCGTATGTTGACCTTCTTTCAATTACATATGTACAGTTAATCATTTTATAAATAGTGTTTCATGCATGTTCATAAGTTAAAGATTTTTTTTAGAACTGCGAAACAACATGAGCATGTACTAAAAGAAGTCCATGATAACATACAACACAGATACATTGTGTACCTGTACTATCCTGCTTCTACATGTCTACAATACTCTGTGCCAATGCGCTCAAAACATACAGTGAGCAGCACTACACTTAAACCACACCATTGGCTACACTGCCTCTTCCATGCACATACGTTAACTTTTCATTCACTGGAGTACCCTCTATAGTATTAATAAATGAAATCCGAATATGAGCCTACAATCTGTATTGTGTTTTTGAGCTGTTGTGCCACATTTAGTTTGGACAATTTTGATGCAATTTTTATTTCAAACTTACGGACATGAAATATTAATATTGATCAATGATAGCAAAACATAGGGCTAACAGAATTGCTATTTTAGAATTCAAACTAAAACATTTCTGTACAGTTTCATTACTGCAACAAGAAAGCAATTTAAAATAGTTCTCAAATAAAGAAAGTCATGTTTAAAATAAAGTTGTGGTATGTTTTCCTCCTAATTATAAAAGAACTTTTGCATTTATTACTTTCTTCCTCCCTGGTTTTAATTTGTTTTATAGATAATGTACAATTCTTTTGTGGTTGTGCTTTCATAATATTTCTTTTGATAATTATGTGTTAGTTTACTGTTCCAGTTGCTCTGCCAGTGGTTCTGCAGAGTATGGAGATGCAACTGTAGACTTAAGGCCTCCATTCAGAACAATAGCATGGGGGAAAACAGGAAGCGTGTTTCCCACATGGGGAGACCAGAACAATAGCATGGGGGAAAACAGGAAGCGTGTTTCCCACATGGGGAGACCTCTCATTAGACATTCCATTACCTATACATAGTATTCAGTATGAAGCTATGAACTATGTTCATTCAGCTGAGCAAAAAACTCACCCATAACAATAAGAAGAGCCATTGTATAACAACACAAAATACTTAAAGATAGAGCTCACATTTTCATGAACAGGTAAAATATTTGATCATTTATGATCGTGAATAAAACCAAAATCTTCTCCAGGAACAGGATATTGTAGGGAGACAAAATATAAATATTGGAATCCTTATAATGAGCTTTGAGTAGGCACATTATCATACAAGTGCCACTACATGCTACAGTGTGCCAAAAAATTGCTATATCCATCAAATCATCTAAAAACACAATCAAAAAGGACAATGATGCTACTTCATAATTAATTTTTAAGCACTGTACCTACTGTCCTTCTCTTTTCTTACTGAGCCTCTCATTGTTTACCGCAATGCTCCCACAGTCTCTGGTCTCAGTTTCTTCCCATCCTGTATTGTGCGATGTGTTTAGTTCCACTTTTCACATGTATTTTTCAAGCAGTCTCTCCTTGTTTCCCATAACATCTCTTTTGATACTTTGAACATGTTTTAGACCACTTCATTGTTCATAATTTCAAAAATTTCTATTTTTGGAGATGGGTCAAGGACTCACACTCGTAGCAAGAAGAACCTCATGAATCTGAAAGATATCAGAAAAGTATAACAACAATGGAAATTTGTAGATGGAACAAAACATAAAGTAAGTGAAAGTCAACCACTCATTGATAGAAGATTGATGTGTGGAGCACAACAACACATAATAGAAAACACTGTTCACACTAGCTTTTGACCACTAGCTGTTTTTCATGGCCACAGGAGTGTATGTTTGTGTGCCTGCATGGTTACGTCTGCAAATGTGTGTACTATTGCTGGAAAAAGAGCTAGTACTTGAAAACTAGTGTGACTGCTGCTTTCTGTTATGCACTACTGTGCTTCACCCATTGATCCAGTATAGGTGAGTGGTTGCCTCACCCTTATTTTAAATATATCCAAAAATCAGAATACAGGCAATGGAAGGAACACACACACACAGGTGCACACATATATGCACTCCTGAGTGTGCATGCCCCCCCCCCCCACCTCCATGCATACACACACACACACAGAGAGAGAGAGAGAGAGAGAGAGAGAGAGAGAGAGAGAGAGTAACAGTTTGTTTCACTTCCATAAGTTAGTACTGGCAGTACACACTGGTTGTAGACTTTTCATTTGAGTTACATTTGGAATTTACTTGTGAATAGGTCATTCAATTTCCAAATGAACTCTTGAGTCATTTTTTACCCCACTGTTTATTTCTTTAGTTGTCCATGTGCTTCTGATTTTAAGTTGTCCTAAATATACAAATTTGTCAACTGTTTCTGTAATTACAATTCAAACCTAATATTTTCTTATCAGAAAACTGCTTAACTGCAGGCATAAGGATAAACTGTTGTTTTGTAATTTAAATTACATTTTGCAAATTGGCTAGGCTGGATAATACTGTTTTTATTAACTACAAGAACTAATGTGCTTTTGGCTTATATAAAACGTTGCTAGTTAGAAATTTTTAAATAATATGTTGACACTAACATTCTTATGCAATGTGGAATCCCTTGTTTACATGTATGAGCACCAAATTGCAAATTGGGGTAAATTACATGAAATTTTTAATTATTGATTTCATTAATCAGTTCTCTTCATCATACTGTACAGAAAAGTAACATAACAGAAGTACACAGTCAATGTTCAGAATCTAACAATGGCTATGATGAAATGTGTGATGGAAAATGAAGGTGTCTACGAAACTGAACACTAATTATTTCTTCAAGTGATTAGTTTCTGATAATGTAAAGTAGATTACTGTAAATTCAGAATGCTTAGCTTTCTGTTGCTGTGGGTCATTACATGGTCTTCTACACCTCCACCTACTTCTACATCTATACTCTGCAACCATCATGAAGTGCATGGCAGAGGGTATGTCCCATTGTACCAGTTACTAGGATTTCTTCCCATTCCATTCACGTAAGGAACATGGGAAGAATGATTGTTTGAGTGCCTCTGTGCATGCAGTAATTATCCTAACCTTATGCTCATGATCCCTAAGTGATCGATACAACATAGTTCTGTTATGCTGATTAGTTCATAAAGTTTCACACATATCAGATTATATTGTTAACTTTAATTAACACTAACTTTAAATTAACATAATATACAGCCAAACTAAAGTTACTCCTGGAATCAACCTAGCAAAAAGGAATTTCTAATCAATAAATTTAAATGCAGGAAAGTTTAATTACATTTCTGGAATACCAGTACATATGCCACAAGATACTTATATAACAGTATTGAAAATATAGCGGAAAATTCGAGAAAGGAAAAAAATAGGAAAACAATTTATTAACAGGGGCTGTATATGTAACATATGGGTAAGAACCACCATGCTATATCACAAGCCATGCAAACACAGAGTTGAGCTGGCTGCTGCTGACAAATGAAATCACACATTAGTGCAGTGCCTCTTGCTATTGGGAAGTGGGGATATACTAGACACGGCCTACACATAAATAAGAGAGGGAAAATTGGATGACTGATCTTCTTGCAGAAAATGGTTGGGGGGCCACTATCCCACACAGGAAGATCTCTGTGGTCACTGGCATCAAAGAGGTAACTTGTTTCCATTAGAATCAGGATTCAGGCATCTTGTTATGAAATAAGTTAAATTCACAGAAGAGCCTCATAAAACATTTAAGAATGCACAGAAAAGTAAGACTGGCTTATATGATCAGAATGTTAGGTGACTAGGTAACAAGGTAGAAGAGCTTCCTGTCTGTTTGCAAAATTTAGAAAGCTTTGAAAAGATAGACATCCTCTGCTTATCTGAGTACCACATGACCATAGGGTTAGAAAATTAAATATAAAAGCTTATACTTAATCTTCTTATTCATGCAGAACTAATATGGGAAAAGGAGGAATTATTACACATATTAAGACAGAGCACAAGTTTTAAAACACTGAGACAAGTAAATTTTGTGGAGATCAGCACATAGAGATGTGTGCTTATGAATTAACACTGAAAAATAGCTGACTTTCAATTGTAGCTGTGTATAGGTACCCCCCAGGGAAATTTTGGACTTTTATGAAGAATATGGATTCCCTACAGTGCTATCTATTGGACAGCAGTTAACAGTTAATACTCCATCATGATTTCAATATACTACCTTTGTCAGAAAATTTCCAGGAGAGGTTTTTTAAAAAGTAGAACATTACTCTTACCAAGTAATGATCCTAGCTGCTATGGAAGTAGTCCCTTTGACTATCTGTACACAGTTGCCAACATTTCTGAAGGTTTTGGAAGCAAGCAGGGAAACTTTCAAATGTGATGCTTGTAAGCTCATTTGTTGCAGTCCATTAGATGTCTGCAATATCTTAATGAAGCTTTCCTTTCAGTCACCTTTTCACTCATGAAAGCGAGAAAACATTGCAAGGTGAGAGGTTGGGTGGATATAGTGGATGTGGGATGGCGATAACAGAATGTCTGGCCTGATAGTAACAGATAAAGCAGTATGGGGTCTTGCACTGTCATGCAGTAAGAACCAGTCCTGAGAATACCACAAATCAAGGCAGAGATATCAAACTGCTTGTCACAAATGTTTCAAGACTTCAGTGTAAAGAGTTTGGTTCACTGTTTGACCTGGAGGAATGTACCCGTAGTGTACCCTTTACTATCAAAGAATTCAATCAACATTGTCTTTGTTCTTGAACATTGTCATTTGACTTTTCCCAAGGCTGGTGATCCTGGACTCCGCCATTCAACACTTTGACACTTTGTGTGAGGGTCATACTCGTAGCACCACCTTTCATCCTCAGCAATATCTTTGACAGAAATTTGAGCTCACACCTGGCTCTAAACAGTAGTTCAGCAGAAATTCTTCATCTTTCCTCTTTCTGTTCATATATTTGTATGAGGGCCAAGTTTTGCATTAAATTTCTGTTTCCCTAAATCTTCACATCAATTCTTATGACGAACACCACTATTCAAATTAAGTTCTTCTGATACTAGAAGCACAGTCACATGACAGTCTTATTGGAATAACTGCATTACATGCTCCTTGTTTGCATTGGTATGTACTGTAAGTGAGCTACCAGCTCTATAGTCATCTTGCACTGAATCTTTGGCTTCACAAAACCTTTTGTGACACTCAAAAACATGACTTCTTGAAAGTGCCTTGCCTGCATATGCTTGCTTAATCATTGTCCATGTTTAGAGAGGTTTTCTGATGCTTAATGCAGAACTTAATGTTTACTCTTTGCTCACAATCAGCATCTATTGTGTCACCATAACTAATGTGCTAGGAACACAAACAGTATGCTGCTAGGCACAGACCTGTCACCTAATGAATTTGCGTGGAAACATGGCCAAGGTCATTAGAAGGACACACAGATACTAGGTGACATAAACATAACACTTGTTCCTCTTTAGTATTGCAAAATAAGAAATAAAAAAACTATCCTGGAACCTTTCTGACAAAGGGAGTATATTTTCAAAAGGTTTCTGATAAAAAAAAGTAGTTTGGAAACCTTATTTGGGTCTTACAATTTGATCTCAATAATTAACTTTCTAACCTAGGTGGATAAACACAGTAGGACTCCACCTGATAATGTTTCCTTTGATGAAGCTCAAAGCAAGAACTTAACTTTATAACCAGCGACAAATATTCTTGCTGATCATGATGCACAGTTAAGATAAATGAGATAGTGCCTTACAGTATGTAGCCCTCAGTGGAATTAGATTTCAGGACAAACATTTTTAAAAATAAAAAATCTAGGATGGAATAATGGGAATATTTTGAAATGGACAGACTGCTACTCACCATATAGAGAAGATGTCAAGTCAAAGACAGGAACACACACACACAAAAAAAAAGAAACTGCTAAAAGTCTGAGCTTTCAGACAAAAGGGCTTCTTCTAAAGTAGACAACATGCACACACTCTTACAAGCACAACTCACACACTCATGACCACTGTCTCTGGCCACTGAGGCCAGACTGCAATCAATTGCAATGTGTATGTGTTCTCCACTTTAGAAGAAGGCTTTTTGGCTGAAAGCTCACATGTTTAGCAGTCTTTTTGTTGTGCCTGTCTGTGACTCAATATCTTCTCTATAAGGTAAGTAGCACTCTATCCTTTACATAATATTGACAATACTATGAAAAGTATAGATTACTACCCACCGCATAGTGGAGATGCTGATTCATAGATAGGGACAACAAAATACTGTCAAACAGATAAGCTTTTGGCCAAAAAGGCCTTCTTCTAAAGTAGAGAATTGGACAACATTCACAAACATTCACACACACACACACACACACACACATGTGACCACAGTCTCTGGCAGCCGAGGCTAGACTGTGAGCAGCACAGCATTCTTTTTTTATTTTATTTTATTTTTAATTAAGGCTAACTTGTTTGACAGTATTTTTGTTATGCCTATCTTCGGTTCAGCATCTGCACTATATGGTGAGTAGTAATCTATCCTTTTCATAATATTATCCTCATTCCATCCTGGATTTTCCATTATTCAGATTTTCATTTTTAAGAATAATTTACAAGAGATGATCTGAGATTACATCTATAATGAACCAAATGCTCACATAATATCTAATCTAGTCCACAAGAAACCCATATAATTATTTGAAAATAGCTTTCAACATCAACTAGTCAGAAAGGACATCAAGCAGAGATGTAAAAAACCATGGATCACTAGAGGGTTTAAAATATTTTGTGAAAGGAAAAGGGTATTGCATTTGTTGGCAAGAACAAGTACAAACCCAGCAGTTGTTGCTAACCACAAAAACTACTCAAAATTAATAAGATATGTTATTAAACATCAAAGAAAATGCACATTATGTGATGAATCAGCAATTCCAACAACAGACTTAAAGCTATATGGAATGTACTGAAATGGGAGGAAGGACAATCAGTCAATGAACAGGATAACATCACTATTGAATTAAATGGAAGCACTATAAATGATGAGTCACAGGTAGCAAATACTCATTTCTTAAATACAGTAAAAAGTATAACAGCACCAGTTCAAGAGCAAAATCAGAGCACTATTTTCAAAAAGCAACCCTCGTAAAATTCCATCATATGAAAGTATTACCACCTTCTCCTGCTGAAATTAAGAAAATTATATATTTTCTCAAAAATAAAAGCTCATCTGGAGTTGATGGAGTTTCCAATCAAGTAATAAATATTTTTCCCATATAATAATAATTATACTGTACTCAACATCGAAAGATCCACTGCATATGTATAAAAACAGTTTACAATTCTTGATACATAGCACAATAATATATTCTTCTGAATACATCATTATTTAACAAAATGATTAAATTACAAATAAAATGGGGCTTAACACTATTTACATGTTTTTCGAAGCATTTCTTATTCTGCATGTAAGTATGGTATTCTTCCAGTGAGTAAAGTGGATTTTGTAATAGGAATTTCTTTAGCTGAAATTTAAGCTTCATTGTGGGTAGGGTCATACCTTTACTGGGTAGTGCATTGGCTAACTTTAAACCTGCATATTGTGGACCATTTTCCTAGAGTGCTGTTCTTGGCTGTTAATGTAAAATTTGTCTTTATTTCTGGTATTGTACTGATACAAATCAGAACAAATGTTGGGCTGCAGTCTTTTAACAAGTAAAATGGCTTTTAGAATGTATATGTTTACTATGGTTCATACACCAGATTTTGGAAACAAACCATGGCATGATTCCTTATATTTTGCTCCACAGATGATTCTTATAGCCCTTTTTTGAAGTAGCAATAGCTTATTTACATTTGCTTTGGTTATTGCTCCCCAAATTTCTATTCTGTAATTCAGGTGAGAGAAAAATAGCGCATGGTATGCAGTCTTTAGGACTACAATGTCTTTGCAGAACTTGCTGATCATATTAATGGAGAATATATTCTTAGACAACTTACATGCTAGAGTGTCAACATGTCTGCTTGTGTCTGTATGTGTGGATGGATATGTGTGTGTGTGCGAGTGTATACCTGTCCTTTTTTCCCCCTAAGGTAAGTCTTTCCGCTCCCGGGATTGGAATGACTCCTTACCCTCTCCCTTAAAACCCACATCCTTTCATCTTTCCCTCTCCTTCCCTCTTTCCTGACGAAGCAACCGTTGGTTGCGAAAGCTAGAATTTTGTGTGTATATTTGTGTTTTTTTTTGTGTGTCTATCGACCTGCCAGCGCTTTTGTTTGGTAAGTCTCATCATCTTTCTTTTTAGATATATATATATATATATATATATATATATATATATAAACAAAGATGATGTGACTTACCAAACGAAAGCGCTGGCACGTCGATAGACACACAAACAAACACAAACATACACACAAAATTCAAGCTTTCGCAACAAACTGTTGCCTCATCAGGAAAGAGGGAAGGAGAGGGAAAGACGAAAGGATGTGGGTTTTAAGGGAGAGGGTAAGGAGTCATTCCAATCCCGGGAGCGGAAAGACTTACCTTAGGGGGAAAAAAGGACAGGTACACTCGCACACACACACACATATCCATCCACACGTCCTTTTTTCCCCCTAAGGTAAGTCTTTCCGCTCCCGGGATTGGAATGACTCCTTACCCTCTCCCTTAAAACCCACATCCCTTCGTCTTTCCCCCTCCTTCCCTCTTTCCTGATGAGGCAACAGTTTGTTGCGAAAGCTTGAACTTTGTGTGTATGTTTGTGTTTGTTTGTGTGTCTATCGACGTGCCAGCGCTTTCGTTTGGTAAGTCACATCATCTTTGTTTTAAGATATATTTTTCCCACGTGGAATGTTTCCCTCTATATATATATATATATATATATATATATATATATATATATATATATATATATATATATATATATATATATATATATATATATATATATATATAAAACAAAGATGATGTGACTTACCAAATGAAAGTGCTGGCAGGTCGACAGACACACAAACAAACACAAACATACACACAAAATTCAAGCTTTCGCAACAAACTGTTGCCTCATCAGGAAAGAGGGGAAGGCGAGGGAAAGACGAAAGGATGTGGGTTTTAAGGGAGAGGGTAAGGAGTCATTCCAATCCCGGGAGCGGAAAGACTTACCTTAGGGGGAAAAAAGGACAGGTATACACTCGCACACACACACATATCCATCCACACATATACAGACACAAGCAGACATATATATGCACACCAATAATTGCTATTTTTCTCTACCCCATTTTAGACTTATTGTAGCAAATCCTATGATTCCTTCTATGCAGAATGCACTTAAGTCAATAACACTGAAATTACTTGCTTTAGCAGTGAAGATTGCTATGTCACACCCAGACTTGTTTTCCCTACTAAAGGCACAACAAAATTTCATGGAGGGTGGTTGACTAATGATAATTAGGTCTTCAGTGTACCAATGTTCAGTTATGACTAAAATATCAGGTTTGTCAAGACATGTAATAATATGCAGATCATTGTGCCTGTTTTTAAGACTACTGAAATTCTGGTGTATGACATTAAGTCTGAGTTTCTCCTTCTGGACTATGCAGGATAATTTTGAGCTACCAAACTGTCCAGCAGGCTTTACAAGTTTCCCATGCTTGCCTGCAGTGGCTGTTTGTCAGGCAGATTCTGATTTGGTGCATTCATTTACACCACTTTGTGGAGAATTTTGTCTAATTTCCACAACAATTAATTTGCTGGCAGTCTTTTTGCCTCTTTTATTCATGTGCATACCATGAGTTGTGTGCATGTCTCTGTCTATATTGCTCACATTTACCAGGGACACATTGTGGAATTTATTACATACTGTTTTAAGCCTATCATTCGTCTTGTGCACTTCCAAGTTCACTATAAATTGTTCCATTAGATTGTGTCTCTGTGAAATATTAATGATAATTACTTTACTGTTAATCAACTTACTGAGTGCCACTTTCATGTGCCTGATAGCATCATTTGCTTGGCTTGATTCTTTTTTTGCATCATTTGTACCTCCCATGATTAAGACACAATCATCTGATGAAAAAGACTCACTGTTTTGCATACACGGCTTCACCACAAGAGAAAGAGGTGCTCCAGGTTGAATGTGAACCACAGCTGTAAGGTCATCCTGGATACTCGCGATGTTTTGCGCTATTCCACAACCGAGACTATCTCCATATATTAGAATCCCTGTCTTACATTAAATATATAACACAACTCAAGGCATTTTTTTCCAGAGCGATTTAAATATCCCAGTGTTAATCCCCTCTATAAGAAATGTTACAAGAGTATTGTCAATAAATACCAACCTGTTTCACTAATGTCACGACTTCACAAAGATTTGAGAAGATGATGTATTCTAGAATAACATCCCATCTGAGCAACAATAAAATCATCAATAAACCACAGTTTGAATTTCAGAAGAGCAAGAGCTGCTCTATTGAGAATACCATTTGCATATTCATTCACCAGATTTTACAAGCATTAAATAACAACACAATTTCAAGAACTTGTTTTAAATGATGACTGTAGGAATATACTACAGCCCCCTTCATATCACTCACTTAGGGATCATGAGGATTATATTACAATAATTACATTACAATATTACAATAATTACATCTTTCACAGAGGCATTCAAACAACCACTCTTTCCGTGCTCCATACATGAATTGAATGGGAAGGAACACTAATAACTGATACAATGGGATGTACCCTCTGCCATGCACTTCATAGTGGTTTGCAGAGTTTAGATGTAGATATACCGTATTTACTCGAATATAAGCCGCACTCGAATCTAAGCTGCACCTGAAAAATGAGACTCGAAATCAAGGAAAAAAAATTTTCCCGAATCTAAGCCGCACCTGAAATTTGAGACTCAAAATTCAAGGGGAGAGAAAAGTTTTAGGCAGCACCTCCAAATCGAAACAAAGTTGGTTCATTTTAATATGAGACACAATTTAGGTCGAATAAATGACGATACAGCTACAGTAGTTTGGTTCGAGTTGTAAGCTTAGCAGTTAAGCTTAGCAGTTAAGCTTTACCAGGTAGCAATTGCTATGCATCAGGCGCTCCGTCGGTATTTATACGGGTGCCCTTCCTTTTTCACGTGCTTTGTCTGGCTTGAATTGATTGCTTATTTTTCTTTGATCTCATAAGTGCCGTTCTCTGTGTTGTAGGTGTTTACGTCACTCTAAGCTGAAAATGCATTATGTGTCATGCATTGTTTGTCGCATTCTGATAATGAGTGTTTACGGCCTGTCGCCGCTCGCGGCATGGCTTGCTTTTGTGCGCGCTACCGCCGCTTACAATGAAAAAAAGGGAGGAATTGTCTCATTAGCGAAACAATGGCAAGAGACTGCTATTTGTTGTTACTTACAATACTGCTTTCTTTGATAATGATCAACAAGAACCAAATAATAGACTGTGTATGATAGAAGATGTTCTGAACGAGAGTTTAGCGAAAATTTTTCTCCGTTTGAAAATCTTTGCAGACGCCTCTTTAGTACATTACATTCTGCACAGAAATTAGTCATCTTAGATTTTAAAATCTAGTCAATTGCCATGCTTCATTTCTGACTGTATCACTATTAGGCATAAGAATAATACGAAAATAAACATGACATGATATGTATATTCTTCCGCGTTTGCCGTTGTCTCACTCTAGTTTCGTAGTTTATTAGGCAGACAGGATTTAAATGAGATAGCAGCAAACACAAAAGAATACATGGCAAAGTGTTTATATTCGTATTATTCTTGTGGTGAAGAGAATACTGCATGTGATTCACAATTCATAAAAGTTCTTATTAGCAACCATCTCTTCTCACAGGTAGGAAAAAATTCAGAATGTAGAGTTGGCCATATTGACAAAAACCCCAAACAGTCTTGCCAGACAGATTTTCGTAGTACATTGAAATGCTGCTACATTCGAAGATGAACAATACGGAATTTGTATTTACTTCGTTGGATAATGTATGAAACTGCAGTGCTCGAAACTCGGGGCGGAGAAAAAAGCTCGTCTTCCACCTTTTTTTAAAATTTATTTACTGACGCAAAGGTTTTGCGCCAGTATTTATCTTTGTGCCTGCAAAGCAAGCCTGTGTAGCACCACATATATTCGATGGCAGAAGTTAGTTGTGACGGCACCTACCGACATTTTTCAGAACCTCCGCTTACTTTGCACTCGATTCTAAGCCGCAGCCGGTTTTTTGAATTACAAAAACCGGAAAAAAATTGCGGCTTAGATTCGAGTAAATACGGTAGATGTAGATTCTCTTAGATTCACTGAGGTTCTATGGAGTTGATAATATAGCCAACAACTGAATAGTGTGATATGTAACAGAAGGAATGCAAACAGTTGGAATTAGTAATTCAACCAATGTAATCAGGGGACGTTCTTCTGAGTGGGGAGAAATCATGTACAGGGTTCCCGAAGTATAAATTGTACGTCCATAATTGTTCCTCATATATGTAAACAATCTTCTGGCTAATACACAACAAGAAGAATTTGTTTGTTTTGTGGATGACACTAGTGCTGTAACCAATCCAAACACACCTAAAGCAACAGGAGATGTGGTAAACAATATTCTTTAAAAGTTTCATTGCCTGGTTTTCTGCTAAAGGTCACACTCTATTACAAAAAGGATAGTTGCTACTCACCATAAAGTGGCAACACTGAGCCTCAGACAAAAAGACTGTCAGAAAGTAGGCTTTCGGCAAACAAGATCTTTGTCAAAAATAGACATCAGACACACAAACATACATGCAACTCTTACACACATGACCACAATCTCTGGCAGCTGAAGCCAGACTGCCAGCAGCAGTGCATGATGGGAGAGGCAACCGGGTGTGGGTGTAAGGAAGCGGAAGGGGCAGGGTAGGTGTGGGGGATAGTAAAGTGTTGCTAGTGGCGGTGTGCAGTGATGATGTGGAGAGAGAGTAGGGCAGCTAGGTGCAGTCAGGAGGTTAGACAGAGAGTGGGGGAGAGATGGGGTCTAGCAAAAAAGCAGAGAAGTATAAAAACTGCATACATTAGTGGAATAGAGGGCTGTGTAGTACTGGAATGGCAACAGTGTAGGGGGCTAGATGGGTAAGGAAAATGACTAACGAAGGTTGAGGCCAGGAGTGTTACAGGAAAGCAGGAATGTAGGATACATTGCAGGGAGCGCTCCCATCTGCGCACTTCAAGGAGGGCTGATGATAGTGGGAAGGATCCAGAAAGCAGAGGCTGTGAAGCAGTCATTGAAATGAAGAAAGTGGTACTGTGTGGCGTGCTCAGCAACAGGGTAGTCCAGTTGCTTCTTAGCCACAGTTTGTCAGTGGCTATTCATGCGGGCAGACAGCTTGTTGCTTGTATTGCCCACATAGAATGCAGCATAGTGGTTGCAGCTTAGCTTGTAGATCAAATGACTTGTGATACATGTAGCCCTGCCTTTGATGGGATAGGTGATGTTTGTGATTGGACTGAAGCAGTTGGTGGTGGGAGGATGTATGGGGAGATCTTGCATTTAGGTCCATTAAAGGGATATGAGCCATGACTCAAGGGGTTGGGGTCAGGGGTTGTGTAGGGATGGACGAGGATATAATGTAGGTCCAGTGGGCAGCAGAATACCACTGTGGGAGGGATGGGAAGGATAGTGGGTAGGGCATTTTTCATTTCAGGGCACCATGAGAGGCAGTCAAAACTCTGGTGCAGAGTGTAATTCAGTTGCTGTAGTGCGGGGTGGTACTAAGTCATGAGGGGAAAGCTCCTCTGTGACCAGATTGTGGAATTATGGGAGGTGGTGGGTGACTGGAAAGATAAGGCATGGGAGACCTGTTTTTGTACAAGGTTTGGAGGCCTCAGTGAGACCCTCGTTATATTTCAAGAGGGACCACTCATCACAATAGATGCAATGGCCACAGGTGGTTATGCTGTATGGAAGGGACTTCTTGGTATGGAATGGGTGGCAGCTGTCAAAGTGGAGTTGTTGCTGGTGGGTGGTAGGTTTAATATGGACAGATGTTGTGATGTAGCCATCTTTGAGGTAGAGGTCAACATTGAGGAAGGGATTTTTTGGGTTGAGTAGGACCAGGTGAAGTGAATGGGCAAGAAGGTATTGAGGTTCTGGAGGAATGTGGACAAGGTGTCCTCACCCACAATCCAGATCACGAAGATGTCATCAATGAACCTGAACCAGGTGAGGGGTTTGGGAGTCTGGGTGTTTAGGAAGGATTCCTCTAGACAGCCCATGAATAGGTTGGCATAGGATGGTGCCATGCAGGTGCCCATAGCCATGCCCTGAATTTGTTTGTAGCTAATACCTTCAAAAGAGAAGTAATTGTGAGTGAAGACATAGTTGGTCATGGCAACCACCTACCCCATCAAAAGGGAGGGCTACTTGTGAATTCAGTCATGTGATCTACAAGCTAAGCTGCAACCACTGCACTGTATTCTACTAGGAATGACAACCAACAAGCTGTCTGTCCTCATGAATGGCCACTGACAAACTGTGGCCAGAAACAAGTGGACCACCCTGTTGCTGAGCATTCTGCCAAACATGACATCCTTCATTTCAATGACTGCTTCGTGGCCTGTGCCATCTGAATCCTTCATCCAACACCAGCTTTTCTGAACTGCACAGATGGGAACTTTCCCTCCAATATATTCTACATTCCCATAACCCTCCTGGCCTCAACTTTCATTAGTCATTGTCCTTACACATTTAACCCCTTCCCTGTTGCCATTCCAGCACTGCACAGCCCTCTATTCCACCAACGCGTCCAGTCTTTTTATTTCTCTCCTTTTCTGCTACCCCCACCCTATCCCCTGCCCTCTGTCTAACCTCCCAACTGCACCCAGCTGCCCTACCCACTCTCCCCCTCATCCCTGCATGCTCCCACTAGCAGCATTTTACCGCCCCCCACCCCTACCCTGTTATCCGTCCCCCTCCCCATCCCAGCCTTCTCCTTTTCTCCTTACCCCCATCTGGTTGCCTCTCCCATCATACACTACTGCTCGCAGTCAGACTTCAGCTGCTAGAGACTATGGTCATGTGCATTTGAATTGTGTGTGTGTGTGTGTGTGTGTGTGTGTGTGTGTGTGTGTGTTGTCTGTTTTCAACAAAGGCCTTGTTGGCCGAAAGTTCACTTTCTGACACTCTTTTTGTTGTGCCTATCGGAGATTCAGCATCTCCGCTATATGGTGAATAGCAACTATCCTTTTCATAATATTGTTGCATTCCGTCTTAGATTTTGCTTTGTTTGAAAGATAACACACTCAGTTTTCTGCACATCTAGAGATACTACGCCAATGATAAGGGTAACACAATGTGTTGAAATAATAAATAGGGTGGAAACTTCAAAAATTTTCAGTGTGCCTATTGATTAGAATTTAAACTGGAAAAAAGCATATTTTTCAACTCAAAAAATGGCTCTAAGCACCATGGGACTTAACATCTGAGGTCATCAGTCCCCTAGACTTAGAACTACATAAGCCTAACTAACCTAAGGACATCACACATATCCATGCCCGAGGCAGGATTTGAACCTGCGACCGTAGCAGCAGTGAGGTTCCGAACTGAAGCACCTAGAACCGCTCAGCCACAGTGGCCCGCATTTTGCAACTCCCAAAGTAACTTATTTCAGCCAAATTTGTACTTAGAATCATTACAAATGTTGGGGAGAGACAAGTCAATATGTTGACATATTTTGCAGATGGCACAGGCTGTAAAGCAGTCCATGAAGTGAAGCACGTTGTGTTGTGCAGCATGTTTGGCAAATGGATGGTTCAGCTGTCTCTTGGCCACGTAGCTATTCATGTGGACAGACAGCTTGCTAGTTGTCATATGCACAATGAAACCAGCACAGTGGTTGCAGCATAGTTGGTAGATCATGTGCTGCTTTTACACCTAGTCCTACCTTTGATAGGATACAAGATTTTTGTGACAGGACTGGAATAGGTGGTAGTGGTAGGATGTATGGGGCAGGTCTTGCATCTAAGCCTGTGGCAGGGATAGGAACATTGAGGAAAAGGATTGCGAGCTGGAGTGAATTGAGGATGGACAAGGGTACTGTGTAGGTTCAGTGGGCCAACAAATACAATTGTGGAAGGGGTGGGGAGGGTAGTCGGTAGGATATTCCTCATTTCAGGGCACAATGAGAGGTATTCAAAACCCTAACAGAGAATGTGATTGACTTACTCCAGTCATGGGTAGTACTGAGTCATGAGGGCAGGGCTCCTTTACAGTCAGACAGGTGGCATGTTTGTGGTGGAAGCTCACTGGAGAGGCAAGACATGGGAGATCTGTTTATGTACAAGGTTTGGGGTTTGGGAGAGGAGAGAGGAAGTAATTTCAGCTTCAGTGAGACCCTTGAAATATTTGGAGGGGGACTGCTCATCATTATAAGTGGGCCAAGCATGAATGAATAGGCTGTATGGAAGGGACATCTTGGTGTGGAATGGGTCACAGCTGTCAATGTGAAGGGTGGTTGGTACATTAGATGTGCACAGAGCTACAAATGTGGCCATCCTTGAGGTGGGTGTCAATACTGAGGAAGTTAGCTTCTTGGGTTAAGGAGGACCAGATGAAATGAGTGGAGGAGAAGGTATTGAGGTTCTGGAGCAATTTGGATAGTGCGTCCTCACCCTCGGTCCATATCAAGATGTCATCAATGAATCAGAACCAGCTGATGGTTTGGAATGCTGGGTGGCGAGGAAGGATTCCTCTATATGGCCCATGAATAGGCTGGCATAAGTTGGTGCCATGTTGGTGCCCATTGCTGTGCCATGACCCTGATTGTAGGTGATGCCTTCAAAGGAGACATAATTCGGGTGAGGACATAGTTGGTCATAGCATCCAGGAATGAGGTTGTAGGTTTGGAGTATCCAGGCATTAGGAAAGATAGTGTACAATAACGGCAAGTGTAGAGGAACATGGCATCAACAGTGATAAGGAGGGTGCCATGTGGTAAAGGAACAGGAGCTCTGGGGAGCTGGTAGAGGAGAGGGTTGGTGTCTTTTATATGGGATGGTAGCTTATGGCGTATAGGATGAAGGTGTTGGATCATGTGATCACAGATTCCCTAAGTGGGGGGACACAGTAACTGACCACATTTGGGCATTCTGGATGGTCAGGTTTAGTGCCTCTGTTCATCTCAAACCTACCAACCAACAACAAAAACTTCACTTTGACAGTTGCAACCCATTCCATACCAAGAAGTCTCTTCCATATATTCTAACCATCCATATTCATAACACCCAGGACTAGCAGTCAATCTCCAAATATGTCAAGCCTCTCACTGAGGCCTTCACAGGCCAAAATTAACCCCCTTCTACTCCCCAACACCCATCCTCTTACAGAAACAGATCTCCCATGTCTTGCCTGTCCAGTCAGCTTCCACCACCAACATGCTGTCTGTCCAGCCACAAAGGAGCCCTCCTCTTGTGATTCAGTGCTACCCAGAACTGGAGCAAGTGAATCACATTCTCTGCCAGTGATATGCCTACCTCTCATCATGCCTGAAATAAGGGATAGCCTCCCCACTCTTCTCCCCACCTGTACCACATAGGTATTCTAACACCCACTGAACGCATGGCTCATATCTCTGCAATAGACTTGGGCACAAGACATGTCCCATACATCCTCCCACTACCGCCTTCCCCAGTCCTGTTACAGGCCCCTCCTACCCCATCAAAGGCAGGGCTACTTGTGAAAGCAGCCACATGAACTACCAACACAGATGCAACCACTGTGACACTTTCTATGAGAGCACGACAGTAAACAAGCTGTCCGTCCACACGAATGGCCACCTCCAAACTACGGCCAAGAGAAAGCTGGATCACTCAGTTGGTGAACATGATGCCCAACATGATATGCTTCAATTTAATGAGTGCTTTACAGCTTATTCCATCTGGGTTCTTCTGGCCAATACCAGCTTTTCTGAAACGCACGGATGGGAGCTCTCCTAAGCACATCTTTTGTTCTCATAACCCCCCTGGCCTAAACCTTCACCAGTTTCTGGTCCTTCACCTGCATATCCTCTTCACTGTTCCTACTCCAGCACTACATACACCTTTCATCCTGCCAATGCACCTACAAGTACTTTCCCCTTCTGTACTTTTATTCTTTCTTCTCCCCCCCCCCCCCCCCTACCCCTGGCACGGTCACCTGACATGGCACCTAGGAAGTCTATCCTGTCCCCACCATTTCTCTGCCTCCATCAAAGGCAGCACTGGCATCTTCCCTCACCCCTAAGCCTCCCCACCCCATGCCTCCTCCTTACTCCCACTACCCATCCTAGAAAATGGCTGCTCACATCAGACTGAGTTGCAGTCGCACCTCAGGACCTACTCATTCATTCATTTCCATGTCCGGTCAGCATTTCCAAAAAATAACAGCTGTGATAGCTTTGTCATTTCATTCGTAAACATTATGTACTGTGCACGGGTTGTCCAGGAGTGGGCATACAAGTAGGTGGCTTGGATCTTCTTCAGCCCTGCAGTCACAAGAGGTGTCTGCACCTGGCTGGAAGGTTTCCCCATTTCTTCAGGTTGGTCTTGCATCGGAAGACACCCGCTCTTAGGCGCTTGAGGGACCTCCATACAGGGTATTATAGGTCTGTGCCAGGAGCTAGTTGTTCTTTTGGTGATACATCCATGGGCAGTGAGCTCTTCCATGTTGCAAGACGAATTGCCTCCGCTGCTCCCTCCAGTGGCGCAGTCCTAGCAAGGAAACTCAGGACTGGGTGATTTGTCTGAAGCTTAAACATTTTAGCACTCTTTTTCATCATGCATGTCTGTCACTCAACACCTCCTCTCTGCCGTGAGTAGCAATATACTCTTTTCCATATTCTTGTTATACAGTCCTTGTCTTCCACTGTTAATTATCTAGTTTATTCCAACACATCTTTGAGTATTGTGCCATTACATTAAAACCACAAATATTTTCCCCATTATTACATTGATCTGTTGTGTTGCTTCTCACATCATCACTTTGTTTCAGTTTGGCTGTTATGATTTTATGCCTCATTGAACTGTTTATGGAATTCCGTATGCACACCTGTTTCTTGATTTCACAATTTATTAATCTTCATATATGTACCATTATTTACAGTGTGCATTATATGCCTATATTTCTTCTCTGTTTTCATTACATATCATCAGGATGTATTATGCCTTTACTGCTGGATTTTCTTCTTTCTCATATTTTCTTTCAGTTCTTTCTGTTGAGACTCTTTTTGTAGTTGCCACAAATACAAAACACTTGATTGTTCCTGGGGACTACCAATTTATTATGTAGATTAGTTCTGTATGACATTCATTAGAATAAATGAATTGCTTTTCGTATGATGAAGAATGTACAGTAACCAAGTCATCCTCATCAGTTTCAAGATCTGTAAGCAGGACTCATGTGTCTACGCACTTTCAAGACTGGTTTAATGATCCTATTTTCTCTTAAATATTTTATTGCTGAACACAGCACAGACTACAAAATGTATGTATCTACAGATCTGCATGACATCTGTTGAGCATTTTGGTTCTGTATTTCAGAAATACTTGGTAACACTTCATGGGCAGAAGATATGAGTGAAAATTATGAGACAGTCTTTCCCATATCTTTCTTGTATGAACAGAATACTTCACGATCACGGCAAATAAGCAGAGAGCTGAGGAGTTTCTACCTCGGCACTGAACCAATAACAAATAATTCTAGGACTGGACTCGGCCAAGTAAGTAAAAAATGAAAATGTTGCATGAAATCTCAATCACAAGAGAGTATAGGTGCTCATTACATTGTGTCTTTAAGAGCTTCAGCAAGTATTTTGCATATTTTCATTCAGTGATTTCATATGGAATAATGTTCTGCAGCAACCCATCTTTAAGAAAGAAATTCTTCATTGCTCAAAAAATATTCTGTAAAAATAATATGTGGTACTTACCCATGTCCATCTTGTAAACACCTGCTTAAAGAGTTAGGAATTTTGAGTAGGCTTCACAGTATATATATTCCAGTGTGAAGTTTGTTGTACATAACCAATTACAGTTCAAAAGAAACAGTGGTGTATGTAATTAAAATAGAAAAATGACATTCATTATTTCACATTAAGGCTGTCTTTAGTACAAAAAGATGTGCACAATGCTGCCACCAAAATTTTTGATCACTCATGCAGTGATATAAAATATCTGACTGAGAGCAAAGTTAAATTTGAAAACTAACTGAGAAAGTTTCTACTTGATATTTCCTTCTATTTCATAGAAGAATTTCTATTTTTGTAATGTGTAAAAGATGATGGGTAGGAACCTACATCTGTACTTACAAAAAATAAAAATAACAAAAGCACATGTAAACGGTCAGCATGTACCCATTTTCACATATGAATGTGTAGTACGAGTGTAAAATGACTCAGTCCACATCATTACGGCTAACAGTATAAATAATCCAGGGAACATTAAGCAAATTAGCAAACTAACTGATTATGAAGGTAGGAAAATAATTTTGAAAATGAGAGATAGCACTTGTCATTTAACTGTTTCATCAGGTTACCTTCCATTAGGAACATGGGAGCACTCAGTGACTGTGATAGGATTTATAAATTACAGACTGACTGCTGTGCTGTATAATTTATAAATTTAACTGTTTTACTGCACTGTGTCAAGTGACTGTGAATAAGGCAAAACAACCTACTTCTCAGTTTTAACTTTATGAAACAGAAGAGTTTAACTTCCAGCTACTCATTAAAGTAAGCATCATTGCTAGCTGTTAACACCTGGAAATAATGAAACACTGTAGGTTGGCGTTGATTACGCAGTGTCTTTCTTTTTTCCTGTAGGCTAGGGGTGAGAGGCCACTACACAGAGGTTGATGTGTGGTGGGGATGGGGAGTGGGAGGGGACAGTTGGGAGGGGGCAGAGGGTCAAAGGCACTGGCCGGTGGTAGCTAGGAAAACACAGCTGGAAGGTAAAACATTTTTATTAAGCTTGTAGTTCAATGATGCTGTGATCATGCCCCCTTGGGTGTGAAGCATGGTGGCTCCAGTGACTGCTGTGGAAGCTGGCTGCTACCAGAATATCTGGCTGCAATGTCAGCACCCAGTGTTACTGACACTTGTTTTGTCTGCTCAGCAATGTGTACTCTAGTTTACATAGTGTGGGGGCATATGGGAAGTGCCTGAGGCAAGTACATCTACCGGAATTCTTGTAGAGATACTAGAACCTGGAAGAAGAGCTTGTCCTGCAAGCGACAGTAACAGATGCTGGAATGCTTGCCCTGGAAAAAAACAACTGCCCTCCAAGACAGAAGTTCAGATGCTGCTGTACAGAGCCTGGGGGTACCTCATCTGTCGCACAGCACAAAGTCCACAGGTGGTAGACTTAGCACTCAGAGTTAGTGTGGCAGAGGTAACAGCCCTGTCCAGCACTGCAATTTGTTGACCCATAATCTGGCAGTAACTGCTGTGGCCATCACATTGTGGTTGGTGCTGCCAGACTACTCATATACCTGCTAAAATCTGTGAGTATTTATACTGGTTAATGACACATTTGTTCTGCCAATGCGTGGTTTCCAACCATGTATAAATCATGGTAATGCCCAAATTTTAGCAGCAGCGGTAAACACCTCTCACCCCCCCCCCCCCCCCCCACACACACACTTTGGGGTGACCTGACCTCTAGGTCTCTACCCCTGACTGGTATATAAGAACAGACTCCTCTATATGAACACAACATATATTATTTACAGTCTCCTTCTTAAAAATATGCTCTTCATGGTACTGCTGTACATGCTAAAGCATCTTTCTGCTGAAATTTGTCCCTCTTACATGTCTATTAGCCAGTTAAAGGAAAGGATTAGGTCAGATACATCAAAATTTGTATGGGGAGCGTCTCTAGCAGCTTATATGGCCAGTACAACTGGGCTGTGTAATGTTTGACTTGGTTTCTCCTATATCAATGGCTTGCAAGAGAAATATTAGCCCTACAATGTCACATTCTGTTCTGTTTTTATCAACCCACTTACATGCAGTTCCAATTGCTTAGCTCCTGTGAGTCTTTCCTGTTAGCATCCATTAACTAATGCCATTATGGTGCCATATTGTTCATTAATTAAATGCAGTGCTGCCCTTCTTCACTCCTGGTGAAGGGGTGAAGCATGACAATAATTAGGATTCCCCTCATCTCTGTCTCTGGCATGCAGCAACCTGGGAACAGGGAGTTTCAATCATTTCCCCTCCTCCCCTTCCCCTTTCCCTGGAAAGGCCTGCTTCTTTCTGTGTTTACTAAACGCAGAAAGAAGCACCAAACACAAAACAGCAATACTTTCCAGTCAAAGTCAGCTACCCAACCACATAAAAGCTTCCTGACACATACATAACATTATCCAAATTAACATTACAATTCACCTTTACCCCTTAATTGTACACAACACAATACACAACACTAAATATCCCTTCCTATTTCCTGGACCTCAATCCATATGAAATATCATTCACACATCACATAAGGTTCTTGCATCCACCTTTCTTCCCACTGCCCCTCACTTTCTTGCTGGTGGATGGCAACATTTGCACCAACACACCTTGAAATGGTCTCAGGCATCCAACATGAACTACAGATGTATGAGCTGGTTATTGCAGTTTTATGTACACTGGCGACATTGTTTCATTTGCCTGGCATGTTCCTTGGCACCTTGCAACAAAATTTACCCCTTATGCTCAAATCATTCTTGGGACCGAGAGCTGGCTGAAACCCAAAGTGGAAAGCTCTGATATATTTAGCAAGTCGTAGAACATATATCGGAAAGACAGGTTAGAGGCCCTAGGAGGAGGAGTGTTGATTGCAGTTGACAAAAATATTGTACAGTGAAGCCATCTGATCACATATAACAGGTATAGGTGTAAGTTAATTGTTGAATGTTTTTCGTGGCTAGTTCCAGGGTCATTCAAAGAAAGTCTACGGTCAACTGCATGTTCATACCCAGATCATGCAATACTAGTTGGAGGCGACTTTAACCTGCCGAGTATAGACTGGTATGTCTATGGATTCATTGCAGAGGAGTACAGACAGACAGTTGTGCAAAATTCTTTTGACTACGTTTTCTGAAAACTGTCTTGAGCAGCTAGCTCGGCAGCCCACATGCAATGGAAATATCTTAGACCTTGCAACTATAAATAGGTTGGACCTTATTGCAAATGTCACTACAGAAATGGGGATTAGCAATCATGATGTCATTATAGCATCTGTGATTACAAAAGTTAATAAATCAGTCAAGAAGGCTAGGAAAGTGTTTCTGCTAAGTAGAGCAGATAAGCAGTTAAACACCTCACTTAGGCAGTGAACTGGCATCACTTAGTTCCAGTAAGTCGGATGTAGAGGAATTATGGGCAAAGTTTAAGCAGATTGTAAATCGTGGTCTGGAGAGCTACGCGCCTTGCAAGATGGCACCAGTAGGTCAGTGCAGAGCTGTGTCAGTCTCAGTAGAAAGGCAATTTTATAATAACTCATCATGTAAAAAATGTAACAGACGTGTGATGAAGAGCATCCTGTGTGTGAAGTACAACTTCTGGTTACATGAGAGGTGTGCAAACATAAACCTGAAGTTCATAAATGACGATATTTGTTGGACCTGTGGTGATTGTGTGTGTGAGATGAACGTGAAGATCTTCTCAACATGGTACACACAAAAAACGAAATTATCAAGTTATTAAATAGTGATATTGAAACCTTCAAGAAAAAATAGCGTTCCTGAAACAATAAAACAAAAAACTCTTAAGTGAAAACAGTTTGTGGTCTGGTGAAAACAGTGGCAGAAAATAGCCGCAAGAACAGTCGTGATGATATTGTTGAACATGATTTGCAAACCAAAAACGACCATTTAAGAGTTGTGTAGTCAGTTACCACCCTAAATTTCTTCCCACATAAATAACACTGAAAATACCTAATCCTGTAGTCACACATAAAATTTCCTTTTATGTTGTGGAGTAGTCCCTTTCCGTTCTATTCAACTGCCAAGAAGCACAAGTTACATGATGTTCTTTACCATTTACCACCTGACTCAAAACACACCCTAATGTCTGACTGGAAGCAGCACGTAAAAGCACAATCTCTTTTTGTAATGTGGAAAAACTAACACTGGACTTGCCCTCTTCAATTCCTCAGATGCGTCCTGGCATTCCTTTGCTCACTTGAACTTTATACCTTTTTTCAACAACTATGTAAGTGGTCTTACCACCCGTGGAAATATAACAATTTGCTAGCCCTAAAAATGACTGTAATTCCATACTAGTACTAGGAATATTTAATGCCCAACCCATAAAATGCTAGAATGTTGATGGTGTATTTTTTAGGCCATGGCATCCTTCAGTATTGATAATGACCCCATGCAGTAATGCTGAGAATTCTGTCTTCAATTGGTCCTCAGTCAATCTCTCCCCCTGATGGCACTCACCCCTTAGATCCATGGTAGAGAAATACTTGCACTTTCCCAAGTTGTCAATAGTCTCAGGTTTTGCTGTTAAGATGCATGTAGTCACAGTGGAGCTTATATTTCTTAGATCTATCTGGTGACTTACTCAGTACAACTGCCACAGCAGCCCGCCATGGATTATCGCCAACCTCTATTTTTCCATCTGCCAATTGCTGGCTACAAATACTGAGGTATATGATATAGTTTACACTATACTGGTGATTATTTTACTGCAAGAATTCAATGTTGTGTCACAGATGTTGCTGGCAATGTCCTCAAGAAAAAAACACATCCTAAAATTCTAATAACAACCCCCCCATTTCTTCCTTCTACATGTTCTACTTTCTTATGTAATGTAGTTTTATTGGTGGCCTGTGTCTGATCATGGTGCACACTTGCTGTTCCCAAACCATCATCATCAAAGATATCCAGATTAGCTACCAGCAGTCCCCTTTGTCAGCTTTACCTCATTGGCTCCAAAATTAATTATATTTACAAGTACCACTTTCCTGTCACCTTTCCCTTGTACACGTATAATGCTTCTTCTCATAAAGCAATGTTAAGTATCCAGATCACCACTTTCAGCAAGTGGTTCTACCACACACAGCATATTAACATGGCCGGCCGGTGTGGCCGAGTGGTTCTAGGCGCTTGAGTCTGGAACCGCGCGACCGCTACGGTCGCAGGCTCGAATCCTGCCTCGGGCATGGATGTGTGTGATGTCCTTAGGTTAGTTAGGTTTAAGTAGTTCTAAGTTCTAGGGGACTGATGACCTCAGATGTTAGGTCCATAGTGCTCAGAGCCATTTGAACCAACCATATTAACATGCCACTCTGGTTCCATACTCACCCAAAACAACTTCCTGGTGCCTTGCAGCACAATATAATGCAAATATTGCTTTATTGTTGTTTTCAGTTCATGCAGTTTACCTCTTAAGATAGATGAACCATGCGACAATGCTTCGCTGGTGAAAGTTTCCCCTGTTTAGAATACTGTCCCTCTAAGTTCAACTACAAGTCATGTAAGGTCAGGTTTGGCAAGTTGTGTCATCAGAAGGCCTAACTCACTGGGATTCTTTGTTAAACTAATCAGCTGCTCGAGGAAAAATCTTGTACTGTTCTGTTTCTTATATCTTTTCAGGAGGCTTTGTTAAAATTTCTTAAAAGTCTGTGCATTTCGTAACCCCACTGCACACCTGACACAGATTTTTGCTTCCCCTGTCAATCATAACTTTGTTATTTGCAGTACCTGATCTTGCAACCATCCTCTAATCTTATATGTTAACTGCAGATCATCCAAGAAATATACTATACCCTTGGTTGACTTTCCAGAGGAGAGCATGTTCAAGTTGGCAGTGGCTGGATCTACTGTAGGACTAGGCTGTTTGGCTCATTCTTACTGTCCATCTCTAGCTTCAAGCTGCCCAAGCAAGTCTTTTTTATTCACCTTTAATTGTGCTATAGCCTCTTGGATAGTGACACTCTGTGTTTCAGACTTGGCCACTGTGGATCCTTAATCTCCAACACACACTAAGTAAAACACAACAACAATCAACAATAACTTATACACTACAGTACATCAGTTACTATCTATGTTTCATCATGAGCCATCTTGATTCCATGCATTGTGTAGACACATGACCATACCTATAACAATAAAAACAAACTACTGCCACTGACTCAGTACACAGTGCATAATGACCTAGCAAATTACTCTGACTACACCTCACAGGTTGCAGATATTGCTCCCTAGTATTACCATGGAACTGAGAAATTTCAGCTGATTCTAATGCCTCGACTAAGTTACCCTCAAATTCAACAGACTCTCCTACTTAGATCTCATATTTTCTACACATGAAAGCAGGAAGACAACCAAAAAGCCAATAGTGTGTTCACTCACCACTCTGTGTAATGATGTTGTGACAAGCCTGGAAGTGATTCATATGTCACACAGCACCAAATCCATAGGTGGCAGGCTTAGCACTTGGAGCTGATCTGGCAGAGGTCGCAGTCCCATCTGGTGTAGACTGCTTGTTGAACCACAACCTGGTGGTGGCCAGTGCAGCCCTTGTGTCATGGTGGGCCCTGCCATATTACTCATATCTCTGCCAAAATCAGTGAGTACTTATACTGGTTAATTACACATTCGTTTTGCTGATGCACAGCTTCCAACCACATATGAATCAGCACCCTGTGGCTCAATGATGCAGAAAGACCAGACCAAGCCTGCAATTGTGCTACACTTCTGCTACACCTCGAGGATGGTGAGATGTGGCTCAAGCTGCCTCATGGTACATAAACAGTCCTGTTGATGAAATCAGTATGCCATCGCCACAGCATTCATTGGCTGCCTGTGGATTCAAACACAGCCATAGCAGAGTTGCTATTTCCACAGTAGTGCCCAAAATGTAACAGCAGCATTACATTTCTCTCATTGGGTCCATATAGTAAGACTCATCTAACCTAGTAATCCTATAACTACATGCCATGTGTACTATGCTAGTACTCCCGCAAGTAAATACTATGTGTACTCTGCTGCATGAGTAGCTGTTTGTCATGTGTAGTGCACATGCAACCTCTTCAAGGGGGCCTCATAGTTCTCCACCATAAAGTACATGATGAAATATCTGCACCTGGACCTCTGATTAATGACCTTCATTCAGATCCCAAACAGAGGACCATGGTCAGTCCTTGGAATAATGCTACAAATCATGAGCTGTTATTTCAGTCCATGGGGAGGCTAAGGGATTTCACTGCTTCAACCAAACACTAACCTATAATCAAAGAATCCAAAGAATAGGCGCTGTTGGTGCCAGCATGAGCCCCAACCTGGAGCTGACTGTGGTCAGCAACTGTTCACAGAAATTTCTCCACATGCCAGTTGAGACACTTTGCAAACACTTTGCACCTACATTGGATTTTGTTTCCAATCTAATAGCTGTTTGTCAAGGGGGTTCATGGCTCACCTAACTTACTGGCTCTCAAAAATTAACAAGCTCTTTCCCTCTTTCCCTTTTTGGATCTTTCACGAATTTCGGTTCAAATCTTGACAGGAGATGTAATTCATGCCAGATCAAGCTCCTTATCAGCACAGACAGTATCCCACATCTGTCATCAGAGGACAGAGGAAAATGGCTAACATCTCATTAATCAAGTGCTTGTGTGGTCTAGCGTTCTGCTGACATGGAAGTCCAGGACTTTTAATTTACAGAAAAATCTGAGGTGTAAATCTACATATGCATCCTGTGCTAATCACTGTGAAGTGTAGGGGACAGCATATTTTTTATTTAACTGTATGTTAAGCTTTCTTCTGATTCTGTCCACAGATGGGCCATGGGAAGAATGAATACACATATGTGCAAACTGTTATTTGACTGATTTTTCGTGATCTTTACAGCAGATACATGTAATTGGTTAAAATATATTCATGGTTTCTGCTCTGCAGAATGACCCTTGAAGTTTTCTAAGCAGGTTGTCATGAGACCTTTAGTGCCTTTCTCCGAGTATCTGCCAATTACAATCATTCAACATTTCTGTTACAATGTCTTGTCAGTCAAGTGAGCCTGTGACTGTCATAAAAACTTCCTTTGTATACGGTCAATATCCTCTGTGTGTTCAACCTGATATAGATAAATTGTTTTGTTCATATTGTGAATGTATATGAAACTATGCAAGATTGAAAGCTGCTACATTTACATAGCAACATCACTCAGTGAAGAAAAGGTCATTGTTTAATTTGTACATAAAAGATTAAGATGTGAATTTGTCTCATTCAGTATAATAACAATTTCATTAGTCAAAACATTGTGTGTGTGTGTGTAAAAGATTAAGATGTGAATCTGTCTTGTTCAGTATAATGACAATTTCATTAGTCAAAACATTGTGTGTGTGTGCGTGCGTGTGTGTGTGTGTGTGTGTGTGTGTGCGCGCGCGCATGTGAGCACACCTTTTTTTTTGTTGCACAAATGAACACCCATGCTTTGACATTTCTTTATTTCAGTTATATGCTGATGGTATAGTAATATTTCCAGTTGACCGTATTGCGAAGATGATATCTACAAGGAATACTTCACCAGTGTACTATTACCAGTTTACTTATCAAGGAAGGTATAGCTGGGTGAACTCTCCAGGAACAACAACACCTTATGGTAATCATATTGACTAAAAATAGATAAGTATACTCACTACTTCATAAAACTCTACTTCTTGAACTTTATATATACCTTGCATATAATAGAATGGGGAATATGGCTCTCATGTAAATTGTATTGCAATTGTACGAATTGTATTTTAGTTGAATGGATTGGAGAATTCCATTTATAAACTTATTAAGTTCATGAGGAGGCAATGCACTGTCTTGTACATACTTCTAGGAGATCCAAGTGCTGCCAACAGTGGCAGACACACAAGTTATGGTAAACATATAGTATCTCCAGCTTTGAGAATCCCACACTTCTTCCTCAGGATAACAGAGAGGGTATATGGAAGGAAAGGAGGGGGGATTGTATGTCATTAAGAATCCAAGTTAAGGAGGACATATGAGTTTCTGAGGAGAAAAGTAGCAATCCATAGGGAACATGCATCACAGGGAGTAAAAGGACCAAGAGTGGGTGCCAGTAAGAATTATGCCAGTTTCAGTTAAAATGAGACAAAATGAATGAGAAGTAAAGATGGAGACAGAAGAACAGAATATCACTAATGAAGAAAATAACTGAAATAGGGGCAACAGATCTATGGGGAGAAAAATAAATACATGAATAAAAAATAATACTTGGGCCAACAAAAAATACAGAGGTATGGAAATTAAGTAGCAATCCATAGGGAACATGCATCACAGGGAGTAAAAGGACCAAGAGTGTGTGCCAGTAAGAATTATGCCAGTTTCAGTTAAAATGAGACAAAATGAATGAGAAGTAAAGATGGAGACAGAAGAACAGAAAATCACTAATGAAGAAAATAACTCAAATGGGGGTAACAGATCTATGGGGAGAAAAATAAATACATGAATAAAAAATAATATTTGGGCCAACAAAAAATACAGAGGTATGGAAATTAAGAGCAACAGGTTAACCAAGCAGATTTTTAAATATCTTTGGGACAAGAAGTCAACAACAGCCTGGATTCAAGAAGTTAGGAAAGATTTGGAAAGAAACAACATAAGTGAAAAAGATGCAACAGAAAGAGACATTTTCAAGAGGAAGATGTTAAAAATGGAAGGATTCCAAGGCAGGAGGGAGAAGACAGGGTCAAAATGGTGTGAGGAGAGAAAAAGGATACATAGTGAAAAGATGAAAGAATACTAGAGGAAAAAGAAAGAACAACAAAGAAGGAAGCATTGAAATTAGTGCATGATCCTTAGATAACCCAAATGAAGAAAGAAAGAAAGAAGAACGGAGAATTCTAACAAAGCCAATGGAGTAACCTTAGATAACCCAAATGAAGAAAGAAAGAAAGAAAGAAGAACGGAGAATTCTAACAAAGCCAATGGAGTAAGGATGAAGGGGGGCAGTCAAAATAATGTTGATTGAGTCTGGGAAGGAGTGAGATAAGAGCATATTTTGAGAGAGCATGCCCATTCTACAGTGTTCAGGGAAGCTAGTGCTGGATGCCTGTGTGGTGCAGAAGGTACTTGGGTGCTGACTGTTGTAGAGCATGCTCAGTATTTTGGCATTGGATGTCCACAAGGCAGGCAATTCATATGTGTCCATTAATGCATTCTTTTCAGGTTGTTGATGGCCATTTCTTTGTTAAAATAATTACAGTGAACACTTGTCAACTGGTAAATAACTTGGAGTGTTTTGAATTAAGCCCTACTTTTATTGAAGTACATTTAGCCAATGCTGGGACTGGAGTAGGTGACAGAGGATGGGTTTCACAGTGGAGACTGTTGAAGGCATAGGAATCTTGGAGTATGGATGATGGTAATGGTTCTAAGAAATATGCTGTGAAGGTTAAGAGGGCTATAGAAGACAACTCTGGATGATGTCATGAGGACATAATGGAGGTATGATCTTCATTTCAACACTTGTCTTAAGATTTGTTTTTGGACAAGATCAGTTGTTTACTTGTGGAAGTGGGAAGGTTGGGAGAATTTCTTTATGTAGGTGCTAAGTGATGCAATACTGGTCAAGATAATTTCTCATAAATCCTTAGGCTGTAGGAAAAGGAGCATTTAATGTGAAAAGGAGTGGCAGCTGTCACAGTGGAGATATTGTTGGTTTTTGGTTTGTCTGATTCAGACCAAAGTTTGGACGTAAGTCTCAATAAGATGGAGGTCTGTGGCTGAAAAGGTGACTTGAGATTTTAAGAAGGGCCAAGTAATTTGCAGTGGGATAAAGGAGTTGAGATGTCGAAGGAAGTGCTGGAGTTGGACCTACATATATCATGTTGGACCTACATATGAGTTCAAACCATAACAACATCATGAGTGAACCTATGACAGACCATTGGGCTAGGATTTTTAAAGTCAAAGAATTCCTTTTCCGTGTGGTTTGTGAAAATGTTGTCATCCTGGTTCTTGAGTCAGGCCCCTGATTTGTGATGGATATGACTCATGTAAGTGAAAAATTGTGGATAAATATAAAGTTGACTGGTTTAACAATGGTAAAAGTTTTTAAGTGGCTCTCAGGAGAGTGCTGCAGGATGAAGTGTTCAAGGGAAGAGAGATTATGTGCAAACGTGCGGCCTTGGTATGCAGATCAGAACACCTTACCCAATGTTAACTAATCATCCCTATATTTTGCCTTATAAATAAAATATGTCAAGACAAGTATCCTGACAATCCCATTATGCATCTCAGCTCTAATAGACCAGTAACTTCGGTCTGTCAACTGGAGACTCCTATCAAATATAAAAGACACCAACCACCTCCTGGAACACTTAAATTGGTGCTCCACCTCCCACTTGAAACATATTTTTGTCATCAGCAATACAAAATCTCTCTAAACAAAAAAAATCCTTGTTAATGTGCGGTACCCACCTGCTGAGCATGCTCAGTAGCATGATCCAAGATAATATGTTACACCACATGGGATGTCTGTATGCTCCAACTTAGCACAAATTTCCCTGAATTTTTGGGATGAAAATTTATTTGCAAATATAGTATCTCATCAGGATTCAAACAATACTAAACTACACTCTACTCTTTCTTTCTACCTCCGTTAGTATTTGTTAAAGTTTTGTACTTTGCTTTTTATTTATTATACAATAAATATGACACAATTGCTTGCCAGTACTCACTGTTAGGACCTGAAATGTTCAGTACTGCCAATAGACGTACATAAAAGTGTATATGTGGCATCTGTTCTTTCAGAAATGTCCATAAAAACAGACATTGGGCATTGATTTACACTGAGGTGACAAAAGTCATGAGATACTTCCAAATACCATGTTGGACCACTATTTTCCCAGAATAGTGCAGCATCTCAACATGTCATGTAAGTCCCCTGCATAAATATTGAGCCGTGCTGCCTCTATATCCATCCATAATTGTGAAAGTGTTGCTGGCGCAGGATTTTGTGCACCAACTGATCTCTAGATTATGTACCATAAATATTCAGTGATATTCATATCAGGCAATCTGCGTGGCCAAACCATTCACTCAAATTGCCGAGAATGTTCTTCAAACCAATTGTAAACAATTATGTCTCAGTGACATGGCACACTGTCATCCATAAAATTCCATCATTGTTTGGAAACATGAAGTCCATGAATGGCTGCAAATGATCTTGAAGTAGCTGAACATAACCATTTCCAGTCAATGATCAGTTCAACTGGATCAGAGGACCCAGTCCATTCCATGTAAACACAGCCCACTCAATTATGGAGCCACCACCAACTTGCACAGTGCCTGTTGACAACTTGGATCCATGGCTTTGTGGGGTCTCTGCCACACTTGAACACTACCATCAGCTCTTACCAACTGAATTACTCACTCACCTGACCAGGTCACGGTCTCCCAGTCATCTAGGATCCAACTAATTAGGTCAGGAGACCAGGAAGGCACTGAAGGCGATGAGCTGTTAGCGAATGCCCTCACGTTGGTCATCTGCTGCCATGGCCCATTAATGCCAGATTTCACTACACTATCCTACTGGATACATCCCACATTGAATTGTGCATGTATTTCACATAGTGTTGCTTGTGTGTCAGCACTGGAACTCTACACAAATGCCATTGCTCTCGGTCGTTAAGTGAAGTTCATCAACCACTGCATTGTCCTGGTGAGAGCTAATGCTTAAAATTTGGTATTCTCGGTTCACTCTTGGCATGTGGATCTCAGAATATTGAATTCCCTAATGATTTCCAAAATGGAATGCCCTGTGTGTCTAGCTCCAGTTACCATTCTGCATTCAGAGTCTGTTGATTCCCGTCATGTGGCTATAACCACGTCGGAAACCTTTTCGCATGAATCAACTGAACACAAATGACAACTCTACCAGTGCACAGCCCTTTTATAACTTGTGTATGCAATACTACGACCACCTGTGAATATGCATGTTGCTATCCCTTGACTTCTGTCACGTCAGTGTACACCAAAGGGGCAAGTTTAAAATTTTTGCCACACCAGGATTCGAATCCTGGTCTGGCACAGATTTTCTATTTGCCTCGCTGATATAAATCAGTGCCCACTGACAGCTAATTTCTTTAAGTCCTTTGTGTCTTGACACACAAAAGTAAAAATGATAATGTTATTCTAGCTTTCAGGACTATTAGTTCCTTCCTCAGAGAGGAATAGTATGAGTAAGTTAAAGAAAAAGGCAGGTCACTCAGACACGAGGGTGAGAGGGACGCATCCTCATATTTACTAGTCGGCCAAATGAATTCTCCTTTGATATAAATTTTTATTTGTATATGTGTTTCTTTTTGCTCCAACTTAATACATCTATTCTCAGTGCTTGCCATTTTCTTTTCTTTAATATGCACCTTCACTTCTTATTCTGTTACTCACTTCTTCTGTTATCTTTGTGTTGATTATGTACGACCTCTGACCTCTGACACCATTTCCACAACTTGGCCACATGGAGAAATAAACATCTAATTGTTTCATATTCCCATAGAATGGCATAACATGTTACAATCACAAATGAGAGGTCATATATCTAGTACACAAAAAGTGCAACCCTTATGTGACTTTAGTCGTAGTTTGTCTTTGGTGAGGCTTGTAAATGGTCCGCCTAGTCGTTGATATCTTGCTAATTGCTGTAAACGCACTATTTCACTCCCATTTACGGAGCTTGTTAGCACTTGATGTTTGGTTGGCGCCATTACAATGTATTGTATTGTAGTAATCGCTGCTGCTTGCTGGATCGCTGCTGTGTCTCGTTGCTGATGCTGGCTCTAAATATGGTTGTCTAGGGTAAACACATGAGGTCCCGTGTTTTTCATGTGCTTTTGATGATAAAGAACGAGCGAAACCAACACATATGTAAATATCAAATATTTATTACTTTAGTGGCCATATTAATTCCACTGTCCACCAAAGACCATAACACAACACAAAGTAGTACTTCCTTTACATGTTCTTTGCATTGTTTTGCCAAACAATAACACAGAAACACACTTCACCAAAGTGACATTCCGACTGCCCCACTGCCTCCGACTGGTTTTTCGACCCTTCTCGCTGCTTGTATTTATAACATTGTCAAAGAACTACTAAAAAGAGATATAGTTTATAAGTCACATGTACATCTGTTATCATAATTTGTGCAGAAAACTTATTAATTTGCATCGAGTGACATAATTTAACATGTTATTAAAATGACAGACAGATTTGTTGACTTGACAGAATAATTCTTTGTTACAAAAAGGCTGTTTTTTAGAAGTTTGTCAATTGACTTCTCTAATTTGCATAAATAAGTAAGTAACATGAATTATGAAGAATTACATTGGTTTTCGTCTAAAATAGGATTGATTACGTGAATACTGAGTGAAAACGCTCCTAGTGAACAAATAGGTTTCACTGGGTGATTTTTATTTAAGGAGATCCAAAATACCTAAGTTGGCCACTATTTTTCGTACTTCATATTAATTATTTAAGATGAACTTAGTGTTTTTACATGATGACATTTGCTGTATCAGTGATCAAGTGATATAAACTTTTGTGTGGGTCAGTTATTCAGTATAATTTAATGGGTTGACTGTTTATGGAGACATGTTATGCAATCATTGTTAACATACACAATAATTTTTCTATAATCATAAATACTCGTTAAACTGGTTGAATTTGGACGGGATCGCATACTTCATTAAAGTAAAGCCTTTAATATGTTCCGTTACAGGCTGACAGTGACTAATGACCCATTTAAGACTGATTGAAGACATATAGTTCAGATATGATAAATGTAAAAAAATTGTGGTTAAAGTGAAAGATGAAATATACTGGCAGATTAAAACTGTGTACCCGACTGGGACTCGAATCTGGGATAGCTGCCTTTCGCAGGAAAGTGCTCTACCAAGTGAGCTACCCGAGCATGACTCATGACTCATCATCACAACTTTACTTCCACTAGTACGTCATCTCCTACTTTTTAAACTTCACTGAAGTTCTTCTGCATGCCTTACAGGAATACCACTCCTGAGAAAGGATTGCTAGTTCCTCAAAGTAAGCAGGAGAGATTGCGTGAAGTTTGGAATGTAGGACAAGAGGTACTGGAGGAACTTAGGCAGCAGGGACAGGTTGTGAGTTATGCTTGGGTAGCTCAGTTTATAGATCACTTGCCTGAGAAAGGCAGATATCCCAGGTTTGAGTCCCAATCCAGCACACAGTTTTAATGTGCTGTGAAATTTCATATCAGTTCACACTTCGCTGCAGAATGAAAACTCGTTCTGGAAAGTGAAATATGTTATAAACTACAGACTAGATATATATGTGCCAAGTAAAGTAATAAAAGATAGCAAAGAGCCACCTCAGTTTACTGATATCATTGAAAGAACATTGCAAAACAGACACTACTACACTCTTGCTGGAAAAGGGAATGTAAGATAAATGATACAGAACATCCGTAATGTTGTTTATGCAAGAAAGCTACAATATTTTCCACAGGCAGATCCTGGTGAAAGAGCTATCAGAAAATTGTAGGAAGTTCTGGTTGAACCAAAGAATAAATTCAAACCTTGCATCCAGTCTCTCGTGGATCAATCTAGTATTGAAATTGAAGACATCAGGGAGAAAACAGACATATTAAGTTCCACATTAAAATGTCCTTATACATAAGTATCAAGGGAGATCATGGGAAATTATCATCCTATCTTGATTCTCCCAGTGCTATCTAAAATATTTGAAAAACTTGCTGTTGCACAAATCCAACCTCCATTGCCAAATTATCTGTTATTCTAAACAATCAATTTGGTTTTCAGCAGGGGGAAAACACCATAGATGCAGTAAACAGTTTCACTGGGAAAATAAGTACATCATTAGACAGGAGAAATAAGGTGCAGGGATTTTCTGTGACCTCACAAAGGCGTTTGACTCTATAAACAATGCATTGCTTGTTTACACGCTTGAAAAGTATGGCATTAGTGATAGAGCCCTACAATGGCTTAAATCCTACTTATCAAACAGAAAGCAAAGAGTTAGCATCTTTTCAAATGGCGCATATTATTTTTCTGAATGGAAAAAAATATCTCAGGATGTTCCACAAGGCTCCATCTTAGGCTCAGTCCTGTTTCGCTTCTATGTTAATGACTTACCATTTAATATCAGCGCCCCA
Organism: Schistocerca nitens; assembly: GCF_023898315.1. Lineage (NCBI taxonomy): Eukaryota > Metazoa > Arthropoda > Insecta > Orthoptera > Acrididae > Schistocerca > Schistocerca nitens. The sequence goes on along the minus strand of NC_064615.1, from coordinate 300,545,367 downwards.
TCAGTTCTGTTCACAGATGATATTTCTGTCTTAGTTGAAGGTCAGGATTTGGAAAAAATTCCCAAATCTGTGATCAGAACCCTCAGTACGTTATAAAGTTGGTTTAAGCTAAATGGGTTGAATCTAAACATATCTAAGACTCATACCATGCAGCTCAAAACCAAACAATCAAAATGTGAGCAGTTTAAGATTGTACCGAACAACCAAGATATAGAAGAAGTTGACTCAATCAAATTGTTAGGTTTAAATGTAGATAAAAATTTGAGCTGGCAGGCACACATTGAATACCTAGCAAACAAACTGAGTGGCTTCACATTTGTAATGCAAACATTATCAACTGCAACTGACATGGACACATGAAAAGTAGCATGTACAAGCTGCTTTGAATCCATTATTAGAAATGGTATTGTTTTTTGGGGTAACTCAACAAACATAGTGCGGATACTAAAAATACAGAAAAAAATCATTCGAAATATGTGCACTGTAAATCACAAAGAACCATGTTGACCATTATTTAGAAAACTTAAAATATTAACTCTGCCATCCTTATACATGTATGAAATTATTATATTTTTGTACACCAGACATGAATTATTTGAGGGAAACCATTTTGTCCATTCACATGGTACTAGAAACAAAGAAAATTTTATGCTCCCCACTCACCACCTCCTTCTGTATGCTCAGGGACCTCAATACATGGGAATGAAAATTTGTAATAAATTAAAAGGGAAAAAGTTGATGCAGATGAATTTAGGTTCACTTAAAAGATAGCTATATGAATTACTGACATTGAAGTGTTATTACTCAGTGAATGAATTCTTGCAAGACAAACTGGAAATTTGAACTGGATACAATGTGTTACAAATTCCAAGAAATATCCTTATAGTGTTATTATTTATTGTAGTGCTATTATTTATTAATGCAAAAATCATTGTAACTGTCTTATAAATTTTTGACATGTCTCCTGTATGCAAACCAAAATGTATGTCATGAGATGAATAAAACACAATTCACAATATCATACTTATGTTTAGTTTGGTTACTGGCTGGGAGACCACATCTAGGGTAGTTCAGCCGAATGAGAGGTTCTGATACAAGCATTTCTGGTACTGGAAAACAATGAAGAATACACGATGTAAAAAGGCAGTTTGCCCTGAGAAAATTTAAATTAGATTTTACATTGAATATACTGTGGAACTAGCTCCTTTCCTAGCACATTTTTGTCAGGTATTTCTAGCACAGTGAATAATCCCACATAAATGCAAAGTATCCAATCACTCCTGTTTACAAAAAGGGGTGAGATACTGGATGCATAAAATTAGTGACCAACATCCATCTACTGCAGGATCCTAGAACGTATTATAAGCTCATACATAATGACATTCCAAGAGGAAAAGACGCTTATCATGAAGGAACAGGGTGGACCAGAAATACCACTCATGTGAATCACATCTTGCTTTATTCATACAGCATATCTTGCATATGGTAGATATAGGTGAATTGGTAAATCCCATTTTCCTACATTTTCAAAATTGTTCAACACTGTACTGCATCACTGAGTACTATTCAAGAGGTGGTCATACACAGTATTTTCACAGACAGATGTTCCATTTGACGTGTAATTGACTAATAAAACTCATTATGTCATTTTGGGCAGTGAATGCTCACCAGAAATGAAAGTAGCAGCAGGCATTCCAAAACAAAGCATAACAGGAACATTAATATTCTCAGTATACATAAACAATAGGATTACCAGCATATTCAGACTATTTAAGATAATTCTCATTTATTGTTCCATCTCAGTTGCACATTTTTAATTTGATTACATGTTTTGATCATTCAAGATCATCTTTGGATCTAAGAAGTTGCATCAGCAGCCCATCTTGTCAACTCAGAACCACATATCAGAGTACTCTGACATGCGGAACTGATTAGACAAGATGGGTTGCTGACACAACTACTCAAATCCAAAGATGTTCCAGAATTGTAAAAACATGTAATCTAATAAAAAATCTGCAACTGAGATGGAACACTAAATGAGAATTACCTTAAATATCTACAGAGTTGCTGAAACTCTCAAGCCAATTATGTTGATTATTGTGATTATCAGATTGTTTGCTGATGAAAAAATCATCACTGGACAAGCAAAGGAAATGCAGGGAAACTTCAACAAAATTTCCGCTTATGTAACAAATGCCTTTTAAATGTCTATTTTTGAGTCTTCTGACTAGTTTGATGTGGCCAATCATGAATTCCTCTCCCGCACCAATCTATTCATTCCAGAGTAGCATTCACAGCCTACATCTTCAAATTATTTCTTGACTATATTCCAGTCTCTGTCTTCCCCTACAGTTTTTGCCCTCTACAGCTCCCTCTAGTACCATGGGGGTCATTCCCTTATGTCTTAACATGTGTCCTCTCATTCTGTTCCTTCTTCTTCTCAGTATTTCCCATACATTCTTTCTTCACTGACTCTACAGAGAGCATCCTCATTCCTTATCTTATCAGTCCACTTGATTTTCTACATTCTTCTGTAGCATCACATCTCAGATGCTTCAATTCTCTTCTGTTCAAGTTTACTCACTGCCCATGATTCACTACCGTGGACTTCTGTTTTAGATTAGATTAGATTAGATTTACTTTCATTCCAATTGATCCATAGTGAGGAGGAATTTTGTGCTCCAAACGTATAGCTACAGAAACTTCTTCCTCAAATTAAGGCCAATGTTTGATACTAGTAGATCCCTCTTGGCTAGGAATTCCCTCTTTGCCTGTGCTAGCGAGTTTTTTATGTCCTCCTTGATTTATCCATCAGGATTATTTTGCTGCCTACGTAGCAGAATTCCCTAACCTCTTCCACTTGTGATCATGTGTGTTGTTGACTGCTCATTCCATTCAACAGATCCTGCAGTTCTTCTTCACTTTCATTGAGGATGGCAAAGTTATCAAAAATTCTTATCATTAATACCTTGTGACGCTAAATTTTAATCCCACTCTTGAACTTCTCTTTTTTTCTGTCATTGATTCTTCGTTGTGTAGGTCGAACTGTAGGGGTTAAATATTGCATCCCATTCTTACATCTTCTTTATCTATCTACCAATCTTATTGTTCCCTCTTGGTTCTTGTACATTTTGTGTTATCGCCCATCTTTCACTGGAGCTTACTCATATTTTTCTCAGAATTTCAAGCACCTTGCACCATTTCACATTGTCAAACACTACTTCTAGATTGACATATCCTATGAGTGTATCTGGATTTGTCTTCAGTCTTGCTTCTGTCATCAAGCCAGACCATCTCTCTGGTGCCTTTATCTTTCCTGTAGTCAAGCTGATTGTCATCTAATAAATCCTCAATTTCTTTTTCATTCTTTTATATATCATTCTTGTCAGCTGCTTGGATGCATGAATATTAAGCTGATAGTGCAATAGTTTTTCCACCTATTTGATGGCACTATCTTTGGAATTGTTTAAAAAAAATTATTTAATTGGATAGATAAAAAATCTACTCACCAAGCGCCGGCAGAACACATACATTTTGATACTGTATATTCAAAGAAAACTGTGTGACCATTATGCTGCCACAGTCACATATCTTGCCTAGGGATAGTAAGGTAAGAGAAATTAGTGTGTGTACAAAAGCTTATAGATAATCATTTTTCCCCTCAATATGCTACTGAAGTAGGACACAAGAATCACTAATATTGGTATGAAGCAGCCTTTGTCATACAGTGTACAGTGGCTTGTGGAGTATAAAGCATGTCACCTAAACCTTGTACCATAAATATTTTGGGAATGCAAGGTGCATTGATATGTGGATTTCACAGATTGGAATGGTAGCCAGGAGCCCAATTTTGCAGTCTACACGAAAGAGTAGAATCAGTTTTGAATATGTGTTTATTTACAGAAGATACAAATATTTCAATGGAACAATGCCTATTGGCAGCACCACAATCAATGTAGAGTAAATTAGACTGCCAATGGTGTTTGTTGCAGGTGTCTACTGCAAGCTGTTTAGGAGATATCACAGTTTGAACTTTGTAAACACTGACAGTTGTTTGTTCCATGTGGTAGTACATGCGAATTAGACATGGGTTCTTACTGTCGCAGAAGAAGCTGAGTAGCGCCGTGGTGTAGTGGTTATGATACTAAACAGTTGCATGGAGGGACGTTGAGTTCAAAACTCACCTGGACTGTACAATTTTAATTTCTATATTTGGTTCGAGTACATTCTAGAAGTATGCTTAAATGACAAGAATCATTGTACTGGAATGTTCTGTAGCTGTATACATACTGTATGTGTTCTGGCCGAAGGCAGTATGCTCCGTGCTCTTGTATGTGCAAGTGCTGAATAAACCTTCATTAAGTGAAGTTAGTGTTCATCATTCATCTAATTACTCCTTCTTCTATGTGACATTATTCTGGTGGAGATGTTGGGTGTTGGAAATTGTGATAGCACACACTATCGATGACACAATGGCTCCCATCAGGCCATGATAGAGCCATCGTTTATGTGGTGAGAAACCCAAGTTTGAGCCATATTCAACAGATCGCAGACAGAAGAAGAAGAGGATGTTACAATGACAGCAACTGTGGGCCACCACATGAGACATCCGTCTGGGTTCTCTGGTGATGACGGCCAAGATCCAAACAAGTGGCTGAAGGTATTTGAGCGTATAACCAAATTTAACAAATGGGATGACACCGTGTGTTTGGCTAACGTATTTTTCTACTTGGAGGGCACTGACAAGCAATGGTATGAGAACAACGAGGAGAAGTTCACAAGCTGGGAAGTATTCCAGGCAGAACTGTGCAAGTATTTCACCAGCACATAACAAAAGAAGTGCAAGGCTGAAGATAAATTAAAGTACAGGTCACAGCATCGAGGAGATATTACAGCATCCTACATTCAAGATGTCTTGGAGCTGTGTAAAATAGTGGATCCTAGAATGAAGGAGGAAGATAAGGTTGCACATCTCATGAAGGGTGTTGCTGAGGACATGCATCAAGACCTACTCCTTAAGGAGGTTTCGACAGCAGACGACTTCATAAAATGGTGCCAGTGTATTGAGACAATGATTCAAAAAAGAATTACAAGCAAGAAGTTTGAACAGCTTCCAAACATCATATCAATGTCTGTGATGGAGGAAGCAACTGATTTCACAAGTGTTCTTCGTCGGATGGTGAGAGAGGAAGTTCAGAAGGCACTTGGATTGCATGGCAAGCAAAAAACCAAGACACTTCAAGAAGTCACAAGGGAGGAAGTGGAACAGACATTGAACCCAATCTCTCATCCTTTATTTCCCTTTAAAACAGAGAAAAAGTTCAGATCCAGGCAGAGTTACATTCCTACAATGCTGCATGAGGAACCTGTTTGAGCACCAAGGAAGACTGACATCTGGAGGACCCAGGATAACCAACCAGTATGTTTCCACTGTGGACGGCTGGGAAATGTGGTGTGCTATTGTCAAGAAAGGCAGCGGATATCGACCCCCATGCCAGAAGACAGCAGACTGATCTTAGACGACGAAAATGAGCAAGAAGATGTGGGTGTAGGACTATGTTGGTCACCAATGCCGCAGGCTAACCACTGGAGAGGATGCTCCCCAACATGCCGATCAAGGTCTCCATCACTGTTTAGAAGCTCCAGCCAATCACCTAGCTGCCACAACCTGGAAAACTAAAGTGTGCGACCTTCCTTGTAGATGAGGCTGCCAAAGAGAAAAATCCTTCGCCGTTGATCACTACAAAAATGATAGGAAACTACGTCAATATGCTAATGGATGGCCAACCAGTCCAAGCTCTTGTGGACTCTGGAGCATCATATTCAGACATTTCGGAGAAGTACTGTTGCCAGTTACAGAAAACCATATTCGTCGACAACAAAACATCTCTGATGAAGGTGGCTAAAGGGAAATATGTAGAACCTACAGGAAGATGTACCATTCATGTGGGTATAAATGGATATACACAGCCCTTAGAATTCATTGTCTTACAAGAGTGTAGTCATGATGTCATTCTCGGATGGGACTTTTTGAAAGCTTCTCAGGCAATTATAGATTGGGGTCGCTTGAAGATTATGCTAGACAAGGTGCATCCGAGTGTGTGGAGACTATGTGTGCTGGATGAAGTGATCATTCCTGCAGTCAGCGCTAGAAAGGTAATTGTCACATGTTATGCCATGCATCAATCCATGGATCTTGTAGTGGAATGTAAGAGAAGCATACCACTGAAGAATAACTTGGTCATTCCAGCCTCTGTCATCTCATTTAAGAATGTATTCGGCGAATTGTGGATAGTTAACTGTCACGGAGAACCACAGATCCTTCCAAGTCGCATGTGCATAGCAAACGCTGAGCCGTTAATTGAAGAACAGCTGAGCATCATAGAAACCTCCCATGCTGCGTCTGTGGGTGAAATCAGCACTACCACCATGAGACAACATCTTCTAGCTCAACTGTCACCAGATCTCACTAAGGAACAACAGAAGAAGCTACATGCCATTCTTCAAGAGTTCTCTGAATGCTTCAATCCACAGGTGAAGAGCAAATTAGACAAATCCATGGTGAAGCACCAGATTAGCACTGGAGACCATCAACCAATAAGCCAAAGAGCATACCGTGTGTCAGCGTAGAGAAAATGACGAAGAGTGACATCATTCAGCCTTTGCAGACCCCATGGTCATCACCAGTGGTCCTCGTCAGGAAGAAGGGTGACAGTTGGTGCTATTGTGTTGATTACAGGAAGCTTAATAAGATAACTAAAAAGGACATTTACCCCCTCCATGAATTGACGATACACTAGGGGGTTAAGTTTTTCTCAACCATGGACATGTACTCAGGATACTGGCAAATCAAAGTAGATGAGGCTGATTGTGAGAAAACTGCAGGGCCTGTATGAGTTTAAGGTAATGCCATTTGGTTTGTGTAATGCACCTGCAACTTTTGAACGGATGATGGATAATCTTCTAAGTCACCTGAGGTGGACGATGTGTCTTTGTTATTTAGATGACATTACAGTGTTCTCAGAGACATTTGATGAACACATAAAAAGACTGAGGGCTGTTCTTAAATGTCTCCAACAAGGTGGACTGAAACTTAATCCAAGAAAGTGTCTCAATGGAGCAAAAGAAATCAAAATACTTGGACACGTTGTGTCAAATGAAGGCATGCGGCCAGACCCAGAAAAGGTGAGATCTATAATGGAATTTTCTATTCCTGAAAGTATTAGAGATGTGACAAGCTTCCTCGGATTATGTTCTTATTACTGCCGTTTTATCAAAGACTTTTGTATCAAAGCCAGGACACTCCAAGAGTTGTTAAAAGCTGATGCTAAATTTATCTGCGGGTGGTGCTCAACAAGATTCTTTTGATGTGCTGTGAAAAGCTCTGATGACTGACCATGTAATTGGTCTGTATGATGAGAGAGCACCTACAGAACTACACACAGATGCCAGCGGGTATGGGATCGGTGCTGTTCTGGTTCAAATTTCAGATGGAAAAGAGAAGGTTATACCCTATGCTTTTAGGACACTTACAAAAGCCAAGCGAAACTACTCAATTACAGAAAGAGAATGTCTTGCTTTGATGTGGACCATGTGCAAATTTCGACAGTATCTATATGGAAGGCCATTTACAGTTGTTACAGACCACCATTCACTTTGTTGGTTGACAGGTCTTAAGGATCCAACAGGATGACTCGCCAGGTGGGCACTATGTCTTCAACAATATGACATTACCATAGTGTACAAAAGTGGAAGAAAACACCAAGATTCCTACTGTCTCTTAAGAAACCCTGTGCTAGACCATCAAGACTTTGATGAAGATAGTGACTGTCTCACTGCACACCAGGATCTCTCTGCTTGCCTTAAATCGGTTAGAGGGTGTGAAAGGACAATTTAAGGTAGTTAATGGATTACTCTGCAAGAAAAACTTTGATCCGTTTGGAAAGAGGTGGCTACTAGTGATACATAAACACGTGCACTTAGATGTTCTACAGAAATTCCATGACAGACGTGAGGCTGAACTGTCGAGAGTGCCAGAAGAGAAAGGCAGTTCCCCAGAAACCACCTGACTGAGTCCTACCATTTCCACCAGCCAAAACGCCTTTCCAGTGTGTTGGGATTGACCTCCTCGGACGATTTCCATCTGCTAGTGGCAACTGATGGACTATTGTTTGCACTAATTATCTGACACACTATGCCATTACAGAAGCCATGAAAACAGCTGAAGCATCCGAGGTAGCCAAATTCATTGTGAAAGAATTGTATTAAAACATGGTGCCCAATGGTTGTTAATTACGGGTCGAGGGAAAGTTTTTCAATTGAATCTTGTAACAGAGATAAACCTTCGGTGCAACATTACTCATCACATGACAACAGCCTTCCATCCACAAACTAACAGGCTTACTGAACTCCTTAATAAGACCTTGGCCGACATAGTATCAATGTTCATCAATGTTGAGCAGAGAAACTGGGATGAGGTGCTACCTTTTGTGACCTTTGCCTACAACACCGCCAAACAAGACACCACACTATTTATGCTATTTTTCCTGTTGCATGGGCATGAGGCAACTACACCGATGGACACTGTGCTTCCATTACCTTCCTGATGACGTGGATGATGACTACATCAGGCAGGTGTTAACCAGAGCTGAGGAAGCTCGGCAGTTAGCTCAACTCCGCACGCTGCAGGCTCAAGAAAATGATCGCCGAAAGTATGACGTGAGCCACCGCCCTGTTGTCTACCAGCCTTGTGACCTTGTCTGGATCTTCACTCCTGTTCAGAAGGTTGGTCTCTCTGAGAATCTCCTCAGGCGCTGCTTTGGACCTTATAAGATTGTAAGACAGTTGTCTGATGTTACCTATGAAGTTGAAGATTTCGACCCCGACACAAGACGATGAAAGATCAGAGATACGGTCCACATCCTTTGAATGAAGCCCTATAAGGATCCTGCCACCCAGGGTAAATTTGAAGCTCCAGCAACAGGCAACAAGCAGAAAGGTGACAAAGAGTGTAGTGGCAAAAGAAGTTCTAAGAAGATCACTGCCAGAGCGAGAATCAGTCATCAGGAATCAGAGTATGCATGACCGATGACTCGTTCCCAGACTAGGAGGATGTAATACCAAGACGCTGTTCTCTTAAGGAGGGAGCAATGTCACAGAAGAAGCTGAGTGGCACCATGGTGCAGTGGTTGTGATACTAAACTGTTGCATGGAAGGACTTGAGTTCAAAACTCACCTGGACTGTACAATTTTAATTTCTATACTCGGTTCGAGTACATTATAGAAGTATCCACAAATGTCAAGAATCATTGTACTGGAATATTCTGTAGCTGTATATATACTGTATGTGTTCTGGCTGGAAGCAGTTTGCTCTGTGCTCTTGTATGTGCAAGTGCTGACGTTAGTGTTCATCATTCATCTAATTACACCTTCTTCTACATGACAATATATACAGTCCTACACAGATGTTAATACATCTGTGGAGGCATCATGTAGTTAAATGGGACATTACCTAGGACAAATGAAAGACAAACAAAGGTGAAAAACAATACATCTTTGGGGTCTGACAAGTAAAGAACCAATGTGCCCTCGAGGCCTGTGCTCAGAATGATCACCACCAGTGTCAATATGAGCTTGTAATCTGCCAAGCAACAACTGCTGCACACATTCTACCATTTCAATGGAAATTGCAGCGTTGGCAGCAGTAATATGCTGTTTTCATATCATGTGATGTTGTTGGTATGTGCTCGTAGACAATGTCGCTCAGCTTCCCCACAGAAAAAACTATAGTGATGTCAGATTTTGGGAAAGGCCAGCCAAGGTATAGGTCCTTTTCTTCTAATCCATTGATTTGTAAATAATCCCTAAAGATACACAGTTGTAATTCATCCACTATGGGCCAAACAGCTATCAAGTTGATACCACAGGTTTCTCCTAGTCTGAAGGGGAATGTCGTCTAACATCTGTGGAAGATGGTCTGTTAAGAGGTTTAGATACTTGTGTGAATTCAGTGTTCCCTTTATGAACAATGAACCTGTGAAGTGATGGTGTACTATTCAACACCATAAATTTAAATTCCATGTTGGCAGACATTCCTCCTGATGAAGCCAATGGGAATCAACAACAGAGCAGTAGTGCATGTTTCTGAGATTTACTTGACCATGATTAGTAATTGTTGCTTTATCTGTAAAGAAGATACATGACACATCTGGAGTATCATGTCTTCATACCCATGTACAACAGTTTACAAGATTTGCAAACTCATTTCCATGCAGCACTTGATGGAGAGAGATGTGATAGAGATGGTAACTATGTTCATGGAGAATTCATAGTACACTTCCCTGACTCATGCTGCTTCGTCATGCGACTGCACGAGAACTAGTTTGCAGATCTACTGCTACAGCACCTCGAACATTATAAATTTCACCCTCCTCTCCAGGCAGACTTTTTAGTCTGTTATTTAGTTCAGGCATTACACTACCACTTTTATGTAATTGTCTGAAGAGGTTCACAAATTGTTGCTATGATGTGACTGTAGGCTATGCTATGCTATGCTATGATGGTTGACATCTATTGGGATATCCTTAGGCATATGTGATATACAATGAAAAAGCATTCTTGCTACATTCATCATAATCCATGAGCATGTCTTCTTTTTCTGTGCTGGGAAATACCATCTTCCAAGCATATCTTAGTGTGTCCATTATCACACTATAACTGGCAGGACCAACACAGTGAAACTGTAATGCAAACACAACACAATGTAAACAAACGTAACATCATCACCTAGCATCTAAGTGATATAATGGAACAAACAGCTGTCAGTGTTTACAATAGTCAGTGTTCACAATATAACTCATAAATTACTTGCACTAGCTTTCTGCAGTGAACACCATTGACATTTTCATTTACGCTACTTTTAGGATTTTACTCTCAATATGTGTTGTTCAATTAAAAGATGTCTAACTGTTGTAAATAACTTCACTTTTGCAAACAGCTCAAACCTATGTATTGGCTGCAAATATGTGCTACTGCCTGTGAAAACTGCATATCGATTGTGCCTTCCATGTCCAAAATATCTGTGGTGGAAGTGTTAACTGATTCGCCCTGTACATGTAGATGTACCAGGACTCACATGATAACAGACAAATGGAAGTATATAATAACTTTTGTGTGATGTTGATAATACGATAGCGAGAAATTAAGCTAACTGTATATGCAACAAAGAGTTTATTTCAAATAAAAATCAGCATTACACAGGAAAAAATTTTATGCAGCAATGGACCAAAGTACAAAAAAAAGTTTTTCTTCCACTGATAATGATGATGATGACAATGATGATGATGACATACAATCTACATTTACTTTTGCTATGTCTTCATGCATTGCAACTATGAGTTACAATTTTTGCCATTATCAATCTTTATTTTAATGGCTGAAAACTGTTTTTCTTTCTGTTGATTATTACATCAATGTTTAAATGTATATAATATCCATATGAATTTTTCATTCTACATTATATGTACACAATTCATCTTGATTTCCCGTAAATCACAAAATTGAATTCATTTGTTTCACAGGTGTTGTGCATCATGATGATCTGATTTACTTATTTTACATATCAGTATTGTTTCCATCTTTCACCAATGCTGATCCAGAATATCCAACAGTTAAAAAAATGACTAAAATGTGGTCTAATTTTGTTACGAATGGGTAAGCAAATATGATGATAATATTACTCTTACTATTGTTATTGTTATTACAAATATTATTAAAATCTGAGTATAATTTTTTGACACTTTTCCAATTTCTGAAGATTCTAACGTGTGTTTTGATTTACAGTTGTTGAGCAAGCTGCATTTAGTTACAAGTAAACAATCAATAGATCACTGTAGCACTTTACATGGTCAGTGCATGTATTTATTGTGATGTCTGAGGTTTTCCTGATGAGATTGAGAGAAGGTATTTTTTCTTCATACAACTGCTTCAGTAATTCAGATTCTGTGCACAATATTTCAACAATTTACCAAGTCACCTACATGAGGTTTTGTTGGAAATGACGTACTTGCTGTCTATATTTAAACCATTCTAAAGTCCACATGATGTAAAACACCCAAACCATTTCTCCTAGAGATGGTTGCTAATCCAGCTGGACAACTAAAACATAGCTTCCACAGAGTTATTTTTTGATTATTTATCAACACTTTATTTCTTCAGTGCTCATCAGATACTCAGTGCTATTATACGATCAAATAAAATACAAGCAGGAAATTAGAAATCACAAACAAAATAATGCAAACTGATTATGGAGTTGTAACCCAGAAACCTCACAGTTTGTGTCTTTCATTTATATGTATGTTATTGTACCAAACATTGACAGAAAAACCAGTTACTCACAAACAACCTAATATGTAGCCCAATATTTCATGCAGCTTATGACCAACATTCTTTTATTTAAGAAATCATTTAGAATTAAAGTATGCAACTTATTGTCAAGATAGGCAGTAAATTCCACCAGAGAAGAGAGATACCTGTGACTCTTGAACAAGTCACTAACTCCATCCATTATGTTTGCACTGGAGTAGAATCCTGCATCTTTAAGTTGTTCAGTAGCCTGAAAGTATTGAAGTCATGGGCTGAACAAATCAGTGCTGCATTCAGGATGTTAATGGTCCCCAGTCCTATTTTCTAACACTTTATCAACAATACTAGTGACATGGGGTTATGCATTATCAAAGGGAAATATGACTCTATAATATTATGAAAAGGATACATTGCTATTCAGTGTTAAGATGACACCTTGAGTTGCAGACAGGCACAACAAAGAGACTGTTGCACATTGAACTTTTGGCCAAAGCCTTCTTCAGAAAGGAAAGGAAATACACACACATTCACACAAGCAAGCACATCTCAGGCACATGAAAGCTATGTCTGGCCAAGCTGGAGGTAGCGGTCAAGTGTGCACGAGGTGTGCCAGCTTGTGTGAATGTATGTGTATTTCCTTTCCTTTCTGAAAAAGGCTTTGGCTGAACTCGCAATGTGTAACAGTCTTTTCATTGTACCGTACCTGTCTGCAACTCAACGTATCATCTTAATGGTGAGAAGCAATCAGTACTTTTCATAATTTTGTTGAGAAACATGACTCTTACAGATAATATTCTAATCTCCTCATTTTTAATATTCTGATTTTGAAGATCATCATGTGTTACACAATATTTCTGGGTATTGACTGTGATGTTGTTCATTTGCTCCACTAGCAAATCCACTACTACCAATAAATTACATCAGCAGTTTAGTTCACAAACAATGTAGTCTAAAAAGAGAGACCGTTCTGTAGTTTATGACCATGTGCCTATATCCCTCGGCTGTAAATTATTGTATTTGAGGATACACTGGTTTTGCCAGAGCAGGCTTGACACTACACCAGTCACACTCACTGTTCTAAGGATAGAAAGAAAATTCAGAATTAACATCCTATCAATGGAAAGGGCATCATAGGGTTGTCACAATCTCAAATTATGGGCAGATGAGGAAGGAAACTGGCCATGTACTTTTCAAAGAACCTGTGCCATAATTTGCCTTAAGCATAGGGAAGATGCAGAAAACCTGTTAAAATCAATGGGAAGGAATTTAAACCCTGGAGGCAGAATGTGAGTTCAGTGTCTAAACCTGTGTGACATTTCACCAATCTCCCCATGTTACCATACTGTACAAAAAAGACAGACAGAAGTATTCCATAAATAATAAAGCTTGGACATGGGCGTGCACATTTAGAACACATCTCATGACATCTATGAAGATGCTTCACTTCAAAACTCCTTAAATACTGGTATGAAAACAAACTTCATGGCTTTTAATTTCCTGTGGTTTTTATGAATAAATTTCATGAGCACTACAATAAACTTAGTGATTTAGTAAAATGGATCAAAAACATTCTCGACTCCAATAAAATATTTACTTTCAGTGGTTACTCATTTCGGTAAGAATGTGACCGTCAACAGACCATTATACTATGATAGTAGGTGGTGGCAGTGAATAAAGTTGGTATTATGACTCCTTGAATGTCAGCTGCTGGCCTTCATGGAGTCATAACACCAGCTTCATTCACTGGTCTGAAGTGGCTCATATTCTGACCAAAACTGGTAAGCATTGGAAATAAATGTTTTACTGCTTTCAAGACCATTTTCAATCCATTTTTAAAGAACTTTTAGCCAGACCACTGTTTCTCTGTGAGAAATGTACTCAAAAATTAAAAAAATTGAGTGAGGCTTTATGTGCCCATGAGAACACTTTTCACCCATTTTTGTTTTTTGCAAGGGCAAAAGTATTATATTTCTCATGCATATAAGTCTTGCACATCCTGAAGCACTTAATTTCTTGCTGCACCATACTGCTATATTCATGTTTGCCATGTTACACATGGAGCTACACCAATGAGTATATTTTTCCAACATCGAAGCTTACTAAACTGAAAACTTGCATAACATTTCTGTGGCTATACCACATTCAACTGGATAGTCATTTCTGGTAGCCATGGGATGAGTCTTCATCTAACACTGTCTCATAATACCCTGTATGTCAAGTGTTGTCATGCATGAAAAGTTCCTACCAATAGACATACTTCTAGGATGACAGTCAACATACTCCTCTTATGACACAATATTGAGCAAAGATTCATTGTTTTTCTACTGGAAATAACTATCCAGTTTAATTTGATACAGCTACAGAAATATTTATGCTAAGTTTTGACTGTAATAAACTTTATACCAAGTTGCTACGTCTAAGCTGCATTAGGTACCATTGTGACATTCTTGCAGTCTTTGTTTCTAGAGTGTATAAAAATCAACATACATGTGAATGGATACATGTTAAGGAAAATATATGAATGTCTATATCATTAAACTATAGGCCTAAGAATTCAAGTATCACAATACAAATTGGACACCTACGATCTGTATCTTTCTGTACTGAAAGCACTGATTTTCTACTTGCATCTTCTTTTGATGTCAGATATGGTAAATATACTATAACTATAATGTTTAACATAAACAGATTTTGAGTTTTCCAATATATGGACACCTATAGTGGTCTGTGTGAAGTTACAAAAATGTTTTGTTTGCAACACACACACACACACACACACACACACACTCCATAAGCTCACTGGAAAAATTAGTCACCTCTGGAAAAACCATTGCATGCATCATTTAATACCAAGTAATTCAACCTTTGGACTTCATAACCATCTGGATTCAGTTAGAAAGAGAGTCCACAAGGCTGTCCAGGTATGCCACACCCATGTTAAGCCACTCGCTGAGGGTTTGATGGTGCAATTCCGCCAGATTGCGGGAATGCTGATGTTGCCATTTTACCCCCTGTTCCAACATGCCCCACATATTTTCTATGGTGTTTAACTCAGGTGATTTTGCAGGCCAATAGAAATGTAATAGGGTGGGTGGGGGGGGGGGGGGTGTTCAGAAAATCAGTCACATAATCTACCAGCTGAATGAACTTTACTATTGTCATCTTTATGTGCCTGTGGGAGCAATGGCCTCTTGCAAGGTGACCGACTCTTAAATCTTCATTGTGTGCAGTTCCCAACACAATGTTCTCTCACTAACAGTTGGGGATGGATGTTCATTCACTGCCTGCTGCAATTCCCCTTGGGTTAGGAAGCAATTTTTTTTTCTGGCCTCAGTTCTGATATCTTGTTTATGGCTACATATGTTATACCACTATATTTGTACACATGTTGAACAGTCAGCCTGAAAACCCCAACAAATCCAGAAATTTCACACACCATATGGCCATGGGCATGGACATGGCCATGGCCAAACATGACTGACCCTTTTTTCCACCGTGTTCTGTCCGTACATTTATCCACATTTATGTACAATGTCCACTTGAAACATAAATGGCTCACTGATCACTACTGCCCTATGCTCACATAGAGGCAGTCTGTGCGTGCCCACAGTGGTGATTAATTTTTTGTCTGGTGAGCTTAGCTTTCTGGGCCACTCAGCATTTTCTTTTCAAAAGATTTACTAGTCCCCTGCCTTACATCCATCTCCACTCTGTCTCAGGACCTTAATTTTCACTCATCTTACACCCACAGCCTCTTCTCCCCATCTTCCATTCCTCTGTTTTGACTCCCTCTCCCAATACATCCCTCCACACTATTGTCACTGTGCACTGCAAGAATTCACTAGTGCTGGTGGCCATGTGTTGTATTCCTATCCTTCCTATTCTGAACACCTGCTGCCTCCCTCTGTCAGCTACCCATCGAGAGAAAGAGAGAGAGAGAGAGAGATTTTTTTTTTTCCCACTTTCCCTTTGGTATGTAATTTACAGAACACAGTGTGTGTGAATGAATGAATGAATGAGTCATCATAAGATGTATAAACAACACTAGGCATGTCCCAATGAAGGTCTTGGGCCCTTGCTGTTCAAATTGTGTGTGAATGAATGAAGGAGTAAGTCAACGAATGAATCATCAGCAAATGTAGAAGTAACATCATGCATGACAAGAAATTTGCTGTTCAAATCATATATTAATGCTCTCGCGGATGATATTAATAGAAGCCTTGACTTGATACAGATGATGCAGTTCTCTATAATGAAGTACTATCTGACAAACGCTACAACGATATCCAGTCAGATCTTGATAAAATATCAAAATGGTGCAAAGATTGGCAACTTGCTTTAAATGTTCAATTATAAATTAGCTCTTTACAGAATCCAAGAACATTAGATATTATCGTAATATCAGTCAGTAACAAATGAAAACTATCACTTCATACAAATACCTGGATATAAAAATGTCTGGGTATGTGAAATAACCACATAGTCTCAATTTTAGATAAAATAAGTGGTATACTTCAATTTATTTGGGAAAATACAGTCAGTTTATGATTAAGACTGCTTACACAGTTCTAAAATTTTGCTCAAGTGTGTGGGACTAAATAGGACTAACAATGGATCTGAACATATAAAGTGAAGGATGGCATGAAATCATCACAGGTTTGTTTGATTCACGTGAGAACACCACAGAAATTCTGAAAAATTTAAACTGGTATATGCCTGAAAATAGATGTCAGCCATCCCACAAAAACTTGCTTAAAGTATAAAGAAGCAGCATTAAGTGAGCGAGCTAAGAATTTATTCAAATCCCCTACATATCATTCCCACACAGACCACGAAGAGAAGGTTAGACTAATTACAGCACTCCTAGAGGTATCACACGGTCAATCTCTCCTTGCACCTCACGTGAGTGGAAAGAAAGGAACCCCAATATCTTGTACAGGGGGACAAAATAAAACTGACATGTAACTGACTCTGATTACTGACCAGGAGAACTGTCCGACACAAAAATGCTGGAAATCTTGATTTCAGTACACAAATCCAGGTTGCTGTCACATTCTGTTTTAAATGAAGATGACAATGCAGAAAAAATTCCAAGCTCCATCACAAGCTCACTGTATACCCTTGAAAAGTGGTTCCAGTTAAATGGGTTGAAAATGAACATTGCAAAAACCCATACTGTACATTTCAAAACTTTTGGAAGTTAAAATACAACATTACAATAAACTTATGGAAGAAGTTGACATGATCAAATTCCTAAGACTAAATGTGGGCAAGAACATAAGCTGGAACATACATGTTTCACTTCCTACCAAATAAGCTAAGTAGTTTTGCATTTGCAGTGCAATTACTAGCAAATTCTGGTAAATTGAGTACATGAAAAATAACATATCATAGTTACTTTGAATCTGTCATTAGATATCATATAATTTCCTGGGGAAGTTCAAATATTGTATCTTGAAAATTGGAACTGCAGAAGAAAATCATCACATACATGTGTACTGCACATGTATGTAATTTTTACCTTGAGTCCTCACATACCAAAAGAATTACAACAGAACACTGAAAACACTATAGTTGCTATCTGTCAAGTAGAGCTGCTATGCAAATCTCAATGTCTGATAAATCAAACAAAGCACTGTATTGAGATAAGTGGTGGTCGTTTACAGCATCTTCTTTGATGTTTATTGACAGGGTCAATCCTGGATCAGCCTTATTGGAGGTATTTTCTGGAATAGTTTTATTTTGTCCACTGTGTACAATTAGAGGTACCTTTTGATATACATTTCACAGTGCCTTGCAGATTATGATTGAACATGTGAACAGAAGTATAATGAAAAAGAGACCTGGTATGCAGAATACTGAGTTCTTTATTGTACTTTCTTTAGTTTTGTGTGTGTTGTATTCCTTATTCACTGTTATCAGTTGTGTCACTACAGATATTTTGCTTTTTATGACCATTGTCTTTTAATGAGGCTCTCGGCTGGAAGTTTTTACCTCCAAATTATTTTTATTAGATGTAAACAACACCAGGTTTTAGTACCTCTGTGAGTCTCGTGTGACCTGATTGTGTGACCTGCTCCAACAACACTCACTTATCCTCTTAAATATTCATCAGTCTCTCCCTTTAATGTAATGTGCAGAGTACAGAAATGTTGTGTTGTATAAATTTTGTGAGATACAAACTGAGCAGACGTGTAAGCTTTCAGAGAGACATCCTCCTCCTTTGCACAATACACAGAAAAATGTTTCAGGAAAGTTCATCCCATATCTCTTTTAAGCTTTATCTTTAATAAGCAACTTATTCTTATGTTATTATAATAATATAAAACAAATATGTCTAATTCTAGGAATATAACAACCATCCAGTGACACCACAGTCATCCAAAGTTTTTATATCCAAGTCTGGTCCTGCCATCAGCCATTTCCTGGAATCCTGGGAACCATTCAAGTACTCCTGTTCTCTTTGTCCATTTCATCACCACCACCATGACCATCATCATCTATGTCTACATAGATACTCCGTGAGCCACCGTACGGTGCATGGCGGAGAGTACCCTGTACCACCACTAGTTATTTCCTTTCCTGTTCCACTCACAAATAGAATGAGGCAAAAATGACTGTCTATATGCCTCCATATGAGCTCAAATTTCTCATATCTTTAGCGGTGGTCCATACATGCAGTATATGTTGGTAGCAGTAGAATTGTTCAGCAGTAAACTACAAGTGCTGATTCTCTAAACTTTCTCAATTGTGTTTCTCAAAAAGAAAATTACCATCTCTCCAGGGATTCCCATCTGAGTTTCTGAAGCATCTCCATAACACTTACATGTTATTCAAACCTACAGATAATAAATCTAGCCAACTGCCTCTGAATTGCTTCAGTGTCCTCCTTTAATCCAACCTGGTACAGATCCCAGACACTCGAGCAGTATTCAAGAAAAGGAAACACTAGTGTCCCATATGAGGTCTCATTTACAGGTGAATCAATCTTTCCTAAAATTCTCCCAATAAACCAAAGTCAACCATTTGCCTTCCCTACCACATTCCTCATGTTCTCATTCCATTCCATATCGCTTTGCAATGTACGTGCAGATATTTAAACGACTTGACCATGTCAATCAGTACACTACTAATGCTGTATCCAAACATTACAGGTTTGTTCTTCATACTCACTACATTACCTTACATTCTTCCACATTCAGGGCTAGCTGCCATTCAGCATACCAATTGGAAATTTTGTCTAAGTTGTCTTGTATCTTCCTACAGTCACTCAACTTCGACATCTTACTGTACAACATCGCATCACCAGAAAACAACAGCAGATTGCTGCCCACCCTGTTAGCCAAATCATTTATGTACATAGAGAACAACAGCGGTCCTACCACACTTCCCTGGGGCACTCCTGACGACACACTTGTCTCTGATAAACACTCACCATCGACGACAACATACTGTGTTCTATTACGTCAGAAGTCTTCAAGCCACTCGTGCATCTGTGAAAGTATTCAATATGCTTGTACCTTCATTAACAGCCTGCAATGGGGCACCATGTCAAATGCTTTCCAGAAATCTTGAAATATGGAATCTGCCTGTTGCCATTCATTCATAGTTCACAGTAAATCATGTGATAAAAGAGCAAGCTTAGCTTCGTACGAGCGATGCTTTCTAAAACCAGGCGGAATCATGGGCATAAGCTTCTCAGTCTCAAGAAAAGTTATTATATCTGAACTGAGAATATGTTCAAAGATTCTGCAGTAATCAGAAGTTAGGGATATTGGCCTACAATTTGGCAGGTTTTTTCATTTACCCTTCTTATAAACAGGAGTCACTTGCCCTTTTTTCCAGTCACTTGGGACTTTGTGTTGGATGAGAGATTTGCAATAAATGAAAACTAGGTAAGAGGCCAATGCCGTAGAGTACTCTTTGTAAAACCAAAATGGGATTCCATCTGGACCATGTGAGTTATTAGCTTACAAATCTTTCAGCTGTTTCTCTGCACCATGGGTGCTTATTACTGTGTCGTTCCTACGGGAGTCTGGCCAATGGTCAAAGATGGATGGGTCTGTACAATTCTCCTGCATAAAAAATTTCTTGAACGTGAAATTTAAAACTTCAGCTTTTGTTTTGCTATCTTCAGCTGCCTCACCAGACTTGTCAACAAAGGATTGAATGGAAGCCTTAGACCCACATAGTGATTTTACATATGATCAGAATTTTCTCACATTCTCTGCCAGATCTTTCTCTAACATATGATGGTGGTAGTTGTTGTATGCTTGTTTTATCGTCATTCATTCATTCATTCATTCACTCACTCACTCATTCATTCATTCTCTTATTCAACCATTTTTCTTTTAGATCCCACAATGGAGGATAGTCTTTAGGTATGTGGAATGAATCAACATATAAATTAAGAAGTAACTTTCAAAAACTATTACTATAGACAATTTTAATGATTAATTGCAGTGGCTCACCAAATACGAGAGTTGTTTTTTAAGTAAGGGCCGTTTTTATTTTTAAAAAAAGATACAAATACTTTTGTAAAAAAACTTTTATTTTCTGACTCTACACACTTTTACCTATTTTTCTACATAGTTGCCTTGTTTATTTAAGCACTTGTCATACCGTACAACTAAGTTTTTAATTCCCTCTTCAAAGAATTCGGCCGCCTGCTCCGACAGCCAAGAGTTCACAGCCGCTTTCACTTCATCGTCGTCATTGAAGCACTGCCCGCCAAGATGGTGTTTCAGGTACCGGAAAAGGTGAAAATCGCTAGGAGCAAGGTTGGGGCTGTATGGTGCGTGGTCCAAAACTTTCCAGCCAAAAGAATCAATCAAATCCCGAGTCTTTTGAGAGGTGTGAGGCCTAGTGTTATCGTGCAGGAGCAAAACTCCTTTTGTCAGCATGCCGCGCCTTTTGTTTTGAATTGCTCTGCAGAGCTTCTTTAGAGTTGCACAGTAGGCATCTGAGTTAATTGTCATTCCTCATGGCATAAAGTCCACTAGCAAAACACCGCACCGGTCACAGAACACAGTTGCCATAATCTTGCGCTTTGACAGCGTCTGTTTGGCTTTGACCTTGACGGTGAGGTTGTGTGTCGCCATTCCATCGATTGTTGGGTTGGGTTGTTTTGGGGAAGGAGACCAGACAGCGAGGTCATCGGTCTCATCGGATTAGGGAAGGATGGGGAAGGAAGTCGGCCGTGCCCTTTCAGAGGAACCATTCCGGCATTTGCCTGGAGTGATTTAGGGAAATCACGGAAAACCTAAATCAGGATGGCCGGATGCGGGATTGAACTGTCATCCTCCCGAATGCGGGTCCAGTGTCTAACCACTGCGCCACCTCGCTCGGTCCATTCCATCCCATCGATTGTCACTTGCTTTCGGGAGTGATATGGGATACCCATGTTTCATCTCCAGTGACAATTTGACTCAACATGTCATCCCCTTCTTCCTCGTAACGAATCAAAAAGTCCAATGAAGTGGCAAATCTCTTCCCTTTGTGGTCCTCTGTGAGGAGCCTGGGTACCCACTGAGAACACAGTTTCTTAAAGTTTAGGTTTTCAGACACAATTTTGTACAAAACCGATCTTGAAACTTGTGGAAATTCCAAAGAAAGAGTGGAAATTGTGAATCTTCTGTCCTCACGAATGTTTGTTTCGACTGCAGCCACCAAATCATCAGTGATCACAGAGGGCCGTTCTTCGACATGGACGTTTCGACGGCCATTTTTAAACTCTCTAACCCATTGACACATTTTACCTTCACTCATTGCATTCAAGCCATAAACTTCTGTTAACTGACGATGAATTTCTGCAGCTGATAGGCTTCTTGCGGTCAAAAAACGTATCACTGACCGTATCTCACACGCGGCGGGCGATTCAATAATCGTAAACATTATAAAGTAGCACAGCGATGCGTACACGTCAGCTACAGAGCTGCAACGTGCATCAGTGTGAACGGGAAGGATGCCGGCAAGTGGCGCGGTGGCTTGTTGCGGCATCCACGCGAGCTACGGGACTATACGCGCGAACGGCCCTTACTTAAAAAACAACCCTCGTAGTAGAGGAGGCACTGAGTTGTTGAGAGGCACACAAAGAAGACTGGAAACTCTGCTAGCTTTAGGACAAATCCTTTTTCAAAGATACAGACAGTGTGTGCGCGCACACACACACACACACACACACACACACACACACACACTTGTACAGTTACACTGACATATGAGAAAAAGAATAAAATTAACCAAAAACAAAAATTAAGTATCAGCATGATAATTAAATTTGTGTTTTGTATTGTAGTTGCAGAAATCACAGCTCATATGAAACTAACTTTTATAATTAGCCACATTATCATTAAACAGTAAATAGAAGCTCCCTTCTCAATTAATAACTTTCCTTTGCCACTTTTATGTACCAAGAAGCAGGCATTAAAATGTTATTGAATATGTATGCCTGCAGTTAATTGTAGTCATGATTCCAGCAACTTTGTATAAGCATGACTGCATGTTAATACAGGCGTCTTCATTGTGGCATCTGTGCATCTGTCAATTTATGAAGCTCCTGGTTCTGAAACCCAATTTCATGATAGCTTTTGTTCATTTGTCTGATTGTATTTTGACTCTGAAGATTACTCCATGAATTATATGATATGTGATATATATGTTTCAGCAATCCAACATCTGAAAGAAATGATTTAGTGAATGTGGAGTGGCAAAGCTTGACACCTTCAAGACAAGTGTATCTGGATATAGGATCGCAGTTGACAATGAAGAATGGGCTATATTATCAGGATCGTATGTCACTATGGGACAGGCTGTTTCCCCTAGCAGCTAGTGGGCATAAGGGAAATCGAAGACGTGGCCATCATAGAAAACAGTAATGATCTCTAATGTGATTACAGATTACTATGAAATGTTTTGTGTATGCAAAGATTGGTAAACATCAAATATCATAACATTTTCAATAAAACTTGAGAAAAACTAAAAACTATTGTTATTTAAGATGACAGAGGTCATATCCAGAAAGAGTAACAAATTTTCTTATGAATCGTCATCAGTGTGCCACATATTTAAGGTACAACTAATTCCATAGTTCATTTCACACTCTCAAATGTTGCTTGCATAACAAACGAGTTTCAAACATATAATTAATCAAAATCTGTAAGTATAAGCATCATGAAAATGCCAAAGTGACATACATTTGTAGTTTTGATGGACAAAACAAAAATTCTTTGGCTGACAAAATCATCTAAGGTGAATATATGACCTGTTAACGGATACATATGCTATTATAAAATTGAATTGCATGTCAGGTAGATTATTACATACCATGCTTGTGAACTGAATAATAATTAACTCTGGCATTTATCATCTTAACAGAATCAATGTATGCAGATATGGGTCACATGCTAACTAACAATGCAAGTCACAGTGTGGGTGAATCTATCCTTAGCAAATGAGGCCACAGCTTCATACAACCAGTAAGAGCAGTCATATCTACAGTACTAAACAGAACAGGCAACTAAATATGAGAGTACAACACCTACAACATCCATGAGACTGTCAGGAAACTGAAACCTACAGAAAAATTACTAGGCATATGAGAGACCAAACATCTATTTTTGTGTAATTCATCATTCCAGGTGTTAATGTAGGGTATTCAGATGTATTCACTAATAATGTATGTCTGGAACATTCCACTCATATGTTTTTATTTATGATGTTCATATTGGCATAATGGTAGTGATTTTTGAATTATACAACTTCATCCTCAGCCACCCATAAGACTGTCCAAATCAGTTGTGTGTGGAGTAAACGAAAAGTTATGTTTCCCAACTTCATACAGCAGAGTCCCAAAATGTTAATAATGGCTGAATTCTGTAGACCTACAAACTTTTGTCTGATATCTTTTTATGCCATAACCGGTATTCAAAATCACTTGCAACATAAGCCTGCAACACACTACTGGCAACACTCTTGAACCAACATGTGCCACTATTCGATTATATTGCACAAAATATACACTGATGAGCTAAAAACATTATGACACCTCCTTAATAGCTAGTTTGTCTGTCATTGGAATGAAATACATCACTGATTGTGCATATCAGGTATCCAACAGTTTTTGGTTAGTGGAGATATGTGGCATTAGATGTCTATGCACATGTCAGGCAATTCATAAAAATAACGGGCCACTGATTTGCGAATGTGGTAATGGTGCCCAATAGCAACTCAGATGGCTTCAATACGATTTACATCAGGCACACTTGGTCACTGAGATGTCAATGTGACTGCACTATAACGCTCATCAAAGCACTGTTGCACCGTTCTAGCTCTTAGACATGGACACCTATACTGTTGAAAGATGACATCGTCGTCTGGGAAGACATCAAACGTGAAGGGATGCAGGTGATTCGCAGCTATAAGCACATCTTTGATTACTACCCCAAGTCCCATGTAAGTGCAGAAGAATGTCTCTCATAGCATAATGCTGCTCCCACCAGCCTCTGTCCACGGTGTGCTGCACATTTTGAGCCACCGTTCACCTCGATGACGGCTCTTCTAGAGAAGAACATCAACCTAGTGTATCAAAACTGTGCTTCATCTGAAGAGTTGACACATTCCATTGATTGATGGTTGAATCCCAATGGACTTGTGCCCATTGCAATGGTAACTGATGATGTCGTTGGGTCCACAAGTGAACATGTAGGGGTGGTCTGCTGCAGAATTCCATGTTCAACGATGAACGATGCATGGTGTGCTCTGAAGCACTTGTGTGTGCACCAGCATTGTGCTCCTTTGACAGAGACGCTACAGCTCATCGTGTGTCCTACTTTACAGAGCAGACAGGTCTCTGAAGAGTTGTGGACATCCAACCATTTAACACCTAGTGGTAGTTTCACTGTCCTTCTACCTCTTTCTTTAGATGCTCACAGCAGTAGCACATGAACATGTGACTAGCTCCACCATTTTTGAGATACTCTTAAATACGCTCCGCACAATAAAAATCTACCCTTTGTCAAAGACTGACAGAATGTGCAAAGGGCAAATCTGGAATGGCTACAGGAAAAACAGATAGCTGTTTAAGAGTGCAGGCTACAGGAAAGATAAATGCCGCCTACAGGACAATTAAGACATTTGGAGAAAGGGAAGCATCTGTATAAATACTAAGACCTCATTCGATGGAACTAAGTAAGCATTACTAATCAGTGTCATTTTAATGTATCTACAGCTTAGGGTCTATAATAAAAAATAAATATGAGTTCAATAATAAACAGATGTGTACAAAGATAAAGATCAGTGAATGTATCTAAGTATTTCTGGTAGTATACAATGTGGTTCAGGTACTCTTCTGTATAGTGTAAAAAGACCCTTGAAATATACACTGCTTTAATTTTGTTTAAACAACAGCTCATCATCCACTAAACAATTTGAGAAGAGACATAACAGCCACTGAAATGGATGCCTCTTCGTACCATATTCATGTTTGTCTGCTCATAGTGGGTAACATCTTTCCTTATAGTATCATGATTAAGATACACATCATTAGTTTTAATTATTATTTACTGATCTTTTTACAATATGGTGATTTACACCTTGCATTTCATGGGGAGTCAGTATTTTTTTCTTAATTTATGGCCAATTTTGAGCTCAATGTTCTGCAATATATGTTAATGACATAAACTGTAAGTACATATTTCATAATTAGACACTTATTTACATTCAATGTTTAAGACATTTTTACATCTTTTGACATCTCAAATGGTTTTACTGTATGCAATTTTTGCTTCTAGCAGTTGTCTGAAAATGGCATAAAAGGCTGAAACCTGGGTCATAATTAAATAAACCACAGTTCAGTCAAATGGTGGTGTGTCTGTTTTAAAAGAGAGAGAGAGAACCTTTTTCCCCTATGAAACACATCACAGAGAATATACATTGTGCAGTGGATGTGAGGATTTCAAGTTTCTTGGCTCTAGGGTGGATTCAACTCTTGAGTCTTACGCTCTTTTCATATGAAAAACCAATACTAAGCAAAGAAGGGAAAGCTGAAATATGGAAGGAATATACAGAAGGGCTATACAAGGGAAACAATGACAATATTTTCAGAAGAGAAAGAGGCATATGATGAGATGGGGGGGTTCAATATTGTAAGAAGAATTTGACAGAGCACTGAAAGACTTAACACAAGATAAGGACCCTGAAGTCAATGAGATTCCATGCAGAATTATTGATATCCTGGCGAGAGCCCGCCATGACATAACTACCTGATATACAAAACATATTACACAGGCAGAATACCCTAACACTTCAAGAAGAATGTAATAACTCCAATTTCTAAAAAAATCAGATGTGAGTATTTCCAAACCATCAGTTTAGTAAGTCAAATGATGGAACGTTCAACTGGGAATGTCAACAATATTATGAAAAGAACAGATTGATACTCACCATAAAAGAACAAATTGCTATTCACCATACAGACGACACATTGAGTCGCTGACAGGCACACGAAAAGAATTTTACATACTGTGCTTTTAGCCACAGCCTTCTTCAGAAAGAAAGGAAAACACAAACACCCATTCACACAAGCAGGCACACCTCACACACATATGACCACTACCTTGGACAGAACCATGTTTGCAAATTACTGACACAAATTATTTACAGAAGAAAGGAATAGTGATTCTATGACTTATGTTAGAAGATAGGCTGAAGAAAGGCAAACCAATGTTTATAGCATTTGTAGATTTACAGAAAGCATTTAATATTCTCTTTGAAATTATGAAGGAACCAGGAATGAAATACAGGAGTGATATTTTTCTACAATTTCTACAGCAACAGACTATGGTTGTAAGAGCCAAAAGACATGAATGGGGAGCGGTAGTTGAGAAAGGACTGAAACACATTGTAGCCTATCCCCAATGCTATTCAATCTGTTTGTGGGGCAAGCTGTGATGGAAAGCAAGGGACATTTGGAAAGGGAATTAAAAGTTCAGGGAGAAGAAATTTAACCTTAACTTTGATGTTTGCTGATAGCATAGCAATTCTATCAGGACAGGAAGGCACTATGAAAAATAGCGGAAAAGGGTGAATGGTGCCTTGAAAAGAGGTTTTAAGATGAACATGAACAAAAATAAACAAGGATAACGAAATGTAGAACTGAAATAGGTGATACTGATGAAATTAGATTAGTAAATGAGGCATTAGAAACAATAGACAGGCTTTTTGTTTGGGTGGGAAAATAGCTGACAATGGTTGAAGTAGAGAAGATATAAAATACAGACTGGCAACAGCAAGAAAAACATTTCTGAAAAAGATAAATTTGTTAATATTAAATATAAATTTAATTTTCAAATAATGGAAACTCTGGGTTGGAATATCAACAATATAAGGAAAAGATACATTGCTACTTAGCATAAGGATGACACATTAAGTAGCAGACAGTCACAACGAAAAGACACTTACACATTAGGTTTTGGCCAAAGCCTTCATTACAAATGCCAGGGGCGGTGGTCATGTGCACGTGAGGTGTACTTGCTTGTGTGAATTAATGTGTGTGTGTGCGTGTGTGTTCCACTAATGAATAAATACAATGTTCTAAATGCAGACAGTTCAGAATCACGGACAAAAAAATCTCAGTGTAACAGGTAACTGCTCAGAAAGATCTGTTGAACAAAAAAGTGCCAGCAGAAACACGTTACCACCAAATACAATTAAACGAAAAAATCGTGTGAGAGCAACTAGTAATAAAACTGAATATGAGACAAAAAAGGAAACAGTGAAGAAGAAGAAAGAAATATACATATTATCAACGAGTCATGGTAAGGGACTGGCTACAATCATGTCTGATATGCAGTCCGAATATAAAGTGACTAAAATTTCGAAACCTGGTGCTCCGCTACGGGAAGTGCTGAAAAACTGTGAAAGTGCCGTGAAAAGTGACATCAACTGTGTCATAATCAGAGGAGGAAACGATGTCTATAAAAACGAAAGCAGCCTTGCTGTAAGAACACTGAAAGAATAGCTAGGAAAAATTTCACAGGCGAAGGTATTTGTTGTAAACATTCCCTACAGGCATGACTTAACAGAAGACTCGTGTGTAAACAGAGAAATCATCGCAACTAATTGGAAATTCAGGAAGATTTGTAGCAGTTTTGTGCACACAACCTTCATTGAAGCAATGAGTTCAGTAAGAAAGCATTTTACTAGACATGGACTGGACAGAAACAACCTAGGCAAGAAAGTGCTGGCCAAAGAAATTCTCCATGTGATAAAGACAGCAGGAGTGGATGCCTATGTAAAAATAGCACTACCTGCAACAGGTCTTCTGCCAATGACAACAGAAAAGAAAAGTGCACCAACAGCATATGAGGAAGAAACACCTGCAGATACACTCTATGATGACAAAATTACATCAGTGTAAACATGTAAAGCGTCACAGTCACCAGTGGCATTATCAGTAGCAGCAGTGGAAAAGGAAGTAACAGCAGACGTTTCACCAGCAACAGTAACTACAGTGCCTCTAAAAGAAGAAAAGAGAACTGCAGCAGGAGAAGCAGCATCAAGTGTTATTGGTAGGCGGAAAACAGCACCTCCTCTCCGTCTAAATGATTTTTAGTGAAAGGCAGCAAGATGAAGAAGCCCATGAGATAAGTAGTGTAACGAATTTCATAACAACTCACCAAAATGGTTGATCTAAAATAAACAACAATTATGATCTTAAAATTTGCTATCTGAATGTTCAAGGACTAATAGACAAAGAATTTATTGTAAACAGTTTTGGACTAGATTACAAATTTGATATTTTCTGTCTGAGTGAACATTGGATTACTGAGAGTGTACTTCCAGTTGTCAAACTTGATAACTATAATGTAGCAAATAGTTACTGTAGAAAATTGCACATAAGAGGTGGTGTGGCAATATATATTAACCAGTCATTCAGCTGCTCCATTGTTAAGTTGGACCTAGATTATTTGTGTGAGGAACAGAACTTTGGTGCCACTGGTATAGTTATGGACAGTTTTAAGTTAGTAATAGTATGTCTTCACAGGTCACCTAAGGGTATCATCAATGTATTTCTAGAAAAATTGGACATGCTGTTAGAGGTACTAAGAGGGACCAGATGGTTGCATTATGACATAGTAATTGGTGGAGATCTGAATGCAGATTTTGATATAACAACACATAAACGTACTGAGACTGAGTTGAAAAACCTTCTAAGACAGTGCAATTTGCACTCAATCAATAACAGGCCCACAAGAGATAAAGCATGTCTTGACAATATTTTTGTCAAGTTTAAAACTACAGAAGAGTCATATGATGTTACAGTGTTTCCATTTTCAGATCATGACTCTGTATCTTTAAACTATACAAGTAGGTTCTGTATTGATAAGAGTAATATCCCTAAGCCTGTCCCAAAAGTTATAATCACCAGAACTGTCACAGATGACAAAATTGTTCAGCTCTGTAAGTCCCTTGCTGAGAGAGACTGGTTCAACCAATGTCATGGTGACACAAGTTATAGTCTTAGTGCCGATTTGTCAGGGAAACTATTATTTGAGAGATTTTTAAAAACATTTCTGATGCAATTTAATGACAACATCCCCATAAAGGAACGCAAATTAACTGACAAAGGCTTTACAAACAGGGCTACAAACAGACAAAATCCATGGTACACTAAACAATTATCAAATGTGAAAAACCAAGTTATGGTGTTGCACAATATATGCAGCAATCACAAAACAGAACATGCCGGATTAGCCTATATAAAATGCAGGAATAAGTATAAAAAAGCCATTGCGGAAGCCAAAACAGCACATAATTTCAATACCATTGATGATTCCACAAATAAGAGCAAAGCTGCATGTAAATTAATAAACGGTGTTGTTAAAGATGTAAGAAGCAAAAAAATTAATATAAGTCCCCAAAAATTCAATGATTTCTTTATTAAATCTTTGGAAGATGTAGGAAATACTATAATCAAACGTGATATCAGTTCATCAGAGTTACTTTCTAAAAATGTTTGCAGAACACCAACAGACACAGGCACATGTATGTTCTCCGAGGTCTCACCTAGTCTTGTCCTAAGCATTGTACAATCTTCAGTGTAAATACAGGGTGTTACAAAAAGGTACGGCCAAACTTTCAGGAAACATTCCTCACACACAAATAAATAAAAGATGTTATGTGGACATGTGTCCGGAAACGGTTAATTTCCATGTTAGAGCTCATTTTAGTTTCGTCAGTATGTACTGTACTTCCTCGATTCACCGCCCGTTGGCCCAATTGAAGGAAGGTAATGTTGACTTCGGTGCTTGTGTTGACATGCGACTCATTGCTCTACAGTACTAGCATCAAGCACATCAGTACGTAGCATCAACAGGTTAGTGTTCATCACGAACGTGGTTTTGCAGTCAGTGCAATGTTTACAAATGCAAAGTTGGCAGATGCCCACTTGATGTATGGATTAGCACGGGGCAATAGCCGTGGCGTGCTACATTTGTATCGAGACAGATTTCCAGAATGAAGGTGCCCCGACAGGAAGACGCTCGAAGCAATTGATCGGCGTCTTAGGGAGCACGGAACATTCCAGCCTATGACTCGCGACTGGGGAAGACCTAGAACGACGAGGACACTTGCAATGGACGAGGCAATTCTTCGTGCAGTTGATGATAACCCTAATGTCAACGTCAGAGAAGTTGCTGCTGTACAAGGTAACGTTGACCACGTCACTGTATGGAGAGTGCTACGGGAGAACCAGTTGTTTCCGTACCATGTACAGCGTGTGCAGGCACTATCAGCAGCTGATTGGCCTCCACGAGTACACTTCTGCGAATGGTTCATCCAACAATGTGTCAATCCTCATTTCAGTGCAAATGTTCTCTTTACGGATGAGGCTTCATTCAAAACGTGATCAAATTGTAAATTTTCACAATCAACATGTGTGGGCTGACGAGAATCCGCATGCAATTGTGCAATCACGTCATCAACACAGATTTTCTGTGAACATTTGGGCAGGCATTGTTGGTGATGTCTTGATTGGGCCCCATGTTCTTCCACCTACGCTCAATGGAGCATGTTATCATGATTTCATATGGGATACTCTACCTGTGCTGCTAGAACATGTGCCTTTACAAGTACAACGCAACATGTGGTTCATGCACGATGGAGCTCCTGCACATTTCAGTCGAAGTGTTCGTGCACTTCTCAACAACAGATTCAGTGATCGATGGATTGGTAGAGGCGGACCAATTCCATAGCCTCCACGCTCTCCTGACATCAACCCTCTTGACTTTCATTTATGGGGGCATTTGAAAGCTCTTGTCTACGCAACCCCGGTACCGAATGTAGAGAATCTTCGTGCTCGTATTGTGGACGGCTGTGATACAATACGCCATTCTCCAGGGCTGCATCAGCGCATCAGGGATTCCACGCGATGGAGGGTGGGTGCATGTATCCTCACTAATGGTACGTTCTGTTGCTGTGTGTTTCCATTCCATGATTAATGTGATTTGAAGAGAAGTAATAAAATGAGCTCTAACATGGAAAGTAAGCATTTCCGGACACATGTCCACATAACATATTTTCTTTCTTTGTGTGTGAGGAATGTTTCCTGAAAGTTTGGCCGTACCTTTTTGTAACACCCTGTATATATGACATATACTATAATATACTAAAGAAAGTAATAGACTATATTGTGTACCCCTTAACATTCTGTATAAATAAATTTATATCTCATGGATATTTTCCCAAAGAACTCAAAGTGGCTAGGGTAGTTCCAATTTATAAAAAGGGAGATATAGACTCACCTTCCAGTTACAGACCAATCTCCATAGTCCCAGCTTTTCTAAAATACTGGAATGGGTAATTTACCAATAGCTATCTGTTTATTTTGAAAAATTAGGAATAATTAGTGAATCCCAATACGAGGTGCATTTAAGTTCTAAGGCCTCCGATTTTTTTTCTAATTAACTACTCACCCGAAATCGATGAAACTGGCATTACTTCTCGACGTAATCGCCCTGCAGACGTACACATTTTTCACAACGCTGACGCCATGATTCCATGGCAGCGGCGAAGGCTTCTTTAGGAGTCTGTTTTGACCACTGGAAAATCGCTGAGGCAATAGCAAGACGGCTGGTGAATGTGCGGCCACGGAGAGTGTCTTTCATTGTTGGAAAAAGCCAAAAGTCACTAGGAGCCAGGTCAGATGAGTAGGGAGCAGGAGGAATCACTTCAAAGTTGTTATCACGAATAAACTGTTGCGTAACGTTAGCTCGATGTGCGGGTGCGTTGTCTTGGTGAAACAGCACACGCGCAGCCCTTCCCGGACGTTTTTGTTGCAGTGCAGGAAGGAATTTGTTCTTCAAAACATTTTCGTAGGATGCACCTGTTACCTTTGGAATGGAATGGGTAAGGATTACGCCCTCACTGTCCCAGAACATGGACACCATCATTTTTTCAGCACTGGCGGTTACCCGAAATTTTTTTGGTGGCGGTGAATCTGTGTGCTTCCATTGAGCTGACTGGCGCTTTGTTTCTGGATTGAAAAATGGCATCCACGTCTCATCCATTGTCACAACCGACGAAAAGAAAGTGCCATTCATGCTGTCATTGCGCATCAACATTGCTTGGCAACATGCCACATGGGCAGCCATTTGGTCGTCAGTCAGCATTCGTGGCACCCACCTGGATGACACTTTTCGCATTTTCAGGTCGTCATGCAGGATTGTGTGCACAGAACCCACAGAAACGCCAACTCTGGAGGCGATCTGTTCAACAGTCATTCGGTGATCCCCCAAAACAATTCTCTCCACTTTCTCGATCATGTCATCAGACCGGCTTGTGCGAGCCCGAGGTTGTTTCGGTTTGTTGTCACATGATGTTCTGCCTTCATTAAACTGTCGCACCCACGAATGCACTTTCGACACATCCATAACTCCATCACCACATGTCTCCTTCAACTGTCGATGAATTTCAATTGGTTTCACACCACGCAAATTCAGAAAACGAATGATTGCACGCTGTTCAAATCAGGAAAACGTCACCATTTTAAGTATTTAAAACAGTTCTCATTCTCGCCGCTGGCGGTAAAATTCCATCTGCCATATGGTGCTGCCATCTCTGGGACGTATTGACACTGAATGCGGCCTCATTTTAAAACAATGCGCATGTTTCTATCTCTTTCCAGTCCGGAGAAAAAAAATCGGAGGCCTTAGAACTTGAATGCACCTCGTATGGTTTTAGGAAAAAGTTGTCTACTGTGGATGGTATAGACTTTGTAGTCAAATACTTACATCAAGTGTTTGAGGATAATGGCTATGCTCAACTCACATTTTGTGTTCTAAGCAAAGCTTTCAACTCTGTAAAGCATAAGCCACTCCTAGAAAAACTGGAATTAGAAACAGCCGTGAATTAGTAAAATCATATCTTCAGAATCGTAAGCAAGTTGTTTGTGTAGGGAAAGAAATGTCGGGTATCGAACAAGTCAAGGTAGGTGTTCTGCAGGGATCTGTACAGGGCCCCTTTTTGTTCCTAATAATGACAAATGATCTGCCATCATTTATCAAGTCCACCACTGTGTTGTATGCAGATGATACAACATTTCTTCATGCTAGTGATTATTTCAACAGCCTTAAAACTTGTGCAGCAAAGACAATTGACCAAGCATTCTATTGGTTCAAGGCAAATGGATTCCTGCTGAATGAAAACAAAACACAACAGATGGTTTGTAGTCTTAGAGATAAGCTTCTGTCAGATGATCCAAGTTATGTCAAATTGTTGGGGGTATACATAGATGATAAATTATCTTAGGGTCAACATGTACAATATATTAGTGGTAAGTTGTCAAGAATTATTTACCTGTTAAGGCGACTTATGGATTGTGTTCCTGAAAAATATGTTAGAACATCCTATTTTTCATTATTTCAAAGTATAATAACATATGGAATTATTTTTGGGGGAACTCTAGCTGTGTACAAGACATATTAATACTGAAAAAAAAAAAAGCTATTAGGACAATTACTGGTTCTGCATATAAGGCACACTGTAAACCATTGTTCTGTGAACAAAAAATCATGACAGCTATAAACTTGTATATATACTATGTTCTAATTTATATGAGGAAGAAATTACCAGAAACAAAAACCAGAGAAAATGTACATAGCCACAATACAAGAAGGAATAGGTGCCTCTATATTCCTTACCACAGATTGTCAAAGTCACTCAACAGCTATGAAATCATGGGGTATGAATTATTTAATAATCTTCCTCAATCTGTTCAAGAATTACCTGAACAATTATTCAAACAAACAATTCATGACTGGCTAGTCCTCCACCCATTCTATGATATAAGAGAATTTATCAACTGTAATATAATACTAAAATGTTAACAACAAATCTGTTGTTTCTTTCAAACTATTAATTGTATTTTAGTATGTATATGATGTTCTCTCTTGCTGTAATGGCTGAATGACAATAAAATTGTAGTAGCCACCAGAAAGATCGCGGGAGGCGCACATTGGCACGGCGCGTCACGGGCGGTAGTTGCCGCAAGTAGAGTCCCGTCCACCAGAGGGCACGCGAGAATTCGGACGCGACCTCTGCCGGCGTAACAACAAGAACAAGAACAACAACTACTCCAGCAGCACGGGCCGTGCCCATTCAGTCAACATCGGGCATGCCTAGGACACAGTCCCGGTCTACGCTAAGTGAAGTGCGACGTAAACGTGAACAGTGTTACTACACAATTGGCGACGAGTAGGGTCGTTCTTTCGCGTGTTGCGTCGTTGTTCCGGTCTCGCAGTTTCTCCACGGCATGGAGGATTTGGTGCGAGTTTTGGTTGCGCAGCAGACGGAACTCATGGCCACCATGAAACAAGTGCTTCCGGCGTTGCTCTCCACGCCGTCTGCTCCGGCGCAGTTCCCTCCTCCCTTTCCCCCGTATGACGAGACGGCGGAGGATTGGGACGCATATGAACATCGCCTTCGGCAGCATTTCCAGGCGTTTCATGTTGCCGATGCGGAGGTATGTCGTGCTCTCTTCTTGTCTTGGATTTCTCCCTCGCTGTATCAAGTTTTGCGGCAGCTAGCGCCGTTGCAGGAACCCTCGGCCTTGTCTTTTGACGCATTGTGTTCGTTGCTGTCTTCATATTATCACCGCCGCACGCATGTTGTGGCGGCTAGGGTCGAGTTCTATCAATGCAAGAAACAGCCCCATCAGTCTTACCGGGCGTGGGCCGCAACCCTGCACGGTCTTAGTCGCAAGTGTCATTTGTCACGGAGCAGTCGCGAGAGTCGTATGCCCACGTTATGGTACGTGACGTCATTGTTCGTTCGGCCCCTGATAGGGAGGTCCGGCAACGGGCCCTGCAGTTAGAAGACCCTTCCCTCGAGGAAGTTCTGTCCATCGCTCAATCGTATGAAGTCTCTCACGCGGCAGGTCAACAGCTGGAAGCGTGGTGCGACGTCGCGGAGGTTCAGGGTGGCGCGGCCGCGTCCACTGTGTCCGGGGTGGACGACGTGCGAGCGGTACAATCCGGCCGTTACGGCCGCTCCCGCACGGCGCGTAAACAGAATTCCGGCCGCCGGCCCCTGTTGCCGTCCTGTGCGTCGTGCTATATACATCACGATCGGTCAGAGTGCCCCCAGCGTTGGGCCGTTTGTCGCAAATGTAATAAAAAAGGTCACATTGCTAAAGTTTGCCGCTCAGCCTCCAAAGCATCAAAGGAAGCAAGTACAGCGGACATGGACGTTGACATTCAGGAAGTTTCATCGGGCCAGGCTCCCGACGCATCGGCCCACAAACTCTTTATCGAGGTGTCGGTTCGGTCGCGCCGGTTACAACTGCAAGTAGATACGGGCGCGGCAGTTTCGTTGTTGAATGTACAAACTTATTCTGACCTTGGATCGCCCCCGTTGGCGCCAGTTTACCGGCGTCTACGCGGTTATGGTAAACAGTTCATTCCCCTACTGGGTCAATTCACTACCGACGTGACTTACAAATCAGTCACTCGGCCTATTACTTTTATTGTTGTCAGTGATGCGAGCTCCGCTAACCTTTTTGGCCTGGATGCCTTTCAAGCTTTCGGTTTTTCTATTGCTGACACCATACAGTTGGTCTCCGACGACGTTCCCTATCACTCATTGGAATCTTTGATCTCAGACTTTCCAGATATTTTTGAGGAGGGCCTGGGGCGTGTTTCCGATTTTGAAGCTCACTTAACGTTGAAGGCGTCGGCTCGGCCGCGTTTTCTACGCGCGAGACAGATCCCCTTGGCTCTCCGCCCTCAGGTAAAGGCAGAGCTCGACCGGCTGACAGCCCTAGGGGTCGTTCTTCCCGTTTCTTCCAGTGAGTGGGCTTCGCCCCTCGTTATTGTCAAGAAGCCCTCGGGAAACTTACGCCTTTGTGGCGATTTCAAGGCCACCATTAATTCCCAATTGGTGGTGAACACCTATCCTTTGCCTCGTGCTGATGAATTGTTCTCTGCCGTGGCGGGAGGCCAATATTTTTCGAAAATCGATCTGTCGGAGGCTTATCATCAGATACCACTTGATGAGGACTCCAAACGGCTGGCGGTCGTCAACACCCCGTTTGGCCTTTACCAATACCAGCGGTTGGCTTTTGGAATATCCAGTGCCCCGGCGATATTCCAGCGTTATCTTGAGCATGTCACGTCGACAATCCCTCATTGTATTAATTACCTGGATGACATAATTGTCACAGGCCGCAGCACGAAGGAACACTTGCAAAACCTTCGCACCCTCTTTCTCAAATTCAGGTCTGTGGGCTTGCGTTGCAACCTGCATAAGTCAACCTTCTTCCAACCGTCCATTGAGTATGTGGGCTACACCATATCTCGGCATGGCATCCAGCCACTAGGAAGTTTGGTCCAAGGTATCGTCAACCTTCCTCGGCCCACTTCGCTGAAAGAGTTACAAGCTTTTTTAGGCAAGATAGTCTATTACCACCGGTTCATTCCCAGGGCTTCCACTATAGCCCACCCCCTGTACTGCCTTCTGCACAAGGGTGTTCCTTTTGATTGGTCACCTGCATGCGAGCGAGCGTTCACCGCGTTGAAGGGCCTCCTCACTTCAGCCCCTTGTTTGGCTACTTTTGATCCCCGTAAGCCATTGGTCCTGGCTACAGATGCTTCGCAGTATGGGGTGGGGGCGGTCCTGGCCCATCGCAACGCCGACGGTTCCGAGCAACCACTGGCGTTTGCGTCTAAAACGCTTAGTCCCGCGCAGGCCCATTACTCCCAGGTGGAAAAAGAGGCTTTGGCCATTGTCTACGCTGTTACCAAGTTTCACCCTTTCTTGTACGGCACGAAGTTTCAGTTAATCACTGACCATAAGCCGTTAATATCGTTATTTGGCCCCGCCTCTCAGATTCCGGATAGGGCGGCCCACAGACTACAGCGCTGGGCCTTGTTCCTCTCTAAGTACCATTATGACATTCATTTTCGCCCTACAGGACAGCATGCCAACGCCGACGCTCTTTCCCGTCTTCCGGTGGGCCCGGATCCTATGTTCGACCGAGAGGAGATTATGTGTTTTCATTTGGATGTGGCATCCCGCCAAGCAGTTGATGGCTTTCCGATCACTAGTTCTAGAGTCGCCAGAGAAACGGCGGCTGACCCAGTTCTCCGGCAAGTAGTTCGCCTCATTCAGCAGGGGTGGTCCTCCCGCCCTCCGGGCCGGGCCTCGGACCCTCTTCGTAATTATTTTCTTCTACGAGACCGCCTCTTGGTCTTGGAAGGAGTTCTCCTTCTGGCTACCGATGATACAGCTCCTCGAGTGTTTGTTCCTGCAGGTTTACGAAGGGAGGTCCTCACGTTATTACATGCGGGGCACTGGGGTGTTTCTCGTACTAAAACCTTGGCTCGCAGACATGTGTACTGGCCCGGTATTGACAGAGAAATTGAGCACTTGGTGGCCGCCTGTTCCCAGTGTGCGAGCCAACAAGCATCTCCCAGGGCAGCGTTCTCTTCATGGCCGCCGGCAACCCAAGCATGGGAACGTGTTCACATCGATTTTGCGGGCCCGTTTCTCAATGGCTTTTGGCTCATTGTCATTGATGCTTATTCCCGATTCCCATATGTGGTTCGCTGCTCCTCAACCACTTCAGAAGTTGCAATCCAGGCCCTAGCAAAAATCTTTTCTGTGGAAGGTCTGCCAATCACCCTGGTCTCAGACAATGGACCGCAGTTTATTTCGCAGACCTTCCAGGATTTTTGTAGGCGCTTCGGTATTCGGCACGTTTGCTCTCCCCCCTTCCATCCACAATCAAATGGGGAAGCCGAGCGCATGGTGCGCACATTTAAGACGCAGATGAAAAAGTATGTGCACGAATTTCCTGCAGAGGAAGCCTTGACGTTTTTCTTGACGGCATACCGGACCACACCAATGGGCGACCGCAGCCCCGCAGAGCTCCTCCATGGGCGTCAACCTCGGACTCTGCTGCACCTCCTCTGGCCGGGTCCTCGCCAGTCTTCACAAAACGGAGTACCTGGTTTTCCACTGGGTATGTCAGTCTGGGCCCGTGGGTTTGGTCGCAATCCACATTGGATACCGGCGGTGGTCCTGCGCCGAAATCGCCGCCGGCTCTATACCTTGCAGGCGGGGGATCGGGTGGTACGTCGTCACCAAAATCAGCTACGTCCACGTTCGGGCACCCACCCTCCGACCTCTCGGACACCGGCTTCCCCATTGCTGGCACCTGTCTTGGTTTCACAGGGGATGTTACCTCCTCTCCCCGCTGTGACTCTGCCGCACTGCGATGGTTCTCAGCCTTGGCAGCCTCCAGTAGCTCCAGCACTGGCATCGCCATCATTCGAGATGCCCCAGCGAGAGCTGGCCCCCCTAGCAGGCTCGGTTTCTCAGGGGGCTAGTTCACCTGTGGTCGTCCCTTCCCCTTCGTCCCCGCCACTGGGTCTTGCCCCTCCTGAGGTGGAACTGGATCCGGAGTTCGACAGCTTGTCCCCCGTTCTGTCCCGAGCTCCGGTTGTGGGACGACGGGGGCCTCTTCGTGTGGGTCACTTCCAGCCGTATTCGAAGGTTCCAGCTCGAGGGTTGGCAGATCCCCTCGACTCCGGCCATCCAATGGATGTGGAGGTCATCGCTCCTGCCCGACGCTCCACCTTCCGACGCAGTGGATCACAGTGGCTTCACCCCCCGAAGGAGGAGGAGTGTAGTAGCCACCAGAAAGATCGCGGGAGGCGCACATTGGCACGGCGTGTCACGGGCGGTAGTTGCCGCAAGTAGAGTCCCGTCCACCAGAGGGCACGCGAGAATTCGGACGCGACCTCTGCCGGCGTAACAACAAGAACAAGAACAACAACTACTCCAGCAGCACGGGCCGTGCCCATTCAGTCAACATCGGGCATGCCTAGGACACAGTCCCGGTCTACGCTAAGTGAAGTGCGACGTAAACGTGAACAGTGTATACTACAAAAATTATTATTATTATTATTATTAATGTGTCAAATTTAAATGTTTGGAAGTCTTATCGAAGATACTTGTCTGGTGTTTAGTTTTATATGGAGGTGAAACATGGCCAGAAAATGGTTGAAACAAGAAAAGAACAGAAGCTTCTGTAATATGTTACAGGGAATTGATGAAGATTAGATGGCTAGACAGATAACTAATACACAGATATTGAAACAATTTGGGGAGTGAAGAAATTTATGGCGCAACTTAACTAAAAGAAGGGATTCATTGATAAGACACGTCCTGAGGTATTAAGAATAAGAAATAGTTAATTTCATACTGGAAGGAAGAGTATGTTTGTGTGTGCATGGAGAGGGGGGGGGGGGAGTTTAGAACAACAACTGCACTACAGCACTACAGTAAAGTAGGTTTAAATGTATGTAGGTTGTTGTGGTTATGCACAGAAGATGAAGAGACACACACAGTATAGAATATTGTGGAGAGCTACACCAAAGCAGTCTTCAGAATGAAGACCCCACAACTGCAGTTGTCAGTGGAAACTGATCTTCACTTCAGTGACCAATTCCTTTCCTGAACTCACTTGAAAGGAAATGAAGATAGGGTTTACTGCCCCACCAATGATGAGGTCATTAGAGAACGAGCATGAGCTAGTAATATGGATGAATATTGGTCACATCCTTTTAAGGGACACTTTCCTGTGTGTGCCTCATGTAGTTTAAGGAAACTGAGGAATTTGTAAATTGTGATGAGTGGATGGCAATTTGACCTGCCTCCCTTCCAAATGTGACTCCAGTGACTTAGTACTGTGCCACTCTCAGTGGGAGGTATTCGGTAGAAAAAAAGAGCAGTCCCTAAAAGGAAGTTGCAAAAATTAATGCACAGCATTTGAACTGCACACTGTACAGCCAACTGTGTGCATCTGAATGTAGTGTCAGCCTAATGAATAGATGGAACATGTCAGGAGTGTAATTGATCGGGCCTCTGGCTCAGCCATATTGAAGTCTTCAGGTCAATTTGGTAAGCAGCCTGTTGATTAGGAGAGTAACAGTTTCCATTCAGCATTTAGTGACAGCAGGATAATGCCATGCAGGGGCATATACAGGGAACTGTGTAGACGCTCACGGCACTTCAAGTTGCAAGAACAAAAGTTAGGTCTGTTAATAAGGTGAGTAAGAAACAGTAACAGCAGTAGTTACTCAGCTCATTTAAGTAAAGTCTGAGTTCTGCTGAAGCATGCAAAACCAGCAAGATGATATCCAACACACAATCCTAATCACCAACAACCACTCTACTGACAAACAAGCACTGCAAAGACTGCCTGGACAGTGCCAAAATTTTATGTCAGTGTGGCTGCCACAGGTAACATGGACACACACTTTTGCCACAAGAAAGGTACTGTGAATAGAGCGTAACATGACTAACGTTTGTTCACTGGCTCTTGGTAGGTGTTTTTCTACTGTCTGAAATCTTACTGAAATTTGAATTAATGACAAGTGTGAAATGATGAATGCAACACTGCTTTAGTTACCTTGTCACTTTTTCACATTTCTTAACATACTTATTATTAAGATGATCAGCTGGTATAATTCATATGGTAAATTCATAGCAGGTCAAACTGCATATTCCATGCCAAAAGATTTGATGGTGGCTACATATTTTCAGTACACTGTCTTTATACAATTTTGATAAGAACACAGTATGAAATTAGGTTCGTTTATGTATTCACCGGACACAAAAATGGTTAAATTTTCATTAGTGATGGGCTGAATAATATTGACAAAAGACTGTAACTTAAACGTTTACTCTTCTTTGTATGTCCATCTTTTCAGAGATGAATGCAGGACTCGGCAGTTCGATGTAGGATATTAAATTAAACACCTTTCAGCCACCTAGTTTCCATGATGGCTGAAGTGATTGCTAGAGCAAGCAGAAATATACTAATACCAGTATCGCTGGCCCCTTTTTTTATCAGAGCCGAGATGGAATCTTCCTACACGTCGGTCAGGGGCCTGAAGATGGAGTAGTAAAATGCCAAAACTGATAGCCACATAAAATAAGTTCAGAAACTAGACGGCTGAAAGGTGTTTAATTTGACATGCTGTTCACTCTTTATATGACCGTACCTGATTAACTGATCGGTAATGACATGGACCCTCCCAAGAACCATGGATCTTACTGTTGACGGGGTGGCTTGTGTATCTCAGCGATACAGATAGCCGAATCATAGGTCCAGTCATAGTAGCAGGGTATCTGTTGAGAGGCCAGACAAGTAGTGGTTCCTGAAGAGGGGATGCAGGTTTTTCAATAGCTGAGGTAGCAACAATCTCGATCTGACTTTGTAATGTCCACCAACATGGCCTTGCTGTAGTGGTACTGTAAACAACTGACAGTAAGTGGCAAGTACAAATATTATTAATATCACAGCATGCAGCTGTACTGTGTGATTAAATGGCAAAAATTGGGTAAAATAGTACACCATTCAGATCACACGGCAAGGA
Source organism: Schistocerca nitens (assembly GCF_023898315.1). Lineage (NCBI taxonomy): Eukaryota > Metazoa > Arthropoda > Insecta > Orthoptera > Acrididae > Schistocerca > Schistocerca nitens. The sequence goes on along the minus strand of NC_064615.1, from coordinate 300,503,062 downwards.
CTATTCAGGAAGATGTTGGGCGAAAAAAGACAATCTTGTCAGTGAAGTCTGGTGGCAGGATGAACTGGTCTGGTGAGCACTTGGTTCTAAATACAAAATTAAACAGGGGTAACACAGGACTAGATCAAATTCAGTTCTGTTTGCAGACGATACTTCTGTTTTAATTGAAGATGACGATGCAGAAAAAATTCCGAACTCCATCATAAGCACACTGGGTATATTAGAAAACTAGTTCCAGTTACATGGATTGAAACTGAGTATTGCAAAAATTCATATGGTACATTTTAAAACCAAACATTCAAAATGTGTGGAACTTAAAATACAACATAACAATCAACCTATGAAAGAAGCTGCCATGGTCAAATTCCTGCATCTAAATGTGGACAAGAACTTAAGCTGAAATACACATATTGACTTCCTATCAAATAAACTAAGTAGTTTTGCCTTTGCAATGCAAATACTAGCAAATTCCACTGAATTGAGTACACAAAAAATTGTTTACTATCAGGGGCAGTGGCAAGGGGGGGAGGGGGGGCAATGGGGCTATAGTCCCCCCCCCCCACGGCGTATCATATTACACTGGATAAAATGACTTTTTTAATAATTATGTAGCAATATAGGTTACAGTGTATTTCAAACACATTTTAACAAAAGAATAAGAGTGGAAAATAGCTTACTATCTAAACCAATAAATATCATTTAATTTAAAGTAGGTGTCTTATTATTTATTAAAACATATTTTTTACCCCTACACAGCATACAAAAATTATTTGAGGAGAATCATTTTAACCATTCATATAATGCCAGAAACAAAAATTAATTTATGCTACTCACACACCAGCTGAAATTATACGCATGGTCTCCACAGTATATGGGGATGACTATATATAACAAGTTAATAGGCAAAAACATATTTAATATGAAGCCAGAAATTTTAAAAACGAGGCTACAGCAGATTCTATGGGTGAAATGCTACTATTCAACAGAATAATTCATAGAGGATGAAATGATAATTTGAGCAAAGTATAATTAAATGTTAGATTTTATTTTATGTATGTATAATAAAACTGTATTATTATTATTATTATTATTATTATGCTGTTTGTTAACCTCAGCTGTTCTTTGTTTATGGTGAAATTGTACCACAATTTGATGTGTCTCCTGTACCTGAATCAAAATGATGTAGATTATGTATGTTATGAGACAAATAAACCACAATTTACAAATTATGAACAAGAAAGCAGGAATGCAGGTAAGCTACTATGAACAGGGCAGTGAATGAATTATCATAGCCGAGATAGACATGAAGCCAAAACCCACCACAGTAGTACAAGTTTATATCCCAATCAGCTCAGTGGGTGATGAAGAGATTGAAAGGAAGTACGATGAGACAAAAGAAATTATTCCGATAGTTAAGGGGGAGGAAAATTTAATCATAATGAGGGAGTAGAATTCAATAGTAGGAAGTCAAAGAGAAGGAAAAATAGTAGGAGGCTATGGACTGGTGGAAAGCAATGAAAGAGGAAGTCACCTTGTAGAATTTTGCACAGAGCTAATTTAATCACTGCTAAGACTTGGTTTAAGAATCTTGTATATGTGGAAGAGACTTGAAGACACTGAAGACACCAGAAAGTTTCATATTGATTATGTAGTGGCAAGAGAGGGATTTTGGAAATAAGTTTTAAACTGTAAGTTATTTACAGGGGCAGATGTGGACTCTGACCACATTTTATTGGTTATGAACTGTAGATTAAAACTGAAGAATTACAAAAAGATAGGAAATTAAGGAGATGGGAACTGTCCAAGCAGAAAGAACCAGAGGTTGTAGAGAGTTTCAGAGGTAGTATTAGGCAACAATTGACTGAAATGGGAAATAATACCGTCGAAGACAAATGGCCTCTAGACGTGGGATTAGTACAATTAAGCTTGAAGATGAGATCACTGTAAATCCGGCTCAAATCTCAGAATGCTTCAATGAGTTCTTCATTAATGTAGTGAAACCAGAGGTTAATGTTGCAGATTATGAGAACAATGTATGTCCCTGTGGACTAAATCATAATTCTGAATGCCTCACAAAATTCAAAACAGTTTCAACAGTATATGTAGAAAAAATTATATTAAAACTAAAAAACAAAAATTCTGCAGGTTGGGATGGAATACCAGCAAAAGTCCTTAAATTTGTGTGTAAAATAATAGGATATCCACTATCTAAAATAATAAACCAAACCTTTGAACAAGGAAGCTTCCCAGAGGTGCTGAAGTATGCAGCAGTAAAACCGTTGCTCAAAAAAGTATCAAGAGAGGATATGGGGGAATTATCATCCCATCTCCCTCCTTCCAGTCCTATCAAAAATCTTTGAAAATGCTGCTGCTATGCAGATTCAAAATTTTATGGAGAAATATGATATTATTACGGAAAACCAATTTGGTTTCCAGCGTGGCAAAAGTACTACTGATGCAATTAACAAGTTTATCGACAAGAGCAGCACATCATTAGACAACCATAATAAAGTTGCAGGAATCTTTTGTGATCTCACAAAAGCCTTTGACTCAGTAAATCATGCACTGCTCATCTATAAGCTTGACAAGTATGGGATCAAGGGTAATGTTCTAAATTGGCTTACTTCATACTTATCAAATAGGAAACAAAGAGTGATTGTCTCATCAAATGCAGCAAATTACTATTCAAAATGGAAAACAGTAGCCCAAGGTGTCCCTCAAGGCTCGATTCTAGGACCTATTTTGTTCTTGTTCTATGTTAATGATTTACTGAACAATATAAATGCTCCATCGATTTTATTTGCAGGTGACACATCTGTATTAATTGAAAACCAGTAGCCAGAAAACATCCCTCTCTACATAATAAACATAATGAACAAACTAGAAACATGGTTCCAACTGAATGGATTAAGATTGAACATACCCAAAACCCACATGGTCCATTTCAGCACAAAACAGTCAAAGCCCCAAGAAATTAAAATAACTCATAAAAATCAGGATATAGAAGAAGTATATTCTGTGAAGTTTTTAGGGTTAAACCCAGATAAAAATTTAAATTGGAATAAACATGCTGACTACCTGTTAAACAAATTATGTAGCTTTGCATTTGCTATGCAAATATTAGCTGGTGCAACAGATATGAATACAAGGAAAATTGCATACCACAGCTACTTTCAATCAGTTGTAAGGTATGGTATTATTTTTTGGGGAAATTCAAACAATATATTGTGCGTACTAAAGTTACAGAAAAGAATAATAAGGAACATGTGTACTGCCCATCCAAGGACATCATGTCGCCCACTATTTGAAAAACAACAGTTATTAACAGTTCCTTCCTTATACATCTGTGATATTATCATCTTTCTACATAGCAATTTAGAGTTATTCGAGAAAAACTGTTTCAATCAAGCGTATAACACGAGAAACAAAGACAATTTTATGCTTCCCACTCATCGCTTAAACCTATATGCGCAGACTCCTCAGTATATGGCAATGAAAATTCATAACAAGCTAATAGGAAAGAATGTTCTAAGTATGAACCTAGAAACACTGAAAACAAAGCTATATGATATACTTGTCAAATGCTGCTACTAAGCTGTTGAGGAGTTCGTGAAGGATGAACTGAACATTTGAGCAGGATAAATTTACATATAGTCTTGTGTGTAAATGTAGCTGTCCTTCACAAAAGGGAGGAAAGAAAAATAAAAGTTTATATTAATGTTAAAATTCTTTGTACCAATTAGGCCTAAGTTGTTTTGACCATTTTTTTGATGTTTCCCCTGTACACTAATCATATGATTAGAAATTGTATGTTATGAGACGAATAAAACACTATTCACTAGTCATGAAATAGTGAAAGTAGCAATGAATCAAACAGGTAAAAAGACAAGGCCTTGTAGAAATCCTTGGATAACACAGGAGATATTGAATTTAAATGATGAAAGGAGAAAATTCAAAAACGCAACAGGTGAAAGGGAATATAGACATCTAAAAAAAGAAGGAAGTGTAAAAGGATAAATTAAGGATATAGAAGCATATATAACTAGGGGTAAGACAGGTACCATTTACAGGAAAATTATAGAGATGCTTGCAGAAAGAAAAGCAACTGTATGAATGCCAGGAGCTCAGGAAAACCAGTCCTAACCAAAGAAGGGAAAGCTGAAAGGTGGAAGGAGTATAAGGAGGGGCTCTACAAGGGAAACAAACTTGAAGGCAATATTGCAGAAAGAGAAGAGGGCATAGACAAAGATGAGTTGGGAGATATAACATTGCGAAAATAATTTGACAGAGCACTGATGGGCCTAATCAATAGAAGGCCCCTGAAGTAGATGATATTCCCTCAGTGCTACTGATATTCTTGGGAGAGCCAGCCATAACAAAACCATTCTACCTGTTGCATATGATATATGAGACAGGTGAAATCCCTCAGAGTTCAAGCAGAATGCAAGTAATTCCAATTCCAAACACAGTAGGTGCTGACAGATGTGAATATTACTGAACAACCAATTTCATACATCATGGTTGCAAAATACTAACATGAATTATTTACAGATGAATACAAAAACTGGTTCAAGCCAACCTCAAGGAAGAACAGTTTGCATTCCAGGAACAAGTGAGGCAATACTTACCCCATGATGTACATTAGGAAATAGGTTAAGTGTAGTCAAACCTATGTTAATAGCTTTTGTAGATTTGGAGAAAGCTTTTGACAATGTCAACTGGGATATACTATTTGAAATTCTGAAGGTATCAGGGGTAAGTACAGGGAGCAAAAGGTTATTTACAGCTTGTACAAAAACAAGATAACAGTTACAAGAGTTGAAGGGCATGAAAGGAAGCACTGGTTGGTAAGGGACTGAGACAAGGTTGTAGCCTATCCCCAATAGTATTCAATCTGTACACTGAGCATGCAGCAAAGGAAACCAAAGAAAAATTTGGTGTAGGGATTAAAGTTAAGGGAGAAAAAATAAAAACTTTGAGGCTTGTCAATGACAGTGTAACTCCATCCAAGGCAGCAAAGAACTTGAAAGAGGATTCCAAAGGAATGGACAATATCTCGAAAGGAACATTAACAAAAGATGAACGCTAATGACAGCGAAACAAAGTTAACGAAATGTAGTATTATTAAATCAGGTGATACTGAAGGAATTAGATTAGGAAACAAAAAACTGAAAGTAGCAGGTAAGTTTTGCCACTTGGGCAGCAAAATAGCTGATACGGCCAAACTAAAGAGGATATAAAATGTAGACTAGTAATGGCAAGAAAAGCATTTCTGAAGATGAAAAATTTGCTAATTTTGAATGCAGATTTAAGTGTTAGGAGGTCTTTTCTGAAGGTATTTGTATGGAGAGTAGCTTCGTATGGAAGTGAAACTTGCACAATAAACAGTTTAGGCAAGACAAGAATAGAAGCCTTTGAAATGTGGTGCTACAGAAGAATGCTTAAGATGAAATGGTTAGAAGATATAACCAATACAGAGGTACTGAATATAAATGGGAAGAAATGAAATTTGTGGTATAACTTGAGTAAAAGAAGGGACTGTAGAGTTAGACCAAGAAACGAATACAGTACACAGGTTCAAAAGGATGTAGGTTGCAGTAGTTATTTGGAGATGAAGAGTCGTGCACAGAATGTAAAATGTGTATGTGTAGAATGTAGTCTATTCGTCTCAAAATGTACAGTTACAAATCAAAGATTTTTGCACTGGAGACACATCAAATTACTTTTGAAAAAATAAGGTTATAATAATTAACATATTTAAGCAGGAATTTCTGAATTTTTAGACAAGAGCAATTAACAAGAACATATATAACACTTATGGTCATTTTGCAGCTTGCAATACAATTTATACAATATATTAACAGTTTATTATACAATACATAATCTTCATTGTTTCTTTTCTTTTCAAATTGCCAGACTGTCCTGCAATTGAATAATAACATTTTTCCACTAGTGTATTAAATAACAATCTTTTTAGTGGGTCAAACTCTATATTTAACAGATTTGTATTATTTAATTTATTGTACATTTTTAATCCCAAGTACAGTGGTGTTTTAGCATAAAGTTTTAAATTATGAGAGGGGAGTCTGAAACTGTCTCTGTGACAAGTACTGTAATTGTGGTTGAAATGAAAATTGTCAAGTGAGTTTTGATTTTTATATATGAAAATAAAAGTTTCATAGATCTACAGGGAAAGAATGATTAGTATTTTTAATTTTTTAAATAATGGGCACCATGATATTCTTTTTTGGACTAAACACGTTTCTTATGATTCGCTTTTGAAGAGTAAGTAATTGCAGGCTGTTCGTTGAGTTTCCTCAGAAAATTATCCCAGACTGAATTATAGTCTCAAAGTAGCTGTGGCAGACTATGTTCCTGGTGTTCTTAAGGGTGGAACCAGACAAGACATTCATCGCATAAACTAGGCTGTTTAGTTTGTTTGCTAAGTAGTCTACATGTACCTTCCAATTTAAATTTTTGTCATGACATTGAGTTTTAATCCATTGTGCTGAAACCATAATTCTAGGTTTCCCATCATATTTTCCACAGTACCATGAATTTGTTCTAAATTGGCATTTTCAATTAAAACTGAGGTGCCATCTGTGAATAAAATGGAGTGAACACCAATGCTTAAAGGTAAATCATTTATGTACAGCAGAAAAAGTTGTTGTTGTTGTTGTGGTCTTCAGTCCTGAGACTGGTTTGATGCAGCTCTCCATGCTACTCTATCCTGTGCAAGCTTCTTCATCTCCCAGTACCTACTGCAACCTACATCCTTCTGAATCTGCTTAGTGTATTCATCTCTTGGTCTCCCTCTACGATTTTTACCCTCCACGCTGCCCTCCAATGCTAAATTTGTGATCTCTTGATGCCTCAAAACATGTCCTACCAACCGATCCCTTCTTCTAGTCAAGTTGTGCCACAAACTTCTCTTCTCCCCAGTCCTATTCAATACCTCCTCATTAGTTATGTGATCTACCCACCTTATCTTCAGCATTCTTCTGTAGCACCACATTTCGAAAGCTTCTATTCTCTTCTTGTCCAAACTAGTTATCGTCCATGTTTCACTTCCATACATGGCTACACTTCATACAAATACTTTCAGAAACAACTTCCTGACACTTAAATCTATACTCGATGTTAACAAATTTCTCTTCTTCAGAAACGATTTCCTTGCCATTGCCAGTCTACATTTTATATCCTCTCTACTTCGACCATCATCAGTTATTTTACTCCCTAAATAGCAAAACTCCCTTTACTACTTTAAGTGTCTCATTTCCTAATCTAATTCCCTAAGCATCACCCGATTTAATTTGACTACATTCCATTATCCTCGTTTTGCTTTTGTTATTGTTCATCTTATATCCTCCTTTCAAGACACTGTCCATTCCGTTCAACTGCTCTTCCAAGTCCTTTGCTGTCTCTGACAGAATTACAATGTCATCGGCGAACCTCAAAGTTTCTACTTCTTCTCCATGAATTTTAATACCTACTCCGAATTTTTCTTTTGTTTCCTTTACTGCTTGCTCAATATACAGATTGAATAACATCGGGGAGAGGCTACAACCCGGACTCACTCCTTTCCCAACCACTGCTTCCCTTTCATGCCCCTCGACTCTTATAACTGCCATCTAGTTTCTGTACAAATTGTAAATAGCCTTTTGCTCCCTGTATTTTACTCATGCCACCTTCAGAATTTGAAAGAGAGTATTCCAGTCAACATTGTCAAAAGCTTTCTCTAAGTTTACAAATGCTAGAAACGTAGGTTTGCCTTTTCTTAATCTTTCTTCTAAGATAAGTCGTAAGGTTAGTATTGCCTCACGTGTTCCAACATTTCTACAGAATCCAAACTGATCTTCCCCGAGGTCCACTGCTACCAGTTTTTCCATTCGTCTGTAAAGAATTCGCGTTATTATTTTGCAGCTGTGACTTATTAAACTGATAGTTCGGTAATTTTCACATCTGTCAACACCTGCTTTCTTTGGGATTGGAATTATTATATTCTTCTTGAAGTCTGAGGGTATTTCGCCTGTCTCATACATCTTGCTCACCAGATGGTACATTTTTGTCATGACTGGCTCTCCCAAGGCAATCAGTAGTTCTAATGGAATGTTGACTACTCCCGGGGCCTTGTTTTGACTCAGGTCTTTCAGTGCTCTGCCAAACTCTTCACGCAGTATCTTATCTCCCATTTCGTCTTCATCTACATCCTCTTCCATTTCCATAATATTGTCCTCGAATGCATCGACCTTGTATAGACCCTCTATGTACTCCTTCCACCTTTCTGATTTCCCTTCTTTGCTTAGAACTGAGTTTCTATCTGAGCTCTTGATATTCATACAAGTGGTTCTCTTTTCTCCAAAGGTCTCTCTAATTTTCCTGTAGGTAGTATCTATCTTACCCCTAGTGAGATAACCCTCTACATCCTTACATTTGTCCTCTAGCCATCCCTGCTTAGCCATTTTGCACTTCCTGTCGATCTCGTTTTTGAGACGTTTGTATTCCTTTTTGCCTGCTTCATTTACTGCATTTTTATATTCTCTCCTTTCATCAATTAAATTCAGTATTTCTTCTGTTACCCAAGGATTTCTACTAGCCCTCATCTTTTTACCTACTAAGTCCTCTGCTGCCTTCACTACTTCATCTCTCAAAGCTACCCATTCTTCTTCTGCTGTATTTCTTTCCCCCATTCCTGTCAATTGTTCCCTTATGCTCTCCCTGAAACTCTGTACAATCTCTGGTTCTTTCAGTTTATCCAGGTCCCATATCCTTAAATTTCCACCTTTTTGCAGTTTCTTCATTTTCAATCTGCAGTTCATAACCAATAGATTGTGGTCAGAATCCACATCTGCCCCTGGAAATGTCTTACAATTTAAAACCTGGTTCCTAAATCTCTGCCTTACCATTATATAATCTATCTGATACCTTTTAGTATCTCCAGGATTCTTCCAGGTATACAACCTTCTTTTATGATTCTTGAACCAAGTGTTAGCTACGATTAAGTTATGCTCTGTGCAAAATTCTACAAGGCAGCTTCCTCTTTCATTTCTTCCCCCCAATCCATATTCACCTTTTATGTTTCCTTCTCTCCCTTTTCCTACTGACGAATTCCAGTCACCCATGACTATTAAATTTTTGTCTCCCTTCACTACCTGAATAATTTCTTTTATCTCGTCATACATTTCATCTATTTCTTCTTCATCTGCAGAGCTAGTTGGCATATAAACTTGTACTACTGTAGTAGGCATGGGCTTTGTGTCTATCTTGGCCACAATAATGCGTTCACTACGCTTTTTGTAGTAGCTAACCCGCACTCCTATTTTTTTTATTCATTATTAAACCTACTCCTGCATTACCCCTATTTGATTTTGTATTTATAACCCTGTAATCACCTGACCAAAAGTCTTGTTCCTCCTGCCACCGAACTTCACTAATTCCCACTATATCTAACTTTAACCTATCCATTTCCCTTTTTAAATTTTCTAACCTACCTGCCCGATTCAGGGATCTGACATTCCACGCTCCGATCCGCAGAACGCCAGTTTTCTTTCTCCTGATAACGACGTCCTCTTGAGTAGTCCCCGCCCGGAGATCCGAATGGGGGACTATTTTACCTCCGAAATATTTTACCCAAGAAGACGCCATCATCATTTAATCATACAGTAAAGCTGCATGTTAAAAAGGCCCTAAAATTGAGCTCTGTGGGACCCCTGTAAAAATCTTTTTCCAGTTTGAGAATGATTTTTTTCCCATTTGAATTTAGAATTGTTCTCTGTTTTCTTTCTGAAAATAAGATTTGAACCACTGCAATGCCCTGTCCACAATCCCATATCTCTCTAACTTGTGTTGAAGTAGTGAGTGACTGACTGAGTCAAACGCTTTGGTCAAATCACAAAAAATACCTGTGACCTTTTTACCCTTATCTAAAGCAGAGCTTATCTTTTCAGTTAATTCCCTGATAGCATGTATTGTATTTTTACAGTTCGCAATACAGAACCACATTTTCCATAGCATTTCTTTACACAGACCCAAAGAACTCACCAACACCACAAATCAGCCAGTGTCATCTAACAACATTCGTATCTTGGAAAACAAATCACTTCCATCACCAGGGCTTCAGCAACCCCTCCTTGTGTCTTGATGGAAGGGATATTCTACTCTAAAAGCTACTGTCATGCCCCTAAAATGTATTTTATTGTTCACCTATGCAATATACCAGGCTACCCCTAATTCTGCTCCAAATCCAGCAGCCCAAGAGATCGTTCCCTTGTGGACAACTCAAATGGAATGCCTGTCCTATACACCCATCCAGCACTACTTAATACAGTCCAGTCACAGGCTTTTCCTATCCTACAAAAGATAGGGCCACGTGCGAAAGCAGCCATATAACATACCACCTGACCAGCAATCTAGATGCATATGGCAGCCAATGAGCCATCTGCCCACATCAATGGTCATTTACAAATTGTGATTAAAGGCAAACCCAAACCCCCATCCATCTACATCTGTGCTATGAAAGCTACAGAGCGTGAAAGAGGGTACTTCAGTTATCACAATCACTTTCAAAAATTATTCCATTTCGCAGTGGCAGGTTGCTACAGCAAACAATTTTGAATTATTCCAGAACAAAAACAGTCTTGGCTGTGAAATTGTCAATGACGTGTTTCACCATTTTGGGGCATCATCATATTGTGTAAAAGTAGCTTGATATGAAATGCATCTGTCATATAGCCACACAAAATGGAACATGGACACAGCAGTAACTGGCTATGTGATGGAAGAGTTTCCCATCCAGTTACTTTTACAGAATCTAATAATGCCAAAAAGGTTGCAACATATAACTGACATTAAATAATTTTGCAACCAAGACTGTTTTTTCCTGAAGTAAGACTATCATTTTCCTCCCTTTTGCATTTTGACTGTAAATGGTGCATGGGAAGACCAGCTAAAGGTGTGAAGCTATGAGTTTGAATTTCTCTGATGACATCAACATCTGCTTCAAATATTTGTGGCGGCATAACATCTCTGAGGGAAAAGGAAGAGCACTGCTCTGTGAGGTGAGGAAGAGTTGGTATGCTTTGTACACTTCCAACGATTACACAAGTCACGTGTATTGTGCTCTTTAATAAGTAATGGGGAAATCATATCTCTGTGACGTGTCACTATTCTGCTATAACAACTCTGGTACCCAATGACGTACAGTAGTGACCCCAAATTTCTGCGCAACGCCACAATTTTGATGTTAAGTTAAAAATCTGCTGTGTTGGTTACACCATTGAGAAGGCTGTCATTACAAATGGTATAATCTCACTGTTTCTTTGGCAGTGTCAAAAACATCCCTCAAGGCTCAGACAATACTATAATGCCAAATGACATAACGACAATGCCTTCATTGTTCGCCATATCTTCAGATCACCCTCACATCGCTGATGATGTCAAGCATCAGACTGTGCCATGACATGTGTCGAATTTATGGAGTATCAAACAATGGAAAATCCAGGATGGAATGTAACAATATTATGAAAAGGAAAGTTGCTACTCACCATATCGCCCCCCCCCCCCCCCACACACACACAACACACACACACACACACACACACACTTGTGTTTGCGTGAGTGTGCATGTGTATGTCAGTTTTCTCCTTTTGACAAAGGCCTTGTGGACCAAAAGATTTATTTGTGACAGTCTTTTTAATGTGCCTATCTGTGACTCTGCATCTCTGCTATGTGGTGAATTCATGGAGTAACTTCACAATAAACATTCCAAATTTTACACCAAGTGAATCTATTCCTGGTACTTCAGATAAAACTCCTGCAGAAAATCACAATAAACAATGGCTGCCCACCTCCATAACAAACATTAATCCAAGTGCCTTTGATCTTCGGGCAGGACAAAACATCATGTATTCCACTGCTAGTGATTATGAGCATTACAACACTCGCCTTTACGGCCTGAACCATAGGGATGCCTCCCTCAGTGTCATTATGGTTGAACAACAATGGCCTGCACCATATCACTCTGTCGTTCTGTTTTGTCACCCATCCACCAGTGGACTGCGGGATCAAGGATTACATCTTTCTTTTCCAAATCAGGGTTCCGACTATTGTGACTAAACTCAAGTTCCGTGAGACAGACTATGAGGCCACTCATATCCCAGGTGTGCCAGCTTGCTAGGCATCAAAATCGACTTGATTCCAGCCCAGCAATGTTCTTTGCATGTGAATCACCAGTCCCCAGCTCCAAAACTAATTACAGACCCTGAGAACACATTTTTCTTGACCTCACCTCGGCAAGGTCACACACTGCTGCCTCCCAGTGTGAGTGATGTCACACCCACTTTGGGAATGACTGCACAACTGCATCAACTCCATGAGACACTGCCTTCCTTCTTTATGGTGCCACAATCTCATGTACACTCTCACATACATTTTCCATCATCTCAGGCAACTGACATTGGAAAAGTTGTACCTACTACATCGGCCCCACAACTTCACTCACACATGCAGCCATTCTTCAAACAGCAACCCAAGTTCTACACACATCTCTGCATGATGCCAATGCCACCCATGCCACGACACGAATTGCCTCATCACACACCTCCATACGTTGAGCCACATTTGCTGCCCATCTCATGCAATGACACTACCACATCTCCCATGCTGAGCCACACCCACCTCATGATGGTGTCTTACAATCAAACCACTGACAGCCATCATATCATCCACTAGCATGCAACATTACCATTGTTCTGTGTGGATTCTCCTGTGATGTGGTTTGCCCTCAACAAGTGTTTTATATCAGCCAGTGGCATCATTGAGGATGATGAGAAGTTTGCCACTCTCCTTAACCACCTCAGAGACAGTGTGGGCCTAATTAGCGACTTGCTTTTGGACTTAGTTTCTCACAAATACGCAACTGCGTACATAATATCACAACACCACACTCTAATCAATAATCAACAGTGTTACATTGCAGTTGATGCCCAGTATCCCTGCACTGAAACCGATTTTGCATGATTCCGGCCAAGCTTCCCCAAACTTTCATACAGCTGCAGACTGCCTGACAATGGCCAGACTGGCCCAAACCAGGCTGTGCTCCCCCCACCAATACCAACCCAAGCGCCTTTCACAGCTCCAGCGGACAACAGTCACCTACTGCATAAGTCGAGGTTGTTGTCATCCCTCAGCTGGCCACCACCCCGACTTTGCAAATAAACGAAAGCTGCACTGACCATGTGCATTGTCTGCTTCCACACTCAACACACAACAATTCTACTGCTGGTTTCACACCAGATTTGGGCACAGTGCACAACACTGCAGACAAACCTGCACCTACCCAAACTAGAACGGCAACGACCTGACAAAGGTGCACCAGGATGCTCTTCATTAACAAGATGCCTCTGCACACCATGATGAAACAGCACTGACGCAGTGTTTCAACGAGCAGACAGTTGCTGACTATTCATGCATGACAGGCACCTGCACATGTATTTCCTCATCGATAATGGGGCTGATGTGAGCTCTCTACTGTCTGCTCTCTTGACTGCTACAGCGTCGCCATCGCACACATCGCATTTGACCTCGGAACAGATACACAAATACCTTGGACTTTTCTAGTGGCAGATACGGTTGAACCAGTCCTGGAGGCCGATTTCCTCCAGCACTACCAATTACTAACAGATTTAAATTGTGGACTCCTATTACAATGGGGTGGCCAGCAGCCAATTCATGGTGTGGTTAGAAATACAGTATCTCCTGGCATTGTAATGCCCTTGGTTACCCTGCTGCTGTTGCTGCTTGACACCGATCACTACTGTGGCACCACTGCTACAGACGCGTCTCAGGTTAGTGACGCATCACAATCCCACTTGAGTGTGCTCCAAGACAATCCACGTCTGCCAAGTGCCGGATTGCGTTCTGCCTCGGATGATGTCAGAGACAGACTGTGACAAATCGCTTATCAACCTGTGCTCTGTGGGACAATACAGTCCACCACACTGCAACCACACCAGGTTCCCCTGTCCATCTGAAGCAAAACAAGTGCTGTATCATTTGTGAGATAGAAAGGCGAGAAAGTGTGCCAGGAATTACCCGAGTCCACTGCTAGTAGCACCACGTCACCTTAATGCATCTGCGTGTAGTGCACAAGTATGCACCATAATTAACTATACAATTAAAAGTCAAAATTTCTTATTCAAACTTTGTCAACATATAATTTAATGTAATAACATTTCAAATGTCAAGTCTTAATGTAATTAAATCAATGGTTTTCATAAAAATACCATTTTAAGAAAACTAAGTGGCACTAAATATTAGACTTAGAAATGTAAAAATTTGTATGATGCTTCAGTTCATCCTAAAAATAATAACTAAGACACCATGTTAAGCTACCTCTAATAGTTTTCCAGTAATTTAATGAAAACCAAAATTGTAACTAAAACATGCCCATTTGTAGTAGATTAAGCACTTGTAAAGGTGCGTTTACACTGCGATTTGTATCGGCACATGTATGAGATACATGTATATGCGACTTTGCGACATGTATCGCGACTTGTATGAGTTGACAAGTATCAATTTCATACATGTATGAGCGTGCGTTTACACTGATTTGTATCACTGTGCGATGGCTTCCGACGACGATTTGGAAGATTTCACATTTTTATGTGCTGGTACACTTGCTCTTTTGGAAGATGATAGGAAGAAAAGGCGGAGGAAGCGTAGATGGTGGCAGAGAGAGTTTCTTCGCAAACGCGCTACTCACGGAGCTTACGCAATGCTCGTTCAGGAATTAACGCTAGAGGATGGCGCATATTTTAGAAATTATGTTAGGATGAGTATGGAGGATTTCCGCGGTTTGCTATCTCTTGTTGCTCCTCTTGTGTCCAAAACCAACACAAACTTTCGGGAAGCGATTCCACCAGAGGATCAGTTGGCAGTAACACTCCGTTTTTTGGCCACTGGGGATTCCTTTTCGACGTTAATGTATCTGCATAGAATATCAAAAAGTGCCATATGCAACATTATTCTTCGTGTTTGCGAGGCCATTGTGCAAGTTTTATCCAAAGAAGTGAAGGTAAAAGTTTTATATATATATATATATATATATATATATATATATATATATATATATATCAGAGTATGTAATACATTATATAATTTGTTCATGCATCTGGCACGCATATCAGTTTTTTGCTATTATTCCGGCGGCCTCGCGTGATAATATTGACAACGGATACTAATGCCGACAATCGTGTGTGAGACATTGGCATTAGCAATGGCGCGACAATGCAAATGTTTTGTCATGAAATCTTCGTTTTACGAGGGCAATTACTTTTAACGAGCGGACGAGGGTACATACAAGTAACTGTCAACCAGGAACAGCAGCACACATTTTCTACCATGCCGTTGATGTTGCCAACATAACCACGTGAGGATGCTGGAACAGGAACTAAAATTTTAACGGCACATATATTTTGCAGCACAAATTTCTCAAAGTTTGCTGAAATGGGTTAGCTTTTAGTTCTTTGGATCGACTGACATGCTTCACTCAGTAATACAATATCACAATTTCTGAGGACACTTTCTTCACAGTAAAGATATCCAACAACATTAATTTGTATTTAGTTTTATTAAGTAGTACTTGACAGCACATTACATGCATATTTCAACATTTATACATGTTTTTAAAGAATCCATAAATTATGATGCATTTGCATCTATTAGTTCATCGTTTGCCTCCTGCAAACATCTGTATATTCCGTTCTCAAGTCTTGCCATAATTCTAGTATGGCCATTTTCATAAAGAAATCTGAGCTTATTGGCGACCAAGTCACCCAAGTGGGTAAACTGGTCCCTTTTTCTGCCTGCTAAATTGTCACCAACTTTTCTTAAGGTCTGTAAAAGACCTTCTCGGTCTTAATCCAGGTCTCTCCTGGCTCTCTTCAGTGCACTTGATCTACCACTTCCACTCAGACTTGGAGTGGTACAGGGTGACACGGTTGCACATCCACTTTCATGTGGAGGCACAGAGATGACTGGAGTGGTTTCCACTTCCATAATGTCTTGTGGGGGCGTGGATTTGCCACCTCCTCCATTTCTGTGACATCGAAAGGGAAACTAATGCTTCCTTCTCCTTCACCATTTCCTTCTGTGGCTGGGGCTTCCATGACCTTTAAAATACATAACACATTTCTAAGGCAAAGTGAGCTATATGTTATACATACATTATAATCAAAGTATCTTAATGTATTTTGAATTTTTTTGAGTGTCCATGCGTAAATTAAATTAAAAGAGTAACAATTTTCTTTCCAGCTTCCTGCTACTGCAGAGGAATGGCTGAAAATTGCCAAAGAATATGAAGAAAAATGGAATTTCCCCAGGTGTTTGGGGGCTATAGATGGGAGGCACATTGACATTGTGGCACCACCCAACAGTGGAACAGTTTATTTTAATTATAAAGAGCGCTTCAGCATTGTTTTGCTAGCAATTGCTGATGCTAATTATAGAATAATTTACGCTGATGTTGGCACGCAGGGGAGGATTTCAGATGGTGGTGTCCTTAAAGACACCACATTTTACAAAATGTTAGAAACCAAAACTCTAAATATACCACCATCAACTCCTCTTCCTGGTAGGAGCAAGCCTGTTCCATATGTTTTCGTCGTTGACGAAGCCTTTGGCCTAGAGGAAAATATTGTGAAACCATTTCCAGGTCTGCATGAAAAAAATAGTTGGCAACGTATTTTTAACTATAGAGCATGCAGGGCAAGAAGAGTAATAGAAAATGTATTTGGGATTATAAGTGCTGTTTACAGAGTGCTGAGGAAGCAAATGCTTCTCAGTCCAGAAAAGGCTACAGTGGTGGCACTAGCCTGTGTTTATTTACATAATTTTCTTTAAAACAGAAAATCTCAAAGTTATTGTCCAGCAGGAACATACGACAGAGAAGGAGATGATGGCAACGTAATACCTGGGTCCTGGAGGGGCACCCCTACTGTGCTGGAGCCACTGCCCAGAACTGGCCGAAGAACTTCATTGCTGAATGACAACAGAAGAGAATATGCTGAATACTTCTGCAGTATTCAGGGCTCCATCCCATGGCAGTATGGAAAATAAGTTCCACATCATTGTTAAATGATGACATAAAGTAATATGCTCCATTCTTCTGCAGTATTCAGGACTTCAAACCATAGCAGTATGGAGAATCATGTTTTCCAGTGAAATTGTTAATATTCACATTATGTAAAGCATTAGCACGAAAAAATGTTGCCAAATATATGATTAATAAAATAATATGAAAAATTTACTTACTGGTACTACTTCATTGTTGCTCCTATGAGAGAGTGGTTTGTAATTGTCTCTTATGAACTGCATACTTTCAAAAGCATACCATGAAGTGTGGTACACATTGCTTGTAGCACTTCCAGTTCCTTTGCTGCTCTCCCTTTTCGCTAACTCGCGACTATATTGGCTTTTTAAATTATGCCACTTGTCCTCACATTCCTTCCTTGACACGTTAAATGCCTTGGCAATTTCCTCCCACTTGTCTCCTAGTTTCACATCCCATATACAGGGATGCCTGCGCACTGCCTCTCTAAAATGCAGTGTATTTTGTTTTGACCAAGAAGTCATGGCAAATTTTAAAGTATTACACGCGGGCACAACACACGATACAATACACAAATAACTACACAACAAACGACAGTCGGCACCTCCAAAACTCAAACAGCCGCCAAAGAGCCTGGTACTACGCATGTGCTAATCGTCAAAATAAGCGGCAGGCGACAAGACGACAGGAAATGATAGTACTGCGCATGCGCGAGTTCTTAAAATGTCGCTCATACATGTCGCGCATATGGCCAAAAAGCGATATACAAAATGTATACGCGACATGTCGCGTATATGGCCAAAAAGCGATATACAAAATGTATACGCGACATGTATGAGCTCGAGGGTCCGCATATACGTTCCGTGAATTTTTGTATGAGGTGATGTATCGCGACATGTCAAATTGTCATGTCGCTCATACATGTCGCGATACATGTATCCCAGTGTAAACGTACCTTAATTTTAATGCTAGAAAATTTTGGTTGCAGCCCATGAGAAAATTTATTAAATAATAGAGCTGTAACAAATTTTAGGACCGAAATATTAATAACAACCAATACAAGGTCTTTTAAAGTTATAGTTCAGAGTTAACGATCTACCGCCAGTTCCACTCGACAAATTCTAGAAGGCAAAGCTTTTATTCAAGCGAGCTGACACTTTTTCTGTGATTTCAACCGATTGACCTGAATGCATGTAAAAATTAACAAAATTCTAAATTAATTCATAACTTAGTTATTAAAGATTATGTGTCCAAGAAAGCTGTCGTTCAGGGACTACAGCCGTGTGCATAAGGCAGGTGACAGCAGATTTTCCTTTGGCCGTCCGCTGCAGCACATATATAAATACAGCCCGAGATGCAGGAAAGAGGTTCACTTTGCGTATTGACTTTGCACTCAGCCACAGTAAGATCCGCGTCTGCCAAGTGCCGGATTGCGTTCTGCCTCGGATGATGTCAGAGACTGTGACAAAACGCGTATTTTCTGTAATAACTGACAGTGAACTCATGAGGACTGTACACCACCCTGGGCCACTTAGATTTTGCTAAAATATCTGTTAGTGTGTCGTCTGTGAATAGTTACAAATCCGCATGGCAAATGGTGACTATTATTTCCACTTTTGTGGCAAGCGTTTATTTCGAACATTTATTTGAGTATCAGTAGTTAGGGCGAAAGACAATTTGGTAGGAATGTACTGTAGAGATCACCTCTGAACTGATAATAGTGCTGTTTAGGATAGAAAGGTTTACTGTTAATTGAACATGATGACTTTCAAATTGTTGTGCGTGACATACTTTACTAAATATATGTACGAACTGGAACTCTATACCTTCATTTATAATCATAGTCATGATCCTGCTAAGAAGAAAGGGAATAGAAACATTTCTTTCAGTGGGCTGGACAAGAATGTGGATGGGCAGACTGGAAACTATGCTCAGTATGTTCTCCATCGCTTTCTGGTTGACCACAAAAATAGTTGCCAGATTGGTGTGAGAATGATGGTGAACCACAAACACTAACTAACTACATAAACTAACAACAAAGGAAGTTAATGAATTTTACCCACTACACCACACATTATCACCCCCATCATCTAGCTCCTCACAAACTTAAAGTGGCTGAAGCTGTGGTGGATGAACATTTGCGAGCTGGCACAGTCAGCCATCAGACAGTGCTTGGGCCTCCACAATTAAACTAGTTCCTAAAAAGAAGAGCACCTGGTGCCTATGCAGTAACTACCACTACCTCAATGTTTGTACAGTCATTGACAGCGACCCCATTCTGAACTGGCACCATTTTTCCCACATCTTGGGTGGGGCAAAAATTTTCAGTATTTCAACCGCAAAACAGCATACTTGCAAATTCCAGTGGGTCAAAGATGTACAAAAAACTGTGATAATCATGTCATTCGATCTCTCTGAGTTCCTGTACATGCCATACTGACTAAAAATGTGGCACAGAAAAGGCGAAGATTTATTGACATTATACTGTTGGTTTTGCCTTTTTGTCATTCCTCTCTTGCAAAATAAGCAAGACCACGACGACCACCTGTGTATCATCCTTGACAAGCTGGCCTCTCATGGGGTTGTGATAAATCATGACAGGTGCCAACTTCAGCAACACTATGTGATCTTTGTCGGACACCACTGATACACACCTCCTCCCACCTCCTGAAAACTACCAAGAGTTCCATAGGTTTTTGGTGTCAGAAATTTCTACTACAGGAACAAACTGCCATAGGCTGCTGAGATTTTACTACCGCTCACACAAGCACTGCGCAACAAGAATACATCTGGTAAATAGTGCCTCAATTGAACAGCATAAATGCAGATGGCCTTTGACAAAATAAAGGAACATCTGTTACACGCCACAACACTCACCCACCCATCGCCCAACACACATCTAATTATCGCATCCGATGCTAGTGATCACATTATCGGTAATGGTTTACAGCAAGAGATCGGTGGAATCAGTCAGTTGCTCAGATTTTTTTCGCGCAGCATTACCGACATCCAGAAAAAATGGTCCACAAAATTTATCGTGGTCTACTAGCCATACATGAAGCAGTTCTACTAGCCATATATGAAGCAGTTTGTCACTTTCAGGGTGGTGATGATGACAGACCCCTTACCATATATACAGACCATTGCCCATTGGCAAACGCATTCTGCAACCTGTCAGTAGGTTCTGCACCCAGATTTCGTAGCACAGTTCACTACCAATGTGTGATACCTCAAAAGTGCCAATAATATTGGGGCAAATTATCTTTTCTGTATTGTAACTACCTCGCCTAGATGCACGTTGACAGGATCACAGATGCACAAGGGACAGATGCCAATCTCCAAAGCTTGTTTAACAAACCAGACACCGGACTCCAAAGGCAACAATGCATGCTATCTGGTACTACCAAAACAAGTTTGGTGTGATGTTTTGAATGAACAGGTCCAACCAGTCATTCCAGAGACGTATCGCAGGACAATTTTTGACTGTCTCCACAACTTTGCAGGTACATCCAGACTTGCGCCCTACCATATGCCTCATCATGGAACACTATGTTTAGGCTAACATTAAAAATGACGGTGCCACATGGGCCAGGACTTGCAAAAATTGTCCACCACACACAACCCCCCTTTTGGTAAATTCCCAGTTACAAAGGGCTGGTTCCAGCATGTCCATACTGACATCGTAGGGCCACTCCGCAAATCGCATTACTACCATTACATTCTGTCAATGATCACATGACACAACAGGTGGAGGCCATGCCCATTTCTGACATATCAGCAGAGATAATAGCAAAAATTTTCTTCAATAGTTGGATTTCCAGATTCTGCTGCCTGTCCTCCTTATTATCATACCAACATTGGCAGTTCAAATCTCAGTTGTTCAATGACTTATGCCACCTACGTGGATGCCACTACTTCAAAACAGTCGCCTACCACCTCTCAATTTTCAGTAGACCATACACTCACTGTCACCACCTTGTTTTGCACTGCTGCAGGCCGCACACCACCTCCTGTGAACGTATCAATGCAAGGCAATGCCGTCAACATGCCTCCCTCTTCAAATACCACTGCCAGGCCAGCAACAATTAAAGATGCCAGCGAGACTACATTATTATCTGCTAAACACTGCCGGCAGCAACCTGTTAGTCACATTGTCAACATCGTGCTTTGGGTGTGCCATGTGTACCCCGGCACACCTTGTTGACACAATGTGTCTTGATAATGCCCTGCCACAGCCTCTCCTCACATGCTCCGCACTACAAGGGGTGGGGGTGGGGGAGAGGCAGTGACTTCTAAGGCGCTGTAAAATCTCTGTCTGGGAGAAAAGGAAGATCAGTGCTCTGGGAGGCTAGAAGGAGTTAGTATGCTCTGTATGCTTGTAACAATTACACAAGTTATGTATATTGAACTCAGTAGTAAATAGTGTGGAGGAGGAGGAGGAGGATATTAGTGTTTAACGTCCCATCAACAATGGGGTCATTAGAGATGGAGCACAAGCTCGGATTGGGGAAGGAAATGGACTGTGCCCTTTCAAAGGAACCATCCCGGCATTTGCCTGACTCCCGAATGCGAGTCCAGTGTGCTAACCACTGTGCTACTTCGCTCAGTAAATAGCATGGAAATTGTACCTCTATGAGGTATCACTATTCTGGTATCATACTTCCAGTACCCCATCCCCCACACACTTAAGCAGTATGGATTCTCCTTTCTTCCCATTCTCAACCATTTTTTCTCCATACAGCTTAGGTGAGGATTGTCTCCACCTTCTGTCATAAAAATAGTTCTGAATTACACACAAACATTTATGAACACAAAGATTAAGGGTCCACTCATAAGAAAAAGATTATAAAATCCAGGAATCCAATTTGCATCTCCTCTGCGATTGTCCTTCTACCATCACTTATCACTTGTTTATCTCTAGAGTGTCTGCATTATCTAGCCTGCACCACCTGCCCCACTGTCCGGAGTAAAACCTTTAAATCTCCACTGACTCCCAGAATCAGCCGGTTCTGACAATCATCCAGTTTCGATGAGTAGTCGTTTGGCAATTTTTTATTACTATGGCAGCAAATGTTGTAATCTCCTTTGAAACCATCACATTTCATTTGTTTTGACTTTTCTAACTAAGCAGAACAAATGCTTTTGGTCCTCAGTTTCAATTTCAGTCTACTTCATGTTCACTTTATTGCCACAAGATCACCAACTTTATACAGAAGGCTTTCTATAGATGTCAGCTGCAGCTTGAATCATTTTCATCCAAAATTTTACAGATCTGCAAGTTAGCATCTTCTGTTATTTTGTTGCACTTTCTTCAAATGAATTGGTAACCTCTTTTTCTAATAGTTTTGTGATGTTAAGTTGATTTGCATCCCAATTCCTATCAAATGTGCAATTGCTGTTTTCCCAATATTTATACGGTATGTTGAATTCACAGCATTTTGAATTGATGGAACCATGTTGAGTCATTAGGTTGGGTTGTTTATTGTAATCTTAGTAGTTGACCCTCTCAGTCCATCAATTGACACTAGCATTTCCTCTCACTATCAAAATGTGTTCAACTTCTTCCATCCTGCAGTAATTCTCTATAATCTATCCATTTTAGTGACCATCCATTTGCCAGGGCTGTCATTCATAAAGAGTCAGTGTCCCTATGTATGTGTGCATTAGAGATCAGAAATGAGCTCTGTATACACGCTTTAAAGTTGTCAGGTGGACCTAGGATGTCTCCCCCGAAATCAGCATCATCGTATGCTCAGAGTCTTAAGTCTCCATTCTCTGCCTCTATTCATTTAACTGTAAACTTATCACTTGGGTCTGCTGTTGAGTACAAGTCGATGACACCAGTGTAAAAAGGAGAGCAAGTGCATGGGTTCACAAGTATAACAAAGGACTTGCAGCATTGTTGAAGGAGATGGATGGACGGAGAGAGGGGGAGGAGGAGATGGATGGACAGAGAGGGGGGCGGAGGAGGAGATGGAATTTTCACTGATTGTATCAGTACCCATTTGCACTGTGATATATGTGAAATGTCAAACATTTGCGAGTGCCACGATAAATTCATACTGTCATCGTCAATTATAAACTGAAACTTCATTGAATTCTTTTAAAATGAGTGACAACAGTAGGCCTGATGCCATAAAAACAATTTTTCTATAATTTCATCATACTTACGTGAGAAATGGGTTATTTTTGAGAATTTTCAGACACTTACAAAACTATATATTCGTAAGTTACCGGTACGAGTGTTTTGGATACGTAGAAAATCAGTGTTTTTTGGTTCACAGCCTACCAAAGAATATGTCACCCCTGAATTTCACTGCACATCAGAGCAAATAAATGTGCATTTTTAAGGATTCTCAGAAGCTACCACTGTCCTTTGCATAATCTATCAGTAATTTGTAGTGAATTGGCATTGGTGATTTAGTTAATGTAGTAGACATTCTAACTAACATATTGTGTTACATCTAGTTTCTCCTTAAAGAGTAGCAGCCCCATACATTATCTGCATTTATTGTAAATTAACTTTGTTTTTGAGTTTGCTAATAACTATAATTGACCTCAAAACATTTTAGGAAACTAGTAATTTTTACCACAGGTTTTTCTGTTGCCTTAATAGAAATCTCGTTTTGTGCATTTGCTTCAGTTCTTATAGGGCATTAGAACTTTTCAGCTCAACAGATTAAAAGATAATCAGAGAGCTTAATTCAAAGGTATTTATTCATTGCCTTGTAATACACTGCACAAGCCAAAATGCAGCCCCACTGGATATCCTGTTGTCAAGCAGGAGATGAGTTGGTTGACATTGATTAGCACATGGAAATCATCCTGACTATTGTCAAATTATTGGAAGCTGTTGTGAATTGATGTGTTGGAAGAGCTCTCGAGAGTCATGTACCTGTGATACCAGTACCGGAGGTACCTCAAGTACTATCCTTTCCTGTCGATGCTGCCTCCTCTACAGAAAGTACAGGATCTGTACTTACCCATCCACTTGACTGTGAGTGGCATATTAATAGTAGATATAGGCATCCTGTAAAGGGCAGATCGGGGCTAGGGAGGACTCAGGGTGAGTACCGATCCCCCTAACCAACAAGTTTGAGGTGCTGTCTTTCACTGAAACTGAGCCATTGGGACTCACTTCACCTGTTCTGGGGAAACCTGTTTTGTCCAGTGTAAAGAGGAGGCAAACACAAAAGGGTAGGTGTCTATTAACCATTGGCGGTTCAAATGTTCGGCGAGTGATGGTAACCCTTAGGGAAATGGCAGCAAGGGACAGGAAAGGATGGCAGGTGTAATCAGTGTATATGCCTGGGGGTCTCATTCTACATATAGAAGAGGCTATTCCGGCAGCTGTTGAGGGTGCAACTAGCTGCAGATAGTGATTCATGTTGGAATAAATTATGCCTGTCGTCTGGGCTTGGGTAATTCCAGCGGATGGCAGAGAAGACCAGCCTTGTTCATGGAGTTCCAATGAAGCTCACAATTTACATCATTGTCCCCAGAACCAATTGTGGCTCTTTGGTTCTGGGTTGACAGGAAGGATGGAACCAGATACTTTGAAGATTCTGTTACAAGCTAGGCTGTGACTTCCTGGACTTGCACAATAGGGTTGAGTACTGTAGGATCCCCCTAAATGGGTTAGGTGTGTACTATACATCAGAGGCTACTACACAGGTAGCTGTCTGTCTGTGGGGTGCACACAAGGGTTGTTTTGATTAGGCGACTCTCCAACCAATCCAGATAATGATAGCTTAGGAAAAACAGAAGTATCAGTGTAAGATTGTGTAATCTACCCACTGGAAAATTACCCTCTATCACGCAATAATTAATAATGGTCAATCAAATCATCCACATTTATTTACGTTTGAAAAGTATCTGATCAGATTTCCTAGTAATATGTACGCCGACAGCTCGTCGACACCAAGGTATTTGTCTAGAACGTTTATTCCTTGGAACAACAGAGGTACGGAGATGTATGCTCCATGATTATTATAGTTATAGAGAGAGAGAGAGGAACAGCTTCGGAAGTATTCGTTTGAAGATTATCAGATTGCTAAAAGAGTTTTATTTATCCTTCTTCGCGCTAAAGCGAGCTAGTAAAGAGCGATAAAGGCGACAGATACACTTCTGTACAGACAACATATTACACCGAGTTAGCGGCAAGCTGCATTCACCACATATAGACTTTCGTCATTTACAAAAATAATCAAAGAATTCAATTATAATTGGAATAAATGCTTCCAACAGGTGAGAGTATTAAAATCCTGAAGGTAAACTATTCGAGCATTCACAACAAAGTGCCACAGTTTGAAGCACTCATGAATAGCAGTCAAGCTCACGTAATACTAGGGACAGAAAGCTGGTTAAATCTGAAATTGATAGCAGTGAGATTTTAGGGAAAATTTAAGTGTGTATTGAAAGGATAGGCAAATGGGAAATGGAGGTGGTGTGTTTGATGCAGTAGAGAAAAAAATCAAATCCACCAAGACAGAAATAGAGACTGCAAGTGAGACTGTTTGGGCCTGATTCAGTATCAGGGATGGGCATAAAATGATAACTGAATCTGCCTACTAGATTCATCTCCTTATCTAACCGGAAATTTGTACGCGAGTTCCCCAATCATACCGTAATCATTGGTGGAGACTTTAATCATCCAGCAATGATTTGGGAAAATTACAGTTTTGTTAGTGATGGTTGCCTTCTCTGAAAACTACCTAAAACAGATAGTTAGGAAGCTCACAAAAAATAGTGGAAATATGTTTGATCTAACATCAACAAATGTAAACATCGAAACAGGTATCAGCAACCATGACACTGTTGTGGCAATAGTGATTACCAAAGTACAATGGACAACTACAACAAGCAGAGAGATATATATGCTGATCAGCTACAACATTATGACAACCAACCTATTATCTATATAAAACCATACAAGCAACAGCAGCATCGCCTGGTGAGGAATGACTGCTAGTCAGACAGACACACGGTGCATGTAGTCTCAGTGAGCGTGCTGTCCGTGTGTAGAATGGAGAAGACATACAATATATATGAGTTTGATAGAGGGCAGACTGTGATGGCCCAGAGGCTTGACCTGAGCATTTCAGAAACTGCATGACTTGTCAAGTGTTAGAAGTGTGCTGTGGCGAGTGTCTTCAACACAAGGAGAAACTAAGATGAAAACACATCCAGACATCTTGAGGTTGGGCAGCCACCCCTCATTACAGGTATTGGATAGGTGGAGCTAACATCAGATTTTAATGCTGGACAGAGTACAAGCATGTCTCAACATACAGTGCACCGATCACTCCTAATGGTGGGCCTCCACAGCTGACGACCCATGTGTGAGCCAATGTTAACACCATGACACTGGCAACTACGACTGAAATGGTCATGTTATCATTAGCATTGGACATTGGCGCATTGACAGTGTGTTGCATGGTCTGATGAATCCTGATATCTTTCTCATCATGCTGATAGGAGGGTGCAAATCTGTTATCTTCCAAGGGATGGACAGAGAGTCGGGGAAGTGCAAATTGGCAGAGGAACAGAGGAGGAAGAGGAAGTGGGAAGAGGAGGAGGAGGAGGAGGAGGAGGAGGAGGTGGTGGTGGTGGTGGTTGTGGTGGTGGTGGACAGGAAGAAAGGATTGAGGAGATTGCCAAAGAGAGAGCAGGAGAGGACATGGAGCTGTAGGAGGCACGGAGAAGATTGAGAGGGGTAGTGGGCAGGAAGAATAGAAAGAGGTTGTGAGGAAGCAGGTGAAAGTGGAGGAAGCTATGAGGAGGCTGGTAGAAATGGGAGAGATTGTGGGGTGGCATGTGGAGGAGGGACAGGTTGTGAGAAGGCAGATGGAACAGATACAAGGTATGAAGAGGCAGGTGGAAAAGGGGTTGGGTATGAAGAGGCATGTGGAAGAGGGGTTGGGTACGAAGAGGCAGGTGGACGATGGGATGGAGAAATAGATGGGGGAAGGGAGATTATGGGAGACAACAGACATATATGTGTGAAGTATCATGTCTTTCATGCGAGACTCAGTTTCCACAGAAAATGTTGGATTGTTTCCTCATTACAAATAAAAGGATCTTTAAAGTAGAATTTTAGATGCCTACAATACATCAGTCCTAGGTTAGTGTAGTACAATTTTCATTTTATTGATAAGTATTGACAGGGACAGTGAAACAAGAAGAGTAACCAGTAGTTCAGCAGCAACTTAGCAGTGCTGCTGCATGACAGTAGCAGCTGGTGCAGGAGAGGGCAGTGCTGTTGCTGCTGGAGTATTGGTCAGTTGTCATGTTTTACTACCCCTTACAACAAATATTGATAAAACAAATATCACACTAAACAATCTGAGACCACTCTATCAAACTGGCATGTAAAATTCTGCTTTAAAAATCATTTTGTTTGTAATGGGAAACAAATGACACTTTTCATTGACACTGGGCATGCAAGAAAGTTATGATGAGCAGTATTTGTTTGGGCTGCCTCCAGCTACATTCTGCAAAAACGAAATGGCAGTTCCTCCCATATCTGGCATAACATGTCCATATTAACGAGTATAATTGCTGCTCTGATGTGCTCGCATTTCCTGCAGGTCTCAAGCTGGGATCTGGTAGACAGCATCCTTCACAAAGTCCAAAGAAAAATAAAATGGGATTATGTTTGGAGACCTTGACAGACAGGAAATGCATCCTCCTCTGCCAACACAGTGACCTGGAAAAGTGTTGTCCGAAGTCTTCCTAACAATCAAGGCCCAATGAGGAGGGGCACAATCCTGCTGCAGTATAATGTCAGTCTGCAAGTCTTCGACCTGTGGAAAAGTAAACTGTTCCAACATGTTCAGATAAACAGCCAGCTAATTGATGCCTTTGCATAGAAAAACTGTCGGACCACACATTTACCTTTACACAATTTCCAGGCTGAAGTGGGGTTCTCAGAGTCCCAGATCCTCACATTTTGTCTGTTCACCTTACCAAACACATGGAAACAAACTTCATCTGTGAACATTACCTTCTTCAGATAGCCTAGATCATTGTCAATATGACTCAGAATCTGAACTGAAAATGCTATACGCTTTGGCCTGTCATTCGGTTGAAGCATATCCAGCAGCTCCACCTTGTAGACATGAAGCTTCAGTCTCTTGTGTAGCACCCTGTGCACCACGGTTGATGGTAGCTGCAACTGTTGAGACACTTGATTGATGAATTTGGTTGGGCTTCAGATAAATGCCTGTTGCAGCCATTCCACATCTGCATCACTTGTCCTTGGATGCCCAGAATTCATCCTCTTCATGATCTTTCTGGACTCATTGAATTTTGTGTATCACTGTCTGATGGTAAGATGTGATGGTGTTATGTTTTATTCCATCTGATTGGGGGAGGGGCTTTTGCATCAATAACTAAAGTGCAAAAAGAAAAAACAAAACTTTAGGTGTATGTGAACATTATGCTGCCAACCGCAACTTTTTACCTATCCCTATTTCTGCAATATAAGTATTCACAGTTGTAAAGGTATTTTGGAACACCCAGTTTATGTTTGTATTTATATGTGTACATATGTATGTATGAGTATGCAATGTGATTATAATTAAAGTTAAACTTTCAAACCGCTGTAGAAATAACACCACTGGTCAGAATGACGTCAAATTGCAACGGAATATTATCGGAGATGGGGGAAAATGTATGGCCGAAGAAAAATAAATAGTTACAAAATGTAGCAATAGATGGCAGTGTAAGCATCGTAATTTCATAGTGGTTGACTACAAATGACAAATGAATCATACAACAATCCCTAAGGTGTGCGTTTGACATTAAACAAACTGTACTACTCAGTGTGCAAGGGTGTACGGATGTGATACTGTTAGTTACAAAAGCCCACCCACCACAGCAAGATCATATCACATCGGATGGGAAAATCAGTTTTTAATTGTCCTGAGGCCAAAATCCACATAAAAAGCATCACACACATAGGTTTTTACTTGTCCTGGCGCCAAAAACCACAAAAAAAGCATCAATCACATCAGTTTTTATTTTTCCTGAGGCCAAAAACCACATAAAAAACATCAATCAAAATCAAATGAGATTATTAATATCCGTATGACTGGCGCAAACATGTTCAATATGCTGTCCACCGTTTTCTGCAACAAGCTGAAATCGAGAAACAGCATGTCCACAACTGATCAAAGTGTTTCTGGGGTCACGTTCAGAATGTGTTGCACAATGTGTGCCTTCAATGCAGCCACATTTGCATTCGGAACACTGAGCACATCTTTCAGATAGCCCCACAGCCAGGAGTCATATGGAGTAAGATCAGGTGATCGGGATGGCCAGGCTGTAGGGAAATGGTGGCTGATAATTCTAGCATTTCCGAAATGGTGCTTCAGCAGCTGCTTAACTGGATTTGCAATGTGCAGAGGTGCACCATCTTGCATAAAAATTATCCCATCCACACATCAACACTGTTAGAGAGCTGGAATGATGTGGTTGCACAAAAGACACTCATAGCGCTTAGCACTGACGGTACAGATAACAGGATCGAAAGCACCAGTCTCTTCAAAAAAATATGGTCCTGTGACAAATGATGTCGTAAACCTGCACAAGATGAAGTGGTTCTGGTTGATTTGCATGTGGATTTTCAGTTGCCCTTATTCGACAATTCTGTATATTGACAAATACTATCAGATTGGAAGTGGGTTTCATCTGTCCACAAAATCTTCCATGGCCAAACATTTTCCATTTCCCTGGGAGGAAGAAATTCTAAAGCAAAGGTCTCTCTTGCTGGCAGGTTAACATGAAGCAACTCGCACACATGGGTAATTTTCAATGGATAGCAAAGAAGACCCCCCCCCCCCATGAACCATGGACCTTGCCGTTGGTGGGGAGGCTTGCGTGCCTTGGCGATACAGATAGTCGTACTGTAGGTGCAACCACAACGGAGGGGTATCTGTTGAGAGGCCAGACAAACGTGTGGTTCCTGAAGAGGGGCAGCAGCATTTTCAGTAGTTGCAGGGGCAACAGTCTGGATGATTGACTGATCTGGCTTTGTAACACTAACCAAAACAGCCTTGCTATGCTGGTACTGCGAACAGCTGAAAGCAAGGGGAAACTACAGCCGTAATTTTTCCCAAGGGCATGCAGCTTTACTGTATGATTAAATGATGATGGCGTCCTCTTGGGAAAAATATTCCGGAGGTAAAATAGTCCACCATTCGGATCTCCAGGTGGGAACTACTCAAGAGGACATCGTTATCAGGAGAAAGAAAACTGGTGTTCTACAGATCGGAGTGTGGAATGTCAGATCTTTTAATCAGGCAGGCAGGTTAGAAAATTTAAAAAGGGAAATGGATAGGTTAAAGTTATATATAGTGGGAATTAGTGAAGTTCGGTGGCAGGAGGAACAAGACTTTTGGTCAGGCGAATACATGGTTATAAATACAAAATCAAATAGGGGTAATGCAGGGGTAGGTGTCATAATGAATAAAAAAAATAGGAGTGCGGGTCAGCTACTACGAACAGCATAGTGAACGCATTATTGTGGCCAAGATAGACACGAAGACCATGCCTACTACAGTAGTACAAGTTTATATGCTAACTAGCTCTGCAGATGACAAAGAAATTGATGAAATGTATGATAAGATAAAAGAAATTATTCTGGTAGTGAAGGGAGATGAAAATTTAATTGTCATGAGTGACTGGAATTCGGTAGTAGGCAAACGGAGAGAAGGAAATGTAGTAGGTGAATATGGATTGGGGCTAAGAAATGAAAGAGGAAGCCGCCTGGTAGAATTTTGCACAGAGCACAACTTAATCATAACTAACACTTGGTTCAAGAATCATAAAAGAAGGTCGTATACATGGAAGAAGCCTGGAGATACTGACAGGTTTCAGATAGATTATATAATGGTAAGACAGAGATTTAGGAACAAGGTTTTAAATTGTGAGACATTTCCAGGGGCAGATGTGGACTCTGACCACAATCTATTGGTTATGAACTGCAGATTGAAAATGAAGAAACTGCAAAAAGGTGGAAATTTAAGGATATGGGACCTGGATAAACTGAAAGAACCAGAGATTGTACAGAGTTTCAGGGAGAGCATAAGGGAACAATTGACAGGAATGGGGGAAAGAAATACAGCAGAAGAAGAATGGGTAGCTTTGAGAGATGAAGTAGTGAAGGCAGCAGAGGACTTAGTAGGTAAAAAGATGAGGGCTAGTAGAAATCCTTGGGTAACAGAAGAAATACTGAATTTAATTGATGAAAGGAGAGAATATAAAAATGCAGTAAATGAAGCAGGCAAAAAGGAATACAAACGTCTCAAAAACGAGATCGACAGGAAGTGCAAAATGGCTAAGCAGGGATGGCTAGAGGACAAATGTAAGGATGTAGAGGGTTATCTCACTAGGGGTAAGATAGATACTGCCTACAGGAAAATTAAGGAGACCTTTGGAGAAAAGAGAATCACTTGTATGAATATCAAGAGCTCAGATAGAAACTCAGTTCTAAGCAAAGAAGGGAAATCAGAAAGGTGGAAGGAGTACATAGAGGGTCTATACAAGGGCGATGCATTCGAGGACAATATTATGGAAATGGAAGAGGATGTAGATGAGGATGAAATGGGAGATATGATACTGCGTGAAGAGTTTGACAGAGCACTGACAGACCTGAGTCGAAACAAGGCCCCAGGACAAAAAATACAGGGAAACATTCCACGTGGGAAAAATATATCTAAAAACAAAGATTCTGTAACTTACCAAGCGAAAGTGTTGGTACGTTGATAGAAACAATAACAAACACAAACACACAAATTTCATGCTTTTGCGACCCACAGTTGCTTCATCAGGAAAGAGGGAAGGAGAGGGAAAGACAAAAGGATGTGGGATTTAAGGGAGGGGATAAGGAGTCATTCCAATCCCGAGAGTGGAAAGACTTATCTTGGGGGGAAAAAGGGACAGGTATATACTCACTCACTCACACACACACACACACACACACACACACACACACACACACACACACACACACACACATCGATCCGCACATATACAGGCACAAGCAGACATATGTAAAGGCAAAGAATTTGGGTAGAGATGTCAGTCGAGGCGGAAGTACAGAGGCAAAGATGTTATTGAATAATAGGTGAGGTATGAGCGGCGGCAACTTGAAATTAGCGGAGGTTGAGGCCTGGTGGGTAACGGGAAGAGAGGATATATTGAAGGGCAAGTTCCCATCTCCGGAGTTCTGATAGGTTGGTGTTAGTGAGAAGTACCCAGATAACCCGGACGCTGTAACACTGTGCCAAGATGTGCTGGCCGCGCACCATGGCATGTTTAGCCACAGGGTGATCCTCATTACCAACAAACACTGTCTGCCTGTGTCTGTTCATGCGAATGGACAGTTTGTTCCTGGTCATTCCCACATAGAAAGCTTCACAGTGTAGGCAGGTCAGTTGGTAAATCACGTCCCCACAACTACCCTCCCGACCTGGTACAGAAGCAAATAACCAGAGCCACTTCATCATCTCCCCAAACCCAGAACCTCGCACAGAAGAATCCCAAAAGTGACCCACTTGTGACAGGATACTTTCCGGGACTGGATCAGACTCTGAATGTGGCTCTCCAGCAGAGATACGACTTTCTCAAATCCTGCCCTGAAATGAGATCCATCCTTCACGAAATCCCCCCCACTCCAACAAGAGTGTCTTTCCGCCGTCCACCTAACCTTCGTAACCTCTTGGTTCATCCCTATGAAATCCCCAAACCACCTTCCCTACCCTCTGGCTCCTACCCTTGTAACCTCACCCGGTGTAAAACCTGTCCCATGCACCCTCCCACCACCACCTACTCCAGTCCTGTAACCCGGAAGGTGTACACGACCAAAGGCAGAGCCACGTGTGACAACACTCACGTGATTTACCAACTGAACTGCCTACACTGTGAAGCTTTCTATGTGGGAATGACCAGCAACAAACAGTCCATGCACATGAACAGACACAGGCAGACAGTGTTTGTTGGTAATGAGGATCACCCTGTGGCTAAACATGCCTTGATGCACGGCCAGCACATCTTGGTACAGTGTTACACCGTCCAAGTTATCTGGATACTTCCCACTGACACCAACCTATCAGAACTCCGGAGATGGGAACTTGCCCTTCAATATATCCTCTCTTCCCATTACCCACCAGGCCTCAACCTCCGCTAATTTCAAGTTGCCTCCGCTCATACCTCACCTGTCATTCAATAACATCTTTGCCTCTGTACTTCCGCCTCGACTGACATCTCTACCCAAACTCTTTGCCTTTACATATGTCTGCTTGTGTGTGTGTGTGTGTGTGTGTGCGCGCGCGCGAGTGTATACCTGTCCCTTTTTCCCCCAAGGTAAGTCTTTCCGCTTCCGGGATTGGAATGACTCCTTATCCCCTCCCTTAAAACCCACATCCTTTTGTCTTCCCCTCTCCTTCCCTCTTTCCTGATGAAGCAACCGTGGGTTGTGAAAGCTTGAAATTTGTGTATATTTATATAAGAACAGAGCCTTGGGAGAGTCAGTCCTGACAAAACTCTACCATCTGGTGAGCAAGATATATGACAGACGAAATACCCTCAGACTTCAAGAAGAATATAATAATTCCTATCCCAAAGAAAGCAGGTGTTGAAAGATGCGAAAATTACCGAACGCTGCAAAATATTAAAGCGAATTCTTTGCAGACAAATGGAAAAACTGGTAGAAGCCAACCTCAGGGAAGATCAGTTTGGATTCCGTAGAAATGTTGGAACACGTGAGACGATACTGACCCTACGACTTACCTTCGAAGCTAGACTAACAAGAGGCAAACTTACATTTCTAGCATTTGTGAACTTAGAGAAAGCTTTTGACAATGTTGACTGGCACACTCTCTTTCAAATTCTGAAGGTGGCAGGGGTAAAATACAGGGAGCGGAACGCTATTTACAATTCATACAGAAACCAGATGGCAGTTATAAGAGTTGAGGGGCATGAAAGGGAAGCAGTGGTTGGGAAGGGAGTGAGACAGGGTTGTAGCCTCTCTCCAATGTTATTCAATCTGTATATTGAGCAAGCAGTAAAGGAAACAAAAGAAAAATTTGGAGTAGGTATTAAAATCCATGGACAAGAAATAAAAACTTTGAGGTTCGCCGATGACATTGTAATTCTGTCAGAGGCAGCAAAGGACTTGGAAGAGCAGTTGAACGGAATGGATAGAGTCTTGAAAGCAGGATATGAGATGAACATCAACAAAAGCAAAACGAGGATAATGGAATGTAGTCAAATTAAATCGAGTGATGCTGCCGGAATTAGATTAGGAAATGAGACACTTAAAGTAGTAAAGGAATTTTGCTATTTGGGGAGCAAAATAACTGATGATGGTCGAAGTAGAGAGGATATAAAATGTAGACTGGCAATTGCAAGGAAAGCGTTTCTAAAGAAGAGAAATTTGTTAACATCGAGTACAGATTTAAGTGTCAGGAAGTCGTTTCTGAAAGTATTTGTATGGAGTATAGCCATGTATGGAAGTGAAACATGGCTGATAAATGGCTTGGGCAAGAAGAGAATAGAAGCTTTCGAAATGTGGTGCTACAGAAGGATGCTGAAGATTAGATGGGTTGATCACATAACTAATGAGGAGGTATTGAATAGGATTGGGGAGAAGAGAAGTTTGTGGCACAACTTGACTAGAAGAAGGGATCGGTTGATAGGACATATTCTGAGGCATCAAGGGATCACCAATTTAATATTGGAGGGCAGCGTGGAGGGTAAAAATCATAGAGGGAGACCAAGAGATGAATACACTAAGCAGATTCAGAACGATGTAGGTTGTAGTAGGTACTGGGAAATGAAGAAGCTTGGACAGAGTAGCATGGAGAGCTGCATCAAACCAGTCTCAGGACTGAAGACCATAACAACAACAACAACAACAACAACAGCGAAGAAGAATGCTTCATAGGATTTTACGCGCCATGCTCATGGGTATGCTCAATGTTCGGGCAATTCTCCATGGACTACACATTTTCACATCACCACTCATCTCCTTCTGCATTGCTGTGGCCACTGCTTCCACTGACATAAAATCAATTCGCTTCCTCCCTCTACCAGGTTGCACACCAAAAGAACCCATCATTCTGAATCATTTTCTCCAGACACATGGC
Source organism: Schistocerca nitens (assembly GCF_023898315.1). NCBI lineage: Eukaryota > Metazoa > Arthropoda > Insecta > Orthoptera > Acrididae > Schistocerca > Schistocerca nitens. Next base: position 300,467,803 of record NC_064615.1, on the reverse strand, counting down.
AGTCATCGGACCAAAGCCTTTTTTCAAACCCTTCAGTGTCCGGAACTTCTGCAGTGCAATGTGTGCACAGTCATCAGCCTTGTAATACAGCTTTACAAGTAGAGTGCGATCCTGCAATGAGACAGTCATGGCAAATGTCACAGATGCGAAAGGAAGAAAAGCGATGTACCCGGTGTGCTTATACCAACTTCAATGGGTCATACGCATGACAGGTGTTTTCGTTTATGTATTCTGACATGTATAGCCCCATTGATTGGTCAATTTTCACACTATTTTTTTTCTTATGCCATATGCTTTTCCCCTTCTCAGATAACATTCCATTGCAATTTGACGTCATTTTGACCAGTGGTGTTATTTCTACAGCATTTTGAAAGTTTAACTTTAATTATAATTGTCCTGTATATCAATAGATGTATTAGTATATGATACGTACATTTGCACGTGTATAGAACTGTTTCAAAGACTGCTGTAAATTTATTTTAATATTTAATAACCATTCAGAGATTGTTAACAATGATACTGATGTTGCTCACCCCAGTGTTAAAATAACAACTGGTCTCTCTCTCACTTTGAATGCTGCACAAAGTCACATAAACCCAGGAATGAGGTTTAGATAGTTTACAACTAATTGCTTAAACTCTAAGTATCAGGGCCCTCAGCAGTCGTCCTCTTGCTTCTCCCACTGTCAGCTGAACATGGAATCCTGTAATATTTATTATTTAACAGGTTGGGGAGACACTCACACAATAAGATCCAACTTTATTTGGTATAATTCAAATATATTCTTTTAATAAAGCACTGTAAATTATGGGCTGCACCATTCACAACTGATATTATGAAAATGACTGACGTACTCGTTTATTGGTACTTCAGCTGCATAGTCCACTGGAATGTACGGAAGTCTATAACTGTAATATGAATCACACAGTTCAGATAATTGGAGCATGAACACGTTAGACAGGCCATTATACATTTAGATGAGTAACATAGTTCTTGTAATCAGTATAAATGCATCCTAGTGATGTTGCTATTTTCACAAGAGTAAGTGTGAGTGATCCCAATGCAGCTATTTGAAAATTTCGCAGCATGACATCCGAACAATAAGTAACTACATACCTGATACTTGTCAAACTGATTATACATCTCTCTCTCACTTTTAAGGTTCATACAGATATTTGTCTGGTACACATTACTTGTTCCATAACTGTTGCAACACCATTGATTGTTGTTCTCGGGACATGACATACAATTTCAGAATTATCACCTCAAATATATCACCAATACTGAACTGTCACCGCTGACATGAAATACAGAACTTCTGCAACAAGAATTTTAATTACTTGCACAAAATTATTGTAAATTGTATTTTGCAGCTGTGGCATTGACACTGTATGATACTTGCACAATGGGAGCTGAACCACTACTCTCTACAATCACGCTCTGCACTCGTCACAGAGGTCACTATGAATACAGCCATGTGGGATAGCAGTGATACCACAATATGCTTCCAAAGTACACAAACTTTTGACATGCTATGTCTGTGACGATGGTAAAAAGAAATATGATACTAGGAATAAGAGTATTCTTTAAATGGTGGTTAATCATTAAAATAAAATACAGCAGTCTTCAAAAAAGATACAGAAATGAACGATAAGCTACACAACTCACTATTAACGCATAAACAGTAGTTGCCAACACCAAAAGAACACACAAATAGAATGCTTTTTGGTTGCAGGGATAAAACAGTGACATTTCTCTATGTCCCCGTTTTCATTTCATGGAGCTCATATCATTTCATATGCTGGAGATGGAATAAAAAAAATAAAAAAATACAACCATTTTGTTTCCCAAAGATCAGTCATTTTCACTCTGTCACTGCAACTTAACAAAAGCAAGATCATACACTCAACATCTGTACGAAGTCACAACCAGCCTCAAGTTCCGGCAGGAAGCAACCATAGTTCCATTGTTCTCAGACTCATTAAACACACAAGTGAATGAAGCCAGTATGGCACTGATATACAAGTGGCACCTTGATTTCTAATGTATGCAACCCTCAACAGTAGACTCATACTTGCTCCATTTCTGATCTCTAGTGTGCACAAGTGTTTGTCATTGGAATTGTTCATCCTGACACTTGAACAGTAGTAGTACCAAGTGGAAAAATGACCTTGGCAATGACATTTGTTGCTCATCATCTGTTTGGTTACCAAATGGCACATTCACAATGGAAGGCAAGGAGCTTCCTTAAATTTACTGTGAAACTCAGTGTCACTACAACAAACATGATGTCTTAGAATACTGCTTCTGTAGAAGATCGATCCTTCCTGAAGAAATACTCCCTCACAGCCACAGAGAATGGCTGACCAAGAATCCAGTCAACTGACTTGTCTTCTGGTGACACTAGGAACAAGACTAATTAGAAATTGTGTTGCAGCGAGGAGTCTGTTTTTTCCTAACAGTGGCAGCCTCATGCACCATGGAAGAATTGGCGAAAGCTACCATTATTGTCTAAGATTTGCAGCCATTACCTGTTGATCTTAGGGATACTCTGCATATTCATGATTTATGTTGCTTCCTACTGACACAAAAAATAAAATCACATAATTTTTCTAAATAATATTTAGCTATTGTTGAACCACCTCTTCAAACTTTCAAACCACCATTCAAATCATTTTTGGTTGGGTCCATCTATCATTCCACAAAAAATCTCTGTCCTATCAGTTGACTCTTCCCTTCTGCAAACAAGGGCAAAGTTACATGTGGCAGCATCCAGGCTATAAAAACTGCATTTCAGAAATTTGAAAGTTACTGTGATTATAATGGCCCCATGACTTGATACAGAAACTGACCTTTATACCAGTTTCCATTATCTGAGAGCTCAGCAGCACCCATTTCAACAATCTACACTTTAAAGCAACAAAAACAGCCTCTAATCTTTTCTTCAAAACTGGCACTTTTGTACTGACCCAGGTGCAATCTACCACCTACATCTTGTTTTTCAATACTGTTCAATTTTTATGTATGGTAATTTGAAAAGATAGATGTAACAATGCAATCAGATCACAGAATCACCAAACAGATAATAATATTGAATAAAAATGCAACAAGTAATTGAGAATTTGGTTGTGAGCAGATATCTGTGGATGAGCACTGTGGCAACTGACATCCTGTTTTGTAGCAACAACAGACTTACATAAAGAAATTGTACTGTCAATCTGGTGCTTGGAAATATTCAAAGCTAAAAAGTAATGTTCAGTTCTACACAAAGCCTTGCCTGAACATTTCCGGCATCGCAAGAATAAAGGGTTGCAATCACAGCAGTTTATAGTTTAGACAGATTTTAATCAAAATAAATATTCTCTACATCTTATATAGTGTGTCTACAAATGTAACAACTGTTTTAACTGTTAATTCTGTTGTATTTTAAATATGTTCAACACATGGGATCATAGATTCACTGGAAAAATAGTACATACAATCTTAAAACAGTATTCATCAACAGTAATGACTCAGTTAATTAACAAACAATACTATAGAAAGAGCCATATTTTACAAGCTCTTTGAGACAGAAATGCAACAAATTCAATTCTAATTTTGCAACAGTTAGTTTTTAGTACTTGACCAATATTCGGCACCTTTTTCTCTATGGACAACTCCACTGTTTTCAAGAGCTGCCTGATGACAACGTTTTTTACACTCCATTAATCTGGAACATACCACAAAATTCTATAATCAATTCAGATATCACAATTTAAAAATGTAACAATTTTGGAAATTCCTGGATGGAGCTTCAATAACTAGTCTTGCCATGGTCATGGGAGTGTGCATTTTAGTGTCTGTGTGGTTGTATCAGTGAATGCGCATTCTACTACAGGAAAAAGACCTAGAGTGCAAAAGCTAGTATGAATGCTGTTTTCTGTTGTGTGTTTCTGTGCATAATCTGTGCATAATCAGCTATAGGTGAACAATTAGCAAATAAATTTGTAGTAGATGGATATGTTACTTTCTGTTGTTAAATAAATTAATGATACAATGTGACAAATATGGTACAACTTGTCATTATATAAGGAAATCATGTTAGTGTTTGACATGAAGGTAAGGTTTTAGAGTAAAAAAACAACAGTCATGTAGTTAGATACTGAAAAGTGGCAGACATCGAATCCAACAAATAAATGTTGATATTTCTATGAAATATAGCATGTAATAAGGACATTAATGGAAGAAGTGTAAATAGTATACAACTCCAAGAAAAGTGTCTGCAAAACATCACACACTTAGAACATAAAAATAAACTGTGAACACAGTTACTAACTTTTGTAAATCTGACCACAACTTCATCTGACGAGTGTGGTTAGTTTGATGCTCCTTGACCGTTCGTTGTTCTTCTTTGAGCTGGCGACTCAATTTTTCTTGTTCATTTATCAAGTTTGTTAACTTTTCTCTATGAAGTAGAAGGAAGAGAATTATTGCATGAATTGAAAAACAATGCAGAAGTTTAGGAGTAAAGGAAACCACTCACTGGACAGCAGAAGAGATAAGTCATTGACAGGCAAACGCAAAAGAGAATGAATATCACACACACACACACACACACACACACACACACACACACACACACACACACACACACACACACCTGTGCTTTTTGTCCAGCCAACACAATGTAGATGCACAGATGTGTGTGTGTGGGGGGTGAGGGGGGCACCCACTCTGAGTTCGTCCAAGGATTTAAGCTAGCAAAGTTTAACACTTACACTACTCAGTGAGTGGTCTCCTTTACTGATAAAATTATTTACATTCCGCCACAACTTTCCTACTACATTAATGCAAAAGTTTGTGTATTTTTCATTATACATCATACCTCATGGACTTATTTTTATCTGCTGGAGTGCTGCTTACATAAAGCTGAATTTCCTCTGATACCATTTCGAGTTTTACTTTTGTCATGTTGCACTGTGCCTCTAAAAGAGCAATCTGTGATTCCCTAGAATTTATTTCATCTTTCAGTGCTCGTACTTCCTGCGAAATAAATGACTATGAAGACCAAATGCAGGGAATAGCTGGAAATTTATTTGCTTCAAATAAATAATTTATTTTAGCCTGCGCTAGAACAAAAGTAAATAAATTTACTTCATAACACCAAGTTCAAAAAGTAGTTCATTTATTTGCTGAAGATAAATTCTTAAAACATTTCCTTTATTTCTCCACTAAAACACTGTAATGTTCACCAGTTCAACTGCCAGTGTTATGATGGGCATGAATAAAACACATTTTAAGAAAGAGACAAAGTTTAGTTACAGCATAAAACAAACTGCATTACATGTGGAGGGGGGTGGGGGGAAGGGCGGGAGGGGAGAGAGAGGACGAGGAGAGACAGGTTAAAGAAACAAGAATAGGTAATAACCAAATTCATGAAATCAACAATTTTAACAATATAGTGCACAGGACAGTTGTTAACAGCATATCCAAAACTGAACTTACTTTGTGTTCTTGAGCAAAAATGTCATAAACATGGGGCAATATTTAAGTAACACTGGAGTGTGTGATATTGGTTCTCATTATGAGTGAAAAATTGTGTTGAATTTCATTGGTATCCAATGTCAGGCAAGCCAACAATTTTGCTAGACCAGAAACATTTAACCTACTGTAGTCATAATAAGTGTGCAACTAAACTGTTTAAAAATAGCTTTTTAGTGACATTGACTGTTGAAAAAAACTTTTTTATTTTGAAAATAAAACTTTTCAACCACTGATGGGAGCCAACTGTGACTTTGTTTTTGAATATAAGTTGTGACTGCTAAGGAATTGTTAAGATCCCCTGACACTGCAGAACCTCCACAATAATGTCTAGTAGTAGGAGGAACACTTTTTTCAAGTATATTTTGGTTAACACTGATAGTCACATGACGATCCTTTGATGGAAAGAAGATCCTACCCCTCTGTCTGGGCTTGTTCTCCCCACACTAATTCACTGTTTGTGTTTTACATAACTGTTGAGTGTTTACTTTTATTGTTAGATTTTGTTGTACTGTTCCTTGTTATGTTTTTCTGTCATTTACTAAAACAAAAATAATCTAATAAAAGGAAAACAAATATGCTGTCAGATAATAATACTCAAATTGTCCAGTATAACACCAAAGAAAACACCAGATCTGTGTATCAAATAAAATATTTTTCTTTTCCCCCCCTTGTACCTCTTAATATGTCATAAAGGTAAAAGTAAAATTAACACTCAATTTTCAGTGCATTAGTCATAACTGACATCTCACTGAACCAGAAATACATACGGAAAATATGGCAAAGAGTTACACAGGAAACAGCTTAAATGGTGAATGTCCCAAACAGTACTTCGTGAAACTTTAAACTGCCACAATATGACTTTAATTTCATAAAAAAGCACAAATCAATGACCAAAGCTAGTGAAAATAATTACACCAGCCACTCTGGCAAAACTGATAATGATATCAAAAGTAGACAAGTAGCTATCGAGAACTCACTACTGGCAAAGTTCGAAGGGACAGCAAACAGAATATTCCAGAAATACCCTTTACTTAACACCTTCAAATGCAATTACAGCCGTCAGTTAAAACAGTTAATACACCAAAACTCATGCAATCTGGTGAGAAGATTCTTCCACATTTCCAACAAACATTACTGCTTCACTGAAGCTCAACAAACCCTCACCATTGCAAAAGTGATTTTTTGGTTTTGTCTCAATACTGATAACATCGTTCGAATTTCTTTTTCTGCAGATGCTGTTAATGGTGTCAGTTATCTTGAGATGCTGGAGCTGTATCTAGTAGCTCAATTAGTGTGACTGTAAATTGACAAGACTTTCTTCAGCTTGAAGTAAGACATGTCCTAAACAATGTCTTTCCTGTATTTTTGATTGACAGAGGTTTAGAAATTTTAAAGCATCACAAGATACCCCAAGGTAACTTTGTTACACAACATCTGATCTTTTTCTTCTGAGTTGTCTATTTTACTGCAAGCTTGTTATACACATCCATGGCCTGAAGAGCAGAACTGTATAGGTACTTCTGTTGATAAAAATATATTATGAAATATATGGACAGAGCCAGGTTACAGATTCAAAATTGGTGCACCAGGTCAACCATGGCCCATTCTTGCAAACTAATTGTATGTCATGTTATTCTCCGGTAAAGTTGTGAAATACCTTTCAACAAAACTAATGCAAGCAAACAGAAACAACAGTTTTTGTTAAAATTTACTGTGTATTTTGAGATGTAGAGGCTAATCTTCATCTGTCATTACATTTTGGCAGTTTATAGAGAGCAGGGCCCACTGGTCTGTTTGTCTTATGAACTGAGACACTTTATAGTGTACAATACAATATTTGCATATTACACTGGTTTGCAAGATTAATATACAACAACTGTGTTTTATGATGTAAATCACAGATAGTTGTAATCAGTTAACTAAAAATGAAAGCCATTAAATGGGAAAATATGGATGATATGATCCTGTGATCAAGCAAGCACAACAATAGGCAATAGAGTAGTACATATGGATTCAAAATAGAACATCAAGTGTCAAAAGTACACTACATAGATCAGCTCCAAAGATCAACATGTAATGAAAAACTAAGAACATGTGTTATGGTTATGCTTAAAATTGTATCTTAGCACTCATCCTAATTACAAACTGATGTCGCATAAATCGGGACTGTTTTCATACCTGTTCAATTTTTGCTGTAGTGCTCTCCAGACCAGCAGCTGTTGAATCATATATCTGCTTCTTTTGCTCATATTCTGTTGTTACTTCCTGACATTGTTCTCGTAACGGCCGTAATTCTGGCAAATATACAGAACGAAATAAAGTTAACACTATGCAGAATGAGTAATTCTGTCAGAGTTGGGAGCTGACTTAATAAGGTAAAAATATTATCACAAGCATTTTGGAATATATTATGGATATCAATCCTTAAGAGAACAGGTCATTCATTCAAATCAGATAAGAACACATAAATAGAGGGAGTGAGATGACACGTTTTCTCTCAGCTTTAGTTCTTGGTGATATATTCCTCACTTGATGATAGCAAGGAAAATTTCCTTAAACAGACATTTCTCAAAAGAAGACTCCTCTCGATATTTTAAAATTCAGCTGCAAAAACATAAGCCCTTATGTTGAATTCATCTGAACAGTGGACATCCTCAATAATAGACATGGACACTGAAATGTATCCCCCAGCAACAATTACAACTTCCACATAACAGATAGCATGAAAGAAAAAGACAGTTGTAAATTAAACAAAAACAATCATTATCATGCATTTGAAGGCTTTTTTAGTTAAAGTGCATACTGTTTCTGTCTACAAGTGAGAGCACTCATGCACTTTAATGCTAAATCCTAATTGGTTAACACTGAATGAAAAGGTTGAGATCATCAATGTTTATGAAATGGAAAAGCTTAGTGTTGGAAATATGGCCATGAGGTTTGCTGTTAGAAAAACAAAGATCAGTGACATTTTAAGAAAAGAAAAGAAAAGAATATTATGTAATCATGAACTAGAAATGATAACTGTAGTGTTGGCAGAAGAGCCAACACCGTGTTGCTAGAGGAGGCCGAAATGCACGCGTTTAATTACACGCAGACTGGCGTGAGGTCTGGAACAATTAAAGGAGTTGAGTCTAATAAGAAAAGAACATAGTTCTTGGAATACTTAACTTTAATCCATATTTGGTGTACAGCGCTCTTGACGGTACATGTTTTATAATTTCAATATTAATTGAATACGGCGCCTTGCTAGGTCGTAGCAAATGACGTAGCTGTAGGCTATGCTAACTATCGTCTCGGCAAATGAGAGCGTAATTTGTCAGTGAACCATTGCTATGAACGTCGGCTGTACAACTGGGGCGAGTGCTAGTAAGTCTCTCTAGACCTGCCGTGTGGTGGCGCTCGGTCTGCAATCACTGACAGTGGCGACACGCGGGTCCGACGTATACTAATGGACCGCGGCCGATTTAAAGGCTACCACCTAGCAAGTGTGGTGTCTGGCGGTGACACCACAATAACCTTACCAGTAAATGCACTTTTTGCAACACAACAGGCTTAACAGTTGAGAATTTGACTTCTGAATGGTTCTGCCACGCTCACATCAATAATTTGCCCGCTAGTGGACCTCAGATCTACAATAAAGCACTCTCAACTGCCAAGGAGTTAGTATTTCACGTATTTTAGTATTTGTAGGCTGGCTTGAGAATTTTAGGAGTAGACACCACGATCATCTCTTTTCTAATCATGTCTGGTGAATCCAGTTCATCAGATGAAAAAATTGTGTCAAAAGATGGTAACAGAAATTTGTGAGTGTTAAGAAGAAAGAAACATTTTTAACTGTGATGAGTGTGGCCTTTTCTTCACAAATTTTCCCAGTGAAACAATGGCCCTGAAAGGTGAAAATTCTTCTGGAGTTAAAATTTCACTGTTCTACTGTGTGAATCTGAAAAATCTTAATTTATATGTATGGATGCAAGGGCTAGACATTTCAAGGGTACTGACTTGAGTAACCTGAACATGGAGTGGTATGCTAATAAACGATCTTAGTCGATAAGGGCAAAAATGACTGAATGTTTGCTGGCATTTGATGGGAGAATGGAAAGACAAAGGAGGAAAATGATTTGTTTATGAATAATGCCACTTCCCATTGCAAAGCTGCACTAAAAAAAAAATGTGAAAATAAGCCTTTTTAACACCAAATTCAGCTTCAAATTGCCAATCGCTGGCTCAGAGGATAATCCAAAATCTCAAAGCATTTTAAAGGCAAGAAGTGAGGGTTGACACATTTTTTGTCTCAAATGAACAAAGTCGAATGTGGAATGAACTTGGTAAACCTATCAGTGTATTTGATACAATTCTGTGGATTTCTTCAGCCTTAAATCAAGTGACATGCACTTCAATCAGCAACTGTTCCAAGAGAGCAGGGTTCATTTTTAATTACCGTACCTCAGCAGTTGACAATGGTTTGCAGAAAACAACCTCAAGAAACTTAAGCATGAACTTCATGCTTTAGTAGAGGAAATCAGTGGATCTGAGGAATATGCCAATATCAGTGATGCACTGTTCACAGAAAACATATCAACAAGTGGGAGTGAGCTCATACAAAAGCTTCATCAAGAAGGGACATTGTCAAAAATGGAAAACACGATGAGAATGATGCAACTGAACTGGACTTTACGCCACTCTCAAGTAGCAGGCAGTTGAAGAGGTAAGAAAATTGAAACATTAGTTTTTAGTGAAATATGATGAAGAGGGACTCAATTTGATGTTAGCAGTTAAAACACACATTGAGAAGACAATTATAAATGACACTCTGTTTCAGAAAAAAATACAGCACTATTTCAAACCAACCTTACAGAATACATGAATGACATTTTAGTTCTGTATTATACTGGTGTATGACGGATTTGTTAAGGTAGTACTGTACTTAAATCAAGATAAATTTTCACTAATTTACTTATACAGTAGAACAGCACTTTACTATCTCCAGTATATTGCATGTACTGCATTGTATACTGTGTTTCTATCCTTTTCTGAGTATCGGACACAATAATAACTAAAAGTACCATTTTATTTTCCCCATAGATGACCATTATTTGGGATTGCTACTGTATTCCCCACTTTCACATGAAAGTGCTTCTAACTAAGCACAATTTGGATTCTGATGTGAGAGTAGTACAATATCGGCCACTGCAGAGTTCACAACAGTGGTACTTGAAGCTCCTAAAAAGGACCACTGTGTTACAGGCACAGACTTAGACTTGTCCAAGGATTTTGACACTGTTGATGATACAAAATTATTAAACGAACTAGAAGTATTTGGATTAAGAGGGACAGCAAATGAATGGTCCCTGTCTTACCCGGAAAATAGGGTGCAAAATGCAGAGCTAGTTCACACATCTGCTGATGATAAATTTTTTGTAAAACAACTGTCACACAAAAACACATATATATAGGTTGCCTCAGGGTGGTGCAATGGGCCCTATAATTTTCTTTATATTTAACAATGACTTTACAGATTGGATAAGTCATTGAGAAAAAGTTCTCTTTGCTGACGGCAGTAATATCATAGTCACTGATAAAAACACCAGAACTCATCATAATTGAGAAGGCAAATAAACCTTCACAGATATTTACAAGCAAACAGTATGTTTATAGCACTGAACATAGAGAAAGTAAACAGCCCGCACTTCAGCACAAAGAGGGAAGACAATTCTGTTGCACTGAGCATAGATAGTGAACCTATAAACTGTGTTACAAAGGCAAACTTTTTAGAGCTGAACATTGATTGTAAATTAACATGGAATGAACACATAATGATACTGGTGAAACGAATGTCATCAGCATATTATGCTCTTAGGGTTGTAGCAGTGGTTTGAAACAGCCAATGTCTTCTTATGATTGTCACTATTCTTACATGCTATCAACTTTTAGCTATGGGTCTCTTTTCGGGGGGACCAAGGTTGTAAAGTGCGGACACCGTTAGCAAACTGCAGAAAAGGGCCATAACAATAATAATTAAAAGTAACAGTCAGGTTCATTGTAAAGAACTATTTACAAAATTGGGTATCCTTATTGCATCAAATGAGTACATTTAATAACCTGTCCATATCAAAGAAACCATTAATATTATTATTAATATTATTTAGTTGTAGATAAGTGTTCTATGTTTGTTCTGTTGACACATTCCACACTGTAATGTTTACTGTGAATTTGATCTACAGTACAAGTAACTAATTAACTAAATAATTAACCATCTATTTCACTAATAGTTCTATACACAATAATGGGACAAGAGCCAGTTTGAACTTCCATTTGCCAAGGAAAAACAAACAAAAAAACTCGAAACAGTATTTTCTACCAGGGAATAAAATTGCATAATAAACTGCACAAGGAAACAAAAAACATTACTAAGATACGTCTATTTAAAAGGATAGATAACACATACTTCATAAGTAATGCACACTATACAATTAAAGATTACTTACATAACAAAAGAGGATAGCTATAACACTCTGTCACATAACTATAAATAATCACAACATAATGATTTTACAAAAGTGTGTCGAGGCCAGTACAGTACAACAGTAATGACTAACATTCTCCTGAGCTCAGCATCATTCATGAGGGGGGATGGGGTCTCAGTTTTCGAGATGGACTAAAAGGAGGACATGGAGATGTACATGTTCATGGTACTGGGGTCAACAGTGAGTATTCCTAGTTTGTACAGAGAGAAACTACATTTTTATTATGAAAAATATGGTGCAAACTGTCTATGATCAACTGAAAATTGCACAGAAGGGATCAACCAAATGAGGCAGTACAGTTGTCATGCCACAGATTTCATATTTGGGATGATGGAGTTTGCTCTCTCAGGCCATCCTGATTTAGGTTTTCCCTTGTTTTAATGAAACTTTTCAGGCAAATGCCAGGACAGTTTCTGCAGCGAGGCCACAGCCAACCACATGTCCTATCCTCATAAACATACTTATGTCTCTGTGCACACATACAGGGTGTCCATAATTAAAGTTCCAGTTTCACAATGCTGTAGAAAGAAAACCAGAATGATGTCAAATTTGATCAGCATATTATTGACGTACAGGGAAAAGTCTTGAAACCAAAAAGAAGGTGAAAATTTGACCAATAAATGGCACTGTAAGTATCAGAATGTGCACACCAACAGACGCGTGGCACAAAGCTGTTCATCAGTTTGCAAACAAGGCACCCAACGTGACTGTCTCCATGAAGGACTGCGCACTGCTGGTAAAGCTCCTTTACATGATCAGTGATGTGTGTCAGCAGCCCTGCAGAAGTTCTGGACACTCAAAGGGCACTGACAAAGGGTCTGGAGAAAATGATTACAAAATCTGAAAAGACAGGTTTTTGTGAAGTGCACTGTGGCAATGGCAAGAAAGCAGTTGATCTGACATGTAGAAGTAGTGGCCACGGCACTGCAGGTGCGATCAAGTGGCGGTGTGCAAACATGTAGTGCACGGGGAAACGTCCGAACGATGTACATGTCTGTGAGCACAGTGTACAAAACTCTAGGAAACATCATGCATTGCTATCCACAGAATATCACCCATGTTCATGAGTTGCTGTCCCCTGGCCTGCCAGCAAGACAAACGTTCACTCTGGAATTTCATGCTTGCATGGAAGTGGACAATGAATGGCCATGGAACATTCTGTGGACAGATAAAGCCCATTTCCATCTCTAAGCACATTTCAAAATGCAGAATTGCAGAATACGGGCAGCGGAAAATCTGAACGTACATCAACTGGGACCACTTTATTTTGTGAAGGTGACTGTGTGGTGAAGGTTGATGGGATCGTTTATTGCAGAGCTGTATTTTTTAGAGGAGATGAGTCCTGCAGGTCTTGTTGCCTGTAACGTCACTGGTAAATGCTATGAGTGAGTTTTTTGCACCAACATCATTCCAACCCTTCAACAGCGTGGGTGTGTGGGTAGGATCATTTTTATGCAAGATGGCGCTCCTCTGCACATTGCAACAGCTGCTGTTGCTACAGAGACACTTTGGAAAAGCTATAATTATCAGCCATCACTTCCCTGACCATCTAGATCATGTGATCTTAATTGGCTATGGGGTTATCTGAAAGATATTGTTTTCAGTGATCCAATTATGAATGAGCTGAACTGAAGGCACACACTGTGCAAAACATTCTGAACTCTATTACCGAGACACTCCTATCTGTTGTGGAACATGCTGTTTCTCAATTTCAGCTTGTGGCAGGAAACAGTGGAGAGCATATTGAACATCTTGCTAGTTTCATGACAATTAGAAACTGATGCCATTTTGCTTTTTATACCTTTTTGGCCCCAGGGCAATTAAAAACCGATGACATTTTGCTTTTTATGTGGTCTTTGGCCTCCGTACAATTAGAAACTTATTTTTCCCATACAATGTGGTACAACCTTGCCATGATGGATGGGCTTCCCTAATAACAGTGCTACAACTGTTGACTGCTGAACCTCTGCAGTCTTGCACACTGAACAGTACAGATGGTGTAATGTGCAACTCAAACCAAAAGCAATGATATTGCGATTTATCTGTCATTTGTAACCGAGCCCATTTACATTAAGATGCTTATAGTGCCATATTTTGACCAATTTTCCCTAAATTTTCTTTTTGTTCTGTGACATTCCACCCTACGTCAATAATATGCTGTTCAAATTTGACGTAATTCTGAGCAGTGGTTCTCTTTCTACACCGTTTTTTAACTGGAATTTTAATTATGGACACCTCATATACTGGAGCTATTTCATTGAATTACGATGAAAGATCCCATGTCATTGTGAAATGATCACTGTGTGAATAGGCTAAGTAAATCCTTTTCTTCTTCCCTGTTACTTTTCTGCACAATGTGGAAAGGAGGCTGCATAGTTCTACAAGGTCAGCTGTAGTGTTGCTACACTGGTTTTTCTCTTAACTTTGTTAAAATGTTGATCTCATTTACAACAAAGGAAATGTCTATGGCTATTTCAAGCCAGTCATGATGTGTATAAAGTAAAATCAGTGCTAGTGTTGAGTGAGAGAACTGGACTGCCTAAACTGTTAAAGGTAGAAAGCTCTACTGAGGAAGTTCCGTCACTGTCATAAACCTTGTCATATTCCACAGACACCACAGAATGAGATGTGGAAGGAAGTCAAATACTACCTTTTTTATTTAAATTCAGTAAAACTTAATGACTCTATGTTATGAAAGACTATTGTATTAGTGAGCTAATTCTAATTATAAAATAATTTAAAACATTAAATTTACAGAGTTTCTATGAAGGTATTCTTCAATGGAACATAAGGAGTTGCACAACAGAAAGTTCTTTAATTATATTTCAAATTCCATCACATTATCTAGAATACATTGAATATGGTTACTTTAAGTTTTCTGAAGAGTTACCTGAAGAATGTTCTACAATTAATACAAAATATCGTTCTTAGAACACATTTCTGTATTTTGAAAATACTGTCTCTGTAAGTTCAGTTTCCCAACAATGATTCCATAATTCATTAGTCAATGTAAATATTCAGAATAAACCAATATCTTTATTTTTAAATCACCTGTAGCAGCAATTGTATACTGTAAATGTAACTGAACTAAGATGCTTTATTGATTCTGCACTTTATTCATTCTTTCCAATTCCGCTTGTATTATTTCATCGTTCTGGAAGCATATTTTTATACCTTGTGGAGTTCTGTGAGAAGTACTGAACTGTATGTAGAGAGTCTTATAAAAATTCAATAATAATCCATTTGACTTTAACCATCTGTTGATGTTTTCCATTGTTTCAGTACTGCCTTTTCAGTAAGGGGACAATTCTGAGTGGTTATAACTTCTCCCACCGAGAGGAGAGCACATTTCACACTATATATAATCAAAAATACAGTCTGATCTACTAACTTACAAACATCTATTTACCATATGGCACTCATTAAGAGTTTTTGAATCACATAAATAGCTAAAAATATATAAATGAAAAAAATCAATTTTTGAAAATATAATGCAACTGTATAGATAAAAAATATATACGGGGGAACACACATACAATGGGGTGCCCAAAAAAACTGTAATAACATTGCTGTGGGTGAAGCTTGTGCAGTACGCATTTCTGCTGCTCGGTGTGTATAGTGAAACTCATTGCCAGTTGAGTGCTGCCTGTGTTGTAGACCTGGCTTGTTCTGTTCATCTGCAGTGAATGTTTTTTCTAGCACCGTTTTGTCCTTGTTTCAGTTTTTATGATGGCAAGTTTAAGTAAACAATGCACAGCAGTTAAATTTTATTTTCTACTCAGTACAAATGCTGCTGAAACTGTTTTAGTGTTGAAAACAGCTTATCAAGATGACAGTGGGAAATACTCAAGTGTACAATTGGTCTGCTCGATTTAAAAAGGGCAACATGTCGACTGACGGCAAACCTCATTCTGGACATCCATCAACTGCCCAAATCGATGAAAATATTGAAAATATGCGAGAGCTTGTGCTTAGCAACTATCAACAGACAACTGATCAACTGTCAGAGATTAGAGGGTTATTTTGGAGTTCAGTGTTCATCAAAGACGACCTGGTTTGTGGCAGACAGGAGACTGGTTCTTCGACCACAACAACTCAGCTGCACACACAGCCATCTCTGTTAAAACAGTTTTTGGCTAAAAATGGCCTCGTTTCGATGCCCACGCACCTTACTCATTTGCTCTGGCTCTGTGCTACTTTTTCTTATTTCCATGCACAAAAAGGGGCAGAAAGGACACCAATTTGACAACATTAAAGAAGTCAAGGAAAAAATGAGGGAGGAGCTGTCAGCCATTTCTATACATGACTACAAAAAAATGTTTCGAACAGTGGAAGCACCAGTGGGACAAATGTATTAGCTGTAATGGAGAGTATTTTGAATGGAATAAGGTTGTTTTGTAAACAATTCGAAAATATACAGGTTTTAAAAAATAATTCCAGGGTTTTTTTTGTATCCCCCCTCATGTAAAATATATAAAGATTACTTAAGTAATTTCTACATGTCAATATTTCAACACACCTCTTCAGCATAATATAAACCAAATGACAACAGCCATATCTGACGATCAAGATCTTTTATATACTTTATCACACCACGCGTCACTGTCAGGTAATCTTCAACAGGACCCTTGTAAGCACTTCACAAAATGAAAAATGTAGTATCCTATGACTATAATGCCAATGAGTCACAGTTGGAATCTGCTGTCTCATACAAATACCTGGGTGTAACAATTTGTAGGGATATGAAATGAGATCACATAGGCTCAGTCATGGGTAAAGCAGGTGATATTCTACAGGGAAAAAATGGAAATGAGCGTTTGGCGTCATTGGCCAGGAGGGCCCTTACGGGGCAGGTCCGGCTGCCTCAGTGCAGGTCTTATTACATTCAACGCCATATTGGGCGACCTGCGCGCCGCATGGGGATGAAATGATGATGAAGACAACAAAACACCCAGGCCCTGAGCACAGAAAATCCCCGACCCAGCCAGGAATCGAACCCGGGCCTGCAGGACGGCAAACCGTCACTCTGACCACTCAGCTATCAGGGTGGACATTCCACAGGAGAAATGCAATCAGTTTACAAAGGAGATTGCTTACAAACAACTAGTGTGACCCATCCAAAATGTTGCTTGTATGAAGAGAAGAGCAGCATAAATGGTTACAGATTTGTTTGACCCGTGGGAGACAGCTACTGAGATGCTGAAGAAACTGAACTATTTTCAGGATAGATGTAAACTATCTTGAGAAAGCCTAACCATAAAGTTTCAAGAACCAGCTTTAAATTATGACACTGGGAATATACTACTACCCACTAAATATCGCTTCTATAAGGACTGTGAGGACAAGATTACATTAATTACAGCATGCACAGAGGCATTTAAACAATAATTATTCCCATGCTCAATAACGAATGGAATGTGAAGAAACCATAATAACTGGTACAATGGGATGTTCCCTCTATCATGCACTTTACAGCCATTTGCAAAGAGTAGTGCTGATGTAGATGTGTGGGACATGTTGATACAACATGAGCAATTGTCTGTCATCCTGCAGCAGTCATGAGATCGTGATGAAGTTTTGTCCCACTTGTGGAGAGAGTGTGTCTGTGTATCTCCCAGCACAAGGTCGACGATATAAAGTCATTTCGCAGGAAAAATATTTCTGTTACTGATAAATCAGATATATGTACAGTATTTAACAATCATTTTCTGAGCATTGCTGGTGAATTAAATAAAAATTTAGATTCTACAGGAAATCATGTAACTTTCTTGGCAAATGCCTTTCTGAGATTGATGTCTGAAATACTCCTCTGTGATACAGACAAGAGGGAGATTGAGTCAATAATTAAATCACTGAAGACTAAGGACTCTCATGGTTATGATGAAGTGTCTAGCAGAATATTACAGTGCTGTGTTGCACATGTTAGCCCTGTATTTAGCTACATATGTAATTTTTCCTTTAGGAATGGTCAGTTTCCTGAGCAATTAGAGTACTCAGTAGTAAAGCCACTTTATAAAAAGGGAAAAAGGGAGAAAGGGATAATGTAGATAATTTTAGACCTATTTCTAGGCCATCAGTGTTTGCAATAGTTATTGAAAAGGCTGTGTATGTAAGGATAATTGGTCATTTTATATCACACGATTTGCTATCAAATGTACAGTTCGGCTTTAGAAGTCGTTTAACAACTGAAAATGCTATATTCTCTTTTCTCTGTGAAGTACTGGATGAGCTAAATGAAAGGTTATGAATGCTTGGCATATTTTTGGATTTAACTAAGGCATTTGATTGTGTTGATCACAAAATATTGCTCCAGAAGTTGGAACATTGCAGAATATGGGGATTAGCTCACAATTGGTTCACCTCTTAATTCAGCAACAGGCAGAAAAATGTTGATAATGGCTATGATGTGGGTGGGGCCTGAGTGTGATACTGTCAAGTGGGGGGCCACTCCTGTTCCTTATTTATATAAATGATATGCCCTCCAGTATTACGGTAACTCTAAAATATTTCTGTTTGCTAATGACACTAGCTTTGTAGTAAAGGATGTTGTGTGCAACACTGGCTCGGTTTCAAATAGTGCAGTACATGACCTAAGTTCATGGCTTGTAGAAAATAAACTAACGCTAAATCACAGTAAGACTCAGTTTTTACAGTTTCTAATACAAAATTCAACAAAACCTGATGTTTTAATTTCACAGAACGTGCATATGATTACTGAAACTGAACAGTTCAAATTTCTAGGTGTTCAGATAGATAGTAAGCTGTCGTGGAATGCCCACGTTCAGGATCTTGTTCAAAGACTTAATACTGCCATTTTTACTATTCAAATGGTATCAGAAGTGAGTGATCGTTCAACACGAAAATTAGTCTACTTTGCTTATTTTCATTCGCTTATGTCATATGGTATTATATTTTGGAGTAACTCTTCGCATTCTAAAAGGATATTTTTGGCTCAGAAACGGGTGGTTCGGACAATAAGTGGTGTAAGTTCACAAACCGCTTGTCAACCCCCGTTCACGAGTCTGGGTATTTTAACATTGGCCTCTCAATATATATATATTCTTTAGTGTCATTTCTTGTTAGCAATATTAGCTTATTCCTAAGAATAAGCAGCTTTCACTCAGTTAATACTTGGCAGAAATCAAACCTACATTTGGATTGGACTTCCTTAAGTCTTGTGCAAAAAGGTGTGCAGTATACTGCTGCATCCATTTTCAACAAGCTACCACTCGAATTAAAAAATCTTAGCAGTAATCCACGCGCTTTCAAATCGAAACTGAAGATTTTCACTATGGATCACTCCTTCTATTCTGTCGAGGAGTTCCTTGAAAAATTAAGCTCATTCTTATTGTATTGTTGATTGTGTTTACTTAAATTTATGGACTGACTTTTTTCGGGTTCATGAACATTTATTTTTATCTGTTATTACTTTTATGTTGTAATTTCATGTACTGACACGTTCCATGACCTTGGAGATTTGCTCCTCAATTTGGTCCTATGGAACTTGATGTGTAAATAAAAAAAAATGGTCCTTCTGGATGCAGTACAGGGTAGTCCAAACTGTCCATGGCTGGACAATTCCAGAGGTTTATCCTGAATGTAACCAATTTCAGATACTGGAATGGACATTTTTGTTGCCTACAGTGTTTCCGTTCATAGATGGGAATGAATTCATTTTCAGTAAGAATCCCAGCTGTGATGTGGGTGGGATGTCTTGATCTTAATCTTTTCCACTCCACAGGGAATATGTCGTTCAGTACTGGAGGGTCCAGGTTTTCAACCATTTTCTAGTATTCATATAATAGAGCACTCTTCTGTGTGGTATCAGGAGGTGAGAAATGACTCAAGATAGAAATGACTCCTTATGAAAAGGAAAGTTGCCAGTCACCATATAACGGAGATGCTGAGTCACAGATACGCGCAACAAAAAGATTGTCACAAATAAAACATCTGGCCAGTAAGGCCTTCGTCAAAAACAGACCACACACACACACACACACACACACACACACACACACACACACACACGATGCAGTCTCAGGCAACTGAAGCCACACTGTGAGCAGCAGCACCAGTGCCTGATGGGAGTGGCGACTGCATGGGGGGTAAGGAGGAGGCTGGGTCGGGGAGGGGGAGGGATAGTAGGGTAGCGGTGGCAGACAGTGCAGTTTTGCTGGGGAGTGCACAAGGACAAGGTGGAGAGAGGGTAGGGCAACTATGTGTAGTTGGGAGGTTAGACAGAGGGCAGGCGAAAGGTGGGGTGGGGGGGAATGGAAAAGGAGAGAAGTAAAAAGGCTGGGTGCTGTAATGGATCTGGGAGATGTTATTTTTTTTACTGTATTTGTCGATACCAAATTGTAAATGTTTTTTTTATACTTTTTGTCAGAATTTATTGTAATCTGCCTTATTATATGTTAATTTACTTATGTTTTTGAGAGTGAAAGCATATTGATTACTATTAGTAAATGTATCGAAGAATAGCAAAGAGACTGATTACAAGTGGAAGCTTGTGTGTTGTGTAAAATATCTTTAACGCCGGAGTCGTCTTTGACTAGTCAGTCGGCAGCTAACTCTTGGTGTGTGTTGACGGAAGAACAATGTGAAGGTCGCCGTCATAAATAATTTTGAATTATGTTACTATTTTTTTTGTATTAACCATAAAAAAAGAAACTACATTTGAAGAAATGGTATTTGAAACACCAAAATGAGGCAAACACGTTGAACCACGTCTTTTCTGCAGCCGACAAAGATATATTGTGGAATCATACTTAGACAACTGAAGCCAAGACTAATATCGCCTTGCAAACGTCTAACGGAAAAGGTACTGTCACGAAATATGGCAAATTTAAGTAAATAAAAAAAATAGTGACCATATTTTCAACTTGTGTCTTAGCCGGGATACAATATTTCAACTGGGGACTGTAGCCGGGATATTGTGTTCACGAGATCTTCAACAGTGCTTCGAGGAAGAAAATTTGTGTGTGTTAATACCAGTTTCTTCAGAATGTGTGTTACAGTATTTGTGTTCATCGGGAAGTAAAAGTTTTGAGAAGAAATGTTTCGGCAAAAAATATAATTTTCGACAGAAGAAAATACTTCAAGAATTTTGGTCAACAATCACATGGCTGGAAAACGTGGATTTGCAACAGTAGAAGAGTGTTCCAGATAAGTCACGAAACCCTCGTATTTTGTTAAAACAATATTTTTATCTTGTTTTGTATTGTTGTGTATAAATATTTGTTCTTCACAATGACTTATGAGATTTTCGAGAGTATTGTGCCTAAAGTAGAAAGTAGTAATTTAATAGACTTCAAAAATCAGGACAGGTCAAATGAAACAGAAAGAACCGATCAATTTGATTTAAAAAGTTTTCTTGTAAATTTCACGAAAGAAATTAAACAATCAGTTGACGACAATAAGACTTACTGGGATGAAAAAATTGATAACATTTTGTTGCAAGTCCAAGCAGTCAATACCCAAGTGGGTGAGGAAAAAATTGAATCTGTGGAAGCAAAAGTAAATGAAATTGATGCTAAATTGAGCAGTGAAATTAATACTGCAAAAAATGAGTTACTGGTAGATAGAGAAAGAACTTTAATTGAATTTAATGAGATAAAAGGGGAAATTAAAAATTTGGATGAGAACACAAAAGTTTTAGTAAAAAATGTACAACAAGAAACTGACAATCGTTTGGTTACTCTAGGAAAAAAAAATAGAGTGCAATGATTTAGAAAACAAAAAATCTGTCAGAGAACTTAGCGAAAAACTTAAAAGTTTTGACATTGAATTTCAAAGCAAAAATCACAATGTCAACACATGCAATCTTGTATCTAATACTCCAGTGAAGCACTTTTCGGTAGATGGACCCTTACATCCCGTTGATTTTATAAAGTATTGTAAGGATTGTTTTTTACCTCACTCACCAGATGATATGAAAATTAAATTTGTGAAAAAATTCTTGGAAGGGGAAGCTTTGACTTGGGCAAACCAGATTGTAACTTTGGGGATGACCTTTTCAGAATTTGAATCAAAATTTCTGGAAAATTTTTGGGATGATCTTAAACAAACTAGAATCAAAAGTGAATTTTTGAATGGGAGAAACTATAGAGAATCAGTTGGGAACATGAAACAATTTTGCAAAAGTGAACTTCAAAAACTTATTCATTTAACAAAACCTGTGGATGACTTGATCAAAATTGATACCTTAAAGAGAAGATTGCCATCAGCAATGCAGTTGAGTTTAGTTCATTGTCCTGATAGTAATGTAGAGCAGTTTCTCAATTATATTGAAAAGTTGGATAGGGTAACAACAAGAACACACAGTGGGTTTACTCAGAAAGGCAATGGTCAAAATTGGGGAAATGACAACTTTCAAAAAAGGGAACAAAACAATTATCATGGTGTCAGTCAAAATTCATGCGGATATAACAATTTTCAAAAGAGGGACCATAATTTTTATCCAAAACAAGAACAACATTTTCGCGGAAATAATCAACAAAATAGAGAACACTTTGGGGATCAAAATCACAGAAATTTTGTTAGAGATCAGTACAATAGAAACTACCAACAATCAGGTAATGTTTGGCATAGGAATGGGAACAGAAATGTTGATCAGAGACATTGGCAGAACCACAATCAGCAGTTCAAACAGGAACCGGACATAAAAAACGAGTAGACGCCCCCTTGAAGGTCCGCAAGGTTGAGGCAGAAGGTGAGCATGATGAAAGGACCAATGGATGTGACTATCATAAACCCAAACATGACAGTTCCAAACCTAAGCTATCACATGAGGTCATTAGTTGTTACTTATTGAAGAAATTTCAAGAGGAAAATAATGATGATAAAGATAACATTTTCAGTACACAAGAACATACAGTAGATAAAAGTAATTGTGATTCATTTAATTTAACAGAGTTTTACAATTGGGCAGAAAAGAACAACACTTTGTCAGATGATGTAATTTGTAGTAGTTCAGAGATGTGTGTGAATGAAAGAGAGAATGTATGCTGTGAGAATGAAAATGTTGGTGAAAGGGATCTGGTAACTTTAGAAAGGGGAAATAATATTTTGGGGGATAATTTGAATGTGTATGACCTGAATATGTGTAATGATAATGATGTTGATGATAAAGTTGATAATGATGGTAATGGTATTGATGATGATGTTGAGGAAAGGTATTTCATTAGTTTACATAGGGAGTTGGGCATACACATGGTTGAAAATGGATTAAATAGTGAGAATATTATAGAAATTCCCACGGATGTTACCAGGATGAATAAAGCTCACAAGCTGGATGTATGTGAAAGTGTGAATTTTGATGTTGTTGGTAAAGAATCTGACTACACAAATAACGATGACACATGTATAACTTCTAGCCTAAGTGAAACTTTTACAGATACTAATGATACACACACATTTCTTATGAATATGTGGCTGAACAGTGAAACTATTTCTTTTGACAAGGACTTTAGAAAGATGCTTATTAATGTATGTGAAACTGTATATCCTGAGTGGTGGAAAAAGATGAGATATTTTATTTTTGAAAAGCTGAAGGATAAGTACTTCAATAGTATACAATGTGATTTGGATGAAAATTCTTGGCTATTTGAGATAATAGAGAATACTAATGACAATTTTGTATCTTGTGCAAATTTTATAACTGTGACAAATAATACATGTAATGATATACCATATGATTCTGATAAGTATAGGTTTGGGGAAATTGAAAGTGATTTATTACATGATTATACAGGTTCTGAGAAAAGTGATCAATTTTGCAGTCCTTATATAAAAGTTCAAATTGGGTCATGGATTGGTAAATGTTTAATTGATACAGGAAGTGAGATCTCGGGAATATCTGAGAGGTCAAGCAAGAAATTGAAAGTGGGGAAAGATTATGTTGAAATGCCAGTTGTTGGGGTAAAGATAAAAGGTGCTACTGGGAAGAGCAGTAAATTGGTAAAAAGCCAGGCTTTAGTGACATTTTTAATTGAAGGCAAGTTGTTCACACATGGATGTTTTGCAATTCAGGAATTTAATGAGGTTTTCTTTTGGGTATGAATTGGATAGTAAAAGTAAATACAGCATTTGATTGGGTTGGAAGAAAACTTTTGATAGAAACTAGTGAAAGGGAATACATTCAGACAAATTTTGTGAACACACTTGGTGATCAGAGTAATGGAAATTTTGACAGTATCAATTTACTAAAAGAAAATAGATTGGAGGATATTGAAACTCATAGATTTGATACTGATGAAGTTTAATTTGGGAATTTAGTAAATTTGAAAATTTCAGAAACACAAAATTTATCTGGAGAGCAAAAACAACAGTTAGAAAATCTGCTGTGGGAATACAGTGATGTTTTCAGTGACATACCTGGTAGGGAAAAGGGGTTATCAGTGTGAGCTTCAGGTAAAACCTCATGAACCATTTTTCATAAAACCATACAGTATTGCAATATCAAAAAGACCTGCTGTTGAGAAAGAGCTGAAAAAGATGGAAGGATGTAATATAATAGAAAGGAGTATCAGTGCATATAATAATCCTCTAGTAGTAGTTTCGAAAAAAGATGGTGGAGTAAGTTGGTTTTGGACTCTATAGACACTTAAACAAAATTTTGTTCAGACAGACAGACAATCCCGAAAATATTGATGAGTTACTGTATAAATTTACAGATATAAAATATATGTCAAGTTTGGATCTAACTTCGGGTTTTCATCAGGTACCACTTTCGGTTAACTCTAGAAAATATACTGCTTTCTTGTACAATGGTAAGAGTTACCAATATTGTGTTGTGCCATTTGGGTTAAATTCTTCTGTTTCCGAATTTATAAGAGCTTTGGATCATGTACTGGGGCAACAACTTGCATCTAAACTGATAATTTATGTAGATGACATTTTGGTTACAGGGCAAAATTGGGAGGAACATTTTTCGATTTTGAAGTCAGTTTGTGAAAAACTTAGAAAAGGGGGGATGACATTGAAATTAGAGAAATGTAAATTTGCTGTTTCTGAATTAAAATTTTTGGGTCATGTCACAGACAAGGGAATTTTGGCAGATCCAGAAAAAATTAAAGCAATTTCAGAAATTCCTAAGACTAAAAAACAATTAAAGTTGTTCTTTGGGTTATGCGGTTATTACCGAAAACATATAAGTGATCAGAGTCTGAATGCACCATGTTTAAGTCAGTTACTTAAGAAAAACACTGTTTGGGTTTGGGATAAAAGTTGTCAGGAAGAGTTTGATAAAATTAAGCAAGAGTTGAGGAAGCAACACTTATTACACAGACCTGATTTTAATTTACCATTTTGTTTGAACACTGATAGCAGTAATTATGGGCTTGGAGCAGAGTTATTTCAAGAAAGAGTAGAGAATGGAGTTAAGATACATTGTACCATAGCATTTGCAAGCAGAATGTTGCTCAAGCATGAGAAAAATTATAGTCACAGAGAAGGAACTTTTGGCAATTCATTGGGCTTTTACAAAATTTAGAATTTACCTTATTGGACATAAAACCATAGTATTTTCGGATCACAAAGCTTTGAGTTACTTACAAGAGTGCAAATTATACCATAGTAGATTAACCAGATGGGCAATATTTCTGCAACAGTTTGACTTTGAAATCAAACACATAAAAGGTTCTGAGAATGTAGTAGCTGATTCACTTTCAAGGTTACCAATTGGGGGAGAAAAGGAGATTTTTGAACAAGAGGAGGAAAAGCAATTTAAAATTAGATACTTGAAAGGGGTGGAAAATGAAAAAACAATTAGAGCTATGTGTAACAAAATTAGAAAAAATCAAAATTTAGATCAGAGTTGGAAATTAATCAAAGAATGTTTAGGCAAGAAGGGGTATGAGAAACTTGATAAATTTTACAAATTACATAAGGGGATTTTATTTCGGAGAACAGATGTAGATTCTGATAATTGGAAACTGTGTTGGCCAGAGGCAGATGCTGATAAGCTGATCATTTACATACATGAAAGTTTTGGTCATTGTGGGATACAGAAGTGCATTCAAAAGATACAAGAAAATGTTTATTTTTACAATATTGGAAATAAGGTAAGAAAAGAATTGGCAACCTGTGACAAATGTCAGAGAGTTAAAGTGAGCAATCAAAGATGTGGTGGAGAGATGCAAAACATTATTCCGGAAAAACCTTTAGAGCTTATCGCAGTGGACTTATATGGAATGTTACCAAAGAGTAAAGGTGGTCACTGTTACATATTTGTTATGGTAGATGTATTTTCAAAATTAATTAAACTATATCCAGTGAAAAAAAGCTACTAGCCATGAAATTATAATAAAAATTGAAAGAGATTATTTCGCACAGGTGGGTAAACCAAAAGCTATATTATCAGATAATGGTTCACAGTTCACCTCTAAAATTTGGAAAAAGTTTATTGAAAGATTAAAATTGAAGCATATACTTATATCTGTTTATTCTCCGTCCACCAATCCTGCAGAAAGATATATGAGGGAAATTGGGAGACTCTGTAGAACCTATTGTAGCCATAAACAGCCAACTTGGTTTGAGCACATTTGAAATTTTGAAGATATTATGAATAGCCTACAACATAGTTCCACAGGATTTTCACCGTATGAGATTATGTTTAATATTAGACCTCCAAATCTTATATCAGAACTTATTGAATTTCCTAAATGTACACCTTTAACTATGCAAGAGAGAGAAGATATTGTCAGGGAAACTATGAGGAAACAAGGGAAAAAGAGGAATAAAAGACATAACAATAGGGTAAAATTAACCACTTTCAAAATTGGGGATCTTGTTCTGGTCAAATCTCATGAAAAATCAAAAATGTTAACTTCAGAAATTAAAAAATTCTTTGATATCTATATTGGGCCTTTTGAAGTCATAGAAAATCCACACCCTAATGCTTATCGTTTGGTGTATCCTAAGTCAAAGAAATTATTTGGTCTCAGGAATGTTGTCTCTTTAAAAGTGTATAAACAGAAATCATAATTTCAAAATTTAAATAACCTATTATTATCTAAAACAAAAGTCCTCCACTGGAATACGCTTGTTAGAACAAAACTGCCTGTACAACCAAGTATGTATATTTGCATGTAAATTAATAATTTGAAGTCACATGTTAATTGAAACTGATGAAAAAACACTGTTGTAACAAAGAATGAGAGAAAGATTTATTTTTACTTTTTTACAAAAAAAAAAAGTCTCCCTAGTGAGCATTTCTGAATTTTTCTAATTTTTGGAAGCTAAGTCTTCCCCGTGGGTGAAGGTATGCATGTGAGGACATGCATGCAAAGGTATAAGTTTCAAAAAACAATTTTAGATAAAGCCTCATGATATATGAGCAATTTATTGTTGTTTATACTGATGTTGTGGGGAGCGAAAGTACTCTTCACAAGAATGTGACTTGTAGTAATATTGTAGTAGAGGGGCAAGTGTACATAAATAATTGCAAAAAATTTAGATAATACTCATGTATCTTTAGCTGTACTAAAAGAAGAAAATAATATATATATATATATATATATATATATATATATATATATATATATATATATATATATATATATATATATATAAGGCAAATATAAAAAAAAATCTTATTCTAGGAAATGAGTTTTACCTTCCTATTATTTTCAATCTGTATGCTGTATGTTAGAATATTTCTCATGTATGTTTTATACCATATATATTTGTCATGTCAAATAATTTCTTTACTTGAATTTTTTGTGTATGGGATTGATGGGGAAGTATCATTGCAACAACAGCCAGTAACAAGTCCACAGATTCAAAGAGTCCAAATTTGGAAGAGGTTATCAGACTGCATCATTAATGTACTAATTGTGTAATACAGATCCATCACTGAGTGTGGTCGGGATTTTGATGTATATGTCCATAACAACAAAAGCCCTGGGGAGCAGTTGTAATGGATCTGGGAGATGTTATTTTTTTTACTGTATTTGTCGATACCAAATTGTAAATGTTTTTTTTATACTTTTTGTCAGAATTTATTGTAATCTGCCTTATTATATGTTAATTTACTTATGTTTTTGAGAGTGAAAGCATATTGATTACTATTAGTAAATGTATCGAAGAATAGCAAAGAGACTGATTACAAGTGGAGGCTTGTGTGTTGTGTAAAATATCTTTAACACCGGAGTCGTCTTTGACTATAGTCAGTCGGCAGCTAACTCTTGGTGTGTGTTGACGGAAGAACAATGTGAAGGTCGCCGTCATAAATAATTTTGAATTATGTTACTATTTTTTTGTATTAACCATAAAAAAACTACATTTGAAGAAATGGTATTTGAAACACCAAAATGAGGCAAACACGTTGAACCACGTCTTTTCTGCAGCCGACAAAGATATATTGTGGAATCATACTTAGACAACTGAAGCCAAGACTAATATCGCCTTGCAAACGTCTAACGGAAAAGGTACTGTCACGAAATATGGCAAATTTAAGTAAATAAAAAAAATAGCGACCATATTTTCAACTTGTGTCTTAGCCGGGATACAATATTTCAGTGCGCAGGTGGAATGAGGGCTGTGTAGTGCTAGAATGGGAACAGAGAAGGGGCTGGATGGATGAGGACAGTGACTAATTAAGGTTGAGACTAGCAGGGTTATGGGAAAGTTCCCACTTGCACAATTTAGAAAATCTGGTGTTGGTGGGAATAATCCATATGGCACAGGCTGTGAAGCAGTCACTGAAATGAAAGATGTCATGTTTGGCAGCTTGCTCAGCAAAAGAGTGGTCTACTCGTTTCTTGGTCACAGTTTGTCGGTGGCCATTCATGTGGATAGGCAGCTTGGTGGCTGTCATGCCCACATAGAATGCAGCACAGTGGTTGCAGCTTAGCTTGTAGATCACACGACTGGTTTCACAGGTAGCCCTGCCTTTGATAGGATAGGTGATGTTTGTGACTGGGCTGGAAGAGGTGGCAGTGGGAGTATGTATGGGTTAGGTCTTGCACCTAGGTCTATTACAGGTGTATGAGCCATGACGTTAGTGGTTGGAAGCCGGGGCTGTGTAGGGATGGGCAAGTATAAGTTCGGTAGACAGCAGAATACCACTGTGGGAGGGGTGGGAAGGATATTGGGGAGGACATTTCTTATTTCAGGGCATGATGAGAGGGAGTCAAATCCCTGGCGAAGAATGTAATTCAGTTGCTCCATCCTGGGTGGTACTGAGTTACGAGGGGAACACTTCTTTGTGCCGAACGGTGGAAATTTGGGAGGTGGTGGGAGACTGGAAAGATAAGGCACAGGAGATTTGTTTTTGTACAAGGCTAGGACGATAATTATATACAGAGAGGGACCGCTCGCCAATGCAAATGCAACAACCACAGGTGGCTAGGCTGTATGGAAGGGACTTCTTGGTATGGAACGGGTGGCAGCTGTGAAAGTGGAGGGTTTGCTGATGGTTAGTAGGTTAGATATGGACAGAGGTACTGATGTAGCCATCTTTGAGGTGGAGGTCAACATCTAGGAAGGTTAACCATTATCTAGGAGTAGATGAAATTGACTCGCTAACTATGCACGTGCATTTGTTATGTGGTATATCTATCTTTTTCACTTATGGACTACTGCCCCAGACAGATGCACACTACTCTGTCTCCACAATCAGTGTCACAGAGCTTGTGGAGAATGTTGATTCTGCTTTTGAGCTTAGCAGATGTTCATGTCAAGTGCTCCTTAAAAGAAAGTGTCCCATCTAATGTGGTCCCAAGGTATTCTAGATGTATAGCATGTCTCCCTTAAAATAGACATCAAGGCTCTGTCTGCCAATCTATTGGACAGATGAAAAAATGCTACTTCTGTTTTGAAAATTCCTAGCAGATTGAAACTGTGTGCCAGACCGAGACTCAAACTTGGGACCTTTGCCTTTCATATACAAGTGTCTACCGACTGACCTACCCAAGCACGACTCATGACCCATCCTCAAAGCTTCAATTCTGCCAGCACCTTGTCTCCTCCATTCCAAACTTCAGAGAAGCTCTTCTGTGAACCTTGCAGAACTAGCATTCCTAAAAGAAAAGATATTGCAGAGACATGACTGAGCCACAGCCTGGGGGATGTTTCCAAAGATCCAGAGTTAGAGTCTCGGTCCGACACACAGTTTTAATCTGCCAAGAAGTTTCATATCAGTGCACACTCTGCTGCGGAGTGAAAATCTCATTCTGGAAACTTTTGTTTTATTTGATGTAGATTGTAACCTCTGTTTACTAAAGTACGGGCTTACGATGTCAAGATAAGAAGTTAAGATTTCTTCAGTTGTTTTGAAGGTTCTGTGCAGGGTAGCTATTATCCAGTGAGCCACATACCCAAACTTTCTAGACTGTGTTGTAGAAATGTCAGATACACAAGGTGTGTTCAATAAGTAAGGAGACTTTA
The DNA here is from genome assembly GCF_023898315.1 of Schistocerca nitens. Taxonomy (NCBI): domain Eukaryota; kingdom Metazoa; phylum Arthropoda; class Insecta; order Orthoptera; family Acrididae; genus Schistocerca; species Schistocerca nitens. The sequence continues at coordinate 300,437,366 of NC_064615.1, read as the reverse complement.
TAAATTTATGAAAAAATATTTATTTATTCATAAATATTTACATTGTCTACATCAATGTAATACCACTCAGATGCAATTCACTTGTGTCAATGCTTCTTCAATCCTCGAATCATTTCTCGTAAGCACATTTGGTACAGCCTCGAGTATTTCCAGCAACGCAGTTTTTATTTCCTCTGTCATAGAAAATCTTTATCCTTTCATAGGTCTCTTCAGTTTTGGGAACAGGAAAAAGTTGCAGGGGGCCAAATACGGTGAATATGGTGGCAGAGGCATGATTTTCATGTTGTTTTTGTCCAAAAAATCTCTAACAAGCAGCGAGGAATGAGCAAGTGCATTGTTGTGATGCAAAAGTCATGAAGCACTTTTCCACAATTCCAGGCATTTTTTACATATTGCTTCTCAAAAACGGTGCACAACATCAAGGTAATACTCTTTATTGACTGTATGACCTTGAGGCAAAAATTCATGATGTACTACACCAAAGTAATCGAAAAAAACAGTTGAGCCAAGCTTTGACATTTGATTGAATTGGGTATGCTTTTTTCAGTCTTGGCTCTCCAAGATGCTTCCACTGGTACGATTGGGCTTTGGTTTCAACGTCATAACCATAAACCCATGTTTTGTCACCAGTTATAACCCTTTTGAGCAAATCAGGATCATGAATGACGTCATTGAAGAGCTCCTGAGCGACACACAGGCAATGGTTCTTCTGATCAGAATCGAGAAGTTTTGGAATGAATTTCGCTGACACACATTTCATGCCCAAAACATCCAAGAAAATTGTCTAACATGAGCTGACCGATATGCCAACATCCTCAGCAACTTCTCTTATGGTAATTCGATGATTTTCCAACACAATTTTCTTCACAGCTTTGATGTTATCATCTGTTGTTTATGTGCTGGGGTGTCCAGAGCGAGGATCATCATTGGCATCTTCTCAGTCATCTTGGAAGAGCTTGTACCACTTGTAAACATTTTTTTTACTTAGAGCAGATTCACGGTATGCCACTGTCAACATTTCAAAGTGTTTTAGAGCACTTGATTCCATTATTCACACAAAATTTGATGCAAGTTCTTTACTCCATTTTTTATAATAATCGAAAATCATACTGAACCACCCCCTTTTTCAACAATTTCATATTTATTGTCCTTTGTAGTATATTTCAGTGATAAAAACTCAGAGCTTTTACGTCAGTGAACTTTATGAAAATCAAAACTGAGAAAGTATGCACATTACAATCTAACTTTATTTACCCATCCTATGACATATATTTCTATAGCTCATCAAATTTCAAGCCATCCTATGTTATGCTTTCCTGACATTATAATTGCTTGGATAGGTCCGAGAGGTAATGTAAAATATTGTGTAAACTGCACAATATTTCAATGAGGAAGATGCTTATAATCATCAGGCATAATTGCTGGCAGCAGCTCTGGCAAGCCAATTTATATGGTAAGCATAGATGCCCGCAGGAAGGGAACCTGCCAGAGCAACGAACTGCTAATTGCACTCTGCGTGCTGTCAGAAGACCGGCAACAAGCAACAACCCTGAAGTATGTGTTCGAAATGTTGGTGCCTCGCTTTCAGCTCCTATTAGTGTATTCTCACTAGATTCTCTTCTCTGCAACTGATACCTCCTTAACACTCTCTCTCATAGAGCACAAACTATAACATATCCCGGGAGCTTGTCAGCAGAGATTGAGCATCTTTATTTGTTGTCTGTTATGAATGGGTAGCAGTGTCGGTTAGACCGTCAGCGAGAGCAGCATCGCTTGTTGCTGTGTACAGATGCGAGCTGAGTTGGTGACCCTTCGCTCACAGCTCCAGGCTGCTTTGGCTTTCATCACACAGCTTGGGGCTGCTGCCAAGGGGCGTCACTGTGGGAGATCGAATGCAGGGATGTGAGGGACTTCGAGCACGTCCCACATGTCCTCCAATTGGACCACTGCTGTGCCCCCCCCCCTTCCCCGAGTACTGCCTGCACTGAGGTTGACCCCTCATCCCTGGTCGAGTGGGAGATCATTCCAAAGTCTGGCAGGCAGCACAAACTTTCCGAGGGGACGATCGTAGTGTCTCCTCGGTTCGTTTGACGAACAGGTTTCGAGCGTTATCTGTGGCTGACAATGTCTCTGAGCCAGATGCAGTTATCCACCCTGTTCCGAGGAAGCTTCTAGGCCTGCAAGGACTGGGCATTCACAGAGGGTGGGTTTGCTGGTAGTTGGGAGCTCCAATGTTAGGTGCATAATGGGGCACCTTAGGAACATGGCTGCCATGGAGGGGAAGGAAGCCAGTGTGCACTCTGTGTGCATTCTGGGGGGAGTCATTCCGGATGTGGAACGAGTGCTTCCCGATGCCATGAAGAGTACAGGGTGCAGCCAACTGCAGGTGGTGGCTCATGTCGGTACCAAGGACATGTGTCACTTTGGATCGGAGCAGATTCTGTCTGGTTACGGGCGGTTTGCAGAAATGGTTAAGACTGCCAGTCTTGCTTCCGAGATTAAGGTGGAGCTCACCATCTGCAGCATCGTTGATAGAACTGACTGTGATCTTTTGGTGCAGAGCCGAGTGGAGGGTCTGAATCAGAGGCTCAGGTGGTTCTGTGGCCGTGTAGGCTACAGATTCCTTGACTTGCGCCATCAGTTGATGGGTTTCCGGGGTCCGCTTACTAGGTCAGGAGTCCACTACACACACGAGACAGCTACACGGGTAGCGGGGGCTGTGTGGAAGGGACTGGGCAGCTTTTTAGGTTAGAGGGCCTCAGGGAACCACAGAAGGGACGTCCATCTAAAAGTGGGCAGGTAAAACACAGTAACATAGTTGTAGAAACGATTGGTATTGTAGTTGTAAATTGTCGTAGCTGTGTTGGGACAGAACCAGAGCTCCAAGCCCTAACAGAAAGCACTGAAGATCAAATAGTTGTAGGTACAGAGAGCTGGCTAGAGCCGGAAATAAGTTCAGCCGAAATTTTTTCAAACGATATAACAGTGTTCAGAAAGGATAGATTAAATACAGTTGGTGGTGGAGTATTTATTGCTGTCAGAGGTAGTTTGCCTTGTAGCGAAATTTAAGTAGATAGTACGTGTGAAATAGCAAGGGTAGAGGTTATATCTGACAATCGGACTAAACTATTAATTGGATCATTTTACCGGCACCGCGACTCAGAAGATATAGTTGCTCAACAGTTCAAACAAAACATAAGTCTCATTTCAAATAAGTACCCCACTCATACAATTATAGTCGGTGGTGACTTTAATCTACCCTCGATATGCTGGAAAAATTATATGTTTAAAGCTGGCAGCAGGCATAAAACGTCATCCAAAATTTTACTGAGTGCTTTCTCAGAAAATTATTTTGAACAATTAGTTCAGTAGTCCACTCGAAGCATAAATGGTTGCGAAAACATACTTGACCATTTAGCTACAAATAATCCTGGACAAATACTGAGTATTGTGACGATTACAGGGATTAGCGACCACAAGGCAGTTGCTGCTAGGCTGAATACCATAACACCTGCAACCATCAACAAGTAATGCAAAGTATATCTAGTTAAAAAAGCTGATAAAAATGCTCTTAACACCTTTTTAAGAGACAGTCTTCACTCCTTCCAATCTGATCATGCAAGTGTAGAAAAGTTGTGGAATGTCTTCAAAGAGATAGTATCGACAGCAATTGAGAGATATATACCACATAAACTAATAAGTGATGGTACTGATCCCCCATGGTACACAAAACGGGTCAGATCGTTGTTGCAGAAGCAACGAAAAAAGCATGCCAAATTCAAAAGAACGCAAAATTCCCAAGTTTGGCAAAGTTTTACAGAAGTTCGAAATATGACGCGTACTTCAATGCGAGATGCTTTTAATAATTTCCACAATGAAATTCTGTCTCAAAATCTGGCTGAAAACCCAATGAAATTCTGGTCATACATAAAGCACACCAGTGGCAAGACACAATCAATACCTTCACTGCGCGGTAACAACGGTGAAGTCACTGATGACAGTGCCACTAAAGCAGAGTTATTAAACACGGTTTTCCAAAACACCTTCACCAAAGAAGACGAAGTAAATATTCCTGAATTCCAATCAAGAACAACTGCCAAGATGAGAAACATAGAAGTAGATATCCTTGGAGTAACGAAGCAGCTTAAATCACTTAATAAAGGCAAGGCCTCCAGTCCAGATTGTATACCAGTCAGGTTCCTCTCAGAGTATGCTGATAAAATAGCTCCATATTTAGCAATTATAAACAACCACTCGCTCACAGAAAGATCTGTACCTAAAGACTGGAAAATTGCTCAAGCCACACCAATACCCAAAAACGGAAGTAGGAATAATCCGCTGAATTACAGGCCTATATCACTAACGTCGATTTGCAGTAGGGTTTTGGAACGTATACTGCATTCGAACATTATGAAGCACCTCGAAGAAAACGATTTATTGACGCATAGCACGGTTTCAAAAATATCGTTCTTTTGAAACAGAACTAGCTCTTTATACTCAAGTGCTATCGACAGAGGATGTCAAATTGATTCCATATTTTTAGGTTTCCAGAAGGCTTTCGACACTGTTCCTCACAAGTGTCTTCTAACCGAACTGTGAGCCTACAGAATATCGCCTCAGTTGTGTGACTGGATTCATGATTTCCTGTCACAAAGGTCACAGTTCATAGTAATAGACGGAAAGTCATCGAGTAAAACAGAAGTAATATCCGGCGTTCCCCACGGAAGTGTTATAGGCCCTCTATTATTCCTGATCTATATTAACAACATAGGAGACAATCTGAGTAGCTGTCTTAGATTGTTTGCAGATGATGCTGTCATTTACCACCTCGTAAAGTCATCAGATGATCAAAATGACTTGCAAAATGATTTAGACAAGATATCTGTATGGTGCGAAAAGTAGCAATTGACCCTGAATAAGGAAAAGTGTGAAGTTATTCACATGAGCACTAAAAGAAATCAGCTACATTTCGATTACGTGATAAGTCACTCAAATCTGAAGGCTGTAAATTCAACTAAATACTTAGGGATTACAATTACAAATAACCTAAATTGGAACAATCACATAGATAATATTGTTGGTAGAGCAAACCAAAGACTGTGATTCATTGGCAGAGCACTTAGAAGGTGCAACAGGTCTACTAAAGAGACTGCTTACACCACACTTGTCCACCCTATTCTGGAGTATTGCTGTGTGGTGTGGGATCTGCATCAGGTGGGACTGATGGATGACATTGAAAAAGTACAAAGAAGGGCAGCTCATTTTGTATTATCACGAAACAGGGGAGATAGTGTCACAGACGTGATACATGAATTGGAGTGGCAATCATTAAAACAAAGACATTTTTTGTTGCGACAGGATCTGCTCATGAAATTTCAATCACCAGTTTTCTCCTCCGATTGTAAAAACATTCTGTTGGCACCCACCTACATAGGAAGAAATGATCATCATGATAAAATAAGAGAAATCAGGGCTTGCACAGAAAAATTTAAGTGCTCGTTTTTCCCGTGTGCCGTTCGAGAGTGGAACGGTAGAGAGACAGCTTGAAGGTGGTTCATTGAACCCTCTGCCATGCACTTTATTGTGAATAGCAGAGTAATCATGTAGATGGAGATGTAGTCACATCAAAGCTCTTCCCTCACCCAGGACCTGAGATTTTCTAGCAAGCTATCCTACAAATTGACGCACCACTTTAGCTCCCTGCAAGGCTGCAGATGAAGACGACGAGAAGTTGCCTCCTGTCTACATGAGAACGGGCCTGAGAACCATTCAAGCAACATTAACGCTGTTTATATCTATTACAAAATAATTTCTTTTGCAATTTAAAGTACCACTCAATAATTTAGAGACTTAAAAGTTTTTAAAAGTACATTGCATCTGGTGTTACTTTCTTTACCTTGTATTTCTAGTTGAAGTAATTGTTTTTTTCTTCTTTTCACTTTTCATTGAATTCTGTTTCTTTATCTCCCCAGTTACAGATTCAGCTCAGAATTTAGAACATTCTTGCAAATGTTTTTTTACTGACTACATCAAAACCTGCACACTTACTTCTTATCCACCACAAATTCAAACTGTTTATCTTCCATTTAAACTGTAATCCAATTCATTATGTATCAGCAGTACCAAAGGTGAGCAGAGCATGAATGTTAAGGTATACACAAAGCTAATCAACTGGTATCATGCAGTGGGTGAATCTGATGCTACTCAAACGGATCAGCTCTTGATAATATACTCTTACTTGGTGCTGTTATATACTAATTATGTTGTTGCTACATGCAGCTGTTCTCCTGTTTAATAAATTTACCTTAATATTTGTTAGGTATTATAATTATCTCTCAATTTACTGGTTACTGTTTTTGCCTTAGCTAGAAATTGAATTTGGAGTGAATCCCCATGATAATGCCATTTTCTTAATTCATCACTTTTACAAGCATCTGTGCTGCAATGAACATTTTTGGTATTAACTGTGGTGGTGAAGTGGTCTCCCTACAATTCACCTAATTTCTTTCCTATTTAAATAATCAAACTTAAGCGATTCTTCTCAATCTGCATATTTTTTCACACATTGCCTCTAAAAAGAGCTTGTGTGTCAATGTATTTGAGCCATATAAATAACAAGAAACATTATTTATGTATGTAATTCCAAATTCTAGAAGTACTTTCAACTGGATGGTGTAAGTGTACCGACATCAAAACTGCTACGATGTATCAAATCTTACCCTTATTCATCTCTGCTGGACCCAAGACTACAAGGCACAAGGATGCCCAATTGGCGAGGGAGTACTGTTGGCCAACCGGCAGCTATCATTGTCAACCTATCGCCTCCGACAACCACCAACACTCAACGTCCAGGAAATACCGTCATCCCACTGGCAGTTATCACTATCAAGCCATCGCCTGTGACAACACCCAACATACCTGAGGCCTGTTGTTGTCGAGGACATACAACGAGTGCCAGGTCGGATCTTACAGTCGATCATCCTCAGCACCCTTCCACTCTGCCGCCTATGACGACTCGTGGATTTCATCATGTTGGCACATCCCAGGCAACCTCTCAGAGACACATTTCTGTCTGTACTTATTTTTGTGGACATTCATCCATGGTCATCTCAGACAACTTCTCATAGAGACATATCTGTTTGCACTTACTTGTGTTAACATTCATCTATGGACATTGCATTTAATTTCTGTTTCTTATAACGACAGTAAACTACTGTTGTGGCACTTGCACGTTTCATCATTTTTGTTTTTCTTTTTTCACAAGTTAAAATCAACACAATATAATCAAACATGAAGATAATGCTAGTCTCAACCATGTTATAATTAGCTGAATATAGGCAACAGGGAGGACTTAATGTCTCCACAAGGACCTGTTCATTTGGCAACAGTGATTGTAGCTTAAAATCTGTAAATTTAATGAAGGCCCATACTGCTTCTCTCTTCAATTTCACAATGATATGTTGAGCTTAAGTATCGGTGACTTTTATGGTGAGGCCATTTGAAGGTTGGCACTTACACATCCAATTCATTATGTATCAGCAGTACCAAAGGTGAGCAGAGCATGAATGTTAAGGTATACACAAAGCTAATCAACTGGTATCATGCAGTGGGTGAATCTGATGCTACTCAAACGGATCAGCTCTTGATAATATACTCTTACTTGGTGCTGTTATATACTAATTATGTTGTTGCTACATGCAGCTGTTCTCCTGTTTAATAAATTTACCTTAATATTTGTTAGGTATTATAATTATCTCTCAATTTATCTTTGTGCAATTGATTAATGGTGTGCTTCTGGGTCTTCAGCCCCAATTTAGACTCCATTTTGTGCAGAACATATCAATGACCTACCCAGTCATCTACATCGAGTGCTGAAAGTTGTATTCTCATGTGCAGTCAATGCCAGGGATACTGTCGGACTATGCTGAACACCTGAAAGCATGCACAGAAAACATGGGAAGTCATCTCAGTTCGGTCTATTGAAACGGGTCGGGGAGGGGGGGAAGGAGGTTGATCCAGAATATAACCAAGTCAGATAAGTTCCCACAGGAGAAAGGTCAGCTTCACAGTACACTGACCTACCTAACGAAAGAGTGCATGCAGAAGAGTGTAGAGGAAGCATGATGCATACTTGCACTGCAGCCAATGAACAAATTGTCACAATCAGTCTTGAAGAAAATAGCACACTAATTCAGCAGAAGACTTGAATATGTCTGCCTAAGCTTTTACAAAGACGCCAGAAGAAGTTCACCAAGACAGTTTTCCATGTGGCGTCATTCCACATACACAGCCACTGGTTGGCCAAAACAAGGATTCTTTGGAGTGCCACGAATCCAGATACTACTGTACCCACTTTATAGCTAAAATTTTGCTACATGTTATCTTTCTCTCACCAAAAGTCATTAAAAGAGATTGTTGCCTTCAGAGGCAACTGTATCTGCCTATCAATTGTACCTAAATAACATTTCCAATTACTCATATCACTGGGAATTCTTTAACTTTTTTTGTGAAGATGCACTAGTTCACACAATATAAGACATAGAACTTGGATTATGTGAAAATAATTTTCTGTGTAAGTAAATTTGCATTACTTTTCCAATACATCTAAAATGATCATTATGACAATCATATAGCTTTTCCCCTTATGATTTGCTGCAAATGACTTTCTTAAGCACATATATGCTTATTAGTGCACCAATTTTTGTGCCAAAAAATGTAGTTCACACTAATCAAAGGTTATTAACAAGCAAAATAGTACAAAGCATAGCTCAGTCAAGTGCCTTAATAATGTGAAACAACATTGCATAGATTAAATCAGTGACAGTGCTTTTAAAAACTGTACCACAGCAAATGTAATATTGAACTATGTGGTGCACAAAATGAATTTAGCCAAAAGGCATCTAATCACTGAAAAGATTACCCTTTATTATTGGTGCCAACAGAGCTTTTCTACTTGCTATACGTTGTGTTAATTGCACAACAACAGATGACATTTCTTCTAATGTCTTTCCTTTCTCTTGATCAACATCTGCTTTCTCACTAGAGACTTCTTCCAATCTCTCTTCAGTAGCACGGAATCCCAATACACCATGCTGAGCTTCCCGAACAGACTATGTAAAAATGGTAACAGCAGACTTCATTATAACAACAGAGTTGATTAGTTACCAATTTATGGACTCAATATGAAAGTTATATAAACCTAAAACATATATTTCAAACAATGGAAAGTCCAGGATGGAATAACAACTATATGGAAAGGACAGATTGATAATCACCATGTAAGTGAAGCACCAAGTCAGAGACAGGCACAGTGGAAAAAAACTGCTAAAGTATTAAATCTTTCAAAGTACTCCTTCTGCAGTACACGCATGCATGCACGCACGCACATGCACATGCACACGCGAGCGAGCGCGCGCGCACGCACGCACGCACGCACGCACGCACACACACACACACACACACACACACACACACACACACACACACACTGGCAATGTCAAGGGCACTACAGCCCAACTGCAACTACATCCGACAGCAACAGCAATCTGCTAGGGTGGGTGGTGGGGATACACAGGCGCATGATATGGGGTTGGGCAAGGAAAGCAAGGTACCGGTGGGTGAGGATGCTGGTGGAGCTTGCGGGAACTTGGTGAGCACAGGGTAGAGATGTACGATGCTGCATCGAGAGGCTGTGCTGGGGGAGGGGCATAGCAGAGAGAGAAAGGAGAAGTGGAGAAGGAGAAGGGAGTTTCAAACACCTTGGTGCAATATAAGACATTTGTAGTACTGGAGAGGGATCAGAGAAGGGGACAGACAGGTGGGAGATGAGAACTGGGAAAGGTTCAGGCCAGGGGAGTTATGGGAAAGAGGGACATGTTGTAAAGAGAGTTCCCACCTATCCGACTGAGAAAAGCTTGTGTCAAAAGGTGGAATCCAGATGGCACGGGCCGTGAAGCAGTCACTGAAGAGAAGCACAGGATGACAGGCAGCATGTTCATAACTGGGTGATCCAGCCATCTCTTGGCGATAGTCTGGCGATGGTCATTCATGCGGACAGGCAGATTGTTACCTGTCATGCCCACATAGAAAGCTGGTGGTGAGTCAGATGGCCCTTTTCACAGGTGGCCTTGCCTTTGACAGGGTAGGAGATACCTGTGACATGACTGGAGCAGGTGTAATTTGAGGATGTATGGGATGGGTGCACCTGTGGTCTAGGGGTTGCGCCTTTGATTAGTAATCACAACGTCCTCGGTTCCAGGTTCAAAAGCCACCACCGCTTAAATTTTGATTAATAATCAGCACTGGTGGCCGAAGACTTCTGGTGTAAGAAACCACCCTCATTCTGCCAATGGCCTTGTCAAAGTGGGTGGAGGAGCAGACAGAGGTTCAGGGCACTCTCTTGTTCTTGGGGTGGGGAATTGCCCCTACAGATGGAAGAACCAACTATGATCAATGGCATGAGGATGCAGAAGGCAATGGAAACCACTGCATTAAAGGCATAATGTGTATCCACAGGACACGTGGCCTGTAAGTGAGAAAGTGTCATGATGATCTCTCCATTGGCAAAAGATTCCGGAATAGTCCCCCATTCGGATCTCCAGAAGGGAACTGCCAAGGGGGAGGTGACCATGAGAAAAAGATTGAACAACCAACGAAAGGATAACATTCTATGAGTCAGAGCATGGAATGTCAGAACTTGAATGTGGTAGGGAAGCTAGAAAATCTGAAAAGGGAAATGCCAAGACTAAATCTAAATGTAGTAGGGGTCAGTGAAGTGAAATGGAAAGAAGACAAGGATTTCTGGTCAGATGAGTACAGGTAATATCAACAGCAGCAGAAAATGATATAACACGAGTAGGATTTGTTGTGAATAGAAAGGTAGGGCAGAGAGTGAGTTGCTGTGAACAGTTCAGTGATAAGGTTGTTCTTATCAGAATCCACAGCAAACCAGCACCGACAATGATAGTTCAGGTATACATGCCAACGTCGCATGCTGAAGATGAAGAGAGAGAGGAAGTACACAACGATATTGAAAGATTAACAAAGTACATAAAGGGACTGGAATGCAGTTGTAGGGGAAGGAGTACAAGAAAGATTACAGGAGAATATGGGCTTGGGACAAGGAATGTGAGAGGAGAAAGACTAATTGAGTTCTGTAATAACTTTCAGATCACAATAGTGAATACTCTGTTCAAGAATCACAAGAGGGGGATGTATACTTGGAAAAGTCCAGGTGTTACAGAAAGATTTTAGTTAGATTACATCATGGTCAGGCAGAGATTCAGAAATCAGATACTGGATTGTAAAGCATACTCAGGAGCAGAAATAGACTCAGATCACACTGTAGTACTGATGAAGAATAGGCTGAAGTTTAAGAGATTAGTCAGGAAGACTCAATACACAAAGAAGTGGGGTATGAAAGTACTAAGGAATGACTAGATACGCTTGAAGTTCACTAAGGCTATATGTACAGCAATAAGGCAGTACAGTTGAAGAGGAATGGACATCTTTAAAAAGCAATCACAGAAGTTGCGAAGAAAAATATAAGTGCAAAAAAGGTAACTGCAGAGAAACCATGGGTAACAGAAGAAATAATTTGGTTGATCAATGAAAGAAGAAAGTACGAAAATGTTCAGAGAAATTCAGGAATACAGAAATACAAGTCACTAAGGAATGAAACAAATAGGAAGTGCACAGAAGCTAAGACGAAATGGCTGCATAACAAATGTGAAGAAATCGAAAAAGATATGACTGTCAGGAGGACTGATTCAGCATATTGGAAAGTAAAAACAACCTTCGGTGAAATTAAAAGCAAGGCTAATAACATTAAGAGTGCAACCAAAATTCCATTGTTAAATGCAGAGGAGAGAGCAGATAGGTGGAAAGAGTACACTGAAGGCCTCTACGAGGGGTAAGATGTGATAGAAGAAGAAACAGGAGTCAATTTAGAAGAGGTATGGGATCTAATGTTAGAATCAGAAATTAAGGGAGCTTTGGAGGACTTAAGATCAAATGAGGCAGAAGGGATGGATAACATTCCATCAGAATCTCTAAAATGATTGGGGGAAGTGGCAACAAAACGACTATTCACACTGATGCGTAGCATGTATGAGCCTGGCACATACCATCTGACTTTTGGAAAAATATCATCCACACAATTCCAAAGACTTCAAGAACTGACAAGTGTGAGAAGTATTGCACGATCAGCTTAATAGCTCATGCATCCAAGTTGCTGACAAGAATAATATAGAGAAGAATGTAAAAAAAATTGAGGTCATGTTAGATGCAATCAGTTTGGCTTTAGGAAAGGTAAAGGCACCAGAGAGGCAATTCTGACATTGCGGTTGATAATGGAAGCAAGACTAAAGAAAAATCAGGACACATTCACATGATTCGTTGACCTGGAAAACGCATTCAACAATGTAAAATGGTGCAAGATGTTCAAAATTCTGAGGAAAATAGGGGTAAGCTACAAGGAGATATGGGTAATATACAAAAGGTACAAGGGCCAAGAGAGAAAAATAAGAGTAGACAACCAAGAATGAAGTGCTCGGATTAAAAATCATGTAAGACAGGGATGTAGTCTTTCACCCCTACTGTTCAATATGTACATCAAAGCAGCAATGACGGAAATAAAAGAAAGGTTCATGAGTGGAACTAAAACTGAAGGGAAAAGGAGCTCAATGATATGATTCACTTACGACACTGCTATCCTGAGTGAAAGTGAAGAAGAATTGCAGTATCTGCTGATCGGAAAGTGCAATCTAATGAGTATAGAATATGAACTGATAGTAAATCACAGAAAGATGAAAGTAATGAGAAGTAGCAGAAATGAGAACAGTGAGAAACTTAACATCAGAATTGATGGTCAAGAAGTAGATGAAGTTAAGGAGTTCTACTAACTAGGCAGAAAACTAACCTAAGACGGGGCAAGGAGGACATCAAAAAGAGACTGGCTCTAGCAAAAGGGCATTCTTGACCAAGAGAAGCCTACTAGTATCGAACATAGGCCTTGATTTGAGGGAAAAATTTCTGAGAATGTATGTTTGGATCACAGCATTGTAAGGTAGTGAAACATGGACTATGGGAAAACCAGTGCAGAACAGAATCGAAGCATTTGAGATGTGGTGTTTCAGATGAATGATGAAAATTAAATGGACTGATAAAGTACGAAAAGAGGAGGTTCTGCACAGAATTGGAAAGGAAAACACTCACGTAGAGAAGGGATGCGATGATAGGAAATCTGTTAAGACATCATCAGGGAATGATTTTCTAGGTACTAGAGGGAGTTGTAGAGGCAAAAACTGCAGAGAAAGACAGAAATTGGAATACATGTAGCAAATAATTGAGAATGTAGGTTGCAAGTGGCACTCTGAGATGAAGAAGTTGGCATAGGACAGGAGAGGACAGGACTTCGTGACGGGCAGCATCAAACCAGTCAGAAGACTGATGACTCAAAAAATAAACAAACAAATAAAAGGGTTAGGTATGGCATCTAAGTGTATTGCAGGGATATGAGCCACGAGCCAAGGAGTTGAGAGGGTCAGACAAGGATATTGCGTAAGTTCGGTGAGCAGCAGAATACCAGTGTGAGAGGGATGAGAAGGGCACAATGAAAGGTAGTCAAAATCCTGGCGGAGAATGTGATTCACTTTCTTCAGTCCAGGGTGGTACTAAGTCATGAAAGGAGAGCTCTTTGTATGGGTATGTGGGAGATGGTACGTGACTACAGAGACAAAGCATAGGAGATCTATTTCTGGACAAGACTGGGAGTGTATTTTATGTCTGTGAAGGTCGCCATGACACCCCTGGCATATTTGGAGAGGGACTGCTCTTCACTACAGATGCAATGACCTTGGATGGCAAAGCTGTATGAAAGGGACTTCTTGGTATCGAACGGGTGGCCATTATTGAAGTAGAGGTATTGTTGAGGGTTGACAGATGTGATGTGAACAGACAAACATTTCTAGCCATCCTCGAGATGAGAGATCAACACTGAGAAAGGTGATCAGGTCATGGAAGGATGTGGACAGGGTGTCATCTCCCTTGTTCCAAATCACGAAGATGTCATCAGTGGATCTGAACCTGTTGAGATATTTCGGATTGTTGGTGGTTACGAAGGATTCCTCTAGCTGGCCCATGAATGAGCTGGCACAGTATGGCCCCATGCGGATGCCAATTGTTGCACCATGGATTTGTTTGTAGGTGATACCTTCAAAGGAGCAGTAACTGTGGGTGAGGATATAGTTGGTCATGGTGACCAGGAAGGAGGTAGTAGGTTTGGAATAAGTCTGGCATTGGGAAAGGCAGCGTTCAATAGTGGCAAGGTCCAGGACATTGGGGTTGTTAGTGTAGAGGGAGGATGTGTCATCGATAGTGAAAAGCAGGGTGCTGGGTGGTAAAGGAACAGGAACTGTGGAGAGTCGTTGGAAGAAATGATTGGTATCTTTTACAGGTAACACGTAAGAGCTGATGGTGTTGGTCCATGAGATCCACTTTCTCTCTGTGAGGGCACAATAACCAGCCACAATGGAGCAAGCTTGGTGGTTGGGTTTACAGCCTTTAGGTAGCATATAGAATAAATGATAGGAGTGTGGGATTAGAGGGCTGTGGGGGTGAGGAGGTTTGGGAGGGGGGGCAGAGAGAGAGAGAGAGAGAGAGAGAGAGAGAGAGAGAGAGAGAGAGAGAGAGAGAGTGGGTGGGGAGGGGGGAGAGGGAGGGAAAGAGGGTGAGGGTGAGAGGGGGGAAAGAGGGTGAGGGTGAGAGGGGGGAAAAGAGGGGGAGGGGGAGAGGGGGAAAGAGGGGAGGGTGAGAGGGGGGGAGGGAGGGAGAGAGGGAGAGAGGGTGAGAGGGAGGGAGGGAGAGAGAGGAGGGAGAGAGAGGAGGGAGGGGGAGATGGTAGGGGGAGGGAGAGGGAGGGGTGGAAGGAGGGACAAAAGAAAGAGAGAGAGAGAGATAGAGAGAGAGGTTCTGGGATGGACCTTAGGATTTGACGAGGGACTGGAGATCTTGCGATTTCTAGAATGGAGGCACTGTGGTGGGGTCTGTAGGTGGATCTGCTGAAAGCGGGTGGAGTACGTCTGCCAGGTAATTCCTGTGGTTTATAACGATAGTAATGCAGTCTTTGTTGGCAGAATTATAAGATTGGAGTCAGTTTTTAAATGGTGGATTTGGTGTATTGCTGTTCTTTCTGCAATGCTACTTTCCATGTTGTGGAATTTGGGGAATGATCATGAGATAAGGCTCAAGATTATTAGGATAGTTTGAAAGTTAACACAGGGTGATTCGGGGGCAAGGGGGGTGGATCACAGTTGGATGGAGGAGTAATCAAGTCAGGCAGGATTCAACACTGATTTTGGATTGAGCGTGACTGATAGGGTTGGTGGTGAGAGAAAGTGTTTCCACTGTTGGGATTCGGAGAAGGAGAGAAGATCTTTAACAAGCACAGCATGACTGACTATTCCCCAAATCCTTCAACACTCAAACCTACCTTACACATGGACAAAGAACCAACAAAGTCTTCACCACTGTGATTATACAAGCAGTAAGGAATACCTGGTACAGGGGCTCTGCCAGCTGACAGATAAGTCCACCTATAAACTCGGCACTAGTCCCCATAACAGAGAGAACCTCTGCTCCCATGAACCAACACCTTCAGCCTATTACCCACACCCTATCTCCTATATAAAAGACGCCAATCATTTCCTCCTATGACTCTCCACAGTTCCTGTTTGTTTACCACCTGGCACCCCGCTCATCACTATCGATGCCACCTCCCTCTACACAAATATCCCCAATGCCCATGGCCTTGCCACCATTAAACATTCCTTTTCCCAAGGCCTGACTGACTCCATATCTGCTACCTCCTCCCTGACCACCATGACCAAGTATATCCTCACCCACAATTACTTCACCTTTGAACATGTTGTTGCTGTTGTGGTCTTCAGTCCTGAAACTGGTTTGATGCAGCTCTCCATGCTACTCTATCCTGTGCAAGCTTCTTCATCTCCCAGTACCTACTGCAACCTACATCCTTCTGAATCTGCTTAGTGTATTCATCTCTTGGTCTCCCTCTACGATTTTTACCC
This sequence comes from Schistocerca nitens, assembly GCF_023898315.1. Classification (NCBI taxonomy): domain Eukaryota; kingdom Metazoa; phylum Arthropoda; class Insecta; order Orthoptera; family Acrididae; genus Schistocerca; species Schistocerca nitens. Next base: position 300,421,278 of record NC_064615.1, on the reverse strand, counting down.
TCCACGTTGCCCTCCAGTACTAAATTGGTGATCCCGTGATGCCTCAGAACATGTCCTACCAACCAATCCCTTCTTCTAGTCAAGTTGTGCCACAAACTCCTCTTCTCCCCAGTTCTATTCAATACCTCCTCAATAGTTATGTGATCTACCCATCTAATCTTCAGCATTCTTCTGTAGCACCACATTTCGAAAGCTTCTATTCTCTTCTTGTCCAAACTATTTATCGTCCATGTTTCACTTCCATAAGTGGCCACACTCCATACAAATACTTTCATAAAAGACTTCCTGACACTTAAATCAATACTCGTTGTTAACAAATTTCCCTTCTTCAGAAACGCTTTCCTTGCCATTGCCAGTCTACATTTCATATCCTCTCTACTTCGACAATCATCAGTTATTTTGCTCCCCAAATAGCAATACTCCTTTACTACTTTAAGTGTCTCATTTCCTAATCTAATTCCGGCAGCATCACCCAATTTAATTCGACTACATTCCATTATCCTCGTTTTGCTTTTGTTGATGTTCATCTTATACCCTCCTTTCAAGACACTGTCCATTCCATTCAACTGCTCTTCCAAATCCTTTGCTGTCTCTGGCAGAATTACAATGTCATCGGCGAACCTCAAAGTTTTCATTTCTTCTCCATGGAGAATATACAGATTGAATAGCATCGGGGAGAGGCTACAGCCCTGTCTCACTCCCTTCCCAACCACTGCTTCCCTTTCATGTCCCTCGATTCATAACTGCGATCTGCTTTCTGTACAAATTGTAAATAGCCTTTTGCTCCCTGTATTTTACCCATGCCACCTTCAGAATTTGAAAGATAGTATTCCAGTTAACATTGTCAAAAGCTTTCTCTAAGTCTACAAATGCTAGAAACGTAGGTTTGCCTTTCCTGAATCTTTCTTCTAAGATAAGTCGTAGGGTCAGTATTGCCTCACGTGTTCCAACATTTCTACGGAATCCAAACCGATCTTCCCCGAGGTCGGCTTCTACCAGTTTTTCCATTCATCTGTAAAGAATTCGCATTAGTATTTTGCAGCTGTGACTTATTAAACTGATAGTTCGGTAATTTTCACATCTGTCAACAACTGCTTTCTTTGGTATTGGGATTATTATATTCTTGTTGATGTCTGAGGGAATTTTGCCTGTCTCATACATCTTGCTGTGGTAGAGTTTTGTCACGACTGGCTCTCCCAAGGCCGTCAGTAGTTCTAATGGAATTTTGTCTACTCCTGAGGCCTTGTTTCGACTTAGGTCTTTCAGTGCTCTGTCAAACTCTTCACGCAGTATCATATCTCCCATTTCATCTTCATCTACATCCTCTTCCATTTCCATAATATTGTCCTCAAGAACATCGCCCTTGTACAGACCCTCTATATATTCCTTCCACCTTTCTGCTTTCCCTTCTTTGCTTAGAACTGGGTTTCCATCTGAGCTCTTGATATTCATGCAAGTGGTTCTCTTTTCTACAAAGGTCTCCTTAATTTTCCTGTAGGCAGTATCTATCTTACCCCAGGTGAGATAAGCCTCTATATCCTTACATTTGTCCTCAAGCCATCCCTGCTCAGCCATTTTGCACTTCCTACCGATCTCATTTTTGAGACTTTTGTATTCCTTTTTGCCTGCTTCATTTACTGCATTTTTGTATTTTCTCCTTTCATCAATTAAATTCAGTATCTCTTGTGTTACCCAAGGATTTCTACTAGCCGTCTTTTTACCTACTTGATCCTCTGCTGCCTTCACTATTTCATCCCTCAAAGCAACCCATTCTTCTTCTACTGTATTTCTTTCTCCCATTCCTGTTAATTGTTCGCTTATGTTCTCCCTGAAACTCTGTACAAAATCTGGTTCTTTCAGTTTATCCAGGTCCATGTTAGCTATGATTAAGTTATGCTCTGTGCAAAATTCTACCAGGCGGCTTCCTCTTTCATTTCTTAGCCCTAATCCATATTCACCTACTAAGTTTTCTTCTCTTCCTTTTCCTACTGTTGAATTCCAGTCACCCATGAATATTAAATTTTCGTCTTCCTTCACTACCTGAATAATTTCTTTTATCTCATCATACATTTCACCAATTTCTTCATCATCTGCAGAGCTAGTTGGCATATAAACTTGTACTACTGTAGTAAGCGTGGGCTTCGTGTCTATCTTGGCCACAATAATGCATTCACTATGCTGTTTGTAGTAGCTTAACCGCACTCCCCCATTATTAAACCTACTCCTGCATTACCCCTATTTGATTTTGTATTTATAACCCTGTATTCACCTGACCAAAAGTCTTGTTCCTCCTGCCACCAAACTTCACTAATTCCCACTATATCTAACTTTAAACTATCCATTTCCCTTTTTAAATTTTCTAACCTATATGCCCGATTAAGGGATCACCTTCCGATCCGTAGAGCGCCAGTTTTCTTTCGCCTGATAACGACGTCCTCTTGAATAGTCCCCGCCCGGAGATCCGAATGGGGGACTATTTTACCTCCGGAATATTTTACCCAAGAGGATGCCATCATCATTTAATCATACAGTAAAGCTGCATGCTTTGAACATAGCACAAACAAATACATGGTACAGCACTGGGCACCTGCATCGCTCCAGCATATGCCAACCTATCCATGAGTCATCTAGAGGAATTGTTCCTAACCGCCCAGAACAACAGATCTCTCAACTGGTTCAGATTCAGTGAAGACAACTTCCACTTCGACGAGTGAAACCCATTCCATACCAAGAAGTCCCTTCCATACCACCTAGCCACCCTTGCCCTTGTCTGACATCTCTACAGTGTTGAATAGTCCCTCTCCAAAATATGCCAAGAGTCACACTGAGGCCATTCACAAACAGAAATTACTCTCCCAACTCTGTCCAGCAACAGATCTCTAAAGCCTCACCTCCAAAATACCCACTGTCCAGTCACAAAGGTGCACTGCTCTCATGATTGAGTACTAAGCAGGACTGGAGCGAGTGATTCGTATTTCCCACTGCCTCTCATCATGCCCTGAAATAAAGATTAACCTTTTACATTTTGATTACTAATCAAAGGCGCAACCCCTAGACAATAGGTGCACCCATTCCATACGTCCTCAAATTTCACCTGCTCCAGTTGTGTCACAGGTATCTCCTACCCTGTCAAAGGCAAGGCCACCTGTGTAAAGGGCCATCTAACACTCCACCAGATTTCTATGTGGGCATGATAGGTAACAAGCTGCCTGTCCACACAAATGACCATTGCCAGACTATCGTCAAGAGGTGGCTGGATCACCCAGTTACTGAACATGCTGCATATCATCCTGTGCTTCTCTTCACTAACTGCTTCACGGCCTGTGCCATCTGGATTCCACCTTTTGACACAAGCTTTTCTCAGTCGGATAGATGGGAACTCTCTTTACAACATGTCCTTCTTTCCCATAACCCCCTGGCCTGAACCTTTCCTAGTTCTTATCTCCCACCTGTCTGTCCCCTTCTCTGATCTCACTCCAGAACTACAAATGTGTTCTATTGTGCTAAATGTCTGAAACTCCCTTCCACTTCTCTCTTCCCCTTCTCCACTATGCCCCTCCCCCAGCACAGCCTCTCAATGCAGGATCTTAATCTCTACCCTGTGCTCACCAAGTTCTCGCAAGCTCCGCTAGCATCCTCGCCCACCGGTACCTTTATATCCTTGCCCAACCCCATGTCATGCGTCTGCTTATCCCCACCACCCATTCCAGCAGATTTCAGATCTGTCAGATGCAGCCACAGTCGTGCTCTAGTACTCTGAGACATGTCTGTGTGCATGTGTGCATGTGTGTGTGGGTGGGTGTGCACGTGTGTGTGTGTGTGCTTTCTTTTTGTACTGCACAAAAAGGACTTCATCTGAAAGCTTTAATATTTTAGCAGTCTTTTCCATTGTGCCTGTCTGCAACTTGGTGCCTCTTCTATGCAGACAGTAGCTACCTATCCTTTCCATATTCTTGTCAAAAAATATGTTTCTAATGATAAACAATGCAAAAGTCCAGAAAACACAGTATAAGCTTTCAAAATAAAGAGATCTTTCGTTTAGAGGTCTCCAAAGCCATTCTTCCTTGCCCCTTATTCCTCTCATGCCTCCCATCCTCTCCCTAATCGTATTCCTCATCACTGTCCTCCTCCCTCCTCTCCCCCCCCCCTCTCTCTCTCTCTCTCTCTCTCTCTCTCTCTCTCTCTCTGTGTGTGTGTGTGTGTGTGTGTGTGTGTGTGTGTGTGTGTGTGTGTGTGTGTGTGTGTGCGGGCGGGTGTGAGCACGCGTGCGCGCGCTCGCTCGTGCACGCACTCATGCTAGGGGGGGCGGGAGGGGGGGGCAGATGTGTGAGTGTGTGCTTCTTGCTCCTTCCCATTAGCACAAACAAACCACCCTCCTTCCTGAAACCACCACATGTGAGCTGCAATAAGTTTTCATTAGTACCCTTTGAGCTACTGACATTCATTGTTTTACAAAATACATCTTTTATCTACCTTTAATTAGCTTTAAATTTCATTGCTCAACAGTGTCTAGCATACATCACTCTTTTCCCTCTGCTGTTCAATACCTATTATAACAATCTGTAAGTGCACACTGCAGTCGATATTCAACACTAGGAGAAAAAATAATGAAACTACACAGATTTTCTCCATATGTCAGTGATAAATAATAAATAAACCATTGAAAATGTATAACGAAAAAGATGCTCAAGGAAACAATATGCTGCATACATCATATGATATGAGACAACATGAACATGGATGATGCATTCTGTTCACTAAAGGAAACATTATACACCTTTTTCTAGAGTACTTTCACAGTAAAAAATTATGCTCTACCCCAAACACAATCTCAGTTGGTCAAGAATAAGTACATTTTACATTATTCGAAAGTAGGAATCAGGGCTCTATATGTCTATAATTCCTCAATTTTTTATTGCACAAGCAACCTACCATCAATTTAAAATATACTATCCTTAAACATTCCAGTTTGAAGTCAAATATGTTGATGTACAGAGAAATAGACCCATTAGTCATGTATGCACAAAAAGTTTCAATATAACATTTTCCATTGCTCTGCCACATACAATGTTTTGCACAGTATAAATCAACATTTCAATCTCAACTGTCTACTCTTGTAATAACCTATTCTTTTACTTTATTGCATTTTGCTAGTTTCAGCTGTACAATTCAACTGTGTATTAGACACATTTTATTCCCATAGCGTGCCCTCACAAAAGTTATTTGAGAACTTGTCATCGGCAGTAAATGCTGGGAAAGTAAAATTAGTCTCTCACCTGAGGAGTAAGCAACACTCATGGTGAGGGGAGTGGCCTGTCCCAATCGAATATAAGCATCATCAATGTTCATGATGTCTCATATCATATGATGTATGCAACATCTGACGAATCAGTAAAGCAGTGATGTTAGTTACTTATCAGTAAACCCAAGATTCTTTAAAGAATATAACTCCCATATTAAAACAGCTTCTAACCTCTGATTGCTTTAGAAATCAGTTAAATATTTGATGTTGAACATGAAAGTGAGAAAAAAATTAGAAAAGGTTTGTAATTAGGCTTAAAGTTTGTTGGGAGTAACTAATCACTGTCATTATGAAATAATGGATGAATATAGTCTTGCTAGTTTGCACTCCATGTTAAGCAAAAGCAGCAACGTAGAAAAAGGTAGACTGCTGCTTACTGTAAAGACCTACATCTACATCCACACAGATATTCCACAAGCCACCATACGGTCCATCATAGAGGCTACCCTGTACCACTACTAGTCATTTCCTTCCCCATTCTAATCACAAATAGAGCGAGGGTAAAACCACTGTCTATATGCCCCAATATGAGCCCTAATTTCATGTATCTTATCTTTGTGGTCCTTATGTCCAATGTATGTTGGAGGCAGTAGAATCATTCAGCAGTCAGTGTCAAATGCCGGTTCCCTAAATTTTCTCAATAGTGTTCCATGAAAAGATCATCACCTTCCCTCCAGGGATTCCCGTTTGAGTTCCTAAAGCATCTCTGTAACACTTACATGTTGTTCCAACCTACTGGTAACAAATCTAGTAGCCCGCCTCTGAATTGCTTCGATGTCCTCCTCCAATCTGACCTTGTACAGATCCCAAACACTCAAGTAGTATTCAAGAACAGGTCACACCAACTTCCTATATGTGGTCTCCTTTACAGATGAACCACACTTTCCTAAAATTCTCCCAATAAACCGAAGTCAACCATTTGCTTTTCTTATCACATTCCTTACATCCTCATATATAACTATCTCACTATCACTGATCTCTCTCTAAATGAACATTCTCAGAGTCAGGTCTAATGGTAATATGAACCATTGCTCATTCTAGCACCACCAATTCCAAATACTCTCCTTCACCCTAACTGAAATCTGTGCAAGTTTAATCACAATCACATTGCATTTGATGCTTCTACCACTGGCTTAGCAACATGGCAACACAAACCCCATTGTGAAATGCCAGCTTGGAAGTCAGTGCTGCAATAAAGCTACATTTCATTTACATCTGACACTGGCCTCACAAGAAATTAACACAACAGAAACCAAAATAAAACTTCTGCTGCTTATCTGATGGTCAATAGGGAATACAAAAGTATCTCCTAAGATCTTTTCGTTTATCACATCAAATTGAAAATTCAGTTGAGAAAACTGTTAAATTATAAGGAGACAGACTGGCTGACCATCACTTACCTTTAAGAGGTGAAATTCCAAATACTTCTAAGAGAAAAACTTAAAATTAGAAAACCAGAGTTACTCTTAGGCTTCCAAACTTTTACTCTCACTCCTCCGGGAGGAAAAAGGGTTTGGTTCAGGAAAGATGGAAAGAGGGGCAGGTCACACTGATCCCAGGTGGAGAGCTGCCCACCTACAGTGAGAACAAGAGGAGACAAATATCAAAGTTATTTCTCTTTATACCTCTTACTGCCTGACAATGAACTTACCAGTTCCCTTAGAAGGGCTTCATTTTTAGAATTCAGTAACTCTAATGTCCTGGTCAGAACTCCAGCTTCAGCTTTCAGTGCTGAAAGTGCTGCTCTGTTTTGTTTGTACAGTGCACTGCGGCCTTTTAGCTTGTTGACATACTGCTTGAATTCTTCTTCGCGCAGAACTCTTTCCCCTGTAAATTCCTTCAATTTTTCCTGCTTTTCCTGAAAAATTCATAATTGCATTGTTTGAAAAAGAGAGATATGTGTAAATCAGGTGGGCAGTAGAGTACTAATGTGAGTATATTTACTTAATTTTTATGAGAGGTGTTCGATAACTAATGCAACACTTTCTCTCTCAGCCAATTGTGGTTGAAAAAATGCAGGCTTTGTTGTGGGACATCATGGAATAATCCCTCTTCAGCTCCTATAGTTCCATAAAGTTCCCATAGCTAGCAGTACTATACACAGCCTTCAAATGGCATCTGTAACAGAGGTGTGTTCCCCAGCAGATAGATGTTATTTAGCTTCTTATGCCACAAAACCAGAGCATCACAGATATTCATAGGATCTAAGAAGTCCTCGCAGTGAAAAAAAGGCATTTGTCATCATTGCAACAAGTTCATGCAAACTCGTCTGATCTCCCACGTGCCATACAGCCTCACACAGCTGTGACTCCTACAATATTGAAATGTGCATACACTTTCATCTGAGGTGATCAACAGATCACAATCAAACACCTTGCTGCTCAACTGGGTGTCTCTGATGGTAGCGCTGACACTCAACCACCAGTTGGGGTACTCAAAGGTTTGCTTGATGAGTTCCTCGCTGCCTAACAGAAGACCATAAAGAGCAATGAAGGATCACGTGTGTGGAACTGCTTGTGTGTTATGAGACTGATCATGACAATTTTTTGTTGAACACTGTCACAGACGATGAAACATGGGTTCATATCTTCAAACTGAAAACAAAACAGCGTAACATTGGATTGGCGCCATGGTACTTGTGTTCTGAATTAAAAATTCAAAGCCACACCCTCAGCACATAGTCATGGAGGCAGTCTTCTGGGACTCTGAAGGGATTATTCTGTTTGAGTATTCCTTCACAGTGCAACTGTCAACTCTGAAGTGTATTCTGCTACCCCAAGGAAATTAAAGAACCAACTTCAGCGTGTTTGTCACCACAAAATTGCGAACGAACTGCTCCTTCAGCACACCAGAGAGGACTCCACAAAATTTCATTGGACTGTTCTTCCTCATCCACCCTACAGCCCGGATCTCATACCTTCAGACTTCCATCTGTCTGGCCCAATGAAGGATGCACCCCACGGGAAGCAGTGCATGGATTATGGGGAGGTTATTGATGCAGCAAGACATTGGCTCTGACGTCAACCAGTAGAGTGGTACAATGCAGGCATATAGAGCCTCCCTGTAAGGTTGCATAAGACCATCACAATGAATGGAGATTATGTTGAAAAATAGGGTTTTGTAGCTAAAAGATTGAGGAATAATACTGTGTATTGGAACCCTGAATATCACCAGCGTGCTTTCAGAAAAAAAGTGTTGCATTACATACTGAATACCCCTCATACATTTAATGAAAAAAATGTCACTCTGATAAAGAAGATAAGGTCATATGGGCTCCTAGTTTAACTGTATTCTTACACCAGTTTAGACTGAAGATGACTAAAATATATTTCAACAGTGTAGGCTCATATGAATTCTCCTACAGTAACAATGCATGGACTTGAAGAAAAAAGTGGAAGAGGCCCATTAACAGTACGTGGGAACTGGAACTGTACAATGATGAAGAAAAAGAATAGCAATTCTCAGAAGGGAAAACAGATGCAAATTAGAATACATAATTACATGCTGATACGAGAATATGTCAGGCAGTTTTTTCTTTCCTTTTTTAATTACAGTTTCCACTGAGTTGTACTGAAAACAAGTTATTATTTGAAATGAAAAATTTATAGAAGCAGCTCATATTTGTACAAAATACTTAAGGTATAGCTATATGTTAGGAATTCACACATGTGTAATCGAAGAGGAGTTGGTTGATCAACTGGCTGAAAAAGATATGTTATAATGAGAGGCATCTATGTGGTCATTCCATGTCACAGGGACCAATATTAAAAAGTGTCCCCACTCGACCCTCTCCAAATCTAATGAACTTTGGTGTGAAGATTCTATATGGTCTTTGATGGTTATATAGCAAATTTCAGTCCAGTATCTTCAGTGTTTGAACTTTTAGGGGCTTTTAAAGAGAGGATACTCATCTTCGCATCACATATGAAGGTGCAAATGTGCCAAGTTTGCTAGGCTTTTTTAAAAGTTCTAGCGGATATTTGGTCATTTGCGTTAATATACATAGATAACTTTTTATGCTGAATCCCACCTTGGTGAAAATTAGAGATTTAGCCACACCTAAATATAGACACAAGCCTCTAAAGTGGCTAAAAAATTCGTCGTGCTATTCCAAGAGCCAGGGTTTGACCGACCACTGCTAATTTTCATATGAACCTATCACACCAAAACTTCAGAGGGTTACTCCTACCTATGATGTCTATATGTGGATCAAATTTAATTAAGACTGGATGCCTAGATGAAAAAATATGCATCTGCAAAGTTGGCCAAAATTATCTACATGCCAATTTTAGATTGTTTTTGGGGGGCAATATCTCAAATGTCTTGTTCAATCATTTTTTCTATACCACAGCTGGAAAAAGCATGCTTTAAGCTTTCCAAGGTATATTGTAAAATTTCTGGATCTTGCATATTGATGGGTAAGAATACCATCAAAAGTAGGGAAAATGAATTATCAATAAATACAAAAAATTAATACAATTTGAAGTTGTAAATCAAAAAAAGTGTTATTGTAGTGTATTTTAATAGTAAGATTTGTCTGTGGTTTAGGGAATGTAATGATGCTATTAAGAAGCGTTTGTACATTATTTTCCTGTATAGAATATAAATATAGTAAAACCTCAGAAAATGCTCTTCATCAGATTCTAAAATCTAGAAGATCATGACAGAAAGCTATCTTGCTTTAGAACGTTTTAACCCTGCAAGGCATGGTGGTGTATATATGCATTGTCATCCACTTTCCATCAGCATTATAAAGCAGCAATAATTCTGTAAGGCTCTATTCTTACAGCAGTGATACATTGCTGAATCACCACTTTCAATTGTTGCTTTCATTATTGGCAGTTTTCATAGTGTCAGTCTTCTGTGCCGTGTAGTTTTTGGTGTTGACATTGTACAATCTTAGTGTTGAATACTGAGTGTTTGAATAATCAATAATCGTTGTAGCTGAAGGTAAGCTCTAAAACAATGTGTTTTGATACACTAATTTGTATATTTTTTATACAAACAAATCTGAATCTGCTATGCTTCAAACCAGGATATTCATGAGCTTTCAAAATAGCTTGTTATAGTTTAATTAACTATTGTATAAAATGAACCAAGAGACCCTTGCACCCTGCTGCTTTGGTGGATCAGATGCAGCTGATTGTCATAAGTCATCACCATTCTATTGGGGGAAGAGTCAATTACGATCAGTTAAGAAAATGTCACCAGTGGACAAAGAGCTTCTACAACGTAGGCCTGGGCTTGATTTTACTGAAGTTGTTCCTACTGTAATGCCTTGCTAATGACAAAATTTCAATTCGTGCAGAAGACTTGTTGCAACCCATTTCATTAAGAAAAACATGTAATCAAGAAGACTTTAACACCAGTAACCATTGCAATGTCTGACAGGTTGAAGTTACTGACTAATGAAGTTTTTAAACCTGGTCAGGAAATTTGTACCAAATGTAGATATGAAGTGGCCTAAAAAGAATCATCCCACCAGGCTAAGCAAGAATCACCATCCACTGAAGATATGGATGTTGCTGCTTGCTTTACTGCTAATACTTCATTATTATCACTTGGAGAGTCACCATTCAAGCTTCAATGGATCAGCAAAAGGGATTCAACGGGATACATAAAGCATAAAGTTCTGAAAGCCCAAGGCAGCATTACTAAGGCAACTGCCACAACTGCTGGTGTGAGCCAAGTCAATATTGCGCAAATACAAACAGAAGAGTGCCAAAACCATAAAGATATGGGCATCTTAATTGAAGAACTTAAGATTAAGCTTCAGACTTCAAGTAATTGCAGTAAAGTTCAAATTTTGACCCTGTCCCCAAATAGCTGGGCTAATGAAAAAATGGCTAAAGAATTTTCTGTTTTAACTAAAATGGTGAGGAAGACTAGGAAACTAAAGATGGAAGATGGGATTTTGGCAACACCTGCAAACCAAAAAGGGAAAAAGCTCAGTGTTGAAGTACAACAAAATGTCCTCACTTTTTTGAAGATGATGAGTTTTCTCGTTAATGTCCTGGCAAAAAGGATAGTGTTGCAGTAAGAATAAATGGGGAAAAGATTCACAAGCAGAAACGCCTGCTCCTTTGTAACCTGAAAGAAATGTTCATTGCTTATTGTAAACAATATGGAAATCAACTAAGCTTATAAATTTTTGAGAGCTCAGGCCGAAATGGTTTACTACAGTTGGTGATACTGGATCACATTTAGTATGTGTAAGTGCAATTCACAAAATGTCAAATTAATGTTGGCTTCAGCAACATCCATCCAAGTTGACTACAAGGATTTTATGAAAAAAACTATGAAGTTTGGAATCAAAATATTGTATGCTGCAACGTTGTGAGAAATGTCCAGGAAAAATGCAACTAGAGGATTTTCTTGAAGATGCTTTTAAAGACTATGACCCTGAAGAAACAGTATAATACAAGCAATGGGTCCATACTGACAGAGATACATTAGAGACATGTCAGAGAACTGCTGAAGATTTCATGGAGGCACTAATTTTCAAAAGTACCGGTTTGAGAAGCCATCACTTCGTGTCAAAACACCGAAGTTTATACCTTAATCAGCTAAAAAGAAATCTTGCAGAAAATGAATTAATTATATTGATGGACTTTGCTGAGAATTACTCATTTGTTGTGCAAGATGCTATGCAAGGATTTCATTGGGAAAATAGTCAGGCCGTATTACATCCATTTGTTGTCTATTTTGGTGGCAAAAAATGTCAGAATATTATCATTTGTATGATCAGCTACTGTCTCTGTCATGATGCCACTGCTGTTCATGCGTTTCAAATAAAGTTAATAGCATATTTAAAGGCAAAGATTGAAAACATTAAGAACATTCATTACTTTAGTGATGGTTCAGCTGCTCAGTATAAGAATTTCAAAAATTTCATCAATTTATGTCTGCATGAAAAGGTTTTTGGCATCACTGCTGAATGGAATTTTTTTGGAATGAGCCATGGTAAATCGCCTTGTGATTGCATTGGGGGAACAGCAAAAACACTAGCAGCCCATGCTAGTCTGCAGAGGCCCTTAGATAACCAAATATTGACTCCATATGATTTACTCAAATTCTGTGATGTTAGTATTCCAGGCATAAAGTTTTTTTAAGTACCAAAAGAAGAGATTGAAAAATTCAGCCTGATCAAGAAACAAGGTTTGCCATGGGACATACAATACCTGGAAGAAAGAAAATCATCAATTTAAGCCAATTAATTGTAATCAGCTCAGAGTAAGCAGAGTTTCCAATGATGCTATAGCATCCACAGTTCATGCCTCCGAAGCAGATGATGAAACTCCAGCAATCTCAATTGCAAGTTTACAATCAGTACAATATATTGCATATATGTATGACAATTTTTGGTGGGTTGGAAATGTGTGTGCAGTTTCACATGAACAGCAAGGTGTCCTCATCAGCTTTATGCACCCACATGGTTCTGCTTGTTCCTTCCACTGGCCAGCTGCTAAAGACACCTGCTGGATTTCTGAGCAACATTTTTCATGACTTTAGAAGCACCATCAACATCATCAGGAATACAATACAGTTATCCACAATCTGCCCTTGACAAAATTGTAGAACTGTTTAACCAAAAATGGAACTGACTCTTAGCATTTTTGTTTTGCAGATTTGCTGTGTAGTGTATTACACTTGTTATTATGAAGTATGTTAAATTAATGTTTGAAACTGATTTATATACTGGAATAAAAAAAACTAATTACGGGACTTAATCAGCAAAATATTTCACTTTTCAATCTTCTCGAAGTGCTAAAATAAAAACTTTTGAACTGTATTCTTACTCAACAAAATGCAAAATCCAGAAATTAAACAATATAGCTTGGTAAGCTTAAAGCATGCACTTTACAGCTGTAGCAAGAAAGAAAGGATTGAACAAGACAGTTGAGATATTGCCCCCAAATATACCCTAAAACTTGCACGTAGAAAATTTTGGCCAACTTTGGAGAAGCGTATGTTTTCATCTAGGCATGCAATTGATTACATTTCTTCCATATATAGAAATCACAGATAGGAATAACCCTCTGAAGTTTTGGTGTGATTGGTTCATATGAAAAGTAGCAATGGTCAGTCAGACCTTGGCTCTCGGAATAGCGCGCTGAATTTTTTAGCCACTTTAGAGGCTTGTATTCGTATTTAGGTGTGGCTAAATCCATAATTTCTGCCATGGTGTGATTCAGCCTAAAACATTGTCTACGTATATCAACGCAAATGACCAAATGTCTGCAAGAACTTTTAAAAAGGCCTAACAAACTTGGCCCATTTGCACCTCCGCATGTGGTACAAAGATTAGTAGCCTCTCTTTAAAAACCCCTAGACATTCAACCACTGAAGATTCTGGACTGAAATTTGGTATAAAACCATCTAAGACCACATAGAACCTTCACACCAAATTTCAATAGATATGGAGAGGGTCCAGTGGGCACCGCTGGTCCCCTTGACATGGAATGACCCTATGTCCATACAGCAGAGCCACAGAATAGCAGATGCACAAAAAAAAAATTATGTTTGGATTGCTATTGCATAGCTATTCAACTTTCATCCTTCATCAGAGCACACATGTGTAAATGTCCACTGAAACAAACAAACAAACAAACAAACAAACACACACACTCTCTCTCTCTCTCTCTCTCTCTCTCTCTCTCTCTCTCTCTCTCTCTCTTTCTCTTTCAGTGATAACCTGTATATTTGCTTCAAGTGAAGATAATCTGTTTTTCAGCTCTCTCAACTGTTCGGCTGCACTTTCCTTCTTCCTCCCAATTATCGCTGCTTGCTGACGAAATGGGGCTAGCTTATCTTCAACTGGGTCATTCATAGCTAGGTGCCGTTCAACTAATTGGTTCACATCATTATTTACTTCCTGGATCTGGAAAACAAACAAAGAATTGCAACTGGATAGTTGGATAACTATTATTAATTTAAAAGAGGTAAGCTATGAGCTGCATCAGGAAAGACAAAAATTTGGGGAGCAATCCAAAAATTGAGTGTTCTGTCACCAATAAACCAATTTAAAATAGCAATTACAAGCAAAATGCCAATTGAGAGTAAAGAGGCAAGAAGACAGAATGATCATTGAGTAAAGTAAACAACTTGCAAATAAGGAAACAACTGTATTTGCATTACATTTTAACACTTCCCATAATAAGCCCTATTCCCCCCCCCCCCTTAAGAAATGACCTTTTATTCCATTTACCTCAATCTTGATTCATGGTAACCTCCCTTTCATGCTTTAGTTACCAACATAATGTTTTATGGTTCAGGTTTCAACATTTCAGTTACCTCAGAATAAAATCGCATTTTTTTTTTTTTTTTTCTTATCTGACATGCAGCTTCAAGTATGAAATTGCTACATGGGGCTAAATAAAGAGTGATTTTGAGAAGCATGAGAATTACAGTATTTCATCAGAAAGTGGAGGGGATGATATCTGCCATGCTGCACACCCATTAGTATTTAGTAGCAATGGAGCAGTGGACCTTTTAGCAATGCAGATACACTGACAAAACATTTTCTCCCAACATTAATTTGCATGAAAAATTGCATCATGCTGTTACCAGCCAATTTATCATCACTAAAATCAATCGGTGTCACTGTCTCTGTAAATAAAAACAACATGACAAGCGTATCTTGCTACCCTTCTCATATTGTTGGTAGCCCATTCTGGACTTTCCAGTAAGGAAATAAAAAGTTGTTTGATGAGTTTAAAGAGTCTTTGTCAATAAATAAGTAAATAAACCCCGTGAGATCAAAGGTAGTGTGTAAAACTCAAACAATACTGCGAGTATTGTCTCTGAAAGGTCAAAATTGTTGCTAAATGGTCATCAAGAATATGATCTTTTTCTTGTGCCATTTTTCCACACTGGTGCAGTGTCGGAATGGTTATTAATGGATTTGGCATGGTTAGTTTAAGGGGTGACCAGATGCCCTTCCTGTTGCCTGCCCATTACCCTCTGGGATGGAATGTGTGTAACCCAACTACCTACAAAAAGTGTTATTCATTTGAAAGTAAGTGAAAGTTTTTTGAAATGTTCACGGATGAGGGGGAACTTAGGTGCCAGTCTGGTATTCACCTAGTGAGATGTGGGAAACTGCCTGAAAACCACATCCAGGCTGACCAGCATACTACCTCTTGTAATTAATCCTCCAGGCAGGTCCGATCTTGGGCGGGTGAACCTCCCCATCACAAAAGCAGTGCTTTAAAATGAACGTTTATCCAAGCGAACAAACGATTATCAAGGTCAAGAAATAAAAAACTTAAACCATGATGAAACCAACCATTTTAATACATAAATTTTACATTTGCAGTTAAATTATAAATAATTACAAGACTATAGCCCTGATAAATAAGGAACTAACAAAATGATAGTGTCACAAAAGCATGAATTATTCTGACAGTTACCAGGAATATTCTTAACTTTGTGGCAGGAAAAATTATGGAAAAGTATTACACATGAAGCAGGAAACATACCTTCCTATTCAGTGTCTCCAAGTCTCCTCTGCCTAATGATGCATCTGAAGCTACATTCTGGAGTATTTCAACTTCTTGTTTCTTCATTTCTATTTCTTTCGGCAATTTTTGCTTCACAATGTAAGTATTAACATTTGTCTCTTCTTCTAAACGCTGTAACAATCCTTCAAAAAGAAAATTATATGAAACTATCAACCACAGAGTACAGAACAAAATCATACCAAAAGATAATAATAAAATGAGATGCAAAAGAAGAGCACCTAACTATCAATTAATGCAAAATAATCATACAAGTCCTTTGTTTATTATTATTATTAAAGGAATACTAAAGAAGTAAAAGTTATGGGAATAGAACTGTATGACAATTATTGCACTTACAACACAAATTATGTATTACACAGGATGGCCAGAAACAATCTGAAAAGCTAGTAATGATGTTGCAGAGGAGACTGTGGTGAGAAATATTTTTTTAAGAAAAAATTGATAGTTTATGCCATTTTTTTATTTATTTTGCGCTGAAGTTAGCCAATCAGATCATTGAGAACAAAAATTCAAGTAAAAGTGTTGGGAAAAATGTTCTTCATTTGGTTTCCTCAAACCAAACAAATGTAACTTTTGCTTACATAGCTTAAATTTATCATTTCCTAAAAAGCACATTCTAGTGGTAATCAGCATTTCAACAAGTAGTAACATATGGGCCATGGATGTCTGTGCATTATTGCATTTTGGTACAAGCAAGTGCTTGAATCTGTGTGGGCAGTGACCTGACTGGCTAACTTCAGTGCCAAATAACTAAGAAATGGCACAATCAACTGAATATTTTCAGTACAACTTCCCCTGCAACGCCCTTACAAGTTTTTCAGACTGTTTCTGACCACCCTGTATATTACAAATCAGAGGCTAGTTTATTCAAAAATTATGTGATATCAACTACATTACAAGCAGCTAACATGAAGTCCTCAAGATTGCAATCAGGGCGGAACAATCAGGTGAAGAATATGCTCGTTACATTTAATGACTTCACCACAATTGCAAAGTGCGGGGAGGGGGTGGGGGGAAATGGTGGGAGCAGTACCAATTATCTCCATTTTAAATGATCTGCTTTATATCTTGTCCCTGTCTGCAGTCTGCTGAAGGATTTCTGGACTTCCCAGATTCAGTGGTGGCCAGGAGCTAGCTGTTCTGATGGTTTCATCCAGTGATGGATTTTGAAGTTGACCACAGATCCACTTTGGTCCAAGTTTGTTGTTAATAGTCTGCAGCAGCCTTGAGGAATTAATTTTTTTTATTTCAGCCTTTGCATAGCCTGCTGAATGCTACAGGGTGGCTGTAGTACAGAAATGGAGCACTTCATTCTCTCTCTGCAGACGATTGCAGAACACTGAACTGTTGGTGGAGTCGTACCAGCCAGGCGATAGAGCTTGTATACAGGGTTAGGTTTCAGACAGCAAGTGCTGGAAACATAAAAACGGTCCCTCAAACTATTGAATGTAGTGACACAATCTGGAGTAACTAAAAAAAGCAGACAGCTGGTGCAATGTTACTGTCGACTGCCATGGTAGCACTGCCTAAATGGTACTTGTTGGCAGGAGTGCCCTCCAATAAGGTCATGTCTACCAGAATCCTGCGTGTGAGCTGGCCCAGGACTGGTCTGAGCCACTTGTAATTCTCTAGCAGTGTTGATGCAATGTAAGTGTGCGCCAGTGGGACTATTGGTTTGGTTCTCGCTATGGAGTCAATTTACAGGTGTCTCTTCAGATTTGGTCAGTAGCTGACTGAACTCTGACACTGCACAAATTGGATTTTGATTGTATTGCACCACTATATTTCCAAAGCTGAGTCCATAACTGGCACCTAGGTGAACCAGACAGTTGCCACCACATTCTGCTGCCGAAAGCTAGAAAGGTGTGACAAAGTATGGATTTGGCACTGAAGCGAACTGGTTACCATACCTCTAGCCTTGGTGCTGCTGCTGGGGCTGGAACATTGTTGGCACAGCACAATACAGGGGGGGGGGGGGGGGGGGCAGGGTACCGCAGAGGTTACCTGGATTACATTATGCCCAGGCTGCTTCTGCGGTCTATGTGATCAAAAGTAACATCCTGTCACAAATGGGCTGGCGCGAGAGGCCATAAATGCTGCCTGTTCTGGCCATGCAGTACCTGTCATCAACTGCAGGCTATCCTGAGAAGAACACTCATCCAGTCTCAACCACTACCAGATGTTGCCTTCTCTAGCCATCGGTCTAGGTGTTGCGCCTAGTGCTGATGCTCTCAGGAGCTGAAATGGTGCTCCAGCTGAGGGGAGGGGGGGGGGGGGGGGGCGCTACTGTTGCCTAACTCCAGAAAGCCACCCTGTGGTGTCTTCAGTTCACCGACTGCACCTGAGGGCAACTCGTTACCAACCCCCCCTCCCACCCATGAGTGGTTATGAGACAGCTGGACTACCCAGTAGATGAGCAGGCTGCCCAAGATAACATTCTTCACTTCAATGACTGCTTCACAGCCTGTGCCCTCTGGATCCTTCCTACCCACACCAGTTTTTCTGACCTGTGCAGATGGCAGCTTTCCCTGCAATACATTACATTCCTATAATTCCCCTGATCTCAACCATTGTTAGTCACTGTCCTTCACCCACCTATCCCTTTCCCTGCTCCCACTCCAGCACTACGCAGCCTTTTATTCCATCAATACATCCACAGTCTCTTTACTCCCACTCCAGCACTATGCAGCCTTTTATTCCATCAATACATCCACAGTCTCTTTACATGTCTCCTCCCCTCCCCTAAACCTCCCAACTGCACCATGCTGTCATCCCCACCATGTCCTTGTATGCTCCCACAAGCAGAATTTTACCATCCCAGCCCTACCCTATTATCGCCTCTTTCTTAGCCCCCCAACCCAGACTGCTTCCGCCAGTAAGTGCAATCACTTGCAGTCTGGCCTTGGCAGCCAGAGACAGTTGTCATGTGAATGTTAGTTGTGCTTGCATCAAAGAGAGTGTGTGTGTGTGTGTGTGTGTGTGTGTGTGTTATCTACTTTAGAAGAAAGTCTTTTGGCAAAATCTCACTTGTTTGGCAGTATTTTTGTTGTGCCTGTCTGCAACTCAACATCTCCATTATACAGTGAGGAGTAATCTATCATTTTCATAATATTTTCATTATTCTCTCCTGGATTTTCCATTGTACTGTTCTGTAAAACACACACACACGCACACGTGCACACGCGTATGCAGGCACATGCACGCAGGTAAGCGCATAGGCGCGCGCCCGCCCACACACACACACACACACACACACACACACACACACACACACAGAGAGAGAAAGAGAGAGAGAGAGAGAGAGAGAGAGAGAGAGAGCTCCATTGCCTCACCACTGCAGTCCAGTACAGGCAAGATGAGGAGAGGATGTACAGTTAAATGGGCAGTAATGGAAGGGATAAGACTATGGCACTACAGAAATTTCAGCCTAGGACAGTCAGGGAGGTACCCTGTTGAATGTGGTTAAATCAGAGACTTTAGCAAGATGAGGGAGTCCAGGACAGAATAAAAAGAGAGGGACACTGCTATGAAAATACATTCATCTACATCTGTATCCCAGGAATCACAATAGAGTACACTGCATTAGTCATAGTCCATAGATCTTTGCTGAAAGATCTCTGGGATATGGAAATAAGTCAAAACTGTGCATTTTAATTAACTAACAACAATGAAATTGTTTAATATAACAAAATTTTTGAATTATTTTGCTAATATTAATTGCAGAATAACCTAAGACATTAATTTTAATAATTTCTATGGAGACTTTATCAACTGAGGTGACCAACAGAAAGTCCCTTAATTAAACCTTTAACCCCATCATACAACCCATAAAGCATTTCATGTGCTGTGGCAAGTTGTTGGATACAAATGTCCCCACTTCTATCTGTTCTTTTTGTACTATTGCTGACACCCTTGAAGAGATAGGGGGCTAGATAATAGACGCAGGTGACGGCTTGACTACAGTAAGCAGGTTCACATACATGCAAGTAGCAGTAGTTATGCATGGATGATGAGAGGTGCACAGGATAGACTTGTGTGGAGAGCTGCACCCACAACCAGTCTTCAGACTGATGGTTACAACAGCAAGAATAACAACAAGAGCCAACAAAAACATTACTGAATGTATGTATTATCATAGTACACTCTTTGCAGCATATCCATAACTGTTGCTACAATTATTGATTATGAATAAATCTGCCCCAGTTGTATTTGACAAATCCTTTATTTGGATAAAATCATGTACTCAACCTGGATTTCAGAATGTAAATCCTATCTTAACGTGCTACAAAAAATAATGATGACTAAAAGGTATTCTTCACGAAATTAACTAACATTAAAAATGACCATTACAAATGTGAACATTAGATTATGCCTCAACTGCGTACAAGAAAGTAGTACCAGTCATTTGAAAAATCCACCAAATTTATCAAGTAGCATCTGAGGTCCCATGTGAGTGATGCACGAAAAGGTTCTCCAAGTCAACCAGTACCACACCACATAAACAGGGTCTAACCAAAAAAACGTTGATGTAGCAGCAAATAAAGTTCACATACCAGCCTAATGTAACCTCTGAACCGACTGTGAGCAACTAGACATGTGGTGTGGGCTTAAGAAGTTACAATGTAGGCACAAAAGCCGTAGAATCCCAATTTGTGACCCTCAAAAGTATTTGACCATATAAGTGCCTGGCCCTCTACATATCGTGGAAGTGCAGCGACACACTCAACAGACTGATGTACGAACCGCAATAGGACTTCTGCGTACACATATACATCAGAGAGCAGGGTCGCACCCCCACGTTTCCTTCCAAATGCCACCCGCTACTAGACGTAATAGCGCTACCATCTTACTTACAAATGGCAGTAGCTAAGATAGGCCTAGTACAGAGCAAAAAACAAAAAGCAAGAGAGGCAATGTATAATGGAATTGAATTGTCAAGCAATAAAAATACTAAGAAAGTAGAATAAAACTGTCAAGAAATAAAATTAATAAAACCTTGGTACAAATTATAAAATTAATAAAACCAAACAGTGGAAAATCCAGGATGGAATGTAACAGTATTATGAAAGTGACAGTTGCTACTCATCATTATAGTGGAGATGCTGACAAGCAGATAGGCCCAACAAAGGCTTCAGAAGCCAGAGACTGTGATCGTGAGTTGTGAGTTGTGTGTGTGTGTGTGTGTGTGTGTGTGTGTGTTTTGCATTGTCTATTTTGATGAAGGCCTTGTTGGCTGAAAACACACTTTCTGAGAGTCTTTTCATTGTGCCTATCTGTGACTCAGCTTCTCTGTTAAATTAATGAACTGTAGTATAAAATCTATAAGGGGCCAAACTGACATACCAGACATAAAACATAATAGTGGAAGAAACGTCATTAAACACAATATTATGATTGCAGATAGTGCAACACCATAATCATAGCAGACAAAATCTCCAGTACCAGAGAAACCAGAGTGATCAGTAAACTAAACTCCTAAAAACACTAAATATATACACAGCAGGAGAGTTACACATTAGGTACTAACCTGAGGAGCAATATATTACTTAAAAGCCAGTAAAAGAAAATTTCAACCTAGTTTTGCAAAAAAAAAGTCCTAAATCATCTTTAATGTTATGCAGGCTTTGCTTATTACATGCCGAATGCACCACTAAAGCTGACTTCAGATTATGAGTGGCACAATATTCTCTAAACCTAGTCTGAAAACTTCACCCTTTGAGTCTGACATATCTATCTTCACACTGTGGGCATCAAATACCATAATTACCACCATTATTATATGGAAAAACTACACACTCCTCATGATGGATCCAACACTGCCCATTATTTTTAGGTACATTAACAATAGGGATAATGCCCACAGAGATCAAACATCTCACTAGTTAATGGGTTGTACATACACATTGTTCTTCAGCTTAATACATAATGTGTAACTCTGCAGCTATGTACATATTTACTATTGTCAAGTTTTCTTTTAACAGGCTGTGGCTGTACATAATATATCACTCCTCAGAGTAGTACCTAAGGTGAAATTCTGGAATTATGTATATTTTTGTGTGTTTACTTCACTAGTCATGCTGGTTTCTCTGTTACTGGAAATTTTATGCGCTATGATTGTATAGGTTACCCTATAAGTTGTGTTGCACCATCTGCATCCACAGCCTTACATTCATCATATGATGTACTCTGTATATTGCTTATCTTCCACTATTATGTTTTGTGGGTGGTACGTCAGTCTGCCCCCTTTTATATTTTATACTACAGTTTTATGAATTTTATACTTTGTACTAAGGTTTTATTAATTTTATTTCTTGACAATTTCATTACACATTTTTTTGTTTTTATTTGTTGACAACTGCAGTGTACATTGTATGTCTTGCTTTTATTGTTTGCTCCTTACTAGGCCTATTTTAGATATGGCCATTCATAAGTAAAGTGGATGGGTTGGGTGGTTGTGGGGTAGGGGACCAGAGAGCAAGGTCTTCGGTCTCATCGGATTAGGGAAGGATGGGGAAGGAAGTCGGCCATGCCCTTTCAAAGGAACCATCCCGGTGTTTGTCTGGAGTGATTTAGGGAAATCACAGAAAACCTAAGTCAGGATGGCTGGAAGTGAGATTGAACCATTGTCCTCCTGAATGTGAGTCCAGTGTGCTAACCACTGTTCTACCTTGCTCGGCCCAAGTAAGATGGTATTAGCACTATAAGTAGCATGGCATTTGGGAGGAAACGTGGCGGTGCAGCCTATGATTTCTTCAGCAGTATCTCTAGCCCTTGGTAATAGTTCCAATGGCAACCACTCTCTGACTTACAAGTGTACACAGGACACAAGACTTTCATTTGGTTCACACATCAGTCTGTTGAGCAGTCTTGCTGGGCTTCTGTGATATGTGATGGGCTAGGCACTTATGTGGTCAGACACTTCTGAGGTTCACAAATTGACATTCTATGGCTTTTGTGCCTTCAGTGTAATTTCTTAAGACTATGCCACATGTCTAGTTGTTCGAAGTTGGTTCATAGGTTACATTAGGCTGGTAATGTGTACTTTATTTGACGTTGCATTAATGTTTTTTTGGTTAGCCCTGTTTATCCGTGTGGTACTGGTTGACTCAGAGAACCTTTTAATGCCTCACAATTTGTTGGATTTTTCAAATGACTGGTATGACTTCCTCGTATGCAGTCCAGGCATAATCTGATGTTCAAATTTGTGATAGGCTCTTTTACTGTCAGTTAATTTTGTGAAGAACCTCTCTTTGTTTACCTTGTCTTGCATAGCACCTGATAATTGGATTTACATCCTGAAACCCAAGTCGTGTATGATTTTATCCAAATAAAGGATTTGTCACGTACAACTGAAGCAGATTTATTCACAATGAAAAATATATGTATTGTGTGGCAGTTATCAATATATCAAGTTTTTTGAAGAGGTATCTGCAGGATGTTCTAGAACTAAGATCAGGAACAATTTTCATAACACACATCTGTATTTTGAAAAACCATCACTGTACAATGAGTTCCCACAAAAAATTATTCTGCAACTCATTAGTCACTGGAAAAATATGAAGAATAAACTAGTTTCTTCATTTTCAGTTCACCTAGAGCAGTAATCATGCATATGGCAACTGTAACTGAAGTATAGGCTTCATTAATTGTGGAGTATAGGTTTTGCAGTTAAAATTGTGCTGTATCTACAGCCCCAAAAACTTACTGCTGTCTACTTCTTTTATTTCATTGTTAGTGTACACTATGTTAATAGCTTGTGGATATACACGAGAACTACTGAACTGCATGTAATGAGATTCACCAACTCTCTATACCTTTTCTTTGTCTTCTCAGTTTCCCCTTAGGTTTCAACAAAGACAGTTCTTCCTCTGGAAGGTTAAGATTCAATACCATCTTCCACATACATCTGTTGTGAGCACAAATAGCACTAAACTCTATAGTGAAATACACTGTTAATACTGTGCACAGATTAGGTTCCTACAAGTCATTCCTCTTTTGTTAATATAGACTGTGACTTTTTCCAAACCCCTGGAGATCTACTTTCTTGACAAAATATAAGAAAAATGATGAATGAATAGATGAAAAGAACAGTGAATGAACATCGATTCTGTTATAATTCATAATCCCTATAAGCATATTGATTTTTGTACACTGGTACCTTTAATATAATTCGAAACCTCATACCTTTTGGAGTTGCTCCAACTGCTGATTGTCTAAGCTCTTTCAACTGCTTCTGCAATCTCTGAGCCCGTTGTTCAGTGTGGTGCAAAATAGTCTGCTGTTCATGTTTCTGTAATTCCATCTCCTTTTCCCTCTCACGCTCCAGCCTAAGGGCGTGAGCTGCTTCAAGCATAGCATCTCTGGTTGGCAAATTCTCAATCTGATCCACAAAAGAAATAAAAGTCTTTTACATTTTAGTTACACAAAAAACTGACAGATAAATGCAGTGTAGTGTAACATTTCATACCTTTCTTTCCATTCTTTCTATTCTCTTCAAGACAATTTCCTTCTCCTTCTCCATTGCTTCTATGTCAGTGCGCAGCTCTGCTATTGAATTTGCACTCTTCTTCAACACTTCACTTTCTTTGTGAACTGCTTTAAAATCTTCAATGAGATTCTCATACTTTCAGAAATAAACATACAGTCAGTAAAGCAGAGTAATAAATAATATTCAGCAGTGAAAGTTATAATGAATGTATCAGATGTTTTAATTACTTTCTATACCTTATCAAACTGATACTATCACCATTCACTTAACATTAATTTATTATTATCACATGTTTTAAACTTCTGTTTCCATTTTCAGGTAGTGAAATTCCTTTGGTTTATGGACTTCTACATTTTTGTTTTGAACTATTTTATCTTGCAGTATCCCCAGTTATTTCAGTAAGAATAAAATGTATCAGGTTCTAAAAAGTTAAGAACATGTATGCAATTCGATTTATAATGAATTTACATTTTTTTGCAAGAGTAATATGATAAAATAATGCTAATTGCATCCATAGCCTACTATTTTCAGGTTAGTTGCAGAGGTCTGGCATTTTTGCCTAATTCATCAAAATAAAACACGTTACTTACATATCCATGAAACATCAGTATCATGCAGGCTTCTAATCTCTTGCATGCAGCTGCTTTTACTTTATTTTGATCCGAGTAACTAGGATGGACAATATTAAATTTTGCACACCAAAATACATCATGTTATACTGTGCATAAACTAAATAAAATCCTCACTTGAAGATTAAGATGTATGTTTTAGAAAAGCTGTGTAGTGATAAATAAAGCAGTAGTGGTCACTGAGATGCATGACAAGTAACAGTGATCAAACATATCCAGACACCCTCCAAAACATACGTTTTTCATATTAGGTGCATTTTGCTGCCACCTACTGCCAGGTACTCCATACTCCATATCAGCGACCTCAGTAGTCATTAGACACTGTGAGAGAGCAGAACGGGGCGCTCCGCGGAACTCAAGGACTTCAAACATGGTCGGCTGATTGGGTATCACTTGTATCATAAGTCTGTATGCGAGATTTCCACACTCCTAAACATCCCTAGGTCCACTGGTTCCGAAGTGATAGTGAAGTGGAAACATGAAGGGACACATACAGCACAAAAGTGTACAGGCCAACCTCGTCTGTTGACTGACAGACACCGCCGACAGTTGAAGAGGGTCGTAATGTGTAATAGGCAGATATCTATTCAGACCATCAAACAGGAATTCCAGACTGTATCAGGATCCACTGCAAGTACTACGAAAGTTACGCGGGAGGTGAGAAAACTTGGATTTCAACGTCGAGCGGCTGCTCATAAGCCACACATCACGCCGGTAAATGCCAAACGACACCTCATTTGGTGTAAGGAGCGTAAACATTGGATAATTGAACAGTCCAGACTACGATAGCTGCAGAAGACCCAGAAGTGTCAGTTAAGGTCCAAGGAAATGCCCCCCCTCCCCCCCCCCCCCCCCCCCCGCATGAGAGAATATTAAAATCCAAATGGTTAACTGCTGAAACATTTACAACAATGTGCCAGAGTTTGAAGCATTCCTAAAATGAAGTGAAGCTCAAATAGTATTAGGTGCAGAAAAGCTGGCTAATACACAAAATAGACAGTAGTGATATTTTTGGGGGGAAATTACACGTATATCGATAGGATAAGATAATAAGAAATGGAGCTGCTGTATTTGTTGCAGTAGACATGAAATTCAAATTCCCCAAGGTAGAAATTGAAGCTGGATGCAAGACTGTTTGGGCAAAAAATTATAACCAGAGCTTGCTATCGACCACTACACTTATTGTCTGATGTAACCGATAAATTCAGAGAAAACATCAGCTCACTAGTACGTAAGTTTTCCTATCATATTGTAATCATCAGAGAAGGCTTTCATCATCCAACAATGAATTGGGATAATTACAGTTTTTTTAGTAGCAGGCGTGACAAGACATCCTGTGAAACATCACTAAACTACTTAGAACAAATAGTATGGAATCCCACACATAAGAAGAGGTTGCTCACAATGAAACTTGCATCAGTAACCACAAGGCAGTTGTAGCAATAACAACGATCAAGTTACAAAGGGCAACTACAACAAGTAGAAAAATTTATATGTTCAGTATATAGTATTAATGTCATATCTCAATGAGTAACTTAAAACTTTTAGCTCAGGACAGAAGTATGTAGAGAAGCTATGATTCACGTTTAAAAGAATAGCTGACCATGCACTTGATAGATATGTACCTACTGCAACAGTTCGTGGTGGGAGGGACCCTCCATGATATACAATCATCGTAAAGAAACTTCTCTCAAGAAACAGAGACTACTGCATAATAGGTGTAAAACAAAGCACAGAGAGAGAGAGAGAGAGAGAGAGAGAGAGAGAGAGAGAGAGAGATATGCTGAATGAAGCGCATTTGGCTATCAAGAGACAATATGTGAAGCCTGAGAGACAATCTTGTTTAAAGATCTTTCACAAAACCTGAAGAAATTCTGGTCACGTGTAAGGGCTATTATTAGCTCCAAAGTTAGTGTCCAGACACTGGCGGACAAAGAAGGATCTGAAAATGAGGGTAGAAAAGCAAAAGCAGAAATGCATAATTCAAATGTTCCTTTACAAAGGAAAACCCAGGAGGAACAATGCCATACTTTGATTCTTGTAGCACTGCAAAGATGAATAAAATATATATTTGTGTTAGTGGTGTTACATTACATTAATACTTGTTCCACAGATAATTTTGTAATGATTGTACGTGTCAGTTTAACACAAGTTTTCACTTTGTGACAGCATAATTCACCCGTTTCTGTGCCAAAGTCAGATTTAAACCACTAGAATAGTGAAGATCATCCTTTCTTCTAGTGTTGTAGCTTTGCACTTTGTTATTATTTTTGAATTGGGGTGGGTTATTAACAACAAATTACATAAGTGGATATATGTATTGAAAGGTGCTGTGAATATCCTGAGTTTCTTAAATAAATGTCTGCAAGGTGACCTTGGGTGGCTCCAGATATTATTCTGATTACTCACTTTTGTGCAATGAATACTACTTCCCTTAATGATGAATTACCCCAAAATATGATACCACATAAAAGCAGTGAATGAAAACAGGCATAGTAGGCTAATTTACAGATATGTTTATCACTAAAATTTGCAATAACTCTGATAGCATAAGTAGCTAAACCTAACTGTTGAGCATATCATCAATGTGTTTCTTCCAATTCAATTTTGCATCAATGCACACACCCAGAAACTTTGATATTCTGCCTTAACGAAAGACTTCTGTTCAAAGTCTACATTTATCAATAATGTTGCTTTACAGAATTGTATATACTGTGTTTTCTCAAAATTTAATAGGGTTCATTTGTAGAGAACCACTTAATAATTTTCTGAAAGACATTATTTATAAATTACTCAGCTAATTCCTGTTTTTTGGATGTGATTACTATACCTGTATCATCAACAAAAAGAACTAGATTTACATCTTCATGAATATAGAATGGCAAGTCATTAATATATAAGAAGAACAATAAGGTATTCAAGACTGAGCCCTGTGTTGAGAAACAGCTGAAACTGTTAAAATTGGATAATGCCCCAGAACCTGATGGAATCCCTATCAGATTTTGTACCCAGTTTGCAGCCGAGTGAGCTGCTTTGTTAATTACAATCCATTGTACATCCTTCAAACAAAAACCTGTGCCCAGCAGCTGGAAGCAGCACAGGTCACACCTGTATACAAGAGGGTAGTGAAGTGATACAGGCAGCTGCCATCATCCTTGACATCCCTTTGTTGTAAAATTTTAGAACATATTCTGAGAGCTCAAATATAATGAAGTATCCCGAACAGAATGACCTCCTCGATGCCAACCAGTTCAGATTTAAAAAACATTGATCACATGAAGCCCTGCTCACACTGTTCTCACATGACATACTGAAAATCGTGAATCAAGGCAGTCAGGTAGATGTATTATTTTTGATTTCAGAAAACAATCTAACTCAGTACTGAAATTACAATCATGTTTGGTAGCATGCAAAATTTGTGACTAGATCAAGGATTTCTTGGCAAAGAGAACACAGCACACTATCTTGGATGGAGTTATTGACAGATGCAGAAGTAACTTCAGGTGTACCCTAGGAAAGTGTGTTGGGGCTATTAGTGTTCATGTTGTATATTAACAAGCCTGCAGGCAATATTAACAGTAAACTCATGTTTTTAGCAGATTATGCAGCTATTTACAATGAAGTACTGTCTGAAAAAAGCTGCACAAATATTCAGCTAGTTTTTGATAAGATTTGAAACAGATGCTAAATGGCAACTTATTGTAAATGTTCAGAAATGTAAAACTGAGCATTTCATAAAATCTAAAAACTACAATATGAAAGAGTCAGAGTTCAAAGCTGTCAATTCATACAACTACTTGGGAGTAAGAATTTGTAGGAATATGAAATGTAATGATCACATAGGCTCACTGATGAGTAAAGCAAGTGGCATACTGGCACTGGTATAATATGAGGGAAATGCAATCTGTTTACAAAGGTGATTGCATAGAAAACATTCTTGCAACCTCCCCTATAATATTGCTCAAGTGTGTGAACCACATATTAAATAGAACTAACAGGGGATATCAACTAATTACAAAGAAGGGCAATGGTAACAGGGCACTTTAAAGTGCTTCAGATTCTGACACAGTGTTGCAAACGCTTCAATGGTTAACCATTTGGATTCTCTCCTGTAGGGGCATTTCTTTGGATCTTAACTGACACTTCTGGATCTTCTACAGCTATTGCAATTTGGACTGGATAGAAAGTTACTTTATCTAAGAAACCCTTGTGTGCAACCCACACACAGTTAGCTACCTCGGTAGCCACCTCTGATGTGTAGTCAATATCTGACCCATTTAGGGGGTCCATGCAATTCTCAACCCTAAGGGGCAAGTCTATGAAGTCATTGTCTAGCTTGTCACAGAACCTTCACAGTCTCTGGTTAAGGCCTTTCATTCAACTCAGAACTTGGGGACCACAGCGATGTTGAAAAATTGAACTGGCAGATGCTTGAAGATGGATGCCAACTATCCCATGAAAGCCTATATACAAAGTTTCTAGAACCAACTTTAAGTGGTGAATCTAGGAATGTACAACTACTCCATAGATATCACAAGGACAAAATTAGACTAATTATAGTGCACACAAAGGCATTTCAGCAACCATAGTTCTCACATTCCATATGTGAATGGAAAGAGAAAACCCCCTTATAACTGGTACCTGTACCCTCTGCCATACACTTTACAGTAGTTTGCAGACTATAGAGACAGATTTAATGTAGATGGAGCTACATTGAAAGGGCCCAGAATAGACCATTATGAATGGGTCATCATATAAAGACATATGGTCAACTTTCAATAATTTCCAAGAGAAAGTTATTTGAAATTTCCAGGAATGGCAACAGTGCAACTGGCAATAAATTAAAGATCATTACTTACAAACTTGTAGCATACTGCAGATGAAATATAGGTCTGCAAATTGTTCTATAATGGAAATAAATTGTTGTAGCTCCATCATAAGTTGCATTGATAAGTTAGTTTTCCCTTTTTTTGTGATTAGCTTCACATACCTGTGTCCACTTTTTCTAGCCATCTGTATCATAAATGTGACAATGTAGCCAATAGCCTATGTACAAAAACTGCCCCTGGAGTGATAATCAAAGTGGCACAGTGGCCGACTCAACAACAGTAAATACACCACATTTTGCCACTTTGATCATCATGGCAGGGGCAGTTTCTGTATACAGGCCATCGCCTACATTGTCACATTTATGATACACATGGTTTGAAAATGGACACAGTTGTCTGAAACTAATCACAAAAAATAAAGACAACTAACTTCTAAATGTAACTTATGATGGACCTACAACCATTTATTTCAATTAGTTCATTACTTCTTGTGTTTCATAATTCACATTTAAAAATGTTATTGCCAACTTCAATGCATTTTATAGTTCAACCCAACAGTGGTGTATTGCTGATGGAGATGGAACATGCATTCCTCTTTAACTCTGTTAGCAAGTTTTTCACTTGTAAGCTTGGATCTTTAAGAAGTCCCATAGACAACATTACAGAGCAAAAGTGTCAGGTGACCAGGAGGCCATGACAGAAGACTGGTGCAACTGATTCAGCACCTAGGATGGGCACAATTGAGGTACTATGCCATTGCTCATTAAGTAAATGCAGATGCTCTACCATTTTGCAAGTATATTCCATCCCTTGTTGCCGAAGAAATATTGTCCAAGTATCCTGGCAACAGATTCTTCAGGAATTGCTTCATTAAGACAGCTGCGTACTGTAAATGGACCATTTAGATATGCCTGTTTCTGCTGAAACAACCTATATAACAATCAAAGTCTCTCAAAAGGCCTAACTGAGGAATGATTTATGATGTGGAATTGGAACTGTAATTACCATTAGTACCACCATCACTTTTACTATTATATTTCAACTATTTATGCTACTGATCCATGTTTATTATTCATCCTTAAATTCTTCACTAAGAGCATTGCTCTTTCTTTTGCTTTTATTTGTGTGCAGGGGATGGGGGTGTGTGTGCATATGGATATGCAATACTCCCAAACAGAACATTGCAGAGTTAATACAATATTTTATAGAATGAACAAGGTACTGGCAGAATTAAAGCTGTGAGGATGGGGCGTGAGTCGTGCTTGGGTAGCTCAGTCGGTAGAGCACTTGCCCGCGAAAGGCAAAGGTCCCGAGTTTGAGTCTCGGTCCGGCACACAGTTTTAATCTGCCAGGAAGTTACAATATTTTATGACTTATCTTTACTAGTAACATTTAAAAGGTTATGAATGTATTTGAAAGAATAATTGTGTTATGCAGCCCGTAACATACATCAACACTGAGGATGAGTGTCAGATATTTTCACATATGATATGAACGTTTCCTCTCACTTCATGGGATTAAACAACATCTGAGTGAAGTTTTCCAACAAAATTTATTTGGTGGGTACCCTGATAACCCCTCTTGGCAGACAGATTGTTAATATCACTCCCACTATTAAATCAGCCAGGAATTCTTGTTTTCTGGGTGTTGTCCCTTTATTGTAACAAGGGCAGCCATTGAAGGTGACAAGACAAGATTATTAGTGAAATATCCGGATGTATTAAAACTCACTGACAGACTAGTACACAAACCTAGATCATTTTCTTTTGGAGCAGTGCTTTCACCAACTGAGCTATCCAGGCACTACTTCATGCCAGCAAGTTTCACAACAATACATACAACACTACACAGAGAAAGATTAATTCTGGAAACCAACCCCAGGCAGTGGCTCAGCCATTCACCATAATATCCCTTCTTTCAAGGTGCTGGTCTTGTGAGGTACTTAGTACAACTTATGTACAACTTCAAAAGTAGGAAGGGCACAGGCAGGAACTGAAGCTGCAAAGATGGTTAACAAGTCATGCATGGATAGCTCAGTTGGTAAGGTATGAGTGTAGGTTTGACTCCCATTTTGGTACATAGTTTTAATATGACAGGAGATATCACAACACTGAACATGACACTGAAGAGTGAATGACACAATATTGAACATTATGACTCTGCCTAACACACATTTCACTACAATGTAACATCTGCAGTAAATCACCTTCAGCTGGTAATTCAGTGTTGTTTATCTTGAAACTAAGAACAACAATAACTCAATGTGAAGCTTGTTTGGTTGAAAACGAAAATAAAATTCTATTGAAAACGAGAAGTCACTGTTTTTACACAAAATTACTAACTGTTCTCAATACTTATCTCATTTTCAAAGTAACTGAAAAAAATTATGTATACAGGAACTGTAACACATCTCTCTCAAAACAAGATACTTAATCTCAATTTGGATTTCAAAACGGTCGCTCCACACAACAAATTATTTTTCAATTCACAAATCACATTACACAAAATTTGAATGACAAGATATTGCCAATTTGTATCTTCTGTGACTTGTCAAAAGCATTTGATCCTGCAGTTTTCAGTATTCTCCTACAAAAGGTCAAATATTATGGTACGGGGTGTTCAAAAAGTCCCTCCGCAGTGCCGTATCCGTATGATTGTTAGTTGCGCATGCCATATAATTGTTCGCCTGCCTGAGTTTTTCAATTAAACAATAAATGCACAACAATACTGCAGTGATATTCTGTACCCATTCATAGCAGAACTTCTGTTAAGTTAAATAAACTCCATGATTGCCTGACCTAACAACACCTGACCTTTTCTTCTGGTGTGCAGCAAAAGCAACTGTCTATAAAAACCGTCCAAAATCCATTGATGAATTGAAACCTGCAATATCCTCTTTCACTGCTTCTGTTACAGAAGAAATGTTACAGCTTGTGTTTGGAAACATGATTAGACGAATTGAATTGTGTATTCAACAACAGGGAGGGACACTTTCAACATTTAATGCGAAAATTTGTAAGTAAAAATGAATATTCAATAAACTAATAACTTGTATTTCACTGAGTTTCATTTCGGTACATTCAATGCGGCATAAGGCATGCCAGCTAACAATCATACAGAACTGCGGAGAGACTTTTGAACACCCCCCTGGTAACTAGCTTTCATCATATCTAACTAAAAAACCATCTTCAAAATGGGGAATCATCACTAAAGGTTGACTAGAAGTATTTATATTGGCGATTTAGGGGAAATCACAGGAAACCTAAATCAGGATGGCAGGACGTGGGTTTGAACCGTCATCCTCCCGAACGTGGGTCCAATGTGCTAACCATTGCGCCACCCCACTCTGTTTGATATTGGATATGTTCTTGATATATACAACTAATCTTCCTCCCCATATCAAAGAAACATAGAAGATGCAAGTATTACAAGCATGACAATTGGAGTAGATTCCAATGCTTGAACGCGTAAATAAAATTGTCTTGAAAATTACCAATTGCTTTTCTGCCAACACACTTTTGCTGAAGTTAGTTAGAACACAATACATGCAATTCAGTACTAACTGTTTATATTGATAAGAACTTGAAGTTACATGTCTTAGCGCTGCAACTTTTGGATAACTGATAGTGTCACATTTTGGAGACAAAAATGTAAAAGAAGTTGACTAACATTTCCAATATCATTCATTGATGTCTTATGGCATTACATTCTAGGATAACTCATCATAGAGGAAAAAATTGTTTGTTGCACAGAAGCATGTAATAATGCTAATGTGTAGACTTTTGGGCACACTGACAAAAGCTTGTGAGTACAATTACTCTCTCCTGAAGTTTGTGGTCAACAATCGATCACAGTGTGAAAAAAACTGTACCTTAGTGTGGCACAGGAAGGAGTGAGTTACTCTGCCATAAAAATCATTGACCATCTACTCAGTGACATGAAGAATTCAGTTGATAATAAAATCAACTTCAAATATAAACCGAAATCATTTGTGTGGGAGAGGGGGGCGGATGGCCAAGGGGATGGAGAGAGAGGGAGAGGGAGAGGGAGAGGGAGAGGGAGAGGGAGAGGGAGGAGGAGGAGGAGGAGAGGGAGAGGGAGGGAGAGGGGGGAGGAGAAGGAGAAGGAGAGGGAGAGGGAGAGGCATATTGAACATAGTTAGGTATGAATCGATGTTACTATAGGTTATCTTGAGCTGACTGCAATCTAATTCAAAGAATTACACCAGAAGCATTCCACTTTTATTTATAAAGCTGTTGTTGTTGTTGTGGTCTTCAGTCCTGAGACTGGTTTGAATGGTTCAAATGGCTCTGAGCACTATGGGACTCAACTGCTGAGGTCATTAGTCCCCTAGAACTTAGAACTAGTTAAACCTAACTAACCTAAGGACATCACAAACATCCATGCCCGAGGCAGGATTCGAACCTGCGACCGTAGCGGTCTTGCGGTTCCAGACTGCAGCGCCTTTAACCGCACGGCCACTTCGGCCGGCAGACTGGTTTGATGCAGCTCTCCATGCTACTCTATCCTGTGCAAGCTTCTACATCTCCCAGTACCTACTGCAACCTACATCCTTCTGAATCTGTTTAGCGTATTCATCTCTTGGTCTCCCTCTACGATTTTTACCCTCCACGCTGCCCTCAAATACTAAATTGGTGATCCCTTGATGCCTCAGAACATGTCCTACCAACCGATCCCTTCTTCTAGTTATGTTGTGCCACAAACTTCTCTTCTCCCCAATCCTATTCAATACCTCCTCATTACTTATATGACCTACCCATCTAATCTTCAGCATTCTTCTGTAGCACCACATTTCGAAAGCTTCTATTCTCTTCTTGTCCAAACTAGTTATCGTCCATGTTTCACTTCCATACATGGCTACACTCCATACAAATATTTTCAGAAATGACTTCCTGACACTTAAATCAATACTCAATGTTAACAAATTTCTCTTCTTCAGAAACGCTTTTCTTGCTATTGCCAGTCTACATTTTATATCCTCTCTACTTCGACCATCATCAGTTATTTTGCTCCCCAAATAGCAAAACTCATTTACTACTTTAAGTGTCTCATTTCCTGATCTAATTCCCTCAGCATCACCCTACTTAATTTGACTACATTCCATTATCCTCGTTTTGCTTTTGTTGATGTTCATCTTATACCCTCCTTTCATGACACTGGCCATTCCGTTCAACTGCTCTTCCAAGTCCTTTGCTGTCTCTGACAGAATTACAATGTCATCGGCGAACCTCGAAGTTTTTATTTCTTCTCCACGGATTTTAATACCTACTCTGAATTTTTCATTTGTTTCCTTCACTGCTTGCTCAATATACAGATTGGATAACATCGGGGATAGGCTACAACCCTGTTTCACTCCCTTCCCAACCACTGCTCCCCTTTCATGCCCCTCAACTCTTATAACTGCCATCTGGTTTCTGTACAAATTGTAAATAGCCTTTCGCTCCCTGTATTTTACCCCTGCCACCTTCAGAATTTGAAAGAGAGTATTCCAGTCAACATTGTCAAAAGCATTCTCTAAGTCTACAAATGCTAGAAACGTAGGTTTGCCTCTCCTTAATCTAGCTTCTAAGATAAGTCGTAGGGTCAGTATTGCCTCACGTGTTCCAACATTTCCACGGAATCCAAACTGATCTTCCCCGAGGTCGGCTTCTACCAGTTTTTCCATTCGTCTGTACAGAACCCGCGTTAGTATTTTGCAGCTGTGACTTATTAAATTGTTTGTTCGGTAATTTTCACATGTCAGCACCTGCTTTCTTTGGGATTGGAATTATTATATTCTTCTTGAAGTCTGAGGGTATTTCGCCTGTCTCATACATCTTGCTCACCAGATGGTAGACTTTTGTCAGGACTGGCTCTCCCAAGGCCGTCAGTAGTTCCAATGGAATGTTGTCTACTCCCGGGGCCCTGTTTCGACTCGTCTTTCAGAGCTCTGTCAAACTCTTCACGCAGTATCGTATCTCCCATTTCATCTTCATCTACATCCTCTTCCATTTCCATAATATTGTCCTCAAGTACAGCCTTGTATAGGCCCTCTATATACTCCCTCCAACTTTCTGCTTTCCCTTCTTTGCTTAAAACTGGGTTTCCATCTGAGCTCTTGATATTCATACAAGTGGTTCTCTTTTCTCCAAAGGTCTCCTTAATTTTCCTGTAGGCAGTATCTATCTTACCCCTAGTGAGATAACCCTCTACATCCTTACATTTGTCCTCTAGCCATCCCTGCTTAGCCATTTTGCACTTCCTGTCGATCTCGTTTTTGAGACGTTTGTATTCCTTTTTGCCTGCTTCATTTACTACATTTTTATATTCTCTCCTTTCATCAATTAAATTCAGTATTTCTTCTGTTACCCAAGGATTTCTACTAGCCCTCATTTTTTTACCTACTAAGTCCTCTGCTGCCTTCACTACTTCATCTCTCAAAGCTACCCATTCTTCTTCTACTGTATTTCTTTCCCCCATTCCTGTCAATTGTTCCCTTATGCTCTCCCTGAAACTCTGTACAATCTCTGGTTCTTTCAGTTTATCCAGGTCCCATCTCCTTAAATTTCCACCTTTTTGCAGTTTCTTCGGTTTTAATCTACAGGTCACAATCAATAGATTGTGATCAGAGTCCACATCTGCCCCTGGAAATGTCTTACAATTTAAAACCTGGTTCCTAAATCTCTGTCCTACCATTATGTAATCTATCTGAAATCTGTCAGTATCTCCAGGCTTCTTCCATGTACACAACCTTCTTTTATGATTCTTGAACCAAGTGTTAGCTATGATTAAGTTGTGCTCTGTGCAAAATTCTAACAGGCGGCTTCCTCTTTCATTTCTTAGCCCCAATCCATATTCACCTACTACGTTTCCTTCTCTCCCTTTTCCTACTACCGAACTCCAGTCACCCATGACTATTAAATTTTCGTCTCCCTTCACTATCTGAATAATTTCATTTATTTCATCATACATTTCTTCAATTTCTTCGTCATCTGCAGAGCTAGTTGGCATATAAACTTGTACTACTGTAGTAGGCATGGGCTTAGTGTCTATCTTGGCCACAATAATGCGTTCGCTATGCTGTTTGTAGTAGCTTACCCGCACTCCTATTTTTTTATTCATTATTAAACCAACTCCTGCATTACCCCTATTTGATTTTGTATTTATAACCCCGTATTCACCTGACTAGAAGTCTTGTTCCTCCTGCCACCGAAC
This sequence comes from Schistocerca nitens, assembly GCF_023898315.1. Taxonomy (NCBI): domain Eukaryota; kingdom Metazoa; phylum Arthropoda; class Insecta; order Orthoptera; family Acrididae; genus Schistocerca; species Schistocerca nitens. Next base: position 300,384,292 of record NC_064615.1, on the reverse strand, counting down.
TTCACTAATTCCCACTATATATAACTTTAACCTATCCATCTCCCTTTTTAAATTTTCTAACCTACCTGCCCGATTAAGGGATCTTACATTCCACGCTCCGATCTGTAGAATGCCAGTTTTCTTTCTCCTGATAACGACGTCCTCCTGAGTAGTCCCTGCCCGGAGATCCGAATGGGGGACTATTTTACCTTCGAAATATTTTACCCAAGAGGACGCCATCATCATTTAATCATACAGTAAAGCTGCATGCCCTCGGGAAAAATTACGGCCGTTGTTTCCCCTTGCTTTCAGCCGTTCACAGTACCAGCACAGCAAGGCTGCTTTGGTTAGTGTTACAAGGCCAGATCAGTCAATCATTCAGACTGTTGCCCCTGCAACTACTGAAAATGCTGCTGCCCCTCTTCAGGAACCACACGTTTGTCTGGCCTCTCAACAGATACCCCTCCATTGTGGCTGCACTTACGGTACGGCTATCTGTATCTTCTGTAATTATTGGCGTTCCTTTACATATTCTGCTCCTTCCCTCCTTGCTAGCAGCGGTTGCTGTCTAAAGGCTTCATTTCACATCTGCACTTGGCATTTTTTGACAATCTGCAGTATTTCCAGCGCTGCAGTGTAGGAAACACTGCAGAATGCCAAAAACAGCCAAGTGCAATGAGAAATGGAGCATTTCAACAGCAACTGCTGCTAGCTAGGAGGGAAGGAGCAGAATATGTAAAGAAACGCCGATAACCATGGAAAATGATTTATAGATAAAAGTGAAATGTGTCTGGTGTAATTCTTTTTAATTAGATTGCAGTCATCTCAAGACGGATAACCTACAGTAACAGACATTAACAGATGCTGCGGAAGATGGCCACACAAACAAAGGTTTTAAGACGATCATTAAAATATCCTTAGAATGTATGGCATTATGTGAGTGGCCACACTAAGCAACCCACAATTGGGTGCCATATTTTTTAAACCAATTTTCTACCATTATTACCAAAGTTTTGCACAGGCATCCTCCCCCTGTGTCCCCCCACCCCTCATATACGCACACACCCACAATGTTTGTCACCAAATTTAACTGAATGACATAAGCATTTCAACAAAAGCAAAAGCTATCCCCTACTCCTTAGAATACAGCAACAGAGTAGAGAAACAAGTTAGACAATTGTGTTGTGTAACACCGTGAATGCATCTGGAAACACCTGAAAAATGAGTGTAAATTCTGTAAGCGTATGCAATCAAGTGTGGACGAGAGACAATGATTTTAAAGTTAATAGTTCACCAGGAGCCTATAATTTTGAAAGTACGAGTCTGACTGTTACCTGCTCATAAAGTGCTGCCAGATCCTGATCAGCAAGTTTGTCAGGAGGCACTTCCACCTTTACAAGGTACTTCGATAAATAAGCCCTCTTCTTCAGAGCCTCCATATTCTGGAATAGCCATTCCAATATTGGATGAATAATGTGTTTGTCTCCTTGGACTAAGCCCTGTCTGAATACTGATCTAAAATGAAGGAGAATGTAACACGTAAAATTGGAAGTAAAAGAAAAATTATTAAAATAAACCTCTAAAGATAAAATTAGCATTAGCAGGCTTCAATGCTTTCCAACTTTAAAAAGGAAGTTCCACAATGGTAAATACAGCAAAAACCAGTCAGATGAGTTTCAAAAAAACTGTAATACAGCACAGATCAAGTCATGAGAGACAAATATAACTAAAAAAAAGAAGAAATATACTAAATCAATAATGTGCATTCAGCTTAAAAAACAAACAGGCAGACAAAATACTTTAAGCCAGATACAATAATGTGCTGTAGAAACACAATACAAAATAATCTTTTTGTATTTTTTAAAAAGCCAAATATGACAAGATTAGCAGCGGAAATAGGTGGGTAAACTTTGCCAACACTTAGCTTCACTATGATATGATGAGTACACACAGATACTGATAGGTTTGCAGAAATTTTAGGCAAAGTACTGTAAATAACGGTATGTGTGGAACAATATAATAAAGGAAATTCCAGGTTGGAAATGATAAATCAAAATGATGACAGACAACTTAAGTTTCTGCCTTCCCCCATCCATATAAAAACAATAACAATAATAATAATAATAATAATAATAATAATAATACTGTAATAATAAATGGAGACAGATTTTTAATATCCATTCAGAATTTATTGTGTATTCCTTGCAATATGGCTGTAACTGACTCTTCTCCTCACTACAAACTTTCTGTTTCTCTCACTTTTCTGCTTCTTCGTACCAGCAAACAATGAACCTCAGATTCTTTTACTCCATTAATTTTGTTGATGTTATGAGCATCCTGTGAACTGTGAACAGTGAGACAGATTTTGATAATTATCCATAAGGGATATTTGCTTATTTAGAGTACCCTTGCTCAACATTATTCAAAACTAACCCTAAATAAAAGCAATAAAAGAAATGATTAAAAGCCATCAGGTTCACTGTAGGCAAGACTTCCTGAGAGTATACATTCTAAACTAGGAGCACAGCTGAATGACACTGTTTATAAAGCTTATTTAAAATGTGAAGACTAGTACAAAGACAAACTGATTCCAGTCAAAACACCCGTTTCTGAACAGTGTATAGAAGGTGCTTCTATCGAATTCAAAGTGGTATGGGATAATATCAAACAAGAAAATTCCCAAAACTAACAATGGAAAATCCAGGATGCAATAACAATAGAATTGGTATAGACTACTGCTCATCACAAAGTGTTTAAGTGAACATTGGGCCACGGAAGATGAAATTTCAAGTTCAAAAATTATAGTTTATCAAACAGTTACTGCAGAAGAGTTCACAAGAGAGGTGGTGTAGCAATTTATGTTGGTAGATGAATCAACTACAACACTGGTAACTTTGATCTAAATTATTTATATGAAGAACTGAATTTTGAAGCCAATGGTATAGTCATAAGTAGTATGAAGCTAATAGTAGTATCATTGTACAGATCTTCCAATGGTATTAGCAGTGCGTTCTTAGAAAAATTGGACATCCTTTTATGTGCACTCACTGAGAAAAGATTTACCAACTATGACATTATAACAGATGATGATCTTAATTCAAATTTTGACATGTCAACTGACAAGTGCAGTGTTAGTGATTTGAAAAACCTACTGTGACAATTCAATCTACAGTGTGTTAACTATAAACCTACTACAGAACAAGTGTGCTTAGACAATCTATTTGTTAACTTTAAATGCATCCAAGCCCCATGTGTTGTAACAAGATTTCTCTTCTCTGACCACAAATCAGTGTCCCTAATATATGTTAACAGGACCAGCTCAGTCAATCTGAGTGATGACATGGCCAATTCAAAAATGGTGATCACTAGGCCAATGACCAATGGAAAAATTGACAAGTTCAGGAAAACCCCTGGAGACAGAAATTGGTTCTGCCAGAGAAATTATGGTAATCTTTGTCTATTAAATAAAGAGTCAGCTAAGATAAATTTTGAATGTTTCTTTAACTCATTTCTGCAAAAATTTAATGACAGAGGTTGAAAAAAGAAGGTGTCAAAAAAGAAAAATTCTTGGTACACTAAATCACTGTCTGATATGAAAGATCATGTAACAATGCTGTTAGATATATACAATAATACTAATTCTGAAAATGCAAAATCTCTCTATGTAAGATGGAGAAATGTTTACAAAAAAGCAGTTACTGAGGCGAAAAAGTCACACAATGCCCAGCACATTCAGACTTCTAACAATGAATGCAGAGCTGCTTGGAATCTCATAAACAGTGTTGCCAAAGACTCACGTAAGGTCAAAATCAATCTCTCTCCACAAGAGTTTAATGATTATTTTAATACATCTATCGAGGAAGTGAGCAATGGCATCAATAAACCTGATACAAGTCCATCGAAACTCTTAGAAAAAAATTATCATGGGATGCCCTACAATAATATTCTCACTTTCTCTGGAGTTACGCCTAGTGCTGTATTAAAAATAGTAAGGGACTTCAAGCCAGCAGACAGTGCTGATATTTATGACATGTCTTGCAATTTGCTGAAGAAAGTACTTGATTCCATTGTTTATCCATTGACTCACTGCATAAATAAATGTTTATCAGAGGGATACTTTCCAGAGTAGCTGAAATGATCTAGAGTGGTTCCCGTGTATAAAAAGGGTGACAGAGACAACCCTGTAAGTTTCAGAACAATATCAATAGTTCCAGTCATGACCAAAATAATAGAATACATCATTTACCATCAGTTTTCTGCTCATTTTGAAAAATTTGGAATATTTAATGTAGCACAATATGGACTTAGAAAGATATCATCAACAGCAGACGCAACAGACACTGTACTTAAATATGTTCTTAATGTGTTTGAGGAGAAGGGATCCGCTCATGCCACGTTCTGTGACCTGAGTAAAGCATTTGACTGTGTAGGACATTACACACTTCAGAGAACAGCCTAAAACAACTAAAGTCTTATCTCCAAAACCGTAGGCAAGTTGTGTGTATTGGCACAGAAAATTCTACCGAGGAACAAACTAAGGTGGGAGTTCTGCAGGGATCTATATTGGGAGCATTTTTGTTTATGGTAATGATCAATGACCTACCCTCCTTTATAAGTTCCAATACAGTGCTATTTACAGATGACGCTACCTTCCTAAACTACAACAATGATCTAAATAAGTTAAAAGATTCTGCTGATAATACACTCGCCCAAACGTCATATTGGTTCAGGTTAAATGGGTTTGTCCTGAACAAGAACAAAACACAAAAAATGGTATTTAGTTTAAAAGACAAAACGTCCTTTTCATGATGTGTGTACCTTCCAATTTCTTTCAATTATTCTTTCCAATTATTTTTTTTTAATTATTGAAGCAGCAATTATTAATCAGTTTCCATTATTTTGCCCCCCCCCCCCCCCATATGCAGCTATTCACATTGAACATAAAGAAAACAAACAATATGCACTTCAGCATAAAGAGGGAACAAATTTCTGATGCATTAAGCATAGATGTTAAATTTATAGATGTTGTAATAAGCACAATGTAGTTAGGTGCAAATACTGATTGTCAGTTACCATGGAATGAGTACACACAGAGGCTGATAAAAAATACGCCATTCACATGTTTTGCTCTTAAGAGTTTTATCATCTCTCTATAGCAGCCAATGTCTTATGTGACATACTACTCTTACACACACTCAGTTGTTAGCTATGGGGTTTTTATCGGGGGATCAAAGGCACAGAACCTGGATACAATTTTTAAACTGCAGAAAAGAGTTGTAATGATAATAACTAGAAGTAGTAGACAGGATCACTATAAAGAAATGTTAAAAAAAAACTGGGTATCCTTACTGCGCAAAGTCAGTATGTCTATCAATCTGTTCTGCATATTAGAAGAGCAGCAGTGTGGACTTACTTTTACCACGGAAAAACAAACAAAAAAACAAGATTTTCTACCAGGGAATAAAATTGCATAATAAACTACCAACAAAGAATAAACAGATTTCTAAAATACATCTGTTTAAAAAGGCAGCTAAAACATTGTTTATAAGTAACGCACATTACACAATCTAAGATTACTCAGAGAATTCGAAGCAGAAGTTAATAAGGACAGTGGATAACTACATCACCTTGCCACTTTACAGTTCTGTAATGCTTTTGCAAAAATATCATGTACCAACATATATAGTACATGATAATAATGTTTTGTCGTTCTCCAGAGCTCAACATCATACTCATCACAGGAGGGGCATTGGGAGTGGGGGTTCAGATGGACTGAGGGAAGAACATGTGCAGGTGGACTGGAAAATAGTGGAATAGTGGCATGGTTGTCAGCTCGTGAAGACAATTTTCCAAAGAGACTGGACTTAGTGCAAAGGTATAGCAGCAATCATGGTTATGCAGTCATTAGCATGGATTTCTGACACGTGCAGCAAAACTGTGTTTCTACCAAAAGCGTTGTACAATAGTGAAGGATGGTTTCTTCATCATGCCCACTTCTCACCACTTATCCTATCCTCTGAAAGCATACTTCTACATTCTACAAAAAATTTTTAGCTATTTATTTTCATTCAGTTATGATGACAAACCCCATATCATTCCAAGACGACCCTTGGATGAATGAATGAATGAGTGAATGAACAAATGAACAAATAAATAAATAAAACATCATGTATCATTCCTACAGAAACCATGAAGACTAAATCATGTTAGAAACAGCATACAAAGAGGCATACAAGTAGTCATTCGTCCTTGAACTGAACAGGAAGAAACACATACAATACTATTAAAAGTACTCCCTGTTATGCACTTTATAGTGAGTCACTCAGTATTTATGAATATTTCACTGGTACATTATACTATGAGTAAAAAACAAGTGTAAATACACTAGTCTTGAGGAGAACACGTGCATGAGTTTTGCTACTTTTTTTCCATCAAATACAGGTAACTTTTTCTACTTGTGCATGTAAAAAAGTTGTCACTTCAGTATTTCCAATAACCTATCATAAACTGAAGTGCCAAAGAAACTGGTATAGGCATTTGTATTCAAATACAGGGATATGAAAACAGGCAGAATATGGCACTGCGGTCGGCAATGCCTATATAAGACAACAAGTGTCTGACACAGTTGTTACAATGGCTACAGGTGCTACAATAGCAGTTTAGCAAGATTTAATTGATTTTGAACGTGGTATTATAGTCAACGCACACGCAATGGGACACAGAATTTCTGAGGTAGGGATGAAGTGGCATTTTCCTGGACAACCATTTCATCAATGTACCGTGAATATCTGGAATCCAGTAGAACGTCAAATCTCCAACATCGCTGTGGCCAGAAAAAGATCCTGTAAGAATGGGACCTATGACGACTAAAGAGAACTGTTCAACATGACAGAATTGCATCCCTTCTGAAAATTACTGCAGATTTAATTCTGGGCCATCAAACATGTCAGCACGTGAGCCATTCAACGAAACCTCATTCATATGAGCTTTCGGAGCCGAAGGCCCACTGTACCTTTGACGACTGCACAAGACACGGCTTTACGCCTCGCCTGGGCCTATCAACACCGACATTGGACTGTTGATGGCTAGAAACATGTTGCCTGGTCACACGAGTCTTGTTTCAAATTGTATAAAATGGATGGACGTGTATGGGTATGGAGACAACATAACGAATCCTTGGTCCCTGCATGTCAGCAGGGGCCTGTCCAAGCTGGTGGAGGCTCTGTAATGGTGTGGGGTGTGTGCAGTTGGAGTGATGTGGGACCCTTGATGTGTCTAGATACAACTCTGACATGTGACATGTATTTAAGCATCCTGTCTGATCACCTCCATCCATTCATGTCCACTGTGCATTCTGAAGGACTTGGGCAATTTCAACAGGACACTGCGACACCCATATGTCCAGAATTGCTACAGAGTGGCTTCAGGAATACTGTTCCAAGTTTAAAAACTTCTGCTGACCACTAAACTGCCCAGACATGAACATTATTGAGCATATCAGGCATGCCTTGCAACGTGCTGTTCAGAAGAGATCTCCACTCCCTCGTACTTACTAATTAATGGACAGCCCTGCAGGGTTCATGGAGTCAGTACCTTCCAGCACTACTTCAGGCATTAGTTGATTTCATGGCACATCATGTTGCGGCATTTCTGCATATTCATGGGGGCCCTACATGATATTAGACAGGTGTACCAGTTTCTTTGGATCTTCAGTGTACAAGCTTAACTATGCATCTGGATTCATATATGCAAGCATGCACTCTTTTATCCAATAGATCATCTTACGCTGGTGTTTCAGGCCCAGGTTTGTATTTCAAAACTCTCAACATTCCCAAAATCCTGATGGTGGTCTGTTCAGGTTCTTCAGTTCGAATGTCAACTTTGTTGCTGGTATCAATTAGTGCCAACACATCAGTTAGAACCTGAAAAAATAAAACCTTATTACAGTCATAAAAAACCCAAATAAAATATAAAAATCTGCATGTGTTTTAGAGAAAATCAACATTAATTTTGTGATCCCAAGGAATTTCATAAAACAGAATTATACAAAATGTGATGTATGGTCCATAAATAACACATACTATCAAAGCCAAAAACTTACACACACACACACACACACACACACACACACACAAAGAAAAAAAATCAAGCAGTAATCTCAAACGTATGGCGAATAAATTTTCTGCGAATGAAGAGCTACTGCATGAACAAGAGGCTAGTCTTCAGTAGCCAGAAGATAATTAGTACAGAAGGACTGACGAGTGAGCCCCATCAGGTTATATATTGATCGGGGGTTGATTTAGCTCCTCTCCTAAAAGGAAAAGACTTGTAAATGCTCAGCACATAGACATATTTACAAATTAATATGTGATGCAAATGTAAAATGACTCGTGCCGCATCATTACGCTTTATTGTGCAAAAAGATCCATGAAACATGAAACTATCTATCATACCATAGCTCCTTCAAAAAAAAATCCGGATTAACTTGAAATGCAGTGTGTGAGAAGAGGAGGTTATGCATCAGGTGTATCGCTACGGGTGGGCTCTAGTGCTGAATTACTAATGCCTTTTCTTCCACCCCGCTACCCTGCACTATTTCCCTCTGTTACTATTCTCTAACATATTACTTTACTCAGTGTTCATCATTTTCTTTCTCTTCTTTGCTGCGTTTTGTGTGTCACCTCCAGAACTACACCACATGCCCTGGCTTATGACCCACACTGTATCAACCATCTCATTTACGCACAACACAAAGTGCTGATTGTTGGTACATGGTTGCATGTCCCACATTGCTCCTGCCGATATAATTATTCCCAGAGCTAAAAATTGACCACTCTTCCTGTTTCATTAACTATCACATATTTTTGCGTGTTTTTTCTGAACCATCCTGTGCCACACCAACATGCCCTACTTCAACCTTCCAGCCCCCCCCCCCCACCCCCACACACACACCCGTACCCCATTACTTTCTCTCGTCTTATTCCAATACGCACATACTAATCTCACCTAATCCATTCAAACCTGCTGTCCCCCCCCCCCCCCCTTTCTTCATACCAACCTGCATCCCACATTATTGTCTGTCTATTTATTTTTCTCTTTGATCTCACTGTGTTTTAATGTCAGTTTCTGTTCATTTTCACCTTTCACTACATACTCCACTCCGTTACGTTTCATCTTGTTTCCCTATACTTCATCCATTCCATTCTTTTTGCAATTTTTCCCACATATTTGTCTGTATTTTATGTTTTATGTGAGCTTTTTCAAACATATTTTTTCATAATTTAATATGTTTACGTGTTTTTATCCTCGACTGTGGCTCCTTGCTCCTCCACCTGTGTCAATATAGAACAGTTTCCCTATCCCTAGCAAGAGCCCAGTCCTACATACCATTCCTACATTGCTGCCTAGCTCATGTAATCCCCTCAAATGGCCTGACAATCAAATCACCCATCTCTGATTGCAACTCCTCCTTCCACAATGATCTCTGTATGTACACGTGCAATCAGTACATAGCCCTCACCACACAAGTCCTGCAAAACTAAGTAAATCAGGCCCAAATCTCTTTGCAATACCTCCCCTCTCCATCCATAAAAATCTCCTGCACTGCATTCCCAAATTCCTGCATCACACCTCTCACACTGTAACTCTTGCCCTCCAGCAACTAGACCAATACGGACAATGCTACTTCAAAAAACTCAACCAACCTGTTCATCTCATACTCCTGCCTTGGATTACCAATATCCACCTCCTCTACAAGTGCCTCCAAACCTCCCCCACATCCTCTAATAGCTGACAGAACCTAGCTTGCAGACCTATTACATTTTACCATACAGAATCCATACCTAAACCAACCCAAAAAAAATTTCATGAATCTTTCCTACAAAATCCTTAGTTCCACTGAAGTATCAGTCCTTTTCAAACACCTTACCAGTTGCCTCACTCCCATACTCAAACATGAAGGTCTTTTTAAAGGCCTTCTCACCTTCTCCCGATCCCTATGGTGAAAACATCTTTCTGCCACCATCCCTTCCAACTAGATTCAACCCAAAACCAATACTGAACCTTGCCTAACTTAGTTCACCCCTCCATCTAACCATGACTCACTGCCACTGCCCCCAAATCATGCCCTGTTAACAATCCAGAACTTCTTAACATACAACCTTGTCACCATTCCACAAATCTCTTGACATGGAAGCAACCTTACATCCACAGAAAAACCACAACCCACCACTTAAAAACTGGTCCCATGCCTTATTATCCTACTAGCCGACAAAGACTTCACCAATGTGGTTTTGAACCAGAGGGACCATCTGGTGGAGGGACTATGCCAGTTGCCAGATTCGTCCACCTGAAAAGCCTGCCACAGAGACCCCACCAGAAACCTAACAGCATCATGAGACCCTCTTCAAATGCCCCCCCCCCCTCTCTCTCTCTCTCTCTCTCTCTCTCTCTCTCTCTCTCTCTCCTGCCCCCCCCCCCCTCCTATCCTTCCCCATTGTCCTACCTTCTACAGATTTTCTGAAGACCACAAACCTTACCCAGGAAGCCCCATTGCAGCCAGTTACTGTTTCCCAACTGAGAGAATCTCTGCTCTCATGGGCCATCACTTTCATTCTATTACCCATTCTATTACCCATAACTTCTACATCAATGAGACCAACCATTTCCTCAGTCATCTCCACAGCTCTTATTTCTTTACCATGTGGAATCCTGCTCATCACTGTTGATGTCACCTCCATCTATACTAACATCCACGATGCCTGTGGCCTTTCCACTATTGAACACTACCTTTCTCAAAGCCTGATTGACTCCAAACTTACAATCTCCTTCATGGTCACCACCCACAATTACTTCTCCTTTGAAGGCATCAATAATAAATGAATCTGTGGTACAGCAAGTGGCGCCTGCATTGCACCATTCCATGCCAAACTATTTATAAGCCAACTAGAGGAATCCTTCCTAACCACCTAGAAACCCCTAAACCCTCAACTGGTACAGATTAACTGATGATAACATTGTGAGCTGAACCAAGGGTAAGGCCACCTTCTCCCCCACTTGCTTCACTTGGTCCTGCTCAACCAAAAACGCCACCATCCTCAGTGCTGACCTCCACCTCAAGGATGGCTACATCTGTAACTCCATTCCCATCATGACAGCTGCCACCCGTTCCATACAAAGAAGTCCCTTCCATACAGCCAATCCACTTGTGGGCATCACATCTGTAATGATGAGCAGCCCCCTCTAAATATACCAGTCTTACTGATGCCTTCACACATTTAAATACCCTCCCAACCTTGTACAGAAGCAGATCTCCTGTGTCTTGTCTCTCCAATCTCCTACCGCCTTCCACATACCACCATCTGCCCACCAAGGTGCATCCCCTCGTGACTCACTACCACCCAGGGCTGGAGAAACTGAATCACATTCTCCGGCATGGTTTCGACTACCTCTTGCCTTCCCCTGGAATGAGAAATACCCTACCCACTATACTTCCCATTCCCCCCCCCCCCCCCCCAGAGTTATTACACCACCCACTGAACTTCGTAGTATCCTTGTCCATCCCTACAACACCTCTAGCCTCATAACAGTACAACAGATCTAGATGTCCCACACATCCTCCCACCGCCACCTACTCCAGTCAAGACACAGGCATCTCCTATCACATCATCAAAGTCGTGGAAGGAGTCATATGATCCACAAACTAAGCTACAATCACAGCACTGTTTCCTACTTAGGCATGAAAACTGAGAAGCTGTCTGTTCCCATGAATGGCCACTGACAAACCGTGGCGAACAGAGACTTGGGCTACTCAGCTGCTGAACACGCTGCCCAACACAATGTGCTTCATTTCAGTGACTGCTTCAAAGCCTGCGCCATATGGATCCTTCCCATCAACATCAGTTTTTCTGAACTGCGCAGATGGGAACGCTCCCTGCAATATATCCTACATTCCTGTAAACCCCCCCCCCCCCCCCCCGGCCTTAACCTGCCCTAGTCCCTATCCTTCATCTACCTATCCCTTCCCTGCTCTCCCACCCCAGCACCACAGAGCCTTCTATTCCACCCTCACACCAACTAGCCTTTTTCCTCACCTCTAAGTCTCTCCTTTTTCACCCCCCACCCAAAACTTCCCGACTGCACCTAGCAGCCCTACACTGTTCCCACCACATCCCTGCATGCTCTCACAAACAGCACTAGAACTTACTCCACTCCTACCCTGCCTCCCTTCCCCTCCTTACCCCATGCCTTCTTACCCCCACCACCCACGCCAGATTGCTGCTCCTATCAGGCACAGTTGCTGTCTGCAATATTGCCACAGTAGCCAAAGGTAGTGGTCATATATGAGTGAGTTGTGCTTGTATGAATGTTTATGTATGTTCTCTTTCAGAACCTTAAGTGCATAACAATCTTTTCATTATGCCTCTCTGTTACTCAACATTTCTTCTGTATAGTAAGTAGCAATCTGTTCTTTTCATAATATCGTTGTTGTTGTTAGTTGTATTATTTGTAAAAGGCTGTCCTTTGGGATAAGGCGCTAATGACCTGATTTTAAATTGTAATAGTCATATGTTGAACCAAGTGTTGGTCAACATGACAAATATGATCACTTTTCTATAAAAATTAGGTGACTTCCATCCCTAGTTCTGAGTTGAGTTGAAGGCTTGAACCAGAGAGTCCAATGGTTTTGCAACACACCAGGCTGTAACTTCCTAGACTTGCCCCACATGGCTGAGAATTGCAAGGTTCCCATAAATAGGTCAAGTGTGCATAACAAAGGCTGCTACCCAGGTAGCTGACTGTATGTGGAGTGTACACAAGGGTCTTTTAGATTAGGTGACTCTCCGTTCCATCCAGATTATGATACATGCAGGACACCAATAAGCATCAGATCCAAAGAAACACGTCAACCAGGCCAGAGTATTGTAATCCTAGATTAACTGCCAAATAATTTGCAACAAAGTGCCAGAGTTTGACACGCTCCTAAAAGGCAGTAAAGCTCACATAATACTAGGTACAGAAAGTTAAAACTGGAAGCTGACGGTAGTGAGATGTTTGGCATTTAAGCATATATCAAAAGGATAGGCCAATGAGAACTGGAGGTATTTTTCACTGTAGACAAGAAACTAAAATCCACTAAGACTGAAATTGAAGTTTCAGTTGAGATTGTATGAGCAAGACTCAGTATTCAGGGTGGACATACTCAGCTCCTGATGTAACCGAAAATTTTAGAGAAAAACCTCAGTTCAGTTCACTGTATGGAAGTTCACTAATCATACTGCAATCATTGGAGTAGATTTTAAGTGTCCATCAAGCAACTGGGATAATTACAGTGTTGTTACAGGGTGAACATGACAAGACATCTTGTGAAACATTACTAAATGCCTTCTCTGGAAACTATTTATAACAGATTGTTCAGAAGCCCATTTATGCTAGAAATAGCAACAAACAGACCTGACCACCTTTTAGGATGTCCACATATAAACTGGTATCAGTAACCATGAGGCAGTTATAGCAGCAAAGAATACCAATGTACAAAGGGCAACTAAAACAAGTAGAAAGATCTATATGTTCAGTAAAGGAGACAAAGAACCAGTAGTGATACAACTCAATGAGGAACTTGAAACTCTTAGCTCAGTAGAGAAGCACATAGATGACCTATGGCTCAAATTTAAAACAACAGTTAACCATGCACTGGATAGATATGTATGAGCCGTATGTACTTCCATCTTTCCACGGCTCGTTTCCTGAGCATCATGTGGAGCCAATATTTTTGGTAATCGATAGTGTTTGGGTGCGATCCAGCTCTGGCATCTCGTTGCTGTCTTTTATTGCTTCGCTTCTATTTCGTTTTTCCGCGGTTGTTCAGGGTTGGTCTTTTATGAAGCTCTTTTGTTTGAACTCCCGCCCGTAGTGTACCCACTATCTATTGCGAGTTCTGTCTTTGGTGTACTTAGAAACCGTAGGTTGGTAACACGACCAACTCACGTGTTTACTGCAGCAGACTCTTTGGCCTGTACTATTTATAGGCGAGCGCAGTCATGCTGGAGGAAGTTGTCGCGCAGTGGCCTTCGTGTCTGCTCTGGTAACATCGACATCCTGCCTTCCGCGTACGGGTGTTATCGAACCTGCACTTCTACTCGTGGAGGAACGTCGGCCTGGTTGAGGCCCCTCTGTCCGCTCTTCACTGGTTGTCCACGGGAGGCAGATGGCAGTCTAATCATCGCCTGTGTCGACGAAGGCAAACAAACAGTAACCATCCTGGGACAGCGGAGCCGCCGTTCGGCAAGGGTTTGAGTCCAGAAGCAGTTCGGCTGGGTCGTTGTCTGCCGGGACGACTGGGGACGGCTCAGAATTGTACACAGCAGTCCCAGACAAATGACGAAGTGCGCCGAGGGAAAGGAGAAAAGAAGTTAAGTGTGAATGTTTCAAGTTGATCGTCCTTTGGGACTGAGTTCATCCAGTCATCTTTCCCGTCTTGTGGCCACCGCCGTGGCAATCCTCTGTTCTGTTCACTGGTGCAATTCTGACAGTGTAGATTCCTCCAAGCATCATTGCTAACCGGTGTAGTGGTGTATTTTGGTAGTTATTTGTGTACGTTTGCACTTCTATGTTTTGGTAGTTCATCCTCCCGCCCTGTGGTTGCAGAATTTCAGGTGGGGAGTTAGTTTCTTGTCTCCCAAGATCTAGTGCTCTATTATTAAGGTTAATTCTAGTTCAGTCCAGTGTTCTGTTAATCCCTGGGTATGTGTGTCCGTCATACTATTTGCGCTGTATTTATTCTAAGTGAGTTGCACTGACAATAGTTGGGGGTTCGAGTCCTGTCACGGAGAAGATAAAGGGTCACATTGGTTTCGGCTTGTCAGTTGGAGGGTGTTGTCTTAGAGGTTTGTTAACATTGGCATGTCAGCGTTGTCTAGCGCTACCGGGACCTAACGAAGAACATTGTGCTGATTAGGGAATGTTGTTACACATTCTTGTTTTCATATCAATATCTGTATCTGTGAAGGCAACCGCATGAAGTAAGATCTGTTCTGAAGCTATGCTGGATCTTGCACTCTGTGTATTTTTGGTTTGTTTTGATCCCGACTATTTGGGTGTCAGGAATATGGAACTGTGTTATTAATGTTTGGCTTGAACAGCGGACACGCAGCTAGTTTAGTAGGGGCATGGCGTCCTCGTGAAGGCGTGCCCGCTAGATTGCTACTGCGTCTTCTCAGAGTGTAATTTCCACCTTACTAAAACCCCCTTGTTAAAAGAGAGGAAAAAAAAAACTTTAGAAATACATTCTATTTGCATTAACTATCTTACCTGTCGCTTAAGTAAATATCTGCTCAGTGGTTAAGCTAATGGGAGCACCTATCCTAAAAGCAAGTAGCGCAATTCTGTTATGGTGGCCCTCGTGCCTATTTTGGTCTGAAAGATTGTATAAACAGGCTTACATGCTCCGTATCGAACTTCTGATGTTGTTTTTTTGAGTGATTGTGGATTATTAAAATTCATTATAGTGCAAACGTTTGTATTTTACCAACCGTGTTTATAAGTTATTAATGTGATTGGCTGGAATGTAATACGAAAGTTTTAGGACCATAGGTTGTCCAGGTTGAAATTTGAAGCCATGCTGTGTTGTGAATTCATGTATTTATGTTTTATATTGCAATGAGAATTTAAATGTGGTAAACCCACGCTTTGTGATTAATAATTAAAGATTTAAGAGTGCATTCACTTAGCACTTACTTATGTGTTGTATTATTATTATTTTAAAAAAAAATTATATTAGGCATTTTAATTTCTTAAGCCTTTCCAATTCGAAAGTGGTGGCCCTCCCATTTTGGGCAATTGTAAGCATTGAAGCAGGATTTGCGTAGTTGGTGTTATGTATTGTATGTTATGAATAAATTATTTGTGTGTTAAAGCACGTCTGATATGTCAATTCCTTGGCCCCGTCCACACCTTGGTCGTAGTCTTTTAATATTAAATGATCAGACCACCGTTCCAATGTACACAGTGGTAAAGTTCACAAGGGGAGGTACTCTCCACGATATATAGTCAAAGTAAAGAAACTTCTAAGGAAACAGAGGCTACTGCATAACAGGTACAAAACAAAGCATAGGACTATAAATGGAGGGATGCTGAATGCAACACATTTGACAGTCAAGAGAGCAATGCATGAAGGCTTCAATGACTACCGTAGCAGGATATTGTCAAATGATCTTTCACAAACCCCAAAGAAATTCTGGTCATATGTAAAGACTGTTAGTGGCACCAAGGTTAATCACCAGTGACCAGTCACTCATGGACGATACTGGAGCCGGAGCTGAGAGTAGCAAAGCAAAAGCAGAAATGCTTAACTTTGCTTTCAAACGTTCCTTTACAAAGGAAAACCCAGGACTATTGCTCCAGCTTAATTCTCATATGATTGAAAAGATAAGTGAAAAAGATATTAGTGTTGGTGGGATTGAGAAACAGCTGAAATCATTCGAATTAAAAAGCCCCAAGGCCCCATGGAATCCCTATCAGATTCTATACCCAATTCACTGATGAGTTAGCCTGTCTGTTAACTATAATCTGTCATAGCTCCCTTGAACAAAAAATTGTGTCCAATAGTTGGAAGAAAGCACATGTCACACCCATACGGAGATGGGTAGCAAAAGTGATCCACAGCATCACTGTCCAATATCATTGACATCCGTTTGTTGCAGAAACTTAGAACACATTCTGATCTCAAACGTAATGAGGTGTCTTGAACAGAATGACTTGCCCCCATGCCAATCAGCACACGGATATTGATAACATCAATCATGTGAAACCCAACTCACATTTTTCTCAGATGGCATACTGAAAGCCATAGATCAAGGCAGGTATGAGGTATCAAGCGTAATTTGTGACTGGATTGATGATATCTTGAAAGGGAGGATGCAGCAAATTATCTTGAATGGGAAGACACTGACAGATGTAGAGGTGACTTCGGTGTACTCCAGGGAAGTGTGCTGGGTCCCTTGCCATTCGTGATATATATTAATGACCTTGCAGACAATGTTTATAGTAACCTCGGACTTTTCACGTATGATGCAGTTATCTATAATAAAGTATAGTCCAAAAGGAACAACACAAATATTAAGTTAGATCTTGAGAAGATTTCAAAGTGGAGCAAAGATAGGCAACTTGCTTTAAATGTTCAGAAATATAAAATTGTACACTTCACAAAATGCACAAAAATAAAGGATCCCTATGACTTCAATATCAGTGAGTCACAATTGCAGTCATTAAACTCACACAAATAGCTGGGTGTAACATTTTGTAGGGACATGAAATGGAATGATCACATACACTAAGTCATGGGTTAAGGAGGTAGACAACTTCGGTTTACTGGTAGAATACTAGCAAAACGCAATTAGTCTACAAAGAAGAGTGCCTACAAATCACTTGTGTGACCCATCCCAGAATTTGATCAAGTGTGTGGGACACATACCAGATAGGACTGACAGCCAGTTTTGGATGCGTACACAGAAGGTCAGCACAAATGGTCATGAGAGTGTCAAGGAGATGTTGAAAAAACTGACCTAGCAGACTTTTGATGATAGACAAACTATTCCAAGAAAGTGTACTTCAAAGTTTTGGGAACCAGCTTTAAGTGATGACTCTAGAAATATATTACAACCCTCTAGATATCACTCTGATAGGGATCATGATTACAGGGTCAAATTACATACAGCATGCACACAGGCATTTAAACAATCATTCTTCCCACATTCCATACATGAATGGAATGGGAAACACCCCTAATAAATGGTACAATGGGACGTACCCTCTGCCATGCACTTCACAGTGATTTGCAGAGCACAGATGTAGATACAGATGAGTAGAAGTAGCCTCACTGTGTGGAAGCATCATGAGGAAAGTGTGTTGACATCCATATGGCATGGAATATGGTTCGAAAAATTTTGCAGTAGTGATCCACAATGTAGTTTATTGGATCTAAAATTGTGGTCATTGCCCATCTATTTGGTTCTGAGCCTATAAGACAAGCATTATTAAATATTCTCTACTTGACCGGTTTCTTTTTTATACAAATGAGTTCTGAATTAGTCAAGTATGGAGGCAGATAGACGGGCAAGGGGTAGTTACTAAAATTGATAAATTGGCTTTTAATTTTAGCTTTATTGATGTATGGTCTATGGATATGGGTATCGGGTCACAGGGGGTGATTTTTAGTGGATAGGAGAGAGGGTGTGATTGTATGGGGGAAAGTAGCTGAGGTGGACATTTTATTTAACTGTCCCTTTTTTTCAGATTTTTTTTTTATTTTCTTGTTCTTTAGGCTGGTCTAGATCTTTTTTTATGATAAATGTTGGTAAGCACTCCGCTAAAATATGTTTAATTAATATTTTATTTTTATTACATATGTAATGACTTGTGTTTAACAGGTTGATTTTAGATATACAAGTTAACTAAAGTCAGTGATGCCAGATATACGTTTGTATCATTGTATTATTTGCTTTTTGGGAATACTATTCATATGTGTTTGGTGGGTTTTGTGGAGGTTATTTTAACTACATAAGTAAAATGGAGAAGCTGCATTTGCCCTACTTTGTAAACGGCTTCTTATTTTTCGGGTATCTGCTGGGTATTGTGGACTTCACTTGGTATGGAAATAGCGAACATACTTAATAATAACTATATCAGTGTAGTAGAAAACTTAAAATTGGAAAGAAATAGTCAAAAACAGAAGGGCATTAAGGTACCAAAAAGATCATGCAGTACTATGTTCTTAAGACCAGTCACGGAAGATGAATTGCGAAAAACTATACAGAAACTGAAGTCCAAGAAATCAGCTGGTGATGATGAAATATCAAATCATTTAATAAAGCTGGTAAGTGAGGAGATAATAACACCACTGCTGAACATAGCAAACTGTTCTTTCAGAGATGCATTTTTTCCAGAAGAACTGAAGATAACGAAGGTAGAGCCAGTGTACAAGAAAGGGTATAAGGATGATCCCAACAACTACAGACCAGTTTCACTGATATCAGGTTTCTCAAAAATCCTACAAATGCTTATGTATACCAGATTAGTTAACTAATATAATAGAGGGAAACATTCCACGTGGGAAAAATACATCTAAAAACAAAGATGATGTGACTTACCGAACGAAAGCGCTGGCAGGTCGATAGACACACAAACAAACACAAACACACACAAAATTCAAGCTTTCGCAACAAACTGTTGCCTCATCAGGAAAGAGGGGAAGGAGAGGGAAAGACGAAAGGATGTGGGTTTTAAGGGAGAGGGTAAGGAGTGTGTGTGTGTGTGTGTGTGTGTGTGTGTGTGTGTGCGCGCGCGAGTGTATACCTGTCCTTTTTTCCCTCTAAGGTAAGTCTTTCCGCTCCCAGGATTGGAATGACTCCTTACCCTCTCCCTTAAAACCCACATCCTTTCGTCTTTCCCTCTCCTTCCCCTCTTTCCTGATGAGGCAACAGTTTGTTGCGAAAGCTTGAATTTTGTGTGTGTGTGTGTGTGTGTGTGTGTGTGTGTGTGTGTGTGTGTGTTTGTTTGTGTGTCTATCGACCTGCCAGCGCTTTCGTTCGGTAAGTCACATCATCTTTGTTTTTAGATAGATTAGTTAACTATTTGGACAAACATAACATTCTCATACCCTCACAACATGGTTTCAGAAAGGGTAAACATACAGAATCAGCAATTGCCAGTCTAACAAAATACATTTTACAGTCCTTAGATGAGAAAAAGATTGTCTTTGCAATGTTTCGGGATCTTTCAAAGGCATTTGACACCATTGAACATTAAATGCTGATACAAAAATTAAACAACTATGGCATTCGAGGGCAACCAGGTGAATGGACAAAATCATACTTGTGCAACCGCAAGCAGTATGTATCATTAGGAAACTCATACCAATCAGAAACCAAACCCATCAAATATGGAGTGCCGCAGGGTTCGGTAAGGGTGCCATTGTTATTTAATGTGTTTGTTAATGATATAGGTGTTAAGAAGGAAGAAAAGAAAATATTGTATGCTGATGACATGACAATACTAAATAGTGACCAAACTATGGAACAACTTGAGAGAAGAGCATACATATCTGCAAATGTCACAGCTCAATGGCTGTTGGAAAATGAACTGGTTATAAATCTAAAAAAGACTACGTATGCAGTGTTTAAAAACAAGGAAAAGGCTATAGACATGGATTTAGAGATTGATGGAACAAGGCTAGAAGAAGTAGAATCTGCTAGATTCTTAGGTATTCTTGTGGATAATGAACTGAAATGGAAAAAAAAAAAAAAAAAAAAAAAAAAACATATTAATAATGTCTGTAAGAAACTGAGTTCTGTCATATTCTTAATGATGCAGCTATCACAGTATTCAGAAAAGAACCTTCTGTGTACAGTGTATCCTGGACATTGCGAACCATACTTACAGTATGGAGTGACTGTGTGGGGAAACTCAAACGAACAAGAGACAAAACGAGTTTTCACATTACCAAAAAAAAAAAAAAATTTAGGACCATTTTAAGAAGAAAGACCTCTGAAACGTGCAGAAACTGTTTCAAGAATTTAGGTATCTTAACTTTTTCATCGTTGTATATACACAAAACAATAATGTACATCACAAAAGGTAGTGAGGACTCGATTACAAATGCTAGTGTACACACCTACAATACAAGAAGGAAGAATGAAGTACGGAGCATACACCACTGACTGGCAATGCTAGAAAAAGGACCCCAGTACTCTGGTATCAGACTACTAAGAAGTCTGCCTAAAAACCTGCAAGATAGTGTACTTCACAATAACTTTCCAAAGAAACTTAAAGAATATCTCACTGAAAAAGAGATTTACAGTGTTGCAGAATACTTATGCCATTAAATTTGTATATATTGTTATTCATTATCAATTATGTAAAAATGTAAGCTAAAGGTGTAGAAAAATAAGTGATAATGAATGTTAATACTTTGACATGTCCTACATTACATGTACATTTACTGTACACAATGTAATCTTACAGGATCAAATAAAATTCAATTCAATTCAACATTCAATTCAATTCATTTCAATTCAACCCATGAAATAGCTACATTGTGTCACATGATTTCATGTCTGCATGATGTACTAGGAATACATTGTGTTTGCAGATGCCATTTTGTCATCTGTGGTGGCACTCTCTAATGTTGAATGTTTATGTTTACGAGTTGTATGTGAGCGATGTTCGTGAGGCATTAGACTTAGGGCTTTATGTTGTTCCATTTCCTGTTGGCTTGTCTGCAAGTTATACTAATGGCAGTAGTTATTGGCTACTCATTTGTTTCCTGTTTGTTTCCCATTTTCAAATTGTTAGTTTGCTGTGTCATTAAAAGTCAAAAATTTAATTCCTTGTTTTTTATTAGTCACTAATTATGTATCTTAATGATGAAATTTGTGAGTCAAACATCAGTTGCTGCTTTGGACAATGAAACAGCCACAACAATTCCATTTCTGCAGTTATATGGTCTCACAGCTGAAGATGTGAGTATCAATAGTGTGGCGAATTAATGAAACTGACCACAGTTGCTGGGTGTCACAGCAGGAATGAGCATGTGGCAGAACATGTATATGGGATGAACTAGGGTTGTATTAGTGTTTTTTGTTTATTTTGTTTTTATTTCCTTTTCCTTTTCAGAAAAGACAACTAAAAACAGGGACGGGGAGAAAGGTCTACAAAATACTTCATAGAGAAACAGAGGTGTTGAGCTCAAGATTAGATGTCCCAGATGACAAACAAAAATTAGAAAATGAATGGTTAAAAAAAAAGAGCATTCTGTCAGGAAATGGCGGACCATCAATGGTTGAGGGCAATGCGCACAAAGTCGTGGAGCACCACCACTTAAATGGCAATAGCTAAAAAACAGTGCCCAAAATGTGACCTTGCTAAAATGATCTCCTCTTGATCAGAGGGCCGATGAAGTGGTCATCCAAGCCACTGGAAGACGCTTAATTCTCCAGAGCTTGTTCTCATGAAGGGAGGACTACTAGTGATGTCAAAGTGATGCCAAAATGACACCGCCTGCTGATAGATGGGAACACAGAGACCATCGGAAAGAATGGAAGAACTAGCAGGCTGAGAGATGAGGACTGCAGCCTTTGGAACAGCGTCAGTGGCCTCATTTTCTGTAAGACTGACGTGACCAGGAACCAACATAAACATAATAGTGGCTCCATTAAGAGTGAGCAAGTGACAGCTTTCATGGACATATTGCCCTGACACATTGATGGTGTGCAGCATACTGAGGCTCTGAAGGGCACTGAGAGTCAGAGAATATGACAATTGAAAAGCCTGTGTCACTGGATGTACTGCGTAGCCTGATACAAAGTGAAGAGCTCTGCTGTAAATGCTGAGTAGTGTTCCTGAAGCCAGTACCTAAAATCGTAGGTGCCAATGACAAAGGTGCACCCGACAGCATGGTCAGTCCGAGAGCCATCAGTGTACACAAAGGTACTATCACTAAGTTCCATGCAAAGAGCATGAAACTTAAGGCAACAGAGCAAGGCTGGAGTAGTGTCTTCAGGGAGCGAATGAAGGCCACGGTGAATACAGGCCGCCACACGAAGCCAGGGTGGTGAAGGTTCACTCATTGTGAAAATGGCAGGTATCATGAAGTTCAGCTGCCACTGCTAGAGCCGAAAGTGAACTCCAGGTGGTAACAGAGAAGAGGAATGTGCCCCATACAGGTGATCAAAGGAGGCATAGGATGGGTGGCCAGGCAGGGGAGACAAACGGCACGCGTATCTGCCAAGGAGAAAGTCACGACGATGTGACAGCGGTATTTCGACAGCTTCGGCATACAGACACTCAACTGGGGTTGTATAAAAGGTACCCGTGGCCAAACGGATGCCACGATGGTGGATACTATTGAGACAGCGTAGGAGGTACGGACATACAGGTGCAGAAACAGAACACCCAGAGTCTAGTTTCACACAGACAAGGGACCGGTACAAACAGAGGAGGGTGGTTCGATCTGCACCCCAGGAAATACTATTGAAGACACATAGGACACTGAGAGACCGCATACAGCAGGCTGGCAGTTAAGACACATGGAAGGACCAAGAGAGTTTCCTAGTGAGGATGACCCCAGGAATTTCATAGTTTCAACAAACAGAAGAACAACAGGCCCAAGATGTAAAGACACTGGAAGAAACAAACTGTGCCGGTAGCAATTCATATAAATGGTTTTGTCAGTAGAAAAGCAAAAGCCATTTTCACTGCTCAACAAGTAAAAACGATCAGAACATCACTGAAGACATTACCCAAAGAGACAAGTCCATAGAGAACTCTAACAGATCACACAATCATCACCAAAAAGGGATCTGGAGATGTCTGGTGGGAGAAAGGGCATTGTAGGGTTAATGGAAATAGCAAAGATGACAATGCTCAGGACAGAACCCTGAGGCACACCGTTTTCCTGGATAAAGGTATCTGACAAGGCGGAACCCACATGTACCTTGAAAACTGGGTCTTTCAAAAATTCTTCAAGGAAACGGAGCATGCGGCCACGAAAGCCCCATGTGTAGAGAGTACAGAGGATACCAGTCCTCCAGCATGCGTTGTGAGCATTCCTCAAATCAAAAAACACGGCCACAGTCTTGTATTTCTGCAGAAAGCCAATCATGACATCAATAGACAAAGTAATGAGATGGTCAAATTCAGAACGGAGCACTCGAAATTCACACTGTGCAATGCTAAGTAAATTCCAAGACGCGAGCCACCATACCAGCTGGGCATGAATCATGCATTCCATCACCTTGCAAACACAGCTGGTGAGAGAAATGGGGCGATAACTAGAAGGAAGGTGTTTCTCCTTGCTAGGCATAGTTATGCGTATGAGAGTGGCTTTATGCCATCATCAGGGAAACGTGTCCTTACCCATGTGTGATTGTACGTGCATAGGAGAAAGTGCTTGCCTGCAAGAGGAAGGTGCTGCAACATCTGAACGTGGAAATCATCTGGCCCTGTGGCGGAGGATTGGGATGAAGTGAGAGCATGATCTAGCTCCCTCATCATAAAGGCGGCATTGTAGCACTCACGATTCTGAGAAGAGAAGGGTACTGACCAAGAATCCTCCACTCATTTCCAATGGAGAAAGGCAGGCAGATAATGGAAGGAGCTCAAAATCTCAGCAAACTGGCGACCCAAAGTGTTGGACATAGCAATAGGATCCACTATGACACCGTCTGCTACTGTCAAGCCAGAAATTGGGGAATGGACCTCGGTCCCAGAGAGCCATCGGAGGTTGGCCCAAATTCTAGAAGAGGAAGTGGAATTTTTAAAAGAGCTAGTAAAGGAAATCCAGCTAGCTTTTCTGCTATCCCAAAGAACACGATGACACTGTGCACGCAACTGTTTGTAAGAAATGGAGTTGGTCATCCTAGGATGACAGTTAAAAACATGGAGCATGTCTCCACATGCGAATTACATCACAGCATGCCTCAGTCTACCAAGGGAACACGTCACGGCGCAGTAAAGAGTAAGTGGGAGGAATGGAACGTTCTGCAGTGGTAAGGATAATGTTAGTAAGATATTTTATCTGATCATCGCAACTGGGGAAATGTTGTTCGTCAAAGGTAGCAAGGGAGGAGTAAAGCCTGCAGTTGGCCTTAGAAATCTGCCATTTGGGTGTGCACATAGGTGAGGTAGTAGTTAGCAATCGGAGAGCTTATGGGACATGGTCACTCTAGTGTGTGTGAGAGAGAGAGAGAACTGACCACTCAAGATGATGGGGAAGCTAGGCAGTGCGGAAGGATGCAGAAGGATGTATCCAAATGGGAATAGGTGTGCATAAAGTCTGAAAGGAACGTGGGTGCTTCCGTGTTAAGGCAGATGAGATAAAACTGATTGAGGTCAGCCAAGAGGTCCATCTCTGACACGTTTCAGAGAACCTCAAAGGGGATGGTGCACATTAAAGTCAACCAGCAGCAGAAAGGGGTGAGAGAGTTGGGGTTGGATTGGGTTGGGTTGTTTGGGGAAAGAGACCAAACACCGAGATCATTGGTCTCATCAGATTAGGGAAGGGCAGGGAAGGAAGTCAGCCGTGCCCTTTCAAAGGAACCATCCCGGCATTTGCCTGGAGCAATTTAGGGAAATTACGGGAAACCTAAGTCAGGATGGCCGGATGTGGGATTGAATAGTTGCCCTCCCGAATAAGAGTCCAAAGTGCTAACGACAGCACCACCTCGCTCGGTCAGAGGGACTTATCCAAGAAGCTAGAGGAAGTCTGCCCTGGTGATGCCGAATGATGGAAGGATGTAAATGGTACAAAGGGAAAAGGTCAAGTCGGGAAAGAAAAGAAAATGCGGACTGCAACAGCTTGAAGCCAGGTAGTAAGGGAGATGGGTCGACCATTAACATCATCCCAAATGAGCAGCATGACTCCCCCATGAGATGGAATGCCATTCTCGGGGGGAAGGTCATGGTGGACCAGGTAGAAATGTGAACGCTCAAAGCAGTCATGAGGACACAATTTTGCTTCCTGCAGCTAGAGAACAAAGATACACTGCAATTCTAAGAGCACCTGTAAGTCCTCTTTGTTGGATCGAAGGCTGCGAACATTCCATTGGAAGAGAGTAGTAACGAGGAAAGGGGAGGAAGGAAAAAATGATGGGATGTCACCTCGGTGAGCGCTGAGTGCCAGCCTTCTAACACTCAGTGCTAAATGGCGCAGAGGCTTGATGAATCCGCTCCATGAGGTCTACAGAAGCATTAGCATTCTTCTTCTGTTGGTCTGTGGAGTCCACGACAGAAAAACGGTTGGCGGTGCCCACTGGCGACATGGATGTTGGCCGGGTAAGAGTATCACATGACGACATCACTGAAGAGGATCTCTTGAGTCAGTGAGGGAGAAGACAATTTCCCTTTGTTTTACTTCTTGGATACTTTCCGGTTGGAAGAGGAAGACTCAGATCTTTGTTGACTGGCGGGATGTAGGAAGTCTTCACAGGAGTATTCCTTCTCTCCTTTCCACCCTGTCAGTTGTGTAGGAGGTGACTTCGCCCCATGAGGCAAAAGTCTGATGGCTTGTTGCACAGCTGGAGGAGGAGATGCGGATGTTTCCATGACACTGGGCGATTTCACAACCGCGATATTGAAATTTAGGTCGCATGTCTGCGCGGCCAAGTGCTTCGTGGAACGAGATGTAGCAACAACAGTACTGTAAGTGCCGGATGGTATAACTCAGGGTTTCCGCCTAACCAACAACTTGCGGGCAATCAGGTGAAGCACATTTTCCTTCACCCGGAAGCCCTAGACAGCCTGCTCATCAGATACTCAGGACAATCTCGGGAGGCGGCGGCATGATCGCTATTGCAGTTGATATTGTGAGGAGGAGGGGGTAGATAATCGCCCTCGTGAGCATCCCTACCACATGCTACACATTTGTCCGGGTGTTGACATGACATTCAACTGTAGTTGTAAGGGTGACAGTGGTAGCAGCGCATCGGATTCGGAACGTAAAGTCAGACTATGATAACTTCATTGCTTGCTTTGATCTTTAACCGAAGCACCACTCTATGAAAATTAAGGAAAACAGTGTGTGTGGGCACTAAGGATGCCTCTACCTTCTTCATTACCCAATAAAATGGAAATGTCGTGTGGCTAGGGCCTCCCGTCGGGTAGACCGTTTGCCTGGTGCAGGTCTTTCAATTTGACGCCACTTCGGCGACCTGCATGTCGATGGGGATGAAATGATGATGATTAGGACAACACAACACCCAGTCCCTAAGCGGAGAAAATTTCCAACCCAGCCGGGAATCGAACCCGGGCCATTAGGATTGACAGTCTGTCACGCTGACCACTCAGCTACCGGGGCGGACCATCACCCAATGGAATGCAGTGACACCCTGATCCTCTGATCCTGGATTTCTGCCTCAGTCAGACTATCGAGCAACCTAGTGTAAATACCAATGCGGGAAGAATTCAGTGCTCCATGGGCCTCGACATGAACAGGACCATGGAAGAGCGAAGCTGCAAGCAGCTGATGTGCTTGAGAATCAGAAGTCTCCAACACCAAAGTGCCATTTAATAAACAACAGCAAAAGTTCACAGGCCAGCAATTGCATTAACACCTTCCTGAATAATAAACCGATTCACCATAGCAAAGAACGAGGAACTGTAGTGCAGTTGGCATTGTCTTTGAACTGCTAGCCTCATTCCATTTACGTTTGGTAGACGTTGAATGTGAAGATGATGATTGGCTCATTGCAAGAAAATCCCCCTCGACTACCAGCATATCCGATGATGTGCTCCTTCCAACTGAGGGGGACCCCTCACCTCAGACCACACACCCTGAACACCTAACAGAGGGACCAATTAGCAATGTGGGAAGATAGCAGCTCAAGCAATTACCCCTCCCTGGCCTGGCCTGTACCTCGGGGTATGTGTGAAATCCTACCTGTTGACCTGGGGCTGGGAATTACACGTCACCAAGTCACCTGTTACGTATCAGATGCATGGGCCGGCCTTCAGGAGTGCACAGGGATGAAGAAGGAAAAGAGGAACCTCAAACGGCAAAGTGGAGGAAGGATAGGTGAAGGGAAATGTGAGAAAAAAAGGAACGAAAAACAGTGGAGAGACTGTTCTGATATCAGCTACAGAATATGCACAACACATTACCAAAAACATCCAGAAGATGTTCCCCAAGGGAGGAGGAAAAGAGGACAGACATGCAGCACAGAAGCGAAACGATGCTGCGAAGGCTGGGCCCCGTGAGTATTGTTTATTGAACCGGGGACCTAGAAACGACAGAGGCGCTTCATCCCGCCGTAGCTCTCAGTGGTTCACAACCCAACAACAGGCCACAGAAGTCCACCCACCCCACCACCGCCCCACACTGAACCCAGGGTCATTGTGCGGTTAGGCCCCCAGTGCCACCCCTCTTAACCCCCCCCCCCCTCCGGGAACATCTCATACCAGATGAGTGCAACCCCAAATGTTTGTGTAGTAGAGTAATTATGGTGCACATGTATGTGGAGACAGTGTTTGTGCAGCAATCGCCGACATAGTATAACTGAAGCAGAATAAGGGGAACCAGCCCGCATTTGTCAAGGCAGATAGAAAACCGCCTTAAAAACCACCCACCGGCTGGCTGGCACACTGGACCAGCACGCCTTCCTGATCAGGAAGCAGCGCTTTAAACCGCGCGGCTAGCCGAGCAGGCTGGGCCACCGTCGTATCCAAGCACAAACCCGCCAAAGAGCGGCGAGCCCCCTGGGGTGATTATTTTTGTGTGTGTGTGTGTGTGTGTGTGTGTGTGTGTGTGTGTGTGTGTTCTTTGGAATGTTTGCATCAAAAATGATGTTGAAGTAGTTTTTTTTTATAATTTCATGGTTAAGGCTGTTAAATGAAGTTCATAGATATTAATTGATATTGGTGGGTATAACGGTCGAGTTATTTTGGTCAGGTTTGTTAAATCTCCAAATTGTGGTTTGTTGGTATCATAGGCTTCGGTTGGCCAATACAGATGAAGTGAAATTTTCAATATCGGATTTCTAGAGTTGTGTGTGGTTTTGAGGTTATCATGGATTTTGTATGAGCTGTTTAGGTTTAGTTTTCAATGAAGCAGGTGGCAGACTTTGGATCATTGTAAGATAGTGGGAAAATGTAGTCAGTCTACAAGGGAGATTGCTTACACAACAATTGTGTGTCTCGTACTATACTCTAACCTAAATATTACTCAAATGTGTGGGACCAATACCAGATGGGACTAATTCAAGATGTTGAACATACAGAGAGAAGGGCAGCACAAACAGCCTCTAGTCTGATTCATTGATCATCATCACTGAAATGCTGAAAAACATGAACTAACTGCTTGAAGGTAGACTCCAGCTATGTCAGGAAAGTGAGGAATCTTGGAATACACTACAGCTCCCTTTGTATTGCTCCCACAGGGACTACAAAAACAATACTAGATTCATTACAAACTGCACAACACTATTTAAGCATCATTTTCCCTGTGTTTCATCCGATTCTCTTCGGCATATTTAACACAAAACTTCACAGATAAAGATTTTTGTAGAATTATGCACTGTATCTTTCACAAAAACGCGTTACCTAGCACCCTATTACAAACTGTGAGTTTTAATTGGAAGGAACTACAAAAAATAAATCTTACTCAAAAAGTAATCTCATCGGACATCATTTCGTAAAATGCAAAATGTATGGTCAAGAACTAACACTTTGGATATGTGAGTATCGCAAGTTGGGTTGGTCGAGAACTAACACTTTGGATATGTATCACAAGTTGAGTTGGAAATCTGACTAAGTTGATAATGACGGGATGCGGAGCGCTCTGTACGTTTACTGCAGATATATTTTCAACTGGATACCATTGTTCTATATTTCCGAACCACATATTATTGGTCGTGGAGGGTAGGGTTGCATCAAATCTGTCTTCGTACAAAAATGCTGAATGCATACCTGCAGCAGTTGCTCCGAATTCAGGGAATCGAATGATATCAAATTAAAAGATTTGTTCAGAGGACTCTTGTTCAGCTCTTGAACAACATACTTCAATTGATCACTCATGTTTACAATAATATCGTATTCGAAAAATATACCAAATAGGTGTCCCGCACAACTCAGTTGCGTTGTTTATGTCAAAGCATACAAACGTGAGATAAAATCGCGCCACACGTTGCTGGGATGTGGACTTATCCAAAGAAGCAAAGTTTATTTACTTTCCGTTTAGCTGGAGTGTAGCAGTTTCACCTCCTCTTTAACGGGAGAGTTGTATAAATTTACCAGTTTATACATCAGCAAGATAGAGCCTCATGCTTTCGAATCACATATGTTGAAAGAAATTACGAAAACCACATTTTGAAAGGAGTACTGGTAATGTCTTCGGGGTTAATCTTTGACAAGAGCGTAGTTGTGGATGGTACACGTCAAGCATAGTGCATGAAAACGTTGTGTTTGCATGGGTAAAATGGCACCGAAAAACAGCAAGGAAGCGCAGGTGGGTTATTCATAAACTTTATTATCGTGTTCCTTCAGCTTTGCATTTGTGTTCTAAATCCAAAAAAAAATGAACACCAAGCACTAGCTCATAAAACATAAGGCGTGTACAAGCTTACCGCCTGACAGTTCTATCGGCGGTGCTCCTCTACAAACTGTATTATTTATATTGTACACAAAAGTGTTCAGTATTAATCCTTGTTTCGTGTACATTTCGCCCCAAAAGTTCTGATTTTCTTGCACTCGTAGTTGCAAATACGGCAGCCGTTCGACAACAAGTTACTAAGTGATATTTGTTGTCATCTCCCCCTTCCCTTATCCGCCACTTCATTTACTGCAGGTGAGGGTTGACTTTTTTATGTGTAGCATCCACCCAAACTGTACCTCTTCCCCTACAACACCTACCATTCAAAATAACGTAAAATAAAATAAATTTATACAAAAAATTAAAAACCACAGTTTGAAATAAATCTAGCAACTGCTACCAATTTCATGGATTTCCAGCGCTTGTGACAAATCACCATACTTATCCATGTACATCTGCATTCCGCAAACCACCATGAAGGGTATGGCTGAGGGTGCATCCCATTGTCCCAGTTATTAGGGTTTCTTCCCGTGCCATTCACATATGGCGTGTTGGAAAAAATGATTGTTTGAATGCCTCTGTGCATGCTGCAATTATTTTAATCTTGTCTGCACGATCCATATGTGAGTGATATGTAGGGGTTGCAGTGTATTCCTAGAGTCATCATTTAAAGCAAGTTCTTGAAACTTTGTTAGTAGACTTTCTTGGCATAGTTTACAGAGTCTACAAGAGACTGTCAGTTCAGTTTTTTCAGCATCTGACGCTCTTGCATGGGTCAAACAAACCTATGACCATTTGTGCTGCCCTTCTTAATGCATGTTCAATATCCTCTGTTAGTCCTATTTTATATGGGTCCCACACACTTGAGCAGTATTCTAGAATGGGTCACATGACTGACTTGTAAGCAATCTCTTTTGTAGACTGATTGCACTTCCCCTGTATTCTACCGATAAACCTATGACCATTTGTACTGCCCTTCTTAATGCCTTATCCACAACTGAGCCTATGTGATCATTCCATTTCATATTGTTACAAAGTGCTACACCCAGATATTTGTATGAGTTGGCCGATTCTAACAGTGACTCATTGATATTATATTCATTGGATACTACATTTTTTGTGATTCTTGAGTTTCTCCCGGCGTATTTGATAATCAAAATATCCACGGGTGTACTGCCGGTCTACAGTGTCCAACAGTGGACACTGTAGACCGGCAGTACACCCGTGGATATTTTGACTACATTTTTTGGTTTGAAATTTTGTTAAGATCTGACTTATTTATGCAGCTTCTTTCAGGTAGTACTTAGTTATAGAGAACTGTGTCATCTACAAAAAGCCTGATGTGACTTTTTAAAAAAAAAAAAATCCTCAATAAGTCATAAATTTTACTTTTGACTATAAGCGTATGACTTCTGTTTCTTTGTTGGATTCATTTCAGCTTACTAACCGCCACAAAAACAACTACAAGAAGCAGTAGATGAGCAATAGTAATATACACAACAAATTTCAAAAACCTCTAGACTTACCGCGGCCACAACAGTGACTTTCAAATACACTGCATATATGACACCATGTACCTCATCTCCATGATGTCCGAAGTCGTATCTAATGCCCAACTATGTCTTAATATTTTACAAGTTGGTGCAAGGGGCACATTAGCGTTTTCAGAGTCCTTGGGTCATCAGCAGATGCCCTTAGTTTGTGTGTCTTCATTTGAAGTCTGGATCTGTGTCTTATATTACAAGTTACCTGAAACAAATTGTGTGTAAAGTATCCAATAGGATCATTACCGACTGAGGCAGTGCATCTATTAAGACACTGACCTCATATTTGAGAGGATGGAGTTGCTCTGTCTGGCCATCCTGATGTAGGTTTTCCATGGTTTTCCTAGATCAATAAGGTGTGCTGGGGTGGTTCCTCAAGTCCATGGCTGACCACCTGACCACTCCTCATAGACTAGCTGACCTGTCCTCATAAATCATATTGTGTATTGTGTGTGTTGTATATTTTGACATGTTGATTTGGATTGTTTTACCTTGACAAATCCTATATCATTGTGAGATAATCCTTGAATGGATAAAGGTAAGTGGTGGGTAAATAAAAATAAATACTTTTTTAAATTTACTATATCTTTATCCAAAATTTGAAGATTGAGTTAATATCCATACTAATTTAAATTAATTTTAAGTTAATAGCATATTTAGAAAATAAATGAATTTACAGTGTGTCTGAAAATTGTACATTTGCCACTTTTGGACATTTATAAAACCATTTAATGTTGAGTAAAATGTAATTATTATTTTTATTATTAATCATTGGATACATGCAGATATCACATTCAGATCTCTTGTTATATACAGAGCAATCTTCATGATACTGTATTACACACCGCATTTCACACATTAAGAACAGGTTCTGTTCAACTTGTGAGAAAGGGTCAATAATTGAGTAACTTTTGAAATTTATAACAGCTTTGTCAGTAACAGCATATAAACAAAGACAGTAAGTTCATGTTAATGCTGTGAACAGTGGATATTCCAGGGGATGCACTGGCCATCTGTTTGGCTAGATAAGCAATTACTCACCCAACATTCACTTTGACAGTTCCAGGTGTGAATTTGCAGATGCGAGAAAGGCCCCGACTCATTTGGATATGGAACGTCATCTGATGGGTTAATGCCCCATCTAATAAAATCTGCGCAATCAAAGTGTCTGTGACTGCTTGACATCACTCTTCTCATTTCTCCCAGAAGTAGTCCCCCATCCTATGTCACGTCAGCATTGGTCACACGAGATTAATCTGTAGTTTCCTCTTGTGTAATGAGCCACTCCAACACTGTGGTTGCAGAACCTTACAGAAAGTCGCTCACATCCTGGTGGAATCCCTCCTCCTGGCTCTCCATGCCAAGCATAGTCTTCCTGATTCTTTGCCTCTAATGTTTATGGATGACAGTTTGACTGCTGCTTCATTTCCTCCCAGAAAGTGGTTATTACTCTCATATATGAGATGTTAAACACCTTTTGAGGTGGGGTCAGAGAGGTTGGGGTTGAGATGTCTCCTGACACACAGTGGTCCGGGGAACCCTCAGTCAACCCTACCTCCTTTGCCTGGTGCCTTGGTCATCTATCTTTTACTCTGTTTTTAATTGCTTGTATATGCAGATCGTCCTATTCTATTGCACCCTATGTCATTTTTTAGGAGTGCCTCTTCATATAGCAGTACAATGAAAGCAAGACCTTAAGGATTCCTTATCCTGGGTACTAGCCGATGACAAAAAACAGTTGAACATATTCTTGTGCTTCCTCTGAGTGAGTAGGTTCTGTTCCCATCTATACAGTTTGACAGTATCGGATCAGGGGAGGAACAGTTGCTGGAGTGATGCCTCCCACCGCATGCAGGGCCCAGGGAATACTTGACTGTGCCCAACTACCTACCGACCTGATTATCTCTCTCAACTTATTTGTCTATTGTCAGTCCACTAATGTTCATTATGTTTTTATCCTTTGTACTTGCACGTATCTCCTCCCCATGCAACTATTAGGAATTATTTATTGTTACTGTCTTACTCTCTACATTGGTTTAGTGGGGTCAGACATGGGGAGTACCTCTCGCTACTGATGGCCCGCTCTCTGGTGTGCAGACTGGTCCAGCCTACATATCGTACTTGTATCATTTCTCATTTCTGGCATCAGTATTGCTTTCAGTGCCTTGATTTTACCCCTTCTGCATGCAGTCACATTTGATGTCTCCAATGCACGATGGACTGTCCCATGAATGAGGGACTGGTGAACTCTCTGTTTAGCCCCTTCCCCCCTCCAGCACCACAATCAATCACAACTGCAAGTTCTTAGTCGTTTTCATGTGCCTTTCAACAATTTCCTCTACTATTCAGGCAGTTGTTACCAAGGTACCAGTCATTTCCAAGCAGCACTATTTTAATAAAACCATGTACTTTTCTTAAGAATACAACTGTTAGGTAGTAACATTTTGAAATCATCCTCAAATACAGTATTTTGTTGCATTCTGCATAACCTTTAAATTCAGCTGAGTCTACTTTTACTTGCTTTTGGTATTTTATTATTCATCCATGGCTGACTTTTAAAAGGATATTGACAGGTCGTGGTATTACAGTTTAAGAAGACATTATTTGCAAACACAACAAGTTACATACAAAAATGCCATAGGTTTTCAGCCATGGCCTTACTGTAAGATCCGTCTGGCATTTGGCTGTAGTATTATAGGGAAACAATGGATAACCTAGATTAGAGTGATCAGATGAAGAGAGAAGCGTCTGTCATCCTGAATATGTGGCCAGTCTGTTTTAAAACAGCTCAGCATATTCAGTTTATTCCCAGTGTACTTTTTTTTCCCAAAGAAAGTGTTTAGTGATGTAAAAGAGTGGTGCTACACTGTTCATTTGCTTCTCGGCAGGAATCTCCGAAGTCAACCAGAGTTTATGGTACCACCTCTTTGCTTTGATCTGTGACAAAACTGTGTTGTGAGACATCATGGGCTGCAGCGTATTTTATATTTGAAATGGGTAGTGTATCCAGGGGACATGTTGGGGTATGTGGTGGTGCTCTGTAGTGTGGGATGTTTGTTTCTGTATTGTTTGTGAGTGATTTTGGTGATGAATCAAACTCCTTCTGTTCTGTTTGTGAGGAAAGTTAATGAGTTATTTCAACATCGGCAGTTGTAGACAGTTTTCGGGTCTGAATTATTAGCGTGGGGTGTTTTTTACGACTGATTTAATTTGGTGCTTTGTTTTATGAAGTTCACAAGTAGGTCTCTGCATACTACAGTGAGTGACAAAAGTTGACTGGGATTAAATTCCTACAGTTGTTTGGTTTAATTGCAGAGTATGTGAAGTGTTACACTTGTGGAGAAGGTATGAGATTGGCAAAAGTTGCTGCATATCATTCCAGGGGCCAGTATATGTGGCATTGTAGGAGGACAGCTTACGGCATTCTATCTGGGGGGGGGGGGGGTATCTGGTTTGAGAAGTCTAGGCTGACCACTCGAAAGATTTTGATAATTACATTGTTTTTGCTATCACTATATTGCAAGATTTATGTATTGTCTTATTTTTTTGTTTTTGTGGTTTTATTTATTTTTTATTGCAGGTGTACAGTATGTCTGTCTATGCGTTTCTTGTCTATTGAAATTGGCATTAATGCAAATGTTTGGGTTGTGCTGATAGTTGTTGCTAATTATGTTAGGCTGTTGTTGATAGATATCATGGAGTTTGTTTTACCCACATCAGAGAGGTTGGATTTTCAATGTTAGTTAGGCCTGTATCAGCCAGTATCGGATTTGGGAGATATGTGTGGCTTCATGGTACTGTGGTCTTCATTTGAGCTATATAGCTCAAGGGAGATTTCCGGTGCCAGTTTTCTTTTGCTGATAATTTTGTTTGCTTGATTTTTGTGTTAGTATTTGTTTTGGTGTCTCTGTTATTGAGACTGACATATATTTATGTTGTGCTCATTCAAATGCCCCCCCCCCCCCCATTTCCCGCATTGTCCCATTGCTATTAAATGTTCTCTGGATTATTTGTCTGTTTGCTTGTCTAATGAGTGATGTCATTGTCACCATATTTTATATGCCTAAAGTAGCAGTGTCCACCACCTTGATGACATCATGGGTGTCACCATAATCCTCAGTTTCATGCTATGTGTATTAGTTTGTAATGTAACACTACAACATACATAAGGACCTTGGTGACACTGTTTGGCTTCCATTTTTTGTACTGCAGGTTCCCATTTCTTTGCCAGAAAAACTGAACCAGAATCTCTGTAATGAGTGATTTTGAGATCAGAAAGATGATGTTTTTGGTATTATCTGTTGCAGAGCTTCAAGTAAGATTTTCTAGGCAAGAAAAGAGAAAAATAAAAATTATGGTGTTGAAGTGTGGTGTGAAATGACAGATGCTTTATTGTTATTGTTTATTTATGTTACATTTTTTCACCAAACCACTACTTAGTGGTGTTTAAATAATCCCCACTGTGTGGCATATATTGCTTAGGAGATAATTTTTAACTGCCTGTACAAACAAGTTCATTTTAGTGTCTCTTTGATCTCCTTGAACAACTTATTGTAAAGATTTATCCCTTTGTAGAAAATGTTGTTTTCAAATTTTATATTTATTCTTTCTTGATAATTACAAGTTCTCTCTAGATCTTGTTCCATGGTCATGGACAGAGCTGTCTGCAGTAATGATCAATGTTATTTTTGACTTGTGAAATTGATTGGTGAATGTGTGGTTAAAATCACCATTGTTTTGAACAGGTCTTTACAATCAGCCCAATTAGTGTTTTTGGTTAGTTCTATTTGCCTTACCTGTAATTTGCACACTTTGTTAATATTTTCTGCATTTGCTCTCAGAAAAGAATTCTGTAGCTAAGAATTGATTGTATGATTGTATATTATGTAATGCCTGCTACACAGTGGTGACAGGACTCAAGGCAAGTATCTTTATTTGTTCACAAAACTTCAACTTAGAATCAGTGTTCATTCCTATAAATTTTGTGTTTGTTACTCAGTCTGTAGAAGTACCATATGCATTTAATTTAAATGCCCTTTTCTCTCTCCAAAATGAAATTCATAACATTTTATGTTCAGTGTAACTTGTTGATCAACTGGTCACTTTCATTTGCTTTCTATACAAGGAGTATATCATTGTCTCATAGGCCATAATACTGCTGTCCCCAGAAAAGAAAATTTTTCTCCAAGATTAACACTATTAGGGAAGTCATTAATGTGAAACAGGAACAGTATTGGCCCTAATACACTACCCTGTGAACTCATATATTGACATATTTTGATTCTGATAAATGTTTCACTAAATGTTTAGCCTTATTTGAGGTTTGTCCAAATTTACTCTTTGTACACTGTGTGCTGAGGTAGGCTTAAATTATAAATGCATGAGCGAATTACCCAGTTCATGACAATTATTGTGAAATTTGTGCTTCTGAAGATCAGAATTATAACAGTAATGAAAGAGAAATTACAGGGTGAAGTGTAAATATTTTCAAGGACAAAAGTGCAAAAGGAAATAAGACCAAGCATGGAATAAGTAAACTGTCTCCAAACTATGATGTCTTTAGAATGTGCATTTCAGCAACAGGTTTTATTTTCTTTTCGTTTTTCCAGCCACAAGACAAACCAGTGAAAATCAATAAATGGGATGGTTCTGCTGTCAAAAACTGCTTGGATGATGGAGTGAAAGAGGTACAGTAATAACTTTGTCTCTCTCTTTACATCAAAATTCATATTGTGCATTGCACTGAATTAGTCTGTTTTTGAGAAATATTGAGCATTCTTTATCACTCTACATTGTGAATGAACATTGTAAGGGCCAACATTGCAATTTCCTTCGTCATAAAATACAATATTTTTTTATCAGATTACCCTAATGAGGGTACTATATAAATAATATTGCTGAATATCTATAGATCAACTGTAATATAATCAGATAAATAAAAAAAACATCTACTCACCGAGCGGTGTCCCCCCTCCCCCGGGGGCTCACCACTCTTTGGCGGGTTCGAGCTTGGCTGCCACAGGGCCCTAGCCTCAGCAGCATCTTTTCCCTTTCATTATTCTGCATGTCTATCCTCTTGCTATTCTTTTTCTCCTTCCTTGGGGAACATCTCTGGGATGGTTTTAGGAATGAGTTCTGCATTTTCAGTAGCTGACATCAGAACAGTCTCTCCACTGTTTTTGGTTGTTTTTTTCTTTCTTCATTCTCCTTCTCCTATCCTTCCTCCGCTTCGGCATTTGAGGTTCCTTTTTTTCTTCTTTCTCCCTGTGCGCTCCTGAAGGGTGCCCCATGCGTCTGATGTCTAACAGGTGACTGGGTAACACATAATTCCCAGCCCCAGGTCGACAGATAGGGTTTGCACGAACCCCCTAGTACAGGCCAGGCCCAGGGAGGGGTGATTGCCTGATCTGCTACCTTCCCAAAGTGCTGATTGGTCCCTCTGTCAGCTGTTCAGGAGGGGGGTGAACAGTCATCTAAGGTGGGTGAGCCCCCTCTGAGGGGGTGGGGGGGGGGGCTAGTTGAAATGTGTGTGCCATCAAATACGCTGGCAGTCAAGGGGGATTTTCTCGCAGTGAGCCAATCACCATCTTCCCAGTCAACGTCTACCAAACGTAAACAGAATGAAATTCCCGATTCAAAGACCCTCTTAGCTGCACCATGGTTCCTCATGGTTTCACATACTGAAAGCAGTCAGTCCTTTGCAATGGTAAATCCATTCATTATTCAGAAAGGTTTTGATGCAATTGCTGGCCCTTTGAAATCCTGCTCTTGTTTATGAAACGGCACTTTGGTTTTGGAGACGACTTCTGATTCTCAAGCAGAACAGCTGAGTGGTGCTTCAGTCAAAGATCAAAGCAAGTTATGAAATTATCACAGTCCGATCATACATTCCAAACCCAATGCGCTGCTACCAGTGTCATCGTCATAACTACACTTGAATGTCTTGTCGACACTCAGTCAAATGTGTAACCTGTGGTAGGGATGCTCACGAGGGTGATCATCCGCCTCCTTCTTCACGCTGTATCAATGGCAGTGGCGACCATGCTGCCCGCTCGTGAGATTGTCCCATGTACCTCAATGAGCGAGCTGCCCAGGAGATACGGGTAAATAAAAAAGTGCCTTACTCCGTCGCCTGCAAGTTATTGGCTAGTTGCAAACCCTGTGTTCTACCATCTGGCACTTACAATACTATTGTTGCTACATCTCACTCCATGAAGGACATGGCCACAGCATTCCTGCCTCCTCCAGTTGTGCAACAAGCCACCAAACTTTTTCCTCACGCGCGAAGTCACCTGGTACACAACCGGCAGGGTGGGAAGGACAGAAGGAATACTCCCACGAAGACTTCCTATGACCCTCCAGCCAACAAACTTCTGAGTTTTCCTTTGCCGACTTGGGGATCCTCTTCAACAGTGTCCCCGTGTGATACAGTCACACAGCCGACCTCAATGTCACCAGTATGCATTGCCCTGGACTCTTCAGGCTGACAGAAGGAGAATGCTGATGCCTCTGTAGATCTCATGGAACAGAATCCTCCAGCCCCTGTGTCCTTTAGCACTGAGACTTCGAAGGGTGGCACTTGGTAGTTCACTGAGACATCACCCCTTCATTTTTTCCCTCCTCCCCTTTCCTCATCACGAGTGTCCTGCAATGGAATGTTTGCAGCCTTTGACCCAACAAAGATGACTTAGTTACTTTTACAGTTGTAGTGTCCACTTGTTCTCTGCCTCCAGTAAAGAAAATTGAAATTGAGCTCTCGCATTTCTTCCTGGTCCGCTTTGACCTTCCCCTAGAGGACCGCATTCCATCTCACGGGGAAGACTTGTTGCTCATTCTGGATAATGTACATAGTCAACATATCTCCAAGACTATCTGTCTTCAAGCTGTTGCAATCTGCATTTTCCTTTCTCACTTGACCTTTCCCCTTTATACCATTTACATACCTCCGTCATTCAGTGTCACCAGAGAAGACTTCCTCCAGCTTATTGGGCAGCGCCCTCACTCTTTCTGCTGTTCAGTGACTTTCATGCGCACCATCCCCTTAGTGTTTCTCCCAGAACCTGTCTGAGAGGTGTCCTAATGGCTGACCTTCTCAATCAACTTAACCTCATCTGCCTTAACACATGAGCACCCATGTTCCTTTCAGACTCCATGCACACCTATTCCCATTTGGATATATCCTTCTGCACTTCCCAGCTTGCCCATCATCTCGAGCAGTCCGTTCTCTCTGTCACGTGCTCAGCCAACCATTTTCTGTCAGCTATCCATTTTCTGACTCCTACCCCATGTATGTGCTCACCCAAATGGCAGCTTTCAAAGGCCAACTGCAGGCTTTACTCCTCCCTTGCTACCTTAGATGAACAACATTTCCCCAGTTGCAGTGACCAGGTAGAATAGCTTACAAACATTATCCTTACCAGTGCAGAACGTTCCATTCCTCGCACTTCCTCCTTACCATTCCGTGTCCCAGGCCCTTGATGGACTGAGGCATGCCACAACACAATTCATGAGTGGAAATGTGCTCTCCGCATTTTTAACCGTCATCCTACGATGGCCAACTGTATTCGTTACAGACAGTTGCGTGCACAGTGTCGTTGCATTCTTCAGGATAGCATAAAAGCTGGCTGGATTTCCTTTACTAGTTCTTTTAGCAATTCCACTTCCTCTTCCTTCATGTTGGCCAACCTTCGATGGCTCTCTGGGACTGAGGGCCTTCCCCAATTTGTGGGCTGACATTAGCAGACGATTTTATAGTGGATCCTATTGCTATATCCAACGTTGCCAGTTTGAGGATATTTCGAGCTGCTCCTACTATCTCCCTGCCTTTTTCCATCGGAAATGAGTGGAGGATTCTCAGTATATACCCTTCTCTTCTCAGAGTCGTGAGTGCTACAATGCCGCCTTTACAATGAGGGAGATCATACTCTCACTTCATCCCGATCCTCCGCCCCAGGGCCAGACAATGTTCACATTCAGATGTTGCAGCACCTTCCTCTTGCAGGCAAGCACTTTCTCCTACATACATACAATCGCATCTGGGTGAGGACACATTTCCCAGATGCTGGCATGAAACCACTGTCATACCCATACCTAAGTCCAGTAAGGACAGACTTCTTTCTTCTAGCTACTGCTCCATTTCTCTCACCAGCTGTGTTTGCAAGTTGATGGAATGTATGATTCATGCCCAGCTGGTACGGTGGCTTGAGTCTCGCAATTTACTAAGCACTGCACAGTGTGGATTTTGAGCATGCCTTTCTGCAGTTGACCATCTCATCACTTTGTCCATTGATGTCATGAACGGTTTTCTGCAGAAATACCAGACTGTGGCCGTCTTTTTCGATTTGGAGAAAACCTACGATACCTGCTGGATGACTGGTATCCTCTGTACTCTCTACATATAGGGCTTCTGTGGCCGCATGCTCTGTTTCCTTCAGGAATTTTTAAAAGACCGAGTTTTCAAGGTATGGGAGGGTTCTGTCTTGTCAGACACCTTTGTCGAGGGTTCTGTCCTGAGCGTTGTCATCTTTGCTATCGCCATTTATGGCCTGTCTCCCACCAGGCATCTCTGGCTCCCTTGTCGTTGATGATTTTGTGGTCTATTGCAGTTCTCCACAGACTTGTCT
Source organism: Schistocerca nitens (assembly GCF_023898315.1). Taxonomy (NCBI): domain Eukaryota; kingdom Metazoa; phylum Arthropoda; class Insecta; order Orthoptera; family Acrididae; genus Schistocerca; species Schistocerca nitens. The sequence continues at coordinate 300,343,070 of NC_064615.1, read as the reverse complement.
CCTTGAGCGCCGTCTTCAGCAATGTCTCGATTGCCTGTACTCGTGGAGCATTGACAGTGGTTTTCGTTTTTTTTTCACTGACAAAACCACTTGTATGAATTTCTGGTAGCACAATTGTTTTCTTCCACCATTTTTACATTTTCGGCTTGTTGCTTTTCCATTTGTTGAAACTACGAAATTCCTGGGGCTCATGCTCAATAGGAAACTTTCTTGGTCCTCTCACATGTGTTACCTGGCTCCCTGCTGATCGCAGTCCCTCTGTGTCCTATATGTCCTCAGTGGTACTTTCTGGGGAGCAAATCAAACCACCCTTCTCCATTTGTATCGGTTCCTTGTCCGCCCAAAACTAGATTCTGGGTGTTCTGTTTATGAACCTGTACATCCGTCCCTCCTACGCTGTCTCAATAGTATCCACCATCGTGGCATCCGTTTGGCCGCTGTGGGCTTTCACATTGGCCTGGTTGAGAGTCTGTATGCAGAAGCTGCCGAACTACCACTGTCATATTGCCTTGATTTTCTTCTCAGCAGATAAGCATGGTGGTCTGCCATACCTGGCAGTCCATCCTATGCGTCCTCCTTTGATGACTCTTTTGATCGCCAGTATGGGGTGTGCCCCTCTTCTCTGTTATCTTCTCCTGAAGTTTGCTTTCGGCTCTTGCTCCAGCAGCTTAACTTCACACTACCAGCCACTTTCCCGATGGGTGTGACGCCTTCACCACCTTAACTTTGTGCGGTGGTGTGTGTGTTAACCTTGACGGTCATTTGCTTCCCATGGACACTGCTCCAGGATTTTCAATTACATCATCTGCTCTGATTCTCTGTGCCCTTCAGAGCCTGAGTGTGCTGTACACCGTCCATCCCTTAGTGCAACCGGTCACTTGCTCTCTCTTGATGGAGCCACTGTGATATTTATGTGGGTTCCTGGTCACGTTGGTCTAACAGGAAACGAGGTCACTGATGCTGCTACCAAGGCTGCAGTCCTCATACCTCAACCCACTAGTTCTTACATTCCCTCCGATGATCTCTTTATTGCTGTATCTCAGCAGTTGGTGTCACTTTGGCATCACCACTGGTCCTCCCTTCATCGGAACAAGCGGACTGGGTGTTTGTGATGTCCTCATCATCTCCATCATCATTTGTGACAATGGCTAGATTGTGACTTTGTAAAAAAAAAAAAGGGGGGGGGGGCGGGGGGACTTTGTATGGGCACTGATGACTGTGCAGTTGAGCGCCCCACAAACCAAACATCATCATCAACCCGCGCCACTTTGTGCTCATTTTCAAAAATGTTTGATGGGTCCACCATTTCCTGACAGAATGCCCTTCTTTTTAACCACTTGCATTCTTTTTGTTGTTTGTCACCAGAGTGGGCTGTTGACTGCGTTTTATTTTTTATCCGCCATAACAGTATGGTGAACAACATTTAATCTTCAGGTCAGGACCTTCATTACTCTATGGCATATTTATAGACCTTTCTCTGTGTCCCTGTTTTTAGTTGTCTTGTCCTCCGCCAATTCGGCTTAACATTTAGTCATTTTTAATTCATCTCTTTGTCTTCATACTCTGCGGTTCTGACACAGGAGGGTATGACCCTTGTTGTTTTTGCACTCTAAAACAAAACAAAATGAAACCAAGCAGTGGCAGGAGAAAACGAATATAAAGGGTAAAGAAATGTACAGGCTTTCAGAGCCAGTGGCCCCTTCTGGCAAAAGGGGTAAGTCTCCCCTGACCCAGGGTTCTGGGCGAATTTTCTGAACTCCCTCTATTTCCTAAACCTTGCCGGTCCTTTTCCTTCATCTCTCTTCTTCCCCTCCAACCCTTCTGCCAGGAGGAGGAGGAGGAGCTACTGGCTCCGAAAGTTTGTACATTTCTTTAGCCTTTATGTGTGTTTTTCCCCTGCCACTACTTGGTGAATACATTTTTTTTATCTATCCAATTATATATCATATTTTTTAAAAAAATTATTGTTTTTGTTGATTTATGTAGATCACTTGAATTTTTCTTCATGAAACCTGAACATGTATACATGAACATTTTTTGTGTAGTTGTATTCTTGCCAAATGTCAAATAAAACTGAAAATCATCTAATGCAAAATAAACCGGGAGACGTGGCACAGAGTTTCACACATCAGATTCACATTCGGGAGGGTGACTGTTCAAAGCCCTGTCCACTCTTTCAGATTTAGGTTTTATGTGATTTCCCTAAAGTGCTCTAGGCAAATTCCCGGATGGTCCCTTTGAAAAGGGGGTGGCCAATTTTCTTGTCCCATCCTTTTGTAACCTGAGCTTATACTCTGTCTCTAATGACCACTTCGACAGGGCATTAAACTAGTCATGTATGATACTGTATGGTTTGCAGACCCATTTAAAACTTTTTTCTTGTGGTGTCCTTTTTCTTACAGGTGTTGACAACAAAGTACAATTATGCAGAAAACTTTGCTTTGATGGATGGTCGATTAATAATGTGTGGAATTGCAGTTGGTGTTGCAATGTTCGCATTACTGTGGGATTATATTTACCCATTTCCACAATCAAGGTAAGACAAAAGTGAGACTGTCATCAACCTGAAACTCAGTTCAAACACTGCAGTGCCTTACAAGGCATGGTCGTGTTACTTGCAGTATGCCCTTTGTTTCATCCAAACAGTGAACTGACTTACCCAACCACTTGTTGAGGACCTAACAGTTTAACTTGGGCTCCAAACCATTGTGCAGCTTTATACGTTACACATTAACAAATATTGCCAGGGATGAGACAAGTGATGAATGACAGAACAAATCCAAGATCCACCCAAAACTTAGTCATCAAGCCACAGTAATACTTACTTACAAGGGAACCTCGCCATCGCACCCCCCTCAGATTAAGTTATAAGTTGGCACAGTGGATAGGCCTTGATAAACCGAACACAGATCAATTGAGAAAACAGGAAGAAGTTGTGTGGAACTGTGAAAAAATAAGCAAAATATAGAAATTGAGTAGTCCATTGGCCACATAATCAACATAATGGACAATGTGAGGTTAGGAGCGCCGTGGTCTCGTGGTAGCGTCAGCAGCTGCTGAACGAGAGGTCCTTGGTTCAAGTCTTCCCTCAACTGAAAATTTTACTTTCTTTATTTTTACATAGTTATTATCTGTCCGTTTGTTCATTGACATCTCTGTTCACTGTAATAAGTTTAGTGTCTGTGTTTTGCGACCGCATCGCAAAACCATGCGATTAGTAGACGAAAGTACATGCCTCTCCAATGGGAACAGAAAACATTTGATTGCAAGGTCATAGGTCAACCGATTCCTCCACAGGAAAACACATCTGATATATTCTATACGACACTGGTGACGGCATGTGCGTCACATGACAGGAATATGTTGTCGACCCACCTAACTTGTACACTTGGCGAATGGGTACAAAGATTCTTCTACCTTGCCCGATTTAGGTTTTCTTGTGGATGTAATAATCACTCCCAAAAAGTGATGAAAACATAAGAGTTTGTCACATAAACTGAAAATAAAATATTAAAGTTTTCACTCGATGGAAGATTTCAACCAAGGACCTTTCGTTCCGCAGCCGCTCACGTTACCACGAGACCACGGCGCTCCTGCGTTCCCATCGTCCTTAATGTTGACTATCTTCCCTTGAACTACTCAGTTTTGTATATTTTGCTTATTTTTTCACAGTTCCACACAACTTCTTCCTGTTTTCTCAATTGATCTGTGTTCAGTTTTTCAAGGCATATCCACTGTGCCAACTTATAACTAAATCTGAGGGGGGTGCGATGGGGAGGTTCCCTTGTTAGAACTATAGATTGAACATGGAAGGTGCATATGGAACTCTCAAACGCATAAGATGCTAACAAAATGTTTAACAAATTATAATTTTAATTTTTGACAACAGGTAAATATTGTAATGTCAGCATATTAGAACAGACGGTTGAATATATCTATCATCATCAACCAGTTCAATTACTTGGTGATGTGGCCTCTTTTGAGTTGGCATGCAACATAAAATCCCAGAAAGTTCCTCTTTTTAAACAAATCTTGAACTTCCCATTGCCAGTTCAGTCCAGCTTTCTTTTCTAACACTATCAGATCTGATTTTTTTTCTGGAAGAGGGAATTTTTTTATTCATGTGGTAATGCTCTTAGATGATTTTTTAAAAATATTTTAGATGCCAGATTTATTCAAAAATATGTACCCATTTTCAAAACATACTATGTGCACTTGGCTTAATTTTATTGGCTAAAATAACTGATTACAAAATATTCTAATTGTAATGAATAGTAAAATCATCATTCAGTAATTACCACACTAAATAACAATATTCAATTACACATTGGATTATGCCGAACCAATCACATACGTGTATTCTGGTGGTCACGAGCTGCTGCAAACTGTCACGAGCTGCTGCGTGCTACTGTGCTGACTTGCTGATATTTTCATAGTGATACCCAACAGTTGGCAGCATTTGAGCATGCTGAAAAGGTTGAACATTTACAAATGTGTACTTCAGGTTTCCATTGGGAAAAATACTTCTGTTTGGGCTAAGACACAGTAAAAGTTAATGTCCATTATTGCAGCCCCAGAGTATCTCAAAGGGTTAAGTATCTTCCCAACTGTCCTGTGGTCTTCCCCTTGGTCTGTTTTGGTAAATTGGGCTCCAATCTAGTACTTTGTGACCATTTGCTATCTTTTCTTTGAGCGACTTGACCAGCCCACTGTCGTTGTAAGGTATTCACTGTTCCCATTATGTCGCTTATCTTTCCTGTACGTCTGATATGAACTGTTGTCTTTCTTTGTATAGCCCAACATTAATCTTTCCATTCCTTTATCTTTTTTTAGTTTTCTAACAATGAACTCTTTTAATGTCCACGTCCCACAGTCGTAAGTTATTACTGGCAGTAAACATTGGTCAAAAACTGTTTTCCTCAGCTCAGCTGACATATTAGACTTCAAAACTAAAGAGTATGTTCCGTAAACTTGCCAACCCAATTTATTATGTTGAAATAATCTGGTTTTAGGTCTCCTTTCATATTTAAAAGTTGACTCTTTGAAGTTGCATGCTTCCCACAGACAAATTTACATTTGTACCTTTGGTCTGACAAGCAATCTTCATTGATATGTGCAGATATTGCAGTTTTACAGATTGTATTTATAAGTCCATAGGGCCTTAATATTAGCACTGATGATGGCCACACAGTGATTGAAATTGATTTGCAACAGAAATAAAGATTTATATTTCAGTGACCAGTGCTGATCCTCCTCTTATTATTAAGACACGTTTCTGTATGGTGTTCATTCAGTCATCATATGCAAAGAAAATTAATGAAAGTTTTTTGATTGAAAATGTACTAACCGATTTTTGGTTTTAGTAACCAGTATTAAAATACAACTGTCATTGAGCCAAAAGTCAGTTTGCTCACAACAGTCTTTCATTACACATTGCCCTGCAGCACCCCATCAAGTATAGTGGCAACCTGCAGTTTATTGTAGAATCTGAATGACAATAGAAAGTGAAAGTTAACATATTTAATGTGTGCAGAGTGCTCCCAGAGGAGAAACTTATGTTAAATGTGTGGAGGAGTGGAGCACCAACCAGAGAACAAACATCAAACCTTTTTGTTCATAGTCTGATAGCCGCCGAGTGGTATAAGCGTTTTTCTGTCTTGCTACAAAAATATAGCTGTAAAAAGGTTTGAGAAAAACAAACCCTAAAAGATGTTCTAATTATCATAAGATCAGTCTTTTTTTCTTGGAGAGTATTGGACAGTCTGCAAGGGGATTGCCGATGTGCCCTAGGTGACAAAAATTCGAGAACACCCCACCAAAACTAACTGAATGCTAAAGTTTCATGGTAAAAGTACACGAAGTCTATTATAGTCAGTGAAATTGCTTGCATATCATATTCAGAAGTGATCTCACATTTGTAGAGTCTGCACCATTGTAATAAATTTTAGGTGGACATAACTTTGTTTGCCACATTCTTTCAGAAAATCGTAGGAAATACTGATCTTATGTATAAAGTCACGAATGGATCTAAGCCTTCCATTCAGTATCTCATGGGTCTCTCTCGAAGATAGCAAAACAAAAGAAGAAGTACTAAATTCCACATTTAAAAAATACTCATGCACAAGTATACTACTATACCAATGTTTGACTACCCCACAGACTTGCAAATGGGAGATTGATAAAGCACCAGTGGTACTGAAAAACAGTTAAGACTACTCAAAGAGAGTATGGCACCAGGCAGCTGACAGAATTGCACTTGTAATTTGTGTTAAATTCGCTGTGACATTAGCTCCTTTTCTAATTCTTATTTATCAAGAAACTGTTGTGCAGCAGATAGTCATATGTTGTAGCAGTGTGGACCATTGCCTATACAAGAATTTGCACTCACCTTTCAGTGGCTTCTTCTGCAGCACATCTCTGCTCCGAAGATCCAAAAAGTGTTTATTGGCAAAAAGCACTATAAGAAAGATCAGCCTCACTAGACATGTTGACAGGGTGCGGTACTTGTTCAAGTTTCTGGTCGGGCAGAATACAATTTGAGAAAAAGTCACTGAATGAAAATTATGACATATTGTCACTTTTAAGCACAGATTTGCACTACCAAGTCTGTGCAAAATGTTTGAAATGTAACTTTCACTCTTAGTAGCCGATTTAAGGTATTGACCCTGACCAATTGACTGCAACTCTGTCTGATGTGAGCAGCAAACTGCTGGAGTGCATGGCATGTTGGGGGGGGGGGGGGGGGGGGTGATGTATATGTTGTAGGGAAAGATCCCACCTGCACCATTCTGAAAAGTTGGAGATGGCACAAGCTGTGAAGCAGTCATTAAGGTAAAGAAAATCATGCTGAGCGACATGTTCAACAACCGGGTACTCCAGCTGTCCCCAGACCACAGTTCGCAGACGCCATTCATGCAGACAGACAATTTGTTAGTAGTCATGCCCACGTATAATGTGACTCAGTGGTTGCAGCTAATTTTATAGATCACTAGCTGCTTTCACAGGTGGCCCTTGTCCCTTGTTTTCTCTGGCAGGAGTGCCAGTGACCCTAACCTGCATCCTTCCCCCTCCCACTCCCCACTTCCCACTCCCCACTTCCCACTCCATGCTCCTTACCCTGTTCACCCAACCCAGCAGACAGCAGATTGCTGCTCACATCAGACACAGTCGAAGTCAGCCCCTACTGACCAGGGACAGTGTGTGTGATTGTATGCTTCTGAGGAAGGACTTTGTCTGAAAAGCATAACTTTTTCTAGTCTTCTTTTCATTTTTACTGTGTACAACTCAACACCTTCTGTATGTGATGAGTAGCAGTTTATCCTATCCATTATTATTGTTCTTAGCCCAGCCTGGACTTTCCATTGTTTGAATAATATTTTTGCAGAAAAGCAATTCAACTCAAATTAATCATTTCTTTAAGTGACTGAATTACTGAGATATGTTTCATGTTTTCCCAGGCATCTGGCAAATTATTAATTTCCCTGAAGTGTGCGACTCATACACACCATAGCAGTTAAGATTGTAGACTACTGTATTTCGTGAAATTGACGGTGTGGGAACTTCTTGAGAATAGATAGATATCAAATAGCACTATTCTCTCAGTTAACTTATGGATTATCTTCTTCTTTGTTCAATATTTGTTAATGTTTTATTTTTATGGTACAGAAGTATTTATATTTCGTCTCATTAGTACAAACATACAAATTTAATTTGTTTTGATGCTTATTGCCTTAGCCACATCAGTATTGGCAACTGGGATGTGATCAGCCTATGGAAGATAGAAGCAGCAGTACAAAACCTCAAGAGTGAACAAATACTCAGCAGGCAGAACAGGTCTGACATTGTCGCCACTTGCCATAAGATTGCCACCATTCCGGCCTCATAATCCAGCACTCTGGTTGACCCATGTAGGAGAAAGTTTCCATTATGCAGGAATAACTAGAGATTCAACCAAATTAGCTCTAGTGGTTAGTCAGCTCGACCACTGTTACAGTAAAGGTTAATTACAGGGCCTCCTGCACTAGATTCTTATGACAAACTCAAAACAGAATTGATTCACTGAGTATCTGCATCATAAGAAGGGCACATGCATAAAGTCCTAACACAGATGATGTCACAATACCTGAGCCACCTATGCAGTGAAGTCAATGCAGATTACACTTTGGAGGTGGTCATCTCCCAGCCCAGGTTAAAGCTATAATAGTGTCTCCAGTGAAAATGCCATTAGACACTGTCATAGGTCTGGCTGTCAGGGTTTATGACACAGTAATACAACCATCAATCAGTACAGTAGTCCCCACCATACAAAAGTGCTTTGTCATTGCCAGGGACACTTGCCGATTGCGATAGCCTGTTCGTAACTAGACAGATAGTGAACTGCTGTCTCCTCGCAACTCCAGCGGTATCAGAGGACATTATTGCAGAAGACTGCATAGTTCAATGGTGAACTCATCATTCATGAGTGGCGCAGAACAATGCCCTATAGTATGCACCTCGCCTTGCACCTTCCCAAATGCCAGTGGCAGGTACACTCAGTCACCAGGCAGTATCTTGGCATCTTTACAGTAGTGATTGGAAGACCAGACGCATATTTCTTCGGATTTGCACATTTACCCTTGGATTCATTTGTATAGTTGCCAGCCACCAACTTCATTCCCCTCCCCCCCTCCCCCCGCCCCCCTCCTACGGGTCCGGGGGTTAGAATAGGCCCGAGGTATTCCTGTCTGTCGTAAGAGGTGACTAGAAGGAGTCTCTCATGTTTTGGCCTTTATGTGATGGTCCCCTGTAGGGTTAGACTTACATTTTTCCAAAGAGCGAGGCAATTGCGGAAGGGCACCATAATGGTGCATAGTGTCCATCGTGCGCTGAGACATCTCGCATCCTTCGTTGATGTTGATCTGCACTTCTGCTCATTCTCTAGCTGTTGGGAGCATTTTCCTCCATCCTCTGTGCAATATCACTTTCTGCATTGTCGACGATAATGGACTTCTTAGCTCGTGTGCACCTGATATCCAGCACAGTATCCAGTCCGTTGTAGTGGAGCCGCCATGTACCCTGTTGGTTGTAGCCCCCTGACTACACAGGGATCGCCCTGCTGATGCCTGTGCTGTTAACTTCCCATGTATGCCAAGGAGTAGATTCCAGTCACCCTGGGGCATCGTGATTCCCGGCAATGGCCATCCTGCCAGGTGGCCTTTGCTGCGACTGGGTGGCACCCATGGGAAGGGCCCCTGGTCAGAGTAGGTGGCATCAGGGCAGATGACACGCCATGAAGAGTAGTACGTCATCTCTTACTGGTGGTCAAACACCGGCAGTCTCTAAGCGGTCAAGGTCTAACTTCAATGCTAAGAAATACAACCGTAAATCGTCAACCGCCACCACCGGCAACACCATGGGAAGAATGCCATGCTAAGGATGGTAGCGAAGCTTATTCATCCAGGTACCTCATATATTGAAGAGTTGATGGGGAATCTTTCTTGTCAATGCACATCAGTTGTTTTTTGGGGATCATTTAAAGGAGAAGTCTGGGGAGGTGGAGGGCTTGTCCAAAATGTGGTCAGGGTTGGTCTTGATCAAAATAGCATCCTTTGCCCATTCACTGGCACTACTCATCTGTGACAAGCTGGGGGATGTTTGTTTTCCATCATGGTCCACACATTTCAGTGTGGCACATGGCACATATTCGACTATTGATCTCTCGGTCTGCAGTCCTGGCCTTCTCCCATCCATCCACTGGAGAGCACATGATGACCTGTGGGGTAGTGACCGCTTCCCCATCTTCCCGTCACTCCCCCAGCGTCATGCCCATGGACGCCTACCCAGATGGGTTTTAAGCTAGGCAGACTGGGAAGCCTTCACCCCTGCTGTCACTGCTGAATGTCCCCCACATGGTGCCATCGATGTCTTCGAGCAGGTCACTGCAACGATCGTTGCAGCGCAAAATGCAGTCCCTCGTTCTTTAGGGTGCCCCCGGCGAAAGAAAGTCCCTTGGTGGTTGCCGGAAGTCGCTGAGGCAATTAAAGAGTGTCGGCGAGCTCTACAGCGACATAAGTGGCACCCTTCCGTAGAGCACCTAATAGCCTTTAAGCGGCTCCATGCCCATTGGGTGCCATACGTCACCTTCACAAGTCGGGATGAAGATCAGACGTCTTTTTCGGTACCAGACCCCAACAGGTGTCCCTGGCATTAACATCAATGGCGTGTTATCTACTGATGCAAACGCGGTTGCCGATCACTTTGCTGAGCTCTGTGCTCAAGCCTTTGCATTGGAGAACACCCCCATCCCCTCCACCCCAGCCTTTCGCACCCTCAAACGACGGATGGAAAGTCCTCTAATTCACTACACGCCACAGTGAACCCTATAACTCCCCATTTACAGAGTAGGAGCTCCTCAGCGCCCTTGCACAATGGCCCGACACAGCTCCTGGGCAGGATCGGATCCATAGTCAGATGATTAAACATCTCTCATAGACATCTGACTACAAGTGACATAATCTGCTGGAACATATGGTGCTTCAGCACTTGGGTTGGGTCCTGGAGTCATGTGGCCTACTGGCTCCATGTCAGGGAGGCATCCGCCAGGGTCGCTCTACTACTGATTATTTTGTGTCCCTCAAGTCTGCCATCCGAACAGCCTTTTCCAGATGCCAACATCTGGTTGCTGTCTTTTTGACTTACGTAAAGCATACAACATGACCTGGCAACATCATATCCTTGGCACATTGTATGAGTGGGGTCTCTGGGGCCAACTCCCGAATTTTATCAAAAGTTCCTGTTGCTCCATACTTTCCATGTCCAAGTTAGTGCCTCCCGTATTCAGGAGAATGGTGTTCCACAGGGCTCCGTATTGAGTGTCTCTCTGTTTTTGTGGCTATTAACGATCTAGCAGCAGCTATAGGGCTGTCGGTCTCACCTTCTCTGTATGTGGATGACTTCTGCATTTCATACTGCTCCTCAAGTACTGTTGTTGCTGTTCGGTGCCTACAGGGTGCCATTCACAAGGCACAGTCATGGGCTCTAGCCCACAGCTTCCAGTTTTCAGCCGCGAAGTCGTGTATCATGCATTTCTGTTGTCGTCGTACCATTCATCCAGAACCAGAACTTTACCTTAATGACGATCCACTCACTGTAGTGGAGACATATCATTTCTTAGGACTGGTTTTCGACGTGTGATTGATTTGGCTACCTCACCTTAGTCAGCCGGAGCAACATCAACTGGGGTGCAGATCGCTCTACGCTGCTGCAGCTCTACAGAGCCCTTGTTCAATCCTGCCTTGATTATGGGAGTCTGGCTTACGATTTGGTGGTGCCCTCAGCATTGTGCTTACTCAACACAGTGCACCACTGTGGTGTTTGCCTAGTGACGGGAGCTTTTAGAATGAGTCCGGTGTCCTGTTGAAGGCCAGAGTCCCTCCATTGAAGGTTAGGCATGCACAACTGCTCGCCAGTTACATTGCACACATTTCTAGTTCTCCTGCACATCCGAATTACCGTTTCCTTTTCCCAACCATGGAAGTTCATCTCCCGCATTGGCGGCCCAGGTCAGGGCTTATGATTGTGGTTCGCTTCTGGTCCCTTGTGTCTCAACTGGAGTCCTTCGCGTTGCCACCCCTCCTTGAGATCCATTCATGTACATTTCCATGCTGTACACCTAGACCGCAGGTTCTTCTGGATCTTTCACATGGCCCTAAGGACTCAGTTAACCCTCCGGCTCTCCACTATCACTTCCTCTGGTTTACACTAGCAACTCTATGGCTGATGATCACGTAGGCTTTGTGTATGTTCATGGAGGACATATTGAACAGCACTCCTTGCCAGATGGCTGCAGTGTTTTCCCTGCAGAGCTGGTGGCCATATCTTGTGCTCTTGAGTACATCCACTCATGCCCTGGTGAGTCATTTCTCCTGTGTGCTGACTCCTTGAGCTGCCTCCAAGCTATCGACCAGTGCTACTCTCGCCATCCTTTGGTAGCGTCCATTCAGGAGTCCACCTGTGCCCTGGAACGGTCCTGTCATTCAGTGGTGTTTGTGTGAACCCCAGAACATGTCGGAATCCCAGGCATGGACCCCAGAACATGTCGGAATCCCAGGCAACGAACTTGTCGACAGTCTGGTCAAACAGGCTATGTGGAAACTGCTTCTGGAGATGGTCATCTCCAAAACTGACCTGCATTCTGTCTTACACCGCAGGGTTTTTCAGCTTTGGGAGACAGAATTGCATAACAGTATGCACAACTAACTGCATGTCATTAACGCGACTAATAACGTGTGGAAGTCTTCCATGCAGTCCTCTCGCAGGGAATCAGTTGTTCTCTGCCGGCTCTGCATTGACGATACGTGGCTAACACATGGTTACCTCCGCTGTCGCAAGGACCCACCTTGGTGTCACTGTGGCTCACAAATGGCGGTCGTCCACCTCTTGCCTTTCCCAGCACCCTACCTTCGGTGTTGGGCGACAGTGCCTCAACAGCTGCTTTAGTTTTACGTTTTATTTGTGAGGGTGGGTTTTATCATTTGATCTAAGTTTTAGTACATGTCCTTCGTCCCTCTGTGTCCTCCACCCTGGTGCTTTTAGGATGGAGGTTTTAATGTGTTGCAGAGTGGCTGGCTTCTCCTTTTTATTCTCTCTGTCAGCCAGCCATGGTAATATGCTCTCTTGTTTTGATCTCTTCTACATGTTTCATGCGTCTCTCTGTGGTTTTCTTGTCCAATTTTGTCCATCTTGGTGTTTGTTGCCCTTCTGTCATTCTTGTGGTTTCCTCCTTTCTTCCAGCTGTCTTTTGTGTGTCTCGATTATTTTACTCCCACCCTTGTGGAATTTAATCGGAATGAGGGACCGGTGACCTAGCAGTTTGGTCCGTCCCCCTTCTTTTTAACCAGCCAACCAACCAATTTTGTTCTGCCCTTCAGTCGCAAACAACTCATTGATAGCCACCTACTGTATGGAATGTGTTGAGCTGGACTTGGGGTGCTCATTCCTTCTTTTGCAATTTTACTATTTCTGATTTCGCAGAGCTGACTTCCTGGTGTGTTATCACCTTCTATCTGATGTGGCAAATGGGAGGCTTGTTAACAGCATCACTGGCCTTCAGACTTCTGGATTTCAACGCGTTGCATAAACACATAGTGCCAAGCTCAAGCAGGTGGCAGGAAGCAGTAATGCTGAGTTACTTGACCAGTTTCCAGCCATAATGTGACCACCAGGTGCACAGATGGAGGTATGTCACTATACCATGCATTGCATCAAAATGACTGGTGCTCCACCAGTTTCACGTCATCCTAGGCATTTAGCCCCTGATCGTCTCGCTATCCCAATGGCAGCATTTGACTCGATGCTCAGGGAAGGTATTATTCGACCTTCTAGCAGTCTTGTGTCATCACCTCTCCATCTATTACCCAAGAAATGTGGTACAATGTATCATGGACTTAACGCAAGGACAACTCTGGACAGATACCCAGTACTCATGTTAAAAGACTGCAACCAAACACTCTGTGGTGCAGCTGTGTTTAGCTTAATAGGCGATGCAAAGTCCTTCACGCAAATTCCTATTGTGGATGAAGACATTCCAAAAACAGCCATAATCATTCCCTTTGGCTTATTTGAAAGTCTATGGATGACATTTGGTTTGCAAAAAGTCGGTGTCTTGGCATAGGTTTGTTGGCTCCATGCTGCAAGAATTGTCATTCTGTTTTGCATACTTAGGTGATATCCTCGTCTTTTCAGCCACTGCAGAACGGAAGTAGAAGCCATCATGAAGACTCCACAGCCAGAAACTATCAGAGAACTATACTATTTCTAGGGAATGCAGAAATTTTAACAGTGTCATCCGCCCAGCTCAACCAGGCTGCAGGAACCACTGACTGCGGCACTTACGGGACCCAAGACAAAGGAGAATTCACTGATCCCCTGGACTGATGTGATGAGCTCTGCTTTTGAGGCAGCAAAGGATGCCAAATGTTGGCACACTCCAAAATGAATGGACTTCTGTTGTAGGTAGTTGATGCGGATAGCTGATAGCTACTGGTGCAGCACTGCAGCAGCCAAGTCAGTCTTTGACAACTGCTTGCTGCCTTCTTTTCACACAAACTCTCCCCTTCACAACGGAAGTGGAGTGCTCATTGTTGTGAGCATGTTGCTGTCTATAAATTCATTCAATACTTTCGACCACAGCTGAAAGCCAGAGAATTCACAATATTTACAGATCACAAGCCATTGTCTACGCTTTCAGACAGGATGATGATAACAACAGCAACAACAGGTGTGACAGTACAACCATCTGAATTTCAGGTATTAACCAAGTGATTGCCAGCAGTCTGTCATGAGATAACAGTATAACAAATGTCATTGATTTTTTCAAATTGCAAAGACACCAAAATCTGATCAGGAACTTCAGGAACTACTGAATCGTCCATCGTCCACTCTTCAGTTACTACTTTTCGAAATTCCTGGTTCAGATGGGAAGCTTTATAGTGACATTTTAAGTGGAGTGTCTCAGCCTCTTCTGCCACCTGCATCCTGCAGATATGCTTTTGACATTCTCCACAACCTATGCCACCCTGACATTAGAGCATCAACTCGCCTGATTTTGAAATGTTTTGTCTGGCCTGGTATGCAAAAGGATTGTCACTGAGCTCGTGAGTCCCTTCATTGTCAGTGCAGTAAGATATCCTGTCATGTGCATGCACCAGTTGTAGATTTTCCAGACACGACAACACGCTTCACGCAAATGCACATTGACATAGTAGGTCCAGTTCCACCAGACAATGGTCAGCACTACCTGTTGACTGCAATAGATTGTTTCACCCATTGGCCAGGAACTGTACTACTTGATAACATATTGGCAGAGATGCTAGTTGTTGCCTTTGTATCAGATTGGGTTTCATGCTTTAATTGTCTGCTGCACATCACCACAGACTGTATCTGACAGTTGGAGTTACATACTCAACTCAGTAAGTTCTGTGGTGTTCTGCACCACAGGACAACCAGTTAACACCCAGCGATCAAAGGCTTGATCAAACATTGCCACCATTCTGCAAGGCTGCATTGATGTATCATGATACAAGTTGGACAACTGTCTTACCCATGGTCATACGTGGTCTTTGCACCACTTACAAACCAGACTTTGATTCATTGTCAGCGGAGCTCGCATGTGGCAAAGTCATTGATCCGAGTTCCACACAGCTATCTGATCACAACCAATCAGACTTCATTTGTCAGCTGAGTGAACATATTGCACGCACTTGCCCTTATCAAGCATCTGTAGTTGAGTCTGCATAAGTTGATCCCTAACAGTTGTAGGGAGCTGGGCACAGCAGTTCCGCAGGGCTACCTGAACCAGTAGTATAACACAATTTTGTCACTGCTCTATAGACGGCTACTGTTTTCTCCTGCAACCTTTAGCACTTCACAGTTGAAAGCTGGCAGCAATGCTACAAGTTGTCAGGGACCTTCTTACAGCATCTCAACTATTGAGAAAGTGTGACATCGGCCTACATGCATTGTGATCCGCACATGTGATATTACATGCAAACAGTGTCAGACCAACACTACAACCACCATACAAAGGCCTATATGAAATAGTCAAAAGAGAAGCACATACTCTGTGTATACTGTTAAATGGTAAAGCTGCTATGTCAATCATCATAACTAAATCTGTATACATATTTTTAAAAGTGCTACCTACACTTGTGCCAAAAGAAATTGGCTCAGCTTCAGCTGGAAGTACAACCATCTGAGGTAGACCCACTGGCCAAAAGAACACCACTCACCGGATGTCGAGCACACTTTCCCGCAATATTTTTGGATGACACACTGCTTCTCCTTGGGGTCTGATGTACCTCTGATTGTCAGCTGTCAAAGAGTTCACACCCAAGCTGCCAGAGGCATTCTTGTTTGACATCAGTGGTTGATTTGATCTCTCTATTTTCTCTTTATCTTTTTCTCTCTATTTTTTGGGACTTTCCATGAAAGTGACAGTGTGAGAACTTCCTTGTGGATAGAGACAAATCTCAACTAGCACTATCCTAGTGCTTAACTAGTCTCAAGTTCTTACAGAATATCATTTTCTGTGTTCTGTATTCATTTACAAATGTTTAATTTTCATGGCGGTACGTGAGTGTTTGTATTTTGTTTGCTATTTCAGCTCATTTCCTCAAGTACAGAAACATAATTTGGTCAGTTGGTTTATTGCCTTAGCCATACCAGCAACACAGTACACGTCCATGCTCCCACTCTATGATACACTCAGTTACTTACAGTTGCAAATATTTATACATCACATAAGTATCAAATTTATTGGCTAATTTACTCAAGCAATCAAACAAACGAAATTAACACAGTTGCTAGCTGCTAACATAAAAACTGTTGCACCAAGTTTTACTCCTTTTGATGCATGGCATGTGTCAATTTTAATTTATAGTAAACGTGTGTAATATTTCATTGTCTGTAAAGTGCTGGCAACTCACAGTAAAGCTATGAGTCATTGCCTGTATGCAGCTAACTTATGTCTGATTCCGTATGGGTGGTTTATTTGGCTATGCCACAACGTGACTGTAGAAGAGTGCAGGTGACTCCTCTTTGCAAAAAGGTAAAACATCATTGGTGTCCATCTTGAAGGATCCCAGTGCATATTCTAAACTCAAGTACAACAACATTCCAGAAGGAAAAGAAGATACAGCAAAGAATTTAAATAGATGCAGGAAAAACTGGTCGTGTGAAACAGAGCTTTCTTTATTCATACACAACATCTTGCAGTTAACAGGTGCAGGTGAATAGGCAGGTTTCATCTTTGAAGATTTCTGAAAAGCTTTCAACACTGTTCCCCATCTCGACTACTAACTGAGGTACAATCACTCAAAGTGTCTTACAGATACTAACAGAGCCCGTACATTACAGTGGATCCCAAATGTTTAACAAAACTGAAAGTAACATCGGGTGTACTCCAAAGAAGAGTAATAGGAACTCAAGTGTTCTCACTTTACGTAAGAGATTTACCAGATAGTACCTGCAACATTATCACATTGTTCACTGATGATGCTCTTATCTACAAGAAAGTGTTGTTGTAGGAAGGTCTCAACGAAGTGCAGAAACATTTGGGTTAAATTTCCACCATGTGTAGTGATTAGTAGCTCTTAGGTAAATACGAGACAATGCCTATAGCTGTGGGTGACTGGAGAGGAGAGGCATGAAAGATCTGTTTCTGTACAAGGTTGGGAGGTTAATTGTGGTCCATATCAAACCTACTAACCACCAGCAACCCTCCACTTAGACAGCTGCCACCCATTTCATACCAAGAAGTTCCTTTCATACATCCTAGCCATCCGTGACCGTCGCATCTGTAGTGACGAGAGTCGCTCTCAAAATATAACGAGGGTCTCACTGAGGCCTTCACAAACTGTTATTACCCTCCAGCCTTGTACAGAAACAGGTCTCCTGTGGCTTATCTCTCCAGTCACCGACCAGTCCCACCATCCGGCCACAGAGGGACCATTCCCCTCATGACCCAGTGCTACTGAGGATTGGAGCAACTGAATCATATTCTTTGCAGGGTTTCGATTGTGTCTTGCTGTGCCTTGAAATGATGTATGTCTTAACCACTATCCTTCCCACTCCTCCCACAGTGATATTTCACCAACGACTGAATCCACACAACATCTTTGTCCGTCTGTACTCAACCCCTGCTCCCAACCCGTTGTCTAATGGCTATATCCCTATAACAGACCTAGATGCAAGATCTGTCCCATTCATATTCTTAGTGTCACCTACTCCAGTTTGGTCAGAGGCATCACCTATCCCATCAAAGACAGTGCTACATGTGAAACCAGTCATTTGATCTGCAAGATAAGTTGCAACCACTGTGCTGTGTTCTACATGAACATGACAACCAACAAGCTGTCTGTCCACATGAATGGCCATTGCCAAGCTGTGGCCAAGAAACAGCTGGACCATCCAGTTGCCGAGCATGCTGCCCAACACAATGTTCTTCATTTCAGTGACTGCTTCACAGCCCTGTGCCATCTGGATCCTTCCTACACCACCAGCCTTTCTGAATTGCTCAGGTGAGAACTCTGCCTGCATTATATCCAACATTCCCGTAACTCTCCTGGCCTCAACCTCCGTTAGTCGCTGTCCTTTATTCACCTCTCCCCTTTCTTGTTCCCATCCCTGTGCTATACAGCTGTCTATTACCTTGTACACCCACACTCTTTTTACTTCTCTCCTTTTCCACTCAACCCTCTCCTCCCCCCCCCCTTCCCCCTCCCCGTCTGCCCACCATCTAACCTCCCAACTGCACCTAACTGCACTATCCTCTCCCCACCTTGTCTCTGTATGTTCACACAAGCAGCACTTTACCACCCCCCACACTTACCCTACTATCTCTCCCCCTCACCGCCCCAGCCTCCTCCTTACCCCCACCTAACTGCACTATCCTCTCCCCATCTTGTCTCTGTATGTTCACACAAGCAGCACTTCACCACCCCCCACACTTACCCTACTATCTCTCCCCCTCACCGCCCCGGCCTCCTCCTTACCCCCACCTCCCAGATCCCTTCTCCCATCATGTGCTGTTGCTTGCAGCCTGACTTCGGCAGCTAGAGACAGTGGTCATGTAAGTGTGAGTTGTGTTTGCATGAATGTGTGTTTGTATGTTATCTAATTCAGAAAAAGGCGTTTTGGTTGGAAGGTTACTTTGTTGTTGTGGTCTTCAGTCCTGAGACTGGTTTGATGCAGCTCTCCATGCTACTCTATCCTGTGCAAGCTTCTTCATCTCCCAGTACCTACTGCAACCTACATCCTTCTGAATTTGCTTTGTGTATTCATCTCTTGGTCTCCCTCTACGATTTTTACCCTCCACACTGCCCTCCAATACTAAATTGGTGATCCCTTGATGCCTCAGAACATGTCCTACCAACCAATCCCTTCTTCTAGTCAAGTTGTGCCACAAACTTCTCTTCTCCCCAATCTTATTCAATACTTCCTCATTAGTTATGTGATCTACCCATCTAATCTTCAGCATTCTTCTGTAGCACCACATTTCAAAAGCTTCTATTCTCTTCTTGTCCAAACTAGTTATCGTCCATGTTTCACTTCCATACATGGCTACACTCCATACAAATACTTTCAGAAATGACTTCCTGACACTTAAATCTATACTCAGTGTTAACAAATTTCTCTTCTTCAGAAACGCTTTCCTTGCAATTGCCAGTCTACATTTTATATCCTCTCTACTTTGACCATCATCAGTTATTTTGCTCCCCAAATAGCAAAATTCCTTTACTACTTTAAGCGTCTCATTTCCTAATCTAATTCTCTCAGCATCACCCGACTTAATTCGACTACATTCCATTATCCTCGTTTTGCTTTTGTTGATGTTCATCTTATACCCTCCTTTCAAGACACTATCCATTCCATTCAACTGCTCTTCCAAGTCCTTTGCTGTCTCTGACAGAATTACAATGTCATCGGCGAACCTCAAAGTTTTTATTTCTTCTCCATGGATTTTAATATCTACTCCAAATTTTTCTTTTGTTTCCTTCACTGCTTGCTCAATATACAGATTGAATAATATCGGGGAGAGACTACAACCCTGTCTCACTCACTTCCCAACCACTGCTTCCCTTTCATGTCCCTCGACTCTTATAACTGCCATCTGGTTTCTGTACAAATTGTAAATAGCCATTCGCTCCCTGTATTTTACCCCTGCCACCTTCAGAATTTGAAAGAGAGTATTCCAGTCAACATTGTCAAAAGCTTTCTCCAAGTCTACAAATGCTAGAAATGTAGGTTTGCCTTTTCTTAATCTAACTTCTAAGATACGTCAGTATTGCCTCACGTGTTCCAACATTTCTACGGAATCCAAACTGATCTTCCGCGAGGTCGACTTCCACTAGTTTTTCCATTCGTCTGTACAGAACCCGCTTTAGTATTTTGCAGCCTTGACTTATTAAACTGATAGTTCGGTAATTTTCACATTTGTCAACACCTGCTTTCTTTGGGATTGGAATTATTATATTCTTCTTGAAGTCTGAGGGTATTTCGCCTGTCTCATACATCTTGCTCACCAGATGGTAGACTTTTGTCAGGACTGGCTCTCCCAAGGCTGTCAGTAGTTCTAATGGAATGTTGTCTACTCCCGGGGCCTTGTTTCGACTCAGGTCTTTCAGTGCTCTGTCAAACTCTCCACGCAGTATTATATCTCCCATTTCATCTTCATCTACATCCTCTTCCATTTCCATAATATTGTCCTCGAATACATCGCCTTTGTATAGACCCTCTATATACTCCTTCCACCTTTCTGCTTTCCCTTCTTTGCTTAGAACTGGGTTTCCATCTGAGCTTTTGATATTCATACAAGTGGCTCTCTGTTCTCCAAAGGTCTCTTTAAATTTTCCTGTAGGCTGTATCTATCTTACCCCTAATGAGATAGGCCTCTAGATCCTTACATTTGTCCTCTAGCCATGCCTGCTTAGCTATTTTGCACTTCCTGTCGATCTCGTTTTTGAGACGTTTGTATTCCTTTTTGCCTGCTTCGTTTACTGCATTTTTATATTTTCTTCTTTCATCAATTAAAATCAGTATTTCTTCTGTCACCCAAGGATTTCTACTAGCCCTCGTCTTTTTACCTACTTGATCCTCTGCTGCCTTCACTACTTCATCCCTCAAAGCCACCCATTCTTCTACTGTATTTCTTTCCCCCATTCCTGTCAAGTGTTCCCTTATGCTCTCTGTACAACCTCTGGTTTAGTCAGTTTATCCAGGTCCCATCTCCTTAAATTCCCACCTTTTTGCAGTTCCTTCAGTTTTAGTCTACAGGTCATAACCAATAGATTGTGGTCAGAATCCACATCTGCCCCTGGAAATGTCTTACAATTTAAAACCTGGTTCCTAAATCTCTGTCTTACCATTATATAATCTATCTGAAACCTGTCAGTACCTCCAGGCTTCTTCCATGTATACAACCTTCTTTCATGACTCTTGAACCAAGTGTTAGCTATGATTAAGTTGTGCTCTGTGCAAAATTCTACCAGGCGGCTTCCTCTTTCATTTTTTACCCCCAATCCATATTCACCTACTATGTTTCCTTCTCTCCCTTTTCCTACTACCGAACTCCAGTCACCCATGACTATTAAATTTTCGTCTTCCTTCACAATCTGAATAATTTCTTTTATTTCATCATACATTTCTTCAATTTCTTCGTCATCTGCAGAGCTAGTTGGCATATAAACTTGTACTACTGTAGTAGGCGTGGGCTTCGTATCTATCTTGGCCACAATAATGCGTTCACTATGCTGTTTGTAGTAGCTTACCCGCATTCCTATTTTCCTATTCATTATTAAACCTACTCCTGCATTACCCCTATTTGATTTTGTGTTTATAACCCTGTAGTCACCTGACCAGAAGTCTTGTTCCTCCTTCCACCGAACTTCACTAATTCCCACTATATCTAACTTTAACCTATCCGTTTCCCTTTTTAAATTTTCTAACCTACCTGCCCGATTAAGGGATCTGACATTCCACGCTCCGATCTGTAGAAAACCAGTTTCCTTTCTCCTGATAACGACATCCTCTTGAGTAGTCCCCGCCCGAAGACCCGAATGGGGGACTATTTTACCTCTGGAATATTTTACCCAAGAGGACGCCATCATCATTTAACCATGCAGTAAAGCTGCATGCCCTCAGGAAAAATTACGGCCATAGTTTCCCCTTGCTTTCAGCCGTTCGCAGTACCAGCACAGCAAGACCGTTTTGGTTATTGTTACAAGGCCAGATCAGTCAATCATCCAGACTGTTGCCCTTGCAACTACTGAAAAGGCTGCTGCCCCTCTTCAGGAACCACATGTTTGTCTGGCCTCTCAACAGATACCCCTCCATTGTGGTTGCACCTACGGTACGGCTATCTGTATCGCTGAGGCACGCAAGCCTCCCCACCAACGGCAAGGTCCATGATTCATGGGGGGGTTACTTTAACAACACACATTTGGTGTGTGTTAGTCTCTGAGCAATGCCGACATAGCTTTGTTCAAATTATCTACAAAAGATTGAAAACTACTATTATTGTAAGGTAGGAAACACAATCTTGAATGTGGAAATACACTCACGTACACCACACCTAACGTATATTACAGTATTTATCACTTTCCAAGGCTGTTGTCTGTGTTCTGTCAGAAATACACCTATAGATTTTCCTGCAGCTATACATTGATATTATATTCTATACTGTAACTGATGTAAAATCATTTATCACTTGCAGGACTTAGCCATAATCATCAAATTTGCACGTTAACTGGTCTGCTTTTCAATTGAGAAGGTGCAGTTGCCACTGTAGAATACCTATTCGGACAGGGAGAAACATAGCTAATTATTTATCTTTTTACATTATTCTAAAAATTTACAGTATTTTACCTTATGTATGCCCCAGTGTAAATGCAAATGTTCAACATCTCTCTCAAACAGATTTCAATATTTTAACAGAAGTCAGCTCTGTTTTGTTGCTTGTTTTCCTCTTAAAAGTTTGTGGTTTGCTGTTGCCAGGAGTTTGTTTTCATGCACTCAAAAGGCTGAAAATATTTCTCTGCCTGTATTTATTTGCAGGCCACCAAATTTGTTTTCACCCAGAATTTCATTTTTGTTAATGTTGTTCAAGATTGTTTGTAATATCGCTCATTTCAAATCTGTTGCATGCAATATGTGCTGTCTTTCAGCAAATAAGGTCATCACAACTGTGTGCCAGACTGAGACTCAAACTCAGGACCTTTGCCTTTCGCGGGCTCTGGTAGAGCACTTGCCCGCGAAAGGCAAATGCCCTGAGTTTGAGTCTCGGTACACAGTTTTAATCTCCCAGGAAGTTTCATATCAGTGCACACTCACACTCTGCTGCAGAGTGAAAATTTCATTCTGGAAACATCCCCCAGGGTGTGGTTAAGCCATGTCTCCACAATATCCGTTCTTCCAGGAGTACTAGTTCTGTAAAGTATGCAGAAGAGCTTCTGTGAAGTTTGGAAGGTAGGAGACGAGGTACTGGCAGAATTAAAACTGTGAGGATGGGTCGTGAGTCGTGCTTGGGTAGCTCAGATGGTAGAGCACTTGCCCACGTAAGGCAAAGGTCCCAAGTTCGAATCTCGGTCCATCACACTGTTTTAACCTGCCAGAAAGTTTAATATCAGTGCACACTCAGCTGCAGAGTGAAAATTTCATGCTGGCAAGGTCATTACAGTGCATATTTTCTTGGGGAAAATTTGCCCTTCTCCTTACAGCCTCAAAATAATTCAGTCACATATGAGGATGAGCCAAATGAAAAGCTTAAATTTGTAATAACAAATCGAAATTTCACACTGTTATCCTGTAATTTGGTTAGCGTGCTACAAACAGCGTGCAGAATGGCCTGTAGGTGGCAGCATAGTGCAGATGCACACATACCGTCACAGTATCAGTATAAAGATAGCCACCCCTATTGCGACCTTGCGACTTGCACCAGGGAAGAACAGCGTTCTGTTATTCGGTTTTTGCGTAGTGAAGGTGTGAAACCTATTGAAATTCATCGACGAATGAAGGTTCAGTACAGTGATGCATGTTTTTCACAGCAGCAAGTATACGAATGGAGTAGGAAGTTCGCAATTGGTGTGACTTCAATGGAAGGTTCTCCTCATCCAGGTCAGGCACAACAAGTTGTGACTCCACAGAACATTGCAGCAGTTGAAGCCATAGTGAAGGAAAACTGCCGAGTGACACTGAATGACATTGCAGCATGTTTACAGATTAGTCATGGGTCAGCACACCACATTGTGCATGATGTGCTCCAGTTTCACAAAGTGTCTGCAAGATGGGTGCCACGGCAGCTGACTCCTGAAATGAGATAATGACTAGTTGATGCTTGTGAAGAACTTCTTTGGCACTTTGAATGAGAAGGTGATGGCTCCCTTGCAAGAATCATTACTGGAGATGAACCCTGGGTTCACTTCCACCAACCGGAAACAAAGAGGGTGAGCAAGGAATGGCGCCATTCCTCATCACCAAAACTAAAGAAGTTTCTAACAGAACCATCAGCAGCGAAGGTTATGCTGACTCTTTTGGGACGAAAAGGCATCATTTTGGAGCATTACATCCCTAGAGGGACCACTGTCACCAGTGCATCATACACAGGTCTCCTAAAAGACCATCTGCAATCTGCAATCAAATCAAAGTGATGTGGATTGCTGTCAGCAGGTGTCCTTTTGCAACATGACAATGCAAGGCCCCACACTGCCCGTAAAACAGATGCAACAATCACAGACCTGCATTTTGAGTGTCTTCCTCATCCATCATACTCACCAGACCTTGCCCGAAGTGATTTCCATAGCTTTGGACCACTCAGCAATGGGAGGAAAGAAGTTCTGTTCTAATGAAGAGGTATACCACGCGGTGCGTGAGTGGTTGCGCAGACTACCAAAAGAATTTTTTTCTGAAGGAATTTATGCACTTTGTAAGTGCTGGAGGACTTGCATTGAGTGTGGGGAAGATTATGTTGAAAAGTGATACAGCTTTGTACCACTTCTGCACAATAAATAATATTTTAAAAAATATTTAAGGTTTTCATTTGACTCACCCTCATAGTAATGAAACACCAATGCCTATCTAAAGAAGATTAGTACTTCAACAACTTATACAGCTTTCAACTCAATTAGATAAATGAAGAATTTTGGATATATTGTTGTAGAAAGTCACTTAAAGATACTAACAAAGGCCACTCCATAATAGTCACTATTGGGGAGCTTACATCAGCTTAATAACATTTGTATGCTTTGATTAATTTGTTTTAATCATTGCAAACTATTGCCAAGTAAATGTATCTCATCAGTTCCAAACAACCAAATTGCATTATCCAAATCAAAGTAAGAAAACCACCACACACATGCAAGTGGTGCCAGTATGTTCACAACTCAGTTTCATTGTTTCTGTCCTTGAATTTCCATTATCATTAGTAACAACACAATACCTTTTGAAAATTAGTTTCAAAATTTTTTTACAATAACTTGGTCAAAAAAATTTAAAAATAATTTTAAAAATTCATGATCTAGAAGTTCTTTCACATACAGCTGAATCGTAATTAAAATATTTTCTTGAAGTGTTTTGTTTCTTCTCAGGAAGAACCAAAATTGTTGTTACAACCAGATGCATTATGATTCCAGGCCTGTGCTGATATTCTGCGTGACAACTTACTTTGTTATGATGGGGATTCTTACATTATATACAACATACAAAGAGAAAGGTATCTTTGTAGTTGCCATCCAGAAAACAAATTCTGGGCAAGAAAATGTGTGGGAAGCAAGTTCATACTTGAAGAAGTAAGTATAAAATATCAATTTTTAATGAAATTCCACTTCATTCATGTTGAACATATATAGGAAGCTAATTAACACCGAGTATCATACCTAAGTACACTTACATCTTTTACTATATGCATAGGTGTGTTGTTAATGTAATTATGTTTACTTTGTGCATAAGAAATAACTCTGCGTGTGTACTAGTTGCCTGCTGCATAGATGCAAAACTGTACAGTCTGGAAGACAACAGTGCAGAAGATAGTCAAACTTCTTAAGGCTGGCTTTAAGTTCTACTTGTGGCTAATTTTAATGAAAAATTGTATATTACTCACTAGAAAATAATTGTTCCCTGGCCCACAGGGTCCACACTAAAGTAATTGTTGTTCCTCTTGCTCTATGCTGGAAACTTAGTTTATTGGGGGAGGAAAAAGAGGGGCGGGTGATAGGAGCAGGCAAAGCTCTACAAAGTAGTTTTATCCCAGTATTCAGGAGTCTCTTTTCTTTTCCCCACTGTAGCAGTAGTGGTTTCAGGGATAAACATCCTGTCTGTATGAGATCAAGTAATTCTTCATTGACCAACAAAATGTTCAGTGTATTAAAATGATTGTGGTTTGTTAGTATTTTGTAGATTGTGTTGTTTCTTCATTCCAGCCACGACGACTTGGTATGTGGGAACTTGCTTGACAGATAAGCTTTGTCTCCTTTGCCTCCATCTCAACATACAATAATTTTGGCTGTCATAGTTTATCTTCTTTCACTCCCTCCAACCTCACATGAAGTTCTTCATTTACTTTTCCCATTTGTCTTATTTCATATGGTTTCATAATTTGGTTGGGTAGATTAAAAAAATTACACTCACCAAGCGGCAGCAGAACACACACACACACACACACACACACACACACACACACACAAAAGAACTTATAATTAGACAAGCTTTTGGAGCCAGTAGCTCCTACTTCAGGCAGAAGGGTTGAAGGGGAAGGAAGAGGGATGAAGGAAAAGCACTGTAGAGGTCTAGGAAAAGGGATAGATTTCGGGAAAGTCACCCAGAACTGCAGCTCAGGGCAGACTTGCCGGATGGGTTGAGAAGGAAAGACTGATTGTTGGTGACTGAATCAGACAAGATTTGAAAACCTGACAGCTTGAAGGTGGAAGACAGGGTAATATGCAAGACAGATTACTGCTTAAACATTGTGCAGGAGTTAATAGGAGTGAAAAGCTAAGTGCATTGTACGTAACAGTAGTGGGAGGGGGGGGGGCAGTGAGAAATAGACGGATAAGGTAATGAAAGATGTATAAAACTAAAGTGGAGTGAAGAAAAGACTAGTTACTCTAAAAAACATTGAGACAGAATAAATTAACACAAATTAGGCCAGGTGGGTGGCAAGAACCAAGGACACGTTACAGTGCAAGTTCCCATCTGCGAGGTTCTGAGAAACTGGTGTCCAGGGGAAGAATCCATAAGGTGCATGTGGTGGTGAAACAGGCACCGAGGTAATGACTGTCATCTTGTAGAGCATGCTCTACAACATGATATTGCATGTTACTAGTATATACTCTCTGCCTGTGTCCATTTATCCTTATTGATAATTTGGTGGTAGTCATGCTGATGTAAAAGGCTGAGCAGTATTTACATAACCCCCCCAGGGGGTCCACATCTCTTTTGTGGATACGTGCGTGGCGAGCACGGGGCCCCGAGCCATTGCAGCCTTCTTTCTGTCCCGGGCTGCATTTCCTTTTCCTTCCCCTCCTTTCCCCTCCATGCTCCTTTCCCCTCGCCCTCTCCTCTCCCACTATTGGTGTCCTTGCTTATGTTGGCCCCGCTATCCTCCTGGTTCTGTTGGTTTTACTCTCTGGCTTTGTTGCGTCCTTATCTCCTCTTTTTGGCATTCCTTGGTCCCCCTCTGGGGTTTGACCTCCATTCCAAAATTTCTCTTCCGTAGTGTGAGCCATTTGGGGAAGAGCACCTTACCTAGTGTCTCCGACGTGCGCCCTCCTAGTACATTCCACCTTTTCTTTCACGTCGTGGTCTGATGCTAGGGTGCATAGCCAGCACGGTAGCCAGCCCGTGTGGTGGGGTCGCTATGTACCCTTTTGGTTGAGCCCCCTGAACACACAGGGATCACACTTCTGATACCTGAGCTGTGACCTCCTCATGCATGCCTTGGAGTGGTTGCTCGTCATCCTGGAGCATCGGAACTCCCGGCAATGGCCGCCGTGCCAGACGGCCCTTGCTGTGGCTGGGTGGCGCCTGTGAGGAGAGCCCCTGATCGGAGTGGGTGGTATCAGGGCGGACGCTATGCAGATGAAACGCATAAGGGTCCAAAACTCTGGCCGTTCTGCGGCCGTCTCTCTGCGTGGTACTGATTCCTCAAGTGCTGCTTCTCTTGCCCCTTCGGCCTTCCCTTCCATGGCTACCCCCTGGGAAGAGGGTCAGGCCCGTCGTCTAGGGGCAAAACCTTTCCCCCGTTATCTAGTTTGCACCAGGACTGATGGAGATACTTTCACCAGTGTCAAGCCTTTATTCTTTGTGGAACACATTGAAGACAAGTTTGGCGAAGTGGACTCCCTGAGCAAGATGCGGTCGGGTTCATTGCTGATTAAAACTACTTCAGCTGCCCAATCTGCGGCCCTTCGTGCCTGTACCCATCTTGGCACAATTCCTGTGTCTATTACCCCTCACCAGTCTCTAAATATGGTCCAAGGTGTGATTTTCCACAGGGACCTCATCCTTCAAACTGATGAGGAACTTCGGGACAATCTCGCACGGCGGGGTGTTCACTTTGTTCGGCGTGTTCAGAAGGGTCCTAAAGATAACCGTATTGATACTGGTGCCTTTATCCTGGCCTTTGCAGGGGATTCCCTTCCTGAGAAAGTTAAGATTATGGTCTATCGCTGTGATGTGAAGCCGTACATCCCACCTCCTATGCGGTGTTTTAAGTGCTTGCGTTTTGGCCACATGTCTTCTCGCTGTTCCCAGGACCCTCTCTGTGGTGACTGTGGACGTCCACTCCATGAGGGGAGTCCCTGTGTTCCCCCTCCTGTATGTGTAAATTGTCGTGGTAGTCATTCTCCACGTTCACCAGATTGCCCAGTTTATAAGAAAGAAAAAAAGATCCAAGAGTATAAGTCCCTCGATCGTTTAAGCTACACAGAGGCCCGTAAGAAATATGCACGACTGCACCCTGTGTCTATGACATCAAGTTACGCCTTGGTTACATCTTCCCCCCTTCCCCCCCCTTCCTTACCCCCATCCCGGACCCCACTCCTCCCCCCCTCCCCTGCGGCTCCCACACCTTCTCCTCTGGGTGCTGCTCCCCCTCCCCAGCCGGAGAAGTGTCCCACTCCTTCGGCGTCTGCCGGTCAAGGGCGCCTCTCCCGGGATGCCCCTTCCCGGCACCTTCCAGGTCAAAGGTCTGCTGCCGCGCGGCGACCGCGAGAGCCGCGGTCTGTCGGCCCCCAGGTCGCCCGGTCTCTTTCTGTTCCTGATCTTGCTGCAGCTGGCTCCTTTATGCCACACAGCCCTCCTCGATCTCAGCCTGAAAAGAAGAAGAAACATAAGTCCCGGGACAAAGAGCCTCTCGTGTCACCGGAGGTCCCTTCCCCGACTTCACAACTGGATTCTGACCTGTCGTTTATGGATGTCGCCCCCTCCTTGTCTGTGACGGGTGGGGACCCGGCAGTATGACTGGATTTAGCGTGTTCAGCCCTCATTTAAACCATCGTTCTGTGGTTCTCCAATGGAATTGTAATGGCTACTATCGACACCTTCCGGAATTGAAATCCCTTCTTTCGTCCTACTCTGCAGCTTGTGTGGTTCTCCAGGAATCACATTTTACTGATGCTCACTCACCGACCCTCCGTGGGTTCCGTGTTTTCTGTCGCAATCGGGTCGGACCCTTGCGGGCTTCTGGTGGCGTTTGTACGTTGGTCCGTACCGACATTGCTTGCACGTGGATTCCTCTCCAAACTACATTGGAAGCGGTTGCTGTTAGGGTCCACTTAGACTCTGCAGTCACCGTTTGCAATCTTTATCTCCCTCCTGACAGGGCTCTTACACCTGCTGCCTTAACCACCCTTCTTCAGCAACTTCCTCCTCCCTTCCTCCTCCTTGGGGATTTTAATGCTCATCATCCTTTGTGGGGCAGTGCCTTTCCATCTAGACGAGGTCTTCTTATAGACCAATTTATTGCAGACCACGACCTGTGCCTTCTTAATGATGGCTCCCCTACTCATTTCAGTGCTGGTCATGGTACCTTTTCTGCCATTGATCTTTCTCTTTCTTCTCCCTCTCTCCTCCCTTCATTACACTGGTCGCCACACGACGACCTTTGTGATAGTGACCATTTCCCGTTGATTCTCACGCTCCCTTCGCGCTCCCCGATGGACAGGTTACCTCGTTGGTCTTTCCACCGCGCCGATTGGCCTCTATACACTGCACAGGTCGAGTTTTCTCCCTCTTTGTCGGGTTGTATTGATGACGTCCTACGTGACGTGTCTGACGCGATTGTTCGCGCTGCTAACGTTGCTGTCCCGCGCTCATCTGGACTATTTCGTCACCGGCACGTCCCGTGGTGGAGTCCGGCCATTGCCATTGCCATCCGTGATCGCCGTCGAGCTTTGCAACACTTCAAGAGGCACCCATCCGTAGCCAGCCTTACTACTTTTAAACGCCTTCGCGCTAAAGCCCGTTATTTAATCAAACAGAGCAAGCGGATATGTTGGGAACGATTCGTTTCTTCCCTTGGTTCCACTGTCCCTCTGTCGCGGGTATGGGCTACACTTCGTTCTCTCCAAGGTTGCCATCGGCAGTCCACCCTACCAGGCCTTCACCTCCCAGATGGCATTTGTACGGATCCATTAGTTATCGCCGAACATCTTGCGACCCATTTTGCAGTGGCATCGGCGTCAGCCTCCTATCCCGCTGCTTTCCTTCATCACAAACAGCAGGCTGAAGCTCTCACCTTATGTTTCACCACTTGTGAGTCAGAATCTTATAACGCACCTTTTACTGAATGGGAATTTCTTTCTGCTCTATCTTCTTCTCATGATACGGCCCCTGGCCCAGATTCCATTCATAACCAACTGCTTCAACATCTCAGTGCTCCACAACGGCAACATCTTCTTCGGGTGTTTAACCGTATCTGGCTCCAGGTTGACTTCCCTTCTCAGTGGTGGGATAGCATTGTGGTTCCTGTCCTTAAGCCTGGTAAGAACCCCCTATCTGTTGACAGCTATCGGCCAATTAGTTTGACCAATGTTGTTTGTAAGTTACTTGAACGGATGGTAGCCCGTCGGCTCACTTGGGTCCTCGAATCTCGGGATCTATTGTCCCCTTACCAGTGTGGCTTTCGAGAGGGACGATCTCCAATCGATCATTTACTTCGCTTGGAATCCGCAGTTCGGCAGGCTTTTTCCCAGCGCCGCCATTTGGTTGCAGTGTTTTTTGACCTTCGCAAGGCCTATGACACGGCCTGGCGCTATCACATCTTACTAACCCTTCATCAGTGGGGTCTTCGGGGCCCACTCCCGAATTTTATCCGCCAGTTCCTGATCCATCGGTCATTCAGAGTTAGAGTTGGTACTGCTTTTAGTTCTCCACGGACCCAGGAGACGGGCATCCCACAGG
The DNA here is from genome assembly GCF_023898315.1 of Schistocerca nitens. Classification (NCBI taxonomy): domain Eukaryota; kingdom Metazoa; phylum Arthropoda; class Insecta; order Orthoptera; family Acrididae; genus Schistocerca; species Schistocerca nitens. The sequence continues at coordinate 300,312,140 of NC_064615.1, read as the reverse complement.
GTTCTGTCTTGAGCGTCCTTCTTTTCCTCATTGCTATCAATGGACTTGTGGCCTCTGTCGGTCCCTTGGTCGCCCCTGCCCTGTATGTGGATGATTTCTGCATTTGGGTTAGTTCCTCCTCGATGGCATCTGCAGAACGGCAGCTCCAGGTGGCTATACGGCGTGCCTCTGCATGGACCCTCTCACACGGGTTTCAATTCTCTCCTTTAAAATCGCGGGTGGTCCACTTCTGTCGCCGTACTACGGTCCACCCTGATCCAGAGCTCTATCTCGCTGCACAACGATTGCCTGTGGTTTCACAGTTTCGTTTCCTGGGTCTTCTTTTCGACAACAAGCTCACTTGGTTGCCCCATATCAGACTCCTGAAGGTAGGATGTTTACGTAAACTCAATGTCCTTCGCTTCCTTGCCCACTCCTCTTGGGGTGCGGACCGTTCTCTCCTCCTCCGTCTTTATCGTGCTCTAGTTCTGTCTCGTTTGGACTATGGTTGTCAAGTTTATGGTTCAGCTGCTCCTTCCACACTGCACGTGCTGGATCCAGTCCACCATCGTGGTATCCGTTTGGCCACCGGTGCCTTCCCTACTAGCCCTGTTGATAGTCTCCTGGTTGAAGCTGGGATCCCACCCCTTTCTGTTCGGCGGTCCCAGCTTCTGGTGTCTTATGCCCTCACTATCCGTTCTTCTCCCTCTCATCCTTCCTATTCTATCCTGTTCCCAGACCATGGACGTCGCCCACCCGACTCCCGCCCTCGGGCGGGTTTACCGGTTGGGCTGCGCCTTGCGTCTCTTTACCGTGATTTTCAACTTCCTTCTTTGTCCTGTCTTCCTCGCTCCCTCCCCTCCACCCCTCCTTGGTTAGTTCCTCGGCCTCGAATTCGGATGGATCTCCGCCGCGGTCCGAAAGATTCCATCCCCCCGGTGGTGTTTCGTTCCTTTTTCCGCAAAATTTTATGGGAGTTTCGGGATGCTGTTGTTTTTTACACTGATGGCTCTAAATCTGCTGATCATGTTGGGTATGCCTTCACGTCCTCTGTTGGAACGGAAAATCATCTGCTGCCACCTACATGTGGGGTGTTTACTGCGGAATTGATGGCAATTTCCCGGGCCCTTACCTTTATTAAACAATCCCAACACAACCGCGTTTTGTTATGTACGGACTCGATGAGTGGCCTTCTTGCTATTGACCGGTGTTTTTCGCGCCATCCCTTGGTCTCTGCCATCCATGACCATCTCGCTGATATTCACCGTGCTGCTTGTTCCATTGACTTCCTATGGGTCCCTGGCCATGTGGGTATCCCGGGAAATGAGCTCGCTGATCGTTTGGCTGGGGGAGCAGTTACTTACCCCCCGTTTCCTGTAACCCCTCCTGCAGCGGATTTACGGCTTCACATCAAATCCCACTTCGCGCAGTCATGGGCCAATTCTTGGGAGGCTACTCCACTGTCTAATAAACTTCGTGCAATTAAGGTGACACCAGGCCCATGGCGTTCTTCCTTTCGCCTCTCCCGAAAGGACTCGACCACACTGTGTCGTCTCCGCATTGGTCATACCAGGCTGACCCATGGTTTTCTTTTGCGTGATGAGCCACCCCCGCTATGTGGTTGTGGAGCCTTCCAGTCAGTGACCCACATTTTGGTTGAATGCCCCCTTCTTTTGGCTCTGCGTACTAAGTACAGACTCCCCCACACTTTACCTTTGATGTTGGCTGACGATTCCCGGATGGTCTCTCTGGTTCTCGGTTTCCTCCGGGAGAGTGGTTTTTATTCTCAGTTTTAAGGTTTTTAATCTCTCTGGTGTTGGGGCAGGGCGGTGAGTGTTTGGGTGTCTCCCACTGTAGGCAGTGTTTAGAGATTCCCGATTCACCTCCCTGACCGGAATCCTCTTTTCTTTCCCTTTTACTCTTTTTACCCTTTTTTAAGGCTTGGTTAGTCTTTTTATTCCCATACGTATTTTCTGCATTATAGCAGTTGTACCTTTTAAGTCACAGGTGGTCTTGCCTATGCTGCTTCAGCATAGTGTTGGGTTCGTTCTCTTGCCGACTTCCCTCATTTGTTTTTACCAATGACAACGTGACTGCCCTTTACGTTTTTTCCCTTTTTCCGTTTTATTGTTCTGACTTTTCTGAGATGTCCCGTTAGCAGAATGGAGTATATTTGAAACAAGGGACTGATGACCTCGCTGTTTGGTCCCTTAAACCTCAAACAACCAACCAACTATTTACATAACAACTGATATATGACATGTAGTTTCACAGATGGCTCTCCCTTTGATAGTATGTTTGGCCAGTTACAGGGCTGGTGTAGGAGGTGCATAGGGCAAGTCTTGCAGCGGGGTCGGTCACATGGATAGGAACCATAAGGTAGGGAGATGTGTGCAGAGGGAGCATAGGATCTGACAAGAATATTGCGGAGATTGGGACGGTGGCGAAAAGCTATTTTACATGTGGTGGGCAAACTCTCAGACAGAATGGATCTAATTTCAGGGCATGATTTTAGGATGTCATGGTCATATCGAAGTAGCTGATTAATACATAGCAGACCAGGATAATAGTGAGTGACCAGTTGTGCACTGCAAAGTTGTTTTTTTGAGGGATGAGCAGTACCAGGATTGGATGTGACAGCCCAGAAAATCTGCTTTTGAACTAGGCTGGTGGGGTAATGATGTCCAGTAAAGGCTGAAGTGAGAATGGTGGTATATTGCTGTAAAGAGCCTGCATTTGAACAAATATGTTTGCCTTAAATGCCAAAGCTGTATGGGAGGGAACGTTTGACATGGGAAGGATGGCAACTGTCGAAATGTAAGTACTGTTGTTTTTTGGTAGGTTTAATATCAATGGAAGTGTGTAGGGCCTTTGGTGAGGGTGAAATCAGCATCAAGGACAGTGGCACGGGATTCGAAATAAGACCGTGTGGAATTTAATTGGGAGAAGGTATTCAGAGATTCAAGGAATTTTAACAGATCAGCCTCATAATCAGTCCATATAGTAAAAATGTCATCAATGTATCTAAACCAAACCAGGGGCTGAAAATTTATGGATCCCAGGAAAGCCCCCTCCAGGCGACCTGTCCTTAGGGGCAGGTACAAAGGCGCACGTGTTAACACGTCCAGACCAGTTAAAGGGTTAAGATGAGTAGGAAGGATGTCATAGGTTTGGAATCAGGTGGGCACTGACAGATCGTGTATTTGGGGGATGTTGGTATAGAGGGAGGTGGCATCAGTGATGACAAGCAAGGCATGTTGTGGGAGTGGGATGGGCACGGATTTCAAATGATCTAGGAAATGGTTGGGATCTTTGATATAGGAGGGAAGTCTTTGTACTATGGATGCAGATGCTGATAGTCCATAGTCGCTATTTTAGTTGGAGCTTGTCCCTTAAATCTTCCTGCACAATTTACGTTACTTTGTGTAGTCTGCCCATCTTCAACCAGTCTGTCACAGCCCAGTGACAGATTGTTATTGCTGTACACATTGTTTTCAATATAGCCCCACAAAAAGGAGTTGCATGTGTTCAGATCTGGAGAATATGGTAGTCAATTGAGGCCCATACCAGTGATCTCTGGGTACTCCAGAGCCAGAATGTGGCCCCAAAGTGCTCCTCCAGGACATTAAACACTTTCCTGTTTCGATGGGGTTGAGCTCCGTCTTGCATGAACCATATCTTGTCGAAATCAGGGTCACTTTGGATAATGGGGATGAAATCATCTTCCAAAGTTTTCACGTACCATTCGGTAATCACTGTGTCATCAAGGAACATCACACCGATTATTCCATGACTGAACATTTCACACCACACAGTCACCTGTTGAGGGTGAAGATACTTCTGTATCACAAAATGTGGATTGTCAGTTCAACAAATGCATCAATTTCGCTTATTGACAAACTTGTCCAAGTGAAAGTGGGCTCTAAACCAAACCATACAGCACATACTAATTCCCATCATGCCCCGCGGCCATCCGTGCAGTTTGAACACCCTAACCCAAACCATTCAGAAGTTATGATGTTTGTTTTTTTTTTCATATAGTTCCAAAATTGTCACCCTGCATGTGTTGGTTAAACATGAATCATTTATCAGTCCATACGCCTAAGTAACTGGCTGTTTTTTCTGTGAATATTTGTATTGTGCTATTTTATGATCGGGTCTCTCTGTGGTTTTCATTTCAGTAATATATAGACTGCTTTGTACAGGATCACGTTGAGATTGTTTTTCAGGTACCACATCCTCATCCAGTGTAGGATGCCAATAGCTTTGGTTTCCAGTTTTCTTCTTAAGTTGGCTGATACCACAACCAACAGATAATCAGAGTATGAATCAGTCTGGTCAATGTATGTACCCCATCCATTCTCATTAAGTGGGGTTCGATTTAAAGATTATGAAAGACGGACTCACAGATTGAATTTTGCAGGCACCCCTTTGAGATTCTCTTGATCAATTTATTTACCTGCCCGCCATTCAGCATTCCATTATTACAGTAGGCTAGTAGACTATTGCATAGAGTTGCTGGTACCTGCAGTTCTGCCCTGAGGGTCTCAGCATTCATTTCTGTGAACGGGCTTGGCGACACCAGAATACCTTAGTGGGGACTGGTAAGTGCCGCCAGTCCTCTGTCACCGTAAGTTCTGGGCGTGTTTCAGCGATCACTGTATGGCATGGTAGTGGAATGTTGTGTGTCTCAGGGAAAGGGGATCTTGGCTTGACCACCCAGATCACGAGAATGGTAAAAACCTTTATGAAATAACCCTCAATATCAAGGTGTGCTTGCGCACTGATGAGATGCACGGCTGTTGATGTGGAACAATCGTTAGCGGGCGGTGTTTGAGGAACATGCCCCGCCTCGGTTGTATAAGGCTTACCTAGGCACTCAAGGCGCTATCTAGGTGGACTTTTATTTCCTTAGCTGCCTGTGTCACTGAGGTGGATCCTTCGAAGTTTTCTCTTCCACCTCCCAGCATAATGGGTGGGCTGCTGGTAGGTACCAACACTCAGTCAAATAAGAGGACTCATTTAGCCAGTCCTCCAGGCTTAGGGATATTAAAGAATTCTAGTGGGTGTAGTAAAAGAGTGCATTCTGCAAGCCAGGGTGTGTTTTTATTGGTTAAACAGAAAGAGGTGAGTTTTGAAAAAGTGTTACCTTTTTACATGCAAAATGGTTTAGAAAGGATTGCAGGTACTTTAAAATCAGTTAAGCAGTTGCCAAATAGGGCACTGTTGGTAGAAACATCAAGTTCCCAACAAGTAATAAACCTGCAGAAGACAAAAACCCTTGTGGAATATGCCATTGGAACTGAGCTCCACGCCACATTAAACTACAGTAAAGATGTTACCTGCAGAGACCTGGTGGACATTCCCAAAGAAGACATGAAAGTTGAATGGGCCAAAGAAGGCTTTGTAGACATGCAGAATATTATGAAAATGATGGAAGGTGATCTGATTAAATCTGACTTATTCATCCTCACTTTTAATAGAACAAAACTCCCGGAGCATATTAAGGCAGATTTCCTTCGCTTAACCATGCAGCCCTATGACCCCAATCTAATGTTCTGTTTTAAATGCCAGCAATTTGGGCACACTACACTTGCATGTAAGGAAGAAACCACTTGTGGCAAGTGTGGTAAGGCTTCCCACGAAGGAACAGATGTTCATCTCCTCCAGAGTGTGTGAATTGCTCTGGGGCTCACCCTGTCTTGAACTGCTGTGTCTTCCTGGAAGAATGGAAGTTACAGGAGATTAAAACCCCACAACAGATCCGCTAGATTGAGGCCAAGGAGATTTATAAGACCATGCTGCCCCCCAACGTTTGCTACCCCCTTTGCATCAGTTGTTAAACAGACAGTACAGAAAACTGATGCTGCTACACAAATGGAGGTAGCTAGTGTCAGCACTAGTATCTGCATTTGTCAGTGTACTTGTGCTGCTGCAGTTGATGTCATAGCCTACACTTCCTCCCAAAACATCGGAAAAGTCTGTGATTGCTAATGTTCTGAAGCTCCCTGGTCCCCCTAAGGTTCAGTCTGGTCCAGCACTGCCACTAACGCTTCCATGGTTGTGGCTCCGAAGCCTACCCAGTGCAAAAAATCGAATGCCAAGTGCCCCCTCTGACAGTCAGAAAGTAAACAGTCCGACAATGCCGTCGTCGTACTATCTGACATCTCTCTTGACGCTTCACTAGAGTTAATGGAGCGTGATGTCGGACTAGAGCAATCATCTCGCCCCAATACTGAGCCCCCACCCATTATACAGGCTCCCCTCCCCGGCGGAAAGACTGGGTGAAAGTACAACCCCATGGAAAATAGCATCAATATTACAATGGAACATTAATGGGTTCAGGACACATGTGGAGGAACTGAAACTGCTAATGCAGGATTGCCCCCTGTGCCTGTGTTTACAAGAAACACATTTTGAAGCTACTGAAAGTCCTGTGCTATGGGACTACACCCTTCACCGAAAGGATGACGTGACTGGGGACAGAGCCAAGGGAGGGGTTGTTGTGTTCGTCAGTAACGCGCATCACTCTTCTGCTCTCCCCCTGGCTAATGGCCTGCAAGCAGTTGCTGTTGAAATTCGAGGGTGTTGGAGGATCACTGTTTGCTCTCTGTATCTACCTCCGCCACATGCTATAGACTCTAAGGCTCTAATAGATCTTGTGGAACAACTTCCGCAACCATTTTTCCTACTGGGAGATTTCAATGCTCATTACATCTTGTGGGGCTAGACCTCTACTATCCCTCAGTATTGTGTTTTTGAGGGCCTCGTGACATCTCACGAGCTGTGCATTATCATCATCACAGGTACTCTCACTAATTTCTGCACTACTACTGTGTCATTCTTAGCCATCAGATTCCAGAGACCACTTCTCATTCTGCATTCACTACTGGATGGAGCACTCCCAGAAGTGAAGCCATTAACATGGATGGTCTGAGGGGCTAAATGGACACTTATCAGCCAGCCAGCTGGCTGTGTGTGAACATTACAACAGCATCCAGGAATGGGTGTACCATGTCACACAAGTGAACCATCATGCCGCTGACTTATCCATCCCAAAGTCCTCGGGTCATCTTAAGAGATGACCTGTACCTTGGTGGACAGATAAGTGCTGTTCAGGGAGCCGGGACAGCCGTGTGGCTCTTCGATGATTTAAATGCTGCCCTACAGCAGGAAACCTCATAGCCTTTAGAGTTCCGAGAGCCAATGCTCGTTGTGTAATCAAGGAGAACAAGAAAAGGTCATGAAAAGTGTTCCTGGACTCTATCAACTGTTCCACTTGTTTTATGAAAGTATGGGAAGCCATCAGGAGGATTTCTGGTAAACACAGTCATTTACCAATAGAAGCAGTGTTGAAACAGGGATATCTCCAAACAGTGCCTGGAGACATTTCTCAGGCACTGGGAGAGAATTTTGCACAAACTACTGTCAATGCCAGCCAGGATCCAGTGTTCCATTGGTACCAACTGACTGAGGAGGGGGGAAAATTGGGCTTCAGATAAAAGTCCAAGACTTAAAACTACACTTTATCCACAAGGGAGGTGGAAGCAGCCCTGACTGAGACTCATGATACTGCACCTGGTCACGACAAAATCCAGTAGTGCATGCCACAACATTTTCCAGTAGCATCAGAGGAAATCCTCCTCAAATGTTTTAATCTTATCTGGCAGAGAGGTAACTTCCCCATCTCATGGAGAGAGGCACTTTCAATACCTCTCCTCAAGCCAGAAAGGACCGCACATTCCCAGTAGTTATTGGAGTATCATCTTAACGAGCTGTGTAGGAAAGACCCTGGGGCAAATTCTTAACCGTCATCTGGTCTGGTTGTTAGAGACCAGGCAACTCCTTAGCCACTCTGTGTGGATTCCAGAGATTTCAGTCCACTGTTGACAATGTGACTTTGCTAGATGCGGCTATTGACCAGGCTTTCCTTCATAAACACCACTGTATTGGCATATTATTCAATATAAGTAAGGTCTACGATACTACTCGAAGACACTGTATTCTCGCTCAATTGCTTCAATGGGGTTTTCGTTGCCACCTCCCCATCTTCATGTGGTCTTTCCTGTCTCGGTGGGTTTTTAGTACCCAAGTTGGTGACTCGCTGTCATATTGTTTTGAGCAGTAGAATGGTGTCATTCAGGGTAGTGTTGTAGGTGTTACCCTCTTTGCCATAGCAATAAACAATATCACTTCTACAGTAAGGAGTCCTGTACAGTGCTCCTTATTTGTGGAAGATTTTGCAATTTTCTGTTCCTCCTGCAGTGTTGCATCAGCTAGCCATCAGCAGAGGTTAGAGGAGAAGGCTGCAAAGACAGATTTTCAGTTTTCTGCAGACAGTGTGCATGTGTGTTCATTTTAATCATTCTCATCATATTTTCAATTTACCTGCCTGCATATGAGGGACACCGTCGTACATTTTAGAAACTCGGCTCGGTGAGGTTCCTGGGCCTCATTTTTTACTCCAAATTGTCATGGTTGCCACACTTGAGAGACCCGAAAGTCAGGTCTTTCAAAGCACTAAACATCATAAAGTGCCTTAGCCACAGGTCTTGGGGAGCAGTCAGGGCACGTCAGCTCCAGTTTTATAGGGCTTTTGTGTGTTTGTGGCTGGAATGTGTGTGCACAGTGTATGAATCGACAACGGCCTCTTATTTGAAGTTCATTGACACTGTCCACCCTGAGGGGATTCGGCTGGCCAAGGCTGCTTATAGAACCAGTTCCATGCCCAGTTTCTGTACTGAGGCTGTGGAGCCATCTTTTACCATCTAGCACAAACTCCTCATGGTGCATCAAGCATGTAACTTTCTCGCAGCTCTGACTTCAACCGCATACCACACTGTTTCTCATCCGCCTCTGAAACGCCTTTTCTCCATCTGTCCACAATGCCTTTTGGGATCCGTGTGCGGTGTGTGTTGGAGTCACTCCGTGCGGAGCATGTACAACCTCAGATCCAGGCTGGTTGCTTCAGAGGGAGTGATTTAGATTTAGTGCAGTACAGGAGAAATTGCACTCCTTTTGTTTTAATGCAATATTTTGTAACATTTTAAATGAGCACCACAACTATGTAGCTGCCTTTGTGAATGGGTCTAAGCAGGGGACTCCATTGGATGCTCTTGTCGTTTTCTCAGTTTGTGTCCTCAGGGTCCAACTGCCTCAAGAATTTAGTGTCTTTGCTGCAGAATTGTATGTGGTATTGCCTCCATGGAGTAGATGAGATGTTCTTCAAGTGCTAAATTTCTTGTCTGTTCCAATTCTCTGAGTGCCCTCACTCTATGCAGTATTTGTACCCAGCAGGTAAAGTAACCCAGGATGCCTTCCTCGAGCTATGACGACAGGAGAAGATGATGTCTTTCTACTGGGTACCAGGTGCATGGGTAGTGTGGGGAATGAAAGGGTGGATCTAGCAGCCAAGGTGGCGTGTCGTGATCCTCAGTTCTTTCAGTGTGCCATCCCCCTGCATGCCCTCACCTCACTGTTGAGGTACAAAGTCATGTGTCAATGGGGAGATGAGTGGCTGGAAGTGACTGGCAATAAGCTCCTTGTAGTAAAGCCCACAGCTCGGTCGTGGCGTCTCTCCTTCCAGCCACGTTGACGGGACGAGGTCCTTCTTGCTCCTCCTCACATAGACCACAGCCATAAGACACGTGGCTTCTCACATCAGTGAGAGAACCCTCCAGTGTGTGGCGCTTGTGGTGTACAGATAACTCTGCGCCACATTTTATTGGACTGTGCTTTATTTTCTGACTAGGAGGCCGCTATGGATTTGCCAACAGATCTACCCTCTATTCTAAGTAAAGTTCAAACAAATGTAATTCAAGTTTTAAAGTTTTGTGAATTGTCCAATATTTTTCCAAACATTTTAGGCAAATAACTTTAATGTGATCTCAGGGTGACTGGCTCAGCCATGTTTTCTTGTAAGTGGCCAGTCAGTCACATTACCCTGTGCCTTTGTTTTAGTTCCTTTGTCATTTTACATGTATTTTAATCTCCTGTATAGCACATTTTAGTATTTCTTTGTTTTTTAACTGCATATGTTAACATTTCGTTCTTTTATCCACATTCGTTTCTTTTAATGTGTGTAAGTGTGCTGATAACTTTCCTGCTGGGTGCCCATAAGCTCCAAAGAAACAGCCCGCACACACACACACACACACACACACACACACACACACAGTTCCCAGAGTCTTGCATACATTGTGAGTCCCCAGAGATTATCAAATGCCAAAGCATTTTCAATAAGTGTGGCCATTACATGCTTGCAGCTGACATTATGTGCTAATTTGATGCCCAATTAATTGCATCATTAATCAACTTATTTTCGTAGTCACTCAACACTATTTTTGTTGGAGCTTAGCCTTTAAATCTTTCCCCGTAATTTCCATTACTTTGTCTCGTCTGCCCATGTTCAGCCAGAGGACCTGTATTGGTGTGGGCTGAGTCTCAGGAGCCATCTGTGAGCCTGTAATTGGTTACACAGAAGCTGCTTCTGGGCTTTAGCCAAGGTGTTCCTCAGTCAAATTGGCCTATGTGGTATAGGATTGGCTGATTCTTTGTCTTTCAGTTTCTTGAAGATTATCGTGTTTGCTAACTTTCAGGCTGGTGGTACTCATCCCAGCCTTAAAGCTTCATTTATTAAATGTGTTAAAATGGGCTAATCTATTGTGCTACTCATTTAAGGGTCTCGTAAGTGAATGCTGTCTAGGTCTGGTGCATTTTTAATTTTCCTATGGCTAGTGCCAGTTCTTCCTTTTTGAAGGAGCAGATGACAGTCTCTGTTGGATAGTCTATCTCTGTTAGAGCTCCTAAATTGGTGCAGTATGGATTGTCTGTGTTTTGATTGTCATCGGGTAGGAACGTATAAAGCAGAAATTCCCCTGTACGTCTCCATCCCTGTGTGAAGGTTCTGTCATCCCGTCTAAGTCCGACTAGCAAAAATGGTGTTTTTGCTCTCTCCATCATCAGTTTGTACAGTGCTTCCCATGTGTTGTCACTTAATTGGGTTTGTACATACTCATCCCAATGTCTTCTCCTCACTTTCAGTAGCAGTACCTAATATTGTGCCTTTGGCTCTCTAAACTCCCTGTAGCATTTACTGCCCCCTGGTAGTATCTGCCTGTGGTCTCAAATTCCTTTTGAGTCTGCTAGGTTCATTTAACCAGGATACATTTCTTTTACTCTTATCTACTATTGTTGGGATTCCAGTACCTTGTGCTTCTTGCAGTGTCTCTATCAGTATATGTATCTTATAACCAATGCTCCCTTCAATCTGGGAAAAATCATGCAGTCCTAAAAATTCTTGTAATTTCTACCAGTCTACTTTATCAAACAGAAATGTCTTGTTGTGTGTTCTTGTATCGCGTGTGTGGCAATACTTGTGATTATGACATTATGATTTCTGTATTTAGCTGTGTTGATACCTCCTCTTTTATATTTGCTATTGTAAAGTCAGTATTTGATTTTACTCCCACTCTGTTGCTACATGTGTGGGGTTGGCTCTCCCTGTTAACTACATAAAGGTTATTCATGTGTATATTGTCGTAACTGGATTGTCCCCATGTATCTGTTTGTGGTGAGTCCCACAGTGTTGAATATGTGTTGACTTAAGCAATGATGATTTAACTTTTTATGTCGTGCACCTTATTCAAGTGTGTATATCTGTTCTCCACACAGATGGATCTCAGCAGAGAATTACACATAAATTTGCAAAATTACTTATGTAACATTCCTTGTGCGCATTTCTACCATAACTGTGTGGTCAGAGCATAGTAGTTAGATGTTTGTTCACTGGCTGCTGGTTGCAGCTTTTGGATCAGTGGCCATTTGATCACTGTTGGGGTGCTTGCAATGCCAATCAGCTATGTGTTCCGTGTGTGCAGTTTCTGTGAGCACAGCACATCACATCCACACATTCCTTGTTGTGACCTTTTACAGCTCTGTGCTCAGTGCTTCCCATAGCATTTAGTTGGAACAGCTTCATGGGCATTTGGTGAAAACAAAGCACTTCATACTCATCCTGGTCAGATCAAGACTTACACAGGTCTCTGTACACTTGATCAAAGTTGAATCCTACCGATATCCACAAACGTGCTACCCTGCGAATTCTAGCAGTCCACAAGGATCATTTAGAGATTTTTGATCTTAAAGATCATTTGTTCTGATTGTTCACTAGAAGAAAATCATATTGTGCTTCCTTTCAGGTGCCTTACGCTTGTGATGAAACACTGAGCAGTTTAAAAGATGTCTCATTGTTCTAGTCTGTTAGTGCACGTGTTCTCCTGTAGGAACAATTTAGTCATAGATGCAGTTTTGTTGGATTTTATATCTCCTCATTTTCTTTCTGTGTTTTATGGTTTTTGATTAATTTTTTTCTTTGTTTGTGTTTTTTAGATGATTGGTTTTGTGTGTCATGTTGTTCATGGTCTGCTATATCTGACTTGGCTCATCTGTTTGTATGCTGTCATTGTTGTCAAATTGTTGCTTACCTCATTTTTTGTCATCTGCTGTACCTGTCATGGATGCTGCAGTCATTGATCTCTTGTGAGAATTGGTGTCCTGCTTATAGTGTCTATTGTGAGCATCCGTGTAATCCCATAATACAAAGTGTGCTGACGTGATGAATCAGTTACTATCTGCCGTGTCGTGTTCCCTTTTTGTAATGTATGTTGTCATTTTTGCAGTCTGCTTGCTCCCTTTGGTCACCCACTTTGTGTTCTATGCTGCTTAGCTTGTTTGCTTGTTGATGTGTGTTTCTGGCCTTGGGGTGAGCAATACGTGCCTCCAACAGAACGGGCTCTTCTGCGTCATTCAGTCAGTATTCTGCCGAATCCAAGGTTGTAATGTAGGATGTAGTTTCCCTGAGGTACACACACACACACACACACACACACACACACACACACACACACACTTCCTTTAACTTATACATTCCTTGTTGATGACCTCATACTCTGATTCTTCATTGTGTAAAGTTAGCCATATTTGAGTACCTGTACATTGATATAGTTCATACTTCAGTTGCCTAGCAAGGTTGTAGTCTATTAAGCCCTGCATTACAATGTATTCTATGTACTATGTCATAGTAATATATCTAATATGCATGTTCGTGTGTCGAATTTGGCCTTGAAGTCCGTTTGTCATAACCATGCAACCACAAAATGCAAGGCATGCGTTCTGGTGGAGGATGCTTTGTACTTCTTGCTCACTGCGTTGATACAGGAGTTTACTATAGCTCACACACCACGTCAGTGAACATATGTGTGGTTATATTCAGCGTGTGTGATCTGTCATAGCTCATTGTATGTCACACATTCCAGATCCCTTGCCTTGTTCCTGTCCCTTCTTTGCTTGGTATGCACGTAACATTTTCAGATTCCCCATAGTCGGATTTGACTGAAAGATAAGTCAATTTGAGAGGTCTGTGGTGGGGGGAAATGTAGGACTCCATAGTGTCTGAAGGACATATAATTGTTTTAACTGTTACTTCGCTATGCCCAAAATTTCGATAAAACATTTTGGTATCCATAGCGAACATAAATTTATATTGTGGTTATTGTCAAACAATGGAAACTCCAGGTAGGAATATAAAAAAATGCAGAAAAAGATAGATTGCTACGTACCGTAAAGAAGACACATCGAGTTGCAGACAGGCATGATTAAAAGACACACACACACACACACACACACACACACACACACACACACACACCTCAAGCACACAACTGCCAACTCCAGCATCTTGGCTGCCCAAGATGTTGGAGTTGGCAGTTGTGTGTGTGTATTTGTCTGTGTGTGTGTATTTGTCTGTGTGTGTGTTTACTGTGAAGGCTGTGGCCGAAAGGTACATGTTAGTCTCTTTTAATCGTGCCTGTCTGCAACTTTTTTTTGGTTATAGAGTTGCCCAAAATTTTGGTTTCTTGACCCACAGAAGTTTTTGACCATTATATCTAAGACTGTCATAAACAAAGATTTACAGTAGTCACAAGCTCATATCTCTGTGGGTTGCACAAACTATAGTCTTTCATAATCACATACTGATTATTTATATCCTAAGTAGTGCTAGAAACTAACCAGGTTTACTATGAGTTGTAATAACAGCATGAGTGAAAAATAGGTTTTTAAAAATCCTATTTTCATACATCAAGGACAAACATAAGTGCAGCAAACTATGATAAAAGATGGTAAAATCATAATCACTTAAATTGGAGCCCATTGTTATTTTAATAACTTGTAGCTCATCTCGGTACTTGGGATGTCTGGAAAGGTACAGATTGGAAAGAGAAACTGCTAATAAAATTCGCTGCCTAGAGTGGCCGAGTGGTTCTAGGCGCTACAGTCTGGAACCGTGCGACTGCTACGGTCACAGGTTCGAATCCCGCCTTGGACATGGATGTGTGTGATGTCCGTAAGTTAGTTAGATTTAAGTAGTTGTAAGTTCTAGGGGACTGATGACCAAAGAAGTTAAGTCCCATAGTGCTCAGAGCCATTCTTTTTGCTAATAAAGTTCTGTTATTTCAGGAACTTCGAGATGAGTTGTTCTTGCTTTTGCATTTTGGGAACTGTTTTGAAATATATTTGTTTTTCTTCTGTTTACAGGTATGATGATAAGTACAACTTAGTGCTAACATACAAAGATGGCAAAACAGGTTCTGTAAGAGAAGCAACAATGGTGAGATCTGTGGCAAACTTTATAGATGAAAATGGTTGCCTTGTGTATGAACTTCTTGAAACAGAAGTTTCCAAACTGCATAACAGTCTCCTTACAGAGCGCAAGGAGAAGTAGCAGTATTTGACAGGAGGGCCTGTTTTGACAGTCTATAAATTGGCAGGCTTCAATTGCTCTGTGTGTCAGTGGGAACAAAGACTCCTCTTTGTACATACAGCTGGACTGCTATTTATTTATCGTATGCCACACTCTCTGAACAGGATATTGATCCAGTGACTTTTTACATGCAAATGCGGGCACATTGCACCATGTGCGAGTTTCAAGGAACGGTACTGAATGGGAAAAATTGTTGATTTGGTGAAAATGATACTTAACTTTGTCTTTCTTGTTTCAAATAAAGAAAATTTAGATCAACTCTGTTTATTTAATTTACCATAGACAAATGTTTTTTAGTACTTACACTTTTATTATGTGTTTCTGTAATACCAAGTTTTCTAAACAAATTATTAAGCAGACTTAATGGAAAATACTCACCTTACTCCCAACAGACACAAATAAAAGTGCACAGATTACTCTGCTTTTTAACTAATATCCATTTCTTGGGAAAGAGAGGGATAGGGTGGGAAATGTTAAATAGGAAGGGCATGTCGTTCAAACCCCAGGATGAGAGGTACCCACCCGTTGTGATTATTCTCTATCTTTTTGGGGAAACTAACCTCAGAAAAAAATAAAAACAAAAACCATCTGAACAGGCCTTGAAGGCCTAATGCTACCAACCGGCTGCCATGTCATCCTCAGCCTTTAGGCGTCATGGGATGCAGATACGGAGGGGCACATGGTCACCACACAGCTCTCCTGGCCATTGCCAGTTTTCGTGACTGGTGCCACTGCTTCTGAATAAAGTAGCTCCTCCATTGGCTTCACAGGGGCTGAGTGCACCCCACTTGCCAACAGCACTTGGCACACCCAGATGATGACCCATCCAGGTGCTAGCCGAGCTCGACAGCACTTTAACTTCGTTGATCTAACAGGAACTGTTGTAACCAGTGCAGCAAGGCCATTGGCCCCTAACCTCAGAATGTGGAACATGAGATTTTGGATCCCAAAGGGGTCAGTAGTGGACCCACTCTTCTTCATAACCTACATAAATGAGTTTGATTCCATCAGAACAGTTGCGCACAGCAACAGGTGTATATTTCGAATAAGGAAAAGGGAATTCAGCAATCTGTCACAAATCCAGACTGTATTTCACTGCATATCTAGATTTCTCTTATTGTATAGCTGTCTTCAGTGCTAATAATTCGAGAAAATACCCAGGAATCAGTATTAGAAAGATGTAGTCAAAAATAACATTTTAAAATAGTAGTGACAACATATTAGGTAATGTACTATTTAAACTGAGTCATATAGTCTCGATAAGATTGTGACAATGTACTATACAACTAACACATACATAACCAGATTCTAACGAGGCTGTTGTTTACAGTACAAGTAGCCACAGCTTACATTACATGGGTAGAGCAACATGCTCTATATCACTAACATCAATGCAAAATTACCAGTTCAATTTTTTGCATAAAATTGAGGATAAAATTAAAAACTGAGACCGAGTAACCTTCATTACATTTAACAATTTTTGCATAAAGCAAATACATGTTAAAATATTAAAGATAACAATATTATGAAAAGGAAAGTTGCTGCTCACCATACAGTGGAGATGATGAGTCACAGATAGGCACAATAAAAATACTTTCACAAATAAAGCTTTCGGACAGTAAGGCTTTTGTCAAAAACACACACACACACACACACACACACACACACACACACACACACACACACACACACAACTGTAGTATCATGCAGCTGAAGCCACACTGCCCACTGGCACTGATTGTGATTACAGTGTCATCACATACCTATCATAAATAATGTTACAACATCATATGAACTGCAGTGCCTTAGCTGCAGAGAAGAAAAGAAGTGCACAAATTGTGTTATAACTGAACTTTTAAGAGGTCGCTTCAAAATGTATTGGGTGAAATTGACATTAAAGACATTAATAAGTAAGATAACAGCAAAAAACACCCTCAAATAATAATAGATTTTGTTCTTACATGATGAATTGCCAAGTATTATATAAAGAGAAGAACTGTTTGGCATGCTGCAACCCTTCCTAAGAAGTCTTCTGCCTTCAAATAGGAGACCATCAAAAAGCTCCCAGAAATGGTTGCTTTTCATCACCACCTGTTCATTTAGCAGGTCGATATCAGAAGACCTTGGACGGCAAAAAATCACAATCTTCTCCAGTAAGTCCATAAATTTGCCTTTTTCAGTCAGATCAGTTCGCAAGTATTTGCAACCACAAATTGATTTAAATTTCTCATGCAAACTGAGATCCACAGAGCATGTGACATTTCCAAATAGCCTGATATGTGTTGTTTGTTGTGCACAGTTGGATGGCAGTCGTCATATGTTCCAATTGTAGCTGTTCTCGAGCAATAATGCTGCTCACTTCATAGCCAGTGTCTATAAGGAAGCATTAATTTATTGTGTTGCCTAACACACTCGGTCTACCTCTGTCACATGTAGACGGGACAAAACTAGGTCTTCAGGCTTTCTCAGTGAGGCATTGTCATCCTGGAAAATCATATTTTTCTGTCTCGATAATCTGCATCATATGTGCACAATATTTTGATCATGTAACTCACAATTGAAATATTGTGCCAGTACAATGCAGATTACAAGCAAAAAACCCAATTTTCCAAGGGGACAAAACTAGTTTGGCCCACTTGCTTGAGCTGTAGGCAACATTGTTGTGTGCATACTGTGGACTGCGTCTTATATTTTGGTGGTTGCATGGTGTGAAGAAGGTCTGTGCCCCACTGCTCAAAAGTGAGTGAAACCAACACAGCCACTGACACATTCCCTCACTGCCGCAAGGTATGTTTTTGAGACTCATGGACTTGGCAGTCACAGCCGGCCAAATGTCATGCTTCCAAATGTCTACATCTGCAAATCACTGTGAGGGTGCATCACAGAGGGTACGTCCCATTGTACCATTTATTAGGGTTTCTTTCGTTCCATTCATGTATGGAGTGCAGGAAGAATGATTGACTGCCTCTGTGCATGCAGTAATTATTCTAATGTTATGTGAGTGATACCTTGGGGATTGAATAAGTCTTTCCTTCTCATCCTCTCTGGTAAGTCTCCCATGACGCAGTGTTCTGGGTGACTTTTCCGAACCCTACCCATTTTCTTGTCCAGTCCTTTTCCTTCACACCTCTTCCATGCCCTCAACCCTTCTGCCAGAGGAAGGAGCCATTTGGCTCTGAAAGCTCGCATATGTAAAACCTTTTTTACATGTGTGTTCTCCTGCCACCGCTTGGCGAGTATATTTTTTATCTATCCAATTACGTTATGCTGTCAAAAAATGATTAGTTTTGTTATTATACGGAATTATAGTATATTCCTAGATCATCATTTAATGCTGGTTCTTGAAACTTTGTTAATTGATTTTCTCAGTTTAGTTCACATCTATCTTCAAGAGTCTTCCAGTTCAGTTCCTTCAGCATGTGTGTGACTCTCTCTCACAGATTAAACAAACCTGTGACCATGCATGGTGTATACATTCACTATCCCCAGTTAGTCCTATTCAATATGGTTCCCACATGCTTATGCAATATTCTAGGATGGGTCTCATGAGTGATTTGTTAGCAATCACCATTGTAGACTCATTGCACTGTCCCAGTATTATACCAATAAACCAAAGTTACCACCTGGTTTACCCACGACTGAGCCTATACGATCATTCCATTTCATATCCCTACAGTGTGTTACACCCAGGATATTTGTATGAGTTGACCAATTCCAACAGTGACTGATTGATACCGTAGTCATAGTATACCACTTTTTTTTTTTTTCATTTTGTGAAGTGCACAATTTTACATTTCTGAACATTTAAAGCAAGTTGACAATCTCTGCAGCACTCCAAAATCTTATCAAGATCTGACTGAATATGTATGCAAATTCTTTCAGGTAATACTTCATTGTAGATAACTGTGTCATCTGCAAAAAGTCTTATGTTACTATTGATATTGTCTGCAAGATCATTAATGTACAGCAAGAACAGCGAGGGACCCAAAACACTTTCCTGGGGCACACCTGAAGCTACTTCTACATCTGACCATCCAAGATTACATGCTGCGTCCTCCCTACCAAAAAAATCCTCAGTCCAGTCACAAATTTTACTTGATACCCCATATGATCATACCTTTGACAATAAGCATAGGTATGGTAGTGAATCATGCTTTTTGGAAATCAAGAAATGCAGCATCTACCCGATTTCCTTGATCCAAAATTTTCAGTATGTCATGTGAGATGGGTTTCACATGATGGATGTTTTGGAAATCCTTGCTGGTTGGCATTGAGGTCATCATTCTGTTCAAGATACCTCGTTATGTTTTACCTCAGAATATGTTCTAAGATTCCACAACAAATCGATGTCAAGTATATTGGATAGTGTTTTCGTGGATCACCACCCTTCTGCGGTTTTTTCCAAGACATGGGCACAGTATTTTGTTTGAGGGATCTATGATAGATTATAGTTGGAAGAAGGGGTACCTCAGCCATAAATTCAGTATATCACTCTCGCGAGGGCACGTAATTGCTTGGGTCTTGTTATCTCCTCTTGGGTGCAGCCAGCATGTCATGTCAGGAACGTGCTGGCATTGTTCGTTTTTGCGTGTCATTTTCAAGTATTGTTATTGCTGTGGGACTGCGAAGAGTCTGTCAGACAGAAACAATTTGTTTTCCCTCATATCATATTCATGTGAAATCACCCCCAACTGGATCTGAGGCAGTAATTTAATTAACTAGAGCATGCTTTCCGGCATAAGCCAGGTTGATTGATTCATCTCAGCATCTGAGATGGTGTCCTACTGCCCAATTTTCCCTCATGAATTACTAGCTGCAGCTGTTGCTCTGGTGTCTTGGTGAGTTGGTGGAACAGCATTGCCATAGAAGGGCCTGTATGACATTACTAACAATGTGGGCAGAATCCCATATGTTGCATAGTAGAGTTGTTAACTGGGCAGTATAATTGACGATTCCGTAACTATATAGTATGAATTCAGTGATCATAAAATTTTTTGCCAGGTGTTCCCATTGGAAGGTCAGTAGTTTAGGTTGAGAGCTCGGTTGTATATGTGGTCCACAGAAGTCTTGTTGGGGATATGCTGGAATGTTTGGTTGAAGGTCGATGGTGGACAATATTCTGTGAACTGTGTGCGGTGTGACCAAAAATTCAAGGGTCTTCTCATGTCGCTCAATCAGCTGGGGGCGGCATTGGATTACAAGTAGTCATCTGTACCATTTCTGATGTGGGTGGATGGGTAAAGTCACACAAGATGCTGTACCTGAATACTATTTTGTTGATATGAGGCAAGACTTGTCACTAAGAGCTCGAAATGCGTTACACATTGTTCATGCACACATTCACCATTATTGCTGTTGATAGTAAAACATGCTAGAATGTCACTTCTGTGTTTCATACAAATCGTATACTAATCCGGGTAGAAGAAAATGTAAGGCAAAACTCATTTAAAATTACCATTCTGTTCAATTTTTCCAAAAAGAATGCAAGTGTCATCACGTTCTTCGGGATAGCAAAAATGCTAGCTGGATTTCATGTACTAGTTCTTTTAACAGTTCCACTCTCGCTTTCGTCATGTGCGCCAACCTCCAGTGATTCTCTGGGACCAAGGTCCATTCCCCAATTTCCGGCCTGACTGTAGCAGATGATGTCATTGTGGACTCCATTGCTATATTCAGCATCTTGGGCCACTATTTTGAGCTCTACCCACTATAATCCAGCCTTTCTCGATTGGAAACGAGTGAAGGAAGCTCGGATGATACCCTTCTCCTCTCAGAATTGTGAATGCTACAATGCTGCCTTTACTATAGGGGAGCTACATCACACTCTCACTTCGTCCTGATCTTCCAGGGCCAGGCAATGTTAACATTCAGATGTTCCAGCACCTTTCTCTTGTGGGCAAGCACTTTCTCCTTCATATGTACAATCGCATCTGCGCAGATGGCACGGACCTGAGCCCTGTAGGTACAAACACCTTCCTTCTATTTAATTAGTTCTAAGTTCTAGGCGACTAATGACCTCAGAAGTTAATTTGCATAGTGCTCAGAGCCATTTGAACCTTCCTTCTAGATACTGCCCCATTTATCTCACAAGCTGTTTTTGCAGTGTGATGGAACAAATAATTCATGCCTGGATGGTATGATGGCTTAAGTCTTGCAATTTACTAACCACTGCACAATGTGGATTTCGAGCATGCAATTGATCATCTCGCCACTTTGTCAACTCACGTCATGAACAGTTTTCTGTGGAAATACCAGACTGTTTCCGTGTTTTTCGGTTTTGAGAAAGCCTATGACACCTGCCAGAGGACTGGTATCCTCCGTACTCTGTACATGTGGGGCTTGTACGGCAGCCTTCCCCATTTCATTCAGGAATTTTTAAAAGACCCAGTGTTCAAGGGACATGTGGGTTCTGCGTTGTCGGACACCTTTATCCAGGAAAAGGGTGTGCGTCAGGGTTCCGTCCTGAGTGTTGTCCCCTTTGCTATCACCATTGACCTTATAATGACCTGGCTCTTGCCAGGCATCTCTGGCTCCCTTTTCGTTGATGATTTTGTGATCTATTGCAGTTCTCCACGGACTTGTCTCGCTGAGTGGCGCCTTCAGCAGTGTCTCGATTGTCTTTACTCATGGAGTAAATAGCTTTCGTTTTTCCACTGTCAAAACCGTTTGTATGAATTTCTGGTGGCACAATGGATTACTTCCACTGTCTTTACATCTTGGGGCTGTTGCTCTTCCATTCACTGAAACTATGAAAATCCTGGGGCTCATGCTCGATACAAAACTTTCTCGGTCCTCTCATTTATCTTACCAGGCCACCCACTGGACCCAATCCCTCAACAGCCCTACATGTCCTATGTGGTACTTCCTGGCGAGCCAATTAGGCCACCCTCCTCCATTTATACCGATACCTTGTCCGTTCAAAGCTGCACTATTGGTATTTCAGTTATGTATCTGCACGTCCATCCATCTTACACCATCTAAGTACAATCAACCATCACAGAATCCATTTGGCCGCTGGTGCCTTTTTTCACTAGGCTGGTTGAAAGTCTCTATGCAGAAGCTGCTGAACTACTGCTGTCATACCGGAATGGTGTTCGTCTCAGCGAATGCACTGGCCACCCATTCTATGCCATCATCTTCTTCGATGACTCCTCTGACTGCCAGTAAGGGGCACGTCCCTCTTCTCTGTTAACTCCCAGGGTTCGCTTTCAGCTATTGCTCTGGCAGCTTAACTTCACACTACCTGCTGCTTTCCCGATGGGTGTGAACCCTTTCACCACCTTGACTTCGTGTGGCAGCCCTTGTTCATCTTGGACTTAATTCACTTTCTAAGGAAACTACTCCAGATTCAATCTATCACTGTAAGTTTCTCGACTCTTGCACGGAACTTAGTGATAGTACCTTTGTATACACTGATGGTTCTTGAGCTGACTGTGGTGTCGGGAGTGCCTTCGTCATTGGCACCAATGATTTTCGATATCGGTTTCTGGAACACTGCCCAGTATTTACAGCAGAGCTCTTCACCCTATAACAGACCATGCAATACATTCATCAACACAGGCTTTTCAATTGTAACCTGCTCCCATTCTCACAGTGCCCCTCGGAGCCTCTGTGTGCTGTACAGTATCCATTCCTTAGTGCAACAGGTCCAAGAAAGCTTCCACTTGCACACTCTTGAGGGAGCCACTGTCATTATTTATGAGGGTTCCTGGTCACTTCGGTCCGACGAGAAATTAGGCTGCTGCCAAGGCTGCAGTCCTCCTTCCTTGGCTCGCTAGTTCTTCCAGTCCCTCCGATGATCTCTTTGTTGTCGTCTGTCAGCAGGTGGTATCACTTTGGCACCACCACTGGTCTTCCCATCCAGGAACAAGCTCCGGGGAATTAAACCTCTCCCAGTGGCTTTGCTGGCCACCTTTCAGCTCTCTCACCGCAAGGAGATCATTTCAGCTAGGTTGTTTATTGGACAATGTCATTGTAGCCATTGCCATTTGTTAAGTGGTGATCCTCCACCACTTTGTGCTCATTGTCAACAACCTTTGATGGTTGCTCATTTCCTGGCCAAAGGTCCCTTTTTTTAACCATTTACATTCTAGTGCCTGTTTGCCGTCTGAGTTATCAGCCATTTTAGCGAACGGTGCATGCAGCCTGTCAACCACGTTTGACTATTTATCCATCTTGTCAATGTAGCAAAGGAAATTTAATCTTTAGTTTGGAACCTCAGTTGTCTCTGCAGCATATTTAGTGGACCTTTCTCCAAGAGGAATTTCTTGTTCTTCACTCTCTTTCCTTCCACTGATCGGGCTTAACTTGTCGTTTTGAACCGCTTTTTTTGTATTAGTGTTCTAAGGTTCTGGCATTGGCGCATGTGACTTTAGTTGTTTTTGCATCCTAAAACAAACCCAACAAAAAGAACACAACTGTGGAATGACATGATATTTCAATGTGAGGTGTGACGTCATCTTGGAGATTGTATGCTGTTTATGATACTAGACTGGCCTTTGGTTATTTATATTTCTTATTGCAGAGGCAGCTTTGCATTTTGTACAATGACTTTTCTCTGCAGGAATGAAACTTCCAAATGAGAATGTGTGGAACTCTATGTCAAAAGCATTCCAACAAGTTTTGAGGATTCCTATAACTACCTACTTTGATAGAACATTTTGGATACTAGTGACTAAAATTTGGAAGCTACAGCTGGTATTCGTGTCGCATCATGTGATATCCTTCGCTCGCTTCGCTCTGCTGTAACAATCTCTAACTTGGTCAGTTCTGTACTTGTGCTGTATATGAATGTATGTATGATAGTGAATAAAGTGTAGATATTTGGTATTTACAGTCTCCTTCATTCCATGTGTAGTATCTCTACCTACATCTACACTACATTGGTGACCCACATTGAATGACGCTACGAGCTAACATTCTTCATCTCATCTCGCTTGCAACAACAATGGAGCCATCACACAACATTATGCTGAAGATACGCAATTACATGACAGTGACTTATTTGCTGTGGAGTTCAGTGCTTTACAACAGCAGCAACAAATCTTTCCTTCATTTAAACATAAAAGTGACATTCTCTCATGCAGTATTGGTGGTAATAACAATGACATTCTTGTATCCCAATTGATGTGTACCAGTTGATGACCTTCTGTGTCACTACGGGTATGAATGAAACTCTCCCTCAACCAAACAAGACACTTCCCACAAACTACCAGGGACAGAGGGGGAGGGGGGGGGGATGATGATGATGATGATGATGATGATGATGATGATGATGATCAATCATATTGCACCTCCGATGTCATGTACAATTTTTCCAAACAGGCTCACACCATGATATGTAGCCCATCCTTTCGGGCCATGATCACTCTCCCGGATTTTACATGCGTGCCATGGCCTCCTCATGAGAGCTCACCTGTCGTCCCTCCAACAAAATGCAATGTTACATGGACCTCAGAATGTACACAGCAGACTGTGCGGCTTAATTCATCACCCAAGCTGCCACTCTTCTACACTGAACAACCAAACATTTGGTTCAGTATCATTGAGTGCATTTTCCAAATCATGACATTACTGATGACAGTTCAAGGTTCATCAATTACTGCGGCACCTTGGCGAGCATGCAGACCTTATTAATGATGATATATTTTCCCTCCTGGCTATCAACAAAAATGATGCAGCAAAGAACTGTTCTCATTCAGTGTCTCGCTGGAACAGCAACTTTGGAATTTTAAAATTACTTCCTCAATTACAATTAGCAATGATCTCACGTTAGCATGACCCATTCAAGAGACGATTAATTTTGGCAGACACTTCTTGCAGTATTGCAGCACCAACAATGCTTGAATTGAATGGACAACAATGACGGGCCACGCCTTAGTACAAGCTGTGACTTGCAGCGGCTAGCGGCCAAACGACACTGACTGTTCATGGACATCTCTGAAGGCAACGTCACTTTCAACCGTGTGGGCTGACAACTCTCCACTTGCTGACTACTCAAATGGACAGGACGATCCGCAGTAGGTGCACCAGACTGTCACACCATATCAAGTCTCCTACTATCTCGACATGTGAGTCAATATTGTTGCACACCGCCTTCGTACGGCAGATCGTACATGTAAGACCACATTTCTAATCAATGTTTTCCTGTTGGCAAGGAGCCTGAGGCGAGCATTATTACAGGTGATCCACCATCGACAGGAAAAACTTTTATCTGCTTTCCAAATTCGTGCCATGAATGTTCACACATCACAGTGTATAGAACCACACCTTGAACGTTAGACCTTGATTTAGAAGACAAGTTCTCTTGGAAATTTTTCATCGTTGATGTCAATGAACCAGTCTTGGGGGCTGACGTTCTGAGGAATTTACTCTTTTCTGCTGATTTCTGTCTTGGAACTCTTTTGCATAACAGCAGCAAACACTGTGTCACTGGATTTATTGGCGTCCCATTATTTGTTACACAACCAATGGCTACAGACCTCAGCTTGCAAACTGTCAGTGCAGTTGACACATACAAACAATATCAATAGATACTTCAAGATTCTGTCTCATGGCCCTAGAATGACAATGTATTACCCAGCAATATTTTGACATTCAACAGGAAATGCTTTACCTACACAAAGTAAACATCACACTACGTGACAAAATTTACTCATCAGCAGACGAACTCACTACTGCATGTACATACCTCGAACTGTTCATTCAGGAGTAGCTTCACTGTCCCTCTTCTCTCTTTAGCAATAAGTCAGGGACGCCGAACAGATTGCAACACACACACACACACACACACACACACACACTGGAGCAGTCTGGAACAACTTCCTCAGCACCTGTGCAGGTCAGTCAAGCGCATTCCTCTTCTGGTGCCCACATACTTGCCGTGTGTGTTTTCCTGACCCCATTTAATATCCATTTCCAACAGTATTCTATCAGTAAACGTGCAGTTAATAAAATAAACACCTCACTAGGTTCCCCAGTCCGACACAAATTGCGTAGATTGACTCCTAATAGACTTTGCACAGCTAAGTTGGTTATAAAGGAGTTGTTGTAAGCTGAGATTGTTAGCCAGACTGTTAATCCTTGGGTGTTGCCCATTTGGCTCATACTCAAGGAGGATGGTACTTTTAGCTACGATTGAGCGCTCAATTCCTGCACAATACTGAACAGTTACTCTTTCCCAAGTTTTCAGCATACTAGACTGTAAGAAAGCATGTTTACAGATCCCTATGAACCCCGATGATGTTCCAAAGACAGCTACAGTAACTACTTTTACACTGCATGAATTTTTTTTATATGCCATTGAACTTAAAAATGCACCACAAACCTAGCAAAGTTTTGTAGGTATTGCTCTTATTAAATTCTCCTTCTGCTATGTTTACTTAGGTGACATTTATTTTCCTCTAATTACCAAGAAGAGCACGCAGAGCATGCATTCTCAATACTTCATACAAACTTGGCATCATTGTTAACAATAATAAATATCAAGTAACCTTCCTAAGGCATTTGCTTTACCACAGTGATACTCAGCCAGCACTTCACCATCTTGAGTTCATTCGTCATTTTCAATGACTACAGGTCTCTGATGACTTATGCCAATTCCTCAGCATGAAAAAATTTTATTGTAGAAAAAGCCACCACATAGGCACCTCTTAGAAACATGTTAAGCAAGCATACCTCAGGCAAAAAGACCAGTCACTGGACTGCATAGATGTGACAACCATTTGACAAAATCAGGCTATAACCCTGGCTCACCCAGTACCCACTGCCGAACTCATTATCACCATGGACACAAGTGATTTTGCAATTGGCACTGCTGTCCAACAGTCAATAGCAAGCATGCAACAACTGTGTTTCTTCTCCAAAAATCTGACAGACTCACATTGTAAGTGGGCAGCCCATGACAGAGAACTGTTGGCAGTGTACAAAGTAATATGGTACTTTAAAAAATAATGTTAAGACCAGACCTTTGACAGTTCGTACAGATTATCGCTCCCTAGTGGATTTTGTTCAAAATCCCGTGAAAGATCATTGTCCTTGGTGCTTCTGCCATTTTGACTTCGTTGCACAATCCACTGCAGATATAAAAGATCTACATAGTGTGGAGAATTTTGTAGGTGATTTCCTTTTATGGATAAACACTCTTTCAATAGGTATTGATTTTGATAAACTTCCAAGAGTGTAACTAAAGGCCCCACAGGTACGGGAACTTCTGCGTGACAAAATAGTTGGATTGCGGATTGAAAGCTGTTATGTCTCCCAAAGCCCCTTTCGTCCACTGGTACCACGCTCCATGAGACAAGCCATTTTCAATAAACTGCATGAGCTTTCACACCCTGGTATTCAGCCATTAATGAAGCTTGTCACTGACAGCTTCATCTGGCCAAAGATCAAGAAAAACTGTAAATCTTGCACACATTCATGCATTGCCTACCAGAGCTCTAAAACAGGACTGTACACAACCGTGATTCGGGTGTTATGTTATTCCTAAAAGCTGTTTTCAGCTTGTCCATTTACATCACATTGGGACCTTTTGCTATTCGAATGAGTATCGATATAGTCTTTCGGTAATTGACAGAGTAATGTGCTGGGGCAAGGCTACATCAGTTCCGGGCACCACTGCTGAAACAACTGCAGAAGCATATACCAGCCAATCGAGTTTTCATTTCAGGTGCCCTGCCACAGTAACTACGGAACAGGGCAAGCATTTTGAGTCAGCACTTTTTTACTGAACTCTTTCATGTATACAGTGTCTAGTGCTTTCAAAAAACGGCTTACCTTTTACAAAGTAACAGGCTCATAGGATGGTAGCACCACACCCTACAAACTGCTCTCATGTGCCATGGAGGGGAGTGGACAGACATCCTATGAGTTCATCTAGGTGTGCATACGGCTTATGAAGAACAACTCTGTGCATCTCTCGTGAAACTCCTTTACAGAGAAACTACAAAACCATTGCAATTAACTGCAGACAAAGAACTGCTGTAGCTTGTCTGCAAAATCAAGCAACATATTGCACACCTAAAGACACCACCACCGTAAGCACATGGACCCCAGAAAATCTCCGTCCATAAAGCCTTGGAAGACTGTGACTATGTAATGCTGCACAATGATACTGTCTGACCAGCATTACACCCAACCTACTCGGGACCTCACGAAGTAATTACAAGGGGTGACAGTACCTCTGACGTTTGCTGCATGGTAAACAGGCCAATGTTACAGTCATCGGAATTGACTACCGTGGCCCTGCATGACACCACCGACATGCTTGGGAGTATCAGTAATCTGATAGAAGATATTCCACATGTTCATCTAGGCTACAACACAGTTATAGCACGAGTGGACTTACATTAGTTCTAACTTGAGTTAAATCAATCAACAACCTTCTCGCCATGTAAGGATAAGTTGAGCAATGTGTCCACAGTAGGCACGCTACCAGAAACATTCTCCCAAGAATATCGCCTCTCATTGAAGGTCGATCTGGGTTCCATCACTTCCACATTTTCTGCAGACAGGCTTCTCACAGTCATGGCTACTTCAAGACACCTCCAGCCCCAACTTCTGTCATCAGAGCAAGACACATCGACTCTGCCACCTCCCTCAACTGTGCCTCCACCACTTGTTAATCCCAAGCTTCACTCTCAATTTTGGATGGCTCATTGGCCAGAATTAATTAGTGCACATATTTCTGTTATTTTCCGCACTCCACCATACGGTGCGTGGCAGAGGGTACCTCGTACCACAACTAGCATCTTCTCTCCCTGTTCCACTCCCAAACAGAACGAGGGAAAAATGACTGCCTATATGCCTCTGTACAAGCCCTAATCACTCTTATCTTATCTTTGTGGTCTTTCTGCGAAATGTAAGTTGGCGGTAGTAAAATTGTACTGCAGTCAGCCTCAAATGCTGGTTCTCTAAATTTCCTCAGTAGTGATTCACAAAAAGAATGCCTCCTTTCCTCTAGAGACTCCCACCCGAGTTCCTGAAGCATTTCCAATTTCCGTAACACTGGCGTGATGATCAAACCTACCAGTAACAAATCTAGCAGCCCGCCTCTGAATTGCTTCTATGTCCTCCCTCAATCCGACCTGATAGGGATCCCAAACGCTCGAGCAAACAGCCGCACATTGCTATCCACCCTATCCAAAAGATCATTTATGTAGATAGAAAACAACAGTGGACCTACCACACTTCCCTGGGGCACTCCAGATGATACCCTCACCTCCAATGAACACTCACCATCGAGGACAACGTACTGGGTTCTATTGCTTAAGAAGTCTTCGAGCCACTCACATACTTTGGAACCAATCCCATATGCTCGTACCTTAGTTAGGAGTCTGCAGTGGGGCACAGAGTCAAATGCTTTCCGGAAGTCAAGGAATATGGCATCCGTCTGATACCCTTCATCTATGGTTCGCAAGATATCGTGTGAAAGAAGGGCAAGTTGCGTTTCGCAGGAGCGTTGCTTTCTAAAGCCAAGCTGATGCATGGACAGCAAATTCTCTGTCTCAAGGAAATTCATTATATTCGAACTGAGAACTTTTTACAGCAGCACGAATCTCTACTAACTTTTGCCTGTCCTCATTCTCCTGATCTTTCTTGTACCGCGAGTACAACTGTCTTTGCTTCCTGAGCATTCTCCGAATTGCGCTGTTAAACCGTGGTGGGTCTTTTCCGTCTGTAACCCACTTTTTCGGCACATACTTGTCCAATGCGTGATTTACAATGTGTTTAAAATTTGCCCATAATTCTTCCATGTCCATCATACTGGAAGTAAATGAAGTCAATTCATTTACTAAGTGGGATGCTAACAACTGCTTATCTGCTCTTTCTATTAAGAATACTCTCCTAGCCTTCTTGGCCGACTTTTTAACTTTCGTAACCATAGTCGTAATGACAGCATCATGATCACTAATCCCTGTCTCAACAATGACACCATTGATGAGATATGGTCTGTTTGTAGCTATTTCCATTATGCGTTGGCTGTCGATTTAGCTGCTCAAGACAGTTTTTGGATAATGTGTTCAAAAGTAATTCACCTGTAATGAATCCATAGACATCCCAGTCTATACTAGGTAGGTTGAAGTCGCCTCCGACTAATATAGCATGATCTGGGTACTTCTGCGATACAGAATGTAGACTCCCTTTGAGTGATTCTAGAACTGTCACGGTGGAACCTGGTGGCCGGTAATAATACCCCACAATTAACTTTATTTCCCCTAGCCCTGTTAAACGTATCCAGATAACTTCACTATTACACTCTACTTCGACCTCAGTAGTCACAATATTTTTGACAACTGCAATGAAGACACCACCTCCTACGGTGTCTAAGCTGTCTTTCCGATACACATTCCAACCCTCACTAAATATTTCAGAACTTCCTATCTCAGGGTTCAGCCAGGTCTCAGTCCCAAGAATAATTTGCGTGCCACACGCTTCCTGGAGGGCAGTAAATTCAGGAACTTTATTCCGAACACTCTGAAAATTTACTGCTAATATCTTGATAGCTGAGGTGTCTTTACACTGAGCACGTCCTGATTTCCCTGCCTGCATGTCAACTTGTGAGTGTTCATCAGGACACCTCGCACTACTGCCTAGCCTAAAAAACCCCATGTGCACGCCACAAGTACTCTGCTACCCGAGTAGCCGCTTCCTTTGTGTAGTGCACTTCTGACCTATCTAGGGGCGTCCTACAATTCCCCACCCAATAGCGCAAGTATAGAAATCTGCAGCCAAGGCCATCACAGAGTCGACGAAGCCTCTGGTTGAGACCCTCCACTCGGCTCCAAACCAAAGGACCCTGATCCACTCTGGGAACGATGCTGCAAATAGAGAGCTCTGCTTGCACCCTGCGTGCGAGGCCAGCGGTCTTCACCAAATCCGCCAGCCGCCTGTACGGACTGAGGATCGCCTCAGAACCCAAGCGACAGGCATCATTGGTGCCGACGTGAGCAACTACTTGCAGACGACTGCACCCCGTACGCTCGATAACTGCAGGCAAGGACGCCTCCACATCTCGGATGAGGCCCCCTGA
Source organism: Schistocerca nitens (assembly GCF_023898315.1). NCBI lineage: Eukaryota > Metazoa > Arthropoda > Insecta > Orthoptera > Acrididae > Schistocerca > Schistocerca nitens. The sequence continues at coordinate 300,281,307 of NC_064615.1, read as the reverse complement.
CAGACAAACCGAGAGCACGTTGGGTTTCTTTCCAGCCCTGTACGCTATTTCCCTAAGGGAAGGCAACATTTCATTTGTTTCTGTGACAGATTGTCAGGGCTTGTTTGTACTTATGGGCTAATTGGGATCCCCCTGCCCCATTGCCAGCTTTTGCAAGGTTCAAAAGAACAAAACTCTAAAAGTGCCCAGTCCCTTGAATGAAAGGTGACATAAAAAAATTTTTTCTGTGGCAGAATGTCATTGCATTTTTGCGAATGCTATTTTAACCCTAGCATTACCAACGGGGGGGGGGGGGGGGGGGGGCCTCGTAGGCCCACTGACTCAGTTTTTCTATGTTGTATCCACACCCTTTGATATATGAACTTGAAAGCAAAGGTAATTGTTCGTTATTGAATGTACTATTGAGTCATTACAGAATTTTGGAATAAAAATGTAATTAAAATTCATTTACTTGATTTAATTCTCTGTGGGCCTTAGAAGCCCACCCGTTGGTAATAGCAAGGAAAGATTTACGAGGTTGAGTCTCTCGTTTCAAATTCTTACCATGAAACGAATTTTGACATTGTTGCCTTCAGACATATTATTATGAAGCGGACCATTGTTATTTTCAGTGTTTCTGCTGCTGTTGAACCAGCAACATGAGTAGACATCGTTTACGTGATAGTTCCATTGAAAGAGTGCTAGAAGAAGTTTTGAACGAATCAGATTTAGAGGAAAGTGAAGTGGATGATGATGTGGAAGAAATTAGAACTGATTCATCGTCTGAGAATGAAGATGAGGTTGAAGCCAATCCACCGGATGATAATGATACGGAATGTGATAAATTCATTGCAAAAAGTGGACAAGAGTATATTACGAAGCCATCTCGACAATATCGGCGTTCTGTACAAAATATAGTGCGAGAAAGAATGGGGCTAGGACAACAAGGAAGAATTGCGTCTCCGAAAGAGGCTATAGAGCTCTTTTTTACACCTCAAATTATGAATCTAATAAAACTACACTCAAATGAAGAGGCTTCTCGACTAGGTATTCAGCACACAGATGAAGATGAGTTATTTTGTTATATAGGACTCTTGCTAATCATGGGTTCAAATCATGACAATAAGATACCTGTCCAAGATTTATGGTCTTTGCTTCAGGGCCGACAAGTGTACTATGGATCAATGAGTCGGACCCGATTTTTCGAATTGACTAAAATATTGAGGTTTGATGATAAGAACACAAGAGAAATTCGTCGCCAGACTGACAAGTTTGCTCCAATGAGGGAAATTTTTGAAAGCTTCAATTCTTCACTTCCATTGTATTTCATTCCTGGTCTACATACAACAGTGGATGAGATGTTGTCTTTGTTCCGTGGTCGCTGTCCATTCAAGGTGTTTCTAAAAGAAAAACCTGGAAAATACGGCATTCTAATTCGAATGCTGTCTGATTCTGAGACTAGATATGTGATCAGCATGGACATCTATACAGGCAAGTCAGGAAATACACAGCATTCAAATGGACCGATGGAAATTGTAAAGAGACTAATAAAACCTATTGAAAAATCAGGCCGTAATGTTACCACAGATCGGTACTATACTTCAGTGGAGCTTGCTGAGACTCTATGGAATGATTTTCACCTCACACTTGTTGGCACCCTACAGTCTAACAGACGACACATACCTGAAGAGCTGAAGACTACAACTGGCCGCAGTTTACACTCTTCCATCTTTGCTTATACTGACCCTCAGACACAGAGGCCACCAGTTACTCTTGCATCAACGCTAGTCCGCGAGAAGCCAAAACGACTGCTGTTGATGCTTTCAACTTATCACTCAGAAGGGGTGTTGAATGAAGACTCAAAAAAGACTAACATAAATCTTTTTTATAATTCTACAAAGGGAGGCGTGGACACCATAGACCAGATGGCAAGACACTACAGCACAAAGAGAGGAACAAGAAGATGGCCTTTGTCCCTCTTCTACACACTCATTGACATAGCAGCAATAAATGCATATTCACTCTTCCTCCTCAACTTTCCGAATTGGAAAAAGAATTTGCTAAACCGCAGAAGAGTTTTTATCACTAACTTAGGTCTCGAACTAATAAGATCTCAAGTAGATAAACGGGCACAAAATTTGTATGGACTTCAGAAGCCAGTAATAATGGCAATGGAAAGCATCACACAACGGAAGCTCAGCTGCTCTGTAGAACCATCATCCTCAACAGCAGAACCAGGAACACGTGGACGGTGCCACCTATGCTGCCAAGAAGCTGCATCTAAAAAGATCAAGTACAACAAGCTGGGAAAGTCAACTGTTACCTGCTCTCAGTGCCACAAACACGTCTGTGGGAAACACTGCAGGAAGACAGTGTTGTGTGAAAAATGCGTTGCAGAATGAGACAGTAAATTTTGTTTGCTTCATGTAGTGTATCGAATTAAAAAAGTCGTTTTTATAAGAAAACACTATTTTGAAACATTATTCCAAAAAATATATAAACTGAATCTCGTGATTTGTTCATTTTATTCCTATTATAATAACATCTTTTATTATCCAGTATACAAAAACAATGTCTAAGCATTTTGAATTGTTATTAGAGGTATCAGAAGTAAATAAACTTGATTTATGATAAAATAAATTGTGGTATTCTTTATGGGCCTTTGAGGCCCCCCCGTTGGTATTACATGTAACAAAAAATACGTTGGTAATGCTAGGGTTAAAGTTGATAGGATTTTTCAACCTCAAGTAGCAAACAGCGACTGTGACTGAAACCCTGTGTAGGAGGTAAGAGTACTCGAGACAGTAGTTATGCATAACAACAACTAATAGGTTGTATGATCCCATACAAAAATATTTTATTGTCGTGCGAGGTACAAAGCACTCAGTCACAAACATTGAAGAAAGCGAACTAACTGCAGGTACAGAGAGATTAGTTGAGCTACCACAGGTCAACGATATTGTTCTGGATGACACCACAGGGCTACATTCACAGTGCCAACCGCCCTCCCCTTGTAGTGCACAGAGCATGTGGCAGAAAGCTGTGTGCAACAATGGGATGCCAGTGTGATGGAGGTATTAATCGCTGAAATGTTGGAACTAGTGAGGTGTGCCAGCAGGCGCAGTCTGCAGCCGAAGCGGAAGTGGGACGAGGTACTGGAAGCTGAGGAGAGGTGAATGGCAGTGGGGTGTAGGTGGTATTGTAACACCTATTTTTGACCTATTTTGTATCTGTATCGATATTTCGAAGTCAGTTTGTGGTATTTCTTATGTATAATGTTGTATCTGTCATGGAAATTCTTTGACTTTGTATAAGTATTTGAGTTAAGTGAAACCTTTGAATGATGTTGTTTAAATAATGCTTGTGGATTTAAATAACTAGTGGAATGATTGTTATGTAATGTACTCTAAATGACTTGGTCCATAGTTAGGGAATGTAGTGCTGAATGTAAAGGCTGTGGGAGAGCCCCACAGCTATGGATTATCCCAAATCACAAATCTGGACAGGAATCCTATCCTAGTAAATTTAATTCCAAGTGTCCTAATTTACTATGAGAAAATGGTTGAACTTGAATTTAATGTTGTGTTGTCATTTGCACAGCCAATTCTATTTCTGAGTAGGTCAAAAGACAGCTTATGAAAGAACATTTGTTATTTAAAGAGTTATAGTTTGTTATGCTTTACTTAATTGATAATTAATGATAAGACTACTTACCATTTCTCATACATACTGGTGTAGTTTTGTTAATGAGCATAGTTCTTCCAACCATGAAAGTTTAAGGGCCCTCATGCTCTAGGCTAGTTAGTTAATGAAGCAATGCAAAGGCTCCTTCAGAGTCAGTGTAATTAGATTTACATTCTGTTTAGTTGCTTCAAACCACGTTTAAGAAAGAACTATTTACTGTGTTATCTATTCTAATGCAAGTCAGTTAATGCACAGGCATGGAGACCCTGTACTGAGCAATGAATTTATAGATTATGATCATTAGCAGACTCCCCTGGTTTAAATTCAGAATCATTTCAAGCTTTTCCCTGTTCAGTATTGCTGCTAGTTTCACTTGTGTCAGTAACTGGTTTTATAAACTGTTGCACCTTGTTCATTTAAGGTATGTGTTGTTGAGAGGCATATGTTACTGTTCACTATTTCATTGGCCGTTTGTTTGTTAGTAACACATTTATCTGCAAGGTTAGGTTACTGTATTGTAGTATGAACAGATATAAGGAAAGAGTTTTGTGTGTGTGTGTGTGTGTGTGTGTGTGTGTGTGTGTGTCAAGTCTGCAAGGTTAGGTTACTGTATTGTAGTATGAACAGATATAAGGAAAGAGTTTTGTGTGTGTGTGTGTGTGTGTGTGTGTGTGTGTGTGTGTGTGTGTGTGTGTGTGTGTCAAGGAAGGTTAGGTTAGCCTTGACACTGCCTTCTGTTTTATAATTTTGCTTGACACAAGAATGCCTAATCAGGCTGGTAACTGGTTTTAATATTGAATGTTACAGCTTGCTTTTGTGCTGGGAGAACAACTGTTCCTGACCCACCTGTTTACTGTTAGTTATACTCTGCTGGAGTGTTTCGGAAACGAATCCCAATTTGATTGTTCTGTTTCCATTAGGTTATCTCATGGTCAACTTTCTCAAAAATTCCTCACAGAGGTATAACTTCAGCATTGATTGCCATTTAAAGTGATCGGTGATACCATTACAGTATGATGGTCCGTGACCGGCGAGGCAATGGGAGGCATGACGTCATCTGCAACGGAGGGGGGGGGGGGGGGGGGCAGCTTACCCTGCATGCTGATTAGAGGCTGGCGAGGTGGTGGTAGAGGCGGCAACATCCCCAGTGGGAGCAGCATATACAGAGCAGTGACAATGAGGGATCCATCAGTCATGAGGTGAGATGTTGTACCCACTGTATTGAAGGAGGGCAGAGGTGTGGCATGTTCGATTGATCTGGAGACTACACTGGGGTCTGCCTACTTACTTATGAAACTGGCAGAGATGACTAACAATGGACCACATAGGGTGATGTCAATATGTTCCTGCAGAAAGTCACTCATATTTAGTTATACTTTGATGTAAGTGTCTGTTGGCTGTGGAAGCGCCAATGCAGGGCATGCCACCAATGGATCGGCATGTGTCCTGCAGGCTTCATTTGTTCAAGGACACCATAGTGGTCTTTTCTGAGATGATAATGTCAAACATGTTGGTGTCCCACTTGACTACATGGTATGGGCTGCTGTAGGAGGTGGTGTCCAAAAGTGGCTTGACAGTATTTATGCGCAGAAGTTCTGGAAGGAAGAGTGACTCAGCATATAGGACCTCAGCAGTGAGGCATTCAAACCATTTTTATGAGCAATCCCAATTTCGAAACTTCCTGGCAGATTAAAACTGTGTGCCGGACCAAGACTCGAACTCGGGACCTTTGGCTTTCGCAGGCAAGTGCTCTACCATCTGAGCTACCCAAGCACGACTCACGACACATCCTCACAACTTCCACCAGTACTTTGTCTCCTACCTTCAAAACTTCACAGAAGCTCTCCTGCGAAACTTGCAGAACTAGCACTCCTGGAAGAAAGGATATTGTGGCTGTGTGCCAGACCGAGACTCAAACTCAGATGGTAAAGTACTTGCCTGCAAAAGGCAATGGTCCCGAGTTCGAGTCTCGATCCGGCACACAGTTTTAATCAGCCAGGAAGTTTCGTATCAGTGCACATGCTGCTGCAGAGTGAATATACGGCACACAGTTTTAATCTGACAGGAAGTTTTGTATCGGCGCACACTCCATTGCAGAGTGAAAATTTCGTCGTGGGAATATCCCCCAGGCTGTGACAGAGCCACCAGGAGTGCTACTTCTGCAAGTTTCGCAGGAGAGCTTCTGTGAAGTTTGGAAGGTAGGAGATGAGGTACTGGCAGAAATAAAGCTATGAGGATGGGTCGTGAGTCATGCTTGGATAGCTCAGATGAAAGAGCACTTGCCCCCGAAAGGCAAAGGTCTTAAGTTAGAGTTTTGGTTCAGCACACAGTTTCAATCTGCTAGGAAGTTTTGCATCAGTGCACACTCCGCTGCAAAGTGAAAATTTCATTCTGGAATCCTAATTTCGAGAAGCATCGAAGGCAGGACATCAGTTCACAACTGTGTGTGGCATATTAATGCTGCCTTGTGTGTGTGGTGCTGTCATTCCACTAGGCCATTCGGCTGGTGGTGGTAAGCAGTCATGTGGAAACAAGGGCACCCACAGAGTCGGCACATTTCATTGAACAAGGCAGACCGAAACTCCTGGCCTTCATCTGTGTCAGTGATGTAGGGCAGCCAAACCTGGCAATTCATTTGCAAACAAAGGGCTTGGCAACTGTATTGGCTGAAATGTCCGATAATGGGATGGCCTCAGTTGCCCAGTGTGTCATATGGTCAGTCATGGATAAGATGTGCTTTAAACACGGTGACTTGGGGTGTGGCCCCTGTAAATCAATGGGAATGTGTTGGAAATTCCCCTTTGGGATAGAGAATTACCCAAAGGGGGGTTTGAGTGTGGCGTGCTACCTTTGCCTGTTGACAAGAAATGCTGGCCCTTGTCTGTGCAGTGCAGTCACGCTTGATGTTGGGCCAGATGAAGCATTCTGTGACTAATTTGAGCATGGGACATACACCAGAATGTGCAGATTGTGCGGCAAGCCGAACACAGTTTTATGATATGATTGCAGGACAATTTCTTGTGTCCTCTCATGTGACACATCGCACCGAACAGATTTGGTGGCTCCTGGCAGTGTCTTGTCTGGTGAGTAGTTGTAGGTTGTGATCTGTGGCCAGTGTGTCAGCAAGCAGATTGAAGTCCAGCTGAGTAGATGTGGCTGCCAAGTGAGATAGGTAGTCTGCAACTATATTTTCCACATCTCGGACATGTCTGACATTGGTGATAAATTGCAAGATCAGGTCGAGGTGGCAAAAGCACCTTGGTTTGGTGTTAAAGGGAGGGATTTTGATTGTGTCTGCAAAAGGCTTGTGGTTAGTGTAAATGGTTAGGGGCTGTCCTTCATAAATGGCCAAGAGCTCTCTATCGGAGGTGACCATTTCCTCTACGTATTGGTCAACTTTTGAGAGAAGAAACGCAGCCGCTGTGTTACACCGGCGATCTCTTGTTGCAGTACCGCGCCAATGCACGGTCGCTGTTACCTGCGGTGATCACAAGGTGTGCGTCCAGTGACAGAAGGGTGCGAGGGTGACAGCCTGTGCGAGGTCAAATTTAATCTTGTCAAAGGCCATTTGCATTTCAGGCATTCGCTTTAGGCGTCATTTGTTAATGGTGCTCTTGCCGCACAGCAGCTCGGTCAGAGGAAAGAGTTTTTCTGCAGCGTGTGGGAGATGATGTCTGTAAAAACTGATGATTCCAAGGAAATGTAGTAGTTCTTAATAGTCAGAGGTAAGAGGCAGATTTGTTCCCTTTTCTCCAGAGTAGGGCATATCCCCAAAGCATCAACCAAATGTCCAACAAAGGTGACGCACGATTGCCATAGCTGGCATTTATCATTATTAATTCTGACGCCATGTGCCACTAACTTGTCCAATACAGTGTGTAAATGAATCTCATGTTCATCGGCGACTGCGAGAAAATTATCACGTCATCTAGGTAAGCATAGAAGAAGAACATGTTACATAGGAAGCCATCTACAAACCTCTGCTAGGTCTGGGCTGAATTTTTTAACTCATACAGCATAAATAAAAACTTGAAAATACCGAAACGTGTGATTATTAGAGTTCTTGGTATATCCTCATCTGCAATAGGTACCTGTAAATCGACCCTTTTACAGTCAACAACACTGAAGATAGTGGCACCAGGAAGTTCATATGTGGAGTCTTGCAAGTTTGGTACAGGGTAGCTGTCCATTATAATCCAGGTGTCGAGGTACCGATAATTGACACACAGTCACTAAGTATTATGCTTTTTGAGGACGAGCTTTAGAGGAGAAGCCCAGGCAGTGTAGGTTGACAATAAAATACCAGCACGCAAGAGTTCATCCATTGCAGCTTTTGGCACTTTTGAGTTTGTGGGGAGGTAGGTGCTGAGCAGTGGATGGGGAGCGGGGTGGGGGGGCGGGGCAATGACAAGCAGGTGTGCTGATGCAATGCACTGTCCCATCACGGACAGTACAAATAGTCTGCATCCAGATGGGTTGGTGTGAAGTTGGGGCTGAGGGCCTAGCGATAGCTGTTATTGTAACATCATTGCCAATTGACAACACGGTCGCAGAGGCAGTATTGATAACACTGAGTGTGGTTGGGTGAGCACAGTCAGCACTTGACTGACCTGTTTTCAGGTCAACCTGTTGTTTTCGTCATTGGTCAGTGGGTGTAGATGTTGTAGAATGGTGAGTTGCTACTGATCCATGTGATGCTCATTAGATTCTCGACAATGCGTGAGTGGAGATGGTTGTTGGTTGCTGTCATATCTGAGTTGGAACACCAGAGTTTGGAGTGTGAGGCAAATGTCATGCAGAGCTCATCCAGAAGCATTTAACATTGCTGACCTTGTTGCTGCAGGAGCAGAGTGCGGTTCAGGTCTGGCAGTAAATGGTAGTACCCGAGGAAGTCAGCTCCTAAGATGGCTTCCACCATTTCAGCCACCAAGAACATCCAGGGCATAGGTATGTGGTTACCGAGATCGAGAGTGATGGAGGCAGTGCCAACCACCGGTATCAATGACTCATTAGCTGTGCACAATTACAAGGGGTCACCACTGTTGGGAGTACGGTATACGGGATAGTAGTTATGCATAATAACAAGTAAAAGGTCGTACGATTCCATAAAAACATATTTTATTATCTTACAAGGTACAAAACACATTATCACAAACGTCGATCAGAGCAAACTAACTGCAGGCCCACAGAGGTTAGTAGAGCTACCGCAGGGCAGTTCCAAATATATTACAGTTTTCGAACATGTGGTTAGGCAGGGCACCTATGCATACAGCTTAAATTGATGCTAGTGAATCAAGCAGCAATGACATTTACATTCTAGCTTGTTACGAATACTTTACTGTTTATTGTGAATATGCCGCAATTTCAGAAGGTATGGTTAGGCAGGAACCTAAGACAACAGCTTAAATTTCGCCAAGTGAAACAAGCAGCAATAATATTTATAGTCTTGCTTGTCAGAAATACTTTGCTGTTTATTCTGAATAGGTCATGATTCCTGAAGAACCACAGCTTAAATTATTGTTACTGAAATGAGCTGCAATTATCTTTATATTCTTGCTTGCCACAAATACGAGGGCGGTTCAGAAAGTAACCTCCGATTGGTCACAGTGCGGGTTGTGGGGGGAGTAGCGACGCCATCTGTGCGTTCACGCACTCAACAGGTCAGTCGGCATCAAGCCGTGGTCGAGTGAACGTCGTACCTGCGCTAGTTTAGTTTTTGTGGCAGTTTGAAATGTGTGCTGCAATAGAAAACCCCGCCAAATGTGAAGTGCGTGCTGTCGTAAGGTTTTTTACAGCCAAAGGATATTCTGCAGCAGCTATTCATCGTGAGCTTTGTGCCGTGTACGGACCAAGAGTTATGAGTGAAGGAGTTGTCCGTGAATGGGTACGTTTATTTAAAAGTGGACGAGAAAACATTCATGATGAAGAGAGGAGTGGTAGACCATCATTGGTGACTGACGAACTCGTTCAAACAGTTGATGCAAAAGTTCGTGAAAATCGACGTTTCTCAATGTCGGAGTTGTCTACTGGTTTTCCACAGATTTCTAAGACTCTCTTGTACGAGATAGTGACAGCAAGATTGGGTTACCGTAAGTTCTGTGCACGATGGGTGCCCAAAATTCTTACCGACCACCACAAAACTCAAAGAATGGCCTCTGCATTAGACTTTCTGTCACGTTATGAGGACGAAGGAGAACCATTGTTAAACAGAATCGTGACCGGTGACGAAACCTGAATTAACTACGTGAACCCTGAGACAAAAGAACAATCAAAGATGTGGGCACATTCAAATTCGCCTACCAAACCAAGAAAAGCCTCGCAAGATTTTTCTGCCAGAAAACTGATGGCAACGGTGTTTTGGGATGCCAAAGGGGTGTTGTTGGTTGAATTCATGGAACGTGGTATGACCATTAATCAAGACGTGTACTGTGAAACAATAAAAAAGTTACGATGGGCTATACGGAACAAACGCCGTGGTATGCTGACTTCCGGTATCGTTTTTTTGCACGATAACGCCCGTCCTCACTCTGCTCACAGAACAACGGCCCTTCTTGAGTCCTTCAAGTGGGACGTTATCAACCATCCACCTTACAGCCCAGACCTGGCGCCAAGTGATTATCACCTCTTCATGCATTTGAAGAAATGGCTCGGGTCACAGCGGTTTGATGACGACAAAGAGCTCAAAGATGCGGTCACAGGCTGGCTCCAGGCACAAGCGGGTGATTTTTACGCAGAAGGAATTTCAAAGCTTGTGAAGAGATATGATAAGTGCCTCAATCGCTATGGAGACTATGTAGAAAAATAGTGCAAAGATGTAGTTGTAAGATGTATATATTAAAATATTTTTATTTAACTTGGTGTATTTTTTTAAATCAACCGGAGGTTACTTTCTGAACGGCCCTCATATTTAGCTGCAATTGAATTGTTATGAATGCTATTGCAAATTCGACAACCAACAGAAAGGTCGCACTACAGAGTAAACAAGGGTTGCCACATGATCTGAACGCCAGCCAAATGCCGAATCCCAGTTATAGCTTCCAAATTTTAGTCGCTTGTCATTTGGATGCCATGTGGAATGACTGCTCAACCCAAAATGAGAATGAGCAATAGGATTTCAAGGTAGTGAGAACCAACAGGACTCCTTCATTTGTGGTGTAGACATTTTTATCTTTGGCGTTCTGTGGACACTTGTTAGAAACTATGGAAGCAGAATTTTGATATGTGAAACAGCAGGAATAATTTTTTAGCAAATAATTCATGGAGTAGTGTATTTTGTCACTGCACTTATTTTTCTGAAAAAGGGGAGGGAAATAAAACTTGATCCACATTTTCAATATGTGAGTGCTTGTTGAAGCTGGCTTTTACTTCTGGAACAGTGTACTGAATAGTTGTCTTGACAATTAGTGTTGCTTACCACAATTAATTGTATATTTTTTTCCTTTTATGATCATTTAGTGAGACATACGATGAGAAGTATGGAAATTATGGTACACATCACAGTTAGACATCATAACCTCAATGTCCATTCCCCATTTTGCACATAACTCATTGTTGCAAAACGTATTGACACTGCATCTGATGTTATTAGTTCAGTTTGCTAAAGGAGCAACACTGTATTTAAAAAAAAAAAAATTAAAAAAGTTTAAAAAATATCTCAAATACACATTGCAGGAAAAATAAGAGATCCATAAGCAACAAAACTAAAACATTCAAGTGTAAATTTCAAAGGAATTTTATATCGCAACATTACAAATTCAGTTTCTGTTGGCTTGAGATAAGCTTATCACAGCATACAAACTGACATTTACTTAACATAATAAATTTTTGGTAGAATTCATTACCAGATGACAGGAATGTAGCAATAACAACACAAAAGCAGTGATGCTGATACAGGATTTATTGAATGACCACTATACATTAAACACATCCACTCACTCACTCACAAGCATAGCTCAGAATGCACTAGTGTCTTTGTGCAATGCAATGCTCATAGGTATTGATATCCCATATAGACCCCCACTGCTGTAGTGCAGAGCACTGAAGGGAGGCTTCCTGGGAACAAGCTCTGGGTTATTAAGCCTTTCCCACTGGCTTGAACGACCTCCTCTCGGGCCTATCGCCATGAGGAGTTCATTTTACCTAGTTTGCATATATTAGCCATCACCATTTGTCAAGTGATGCTCCCCAGCTACTCTGTGCTCATTGCCCTCAACCTTTGACGGCATTCCAATTCCTGACAGAATGCCCTTTTTTTAACCTCTTATGTTCTCATTTGTGTTTGCTGTTTGAGTTACCAGCCATTTTGGTAAACAACATGCGGGCTGTCGACCGCATTTTACCTTTTATCCATTGTAGCAGCATGGTGAAGGACATTTAATCTTTAGTTCAGGATCTCCACTTCTCTATGGCATATTTTATAGATCTTCCTCCATGTCCCTGTTTTTAGCTGTCATCTCTTCCATCGACTGGGATTAATGTGTAGTTGTTTTTAACTCCTCTCTTTGTCTTTGTGTTCTACAGTTCTGACATAGGCACATATAACCCTACATGTTTCTGTGCCCTAAAACAAAACAAAACAAACTCAAGGGAGGATACATGTGGGGGAAATCGACTGACGAGATGGTTGCCGCAGAGATGGCTGGAGCATGGGATACAGTGGCACAAATGCATGTGACTGACCATGCCATGACTGGTTCTGGTGGGCCCATCTCTCAGTGGTTGTTGGCGTAAATGCGCGTGACTGACCGTGTCATGTCTGATGCTGGTCCGAGTCACAGTCAGACCGTTTCTTGGTGGTAGGTGTTGTGGAGTTGGGTGTGATGCTAATGTTAAACAGGAGGTATAGTTTCAGATGTTGAGGAAGCCACTGGGGATGCCTGTACCTGGGTGTTGATGGGTGTACGAGGGGTGAAGGAGGCATCAGGGATGTGGTCATAACTTCTGATGCATCCAACATGTTGACTGGTGTGAGCAAATGAGTTTTTTGTGAACCAGCAGTCATAGGGCTCGTAGCAATGATGACACTGTCCTCAGGCACATAGGACAAGATGGCTGTGTAATCAGTGTTGTCTCAAAGGGTCTAAGTGTGTTCCAGTTGTCAAATACTTGCAGCATCTTTTGCAGGCAAGTGATTGTTTAGGGCAGTTATTGATAAGCCATCGTCCAAGAGTTTGGTGGAAACATCATTTGGGTTGAATGCAGCTTGATAGTCACAGTTGGTTTTGCATTGGGTGTGGCTATCTGCATGGTAATTAGAGTTGGGTAGCTACCGATTGGAATCATCTGGAGTGATGCTCTCTTGAAGTACCCACACCGGTTTCAGTTGATTGGTTGTAATGATAGTGACTTTATTGTTGATAGTGACATCAAAAGTGAGTGTTTTTTGTCTGATAACTTTGTACAGGCCTGAATATATTGGTTGGAGTGCAGACTGCATTTTATCATGACTCAACATAACATATTTACAGTCTGAAGGAGCTTTGTGTATAAATACTCTAGGTGCGATGTTAGGAGTGAGTGGTGGTACATGGGAGTATCGGATGTGTTCTCTGTCACATTGTAGAAGTGTTGGTGGACTGAATGTTCATTTCTTGGTGTTGGTAGTATAAAGTCAGCCAAGAGGACCAGAGATTCACTGTATAAGATTCTGGCCAGCGATGCTTGCAGGTCTTCTTTGTAAGCTGTGTGCACTCCGAGAAGAATCCAGGGCAGAGCCTTGGTCCCAGATCTGCCATGGCACATGTCGCCTTACAGGATCCTGTGCCACCTCTCAACCAGGCCATTACTCTGCAGGTGATAAGCAGTGATGCAGGTGTAGGGAAGCAGCCTACTCACGCCGTATAAAATTCACATCAGTCTTTCCATTGTGTGCCATCCAGTCCGCTGCAACTAGCTCTGACGTCATAAATGTTGCGCAATACTTTAAAAATCAAGTAAATAACCTGAAACGTTTCTAGCATGTCAGGAGTAATACTAAATCAATATGTGTTGAATATCAGTTCAATAACTTTAACCATTTTCGAAATTTGGACGTTTTTCTGTAAAAATCATTGGCGCAACAGACAAGAGCTAGAAACTTCTAAATTTATATTTAGATTCCTTTTTCATAATAATGTAGTAGAAACAGTATTCTGGATCACACAAATTAAAATTTTAGTCGAAATTCATGATTTTCTGGTTTTTGTCTTAAAAATTAAGGAAGCAAGATAGATTAAGTAGGCAAATAAATAAAGCTAGGATGTTTAAATTTAAGTAGAAGGGAGATCTGCTATAATCATAAAGATGTGAGAAGTTTCAACTGAATAACTATAAAACTATAGCGATAGCGTATCTCCAAAGGGCAAGTTCAGAGCTCGTCTACTGCGTGTAGTGTAAATAAATTAATTCTCTCGCCCAAAATATTTGACTTAGCCACGTCAGACTTTTATTATGATTACTTACTGGTGTGCTGATTGCACATTTAAATTGAGAGCTTCATCGGCCATCAGCAAAGGAAGCAATGATTTATTCGATAACTTAAAAGTGGTGCATTTTCTAGCCCAGCGGGTAGTCGGGAGAGCGGATTTGATCAGGCGTTCCCTAAAGGTACGTTGTCCAAGACGCGACACACACTAGCGACTGCGACGGGTCGCTACGTGACGTCAGAAGTTGCCTGCTGGCGCATGCGCAGTTCGAGTTTGGGATGCGACACGCAACTGTTGCGGCAGCTACCGCAGCACTGCACCAGTGAGCAGTGTTGCGACGGAAGTCGGACGACAGAAAGACGTACGGCTGCCAGAAAGATGTCGAGCCACTCAAGGAAAACTGAAATGAGCCACTCACAGGATGTGATGCTCTGTGAGCTGGTCTCGCAACATCCTTGCCTTTACGATTTGAAGAACCCTAAATATAGAGACACTATGTTCAGAGACAGAATTTGAGAAGAAATTGGTGCACAGTTGAAACTGGCAGGTGAGTGAAATATATAATATTTTCCCATTAATGCAAATTTTTCAGGCCTGTTATGAAAATCAGTATAATCCATGCAGATGTAGAATTAGAATGATGAAAATGAACTTGAAGGTCAATTTTCGCATTACTCTTTTTTGTGACGATAAAAATTGAAAACGGCAAGTACATTATAAAATGAACAATCTAAAGTACAACAAGAAAGCTACATTTTACAATACCTTCACTTTGAAAGTAAACGGTAGATTGGTGTCTTGATGATACCTTCTAGTTGTGAAAAACCACCACCAGATTGTTGTACAGCTTTCTGTAATCAATAGATGTTCGTTTTTGAAGAAGGCGCTTTTCAACAGATTGCGCAAACAGTATGCTGCAATAAGTAATTTGTCACATTCACTTCAATTCATTGGTAGAAGATGGTGCTCAAAAAACTTGTGCCAAAAGTGCACTACTGTTTTACAAGGCCCTTCTGGTCTGACACAGTTCACAATTGAAATTCGTCTTTTGTAAATCCTGGAATCATCTTTTGAGTGCAGCTTGGCAAGATTAAATGTTCATGTCATCCATAACGATGTATGCTGTCAGAATGTAAGAATATGGAAGTTCATTTGGATGGGAATAAAGAGTCAGTCGGCTATGAAAGTTGCCTTAGCTTGTTCCAAAAGTTTCTGCATGGGAGAAACTGACAAGTATAATTTGGGGAAATTTTGTGAACAAGCACAGACATTATTTCTTCCACATTTTTGCCATATATTTCTCCGGTATGAGTTACTAATATTTCTCCATATGCTCTTGACAATTTCATTTAAAATGCCACGAAATGTAGGTTTCTTAAAACTGTGCACCAATTACTTCCCAAATTCTGTCTCTGAACATAGTGTCTCTCTATTTAGGGTTCTTCAAATCGTAAAGGCAAGGATGTTGCGAGACCAGCTCACAGAGCATCACATCCTGTGAGTGGCTCATTTCAGTTTTCCTTGAGTGGCTCGACATCTTTCTGGCAGCCGTACGTCTTTGTGTCGTCCGACTTCCGTCGCAACACTGCTCACTGGTGCAGTGCTGCGGCAGCTGCCGCAACAGTCGCGCGTCGCATCCCAAACTCGAACTGCGCATGCGCTAGCAGGCAACTTCTGACGTCACGTAGCGACCTGTCGCAGTCGCTAGTGTGCGTCGCGTCTTGGACAACGTACCTTTAGCCGTTTTTTTTTTTTTTTCTTTATTGTAATTTTAAGCACCTCATACAAGGCGGGCTGGCAGCAGCATAATACGCTGCTCTTCAGCCTTAAGGGGTACAATAATACGATATATAGGTGACACAGACAATACAAAAAATTACGGGCAAAAAAAGTAGATACAAAAACAATAAACATGAAGCCGTTCACGCTGGACGAAAAAAAAAACACTAACACTTGTTGACACGGCGCACAGAAGACGGACGACGGCGACGGCACACGTGAACAGTGGAGGCGTGACGATGAAAGAGCACTAAACGCAGACGAAGGCACACACATGAGACACTGATGGCGATGATCTCCGGCGCGCGAATGTTCACAGAGCGTGTGCGAGTCCGGGGACCAGCCAAGAGAGGAGGAGGAGGAAGGGGAGTGGAAGAGGGAGAGGGGAGAGCAGAGATGCCAGGGGCATGGGAGATAGGGGGAGGGGGGAAGGGGGAGGAGGGGAAGCCCGGGGGAAAAGGGGTGGAGGGAGGGGACAGGGGAAAAGGAAAGAGAAGGGAGGGAGGGTGCCTAAAGGAAAGGACACCGGAAGTGGGGGGGAGGGCAGGGTCAAAGTTGATAGGAGGGGTAGATGGAGGGGAGGAGGACATCATCAGGGAGGGGGTGCTGGTGGAAGCCACCTCGGGAGAGGGTGAGGAGGGTGGAGAGATGGAGACCGGGTGGGACGTGGGAATGCAGGCGCAGCAGCGGGCGGGGGTGGGAGAGGATTGGGGAGACGAGCGGGTGAGGAGGATCGAGTTTACGCGAGGTGTACAGGATCCGTATCCTTTCAAGGAAAAGGAGGAGGTGGGGGAAGGGGATGAGATCGTACAGGATCCGCGTGGGGGAGGGGAGACGGATGCGATAGGCGAGGCGGAGAGCATGGCGTTCAAGAATTTGGAGGGATTTATAAAAGGTAGGGGGGGCGGAGATCCAAGCCGGTTGGGCATAACAAAGGATAGGGCGGATGAGGGATTTATAGGTGTGGATGATGGTGGAGGGGTCCAGACCCCACGTACGGCTGGAGAGGAGCTTGAGGAGACTGAGTCGGGATCGTGCCTTCGCTTGGATTGTCCGGAGGTGGGGAGTCCAGGAGAGGCGACGGTCGAGGGTGACGCCAAGGTACTTAAGGGTGGGAGTGAGGGCGATAGGACGGCCATAAAGGAGGCGGAAGGAAGGGGTAGTTTTGCCTACAATGATCACCTGGGTTTTGGAGGGATTGACCGTGAGCAACCACTGGTTGCACCAAGCGGTGAACCGGTCAAGATGGGATTGGAGAAGGTGTTGGGAGCGCTGCAGGGTGGGGGCAAGGGCAAGGAAGGCGGTGTCATCGGCAAACTGGAGAAGGTGGACGGGGGGTGACGGCGGTGGCATGTCCGCCGTGTACAAAAGGTACAGAAGGGGGGAGAGGACGGAGCCTTGGGGCACACCAGCGGAGGGGAAAAAGGTGTAGGAATCTGTGTTATGGATGGTGACATAGGAAGGACGGCGGGAGAGAAAGGAGCCGATCAGACGGACGTAGTTAATGGGAAGGGCGAAGGTTTGGAGCTTGAAGAGGAGACCGGAATGCCATACGCGGTCATAGGCACGTTCGAGGTCCAGGGAGAGGAAGATTGCAGAGCGACGGGAATTAAGCTGTTCGGAAAGGAGATGAGTGAGGTGAAGGCGAATGTCGTCGGAAGAGAAGGACGGCCGAAAGCCACACTGGGTAACGGGAAGGAGGCGGTGCTGGCGGAGATGCTGGTGGATGCGGCGGGTGAGGATAGATTCCAGGACCTTGCTGAAGACCGAGGTAAGGCTGATGGGGCGGTAGGAGGAGACGGCGGACGGCGGTTTGCCGGGTTTAAGGAACATGAGGATATGGGAGGTTTTCCACAGGTCGGGGTAGTAACCGGTGGACAGGACTACATTGTAGAGCCTGGCCAGGGTGGAGAGGAAAGAGACAGGAGCTTCACAAAGGTGACGGTAGGTGACACGATCGTGACCAGGAGTGGTGTTGCGTTTTGTGCGGAGTGTAGCAATGAGATCCTGTGTAGTGATAGGGGCATTGAGTTCCGTGTGTGCAATGTTGTCCAAGTACTGAAAACCAGGAGCGAGGGGAGGGACAGAGGTGTCAGTTTGATCGCGGATATCCGGGAAGAGGGAGTAATCGAACTGGGGATCATCGGGGATGGAAAATACATCGGAGAGGTAGGAGGCAAAGTGATTGGCCTTACTAAGGGTGTCAGGGAAAGGGTGATCATCATGGAGAAGAGGATAGTAGGGGGAGGGTTTAGTTCCAGTAAGGCGACGGAAGGCTGACCAGAACTTGGACGAGTTGATAGGTAGGGTATCAGTTAAACGGGTGCACGTCTGTCGCCAGTCCCGGCGTTTCTTAGCCGCGAGCAAATTACGAATGTGTCGCTGGAGTTGCCGGTGGCGTCGTAGTGTGTCCGGGTCACACGTGCGGAGGAAGGCACGGTAGAGACGGCGGGATTCACAGAGGAGGAGGACGGCCTGTGGGGGTAAAGTAGGACAGTGGGAGTGGATGGCGACAGTAGGGACGTGGGCCTCCACGGCCTCAGACAAGGTCTGCTGGAGAAAGGAGGCGGCATGGGTGACATCATCGGGGTGGTGGTAGGTGAAAGGGTGGCTATCGACCTGGGTGGAGAGGGTATCCCGGTAGGCATTCCAGTTGGCATGGGAATAGTCATGGACGTACTTAGGGGGAGGGTCATGACGAGGGTCGGGGTGGGGGCGACGACCGTCTGAAACGGTGAGGAGGACAGGGAGATGGTCGCTACCAATAGGCTCCAGGACATCCACCGTTATGCGGCCAAGGAGGTTGGGGGAGGAGAGGATAACATCGGGAGCGGAGTTGGATTCGGGACGGGTGTGCTGGGGGATGGGAATGAGGTCGCCTTGAAGGGAGGAGAGGAACTGATGCCACCGCCGTAACTGGGCAGCGGAACGACTATGGATGTTGAGGTCGGCGGCGATCACGTAGGAGGAGAAGGTACGGTCGATGTGGGAGAGGAAGTCGAAGGGAATAGGGGCGTTGGGGCGGACATAGATGGTGGCGCAGGTAACGGTAAGGCCGGGGAAGAAGAGACTAAGGATCAGGTGTTCGGTGGGGTCAGGAAGGAGAGGTTGGAGCCGAACAGGGATCTGGCGGTGGTGCCCAATGGCAACTCCGCCACGCGCAATCGGGAGGGAATTATCGGAGCGGTGGAGGAGGTAGGGCGAAGTGTGGATGGTGTGGTGGGGTTGGAGGAAGGTTTCATTAAGGAGGAAGGCATCCACGTGGTGGGTGGCAAGGGTGTGCAGGAAGAGGTTCTTGTTGGCGGGAAGGGAGCGGATGTTGTTGAAAAGGATACGGTGCTGCCGCGCCATGACAGGGATTTAAACGAGGGTGTCAAGACGGGAGAAGGTGAAATGGGCCTGGTTGTTTGAGTAGGTGGCGTACATTTTGAGGTGGGAAACGGAACGGGCGGCGAGGGAGATCTGTTGGAGGATGTGTGGGCGCTGAAAAGGATGAACATTCTGAAGGACAATGGTGAGGAATCTGATGATGTCCTCAGCGGTAGGGGGTGGGCGAAGGGAGTTGCCGGGAGGGGTGGGGGCGTCCAGAGGGCGGACAGGAACGGTGAGTTCAGGAGTTTTAGGAGGGGGTCGGGCCTTACACTTCTGGGAGTAGGTAGGATGAGGGAGGTTACAGGTATTACAGGAGGGGGGGGGGGGGGGACTGGAGATTGGGGCACTGCTGTAAAAAGTGCGCTTGCCTACAGTGCGGGTAGGTGGGGGCCTCGCAGCACTCAGATGTTGGGTGCGCATTACACCGCAAGCACCTTTGGCAGCGGAGGGATTGAGGAGGGGAACGGGAGGGGTCAACTTTATAACGCTGGTTAAAAAGGAGGGCACCCTCCTTCAGGAGACGGTCTATGGAGGGGACGTGCTCAGAAAAAACCCGCATAAAGCGGGTGGGGCCGGCAGCGTTGTGGATGCGGCGAACCGCACGCACCTCCAGATGGGGATGGGCCTGAAGCTCCGCCAACACCTCCTCCTCCGTGATCACTGGACTGAGCTGAGTGATCACGGCGGTGAGGGTCAGCGGGCGACGCGGGGGTTGTGGTTGGCGGGAGGGAGGTGGCGAAGGTGCAGGGGTGAGGGAGGCATGAGGGCCAAAGTGGGTGACAGGGATGCGGGAAAGGAGGTCTGTGTGGAGGGTAGGGCTGGGGGAGGAGATGAGTACCGAATCACGGCGAGGAGTGAGGAGGGAGATGGGGGCACCAGGACAATTCTGGCGAAGGAAGAGGATGAGGTTCCGGGCTTCAAGGAGGGAGGGATCTGGACGGGAGAGGAGGTAGCGGTAGGAGGAGGGGGTAGAGGAGGAGGAGGAGGAGGAGGGGGGGGGCAGGGACGGGCGGGGAGAAATCCATGGCATCAGGGGTGGGGGAAGGGGGACGAGGCGGAGCCTTTTTGGGAGCAGAGGAGGCAGGGGTTCCACTGGGGCGCTTGACGGCGGCGGAGGAAGTGTGGGGGATGGGAACAACTGGAATGGGGTGGGGAGTGGCAGGTCCCGGGGCTGGAGTCGGCGCCGGAGATGGTGAGGGCGATGGCGAAGGTGATGGTGAAGCCGATGACGAAGACGATGAAGGTGAAGGGGAGAGTGGAGCGTGGGCAGCAGCCCGCCGGGCGACCACCCTGGCGGAGACTGCAGAAACGGAAGGAGCAGAGGAAGGGAGTGGAGGGAAGGGATCAGAGGAGGCGCGGGAGGGAGGAGCCGGGGACGGGGCGACAAATAGGGAGGGAGATGAGAGAGTGAGGAGTGGGGGGATGGACTGAGGGGGGAGTGAAGCGGCACACCACGTGATAGTGGTGGCAGCAGCGGAGGGGGAGGTGTAGATAATGGCAGTGGTGGTGGCTGTAGAAGAGGTGGTGGGTGTTGACATGATGATAAGGGGGAAAAAACACAGTACTAGACAAAGGAGCAAACGAGAGACACAGAGGAGAGAGGGTCGGAGAATGACGAAGGAGACTGGGGCCTAAGCCCCACTCTGCTGCCGCTGGGTGGGGGGGGGGGGGAGGGGTGGGGGGCGACCCGGCTGGCTGGCTGGTGGGGACGCCTCTGCTGCTGCTGGCGGGGGCAGCTAGGACCGCCGCTGGCTGCGACCGCTGGTGGCGGGGACCGCTGCTGGCTGCTGGCTGGGACCGGCGCAGGCGAGGACCGCTGCGTGCTGCTGGCGGGGACGCTGCTGGCTGCTGGCGTGGACCGCCGCTGGCGGGGACCGCTGCTGGTGAGGACCGCCGCTGGCAGGGACCGCTGCTGGCTGCTGCACGTCGACGGGCTGGCTGGCTGGCTGGCTGACTGGCTGGCTGGCTGGAACCTGCAACACCTATCACTTCAATCGGTACCAGAAGAGCACAAATCGAAGGGCGGTATTCAACTGAATTACCGCCGAAGATGACCTTTAGCCGTCTGCACCGCGACTTTATATATAAGAACGCTGCGCGAGGAAAAAGGCCCCAGTTCTCTCCAGACGCTGATTAGCACACCACCTGTGCCGGGAGTCGCGTCGCGTCGGTATCATTGCTATAAACAGACTCGGATATCGTAATAAGTTACTCAGGATATGCGTAACCATGAAATCGTTTTCGAGTGAAGTGTTAATTCTGGGATGACTTTAATGATCTATCTTCAGTTTTTGTATGTTGTATTTTCACGTGCCGCCGTGGGACAGACATTCTACCATTATTTAGCGTGGCGTTTGATGAACATTATCATCAAATTATGGCGAACATTCACTTAAACATTTAATTTGAACAGTTATAGTTGCATCAGCGCATTAGACTCTGAACTGCTCTGGTAGTTGGATTGTGTGGATTCTTTTTGGTCTGTGACTTTCAGAATATAGTGAACATTTTAGAGAGAATGGTTTTTGATTATGAATCCCAGACAATCTCCTAATTCCTCAGAGCTATAAGCTGTAGCTATAAATGTATTTCTCAGATGAAGTGGGCACTAGGAATTCTAATTACAGGCTTCACGTTTTGCTAATCACTTTCTGGTTGCCAATATTGTAGTTAGAGAGCCAGTGTTGAGAACGGCTAACAACAGCATTAAATAAATAATAGGAACACACATTTATAACAATTATTCCACCTGCCGCCCCACACAGGTACATTTAATACCAGATAATATCCAGGGTGCCCTGGAGAGTACCAATTCAAATTGGCTGCCACTGTCTGCAGTAATGGTTTCAGGTGAGCCGAAGCATGATATTTAAGTATCGACAAAAGCACATACTGTCATTTTGGGTTAATTCTTTGATAGGTGTTGCTTCGATCCATCATGAATTTCTGTCTAGGATGGAGAGAAGAAATTTGTAACCCTCCAACTGAGAAAGGGGGCCCAGGTGGTCATGTGGAGGAGGCGGAAGCAAGCTTTGGGTGTCTCAAATTGACTGAGTTGCAGTTGGGCACGACATCCTACCTTTCTCTGTTGACAAGATTCACATGTCTGTGCCCAGGGGCAGCATTCTCTCTTAATGTTGGGTCAACACAAAACATTCAGTGATTTCACATCTCATTGTTATTGGTACAAATGGTTGAATTTTGTTGAGGGAGACATCGCAAAGGATCACTGTTCCACTCACTGGAATGGTGCATCTTTCAGTTTTGTGGTTGATCTCATTGCTGCATAGTAGTTCACCAATTTTGGTATCGCTGTGTTGGGCAGCAGCTACGTATTCATAGTTGAAGCAGAGGGAGACGGTACTAACCTTCGATAGGTAATTACAATGATGCTGTCTGCATCATGTAGGTGCCATATGTCTGTTGAGTACAATGAGATAAAATCCAGATGTCAAAAATGGCATGCAGTGACTTTCTTCTAAAGCTGTTTCATAGTGTCAACAAATGGCTTGTAGTCCAAGAGTACTATGGTGTTTCGACTTTCAAGATCTTTGTGGAAGTACTTAGCTATCAAATGCTGAGCTATCAAATGCTGACCTCACCATGGTGGTGTCTCACAGCTGTGGTAACAATCAGTTGAGCATCTCAGATGGTATGTGTGAATGTGATTGCAGTACAGAGACATGGTCAAAAGTGCTTAACATATCTTCAGTCAATTTGACCTTCCTTTTAGCATTTTGTTGTGACCTGATAATGTGTCTGCGAATGAGGCTTGTAAGACAATTGCTTGTGGTAGGTGGCGTTCGTAGAAATTCAAAATTCTGAGGAAACACTGGAGTTTGTGGTAAGTTTGTGGTAGTGGGAGCTGTCAAACGGTGTCTTCCCTGTCTGATGTTGGTTTGAAGCCTGTGGCACTAAGTGTCCAAGGTTCTTTTTGACATACTTCAGATTTGTCATGACTGATCAACACACCAGCATCCCATAAAGTTTTGAAAACTTGTTCAAGGTGAACCTCATGTCCTTCAGAGGTGTCAGATAAAGGGAGGAAGGTGGAACAATGTTCGAGGTGGCATACAATCTTGTCAATAAATTGCTGCCATGTCTGTGTGGCATTTTTCAACCCATACAGCACAAAAGGTATTCATAAAGCGTTTCTCAAGAAGAGAAATTTGTTAACATCGAGTATAGATTTAGGTGTCAGGAAGTCGTTTCTGAAAGTATTTGTATGGAGTGTAGCCATGTATGGAAGTGAGACATGGACGATAACTAGTTTGGACAAGAAGAGAATAGAAGCTTTCGAAATGTGGTGCTACAGAAGAATGCTGAAGATAAGGTGGGTAGATCACATAACTAATGAGGAGGTATTGAATAGGATTGGGGAGAAGAGAAGTTTGTGGCACAACTTGACTAAAAGAAGGGATCGGTTGGTAGGACATGTTTTGAGGCATCAAGGGATCACAACTTTAGCATTGGAGGGCAGCGTGGAGGGTAAAAATCGTAGAGGGAGACCAAGAGATCAATACACTAAGCAGATTCAGAAGGATGTAGGTTGCAGTAGGTACTGGGAGATGAAGAAGCTTGCACAGGATAGAGTAGCATGGAGAGCTGCATCAAACCAGTCTCAGGACTGAAGACCACAACAACAACAACAATGGGCAGAAGGGTGTGACAATTGCCTTTTTCATAATCTCATTGGTGTGCATAGGAATTTGTAAATAGTTTTTTTTAAAAATCAAGTACTCTGTCTTGTATATTATTTACTGGGTAACTGTCATGCAATGTATGGGTGTTGAGGGCTCTGTAACAACTGCAGAGGCATAGAGTGCCAATACCATGGGCTATCAAATGAACGAAGAATACCAGCCTGCAGCATCTCGGCAATCGCTTCTCTAGCAGTGCATAAGTTAGCTGGTGCCAGTCAGCATGCTTTATACCATATGAGTAGGCCATTGGTAATTAAGATTAGGTGTAAGGTGCTATCATAGATTGTGCATGCTCTAGCCCTCCTAATGTGGGGGTTTGAGAATGTAGTAGAGGTAGTGCGCGAAACAACACAAGGCGAAACAGACAGTGTGGTGGTGCCGATGAAGTGTGGTCAGATGGCATGGGCATGTGCATGGGTGTGTCTGTGTGATGTTCGATGTAGTGCATGAGCAAAGTATGTTGTAGGTCTTTGCATACTAATGTGAGAGTGGTTGAAGTGTCCTTGATATGTTGGGGTAAGGAAGCATTTTCTTCATGAAGTGCACTGGTATTGGCACGGCAGTTGTCATAACACTGATGGGTTATGAGAATTTCGTGTGCTGTTGTGACAAACTCGCAGAATATATCGAAATGCATATGGAAACGTGTCACTGGGGAGGGCAGAAAGCTGGATGGCGGGGTGGAGGTGCAGTCAGGGTGAAAAGCCCTGGGGTATGTTCTCTGGTACCATGTATGAGTGAAGCAGTTGAATCAGTAATTTTAGAAGCAGCATACCTCCATAAATGTATGTTTTTCAGGAAACATAAAAAACTATATTTACAAGAAAGTTCAATACAAATCAAAAATTAGTTCAATCTTTTTGAAGACTATAGTTAACTGTGTAATTTAACATACAATATAATCTCTAGCTCCGAGTAGACTGCCAAAAGTGATCAAATCAATTGGATTACATTTCTTTCCAAAAATAAGTCAAATGCTTGTGAAAATATATCACTGAAACATCTGCTGTAATCAACTTAATAATAATTTTACTTTAAAAAGCTGTGATGTGAGTAAAAAACTGATTTATACAGTAAACTTACACAAATGTATGACATTAGTAATATATTGCCTTTAACATTAACATTAATTTGAGGTGTCTAATATTTTTTCTAAAAAAAATTATGCAACAAAACTAATCTTATAATATTATGAATTGATAATGTAAATGCAAGACTGAAAACAATTATTTCAAATTATCAATGATTGTCCAAAATTCCAAGGTAAAATTGCTGATATTCTTCAGGAATATATTGCAAGATCTTCTTCAGGTCAGCATGTTTAGCTTCAGTGATTGACAGCTGTCTGTTGTTTGCACTAAACACTCATTTCACTTCCCAGTACCCTGCAGGATGAGCGTATGCTTCACTGCTGTATTGAGCAGCTAGTGTCCTTGTGTGCTGAGATGAGTACTTGAAATGCCTCCATGTTGATATCTGGAATGCAGTATGCTTGTTTATTGAAAGACATTCACTTTCCAGTGACTTTCCTAGCTTCTTGTATAGAGGATGCCACCAGTTCTTAAAGCTAATTACATCTTCAGTGCCTACCACAGTAGCCATGAACTACCGAGGGTGTCTTGACTTATCTATCATCTCACATACTTTTTTTGGAACATAAATTCGATTGTGCTTTGATAAAAGCCTCTTCACAACATAAAAATCATGGTTATTAGGGAGAAAAGAATGTCCTCTCAAGGGAAAGAACTGCTATATTTTATCAGAATGCTCTATTTCTAAAAGAGCCATTAAAAACCTTACTATGGTGTGATTTCTGTTTCAACCACCACAGCTATCACTAAAGAAGTGTAGTTCCTTCACATCCTTCAGAATGCAATTATCTATGCAATGCAGAAGAAAAGAAGCTACTGTATTTGGTCCTATGTTATCCAGGATTTCATCACAGAGGTAAAAATTACCTACTCCTGATTTTGTATTACGAATTTCAAAAACGTTGAGGTTTAACCAAAGATAAAACAAGTCCTGCGCCTAAATATTTGGCAGTGAAATATGTTGCATGTAATCAAATGATATAACAGACAGATCCACCCTTTCTTTGAACAGATTCATCAAAGTTGGAACAGTATTGTAGAAAAAAAATTAGCTCTTCTGTGGATCATTAATTCTACTTCAATAACCTCCTTTGTCTTCTCGTTACGCAATGGGGACTTCAGTTTCAGTTCCAGAACTTCCCATGTACTGCAGGTATCTACCTGAGGCCTCTTAAAACTGAGGTAAAAATGGTCTTTGAAGTCTAAGAATTTTTAACATATTGCACTACGTAGTTGCCGCTGCCAGTTGACCGCGTGGTGAAGTGATGCCAGGGCTGGACTTCAGTTAAGTAGTTTTAGTGCGACATGGTACCACGGTACTATAGGTTTTAATTTTTAATGTTGACTGTGCCTTACTCTGGCATGTTATAGTAATTTTATGCTTCTAAAGAAGGCTAGATTATTCTAGCCAAAACCTGGGTAAAGACCAGAAAATTCTCGCAACTGAGGCGGATCTTCCAATATACTTATCTTTGAAATATTTAGCATAGTACTGATATGTAATGTCTACATCAGAATGTTTTTCCATAAACATCTGAAACATGATTTCCGCAGAGCAAGGTGGCACAGTGGTTAGTACACTGGACTTACATTTGGGAGGACAATGATTCAAACCCACATCCAACCATCCTGATTTAGGTTTTCCGTGATTTCCCTAAATTGCTTCAGGCAAATGTCAGAATGGTTCCTTTGAAAGGGCACAGCCAACTTACTTCACCATTCTTTCCTAACCCAATGGGACCGATGACCTCGTTGTTTCATCGCCTCCCCTGAATCATTCAATCAACCAGCCAACCATGATTTTCACATTTAACTTAGCATGAAGGTAATGTTTCACCTTGGAGTAATAGTGAGCCAGATTTCTTGGAAAAGACTCAATATATTAGCGTCTTAATTTCTTGCTTTGCGATTTTTCCTCTTAAATCAACAGGATATTTACCGGCTATCAACAATTCTCTTAGACGATGCAGTCTACTGTCAGCCTTAAAACAATGGAAAGCTATGAAAGCTTTCTGGCAGAGTTCCTTCCTTTCATCATTGAGTATGATGAAGCATTGAAACTGTGACTACGCTTAACAGATGACATGTTTTTAGATGGACAAGGTCTTTGTACATTGTTACAGGCAATGAGGACATGTAAGTATATATCCTGTTCATCTTTGCTCTTGAAACTATTGAATCTATCTAACGAAGATGTCTGATGAAATATGTGGTGGCATGCAATTGCTCGAGTGAGCTATCTTTGGACTGCCTTCTTTGGGGTTTGTGGCCAATAGCACACAGGCCTTTAGTTCGTTGTGAAGATTTGAATTGGACTGACTGTGTGTTGATGTATAGTGATATCAAGCCGATCATTAAAGTACTTACCTCTACATGTGGAATCTTAGTGTTTCGTTTAAGCCACCATACTTACTTCCACACTGATGACCCCGATGAGAACTGCTCTGAACCTGTTTCTGTGTTTTTCGTATCATCTTTTGTTGCTACGCCATGTGGCCTTTCAACAGCCAACAGCAGTTACTGCGACTCAAGCACCTTACTTATCTGTGAACTAGATGCCATCGCAGCTTCCAGCTATGCAATCAGAACTTCTGAACACAAACTTTCATCATTTTTCTACTGTGCCTGTGAGTGCTTTGGTTAACAGGGCCTATGTGGCTGCTGCCATATTGCCTGAGATTGTGCCTTTGTACATGTATGAATATTTTGAATAAGAGAGTGATGTACCACGAACTGTGCTTCGTGCTCCGATGTGTACTGCATCCGATCGTACAACATGGGTTTGCTGACCCGTGCCGTCTTGTCTCGGCCAAGATCAAATCTGCCGTGCCACGAGCACCAGCCAAGTTTCTGATCAAATTACAACTCTCCCCCATGCCTACTGTGCATTCTGAGTGGTGCATTATCGATATGAGAGATGCTACTACCTCACCGCAACATTTCCCGATGCCCTGGCTGCAACAGGAACCTAGCCTGCCTGGTCAAGTTTCTGGGACCCCACGTCCCCCTCTCCCCAGTGTTACCACTACCAAACAAACAGTTAGGCACAATCAACACCCAAGTAACACTGTGTTATCAGACGTCCTGCATGCCAAATTTTCGAAATTGACTACTTTTGTAAAGGACCAGCCACACACCTGATTTGCACTCGCGGACTCACTTTTTCGTGCTACTGGTGTTCACTCTGAGGAATTGAAATTCATGTGCCTCACCAGCCATTTACATGACCATTTGGACTTAATCAGTGATGCTGTGGTGCACTCGCCTCCCCACCTCCGCAATACACAAATGCTAAACAAATTATCTGTGAACATTTGTCACTATCTTCTGACGAGATCATTCACCACATTTTTCCCAAGAAACATTTAGGTGACCTCACTCTCTCTGCACTGTGGCGTTGTGTACATGCCCTTGCAACACATTACTTTCTGGCAGACGCAGCACTGTGGTCGATTTGGTTAATGAAACTCCCGGAAACATTACAACTGCAACTCCTGCCTCACACATTGAGCTCACTCAACGAGAAACTGTTAGTGACAGACAGTGCTTTCAGCTTCCCCCACTCAGTCGAGTGACATCAGCGCAGTACCATCCTCTCCACCAGCCAGTATTGGATGCGCTCGTCCATGCAGCCAGCGCGAGTGCTTCCATCTGGTGGCCTAAACTATGAACCTTGTGAGCTGCAGCCTGCCCCTCTCTGATGGCCTTGTGTGACAGTGTGCAGCAACCTCCAGTACTGCTACGGTCACTTAAC
This sequence comes from Schistocerca nitens, assembly GCF_023898315.1. Lineage (NCBI taxonomy): Eukaryota > Metazoa > Arthropoda > Insecta > Orthoptera > Acrididae > Schistocerca > Schistocerca nitens. Next base: position 300,252,542 of record NC_064615.1, on the reverse strand, counting down.
CGGACCCACGTTATCCCTCTTATGCTAGTTTCACGCCACGTTCGGCGACACCGCTTGCCACTTTGCTCACCATACACAGTGGAAAACACGCAACATGAGATGCATTAGGCACCTCATCTCGTGCAAAAAATAAACAGTGCCAGTCATGAGCAATCAGCACATATCACCTCACCTGTCGGCCGATGCCTCAATGTGCACGATGCTACCACTAACAAAAAGTTTTTGGTTGACAGCAGGGCTGACACAAGCATCACTCCCCCATGACTTGCACCTCCGAATCTGTGATCCTTGCCTACATTACTACTGCAAATGATTAAAACATCAACGTGATTGGTACAGCTCCACTCACATTGAAATTATCTGCTTCTCTGCAGTTTCCATGGACATTCCACATAGCAGAAGTCGGTTACTCAGTGCTAGGCATTGATTTCCTAAACCACACTCATTTTCTATCAGTATGTCAGGCAATATCCTGCATCATCTATCAACTGACATGACTATTTCTCTCACATCTGCCTCTCGAGCACAACCCCCGCCACCTTGCGACAGTTCTCTTAGCTCTTTGACAGCCCAGAGTGTTCTGCTTACAGCTAAACTCATGAGTGCAACTTGTGACATTGTAGTTCAATTCCACTCCGAGGAATCGAAATTCATGTGCCTCACCAGCCATTTACATGACCATTTGGGCTTAATCAGTGATGCTAATCGAGCCACATTACAATGACTCATCGAGTATACTACTCATGCCCTCGGCCTCACCAGACCTGAGATCTCCATCTTTCGCAGCACCAACTGTTCAGCCTCGCTACTTGCCGACACCAACCACCGTTTGACGGATGATATTAAGGTCAGTGTTCCTGCCACACCTAGTGAACAATGTGATCCCCACCCCAGTCGCAAAGTGTTTTGACTGTCACCAATGGTGCATGTCATAAATTAAACTCTACTGAAGGCCCCCCCCCTGTTAGACATAAAGCTCAGAGACTGAACCCTCATAAACTCAAGGTCGCTAAGTCTATTATTCAGGAACTTTTAACTGCAGGGATTGTTCACCCCTCATCCAGCAATTGGTCATCACCAATTAGCCTCGCTCCAAAAGAGGACAGTTCATTCAGGCTCTGTGGGTATTATTGCAGATTAAACGACAGAACCATTTTGAACAATTACCCAGTTACCCATATACAGGATTTTGTACAGCAGCTGAGTGGTTCTAAGATATTCAGCATGGTAGATTGCTAGAAAGCATATCATGAAATCCTGATGCACCATGATGACATACATAAAACTGCTATCATCACGCTCTTTTGATTTTACGAGTATCGCTACATGCCATATGGTTTAAAGAATGCAGCGCAGACATGGCAACGCCTCTTGGACTCCCTTCTTCGTGCTATGCATACCTTGATGATACTCTAATTTTTTCATCATCAGCAGAAGAACACGAACATCTCAAGGCAGTGTTTCATATCCTATCTGATAATGATGTGGTAACCAATGAGGACAAAATGCAACTCCAATGCACTTCGGTCACTTTTCTCAGCAATGAAGTGTTGGCTGCACCCACCTCAGACAAAACTGCGCTGGTTAGTCACCTACCCCCACCTGAAATGTACCAAGACTTGCGATGATTAACTTCTTCTGTCACCACATCCCTAAGGCTGCAGCACTGCAAACACCATTGACAGATGCTCTGTCAGGCCCACATATAACAGGTACATGCGAAGTACCTTGGACTGAGTAAATGGAGCGCACATTTGCGGATTTGAAACAGGCGCTTGTGCAAGCTGTCACTTTAGCTCATCCGGCTGTGGACACCAAAATCTCCATCAGCACGGATGCCAGTGATTCTTCCATTGGGGCCGTCCTGCAACAGCACGTTGGGGATGAAGTACAACCCCTACGTTTCTTCTCAAAAAAGTTATCGCCCTCCCATAAGAAATGGTAGGCATTCAACTGGGAGCTACTTGCTGTGTACGAGGCTATACATTATTTCTGCAAAGACATTGAGGGTAGATACGTTATGATCTTCACTAACCGTCCCCTCGCAGACACTTTATGCAACCCACCTGTGGACTCCCCTCCCCACCGGTCTCGCCACATGGACCTTATTGCCCAATACACAAACGAATTTTGCGACATTCAGGGAACAGACAATGTCATGGCCGATTATCTTTCCTGCATCTCTGCCATAGATAGTGTCACTGACCTCGACGCACTTGCTCGAGTACAAGCTCACGATGCGTGAAATTACAGGCAATTCCACAGTTCTTAAGATCAAGCCTTGCACGCTCCATGGGTCAAGTGTTCCACTCCAGAGTGACATCTCAACTGGCTCACCCCTCCCACTTGTCCCATCACCCATGAGACAAGAGATTTTCGACGCCATATACAACCTCGCCCACCCAGGCATCAAGGCCATGACTAGGCTTATCACCAAACACTTCGTGTGACCTGGAATTAAAGCTCAGTGCTGCAGCTGGACACTAGCATGTGTTGCATGCCAATACTCCAAGATTGGTAGACACAGCAACCCCCGACTGGCAGGTTTGATGTAACCCGAGGTCGCTTCAGACGTGTACACCTCGATTTGGTCAGTCGACTGCCCTCCTCACGAAACTATAGATACATCCTGTCAATTATCGATAGGGTGACCCATTGGGTGGGGCTAGCCCTATGGTGGACATTTCTGCAGACTCTGTTGCTTGTTCTTTCATAGCCACATGGGTTTCTCGCTTTGGCTGTCTGTCCTATGTTACAACAGATCAAGGCCAGCATTTTGAATCTATACTTTTTTCCAAATTACGGGAACTCTGTGGAGTAGCGCAATTCCGGACTACTGCCTACCACCCCCAAACTAACGGCCTCATGGAGCGGTGGCATCAGACCTTAAAAGCCACTCTCATGTGCCACAACTCCTCGTGGTCTGACACATTACCCTGGATTCTCCTGGGTATCCACGCACCCTATGTGGAAGACTTCAAGGCTTCCTTGGCTGAAATATTGTATGGTGGACCATTGGTCCCACCAGCCCAGTTCGTTGAGGACTCGCCTCCGCTTGCAGACACTGAACTCCCTCCCCTAGTAGAGCAGGGGCGCTCCCATATTTCTCGACAGCATGTGTCATCTCCCGGTTCTCACTCCACTCTGTTTATCCACGACCAACTAAACAAGTGTGATTATGTGATGTTATGCAATGACTTAGTGCTTGCAGCTTTACAATGCCTATATTCCAGCCCCCATAAAGTGTTAGCATGTGCGACAAACACATTTGGCATCCTCCTATGTGACTGACCTCTCACTGTTTCAGTTCACTGACTGAAACCAGTATGGACCATTGCGGACGATGCTGTGGATGAACCTGCTCCTGTCCAGCTGCCTACATCACCGCACGAGGTCTCCGCTGACACCGACATCTTGCCGCCCGACGGCTGCTCAGTACTGGCTCCAACTCCAGCCTGCCTAAGCCTGACCCCTGATGATGTGGGTTCCCCTTTCTCTCCCCTTATCCACTTTTCCCCTTCCCCTTCTAGCTCTTTTACCCTCCAAACAGATGTGTCCCATTTCGCCCCCAGATGACATACCTCTACAGGTAAGTGACAATTTCATTTTCATCCTTCATGCTCCTCCTCATTCAGCCGACGACCCTCCCACCTCTTCCATTTCTATCACCAAACACTTCCAACTCCCTGCAGGTGCGTAGATCAATGCGATCTCTTCTTTCATCGAAACTACAGGCCTTCTAACTGTCACCATCCCACTCACTCCTTCCCCTCCCCCCGACCAATTCTGACGGCCACCCCCCTCACACGCAGGCTGCTTATTATGCCCACCCTCATGGCTTGAGGACTACACCACTCCTTCCACCCCCCCCCCCTCCCTCGCCAATCAGCAGTGACTTGCACGGGTCCTGCCTACAGACTCAGATGTACCTACTGCTCCCGGATCTTTGCCTGTATGAGTATCTCGATGCCTTCCCCCTGCATAATGCCACAAGTGCTCCACACTGCCGGAAGGAGGGAGGGGGGTGCAGCACTCTGTGGCAGCATGCAATCAGTCGAGTTACCTACCTTTGTTGGACTGCCTTCTTTGGGTTTGCGACCGATAGTGTGTAGACCTTCAGTCCGTTGCGAATATTTGAACTGGACTGGCTGTGTGTTGATGTATAGTGGTATCAAGCAGATCATTAAAGTACTTATCTCTACACATGGAATCTTAGCGTATTCATTTAAGCCATCGTACCTACTTCCACAAATTTATCAACATTAGAAAAACATGCTTTTTTACAACTGCATTTCTCACCTGTTTTTCCTTCTAGAATTGTTTTTCCTGTGCATAGTTTACGTATTCTCTTCCTTGAAACATGCACTTTTAATTATCTCACTCTTTTATTTAGGTTCATTCCCCACACCCCTCTTTCATTGCATAGAGTTTTCCATTATCACAGAACTTTAAAATGAAACTGGTATCAAACTGCACCTTGTAACCACATAAAATAACCAAGACCAAGAATGTTCTATCTAAAAGACAACCAAATCTTCAACATTGAAAAATTTTATTACTAGAATAAATAGATTACACAGTACTGCCAATTAAGATTAGAAACACCAGAACTCCAGAAGTTATGTTGTTTCTGATACTAATACAAACTTACCAGACACAAAAAACATACACAAGTAGACGGAAATTGCATCATTTCTATACAAAATGCTGCAGCTACCCTTAAAGAAGGCCATAACTTATTTTGCATAAAATGTAGAGTTACATTGTTTCAAAAATGATTGGTTCAGCTGTAATGTCTGGCGAGAACTGGAAATGAAGAAGAAAATCAATGCCCAATGCACGGCCAGTGATGTCAATTATGCAGAATGTCAATGCAAGTTGGTGTTGACATGAGAGTTGGAGATTGCATGTTGTGGATCTATATACCTCGATCGTTAAATTGTTCACTGCATGCAGTTGGAGCGACTGCACACTATCAACTCTTGGTGTGTCATTTCATGGCTAGGAGCTGATGTCAGATCCATTGTCGATGAGAAGTATTCATGAGAGTTAAGGTTGAGGATTTATAACTTTCCATCTCAATGACCATGTGAGGGGGTGTATGTATGCAACACATGTAGTGATTGGTGGTGACCTGATGCAGTTGTGCAAACCATCACACCTAAAATGACTTGTGATTGCACTTTGGGAAACCACATGGGCACAGCATTCACATACAGCATCGCCGAATAGGTTGTGGCACCAGCAGGCTAGTATCCTTGAATCAGCCACAGTCATTGCTGTGTTGTCCAGTGTGCAGGGTTGATGCTGCACGCAGTCTGCCACTGCACAGTGGTGGTAATGTCACCATCGGCGGAATTCAGTTTTGCTCAGTGCTGTCCGGCATGTGGGCTGGGTTGTCGATTTGTAGAATGCTACGGTGATGTTGTGGCTTACTGGTTGATATGGTGCCTGTGCTGATGGGAGACATGGACGATTCACAAAACACATCACAGTTATTAATGAGTCCCACTTGTTGGTTCAGCACATACTAATGTGGATAGTAACTGCTTGTGGGTGCAGAGCATCTGAATGTCAACCAAAACAGGTGTTGTGACAGTCACAGTGGTTTCATGAAGTAGTTTATTATTAGGTACAGTTGTCACCTGTTGATTCACTGCACTGAGGTTTGAATTAACAGAAGAATCTTGTTCAAAGTCTAGAAATAGGATGCCTGTTGTTGGCCACTGTTATGGTCCATTGGTTTTGACTAGGTGGTCAGGGTATCATTTAACATTGTGACACATTTGTGCTTTATCACTGAGCTGTTTTGAGCACAGTAATACACTATTGGTGCATGTTGCATGGAGCTGGCGTTATTGGGAATTCAACTAAAAATGGCTGCATTGTTAATGCATAGTGGGCCATTTATATTGAAAATTCGCCATTCGCAGTTGTACCCAGGTTCACCACTTTGGTAGAATTCACTGTGAACTGATAGGAATGAACCAATAATGAAACCAAAGCAATGATACTGGTACATGATAATATTGAACAAGCATGATACATGAACACGCCCATTCACAAGCAACACTCAGAACACCTTTGCATCTTTGTCCCGTGCAAAGATGAAACAGTCTTCACTCGCGCCAGTGGTGCTCTAAAGTATCACTGTATAATTCTAGTTTTATTAAGGCCTAACATCGGTTGTTGTCAGAAGTAACTATGCCATTTTTATTCAGAGAAAATGGTTAGATTTTATGGATAAAGGGTGTATAACAAAGATGTCCTGTTCCCTAACTGTAGCTTACTCAGTATATTCTGTACAATTTCTTTAATAGTTAAATGGCTTGGGTTGTTATTGTATAGTTAGTGCAGCAAAATGACTGAGACAGTGTCATCTTCAAATGGAAGTTTAATACAATTAGGCATATGGAAATGAATGCTTAGCTAATGAAGTCCTTCTTCACAATTTGATATGGTCTGAAAGTAACACTCTCCCTTGCCATTTTCATACAGAAGGTACAGAAAAAATGTCACTCTCAGAGGTCGGCATGCAATTCCTAATCCAGATCCAAGAGAAAATTTTATCTTGCTAAATCATATTGGGTGCATTTTGAAAACACACATAGGAAAACATGGAGCTGGCAAAACCATCAGATTGTGCAGTACATCGGAATGTACAGAGGAACGCATATTGCCCCACACAACCATATCAGCCATCATAGCTCAGTGAGAAAACTGTTGAAGCATCAAACACACCCACCATGGAACTATGTTTAGAATCCTTGTCAGGTTCCTTTTTTACTTTTTTGATGTCTGTTCCCTAGTTCTCATCATTTATAAGCACATCATTTTGTCACATGACAATAGTCTATCATGTGTTAGTGGGATTCATTAAACTAAATGCATGTGTCTACTAAATGCACAGTGCATGACCATAAATGGTCTTGTCAAGTTGATGTAGCGCGGCTTCCCGATGGAGTACACAAATGATGAATATGCCAATATGCTTTTGGTGCTTGGTGCATCCAATAACAAAGCTGCTGCTGCTGCTCGTGTATATGCTGCACGGTACCCTCTAAGGCACCACCCTGATAACAATGTTTTTTATTGCCCGAAGCAAATCCTTCAGGAAACTGCTAATCTTCATCCACAAGTAATGGACAGAGGTCATCCAACAACTAGACATACTCCACAAACAGAGGATGTTATTCTTGAAACCATTCACCAATATCGCGGGGAAGTACCCATTATATTGCAAGGCAGTTCCAGATATCTCAAGTACTAATTGTTTAAGTGTTGCACGATGAAGAACTGCATCCATATCATTTCATGTTAACTCAACACCAGCAGCCAGAAGACTGTATTTGATGAGTACAGCTTTTTAAATGGCTTTTGCACCAAGTGGAAGAAAATGAATATTTTATAAAATAACACAATATGGACTGACGAATCTCAATTCACTTGCCACGGTATTTTCAACCTCTACAACAGCCATTGTTACTCAGAACACAACCTATGCGTCGGCCACGAATGTGGCTTTCAGGCATGTTTTGGCATAAACCTGTAGTCTGGAATTGTGGAAGGAATGCTTTTGGACCTTTACTTATTGCCGGACAAATCAAATGTGCCCTGTATCATACATTTCTTCACAATATTTTGCCTGACACTTTAGAAAATGTTCCACTTAGTATTGATTTTGGTATGATGGTGCACCACCACATTATGGAATGAATGTGCATAAATATTAAGTGTTTCCAGGGAAATGGATTGGTCATTGAAGTAAAATGTTCCGGCCTCCACGTTCCCCAGATGTTAATCCACTAGATTTTTATTTATGGGGACACTTAAGGAAAAAGTATATAGTACTCTACCTATAGATGTACACGATGTACAGCTTGTGAGCATGCCAACATTGTGTGATCCAGCAAGTGGCGAAGTGTTTGCAAATGTAAGATGGTCACTTTGAACATTTTCTCTAAAGTGAGCATTGCTTATATGTGTATGTATCAGCTCTCTGAAGATAAGCCTGCACATCACACATACCAAATGTAATTATTCTGTGTAGCATAATGTCCAGTGTTTTTTGTACCTCATCATATACAGATGATATTACGGAAGCCACTATTATTTTCTGTTAGCTTTATTTGTGTCATGGATGAAAAAAAGTGATCAGTAATGCCTGTAAGTAGCTCATGTTGGGTCCTAATGTTTAAATGGAGGTAACGGTAGCAGAGAAAAATACACAAGACACTACATTGTGGAGGTGTAAATTGGATGTAATTTGATGTTTTAACTGGAAAAGAAAGATTGGCACGAACACGGCTTGAACAATGGCAAGTCTGCTTATCCGTTCCCAACAGCATTGTCTGGTCTCGTTGACTAATGGGACAGTTCCAGCACAGTAAAAAGTTCATGATACCCGTTCTTGGGCATGTGCACACAGTTACAGCATTGCCTTAGCTTCATTTCTTAAATCACATTTCTAATAAACCTACTGGTGGGACTAGGTTTTCCTAGGTACACTTTTATCTTGAACTGGGATGAGGAATCACATCCCGACCACTAATTGAGGAATTTTTTCTTCACTCTGTATTTCATATGCATTTCGACTGACTGTACTTTCCTGAAGACACAATTCTTGTTTGACCAATAGAGACTGCATGATTTTTCCTCGTATGGCATAATCATGATTCAGATAGAATTTTCCATTTGATACATTCGATGGCCATTTAATATACCAACTTGTATAGTTTCTAGCAGAGATTATGTACTCCAAGAACTCACAATTCTAAGAATGTGGATAATAATTACTGCCATGACAAATGAAAAACCTACTTTAACACATCTCACCTAATTGAGTAATTTATTTCATCCCTTAACATGGATACTCCAATACCACAAATAAAGCACTAAAGCTCACATTATGGGGTGCAAAGATAATGGAAAGTGATCAGTTAAAAGATTGAATTGTTTTATTTCATAGTTTTTATTCATTTTAAGAACAAAAAGCATATAGCATGTTAAAATACTAATTTCAACAACATAATATTGTGAGTACAAAGCAACGACACATCTTGTGGTTTCTAGAACTACACACTAGGACACTCTTTTTGATAGGCAAGTGCTTCTACTCTACATTCACAGCATCATTTTGTTGTCTTACTACCTGTCTCATAATCAAACTATCCTTTCCAAGTTGGTATCTATAACAGTATATCGAATTTTGTGTAATATGACAGAAAATTGTATGTTTCTTGTTATATCTGCCACAAAACTTTCTCTTTATTAACTGCAGATGACTGAAGTCAAATTTGTGGGCAACATGGGTTGAAACATATTTCAAATAGTAGCTTTCATGAACCTACCACATTGGTGGCAAATATAATAAACAGTTATCGAATAGTCTACATTAGTGTGAGAACCAAGTCGTTTGATGAACTTCGACAAGGTTATCTTCTTAGTTTCCTCCTTCAACTTCCAAAATTCAGCAACAGAGATAAAATTTATTACTTCACATATATTTCATGTACAAACTGTAAATGTTCAAACAAATACTTTCCTGGATAATAAAAAAAAAGGCTGCTATACTTGCACTCCATGAATTTCCACCAAAGTCTAAATTTTCTTTTTTTAGGGTAGATTTTGCTGCAAACAACAAAGCACTGAAAATTCACATTTGATATGACAGAAATTTCAGTGCTGAAACGGACACACTTCACATCACACGCTGCAGCATTAAGGGGAAAAAAACCACATGAGACTACGAGTACGCCCACCCACACACTGCTGTGAAAGTTGTTGCCATTTGACAGCTGGAGCAACACTAGCGCTCCAAGCACCAAGAAAGGAGAATGTCTGATGTGTCGTAAGCATGTTTGTTTTGCATCCCTTTCCTTCGTGATTTATGAAATACTTTTTTTTCCCCTCCAAGAGTTTGCGTACTATCAAAAGACATAGATGTCTCTAAAATTGAGTATAAAATAAGCACAAGTAGAGAAAAAAATCATGAATCCAGCGGCAAGCTACAACACATTCGTGAGGAAATACTTGCAGCATCGGACAAAACTGCAGCTTACCATGTTGACATCAAAAGAATGAACACACAGATCCACACATAAGAAGCACAGATGTGTACTTCTATGTACAAAAGGCATCGATGCCCCATTTGTCGTTCTGTAGCCCTACTGTGTTTCTGTCAATGTTGCCTATTGCCACATTATATTACTCTAAGTGGGACAAGCAACTGCCAAATAGTGGTACAAATATGCTGTGCCTGTAAACCCCAAGTCCTCAAAGCCAATAATATTGTCAGAAGTGCTGTCATATGTTAAATTTGCCATTAGAGACGTTTCACCCAATGACATATTCACTGGTTTATCAGTATCTGAGAAAAGCTGTACCTTCTGCTTTAAAAGGTGGAATGTATTGTCACCTATCCCACATTTTATTTGTATGCCTTCCACATACCTCTGTAATGTATGCAATGACTGAAGCATAAAACATTGGCAAGACCTGTATGTCCGAGTGCTGTAATATAATAAATTTAGAGCAAACAGTTTATTTTCATCTTTCCATATTGCAGTATGTTTCTCCTTCAATGGCATGCTAATCTGGCTTAACAATAAGTCAAGGGCATCTTTCTTTAAATATGGGATCCTATAGTCTTCATATTGTGTCTGTCCTCCTTCACTTGACCCTTCTGATCCAGTTTCTGTTTTTGTCTGTACTTAAAATGATAGACACTTTCCTTGTCCCATAATAGTTTTGCACAAAGTCTAGCTATCGGCAGACTGATGCTTCACATGCTTTTACAAGTCACAAACAACTGCACTTAATCTAACCGCTTCATCGTCAAAGCAGGTCTGTGTTAACTATTCAGCTGAATCTTGCACTGATATATGGAGAATTGAACTGGCTGCTTCTGTGCTATAGGACTGTTTTACAACTTTAAATGGATTACTGAACCTGTGTGGCAGTTTCCTGTTCATTGTTGCTTGAGGTGGCTTGTTTGGGATGTCAAACTGTGTGGGTACTGCATTCCACATGAGTTTATCATTGCCTGCATTCATCAATCGGTTTGGATGGATGTGAGGCGTACAAAAGTTAACATTATTATAAATATAAACAGGGTCTTTTTTGATAAGATCTTCTTGTCTGCTGCTCACTAGCCATTTTCTGCTCCTAAAACGAAACAATCATTAATACACATGTAATATACAAGTGTATCCTGATGATACAGTTTAGTAACCTAAACAAAGACAGACATGGTGTCCTCTTCTTGTTGTTGCTGCAATTTATTGTGTTTCAGACATTCCTGTTTGTAAAAAAACGTTGTACAAAACAAACAACTGCTATTCGCTTTCACTTTCACGATCACGCCAAACTCAACAGTTTTACTTATTGGCCACTTGGCACGCTGCTGGTAGAGAAGGCAACGAAATCAAGGGGAAATGTCGCAACTGACTCTGGTACACCCTCAAATCGACTGTTTTGGTGCAGCCTTTGAAATGTAGAAATCCTATGGGCTTTCACTATCCTAAAATGCTATTGGTTGCTAGAAGGTTCGTTTGAGCAGTTACCAGCGGGTTCATGTGCATGTGCAGAGCTGAAGTCGCGCTTTCTCCTGCTTCTGGCTCAAGTGGCACTGCTTGCTGTATGAGCAGTAACAGCAAGCTGCTAGACACTACCCATAAAATTTTTTCTGGCACACCCAAGCTGCCGGATTTGCACGTGCGCAGAGCTGTGTGAGTTGGAGTGGGGGCAGAGTCCACATGCATATTCACTGTTCATCATTTGATCATTCTTTAATTTTGTGGAAGCTGTTGTGGCGGTCAGTTTGCTCTTTTGCTGATTAAGCTTCATTTTATTTACTCATATTAAATCACCTTTACTAGGAGGAGTGCAAAGGAATTGCAATTTGTTGTAGCATGAAAGTTATTGTTTCTAGGGCTCTCGGGTGTCCAGCTGGATGCGGTTGTTGAAGCCCCACGAAATTTCAGCAAATAACCTTTCCGCCATCATCAGGTGGTGCTAATGGAATGATCTGTCTGCTCACTCACTCTCATCTGATACTTTCCACCCTTTGGGGAAATGTGTAAGGGAGTTTGTAGCCTTTCAGCTTTTACTCCACTTGTTTACTTGTGTCTGTCATTATTTCTATGATTTTTGGGTGTCTGCATAATGTGGTGAATGTTCTCTGTGTGTGTGTGTGTGTGTGTGTGGTGTGTGTGTGTGTGTGTGTGTGTGTGTGTGTGTGTGTGTGTGTGTGTCCGGTACTTGCCTGATGTTGGCGAGATGAATGATATTATGGGAGAGGGAGAATTCGATATAGGGATTTTCTCTTCGACTTAGTCATCGAAGATCGTCATTTGGCATTTGTGCTTGTCATGGGACATGTCATACCGAGCTAGGGAGTGGATGAGGACGTTTCCTGATCTGTATGAGCTTTCATAGAAGGCCCTTGCCAGATCTTGGAAATACTCTTTCAAGAGTGGGATTTCAGCTGTGGCGTGCAGATTGTCGGTGTGGAATAACAGCGATAGATGCAATGCTGTCCTGAGGGCATGGTTCTGCAGCCTCTGGAGCTTGTCCAAGTGCTGCTTCGCAGCGTATCCCCAGACAGGGCATGCATACTCCATTACTGTCCGTATAAGGGCCTGATAAACATTCACTCCTACAGAGCAGGGAAGGGAGCTGGTAGTGTTGAGGACTGGATATAGGAAGGACATTCTGGCACAGACCTTCCTGTTGACCTCGTCTATGTGGGGTTTCCACATAAGACGAGAATCCAAGATTATGCCAAGATACTTGGTGGTTCTGCACCAGGGGAGTTGGGTTCCATTTAGGTGAAGGTGGAGGGAGGAGGGGGAGGGGGCTGAAGAGGTCCATGCCTTCTGAGCCTCTGAGTGACTAGCATAGCCTGCATCTTTTCCGAGTAGATGGTGTTGCACCAGCGACGGGCCTAAACTTCTGTGTCGTCTAAAACAAAGGTAGCCTACGGATGGCCAGGTCCTTGATAGCATTACATGTGTAGAAGGCTGCGTCATCTGCATATTGTGCAGTGTGCACCAGGGGAGCCGTTGGTGTGTCCGCAGTGTGCAGACTGTACAAAACAGGCCCCAGGACCAATCCCTGTGGCACCCCAGCACGAATACACCTTTTGGCGGAGGTGGCGGTTTCTACTTTAACAGAGAAAGTTCTATCCATGAGATAGCTTTTAATCTGCTTAACTATACTCACGGGGAACCCTTGTGTATACAACTTGTAGAGTAGCCCTCTATGCCATACGGAGTCGAAGGCCTTGGCTACGTCTAGTAGCACTATCCCGCAGTAGCCTCTGTGGTTGAGACCCTCTGCGACTGTTTCAGCCACTCTCATGATCTGTTGTGGGGCAGTGGTAATATGTTCCTGTATGGGTATTAAAAGGAGGCGCTCACAGATCTTGCTGAGAGTTGGCAAGAGGTTAATCGGCCGGTAGTGCTGTGGGAATAGAGGGACTTTCCCTGGTTCGTGTGTCACGACCACTTCCGCGTGTTTCCTGCAAGCTGGGAACTCGTGGGAACGAGTAATCTCCTTGAAGACGTTCGCAAGGTGTGTGATCGTTGAGCGTGGGAGGTTTTTAACTAACTGATTGGTGACACTCTCGTGTCCTGCCGCCTTTTTTGTGGGGAGGGACCTAATTACTTTAGCCACATCTTCAGGGGTGAAAAGTGGCGGTTTGTCTTCTGGGTCCTCCTCAGCATTGAGGAAGACAGCCAGTTGACGACAGACTACCTCTTCATGTTCCTCATCCTGGAGTTCTGCCGTTTGAAACTGCTTCTCGAAGGAGTCAGAGTGGGCATTGGCCTTTTCAGTATGGCTGTAGGCCAGACCCCACTCGCCGTGCAGTGGTGGCATCCTACCGCATCTTTTTGTGAATTGCTTGCCACGGTGTGTGATCGTCTACTTGGAGAGCTGTGAGGCGGTTTTGCCATTGTGGTTTCTGTGCTCGTTGAGCGCTACCTTCAGCTCTCTCTGTGGACGATTGAGCACCCTCCTGGTGGCCCGATTTCTGGTGATCTTCCACTCTTTTGCCACTCTGTTCCTGGGTCTGCCTGCTTATTGTCAGTGTTATCTATGCCCGTCAGTCGGGCTTCGATTCCCTTCACCGACAGTCTGACTGTGGCCATCGACAATCCGATTGCGGCCGCTGTCAATCCGTTTGCGAGTGCGGACCTGGGTCAGCGCCATCCCGCAGCATCACGATAGGTGGTGGAAGATGCAGAATCCCACGGAGTGCCCCAGCAGCCGTCGTGGAAGGATCTTGTGTCCGCTTGAGGTGTGACCCCTTGATGGAGCTAAGTAATGATTGCCATGCCTTGCTGAGTTGATAACCTGTGTCTCGGTTTATGAGATTGTACGTTACACAAATTTCAATGGCCGCCTTGAAGATGTGGTGCCAGTAGAAGCTGAGAATCTTCGTCTCTTTGTATTTCATGTTGTGTCCATTTTCCAAGCAGTGTTCTGCCAGTGCCAATTTGTTGGGCTGGCCTAGGTGCGTGTGGCCTTGGTGTTCTTTGCAGTGGTTGTTTTGATTGATGTAGGATTTGCCACAACCACATGGAATATTATATATGACCGCTTTCTTGAGGCCAAATCCGTCTTTCACAGTCCCCAGTAAGGCGTGTATCTTGGACGGTGGTTGGAAGACCATGTCAATTTTGTGTAGTTTTAGCAGTCTCCCAATTTTTGACGTCTTGTTGACTGCATACAGTAGAAAGGCAAGGCCTGGTTCCTCATCTTTAGACTGTTCCTCATCTGGGTTTCTGTCGTGTTTCCATCGTCTCAGGGATGTCTGGATTTGTCGATTGCTGTACCTGTTCTTGCGAAACATATTTTCTAGGTGTTTGAATTCTTTGTGCAGATTTTGTCTATCTGACATCGAGTATGTCCTGTTAACCAGTGTGTTGAGCATCCAGTTGAGTTGTGCAGTCCGCAGCTCATGGTCGTGCGGTAGCATTCTTGCTTCCCACGCCCGGGTTCCCGGGTTCGATTCCCGGCGGGGTCAGGGATGTTCTCTGCCTCGTGATGACTGGGTGTTGTGTGATGTCCTTAGGTTAGTCAGGTTTAAGTAGTTCTAAGTTCTAGGGGACTGATGGCCATAGATGTTAAGTCCCATAGTGCTCAGAGCCATTTGAACATTTTTTTTTTATTTGCGCAGGATGGTGCCAACTCGAGGCATGTAAATATAGGACCGTATGTGAAGTCCTGTGGTACGCACTGTGACCCAGTGTGCCACTTGATCTCTGCTCTATAAGTAAATCACGAATGGGTAATTTCCCTTCCTTCTCGATTTCCATGGTGAACTGTATGTTGTTGTGGATGGAATTTAGATGCTCTAGAAACGTCTGTAGATGATCAGGTCCATGGGGCAAGATGAAAAATGTGTCGTCAACATATCGGAAAAAACACACAGGTTTGTAGTGTGTCCTCTTCAAAATTCTCCATAAATAAGTTGGCTGCCACTGGTGAGAGAGGGCTCCCCATTGCCAAACCGTCGGCCTGATCATAGTATTGGCCACTGAAGACGAAATAGGTGGATGTAAGTACTTGCCTCAATAGTTGTCAGTTTGGTACCAAATTTCTCGCTGATAAGGTGGATCGAATCTTCTAGCAGGACCTGTGTGAAAAGTAACACGACATCAAAGCTGACCATGATGTCTGTTACCCGTAGCATCAGCTCATTAAAAAAACAAATGTAGTCTGTTGAGTTCCGTATATGGTGTTCGCACTTTCTCACATACGGTCTGAGCAGGCCTGCCAGGTGTTGTGCGAGAGGGTACGTGGATGTTGCTAACACTAGGGCGCATCCCTTCCTTATGTGTCTTAGGGAGGCTGTATATTCTCTGAGATAGTGCCGAGCACTGCTGAAGTCTCTTGATATCCTGCTCCTCAATTGCGCCATTTTTCAGTAGAGTGGCAATGCTTAGTTGTATGCTGTTGGTCAGGTCCATCTCGATCTTCCAGTATGCCAGGTTGTCAAGTAGTTGGAGCATCTTCTGTTCATAGTCCTGTCTGTTCAGAACAACTGTGGTGTTTCCTTTGTTGGTGGGCAGGACAACAGCCGAGTGAACACAGCAGCTGGTTCCAAAGCTTATCAAGTTTCTTCACCAGGTGGTACATACCCTCTCCATAGAGATTTATGATATGTGATCGGAGCCTTTCCCAGGGTATGTGTTGTTTCCAGGGCTCTCCGGTGTCCAGCCAGATGTGATCGTTGAAGTCCCATAATATTTCAGCGAATAATCTTTCCACCATCATCAGGCAGTTCTGATGGCATGGTCAGTCTGCTCATTGTCAGTGTTATTTATGTCCATCAGTTGGGCTTCAATTCCCTGCAATGGACTTCATTCATCGTCTTAAGGAGCTGACATTACGGGAAACAGACATCATGGCCAGCTTTGATGGCATGTCACTTTTCACACGGGCCCCACTAGAAGATTTGATCCACCTTATCAGCGAGAAATTTGATCCCGAACTGACACAATTTTTGAGGCATGTACTTACATCTACCTATTTCATCTTCAACGGCCAATACTATGAGGTGTGACTGTGAGGAGCCCTCTCTCACCACTGATAGCCAACTTATTTATGGAGAGTTTTGAAGAGGAGACACTACAAGCCTGTGTGTTTTTTTCCGATATGTGGACGACACATTTTTCATCTTGCCCCATGGACCTGATCATCTACAGACGTTTTTAGGACATCTAAATTCCATCCACAACAACATACAGTTCACCATGGAAATCGAGAAGGAAGGGAAATTACTCTTTCTTGATTTACTTATAGAGCAGAGATCAAGTGGCACACTGGGTCACAGTGTGTACCACAGGACTTCACATACGGACCTTTATTTACATGCCTCGAGTTGCCACCATCCTGCACAACTCCACGGAATGCTCAACACTCTGGTTAACAGGACATACTCGATGTCAGATAGACAAAATCTGCACAAAAAATTCAAACACCTAGAAAACGTACAGCAGTCAACAGATCCAGACAGCCCTCAGACGATGGAAACACAGCAGAAACCCAGATGGAGAACAGTCTAAAGATGAGGATCCAGGCCTTGCTTTTCTACTGTATACAAGCAACGTGACTTCAAAAATTGGGAGACAGCTAAAATACACAAAACTGACATGGTCTTCCGACCACCGTCCAAGATACACGCCTTACTGGGGGCAGTGAAAGACGGATTTGGCCTCAAAAAAGTGGTCATAAATAATATTCCGTATGGTTGCGGCAAATCCTACATCAATCAAACAATCTGAACAGTCGAAGGCCGCTGCAAAGAACAACGCCACATGTGCTAGGACAGGCCAACAAATTGGCACTGGCAGAACACTGCTTGGAAAATGGACACAACGCGAAATACAAAGAGACCAAGATTCTGGCTCCTACCAGCTTCTACTGGGTCAGCATCTTAAAGGAGTCCATTGAAATTCGTGTAATGGACAATCTCATAAACCGAGACACTAGTTTTCAACTCAACTAGGCGTGGAAACCATTACTTAGCTCCATCAAGGAATCACCCCTCAAGCAGACTCAAGATCCTTCCACTATGGCTGCAAGGGACACTCCACGGGATTCTGCATTTTCCACCACCTGGCGCCATGCCAGGGATGGCACGGACCTGGGTCAGTGTCCACAAATGTATTTTCAGGGGCCGCAATCGAAGTGTCGGCACTCGCAATGGGAATTTTGGCAGCCACAATCGGACCTTTGTCGCAGGGAATCGAAACCCGACTGACAGACATAAATAACATTGACAATGAGCAGACAGGCCACTGCACGGCAAGTGGGGTCTGGCTTACAGCCATGTTGAAAAGGCCAATACCCTCGCTGACTCCTTCGAGAAGCAGTTTCAACCGGCAGAACCACAGGATGATGAACTTGAAGAGGTAGTCCATAGACAACTGACTGTCTTCCTGAATGCTGAGGAGGGCCGAGAGGACGAACCCCCACTTTTCGCCGCCATAGACGTGGCAAAAGTAATTAGGTCCCTTCCTACAAAAAAGGTGCCAGGACATGACAGTGTCACCAACCAGCTAGTTAAAAACCATCCGCCGCCAGCAATCGAACACCTCGCAAACATTTTCAACAAGATTACTCGCATCCTTGAGTTCCCAGCTCACTTGAAACACGCAGAAGTGGTCGCGATACACTAACCAGAGAAAGACTCTTTATTCCCGCAGCACTACAGGCCGATTAGCTCCTTGTCAGCTCTCAGCAAGATCTATAAACGCCTCCTGCTAATACCCATACAAGATCACATCACCAATGAGCGACTTCTGTCGTATTTCCAATTTGGGTTCCGACAGGAGCACTCTGCCCCACAACAGATCATGAGACTGGTGGAAGCAGCCACAAAGGGCTTCAACCACAGAGGCTACTGCAGGATAGTGCTACTTTATGTAGCCACAGCCTTCGACTCAGTATAGCCTTAACGGCTATTATACAAGTTATACACACAGGGGTTCCCAGGGAGTGTAGCTTGGTCAATCCAAAACTATCTCACGAACGGAACTTTACGTCCCACAGCCCCTCTGGTGCACACTGCACAGCCTTTTACACTCATAATGCGACTGCATCACCATCAACCCTGAAAAGACACTGGCTATGCTGATCACCCAGGGGCTCGGGAGATGCAGACCCCCACAACGCCACACCCTTCACCTACACCTATCCCGACTCCCCTGGTGCAGATCCGCCAGGACTCGAGGCTAATGTGGGAGCCCCACATAGACGAGGTCCATAGGAATACCTGTGCCAGAATGTCCATCCTATACCCAATCCTCAACACAACCAGCTCGCTCTCCTGCTCGATAGGGGTGAATGTATACCAACCAATCAAACATCCAATAATGGAATATGCATGTCCTTCCTGGGGGTATGTGGCGTAGCAGCACCTGGACAAGTTCCAGAGACTGCAAACTGCACCCTCGGGAGGGCTCTGCATCTACCCCATGGGTTTGCAACAGACGACTTGCATGCTGCTGCTGAAACCCCCTCCTCAAAATAAAGATTCCAAGATCTGGCAAGGGCTTTCTATGAGAGCTCTTCCAGATCTGGAAATAACCTCATCCAGTCCCTAGGTCAGTATGACATGTCCCACGATAAGCACAAACGCCCTATGACGATTTTTGACGACTAAGTCAAAGAGAAAAATCCCAAAATCTCCAAGACCTAATACCAATCCTTAATCCTTAAAATACCCAACATCTCACCAACCTCAGGCAAGTACAAGAAACAATCAGAACACCATCACAGTACACAGACAGACAAAATTATCCAAGATAATCACACACACACACACACAATGTGAAGTAAAAGCCAACCGGCTATAAAGTCCTCAATACACTTCCCCAAGGAGGGGAAAGTAAAAGGTGAGAGGGAGGCAGACAGACCATTCCATCAGAACCACCCTTTTGATGGCGCAAAGGTTACTCACCTAAATATCGTGGGACTTCAACGATCGTATCCAGCTAGACACCCAAGAGCCCTGGAAACAACACATACGCCGGGAAAGAGACAAAAGATTGAAAACTACATATAGAATGTGGTGCCCCACTACAGTGAGAGTGAATTCGTGGAACATTTTCGTGTGTGGCGTCACGTGGAAGAAGATCTCAGTGAAAGATTTAGGAATTCCAGTTACTACAATTGTCATGCAGGGGGGAATGGGAAACTGCTCCCACTTCAATATGTCCTGATAATTGCTGGTCATGAAGCAGCAGGTTTTAGAGACACTGCCAATAGATTTAATGTCTGTATTTCTTCTTTGCGATGTGTAATACAGAGAGTCAGAAACTCTGTCAATGGTTTAGGTAAAGAAGTAATGAACCGGCTGTCCGCCAAAGAAGAGCAGAAATAGAGGCTCATTTGCAGGGAAATGGATTGCGTGGTGCAATCGACGGGACACACATTAGAATAGATAATCCACAGAAGGATCCCCAATCATATATGAATAGGAAAAATTATTTTTCCATTCAGCTTCAAATAGTTACAGATCATAACCGATGCATTAGGGACTTATTCGCTGGCTGTCCAGGATCTGCACATGACGGGAGAGTGTTCAGGACTGTGAAGAAAACAGGTCCTGGAGATTTACTATGACCGTGAATTTGTAATCAGAAAATGTTTAAAGAAAAACTGCATGAAGAAAATTAATACTGTGTAGTCCCAATGGACACAATTTACTTCCAGAAACTTTAAAAGTACATGTGTATATGAGAAGTTTCCGAATTCTGTTAAAATCCTGTTAAAAAAATCCTTTGATGGTGGAAAAACTTGAACCAATGGCGAATAAACTACTTCTTTGTAATTCGTCAGTGTAAATAACTTTAATGGCAGATGCCTCAACTTACACATTTGGCCACATTACACAGTGCAACACATACATTCTCCTGTCTAAATTACTGTTAATATTCACAGTTCATAACAACACTGTTCCCTCGTAAACAGTCACTTACGTAGCAACACAGTTCACAGTTTCCACATTGGCAGTTAGTGTTTCAGCACACGTCATATATTGTAGTCAAGAAAATGAGCAATATTAAATTCACAGCAGCTCAATTCTAAACAGACGACAATACTGTCTGTTGAATGCATTGTCACTGCCAGAGGGATCCATCTGCAAAAACCAACAGCGTTTGTTAATACAATTTCCTTTCAGATTATCCATCGTAAAGTTAATTCCAAACCGGTCTAACACAAAAACGTCTGGTATTAATATCGTGTTAAAAGCACGCCACTGCTACACACACATGCTTTCGCGCCATCTGCCACCGTCTGCTTCACTGTTCGACCCGACAACTATCAATACCACTCTCGCTCCACAGTTGTAACGACACTTCTGCCTATTGCATTCTGTTTCACACAATACATTTAATAAAACTATCTGAAAGATCATCAGAAACAAAATCAAAGTCTTTACATAAGAAATTCGTATAAAAAATAGCTTAGTAAACATAGTCACACTTCATGTTCTGCACTATATAACCAAATGAAAAATATTCTACGCCATCGAAAATATACCTATGGAGTACAAGGCAGTAAAAGAACGGAAAAATTACATTTCGTTATTAGCCATGGCATCAGAGGACGTCTACACGCTACCAGTGGCGGATTAAAAAATTTTTTACCCTTAGGCACACCATATTATATGTCCCCCCTCCAGAAAAAACATGTATTAAGTAATAACTATTACCCGATCACTTCACAATTGCCGTTTTGGGTGGGAGCGCTGT
Organism: Schistocerca nitens; assembly: GCF_023898315.1. Taxonomy (NCBI): domain Eukaryota; kingdom Metazoa; phylum Arthropoda; class Insecta; order Orthoptera; family Acrididae; genus Schistocerca; species Schistocerca nitens. The sequence continues at coordinate 300,231,270 of NC_064615.1, read as the reverse complement.
GAGCTGTTTCTATACTCTGCTATTCGTTGTTCTGAAGGACACGTCAGCGGTCTAGTCCCGCTCAATCAAAGTGTACGAGGCTAAGTAAGTATCGTTTTGCCTCACCGCGGCCGCCGCGCTGCGGTCGGCGTTCTGCGCATACGCACTGGGTACCTACATCTGTTATCTACGCACTGACGCCATTACAGTCTGATTTTTCCTTGTTTACGTTGTGTACTGAGTGTTTAAGATGCCTCCGATAATCGTGAGTCCCGTCGACAGTGAAGTACGGACTGTTATAAGATTTCTTAGCGATCGATATTCATCGTGAGATCTGTGCAGTTTACGGAAAAAACATTATGAGTGATAGAATGGTAAGAAAGTGGGTGAGAGCATTTAAAGATGGCCGCACAAACGTACACGATGAACAACGGAGTGGGCATCCTTCGGTCGTTAATGAAAGTTTGGTGCAGGAAGTGGACAATAAGGTGAGAGAAAACAGACGCTTTACGATTTCCTCCTCGCGGGATAACTTTCCTAATGTTTCTTGTAGTGTTTTGTATGGCATTGTGACCGAGCACCTGAATTACCGAAAATTATGCGCACGTTGGGTACCGAAAATGTTGACGGATGTGCACAAAACCAAACGTTTAGACAGTGCATTGACTTTCCTTGAGTGGTACCACAACGACGGTGACGATTTCTTAAGTCAAATTGTTATGGGCGATGAAACATGGGTGGCTTACGTCACACCAGAATCAAAGCAACAGTCCATGGAATGGCGGCATTCAGATTCACCCAGAGAAGTGAAGTTTAAGCAAACAATTTCTGCCCGGAAAATCATGTGTACAGTTTTTTGGGACAGAAGAGGAGTATTGCTTGTGGAATTTCTGCCTCGTAATGAGACAATCAATGCAGCAGTTTACTATAAGACATTGCACAATCTGCGCCGATCAATTCAGAAAAAAAGACGTGGCAAGTTGAGCAAGGGCATCGTTTTGCTGCAAGAAAACGCCCGACCGCATGTGGCGAATCAGACCAAAGATCTCATCACATCTTTTCGATGGGAAACTCTAGATCATCCTCCGTACAGCCCCGATCTTGCGCCCAGTGACTACCATCTATTCCTGCACTTGAAGAAACTCCTGGGCGGTCAGCGTCTTCAAGACGATGACAAAGTCAAAACAGTGGTGATGCAGTGATTAACAAGTAAGGTGGCAGACTTCTATGAGGAGGGTATTCAAAAACTTGTACAACGTTATGACAAGTGACTCAATATTGACGGATATTATGTAGAAAAGTAGATTAAGGTACAGGCTTTCATGTAAATATAAAATTATTGAGATATCTTAGCACGTCTTTTTTTAAATTTCAAAATGGTACCTACTTAAAAAAACATGCCTCGTAATATGGTTCATAAACAGTACTTGGCGTATGGCAGTGGATAAAAGAAGCTTAAAACTGCATTGTGTTAACCTCTCGAAAGATAACAGAAACGAACAGAAGGAAAATAACTTTTCTTTTGTGGCCTAAAAATTCAGCACAGCGTGTAGGAGACTACGGATTTTTCTTATACATTCACTTTTAATATATTCTTTTACACGGAACTGTTGGAAATGAAAATAAAAAGTTGTGTTACGATCTAAAAATTGAAGCGAACATGTAGTACATTGGAAATTAATACGTACTTTTACAGAGATATGTTCAATATTAAACTGTCGTTTTACCCAGATAGCACAGTAAGCCGGTTTCAAACTTGTTTCCAGATGTAAAGTTCAAGTATATAAGCTTGATCAAAGCTGGAATATTCAGGTCTGTTAGTTGGATTCAAGCTTGAAACAAACATCAAAGTTGGCAGAGTTCAAGCTATATTTCAAGCTTGACTTATCAAGTTTGGCTCCAGCTGTATCTACACATGTGGAATACAGCCTGGTATTTACAGCTTGTTTTAAGCTATATCATTATTAATCTGAATTTATTGAACCTAATTAATTAAATAGCTATCAGAATGGAAATGGTGTGAAAAAAATTATTAGGACATGTATGTTTAAATTTTTTTATTTTCAAAGTGTTTAAAATTGTTTTATTTTAAAATTTAATTATTCTGAAGCCCCTCTGGCCCCAGCACACAGACCAGAGCAGGATCAAATATCGCTGACTTCTGCCAAAATAATGATCCTGTAACAGGTAAATGGAAATGTTAGCCATACCTAAACATACAAAATGTAAAAAGTTGAAACTGATCAACCTAAATATAATTTATGCTCCAGATTAGCAAAATAACTTCAAACTCACTGATGTAGTAAGAATCATTAACTAGTACAAACATCACTGAGTAAGCAGCTGCTTCTGGTGACTTCATTCCAAAGAGTTTTAAAGTAATTTGAAATAACTTTTTGTTTGAAATTTTTAAAGTAAAGATGACATTTGGGTAACATTGCGATGACTTCATGAAGAAGCCACACATCACTATTTCTAACAGTTTCAGGGCCATTTAATCTGAATTATAAAGAAACAATTACTTGAAATCATATACACCTCATACTGTAAGCTTATAAGGAAACTACTGTTTAGAAAAATGTAGACGTTTTATTCTATCCACAATTATTTTTTGGTGAGTAAAACTGAATGAAAATGAAATAAAAGATGAAATCGAAATGAATTTAAGAATTTACCAGTTCAGTGGAACTGAAATGTAAAAGAACAAAAAAGGCGAAATTTAAAAAAGGTAAAATAACATTAAGTTTTAATTTATTGGTGCCACATACTAGAGAGCTAGTTTAAAATGACCTCTATTTGCTGAACAACTTGTAATATGTATTCTTAGCTGGTAATCCATTTCACTTTCATCCAGGCTCAATTCTTCTAAGGAAAAGAACATGATATTTCTTTACGTTACATAACAATATTTAACATTTGTAATATTAATGTACCACTAGAGAAAAATGTACCAACATACCTGTAATACACTATATATCCTCTTCAGACCCGGTGTACCAGTAAGGCAGGAGATGCCACATACTTACCAAACTATTTTCCAGTATAAAACAAACTTCACGACAGTCAACAATCATTAACGCGCGTCACGAAGGTAAAATGACTGTAAACCTAGCAGAGTCAGTGCAAGGCTTATAAACGCTTGTGGCGCTTCCCGCGGATGACTATGGAAGCTATGCTGCGCACGCATCTGCTTACAGCCTTCCAGGGAAATTACAGTTTATTTCAAGCTTGGGAAAATTATTTTAATTCAGGCTGAATTTTTACAGCTTGATGTAAACTGTGTAACAGGTTGATTTTTCAATCTTGAATTTTCAACTGAACCTAAACTCAATATCCACCTTGAAATAAGCTGTGTAACAGGTTGATTTTTCAATCTTGAATTTTCAACTGAACCTAAACTCAGTATCCACCTTGAAATAAGCTTGAGTGCTAGCTGGGTACGATCTAATAACTTCAATGTGTAGCAAACACATTCGGTATTAATACATGAATCTATAGGAAAGTGTAAGAAATGAAAATGAAAATGAAATAGAGATTTCGATGCACAAACTAATAAGTAAATACATACGAACAAACACAGAACTGGATTTGCTATTACATAATTTCACAGACTAGTGCGAAAAAATCAAATTTGTTTCATAATCTAATAGTTAACATGTAAAGCATTAGGATCTGTGTAGCTAGATGCTGCATAATAAGTGTACACAATACCAATAATTCATGTAAGGACCGAACAGTTTTGTACTGCAACCCCTGCTCTCACCATAGCTCTTTCTAACTATTAGAAAACCTTATACATATTTATTGACTGAACTGAACTACGTTATTTATTAAGACTTTTTCATCTAAGCTTACTCTGATAACGTATATTTCCGCGATAACTATACATTTCAGCAGACGCTAAGAATACGCATCAGTAGTAATAAACTACAGTATCAGTACGACTTGAATATACAGCGCCGAGCGGCCTGGGTCATTCGGGTATTGTTTAGTATTGTCGGGCGCCTTCGGTCACGTCTGTACGTAAACGAGTTTTAGTTCCGCGTCCTGCCATAGGCAATTGTAAAATAAACAGGTAATATGTAGTTCGTAAATCCAATGAATGTGCCGTAATCACATTATAATCTTAAATTTTTAAAACTAATATGAATAAATAAACAAACGCAACAGTCAGCAAAGTTTGCATCTGGCTTTGACGGCAGAAAACGCGTTGATCATATCTTCATAGGTCAGATGGTTATCAATTAGGAAGTCGGCTTCGATGTGAAGAATGGGCAAGGCATTCAGTCTCTCCTCAGACAACGTAGAACGTAGGTACGATTTCAGTCTTTTAAGAGCCAAAAACAAGCGTTTTGCTAAACAGTTTGAAAGTTCCATACATAGAAATAATCTAAGGGCAATGTCAACATTCGGGAACACGGACTGTAACCTCTCTTTTCCTTAAAAATTTACTGATTTCGATTGGTATATCACTTATCTCAGAAGATTTCAAAAGTTCCGCGAAATGTACACATTCACTAGGGAAGGAAAGCTCTAAGTCTGTGTCATATGATGCTTGGAGTTTTGCTGCACGTTCACCAATATCATCAGGTGAACGGTTCTTAAGGTTACTGAAAACTGTGAAGGAGCCCAACAGTGTTCGATACCTTTCCATTCTCCTCACTAATTCGGCGTACAAGTTGTCGAGTACTGACAGAAATGTTTTGACTCTAAATTTTTCCCTCCAGTGAGAAAAACTTCTTCAGAGTCCGCTTCTTCGTCATCATGAAGATTGCGTTTTTGTGATCTTTTATAGGTGCATTTATAGTCTTTATCAGCCACAATCTCGATGGATTTCTTTTCATAATAGACCTACATGCCACAAACAGATGCAATAAATCCTACAAGTGATTCATATAATTCATTCACTATTTTAGTATCAATATTTACACTTTGCAATTGCAGATTTACACTATTAAATCTCTGGAGTATGTCCTTCCAAACTGTCGTCACCAAAACTGTTTCTAGTCTGCTGAGTTTATTCAATAAAGCTGAAGCCTCATTTCGCACAAGTGGTTTTCCAAATGTATTATTGCCAACATGTGTGAAGGCATTGATAACGCCCTCCCAGTTTACATCTTCCTTTCCTGCTGACCAACATCTTTTTGATAAAATTTTACCGTTTTGCTTTCTGGTTTCATGAAAGAAAGAAGTTTATCCCAGCATTGTGTAGAAGCAGAGAAAAACTTATAAACGTTTTGCACTACATTGAAAAATGAACGTGCTTCCCGACAACAGCTTTCAGCTCTAGTGTCGACTAAATTTATAGAATGTGCTGCACAATGCACATAATGCCCTTTCGGATTTCGTTCTGTAATGGGTGCTGCAAACCATTGTAGGTTCCTGACATTGCTCGCATTGTCATATGACTGGCCTCTACAGTCAGTAATATCAGTGGAATTTGCCTCAGCTAAGTTTTCGTACCTGTGTCCCGAATTTGGTAAAAACAGAAGGAAACGTTCAACAGATGCCCCATTCTCGTTCACATATCTTAATATGAAAGATAATTGATCAATATGTGAAATGTCTGCAGTAGAATCTACTATTATAGAGAAATATTTGGCCTGTTTTATTTCACTTATGATAATTCTTTTTATTCGTTCAGAAAAAAGCTCTATTATTACATCACAGATTGTTGAAGAAAGATAACTTGTATGTTCCTGCCCTGGATTTCCATATCGTACAATGTGCTCTGCAAGAAAAACATCAAACTCGGCTATAAGTTCAAGAGACATAAACTGACCATTATGTAATGAATGGAATCTTACAACTTGTCCACACAGGGGAAGTCCACGACTTGTTAGCTTCTTCACTACTGCAAACACCCTTTCCAACACACTGCGCCAGTGCATTTTTTCTGTCTCAACGTATGACTCGAAATGGTTATATACTGTTCCAAGTGACTTTTTTCTTGTTACGACTGATAACTCAGAATTTTTGTGTTCAAGTTAATTTTCATGATGAGATAAAATATTAGAAATATTTTTCCAATCTGCAATACCATTAGTAGTAATCGTGGTGTTACCTCAGAACAATTTACATGGTGCACAAAAAACAGCACCAGTGCTACAGGAGTATACTAGAAAATCACGCAAAGTTGATTCATTGTTTAAAAGTTTACAGTAAAATACATTTTGTTCAAATATCTGATTTTATGGCCTATTGATCTTCTTGAATTAGAAAAATCACCGTTACAATTCTGACTAATGCCACATTGTAAAGAGGATGTCGATTGTTAATTCATTGACACAACATTCTGCAGGATCATCACTAACGAGGTCATTTCTTTCTGTAATGTCTGACTTGACACTTAGTTTTTTGGTGAAACTCGAAATCAGGAACAATCTGCTTTTCTTCATTTTTAACTTTTGTTTTGTCTGTATTCACTTCTTTTACAACAGCTGCAGTGCCAGAAATATCATCCGTACTTCTTGAATTCGAAGTCGAAGCAACAACATTTTTTGCGAAAAATTAACCTCCTCTGCCAAGCGTTTTTAGAACATAAGCTTCTCGTTTTCGCCTTTCCTTCGATAATTTCCGAAATGCCGCCCAACTTAATTTTTGGACATTTGCTTTTTTCACTGTGATTCGTTTTATGGCACTTACAAAATCGTCAACCAACAGTCAAAACAAAAGAAAAAGTTGTACAAGGAAAGGAAGAAAGACTGTCCAGTTTCAGTCATACTACACCGCACACGAGCACAAAGCTCTTTACTTTAAACAAGGCACACAAGCGCAAAGATTTATCCTTTAAACACGCGGCAATGCGGATTACTCAACGTAACTGTGCTATGAAAGAACGACAATGCAAAATAATTTAATTTCATTGTCGCCTGTTTCTCTGTTGTCAGTGAACAGTAGAAGCACACCTGCTTCCTGGAATTTATCTCGTAAACAAAACGGGGCAGTCCCTGTTTTGGTTTCTGTTTCTGCGTCGTCGGAATTTTAGCTGGGACGCAAATATGTTCTGAATATTTTGACACTGTCTTTCTAATATAAAAAGCAAATAATTTTTGCAATTTCTTGCAGTGAGGTATGCTGTATCGATTCTTGTCCCACTTATTTCTTACAACATTTTAGCAGTTTCTGTGGATCGATTCTTGTCCCACTTATTCTTACAACATTTTAGCAGTTTCTGTGGGCAGAGGAGACAGATTACAAAGTTTAAGTAGTCCTGTTGGCAGCTGATGTGGTGTGTCGTCATTTGTGTGTACACCACTGTTACATCTACATGCACACCATTTTTTGCAACATAAAATAAAAATAACCTTTCCTCGAAGAAGGAAAAAAGCTTAGTTAAGAGGATTAATATAAAATTTACAATGCCACGTATTATTCGATTGCACGGAGTGGGAACTTTGATTTTGTGCAGGCTGCAACACAATAAATGAGACAAATGAGAGTTGGTTTCTTCTTCTTTTTTCGCCAAAAAAAGTGACTAAATAAATAAAATTCTTAAACTGTTGTGAAGTGAACTTCATACATTATTAGATACTCAGCTTTGCTCTTTTCGTATAAATGTGTGTTTAAAAATGTAAAACATGCCCAGTATCAAAACGTTTTGTCAAAAGGGTCTTATTTCATCGAACCTGAGATAATGAAGACCACAGAGCTTTCACATTAATTACGGTAATTGAGGGTTGACTTGATACTTCTCTGTAATTTGTACAAGAAATTTAGGTAGAGTTGGGTTTTCCTACTGGTCCACACATGTTACAGTATTTAATAAACTGCTGATTAGTTTATCACAGCTTTTCAGGGGTCACGGTATTTTCACAGGGAAATTATGGTAGGGTTAAGTAGAAACTGACAACATTCTCGGAATAATAACATTTCAGACATTGTATTGTACATTGCCGTCCTGACAGCTTAGTTAAAAATATTTTGAACAATCATGAGGATGATACCAGACAGAAACCCAATGTTAAATTTCCATTCAGTCACCAAGTAAACTAAGTATATTGGTATTGTCGAATTTTTTTCCCAAGGCTTATTTAAACTAGCAAGTTGTTTAACAATAGTAAAAATTTTAGTTGTTTATAACGGTCGTTATTTTAAAACGTAAAAGGTTGGGCATTTGTCTAAAGTGCCATGTGATTTTATTATGGCTCTCTCATGAAACAGGGGTGTGGTAGAACACTGCTTTGGGCTTTAACAGCGTTTTGGACAATTGTACCATTTAAAATTGAGAAATGTGAATGAGGTGGTGCACTTCATTCGAACATGCAGTGTGCTACACAATCTCACTGTGGAAGATAACTTGGAGTTAGAAGACAACGAAGGTACATGCAGCTATATCTGTATTATTTCATTGTTTTGCTACATTTATATTCTGTAAATGTTACTGATGTAAGCTTAATATACAAATAACTTGTAATTCTCTTGAGTGTATTTAAGTTTCTGATCCAGACAAGTTGTATTTTGATGAAGTAAATTGCATGGTAAACGTGCAGAATGGCTGATAAATGAACATATGAACAATGATACACCAGCTGAAGAACTAGCTGTAGGCTTCTACAACAGAGGTGATAGGACTGGTGTGGCAAAGAGGAACATGATTGCAGCACTGTTGCAAATGTAAAAGCAGCACCAGATGCCCCATCACCATCATATGGGAACAAATGTAAGTAAAACACCTATCAGATAAAATTATATACTCTGGTTGTTAACAGTTTTAGTAACTTCAGATTTGAAGGATTAATGTTCAGTGTCTAAGAATTAAGTCTGAGGTTGCAATACATTTGTATTCCTTTTTTCTGTTGATCATATGACTGATGTCAATGTTATGAAGTGCTGTCACGAACTACACACGGAAGCTCAAAGTGAAGGAAGTCAATTGAAAAGACAGTAAATCAGGCTATGGAGAAAGAATAGAGGCTATCCCAGCATAATCAACAGCTAATCAATATAAAGGGAAGTAAAAATTTTAAACAATCACTTAAAGGCTTTCCAGATTGAGTGATTACTTTACAAAACACATAATGTTAAAGAATGTTATAATGTAACTGTTAAGTACTTAGTTGGAGCTCAGCTATTTCAATTATAGTAATTCTGTCTGGCAGTATTATCTACTAGTTCTGAGTCTCTGAAATACTTTTAAAAAGTTTAACTTGTGTATGTTCTGTGGGTGAAACACCGCATTGTCATAATTTTGTTCAGAGTGATATTCTTTTGTATATAGACCATATTAGCTTTTGAGCCTTTATAATTGTTGCTGCTTGCCAAGCAGATTTTCCGTTCAAATTGTATGTTATGATTTCTCCTAAATATGATATTCAAATTGCTTCACAGGATACAAATTGATTCACTACTTTCACTTTTCTGTTTACAGGGATTTTACTAGTGTCTGTTACTATCACATTCCTCTCAATAATCCTGATTTTGTGATATATTTTTATTCTTACTTGTTCTGTGGACTTTATATCAGCAAGTAATGCTGAACAGTCTGTAAACCCCAAGCAATTTAAGTGCTTAATATTTCTTGGTTTGAATTTGTATTTTCTTAGGATTTTTGTTGTACTATTTATTAAGTATTACAAACAGCTGAAGAGTAGTGGCGATAGACCATTACCGTGTTTTAATCATTAACAGCTCAAAGTTATCCTGGATTTGACTTCATATTGTATGTATGTAAAGGTTAATATTATAGTTTTGACTAATTTTGGATGAAGTCCTAAGTTTGCTTGTATATCCAATATTAAAAGATAAGGGTGTCCTTATAGGCTTTCCTGAGGCCTTCAAAGGTTTTCACTCCTTTTTGCTGTCATCTTTTTTAGACATCCATTACTAATTTCAATATAATATATTCCTGTTAGATTCTCCAGGGTCTATAAACTCCTTGGTAATCTCCTAGTTTCTGTCCAAGTTGATGTGTACAGTGATTGTACAAAATTGACTAGACTAGAATGGTTTTGCCTCATATATATAGTAGCTACAGTCCAATTTTCTGGTAGTTCTTTACTCCAGATTTTAACCATGCATTGGTGTAATTCCTTTGCTGGTTCTGAGGCATGTTTGCACAGTTCTGCAAATGTTTACTATTCTTAACATGCTTTGTTTTTGTGCTCTTTAAGCTTCATACTTCATTTATTTGTAGTAGCTCTGGGGATCTGCACAGTCTACTTGTTTGTTAAATGATTTTTATATTTCAATGTTGACTACAAATCCTATTCTTGCTTTATCACACTTGCTGTGATTAGTGAAAATTGCTCAGCTGACTGGAAAACTTTGAATAACATGGAATAATATCAGAAAGAGTACTATTGTAATACCAACTGTGACACTAATTGATATTTTCAGTTTCTCTACAAAGAAATAAAGTTATTCCAGTCTGCTTACGATTGCATATTCCTTATTACTTACAAATAACATGGCTGTATTGGTGTAATACTGCTGAATCTGTGCTGATCCCAATGCTTCTGTGAAATATCAGATAATGTGGATCATAAAAGAAACTGTGTAGTATAAATGTTATAGGAAAGTTCTTGTAGAATGTAAATACTTTAGGACTAAAGGGGGCCACTAATACTGTAGAGCAGAAGTGGTGAGTCATTGATAGGCATACAGTGCTCTGCTTCTGGTAAAAACTGATATGTCTACTAATGTCAGATAAAACGTTGAAGATTGTCTACTCATTATTCAAATAGAGTCACATAATTAAATGCACTGCTATTGTGATGAACATTTAAAGAATAAAAATAATTCAGATTATGTAAAGGCAGTCTGTTATTTATAGATTACATTGTCTGACAGATTAATTCGTATTTCACTGTATAACTGTAATGTTTTTAAGCAAATAAACTTTATGTATTCTGTCTGTATATTTTGAGCAGTTCTTCATTGTATTGCGATGAAAAATCCTAATCCTTGTTTATAGAACCCATTGTCTGACAGATTGACCCGTATTTCACTGTATAATTTTAATGTTTTATGAAATAAATTTATATATTCTGTATGTATATGTTTTCTGTATGTATATGTTAAGCAATTCTTCATTGTATTATGGTGAAAAATCCTATATCATTGTGATGCATTCTCTGGAGAATGGCTTGTTGCTTACATAACTGAAGACTCATAAATTTGAGTGGGTTTGCATTCAGATGAAACTTAGTGACACATAAATTAACACCCCAAAAGAAATGCTTCAGTAAACTTTCATTATTTCTTAAAAATAAAACAGTGCATAGCTGTTCTACCACAGTTACTGGAATCTGAATTTCTTTTTTTTATTTTTGTGTTCATAAGTAATGAACTGCAGTAAAATGCACTTACACGACACTCATTTAATTTTACTCAACCATTAATTGTTCTGCTATATAGAAAGTCATGAAGTTTATTACTTTTTCTGAATTCTTATCTCTCCAACTTTGTTTTCGATATTTTGTTATGTAAAACTCCCATGTGCCATACGCTGCTGTGTTCTTCACATACAGAACACTTCTTGAGCTGAGATGCTCCAAAAATGGAATGAAATATGAGTGTAAACATGCAAAGTACACACATTTTAGTCTTTTGATGACAGAATTCTCTGGGCAGGTTATCAAATATGCCATCAAAACCACATGAGAGTTTGGTTTTTGTGCATCAGTTTGAGTAGTGTGTTGGCAGTGATGCTTATTGAATGCTTTACATATTTCTCTAGGGTTAGAGATGACGCTAACTGCAGTCTTAATGTTATTGAGTGACCTTTGCTTTTCTTCTTAAGTGTCATTGTTAACTCTCTACATGGCTACATTCATTGCTAAAGTAGAATATGAATAGCCAGTTGTAGTTTATTGGCTTCACAGAGAACCTTGTTAATTGTTTTACAGTTTAAAATAACTCTGAGATAACTTGTTTGTAGTTCTGGTGTATATAAACCAACCACATATTTTTGCAAGAAACTCGTACTCCTTCCTTCAAGATCCTTTTAGTGGTGCTATATAAATGTGACTGTGAATGCTACATCATAACAATACTGCAATAGACACCAATTCATCTACCTTCCTGCCAGCAACACGGGCGCTATAAACGACTCTGGTCTGCTTTATGGAGAAAATATGTGGTAGTTTCTAGATTGTTCATGGAGTTCCCTGGTGCCCCTTTTTTATACACATTTGTCTGATTTTGTGTTTAGTACAGATATATTAAATATTGAACAGTTGTGATAAGATATAACAGTAAAATACTGTTTAATCTACATAATGATAATATAACAATAAAGCTGACCACAGCACATAGACTAGCAGCACATTTTTGATGAGGCATCTTCTTGGTCTGCGGTCCAAATTTTTGATTTTACAACATTATCAGACTCCACATTGGCACTGATGCCAATCACATCTGGTTTGCATTTCTGAACTGAGCCTTAAAACAGGTAAATAATTTCAACAGTACAGAAATGTGTTAGGGCTCTATTAATGTGAATTTCTGTGTGTGTTGGATCATAATAGGGTTGGGCCTTTTTGATAGGTTTAGTGCAGTAACAAATGAATACAACATGAGGGACAGGGCAATGTAAAATTCACACATCTCACAACAGAAATAGAGGTAAGTTTTCAGCTTTAACACAAGCAACATATCCCTCATTCTGGAAACATATCCCTCAGTTGATAAAATCTTACCGGGTTGACAGCCGACTCAATGCGTTGTTCTTCAGCAACATTTCAGCAAGTTTCTTACTTGCCGTCATCTTCAGGCAAAGTGTCAGGTTCACGTCTCGTCTGGATCTTTATAGCTGCTGGACCACGGGCTTCTCTTCATCCGCAGCGCCAGTCAGGCCAATCAGGCGCCAGCGGAAACGGCGCCGCGGGCGAGTGGTGCGGGGGGGGGGAGTCACGTCCGCTGGGTACTAGCGTCTTGTCTCAGTGCAACCTGTTTACTCCATCCGTCACACCGACCTGCCTCCATCGGTGCGCTCTCGTCTCATTCTTGATAATGTTGTGTTCCATGCGGTGCTGAGCTGGAAGCCACTATCCCGGTTGACCAGGTTATCACTGATACGTATCTCCACTGCCTCTTGGTTTCTTCAAATTGAAATGTGTGTTCTTCACATAAGCTGTGCTCAACTACCGCGTATTTTTCTTTTTGTCTGAGGCGAACGCTTCTCACATGTTCAGAAATGCGTTGTGTTATGCAATGCTGCGTCTGTCCAATATATTTTTTCCCACATTCACAGGACATGCAATAGACACCCGGTGTTCTTAGACCCAAGTTGTCCTTCATTGAGCCCAGCATATTTCTGATTTTGCTGGAGGATGGAAGATGGTTTTTATCTTGTTCTTCTTCAATATCCTGGCAATCGTGGCCGTGGGCGGCCCTGCGTACAGGAGGTACGTCAGACCTTTCCTGTTCTCCTCTTCCTGAAGGTCCTCCTCCTCCTCCTCCTTCTTCTTCTTGCTCATCTTGAGAGCGTGTCTAATCTGCATTTCGGTGTATCCATTCTTCTGGAAGGTATTCTTCAGGTGCCGAATCTCAATAGATAAACTGTCCTTGTTGCATATGTCATGAGCTCTGCGGATAAGGCTAGTGAGCATGGATTACTGTTGTGCTGGATGATGTCAGCTGTTGGCGTTGAGATACAGGTCTTTGTGTGTTTCCTTTCGGTAGACTGAGTGTCACAGTGTGCCGTTCGTTTTCTTCTTTATCAGTATATCGAGGAAGGGTAGGCACTCATTTTCTTCCAATTCCATTGGGAACTTCATGTTCTCATGTATGCTGTACAGATGATTGAGAAATTCAGTTAGAGTGTCCTCACCGTGTGGCCAGACTGGGAAAGTATCATCCACGTACCGATAAAAGACCTTGGGTTTAAGGCGTGCTGTTTTCAAAGTGATATCCTCGAAGTATTCCATGTACAGATTGGCGATACATGATGCCAGTGGGGATCCCATAGCGACTCCATCCCCCTGTCGGTAAAACTTGCCCTCACACTGAAAATACGTGGTCGTGAGTGCATGGCAGAATAATTCCACTGTGTCTTCGTCGAAATGATTAATTCGCTGCTGCAGGACCAGGCCTACAAAGAAGTGGAGAAGGACGGTACAACAGCTGTGACTAGAATGAGCATCGGTCTTCTCAACAACTCAGGTCTGAACCAGGACCTGATAAAAAGGCTTTATCCCAGAGCTCCAGTTCCACCACTGTTGTACAGCCTCCCCAAGATACACAAGACAGAGGTACCACTATGCCCAATAGTAGACACGATCAGTTCTCCTACCTATGGTATAGCCAAACACCTGGAACAACTATTCAAGCCTCTCGTGGGTTAATGTCCCCACTACATCAGGAATTCCACAGAGTTTGTTAAAACACTAAGGAATGGGGTCTTGACAGAAATGATATTATGGTCAGCTTTGACATTACATCCCTCTTCACGAGGGTACCATTAGAGGACTCCTTGAAACTACTGGAGAATCATTTTGACGAAGACACAGTGGAATTATTCTACCATGCACTCACGACCACGTATTTCCAGTGTGGAGGCAATTTTTACTAACAGGTTGATGGAGTCGCTATGGGATTCCCACTGGCACCATGTATCACCAATCTGTACATGGAATACTTCGAGGATATCGCCTTGAAAACAATGCACATTAAACCCAAGGTCTTTTATCGGTATGTGGACGATACTTTTGTGGTCTGGCCGCACAGTGAGGACACTCTAACTGAATTTCTCAATCATCTGTACAGCATACATGAGAACATTAGGTTCCCAATGGAATTGGAAGAAAATGGGTGCCTACCCTTCCTCGATATACCAATAAAGAAGAAAACGGACGGCACACTGTGACACTTGGTCTACCGAAAGGAAACACACACAGACCTGTACCTCAAGGCCAACAGCTGCCATCATCCAGCGCAACGGAAATCCATGTGCACCGAGAATGCAGAGAAGCCCGAGGTCCAGTGGCTATATAGATCTGGGCGAGACGTGAACCCGACACTTCGCCCGAAGATGGCAAGTATGAAACTTTGCTGAAATGTTCCAGTAGGACAAAGCATTGTCTCGGCTGTCAACCCGAGAAGATTTTACCATCGTGATTTGCCGAGAAAGCCTGCAGTCTCATGCCATCAGTTATATCTTTCTCATGTTTCACCTCCTTGCAGTGTTCTGAAGTTGTACCAATACCATCACAAAGTTGCTAAAATGTCCGAACACTGCTTTAAATAAATCAAACATTTGGTTCCTGCAAGTAAACCCACATACAGTGTAATGTGAATTGTCGAGAAGGGCTGGCACTGTATTTTTTAAATATATGAAGTATTTTATGCTAATAGCTCAGTCCTTATTTTACATTTTGTTCTGGACAGGTAGCAATAACATTATCTCGAGTATAGTACCTCCGTAGTGGTGTGTTCGTGATTACATGTATATTATTTGAAATGCTGGGATTGTGAACCCATACCTGGCAATGCAAAATAGCAATTCTCTCAACATGGATGACTATAGACAGAAGGCAATTACCTCCTGGTAGTTCTGTAAAGGTGCCTTAGCTCTACATCTTAACATTTCACACATATCATTTTAACTAAATATTTCAAACCATGTAATTCCCTTGATGTTAGTTGGAGAATGATTAACTTTTCACTCAATTTATAGCGTGCAGTATCCACGCCATCCAAGGTTTGTGCAACATTCATCACAGACAGTCTACTGCCACTACATCTATTCTGTGTCAACATTATTCGATGCTCAATGTTTCAGATGATGTGCAAACATTAAATTGGTAGAATTAATTGTCCTACAATTTAAAAATTAACTGGGATCACTCACATGGCTGTGGCGTTCTCAAAAGCAGTTTACTTTGAATGGTGCTACATAATGTATATAATTTTGATGCAATACTGTATATTTATAGCTTCTTGGCAGCAACAAGGTACAGCACTAAATACCCTGCCTTACAAACGTTAGAGGACTGTTCCATGAGAACATGGATGATAATCATCTTATTACAAAAACTGATTACCAGTTCTGTTGAAGGAGACATTAACTTTCTTTAATTTGAAGCTCCATTCTTGTTTTAAGTGAACAAATGCTAACTCGTCTAAAGTTTCAGCTTCTGGTTACCCTTGAAAACCATTTTTTTTTTAAAGCAGAGAAACAAAGCATTGGAAAGACAGATGTTAACACAGCTTCTATAAAAACTATGTAAGTATCTTGAGCCAGTCCATTTCAATAGTTGTTATTGAATTTATTTAATTGTTAAGGTCCCCAAGCTGATTTGTTATTATTGCTGTCTCCTGTCACCCTGTTACTGAAAAAACTCTAAAAGTTGTTTTACAGTACCATTGCATTCTTATGGAAGGCAGAAAATAGAGATGCAAATACAGATTCATGAGATAACTAGAAGTGTTGTGGCAGTTACAAGAAGTATTAATTTTAACAATATTTTATAATGGAATGATATAAATGGAGTACCAGAATGACATTCTTTGACTTTTATGACATTGCACATCATAATACAGTATATGTTGGCTGTACTGCAATTTAAGATGGTGTGTTAGCTAGGCTGTTAATAAATGTTGGAGGAAATGAGTAAGAAAAGGAGGCAATTGCCACATACCAAGAAAATAATTTTCAGAGAGAAGTAGCATACGCAATCTGTCTAAAAAGTAACTGCAGAAAGGTGACTCAATAATCCTTTTTCCTTCCACAACATAAACTAATTGGATACTAGAATGAAATTTTCACTCTACAGCGGGGTGTGCACTGATATGAAACTTCCTGGCAGATTAAAACTGTGCGCCAGACCGAGATTTGAACTCGGGACCTTTTCCTTTCGCAGGCAAGTGGTCTACCAACTGAGCTACCCAAGCACGACTCACGTCCCGTCCTCACAGCTTTAATTCTGCGAGTACCGCGTCTCCTACCTTCTAAAGTTCACAGAAACTCTCCCGCGAACCTTGCAGAACTAGCACTCTTGGCAAAGTCAAAGGTCCCTAGTTCGAGTCTCAGTCCGGCACACAGTTTTAATGTGCCAGGAAGTTTCATAATTGAATACTTTCTGTGGGAAACACTGCAAATGCTGATACATAAATAAATTCAATATAACCTTTATATTAACAAATTCCTATGAAGCCTGCTCCAATAGAATGTTGGCTACCTTTGAAGGTCACTATCGATAAGCCCAAATGATAAAGGCATTTTATATAAAACTTCCTAGTAGATCAAAACTCTATGCCGGACTGAGACTCGAAGTCAGGACCTTTTCCTTTCGAAGGCAAGTTCTCCTAACTAGGAGATGAAGTACTGGTGGAAGTAAAGCTGTTAAGAAGGGTGCGGGTCATATTTAGGTAGCTCAGTCGGTAGTGAGGTGGGAGTCAAGCTGTTAAGAAGGGTTGCGAATGATGTTTGGGTAGCTCAGTCGGTAGAGCACTTGTCTGCAGAAGCTAAAGGTTCCGAGTTCAAGTCTTGGTGTGGCATACGGTTGCGATCTACAGGAGTTTCGTATCGGTGCACACATTGCTGCAAAGCGAATATATCTCCCTGGAAGCATTTCTATGTGTTGTTTAGTTAGAAGTTTGCTATAGCAATGGTGCAGACAGTCAATTTAAGCAGTGTTTCCTGGTTTAACATTTTTCAGAGAAAACTATGGAATAAATGGTTCATGGCCCTTCTCTGGCACATCACGTGACAAAGGACTCAAGAATAGGATTGGTGGAACTGTGAAGTGTGCACTCTGAAATATCTGCATAGATGGGAAACACATAACTATCTGGTGTTGAGGACTTTACAAAAATTGAAAATGAAAGATGTCACAGCATAAACATTTTCGGATAATAGCAAACAATAAGGAGGAATTAAATCAAATGTGGATGGGAATAGCTCCAGTAGAGCAGCCCAAAACCATGTTGAGGTTCCTTCTCATATTATGGGGTGCTAGGATTACTCACTATTCCCCCCCAGAAGTTTGCGACCGAGCGAGGTGGCGCAGCGGTTAGCACACTGGGCGCGCATTCGGGTGGACGATGGTTCAAACCCGCGTCCTGCCATTCTGATTTAGTTTTTCCTCGATTTTCCTTTGAAAGGGCACGGCCGTTTTCCTTGCCCTTCGTTCCCTAATCCAATGGGACTGATTATCTCCCTCAAACCAACCAAACATAAGTTTGCATACAATTTCGTACTACAAGCTTCAGCCAAAGCAAATTCGTATTGCCTGATTAATCATACTGCCTTGTTTCAAGGCGATTTTGCTCTGGTTGCCTATGCTGGAAAAAAAAATGAGTCAAGATATTTTTGTGGAGCAGATTTATATTGATAATGGTTAAGAAACTTCATTTCTTAGAAAGAATTACACAAATGGGAAGATATGTAATTAAATTTCCCTCAAAGCAATATAAATGTTGAGTGGAAAAAGACCAAGTTGTAAAGAAGCTGGCGGACCGATGTGGCCGAGCGATTCTAGGCGCTTCAGGCCGGAACCACACTGTTGCTACGTTCGCAGCTTCGAATCCTGCCTCGGGCATGGATGTGTGATGTCCTTAGGTTAGTTAGGTTTAAGTAGTTCTAAGTCTAGGGGACAGATGACCTCAGATGTTAAGTTCCATAGTGCTCAGAGCCATTTGTAAAGAAGCTGGCTGCACCTACTGTAGATCAGAGGGTTAAGAACGATTTTACCTATGTGGCAACGCAAAAATTAACTGGTAATTTTCATTAAGTGTCATTATATTCCTGGAGATTTTTAAAATTTCATTAGTAAAATAGTTGTTTAAGGCATTTCTCTTTTGTACCATCTTGTTTCCCATTAATTTCTTTCCATAACAGAATTTTTTTTTAGGAAATGTGTGAGCTGAGTTATTGTATTATGAGAAGTTGCAAGTCATTCAGTTACTCGAAAGTATTTTTTTTCACGTGGTTATTACAAGAATGGAACATCAACCGTTACGCAAAATTATATTTGTTTGCTTATGTAGAAAATACAGTAATATTTTTATATGATGATTCTTGGTAAAGTTCAAGGGGGAAAAAAATCAGACTCATTCCATTACTCATGGAACTGTTCTAGTTTCCAGCTGAGCTATCTGGGTTGTGATCATATGGCAGAATTCTCTTTCGTGAATGTGCATGCTCGATAGGTAGATGTTTATAACCCATCGATGCGATGTCTGGCGAGATCTAGGTTTGGAAAGACAAATAATAACGCTGAGCTGACCAAAGCTCATGAAGTGAAAGACGTAATTTTGTTATTGTTTAATGTTTATGTAGTTCTTGGAAAATCACGTATGGGCATGTTTTGTACTACTACCATAACATACGGACAATCATATGTTAGTGTTATTCAGTGAACCATAATGGAATCCTTCTGCCATAAAGGTACTTTTCACCTTCCTATCTATTGTAAAATTAAGAAGTTTCAGAACCTGATGACCGGTCCTTTTGAACGGCACCGTTTCAATTTGAAGATGGTATAGTGTACATTTGATGTTATTTTGAGCTGAAATAAAACGACAAGAATACTATATGTATTAAATGAATATTTTTATGTTGCGAAGAGTAGTTCGTGGTTGATTGAATGTGAACATGATAGGTTAAGCGTAAAAAACCGCGATGTCAGTAACCCATAATTTTCTAACATTAATAAAGTGACTAATAACAGAAATTTGTGTATTTCGATTGCTGTTAGTTGTCATGACGAAAATACATTTTTTTTTTTAATGTGCACGAATTTCAGTATCAGCTGACAGCATTTGCCACCGAACGAGTAAAGACGTAATTTCATAAGTACTCTTTAATAATGTTTTTCGAATATGTGTTAACCGATTGTAAACGTGAATTAATGGATTTCTAGCCACGTTTCAAAAAATTTGTGAAGCTCACATTCCATCAATATTTTTCTGGAGTAGGCCTATGTGACAATTCCAGCAGGCAGACTCTTCTGCTAAAGTTTACAGATGGATAAAACCAATAAATTATCATTTCATTCTTAAGTGTCAGGTAGCTTAATCTTTAAAATCAGAATTACATTGTATTACGCATTTAAGTGATGAAATTGACCATTTTTTACAATAATATCCATCATTTTGTTGTGATCTGGAGTCTGAAGTAGATCTGCATTATAGTCTATTGTGTGCTCGCTTCTTCACAACTACTTGAGTATTGGAACTTGGTTATTGTAGTCAAGCCTTGGTGTGCCTCAACACTTTTGTATTCTTCTGTAATACCACATTTCATAAGGTACTAGTCCCGTTTTGTCTGCACTGTTTGCCATTAATATTCACTGCTTTACAAGGCAACACTCAAGACAAGTACCTGCAGCAAAGCCTTCCTAACATATAAATTTAAATTAGATTTTAAAATATCTCATTTTCAGAAAAGCCCAATATGTAACATCTGCGAGAGAATAAAACTTAATAAAAACAAACTGCTAGACATTAAATTAAATAATAAATACTGTTTAGTCATCTGTAAACAGTATGTAATGACCAAGTACTTTTATTCAAGAGTAGAATGCATGTCAATGTTATTGCGGTTGTAGTGGATGAATAAGTTGTGTTGGGTAAATGAAGAAGTGCTCGACTTATACTTCCTCACCAGTAAAATTTTTTGTGTCTGATCTGCCATACTAACTATGTCAGAAGATAGTTTAGTAAAGTTGGAAGAGGAGTTAAATAAGAAAAAAATGGGCTGTAATATCGATTGATTGATTGATTGATTGATTTCTTTATTAATCCGTGTTACAATTTACATTGTGTCGATTTCGTGAGCAAAATCATATACAATACAGTATACCTACAATTTATACTAATAAAATTAATATTCACATACATTTTTAAAGTATCTTACATTAGTTTTATATCTTTATGTAATTTTCTTATAGTACTCTACGATTTTTACCCTCCATGCTGCCCTCCAATACTAAATTGGTGATCCCTTGATGCCTCAGAACATGCCCTACCAACCGATTCGTTCTTCTAGTCAGTTTGGGGCACAAATTCCTCTTATCCCCAATTCTGTTGAGTGCCTCCTCATTAGTTACGTGATCTACACATCTAATCTTCAGCAATCTTCTGTAGCACCACATTTCAAATCCTTTTACCCTCTTGTCTAAATTATTTATCGTCCATTTTTCACTTCCATACATGGCTACACTCCATACAGATATATTTTGAAAAGACTTCCTGACACTTAAATCTATACTTGATGTCAACAAATTTCTCTTCTTCAGAAACGCTTTCTTTGCCATTGCCAGTCTACATTTTATATCCTCTCTACTTCGGCCATCATCGCCAATTTTGCTCCCCAAATAGCAGAACTCATCTCCTACTGTAATTGTCTTATATTTTAATCTAATTCCCCAGAATCACCTGATTTAACTCGACTACATTCCATTATCCTCAGTTTGCTTTTGTTGATGTTCATCTTACATCCTCCTTTCAAGACTCTGTCCAGTCCTTTCAACTGCTCTTCCAGGTCCTTTGCTGCCTCTGACAGAATTACTATGTCATCGGCAAACCTCAAAGATTTTCTTTCTACTCTGTGGATTTTATTTCCTACTCCAAATTTTTCTTTTGTTTCCTTCACTGCTTGCTCAATATACAGATTGAATAACATCGGGGATAGCCTACAACCCTGTCTCTCTCCCTTCCCAACCACTGCATCCCTTTCATGCCCCTCGATTCTTATAACTGCCATCTGGTTACTGTACAAACTGTAAATAGCCTTTCGCTCCCTGTATTTTACCCCTGCCACCTTCAGAATTTGAAATTGAGTATTCCAATCAACATTGTCAGAAGCTTTCTTTAAGTCTACAAATGCTAGAAATGTAGGATTACCTTTCCTTAATCGATTTTCTAAGATAAGTTGTACGGTCAGTATTGCCTCACATGTTCCAACATTTCTACAGAATCCAAACTGATCTTCCCCGAGGTTGGCTTCTACCAGTTTTTCCATTTGTCTGTAAAGAATACGTATTAGTATTTTGCAGCCCTGACTTATGAAACTGATAGTTCTGTAATTTTCACACCTGTCAACACCTGCTTTCTTTGGGATTGGAATTATTGTATTCTTCTTGAAGTCTGAGGGTATTTCGCCTGTCTCATACATATTGCTCCTCAGATGATAGAGTTTTGTCAGGGCTGGCTCTCCCAAGGCTATCAGTAGTTATAATGGAATGTTGTCTACCCCGGTGTCTTGTTTCGACTTAGGTCTTTCAGTGCCCGGCCAAATTCTTCACGCAGTATCATATCTCCCATTTCGTTTTCATCTACGTCCTCTTCCATCTCCACAATATTGCCTCAAGTACATCACCCTTCTATAGACCCTCAGTATTCTCCTTCCATCTTCCTGCTTTCCCTTCTTTGCATAGAACTGGTTTTCCATCTGAGCTCTTGATATTCATGCAAGTGGTTCTCTTTTCTCCAAAGGTCTCTTTAATTTTCCTGTAGAAATATCTATCTTACTCCTAGTGAATAATGCCTCCAAATTTTTAGATTTGTCCTCTAGCCATCCCTGCTTAGAGTTGTGAGAGTTGTGTGAAAGTGGGGAGGGAACGTACTGCATGGTTCAAGCTGGAAAATGGGCTGCGACAGGGAAGTGCACTTTCGCCTTTATTGTTTATTATTGTTATGGATGAAATCCTGCAGCAAGTATCAGATGCAATTGGAGATCATAAAATGAAAGCAGTGCTTTTTGCCGATGACCTGATGTTATGGGGAAATTGCGAGAAGGAGGTGCCAGAGCAGTTAGATGTATGGGAGGCAACGGCAGCACAATATGGAATGCATTTCTCTGCAAAGAAAAGTGAAATAATTGTCACAACAAGGAAGAAGAATAGGCCAAATGTGGATATAACTTGTGGAGGGGAAAAACTACAAGTGGTAGAGAACTTCAAGTACCTGGGAAGCATGATTGAAAGTAAGGGGGGAAACGCAATGGAAATAAATGAAAGGTGCAGAAAAGCAGGGCAGTTCTACAAATGCATTAGGGGGCTTATTTGGAGCAAGGAGGTGCCACAGAAATCCAAGGGAATTATATACCGAACCTACTTTGTACCCATATTGACATACGGAAGTGAGACATGGGTAATGCACAAAAGCGACAAAAGTAGAATACAGGCTAGTGAAATGAAGTTCCAGAGGAGCAGGTTGAGTGTAACAAGACGAGACAGATTGCGAAATGTGTATGTGAGGGAAAGACTAAAGGAGGAACCAGTACAGGACAGGATAGAAAAATCAAGACTGCAGTGGTATGGACACATGAAGAGAATGGATGAGGGAAGAATTCCAAAGAGGATGTTTGATCTGCAACTGGAGGGGAAGAGGCCCAGAGGAAGACCAAGAGATAGATGGGTGAAGGGAGTGAAGGAATGTGTGACGAGAAGAGGAGAGAATTGGACGAAGGTGGAAGAGGGGGAATGGTGGAAAGACAGAACACGATGGAGAGGCTTGTGTTCCCGACAGACCCAGCCAGTGGCTGGAAACTGTCCAAGATGATGATGATGATGTATTCCTTTTTGCTTCATTTACTGCATTTTTATATTTTCTCCTTTCATCAATTAAATTCAATATCTCTTCTGTTACCCAAGAATTTCTACTAGCCCTCGTCTTTTTACCTACTTGATCCTCTGCTGCCTTCACTATTTCATCTCTCAAAGGTACCCATTCTCTTCTGCCATATTTCTTTCCTCTATTTTTGTCAATCGTTCCATAATGCTCTCTCTGAAGTTCTCTACACCATCTGGTTCTTTCAGTTTATCCAGGTCCCGTCTCCTTATATTCCCACCTTTTTGCAGTTTCTTCAGTTTTAATGTACAGCTCATAACCAACAGATTGTGTTCAGAGTCCACATCTGCCCCTGGAAATGTCTTACAGTTTAAAACCTGGTTCCTAAATCTCTGTCTTACAATTATATACTCTATCTGAAACCTTTCAGTGTCTCGAGGCTTCTTCCATGTATACAACCTTCTTTTATGATTCTTGAACCAAGTGTTAGCTATGATTAAGCTATACTCTGTGCAAAATTCTACCAGGCGGCTTTCTCTTTCATTCCTTACCCCCATTCCATATTCACCTACTACTTTTCCTTCTCTTCCTTTTCCTAGTATCGAATTCCAGTCCCCCATGACTATTAAATTTTCGTCTCCCTTCACTATCTGAATAATTTCTTTTATCTCATCATACATTTGGAGCTAGTTAGCATATAAGCTTGTACTGCTGTGGTAGGTGTGGCCTTTGTGTCTATTTTAGCCACAATAATTTCTTCACTATGCTGTTCACAGTAGCTTACCCGTGCTCCTATTTCTTTATTCATTATTAAACCTACTCCTGCATTACCTCTATTTGATATTCTATTTATAACCCTGTATTCACCTGACCAGAAGTCTTGTTCCTCCTGCCACCAAACTTCAGTAATTCCCACTATATGTAACTTTAAGATGTTGTTAAACCCCAATATTCTTTCTTTGTGCCATCCTTCAATATATAGACATTATGTAATTGTTTTGCAAGATTTGTCACAGTACATTTACCTGATGTCGTGTTGACCAGTGGTTTTTAAGCTGATGTGTAATTTTCATTTGTGTTTTGAAGCTGCAAAGCAGTATCAGTGATGCAGTACATTATGGTGTCATTTTTGTTGCTGATATGTTTTCAGGCTTACTGTACATCAAGAATATCCCTCACTTAGAACTTGTAAGGTATCGTAGAGTAAATGTCCAGAGGCCTGCAAAGCCACACTATGAGAAAGCAAAGGTTTTAGCAGTGTGTGAACCACAATACCCAAAATTTAATTATGGACTCAGCCCTGAAGTAACTTGCAGAAAACAGACCGAACTGAAATCAAAGAAAATCAAAGAGGTGAGTGAGTATAACATATTTTAGATCTGTTTATAAATTTCAGAATGAATCTTCCAATATTATACTGACAGACCAGTCATTGATGCCTGAAAAAAATTTATTTGCAATGATTATGATGTAACTACAAATTATGCCAAAAATAAATATATACCCATAGCTTATGAGTCTCTATTTCATAATGTATACGTTTTCATTGAACATACATTCCATTTGCTACATGAAATAAACTTACTGTTCAGGTACTGAATGAATAATTGCTGTAACCCTACACCCTTCCCTCCCTATCTATTTCCTCAAGTAGAATCCCTTTGGATTTTAATGCTGTATGTTTCTTAGTTATTTTGTATTATTGTGACAGCTGTCTCCATGCTGACCTCCCCCTGTCTTTGAAATACCTATGTCAGTGAGAGATTTTAGCAGTGCTGTTGAGAGAAGCTGTGAGAAGACTCTTGCGCAAGAATACTAGCTTATTTATTTATGAACAAACCTTTATTTGTAATTATTGTGAATGGTCTGAGTGTGACCAAATATTTATAACATATCTTTATGTAAATATTGTTGTAATATATTAGTAGTGTAGTGCGGGAAGTGGTCAAGTTGAGTCAAATCATGTGTATGGAACGTAAGAACGGTGTATTTTCGGTGGGGATGGCCTTCAGTCTGTGGAGAAGCAGACAATGGCAGAACACCACTGGAGTCAAGTGGGGAGAGACTCTTTTGGGCGGTGCACTGAAGGAAGCAATTCTAGACACTTTTCTGTTGGTTCTTGAAGAAGGCAGACTGGCCTGCGATATAGTGCGTTTTTCGGTCGACTGGGTGATAGATTGTGGACAGTTAACAGTTTTGGAAGCACTTTATGTTTGTTCTTCCAGAACAATATAAGAAGGCAGACCTGCCTGAGGTGACGCGAGTTATTCAGTCCTGTAGGTGATTTCTGGGTGGTGAACGGCCGCTACAATACTCTTTTTAACTTTTTCTGATTGCATTATGCAATTTGGAATAGACACAGTATGAGTTTTTACTTGTTATCTCACATGTGTTTATTTGTAAATCTTTCTGTTGAACTCTGAGATGTTTTGAGCTGGCGAATATTTGGTATATTGTGATCACAAAATAAACTTTACAGTGATCCGCCAAGCATGTTTAATGTAATTCCTGATCAGATTACACATCAACTACTACTGAATGCTAAAACTAAAAGAACTGTGAACAGGAAGCTTCAATGAGGAAGACTGCCTTGGTATTCCATTCACCATGGAAAAACTGGAAGTAACTTCTCAGTCTATAAAGAATAATAAAGCTGTAGGCTTTGATAATCTAAGACTAGAACAAATTAAAATGTTTGAGCCAGTAACAAAGCAATGAATCTGAAACTCAATGAAAACATGTATTTCAGAATTATAGATTCCTAAGATCTGGCACAAAGGTGTAGTGTTTCTGAAGCCTGGAAAAGAGTCGATGGTGTTCTACACACTTTCGACTAGTCTCTCTTCTTTGCCAACTGTATAAAGTCATGGAAAGGTTGCTCTATAACAAAATCTCTTAAAATACAATATTGCACTGCCTGTATTTATAAGAAGTATAATGCAATGTTCCTTCAGACACACACACGCATGGGCGCGCGGGGTAGCTGCGTCGTCTGAGGCACCTTGCCACAGTTTGCGTGGCTCCCTCCCCTCCCCCTCCCCGACGGAGGTTCGAGTCCTCCCTTGGACATAGGTGTGTGTGTTGTCCTTAGCGTAACGTAAGGGTCTACGGGTTCGCACATAGCCATACAGTATGTAATACATGCTCGCCAGCCGACCTATCTTGGAATGCTGACAATTTGCTTGGTCAGTAGACGTGCGTCCGGCCACAGTGCGCCACAGGGGAGTAAGCCACTGGCCGCCGTCCGCAGTGTGCCGTATAGCTAGCGCAGCCTCGTGCGCGAATATGTGTATTTTCTTAGCTCACCATGGAGCCTTTCAATACTGTCGTAATTAGCTGGTGTTAGGATTGCAGACACAGTGATGATGGGTGCACGTAGCATTTGTGTTTTATTATCAGCCATTTGTTAATAAACTGTATAAACTTACTTCTTGGTGTTCGGTTATTCCTGTACCTCAAGGACCCACTACTTACAAATCCTGGCAAATATTTCATGTAATTATCATCCGGGGGTAACAACACAAACAACCTCCTAATAGAAGTTGTGTCAGCATGGGGATAATTATGGAAAACATACAGTCCTGAAGAGGTGCAGCACAACGTGAACTTCAAGCAGCAGCAGCATTAACATCTTCCGACTACGCGGGGACATCCAACGCTGGAATTCAGGTTGGTTTACTCCAGTTTGGCTAGAATATGAAAGGCAGTGATGGATTTTTATTTTACACTTGAGTGACTCATTGGCGTTAAATTAGATGAAATGCCGCCGTCCAGTGAGAGTAACGGTGTCAATCTACAAACTGTTATTAATTAACTGCAAGAAGAGATTCAGCAGTTAAAAGCAGAAAAAAGCAAGCGTAACATTCCAAAAAACTTGTCAAATGATAGTTCACGCAGTACAAGTACAGCTACAATAAAGAATTTTTCATTATTGCCATCAGTACCAGTGTTTAGCGGGAAACCCAAAGATGATGTGAAAGTGTTTTTTCGTAAACTTGAAGGTGCCGCCCTGTTAGGATCACTGACAGATTCCGATAAGCTAGTGGTTGCCAAATTAATAATTCAGGGAGCGGCGAAAGATTTCATAGTGCAGAGCCTACTTGCGTACAAACAGAAGATTACAGTGAGTTTAGAATGGTTGTTGTTCAGAGATTTAAACGTAAAAACACGATCAGATTTTACAGAGAGCAGCCTTACAGTTTTCTAATGCAATGAGATGAATCTATCGAGCGGTTTGCCGACAGAATTCAAAACATCAATGCTCAAACATACTAGTTAGTAGAAGATGAAAATGAAAATCACATTCAGTTGTTCGAAGCCAACCAGAGAGCCTTGGACACATTTATTCATGGGTTGTATGGAGAGGAAGTAAGCAAAGCTGTTAGATTGGCACGATGTAAAACATTTCAGGAAGCAGTAGAATCAGCCGTTGGTTTCGTTGAAGCACTAAGACGACCGAATGAGATGCAGAAACAAGAATGCAGAGTTTTCAACACAACAGTACGATGCTACAGATGCAGTAAGCTGGGTCACAAGCACAAGGATTGTAAAGAGAATCAAATCTGCTATAATTGCGCGATACAGGGTCATGTTTCGAGAGATTGTCGCAACAAGAAGAAAGGTAATGCGGACAACAGACAATCTGCCAGATCTTTAAATGAGTACGGTGGCATACGGGCCACCGCTCCATCCGCCCACTGGTAGAGACGGTGATTCCTGTTAGTTCTAGCGAAAATCAGACCAAAAATGACTTCGTGATAGGTGCTTTATATCGTGGGAGAAACATCAAACTATTTATTGACACAGGAGCACAGACCTCATTAATGTGGTGTTGAATAGATAAAAGGGATAAATTGAAACTGCCGCTATTAAAAGTGCAAGGGTTAAATGGAGGAATACTACGTAACTATGGAGAAGTTGACATAGAATTAATTCTTGGCCATGCCAAGATGAAGGTGAAAATAAAGATAAATACACAGCAAGGGTGCAAGTAGTTTCAAATAACGAAACGTGTTACGATGTTGTACTTGGATTTGATTTCTCGACCGCTAACGAGGCAGAGATATTTGTCACAGAAAGAAAGATCAGACTAGGTCGTAGCAACTACAACCTAGGAAATCATTCTTCAGGTTGTACTCAAAGGAACAGCAATACTGATGTCGCGGGAATGGACCGCCCCAACAATGCATCAGTTCAAACCGTCCGAGTCAATGTTCAGGTTGATCAGCCACAGCAAATTCCCAAGGGAGCAGGAAAGACAATCTACATTGAAGTTAAGTCAACCCGATGCAAGGAAGGAACTTTGTTATTAATTGAATGATCTGAGGAAAGTGAGTTACTGGATACAATGCATTGTTATGTTGCTAGAAGTGTAGGTGTTGCTACAATGGTGAGACAGAATTTCACAAAAGTCCCGGTTACAATAACGAATATGAGCAATGAGGATGTTGTTTTGCCACGAGGAATGAAAGTTGCTGAAGTGTCGAGCATAAGTAATACAGATTCCAGATGAGGTAACAAATGCTGCACTTATAAACACAGATTTATGTAACAGTCCCGCAAAATTGCAACAAGGAGACAAAGTTAATAATGAACTGAAGCGCAAGATTTGGAAGAAGATAGAACATTTGACAGCAGATGAACAGAAGATTTTAGTGCCTGTTTTGCTGGAGTGTGCAGATTTATTCTGAGAACGTGCAAATTTACCTGTCAGTCATTTAAATCATCATCATATTCATACAGGGAATGCAGCCCCAATCACAAAGAAACCTTACCGAATACCATTCAGTCAAAGAGAGTTGGTAGAAGACATGGTTAAACAAAAATTAGAAACAGGAATTATAAAACCAAGAGATCCTTCAGACCTACTGTGGTGTTCGCCTGTTGTAATTGTAAAGAAGAAATCAATTTCTGGAGAACCACAGTTCCATTTTTGTGTTGATTACTGATCTTTGAATGCTGTGACCATACCCGACATTTACCCATTACCAAATTTATTGGAAACCTTGGATTACTTGGGCAGATGTCAAATTTTTTCAGTATGTGATTTAACAAGTGGTTATCACCAGTTAACTTTGCATCCAGATGATCAAGCAAAAACTTCATTTGTAACTGCAACAGCAGTATACATGTATCTTCGTAAGCCATTTGGACTTTGTAATGCTCCAGCTACATTTCAACGCCTGATGGATTCAGTTTTGCGAGGGCTCACCCCAACACAAACATGAAGCAGCATACTGAGAGACTACTAGCTGTTTTTGAGTATGTAAGAAGTGAAAACCTGTCGTTGTCAATAGATGAATGTCATTTTGCACAAAGTAAAGTTAACTATCTTGGTCATGTTATAACCAGTGAAGGTGTTCGACCTGACCCAAAATTAATTGAATATGTAAAGAATTTTCCTGAACCACAGAATTTGAAAGAACTACAATCATTGTTGGGATTGTCAAATTTCTACAGACTATTTATAGCCTGTTATGCGAATATAACAAGTCCAATGACACAGATACTATTTAATTGGTCGACAGAATGCAAAAGGCAATGGAAGAACTTAAAACTGCTCTAACCACAGACCCAGTGTTATCCTATCCGGATTTCAGTAAAACTTTTATTCTTCCATCCAGATGCATCCAATTTTTCCATAGGTGCAAGCTTGTGTCAAGAAGTTGATGGTCATGAACATCCAGTCTCATTTGCTTCCAGACAATTAAACAAACCAGAATGTAATTATACTACTACTGAGAAAGAGCTTTGTGCTTTGGTTTTTGGTGTAACGTGTAACAGATTTTTCTTAACAGGAAGAGAATTTACAGTAATTACAGATTATGCCGCACTTAAATGGTTATTGAGCTTAAAGGATCCAAGTTCCAGGTTAACAAGATGGGCATTAAGACTGAGTGAATACCAATTTGAGGTTATTCACCAACCTGACAAACAACGTGAACGCTGATGCAATGAGTCGAAAAGTCAATGTTTGTGTTACAATAAGTCGAGAAGAAGAGTTAAAGGCAGCTGAAGAAGAAGATCCACAATGCAAATTATGAAAAAATGATCAATGTTTTGAGGAAATAGATGGATTATTGTACAAAATCACTAGTAAAGGAAACCGCCTAGTTATTCCAGAAAGCACAAAAGAGCTAATCATGAGAGAACAACATGATTCTTTACTATCAGGACATTGCAGTAAAAAAGCAACAAACTTTAAAATAGCTCAAATGTTTTGGTGGCCGAGCCGCAAAGCAGACTTTTCGAGTTTGTTTCACAATGTGATTCCTGTAACAGATGGAATAACGTAGGAATAAGTAGAGCACCATTGCAAAAACTGCCAGAGAGAAGTGGACCATTTGACAGAGTAGAACTAGATGTTGTAGGACCGTTGCATAAGACTAAAGAGGGAAGCAAATACATATTGACAATGTTTGATCATTTCTCTAGATACCTTCTCATGATACCAATACCTGACCAGAGTGCTGAGACTATAGCTAAAGTTTTTGTAAAAGAATGGATTCTTAAGTTTGGATCACCATTAAGTATAATTAGTGATCAAGGAATGAATTTTATGAGTGAATTACTTAAACAGACTTGTAAGCTCATGCAAATAACTCAGTTAAAGAATACACCAGCACACCTTGAAGGAAATAGAAGAGTCGAGCGAGTCCACAGAACAATTATTAAAATGGTTAGCCATTATGTGGATGGCAAACACAACAATTGGTATGTCTGTTTACCATACTTGGTAAGTTGTTACAATGTCAAAATGCACAGCTCAACTGGCCTAAGTCCATATGACGTTGTCTACGGAAGAAGAATGCATTCACCCTTGGACTTTGCATGATCGACTGTCGGAATCAGCAATGAACACATAAGGGATCTAGCACGCAAAGTAAAGGAAGCATGGAGGGGAGTGAACCAACGAAATCATCAATCCTTTCTTCAGCAAGCAAGACACCATGACCGCCAAGCAGCGGTGCCACAGTATCAAGTTGGATATCTTGTGTATCTGAGCAACGGGGTGTTAAAGAATCAAGTCAAAAAGTTTAAGAAGTTTTGGAAAGGACCATATCCAATCTTGGAGGTGTTGTCGCCAGTCACTCTTAAGCTCCAACTGCCCTTTCATTCGATTGTCGTTCATGTCAATCATGTAAAGCCATTTCTGGGTAGATTTCCTGTAGCATCGCAAAACAATGAGGACTGACCGAGAGGCAGACGTGCTGTTTTCAAACCCAGGAAGCGAGAATTGCGAGGATGACGGTTCAATCCCGCGTCCGGCCATCCTGATTTAGGTTTTCCGTGATTTCCCTAAATCGCTCCAGGCAAATGCTGGGATGGTTCCTTTGAAAGGGCACGGCTGACTTCCTTCCCCATCCTTCCCCAATCCAATCTGAGAATTGCGAGGTCACAGTCCAAACTTCGAGGCCGAGGCATCTCTACATTCCAAGCGATCCTGTTCCAGGCACCCCTACAATCTGCGTAAATGTGTGTAGTGTGTGAGAGTGCAATGTGTGTGTTTATTTCAGCCATGTGCTTATTTGAATGTATTGTGAAAATTTAGTATTGAAGCTATTATAGGAGTGCACAAGTGAAACTAAACCTTTTATTCCACAGGTTACCACAAGCAACTCATTTATTTTATGTTCATTGTTAACTGTAGTATTTAGAACTGTTTAACTATGTTAATTATTAATCTAATGTTTGCTATGATAGCGTAGTCTACCAATGCTGTAGTAATAGTACCACAGAGTACAGGTGTTTTGTTTGAACCACGATCAGACATGGTAGTTTCAACAAGTAATGCAAGACTTGTACTCAAGTACAATCTGAGTGAAATCCAGCAACAATTCAGTTCTGTAAAGAAACAGATTGATCTAATTCATTCTGTTAAGGGTAATGATACAATTTTGGAAATAGGTACATCGTGGTATAACAACTGGATCACAGCCAAAATGCAGGTAGAGTCTACATTTGCTAATTATGAACAAGAGATTTACAGTTTTTTAATGCTTTTGCCACACAAATCTTTAATTAGGCATAAACATGCTCAGTTTGATTTTGGAGGGAGTATCCTTCGTACTGTATTTGGTACTTTAACTAGTCGAGATCTACTGGAAGTTAAAGGCAAAATATTAACTCTTGAACAACAGTCCAGTACAAATTCAACTGACCTCTCTAATGAAATTATCGTATTAAAGAATATGCAAAGAACCATTATTAACCATACTGTTTTCATTAAACAGATTGTAAAGCAGTTTATCTCACATTTCCATGTAATTCGCAATGAAACGAATGCAAATATCCAAGAACTATTCCAAGGATTAAATGCTGTGAGTGCACACTTAGATTTAAACACTCTTTTGTTAAGGATTACTGATAGTTTATCAAATGCTAGAATTGATGCCCTTAACTTAAGAACAGCCATAGAAAGTAGTTCAAATGATTGTTTGAGCAGTGTACTACTACATCCAGAACGTTTATAGATCCTACTGTCAATTGAATGAAACCTAGATGCAACATATACTATGATTTACCCTGTTAACTCTTATAATTTATATGCTTACTACAAGTTAATCACCACCCACTCTTTAATGATTGAAGATCAATTAACTGTTATTATTTCTATACCCATTGCTAGATCAAAGCATAATTTTGAAATGTATAAGGTTTATACTTACCCTGTGAAATGGAGACAGGCAGGTATTTATGTAAAGTACATACTAAATGATTATCTACTGATCATCAAGGATCGGAGGTATTTTGTGTCCCTAAATAAAAATGATTTGAATATGTGCAAACATAATAATAAGTTAATTTGCCCTGAATCATCAGTATTCTTAGATAGTAGAGTGTACAGCTGAGAGAAAGAATTGTTTATGAATCATCCCCCAAGAGATGAGTGCCCTAGAATTTTAATGCGTCTTTATCATCCATTTTTTAAACGATGTTCTGAAGGTATAATTTTCTCATTTAACTACACCCTTGATGTCACATTTACATGTAAAAATTATGATACACCTGAGCTACCCTTTACACTCAAATTGAATAATAGTGGATTAATCTTGAATGCCACACATTGTGATTTATCACTTGAACTACATAGTGTATTGCCAACTACATTTCATGCAACTGGACATTTGCCATTAACAAGAATGTTATCTGTTTATTACAATGAATCATACATATTAGCATATGGAAAGCATTCCTTATCAAGTTTTTCTGAAGACAATGATTTAATTAAGGATATCTATGAAAATATAATTTCTTCCAATAATGAGTTAAACTTCATTGAAGCAGCAAATAGAATTAAGTCCTTCCGTTCATCCAGTAATGTTAATGCATACTTGATTGTCAGTATTGTGTTTTTATTGCTTTTATTAATTTGTCTTTTGTCAACAGCATTTGTCATGTATGAAACTGTCATCCTGAAGGCTCGCTTCTCTGTACCGAACATTACTGTGTCTGCAAATGAAATACATGTTGCAATGACTTCTGATGCCACAAATGGCGAAATAGATTCATAACACCCAGGAGGTTGTTTTGAGCCACCTATGGTTGCTCTTTTTCTCTGGGGAGAGTGATGTAAGGGTCTACGGGTTTGCACGTTACGTAACATGTGCTCGCCAGCTGACCTATCTTGGAATGCGGGCAATTTGCTTGGTCAGTAGATGTGCGTCCGGCCACAGGGAAGTAAGTGACTGGCCGCTGTCCACAGCGCACCATATAACTAGTGCGGCCTCGGGTGCGAATATGTATCTTTTCTTAGCTCACCATGGAGCCTTTTGATACAACCGTAATTAGCCGGTGTTAGGATGTCAGACACAGTGATGATGGGTGCGCGTGGTGTGCGTGTTTTATAATCAGCCTTTTGTTAATAAACAGTTTAAACTTACTTCTCGGTGTTTGCATATTCCTGTACCTCAAGGATCCATTGCTTACAAATCCTGACAAATATTTCATGTAATTATCATCCAGGGGTAACATCACAAACAACCTCCTTATAGTAAGTTAGTTTAAGTTAGATTAAGTAGTGTGTAGGTCTAGGGACAGATGACCTCTGCAGTTTGGTCCCATAGGAACTTACCACTACCACCATTACATATGCATGCCCAAAAAACAAGCACTGTGTCAACTACAGCTATTATGAAATACATGAAATGTATTTACAGTTGCTAATATGGACAATCATCATCTGTATAATGGAATGACGACAATGAAATTTGTGCCAGACCAGGACTCGAACCCGGATTTCCCACTTATTGCACTGGGCAAGCAACTTTCGATTAAAATGTCTCTTCTGAATGGGAATATACATAATGGATGTACAAGTGCAGGTTGTAGAAACATGGTTGATATATGAAAGTTTGGGTCTGGCTGTGAGACGTGCTTGAATAGCCCAATGGTAAGGTGACTGCTCATGGTAGCGGGAAACCCAGGTTTGAGTCCTGATCAGACACAAATTTTCATTTTTGTTGTTTCATTATACAACTGATGGTTGTCCACTTTCACAATTGCGAGTATGTTTGATGTATCTCACAAAATATTGATAAAAACCTCATAAATAGTCAATCAGGTTTCCGCCCAGGAAAGTCATGCTGTGGTCAAAACCTTAATCTGACACAGTAAATAGAAAATGGACATGAAAGAACACTGGCTACATGAGTGGCTTTCATAGATCTGTCAGCAGTGTATGACAACATCAACCACAAGAAATTGATAAAAAGGTATATTCAGTCACTGAAAACTACAGTTTATCCAATGTTTGCTGCAAAACAGGAGGTTTTTTTGTCACTCTGCAGAATACAAAGAACTGACGGAGGACCATGAAGAGTGGCATCCCTCAGGAAAGTGTATTGGAACCCCTGCTGAACAGCATTTATACAAATGACCAACCAATCAACCCTGGAGCAAGAACATTTATTTACGCAGATGAAACAGCAATAGCAACTCAAGGCAAACCCTTTGGGGAAGAGAAGATGAAGCTGATAGTGGCCCTTGAAGGCAGGTCTGTGCCTCTCGTCTGAGAAACCAGAAAGCCAGGAGGAAATTAAATATTACCTGAGGAGGGTAGCAACTGTGCCATTATGATGCTGGAAAATAACTGGGAGTAAAGTTGAATTTTAATCTCAAATTTCAAAATCACTGCCAAGAAACATAGCTATAAGTATCTGCCCAGATCATCATCATCCATCATAAACTTACTGGCTCCACCTGGGGCCCACAGCCAAACATGCTCTGTACATCTTCCTTGGAACAATGCTTGTCTGAAGCAGAATTCATAGGACCAGTTTGGCAAAATTCCACACATGCCAAACAGGTGGATATAGCATTGAATGAGACTGACCACTTACAACCAACTCCTGTCACCAAAATTTATCAAATTAAGGGTATAGCACAACCTGACACCCGCAGAAGAACAGTCGTGGAAGTGGAGAAAAAGAATCAGGAAGTCAATACCAAACAGCCCCTGTTTGGATATTAACCTCAAAAACCTAGGTTTAGGATAAGGAAGAGCTTCATACACCAAATATTAGCAATTACATCGCCATCTGGAACTCTCCACGCAGAGCTGTGGCGAAATTCATTAACCGAAAGGACATCAAAGAGGAACTTGCTGCAGGCTTTCATCTGCCATATGTGACATGGAAGTTACTCAACCGATTGAGGACAGGTGAACCTTAGGAAGTGGGACTTCATGACTCACATGAGTGTGGTGACCTGCTGAACCCACATCATCATCTAGTTTGCAGAAACCTGTCCAATCCTCGCACCACAGAAGATCTATATGCAGCAAGTTATAAGGTCATTGAGAAGTGGAATTCTGGAGCTTACCATCCACATAACAGAAGTGAGCAGTGTCTGGCAGAATTTTGTTATTATTTTCATTATTTTGTATTATCTAAGTTCTGAACATGCAAAATAAATAAATCTAGATAATCTGTTGTTGAACTCAGAAATAAACAAATAAGACATTGTTTACAAATATTTGCTGTTGACCATTCACAAGGCCTTTTTAAATACATGGTAACTAAAGTTAGAGAGCAGCTGTTAATTGATTTTCTCAAGGAATGTATTTTTCATACATAGTGTTGTTAACACTTGGTTCAAGAATCATGAAAGGAGGCTGTATACATGGAAGAAGCCAGGAGATACTGACAGGTTTCAGATAGATTATATAATGGTAAGACAGAGATTTAGGAACCAGGTTTTAAATTGTAAGACATTTCCAGGGGCAGATGTGGATTCTGACCACAATCTATTGGTTATGAACTGCAGATTGAAACTGAAGAAACTGCAAAAAGGTGGGAATTTAAGGAGATGGGACCTGGATAAACTGAAAGAACCAGAGGTTGTAGAGAGCTTCAGGGAGAGCATAAGGGAACAATTGACAGGAATGGGGGAAAGAAATACAGTAGAAGAAGAATGGGTAGCTCTGAGGGATGAAGTGGTGAAGGCAGCAGACGATCAAGTAGGTAAAAAGACGAGGGCTAGCAGAAATCCTTGGGTAACAGAAGAAATATTGAATTTAATTGATGAAAGGAGAAAATATAAAAATGCAGTAAATGAAGCAGGCAAAAAGGAATACAAACGTCTCAAAAATGAGATCGACAGGAAGTGCAAAATGGCTAAGCAGGGATGGCTAGAGGACAAATGTAAGGATGTAGAGGCTTATCTCACTAGGGGTAAGATAGATACTGCCTACAGGAAAATTAAAGAGACCTTTGGAGATAAGAGAACCACTTGTATGAATATCAAGAGCTCAGATGGAAACCCAGTCCTAAGCAAAGAAGGGAAGGTAGAAAGGTGGAAGGAGTATATAGAGGGTTTATACAAGGGAGATGTACTTGAGGACAATATTATGGAAATGGAAGAGGATGTAGATGAAGACGAAATGGGAGATAAGATACTGCGTGAAGAGTTTGACAGAGCACTGAAAGACCTGAGTCGAAACAAGGCCCCGGGAGTAGACAACATTCCACTAGAACTACTGATGGCCTCGGGAGAGCCAGTCATGACAAAACTCTACCATCTGGTGAGCACGATGTATGAGACAGGCGAAATACCCTCAGACTTCAAGAAGAATATAATAATTCCAATCCCAAAGAAAGCAGGTGTTGACAGATGTGAAAATTACCGAACTATCAGTTTAATAAGTCACAGCTGCAAAATACTAACGCGAATTCTTTACAGACGAATGGAAAAACTGGTAGAAGCTGACCTCGGGGAAGATCAGTTTGGATTCCGTAGGAATGTTGGAACACGTGAGGCAATACTGACCTTACGACTTATCTTGGAAGAAAGATTAAGAAAAGGCAAACCTACGTTTCTAGCATTTGTAGACTTAGAGAAAGCTTTTGACAATGTTGACTGGAATACTCTCTTTCAAATTCTGAAGGTGGCAGGGGTAAAATACAGGGAGCGAAAGGCTATTTACAATTTGTACAGAAACCAGATGGCAGTTATAAGAGTCGAGGGGCATGAAAGGGAAGCAGTGGTTGGGAAAGGAGTGAGACAGGGTTGTAGCCTCTCCCCGATGTTATTCAATCTGTATATTGAGCAAGCAGTAAAGGAAACAAAAGAAAAATTCGGAGTAGGTATTAAAATTCATGGAGAAGAAGTAAAAACTTTGAGGTTCGCCGATGACATTGTAATTCTGTCAGAGACAGCAAAGGACTTGGAAGAGCAGTTGAACGGAATGGACAGTGTCTTGAAAGGAGGATATAAGATGAACATCAACAAAAGCAAAACGAGGATAATGGAATGTAGTCAAATTAAGTCGGGTGATGCTGAGGGAATTAGATTAGGAAATGAGACACTTAAAGTAGTAAAGGAGTTTTGCTATTTAGGGAGTAAAATAACCGATGATGGTCGAAGTAGAGAGGATATAAAATGTAGACTGGCAATGGCAAGGAAAGCGTTTCTCAAGAAGAGAAATTTGTTAACATCGAGTATAGATTTAGGTGTCAGGAAGGCGTTTCTGAAAGTATTTGTATGGAGTGTAGCCATGTATGGAAGTGAGACATGGACGATAACTAGTTTGGACAAGAAGAGAATAGAAGCTTTCAAAATGTGGTGCTACAGAAGAATGCTGAAGATAAGGTGGGTAGATCACGTAACTAATGAGGAGGTATCGAATAGGATTGGGGAGAAGAGAAGTTTGTGGCACAACTTGACTAGAAGAAGGGATCGGTTGGTAGGACATGTTTTGAGGCATCAAGGGATCACAAATTTAGCATTGGAGGGCAGCGTGGAGGGTAAAAATCGTAGAGGGAGACCAAGAGATCAATACACTAAGCAGATTCAGAAGGATGTAGGTTGCAGTAGGTACTGGGAGATGAAGAAGCTTGCACAGGATAGAGTAGCATGGAGAGCTGCATCAAACCAGTATCAGGACTGAAGACCACAACAACAACAACAGTGTTGTTAGCACTATCTTTTATTTCTCTTTGAGCTGAAAGCATGCTGTTGGTTTTGTTTTATGCACAAATTACTACATAGTAAATACAGGAAACATAAATCGGAAAACGATGGCTGTCAATTGGTTCCTGCAGCCATTGGGGTTGAGATCTTTATGGTACATGCACGTCCTCCATTGGTGACAGTAGTCTTTTAGTTTAGTTTCTCAGGAGATAATCTGATCATACCATTTCGAAATGAAAAGAAATGTTACAATATGAATTGTTGTTGTTGTTGTGGTCTTCAGTCCTGAGACTGGTTTGATGCAGCTCTCCATGCTACTCTATCCTGTGCAAGCTTCTTCATCTCCCAGTACCTACTGCAACCTACATCCTTCTGAATCTGCTTAGTGTATTGATCTCTTGGTCTCCCTCTAGTCAAGTTGTGCCACAAACTCCTCTTCTCCCCAATCCTATTCAGTACCTCCTTGGCATGCACCAATATGTACCATGACTCAACAGTCCAGATAACAGTTTTCTTGTTTCAAACAACCATTGGTAGCATTTCTGCACTATTGGTAATCTGTGTTCCGTGACATGTGGCGAGGTCAGGTTCATATCTGTGGCAGCGGCTTTTGTAATCCTTACCAAGGAAGTGGTTCTGGATATGTGTAATGGCTGTAGTTGTTAAACACTGATTTGGCAAGTGATTTGTTTCTCTGTTGTCCGTGCTACAATCCATGATGGTTGAAGGCAGTCTCTCTCTCTCTCTCTCTCTCTCTCTCTCTCTCTCCTGACACATTGTTGTCCACAGCCTTTGACTGGTGACAGCTGTTTCTAAATTGAGGTACAAAGGTGCTCATAAAACT
This sequence comes from Schistocerca nitens, assembly GCF_023898315.1. NCBI lineage: Eukaryota > Metazoa > Arthropoda > Insecta > Orthoptera > Acrididae > Schistocerca > Schistocerca nitens. The sequence continues at coordinate 300,191,576 of NC_064615.1, read as the reverse complement.
CTAGTTACATATTTTGCATGATAGATGTTCTGCTTCATGGAGGCATTTACTGTTACAATTCTGAGAGCACACATTGCTTCAAGAGCTGAGCAACATACAAGTTCCCCTTACATGTATCTCAGTTAATGACAATTTTTGTATCTGACAGTGATTCTGATTCCCCGCCTAGCCTGGACGCAGACGTGTCAGAGGTGCAAAGGCTGCAATTGGTGGCTGTGGGCCACCATTATAAGGCAGCTATCACTGAGATGTGCACATCATGTGGCATAACCTGGTGGCAACTGTTTGCCGCTGAGCCTGTGACCCAGGCTTGCAGCACACCTAACTCCTTGCAGTATTTTCTAGCTGTTTGTATTGTGCCCCTGCACAGCCAAGATGACTTAGTTTGTTTCTTATCTTGAGTGGGTACTGATTTGGAACTCTTGTATTGCTACACTGACTTTGCTATGTCCCAAACTTGTTAATGCTTCGTTCCCTTTATGAATTTAGTCTGTTGGAAACTCATAGGAACGTGTGCTTGTTTCCCTGTGTTTCAGTGTACCCACCGGAGCAAGTGACAGTAAACAGTTTCCATCTGTGCCACACAGGATAGAAAAACGATCATGAAAGAAATCAAAGAAATTAGAACTCATCTGGAGGTGTACTGACAGCTGCTTGTACCTCCAATAATTTGTGAATGGAATAGGAAAAGGAAAAATGATATTATTATCCACAGTACTCTCAGCTTCACACACCATAAAGGGGATTTTGGAGTCGAGATGTAGATGTAAACCAAGAATGGTGCAGATGGAGAACCCAATGCCTGCACCACCTTGAAGGTGTAATGTCCTACACGTTGATTACCCTCTCTCTGGCTTGATCAAATGTGTCGGTATGATGTGAGCTGCCTGTCTTTTGTTAGATTGTTATGGCTTGGACCAGTTCAAGCTCTGACGTCTCAGCCACACTTTAAGCCAAGCTGTTCAGTTTTATGTTGTGACAGAGTGACACAGCAACACAATTGCTCATTAGTCTGTAATTTTTATATGCTTGGCATTACATTTCCATGAAAATCCTGTAAGCTGTCAGACTCAAGTTACTTGTTTACTATGAGGAATATTCAAAAGAAAAGGTATGAAACAACACTGTGGGTATAATTGAAGTCTTTACTCAGATGTAATCACCAGGGGTCTGAGGACAACTATCCCACTGTTTCATGAACTGAAGGATTCCCTATTCCAAGTATTTCTGTAGATGTGACAGGAGCAAGTTCTGTAATGTGTCATTCAGTTCGTCGTGCGAGTTGAAGTGCTTTCCTTTGAAATGTTTTTTTAGCAGACCAACTGCATGGAAGTCTCAGGGGGACATGTCCAGTCTGTAAGGCATATGCTCAAGCTGCACTAACTTGAACTTGGCCATTATCCTTTGTGTGGCCTTAGAAAAATGTGGGCATGCATTCTCGTGGAGCAGAATCATGCCTTGCGTGAGCAACCCAGCCCATTCGCTCTTGATAGACTTGTGTAGACTACGGATTGTCTCACAGTACACATCACGGTTAATGGTTTTCCATGCTCGAGAAGTTCAATGAGAAGAGTCCACACAGAATATTGTGGCCAGTAGATATACAGACACAGGGCATGTATGGGGAGAGTAGTAGTGTTGGGGGCTGTGGGCAGGTGATGTAGGGGAAATGCTGAGTGCTGGACGAGAAATGCCATTCTAAACTCAAGCCTACACCCACATTTTTTGTACATATTAAGAGGGACCCCTCCAAGCCCACACTTGCATGCATGGAGACCATTCAAAAAGATCTGTCACATCTGAGTTTCTTAATATCTAAAAAAAAATTCTGCCAAAAATGCAGTTATTTATTTTTGTCTGGGTTGTTAACCATTTGTAACTTTCAGAGAAGTGTCAAGAGTGGCGAATTTGGAGTAAAACTTGCATATTTCTTGTGTTGCCATGTTAAAATTTGCTTCTTTTGCCAAAACACAGTGGAACGTACACAGTCTCATCTCACAAACATGTTGTGCAGATGCAATTGCAAAAGAATTCCAAAACAGTGGTTTATTAAGAGAGGAACTGAGGGAAGGTAAGATCAGTATCTTACGTAGAAGTGCGTTCTTGTTACAAAACAAACGTGTATGTCTTTACTTAAATTGTTCCAAAACCAATAGTATTTCTCATTTCACCAACTATCGTTGGCCCTTAAAAATTACATTGTTTCGTGGAAAAAGTCTGTAGATAATGGAATAAAATGGTTGATAGTGACATTTTGCATAATAACTGTAGCATAATACTCTTCTGTTTGTGTGCTATCACTTGCCAAAATCTCATTTCAATATCTCGAACCGTTTATCAAATATGAGGAATGTTGTGGATATTTTACTCTGACTTTATTGCTAGCACGGCACGATTGTAAATGAGTGAGCTAAATTTCATATGCAGCAACATATGTAATATGGACCAGAAGCAAAAATCATAGCGTCCCCTATTTTTCATTACAATTTTTTTCAAATTTCATGCAGTCTCTTACTTCACACAATACTATGACCATTAATGAAATGATGGGCACATCATAATGAACCTGTCATATAAAGCTACAAGTAAATCAAAAATGAATTTTTTTTCTTTTTAGTAAGTAGTTTCTGTAAAATTGTTTGAGGAAGACTGCAGGGTGTGCCTTGTTTCTGTCATTGCTGACCCACCGAAAGGTGGCAGATGTTGTTGGCCTCCCCTTCCTAAAAAATGAATGAACTCACCCAGTGCTTTGGACGAAAATTGGTCACTGCACATTGGCCACCATACCTTGCACGGACTCTATCAGACCTCGTACATTGAAAAAGTGTTTACAAGCCCCTGTAATTATGTGGATGTATTTGGTGTTATGGTTTTTCTTAATTTTTCAAAAAGCCCATTAACTTTTCTTTAATTTGAGTGTGCCTATCTCTGTTGCAGTTAGATTTTATGAGCACAAAATAGTGGAGTTGCAACTAAATACTGTAATTTTCTGTATGACTCTTCAAATTATGTTTGGATAATGTAGCGAAATTATAAATGTTGCATTCACATTTTATGCGCATAAATTTTTTTAGCTCCTTAAATTTCACTGGGCTTTACACTTACTGTTGTCTTGTGCCTGCAGTGATGTGTTATACCATTAGATTATATACAGGAATGACACAACCATTTCTATCTGTTGTTGATAACTACCGAATATCATTAATGTGAATGTCTTTCAGTGTTTTCTTGTGTGATGGCAAATGACATCATGCTGTAGCTGTATAGGATGTTTAGTTTTTGTTTCTATCCTTGAAGAATAATGTTACTCTTTAGATTTGAGGCTTTGTCCAGAAGAAGTGAAATTAGGAAAAGTGTACCACGCTACTGATAGGTGACTGAAATAAATTTAAAGTTTCTAAGGAATTGTGCCCTGTTAGTTCAGTAGCTAATATTTAAAACTATTCTTTTTGCTATTTTATATAACAACATTTGCCACTTTTGGCAGTAAGTGTGTGCTCTTTCAGATGAGGAAGGATCTACATGAATAATTTTCTGTTTCACTACATAGCATTCCATAATACATGCTGCTGTTCAGTTTTAGGATTGTTAAGTCTGTGTCAGTTTATTCTTGACTTATTTTTCAATATTCAGTTAATAAGCCATAATATGTGTATCTCTTTGTGTTATACCAACTCAGTGTAGAATTTTATCAACTGTTGGAAGCCCTGCTTGTGCAGTGATAACGACCCACTTTCATTTGTGTATATACTTTGTTGAAACTGTATTTTCCTATTCTACAGTATTTATATTGCATCATTGTTAAGTATATTATGCTGCAGTACACTCACAAATGTTACACAAATAACTTACTTTTTTGTCGTGTTAATGTCTTGCCCATAAAAGTATTTTTTTAATTACAATAAAACCTCAGTAATTTGATCCCTGGCAATCTGAGCATCCATTTAATTTGAGGTAGATGATAGATCAATACTGTGTTAAAAAAGAAGAAGAAGAAGAAAAATCAAAAGAATATCACGAATGAAACTGAAAATACGCAGGGAGTGGTTGTGCTCAGTCGCTGTGATGAGCATGCATACATTGTTTACGATCGTGTCTGCTTTAGCCACTATTATTGTTTTAACCTGTTGCCAGTCGGCCAGTGTCTGCTGATGCTCAATACAGTGTGTATTATTATCAGGTCATGTTACTTATTTATTATTGTTCTTGCTGTTTTTCACCAATATCACTGCAGACTCAGTAAAATAAAAGAGGAAATTTGTTTTGTTGGAGATGACAGTTTTATCATTGAAAAGTTTCAACAGTGGGTTGACTTTAAAAAAGATGGTGGCATATTGGGTGCATGTGAAGTAACAGTAGGTGACTGGAGACAAAATGGAGCCAAACTAGACCAGTGGAAATCGACCAAAGTATCTTGTTCTTCTACTTAAAAAAGAGTCAAAATTTGCTGAATGTAAAACTATGAAATCATGAAATTATGAAAAAGCTAGTGAAATCCTTAATTTGTGGTTTACTCAACAGTGAGCTAAATGAAGTCCAACAAGTGGCCTGATGATTCAGGAAAAGTAAAAGGTCTCTGAATTTGTGACGATTTGTGTCATTCAGTTTTTCCCAAATTCCTTGAATTAAAGAGGATTTACAATACTTCACTGAGAAAAATGGTGCAGACAGAGAGAGATTCCACTCACATTCAGAAAGAGTGGAATGCAAATACCAGTCCAGCCATTCTGATTTCGGTTCAATGCACTCACCTTGACTTTTTTGAGATGCATTACTGCTTATTCTCTGTTTGTAATGACCTTGTTGCTAGTGGAATATTAAACACTCATTCTCCTTCCTTAATATTTGAACTTCTGTAGGTTCAAGAGCTGCACGTCTCTAGAGGTTAGGTAACTAAGACAAACCATCCAAAATGTGTCCAGAATGAGTAAGTAGACTAAAGTACAATTTTTTCCAAGCTTTAGCAAACAATGTGGCAAACTTTGATCCACTCGAGTAATTTTTAGCTGCCTATTTATGATTCAGACTTATTTTTAATGTTCCTGTGTCACTGGAAAAAGCCTTCATTGAAGATTTTAAAGACACAATGTGCAGAAATTAGTAATTGTTCATAAGTGTTTATTATCACATGTGTCAAAAAACTTAGCACAAGTAGTGATACATTGTGCAAAATTATTCTGGGCAGACAACGCTGCGTATTGAATTTCGTCTTGTCTTAACACAGCACAGGCCTGTGTTATATGGCATTAAATGTCTTTGGGAGTTGGTAGTGTTCATTTGTAGACTTCTTATTTTAATTTTCCCCACAGACAAAAAAAAGTACAGGGTTGTTACATCTGGTGAGTGTGCAGGACACTTTGATTTTTTTTTTAAGCGTGCGATCCGATGATCCCCAAAGGTTCCATTAAAAAGGTCTGTAGTTACCTGGGACACCTGTCATGTTGATCCCACATGGTTTGCCTTATATCAAGTTGGTTGTCTTTCAATAACTGTGGCAGCATATGTGTCAGAAACTAAGCCTTCATTGAAGATTTTAAAGACACAATGTGCAGAAATAAGCCTTCATTGAAGATTTTAAAGACACAATGTACAGAAATTAGTAATTGTTCATAAGTGTTTATTATCACATATGTCAAAAAACTTAGCACAAGTAGTGATACATTGTGCAAAATTATTCTGGGCAGACAACGCTGCGTATTGAATTTCGTCTTGTCTTAACACAGCACAGGCCTGTGTTATATGGCATTAAATGTCTGGGAGTTGGTAGTGTTCATTTGTAGACTTCTTATTTTAATTTTCCCCACAGACAAAAAAAAGTACAGGGTTGTTACATCTGGTGAGTGTGCAGGACACTTTGATTTTTTTTTAAGCATGCGATCCGATGATCCCCAAAGGTTCCATTAAAAAGGTCTGTAGTTACCTGGGACACCTGTCATGTTGATCCCACATGGTTTGCCTTATATCAAGTTGGTTGTCTTTCAATAACTGTGGCAGCATATGTGTCAGAAACTGTAGATACTTGTGGTTGTTTAGAATCCCGTCAATAAAACGGGGACTAATGATGTGATTCTTCAGAAGGCCACACCACATGTTTATGGACTAAGGTCATTGTTTATCAGCCGATATGTATTTGTAACTGACCAGTGGGGAAAGCTATACTGTGCTTCTTTTAAAAGATATTCCTCAGACAAGTGGTACAGTATCATATTCTAAGCTACCTTCTCCTCAAAAATTTGGGACCAAGGAAGGAGGGAGATGGGTCTATAATTAGAGGTTATTATTCCCAATTTCGTAAATAGGTGTTTCCACTGTATTCTTGAATAATTCATGAAATTCACCTTCACTCATTGTCTCATTGCAAAAGTATGTCAAGGGGAGGTGCCTCTAAGTCAGCACAAGAGTTTAGTATTTTGGTGGAAATACCATAATAACTGGCAGAGTTACTGCGTTTTAGTGATCAGATGATTTTTATGGGCTCTTTAGCACATGATTTGGCAAAACTTTTGTCTGGTGCTGGAGAAAGCAGTACCTGTCTATTTAGTTTAACGGATCCACTTTCAATGGTTCATGTTTTGCCCTTATCATCATTTCCACCTTCTACAGTTTGCAGCCCCTGACTGGGTCTGTTTGTGTAACAAATCTCTCCATCTTTTGCTGTCCTCCCACCATGTTTCTCTCTTCACTCTGTCCCAGTCTTCTCCTCTCTTTGGCACACATTCCTTCATTCCAATGCTCTCTCTCCTCCTTGGTCTGCTTCTTGCTCTCTTGTCTCCTGTTGTCATTTCATATGCTGGCCTCTCACTGTCTCATCTATTTCCCTATCCATTCTGGTAAGTTCTAGTGTATTTCTTTGAAATTTCATATCACAAGCCTGTATCGTGTCCACCTGCCTTTTCGTCAGTGCCCACATTTCTGATTCATGCAGGAGTACTGTAGCATAATATCCTCGGTACAACATTTGCTTACTTTTTGACAGTATATCCTTGTTTCAGACCAGGCCTCTTAACACTCTGCAGCAAACAATGAGCTCACCTTCCACCTTTCATTTATTTCCTTATCATTCCTCCTGCTGTCTTCTATTATGCTCCCCAGGTACTTGAAACTTCACACTTTCATTGGTGCTTGTCATATAATTCTTATTTTTGTTCCACTCTCCCCTTGTTCCTCATTGTCACAATCTCTTCACACTTCTTTGCATTAAATTTTGATCCATACTATGACACCACTTCCTCCCCTATATTTAATCTTTCTTGTACCTTTCTTTCTCCACACCATTAAATTATCTACAAACAGTAACACTTTAATATTTTCATCTCCTGTTTGCGCTGTCGTTCCTATCATTATCTCATCTCTAAAGCCATTAAAATTAGAGGAGATAATGCACTGCCTTACTTCAGTCCATTATTTTTGTTCAAACCAATCTATCTTCTCTCCTCGTACATTTCCTTTATCCTTTTCATATTAAGCCCTCAAATTCCACTTTTGTGAAGAGTTTCCAAGATCTTGCTCCATTTCACAATTTTGTATCTACATCTGCATCCATACTCCGCAAGCCACCTGACGGTATGTGGCGGAGGGTACCTTGAGTACCTCTATCGGTTCTCCCTTCTATTCCAGTCTCGTATTGTTTGTGGAAAGAAAGATTGCCGGTATGCCTCTGTTTGGGCTCTAATCTCTCTGATAAAGGATCTTTCTTTCTCTGTATTCGCAGCACATTACACTTGTCTACATTGAGATTCAATTGCCATTCCCTGCACCATGCGTTAATTCGTTGCAGATCCTCCTGCATTTCAGTACAATTTTCCATTGTTACAACCTCTCGATATACTACAGCATCGTTCGTAAAAAGCCTCAGTGAACTTCCGATGTTATCCACAAGGTCATTTATATATATTGTGAATAGCAACGGTTCTACGACACTCCCATGCGGCACACCTGAAATCACTGTTACTTTGGAAGACTTCTCTCCATTGAGAATGACATGCTGCGCTCTGTTATCTAGGAACTCTTCAATCCAATCACACAATTGGTCTGATAGTCCATATGCTGTTCCTTTGTTCATAAAACGACTGTGGGGAACTGTATCAAACGCCCTACGGACCTGGGAACCTGTGTCTATGGCCCTCTGAGTCTCATGGACGAATAGCGCGAGCTGGGTTTCACACGATTGTCTCTTTCGAAACCCATGCTGATTCGTACAGAGCAGATTTCTAGTCTCCAGAAAAGTCATTATACTCGAACATAATACGTGTTCCAAAATTCTACAACTGATCGACGTTAGAGATATAAATCTATAGTTCTGCACATCTGTTCGACATTTCTTCTTGAAAATGGGGATGAGCTGTGCCCTTTTCCAATCTTTTGGAGCGCTATGCTCTTCTAGAGACCTACGGTACATGCGTACTCTTTGTAAAATTGGGCTGGTATCCCATCAGGTCCAGTGGCCTTTCCTCTTTTAAGCGATTTTAATTGTTTTTCTATCCCTCTGTCATCTATTTCGATATATACCATTTTGTCATCTGTGCGACAGTCTTCCTCTGTGAAACAGCTTTGGAAAAAGACATTTAGTATTTCGGCCTTTAGTCTGTCATCCTCTGTTTCAGTACCATTTTGGTCACAGTGTGTCTGGACATTTTGTTTTGATCCACCTACTGCTTTGACATAAGACCAAAATTTCTTAGGATTTTCTGCCAAGTCAGTACATAGAACTTTACTTCTCAGTGTTTAGGAACCATTACTAAATCATTACCATATTCATACTAACACTCTTGGAGCTGCCTTACATTTCAAATTAGATCCTCTATAGACTGTCCTGATTTAAACCCATATGGTTCCTCTCTGTCCTACCACCTTGTGTATGCTCTTTTCCAGAATCTTCTTAAATACCTCAGCAGTATGGCAAACCAAAGTTACTCCGTTAGAATTTTGACACAGTGCCCTGCAACCCTTCTTAAAAATTAGCACTAGGATTCCCTTTTTCCACTCAGCAGGTGTCCTCTTCCATACTGTTCTCATGACCCGATAGAGCCACTGCTTTCCAAAAATGCCAGCTTTTCTCACTAGCGCCATACTTACTTCATCCAGCCCAGGTGATTTACCTCTTTTTATAGTTTTATCACCTCTTCCACTTTAGTAGGCAGTTATTTGAATTTAATATCTCCTACCTCACAGCTACAGTTACTAGGGAGTTGAATTTCATTTGCCTTACTGAGTTTATTTGTAACACTCAAAGTTACATATTTCAGATGTACAATAAATTATTCTTTTGTTTCAGGAAAACCCATATGAGCTGATAATTGCAAAAGAATGCTTGCATTGGTTTAACCAGTCAAAAATGGTTGCATTTTTTCATGCCAACCCAATAAAAGGTGAAGACCAGTTCAAAGTAAGTAATTGCCTCTTCGTGTAGGTAAAATTTTCTGCACAACTATAACTGGAAAGATTTGGAATAAGGAAATGACTAGCATCACTATTGCTGCCATGGCCTTTAGTTTGAAGACAGGTTTGTTACAGCTCACCATGCGACTCTGTCCTGTGCAAGTCTGTTCATTACTGGATAACTACTGCAACCTCTGTCCTTTTGAATTTGCTTAACTAATTAGTTACTGAGTGCAAGAGCAGAAATGTTACTTCACGTTTTCTGGGTCGGCTGGTACTATTTCGCATACAGTCTTAAAGAGAAACCTTAAATGAAGCTCTGATTCTCCATTTTCTCTGATAAAAGGCCATTTAGGACTGATCTGGTACTCAAACATTTTCAAAATCTTTCTCAACCTAAAAACCTTTTCTTTTGGATGTAATAAACATAGAAATACCTGATACCTAATTATGCTTGTAAAGGTTTTCATGTTCAGTTTACTCATGAATGATAAAAATTTCACCCACCTTTATGTTTGTATTGAGAGACATTCTTGTTGTCTTTTTGTATTGTAGCTGTTAGTTTTAGATTGAAATTCAGTTCATTGTAAAGCCCTAAATGACCTCTGCCACTTTCTGGTATAGAATTTAATTTTCATTTGATTCACTAAAGAATTTTTTTCCTCAGGCGAGAGTTATGTTCCATAAACACAACATGGCCATAAAGCAGTATGGGCCAAATGTAATCAACTATGCTTTGGAAAATACAAAATATAGTGCAGTGTTGCCCCTATTTCAGTCAAGAACAGCAGTAGTATTCAGTCAAGAACTGCAACTGGCACAGCTTTTGAAAATTTCAAAGCGTATTCCTCAGCTGATCCTTATGAGTAAGTATTACATCTTTGAGACTTATAACCCTCAAAATCATTTCCAAGAACTGTGGTCCTTTGTATGAAGCTGAATATGAAAATATTACATAAACAAACCCCTTTTTGGTAACATGAAGCAAGTATGCATATATAATATAAATCTTATACTCAGGTTCCACATAGCCAAGTAGGTATCTTAATTGGTGTACCATTCTTTATAACTTTTTAGAATATTATTGGCATTAAATGGAAAAAATGTGAAACTTTGGAAAATAAGAAATAAAGAATGGCATAAAGTGTGTAAAATGAGTGCAAGTCCATTATGAGCTCCACAGTTTTTGAAAATCCACTGAAGCTCTTCCCACTGGAATTCTTGCTCCTACCAAAAGAAAAACACAAATGTGGAAGGGTACAAACATGAAGTATTAATTTTTTTATTTGCTAACTCTTTTTACATGACATTGATATAGCTGTTTAAGAAACAAAAATTATCAATAACTTAACTACATTCTCAAGAATCCATCAAAGTATCTGAGTGTTCAGCACAAATGCTTTTTGTAATAACCAATAGAGAGGATGATTCAAAATCATCTTAGGTCCTGTAGGCTCCTCACAATTAGCTTTGTGATAACACCAGTGTCTGATATTAGTATTGAGATGATGTATGCAGACTTTAGTGTCCATATGGCTTTCACATGATGTGCCAGATTTGGCCATCTTATTATTGCAGGCAGCTTGCAAATTGTGGGTGCGGGCACAGCAGAGTCAGTTATAAAGGTGTTGTTAGTATTATAGTGTCCAACTTATTAGTTTTGGCACAGGCACAACCAATCTAATGCGTAACTGTGCTTGAGGAATGGCCATTTTTGTAACTTTGTATATTTTTTTCCTGAGGCGATTGGAGTGTATGTTGTTAATCCACATCTATTTCTACATCCAAACTCCATTCTGCTCGCATATGGAGTGAGGGAAAAAACGATGGTTACATGCTTCCACATGAGCCCTAACTTATCTTGCCTCCGAGGTCCTTATGTGTCAGTGGCCGTAGGATTGTTCTTCAGTTTGTCACAAATACTGCTTCTTTAAAGTTTCTTCATGAAAAGAATGTTTTCTTTCCTATAGGGATTCCCATTTGAGTTCATAGAGCAGCTATGTAATATGGTTAATTGAACCTACTGGAAAATACAGCAACATGCTTCTGAATTGCTTCAATTTCTTCCTTAATCTGACCTGGTGAAGATCCCAAACACTCAAGCAGTACTCAATATCAAATATGAATAAATAAAATAATTTACCATAAAATGGAAGACAACTGTGAAGCCACAAGTAAACACAATTCAGTTGTTAGTGATCTTTGTCAGATATAAGTAGAGATGTGGCAACTAGTAAGATAACCATGCACCAAGTACTCTATAAACAGGGAAGGTGAATTGTCACAGTTAGAATTGGAGAAATGTTAAAAGTTTGATCATTCTTCCTATGCAGTAGCCAACGGCACTTAAATTATGAATTAGAGACAGCTGTGGTGTAGGTAAAAGATCACTCCTGACATCACAGCAAATGGAATACTTCAACGAGTTACGTGTCTTGGGTGTCTTCGTAAGTTTTGAACTGTATGTGTGACAGTCAACACCAAGATGGGCAAGATTTACAGTATCAGCATATACAATTAATGGCCAGATTGTGGATGTATGGGACATTCTACATCAGTGGGCATTTCATGATCATTATGTCAGGGGTGCACAGTGAGTACAAAAATTTAGGGATATTGCCACATACAGAGTTGAATATTGTGGAGATAATGTGTTGATAATAGGGATTGTCCTTGACTAGTGCGGACTGTAAAGTGGATAGACACAGGCTACAGTGCAGCAAATAACTAACCATTTCAATGCTTTGTAACAATTAGTGTACAACCATACCATCTGGAATCATTGAACAACCAATGTACAGCTATACCCCGAATCACTGCCTTGCAGTGGGGCACAGAATCTAGCATTGGTAGAACAACAATGCAAATGGACGGTGTAAACATGAAAGGGCTAATGACTCACTGAAGTTGTTGGTACGAGTCAATTACAGGTACAAGCATGTTGCACAATACACCTTGCTTCCCAGTAGGGCATCATTAAGGCAGATGGTGGAAAGGTTCGTGGGAAGGGGATGATCACTTGTGATGAAATGGTCATCTGATATGTCTGTTCTGGGAAACAAAACACGAGTCTTCAGAATGAATTTTCACTATGCAGTGAAGTATGCACTGATTTGAAACTTCCTGGCAGGTAAAAGTCCCCATCTGCCCATGAAGTTTCAGTACAGGAACCTGTTGTCCAGTCATCTGCATCAGTTTGTTTGGTTGTAACATTCTGCAGGGAACTCATACCTTCAGCAAGGCAATGCATCTACTTATCACACCCAAACTGACTCAGGAGAGGTTTGATGATACTCATTCAACATTGGCGTGTCTCTCCAGCCCAGCAGGTCATCTGACCTCTCTCCTTTTCAGCACAACAGGGCACCATCCACAGTGATGTGAGCACTTCTGACCCAACTCTGACCATCCTCAATCCAAAAGGGTCCTCAATCCAAAAGTAGTAAAAATATGTGGTACCACATTTAAAAATACATGGACTCACCTAAAAAATGTGTCAAGAATTTTTTTAAGTAATTGCAGCTTGAGAATTAAACGAGACAGTAGTAAATATGTGTGGTACCACATTTAAAAATACACGGAGACTCACATAAAGAAATGTTTCAAGAATTTTTTTTAAGTAATTGCAGCTCCAGATTCAAAAAATTAACACCATTGGTTCTGGGCTTCCTACAACATGAAGTACTCTCCAGTTTGTGGTAGTTTATATCATAAAATGTCAAAGACTGCTTTAACTTTTGACACTTCATTAACAATAGGAATTGCATGTGTGATGTACATCTACATCAGTACTCTGCAAACCACTATGAAGAGCATGGCAGATGGAACTTCCAGTGTACCAGTTATTAGGTCTTCTTCCTATGCATTCACATATGGAGCATGGGAAGAGTGACTATTTAAATACCTCTGTGCATTCCCAGGTTTATCATTTAAAGCTAGCTCGTGAAATGTTGTAAGTAGGTTTTCTTGGGCTAGCTTTTGTCTGTATACAAATGTTTGCCATTTCAGTTGCTTCAGCCGCTCTGGGACACTTTTCCATGGTTCAGACAAACCTGCAACCATCTGTGCTTCCCTCTGTTTACATTCAATGTCCCCTGTTAGTTCTATTTGGTTCAGTTCCCACACACTTGGGCAATATTCTAGGATGAGTTGCACAAGTGATATGTAAGCAGTCTTCTGTGTAGAGTGATTATATTTGCATAGTATCCTACCCATAAACCAATGAATAAGAAGCAGAATCACATCAAAGGAGATGATTCATACGACGATGTATAACAAATGACATCACATCATTGTTACTGGTCTTACTTGTATATGCTTTGTGTCTGACACAATTCTGTTCATACTTGCTGTTCACATATTAATGATTAGTAGTTGGAAGCTATCAGGGCACTGTCATTCTACTGTTGGACACGAAGACAAAACGGCATTTATCAAGCGATGGCTTATTTGTGACAATGCACCAATGCACTTTTTTTCCATTTCATTAAATCCTTATTCATCTCTGCTCCCTCAGTTATTTTACTGGGGAACATGGGTCATGGATTTTAAAGTCTCTGCCTTCTGTTTGTTCCACAAGCTGTTCTGGTTCTGGTGGTCATCTAGTACCATTTGACATTGTTCAGAAATGATATTGATTGTTAGTTGGATTTTGAAACCAGCAGTCATTTCAGTAGTAGCTTTGGATCAATAGAATGTAGAAAACATCCTCCTCATATTATTACTGCATTAGACAAATGATTTTTATCAGGAAAGTAACATGAATTACCAGATGACAAATCAGTTGTAGCTGCTGCCCATGCTAAGACAAATTGTGTATCTTACACAGTACAGCCAGAGTGCAAAGTGGTTTTCCGGAAGTTAACCACAGTCACAGAGTTGTAAATTCCATACCAGTATTGTTGGCATACACACTGTTCACTGCCAGTAAACTCTGCTGTAGAATTTTGAGGATAAGTTACACAAATGGCTGTGTATTGTCAGTCCACTGGAAAAAACAATTTCACTGTTTCATAATGGGAACAAATATTCTTGATTAGCTCTGAGACTGCAAAGGATGAACTTCACACTAAATGATGTAGTGCACTGGCCAGTTTTTGAGCAAAGCTTCTGATAGTCTTCAATTATGTAATAGTAATTCTGCTGCAAGTTGAGATACTACAATAGCATACAGTTGCTTTTCTAACGGTGCAGTGGTAATGATATATTACTTTCAATAGAATCATTACCACTATATGATTTTCTCATTTGATCTAAGGAAATCATGAGTTTTAAGTGGTGATGGGCCCATTATTCACATGAAAATAGGTGAGACTTTACTCGAGTTAGTGAGAATTTGTTTTTGTGAAGTGTGTTGTAGATAAGATATAGGCTGTGTCACGTTTTACACATTTCATTGCCTTATATATGTTAAATTAATGAGTATAGATGTCTTGGAAGAAGTGACAGACACAAAGGTAACATAGACAGTTATAAATTATGTGAAATATTACCCACTTTGCTTTATCTTGTTTTGGCTTTAAAGCCAGTTTATTTACATTAATTATATGATTATTTTACAGCTTGCATTGCCGAAGATCGCCTTCTGAGTAGAAATGAAATTGTTATGTACAGTAATTTGCCAGATTTGACAACGGCTCGAGCTGGCCTTGTTGCGACACTAAATTCTACTGTAAGCCAAGTCTTGAGTAACATCACACACCACCAAAGAACACTCGTCAGCCACTTGCAGAAACATGCAGAACTGCTCCAGAAACCAGAGGAAACCTGAGAAAGTGATGTAGATTATTTGGACTGTATCTGCAGCTCATTCATTAAGCTGGCCTTTGTATGGCTGATCCATGTCAGTGAAGTATTGTTGAGTTGTGAAAGAAGAGAAATTTTGTTAAACACAGTTGTAAGATGTAGTGTATATATGATCTATCAAAACAATGACACTGTGTATTACACCTTTAAACTCTGTTGTGTAACTGTGTTATTTTCTGTTTTAATAGTTTGCTACAGCAAATTTCTTTTGGTGCAGCATCAGTTTTAATCTGTCAGGAAGTTTCATATAAGTGCACAGAGTGCTGCAGAGTGAAAATTTCATTCTGGAACGGTCTTAAAAGCTTGGAAAATAATCTCCTAGACTATTTTTTTTATTTCTTTTGAAAGGTTGACTTCATTACTCTCTTAAAATCACATTAAACAGGTAGTCCATATATCATAAGTTGATGTTGCAAAATGTACACTATGATTAGACTGCAAGGCCAATCGGATGTACATTTTCATATCTGTGCATTTAAATTTTGTAGCCAACCTTTGTCATTCCTAGTAGACATCAAAATACACATTACCTGTTTTCATAGCAGTACAGAGGCAGACACTAGTTCATGAAATACATTATTTTATTGGTACCAAACCAGATTGACAACTCATTTCATCTGCTTAATATTTTCATTATCATTTAGTCATCTGAATCAGATGTAAGTCTGGTTGGAGTCAAAAGAGCACACACAAGTAGGACTATCAATTCCACTCCATGATGTTGCGTCTTCTTGTCACAGAGCCAGCAACCAGCAGTATGCTTGAAATAGCTATGTAACTTCCTGTACACCATTAGAAGTTGAGCCAGAAACGGTTTGAAAACTGGTTCGTGGAATGAATAACTATTTCAAAAAAGTGACTTATTGCAATTTTATGTATTTACATAAAACTAGCAATCTACAGGTTGGAGCATTGAATGTTAAATCCCGTAACTCCTTCGCCAAGTTAGAGAATTTTAAAAAAACGGAAAAATGGATAGGTTGAAGCTAACTTGATGACTTCTGTGTGGCCACCATTGGCCACACCTAACACCATGTGCCTGGCCTGGCAGTGAAACATCCATCACGAAGACTGGTAGTCAGTGTGTTACTTCAGAACTGTTACAAAAATAAGTATTGTGTAAGCGACAGGTTCAATTAGTTAATGCTAAATCTAACTAGTCCAAATATAAAAGTATAAAATGTTTATAGCCATGTATAGCAGCCATACATACGAATAAAATATGCGCATGTAAATCATCGTCAAGTTAACCAGGTGATTACATGGTACGTGCTGGTAACACTCAGGTTGCGTCTGGTATTTATACTAGAAACTAATGCCACCAGAGGCACTTCAGCTAGAGCGCATACTAAACCAGTGTCGCCAATGTGATGATTAAATTGTGGTTTGCACAGCCTTTAGTTAATTTTTTTTTAATTGCTTACCATGACAAAACGAGCATCTGACAATAAAACGTATACTGATGTGAGATTAGATTCATACTTAAAATACCATAAAAAGTACAAGTACTAATATAATAAAGCCACTAGCCTGACTAGGTAAACAATACAACTTATATAAAAGCTAGTATAAAAAGCGTAACAACAAAATAAAATATCTAAAAAATCTTCCAGCCTGACAGATCAGTTACCATAAACTTAATTGTAGTACAGTTAATAAAGTAGTAACTATACATTAAAGTCAAAAAATCAGTAGTTGATATTATATCCAGTGTGTGGTCTCATTGGAGACATGTCATGGTATCCTTGTTTTCCTGTGGTGAAGTTTACGGAGGAAGGCCCAGTCTCCTCGTCAGCAGCGGCCAGCGCACGCCAATCCACTGGGGTGCTCAATGCTACTCAAACTAGTAGGTCTCTGAATGTATCAAAATTTAGATTGAACTCATTCTGTTCATTCAGAAGTAATTCCGGTTGTTGTTTCCTGTGCACATAAATCTCCATTTCAAGTAAGTCCAGTAACTGTCCCTTTGGCGTTGTATGCAACACTTTAATATTATTGTCTATGCTTCCTACTGAATGTCTTTCTCTGTCTAAATGTGTACCGAAAGCGCTCTTGTTCTTATTACATGTATGTTCTCTAAAACGAGTCTGGAAATTCCTTCTTGTCCGATCAATATAAAAACTGACACAATCTTGGCAGCTGATCTTATAAACACCAGGCCCCATATATTTATCGCCATCATTGTCAACTTTATGCCATAGCTTACAACCAATTTTACCTTTCATTTGAAACCAATTTTTATTTTTGTTTTTCTGAAGGTCTGCACAATTCTGCCGGAAAACGCACCATTGTACGTCATAGCAACAAACTTCTTGCTCTCTGGTTCTATTGACCCCTTCCTGTCACATATTTTTTATTTTAGTTTCTAATAAAGTTTTATTACATCACGCTCTTTATATCCTTTTGTCTTAGCTACTTGTCTAATCACGCTTAATTCTTCCACCTCGTCATTAGGAGTAAGTGGCAGCTTTAGCATCCTGTTGATCATAGCCCTGAAGTATACCCATTTATGCTTCCTAGGGTGACAGGATTTCGCATTTATAATAGTGTCAGTGGTTGTTGCCTTTCTAAATATTTGCCTTCTAAATTTTTTCATGCATCCCACCTATTCTTTCCGCTATCTCGCGTATATCACTTTCGTCACCTTTGTAAAGTAGTATGACATCGTCTACATATTGTCTGTAATAGACAATTTTTTCGCAGATGTCAGGATTTATTTCAAAAACTTATTTTCTAGCTCATTTACAAATATCTCAGATAAAGACCAGACACACTGTGAGTCCGTCCTTCTGATAAAAGATCTTGTTGTTAAATTTAAAATTATTTAGTGACAACACAAGTTCTAAAACTTCCAAAAGTTCTATTATTTCTCCTTGACTAATCTTCTTATACGTTAGCAAGTTCTTCCTTATAAATTCCAACATATCGTTTATTGGGATGTTGGTATATAAGTTAACAGTGTGAAAAGAAGCCCATGTAGCTCCAGCTGGGATTGTTACATCATTAATCTCATTCGCAAATTCATAACTATTCCTGACATTAAATTATTTTCTGTAAGTATATGCTGCTCGTAGTTTCTTGTTGCGCTCCCCGGTTCAATTTGTAATTAGGACATGACATATTATTAACAATCAGCTGAATCAGTTCCCCTTTCTTGTATACTTTAATTTGCGAACGAAGCACAGGAAGGGACAGATTCATCATTTTTAATCTGCGTTTCTCTTTTGCATCTGGGAACACAAATATACTTTTCTCAATTTCTTTCCTTATATCTGACTGAAATTTGTTCACAGGATTTCTCTTGACCTCAACTATGTTACTATCTGCAAGAAACTTCTCGGTTTTATGAATGTAATCACAATCATAAATGTGTTGTTAAATATATTGAGAAATAGTGAAGTGTTGTGACAGGAAGAACATGACTTCTGGCAGTTGACTATAGCATTAATAACACAAAATCAGGCAGGGGTAATGATGGAATATGCCTAATGATGTACAAGAAAATATGAACGTCAGTAAGCTAGTGAACACACTCATCGACATTTACATCGACATTTATCCTCCGCAAGCCACCCAACGGTGCGTGGCGGAGGGCACTTTACATGCCACTGTCATTACCTCCCTTTCCTGTTCCAGTCGCGTATGGTTCGCAGGAAGAACGACTGTCTGAAAGCCTCCGTGCGCGCTCTAATCTCTCTAATTTTACATTCGTGATCTCCTCGGGAGGTATAAGTAGGGGGAAGCAATATATTCGATACCTCATCCAGAAACGCACCCTCTTGAAACCTGGCGAGCAAGCTACACCGCGATGCAGAGCGCCTCTCTTGCAGAGTCTGCCACTTGAGTTTATTAAACATCTCCGTAACGCTATAACGGTTACCAAATAACCCTGTGACGAAACGCGCCGCTCTTCTTTGGATCTTCTCTATCTCCTCCATCAACCCGATTTGGTACGGATCCCACACTGATGAGCAATACTCAAGTATAGGTCGAACGAGTGTTTTGTACGCCACCTCCTTTGTTGATGGACTACATTTTCTAAGCACTCTCCCAATGAATCTCAACCTGGTACCCGCCTTACCAACAATTAATTTTATATGATCATTCCACTTCAAATCGTTCCGCACGCATACTCCCAGATATTTTACAGAAGTAACTGCTACCAGTGTTTGCTCCACTATCATATAATCATACAATAAAGGATCCTTCTTTCTATGTATTCGCAATACATTACATTTGTCTATGTTAAGGGACAGTTGCCACTCCCTGCACCAAGTGCCTATCCGCTGCAGATCTTCCTGCATTTCGCTACAATTTGCTAATGCTGCAACTTCTCTGTATACTACAGCATCATCCGCGAAAAGCCGCATGGAACTTCCGACACTATCTACTAGGTCATTTATATATATTGTGAAAAGCAATGGTCCCATAACACTCCCCTGTGGCACGCCAGAGGTCACTTTAACGTCCTTAGATGTCTCTCCATTGATAACAACATGCTGTGTTCTGTTTGCTAAAAACTCTTCAATCCAGCCACACAGCTAGTCTGATATTCCGTAGGCTCTTACTTTGTTTATTAGGCGACAGTGCGGAACTGTATCGAACGTCTTCCAGAAGTCAAGAAAAATAGCATCTACCTGGGAGCCTGTATCTAATATTTTCTGGGTCTCATGAACAAATAAAGCGAGTTGGGTCTCACACGATCGCTGTTTCCGGAATCCATGTTGATTCCTACATAGGAGATTCTGGGTTTCCAGAAACGACATGATACTCGAGCAAAAAACATGTTCTAAAATTCTACAACAGATCGACGTCAGAGATATAGGTCTATAGTTTTGCGCATCTGCTCGACGACTCTTCTTGAAGACTGGGACTACCTGTGGTCTTTTCCAATCATTTGGAACCCTCCGTTCCTCTAGAGACTTGCGGTACACGGCTGTTAGAAGGGGGGCAAGTTCTTTCGCGTACTCTTTGTAGAATCGAATTGGTATCCCGTCAGGTCCAGTGGACTTTCCTCTGTTGAGTGATTCCAGTTGCTTTTCTATTCCTTGGACACTTATTTCGATGTCAGCCACTTTTTCGTTTGTGCGAGGATTTAGAGAAGGAACTGCAGTGCGGTCTTCCTCTGTGAAACAGCTTTGGAAAAAGGTGTTTAGTATTTCAGCTTTACGCGTGTCATCCTCTGTTTCAATGCCATCATCATCCCGGAGTGTCTGGATATGCTGTTTCGAGCCACTTACTGATTTAACGTAAGACCAGAACTTCCTAGGATTTTCTGTCAAGTCGGTACATAGAATTTTACTTTCGAATTCACTGAACGCTTCACGCATAGCCCTCCTTACGCTAACTTTGACATCGTTTAGCTTCTGTTTGTCTGACAGGTTTTGGCTGCGTTTAAACTTGGAGTGAAGCTCTCTTTGCTTTCGCAGTAGTTTCCTAACTTTGTTGTTGTACCACGGTGTGTTTTTCCCGTCCCTCACAGATTTACTCGGCACGTACCTGTCTAAAACGCATTTTACGATTGCCTTGAACTTTTTCCATAAACACTCAACGTTGTCAGTGTCGGAACAGAAATTTTCGTTTTGATCTGTTAGGTAGTCTGAAATCTGCCTTGTGTTGCTCTTGCTAAACAGATAAACCTTCCTCCCTTTTTTTACATTCGTATTAACTTCCATATTTAGGGATGCTGCAACGGCCTTATGATCACTGATTCCCTGTTCTGCACATACAGAGTCGAAAAGTTCGGGTCTGTTTGTTATCAGTAGGTCCAAGATGTTATCTCCACGAGTCGGTTCTCTGTTTAATTGCTCGAGGTAATTTTCGGATAGTGCACTCAGTATAATGTCACTCGATGCTCTGTCCCTACCACTCTTCTTAAACATCTGAGTGTCCCAGTCTATATCTGGTAAATTGAAATCTCCACCTAAGACTATAACATGCTGAGAAAATTTATGTGAAATGTATTCCAAATTTTCTCTCAGTTGCTCTGCCACTAATGCTGCTGAGTCGGGAGGTCGGTAAAAGGAGCCAATTATTAACCTAGCTCGGTTGTTGAGTGTAACCTCCACCCATAATATTATTGTAGCAAAGCCATTTAAATAAACCCAACACCCCGAAGAAGTGAAAGTTTATATGCCCCCTACCTCCACTGACGATGAAGAAATAGAATAATTTCTTTTATCTTGTCACGCCCTTTTTTTTCACATACTTTACGAGACAGAAATTTGTTTGTGGCAGAAGAGTATGAAAAGAACGAGAAAGAAAAACATTAGGTGAATATGGACTGGGGGAAATGAATAAAAGGATGGCAGCATGCCAAAATTTCCCACAGAGCATAATTTAATTGTGTGTAACACATGGCTTAAAAGAAAGATTGTTGTATTCATGGGAGAGACTTGCAGACACCAGAAGGTTTCAGATAGATGATGTAATGGTAATACAGAGATTTGCAAACCAAGTTTTAAACTGCAAAACATTTCCAGCTGCAGGTATGGGTTCTGACCATAATGTATTGGTTGTGAACTGAAGAAATTGTAGGAAGTTAGGAAATTAAGAAGCTGAGACCTGCATAAATTGAAAGAACCATAGGTTGTTGAGAGTTTCGAAGGCAGTATTAAGCAACAATTGACAAATGTGGAAAAGGGATATAATAGAAGATGAGTGGATAGCTTTGAGATTGAAATAGTGAAGGAATTAGAGAATTAAATAGCCAAAAGAATTGATAAAAGGACAAATATACAAAAACGGAGACAGAAAAGAAGAATATAGACCTTTAAAAATGAGACTGATAAAAGTGCAAATATGCAAAGCAGGAATAGCTACAGGAGAAATGCCAGGGAATAGAATCATGCATGAGTATGGGAGACATCAATGTTGCATATAGAGAAATTAAAGAGCGCTTTGGATAAGAAAGGTAGCAGTACGAACATTAGCTCTGATTGCAAACTAGAATGACATAATGAAGGGAAAGCTGAAAGTTGGTCGGAATTGAGATCCTTGAGAGAGCCATCTACAATAACAATTATTCTTCTAGGCATGTGAGATCTATCAGGCAGACAGAATAACCCCAAACTTCAAGAAGACTACAGTAATTCTTTTTCCACTGAAGGTAGATACTGATAGGTGAAAATATTACTGAAACATCAGCCTAATGACTCACAGTTGCAAGCTACTGACAAATAACTGGAAAAATTAATAAAAAAAACTTCAGGGAAGACCAGTTTGCTTTCTGGATATACATGGTAATACGCACATTTCAACTAAACTTTTTATTATTTACACTCGAACACACTCTTTAAAATTCTGAAGGCAACAGGAATAAAATACATGAGAGAAAGGTTACATACAACTTGTACAGAAATTAGACTGTAATTTTAAGAGTCAAAGGGAAACAGTAGTTATTCAATCTTTATACTGAGAAAGGAAAAATTTGGGAAGGGAACTGAAGATTAGGGAGAAGATATAACACTTTTGAGGTTGTCAGTAACATTGTAATTGTGTGAAAGACAGCAAAGGACTTCAAAGAACAGTTGATCGGAATGTATGGTGTCCTGCAAAAAGTTATAAGGTGAACATCAACAAGTTTGAAACAGAGGATGACATGCTTAAAGCTGAAATACTAAACACCTTTTTCCAAAGCTGTTTCACAGAGGAAGACCGCACTGCAGTTCCTTCTCTAAATCTTCACATGAACGAAAAAATGGCTGACATCGAAATAAGTGTCCAAGGAATAGAAAAGCAACTGAAATCACTCAACAGAGGAAAGTCCACTGGACCTGACGGGATACCAATTCAATTCTACACAGAGTACGCGAAAGAACTTGCCCCCCTTCTAACAGCCGTGTACCGAAAGTCTCTAGAGGAACGAAAGGTTCCAAATGATTGGAAAAGAGCACAGGTAGTTCCAGTTTTCAAGAAGGGTTGTCGAGCAGATGCGCAAAACTGTAGGCCTATATCTATGACATCGATCTGTTGTAGAATTTTAGAACATGTTTTTTGCTCGTGTATCATGTCATTTCTGGAAACCCAGAATCTACTCTGTAGGAATCAACATGGATTCCGGAAACAGCAGTCGTGTGAGACCCAACTCGCTTTATTTGTTCATGAGACCCAGAAAATATTAGATACAGGTTCCTAGGTAGATGCCATTTTCCTTGACTTCCAGAACACGTTTGATACAGTTCCGCACTGTCGCCTGATAGACAAAGTAAGAGCCTACGGAATATCAGACCAGCTGTGTGGCTGGATTGAAGAGTTTTTAGCAAACGGAACACAATATGTTGTTCTCAATGGAGAGACGTCTACAGACGTTAGAGTAACCTCTGGCGTGCCACGGGGGAGTGTTATGGGACCATTGCTTTTCACAATATATATAAATGACCTAGTAGATAGTGTCGGAAGTTCCATGCAGCTTTTCACGGATGATGCTGTAGTTGCAGCATTAGAAAATTGTAGCGAAATGCAGGAAGATCTGCAGCAGATAGGCACTTGGTACAGGGAGTGGCAACTGACCCTTAACATAGACAAATGTAATGTATTGCGAATACATAGAAAGAAGGATCCTTTATTGTATGATTATATGATAGTGGAACAAACACTGGTAACAGTTCCTTCTGTAAAATATCTGGGAGTATGCATACGGAACAATTTGAAGTGGAATGATCATATAAAATTAATTGGTAAGGCGGGTGCCAGGTTGAGATTCATTGGGAGAGTCCTTAGAAAATGTAGTCCATCAACAAAGGAGGTGACTTACAAAACACTCGTTCTACCTATACTTGAGTATTGCTCATCAGTGTGGGACCTGTACCAGGTCGGGTTGACAGAGGAGATAGAGAAGATCCAAAGAAGAGCGGCGCGTTTTGTCACAGGGTTATTTGGTAAGCGTGATAGCGTTACGGAGATGTTTAGCAAACTGAAATGGCATACTCTGCAAGAGAGGTGCTCTGCATCGCGGTGTAGCTTGCTGTCCAAGTTTCGAGAGGGTGCATTTCTGGCTGAGGTATCGAATATATTGCTTCCCCCTACTTATACCTCCTGAGGAGATCACGAATGTAAAATTAGAGAGATTCGAGCACGCCCAGAGGCTTTCTGGCAGTCGTTCTTCCCATGAACCATACACAACTGGAACAGGAAAGGGAGGTAATGACAGTGGCACGTAAAGTGCCCTCCGCCACGCACCGTTGGGTGGCTTGCGGAGTATAAATGTAGATGTAGAATAATGGAATGCAAGCAAATCATGTGATGCTAAGGGCATCAAATTAGGGAATAAGAGTCTGAAAGTATACTACTTTTGCTATTTGGGCAGAAAAATAAATGATGGTTGCAGAAGTAGGTATGGTGTAAAATGCATAGTGGTAATGGGGAGATAGACATGTCTTGAAAACAGAAATCTGTTACCATCAATTACAAATGTAAATGTTAGAAAGTCTTTTCTGTAGAAGATATCTGTCTTGACTGTGTCAATCACGTCACAGTTCAAAAACTGGGGGGGGGGGGGGGTCAGAAGCTTCTGGAATGATGGTAATACAGGGGAATCTGAAGATTACATGGGTAAAATGAGAAATTAATGAAGTAGTATCTGCTCAAATTGGGGAGAAAATAAATTTATGGCATAATCAAAAGAAGTGACTGTTTGATAGAACACTTTCCAGTGGGGCATCATGGAAGTACAAGTAAGTAGTGAAGGGAAACATGGAGAGGGAAAGGGAGAGGGTTTGACTAAAGTTATAACAATGTAGGAAAAGACAGATTGCTACTTACTGTTAAGAAGACACATCCAGTTGCAGACAGGCACTTATATACAGGGTGTTTAGGGAGGAAAGATCAATATTTTAAACAGTGATAGTGTAAGTAATTCTGAACAAAAAATGTTATATGAACATAGGTCCGCAAATGCTTCATTAAGGAGATATGGGTATTGAAAGGAGCTTTAACTCTACAAAACTGATGTGCACAAAATGAATGTATATGCAATACAACTGGACCATAACGTGATTTTCTTGCAAACAGTGCACGGGTACATGCCCTGTTTACGCTATGCAACCTACGACATATTATGGTCATGTGACGTACATAGTATAATCACCTGTTGTTTGTGCAGTTGTGCCATGTAAGCTGCATTGTGTAGTGTACTGGCAACGGATTGGTTAGCTGTGTAGTGTGTGGTGTTAACTGTGTTTGTACAAGCCCTGCTAACAATGCCACACGTCTACAGTAATGAGGAATACGCAGATATGGCGTATGCTTATGGCTTCTGCGAAGGTAGTGCTACCACTGCAAGAGAAGAATACCATAGGCACTTTCCAACTCGACAATTACCTGATCCCATGGTGTTTACCAAAGTGTTTATCACTTTGCGTTCAGCAAAACTTTGCAAGAACAGGAAGAAATTATCACAAGTGTTGAGCGAAGTCCCAGTATGATCATACGAAGAATGTCCCTGCATATGAATGTCCCACAGACACGTGTATGGGAAACATTATATGCGGAAAACCGATATCCATTTCACATACATCGTGTCCAAAATATCCACGTTGGTGACAATGCCCAACAACTTTATTTCTGTCACTGGGTAATTGAGAATAGTCATTTGCTTCCATACATACTAGTCACTGACGATGCCGTTTTCACGACATGGAATAAACAACACACGCAATAAACATCAATGGTCACAGGGAAATACACAAGCTTCAATATATAGCAATTTCCAAGTTCGTTTTGCCATAAATGTTTGGTGCGGCATGATCGGTAACCTTTTGATAGATCCATTTATTATCAGTTTTAAGGGAAGAGAGGAACCTGCATTTTTTGGAAAATTCATTTGTGGAACTATTGGAAGACGTTTCTTTAGCCAAACAAACTGGAATTTACTTTCAACATGATGGTGCCACTCCACACGTACCTTACGTGTGAGGGACCATCTCAACCGCACCTACCCTAATCGCTGGATTGGCCATTGCAGTGCTATTAACCGGCGTCCTACATCACCTGACCTTACACCTTTAGATTTCTGCTTATGAGGTTGGATGAAATCAGAGGTGCACAAAGTGAACGTAAATACATGAGCTGAACTGCTTCGTCGCATCATGGATGCTGTTGAATTGATTAAGAACCAACAACAGGCAATTGAACAATTTCAAGCAACACATCATCTTATCGTTAGAGTGCAAAAGTGCATTGACGTCCATAGTGGGATGTTTGAACCTGCTCTGTAAACTGTACAACAAGTGTTGGACATAGCCTTCATCAGTGAAACAAACACACACACACACACACACACACACACACAAAAACACAATCGACCGCCAACTGCAGCATCTTGAGCCGGAATGCCTTCCTAGCTGGAGTTTCCATCGTTGTTAAGACTAGAGTAAGTAGGTCAAGTGGATGTAGGTTGTGGTCATTACATATTTTATATCAGTCAACATATTTTGTGTAATGCTTGGATTAATTTTGTTTTCAATGAAATGGCATGCTGTTCAGTAGTGCACTTCTAACATGTTTTGAAAGGTACTTTAAGAAAAGGGTTCATACTAGCGTTGGAAAAAAATATGGAAACGCTGAGAAATTCATGCTTGTACATAAATGCAGATGCTAGCCAAGCCTGCAGGTTGCTCTGTTGTGTGAGAGTGTGCTAAAATAATCTCTCAGATTTTTTTGTGAAAATGCTTTAAAGTTATTTAAAGAAAAGTAATTTTATCAACATTCAACATCTTTTTCTTGATGTCTTCAGATTTGCAGCCGCTAGATGACCCCAAATTGTAGCACGTGTGGCAGTGTGTAACATAACTTGTCAGTGCTTGAGAAACAGTGTGCTGTAAACAAGTTTTGAATCTCTAATAGATCTCTCACAAGGAGCAACCTCACATTCAACTTGACAATGCCAGACCACACACGAGCACTGCGACATCTGCAGCAACCCGATACCTTGCATTTACACTCATCGGTCATCCTCCATACCTGATTTGCACATGTTTCAAAAATTAAAGAGCAGCTTAAAGCAATTCACTTTGATGGTGATGAAGTGGTGCAAGTGGAGATCAGGTTGTGGCTTCATCAACACAGAGAAACACTACAGTGACAGCATCAACAAACTGGTCTCTCATTGGGAGAAATGTGTTCACTGGCAGGGTAATTATGTTGAGAAATAAATATGTAGACATGAAAAATAAAGATTTAGAATGTTACTAACACTTGTTTTATTTAATGAGCTCTAAGAGTTTTCATATAAAAATTTGAGATATAACTTTTCAGCATGCCCTCATATTTTACTATGAATGGCACCTGTGCAGTATACTCAGCACGTGGCAAGTGTCAGTCGTGATCAGAACAGTGGTCTCGGTAGTTGTGGATGTGTTGTCGGGACTAAGTGAATTCGAACAAGGGAAAACTGTTGTTCATATGGTGAGTGCTTCCATAAGCAAGGTAGCCATAGTGTTTCACATTTAAAGATCTGCCATATCAAAGTTTTATACTGCATACAATGTAAACTGAAAAGTATCATCTAAGTCACAATAGACGAAAGTTTGTGTTGAGTGATCAGGACAGTCAGTTATTGAGAGGATTTTAATGATAAATAAGAGGGCAGCTTCAAAAGTCACCGCAGAACAGAATCTCACAGTTGTAAACCCTGTCGCACCAAAACAACACGAAGGGAGCTCTGTAAGCTAGGAATTGCAGGGTGAGCTGCTATTCCAAACCCACACATCAGTGATGCATATGCCCATAACAGGAAAAATGTGGTGCCAAAGCCCTAAACGCCTGATCTGCAGAGCAGTGGAAGAAAGTCATTTGGTCAGGTGGTTCTCGTTTCATACAGTTTCAACTTGTAGCCGAATTTACATTCCAAGACAAACTGGCAGGGTTTGGTGATTTGGTCAGCTGTATCATGGTATTCCATTGGCCCCATGGTTTCTCTGAAATGTCGCATTACTGCCAAGTATTATATGACCATTTTGGATGATCATGTCCATCCCATGATACAATGTTTGTTCCCCAGTGGTGATGCTCCAAGATGAGAGGGCCCCTGTTCACACAGCTTGTCATCCTGGACTGGCTCTGTGAGCAGAAGGATGAACCGTTGCATATTCCCTGGCCACAAGACTCACCAGATCTCAGAATCATTGAGCCTCTGCGGTCTATGTAATCACTATCCACCATCATGACCTAACATGCCACTAATTTGCAGACAGAATAGTATAAAATTCGCATGACAAACATACAGTACAGGAATGTATTAATTCTGAGATGACTGGGATCTGTTTTAAATGCTAAAAGTTTGTGCATCATATTAGGTGTGGTAAAATGTGTTGTTTTTTGGGGTGTCCATATTTTTGTCCGCTCCTGTGTATAAACTATGCAGATACAGTGGAAGAAGTATTTAGCGGATGTAAGAAGGGAGTTGAAGCAGCATTAGAGATAGGTAATTGTCCTGGAAGATTATGAGTGGATGGAAGGATTGCAGATTGTGAGTGAAAGAAGATTGGAAATGGATGAAACAAAGTTTGAGATATAGTTTTGGCTGGCTAAGGTCTTTCTAGTGGGAGGTGTACAAATGTTTGTGCACGTTTCACTCTGGAAGATAGCTTGCATTAAATTGTTACATAGTAGTAAGGGGGCAGATATGACAGTATGGTAAGTTCTTTGCTTGGATGACGTGGTTATGTACAAACAAGGTGGTGGGGGTTAGATAGTAGAAGGAATTGGGAATTGTGGCCTTTTTGAAAGAGTGCTTGGCAACTCGAGATAATTTTTATGGTAAGGCTATTGGAAGGGAATCCGAGGGCCACACAAGGTTTGAAGGAAAAAAAAATAGTTTTTCTGAACAAACTGAAGTGGTAGGATGGCATGGTCAGAGACAAATTCATTGGAGAAAAAACAATAACTGAAATCTGTTACTTGAACATAATCCCCTTAAAAATGAGAGATCAGTTAGAGAAGATGCTAAATTTGAAGTAAAAGAAGTCACTGTATTTTAACAATATAATGTACAGGATAGTTGCTTCTCACCATAGACTGGAGATGCTGAGTTGCAGAAAGGCACAACAAAAAGACTGTCGGAAAGTTACCTTTCGGCC
Organism: Schistocerca nitens; assembly: GCF_023898315.1. NCBI lineage: Eukaryota > Metazoa > Arthropoda > Insecta > Orthoptera > Acrididae > Schistocerca > Schistocerca nitens. The sequence continues at coordinate 300,162,315 of NC_064615.1, read as the reverse complement.
AGCATGGTGTACACACACACACACACACACACACACACACACACACACACACACACACGACCAAAGTCTCTGGCAGCCAGAGCCTGACTGAGCAGTAGCACATTATGCAAGAGGCAATGTTAGGGGTAAGAAGGGGGCTGGGGCAGGGAGAAGGAGGGATAGCAGGGTAGGTAGGGGTGGAGCATGATGAAAGTGCTGCTGGGAGCCTGCAGGGACGGGGGGGGGGGGGGGGGGGGGGGAGTAGGGCAGCTAGGTGCATTTAGGTTAGATGGTGGGCAGGGATAGCGGAAAAGGAGAGAACTAAAAAGACATGGTGCATTGGAGGAATGAGGGCTGTGTAGTGCTGGAATGGGAACAGGTAAGGGGCTAGCTGGACAAGAGCAATGACTAATGAAGGTTGAGGCCCAGAGGGTTACAGGAATGTAGGATATATGCAGGGAGTTCCCACCTGTACAATTCAGAGAAAGCTGTTGATCGTGGGAAGGATCCAAATGGCATAGGCTGTGAAGTAGCCATTGAAATAAAGGACACTGGGCAGCGTGCTCAGCAACATGAGCTCCAGTTGTTTCTTGGCCACAGTTTGTCAGTGGCCATTCATACGGACAGGCACTTGTTGGTTGTCTTGCCCACGTAGACTGCAGCACAGCGGTGGTTGCAGCTTTGCTTGTAGATCACATGACTGGTTTCACAGGTAGTCCTGCCTTTGATGGGATAGGTAATGTTTGTGGCAGGACTGGAGTAGGCGGTGGTGCGAGGATGTATCTTGGGAGGTCTTGTATCTAGTTCTATTACAGGGACATGAGCCATGAGGGAAGGGATTGGGAGCAGGGGTTGTCTAGGAATGGATGAGGATACTGAGTAAGTGCAATAGGCATGGAATACCATTGTGGGAAGGATGGTGGGTAGGACATTCATTTCAGGACACGCCGAGAGGTAGTCAAAACCCAGACAGAGAATGTAATTCAGTTACTCCAGTTGTGAGTGGTACTGAGTCACGAGGGAAATGCTCCTCTGTGGCTGGAACGGTGAGGCTTTGAGAGGTGTTGAGTGACTGGAAATATAAGGCGAGATTGGAAAGGTAATTGCAATTCTGTAAAGGCTTCAGTGAGACCTTTGGTATATTTTGAGGGGGACTGCTCCTCACTACAGATTACAATGGCCATAGGTGGCTAGGGCTGTATGGAAGGGTCTTCTTGGTATGAATGGATGGCAGCTGTCAAAGTGGAGGTATTGCTGGTGATTGGGAAGTTTGATATAAACAGAGAGAATGATGTAGCCATCTTTGTGGTGGAAGTCACTGTGAAGGAAAGTGGCTTGATGGGTTGAGTAGGACCAGGTGAAGCAAATGGGGGAGGTTGTGGTGAGGTTCTGAAGGAATTTTGGTAGGGTGTCCTCACCCTCGATGCAGATCACAAAGATGTCATCAGTCAATCTGAACCAGGTGAGGGGTTTGGGATTCTTGGCATTTAAGAATTCCTCTAAATGACTTATGAATAGGTTGGCATAGGATAGTGTCCTTAGCCGTATCCCGGATTCGTTTGTAGGTGATGCCTTCAAAGGAGAATAATTGTGGGTGAAAGTCATGGCGACTAGGAAGGAGGTGATTGGTTTGGAGTTTGTCAGGTGTTGGGAAAGGTAGCATTCAATAGCGGTAAGGCCATGGGCATTAGGGACATTAGTAAAGGTCAAAATAGTGACAAGCAGGACACTGTGTCGTAAAGGAACAGGAACTGTAGAGTGTCACTAGAGAAAACAGTCGGTATCTTTTATATATAGAAGAGTGGTTGTGGGTAATAGGCTCAAGATGTTCATCTACTAGATTCACTGTATTTTGAAGATGCACAATTGGTTACTTTCGTAATTGATCATAACAAAATGCATGATCAACAGAATGTGTTTTATAATTGTCAAATGTACAAATCTTAAGTTAAAGGTACCAACGTGATATTGTGTCCAGACAATGCATGTTCTTTGTTGTTCACGAAAGTGTGCTTTGTTATGCGTCCCATAAAACATTAGTACTTGACTTTGAGAAGTAAGTAAGTATTGCTTGCGTCAGTTGGCAGTGCCGAATCAAAATACCAACTATTGTTACAGAAATAAGAAATATGTTTCATTTTGGGGGGGGGCAGTCTGGCAGGGCATGCAAGGACTAAATGGAGCCACGACAAGATTGCCGGGTACAGTGTTGGGAGGCGTGTGTGTGTGTGTGTGTGTGTGTGTGTGTGTGTGTGTGTGTGTGTGTGTGTGTGTGTGTGTGTCAATCATCACAATTTGCATGCACATTTAAGTGTGTGTAAAAAAAAATAATTTAAGAAGTGAATGTGGTCTCATGGGCTATGAAAATTTCTAAAACTAATTGCTTTCAAATTAATGTTATTTGAAACTAGTTACAACCATTTTAAGGAGGGACAAAATTACTTCCTGGATGCATCACTTAGTTAAAAAAAAATTGATGTGCTTCACTGCCTGGCACTAGCCACTTTAGCACCTCGCTTATCAGTTTCTAGGTTTTCGTGTGGCCTCATTGTAGACCCAACTAATGCATAAAATTCCATTATGTCACCACCAATCAAAGCTAACAATGCAGTGTTTAGTGACCAACAACACTGACCAGTGAGCTGGTCAATAAAATGTTTGTTGTTTGAACTACCTTCTTATTCTAGGCAAGAAATTAAGGAGTGTGTATTCACTTATATCACCTCATAACTGACAATGATATTCAAATACCTTTTCTTAATCCAGTTAACAATTTGGTTTTTCTACCTTTTTTTCTTTTCACTCTGTCCCAAGTACATTTAAGATGGGTGTTTTAATTAAATAAACTTATTTTGCTGCTATACATAAATTACTTACCTGCTCCAAAGATTGGTAAAATGCTAATTTCAGAACAAAGCACAATAGGGCAAATGCAGAAAAAAAATGTCAATTTAAATAAATGTGTGTGAAGGGTTGTAATTGGGTTGCATTACAGTTCGAAATCATTTTCAACTGGAATGTGTACATTTTTATTAAATTTACACCTAATACAAGGTTGGTAATTGGTAAATAATCTTAATAAAAGTCAACACCAGCACATATATTTAGCCAGCAGTTAATATTTCTAACCAAGAGCTGGCTTACCGATAAAGAATATATATATTTATTTATTTTGAAATGATACGGAAACTGCATAAATCCTTTAACTATGACAACACTGCTTTAAAATAAAAGCTCTTCAATTTAACTCTTGTAAAAATATTTCCTTAATAATAGATTTGTTTTACACTATGTTTAGGAAAATAAGAGGTATGTCTCTACACAAGATCAGGAAGAAACAATACTTTAGATACAAACATCTGCCAGTAAAAAATTTTATAACTGTTTATTCATGTTCCAAAAAATATCAGAAATGATAGTCAGAAAAAGGTTTTTATTTCTGTTTGGACAGTATTTGCAAGGCACACATAATTATTCTAGTCTAGACTTGGAGAAATAACTGCCACCTGTTACTTTTAAGTATTATTTGTGCCTAAAACACGTAGAAGCCATAATAAGTTTAAGAGAGTAATTCTCAGAAAACTCCAACTGAAAATGAGTTTACTCCCTCTCTTCTGCATTTTTAACCGTTTTCATACGCTGCTAGAAGGGAGTACGACTTCGGTGATGTTCCAAGGATCAATTGCACTACAAAAAATCGAAGTGTGGATGTTACATCTCGCATATTATTATAGCTTCTTTCTGTTTTGCAATAGAAGTAAATCAGTACACACAGACACACTTAAAAGAAACTGATGGAAGCTTTTCCTCTCCAGTCCAATAATATACAGACGTGGAGTTCCACATAATGAAAAATTCTAGACTAGTTTGGGATTTATAAAAAAATAGCAAATTTCTACAGAAATATACTAATCAAAGGGATAAACTGCCCTTTAATAAGTTCAAGAACTCGAATTTCAGATTATTCTTTGGAAGAAATTTCTTAAAGATAAAATAAAGTTTAAGGAGAATCACTGATACTCCATTACAACAGTGATTATGTCAGCACTGTGCACATAGACAGGAGAGTTCAACCAAGCTATGTGTAGACTTATTATCACCACATGTTGCAACACCATCTTGAGACACACACAAACATGTTAGACATTTAGAACCATTTGGCAATAAACTTTGATAATTTTATAAGACAGCTATGAAATGCCGATACAAACGCAAAGCTGATGTGATGAGAGAAAAATCAGCTGCAGTCTAAAATAAAAGCCATTTTTCTCCTTCAAACCATAAATTCAGTCCTTGTCCAATGTAAAACATTTAAAAAGCTATTCACATACATAACATAGCCAATGGACAAAACTCAGAGCGAACAGCCAGAGAAGTGAAACTGAAGTTTAATCATTCAGATAATGGCAGCGAGAATGTACTCCAAATGGGCAAAAATTACTGACTGAATCTTCATCACATCCTGTCTGAAATATGTTATGTATGTTTTTATCTTAAATATTCCACTATGTAAGTCAAAGCAATCACTCTCATTATTTTATTGGAATATATTTGTTTTCTTAATTGCAAACATTTACCACTGCAGAATAATTGGCACAGTTACAAAAATGTATGTATCAGTAGCTTCTTACAATGAAAAGGAAGTTATTTCCTTTATCCAAAACACACACAATACAAATTCCATTACATGGAGTACACTCTTGAGTTTTGTTTGAAATAAAAGTGCAACTATCATAGTTATCTTATTTAATGATAATACTTTTGGTTGTGCAATAGTTTTTGCCGAACATTTACTCGTGGTCACACTATATTAAGACTGAAAATACAATTTCTCAAAAATATACATTTGTTGGATAACTGAGCTGCAAAAACACTAAAAAAAAAAGAAAGAAATATAAAGTTCCACGACATTGAAGGTCACAAAATATCGCAGTGCAGGAAGTGTACTAGATGTAATAAATTAAAACTGATTTGTACACTGTTATATTCCCCCTCTTGATGCTCATAAGTTTGTGTGCTGCTCTCAGTATTGGTGTACATAAAATTTACAAAAGATGAAACTGATTATTAAGGCAATATGTATAATAAATTGAACAAATACAGACAGTATCCCTTCCATCTCCCTGGTAGAGCATAAAATAAATATCTGCTATCACAACAACAAAGTAGCACAACTCTTTTTGCGCCACAGACACGAACACTACAGTTCCCCTGACACACACACACACACACACACACACACACACACACACACACACACACACACTATTTTTGTAGTAGCAGTTTCCCCCCTCCAAGTTTCGATGTAACAAACATGAACACAGACTCTCTTTACCCCCTCATGTATCTGCATTTAACAGTTTTTTTTTTCTTTTTTTATTTCAATAAATTATTACAAAATAGGAACACGGCGGCACACGCAAAATATACAGGAACAGTACACAAGAGCCAGTTACTGCCGAATAATACTAATGTTCCTAGAATCCTTGTCGCTCATGTTTATATATTTCCCTTTGCGTTTTCAGTCTTTCACTTAAAAAGTCACTCTCTCACATATAAAACGTTTTTAAAGTATTCCAGCCGTTGAGTTGAAATAAATATTTCACCAAATTTACACTGTTCCCTGAATTGTGCATGATGAAACAATGCAAGCACACTGGTATACAAAACAGTTTTGTAGTAATCACTAACTGTTCCTGTTGGGGTGCTTGCCATGGCACCATCTTGGCCAAGGCAGGGGCCACTCATATTGCCGCGGAACTGGTCCTCCGACATTCTTTTCGAAATACCGGAACACTGGGAACCACCACAACCTTGCAAGGAAATTGTTTGGTCCATTTTGCTGAAACATTACATATATTGTATGTACTTTTACAGTATGTATTAAACACATACAATAATTATTTACAAGGAATGAAAAGATAACCCCCTCACTCAATAAACAGGCATACAGAGCTCAGCAAATTGCACAAGCTCTGCCCTACAGGGAGTGATTATCTTTTTCTTATTTCATTGTTAACACAAGAAATAACTACAATATGCAGTTGAGTGAAAACTAACAGAACATTTGTGCATCATCTAGTGTGGTTAATTTCATTATTTGCTCCCTAATCACGGTAAGTCAATAAAAGTTTTTAAATCAAAATGTAGCACAGCTTGACATTTATTTTAGGCATTAGCTTTAGATTATACTCACCTTCAAATTAGCATTGTTTGCCAAAGTGTGATACATCCAGAACAAAGTTGTAGTAACATAGTACGCTATAATAACATCAACAGCATAATGCCCATGAGCAACAAGCACCATAATAACCCCAACGACAGAAACAATCCACGAAATCCAATGAACGGGGAAGCAGCGCTTTGGTGAATCTGAAAAATGACAACTTCATATAGTACACGAATTTTCCTTACTGAGCAACATAGTAATGAAGATCTATGTGCCACTATCTGTGTTATTTTAATCATCATACAGGGTGTGGTAGATAAGTAATGAGACTGGCCGCCGCGCGGCGCCCCAGTCGCTCGCAGGGCGGTCTCCACCTGTATGTCACGTGCTGGGGGATCTGAGCTAACAATAGAACCGGTTCGCAGTCGCGTCGGAGCTCTGGTACAGTGAGGGTCGAGCTTCGCGTATTACGTTGTTTGTGTGCCCGTGACACTTGTGAAAACGCTGAAGATGGATCGCTCGATAGAACAGCGGTATGCAATCAAATTTTGCTTTCGCTTGGGCAAAACTGCTTCGGAAACTTTTGCTATGATTACGGAGGCCTACAAAGAAGACTCCCTATCAAGAGCTCAAGTGTTCCGGTGGTTTAATGAATTTAAAAACGGGAGGGAATCCGTTGAAGACATGGAACGATCTGGACGCCCTTCAACGAGTCGTGTGGATGAAACGGTGGCCAAAGTGAAAGAACTCCTGGACTCCGACCGTCGTTTAAGTCTCAAAATGATCGCCGATGAGGTCTCCGTGAATAAATTTACGGTTCACCAAATTGTTACGCAAGATTTGATGATTAGGAAAGTTTGCGCAAAATTGGTTCCCCGAGTGCTCACCGCCGAACAAAAGCAACAACGAGTGGACGTTTGCCGTGAGATGTTGAATGATTTGGAAAATAATCCACACTTTTTAGACAACGTAGTAACAGGCGACGAATCGTGGACATTCCAGTACGACCCGGAGACGAAAGCCCAGAGCTCGGAGTGGCACACACCGGCATCCCCGCGGCCGAAGAAAGCAAGAATGTCAAATTCCCGCATCAAGACAATGCTGATTGTGTTTTTTGACAAGCGGGGGTTAATTCACAAAGAGTTTGTCCCTCAGGGGAAGACTGTCAATGCCGAATTCTACAAAGAAGTCCTTCAGCGACTGCACAGAGCCGTCAAACGGAAGCGACAGGACCTTGCTCAACGCTGGCATCTCCACCACGACTACGCTCCGGCGCACACAGCGTTCCTCGTGACCTCCTACTTGACCCGAATTGGAGTTGAAGTTTTGCCACAGCCACCATACAGCCCTGACTTGAGTCCTCCTGATTTCTTCCTATTTCCGAAGGTCAAAAGATGCCTGAAGGGTCATCGTTTCGACGATATTCCGAACATCCAACGTGCTGTCACGAAGGCACTAACTGGGATAACTCAAACGGACTACAGTGGGGCCTATGAAGCTTGGAAAACGCGCTGGCAACGTTGTGTCGACGCCCAAGGTGAGTACTTTGAAGAATATTAACGTTTTGTACAAATTGGATCAATAAATTTGTTTTTCTAGACTGAGTCTCATTACTTATCTACCACACCCTGTATATTACACTGAAAGTCTGCAGGTGCAGGAAAATTGGTTGAAAAGAACAAAATTACTGGATCAGACAAGTTTCCTGCGCAAAGCACAGCACATTTCCACAAGTTTATTCCCAGTTCTGGATTCTATAGCTTTTGCATCAACATTTTTTGCACAAAAGATGCTGATTAAGGTGTAAGAAGATTCCACTGCACAGTAAACTGGAAATAAACTTCTGGGACAAGCCTTTTCACATCTAGCTATAATCAACATAAGAAAGTTTTTACTTACATTCTGCAATAATGAGGTAACTCATGGTAAGAATGACAGTGTGCCCACTGTAAATGTAGTCACCACAATAAGTGTGCTTTCCATTAATGGAAAGCCCAAAACCAGATATCAACTGCCACACCCTCTGAGCCACTATGTACCCATTTGTAGCATTGGCTTTAGGTGAACAGTAATATGTTGTGCTGGCTACAGGAAGGACTGTCACAAACATCGTGATGGAACGCAGCAGGTACAACAAGGAAAGGATCATGAAGACACGCCGCATCACGATATACCTATAATGAACAACAAAGCTGCATTATCACATATTCATACAATATTTACTATGTTGTACATTGAGACAATGACAGCAGAGTAACATGCTCTTACAAACACATTTGCTCTTCATTCATTAACTTTCACAAGAAACCTAAATAATTATTCCACACTTTTCCGTGATTATTTTATTTGTATCTCATATTTATATACATTGATTCCCAGGAATTTTCTAGGCACAAACTAGTTAAAATTACATTTTGGCAGCATCTCTCTCATCTTTGAAGTCTGAGGTGACAAAGTGCAGGTAACTTACATGAGCAAAGAATACCCGCAAGATGGCAGTGTAAGTGGTTGGCGTATGGGAAGCTTAGTTTAGTCATTCTATCCTTGGTGTAGCCATGAAGCTCTGTCATGAAAGTTTAACATAGATCAGCGAGAACACTATTGCTATCTCTGCATAGGTATGTGTTGTAATGCATTTTTGTTACTTATTATAGATCATATGATATAGGTTGCAGATATCTGAATCGTGTAAGTATTGATTTTCGTAATAATCTCTTGTGTTCTCATATGAGGACTTTCCATTAGTGGCTTCAGTTCATACAGAATTTTGATTTACTTCCCCTTTATGCCTTTATAATACTGTATTTTATCATATGTAGTACTGTGTCTAGTAGTGATTTCTGATATACACTAAATGCAGCTAGTAGTTTTCGCCAAACCTCAGACAATTAATTTCAAATACGCACACATAACGAATAATATTTGCAGAGTTATTTCTCAGAAGTAAGCGAAGCTATATCATTCCTTTAGAAAGGCCACATTCATCAACCAAAAATTATTCAGGATGGTATAATTCATACAAATGAAGAAAAAAGTAAATCCACGTTATAAGTGACGCAAAAATTATACAAATTTTGGAGGCCAAGTCAAACAATGAGTTGGTTTGGATGATGACTGACAATGGCTCATCACTTGAAGCAGACCCCCTCCCCCTCACTGATACTTGTGATATGTCCTCCAAGTGATACTGTCAATAATATTGATAACAATGTAACAATTATAACAAACAGCACTGAGACTGAAATTCTAAGAGGTCGTTACTGTGACAAGATGGATTGACAACTTCCTTGTTAACTACTGTATTTATCATACGTTGAAAGAGAACCTGAAAGTATAGCCACCCATTTTAGTCAAAAGGAAAAGAATTTTAGAGATTATGAGCAAATGAGAGGGGTTCACCTGATGGATTCTCTGGTTGCTCTGTGCAGAAATGACACTAGAAACATTATGTGGTTCATGAGGATTTCCTACCACATGCTAAATGTGGCTAGTAAATGCCTAGATACTCAATAAGATGAGTGAACAAAAGAAATAATATGGGTCTGCTAGGGAGAGCAGAGATTGCAATGAAGAACACCCGCATTCTGTACCCAATGAATTATACTTCAATGCTGTGTGCCCTGCGTGCGTGAAACAATTTCATTACACAAAATAAAATTCAAAATATTATACTCTCTCTCATGTATTCTTTATACTACTAAAAAATGCTCTATGTAAGACGTAGTAGCTTTTGTTCTTACTGTCCTCATACGAGGACTCTTCCCTATTGCCAATCAATTGTAAAGATGGCGTATACTGTATATGCCTGCTATACCTAAGAGTTGTTGGTTGGCTAGTTTCGTGAGCCACTTCTCATCCCATCATATTCCAAATGTGCTCAACTGGCAATATGTTCAGAGATCATGCTGTCCAGGGTAGTTGCTGCACGTCTTGCAGAGCATACTGAGTTTCACAGGCAGTGTGGGGCGAAACATTATCATGTTGAAACAACATATCACTTTCCTGTTGCAAAATGGCAAAAGAACTGGTCTAAGAACATTCTACACGTACCAAGTGCTGGTTAACATCCCCAACAGAAAAACCAAAGGTGAACGAGAGGTGCAGCTTATCGCTCCCCAGACAATAAGGCCTGGGGTGGGGCCAGTGTGTCCTGGACGAATGTACTCTACAACACAGTGCTCACCAGGCCTATGACATACCCACAAATGACTGTCACTAGCATGCACGCAGGATCTGGTTTCACCGCATAACACCATGGCATGCCATACTGCCTCACAAGCGATCCTGTGACGATACCCGGCGAAGCATGCACACTGATGCTGTGGCATTAGTAGAGTACCACTGCTAATGACCGGTTTGCAACAGTTCGTGTTGACATGTTGGGCTCAGAAGCACTATTATCTGTACCGTGTAGCTGTACGATCTGCCACTACTGCCCTTGCAATACGACAATCCAGGTGGGCAACTGTGCTGTGTGGACATCCAGAAACTTATCTTCCGGTGTGAGAATGTTCACTTGACCACTAATCATTGTCACACGACTGACGCAGCATGTCCAACTTGTGTGGCAATTCTCCAAAAGGACAATCTAGCCACTTGAAGGCCACAATTTTACCTCTTTCAAAATGGCTCATTTGGCTGTATAAAGCACGAGTGCATCTCCGTGGCATGGTTGCCTGCTTACTTCACACATCTGCATGAAACTGAGCCTTCCAGCTGTGAGCATTTCGTATTAAAGGGGACACACAAAGGGCTCTCTAGTAGCTATGCCACTGTGCTATCTGTTGGCAAATGACGTTGAAACCATAATCAGTACATCTATCTACCTGGTGCCATATCCAGTCATCAGATCATAATCTGACGTCTTTCTAGGAGCACTAGTCGCCTCGCAGTGTATTTACAATACACATTTCCTTATACTTATGTAGACTGTTTATGACAAACAGCAGATTTGAAACCCTAGGTTGAAAGCTTCTCTCTAGACAATCTGCTTTTATTCCTTCCCAGAACACTGTGTGCCCACTTAACGTGTTATGGGAATTTAATTCACCAAGTCAAATGAAACAGCAAACAATACTGTTAATTTGATCTTGGTGATAGAATTGTGTGTGTTTAAAATATGCTGGGAAGTTCAAAAACTTTGCAAGGCTTGTTTACCCATTCCAGCCAACGAGATTTCTTTATCTACAAGGGATAATAATACACTCCTGGAAATTGAAATAAGAACACCGTGAATTCATTGTCCCAGGAAGGGGAAACTTTATTGACACATTCCTGGGGTCAGATACATCACATGATCACACTGACAGAACCACAGGCACACAGACACAGGCAACAGAGCATGCACAATGTCGGCACTAGTACAGTGTATATCCACCTTTCGCAGCAATGCAGGCTGCTATTCTCCCATGGAGACGATCGTAGAGATGCTGGATGTAGTCCTGTGGAACGGCTTGCCATGCCATTTCCACCTGGCACCTCAGTTGGACCAGCGTTCATGCTGGACGTGCAGACCGCGTGAGACGACGCTTCATCCAGTCCCAAACATGCTCAATGGGGGACAGATCCGGAGATCTTGCTGGCCAGGGTAGTTGACTTACACCTTCTAGAGCACGTTGGGTGGCACGGGATACATGCGGACGTGCATTGTCCTGTTGGAACAGCAAGTTCCCTTGCCGGTCTAGGAATGGTAGAACGATGGGTTCGATGACGGTTTGGATGTACCGTGCACTATTCAGTGTCCCCTCGACGATCACCAGTGGTGTACGGCCAGTGTAGGAGATCGCTCCCCACACCATGATGCCGGGTGTTGGCCCTGTGTGCCTCGGTCGTATGCAGTCCTGATTGTGGCGCTCACCTGCACGGCGCCAAACACGCATACGACCATCATTGGCACCAAGGCAGAAGCGACTCTCATCGCTGAAGACGACACGTCTCCATTCGTCCCTCCATTCACGCCTGTCGCGACACCACTGGAGGCGGGCTGCACGATGTTGGGGCGTGAGCGGAAGACGGCCTAACGGTGTGCGGGACCGTAGCCCAGCTTCATGGAGACGGTTGCGAATGGTCCTCGCCGATACCCCAGGAGCAACAGTGTCCCTAATTTGCTGGGAAGTGGCGGTGCGGTCCCCTACGGCACTGCGTAGGATCCTACGGTCTTGGCGTGCATCCGTGCGTCGCTGCGGTCCGGTCCCATGTCGACGGGCACGTGCACCTTCCGCCGACCACTGGCGACAACATCGATGTACTGTGGAGACCTCACGCCCCACGTGTTGAGCAATTCGGCGGTACGTCCACCCGGCCTCCCGCATGCCCACTATACGCCCTCGCTCAAAGTCCGTCAACTGCACATACGGTTCACGTCCACGCTGTCGCGGCATGCTACCAGTGTTAAAGACTGCGATGGAGCTCCGTATGCCACGGCAAACTGGCTGACACTGACGGCGGCGGTGCACAAATGCTGCGCAGCTAGCGCCATTCGACGGCCAACACCGCGGGTCCTGGTGTGTCCGCTGTGCCGTGCGTGTGATCATTGCTTGTACAGCCCTCTCGCATCGTCCGGAGCAAGTATGTTGGGTCTGACACACCGGTGCCAATGTGTTCTTTTCTCCATTTCCAGGAGTGTAGTTCCAACTTCAGAAAAAAGGTCTCCTTTTTTTTTGTTGGCAGGTACATGTCTATAGTACTGGTATACACTGAAATCTCCACACAAAAGAATACACTGCCAGAGCAGCCAAAACAAGACAGCATGGCTCCTCTTGTAGCTTGATACAGAACTGTGGTGGAAGGATTTCCAAGTTTAACAGCAGTACCGATATGCACCTACCAACAAACAAAAAGTCAATTCTTCCAAAAACCTGCACTCTAAATACAGTTTTTCAAGGGTGTTTATCTGGGGTTCTATTGATCACAGAGATAAGGTGCCATGTGTTTTGGATAGCCTTTGACCCAGCGACCATTTGCAAACATATCTGAAGAACAGGCAAACTGTAGGTATCCAAACGTACAGGGTCAGCCCATGCAAACTGAGCAAATTGGTTGCTTATCTTGCGTTAGTTGTGGTCTGGGACGGGCCTTCGGCAGCTTATAAAAGCAACATTTGTTCATGAGCAGTTCCTGATAAAATCCCGAAAAACCATGATTTTTGGGTACCAAAAGTATCAATCATGGGGATGCCCACTTCTAAATTTATATTCGCGGTAAATTGCTGAAACCGTACTGTATGTTTTTAAAATGGTGTTCTTAGGGAACACCTTGAAACTTTTTTCATTATCATTATTTGTAACCGAGATACAGAGTTCAAAGTTAACGTACTAATCCAGGTAATATCTAGTCTGAGGCATAAATGTACTTTGAACTGGCATAGTAATCACATGGCAAGGATTCTGAGGTCACCAAACTATGTTTTTAGTTGACTTTTTCACCAATAAAACTTTTTAAGACATGCCGTCTCTGGATAATGTGCTGTCTTGACCTAACAATTATTTGATGGTGCCACCTAGCAGCATGAGCACCTTACAAAAAATAATTCTGTCATACAAAATTCTTTGTGCTTGCAAACCAAACAATGCATTCTTTGGTACACTATAGGTGCAGTCTAAAAATGTTGTGCATTTTCATGTAAATTAGTGTAAAATGAACTTGCATTGGATGGGAGACGACATTGTGCTGACCTATATTATGTGAACGTTTTTGTTGTTTATGTGTGTCAAAGTATGTAAATGTGTCAAGGTATAAATAAACCATCAAAACTTTACTGACTTACAAAATAAATTTTATATAAGCAGCACATGCTGTGGTAATAGGGCAAAGAAGGAAACTAGCTGAAAGAACTGCCAGGGCACAAAAAAGGGAACATCCTCCTCTTTGAAAGACTAACAGAAAAGTAGGGAATCAGCTTCTTTAATCCTCATTCTGCCTTCCACAACAAAAAATTTGTCATGCAAACATGTGAGTAGCAGACAAACAGTGCTGGTGCAGGAGACAGTGCCAGTGAAAGAGAAAAAAGAGAGGAGACAATAATAGTGGGATGGAGAAAATGACAGTGAAAAATAAAGAGAGGAAGACTAAGACAACAGCAGTGTGAACCAAAGAGAGAGAAGATAGTGACATTCAGTGTGAGAGAGTGGCAGCAAAATAGAGAGTGAACAGTGGCAGTAAAGGAGATGCTGATAGTAACAGTGGGAGCAAGAGAGAGACCATACATAGGGTGGGGTGGGGGGGGGAGGGGGGGGGGTTGAACCCCTACCCCAGACTGAAGAAATTTAAAACAAGAACATTTTTCCACTTTCTCCCATCCCCAACACCCATGTATTAAAAGTTTCCCAGTTTAGGGATCAAAACAATCCTGAGCAAATCACCCCCCCCCCCCCCCGAACACATGTGTGGAAAGGAGACAATGTTGGTTGAAGGGGAAGACAGTAGACTGTAAGTGAAAAGTAGGAAACAATGGCAATGGAAGAAAGAAAAGAATGAGACAAAGACAATGGCAGTGGGACAGATAGTGTTTAAGCAGCACTGGGAAGGAAGAATGAGAGAAAAGGATGAAGACAGTGACAGTAGGGAAGATACTGACCAGGAAAGACAGATAGGAGGCAGTGCACTTGGCAGAAAAAGGAGACAGTGGGGGAGGGACATAGAGACAATGGGAGTGAGAAGGAGATGCCAAGTATGGAGGTTTCACTATAACGAGATAATGGTGAAGGATTATTGGGTAAAGGATATAGAGTATGAATAAGTTTTGTATGACAAAATAGTTGGTGAGGAAAGCAGAACAAGGCAGCTGATTCCCCACTTTTCTATCAGAGTCTTTCCCACTTACCAGTCAGTCTTTTAAAGAGGAGCATATTTGCCTTTTTTGTGCTCTGACAGGGGCATTTTTCAGCTGGTTAGTTCCATGAATTTTTCAAGCAGCTCATTAAAACTTTATGACTTCCCCTCACATGGTTTCCCCAAATCATTCTGGTGAACAGGCAGTAATTGCCAGTTGTGGTAGCGCAAACCATTCTGCACAGAGGAGGACACACATACTTCGCAGCACAGACTGTGTGCGCTCTCTGTCCCGAGCTGCACTCTCCAGCCATTGCCCAACCTGCTGTCAATGTTGTGGTTAGCTCCACATTGGGCCACTGTTCCTGCTTTTGACTCTCCATAGATTAATTTCAATGCTCAGAAAACTACTGCTGTCAATGTTTGATGTTATAATTGGGTGTACACTTTATGTCAGCCAACACGAACACTACAGCTAAGTACTTTCATTGTACCTAAACTGATATGAAAATCAGCATTAAATGTTCTATAAGCATGCTACACACAGACTCAGCAGAATGGAGCTACTGGCTGGGCCATCACATGGTACACTGCTCTGTCATTGTTCATCAACTCATCACCCACCTTCTTATGAGCGCACTGCCCTTGTTAACTGAAATTAATTAAACATTTTATTATTGTGCACATTGCTATTTACATTCTTCCATCTGATTTCCTTTCATAAAGGAAATTTTATGTTATAACATGTTTTGGGACATTACATCACTCTCACAGGTGTTGAACTAAAGAAAAAATTAAATAAATAAATGTCAGTTGCAGTTACTTGTATTTTGTGTGATACATGAAATTCAGTGTCAATTAGGGTCCAGGCTTAAAACCTGTCAACTTAAAATTGTAGAGTCAAGTCAGAAGAAAATGATATTAACTCTTTTAAAAGTAACTTTCAACATCAAAAATCTTTTTTGAAATTTCTGCAGAATATTTTGGTAACTGAATTAAACTTTTTGAGACATTGTACTTTAATGATGCAATATATTATCAGCGCACTCAAATTACCACAACTAAGCTTCATGTCATGGAGCAGGCTTACACAGCCTGTTCTGTCTTCACTGAAGCCGTCTGTTTCTTGATTGTCCTACATCTCCCTTTCATATTGGTTTATAATTCACCATAACATTAATCAGTAATTCTTTGTTAATGTCAACACCTGTCAGAATACACATACCCTTCACATTGTAAAATGAATTCAGTTTGAGTCCCAGGTTGTATTATTGTCATTTTCAGTTAACTATTGTGCAACAGAAACAGTCACTATAAAATGATCATTTTCTAAACATATTTTGTTTCTTCATCAGGAGGGCGTCAGCCATCCTTTTCATTCTACTGTTAATAATTCTTGCATAGAGTTTATAAGAAATGTTTTGAATGCTTATTCCTCTATAGTTCTCACAGACACTGCTTCCTCCTCTTCTGTAGAATAGTATCACCTCCGCTGTCGTCGACGAGTCAGGTACCATTTCTAATCTTCCAGCATTCATTTATGAGGCGTAAGCCTCAGCTGTAATAATCCTCGATATTTAATGAATTCTACATTGATTCCATCAGGCCCTTAGCTTTCCTGTTTTTCATGTTCCAGGGCCTCCTGTATCTCATATAGCGTAATGCTGTCTCCCTGATACACAAATGCCCTTCATCTTCTGAAATAACTATTTCTTCTGTTAGTCATATTCAGTTCACAGTTCTTGGCAGTGCTTTATTAAAGTCTCTTTGTCTATGATATTTATTCCTGCAGCAACTCCTCTTTGCTTGTAAACCATTCCGTAACCTCTTGACTTCCATTCACATCATTTCTATAACTGAAAACAAATCTGTCCAACAATAAGTCTTCTTTCTTCTTTCCCTCTACAGCCTCCATTGCTGCTCTGTCAAAACATGACTTGAAATTTTCCCATTTTATGTTTGTCCATTCCTCTGGATGATTTCATTCTGTAGATATTGTGCATGTATTCATTGGTATAGAGGACCAATGTCTTCTCGTGAAAGATATACTTTAAATACTGCTTCTTTGGTGTTGTGTAATATATTTGTTTTACTGTCTAGCCAACAGGTTTTCTATTTACTATCAAATAATCAACAAGAGACTGGTGGCCTCTTGCACTCAATGTATATTTACGAATTTTCCCCCCAAAGAATATGATTATAATTTTCATACTATTAAATGTTGCAAAATCCTAATTCTTGGCTAGTATTTTATTGTCTGTGTGCTCTCCATATGTTCCTACAACTTCGGGTATTGGTATGTTCCCAACACATGCATTCAGAGCTCCATTTATTAACAAGTGGTCATATTTATTTTTGTCTACTGTTCCAAATCTTCATAAAGAAACTCAGTTTCTTCCTTTTCCCCTTCTTCAGGAGCATATACAACTCTCATTGTCTAGCACTATTTGTTTTCTTTCATACTGTAAGTATTCTTTCAGTCACATAATTATAACTCCAAATTTTATTTTTCATTTATTGCTGATAAATTCAGTGACTCTAGATCAGGCATTCCCAAACTCTCTCTCTGATGGGACACTTTGAGAATGCTGGTAAATTAATGGTAAACCTTGTTTATGTTGACAGTTAAAAAAAATTTTTAAAAAAATTCAGAAAAAATTGTTTTGTTCCATGATTACTTCGATTTTAAATCACAGCTAATAACATGGAAATCATAATAAATTTTTAAAAACAAATTAGTATCGTCAAAATGCCTAAACAGAAATGCCACGTTATTAATAGGTTTTCGCAGAACACTCATTTGGTTCCCGTGGCACACAGTTTGGGAAACCCTGCTCTAGATCACAGATCATGCTCTCGTTGTTTGATTTACACTGCTGTAGATTATACAATCATTTGATCATTTTACATAATTTCTTTTTCTTTCGATTACAACAGCTATATCTACATTTTCCTGTTTGTAATTCCCTGTTCACTCTGTCCTAATTCCTTTATATTCCATGGTGCTAATACCACAATTTCTGAAATTTCAAATCTCTTCCGTCTTTGACATGCCTGGATTGTGTACTCTTGAGATATGTACAGTTTCTTTCTGCAAAGATACTGAGTTGATTTTTTTTCCCCCCTCTACCAAAGGGTACACACATCTTCATAAGAAATTACTGTGGTAGGCTACACCTCTAGGCCGCCTGACCTGCTTGGTTTCCTGTAAGTTTTATGTTACATTAAAAGCACATATCACTTCATCTTATTACAGATATACCTTCAAAACAAGTGTTACAGTTACAGTTTCTGTGGCAAGAAAAACAGATGTACTACTTCTATCAAGGAATGTTTTATTTCCAAAAACTGGACCAGCACATAGCACTACACAATGTGCCCCCATAGTGTACACCACCACCAACTTACTTTCCACTGTTATAAATACTATTTCGTTTTATACACAAAGTATCAGTTAACAACAAATGATGTAACTAAGACTGGGAATACAACACTGCCTCTTCAAAATGGTAGTAAAAAACCAATGTGACATGAGATGTATAACTATTTACTGACTAGTGAAACTAGAACAAATGGAGGGCTTACATGAACATAAATTTAAAAATATATTTGAATCTTTGTTTTCAAATTACTTTAAAATTCTTTCAACAGGATGAAAACAGGCGAAAGGAAAGGGTATACGAGTCAGATAGGAAACAAATTTAAGTAATAATTTGCTAAATGTCCTCATTCAGTTACAGATTACACATACAGAGTAATAAGTGGAGTTAAAATCAAAAAGACTAAACAGAAAAGGAGTTAGTTAAACAAGGGGCTTCACTCAAAGAGAATGAATAGGATAGAAGCTTTCTTGTTACTGTTTGTGTGATGACAATGTATATCTTGACATTGTTCAAAGTCAACCATTTAAATTCAGATTACATAAAATTGTGCAACATACAACTGCTGCCTTTAACTTAGTGAAAAGCAATGTTCTAATATATTTGAAAAGTAACTTTATCAAATACCTGTGTTTGTGGAAGATAAGAACTATGAAAGCAGTGTTTGTAGAGATCATAATAAGGATTTCGGACACATCTAAGGCCCAATCTGCAGCCTTGACGTTATCCAGGAATATATCTGGTAGCGGTCCATATTTATCTCTATCAGGTACACGTTCATGCACCAATGCCAGAGTTGCAGTGGTGATTATGAAATTCACCACTAACATTAGAAATGCTGAAACAAACCCAGTCATTAAGTACA
Source organism: Schistocerca nitens (assembly GCF_023898315.1). Lineage (NCBI taxonomy): Eukaryota > Metazoa > Arthropoda > Insecta > Orthoptera > Acrididae > Schistocerca > Schistocerca nitens. The sequence continues at coordinate 300,143,153 of NC_064615.1, read as the reverse complement.
ATTCAACAATGGAAAATCCTGGATGGGATGTAACATTATTACGAAAAGGATAGTTGTTACTCACCACACAGTGGAGATGCTGAGTCGCAGATAGGCATAACAAAAAGACTGTCGGAAACGAACTTTCCGCCTCAACAGAGAGAGACTGCTAGAGTGTGTGTGTGTGTGTGTGTGTGTGTGTGTGTGAGAGAGAGAGAGAGAGAGAGAGAGAGAGAGAGAGAGAGAGAGAGAGAGAGAGACAGAGAGAGAGAGCGAGCGAGCAAGTGCATTTTCTACCTTCAACGAAGGCCTCGCTGGCCGAAAGCTCAAATTCTGACAGTCTTTTTGTTGTGCCTATCTGCGACTCAGATCTCTGATATATAGTGAGTAGCAACTATCCTTTCCATAGTATTGTTACAGTCATCAACAAGTATTTTGGTATCTTACTTAGTTCAGTTTTCTCTATAAATAAGGTATAAAAATTTTGTTGAAATGTATGTATTGTCCAGTTAGTTATACAAAAGTTATTTTAATAATATTTAAAAGAAAGGTAGTGCTACAATGTGCTTGTCAACATCATTACTACTTATCTCGATGGAAGGGGGTATGCTATCACTTCCACTACACTCTACTCAACAAACAGACTCTTATACACCAAATTACAATTACTTCAACTTATAGTCTGTGAAGTTCCTTCTACAAGACACACAACATATTCTGCACTGATGTTTGTAAAATATCTATTTGTGGTGTGCCTCAGTCAAACACAAGGGCACATTATCAGCTATTCTCCTCATACCAACTGGCAACACTTGGATATATTCCGGGAGGGTGTTGTTTCTGCTTCCTCCTCATCCTGAGAAATGTGTATTCTGAAAACTAGTGCTACCAGTTTCTGGCATAATATACTTTAATTATCTTTGAAATAATTATATGAGATGAGAACATAATCAATATGAAAGAGTTTATATTGCACTTAATTCAGTTATAATTGTTATTGGAAAAATATCCTGTAAATGTTACAATTTACTTGTATCATGGACATGTAACAGGTATTCAACTGTAATTATGTACAAATTTTAGTGTAGTTATAAGTAATGACTTGCCCTATATCTAATGTACAATGCTTTATTGTACTGTACACCTGAGATTTACTGAAGCGAACAAAATACAATACAAAATAAATGTCAAATGCACTTTGCACAAGATAATGCACCTTCTTTCTACATTAAATTACTTGTATCCACATGAAAATTCTTCTTTGCATCTAAGATATCCAAAGAACATAAAATAATTTTCAGCATACTCCAACAGCATGGTTTATGCAATCCTAAATATGGAAATGTAAACACATTGGCACAAATGATTGGCTTCACAAGCTTTAAGGGGAAATTCTGAGAATTTTACCCCAAAAAAAGATTATTATGGTAGTGAAGAATTATTTTGCAGACTTTAGTAAAGTGAAACTTCAGTTAGCTTTCTGATGAGAAATCATGAAATAAAATCCTACTACTCTGGTACTTCTCAAGCTTCATAAAGCAGCAAGCCTGAAACCCTTTACTTCAGAATCACTACACGCTCTCCTACTATCTGACAACGACCTGTCTGTGCAACAAACACCAATGAGCATCACTCATTCATTCCCACTCCTCATTCTTTCCAAATCACCTAGATACAATCAACTTAAAATGAAACTGCTACTGGGTGCAACTCAGAGCAAGACATTAATGCACTAAAAATACAATTGAAGAGGTTGGCAGCAGAAAGTGGTTAAATCGTAAGTGCCAAGTTGTCAATAGGCACATACAAAAGAAAGAAAACTTACTAGCTTTCGGAGTTATACTATGCTTTTTGGTGAGTGGTCTCCTTTAATTCATAAGTATTCACCTTAGTAAGGATTTGGTTATCGGGTAATATGTAATGTTTTTGTATGTACCACAAGCTGGTAACAGGTAATTTCACACGTACTGCTCCAACATAAATTGTTTCAATTTACTGTATTTATGTTCTATATTTTCTATGTATTGGAAGGTTTACTTACACTTATGATAGTTGATAATCAAATCAAAGAAGATAATCCATTCTGTAGGCTGATGTTCAACTGTAAATTTTATCTTCTTGTGAATTTTGTTCAAATTTTCTAGCCTATCAGTCCCACACACGTGTGCCATTAAATGGTATTACTGACATGTACATATTATCCATATTATGTTGTCTGTATACATAAAATTATAATGTAACAATACATAACATCTTTCAACAACTTACTAGATGTCAAAGAACCTGATGAAGAAACATGTCGTCTCCCCATCCTCAGAACAGGTGGGCTTCTCTCATCCAGGAGTCTGAATGATTTGCCTTTTCTTTTTGACCTTTTCCCCAACCTACCCCTCTTTCCTCCATGAGCAAGGAGCTAAAACTTCCTAAAGATGCACAGGAATGTGAAATTCCGAAGTAACCTAACTCGCACGAATGGGAAAAACATGTTTTTACTAATGAATGCTATTTATGCTTTCTGTACAAAAATCACAAACTGTGCTGGGAAGATGTGCTCCCCTCATCATTCACATTCTAGTAGCCTGTAATGGAAACTCCATGCTTGGTACAGCATGTTGTGCAGAATGGCAGTCCTCAATCTTCTGTTTCAGTTCATGGATAGTTGCAAGATGTGTGATGTACATATTGCTTTTAGTATTTCCCCACAGGAAGAAATCACAAGCACTAAGATAAGCCTTCCAAACAATTTGTTAACAGTTTTCATTGATTGTTGAGCGGTATGCGACATGGTTCCATCCTGCTAAAATGGCAGTTTTGATGTTAAGATCGAAGATTTTCGTATTACTCACTCACTAAGTGCAAACTTAGACCTACAGAAAAAATGAACATTCAAATTATTCAAGAAAAGTGTACAAAAGTGACCTTCAAATTCATCTCCACCTCAACATTCATTCCTCACTGGTTAGGCTTTATAGTACGTCATTCGTGGCACTTCCTCCTACTACTGTACAGGTATACACACACACACACACACACACACACACACACACACCTGTCCTTTTTCCCCCCTAAGGTAAGTCTTTCCAGTCTCGGGATTGGAATGACTCCTTACCCTCTCCCTTAAAACCCACATCCTTTCGTCTTTCCCTCTCCTTCCCTCTTTCCTGATGAAGCAACCTTAGGTTGCAAAAGCTTGAAATTTGTGTGTGTGTTTGTGTGTTTTTTATTGTGTCTATCTACCAGTGCTTTCTCGTTTGGTAAGTCACAGCATCTTTGTTATTTATTTTTTTAGTACTCTAAAGTGACTAGTTCCATTATCAATCAAATGCACTCACTATTTTAACCCCAGTCACAGCTTCAACTTTCATAGTGGATAACGTAAAAGAAAAGTCTTGTATCGATAGACTTTCACACCACTGCAGAGAGATGTTAGTAACCCAATCCGACAGCAGTGGCTGTGTCAGAAATAAATTATTGCCATCAGAGACAGCTCAGGTGTACAAGGTTTCTTGTTTATGTCATTACAATGACCAAAAGCATAATGTTTCAGATATTAAAACAGCAAACATTATAAGAGACAAAATTAAGATGCTGTTCTACTAACACACACAGTCACTTCTTTTCTGTATACTAGCAGTACGGTACGTATTATAAAACTCAGTATATGAATAGAAGGGCTTTATAAACATACCAACAAATGTTTTCCATTTCTCCTTTGGGAACCTAGGTTCTTCACGGAGAGGTGGTGGTACGTCGATCTTGACGATGCCATTTGAAAGGCTACCATTTCTGTGAATGGACAGACCCTCAGTCTTATCTTCCACATCATAGTATTCACTGGATGGTGAATGGAGTACACTGCCTTTCCCACTCCCAGACCACGAATCATTTTTTGCTGATGGTGGGAGTAGGGGCTGTAACAAAAAAAGATTGAGCATGTTATCGAGAAAGTGTACAAGAAATTAAAGATGTTCCAACATTTGTTAACTACATATTTTGTCCACTGTGGGTATACAGCATAATATTTTATATATTTCAGTCTCGGTAAGAAATGGTATTGGGTCATTCCACCTCGAGTGATCATGGGCCTCCCACTCTGAGTTTCAATTTTCCTGACATTTGCTGTAGACGGAAACCTATCCTAGAAATGAACCTGTACAAATTTTTAAAGCATAAACTTAAATATATGAGAAGCAGTGACCCATTTGAATAGCTTTCCAACAAATGTGCCTGAAAATGAACAGAATTCAATGTTGTAAACTCTTTTATTACAAGACAAAAGCAAGTAGGAAATTCTTACTGTCAGGTCTTGGGTAACTTTCGGCTGTGAATCAGAAAAATAGGGTGTGATAGAATGTGAACCTGCATTAAAGTGATTCAAAAAACCTGCAGAGAAAAGTACACAGTTTTCTTGTACCCTCTTTGGGGTCAGATATCTCACGAAGAAAAAATACAAAGGAACAACAACTTGGCACATTTGTTGACAGTGCCTGTGAAACGATTTTATTAGTGTATTTTCCTGTATAACCAACTATTTTGAATTATACTTGATCACAAACATGGTGTAGAATTCAAAATTACAATAAATGAGCCAAGTTCCGATGTAAATATTGCTCAAAGGACATTTCAGAAATTCTCCTTTCTGGCTGCACTTAAAGGAGCACAATTTTCTGCACTAGAAACATCCTGTTGGATCTTACAGTAACATCAGCAAAGGGACCAATTATGAGGTTGAACTTCAACACAAGTACGTGCAATATGTTACGATCACAACACGGTATAGGTTGTTGAACTTATTGCTTCAAGACAAGCAAGAATGACAACTGATAGATTTATGCTTCTGTTCTAACTAGTTATGAAAGCCATGAAAATTTGATGACTCAATCAGTTCAAAACCATTAGTTGCTTCGGTTTCTGCATGTGTCCTGATTTGCAAGGTGGGTATGATGTTATAAAACATTGCTTATTCTGTTACATATAGATGGTTGTGTTTGCTGGTTCTTCATTGAGGTTCCAAAGCCTCGACTGGATTTCTTGCCTTAGTTTCCAACCCGCATTTTTTGGTTTCTACATCGAAGTTCCAAAGACTCAATTGGGTTTCTTGCGACGGTTCCGAAGCCAATATGTGGGTCTCTTCTTGTTGGATCCCAAGCTGGGCTATTTAAAATTACTGCTTCATGTAATTAAATTTTCCTTAAATACTGTTCAATATTGCTTCTGGAAAAATCTGCTGACATTCTGTTCTAGTTGCTGAAGGTGCTACAAAACTCATGCTGATATGCTGTTGAGGAATCTAACATTTATCTTCTCTTTCAGGCCAACAGAATGGGCAAGCTGGACCACATGGGTGTCGAATCTGATGAGGGCATTGTGTTCTTCAGTATCAACTTCACACGTTACCAATCCACCAGCGAGTGTCATAGATGCAGGTGATGTATTGGCCAGGAATAAGGCTTAAAACTGACATGAATGCCACAGTGGTGGCAATTGACTGATATACTGAGGCCACAAAAGAAGTTGCATTACTTGAAATGCAGCTAACTTGGGTGTGGTCATTTGCAAATCATTCTTCTTGTAGCTTTTTTCATTTCCTACTTCTTGGCTTTAAACAAAGATGAACTTCATTCCTTGTACCCACTGGTCACAAAATTTGAATAAATCTTTTGGGGTTAAAATTTGATTGCCTGTAGTTCGTTGTAGGATTGCTCCTGCTGCTAAGTATTTAGCCATTCCAACAATTCCATAGCACAGAAATTTACGATAGCTTGTGCCAAACAAATTTCATTCAGCAGTTATACCAAAGTCCTCTTCATCGTAGCACAGGTTGATAATTTTTTTTTTAATTCTTGTATTGAGCAGCGGAACCACCACTGAAATAGTGAATGCGTATTACTACTTCCATTGTACAGTTGATCTGTTTGGCCAGAAATGTATGGATGGAAATAGCGTCATGTTTGAGACAATCGCTGATAATGCGTAAGTTAATAAATTGTACTTCTTCAGCTTTACAGTCTACAACAGACAACACAATGTTGCTTCACTGTTGTCCCAGTGATATCCTTGAACAGCATCCTGGATAATGAAAGAATAATTTTCCGCAAATTTTATTAGAATAACTAGTTCATCAGACCTCAAATTTTCTTTGTTTTTCTTCAAGCCTGCTGTTTCATGCTGAACCACATCATACATGAATTTCGCAATATCAGACTAAACTACTTCCCAGTGGCGTCATAAAGGGCTTTTTTTAGATGAAAATTATATAGATCTTCATAGTCAATTGAAAATGATCATCAATTTGCCAAATCACCCCTGTTGCTTGAACTGGCACTGTGCATTAAGCAAGCTGTACCAGCTTTCAATGGTAGAATATTGCGCATAATTCTCTTACTTTTCATCCCTTTGCTTAATTGATCTAAGATACAACAAGATGTTTCTAGGGGAGCAAAGTGTGCTCTTTCCAATGGTGCTGGAAAGAACTACATCAGAACTGACCCTTTTGCAATATTTTCACCTGAACTTGGCTCACTTCTGCAGTTTTATATTTGGCATCATGTTTCTGATTGAGTCTGATTCACAATAAGTACTTAGGTAGGAAGATGTACTGATAGGGTCCTGCCCCAAGTACTGTTCATATAAGTGCTAAGTTGTAGTTCTTATGCATTTTTCTTCCGGAGATATTTGACTCCGAAGAAGGCCAAAAAAATTGAATGTTTTTCTCTGCAGGTTTTTTGGGGTACTTTCATGCTTTATAGTGTTTTACACGTTGCCACACTATATTTTTCTAATTCGGGGCCAAAAGTTACACAGGATCTGAAAACAAGAGGTTCCTAGTTGCTGTATCCTTGTATTAAGAAAGGTTCCAAAACTGAGGTTTGTTCGCTTTCACTGCACCCGTATCAAAGAGCTTCTCAAATACAGAGCCACAGTTTCCACCCTGCAAGGTATTATGAGTTTTTGCAAGTGTTCTCTTCTATGTTATGTGTGTTTCAATGGTAAATTCGAACAAAATTGGAAATGGAAGAGTGGGAAACTTTTGGAAAATGTGATCACTTGATATGGAATGATCCTAGTTATTCTGTATCCATGGGTTTCTGGCAATGTCGTTGGTTTGAAGAAGACAATGAGTAATGGAGAATAAACAATTTGTGAAACAACAATGTAGTCTAAATGTCCACATAATCATTGAGTGTATCACACAGAATACTTCATGAATAAACCGAAGTTTGTTGTGCCACCCATCTGCTTGGAGATGTGACCTTATCCTATTGGGAGAGGGTGAGCTGGAGCAGCCGATGGCACTCTCTAGTGAGGGATATTTATGTTTCTAAATTGTTTGTGATTTACTGGGTTCTGTGAATGCTGTTTGTGAGAATAATATTGGATGAGTTTGTGGCAATTTGTTAGCAAGTTATTTTGATGTTGGCAGTTACAGGCAGTTTTAGGGTTTGGAATTATTATTGTGATGTTACTGGGAACAGTAAATGTGGCGTTATCAACAGTACAACACATTCTACCTGAACAGGTTCCTGCTGGAAGTCTATGCTCGCCATTCGAGAGATTGTGTTAATGACTTTTTTCCATTGCTAGATTAATGGATTTGTGTCAGCATTTTTATTTATTTATTTATTTTTTTTTTAACTGTAGTATGCATGGTATGTGTGCTGTTATGTGCACAACTGTGTTTCCTGTATAACAAAATTGGAGTTAAGCATTTGTTGTATGAAGTTCTAGGTTGTGTTGTTAGTGGTTAGTAATCATGTTGGACTGTGATTGGTAGGTACCGTGGTGTTCGTTTTACCTACAGTGATGATGCTAGAGTTGTCAGTAATCATGTTGGTCTCCAATTGGTAGGTACAATGGAGTTTATTTTACCCACATTGGTGGGGTTAGGTTCTCGGTATTAGCTATATGAGGTGAGTTTTCGTCTTGTGGTACCCTGGACTTCATTTTAGCTATACAGGTCAAGTGAAATTTCCTCCTTTGGAGCTATGTTTGGCTTTGTAGCCTCATGGACTTTGAGCTACGTAAGTCAAGGAAAATTTCTGACAATTTCTTTTCTTCAGTTTTTGTTGACTTCTGAGAAAACTGTTGGCTTGATTGTTGTGTTAAATTTTGTTTTGGCATGTCTTCATTATTAGGAGTGTCCTGTATTTAGTTTGTCCCCACCCAAAACCCCTAATTCCCAAAGTTTTTGCATTAGTTTCATTGTAATACTTAAATTAAAAATTCCCTGTATTATTTTTGTCTGCCTGCGTGTGTAAAGATTGACATCATGGCCACCATACTGTATACTACTGAAACAGGGGTGTCCATCATCCTGACACTATCACTGGGTCATTATCTTTCAAACACTTAGTGCGTAAATATGTCACAAAATCCCTTATTTAAATTCTTCTGGTCTCCACAATCATCTATGCACCACTCATCAATATGCCAAGTGCTTCCATTAAATACGCTTCTGAGTGGCCTAGTCATTTGTAAACCCCTGAGAGTGGCATTTGAATTTGATTGGGCACACATTAACAGCACTCCACATAGCTTGGTCAGTGTAAGACCTTACAAAATAATATTAACACCTTAATAGGAATCCATACATTTTCAATCAGATCAGAGCGAAAAACAGTCTGAATAAGATGTATTGTGAAAGTAATCCCTCTGGCCACCAGAAAAAATCCTGGATGGAATAGTGAATAAATACATGAAAGGTGTACCGGTAACGAAATTTCAGTCTTGTTCATACAACTGTCTACTTCTCAAAATGGCTCTATACATGATGAACTCCCTTCACTACTCCTCTAAGATTTGAAGTGGAATGATCATATAAAATTAATTGTTGGTAAGGCGGGTGCCAGGTTGAGATTCATTGGTAGAGTCCTTAGAAAATGTAGTCCATCAACAAAGGAGGTGGCTTACAAAACACTCGTTCGACCTATACTTGAGTATTGCTCATCAGTGTGGGATCCGTGCCAGATCGGGTTGACGGAAGAGATAGAGAGGATCCAAAGAAGAGCGGCGTGTTTCGTCACAGGGTCATTTGGTAAGCGGGATAGCGTTACGGAGATGTTTAGCAAACTCAAGTGGCAGACTCTGCAAGAGAGGCGCTCTGCATCGCGGTGTAGCTTGCTCGCCAGGTTTTGAGAGGATGCGTTTCTGGATGAGGTATCGAATATATTGCTTCCCCCTACTTATACCTCCCAAGGAGATCACGAATATAAAATCAGAGATTCGAGCGCACACGGAGGCTTTCAGACAGTCTTTCTTGCCGCGAACCATACGCGACTGGAACAGAAAAGGGAGGTAATGACAGTGGCAGGTAAAGTGCCCTCCGCCACACACCGTTGGGTGGCTTGCGGAGTATAAATGTAGAAGATTATACCTTGTTTATGCACATAAAAATTCCTGCAGATTCTCTACTATTTCAGTTCCAAATAGGCTTACTACTTTACATGTACATTCATGACAAACTCCTTTTTAAATAGTTAAATATTACAATGAAACAAAAATGTATCACCACATTTTTAAAGAATATTTTGCAACATTTGGTACATTTTGCATCACTTGAAACAGTTTATCTTTGGTCCAAAAAGACATAGTCTGGTCTTTGCCACATTTGCACTTGATGTTGCTGACATCCATACAATTTCACACTACACCATCACATCTTCTTAAAATGGCTTTGGGCATGCCCACTCCTGACCTCACTCTATAGACTACATCCATTTCATCCAGTTTTTGTTGGAGCTAGGCAATGTTCCGTAGCTGTCATCTGCCCTGGGATCTTGGTGACCTTTCCTTTTCACAAATCTCTCAACTATTTCTGGAGATGCATTTAGTTCCTACAGTGTTCATACAAAGCTTTCTCAATACTTCAGTGCAACTGGAATAGTGCATTATTTTAGCGTATCACCACAGTGCATCCTCAACAAGCAAGTTCAAGAATAACATCTCACTGCTTACGAGATAAAGAGTAATCAGGAGTTGCAGTTTCGCTTCTTTGGTCGTAATTCGGCCAGATTTAGTCCCCAATCAAGAACCCCTGGTTTGAAACGACACTTAATGAAAATAATCCACGCCAGCGTCGGCAGGACTCTTGTCCAAAGTAGCCAGTTCGAACTTTGACAGTGATAAATTTCTACGGCCAGTATTTGGCGAGCTAAGGTTACAATAGTGCTGGCCTTAAGCTTCCGTAGTGAACCACGGAGTGATGACATTACGCCACCTTCTGCCTACGGATACATTATGCTCAGCGTCCCCGTAAGTGCAATTTAAAGATGCAGGCTCGGTTTAAACCTCTCCCCTCCTCTTAACAAAATACATAAGAATTACAAAACAAAACCAATTTGCAATTACCTGTCGCTGATAAAGATCAGACTGTGTCATATCAGGAGCTAGGCGGGAACTCTCACTCTCGCTGTGAAGGACTGTAGTATCATCATTCACTTGATGAGACGAACTTTCTACGTCTATAGCGTGATGTGGGCTTCCTTGAACACCAGGACTATGGAAACTGCCATAATCGTTGTGGCTGTTCTTAGGGTCCAAAACCATCCTGTAATATAAAGAATACGGAATATTACACTCTCAAAAGCCGTTATTGCAGGTGCTGGAAATAAAAAATTAACTAGAAATAGAAACTGCACATGGCTGAAGACAGATTGGTTCATTGAAATTAATGTATAAAAAATTCATCAGCTTAAAGAAAAATTGCCTATTTTCCGATATAGGCCTACCTCTTCACATACCGCTGTCATTGAAAACAGTTTCGACCACTCATATGAATAACCCTATGACTATTGCGCATTTGTCTTATTACCACACATATATGCATCCAGTGTGGAAAACTCTTTGTGCAGTCACACCAGTAGGTCAACAAACTGCCTGATAATGTTATGACTACGTTCTAATACCAGAGTTTATACCCAAAACATAGAAAACAAAACATGCTTGCAGAAGAATATGCTTTGGCCGATCAATCAAAATCTAATTTTTCCGCGTTAGTAATTCCAGAGTATAACTAGTAACCGACTATTGCCCTCACTCGCACATCTGTGACCTGAAGCGCTGCGTATTCCTAGAGCTACAATGGTGAATTGCTGCCGTCTGTCCCGAAGAACAATGATGACGTTTTGATAGATGCTATCCAAATAGCGGTTGTATCTGCTGCTTCCGAACTCCAACAAGATCCGGAAAGAGGAAATCAATTTCCACAATCAACCGGCAGAAATAACCAGCATATGATAGGCACCATTACAAAAATATTAAAGCGAAATGGAACTGAAATTTTAAATTCCGTTAGTGGTCGTTTATTCTGCACTGTAAAATAAGCTAATATTGCCCCGAGAGTTTTAGAAATGTAACGACAATAAACCAGTTGACAACAAATTTATCACTTACATAGGACATTGTCAAAAAGCATCATACATCTAATACAAGAATCTTAGCTTTCTAGGCTACAGGCAGACGGCCAACCCCTTCAGCCGTTTAAGTTTGTTGCACCTTTTGAAGCAACTAAGATGTGGAATTAGTCTGTTCTTCTCCAACCTTTTAACAACCTCAATGGCAGTCAACTGAAAACAAGAATCCATATTTTATATATATGTACCATTCTGATAGCGAATCACTTTCCACAAAATTGTTTGATTTCCTCTTTTTTTTGTCATTTTATTTCAACTTCAAATTACGCCATTTTATTAATTTCTATTTACTTTCTGAATGTTCACGTCACTTAATATGTACAACTATTCGTGCTTTTCGTAAATTTTTGTGTGCTCAAACTATGCGCTTTTCTTGATCTTCCTTTGTCACTTTCTCTCCCCAACCCCCTTTTCTGTGTTTACCAACATTGCTGCACTCATGCACTAAAGAAAAAACGTTGGATCATCAGGATATTACATCAGAAACAACTTGTTCAGCAAATGCTACTATGACCCATTCCATTTTCTTTCTTCGCGACTTAACTGAATAAGTAATTGAGATGGGATAGATCGTTCACATTTGTCACCTCTTAACTTTCAAATATCAATAACCCTGAACAAGTGATGAGAAACGTCAACGTATGTTTATTAGCTTGACAGAGTGTTTACTGCAGTCTCTGTTATGCTTACCGGGGGTTGTGATTTCATTTAAAAAAAAGAATTGTACACTATATGGTTGGACTTATAAGAAACCACACACACACACACACACACACACACACACACACACACACGTCCAACGCGAATCCCTTTAAGTGCATAATCCCGCCAAGAACGCTTCCTCCGATTACGCCTTGCAAATTCGTACAACATTCTTCTGAAAAATGTATTACGGTCATTTTACACTACAAAAAGTTTACGGTGAAGAAAAACCTGTAGCTAACTAGAAAGTTTTACTATCACAGGTGAAGGGGGGAAAATAAATTCCATTTGAAGGATGCAATGCATGGTACTTCAAAAATAGATCAGGTGCGTAGAACTGTCATATGTATAGCTGCACATAACAACGTACACGGATGTACCGTTTGACAAGCTTTAGCGGTCTCGACATTACGAGCATCCACTGCAAGAGTATGGGCTTACCTGGCCACTGCTTCCACAGGAACATCACAGATTCCACGTACGTTACAGTCTTCTTGCACACATAAGCACTGCGTTAAAGGATGTTCTATGGAGACACGACACTGCATGAAAAATACACGCACACACACATTCCGACCACTGTAGCAACACACTTGAAAATGGCTTCCTACCCTTCGCAACGGCCCGAAGCAGACTGTTTGTTGTAGTCCCCACCGCGTTCCTTATCCCCACCAAGACAAGCCGTGGAGGGGACGGTGGCCTTGGAGGTGGTAAAACTACGTGACGTCACGAAACGGGTCGCCGTTCCGAGTGCTCGCGTACCTCAGTAATTGGCCGGACTGCGGCAAACAACGAAGCCACGGCGAGCTTCGCAAATATAAACTAAGAAGATATGGATCAGCAGAATCTGGGAGAAGTGATGGCGCCGAAAACCAGATGACACTGTTACTTAGCATTCTTACTGCCGCCAAGGCTTAAAATCAACACGAACTCAACTCTACGGCACCCTGAACATTAAGAATGAAATTTTCGCAGGGGTTGAGCCACTCAAGCGTTATTGATTTTACTCCTGGGTGAAAACTCTCAAACTATCATAGCCACTAGAACTGTTAGAAGCTATTGCTTATCATCAATAAAAATTTTTTAAACATATGCGAAAGAGTTTACTTTGGAATTGGGCTTGCAGAACATTTTTAGCTTAAGATACAACTCCAGATTGCTACTAACAGTCAGCCCGAGTGGCCGAGCAGTTCTAGTCGCTTCAGTCTGGAACTGCGCGACCGCAACGGTCGCAGGTTCGAATTCTGCCTCGGGCAGGGATGTGTGTGATGTCCTTAGGTTAGTTAGGTTTAAGTTGTTCCAAGTTCTAGGGGACTGATGACCTCAGAAGTTAAGTCCCATAGTGCTCAGAGCCATTTGATATTTTGTTGCTAACACTTTACTTTCTGCTTATGTCTAGATCAGGGCAGTAAGTGACGCGAAAGATATAGAATACACATTGTGGCAGAGACCAGCTTCGCAAAACCTAAATGCTGCCTTGCTAACTAAGTTTTCCGTCGCTTTGTGATACGTCAATTTCATGTACGTGGGCAAAAAGAAAGGTTGTTTTTTTACAATACACGAATTTATATTTTTATTGTTTTCGTTACAGTTTCTCGGTTTATCAACCTATTGTAATTATACAAAAAAAAACTGTATCTACATTCATTCCCTGTAAACTTCTGTGAAGTGCCTGGCAGAGGGTACTTCCAACTATACCAGCTATTATGGCTTTCTGCCGTTCCATTCGCGTATGTAGCGCGCTTCTGAGTAACTTTTCACAGGATAGTTTGCACATGCCTTGATCCATGACTTTCAGGATGTCATGTGAGAAAAATGCGAGTTGGGTCTTACACGATCTACGTTTTCGAAATCAATGCTTGTTGACACGTAGAAGGTCATCCTGTTCGAGATACCTCCTTAAGTTTGAGTTTAGAATATGTTCTAAGATTTTCAACAAATGGATGTCAATCTTCAAATATTGGACGGTACTTCCGTTGATCACTTCTACTACCCTACTCGTTGACAGGTGTGACCTGTGCTTTTTTTCAGCTACTGGGTACAGTTTTTTGTTCGAGGGATCTACAATGGATTATTATAGTTCACAGAGGGGCTAACTCAGCAGCGAATTGGGTTAAAATCCCGCGAGCTGGAGAGACATGGCAGTATTGCTCACGCCACGCCCACGGGAACGGTGAGAAAGCATGCGCGCCCGGGGGCGTCGTCTTGTGTCCCACTTGCCCCCTATTAAAGACCGCCTCGCGAAGAATGTGCCGCCGCCAGTTCCAGCAGAGAAATAGCCAAAAGACCACGCAGCCGCCCTCATTCGCCTCTTATGCTCTACAATAGTTTGAAACGAAATACATGTCTTGGGAAAGCAAACATAAAAAGATAGTAATCTTTGGTTACACGATTACGACAGGAAAGATGCCAGTCACGTTGTGCAAATACCCTAAAGTGCCCGTGCCTCGTTTTTTTTTTTTTTTTTCCACCCCAACAGGCTCACTTAAAAATGGCTACAAGAACACAGGACAGAAAATCTGAATATTTCGTTACGTTCCATCTTTGATTACTGAGAGAAAAACAATATCGTCTGTCAAATGGCTCTGAGCACTATGGGACTTAACATCTTAGGTCATCAGTCCCCTAGAACTTAGAACTACTTAAACCTAACTAACCTAAGGACATCACACACATCCATGCCCGAGGCAGGATTCGAACCTGCGACCGTAGCAGTCGCGCGGCTCCGGACTGAACGCCTAGAACCGCGAGACCACCGCGGCCGCCTATCGTCTGTCCATCTCTATAAATATGTCGCCCAAAATAATCACTGTGACGACTGTGGAAAAGCAAATCTTTATCCCTGTATTCTATTCATCAAAAAAGTTATTTCTTCAGCCTTCTCGACCGTATTCAGATGTAACTCCCTGGAGTGTGATACTGAGATGGACGTTTCTGACCAGCAAATTTTTTTGTAAATAACAATTATTCTTTACAAAAAAATTTGCTGGTCAGAAACGTCCATCTCAGTTGTAATCCTAGGATGCCGATGCTTGTATACAGGCCTACAAATTCACGGATACTATCAAAATACAGGCTGTTTCAAAAAGTACTTCACAACTTTGAAAATTCATATAAATTAACTCACAGTACCTACAGAGGTTCAAATGGCTCTGAGCACTATGGGACTTAACATCTTACGTCATCAGTCCCCTAGAACTTAGAACTACGTAAACCCAACTAACCTAAGAACGTCACACACATCCATGCCCGAGGCAGGATTCGAACCTGCGACCGTAGCAGTCCCGCGGTTCCGGACTGAAGTGCCTAGAACCGCACGGCCACCGCGGCCGGCCCCTACAGAGGTGATTGTAGTGTCAATTTGTAGGGAAATACATCAAGTTTTGTCTTGCGTACTCCGAATGGCACCGTAAAGAAGCGCTATAATCCATTCAACATAAGAATATACCTGATGTAAACAAACGCAAACGCGACGATTGATCAGAAGCCGTAGCAAACGTTACGCTCTTGGTAGTAGGTCCTACTGATGTATTAGATATTTTATCACTAAGTAACGTTAAATGAAACTTTAAGATATTCAAATGTATTAACAGCCATCGACGTGCTTCTTAATCGCGCTTTAGCTACGTAGTTTTCATTTCAAAAATGTGTACAGTCACAGCCTCTGTAGCGTTGTGCTCTGATTGTCGCGCTGTTAATGGGCAGTATAAAAATGGCTGAGGCTGCTTTCTGTTCCGTAGTAAAATACGCGCGTGGAACACGGTTAAAAAGTGCCGAGAAATAGGCTGTTCTTAATGTTTTTCATAAATTTACGGAGATAATCGGTTTTGATTACCAGCGTTGTATACAATGCAGTTGATATGCAAACACGTATAGAACGAATAGCACAGTCGGTGGCGTAATTGAATGTAAACCAAATGCTATTATTCGTACGTTGATTCCAATCTCCCCAGTATCTTTTTTTCTCGTTCAATTTGAAATACCTACATCTCGTAATTATAAAACTTATTATCATTTTTTATGAATAATGCACCTCTTCTTGTTTATAATTACATATTGGACGCGAAATTCCTGTCGCCATTTCAAGATACAAATTCTTAATTATCGGTGTTTTATGAAAGACTGTTTATATAACTTGTTTAAATTACGAAAACACAACAATTTAATTTTAAGGCAAAATTGGAAAATCAAATCCTCTTCATTTGGACTATGTCCATCGTTTTATACCACAGTATCGTAGAAACATGAAAAACAATCATTTTCACAGAATCGAGCACATCATACAAATGCTGCATGCAATTTACACGGTACCATTACAATATGAACCCAACAGAACTGATTTAGAGACCATTCACGTGATTTGACCCCTAGAAATACCAAGACTGTTAAGCTGCCACACGTACTGGAACTAACGCACGCACGCAGCTTTTTCATACGTCACTACCGAACAATGGTGGGCTACAGAACGGCTCATCTTAAAAGAAGAAGAGAAAATGGTGCACCTGGTTGGCTTCGTGGATTCTGTTGTTGATAGGTTCGTTATCAACGTAGCAGGTGACACTTCCAGAATTGAAATGTATTTCTCGGATTCGGATATGGAAGAAGTTAAGAGATTACCAGGCGAGTGACAGTAAGTAATACCTTCAGTGGCTTCAATATTTAACTATATGGTGAATTCCTTCAATACTCTCCCACGTTAGCCTGCATCTCGTGGTCGTGCGGTAGCGTTCTCGCTTCCCACGCCCGGGTTCCCGGGTGCGATTCCCGGCGGGGTCAGGGATTTTCTCTGCCTCGTGATGGCTGGGTGTTGTGTGCTGTCCTTAGGTTAGTTAGGTTTAAGTAGTTCTAAGTTCTAGGGGACTGATGACCATAGATGTTAAGTCCTATAGTGCTCAGAGCCATTTGAACCATTCTTTTTCTCCCACGTTACACACAGCTTTGTGCAGAAAAATTACCCTTTAGTTAAGTCAGGAATTTTCATCATTCTTGCTTTTAATTGCAATATTACGTTAGCTAAAAACGATACCGTGTTGCGGTGTTTTCGTTTAGCCGTCTAAGGAGCGTATTGTGGGAGATTTGCAGTGTATTATTTCGTTCTGCTTAGAAATTAAATGTATTGTCTCTCTGCCCATCCCTTTTTACGTGTGAACTGCAGCTAGCCTCGTCACTGCATGCTAGCTGTACCAGCTGAAAGGCCTGTGCTGTCCCAAGTTAAATGCGCCGGTAAAGCTGTTTTCCGCTAAGTCGATATGCTCGTAACGCCCAGCACAAAACGTACCCTTGTTAACTTACTGGAGACAGCTTGGCTGCAGTCCCGCGTGAAACGGAAATCCAATGAGGTTCCAACAAACGCGGAAGAATACATAGCCAATGTTTACATCAGGTTTATTCTTATGATAAACGGATTATAGTGGCAGTTGCGTTAAACATGGCTGCCTTCACTGGACCCGAGCGTGCTAGCTATTTGTTTTGGTTTGAAGAATCGAAGGCGGTGACAACAGTTCAGCGTAATTTCCATACATTGCAACATGTTTGTGATAGCCATAATCTGAACGTTTCTTGCGCCTTGAGCAAGAACAGAGTGTATGGTCCCTTTTTTGCGTGAGAGCACCATCAATGAATGTGTTAACAACAATTTTGGATACCACAGATCGACGAGGATGACCAAGAACGAAGTGTTTACTTCATGCAAGATGGCGCACCACCCCACTACATGGCTGACGTCCGTGATTTTCTCAGTGACCGCTTTCCAGGTCAAAGGATTGGCAGTGATGCGCCAATTGCATGGTCCCCACGTTCGCCAGACCTGACACCACTCGATTTTTTTATGGGGATTCATTAAGGATATCGTGTTTGTACCTCCTCTGCCGGCTCCTCTACTTGAACTTAGAGCAAGAATCTAGCCGTCAAAGGGCAAGTTACACCTGCAATGCTACAGCGAGTTTGAGAAGAAACTGACTTCCGATGTGATGTGTGCAGTATAACCAACGTAAGCCACATACAACATCATTATTTTAACGTAAAAAATAACACTAAATCCAGCTCTCTATCGTATTTCAATAAATTTATGTATTTATACGAATTTTTAAAGTTGTAAAGTCCTTTTTGAAGCACCCTCTATTTCCAGTAGCTACTATAGCACTAAACTGATAGCTCCAACACTGATCTAAAATACAGCAAACTAAAATTGACATTTTTTTTATTTATTACAGTTGCACAAATTGGTCGATCCTGATCACCTAAGAAGAAGGAGGAAGAGGAGGAAGATTAGGGTTTAACGCCCCGCCGGCGTCAAAAGCCGTTAGAAATGGCGCGCGCTCGGATTAAGAATTGCGAATTGTCTAGTAGAGTGCAAACTTACACTTTCACCAGGAATTTCACCTGGGCGGTTTATTTGGGTTTTTACGTTCTGGAGACACAGACCAGTGTTTACATCTGTAGTGTACAGTAACAATGTCTTATGCAATATTAGAAATGTATTCTTCTTGTTCTTAAGTGTTCTGTATATTCTGCTACAAATATATTGAAATTCACGCATTTTATTTTTTGTGTTGTCGTTTTGGTAACAGCTTATATTATGCGTCTTCTGGTGCCTAAGTCAATAAAGTTAAAATTTTGTTGTTCAAAACAAGAATAAAATTAATTCGAAAATGAAGAGCTATAGTTATTCTTCTCAACAAGATAAAACACCTTTGTTCAAAATGCATGGACGACCTTAAATATTACTATTATCGTATTTTGTTCTTATGCGCTAGGTACAACTGATGCAGCTTCCTCTGATAGTCCTTTCCGTAGTCATTACGACTAATTTTACGATCAGCAAGTAGCAGACTGGTGATATAACTGCCAAGATTTAATTTAACGCCTTGTCTCACCCCAGAAATCCCTTCGTCAGTAAAGCTGGAGAGTGGCTAAGCCTTGATTAGTTTTTAGTGCCTGCATCTAGTGTGTATTTTAATGCTAATATACTTGATGATGATTTGTGACAGGGCCTACCACGTGATTTGGAAAACCACTTACTAAATAATGTAAGAGGCTTTCCAAAGAACTTGAAAGGTTTGTCAGAAGTCTTTAAGGATTAATTGTTGCGATGTTAAAATACATACTATTTGTTTTTCACGATGAAAAGTTTAGCAGGTGACGTCCGCATTTCTTCCTTCACTATGGAAGCTGTATCATTCAAATAATTAAGTCCTTTTGGAAGTAGTATCCCTTGCCACAGACTTCTTAGCCAGTAACATGGCACTTCTCACGTAATAAAGTCACTGCTTGGGGCGACAGAGTGAAAGAAGCGACGAAAAAAAAAACTGTAACCCAGACCGACACCTATCCGTTGAGCTTCATCAAAACACACACACATCAGGTGCAGGCAATAAAGTTCACCGCGGTACGGAGAAACGCCGCAACCATGCAAAACTCATGACCCGCAATGTCTGGTGATTCAAGGCGTTCAACATGCGGACAGCAAACTGTTCCGAGAAAGCCAGCGCAGCGGTTCCGTCACAAGCTGACGTCACTCTTGCCAGTGAGTGACGTATCGGGCATGGTCAGCTGCCTATGCACGCGGCGCCTATTTTCGCCTGTTACGTCACGCTCCGCCTACTGACTGGGAAGCGTCCTCGAAATCACACACACTGGGCTACTTGATAAACTTTCTAATTGACTGGTCACCAGATAGAGCTATTATCGTGCTGACAATATAGCTATATATTGCTGTCGTGTTTCGCGCCAGGAAGTGTATAGTGCTGAAAACCGACGTGATTTTGGGCCAAAAACATTAGTGTCAAATGTAGGAATACTTGAAAATTGTGCGAGCTGACGGCATTTCTGATTGTACACGGCAACCAAGACAAAAATGCCATCACTGATTACATGTTTAAATCAATAAAATGAAACGCGTATGGTAATAAAAATCCGGTTTTTTTAAGTAATTGCACAAACAGATTTTAGGTCCTCCAGTACTCACCATACTATATTTGTCAGTAAAATCTGTTAGGAATTTTGCTTTTAACGTTGTTAATAAACTGTACTAGTTCCTCATTAATGTTACTGCAGTACATTCCTATTTATCGTATTACGACATATGGTCCCTCACAGTTTCACTTGAATCGATCAGGGCTGAATGAGCATGACATCTACTGTCAGCATACGCGTGATTTTGACGCCGACGTACGAGCTCAAACGCCCACTCCTGACAAGCGCGTCTCGGTATCAGAACACTGCCATCTGAACAGACCACTTGCCACGAGTAGTCGCCTGGCGCATTAAAGTCGTTCGTGTAAATGGCGTTTATTACGAAAAATTAGATGCTGCCTTTAACCCCTTAATGGCGAGCGTCGCGAAACCGTACAATAACAAAGCGACACTAATAAACGGAAGATCTGCTGCTTTTCAGCGCCAGTGATAGTAGGTGTAGATTCTACACGAATGTACCAAAGCCTCTGACATGTGCTGTCACATGCGGCGTGTTTCGGCTACTTCTCGAGCGACTTGCTATTCCCACCTTTATTCACGGTGCACGGGCGAGAAGTTGTCATTGTTTGGAGAATTACAGCTAGGTAAAGAGGTAGGTTCAGTTCCAAAAATTATTTGTTTGTTCTACAATGAAACGCCAAAGAAACTGGTATACATCTACATGGATACTCTACAAATCATATTTAAGTGCCTGGCAGAGGGTTCATCGAACCACCTTCACAATTCTCTGTTATTCCAATCTCGTATAGCGCGCGGAAAGAACGAGCTCTGATTTTCCTTATTTTATCGTGGTAAGCGTTTCTCCCTATGTAGGTCGGTGTTAACAAAATATTTTCGCATTCGGAGGAGAAAGTTGGTGATAGGAATTTCGTGAGAAGATTCCGTCGCAACGAAAAACACCTTTCTTTTAATGACGTCCAGCCCAAATCCGGTATCATTTCAGTGATACTCTCTCCCACATTTCGCGATAACACAAAACATGCTGCCCTTCTTTGAACTTTTTCGATGTACTCCGTCTGTCATATCTGGTAAGGATCCCACACCGCGCAGCAGTATTCTAAAAGAGGACGGACAAGCGTAGTGTAGGCAGTATCCTTAGCATATTTGTTACATGTTCTAAACGCAGTCTTTGGTTAGCCTTCCCCACAACATTTTATGTGTGTTCCTTCCAATTTAAGTTGTTCGTAATTCATGCGAATAAAGAGCTAGTTGTGTTTCACAAGAACGATGTTTTATAAACCCATGATGACTGTGTGTCAATAGACCGTTTTGTTCGAGATAATTCATAACGTTCGAACACAATATATGTTCCAGTATAGACATGCGTATTGAAATACGGATATATGTCGCCGGCCGAAGTGGCCGTGCGGTTAAAGGCGCTGCAGTCTGGAACCGCAAGACCGCTACGGTCGCAGGTTCGAATCCTGCCTCGGGCATGGATGTTTGTGATGTCCTTAGGTTGGTTAGGTTTAAGTAGTTCTAAGTTCTAGGGGACTAATGACCACAGCAGTTGAGTCCCATAGTGCTCAGAGCCATTTTGAACGGATATATGTAAACAGGCAGAATATGGCGCTGCAGTCGGCTACACCTATGTAAAACGAAAGTGTCTGGCGCAGTTGTCAGATCGGTTACTGCTGCTACAATGGTAGGTCATAGGGATTTAAGTCAGTCTGAACATGGTGTTATAGTCGGCGCACGGGCGATGGGACACAACATCTCCGAGGTAGCGATGAAGGGACGATTTTCCCGTACGACCATTTCACGAGTGTACCGCGAATGTCAGGAATCCGGTAAAACATCAAATCTCCGACATTGCTGCGGCCGGAAAAAGATCCTGCAAGAGCGGGACCAACGACAACTGTAGAGAATCGTTCAACGTGACAGAAGTGCAACCCTTCCGCAAACTGCTGCAGATTTCAATGCTGGGCCATCAACAAGTGTCAGCGTGCGAACCATTCAACGAAACATCATCGATATGGGCTTTCGGAGCCGAAGGCCCACTCGTGTATCCTTGATGACTCCACGACGCAAAGCTTTTCGCCTCGCCTAGAGCCCGTCAACACTGACATTGGACTGTTGACGACTGTAAACATGTTGCCTGGCCGGATGCGTCTCGTATCAAAGTGTATCGAGCGGATGGACGTGTACGGGTATGGAGACAACCTCATGAATCCTTGGGCCTGTATGTCAGAAGGAGACTGTTCAAGCTGATGGAGGCTCTGTAACCATTTGGGGCGCCGACTCTGCCAGGTGACACGTACGTAAGCATCTTGTCTGTTCAACTGCATCCATTCACGTCCATCGTGCATTGCGACGGACTTGGGCAATCCGTGATATACCACACGTCCAGTATTGCTACAGAGTGGCTCCTGGAACACTTCCGCTGGCCACC
Organism: Schistocerca nitens; assembly: GCF_023898315.1. Taxonomy (NCBI): domain Eukaryota; kingdom Metazoa; phylum Arthropoda; class Insecta; order Orthoptera; family Acrididae; genus Schistocerca; species Schistocerca nitens. Next base: position 300,120,695 of record NC_064615.1, on the reverse strand, counting down.
AAACTCCCCAGACAAAAACATTACTGAGCATATCTGGGATGTCTTGCAATGTGCTTTTCAGAAGAGATCTCCACCCCCTTGTTCTCCTTCAGACATTAGTCGAGTCCATGCCACGTCGTGTTGCGACACTTATGCGTGCTCTCAGGAACTCTACACGTTATTAGGCACGTGTACCAGTTTCTTTGGCTCTTCAGGTATGACATCTGTGACGTGGCGCAAAACTCATTTTAATTCAATAATCTAATTGTAAATGCAAGTGAATTCGGCAATTCTGTTTGTGTAAAACACGCATCATTAAGCGTTTGTATACCTTTTTGGGCGCATGCAAGAGGTGAAATGAAGTATGTCCGTTGATTTGTAGCACGAGTGCACTTTTGTGACCACTTGTATACATTATTTACGTGCTGCATATACAGCAGATGCTTCGAGTTATCACATTCGGAACAGTGTTTTGATTGACAACATTTCACTTTTATTGTGATCTGAAAATTCTAATGTACTTATAATATTATGAAAATTTTATTTTATTACTGGTAAGGTCGCCGAGGTTTTATGCCTCACGAAATGCAAGTGGATATTTGTAAGCTCGTGGACCACCTGCGGAGATGAACTGCGACAGTTATAGAATTCCCCGTAGTAAACAAAAGGATCTATTACTATTCAGATCTGAAATAGTAGAGGCATTCTGCAAGTAGGAGAAATACATCATAAAAGATGAGAGTTAGGGTTGCACAGAGGCAGAAGTATTATCAAAGAAGTATCAGGACCAAACAAAATCGGTCGCGACTCTACCCGACGTGATGCAGTAGTTTATTGGCCCCAGATTACAGACACAAACATATGTGTAAGATAGCAAATAGAGGACATGCAGTATTCATGTGTCGTCATCTGTGTCCGAACTGAAAAATAAAATATTTCCGAGAATTTCACAAATAAAGCTATTTTGTATCATATATAATTATTTAAAACGCTTTACATCATGTATTTTTCATTTTTAACCATAAATCCCATCAATGTATCGGCAAAATGTTAAATAAAAGTCTTTCACTAAATGAAGTGTTGTAAGTGTACAATTTCTCAAATGTGTTGTCGCAAACATGCGACATACCCACTTAAACTTGACAGGTATAACGTAGCTTAGGTTTGGCCTTGTGTATTCCGTAACAATTTATTAATGGTTACAAAATTTGATTTTTACTTTTAAGCTGAAATTTATTCACATATTAGGGGGTTAAGGAGATATGATTGGTATGGGAAGTCGTCTTACACGTAAAGTTTCGGACAATGTGTTGATATCTATCTTGAGTCTATTTTAAATGACATCATTTCGAGCCCCCTCTAACGACGTACCAAATACACAATCCCTGTTTGTTGGCGAGCGCTGCAAGTCCACGATCTAATATGTTGATTGTTATTCTTATTCAAGTGGATAGTGACATATCCGTGGCGTCGGACAACCCCTACGCATGAATTACGACGTGTCTTACTCGTCAAATTAAGATTCATGTTAATTTAACTTACGCCGATGGCTAATTATACAGATAATTCAGTGCATTCAAATGATATTGTCAGTCCAAGACAAACTGCATGTTCTGTTGGCATGCAAATCGTGTTTATAACGCACTGATGGAGCTTGAGAGCGTGCAGAAAGGGGTAGAAAATATATAAAACAAAAATTACTGGGAAAATGATAAAATAAAAATTAAAGAAAATGATATCGCGATGGACAAGTACATCAAACGATTCTGTTTGATCAGAGGATTACAAAACTAAAATCAGATTTTGTCTAGGCAAAGTATCACGGAAACTACTGATGAATCTTCACCGACATTTTAATTATTAGTAATTAAAACATCGCTTCTAAAATAATCTATGGCAATCCGAGATATTCTGACGTCATTATTCGACTAAAGACCATCAACTGTTTCAAAAGGCCTGTTTAAATAAATGTCAGAGGGAGCAGTGTTCTCATCTTATAATCAACTCTGCGGGATTAGCTGATGGAAATCATCACCCACAAAACCTATTATGTCACAGCAGCGAATAACAGATGGTTCTGACTTCCAACTAATAATGCTGAGAAAATTTCTAAAACAGAAACGAAATATGAAAACTTTAATCAGAAGAAGAGAGCTGTTGAACTAAATAGAAGTAAAAATATCTATACGGAAAATTTCAAGCAATATTATGTAGTCGCCGACAGGGTCTGTTTTGCTGCATCAGAACGTACTCTTTATTACGTAGGACGTAGGCTGTAACGAACAAAGCAATTTCCATCTAAAGGAATCGATATACAACAGATAATTTGCAATCGATATCGGATTTGTGGCCGGCCGGAGTGGCCGTGCGGTTCTAGGCGCTACAGTCTGGAACCGCGAGACCGCTACGGTCGCAGGTTGGAATCCTGCCTCGGGCATGGATGTGCGTGATGTCCTTAGGTTAGTTAGGTTTAAGTAGTTCTAAGTGACTGATGACCTCAGAAGTTGAGTCCCATAGTGCTCAAAGCCATTTGAACCATTTTTTTTCGGATTTTTCAAAAGAGCGGCGAGTACAATAAGATTACGTCGCGGTGTCATTTCAGGAAGCTTCTGCTGACAGTTATCCTGAAAAGCTTCAGAACTCGAGCACCTGATGGTCGCTGTAACAGTACTGAGTAGAAGCGTGGAGGTGGCCGTTGGCCTGCATTCCTCACAGGTTAAGGGCAAGCTGCGGCCGGCGAGTTTACAACGGCTGCCCTGGAAACGTGGCAACCCCGAGTTTCCTGTCCGCTCGGCTAGGAGCATCTTGGCGCCCCTTCCTGTGGTGTGACCACCCACGTCGGTACACCACTACCTGATCGCCGCGAAAGACGAACAGACGTCCCCAGCAACGCGCCTTGTGAGAAACCAAAAACCTCACGCCGGCCGACGGCACGCGGCTCTGTCCATGGCTGGCCGTCGTTCACTCGAAGTACGTACTACGTAAAAATTCAGCATACATTTCTTCGCCGTTAAAAGGAAACGTCCGCCTTACGAAAAGTCGGAATACAGTATCAGCATAAAGCAACTGGCAACACTGGTAGACTTTACTGCTACCGTAAACTTCGAGCAAACCTTTCTATTTAACGCCACTTCCGCAAATTGCGTATCTTTGTGATGCACATCGGCATTATTTTTAAAAATGAATGTCATCTAAAAATGTATGCGTGTGTCGTTCCGCCGGCCGTTGTGGCCGAGCGGTTCTAGGCGCTTCAGTTTGGAACCGCGCGACCGCTACGGTCGCAGGTTCGAATCCTGCCTAGGGCATGGATGTGTATGATGTCCTTAGGTTAGTTAGGTTTAATTAGTTCTAAGTTCTAGGGAACTGATGACCTCAGATGTTAAGTACCATAGTGCTCAGAGCCATTTGAACCATTTGTGTCGTTCCTTCTCTTTGTGAAGTATTATCTTTTCCGTGAAAAAGGTGGAGGAGACATATATGCACTTTACATTTGGTGCAAACTATTTTCGTAGTGGACTTGATGCACACTTTATATCGACCTTTCTTTTTCACCGTATCTGCAAAGTGCTCAAAACCATCAAAATGCACATCCGCTATTGGAGCAGCACAAACAGTCCTTTTTGCTGAATTCTTTTTCAGGATTTGGTCTTCCTCTCTTCCTTTGCGACGCTAATTTCACCACAAGAGGTAGACCTGTAACAATACAAGGTTGAAACTGCAAGAGTAACATCTTTGTTAATTTTCCTACGTTTGACCTTACGACGTCGGCATACCACTTCCGTGACCTGGAGTTATCTGGTAGAGTTCTGTCAACATGTCTGCAAGATCCACACCTCCCATATGTTTGTTGTACCTTTCCACAATATAAGGTTTTAGTACATCAATGAATTCCCTTACAGATACAGAACAGAGTCTACATGCTGCCCTAGGATCAACACATGCATCTGCTGACACGAAATTCATAGATTTCCTGTCATACCAGCGTCCCAAAGCTACATAATTTGTTGTCTCCACTCACGAGTCCAGTTTGCTCGAGCTCCACTTTATCCTTCAAAGGACATTTCACTTTCCTGTCTATCCTGATTGTGCCACAGAATTCAACGCCCCATTCTTCTACCGCAGTTGCTAATGGTATGGATGAAAACTAACTATCTGCGGGCACTTTGAAATGCTCTTTCTCTGGCAGTGTTTCCGTCAATGCCAAAACATTATCCCCAGACAAACCTAATCCTCTGTGGCTGCAGGTGTTTTTGGTTCAAATGGCTCTGAGCACTATGGGACTTAACATCTATGGTCATCACTCCCCTAGAACTTAGAACTACTTAAACCTAACTAACCTAAGGACAGCACACAACACCCAGTCATCACGAGGCAGAGAAAATCCCTAACCCCGCCGGGAATCGAACCCGGGCGCGGGAAGCGAGAACGCTACCGCACGACCACCAGCTGCGGACTGCTGGTGTTTTTTGCCCACATAAATTTCAAAATCGTATATCATGCCTGAAGCACCAGCCCTCGTAAGAGATTTGTAGCCGCATTTGTGAAGCTTATTACTTGTTCTTTCAAACAGCTTCTACCCGTGAATGGTATTAGCTATTCATGAACAACTTAGTGCTGTCCTAACTATCCGAAATGATGACAGGAATGCAGACAAAAGCAGACGGATCTTGAGGAATTTGTCTGTATTACTATTAGTTTCAGGAAATTCTTAATTACTTACCACATTAAAATTTTGCAGTGGCTGGAAGAACCGATTTCTCCTCATGACATCAGCAATTGGTGGATATCTATATTCATTTGACCAGTATAAATGAACAGAAGGCTTTTCATTATTATCATGTGTAGTAAAATATCAACGAAGTGTTCCGATTCATTTTTGCTTATGTGCACAGAAATTGAATCTTTCTGTAAAGGATAGATGTTGGAATGTTCCGCAGTGAGTTCAAATCCATCATCATTCAGAAACACTTCACAATACAGCAAAGGTGGTGTGGAAGTGACCCTTTCCATTCTGTTTCTTGGACCACATCAATTTTTCTAAATTTATAGTCAGCAAATTTACATTTACGTTTATCTTGCCGATGTTCAAAAAATGGTTCAAATGGCTCTGAGCACTATGGGAATTAACTGCTGAGGTCATCAGTCCCCTAGAACTTAGAACTACTTAAACCTAACTAACCTAAGGACATCACACACATCCATGCCCGAGGCAGGATTCGAACCTGCGACCGTACTGGTCGCGCGGTTCCAGACTGTAGCGCCGCTGTTCATGTATACTGTATCGGTTTTCCTACATTTGTACTATGGTTGCTTACATCTAATTCTGGCTGAGATTCTATATCTTTATCACTTCTGAATAAATCATCCAGAATTTTAAAGAAATCGACGTCTATATTATGTAATTACATTTATACCTACGTACTTTCTCAATATTATTACACCTCATCAGGTTACCCTCCATTCAGAGGCAGCGACTGTTATTTTTACTTGTAAATACTAGATTTCAGCTATCAGTAGTCCTTTGGAATTTTTATTGGCAGATCTAGATTTCAGCTAGAAACTAGCCATTCTCAATGCTAAGAATACAACAGGTACATAGTTAGATGATGTCATTAAAAAGTTGCAATTAATGGCATAACTTATATGGTTTATATATTACATACCACTATTATTTTTGGTCAATGCATGTAATAGCTGTTGGTCGGGCTTTGTCCACAATTCATTGAAAACTAATGTTTGCGGAAGGCGGGCTGTGTGGAGAACACATCGGTTGGTTACATGGCGCCATCTATGTGAACTACATATAAACCTCAATGGAAGTAAACCACTTCAAATTTAATTACATAAAAGGGAACATAAGTAAAATTCTTACATTGTCGTCCGACTTATTTCATATTTATCGTCAAGTAATAAAATTTCCGTGTTCACCCGTGAGTCCGTTATGCCCAGGCATACACGTAGTTTCTTACTGTAATACTTATTGTGTTAAACCTGAAACATAAAATTATCTCTCTTTATTAGTAGATTATGACTGGGTTTCAATTTTTTTAACTCGGTCACCAAGTATATGAATATTGAAAACTGAATTGTTGTTGCCGTTTGCAGCCGTTAGATTGGCAAACTACACCAGAGACCGTGGTTCTGGTTAACCCGTGTAGTAACAAAGATGTCGGTTACGTTAAGTCTAAAATTGGTATGTGCACTTCTACATGACCGGCCTTCATTACTTTCGAACCAGTACCGGTAAAAAATTAGCAGTCTTATTCTCTTCATTTTTAATGTCTAAGATTGCGGCGTTGCTTCTATATTTACATCAGATACTGAAATATTCAGTCTCTCGGTGTTGTGTGGGAAGACGTTTTCACGTCAGAAGTATTGTGCATCTTTATTATCATCCCTCTGCAAATATGAAAAAAAACGTTAACAGTTATAACTCTGGATTACTAATGATGTTACCTTAGTTACATCTGACAATTGTGTCGAGTCCGACTATTTCATAAGTAACAGACGTTACACGTGGAACTGGTTGCTGCGAAGCAAATGCAACCGAATAGGGACGGGTACGAATCTGTACCAAAAGCAGAGGGGGCCAGATGTTACCCAGTTTGGGACGAATTCCGCAGGTGTCAACTCGAGACTGAGGGAGGACCGTGCTGCGTCTCTTTACGTAGTAACGACCAAGGCCGGCCCTGCCGAAGTGGGGGTCGGACGCTCTCTTGCCCAGCTGAGCTGTCAGCCTCCAGTCGTGAAATCGATAGCAACAGTCGACGCGCTGCGCTCAGTGAGTCAGAGGCACTGGCCCGCAGCCACACCTGTCTCAGGCAAAGAAGGATACACGCGCGTGTTGTGCCTTGACCGGGATCGCCGCGTAAGGTGGGGTTCCTTTATGCGGGAGGCTATTAACAGTCGACAGCACAAGCACACTAGCCAGCGCCACTGTTTACTCCCGCGGCCGCAATATGGCGCAACAGGCGCTGCAACTGCGCCTCTTCGCCACTAATGACGGCAACTTTCACTGGCACATTAAGCAATGTGGGAGGACGGTTCCGTCCAACCGATTGTTAACCCTTAGCTTCCTAGGTCACTTCTTTGTCTGACAGACCGCTAAATTTATGGAATAAATGTGCCGAGTAGCAGCAAAGGACAAACTTATATGCATGCGATATGAGTAAGAGATAATATGTCAGATAATTTTTATTTCTAAAACAAAAGACAAACAACTTTCAATCATTATTCTTCTGTCTGTTAGAGTTTTGAGAAGAACGTCTTAGCGTAATCTACCAGACGCTACACAATTATTTACTTGGTAAAAGTCATCAAAAGTATTGGTGTTTTATTTAAAATGACAGTACACCGAACCTAATTGTTTGTGTCATAAACAATTTGTATTTGTGTAGTAATATTTCGCAGCAGTCACCGCGGAGATAATTGACGAAGGATAATGGCCGTTGAGTAACATTTTATTGGCGGTCTCGTGTTGTGATACGTGTCTTTTTCGGGCCAGTAACCTGTATCTTTTGACTATCGAAGTCTGGTATTTCCTAGTCCAGCGACCTTAAGTCACAGAAGAACATTTTAATAGTTTTAATTACGGGAGCCATTGTTCTTTCGAGGCTTTGCAAAGATCACTAACGGGAGGGTCACCATAAAAGTCAAGCAAAGTTGTATTAGTATTGGAACTGAAATTCTATTTCAGAGACCGCAACTCAGATCTGTAATACGAATATTTATCTCATTTCACAAATAAGCCAACCTTTAACTTAAATAGCTATTCAGCAGTTTCATTGAAACAGTTTTTTGTGTGAAAGATTACATTAATACCACACAAAAAAAAAATCCAAATAAATTTTAGAGTTTATTTTTTACGAAAAACAAGCATTTAAATAGAAAACTGCACAAAAGGAACACAATAATACAAGATATTAGTTACAAGATATAAATGCTATGAAAACTCGAATATCCCGCACTCTAAATTTTACTGTGCTATATTTATATTGTTTATTATACACCTGACAATAAAAAAATAGAAAAACCTCCTATAAAACACTCAAAAAATGAAAATTACGCTACTAGTTTTCAGGTTTTTAGTTCCATTTTCAGAGGTTTTCTTTGCACTAGCTGGAAATTTTTGTAGGGAAATCAAGTTAGATTGGCTTCTTGCAACAATGGCAAATACATGGTGTCTTTCTTTTCTATTTTGGGTCACACATGACCATATTTTGCGTTTATCTTCCTACAATGACTTCTACTCTTAGTTCTGCTACACCCAAAACAAGGTGAATGGTTGCACGAAGTTCACACGGAATGTGAGAGTTGTTAACTCGTTTTTTTTTTTTTTTAATCTGTGGTGTCGCCAATGTGCTTGCAAGCTTCTTCAAGAAATAAAACGGCTCATCTGAGTATCGTCTTTGTAGGAATTGTGAAGGACAAACGCATTCACCCCACTTATGTCCAACATGCGGAAAACATAATGCCATTGGTCATCGTTGGAAGAGGCTTGGACGACCAGAGGTATTTGTTTTAGCTAAATATATTTGTAGCAGAACGTTTAGATAAACATTCAGTCTCTACATTTCTATCTTCATCACTCTGCTCACCTGTTTCTTTCAAGAGCTTCACAGGTGGCAAAACAAATTCGTCTTCACTTTCGCACTGTTCCTCTTCTGAATTACGTTCACTTTCAGTGTCGTTGTCAGCACCTAATCCAACATCACTTCCTAAACGGTTCTCAAACCATCTTAAAACAGTATCCTCAAAGTCGGCAGACAAAGACCTGGCTATTGAATCCATTACGCCGTTCCAGGTGCGGGCTCTGAGACCGCTAGCACAAAAAGGGCAGTAATAGAATAGGTCCACGACACATTCAAGTGGCTACTGACAAAGGAAATTACGGTAGCTTCGGGAAAGAACAATTAGACAAGGTTGTAATCTCCTACCCCACCCTGACGCATTAGCAACGGGATTAACAATAAACGCTAGCGGACTGCGTGACCACAAGTGGGTCGTGAAGAGTTAACGCTGGGAATGTAGGTGGACAGTGTCACTCTAATACGCTTTCTGTCCATACCCCCCCCCCCGCCCCCCCCCCAAAAAAAACAATCTACTTACATGTCAATAGCCAATTCTACTGACCTCGAGAATGCACAATGCAGTCTTTCGTCAGCTAGTTCGAATCTCAGAATTTGGTCGCGAAGGGCAGCAGATACGATGGTACACATATAGTTGATACAGTTCGAGTTAGGTACAATGGCGATCGAGTTTAGGCTCGTTCTGCGCACCTGTTGTTGTTGTTGTTGTGGTCTTCAGTCCAGAGACTGGTTAGATGCAGCTCTCCATTCTACTCTATCCTCTCCAAGCCTCATCATCTCCGAATGACTACTGCAGCCTACATCCTTTTGAATCTGCTTAGTGAATTCATCTCTTGGTCTTCCTCTACAATTTTTACCCTCCACGCTTCCCTCCAATACTAAATTGGTGATCCCTTGATGCCTCAGAACTTGTCCTACCAACCGATCCCTTCTTCTAGTCAAATTGTGCCACAAATTCCTCTTCTCCGCAATTCTTTTCAGTACCTCCTCATTGGTTATGTGATTTACCCATCTAATCTTCTGCAATCTTCTGTAGCCGGAGTGGCCGTGCGGTTCTAGGCGCTACAGTCTGCTACCTGCCGCAGGTTCGAATCCTGCCTCGGGCATGGATGTGTGTCATGTCCTTCGGTTAGTTAGGTTTAATTAGTTCAAAGTTCTAGGCGACTGATGACCTCAGAAGTTAAGTCGCATAGTGCTCAGAGCCATTTGAACCTGTAGCACCACATTTCGAAAGCTTCTATTCTCTCTTGTCTAAACTATCTATCGCCCATGTTTCACTTCATACATGGCTACACTCCATACAAATACTTCCAGAAACGACTTCCTGACACTTGAACTATACTCAATGTTAACAAATTTCTCTTCTTCAGAAACGCATTCCTTGCCATCGCCAGTCTACATTTTACATCCTCTCTACTTCGACCATCATCGATTTTTTGCTCCCCAAATAGCAAAGCTCATCTACTACTTTACGGTCTCATTTCCTACTAATTCCCCCAGCATCACATGATTTAATTCGACTACATTGTATTATCCTCGTTTTACTTTTGTTGGTGTTCATCTTATATCCTCCTTTCAAGACACTCTCCATTCCGTTCAGCTGCTGTTCCAGGTCCTTTACTGTCTCTGACAGAATTACAAAAAAATGGTTCAAATGGCTCTGAGCACTATGGAACTTAACTTCTGATGTCATCAGTCCCCTTGAACTTAGAACTTCTTAAACCTAACTAAGGACATCACACACATCCATGCCCGAGGCAGGATTCGAACCTGCGACCGTAGCGGTCGCGCAGTTCCAGACTTCAGCGCCTAGGACCGCTCGGCCACTCTGACCGGAGACAGAATTACAATCTCATCGGAAAACCTCAAAGTTTTTAGTTTTTAATCAAAATATCCACGGATGTACTGCCGGTCTACAGTGTCCAACGGGCACAATATTTTGGCGATCATACATGTCGCCATCATCAGGTGAACTGACGGACTGAGCTCTTGTGAACGTGCCGGCACGGAGATCCGTACGCTATGGCTGCTCAGAGGGAACTGGGTTCGGTCGCGGCGGCGGCCGATTTAAGTACCCTCCGCCCGCGGCGCGCTCCCTCCGCTGTCCGCGCCCCACGCCACGGTCGCGCGGTGGAACAGATTGCGACGGCGTCTGAGATGACGTCGGTGTGATGGCTCTGTCCGCCGTGGTCGTCACAACTATACGTTTGCTCGATTTACTCTTGATTAACCCAATCGCTGGTTCCCAAGCCTTGCTAAGATTATAGCCAGTCACGGTTTATGAGGTCTTCATTGGTGCGAATTTCGATGGCCTCTCTAACAACGCTGTCCCAGTATCTCGACGTCTGTACCAGAATCCTCGTGCGTTCATACTCCATAGCGTGATTTTCCGACAAACAATGTTCAGCGACCGCCGACTTACTCGGATACATCAGTCGAGTGTGCCTCTGGTGTTCACGGCATCGATCCTCAACGGTACGCATCGTCTGACCAATATACGACTTGCCACATTGACACGGAATCCGGTACACGCCGGCCTTCCTCAAACCGAGGTCATCTTTGGCGCTCCCCACCATCTACATCTACATCTACATCTATACTCCGCGAGCCACCTTACGGTGTGTGGCGGAGGGTACTTATTGTACCACTATCTGATCCCCCCTTCCCTGTTCCATTCACGAATTGTGCGTGGGAAGAACGACTGCTTGTAAGTCTCCGTATTTGCTCTAATTTCTCGGATCTTTTCGTTGTGATCATTACGCGAGATATATGTGGGCGGTAGTAATATGTTGCCCATCTCTTCCCGGAATGTGCTCTCTCGTAATTTCGATAATAAACCTCTCCGTATTGCGTAACGCCTTTCTTGAAGTGTCCGCCACTGGAGCTTGTTCAGCATCTCCGTAACGCTCTCGCGCTGACTAAATGTCCCCATGACGAATCGCGCTGCTTTTCGCTGGATCATGTCTATCTCTTCTATTAATCCAACCTGGTAAGGGTCCCATACTGATGAGCAATACTCAAGAATCGGACGAACAAGCGTTTTGTAAGCTACTTCTTTCGTCGATGAGTCACATTTTCTTAGAATTCTTCCTATGAATCTCAACCTGGCGCCTGCTTTTCCCACTATTTGTTTTATGTGATCATTCCACTTCAGATCGCTCCGGATAGTAACTCCTAAGTATTTTACGGTCGTTACCGCTTCCAATGATTTACCACCTATGGCATAATCGTACTGGAATGGATTTCTGCCCCTATGTATGCGCATTATATTACATCTATCTACGTTTAGGGAAAGCTGCCAGCTGTCGCACCATTCATTAATCCTCTGCAGGTCTTCCTGGAGTACGTACGAGTCTTCTGATGTTGCTACTTTCTTGTAGACAACCGTGTCATCTGCAAATAGCCTCACGGAGCTACCGATGTTGTCAACTAAGTCATTTATGTATATTGTAAACAATAAAGGTCCTATCACGCTTCCTTGCGGTACTCCCGAAATTACCTCTACATCTGCAGATTTTGAACCGTTAAGAATGACATGTTGTGTTCTTTCTTCTAGGAAATCCTGAATCCAATCACAAACCTGGTCCGATATTCCGTAAGCTCGTATTTTTTTCACTAAACGTAAGTGCGGAACCATATCAAATGCCTTCCTGAAGTCCAGGAATACGGCATCAATCTGCTCGCCAGTGTCTACGGCACTGTGAATTTCTTGGACAAATAGGGCGAGCTGAGTTTCACATGATCTCTGTTTGCGGAATCCATGTTGGTTATGATGAAGGAGATTTGTATTATCTAAGAACGTCATAATACGAGAACATAAAACATGTTCCATTATTCTACAACAGATTGACGTAAGCGAAATAGGCCTATAATTATTCGCATCTGATTTATGACCCTTCTTGAAAATGGGAACGACCTGCGCTTTCTTCCAGTCGCTAGGAACTTTACGTTCTTCCAGAGATCTACGATAAATTGCTGTTAGAAAGGGGGTAAGTTCTTTAGCATAATCACTGTAGAATCTTACGGGTATCTCGTCTGGTCCGGATGCTTTTCCGCTACTGTGATAGCAGTTGTTTTTCAATTCCGATATCGTTTATTTCAATATTTTCCATTTTGGCGTCCGTGCGACGGCTGAAGTCAGGGACCGTGTTACGATTTTCCGCAGTGAAACAGTTTCGGAACACTGAATTCAGTATTTCTGCCTTTCTTCGGTCGTCCTCTGTTTCGGTGCCATCGTGGTCAACGAGTGACTGAATAGGGGATTTAGATCCGCTTACCGATTTTACATATGACCAAAACTTTTTAGGGTTCTTGTTTAGATTGTTTGCCAATGTTTTATGTTCGAATTCGTTGAATGCTTCTCTCATTGCTCTCTTTACGCTCTTTTTCGCTTCGTTCAGCTTTTCCTTATCAGCTATGATTCGACTACTCTTAAACCTATGATGAAGCTTTCTTTGTTTCCGTAGTACCTTTCGTACATGATTGTTACACCACGGTGGATCTTTCCCCTCGCTTTGGACCTTAGTCGGTACGAACTTATCTAAGGCGTACTGGACGATGTTTCTGAATTTTTTCCATTTTTGTTCCACATCCTCTTCCTCAGAAATGAACGTTTGATGGTGGTCACTCAGATATTCTGCGATTTGTGCCCTATCACTCTTGTTAAGCAAATATATTTTCCTTCCTTTCTTGGCATTTCTTATTACACTTGTAGTCATTGATGCAACCACTGACTTATGATCACTGATACCCTCTTCTACATTCACGGAGTCGAAAAGTTCCGGTCTATTTGTTGCTATGAGGTCTAAAACGTTAGCTTCACGAGTTGGTTCTCTAACTATCTGCTCGAAGTAATTCTCGGACAAGGCAGTCAGGATAATGTCACAAGAGTCTCTGTCCCTGGCTCCAGTTCTGATTGTGTGACTATCCCATTCTATAACTGGTAGATTGAAGTCTCCCCCTATTACAATGGTATGATCACGAAACTTCTTCACGACGTTCTGCAGGTTCTCTCTGAGGCGCTCAACTACTACGGTTGCTGATGCAGGTGGTCTATAGAAGCATCCGACTATCATATCTGACCCAGTTCCCTCCGAGCAGCCATAGCGTACGGATCTCCGTGCCGGCACGTTCACAGGAGCTCAGTCCGTAGTTCACCTGATGATGGCGACATGTATGATCGCCGAAATATTGTGCCCGTTGGACACTGTAGACAGGCAGTACACCCGTGGATATTTTGATTATCAAATACGCCGGGAGAAACTCAAGGATTTTTATTTCTTCTCCGTGGATTTTAATTCCTACTTCAAATTTTTCTTTTGTTTCCTTTACTGCTTGCTCAATATACAAGCGGAATAACATCGGGGAGAGGCTACAACCCTGTCTCACCCCCTTCTCAATCACTGCTTCCCTTTCATGCCCCTCGACTCATGTAACTGTCATCTGGTTTCTGTACAAATTGTAAATAGCCTTTCGCTCCCTGTATTTTACCCCTGGCACCTTCAGAATTTGAAAGAGAGTATTCCAGTCAACATTGTCGAAAGCTGTCTCTAAGTATAGAAATGCTAGAAACGTAGGTTTGCCTTTCCTTAACGTATCTTCTAAGGTAAGTCGTACGGTCAGTATTGCCTCACGTGTTCCAACATTTCTTCTGAATCCAAACTCATCTTCCCCGAGTTCGGCTTCTACCAGTTTTTCCATTGGTCTACAAAGAATTCGGCGTACCTACGTCACGCATTCTGCGAGACAGTGTGCGTTCAGTACTGTTCTGGGCGCTCTGCAGCGAATGTCGTAGCAAGTGCGAGCAATAAACGTGATCGTAGCGAGTTATTTAGAAAATTTTTATTTCATTTGTTGTGGATCACTAATGGCAGTGGTACGCGCCTTATTCTATATAAGCAAGCGAGGGACGTAATCTGCACGAGATACGCTTTCTTAACTCTTAACGTCCCAAGTGCGGCCTCACAGACTGCCAGCGTTTATTGTTACTCTGTTGGTAACGCATTGTGGTGGGATAGATTACAGCCTTGTCTAGTTGCTCTTTCCCGAAACTGCCGTTGTTTCCTCTTTCAGTAGCCACTTGAATATGACATGGACCTATGCTATTACTGCTTCTTTCGTGCTAGCGGTCTCCGAGACCGCACCTGGGACTTTACGTTATGGATTCAGTAACCACGACTAAGTCTGTTGTTCACGTTACCGACCCTCACTTTATACTGTTTAAAAACGGCTTGGGACAAATTACCAGAGATGATGTATTGCACTGATTTAACAGCAAAGACGAATGTCGGCAAACAAAGAAATGCAGGAGAGAGAAAGCAGATGGCAGAGATATATCACGTACATCCATATTTCGAAAATAGTGTTAAGTATATCACTTCTTTGAGCCCTCGTATCCTGGAATACAAATTTTACAAATGTTGCTTTTTTCGCCTTCTCTACTACCACAAATAGCAAAAAATGGTTCAAATGGCTCTAAGCACTCTGGGACTTAATATCTGAGGTCCTCAGTCCCCTAAACTTAGAACTACTTAAACCTAACTAACCTAAGGACATCACACACACCCATGCCCGAGGCAGGATTCGAACCTGCGACCGTGGCAGCCGCGTGGTTCCGGACTGAAGCGCCTAGAACCGCTCGGCCACAGCGGCCGGCCAAATTTTACAGTTGGTTTCTTTCTTTCGCCTTCGCTAGCACTAGTATTACAACGTTATTTTTCAATCGATGCTACTACTACTATCGAAGGCGAGAAGAACGACGTACGAAAACTTTGCGTCCCATACTTCAGTTGACCCATATCGGTCGACCGTCGAAAAAAATGGATATGGTTTTGGTTTAGTGTAACGTCGCCGCGTGTTTCCGATAATGAACACGGACATAAAGTGCAGTAATATCGTGGTGGCTGGGTGTCTAATTTTACGTATATCGGTCTTTTCGCCTTCACTAGTACTGGTATCATGTGAAGAATAGGCCGCTATTTGTAAGCTGGCCTCGGCGGCCGAGCGGTTCTAGGCGCTTCAGTCCGGAACCACGCGACTTCTACGGTCGCAAGTTCGAATCCTTACGTTAGTTAGGTTTAAGTAGTTCTAAGTTCTAGGGGACTGATGACCTCAAATGTTAAGTCCCATAGTGCTCAGAGCCATTTGAACCATTTTTTGCTATTTGTAGCAGTAGAGAAGGCGAAAAAAAGCAACACTTGTAAAATTTGTATTCCATACTTCAGTTAACCTACATAGGTCAACTGAAGAATAGGATACGAGGGCTCAAATGTTAGAAATATGGATGTGCGTGATATATCTCTGCCATCTTCTTTCTCTGTCCTGCATTTCTTTGTTTGCCGATTTCGTCTTTGCTGTTAAATCTGTGGAATACATCATCTCTGCTAATTTCTGACGTCATTGGTCAAAGCCGACGGGTTGTATCCCATTCTTCAGTAATCCAGAAAAGTATTAGCAAGCCACGATATTATTGCACTTTACGTCCGTGGTCATTATTGGAAACACGCGGCGATGTTACACTAAAAGAAAACCATACCCATTTTTTCGACGGTCGTACAAACTGCGACAGTCCGAGGAATTTTTCTAGTCGTTAGAACAGCAGAGCACATTCTGATGGGCCTCAAACTAATAATTCATAATCATGTCTCTCACATTTCTTGCCACTAGTGATGCAAGATTAAGTTGTTTAAATTGTGTAATACTATTTTCATTAAAAATAAAATTAAGAAAAAAATGAATACAATGCAATATCAAGCCTGTACATTCAGTCAGATGGTAAACATGTTTACCATTTGACAGACTGTACAGGCCTGATACTGCCTTTTCTTCACTGCGTCCTGGCAAGATAATTACTTCGCACGTTTTAATGTTTTTCCTCCTTCACTTGTGGTCTATAACTTTCATGAAAATGACCGGTTGCAAATTTGACTTTTTTAATTCATTCCGTTTATTTCAAGGTTGTCGGGTGTCAAGCTTGTAATGCCGACGGAAGCATATATTTGCCTTAATATTTTTCTTGTTCATGGCGACGGCAATTTATTAGTGCAGGTATTTTATTATCGACACCCATAACTTCCTTATCAACATGTATCGGTAAGTCCAATTTTTAATTTTCCTAATTTCGTCCAGTACCAAGGTAGCCTTTCTAATTGAATTTTATTACAATGTAGGCCAATTTGAAGATGCACTTCGATACGTCTGAATAAATCGGCAGTTAGACATTTATTTGATTTCACTATTAAATCGGATAGCAATGCGTCCGAGTCTACTGTTTGTCTCATCCCTGCGGAGCGCCACTACAAACCGCTGGACAAAGAACGGCTACTCTGAAACTTCCTGGCAGATTAAAACTGTGTGTCGGACCGAGACTCGAACTCGGGACCTTCGCCTTTCGCGGGCAAGTGCTCTACCAACTGAGCTACCCAAGCACGACTCACGCCTCGTCCTCACAGCAGGAGAGCTTCTGTAAAGTTTGGAAGGTAGGAGACGAGGTACTGGCAGACGTAAAGCTGTGAGGACGGGGCGTGAGTCGTGCTTGGGTAGCTCAGTTGGTAGAGCACTTGCCCGCGAAAGGCGAAGGTCCCGAGTTCGAGTCTCGGTCTGGCACACAGTTTTAATCTGCCAGGAAGTTTCATATCAGCGCACACTCCGCTGCAGAGTGAAAATCTCATTCTGGAAACGGCTACTCTGTCACTACAGCGTCGGCTCCCGTTGTGACGTCATCCAGCGTTCTGTCCGCTCTCCGCCAAGCGCTGCGCTCAGGCCGCAGCCTAAACAGTATTCCCAACGCGCGTTACCTTCAGTGCTTGTTGAGCAACCCTTAAGTTTTTAATTACTTTCGTAATTATGAGTCCATGTCTCACTGTCATGTTTCAAAACTGATACAACACACGAACTACAAACTTCTCACACAGGTCGAAAATCTACGAGAAAGAGTGCACAAACCACACCTAAACTGACTGAATCACAGTTCTCGAATCCCAGGCGGCCTGAGTGAAAAGAGTTTGCTGCAGGCAGTGGGAGAGATAAATAATGATCGGGATCGCATGTTATCATTCTACCCCATATCAGACCGTGGGAAGGTGGCATGGATTACGATCCTACTTGCAGGGGGCCACTATTTGAATGAATGTTCTGGGAAGGTGTTATAAATCGCAACACAAATAAAATATTTGGAAATTAGCACAAATAGGTACAGTCTGAAATCAGCACAGAACAACGTACTCTTTAACCGACGGTAGCCTCTACTGATATAGACACATTCACAGAATGACAATAGAGACAGCATTCGCCCTATTGCTACGTAAGTTGAACACAGAACACTTCGGAGTGGGAATCCTGAACCATCTGAAGTAGGTTTCGGCAACAAAAGGGGGAGGAGGGCGGTGGCAGACTTTAAGTGAACCGCATGGCTGCCGCTGCTGCTTTCCGTAGTATCGCGAATTACTCGCGGTCGTCCCGATACAGCGATCGGATCAGAGCATCATTATTAGACTGTGTTCAAAACTACGAACCGTTAAGCTTTGCCGTCGCATGTCGTAGCGTACGCCCATGGACAATAGGCGGTCGCGGGCGAGATGGCAGCTGGTGGGCCTTCCATGCAGACGTTTCAGGATCGGCCTGGGCGGCGATGCTCATGGGTTTTGTTAGCTGGCCGTCACCTCATACTAGTGTGCCTACGGGTGAAAAAAGCAGTTCCGGTGCTAACTTGCTGGGTGATCAAGCGGCTAGCTGTCGCCTGCTCGGCCATATTCCAGGCAGCTTCAATTTTGCCCCCTGAAGTTTCCTAACCTAGCGCAGCCTCGACCGTTGGGATGCGAGATTTTCTGTGTCTGTGTGCGTCTCAAAACGAAAAAGCTGCTCCCTTTAAACTCGAATGTTTTTAACAGCCACCAACATTTTGAACCATAAATTCCTCTCTAAATGACGGCAACCGAGATCTGTTCACAGATTTCGGCTCCTCTGTACGTAGGGGGTTATTATTACAAGTCTTCTTTCGTTTCTGTAATCATTTAGATTCTTTAATTCGCGGTTTGATCTTTAGACATTTCAAAATAAAATTGATATGCCAGTTATAGATAGAGCAGCGGTTTGGTCCTCGCCAAAAGATCCCGAATCTGTCACCTGATTTGATATTCATTAATTACGAGGGTGAGTCAAATGAAAACCTTAAATATTTTTGAAAATATTATTTATTGTGCAGAAGTGGTACAAAGCCGTATCACTTTTCAACATAATATCCCCACGCTCCTACCCCCATGAACCATGGACCTTGCCGTTGGTGGGGAGGCTTGCGTGCCTCAGCGATACAGATGGCCGTACGGTAGGTGTAACCACAACGGAGGGGTATCTGTTGAGAGGCCAGACAAACGTGTGGTTCCTGAAGAGGGGCAGCAGCCTTTTCAGTAGTTGCAGGGACAACAGCCTGGATGATTGACTGATCTGGCCTTGCAACACTAAACCAAAACGGCCTTGATGTGCTGGTACTGCGAACGGCTGAAAGCAAGGGGAAACTATAGCCGTAATTTTTCCTGAGGGCATGCAGCTTTACTGTATGGTTAAATGATGATGGCGTCCTCTTGGGTAAAATATTCCGGAGGTAAAATAGTCCCCCATTCGGATCTCCGGGCGGGGACTACTCAAGAGGAGGACGTTATCAGGAGAAAGAAAACTGGCGTTCTACGGATCGGAGCGTGGAATGTCAGATCCCTTAATCGGGCAGGTAGGTTAGAAAATTTAAAAAGGGAAATGGAGAGGTTGAAGTTAGACATAGTGGGAATTAGTGAAGTTCGGTGGCAGGAGGAACAAGACTTTTGGTCAGGTGAATACAGGGTTATAAATACAAAATCAAATAGGGGTAATGCAGGAGTTGGTTTAATAATGAATAAAAAAATAGGAGTGCGGGTAAGCTACTACCAACAGCATAGTGAACGCATTATTGTGGCCAAGATAGACACAAAGCCCATGCCTACTACAGTAGTACAAGTTTATATGCCAACTAGCTCTGCAGATGATGAAGAAATTGATGAAATGTATGATGAGATAAAACAATTATTCAGGTAGTGAAGGGAGACGAAAATTAAATAGTCATGGGTGACTGGAATTCGAGAGTAGGAAAAGGGAAAGAAGGAAACATAGTGGGTGAATATGGATTGGGGGAGAGAAATGAAAGAGGATGCCGTCTGGTAGAATTTTGAACAGAGTATAACTTAATCATAGCTAACACTTGGTTCAAGAATCATAAAAGAAGGTTGTATACATGGAAGAATCCTGGAGATACTAGAAGATATCAGATAGATTATATAATGGTAAGACAGAGATTTAGGAACCAGGTTTTAAATTGTAAGACATTTCCAGGTGCAGATGTGGACTCTGACCACAATCTATTGGTTATGAACTGTAGATTAAAACTGAAGAAACTGCAAAAAGGTGGGAATTTAAGGAGATGGGACCTGGATAAACTGAAAGAACCAGAGGTTGTACAGAGTTTCAGGGAGAGCATAAGGGAACAATTGACAGGAATGGGGGAAAGAAATACAGTAGAAGAAGAATTGGTAGCTCTGAGGGATGAAGTAGTGAAGACAGCAGAGGATCAAGTAGGTAAAAAGACGAGGGCTAGTAGAAATCCTTGGGTAACAGAAGAAATATTGAATTTAATTGATGAAAGGAGAAAATATAAAAACGCAGTAAATGAAGCAGGCAAAAAGGAATACAAACGTCTCAAAAATGAGATCGACAGGAAGTGCAAAAGGGCTAAGCAGGGATGGCTAGAGGACAAATGTAAGGATGTAGAGGCTTATCTCACTAGTGGTAAGATAGATACTGCCTACAGGAAAATTAAAGAGACCTTTGGAGAAAAGAGAGCCACTTGTATGAATATCAAGAGCTCAGATGTAAACCCAGTTCTAAGCAAAGAAGGGAAAGCAGAAAGGGCAGTGTCTTGAAAGGCGGATATAAGATGAACATCAACAAAAGCAAAACGAGGATAATGGAATGTAGTCGAATTAAGTCGGGTGATGCTGAGGGAATTAGATTAGGAAATGAGACACTTAAAGTAGTAAAGGAGTTTTGCTATTTGGGGAGCAAAATAACTGATGATGGTCGAAGTAGAGAGGATATAAAATGAAGACTGGCAATGGCAAGGAAAGCGTTTCTGAAGAAGAGAAATTTGTTAACATCGAGTATAGGTTTAAGTGTCAGGAAGTCGTTTCTGAAAGTATTTGTATGGAGTGTAGCCATGTATGGAAGTGAAACATGGGCGAGAAATAGTTTGGACAAGAAGAGAATAGAAGCTTTCGAAATGTGGTGCTACAGAAGAATGCTGAAGATTAGATGGGTAGATCACATAACTAATGAGGAGGTATTGAATAGAATTGGGGAGGAGTTTGAGTCACAACTTGACAAGAAGAAGGGACCGGTTGGTAGGACATGTTCTGAGGCATCAAGGGATCACAAATTTAGCATTGGAGGGCAGTGTGGAGGGTAAAAATCGTAGAGGAACACCAAGAGATGAATACACTAAGCAGATTCAGAAGGATGTAGGTTGCAGTAAGTACTGGGAGATGAAGAAGCTTGCACAGGATAGAGTAGCATGGAGAGCTGCATCAAACCAGTCTCAGGACTGAGGACAACAACAACAACAACAACAACAACAACAGTGCCCACGCTCAATGCAAGTCCTCCGGCGCTTACAAAGTGCATAAATTCCTTTAGAAATAAATTCTTTTGGTAGTCCGCGCAACCACTCATGCAAAGCGTGGAGCACCTTTTCATCAGAACGGAACTTCTTTCCTCCCATTGCGTCTTTGAGTGGTCCAAACATATGGAAATCATTTGGTGATGAGGAATGGCGCCATTCCTTGCTCGCTCTCTTCGTTTCCGGTTGGTGGAAGTGAACCCAGGTTTAGTCCCCAGTAACGATTCTTGCAAGGAAGCCATCACCTTATCGTTCAAAGCGCCGAATAAGTTCTTCACAAGCATCAACACGTCGTTCTCTCATTTCAGGAGTCAGCTGCCGTGGCACCCATCTTGCAGACACTTTGTGAAACTGGAGCACATCATGCACAATGTGGTGTGCTGACCCATGACTAATCTGTAAACATGCTGAAATGTCATTCAGTGTCACTCGGTGGTTTTCCTTCACTATGGCTTCAACTGCTGCAATGTTCTGTGGAGTCGTTGTGCCTGACCTGGACGAGGATCATCTGCACTGAAGTCACACCATTTGCGAACTTCCTACTCCATTCGTAGACGTGCTGCTGTGACAAACATGCATCACCGTACTGAATCTTCATTCGTCGATGAATTTCGATAGGTTTCACAATTTCACTACGCAAAAACCGAATAACAAAACGCTGTTCTTCCCTGGTGCAAGTCGCAAGTGGGGCAGCCAACTTTATACTGATTCTGCGACGGTATGTGTGCATCTGCACTGTGCTGCCACCTACAGGCCACTCTGCACGCTGTTTGTAGCACGCTTACCAACTTACAGGATAACGGCGCGAAATTTCGATTTGTTATTACAAATTTAAGGTTTTCATTTGACTCACCCTCGTATTTCTCGACTCGTCCTTTATTTCTGGCCTTTGTTCGGCCGCCTACGCGCTCGTCTCTGGATGTGGCGTTCTTGGTAGGGTTCGTACACTATACGTTACAAGAACAAGGCTAATTTTTAGTTTTTTCTGTCCATCCAGTCTTTGTCTTTAGCTACCTTTAATGAAGAAACTCATCCAATGGTTCTACAGCGTCATTATTAATCTGCACTATTTTCTCTTCATTCGTATCGAAACTGATTTTCAGACTTACTGTCTCACTTAGTCTATTCAGTTCTTTCAGTCATTGCTGGAGTTTTATCTTCACTAGAAGCACACATTGCAATGCCACCTTATAGTTCTGATGCGTTCCAAGTACTTGCAGTATGCTACCAGTAACAGATTAAAAGAACCTCTCCAACTGCACTAACGAAGAGCCACTGAGAAGCGAAATGAATACAAATAAATGTGAATTCTATCTTGGTTTGGAAAGACAGAACTATAATTAGAAAACAAGGTGGAGCAGAAATGTGTAACCGCGTATTAGCGTTCTATGTTCTGGAATACATTCAAAAACGGACTCTTGTAGACGCACAAGGGTCCGTGAAGTCCTCGCACATGCTGAAATTCCCAGGTAGACTGCAGACGAAGCTCATACACTATGAACGAACAGCAAAACAAGTTGCTTTACCTGTACGATTCCGCCCGCTCGGACTCCGCCGCCGGAATACCGTCACGCTAGCGAAGTAGCGGCGGCACGCAGAAGCTCTACGACTGGCGAAGGGCCCTTCCGGACCACACTGCCCGATCGCCGCTCGCCTGCCCGGAAATCCCCGACGGCAGCGGTCCAGCGCTCCCGCGAAATGCGAGCGCGTCCCGCCGGCGGGAAAGTCCGTTTAAAAATAGCGAACGCTCAGCTGGCGGTGACAGCAGAGACCTTTACAGACGCGGGAGGTCTCACTGCCAGCAGGACTCTCGATATCTGTTGATTCCGACGGCGACCGACATAGGCCGAGTTTTTCAAATCAGTATGCACGAAATGCGCGGTCACAATGTACCCGATCTCATCGCCCAAACGTACAGATTTCGAAAGATAATCGGTGAAATTCAAATCATTTTGTCTTCTTCGGTCATAAAGGCCGACGCGGGACGAAACATGGACTGTGAGAAACTGGTAAGTTTCGTCAAAGAAGGAGTTTCTGGCATTCCCAGGATGAAAAATATCATAATCGGACTATAGTTCGGAATCTATGGACTGAAGTTGCAGGTTTATTCAAAACCAGATGTAGGCAAGATCTTTATCGGAAATTCTAGGTGTAAACTGTAACCTCAAAAAAAATTTTTTTTGACGTGGAAGGTTTGCGTATCTTATGCTTATGGGTCATTTTTGGGGGCAGACATATGTCTGCACAACTTCAAATAATTTCGGCACAACAGGGTGCTTACAATCTTGCTCTTCAAAGTCGCCACGAATCAGCTCGGCTATGTAAAACCGAAGACCCATACGTGAAATACGTTCGGATAACGAAAGCTAATTTCGAGTACTTATGAGGTGTGATTCGAGATTTATTAAACAATCCGATACATTAAAGATGCAGTTCTGTCTCACGTAAAACTGGAAGTGACACTTCGATATTTGACATCTAGCGATTACATTTCTCCAATATTTGGAACTACACCGGTTCCCGTGCGATCACCGAAGTTAAGCGCTGTCGGGCGCGGCCGGCACTTGGATGGGTAACCATCCAGCCGCCATGTGCTGTTGCCATTTTTCGGGGTGCACTCAGCCTCGTGATGCCAACTGAGAAGCTACTCGACCGAATAGTAGCGGCTTCGGTCAAAGAAAAACCATCATAACGACCGGGTGAGCGGTGTGCTGACCACACGCTCTTCCTATCCGCATCCTCAACTGAGGGATGACACGGCGGTCGGATGGTCCCGATGGGTCACTTGTGGCCTGAAGACGGAGTGCTTAATATTTGGAACTGTACCACGTTCTGCAAACTACAACTTCAAAGTTTTGGTGTGCGATGTTGGACGCTATTTACGACGCCCCAAAGATTAACATTTTCACTCTTGCACCCAATATACCACGAAATATTAAATTTATTCCACATCTAATTTTGGGGCTATGGTTGGTGTAAGTGCACTAAAACACACTGTAATACAGTTCACTTCCTTTCGTAATAGCTACATTCACTATAAAATAATAGCGCTACGACGAACTTTGTTACTTCCTTTCTCAAATCCACTGCGCAGGCGTTTAAAGAGCATTGAAGTTTCCAGTATTACAATGTGATTATCTGAATATACTGCAAGTACTGCATCAATTTTCACCATTTTTAGGACAAAGTAAAAATACAAATCGACCTCTCATTAATTACATATTAATCATTTTGTGGTCAAAGCTGTTTTCTTGACCGTTTTGGTTCCTAATACGTAATAAGGAAATGTTGTTCTGCCTTGAGCAAACAAAATTTTTCTTGTTCCACTACTCATATATGTTTCGGAGAAGTTTAGTAATGTAAATGCTATAATCTCAAAAAGTGATGCATAATGTATAAATTCTTTGCATTGTTGAACAGATAATAAAACCCACTGAAGATGGAAGAACTTCTGCGAAACATGTACGTGTAACAAAACAAGAAAAACTGAGTTTGCTCAAGGCAGAATAACATTTCCTTATCATATAATTAAATCATATTTTGCTTCCTTAGACATAAATTTTATCCTAGCATTATATAAGGAAAGCATCATATATTTTCACCACGTAAATTAACCATTAGTGCTCCTAACCTCATTGGCAAAAAAGTCGCACTTCCTACCACTGTAGGATAACAAACCATGCTCGGAACAACGTGTTTCTAAGATATCCTTAACGCGGTGTATCACTGAAGCTACATATTTTCGTAATATACATGTACAAATATGTTAGCATGTCAGCTTCAAAAGTGGCGGCCTCTTCTGACCCTAATCGGTGGTGGAAGAAGGAAAGTGACGTCACAAAACATTTTCGATTTTTCTGACATTGCGTTTTACACTTTACCTCATATATTCGTAACATTTGTCTGGCAATTCCAATAACGGAGGACAGATTGTACAGTACTCGCCATGTTATTTCTGAGACGGATATATCTCATTTACATGCATTCGGCGTCTTTTAATAGCAAACGCAGAGGCGTCGTGGTATCCATCCAAACCTTGGAGGTTAAAATTTAACCTACTTCATACACAGAATAGTTTCTGACCTAACCCAACTCCCTTAATGCTGCCAAAAACTGACGAAGGAGATGAGACGCACCAGGACCGAGTTGTTGGCCGATGTTAATCGGGCGACCTCTGGCGACTGTTGACGGTGCCACTGTGATCTCCTGTCTCAGACGTGTAAGGACGTTGTCAGAAAAGGTCGTTGGTTAATAGCCGACTCTGCAAGAAAAATCCGCAAGTTCTTGTACAGGTGACGCAACTCGGGTCGTTTGAATCCTTGTTGTTCATTCATAGTGTCCGAGCTTCGCCTGCAGTCTGCCTGTGGATTTTGGCGTGCTCGAAGATTTCACGGACTATCGCATGTCTGCGAGACTTCTATTCCCCATTCCCATCACAAATATTATACTTCTTAGTGACCATATGCATTTTGTTGACATGCGATGAGTAACTTAAATCCACAAACTGAACCATATTGAAATTCGAGAGCTTGGAAAAAAGTAAAACAACCAGTTGCAAATAAAGGTTCATCGGCACCCTCGACCTAGATTTCGACACTTTTAAACTAGCCTTGTTCAGAATGTTTAATGGACCTTGTTAAATCACATGCTTATTAAGTATAATGAATGAAGCCAAACGGCTCTTGTCTTATAAGGCATGCATCTGAAGAACACAAATGATCAAAAGCCATGACATAGAACTGCAGCTCTGTAGTACTACAGTTGCGCAGGTCAAATGCCAAGCGTAGTGGATGGGCATTGTAGCAATCACATTTATTCGGTTTCCACTACGTTGCATTTAGAGCGTCACGTTCTTAACAGTATTTCTACTATAGCGGGAGACTGTTCCGAAACGGAGCATCAGACTCTCTTGATACAGGTCTGCGTCACGCTGACGCAATAACGGTGCGCGGCTGGTGTTTGCAGTGTAACGGTGGAAGCAGAGGGAAAGCGCCTTATGAGGCACATTACGAACCCACGGAGGGTTGCATGGAACGCAAATGGTATTCAGTGATGACTAAGCAGGGAGGAAGACAGTTTTAAGACCAATACAAGACCACTCAACACGGAGCTCGAGCTCCGGTTTATGTGAAAAGCAATGACGAATTTCGTGGCAGTAAAACCACTGGCTTGTGGGCGTAAGAAAGCGAGTACCTAATTCGAATCGTAAGGAAATCTGTAACTTTAAATCATTTCTGTATGACCACCACACCTGATTTCTCACTCTCTCTCATCATAACTACCACTTCTATTTCTTCACTACTATTCATTATAAAGTGAAAAGCAAAGCGTACTTTATCTACCAAACGTGTACGTGTTTTTTTTTCTTTCCATTCACGTGTAGCTTACAACCCTCTGTGCGATCTTCAAGATCTACAGAAGAAATACGTCACTTGCAACGGAATGTTCACATATTACGACCAGGATGCCGAACTTTATTAGTAGTTTGCAAGCTATTATACGTCTCTCTCTTAGAGAAAGTGTCTTGCAGTTGACATTCTTCTGTATCCTAGGGAACAAACAAGCCGACCTCTTTCTTTACGTCGCTCATGGCGCATGTAAGTTCACAAACGTGAGCAGTATTCAATATGGGCCTTGCAGCGAACGATCTCTTTCATAGCGGTATCTCAGAAACCGCAAAAGGCAGCCACTTCTCGTACCTTTAAGTGGGCATATATGATAGTTGAGCTCATTTCTGCACACACAGCCAGATGATGTATAAATAACTAGACCACTCATAATTTAAATATGAAGCTCCTAATTGGAAACCCCTCTCTACAGCCATAAAACAGTTAAAAACAGAAGTTGGACAGAAATATAGAAACATTTGCAATCCAGAGACTGGTTTGATTCAGCTCTCCATGCTGCGCTATCCTGTGCAAGCTTCTTCAGCTCCGATAACTACTGCAGCCTACATCCTTCTCAATCTGTGTAGTGTATTCAACTCTTGGTCTCCCTCTACGACTTTTACCCTCCACGCTTCCCTCCAATACGAAATTGGTGAGCCCTTGATGCCTCAAAACGTGTTCTACCAATCGACCCTTCTTTTCTTCTCCCTAATTCAATTCAGTACTTCCTCATCTGTTACATGATCTACACATCTAATCTTCAGCATTCTTCTGCAGCACCACATTTCGAAAGCTTCTATTCTCTTCTTCTCCAAACTATTTATCATCCAGGTTTCACTTCCATACATGGCTATACTCCATACAAATACTTTCAGAAAAGACTTCGTGCCGCGTGGAGTGGCCGTGCGGTTTGAGGTGCCATGGCCGGCCGATGTGGCCGAGCGGTTCTAGGCGCTACAGTCTGGAACCGCGCGACCGCTACGGTCGCAGGTTCGAATCCTGCATCGGGCATGGATGTGTGTGATGTCCATAGGTTAGTTAGGTTTAAGTAGTTCTAAGTCCTAGGGGACTGATGTCCTCAGATGTTAAGTCCCATAGTGCTCAGAGCCATTTGAACCATTTATTGAGGCGCCATGTCACGGACTGCGCGGCCCCTCCCGCCGGAGGTTCGAGTCCTCCCTCGGACATGGGTGTGTGTGTGTTGTTCTTAGCGTAAGTTAGTTTAAGTAGTGTGTAAGTCTAGGGACCGATGACCTCAGCAGTTTGGTCCCTTAGGAACTCACACACACACATTCGAAAAGACTTCCTGACGCTTAAATCTATACTTAATGACAACAAATTTCTCTTCTTCTGAAACGCTTTCCTTGCCATAGCCGGTCTACATTTTATATGCTCTCTGCTTCGACCATCATCTATTTTGCTCCGCAAGTAGCAAAACTTATCTACTATTTTAAGTGTCTCATTTCCTGATCTAATTCCCTCAGCATCACCTGATTTAATTCGACTACATTCCATTATCTTTGTTTTGCTTTTGTTGATGTTCATTTTACGAGGGTTGGAGCATTAATAGTGGCAACTATTTATTTACTGCTGGTACAAAATAAATATGTGTTTCAAAGTTTTATTGACCTTCATTGTAGTCACCAGCATTGTGTATAACCCGTTGCCAGCGATGTGGAAGTCGTAGGGTACTTTTAGCAGTGCCAGTTGTGTTGAGAGTTCGAGCAGCGCGGTCTGTTGCCCGACGAATTTGTAGCAGTTCTGAAGCGAATGCAGTGAAGTGTTTCCTTCAGTTCAGAAATCGAGTTGAACTCACGAGGCCTTAAGTCAGGGGAGTGCAGTAGGTGGTATAGCACTTAGCAGCCCATCAGTCACACAAATCAGTAACAGCTCGCGCTGTTCGTGCTTAAGCATTGTCCTGCAAAATGATGTTCAGGTCCTGCAGAAAGTGTAATCACTTCTGTCTCTAAGCTGGTCGTAGGTTGTGTTACAAAAATGAACAGCATAGTGACAGAAGTTCAGCCTACATGATGCACTATGTCTTGCTCACCAGCAGTGGCTAGCACACTGGACTCGCATTCGGGAGGACGACGGTTCAGTCCCGCGTCTGGCCATCCTGATTTTCGTTTTCCGTGATTGCCCTGAATCGCTCCAGGCAAATGCCGGGATGGTTCCTTCGAAAGGGCACGGCCTACTTCCTTCCCCGACCTTCCCTAATCCGATGAGACCGATGACCTCGCTGTTTGGTCTCTTCCCCGAAACAACCCAACCCTCTTGCTCACCAGAAGGATCTTAAGCATACGAACAACGCCTATAAATTAAGCGGTTTCGTCGTTGAATTAAAAAAGGAACGGCGTGGAAGGGCAGTGTGAGCTTAGTTCTTGCATTCTCTCGAATAGTACCAAGCCACCGCCGCCCCCCTCCCCCCCTCCCTGTATTAATGACTCCATTCGACAGTATCAACAGGTTTGTGTTTAATCCAATATTTTGGTGCAAGGTCTGCCGATGAGAACAGCATTTTTCCTTTATGGTCATTACATTTGCTTTGTTTTCTATCTTCTCGTTTTACCTTACTACCTAAATATTTATATGAACTTGTTCATTTTATTTTATTATCTCTTTCGAAGATTAGTTATTTGTGATTTGTTAGTATTTCTGTCAAACATTACCTTCCATTTTGGATTCATCTCTTGGTACTGCATCCATATCTAATTAGATTTTACGGGGGTTTTCTTGCGTCCGGAGCACTCAGAGCTATGTCATCTGCAAACTTAAGCATCCGTATTCTTCCTTCTCTTACACTGGCAAACTCCTACCTTAAACTGGTTACAAGTTTGATGACATTCTTTAGATAACGCTAATCTCAGAAAAAATTGTTATCTCAAATGTATTAAACCACAATATTATATTACATTAACACTAAAGAACTTGGAAATGAAGGGAAAAAAACTTGTGAAAATAATACTGTGTCCAATTACATTAATGTGACCACCTGCCAAAGTCCGGACCGTTGCGAGCGCCTAGAACTGCTCGGCCACAGCCCCCGGCTCACAGATTGTCGATTGAGGTTAAAACTGGAGAGTTTGGCTCCAGCGGTGTACGGTAAATTCATGCTGGTGCTCTTCCAACGAGGCACGTACAATGCGAACTGTGTGACACGTTGCATTGTCCAGCTGGCATATGTCACCGTGCCGAGGAAAAAGAAACTGCACGCAGGGGTGGACATGGTCCTCAAGGATAGTTTCGTGTTTGGGATGATCCACTGTAACTTCCAGAATGACAAGATCACCCAGGGAATACCACGAAAACATTAACCAGATCATAATGCACCCTCCTGCGGCCTGGACCCTTCTAAAGATTGTCACAGGCTGTATGCTTTCACCATTTCATGGCGAACACGTCAACGCCCGTATGTCCGATGGAGCATAAACACGTGATCCAACTGAAAAGCCCCCGTGTCGCCACTCAGTGGACGTCCAGTTGCGGCATTGGCGTGCACATTCTAGCGTTCGTCGTCGATGAAGAGCAGTCAATGCGGGTGCATGAAACAAGCGCCTGTTGCGGAGGCCCACACACGGAAACGTTCGCTTGGCGGTCGTTGATGAGCCCCTTGGTTCATCTGCGTGGTTAGTTGCTCAACAGTTGCTCGTCTGTTCGCCCGCGCACATCTCCGCAGACGTCGTTCACCCCTGTCATCTACAGCCCATGGGGTGATAGAGATAGTGGTTTCAACCTTGATAAATCACGGAATCCGGCACTTGGTGTAATAAACTCACAAAGACGTCGTCACAGTGCGGCTCACAATGATATATCGACATGCCAACATGGATCGACTGCGGAGTCATAGATGTAACTAGCGCACTGTGCGCGTCTCTGACGCCGACCAACGTCTCTGGCGCATTTGCATCTGTGGCCGCATGCGCAGTTGCGCGGTACACGAGTATCAAGGGACGAAGCGAGCACTGGAACGGCAGTCTTGCGTCTCACTCTGAAGATAGCTGAACGTTATACAGCCGAAATATTAGAAGAAGAAGGATAATTCTTGCGGCTGCACACCCGAAACTTAATGGAACAGTTTACAAACTTAGCCCCTGGTTCGAAATCCAATGATCGTGAACTTTTGGACGCCAGATAAATCGCCCCAAATCCCGACACGCTTTACATACCCTCCACTGCTAGTGCTGCCACCTGCTGTTTGTGAGCGGTTATTGCAAGTCGGCGTTGAACACAGGCAGTGGTCGGATTACTGTGACTGGACCGTGTATGCCCTGTTCCCAACAGATTATTATTTGATTATACCGTACGCTCTAAAAAAATGGAGCTATGTTTCTGTCGAAGTGTTTACAGAAAAATGGGGGAAATTCGTCTTGATATAAGTCTAGTTAGAACGTTTTGTTGTTTGATGAAAGTGAAACACGTTTCATAATATTTCTGAGAAATTAGGTACCCGACAACATGGCGTGAAGGTTAGTTAAAAGGGAATATATAATTCCATGTCGATAAATAACAACTTTGGAGACAAAAACCAGATAATTAGTGGGACATTCTCAACAAACCTCGACCTGAGTTATGCTCGCCATTCCAATAGATCTTGTAATGAATTGGTCTTTAGTTTCCTTCCCTTGCAATAAAATATTCATCATCCTTCGATTTATCATTCCTACAGCGTGGCATGTCGAACTGCGAGTGGCAACAGTTCTAATCAGGGGCAACTGGACTCTTCCAGATTGCGTAATGTTTCGTGCACCGCGTTTTTGTCGATCCATTTTTACGACCTCCTACGCTAATACATAGAAGCCACATCAGAATTTGCGCCTAATGATTGACGACAGCCTTTCTGGAGCTGATTGTTACATAAACATCTAAGGAACCAAGCTCAACTAGGCTTTGACAGTTCGCGGAAGGGCTAAAGAGGAAATACAATTTCATTGTCTGGTCACCACTGCCTCCACAGATGAAGGTGGCGAAAATGAATCTGATCTCCAAGTAGAACGGCCGTCCCTCAGAAAACGTCAGTATACTGTATTCCCAGAAGCCGCGGCCGTCACGGGAGCTCTCCAGTACAAGTTGTTTACAACACCTGACGTTACATGTGCTACGAGCTTTCACTCCCCCAACAATAAGAGGGACAACAACAGTCATCTTATAAACAAAACGCAGAAGGTGACTGAGTCAGCGAAGTATGAACACATTCTCTGGATATGAGGTCTCCAACAAAGCGAGTAAGTGGACTTCCTCGCAAACGGTGCAAAACACAGTGCGCATTTGCTCATCTCCGATTTCAATGCGTCCAGCCACATCCCAGATCTTACAGCGACGGGGCATAACGCGTGGAAAGTAGAGTGGGATGAAAGAACTCTGGTCACCTCCACAAGACAGGCGTCGCACACCCCTAGCTTGTCCCAGTGACACAACATCAGAGAACCGCTGGATTCGCATTCGGGAGGACAACGGTTCAAACCCGGGTCCCACCATCCTGATCTAGGTTTTCGGTGATTTCCCTAAATCACTTAAGGCAAACGCCGGGATGGTTCATCTGAAAGGACACAGCGGATTTCCTTCTCCATCCTTCCCTAATCCGAACTTGTGCTCCCTCTCTAATGACCTCGTCGTCGACGGGACGTCAAAAACTAATCTCCTCCTCCCACCAACATCGCAGGATGACGATTTGTATAATACAGCCTACCGGTTGCAACAAGATTTACTTTGATCTGGTTTCGACACCGAGTAAGGGTGTTTTCCTCAGAAAGTCCAAACAATTACCTAAAAAAGATTACAAATCCTTTAACACAGAGAGAAACCGAGAGTCGATTGTTGTAGCAGACATATGATGAGACTACACTCACACGTGGTAACAGATGAACAGATTTACGAACAAAGTGCTCTCATCAAACAAAATACGTCGCAAGAAGACAATATTTAAACCGTATAAAAATTAAAGGCATTGGAACTGACACAAAATTGGTAACTGTCGGTAAAACTATATACCTACATGCACACTGCACACCGTTAGGGGCTGTAAGAGGAAACAGGTACTGAAGGTGGCCTCAGATTAATGCCTCACAGGTCGAAGTTGCCACAACGTGGACACGAAAAACGTCACGCTACTTGTTAAAAAAAAAAAAATCTAAGAAATCAGCTGCTTACATTACAAAAATACTTTAAATAGAGCGTAAGTGTTCGTCTCTGAGTCAACAGCCAATACTGTGGAAACTGAAACTGCAATTATTCTATACATGTTTTGCGAGTAATAATTACATTGTATGCCGGCCGCGGTGGTCTCGCGGTTCTAGGCGCGCAGTCCGGAACCGTGCGACTGCTACGGTCGCAGGTTCGAATCCTGCCTCGGGCATGGATGTGTGTGATGTCCTTAGGTTAGTTAGGTTTAAGTAGTTCTAAGTTCTAGGGGACTTATGACCACAGCAGTTGAGTCCCATAGTGCTCAGAGCCATTTGAACCATTTGAATTACATTGTAATAAATAAAATGGGGAGAGGAAGCCGATATTTTAGGGTCCGCTCTGAGGATAAGTGGAGTCAGTTTTAGGCGTTTCTAAGTAAGAGCTTTGTAACATTAAAGAAACTTTTATTACGTAGCTGCAACTGTTCTTTCAGAACGAAACCGTCAGTAAGATAAAGATGTTTGAAAATTTCTGATTCTTTAATGATATGAAATCTGAAGCCTTTCTTTTCTGTGTACAGGATAGAGACGTCCTGAACTGCTTTAGGCTTACAGCCTGTAGTTAATAAATGATTAACACAGGATGAGTTACATTTATTTGTACCTTTTTCCCCTAAGACATGTTTTTCTTTTTTATATCGAACAGCAATTGCTCGTTCTGTTTGTCCTACTTAACAGGCTGGACATGTGTCACAGATAATATTTATAGACACCGGCCTTTTGTTAGGGAGATGCACTGGTTTGAAATTATGAATGATATTATTTTTCAAGCTGTTATTAGTAGAAAATGCTACTTTACAGTTGTGTTTGTTTTGGAGGGGTATAGACTTTTTTTTCTTTTCATTACGTTCGTTATTAAGAGAAGTGCCAAGAATAGTGAATCTATTATTGGTTTCATTTTTGAAAATATTATCCACTATGGTTGGTTTATATCCATTACTAACTGCAGTAGTTTTAATCAAATTAATCTCAGCATCTAAATTTTCATCAGATAAATGCGTAGAAACAACTCCATGACTCACAGGGTGATTTAAATCGCTTATTATTTTCGTGTAAGTGATACGGTAATCAACAAGGCACTTTGTGCAGGAGATCAAGCACAATAAAATACTAATTTCCAACTTACGTGATCCTTATCATCTTGTGGCAAAAGGCGAAAATTTACATGCATTTTCTACGGATTCTTCCGTTACTTCTTCGTAGAACAATTCCATACTTAAGGTTGAATACCAGGTACCGTGTTTTTGTTCTACTGTTTTTATTTTTTTTTTTTACTTCAAACTAGTTTTCGCTTATTGGGTCATCTTCAGGAAACAACTGACTAGCGTCTGGAAGGGATACTACTTCTTAGGTAAGCAAACATTACAAGCAAAGATAGAATCCAATTGCATAGCATTTTCTGCATGAAACTTGTTTCTCAACGTTGAAATTACACTTTACCTAACAGACAGTATTAAGCACAACAAATAATTAAACTACACAGTATTACACAGTAAGTAGTTATAATGCTAAAGTTTGTGAGGTCTTGACATTGGCTGAGAAACTGTTAAAACTGAGCCTCTTCATTTATGTCGTGCATCAAACATGTCATAAA
The DNA here is from genome assembly GCF_023898315.1 of Schistocerca nitens. Taxonomy (NCBI): domain Eukaryota; kingdom Metazoa; phylum Arthropoda; class Insecta; order Orthoptera; family Acrididae; genus Schistocerca; species Schistocerca nitens. The sequence goes on along the minus strand of NC_064615.1, from coordinate 300,086,274 downwards.
TTGTAAATTACTTTTATGCAGTGGGCAATACCGAACACAATATATGGTTAAAGTACGCAATACTACGCTCTTACGATTTATATTGTTGAAGTTTGTGGGGGAGACAAGTTAAGGAATAGGAAATTCTACTGTGTTTCAATTTTGTGTGGTCGCTGGAGATTACATAAGACAGACTCCAACTTTGTCGAACATGTGCTGAAGGAAGAACACAGATACTAAGTCTACAGAGAAGTACGACATACAGCCAACAAAGGAAGAAAACTAAGCTTGTCAGAAGCACTTGAGGTAAACAAACATTTAGCCCAAAACCCCCAGCTGGTTCTAAATGATCCATTACAGCTGAGCGCACCGCCACTTGTAAGCCACTTCCCACAAACCGCCACACTGACACATACTGCTACACAAAAGTAAAACACAATAGAATTTCCTATTCCTAAACTGCCTCTCCCACAAACTTCAATAACATAAACTGCAATACTGTAATACTGTCCCACAAAACCCCTCTACTACTACTACTACTGTAATACTGTGTACTTTAAAAATGTACGTTGTTTAACATTGCCCGCTGCATAAAAGTAATTTACAATGTAAAACATGTACGTTGCACAACAGAAATGAAGAGTGCTCAGTTTAACAGTTTCTCAGACAATGCCAAGACGTCACAATTTAAACTGTAATATGGTGTAGTTTAATTATTTACTGTGCTTAATGCTGTCTACTGAGTAAAGTGTAATTTCAACGTTAAGAAACACGTTTGATGCACAACACTATGCAAGTGCCTTCTATCTTTGCTTGTAACTTTTGGTCCCTTCCAGACGCTAGTCAGTTGTTTCCTGAAGTTGGCCCAATAAGCCGAAAACAACACTCAGCAGAACAAAAACAGTGTACTTGTTACTCAATCTTATATGACATGCATTACTTACAGAGTATACACTCCTGGAAATTGAAATAAGAACACCGTGAATTCATTGTCCCAGGAAGGGGAAACTTTATTGACACATTCCTGGGGTCAGATACATCACATGATCACACTGACAGAACCACAGGCACATAGACACAGGCAACAGAGCATGCACAATGTCGGCACTAGTACAGTGTATATCCACCTTTCGCAGCAATGCAGGCTGCTATTCTCCCATGGAGACGATCGTAGAGATGCTGGATGTAGTCCTGTGGAACGGCTTGCCATGCCATTTCCACCTGGCGCCTCAGTTGGACCAGCGTTCGTGCTGGACGTGCAGACCGCGTGAGACGACGCTTCATCCAGTCCCAAACATGCTCAATGGGGGACAGATCCGGAGATCTTGCTGGCCAGGGTAGTTGACTTACACCTTCTAGAGCACGTTGGGTGGCACGGGATACATGCGGACGTGCATTGTCCTGTTGGAACAGCAAGTTCCCTTGCCGGTCTAGGAATGGTAGAACGATGGGTTCGATGACGGTTTGGATGTACCGTGCACTATTCAGTGTCCCCTCGACGATCACCAGTGGTGTACGGCCAGTGTAGGAGATCGCTCCCCACACCATGATGCCGGGTGTTGGCCCTGTGTGCCTCGGTCGTATGCAGTCCTGATTGTGGCGCTCACCTGCACGGCGCCAAATACGCATACGACCATCATTGGCACCAAGGCAGAAGCGACTCTCATCGCTGAAGACGACACGTCTCCATTCGTCCCTCCATTCACGCCTGTCGCGACACCACTGGAGGCGGGCTGCACGATGTTGGGGCGTGAGCGGAAGACGGCCTAACGGTGTGCGGGACCGTAGCCCAGCTTCATGGAGACGGTTGCGAAAGGTCCTCGCCGATACCCCAGGAGCAACAGTGTCCCTAATTTGCTGGGAAGTGGCGGTGCGGTCGCCTACGGCACTGCGTAGGATCCTACGGTCTTGGCGTGCATCCGTGCGTCGCTGCGGTCCGGTCCCAGGTCGACGGGCACGTGCACCTTCCGCCGACCACTGGCGACAACATCGATGTACTGTGGAGACCTCACGCCCCACGTGTTGAGCAATTCGGCGGTACGTCCACCCGGCCTCCCGCATGCCCACTATACGCCCTCGCTCAAAGTCCGTCAACTGCACATACGGTTCACGTCCACGCTGTCGCGGCATGCTACCAGTGTTAAAGACTGCGATGGAGCTCCGTATGCCACGGCAAACTGGCTGACACTGACGGCGGCGGTGCACAAATGCTGCGCAGCTAGCGCCATTCGACGGCCAACACCGCGGTTCCTGGTGTGTCCGCTGTGCCGTGCGTGTGATCATTGCTTGTACAGCCCTCTCGCAGTGTCCGGAGCAAGTATGGTGGGTCTGACACACCGGTGTCAATGTGTTCTTTTTTCCATTTCCAGGAGTGTATTTCCAAAATTAGAAGTTGGTGCGTTGTTGTGCGTTCTGCAGTTTAAGGTGGAAGCCGTTGACCGATGGACCTTCACATCGTTGAGAGTCGAAGGGTCCTTTACAGGCAAACTGAAAAATGCTATTTTGTCGAAAACTGACATTCTGAACCCGTGGCTATGTACAAAATATAGGTTGACTCTAACATACAAGATAACAGCACCAAGCCACTTTTTACAATGCTATTATTGATTTAAATAGCGCCGTTACCGGTTTCGAACCGACAGGTTCATATTCAGACGGCTAGTTCACGTTAAGATACATTCCACATCAGCATCACAGGAAGGAAATTTCATCAGTTGGGAAAAGAAATAGCGAAAGCTAATGTAATACGTATCTTAACGCGAAGTAGCCGTTTGAAGATGCACCTGTCGGTTCGAAACCGGTAACGGCGCTATTTCAATAAATAAATAGCATTGTAAAAAGTGGCTGCTTGCTGTTATCTTGTAGGTAAAAATTAAACATTCCGTTTTCCGACCGGGATTCGATTCCGCGACCTTCTGATTTTTCCAGGCGCGCGCTTTACTAATAGAGCACTAAGGCCGAAGATAAGGTAAGAATGAAGAGGTTCTCGGCAGAAGCGACAAGGAGAGGGACGTGTGGAAGTCATTGCGAGGGTCACTCTAAAAGAAATTCACACTTTTTTTTTTTAAATCCATCTTTTATTCTACATGTTTGGAAGTTTTACAGTGTGTAGATGCATCCTTTAGGAAAAATATTTTCATTTCTCCACATAATTTCCATCCCTCTCAACTGCCTTACGCCATCTTGGAACCAGCGCCTGTATACCCGCACGGTAAAATTCTGGACTAACCTGTTGGAGCCACTGTTTGGCAGCGTGCACAAGGGAGTCATCATCTTCAAACCTTGTTCCACGAAGAGAGTCTTTCAATTTCCCAAAGAGATGATAGTCACATGGAGACAGGTCAGGACTGTAAGGCGGGTGTTTCAGTGTTGTCCATCCGGGTTCCGTGATCGCTTCCATGGTTTTTTGACTGACATGTGACCGTACATTGTCGTGCAACAGCAAAACATCCTGCTTTTGCCGATGTGGTCGAACACGACTCAGTCGAGCTTCAAGTTTCTTCAGTGTCGTCACATATGCATCAGAATTTATGGTGGTTCCTCTTAGCATGATGTCCACAAGCAAGAGTCCTTCGAAATCGAAAAACACCGTAGCCATAACTTTTCCACCAGAAGGTGAAGTTTTGAATTTTTTTTCTTGGGTGAATTTGCATGATGCCACTCCATTGATTGCCTCTTCGTCTCTGGTGAAAAATGATGGACCCAGGTTTCATCACCTGTCACAATTCTTCCAAGAAATTCATCTCCACCATTCTCATACTGTTCCAAAAGTTCGCTGTATACCGTTTTTCTCGTTTCTTTGTGAGCCACTGTCAACATCCTAGGAACCCACCTGGCACAAACCTTTTTTAACGCCAACACTTTCAGTATTCTGCAAACACTACCTTCCCTTATCCCAACGTAGCGTGACAATTCGTTCACTGTGATGCGTCTGTCACCAATTCGTTAACTCTCTGCACACTGGAGTGTGTGCAGTACGAGGCCTGCTGCTGCGAGGACAATCCTCAATATTGCCGTGCTCGCTTTCATCACTTAACCTGCTTGCCCACCGACTAACTGTACTGCGATCGACAGCAGCATCTCCATACACCTTTTTCAACCTCATGTGGATGTTTCTCACTGTCTCGTTTTCACAGCACAGGAATTCTATGACAGCACGTTGCTTCTGACGAACGTCAAGTGTAGCAGACATCTTGAAGACATGCTGCGACGGCGCCACTCACGGGAACAGGTTGAACTAAGTTCGAAAACAAGCGGGAAGGGTGTATCTACACACTGTAGAACTTTCACACATGCAGAATGAAAACTGTATTTTTACAAAAATTACTTTTGGAGTGACCCTCGTAGAAGGAGGGAGAGAGCGGTAGGACGCGTGTTAAGGAGTAATTTGTTTTTAATTTAAGGGAGATGTAGAGGATAAAAACGGTAGGGGAATATATATGAAGACACTAACTGTTCTCGAAAGAACAGAATACTGTTGATGACCGTGCAGCTTTTCCCTGGAATAAATGATGACTAACTGAAACCCTCAGCTGCTGACAGGTGTTGATGATACACCTCGATGTGGACAGCTGAAAATGTGTGCCCCGACCGGGACTCGAACCGGGGATCTCCTGCTTACATTGCAGACGCTCTATCCATCTGAGCAGGAGATCCCGGGTTGGAGTCCCGGTCGGGGCACACGTTTTCAGCTGTCCACATCGAGGTATATCATCAACACCTGTCGGCAGCTGAGGGTTTCAGTTAGTCATCATGTATTCCAGGGAAAAGCTGCACGGTCATCAACAGTATTCTGTTCTTTCGAGAACAGTTACCGTCTTCATATATATAGTTAAAGGCTACCCAGCCATTGGCCTTCGTCTGTGCGAATGCGCACAGGTTGCCCAAACTCTTACGGGAATCGCCAAAGCGTGCGCGAGTAATGAGTGGATGGGCAAATGTCTTTAAGGTACATTACATATGTAGAATTGTGGACAGGTGGGAATGTGAGTCTCACGGGAAGCGAGCAAGGGATAAGTCCCTGCAGTCGCGCTATTCATCTGTGTCCTCGGTGGCTCAGATGGATAGAGCGTCTCCCATGTAAGCAGGAGATCCCGGGTTCGAGTCCCGGTCGGGGCACACATTTTCAGCTGTCCACATCGAGGTATATCATCAACACCTGTCGGCAGCTGAGGGTTTCAGTCAGTCATCATTTACGGTAGGGGAAGATAGAGATTACATTGTAACCAACAAACAATAGTGGATGTTGGTTGCAAGTGCTACTAAGATGAGAAGGTAGGCACAGGAGTGGAATTCATGGCGGGCCGCGTAGAACTTCTCATAAGTCTGTGAAGAGATAAAAAGGATGAAGTTGCTTCAGCTGTTTCGCGGGTGTCGTGCATCAAAATCTGTGCGTCCAATGCTCCCGATGTACCCGACGTGTGCGCCGGAGGCCACTGCGGTCGCAATTCAGTAGCGTAACAAGTCCCGTGTGACGGTTTCTGAGCACTCATGTACCACGCTGCCACGCTGGAAACTAGACCCATATTCCACGCTAGCTTTCTCGTTCCGTGCGGAGAGACAGCTTTATGTTCTGCTGTGGTCTCCTGGAGCTCGGGAGAGGAACCGCCTATATCGATCACGGGTCAAGAGCGGTGGGCCGAGATGTGCTCAGTACATCGACCGCCGCCGCCGTGCCCAGCTTACGTAACCGCCCAACACCGGCGCCTGAATTATTCACCACAGGCCACTTGAGCCCTCCGGCGACGCCTTCATCTCTCGGGCCGGTGCGCCGTCGTGACCCCGGAAGCCCCGTCACTACGGCCCCACGTAAACACGGAACAGCCGCCACCCGTCGAGACGCCGGCAGTCCGTCACTGGATACCAGCAATCAGCGGTGACCGGCACACAGTTCACTCGGTTTTGCCGATTCTCTACGCCAAGTTAACTGTTCTGGCTTATCGTCCTATTCGTCCCACATCTTTTACTCTGTGAAAACGTATATCTGACATATCACAGTCCTGCTAGAAGAAAATAGTCAACTTTGAAGTATACCAACTACCGGCATAAAAAATGGCGAGTTTCGACTAAATTTCGAAAACCTGAGGTGGTATCGACTACTATATCTTAAAATTCTGTACGTGGTTGGAGCAGCAACTATAGAATGAAATATTTTTTAAGATCTCTACCAGGTTTTAACGATTCGTCGACGACGAGATCATTAGAGATTAGAGACACAGCACAATCTCGAATTGGGGAACATACGAGGGCTACTCGGAAAGTAAGGTCCGATCGGACGCGAAACATAAATCACTGTGAAAATCAAAAATACTTGCAACAATTAGGTACACCCTCTGTCTACTTCTTGACATACTCGTTGCTACTACTTACAATTTGTCGTAGTGTTGTACCAACTTTCCAATACCCTCGTCATAGAAGGCTCCATCCTGTGCTTTTCGCCAATTCTCTACACTGGTCTAGAGCTCGTTGTCTGTGCCAAAATATTGTCTTCATAGCCAATGGTTCATGTGAGCAGAGGTGAAATGCGGAAGGAGTCAGTTACGGGCTGTATTGTTAGTGATCAAACATGTCCCTTCATAAACGCTGCAAAAGCATCTTCATTGCCCCTGCAGCGTGCGGCAGGAATGTCATCACGAAAGAAACGCACGACTGTTGTGTTACGTGGGCTGCATGGCATCAGACGAAATCTCTAACCAGGCCTTCGTACTTGGCGGGAGACACTATTTGTCCAGGCATCTTTACGTGCTCACTGTGCGCCCATAACTGATAAGAGCGACGTGATACTAGAGACAATGCCCAACACATATCTGAAAGGTTTCATCGGATTTTCACAGTGGTTTCCATTTCGCAATCATTCTGATCTTACTTTCCGAATAACCTTGGTACACATTTTTCAGTTATCCACATATATCAGTCTTGACGTCTTAAGTTCGTATTGCTGTCTAGTCAACATTTAAAGTGACTATTATTTTGCCACATCATCCAACAAAGTTAGTTGGTTGGCTGGTTGGTTTGAGGGAGGGCACCAACAGCGAGATCATCGGTCCCATCGGAAGAGTGAGATGTTGTTGTTGTTGTTGTTGTGGTCTTCAGTCCTGAGACTGGTTTGATGCAGCTCTCCATGCTACTCTATCCTGTGCAAGCTTCTTCATCTCCCAGTACCTACTGCAACCTACATCCTTCTGAATCTGCTTAGTGTATTGATCTCTTGGTCTCCCTCTACGATTTTTACCCTCCACGCTGCCCTCCAATGCTAAATTTGTGATCCCTTGATGCCTCAAAACATGTCCTACCAACCGATACCTTCTTCTAGTCAAGTTGTGCCACAAACTTCTCTTCTCCCCAATCCTATTCAATACCTCCTCATTAGTTACGTGATCTACCCACCTTATCTTCAGCATTCTTCTGTAGCACCACATTTCGAAAGCTTCTATTCTCTTCTTGTCCAAACTGGTTATCGTCCATGTTTCACTTCCATACATGGCTACACTCCATACAAATACTTTCAGAAACGACTTCCTGACACGTAAATCTATACTCGATGTTAACAAATTTCTCTTCTTCAGAAACAATTTCCTTGCCATTGCCAGTCTACATTTTATATCCTCTCTACTTCGACCATCATCAGTTATTTTACTCCCTAAATAGCAAAACTCCTTTACTACTTTAAGTGTCTCATTTCCTAATCTAATCCCCTCAGCATCACCCGATTTAATTTGACTACATTCCATTATCCTCGTTTTGCTTTTGTTGATGTTCATCTTATATCCTCCTTTCAAGACAATGTCCATTCCGTTCAACTGCTCTTCCAAGTCCTTTGCTGTCTCTGACAGAATTACAATGTCATCGGCGAACCTCAAAGTTTTTACTTCTTCTCCATGAATTTTAATACCTACTCCGAATTTTTCTTTTGTTTCCTTTACTGCTTGCTCAATATACAGATTGAATAACATCGGGGAGAGGCTACAACCCTGTCTCACTCCTTTCCCAACCACTGCTTCCCTTTCATGCCCCTCGACTCTTATAACTGCCATCTGGTTTCTGTACAAATTGTAAACAGCCTTTCGCTCCCTGTATTTTACCCCTGCCACCTTCAGAATTTGAATGAGAGTATTCCAGTTAACGTTGTCAAAACTTTCTCTAAGTCTACAAATGCTAGAAACGTAGGTTTGCCTTTTCTTAATCTTTCTTCTAAGATAAGTCGTAAGGTTAGTATTGCCTCACGTGTTCCAACATTTCTACGGAATCCAAACTGATCTTCCCCGAGGTCCGCTTCTACCAGTATTTCCATTCGTCTGTGAAGAATACGCGTTAGTATTTTGCAGCTGTGACTTATTAAACTGATAGTTCGGTAATTTTCACATCTGTCAACACCTGCTTTCTTTGGTATTGGAATTATTATATTCTTCTTGAAGTCTGTGGGTATTTCGCCTGTCTCATACATCTTGCTCACCAGATGGTAGAGTTTTGTCATGACTGGCTCTCCCAAGGCCATCAGTAGTTCTAATGGAATGTTGTCTACTCCCGGGGCCTTGTTTCAACTCAGGTCTTTCAGTGCTCTGTCAAACTCTTCACGCAGTATCTTATCTCCCATTTCATCTTCATCTACATCCTCTTCCATTTCCATAATATTGTCCTCAAGTACATCGCCCTTGTATAAACCCTCTGTATACTCCTTCCACCTTTCTGCTTTCCCTTCTTTGCTTAGAACTGGGTTGCCATCTGAGCTCTTGATATTCATACAAGTGGTTTTCTTCTCTCCAAAGGTCTCTTTAATTTTCCTGTAGGCAGTATCTATCTTACCCCTAGTGAGACAAGCCTCTACATCCTTACATTTCTCCTCTAGCCATCCCTGCTTAGCCATTTTGCACTTTCTGTCGATCTCATTTTTGAGACGTTTGTATTCCTTTTTGCCTGCTTCATTTACTGCGTTTTTATATTTTCTGCTTTCATCAATTAAATTCAATATTTCTTCTGTTACCCAAGGATTTCTATTAGCCCTCGTCTTTTTACCTACTTGATCCTCTGCTGCCTTCACTACTTCATCCCTCAGAGCTACCCATTCTTCTTCTACTGTATTTCTTTCCCCCATTCCTGTCAATTGTTCCCTTATGCTCTCCCTGAAACTCTCTACAACCTCTGGTTCTTTCAGTTTAGCCAGGTCCCATCTCCTTAAATTCCCACCTTTTTGCAGTTTCTTCAGTTTCAATCTGCAGTTCATAACCAATAGATTGTGGTCAGAATCCACATCTGCCCCTGGAAATGTCTTACAATTTAAAACCTGGTTCCTAAATCTCTGTCTTACCATTATATAATCTATCTGATACCTATTAGTATCTCCAGGATTCTTCCAGGTATACAACCTTCTTTTATGATTCTTGAACCAAGTGTTAGCTATGATTAAGTTATGCTCTGTGCAAAATTCTACAAGGCGGCTTCCTCTTTCATTTCTTCCCCCCAATCCATATTCACCTACTATGTTTCCTTCTCTCCCTTTTCCTACTGACGAATTCCAGTCACCCATGACTATTTAATTTTCGTCTCCCTTCACTACCTGAATAATTTCTTTTATCTCGTCATACATTTCATCAATTTCTTCATCATCTGCAGAGCTAGTTGGCATATAAACTTGTACTACTGTAGTAGGCATGGGCTTTGTGTCTATCTTGGCCACAATAATGCGTTCACTATGCTGTTTGTAGTAGCTAACCCGCACTCCTATTTTTTATTCATTATTAAACCTACTCCTGCATTACCCCTATTTGATTTTGTATTTATAACCCTGTAATCACCTGACCAAAAGTCTTGTTCCTCCTGCCACCGAACTTCACTAATTCCCACTATATCTAACTTTAACCTATCCATTTCCCTTTTTAAATTTTCTAACCTACCTGCCCGATTAAGGGATCTGACATTCCACGCTCCGATCCGTAGAATGCCAGTTTTCTTTCTCCTGATAACGACGTCCTCTTGAGTAGTCCCCGCCCGGAGATCCGAATGGGGGACTATTTTACCTCCGGAATATTTTACCCAAGAGGACGCCATCATCATTTAATCATACAGTAAAGCTGCATGTGAGTGAGATATGGGGAAGGAAATACGCTGTGCCGTTTCAAAGGAACTATTCCAGCATTCGCCTGAAGCGATTTAGTGAAATCACGGAAAACCTAAAGCACGATGACCGGGTGCGGGTTTGATCGATCCATCGTTATCCTGAATGCGAGTCCGGTGTGCTAACCACTGCGCCGCCTCGCTCGATCCCAACAAAGTCCGTCGACTTTTATGGAAAAACGGATTCTTAGCTTCAGAATTTTTAAAGTTATTATATCAATAGCTCCTGAACCCTGCACATACAGGGTGGGCGACAAATCTCTGTACCCCCTAGTGTCCAATGTTAACTGCTTTGACTTGTTTTAGCACAAGTAAGTTCTTACGTATTAAGTAGCCAATATATCGGTATGTTCCCCATCACAGTGGAAGCACATTTCCATACACCTCGATATACATCTTGACATATTTTTTAGTACGTCCTCCGTTATAGTGCGATATGCATCCTCAACAGCACTGCGCAGTTCTTCGTCCGTAGCATGCACAAGCGCCTTTATGACTTCCAATAATGAGATGTCGCTTTTGGTGATGTCAGGACTTGCCGGTGGCCACCTCACGGGAACCGGCATTCCTGATGAACCACGCTCCGCCTTTCTACAACAATATGCGTTCCGTAAGGCCCCTTTCCTCGATCCGGGGTATTAACTACGTCTACATAGATACTCCCCAATACACCATACGGTGCGTGGCGGAGGGTACCTCATCTTTGTGGTCTTTCCGCGAAATATAAGTTGGTGGCAGTAAAATTGTACTGCAGTCAGCCTCAAATGCTGGTTCTCTAAATTTGCTCGGTAGCGATTCACGAAAAGAACGCTTCCTTTCCTCTAGAGACTCCCACCCCAGTTCCTGAAGCATTTCCGTAACACTCGCGTGATGATCAAACCTACCAGTAACAAATCTAGCAGCCTGCCTCTGAATTGCTTCTATGTCCTCACTCAATCAGACCTGATAGGGATCCCAAACGCTCGAGCAGTTTGTAACATATGTTTGTAACATATGTAAATGACTTGTGCCGTTCACAGTTCCTTTAAAAAAATACGACCCAAACAGATGTTTCGATTTAATCGCAGCCCATATCACTAAGTGAGGCAGATTCCTTTCGAACTCGTCTGTGTAACGAGGATTCTCTTTGGCCCAGACGATGATTTTTCTAGCACGTGAGCTGCGATAAATGGTACATTCATCTGAAAACATAATCTTACCAGGATTCACTACATTTGGATATTAAGTTAACAAAACACGGTATGCTAAAACGCGCTCATTCCGTTCTGTATCCGGTAACTCATTTACGAACGTCGGTCGAAAAGGTCTGACCTTAAGGTCTTTTTTCACGTGATCTCGCATTGTTGTCCTCGTGTCCTCGGTATACCGAGTTCAGAAGCACGTTTAAGAGTCGACTTCATAGGAGATTGTTCAGTCGAAGCAGAGACTCCGGCACGTATTTCTTCTCGTGTCTTCTTCCTTCAACTCCGCAAGCTGTCTTTAACACTGCCAAAAGCAAAAGCACGTCTTTCCCGGCCCAGAAGTGTTGCTTTTCGCGGAGGACCTGTATTAGATCTTTCCTGGAATGCTTCCATAATCTGTCTCATTGTCTGCCCTGTGTGTTGTCGTTCGTGCACCCACACACTTGTCACCAAGCGTTCCTCAATTGTGTAACATGACTGGTGACATCTGCCACGGCTACAAATCAAAACTCATGAATTCCAACAACTGAAAACAACTACCAGCATGCATAATAACATCTGATACTAAACATATGTTATAGGGGTACGAGGACCTCTCGCCTACCCAGCACAAGGGACCCAAGATAATCGTTACACACGTTGCTTTAAGTCAGGGCTTCACAACATACGTGCTCGCGGAGCAAGCTGTGAGCAGCAAGGCGCGAGCACGGAGCAGCGCGAGCACGCTACCCCCACTACAGGACCAGAGCGGAGAGTGGGGAAAGTCACGTGGGGCACACAACAGCTGCCGCCAGTCAATGTAAATCCGCGGGCACCTGCAGGGATATCACTCACGAATTATTACTGCGACAAATGAAACAAATAAAGGAGAATGTACACATGCCACATAATTTTATTAGCTTCGCATTAATTTGTGAACTGTTACACAATAAAAGGTGTCACTGAAGTGTGGGATTCTCGGTTGTCTTGTACTTGTTGCCCTTTACAATTGCGTCTATGTTCGGAGTAATTGTTCTTGTGCGTTTTAGGCGCAGCGTGCAGTTTAAATTTCGATCAGACAATGCGTTTCTCAGGCGCGTCTTGTTACATTTCATTGCAGAGAACAGTTGTTCACAAACATACGTGGAACCGAACATTGATATTATTGTCGCCGCTAGTTTGTGCAAACGAGGAAATCTATCCTGAGGGAAGTGTCTGTAGAATTCCAAAATGTTTTTCTTGTTCTGAAAGTTGTCTCTGTATTCTCTGTCACACTGCAGATCAATAATTTCTTGCTGCAGCTCAGGACGAATCTCTTAAATATTCGCTGAATATGGAGAGAACAGATCAAAATCACTGTCTAGTGCTGTCAGATCTTGAAAGCGCTGATCAACTAAACTATGTGAATAACATTCAGTCTTTGTGACATCTTGCATGGATGATAATTTAGGAAAATGAGCTAGGTTTCCTGTTTCCAGCTGACTCACCCAAAGTGTCAATTTCATTTTAAAAGCTCGTATTCGATCTATGAAATGAGTAATTAGCAGATCTTTACCTTGTAGTAAAATGTTCAAAGCATTCAGATGGCTAGTTAAATCTGCTACGAACGCGAGATCACATTCAAACGTGCGCGCGCATTTCCCCTCCCTCCCTAATCCGCGACCTTGCACCTGCTCGCGGGCACGTGCCTGAGCAGACGAGAGTACTCGCGCTCAAAACCGGCCAGTTGTTAAGCCCTATACTTCTTTATACATTTCTGAACATTTAAGTTAAATTGTGAATGTTTGCATTACTTTCAAATCTTACGCAGATTCAACTGTTTATTTGTGCAGCTCTTTTCAGACTGTACTTCAAAGTAGATAACAGCATCATCTGCTAAATATCTGAAGTTAGTATTAGATTGGTGCATAAGTTAGCAGAGTTTTTATTTTGTATATTGGTATTCCGGTTGCTATGGGTTTATTTATCGATTGTTATTTTTTATTTGTTGTTCACTGTTGCTATTTGAGTTTACATATTGTTATTTTGTCGTTTGAAGATACAGAGTGGAGCTGTGGACGCTAGAAAATGGAGAGCCAAGTGGAGGCATCGTAACATTTTCGACATATTCCTCTGTTTGAGTTCAGTAGAGGGGTGACAGCAGCGGAGACAACCAGAAGCATTTGCTCCGTGTTTGGGGATAATGCCTTTGGACAGAGCACGGCAAGAAAATGGTTTTTTGTTTTAAGGAGGTTCTTTTTGACATTAGTGACTCTCCACGTTCAGGAAGATTTTCGCGGTTTGGTGAATTCGTTTAAACGCATCAGTGCTCAATGATCCACGTCGGTGTACTCGAGAAGTGGCAAATGCAATGAACTGGGATTTTCCACCATCTTGCGACATTTGCATGCAATGGGGAAGGTTCAAAAATCGGGTGCTGTTTTTATGGGGGAACGCTGGGGGATGCGTACCCCTAAACTTTTTCGTCGACAAAGTAATTTTTTTACGATGTTGAGAACTTGGAAGTGTGGCAAAGATTTATTTCACGGACGTAAATTTTTTATTTCATTTTTTCGTGTTGGCAATTGCAATACAAACGAAGATAGCGCAGTTTTTGGTGGGGAAAGCGATGCCATTGACTGTTTCAAGCATTTCGTAGCTGCGGCAACCGTTCTCAACAACTGAATCGCTGGCAGCCAGTTCGACAAGCATCTAGTGCCCTCGCCCGCTCTAACTTCAGGTAGAGATGCCGGCACAGGAGGCACAAACACCATATCCTTGATAAATCCCCATAAAAAAAAATCGAGTGCTGTCAGGTCTGGGGAACGTGCGGGCCATGCAATTGGCGCATCACGGCCAATCCATTGACCTGGACAGCGGTCACTGAGAAAATCCCGTACGTCAGCCAGGTAGTGGGGTGGTGCACTAGCTTACATGAAGTAGACATTTCGTTCTTGGTCATCCTCATCGATCTGTGGTATCAAAAATTGTTGTAACATATCCAGGTACACTATCCCGTTGATGGTTCTCACGGAAAAAAGGGTCCGTACATTTTGTTCTTGCTCAATGCACAAAATACTTTCAGTTTAGGGCTATCACGAACATGTTGCAACGTTTGATGTGTATTTTCACCGCCCCGAATCCTACTGTTGTCTGTGTTCACCTTGCCATTAAGTGAAAATTCGACTCGTCAGAAAGGATGATTTTTGTCCCATAAATATTCATCCTCCGATTTCACGGCAAAGAAGTTCTTGCGAGCAATTTTATCAGTGTCTTTTATTGCTTGTACGATCGTCAATCTGTACGGTTTCAAATGCAAACGGTTTCTCAACACACGACAGACAGTCGTATGTGGGACTTCCAGTTAATGAGATGCACACCGGGTCTATTTCGTTGGGCTGTTGACAAAACGTTGTCTCACTCGCTCAACGACGTCGTCAGAGGTGCTTGGACGATCTGATGATTTCCCATGTCCTACCGAGCACTCTGTTTCTACAAAACATTTATGCCACTCACAAGCTGTAGGCCTACTAGGAGGATCTTTAGCGTACTTGGTACGCAAATTACGCTGACCTGTTGTCGGCGACTTCATTCTTCAAACCAAAACACATAGGTAGCTAGCTCGGGTCAAATGAAGGCAGCCATCTTTAACGTAACCGCCGCTAGCGCTCCTTACGGTTCGATTCGGCACTAGCGAACTACGCGAGACAAAACTTGATGTATTTCCCTACAAATTGACACTACGATCACCTCTGTAGGTACTATGAATTGATTTACATGAACTTGCAAAGTTGTAAAGTCCTTTCTGAAACGCCCTGCACTGCATCCACCTGACTACCTTGACCCACGACTTTCACGATGTCATATGAGAAATGCGTGACTTGGGTTTCACACGATCGATATTTTCGGCTCCTTGTTGGTTGACATGGGGGAGGTCATTCCATTCGAGATAGCTTCAAAATGGTTCAAATGGCTCTGAGCACTATGGGACTTAACATCTGAGGTCATCAGTCCCCTAGAACTTAGAACTACTTAAACCTAACTAACCTAAAGACATCACACACAACCATGCCCGAGGCAGGATTCGAAGCTGCGACCGTAGCGGTAGCGCGGTTCCAGACTGAAGTGCCTAGAGCAGCTCGGCCACATCGGCCGGCTTCGAGATAGCTCATTACGTTTGAGTTCAGAATAGATTTTAGAACAAATGGATGTCGAGGATATTGGAGGGCAGGTCTGTGATCAGCCTCAGCTACCCTTTTTGTCAACGGATGCGACCTGAGCCTTTTTCCAGTCGAATGGCACGGTCGCCACGGCGAAATAAGGGGAAGTTGGGTAAAAGCGGCGGCCGTGTGACGAAGCTGCTCAGGTGTTGAGGCGGCGCTTACGTAACGGAGGCACACGGCGCGCACAAATCCACGGTAATCTGCTGTTTCCTTGCATAAGCGGGCGTGCCGTGAAATGCGCCGGCCGTGGCGTGGGCGCCGCAGCCGCGGAACCTTCTGGAAGGAAACCGACATCCCAGGCAACGCGCCTCGGCACCGCGCTGGGTGCGCCGGGAAAACAAAGGAATCACTACCCGTTGCCAAGTACTACGCTTTGTTCATCGTAAGAATCAGCCAGATGTAAACAAACTCAAACACGATTATTGGTCAGCAACCGTAGCACACGGATCCAGGTGTTGTTGCGCTCTATGAAGTAAGTCCTCTTTACGTATTAGATAACTTGTTACTAAGTTATGGTCAATGAAACTTTAAGATATTTTAATGCACTGACAGTCATCAACGTTTTCTTAAACATACTTTAGCTAAATAGTTTTTATTTCAAAAATCGTGTCCAGTCGCAGTCTGTAGTGTTGTGCTCCGATTGTCGACCTGTTTTCTACTCCGCAATGAAACGCACACGTGCAACACCGTTAGAAAGTGTCGAGAAACAGATTGTTCTCGAAGCTTTTCACAAGTTTATAGCAAAAATCATCGGGTTTGAAGTTTTCGAAGGATTATATTTAATAAATTTAAGGCTTTTTCGTAAACGGGGTGTATGGCTGGATCGGTACAGCTGTCGAATCGTAAGCTAGAATAGTCTATAGAAGGCTGGTTCAAATTTCGCTTTGGTCTTTCTTTTTCGTTCATTTAGGAATATCAACACCTTTGATATTCATCAAATATATCCTACTTAACACTAATCAAGATTTCTTATGAAAAATTCACTTATTCTTGTTTCTAATTACACTACTGGCCATTAAATTGCTACACCAAGAAGAAATGCAGATGATAAAACGGATATTCATCGGACAAATATATTATATTAGACCTGACATGTGATTACATTTTCATGCAATTTCGGTGCATAGATCCTCAGAAATCAGTACCCAGAACAACCACGTCTGGCCGTAATAACGGCCTTGATACGCCTGGGCATTGAGTCAAACAAAGCTTGGATGGCGTGTACAGGTACAGCTGCCCATGTAGCTTCAACACGATACCACAGTTCATCAAGAGTAGTGACTGGCGTATTGTGACCAGCCAGTTGCTCGGCCACCATTGACCAGACGTTTTCAGTTGGTGAGAGGTCTGGAGAATATGCTGGCCAGGGCAGCAGCCGAACATTTTCTGTATCCAGAAAGGCCCGTACAGGACCTGCAACATGCGGTCGTGCATTATCCTGCTGAAATGTGCGGTTTCGCAGGGATCGAATGAAGGGTAGAGCCACGGGTCGTAACACATCTGAAATGTAACGTCCACTGTTCAAAGTGCCGTCAATGCGAACAAGAGGTGACCGAGACGTATAACCAATGGCACCCCATACCATCACGCCGGGTGACACGCCAGTATGGCGATGACGAATACACGCTTGCAATGTGCGTTCACCGCGATGTCGCCAAAAACGGATGCGACCATCAAGATGCTGTAAACAGAACCTGGTTTCATCCGGAAAAAGGACGTTTTGCCATTCGTGCACCCAGGTTCGTCGTTGAGTACACCATCGCAGGCGCTCCTGTCTGTGATGCAGCATCAAGGGTAACCGCAGCCATGGTCTCCGAGCTTATAGTCCATGCTGCTGCAAACGTCGTCGAACTGTTCGTGAAGATGGTTGTTGTCTTGCAAACGTCCCCATCTGTTGACTCAGGGATCGAGACGTGACTGCACGATCCGTTACAGCCATGCGGATAAGATGCTTGTCATCTCGACTGCAAGTGATAAGAGGCCGTTGGGATCCAGCACGGCGTTCCGTATTACTCTCCTGAACCCACCGATTCCATATTCTGCTAACAGTCATTGGGTCTTGACCAACGGGAGCGGCAATGTCGCGATACGATAAACCGCAATCGCGATAGGCTACAATCCGACCTTTATCAAAGTCGGAAACGTGATGGTACGCATTTCTCCTCCTTACACGAAGCATCACAACAATGTTTCACCAGGCAACGCCGGTCAACTGCTGTTTGTCTATGAGAAATCGGTTGGAAACTTTCCTCGTGTCAGCACGTTGTAGGTGTCGCCACCGGCGCCAAACTTGTGTGAATGCTCTGAAAAGCTAATCATTTGCATATCAGAGCATCTTCTTCCTGTCGGTTAAATTTCGCGTCTGTAGCACGTCATCTTCGTGGTGTAGCAATTTTAGTGGACAGTAGTGTGCATAATGTACGCAGAATTCCGGTTCTGATTGCAAATATATATGGAATGATACGAATATTTACTTTGTCATTTGTTTTATTTATTTTACTCTTTCTCCTCACTTAATAATTTTTAATGTTTTTCTGCAAATGTTCGTTGTTGGTTCTTAAGTGCTCACAGCGTGTTCTTAAAAACGGACTTATCTTCACTGATTTACATGAGAATGGAGTCCGATGCCAATGTGTAAAAGTCATTTCATTGCATAGTTAATTCTGACGTACAAAACATCTTTCCACGGTTACCCATCATCGTGTTAAAGATAGGCCAACGACACATGCTTCGCCGATTTTCGTCGTTCATCATACACGAACTTGCCCTCCTCCGACTTTTCTTGTACTTCAAACAATAATAATACGAGGTCTGCTCAAAAAATTCCGGGACTTTGTCCACAAAATTTTTCTACGCCTACCTTTTACTTATTGTGCATGGCCTCCTCCGAAATACTCTCCTCCACAATTGATACACCGCTCCCAACGCCGTTTCCAGGAAGCACTCTTTGTACGCCTCTTTTAGGACCGCGGGAAGAGCCGTCTGCGAATTTTTTTATCTCGTCTATCCTCGTCTTCAATTTTGGGAGTAAAAAAAGTTTGCAGAGGTCAGGTCTGGGGAGTACGGAGGATGAGGCAGCACAGTCATTTCGTTTCTTGTGCAATAGACACGCACCAACTGGGACGAATGTGCGGGTGCGTTGTCGTGTTGTAAGAGCCGTGAATAGTCCGCAATATTTCAGACCGTTTCCTTCTCACATTTTCTCGCAGGCTTTGCATCACGTCCCGAAAGTACCATCGACTAAAAATTTGTCCCTGTGGCACGAATTCACGATGAACTAATTCTTCAAAGTCAAAGAAAACTATCAGCATGGCTTTGACATTTGACCTGACGTGACGAGCTGCTTTTGGTCTAGGATAATCTCACCCGACCTTATTGTGAAGATTGAACCTTGGTCTCAACATCATAGCCGTAAACCAACGTCTCAACACTAGTTTGATTCTCTTAAGGAAAATCTCGTTCTCATTTGCGCAATCAAAAAGCTCTTCACAGACTGCGAGCAGGTCTTCCTCGTCTTAACTCATAAGCCGTGGGACGAACTTGGCGGCAACACAGTGCATTCCAGACTGCTGTGTCAGGAATACATGACATGATCCAAAGAAATGTTACATTCTTCTGCAATGACTCGGTCAGTCAGTCTTCGACTGGCACGCACAGTTTCGTTTACGTTCCTAACATGATTATCGTAGGTATGCATGGAATGGCGTCCTTTACGAGGATCATCTGTAACTTGGCGTCCGGTCATTTTTAAAGCGTGTGAACCATTCATAACTCCGAGGAAGGCTTAAGCACTCATCACCCTAGGTTCCTGCATCATTTCGTGCCTCTGTAAAACTTTTATTGAGTTTCACGCGAAATTTAATGCAGTAGCGTTGGTCCTCTAACTCTGCCATCTCGAAATCGGCAAATAGTGTGACACAACGTTCTACTCAATACAGCACTGCACAATAAATAACTAACACACAAACAACAATAAAACACTCAGGCGTGTTCAGGAAAGCCAATAACATTTCGCTCCAACACACCATTGCCGCGTAATTGCGAATGTTACGGAATTCTTCGAACAGTCATCGTAGCTTACTAAATGGAAAGAGCTAGTATATTAAGGATATACGCTGCTAGAGTAATTAAGTTCAGTCGCAAAAGACTTTATTAAATATCGCAATGAGCTATATTGTAAAACCGCTGACCGTTCGACTCTTTTTTTGAAAAAAAAAAAGTGTCTGCTGTGTGGTTGCCAAAATTTCGCGAGGAAAGGTTAATGCTGGATAATCCCTCGCGCTGCGGACGACGCCAACGATCCGTGAAGTTGCCCGGTGCACGTTCTGCCAGTTAGTTAGCTGAGAACGGTTCGCGGGCGGCTACTTTCTCTAGCGCTCCGAAATCTCTGCACGGCGCCCCGCACTACTTATCACACCAGCGGCGATCCCTCTCCAGAGTATAGGGTGAACTACGATGAGCCACGCGGCGCGGCGGTTGCAAACGCTCGCCTATCTGCAGGAGTGCGCATCAAAGCTCCGCCCGGCCGTCCGGGTTTAGCTCTCGTGCCGTTTCCCAAATTGCAGCGAATAAGCTACGGTGGAATTCCTCACCAATCTGGGCGGCCTTCATGTTCTATTTCCATTTGTCTATTCATACACACAAACTCCTTCCGATGACATGTGGAGTTTGTCGCCACTTGTGTAAGTCATTCAGAATCAACCATTTTGGGTGCAGGGCGTCAATATCATCTGTAAATGCAGTATTCTCGCCAACTAAAGAGTCTTTCTAGGAAGCTATCACTATACCGCAACCCATATTTGTACAAGTGTTTTTGCCGGCCGCTGGTGGCCGAGCGGTTCTGGCGCTACAGTCTGGAACCGCGCGACCGCTACGGTCGCAGGTTCGAATCCTGCCTTGGGCATGGATGTGTGTGTTGAGCCATTTGAACCATTTGAACCTTAACAAGTCCACTACATTAATCATACCGAAAAAAGACATCTGACCACCAACGACGGCAAAAAAATCATAGATATAATACTTGCACGTCACCTTTAAAACATCGAAGCATTTTGGATTTTTGTATAATTGTTGTAAGTGTTTCCATTTCTTTTCGCTATTGAATGTTTTATATATATCGTTGGTAGGCAGTGAAAATCTCGTAACTACATATCACAAAGCGAAAAAAGTGCTCGAACTAAAACATTCATAGTTCTTTACGTACTACACGAATATGTAATAAAAAATGGGGGTTCCTATTTTTAAAAAACGCTGTTGATATCCGTTTGACCTATGGCAGTGCCATCTAGCGGGCCAACCATAGCGCCATCTGGTTTCCCCTTCGAGCTAGACAAGTTTCGTTCTTTGTAGTTTTTTCTTTTGACGCTTATTTAGCGACATATTTGGCCCAGTCACGATCAATGGACCACCCTGTATATTGCAGGCATCAAGCTCAGAATTGGCCATAAATTAGGAAAAAAAGGCGAGTATTTTTCTTCATTTATATCCAGTTTTGAGCTTGATATCCTACGGTGTATGTTAATGACATAAACTCAGTCACTTGAAAATGGCATAAAAGGCCTAAACCTGGGTCGCAATTAAATACACAACAATACAGTCAAATGGCGGGGTGTTCATTTAAAAAGAAATGTTCAAATGTGTGTGAAATCTTAGGGACTTAACTGCTAAGGTCATCAGTTCCTAAGCTTACACACTACTTAACCTAAATTATCCCAAGATGAACACACACGCATGCCCGAGGGAGGACTCGAACCTCCGCAGCCGGCCGGAGTGGCCGAGCGGTTCTAGGCGCTACAGTCTGGAACCGCGCGACCGCTACGGTCGCAGGTTCGAATCCTGCCTCGGGCATGGATGTGTGTGATGTCCTTGGGTTGGTTAGGTTTAAGTAGTTCTAAGTTCTAGGGGACTGATGACCTCAGAAGTTAAGTCCCATAGTGCTCAGAGCCATTTGAACCAGTCGAACCTCCGCCGGGACCAGACGCACAGTCCATGACTGCAGCGTCCTAGACCGCTCGCATAATCCCGCGCGGCTGGTGTTCATTTAAAAATTATTCTATGACTGTTGCTCAGCAACATCATCAAAAACTGTTTATTCACTCTTTGGTGTGATAAGTGATACATATTTGTCCTTGACAATAAGTTTCAAAAACAGAAATAAAAACACTTGTTCAAAAATGGCTCTGAGCACTATGGGACTCAACTGCTGAGGTCATAAGTCCCCTAGAACTTAGAACTACTTAAACCTAACTAACCTAAGGACATCACACACATCCATGCCCGGGGCAGGATTCGAACCTGCGACCGTAGCAGTCGCACGGTTCCTGACTGCGCGCCTAGAACCGCGAGACCACCGCGGCCGGCGACTTGTTAAGGGCTGTTTCGAAAACAGACTTGTCACTGCAAAAATGTATTTGCAGAAACTATGATCTCAAATTGTGCTTATTATTTAATCTGGAATATATACTCAAAAAGACATAATGAATATAGTAAACAAAGCAAAATGGCTGAGGAACGTGTTCAGCAACAGGCTATAATGAACAACTTTCAGCAGCAAGATAAACCAGCTAAGTGAAAAGGGTAATGTACCAATCTGTTGTCAATTATTGTTTAAATGTGCTTAAGCTTCGTCATATAAGAATTAAGTGCACTCAGAAATGATTAATTCTATATGATTAGGTCAAATGATTAAGGCTGCAGCACATAGTCTGACGATGCTTTCACACAGGCCTAAGTTGTCAACAACCGGTATGCTGATGGTTGCTAACGTACGAAACATAAGACCATGCTACAGACGCGCGAAGTCTCACTTCCACTACGTCCACAGTAGCTGACGTACTGTACATCAGTACGTATTGTGATTGCGTTTAAAATGGATGAAATGTGTTTTCTTTCGATGCACGTCACTTGCAAAAGAACGTTATTTACTGATTATAGATAGTTAATTATAGCGTACTACCGTGCTGGCTACAGAGAATTGTCCCATAAATCTCTCTCTTCAGCGGATAAATTCAATACACCGTCAACACAATTCTTATGAAAAAAAGTAATCTTCGGAAGCCTGCTACCCATTTATTGTTCATTCTCTCTTTCTAGGATGTTCTTTCTCATGATTGAAACTCGCACTGCACTGCAGAAAGCAGAATGTGTTGCTAATGCAATGGTTTCACTCAAAAGTGGAACCACTGCGAGACATGCATGATTGAATACAAATGCAGATGCTAGGCAAGCCTGCATGTTGCGCTGTTGTATCTGAACACAAACGGCGCCTGAGCTGTGTCCTCAATACTTTGCAAGAGTCAGCCGTGATCAGAACAGAGTTCTGTGTGGTTGCGAGTAGTGCGTTATGTCGCAGTTAAGTGAATACGAACGTGGGAAGACTGTTGGCTATCGTATGGAGGGCGCTTCCGTAACCGAGGTAATGTTTGGTGTTTCAAGAGACACCGTATCAAAGATTTATACTGCATACAGAGAAAGCGGAAAAATATCATCTGCTAAGTCGCAACGTGGAAGGAAGTGTGTGTTACGCGATCGTGACAGATGGTCATTGAATAGGATTGTGAAGAAAGATAAGGGGACGTCAGCTGCAAAAGTCAGTGCAGAGCTGCATGTCGCGCGCGTGAACCCTGTCAGCCCCGAAACATCACGAAGGTACGGGGTGTTCAAAAAGTCTCTCCGCAGTACCGTATGAATGTTAGCCGCGCGTGCCGTTGCCACATTCAATATACCGAAGTGAAACTCAGTGAAATACAAGTTATTAATTTCATGAATATTCATTTTTACTTACAAATTTTCACATTAAATGTTGGAAGTGTCCCCCCTGTTGTTGAATACACAATTCAATTCGTCTAATCATGTTTCCAAACACAAGCTGTAACATTTCTTCTGTAACAGAAGCAGTGAAAGTGGATATTGCAGTTTTTAGTTCATCGATTGATTTTGGACGGTTTTTATAGACAGTTGCTTTCGCTGCATCCCAGAAGAAAACGTCAGGTGGTGTTAGGTCAGGCCGGCCGAAGTGGCCGAGCGGTTCTAGGCGCTAGTCTGGAACCGCGCGACCGCTACGGTCGCAGGTTCGAATCCTGCCTCGGGCATGGATGTGTGTGATGTCCTTAGGTTAGTTAGGTTTAAGTAGTTATAAGTTCTAGGGGACTGATGACCACGGCAGTTAAGTCCCATAGTGCCCTGAGCCATTTCTTTTGTTAGGTAATGCGATCGCGGAGGTCAAAGTCCCTGCGAAATTATGCGATCACCAAAAACATCAGCAAGCAGTGACACTGAAACGAGAGCTGTATGCGCGGTTGCACCATCTTGTTGAAAATAACCGTTCAGTATTTCACTTAACACAAGTTCTCCTATGAATGGGTGCAGAATATCACTGCAGTGTCGTTGTGCGTTTATTGTTTCTTTGAAAAATATGGGACCCACAATCCGACGTCTAGAAAGTGCAATCCAAACTCATATTTTCACAGAATGAAGTGGTTCCTCATGAATACACAATGGATTCGCAGTACTCCACATACGAGAATTTTGCGAGTTCATTTACCCGGATAAACGAAAGCACGCCTCATAAGTGAAAAACGTTCCATTAAGAATATCCCTTCCATTCTGTTGATCGAAATTTTTGAACCATTGACAATAATGCAGTCTCTTGCCTCGATCAGTATTTTTCAGGTCTTGCACGACTGTCACCTTGTATGGGAAAAGTTCTAATTTTTCCTTACAGCTGTGTGGGCCGTTCCGACACAAACACCGATTTCCTGGGCGAGTTTTCGTACTGACTTGTTCCGACTCATTGACATTTTATCGGAAATATCGAGTAGTTTATCCTCAGGCAAAACGCTAGGACGACCACTTCTCGGTGCAACTGTCACTGAACCTGTACTTCGCCAGCTTTGAGCACTTCTTCGACTAAAAACACACGTTCTTTCATGGTTAGCATTTTAACAGTGACAAAAACGAAACAAACGAGCAAAGGAACTAAACTTAAACCTTACGTCAACACGTAACGACACACACCAACGATACTACTGACGCTGGCTGAGATAAACGAAACAGTGGAATGTTAGGAGAGTCTACTTGAAGGGAAGTAACCCAGGCAGGCGAACAATCACACAGCATGCGCGGCTAACAATCATACGGCACTGCGGAGAGACTTTTTGAATACCCCGTAGCTCCATTAGCAAGGAATTTGAAGGCGAGCTGGAGTTCCGAACCCACTGATCAGTGATGCAAATGCCCGTAATAAGAATACGGGGTGCCAAAGCCATAAAACCTGGACTATGGAGCAACGGATGAGTGTCGTTTGCTCGGTGAATTCTTGTTTCACACCGTTTCCAACTTTACGCCGAGTTCACGTCCCATGAGTGAAACATCGCAGGGGTTCGGTGACGATTTCGGGAGCCATAGCGTGGTGTTCCACGGGCCCTGTGGTCACTCTGCAAGGCTGCATTACTGCCAAGGATTATGTGATCATTTTGGCGATGAGGTCCATCTCATTGCATAGTATTTGTTACCCAGTGCTGATGCTGTTTTCCAAGATGACGCGGCCTATGTTCGCAGAGCTCGCATCGCCCAAGACTGGTTTTGTGAGCAGCAGAAGGAACTGTCGCATCCCACCTGGCCACTACAGTCACCAGATCTCAATACCACTGTGTCTTTGCGGCCTACTTTGGAGATAAGGCTGCGTGGTGACTGTCCACCTACATCATCGTTACTTGAACTTGCGGTTATTTTGCAGGAACTATGGTGTAAGATTCCCTTGAAAACCATACAAGACCGATATTTTTCCATTCCGAGACCATTCGAAAAAATGATGCTAGGGGTTTTCTGACGCCGGATCAGGCATCATAACGTGTTGTGTTTTGGGTATTTCTACATTCTTGTCCAACCCCTGTACGTACGTAAGTCACAAAATTCGGGTCAAAGAAATTCGCAATGAAAAGAATTATAAATGTCATGCAATTTTCCTTTGTGACGAATATCATTTGTTAAAGCATACACCCTGAGATTCACGACACGCACTCAATAAATTCACATAGCATACAATAATTTCCTCGAGCTTGAAGTAACTCACCCATACCTCAAACATTTTTTTACGGAGAACTGTTTGTTTTACTTTCTTTCCTAGCTTTTATTAAAACGTGGATTACCCTTTCTTAGACACCCTGTATTTTTGGTTTTGACGAATCCTACCAAATGTGAAAATATGGGACACCATCTCTTTTTTTAATTCCCTGTGTGTGTGTGTGTGTGTGTGTGTGTGTGTGTGTGTGTGTGTGTGTCCTGCAAAATTTTCTCGCTGACTATTTTAATGTTGAAGGTGGCTTTCACGAAGAAAAATGTGTGTCTGTGATCCAGCAGCGCATGTATAATTTTTATACTTAGTCTGAAACGCTTGTATGAGTGTTAGAAGGTAGACTGCTGAGAAATAAAATTTGATACTTTGCGCCGTTTCCGAATTAGTAATGAAGTCAGCCAGTCAGGCCATTGCATGCACAAATCCAAGACGCCCGCCACAGACGGTGCCGCCAAACGTGTTCTTCGTTTGGATTCCCAAAATCGAACAAGAGCGGTACAAAAACTGGACACAGAACAGTGGTAAGTAATGAACCTGATCCAGAGGCTGACAAGTCTCGTGCGTGATCATCTACGCTATGAGAACAATCGACACTAATTGTATCTGGCGGGCAGCTTGAATTTGGTTGGGCGTGCGGCGACCTGATTTGACAACTTCAATGTTAATTAATTCAGAAACGGCGCAACGTATCGAATTTTTTTCTTGACAGTTGTTTCTCAGCAACACCTGCACTGCAACACTCTTACAAGCTTTTCAGACTGTTTCTGACCACCCTGCATATTTCAAAAAAACATTTTCTGTCTCTTTCCATATGGTTTATATTTTTTAGTTTTATAAATCTGCATATTTCTCGGTTCGCAACTACGACTGAGGTAATTAAGATGTCTCACGGCCTAGCATTTTTGAGAATCATTTGGGATTACAATCATTCTTGTCCAACAGAAAGACGGAAGCACTTATCTCACGTGTGGTCAGTCAGAGAATGCGTTCAAGAGTTGCTCAGTTAAATCGAGATATTTCAAAACCCGTAACCAATCAGCTTGAATTTTCTTCTGGTTTGCTTTTTCGCAATAGATTTCGACCCAAAGTGGGTTTTGTTCAGACAGAAGTTCTATCTCAACACAAAACGTGGCATCCTTTACACATATCTTACCCTTCTCGACCCTGAGTGTCACAGCACGAAAAACCGAAAAAAAGGTGCATGCATACTCACTACCGCGCATCTTCCATAGCAGGTTATCATCTACTGTTTGCAGATTGCGGTCTTCGACCCCGTGGCGTAATTACACAGCGCTGGTGCCACGTCAGCCCTGTCAGCTGACTTACCTGAAACAACAGAAAAGAAGACATGATAAGAGGGTTGTTACTTGCGGTACAGGTGAGCTATTAAAACATAACGAAGAAAGAATCTATGGCGAGCCACGTTTTTTTTTTCTTTTCGTTTACTATTCCTTCTACATTACTGGCCATTAAAACTGCTACAACACGAAGATGACGTGCTACAGACGCGAAATTTAACCGACAGGAAGAAGATGCTGTGATATGCAAATGATTAGCATTTCAGAGCATTCACAGAAGGTTGGCGCCGGTGGCGACACCTACAACGTGCTGACATAAGGAAAGTTTCCAACCGATTTCTCGTACACAAACAGCAGTTGACCGGCGTTGCCTGGCGAAACGTTGTTGTGATGCCTCGTGTAAGGAGGATAAATGCGTACCATCACGTTTCCGACTTTGATAAAGTTCGGATTGTAGCCTATCCCGAGCGCGGTTTATCATATCGCGACATTGCTGCTCGTGTTGGTCGAGATCCGAAGACTGTTAGCAGAATATGGAATCGGTGCGTTCAGGAGGGTAATACGAAACGCCGTGCTGGATCCCAACGGCCTCATATTACTAGCAGTCGAGATGACAGCCATCTTATCCGCATGGCTGTAACGGATCGTGCAGCCACGTCTCGATCCCTGAGTCAACAGATGGGGACGTTTGCAAGACAACAACCATCTGCACGAACAGTTCGACGACGTATGCAGCAGCATGGACCATCAGCTCGGAGTCCACGGCTGCGGTTACCCTTGACGCTGCATCGCAGACTGGAGCGCCTGCGGTGGTGTACTCAACGATGAACCTGGGTGCACGAATGGCAAAACGTAATATTTTAGGATTAATCCAGGTTCTGTTTACAGCATCATGATGGTCGCATCTGTGTTTGGCGACATCGCGGTGAACGTACATTGGAAGCGTGAATTCGTCATCGCCATACTGGCGTATCACCCACGGGGTGGTATGGGGTGCCTTTGGTTACACGTCTCGGTCACCTCTTGTTCGCATTGACAGCACTTTGAACAGTGGACGTTACATTTCAGATGTGTTATGACCCGTGGCTCTACCCTTCATTCGATCCCTGCGAAACCGTACATTTCAGCAGGATAATGCACGACCGCATGTTGCAGTCCCTGTACGGGCCTTTCTAGATACAGAAAATGTTCGACTGCTGCCCTGGCCAGCACATTCCCCAGATCTCTCACCAATTTAAAACGTCTGGCCAATGGTGGCCGAGCAACTGGCTCGTCACAATGCGCCAGTCACTACTCTTGATGAACTGTGGTATCGTGTTGAAGCTGCATGGGCAGCTGTACCTGTACACGCCATCCAAGCTCTGTTTGACTCAATGCCCAGGCGTTATCAAGGCCGTTATTACGGCCAGAGGTGGTTGTTCTGGGTACTTATTTCTCAGGATCTATGCACCCAAATTGCGTGAAAATGTAATCACATGTCACTTCTAGTATAATATATTTGTCCAATGAATACCCGTTTATCATCTGCATTTCTTCTTGGTGTAGCAATTTTAATGGCCAGTAGTGTAGATTACATCTATTGTTTAGGTAATTACAAGAAGTCATACCCACAGATTCTTGCAACGTTATTTATGTTTAACACATGTTTACATAATTAAAACAGAGTTTCATTGTAAATAAGCAACACGAGAGAAACAATATAACAATACCTACATGTAGGAACAAACAAAAGGACGAAATCATTGCGACTAAAGCAACCACACGAACCCACTGAGGCAGGACGAAGTGTTACGTCACAGCTACAGCGAACTAACTGGAAGCTCTGCCGGTCACCTGACGCGTACCCTGGTTACGCAAGGTCGCGGCGCATGAAAGGAATTAAAATACCGCCACAGACGTCATCGCCAGATGCCGCTGTGCGGTCACTCGCAAAACATCCGCGCATCGCCTCTCAGTACGCAAAACAAGGTTTGCAGGCGCAGTCGCACTTGACTTTGAAGGCTTCTTTTTACTAGACGTGACGAGCAGCTGAAAAAGCATTCGGCCTCACGAAGTGTACAACCATCGGAAAGGGGCATTTTTCAGGGGCTTTCGTATACTGTCCAACAATAGTTGGTGTATCTGCACAGCCGCGATCAGGTTGCCGTTCTAGGTTCCATCACAGGAGAAAAACAGACGGCACAAATGAAAAACTGAGCAGCAGAGGACGCGACTCTGACTAATGGACAGTTCTTTGCGTTGCGCTACAGTTCTCATGAATGCAACGCTTCCTTTCTTTTAAAGTGGAAGCTCTTCGGTTTTGTAACCCAACTTTACATACAGAGAATATCAGTTGTAATGCAGCGTAACATACACTTCCGTTTGCATGTACAAGGGTTGAACAAACGAAATGAAGAGAACAATTATATCGAAATTCTAATGACCGAGTCAGGTGGCGCAGTGGTTAGCACACCGGGCTCGCATTCGCGAGGGCGACGGTTTAAAAAAAAAAATGTTCAAATGTGTGTGAAATCCTATGGGACTTAACTGCTAAGGTCATCAGTTCCTAAGCTTACACACTACTTAACCTAAATTATCCTAAGGACAAACACACACACCCATACCCGACGGAGGACTCGAACCTCCGCCGGGACCAGCCGTACAGTCTATGACTGCAGCGCCAAGACCGCTCGGCTAATCCCGCGCGTCGACGGTTTAAACCCTCGTCCGGCCATCCTCATTTAAGTTTTCCTTGATTTCCCTAATCCACTTCAGGCAAATGATGGGATTGTTCCTTTAAAAGGGCACGACCAATTTCCTTCCCAATCTTTCCCTATCTGAGCTTGTGCTCCGTCTCTAATGACCTCGTTGTCTACTTACGTGAAACATTAATCTCCTCCTCTTCCGAAATTTTAATAAAAATATTATAATTCCAGTTCATGTGGAACAGTGCAACTATACATAATTGCCATTGACGTTGATACCCCGACGCAGCGCGTAAGAAGGGACTGGACGGCGTCAGTGTAAAAACTTAGGGGTTGCTGACGGATCCTGTTTTTCTCGGTGACTTGCACTCCATTGTCACTCGTGAACCTCAGACCTCTCTGAGACTGTTTTAAGGAGATACCGGGGCTGTAAGGAGAATGTTCCGGAACATCTCACCGAAATTTTGAAAGAGCTCGAGAGTCTTCTTGGCCACATGTGGGCTAGCGTTGTCCCGGAGAAGCTCTAACCCATTCGAGAGCTTCCGCCTGCACTTGCAGTTGATGGCCTGTTTGAGCCTCAGCAACGTTTTTCAATACTGGTCGGCGTTAACTGTTGCACCCCGTGGTAGCCAGTCGATTAGTAAAGGTTCTTCTTCCGCGAAAAAGAAACTGAGCATTACTTTTCCGGCCTTCGGGGTAGAGTGAGCTTTTTTGGACTAGGGGAGCCGGGATGCCGCCGCTCCATGTTAATTCGTTTGGAGGCAACGTCGATGTCGTGTCACCGCGTTTTATCACGTCCGGCAATCTGAGCAATGAAAGCCGTTTCTTGCTCCGCGTATATCAAGGGATGGGCCAGGCAAACGCCCCTTCTCGCCGATTCTGATTCTCTGAAAGATCCTTGCCCAAACACTGTGCACGAACTTTGCCATAACGATGCCTCTAGTGGATTATCTGATACACAGTTCCTTTGCTTATCGACAGTTCGACAGCGATGTCATATGTTGTGGTCCGACGATTCGTTCGTATGAGCTCCTGCACAGCCCAAATCGTGGCAATGGCGGCGAAGCGTGCCTGCCCAGGGCGTGGCATAGTTCAAATGGCTCTGAGCACTATGGGACTTAACTGCTGTGGTCATCAGTCCCCTAGAACTTAGAACTACTTAAACCTAACTAACCTAAGGACATCACACACATCCATGCCCGAGGCAGGATTCGAACCTGCGACCGTAGCAGTCGCGCGGTTCCGAACTGAGCGCCTAGAACCGCTCGGCCACCAAGGCCGGCGGGCGTGGCATGTTTACACGTCCCGCCTCATAGCGCTGACACCACCAGAGTGTTGTGCATAGTGCGACACTTTGCTCTCCGTGCACCTCTTTCATCCTGTGATAAATCTGTGAAGCGAAGAAATTGGATAAGTGCTCTTTGTGCTGATCGGGAGGAATCCAGCATGCAACGAACTGCGAAAACAACTCTCCACAAATGGGGAAACTGCTGCGAAGCCGATAACTCCGCTTGTGCAACTGGGAATATCATTCTCGGCAGACACATTCTCCCACTGAGGTTACATACAGCAACGCTACGTCAAAGGTCTCCTTTTCAACTGGTCTCACCTAATAACTTCCATTTTTTTTAGCTCCACACAATTAGCACACATTTTACGTTACGTCCAAAGAATCAGCACGGTTTTAGAAAGCATCACTCGGGTGAAACTCAGCTTACCTATTTCTCACATTGGTTACCGCGAACCATGGATGAAGGGCAACAGGCAGATTCTATATTTCTAGATTTCCGAAAAGCACTTAAGGGGAGCCGGAGGTGCCTATGCTGCCCATGTTAAAATCACTAAGTTTGAGGAACATTTATGAATAAACTACCAAATAGAAAAATTTGAATTTTTTTTACGTATAGAGTGGTTTAGTATTGCAGTTATGACAGAGGGATTTTGGAGTATCTTTTCTAGTTTCCTTCCAATTATTTTTTATTAATGACCCAAATTTTTTTACAAATAATTGCTTTATAATTAAACTGAAATGAAGCTATTGAACATATTGCCAAATGGCTGTGTTACAATGTAAGTTTGACCACTAGGAGTGCTGTATAAAAATTTCATCTCTCTAGCTTGAGTGGATTTTGAGAAAATGTTCCTTATATTCGAAAAATTCTAATTTACGGGAAATGGCTATCAAAGTTTCACAAAGCATTCCTGCACTATAGGATGGATTATCAGGGTCTTCTTCTTCATCCTCCAAAAGCTTCCTCTTCTGTCTTCTTTTCTGGCCTGTTGTTCCATCATACTTCATATGCCTTTCTCTTCTTTCTGCTCCTCTTATCCTTCCTCTGTCAATATTTCTTAGTGCTCGTACAGTGTCCACCCCAGCTGTAAATCCTAATGCCTTCAGAACTTCACACTTCACACTGTTCCCTTGGTTGTAGGTTGCTATTGCATCATAAATGCCAAAGTGCAGTGTCTTTATGCTTACAAACACCCGTTTAGGAATCACTTTCCAAATCAAATTGTTTACACTCTCATTAGGATTCTGCGTCTTTCCGTGTAGACATTTGTGTAACAATTCTGGCTGTGCTAAGTCATGAAAAATTGGTTTTATTGCATTTATCACAGCTGCTAGCAAACCATGTTTGTGATCATAGTCCTTTTTTGCATTATATTTGCACCAGGAATCTTTTGGGCACAGGCTGTGTTGAGGGTATTCATTGGAAGAGGCAGTATGAAGGGACAATGCCCACACTGCTTTTCGCATGTCACTAACATTACTAGTATTTTGCCTTATAGCATACCCATAGTATCTCTGTAGACGTTCAATCACCTCATCAGTAAGCCTGCCTCTCCCTCCTATTGTCTTTCCATCACTGAGCTTACTTGAACCCAAAGTTTATTTGAGCCTTCGGAACCCAAAGTTTATTTGAGCCTTCGAAGACGTGCACCCATACGCTTTCGCACATGCCCAATGCATTCCAACTTTTCAACTACAAATTCATTTCCATATGGTTTCAGCTCCTCTACAAACCTTTGGAGTCACCATCCCCAAGGTAGTATTTGCTAGAAGATGTCATAAGGCTATGGCCGGCCATGTGTTGCTTAGCAGAAGAACGCACTGTTTCAGTAATTGTAGTATCGCAACTTGGTATTAGTGTTAATTTTCTTTTCTCTACGTTCTTCCTCTTCTTATATACACGGTTACTAAAACGTGTCATCGTAACCAGAACAACACTTTACACAAGAAGTATAATACTACCAACAACAGGCGCAACACTGAACTAATTCGAAACGGTAAACAGCAAAGAGACGATGTTCCGCGCTCTTAGCGCTTCATTTGTCACAGGAAACAATGTAGCCAACCCTTGCACACTCGCTGTATGCGTAACATAAGGCGCTGTATGCGTAACAGGCCGAGAAAATCCCAAGCAGTTCGCCAGAAAGTCACGAGAGGGTGTTAGATGCATTCAGCGACCGCCCATTTCCTCTGCAGGCTTGGGGGAAAATGGTAATAACTCCACTTCTAGGGCGAGTAGAACAATAAGTTTACATTAAATAGGAATGTTCCAATTAATTTTAGGTAGCAAAAAAATCGTAATTTTTTGGATTTGACCACCTCCGGCTCCCCTTAACACGGTGCCCACTGCAGACTGTTAACGAAGGTACGAGCATAAGGAGTAGGTTCACAGATATGTGAGTGGCTCGACGACTTCTTACGTAATTTACCCCAGCACGTTGTCCTCGACAGCGACTGTTGATTCGAGACAAGCGTACCGTCAGTAGTGCCCCAGGGAAGTGTGATAGGACCGCTATTGTTTTGTATATATATAAGCAATCTGGCGGACAGGCTGGGCAGCAATCTCCGATTGTTTGCTGATGATCTGTGGTGTACGGGAAGTTGTTGTCGTTGTGCTGCTGTCACTTCATTTCATGACGAAGACGCCACGTTTAGTTTTTATTTTGCTAGTATCCTCGTATTTTTACTAATGTTAGTAGTGGTACCACCCTCCTCTCAACAGGGTTGTGTCATTATCTTAAGTAAAAAAAAGTTGTACCCCACACGAAGTCTGATTTCAACCCTGCAGAGTTTTGTAAGATACACATGCTGTGCTGTGGAGCAATGGGTGTGGTTGATGATGGACACACTTCGTACGCCGCGATCGCACTTTTATTGTTCCAAGATGACAGGTTTCCTGCCCACATCTGATGTTATGGATCTTGCTATAAAATTGCCATGTTACGCTACATAAAGTCAAAGCATAAAAGGCACTTCCCACGTATACATATCTTGATAAAAATCCAGTTGATAAAATTCAAACAGTTGGCAAAATGCACACAAATGATAAAATGCACATAGTTAAAATCCTCGTATTTTATCAACTGGATTTTTATCAAAAAATGTATAAGTGGGGAGTGCCTTTAACATGGCAATTTCATACCAACTACCGAAGATCAGACGATGGCCGCGTAAGACTGTTGAAACCGCAGCGTACGAACTGCAGTGACTGACTAGCATGGTTCTATTATAGGAGCTGTGCCCTTGCCTTCGACTTCTGAGCTGACTTACCCAGCCAGGGGCACATGCGGTTTCATGTGGACTGCGGCCATTAAGCAACTTGGTATTTTTCGTACTAACAAATGTTTGCCAGAGGTGACAGAAAAAAATCCTATACATAATTTGTATGGTTAAGGAACCACGCTCTGTTGACAATCGGTTGTTCTTCTTCCGCTGTTCAAGCTTGTGCCTGGTCTCTAATGACTTCGGCGTCGACAAGACGTTAACGCAAATCCTCCTGTTACATAGCAAATTATACAGAAAATTAGACTTCGCCCTAAACAATTAATTAGTACTATCTGACCAAGGAAACATGTCTACATTATGTCTACAGCGTGTAGATCCTCTCATACACGTATTATCAAGCCGAAATTAAAAAAGATTTGATAAGGCCCTGTTTTATACAGAATTCAATACAATTAACAAAAAAAAAAAAGCTTCCGTAGACCAATGGGGGGGGGGGGGAGTGGAGGTGTCCTCATATGAGAACAGTGAAAACGTAAATGACTACATCTTACGTAGAACCTTTATTAACAACATCAATGACTACAACAAATAGGTGTACACACTGTCTTGATTTTATTTTATGAAATGAAATTGTTTCGTTCACTCGCAGACACACAAACATTACACTTCTCATAGATGTAACGGCCTACAATCACGATCATTACAGCTGTTGGCATTTGCATCGCTTGACTTGGCGGGCCATTGCGATCCACCATCCAATCGTAATTCATTGAATATGGAACGAGAAGCCCTCTTTTTTATGTCTGTACGATAATTTGTTTCCACTGAAGATCGACCTCTATGCTTTTCTATATTAGCCTAGGGGCCGCTCTAGTTTTGAATGATAATAAATTCACATATTCTTGTCCATTCAACTTCGCGAGTATCCAGGCATTCACTACAGTTACATTTAGCACGTGATAGAAAGTAACCATGCACCACTTAAGATTTCCAGTGTCTTTTCTGTAGAGAACAACTAGGGAATCCATTAGGTCAATTAATTCCAAATACTTATCATAAATTCGCGTTTAGCGGGGATCTTCTGACCTCTTCAAACTCCTTTTCCTTTCGACTAAACTGGTTAGCAATAGCTTCCGGTTATAGTCCAGCAAATGATGATACAATAGTTACAAGTGAATCGTCAATCCATCTTCTGACATTAATGTCTTGAGTTAGGGTGTTACTGTAGAACTGATGTTTCCCTACTTCTGTAACATGCCATATGTTTAGCTTTTCAGTTTTCATCTACATCTACACGATTACTCTGCAATTCACAATTAAGTGCCGGGCAGAGGGTTCACTGAAAGTTATAGTACCAAGAGAACGCTGCTGAAGAGATTATCAACGTTAAGTTTGTGGTTCTCCCCATGAATGTCCGCGAATAAAATTGATTTTGCTACATCCCAGAAACGATTGTGTGCTACACGCAATAAAATACCGTATTATAAAAGCATAAAGAGAGAGAGAAAAAGAAACGAATGAATGAATACAGTAATGCAAAGTTATCTTGACGGATAATGCCTTTATATGATAACACGAGTGATTATTACGAAAATCAATATTCACAGGATTCAGACATCCGCAAGCGCTATTAAATAACCAGTAATAACTATCAACGAACGAATTACAACACATACATATGCGAAGACTGCAGCACCTTTTCCACAAATCAGTGACACTGGCGAATTGCAGACTCCATTGACACTTTTATTTGACCTCATTTACGGAATCTGCGCTTTTAAGGTCACGTCAGGTTTAAAATATGAGAGAAACGAGCCAAAAATTACACGTCCTCGTTTGAGGACACGATGCACTAGAGGGCTAGATGCACGAACACTGATGCCACACGCCAGGGCTGCAAAGAATGCGTGTCGACTATGAAGCTCGTGTAGCTGTCCGACAGACAGAATCATTATCTCGCGTGGCACTTTCGTTTCAGTATATGTACCGTACGCGGCACAGGGACGTCGGATGATCGGTCATTCAATTCATAAATGTATTGCAACTGATTCATAAACGTTTTGTTCGAAACCGATGATGGCAATTATC
Organism: Schistocerca nitens; assembly: GCF_023898315.1. Classification (NCBI taxonomy): domain Eukaryota; kingdom Metazoa; phylum Arthropoda; class Insecta; order Orthoptera; family Acrididae; genus Schistocerca; species Schistocerca nitens. The sequence continues at coordinate 300,050,162 of NC_064615.1, read as the reverse complement.
AAGAAAATGATTTCAGGACTCAACTAACTTAGTGGTACGGGGAGCTGTTATATAGCTTATCTTGCTACAGACTCTTGATATTCTCGATGTTCCACTTACTGACAAAACAAGGTTTGTTTTACTTTCTTCTGGTAGGACACGCATGTGTACGTCTCTCTGGCCATTTGTACGTGTTTACTGTCTTTCTTTTTTCTTTCTACGTCTTTGTATCTGAACATAACGCTTGCGAGTAGTAATATGTCGAGAACAACTACAGGAACTCGGTGTAAGAAAAAGAGAGCCTGAAGAGGTAGGGGGGAGGGGGGGGGGGGAGGGTGCGCACTGGAGACAGAGTTTTGAGCCGGTGCCAGGAAGTGAGTCAGCCTCATTGTCAGCAGCAGAGGTGGACAGTCACACAGTCGCAAAGGAATTCCCAGAAGCTTGCTAATACAGTCGTCCGGTCGACATTGCTACAGTTTCCTACCGCGGGGACTGCAGATAGAATGGAAATGACTCTTTAGTTGTATTACAGTTTTAGTATTGATAACCCCGACACGCAGCGTTATGTTTAAATGCCACACGCATCTTTATGAAACTGTGTTTTATACTAACAGAAAGAGGCCCAGAAAGAGGACATCTCTACGTTTATACCTACAGTGTGTGTTTACTTCGCAAGCCGGCCGATGTGGCCGAGCGGTTCTAGGCGCTTCAGTCTGGAACCGCGCTACCGCTGCGGACGCAGGTTCGAATCCTGCCTCGGGCATGGACATATGTGATGTGCTTAGGTTAGTTAGGTTTAAGTAGTTCTAAGTTCTAGGGGACTGAGGACCTCAGATGTTAAGTCCCATAGTGCTCAGAGCCATTTGAACCATTTATACTTCGCAGACCACCTTACGGAGTGTGCGGAGCGTACTTACGGTACCCAAGTACCAGTATCATTTTTATCCTTCCCCGTCGAAACAGCGAATACTGCGTGGGGGGAACGACTGCTAGACATCTCCGTACGATCTCCCAATTCTCTGATTTTGTCGCTGTCGCCATTTCGGGAGATGTAAAGGGGTTGGGAAAAAATGGAAACACCGCGAGAAATACACGAAGGTGGTAGCCAAGCCTGCAGGTTGCACTGTTGGATTTGACCACGAACGACACCTGTGCAATGTGCTCCGAGTTATATCGAAGTTAGGTAAATTCTAAACTGGGCGAACTGTTGGTTCTCGTATGGTGAGTGCTTCTGTAACCAAGAAAGTCCAGTTTCGTATTTCGAGAGTCACCGTATCTAAGATTTATACCGCACATAGGGAAAGCGGTAAAACATCCGCGGTGGCACAACGCGCACGAAAGTGTGTTGAGTGATCGAGACAGACGGTCATCGAAGAGGAACGGCGGAAAATAAGAGGTCGACAGACGGAAAAAAAATAGGAAGGGAGCTCTACAATCTGGGAACTGCAGAGCGAGCTGTAATTCCAAAGCCACTCATCTATGGTGCCAATGTCCGTAACACAACAACGTGGTGCCGAAGCCATAAAACCTGGACTATGGAGCAATAGAGGAATGTCAGTTGTTCGGATGAGTCTTCTTTTGTATTGTTTTCATCTCCTGACCGAGTTTACGTCCCAAGAGCAAAAAAAAAAAAAAAAAAAAAAAAAAAAAAAACTTGGCGGGGGTTCAGTGGTAATTTGGGCAGCCATATCGTGGTATCTACATCTACATCCATACTCCGCAAGCCACCTGACGGTGTGTGGCGGAGGGTACCTTGAGCACCTCTATCGGTTCTCCCTTCTATTCCAGTCTCGTATTGTTCGTGTAAAGAAGGATTGTCGGTATGCCTCTTTGTGGGGTCTAATCTCTCTGATTTTATCCTCATGGTCTCTTCGCCAGATATACGTAGGAGGGAGCAATACACTGCTTGACTCCTCGGTGAAGGTATGTTCTAGAAACTTCAACAATAGCCCGTACCGAGCTACTGAACGTCTCTCCTGCAGAGTCTTCCACTGGAGTTTATCTATCATCTCCGTAACGCTTTCGCGATTACTAAATGATCCTGTAACGAAGCGCGCTGCTCTCCGTTGGATCTTCTCTATCTCATCTATCAACCCTATCTGGTACGGATCCCACACTGCTGAGCATTATTCAAGCAGTGGGAGAACAAGCGTACTGTAACCTACTTCCTTTGTTTTCGGATTGCATTTCCTTAGGATTCTTCCAATGAATTTCAGTCTGGCATCTGCTTTACCGACGATCAACTTTATATGATCATTCCATTTTAAATCACTCCTAATGTGCACTCCCAGATAATTTATGGAATTAACTGGTTCCAGTTGCTGACTGCTATATTGTAGCTAAATCATAAGGGATCTTTCTTTCTATGTATTCGCAGCACATTACACTTGTCTACACTGAGATTCAATTGCCATTCCCTGCACCATGCGTCAATTCGCTGCAGATCCTCCTGCATTTCAGTACAATTTTCCATTGTTACAACCTCTCGATATACTACAGCATCGTTCGTAAAAAGCCTCAGTGAACTTCCGATGTCATCCACAAGGTCATTTATGTATAATGTGAATAGCAACGGTCCTACGACACTCCCCTGCGGCACACCTGAAATCACTCTTACTTCGGAAGACTTCTCTCCATTGAGAATGACATGCTGCGTTCTGTTATCTAGGAACTCTTCAATCCAATCACACAATTGGTGTGATAGTCCATATGTTCTTACTTTGTTCATTAAAAGACTGTGGGGAACAGTATCGAACGCCTTGCGGAAGTCAAGAAACACGGCATCTACCTGGGAACCCGTGTCTATGGCCCTCTGAGTCTAGTGGACAAATAGCGCGAGCTGGATTTCACACGATCGTCTTTTTCGAAATCCATGCTGATTCCTACAGAGTAGATTTCTAGTCTCCAGGAAAGTCATTATACTCGAACATAATACGTGTTCCAAAATTCTACAACTGATAGACGTTAGAGATATAGGTCTATAGTTCTGCACATCTGTTCGACGTCCCTTCTTGAAAACGGGGATGACCTGTGCCCTTTTACAATCCTTTGGAACGCTACGCTCTTCTAGAGACCTACGGTACACCGCTGCAAGAAGGGGGGCAAGTTCCTTCGCGTACTCTGTGTAAAATCGAACTGGTATCCCACCAGGTCCAGCGGCCTTTCCTCTTTTGAGCGATTTTAATTGTTTCTCTATCCCTCTGTCGTCTATTTCGATATCCACCATTTTGTCATCTGTGCGACAATCTAGAGAAGGAACTACAGTGCAGTCTTCCTCTGTGAAACAGCTTTGGAAAAAGACATTTAGTATTTCGGCCTTCAGTCTGTCATCCTCTGTTTCGGTACCATTTTGGTCACAGAGTGTCTGGACATTTTGTTTTGATCCTCCTACCGCTTTGACATAAGACCAAAATTTCTTAGGATTTTCTGCCAAGTCAGTACATAGAACTTTACTTTCCATGGACGCCACGGTCTATGACCATTTTGGGTAAACATGTCCATCCCACGGTACAGTGTTCGTTCCCCGATGGTGATGCTGTGTTCCAAAACGACAGGGCCCCTGTTCGTCCAGCTGTGGGTTTTTTGTGGTAATCTTTTAGTGTAATAAAATGTGTTTCAGCGATGTGCTTCTGATGAAATGAAATTTGAAAGAAATGTGTCACAACCACCTCGACCAAGCCCTTCCACTCATTTAACCCGTGTCAGTCTCTTTCGTCTATTCCAGGTGCGTTGTTTTGACTTGGGTCTTTCAATGCTCTCTCAAACTGTTATCGCAGTAGCGGTCTATCATATCTCCCATCTCATATTCATTTACTTTCTCATCCCTCACAACAGGCGACTGTAGCATTCACAGAACGAGGTCTCGCCCACCCGGGAAACATGAGCCGCCGCCCCCCTCCACGCCAGCAGGCAGACTTAACGCCTGCCGGCTTTGTGGGACAGCGGAGCACACAGCGGCCATCAAGCACCACCTGGCCGTCGCCGTGTGACATTCCCGCGGAAAGGCCGCCCCACTTGCACCCGGGTCGCGCTGTCCCGTGACGTCACATGCCTCTGACACAGAGCGGGCGCGCGGTCGATACTCCGCGACGTCACACGCCGGTGACGTCATTACCTACTGACACTTGGCGCCTGGGCTGGGTGCAGGAGGTAGGAAGCGCGGGGGGAGGGGGAGGGGGACCGCGGGCATCACGCCACCTGAGAGGGCGGATAAAAAAAAAGAAAAAACGAACTGCGCAACCGCCAGCCGGGTCGGGGAAGTGGGGTAACTCCGTGCTCATGTTGGTGGCGCTGTCTTGCTGCAAATGGGAGTGTCACTTGGGCAACCGCTCATTAGCTTTCTCCTCCTGGTTCACAATCCTAAAGGTGGCGACAGATAAGAAAAGCTCCCCTGCAGTAACAGTCTCCTAGTAACCTTTAGGTTCCATAAATTTACGTCCTCTCTCCGATGTCCTAAACAGTCAATTGTTTCGCAACAATGTGCACCTTGGGATGGCTGCGAGTTGATAATAACGGCAAAATAACAACGAAGTTCCGCGCCAGTGATATACACTAGAGTTGGGGAACACGATTCTTTTTCCCGATTCGATTCCTTCGGTTCAATTCGATTCCTACCATTCGTTCACGATTCTTTCTAGTCTGCGATGGCACGATTCTTACGGAATGCAAATAGTTCTACATCTTGAAACTTCCTGGCAGATTAAAACTGTGTGCCCGACGGAGACTCGAACTCGGGACCTTTGCCTTTCGCGGGCAAGTGCTCTACCATCTGAGCTACCGAAGCACGACTCACGCCCGGTACTCACAGCTTTACTTCTGCCAGTATCTCGTCTCCTACCTTCCAAACTTTACAGAAGCTCTCCTGCGAACCTTGCAGAACCTGCGGGAGAGCTTTTGTAAAGTTTGGAAGGTAGGAGACGAGATACTGGCAGAAGTAAAGCTGTGAGTACTGGCCCTGAGTCGGGTTTCGGTAGCTCGGATGGTAGAGCACTTTCCCGCGAAAGGCAAAGGTCCCGAGTTCGAGTGTCGGTCGGGCACACAGTTTTAATCTGCCAGGAAGTTTCATATCAGCGCACACTCCGCTGCAGAGTGAAAATCTCATTCTGGAAACATCCCCCAGGCTGTGGCTAAGCCATGTCTCCGCTATAACCTTTCTTCCAGGAGTGCTAGTTCTGCAAGGTTCGCAGGAGAGTGAAAATCTCATTCTGTAGTTCTACATCTTACTCACAGATGGCAGGACATGTCTGAAATTGTCAATGGGGTTAGAATCAAACTGTGTCATGATAAGAAATGACAGAAATTATTTATTTATTAGTTTATCTAACATGCATATGACGTTACAAGTGTGATTCTCGATTTATACGTGTAATGCCTTATTGATGAAAGGTCACATTTGATTTGGTTGCATCTATTGTTTTATTTCAGTATGCCAGGAAAGAGGTACTACAGACGTCTGTTTTATAGTAACAAAATCTTGGATTTCTTGATTTTAATCGTGTGTATTGGGAGCTGTGTACTCTCTGTATATCGCTTCTGTCATCACTAGTTCGTGTATTACTCGCGCAAACTAAGCTGACGTCGGCGCCGTGGCTGATGGTAGCGGTAGTAAATGGGAAACCCCTTTACGCTCGTTCCCGTCAGCCACCGTCAAGTGTCAGCTTGGTTTTCACGAGTAATTATTTACAAGGTCTTTGCGAGTAATATTACGACCTACGAACTTGGTTTGTTCGTTCCGAGCTTCCTTTGTTCACACGCATCCTCCACTTGACTGCCATCTGGCGGTCGTAATCATTCGGCACGACTCGGCATGATTCGGAAGTTGCCTTCGATGAATCGTTGGAACTTGAAATCGTCACGACTCAGAAACACGCAATCGTTCTTACGATTCTTTTGAACGACAATTCGTCCGTATCACGATTCGATTCTTACGATTCTTTATTTAGAGTCGTTCAAATGAACGACTCATTCACGAATCGCCACAGCTCTAATATACACTAAGGCGAGAAAGGTCATGGGATACCTCCTGATATCATGTCGGACCTCGTTTTGCCCGGCGTAGTGACATGGCCTGGACTCAGTAAGTCGTTGGAAGTCCCCTGCAGAAATACTGACCCGAGAAATACAGCCGTCCATAATTGCGAAAGTGTTGCCGGTGTAGGATTTTGTGCACTAACTGACCTTTCGATTATTTCCCATACGTGTTCGATACATGTACGGTCAAACCATTCGCTCGAATTGTCCAGAATGTTCTTCAAACCAATCGCGAACAGCTGTGGCCCAGTGACAAGGCGCATTGTTATCCATAAAAATTCTATTGTCGTCTGGGAACATTTAGTCCATGAGTGGCTGCAAATGGTCACCAAGTAGCGAAACGTAACCATTTCCAGTCAATGATCCGTTCAGTTGGAAAATGGTTCAAGTGGCTATAAGCACTATGGGACTTAACATCTTAGGTCATCAGTCCCCTGGACTTAGAACTACTTAAACCTAACTAACCTAAGGACATCAAACACATCCATGCCCGAGGCAGGATTCGAACCGTAGCAGCAGCGCAGTTCCGGACTGAAGCGCCTAGAACCGCTCGGCCACACCGGCCGAACCGTTCAGATGGACCAGAGGACCCGGTCATTTCCATGTAAACACAGCCCACGCCATTATGGAGCCGTCTTCAGCTTGCACAGTGCCTTGTTGACAATTTGGGTCCACGGCTTTGTGGGATCTGCGCCACATTCGAACCTTATTATCTACTCTTACCAACTGAAATCTGGACTCATCCGACCACGCTACAGTTTCCCAGATGTCTGGGGTCCAACCGATATGGTCACGAGCCCAGGAGAGGGGCTGTCGAGCTGTTAGCAAAGGCACTCGCGTTTGTCGTCTGCTGACATGGCGATTAACGCCGAATTTCGCCACACTGTCCTAGCGGATACATTCGTCGTACGTCCAATCTTTGATTTCTGCGGTTATTACACGCAGTGTTGCTCGTCTTTTAGCACTGCCAACTACACGCAAACACCGCTGCTCTCGGTCTTTAAGAGAAGGCCTTCGGCTACAGTGTTGTCTGTAGTAAAATGCAATGCCTGAAATTTGGTATTCTCGGCACACTCTTGACACTGTGGATCTCGGAATATTGAATTCCCAACCGATTTCCGTAATGAAATGTTCCATGTTTCTAGCACCAACTACTATTCCGCGTTCAGAGTCTGGTAATTCCCATCGTGTGGGCTATGTCACTTCGGAAACCTATTTATGTTAATCACCTGAGTAGAAATAACAGCTCCGCCAATGGCTTATGTCGTTACAGCTTGTTTCATTTAATTTTGGAAATTTGTGGTAACTTCCCATGGAACCAAACTACTGAGTTCATCGGTCCCTAGGCTTACACACTACTTAATGTAACTTAACCTAACTTATGCTAAGGACAACATACACCCATGCCCTAGGGAAGACTCCAACCTTCGACGGGGGGAGCCGAGCGAACCGTGGCAAGGCGCCCGAGAACGCGCGGCTACTCTGAGCGGCGTTTCACTTAATATTTTGAAACTATTCGCAAGAAAGGATTATCTTTACAGTACTTAATTTTTATTCTATTCAATTTGCAACAGCTAATCACAAACAATGCTGTATTTCGAATCATACTGTAGAATTGACAAATTAATGTTTACATAGCAAGTGAAGGCATTTTATCCTTAAACGTTGTTGGTTCCTATTGTCCTCACAATCTTTTTTAACTGACATTAGTATGTCGACATAAATTACCGACGTCGCTTCTTCATAGAATTCACCTCATTCCAATAGGGTCAAATGTTCCGTAACAGATATTGCTCACAGCTTGTATTTTCTTGCGTTTTTTCATATAACGCGACACGAAATATGTTCTTTTTTTCTTTCAGTGCATGCACTGACAGATACATTTACTTTTTAAGTTCCCATGGTACAAAGATAATAATTACTAATCCGTTGGGGAATGTAATACTGCGATGAAGTTTCCAGGGGGGAAAAAGTCGTACAGCGAATTGAGGAGAAGCAGTTATTGTTTTCCGGGCAGTATGTACTGATGATCATACCGAAAACGCTGTCAAAACATGAGCTGCAAAGTATTTCTTATTCAACTATACATGATATATTAAAAATGTTGGTGAACTTTAAACTCAACTATAGATGTGTATATAAACATCTTTTTAGCACTGAGAAGGGGCCGTTCTGGTTTGCAAAATCGGCATAAACGTTAAGCTACAAAATAAACAGTAACAAAAATATTGGTTTGTATTACGTTTGTCAAAATAGAAACAGAAGGTTTATTAACATTGATCTTTTTCAACCACAGAAAACAATTTCTGTAGTTTTATCAGTAGATGGAATAATAGTGTTACAAACCTATTTGCCTGTCGTTTCCGCTAAGTAAGAAATAAACATTTGTAATTTTTCAGGTTTTTTTTAAACGAGAGGAAATAGTGCTGACATTTCGAATTTGTCAAACAATTTCGTAAAAATATTAGAAAAGAGCGTCGCCATAGGTCCATTGTGAAAGACGCACATCGAAGTACCAAAGATGAGATTACATCCCATCATCGGACTGCAGTTTAGGTACTGTTAAAATCTTTGCTGCAGTAAACTATTAATGACTGTAAGATTCGTAGGTATGAACTGTAAGACGAATATTACCGCGATCGCTTAGAAAACCATAACGACATTGTACCTACCATACTGAAATATTTTCATTGCGAATTTAACAATAGTTAATATCATTTATGTACAAGCACACTTAGTTATTTGACTTTATACAGAAGAAAATGGATATCAGAGAGAGCGCTATCTCACTGCTGTTTCGTGTCATTTTAGTTTGCGATGCTCTCACAGTACACGTGTCGCTTAAGGGCAGACTGAATGAATTAAAGTATTCAACAATATGTGCTTATGTGCTGAACTATATTACTGTAGACGAACGTGACAAGTGGAACTCCAACATAGAACCGTTTCGTTCTTTTATCACATTTAATAACCGTTAGAGCAAGCTGAACAAGCCAGCGTGCTAAAGCGTTAAGGAGCCTCAGCTGCTATTTGTAACGGGATCAAATGTGGGCTGAATTTAGTACCGTCATGATACAGACGTCGCTGGACAGTTGTCCGACAATGCGAAGTGAAGGTTATTATTTGTCGCGGGTTAATTGCTACACTCCTTCCAGCATTCGCTTTAAATAAGACCACAGACGGTAATTTGAACAATGATCGTCTCGAATATGCATACGCTGCTAAGACTCAAGGACGCGGGAGGATAAGCGCAAATCGAACTCACCGTGTTGTAAACATGATAACGCTTGTTGCATTGCACGAATCGCTAAGAATTTTTGGACTTTCACAATCTTGGTGCAGCTGACGAGCAGCACTGTGGTAACGCTCACGTCTTTTGCTGCTAGTTGCTGACGTCGGAACCACGTGATCGGAACTTAAGAATGAGCTTTGTGATTGGCTATTGGGGCTAGGTAGCTTCTAGCTCATAAAATGAGTACGACAGAATACCGAAGTGTGCGGACAAGAACTTCTTACGAACTCATCAGTTATCTCGCCGCTTAAACCCAGTAATTCTAAACGCCGTGTGGGAAAATGAAAACGAATGTCACGTATCCACGATATTTCACGGAAGATGCAGATTATGTTTGCAGGATTACTAACAATTAAAACCTTTGAAATGTTTTAACTTACACATATTACCGAAAAATTAAATACCGACATCTGTAGGTACAGAATACCAGTTCTCACAGATCGGTTAACATGATATCCACGGTCAGACTTACCGTGCATCTGAAGATGGTTGTATAACGGAAACCGGTTACCAAATAAAATAAATCCCGATTTACACCGTTTAGAGATCAGTCGCTATGTACCTTGGACACTATCTCCATATTTCTCATCGATAAAGATGAATCGGGTAAGAGGACAACATTACGTTACTACCACGCAATAAACTCGGCTTCCAAAGAAATTTTAATATTGGCTCAATTGGTGGGTATTTCCTTGGAATTTTTCGGAGACATTAATTCTTGGAAGAGTTCCCGCATTAAGAACGCATTCCTTAAAATCCTATTTATGGAACCACACGTTGTGTCACTGTTGGATTAGGGTTGCCGTATGTAACTGGGACCCCGTCGAGGCCCTGTTGAGACGGGGGTGCTGCAATGAAGTAAAAAATTTATTTAATATAATTACTTTTTATTTAGAACACAATTACAAGGAACTTGTTGCAGCAAGAGTGTGTGGAACACCATATTTTTTGGAAGATTTCATCTTTTCTAGCACATCTTTTTTCCCTTTTACGTATTTACAAATCTGATGCCTCACATCTGCCTTACCTCCGTGAGTTACTGATGTGAAACAGCTACGAATCCCACGGAACGCTTCATGATCCGTGCGTCCTTCCTCGACAAAAGAGGACTCTTTTGTGTAATCATCCGAAAAGGGAGACACTTTCTTTCCACCCTTTGGCATTTTCGTAAGCTATGATACGGTAAGTTTATTAGATGGTGAACAGTCGACAATAACGCCTTTCTCATCGAAGTACACGGCACCATACACTTCATGCCCTATACATCCGCAATAAACACTTCAAACATTACTAACTTGCACTCGTTATTCATATTACGTTTAAAAAGAATCGTCTTATCAGATCTTTATTCAAATGGGAACTGCCCGATTCTGGCGCTGCTTAAATAGTTCCAGCCCCGTACTGCTGGAGAAGTCTAGCATTTTCTCAAATGATGGCGCTAGATCTAGAAGGTGCTTGCATCATCGATACAGGATATGCAACAAGCAACGCAATCTGTGACACGACCTTGTCAACATGAACTTGTTGATATAAATAAAACCGAGACCGCATTTACATTTTGCGGTAACAGATGGCGTTCCTTCGGTACTTCAGCCAAGCTCGTAACAGTATTTTGCAAAATCTGGACAAAATTGGGTCTTGTCGCGATGTCGGGGCAAGAAGACCCATAACGGTGACAGTCCCGATATATCGGGACGCACAGCAACCCTATGTTAGACACATGCTGCGCATGTTATTCCGCACAGCTGACATTTTCTCAAGAAATACTGAGCGCACCAAGCAAGAACAGATTCTGTCTCTAGTCGCAAGATTAGAGGAAACAATTATTTACAAAGCAATGCGCTGTTCAATCGAACCTGAGCGTCGACTACGGCTCACCCTGTAGGAGCGCCGAAACGGGAGACTGCATCCACCACAATTACTTACGAACTGCGCGCCGGTTCGCTCGCTTGGTCACATTCCCACATACTAATGCAGACTCGTGATCGCAGCATTGTGTGCAAAGTAGCGGGCAGATAACGCGAGACAGAGAGGAGGGAATGTTTGTCATGTGACACGAAGTGGTTTTGTTTTTCCTCTGCTGCCACAAAGCCACCTCCAACACCTTACTCATGCAGTCTTAGCATCCACACAGTGTCGTTAGCAGCTGTATTAACCTGGCGTCGTCACAGTACACAGAAAGAGCATCATTTACAACTTCAGCGATTTATTTTAACCACCACTACCGACGTACTTAGGCTCAGATACTCAGTTTCTAATTGCATCTCAGGCAAGTTACTGTAGTTTCACAAACTGCAATCCCGAATGTTTCAGAATGTACATACTTTAAACTTATCTTAAAATAATCCAAATCGCGGTCAATTTTATTTGGAAACCAGTTTCGATTGAAGAACCATTTTCAAACCAGTTTAATATTAACAGTAAGACTGTAGTGTCGCACATATGCCGTCTATGTAGAGGGGATGGGGCAAGAATGTTGTTTGTCATGCACGTCTACTTGTTACAAACCCCTCCTATGCAAGTACGGCGCGGAGGAGGACGCTAACCACATCTACAGCTGTCTCCTACGATTACAAGAAACATCGTTTACTGCAGCGTCTAATTAAGTGTGGCGAGACTTCCTTATTAAACAGAGTTGTAAAACTACCGTACGCTACGGTAGTAGTAGTTTTCCTAGTAACTTTGGTCAGGCAACGTCGTAACCGCATTACCTGTACGTTGGGCGTGTTGCATACCTATCTGCGTTACTTCATAACAACTGCTTTTTTTTTTTAAGTATGCGATCAGTGCCTTAATAGACCCGGAAGTGGCGAACCATCCACAAATCGAGGGAGGATATGTAAGGGAACAGGTAACCCTTGGAACATTTTTGTTCTACATAGTTGACTTCCTGTCTGTAACTTAAGAATAAACAGTATTTATAGCAAAACTGAAATAATCGATGTTTAGTTCAGGTTTTATTCGAAAATTGTTGATTCGTAATGTGAAACAGATGGATGTAGTAGTAAAAAATAAAGAAAACGATACACGTTGCTTTGGTTGTATGAAAGCGCAGAAGTTATGCAGTCAACTAATTTTCATTACCTATAAAATGAAACATTCTGTAAGGATACGAGACACACAACGGACTAAGAGTGAATGGCGTGCTGTTCTAATTATGAAAAAAAAGAGAAGTCATCAGCTCCCACTTTCCTTCTTTCACATTCATTTATGTTCTTTACCCTACCGGTTCTACCAATGCTACCATAATCCTACCACTTACAATGTCATTTGTGTAGTGTACCAAAACTACCGAACCGTAGTTTTGCTAGAGCGCACCCTTACTAGTGACTGACGTGGCAATATCGATCACTTTTTAGCTTTCGTCAAATAATGATACAATTTCTGTTTTTCTTTTTTTTTCTGGGTTTGAAAAATTCCAATTACTCATCTTCAAGCAGAAGTGTAGACTCTAATCTCCCTCATTGTCAAAACAGCATTGACCGCTTGATGCTGCTCGCTGTCTGAAGCCAAATCAGACTGGATCAAAATATTTTATAGAAACCTCAAACACACTATCAATCTGAACCGGGCGTCCAGATGCCAGAAACATTTTCGAGGAATATAATAGTTAAACTATGCGGTGTCACATTAAGAATGTCTCGTCACTGTAGAGGTAGATGCGAAACTACACTGAAGAGCCAAAGAAACTGGTACACCTGCCTAATATCGTGTAGGGCCCCCGTGAATACGACACGACACGACGTGGCAAGGACTCGACTAATGTCTGAAGTAGTGCTGGAATCTTGCAGGGCTGTCCATAAGAGCACGAGGGGGTGGAGATCTCTTCTGAACAGCACGTTGCAAGGCACCCCAGTTATGCTCAATAATGTTCATATCTGGAGAGTTTGGTGGCCAGTGGAAGTGTTTAAGCTCAGAAGAGTGTTCCTGGAGCCACTCTGTAGCAATTCTGAGCGTGTGGGGTGTCGCATTGCCCAGCTGGAATTGTTCAAGTCCGTCGGAATGCACAATGGACGTGAATGGACGCAGGTGACCAGACAGGATGCTTACGTACGTGTCACTTTTCAGAGTCTTAAATAGACGTATGAGGGGTTCCATATCACTCCCACTGCACACACCCCACACCGTTACAGACCCTCCACCAGTTTGAACAGTCCCCAGCTGACTTGCAGGGTCCATGGTTTCGTGAGGTTGTCTCCATACCCGTACACGTCCATCCGTTCGATACAATTTGAAACGAGAGTCGCCCTACCAGGCAATACGTTTCCAGTCACCAACAGTCCAGTGCCATTGTTGACAATCCCAGGCGGGGCGTAAAGCTTTGCGTCGTGCAGTCATAAAGGCTCCGAAAGCCCATATCGATGATGTTTCGTTGAATGGGTCGCACGCTGGCACTTGTTGATGACCCAGCATTGAAATTGCACCAATTTGCGGAAGGGTTGCATTTCTGTCACGTTGAACGATTCTCTTCAGTCGTCGTGATACCGTTCTTGAAGGATCTTTTTCCGGCCGCATCGATGTCGCAGATTGGATGTTTTACCGGATTCCTGATATTCACAGTATACCCGTGAAATGGTCGTAAGGGAAAATCCCCACTTCATCGCTACCTCGGAGATGCTGTATCCGAACGCTCGTGCACCGACTGTAACGTGACGTTCAAACTCACTTAAATCTCGATAACATGCCATTGTAGCAGCAGTAACCAACGTAACAACTGCGCCAGAAACTTGTCTTATATAGCCTTTGCCGGCCACAGCGCCGTATTCTGCCTGTTTACATATCTCTGTATTTGAATACGCATGCCTATACCTGTTTCTTTGGCGCTTCAGTGTATTTACCTACCGTTGTGTTCAGTACGGATGACACAGAGCTAACACAAGTATTGCGTTAAAAAGACGATAGTATTTTCTGAATAGGGAAACACTATCGCCATGTGTGGAACATATATCGGCGTTGCCATTTACCGTGGGAATGAATACCTGGTGCGTGTGACCTGAGGCAGACAGCTATTACACTGGAGACGCCGCAAACACAAACACAAACACAAACTCTCTCTCTGTCTCTCTCTCTTTCTCCCCCTCCCGCGCAAAACATATAACGCACCCGTCTTCTCATTGGTACACCACCCTACGTCCCTGTACAGTCTAATTAAAATTACTTGTTAGCTGACGTCTCTCAAATGGTACTGCAACACTGCCGCAACAATGTCAGCGTTCCTTAGGTGCTACCAGCCCGGAAAAGATGAACTCACTTTTGCCCGCTGGATCATGCGACAGTTACAACGGACCGAGGGCTGGATCCTGCGGTCTAGTTAAGTGCGCTTTATCCGTGTACGTCAGCCACCGCGAAGTACTCTATAGTTATGACTCCGCAAGTGAAGTGAAGCTTTGTCGTGGCACAATGGCAACGGTGTACAGTTTGCCTTGGTATCGGGCTTTGACTGGTAGAAAAAGTATCAAGGCCTGATGTTTCAGCTAAAAAACAATTTCTTGTTTCTTATATTACTTTACGTGAAAGACGCAAAGATTCTCCTTCTCTCCCTCAAAAACACGTCACACAACACCAGGGAAGTACACGCGAGACATATTACTTGTTGTTGTTGTTGTGGTTTTAAGTCAGAAAACTGGTTTGATGCAGCTACTCTCTCCTGTGCAAGCCTCTTCATCTCCGAATAACTAAATAACTACTGCAACCTACATCCTTCGGAACTGCTTATTGTATTCATCTCTCTCTACGATTCCCCCCCCCCCCAATGTTTCCCTCCAGTACTAAATGGGTGACCTCTTAATGTCTCAGACTGTGTGCTACCAACCAATCCCTTTTTCTAGTCAGGTTGTGTCACAAATTTGCTTTCTCCCCAATTCTATATTGTATCTCCTCATTAGTTAAGTGGTCTATCCGTATATTCTTCAGCATTCTTCGCTCGCACAACATCTCAAAAGCTTGTATTCACTTTTTGTCTAAACTATTTATCGTCCATGTTTCACTTGCTTACATGGCTACACTCCATACAACAATTTTCAGAAAAGACTTCTTGACACTTAAATCTAAAATCGATGTTAACAAATTTCTCTTCTTCCTTGCCATAGCCGGTCTACATTTTATACCCTCGCTACTACGGTCATCATCAGCTATTTTGCTCCCCAAATAGCAAAACTCATCTACTACTTCCAGAATCTCATTTCCTAATCTAATTCCCTCAGCATCACCTCCTTTAATCCGTCTACAATCCATTATCCTCGTTTTGCTTTTGTTGATGTTCATCTTATATCCTCCTTTCAAGGCACTGTCCATGCCGTTCAACTGATCTTCCAAGTTCTCTGCTGTCTCTGACTGAATTACTGTGTCATCGGCAAACCTCAAAGTTTTTAATTCTTCTTCCTAGACCTCAATTCCCACTCCAAATTTTTCTTTTGTTTCCTTTACTGCTTGCTGAATGTAAAGATTGAATAACATCGTGGATAGGCTGCAACCCTGTCTCACCCCCTTCTCAACCACTGCTTCCCTTTCATGCCCCTAGACTGTTATAACTGCAATCTGGTTCCTGTACATTTTGTAAATAGCCTTTCGTGCCCTATATTTTACCCTTGGTACCCTCACATTTTCAAAGAGCGTTTTCCTGACATATTACTGTCATAAAATTAAAATGACGTTGTAAGGAGAAATCAGTCTAGCCAACGAAACAAGTTTCAGAAGTTCGATGAAATCACTGGCAGTGAACAACACCTCACTGACAACTGAAATCCTTATCAGAAACCACGCAGACGTTCGACCAACATATAATGCAGGTTCCTATTACTGTGGTCAGTAGTTGACAGAAAGCATGGGGCATGGGCTCCATCCGCTCACAAGAGAAGTAAAAGACGAGATCCACAAACTATCGTCCAACATTCCTTGGTATCTATCTGTTGCAGAATCTTGCGACATATTTTGAGCACAAACGTAATGAGGTGTCTCTGACTGAACTATCTGTTCCACGCCATTCAGGATGCATCCGGTATACATGGGTCATGCATTATCAATTTAAGTGTTTCTTACACGACATTATGAAAGCCATAGATAGTCGCAATAATAGCAGCAGCAGCAGTAGTAGTAGTACTAGAAGAAGAAGAGCAGTAATTGTTGATGCTGCTGCTGTTGTTTTATTCAGCCAGAGATGACGTTTATGAGGATGCTGAACAATATAAACTTAAGAAGTAGTCTGTGCAGACATCTCAGATTGTTTGCAGATGTGATGTAATTTACCGTCTAGCAAAGTTAGCAGAAGATCAAAAACAACTGCAAAATGATTTGGACAAAATATTTGTATGATGCGAAAAGTGGCAACTGTTCCTAAATAATGCAAAGTGTAAGATCTACATGAGTACTAAAAAGAATCCGTTGAATTTCGGTTAAACGATACATCGTACGAATCTTAACTAAATACCTGAGGATAACAATTACGAACAACTTTAATTGGAACGATCACGTAGATAATGTTGTGGATGGAAAGCGAACCAAAGACCGCATTTTATGCAACAAATCAATTAAGGAGACTGCCTGCATTACACTTGTCCGTCCTCTGCTAGAGTACTACTGTGCAGTAGAGGATCCTTACCAGACTGGATTGACAGATGACATCGAAAAAGTTCAAAGAAGTGCAGATCGCTTTGTATCATCGCTACGTAGAGGAGAGACTGCTACGAGTATGATATGTGGATTGGGGTGGTTATCATTAAAACAAGGGCGTTCTTAGTTGTGGCGAGATGTTTTCATGAAATTCTCTCTAACCTTCTCTCCCGAATTTTGTTGACGTCCACATATATAGGGAGGTATGATCATCGCAATACAAGAAGAGAAATCAGAGCTTGCACGGAAAGTTTTAAGGGTTCTTTTCTCCCTCGCACTGTTCCAGGGTGAAACGGTTGACAAATAAGAGTGTTGGTTCAAATGGCTCTGAGCACTATGGGACTTAACTTCTAAGGTCATCAGTCCCCTAGAACTTAGAACTAATTAAACCTAACTAGCCTAAGGACATCACACACATCCATGCCCGAGGCAGGATTCGAACCTGCGACTGTAGCGGTCGCGCGGTTCCAGACTGTAGCGCCTAGAACCGCTCGGCCACCCCGGCCAGGCGCTTAAGTGTGACTCGCAGAATAGTCATGTAAATGTAGATGTCTTAGTAATACAATTTAAGAAAAACACAAACAACGAAACTCATTTATACAGATCTAGTCTGACAAGAATGGGACGGGTGGTTGCCCGTGGCCTTATAGTAGGAACCATCCCGGCATTTATCTAAATCAGATCAAGGCAATCACGTAGCTGCAATAATTCTTCAATGCCAGAAATTATTTGACGCAGTAGCACACCAGTACTTCATTGCTAGGACATTGAGAAAACGCGAACAATCTATAAAGGAGATTGTCTACAGAACACTCGTGTGGCCGATCCTAGAATATTTCTGAAGTTTAAGAGACCCATGCCAAATACGACTGACGGGAGATATTGAATTTATACGAAGAAGGGCATCACGAATTGTTATAGGTTTGGTTGATTCACGGGAGGGCATTACACAGATGCTGGAAAAACCAGAGCTGGCAGATCCTTTACGGTAGGCGCTAAGTATAGGACGCCTGCTTAGAAAGTTTCAAAGAACCAATTTTACATGAGGAATACAAGAGCTTTTTACGTATCGCTCCCGTAGGAACCGCCAGAACACGATTAAATTAATCGCTTTTTAAGTAGTCGTTCTTTCCGCACTCCCCACGCCAGTCGGTAGGAATCTCTACAATGTCATTCAACGGGAACCACCGACTGTAATAGTGCGTAGCTGCAGATCAAAGGCTCTTGAGGCGTGCCCCTGCAATAGTTGATTACCGCCGAGATGAGAAAAATATTACTCGCCGAGTATAATTTGCCCCTCGACCTTGGAACCGACGCCATGGCGTCGAATGCGAACCTGTTGCTACTAGAGGCTGTTTGTCGAAAGTCGCTCTTTCCACACCTGGAATAGCCTACCGTCGCCGGATGGGACGGCTAATTAACTGTGCGCCGAGTTTTCGCCGCAGAAATTCTGCAGTGCCTGCGGTGAAAGCGAGTTTCTCCAGAGATTTGTCTCTGGCATTGCAGATGCAGCTGAGAACCGTAACGGCTCGGTAGGCGGATGAGTTGAATGCCAGTCCACTAACGAAGGCCTTCGAAGTCGCCGTAGCTATCAGTAGACTTCTTCCTGGCTACTGATATCACTTCGACTAGTGGCAGCATTGGAGAGTGCGCAGTCGCACCACGGCTGTGGTTTTAGTTTGATCACTAGATGTTGGCAGAAGTGTCAGAACCTTCTGTGGACGGCAGGGCGTAGCGAGGCGTTTCGGGAGCACTGACGTATGACGTCATCGTTACGCGACTGTTCCGCGCTTGGTTGTTTGGTGCAAATTAGCTATTACCACTCAGCTGAACTTACTGCGAACTAGGAACTTCACAAGTTTTACAGCATTTTCAGTTTACTGAAAGGTTTTTCAGCTTAGCAACGTTCCGCCGTTCCCATTTTATAGTTCAAATGGCTCTGAGCACTATGGGACTTGCCGGCCGTTGTGGCCGTGCGGTTCTAGGCGCTTCAGTCTGGAACCGCGTGACCGCTACGGTCGCAGGTTCGAATTCTGCCTCGGGCATGGTTGTGTGTGATGTCCTTAGGTTAGTTAGGTTTAAGTAGTTCTAAGTTCTAGGGGACTGGTGACCACAGATGTTAAGTCCCAGGATTTGAACCTGCGACCATAGCGGTCACGCGGTTCCACACTGAAGCGCCTAGAACCGCACGGCCACACCGGCCGGCTCCCATTTTATGAAGAATAAATACAAGTACTATGGCATCAGTTACATGCAGTAATTCTAATCTCATTACCTATGTATTTACTACAATCTCGCAAGTTGGTATATTGCATGCAGGATAGAGATGTCGGTTGTCGCATTATTTCCAATTTAAAAATCAGTACTTGCAAAATTCGAGGTAGTCATCATCTGTCATTCAAGTTTACATACTGTGTTCAGTACTGACAATTCGACAATCACAACACCCAAATCTACATATCTACTCTGCAATTTACAATGAAGTGCCTGGCAGAGGGTCCATCGAACCACCTTCAGACTATTCCTTTAAATTCACGTATCATAAACGTGAGACTCTCCTATATTTTGTGACATCACGAAACGAGCTCCCCTTCTTTGAACTTTTTCGATGTCCTCCGTCAATCCTATCTCATGCGGATCCCACACCGCACAGCAAAACTCCAAAAGAGGACTGACAAGCGCAGTGTAGGCAATCTCTTTAGTAGATAGGTTGCATTTTCTAAGAGTTCTGCCGATAAAATCGGAGTCTTTAGTTTGCTTTCCCCACAAAATTATCTGTTTGATCGTTCGAATTTAAGTTATTTGTAATTCTAACAGTTAAGTATTTAGTTGAACTGACACCCTTCAGAATTACGCGATTTATCGTGTAAGCTAAATTTAGCTGATTACTTTTAGTACTCATGTGGATAACTTCACACTTGTCATTATTTAGAGTCAATTGCCACTTTTCGCAGCTGGCCGGAGTGGCCGAGCGGTTCTATGCGCTACAGTCTGGAACCGCGCGACCACTACGGTCGCAGGTTCGAATCCTGCCTCGGGCGTGGATGCGTGTGATGTCCTTAGGTTAGTTAGGTTTAAGTAGTTCTAAGTTCTATGGGACTGATGACCTCACCAGTTTAGTCCCATAGTGCTCAGAGCCATTTGAACCACTTTTCGCACCGTACAGATATCTTGTCTAAATCATTTTACAATTGGTTTTGATCATCCAATGGCTTCACTAGACTGTAAATTGCAGCATCATCTGCAAACAATCTAAGAGACCTGGTCAGGTACTCCATAAATCGTTTATGTGGATTACGAAGAGCACAGAGTCTGTAAAAATTGCTTGATGGACGCTAAATATCACTTCTGTTTTACTTGATGGCTTTCCGTCGATTACCTACGTGACAGGAAATCAGGAACCCAGTCGCAAAGCTGAGACAGTACTCCGTAGGCACACAATTTGATTAAAGAAGGAACAACTGAGAAGTCATCTCGAGATGCAAGTCTTGCAAACTACTCTAGTAAATATTTTTAGGAGAAGGCGTATCGCTCGAGGCAAATTTTGCTGTAAATTTTATGTCTCCTTTCACAGAAGGCAGCACCTCGTAGCACGAAGTGGAAGCACAGCTGTCGCACTCAATAGTGGTCTCGCATAAATACACGTCCTTCTAAAATTCACACGCTGCACTTGCATATAAATAGTACAAGTTTAAGCACTATAAAGTCGACTTGAACTGTTTATTGACTTACGCAGATGCTTTTCAGAAGCCACAGAAGTCTGCGGACAATGCGTTTAAAACTTCTTACGATAGATTCTGCATTTACAGCAAACCTTCTAAAAAACAGCATTTCGCCTCACTGTGATATTCTTGATCGTACGGTCATATGAATTTACAGGCGTCTTATCGAGAAATTTTGAGTAAGAACAAATTGCATAACTAGTTAAGGACGGAAGCAAGGACTAGGGTAAGCTCATTTTATGGAAAAGCGACTTTTTGCAGTATATCATAAATTGATACAGCTTCCACCTTCATCCTCAGACGAATGTAGTGGTTAACATGTGCAATTTCGTTTCTGTTAGCTAGTCGTCTGCTTTGCATTTAATTCTGAATTTGTTGTAGTGAGACACACAGTGCACGGTGCTATCATATAAACACGTTATGTCACTGGGGAAAGATATATGGAAAAGGGTAGAGAAATCTTTGCTGTTTTTATAGATTTAGAAAAGGCTTTTGACAGAGTTCAGTGGAACAAGCTGATGGATATTTTGAAGAGGAAAGAAGTAGACTGGAAAGAGAAACGACTGATACAGAATCTATATTTACACCAGAAAGTAAGGATTAGGATTGGAAATGAAATGTCAGAAGGAAGCAGCATTGGACGAGGTTTTAGACAAGGTTGTTGCCTTTCCCCACTGTTGTTTAACGTATACATTGAAGAGATTATTGGGAAAAGCTTAGATGGGAAAAGTGGAATATGTATTGGTGGCAAGAGAATAGAATGTATAAGATTTGCTGATGACATGGTATTAGTGGCAGAAAGTGAGCGCACAGTGAATAACATGCTCAAAGATCTGAATGAAGCTTGTGTGGAAAATGGGATGCAAATAAACACAGCAAAAACAAAGAGTATGGTCATCAGTACAAGACGCAGACTGTCCAATATTAAAATAGGACAATCTACCATTAGCCAAGTAAGTGAATTTAAATATCTCGGAAGCACAATAATTGAAGACTTGAGATGTCACCAGGAGATGAAAACTCGAATTGCCATAGCGAAGGAGTCATTCAACAGAAAGAGGAGACTCCTACGAGGCAAATTTGATAAAGGACTAAGGAAAAGGCTTGGTACATGTTTTGTCTGGAGTGTGGCACTATATGGGCCAGAAACATGGACGCTGAGACGAGAGGATGAAAACAGGTTAGAAGCATTTGAGATGTGGATGTGGAGGAGAATGGAGAGAATAACCTGGATGGAAAGAGTGAGTAATGAAAAAGTATTGGAAAGGGTTAGTGAGAGAAGATGTCTGCTGAAGGTTGTAAGAGAAAGGAAAAAGAACTGGTTGGGACATTCATTGAGAAGGGAGTGCTTGCTAGTAGATTCTTTGGAAGGATTGGTTTGTGGGAGAAAACTGAGAGGGAGAAAGGAGATACAGGGTGATAGACGACAAAAAGGAAAGAGGAAATTATGTGGTCCTGAAGAGGATGGCAGAAGACCGGACAGCCTAGAGAAGTATCATGTGAAAACCTGCCTTTAGGCAGAACACATGATGATGATGAGGATGATGTCACTGGCTGCATTACAAAGCACAGAGTTATGAAGGGTGTTCGGAAATTCCTGTTACAAACTTTTAGGACTTGTAGAGGAGAGCGAGTACAAAATATTTTGAATAGGAACCCATGTCCGGAAACGTAGCGTTTCCGTGCTACAGCCGTTGGAAACGTTTTTCTAGGTGGGTATGCAACAGGGTAGTCATGGTGGGGAAGGGGAGGGGTGGTGGTTACGTCGGATCGCCTGACATCTTTGGCCTGGTTCGAGCCTCGTTCACTTGTCTGTGAGTGTTGCAGCAATATGGTTTGAGTGCACGTCTACAGAATACACCGACACGATCCTTCTGAACGGCGAACCTCACGGTAACGGAAGAGCTGCTCGAAGCCTTTATCCACAAAGGCCGACTGCATCGCACACCCTTTCCCCCCTTTTCGCCACATTTACACATTACCATGAGAGGGAATCTCCAAAATTTAATATGTTTTGTGCAGTTTCACAGGAAAAAGGGGTATTGTCCACTTTTCTTTGCCGAGAACACTGTTACAGGAAGTACGTACCTCGATATGCTTGAGACCGGCTCCATTTACCAACAGAATGGGGCACCGCCAAACTGGCATCTCGAAATGCGAGAATTTTTAAATCAAACGATTACTGAGCGATGGATCGGTCGCACTGGACCAAATGATTCAGCCTTACCTTACTGGCCTCCAACGTCAGTCGACGTGACTGTATGTGAGTATTTCTTGTGGGGATTTATAAAAGACTCTGTTTATGTGCACCGTAACCCACAACAACGAATGAACTGAGACATCGCATAGCAGCAGCTGTGGAAGCTGTAACTCAAAACACGCTCTGTGCATTGTGGGAAAAATTTGAATGCCGCAGCCGGCCGGTGTGGCCGTGCGGTTCTAGGCGCTTCAGTCTGGAACCGCGTGACCGCTACGGTCGCAGGTTCGAATCCTGCCTCGGGCATGGATGTGTGTGATGTCCTTAGGTTAGTTAGGTTTAAGTAGTTCTAAGTTCTAGGGGTCTGATGACCTCAGATGTTAAGTCCCATAGTGCTCAGAGCCATTTGAACATTTTTTTTTTTAATACCGCATCGACATATGCCGTGCATCTCAAAGGGCCCCTGAACACCTATGAAAAGGTATGGAAAAAATCTTTTTCAGTTTCCCGTTCATCGAAAAGAAACTTTATTAATTCCAGAAATACAGATGTGCGAAATCGGATGATTGTTTTTTATACACCCTGTGTTATCTACTCCACAAGTGCAAGAAATTTGTAACTAGAACTTACGAATCCTCTGTAAATACACATAGTATATCGCAAACGAGTAAAGAACCCGTCCAGATTGAGTACATATACGGCGTTTGGACGGTTTCTTCAGTCGTTTGACGAACTAACATGCAGAGGTTAGTGGATTAACATTTTCCTTCCTTCTGCGCTAATACTGGAACGTTGTACTTTAAACTCTTCAACTGTTCTAGGCACAACACAGAGACTAAGATGTATCAGAATTACTGGAATCGTGTCACAGCTGTTTCAACTACTGTATTTAATCGCGCGGAGCAGTATATTTGGCACCACGAAGCTGAGTTGATCCCTTTCCAGACATCGCTCACAACAGATCCGGGAATTCCGCATTAATAATCAGCAACACTAATGGCTATATCACGCAGGCGGCCAGGAGAAAGCAGTACAGCAGCGCTAATGCGACAGTAATGACAATGAGGCGCGCAACGGTGTTACAGCGGTCTGCGTTCGCACTTCCATAGCGACGTAGCTTAGCTGGGTGTGCTCACTAGCGACTAGCGGCCGTCACGAAAGTGGCGAAACAGGTTTTCCGGAGATGGAGATTTCTCCCCATTCTGATCTGGAGCCCCCTTCCGAGCTCCGTCCGTTGAACAGCTAGAGAGAGAATTTCGAACTGCCAGCTTACGTTGTACCACTTACAGAGCTAGGAATATCTCTAACTTGAGATAACTTTCTATGCATTAACGATATTAATATTTATTTTGACTCGACAAAAAGTCACAATCGGTCCTTGTAACAATAAACAGCGTGTTTCTGTGAACTTGTTAACCACCTTGATGATGGTATTGAATTCCTTTTTTTTTTCAGACGGACGTACGCTGGGATTTGATTCGAGAACAGTTCCCAATGAGTTCTGTTCCTTTTCATGCTTCATGTATTCTTTATAAGTTAGCATCTTGCCAGTAATTCTTCATTAGAGTGACGTTTCGATTACGGCGCCAGCGGTCGCCACTTTGAATTCCCGCCGTCTCCGGCGGCGGCAGTGACTGAGAGGGCGCTCGGGGATCGGCCGCGGTAGAGAGCCTACATAGAGGGAGAGAGTGGCCAATGGTGAATCATCGCCAACAGTTTTTCGTGTGTGTGCCATCGTGTTTGTGCTTCAGTGTTTTTCGCCGCCCACGCTCCATCGTTCACGTATCGTCTCCATCATCAGTGTCCGTGTTCAGTGCTAACAGTTTCTTTGGTTGTCTTCGCGTGTGAACGGCTTCGTGCTTTTCGTTACTGTGTCTACTGTTTTCTGTCCCCCACTATGTTCTGTATATTCTGTGTCTCCGTTGTTTTTCTTTTGTAAAACCTGTGGCTGAAGAGCAGCGTACTGTGCTGCTGCCAGCCCACCTTATATAAGGTGTTAAATAACAATAAAGGAAAAAAAAACAATGGTGATAGCATCGCTAATTGGCTGAGAGCCGAGGACGCCATGTTTTTACCAAACTGACGCTGACTTGGCACAATTATAAATAGATACTGTGTGTGATTCTGTACTACTGGTTCTCTTCAACGCTTCGAACGCCAATTCCATTGTACACTTATGTACACGTTGTAATACGGTAGGTATTGAAGGACTTTTGTATGTTCTCTGTCGGTTCTATTTAAGTAAATTACTTTACAGTCACTCTGTGCTACGGTCGCAGGTTCGAATCCTGCCTCGGGCATGGATGTGTGTGATGTCCTTAGGTTAGTTAGGTTTAAGTAGTTCTAAGTTCTAGGGGACTAATGACCACAGATGTTAAGTCCCATAGTGCTCAGAGCCATTTGAACCATTTTTGAGTCACTCTGTTGGTCGGATCTATCAACTCACTGGTTGCCACTGTTAGAAAGCTCGTTTGGTTTGTTTGTGTATCGAACAATCAATTTCTTTCAATAGCATTATAATGCCTACAGTACAAAATTTAAGATGTGGCCTTGTGGCATGGGGGTAGAGTGTTATCTAGGTATTCCGAAGGTCGTCAGTTCGAATCGTACTCGAACCAGGATTTTTTAAACGTTATTTTTTAGACTTTTAATGGTTCTTAAGTGACAATTCATGCTACACGATGTGTTTTAACATGTATACGGAACCCTAAGTCTACGTACTTCCTACTGGCGACTCGCACTTGGCTCTGTAGTCTTGGCTACTCACATTCCTAAAATTATAATTCTCGCGTGGATATTCAGTTACCTATTTTGAATTACTTTCTGCTGTTTCAGAAGAGTACCTAAGTATTGATATTTTTCTGATTTTCTGTGGTATAGAGTTCCTAAAAGTGTGTACAGAATGACGTGTTTTGCCAGCATAAGAAAATGTAATAAGATCGACACACACTTAAAATGCATTATGTGGGGACGGAAAGAGACAAGAGTTTACCAATTTCAACGATGAATATCCGCAAGGAAAAATCTGAAATAGCATCATGTACTCTGAAACACATTAAATGAAACTTCTTTTTAAAAATTCTTCCAATCCAAAACTTCTTTTTCTTATTAATCAGTTGTCAATGTTTATATAGCATCATAAAACACAGCTGTTGAAATTCGGCACACATACACACTGCTTCACGATACTTTCATTTGCTCACAAATGTATTAGGGCTATGTAAACACAGACGAATGGCATATGTTTTAATTATATACCGAGTATTAAGGCAGAAGATCTGCTTTGGTCTCATGCTTCAAACACATGCCTTATTTTACTCGTGAAGTGGCTAGCTTTCTGCTTGCGTCGCTACCTAATTGCACGTCCCGCGCGCAATCTGGTAAAAACATGGCGGCCACGGGCCGATTGGCCACTCTCTCCATCCCTATATTGGCTCTCTACGCCGCGCCGGTGCTGCTGAGACCCTGCGGGCAGAACCTCCTAGAGGGGGACGACGGAAACTTCTCGCTGCGGCAATAACGGCTGCAGTCTTCGCCTTGGTGATCCGTTGAACTGGTCGGGACACGTGGTCGGTCAACCGGTGGTTCCAAGCCGTTTTTGGATCGAGTGGGCGTGAAGAGTTTTACGAAGGGGCCCGCTGGAACTGTTGCATACGGCCATTCGCCGAATTGTGGATTCTGTACGACTTTAAACAGCCACATAAAGAAAGGCGATGTTGGACGAGATGACCTTTTGCATCTGTTTAGCCCGTGTGGATTCGAGTGGCCGTGACAACTTGTAAAGGCGTACTCACTGGAGAGGCGCTTGAATAACTAGATTGTAGTGAAGTACGTTAATGGTGCGCATCGTGGTTATTGTACTGAGTCCATGTGATTTTGGATGGGCGTGCTTGCCTTGACAAGAATCATATTTGTTACATTATGTGTTATACATCTTTGCTCTGTGTATCCTGTTATTCATCTGATTATTGTTGAAAAAGGTATCGTTCAGATTTTGGGAGGAGGGCTGTATGTGGGTAATGTTACTGTGTGAGCTATCAGTTCAGTGTAGCAACGGACTTGTCTATTGTGTAAGGATTACCTGTGGTCATTTTAATATTATTTATTCTGAAAAACAGGACGGTGAACTTGGTGCGTAAATTTAAATCTTTTCTTGTTAATTGCCAGTGAGATCTGTGCAATTTCTGCCGGTCATGTTAAGTGATGGGATTTGTCTTTTTTTATGTGAAGATCATCCGTGGGCGATCTGAAATTGTTTATTCTAAATGCAAGAAGGTGAACCCAGCACATAATTTGAAAGTTGGTTTGGTTGATTCCAAGTACGCGTACATCATGCTGGTTCATTAGCTGCTTCTTAATATTAGTTTCTTAAAGATAAAGGGGGAATGGAAGTTTAAACTGAAATTTTCCCTGCTCATTGATTTTACAAGTTTTATAAAAAAAAGGGTTGTGTGTTCAGCGTTTCATCAATTCTCTTGTAAGGCTAACTGGCGGTTCACCACTTGCATGAATTTTCTGTGTAAATATTTGCGTGTAATAAAAGGGTGGAAATTTGTTCACTGGAATGTTATTACATATGCCTGTGAACCCCAGCCCCACCACTCCATTGCTCCGTTACATTTAGTACAAACGATTACAGACTTGCGGTTGGGAGACCAGTTTTACCGTAGGGTTGGGGTTGGGTTGGGTTGTTTGGGGAAGGAGACCAGACAGCGAGGTCATGGGTCTCATCGGATTAGGGAAGGACGGGGAAGGAAGTCAGCCGTGCCCTTTGAAAGGAACCATCCCGGCATTTGCCTGGAGCGATTTAGGGAAATCACGGAAAACCTAAATCAGGATGGCCGGACGCGGGATTGAACCGTCGTCCTCCCGAATGCGAGTCCAGTGTCTAACCACTGCGCCACCTCGCTCGGTCTTTTTACAGTAGTCCCTGTGCAACTGACTGGTCGGTCAGTGCAACACACTGAGGAGGGCAAGGTCATATTACATACAATACAGAGGCGAGAGGAAAGTCAACACTCGAAACTCCAATTTACTCACGGCAGTTAACCGCATCTATTGACCTGCTTTGTTCTCTGATGGCGCGATCACCTTTTTTTCTGCTCCGGCCAGACTGTCTCCTACGGCAGTGCCGTAGATACCCAATAGATAGCGCACTAGTCGAAAACTGCGACGACTTTAAAGTCGACTCACGCAGGACGTCACGTAAAAACATTCCACAAGGCATTTTAAATGGCGCTATTCATATAGGCCCTTAACGGATCAGGACCGAAAGGCAGGACAGAAAAGGACAGGATAGGAAAGGACAGGACAGGACAGGATAGGAAATGAAAGCGAGTGGCAAGAGCTCTCGGGAAGAAAGTTGACACTGACGGCGGGAAGTAGGCATCGCCTGAAAACATCTAACGCTGTAACCTACTAAGGCCGTCACTCACTCAAGCTGCAGCAGTGGATTTGCTGTCGTATTGATATTCACTGCCGGCCGCGGTGGTCTCGCGGTTCTAGGCGCGCAGTCCGGAACCGTGCGACTGCTGCGGTCGCAGGTTCGAATCCTGCCTCGGGCATGGATGTGTGTGATGTCCGTAGGTTAGTTAGGTTTAAGTAGTTCTAAGTTCTAGGGGACTGATGACCACAGCAGTTGAGTCCCATAGTGCTCAGAGCCATTTGAACCATTTTGATATTCATCGCTCGCTTTGTTTTCCTGATATTTTGGGAAGGTCGCGTGAGGACCTGGACATTTTTCCTACGGGAGGTTTTACAAAAGAAGAGGCTAAGTATACTGACTAGCCAAAAGATGGTGACCACTACGCCACCGCGACGCTGAATGACATATGATGACGCTGCGGACAGGTGAGGCGGCGAGGGAAGTATATAAGCATGTGGCTCTGAGCACTATGGGACTTAACATCTGAGGTCATCAGTCCCCTAGAACTTAGAACTACTTAAACCAAGCTAACCTAAGGACATCACACACATCCATGCCCGAGGCAGGATTCGAACCTGCGACCGTAGCAGTCGCGCCGTTCCGGACTGAAGTGCCTAGAACCGCTCGGCCACAGAGGCCAGCTATATAAGCATAGCAGAGACGAATACGGAATCATTGTAGCGACGATACGGGCTGGAAATGGGAAAATCCACAGGCGTAAGCCACTCTGACAAAGGGCACACTGTTGCGGCCCGACGCCTGGAAACGAGTGTGTCACAAACGGCGAAACTGGTCGGCTGTTTGCGTGCTGCTGGTGGAAAGTGGTTGAAGGTCGGCGAAACCACGACTAGGCGATAAGGTGTGGACGTTCACGCCTCATCAGAGAACGTGGAGGTCGAACGCTTGTCCGCTCTTTTAAACGGGTTAGCCGGCGATCCGTGACAGATCTGAAGGCAGTACAGGCACCAGTGTTTCAGACACACCGTTCAGCGCACATTGTTGAACATGAAGCGAGCTACGCATTAGACGACCCTTAGGTGTTCCCATGTTGACCCAGTGATTGAAATAGGCACAGGTTCAACGAGATCGGGTCGTGGAACAATGGAAACATGCCGCCTGTATTACAGTTCTCCTTGCACCAGGTCGATCGCCGTATCCGCAAACGCTGCCATCTAGGTGAACGCTGGAAGCAAGCACCGCGCCGTAGACGCAGACCCATGGGAGAAGTATTACGCTATGCAGGACGTTCACCTGGGCTTCTATAGGACCTGTGATAGAAATCGAGGGCAACATGACAGTTTTAAAGTAAGCGAACACTATTGCGGACCACCTGCATTCCTTCTGGTTTGACGACTTCCCAGACGCAGATGGCATCTTCCAGATGAGTAACTGTTCGTGTCACAAGGCTAGAGGCGTGGTACAGTGGTTTCAGGAACTTGATGGTGAACTCACGTTGAAGTCTTGGTCACGAAATTCACCAGACCTGAAGCCGACAAAACACATCTGGAACGTACTCGGGTGACAGCTCTGAGCTCAGACACCACCGTCCCGTATGTTGTAATTGCGTGACCTGTGAGATCGACAACAGGTAGCACGTACCTCCAGTAACCTACCAAGAAGTTTTCGAATCGATGCTGCGTTGCGAAGGTGGACTGACTTGCTATTAAACAGGTCGTGGCAATGTTTCGGCACATCACTGCAAACTCAAGCGTACAGCGTGCTGAAGTAAGCACATTAACAGATTAAACAATTTTCATTAGAAATCCGCTTTTTTTTAGTTGCGTTCAAGTCAGCTGTGTTGAAGGAAGAAATACTACTTTTTTACGCCATTAGTCAGAAAGAAAATGAGAAACAGAATATAAAGTAACAACGCGCGAAATATCGGCTTTTGTTTTAGCCGTTAATAAACTTTACTGTCATTGTTAGTTGCTTATTGCACATAATATAATGCGACTACTTTGCAACGCGGATGGTACGTCACAAACTCACTTTTACCGTTTAGTAGCCCTACTGCGGTAAGCGACGTGACGGAAGGGCGCCCGACACGATAGTCTGTAGAGGGTGGTGGAGGGGGCGGGAACGGGGGGGGGGGGGGGGTTGGCGGCAGGTGTCGGCCGCAAGACCTGGGGGTATGGAGTATTTTTAATATTTTAGAAGTCGAATCGGACTTTTATGTAGCCATAAAAAAGTTCCAGTTCCGACCTGTTAAAAACCTGCGTAATACGGATTAAATCATTTACTTGAAAGAAAACACCAGACTATACTACATTTTTTCCATTCCCTCAGACCTAGGGCGGGGGCACCCGCCTCTCTTCCCCCTCCCCCACGGCCCCGGGTATGGGCACTCTTGACGTGACGTGTTGACACGCAGCCTAGTATGAACAAGTCTCCACTTCAGATCCATTGACGTCCAGTATGTGCAGATCTATGATCGCCAGTTTATCGTATCAGTTGGAAGGATCCCAGAAACCTAGACTCGCCATAGGCTAAAACACCCAACGTTCTGAACGGACAGAAATCTTTAGATGTGGAAGTAACTTCAGGCGAGCTCCAGGGCAGTGTTCCGGGACCATTATTTTTCATGATAATATATAAGGGGCAGTCAAATGAAAACGAGACAGATGGAAAAATAGTAAACTATTATTTCAAAAGCAATCGGCGAAACTGTTAACACTTATACCCCACTGTGAGACAGGACGGTCAATGCCTTCGTGGGAAAAATGTCTACGATTGCGTACGGGACCACGATTGTACCCAGGCGCGCACATCTTCGGACCGAAGCAAAGCGACGGTCACGAATATTCTTATTCACGGTTCCAAAAATTGGGAAATGGCATGCGGAGACCTTATGAAGGATGTGTAAGGACTTCCCAGCGAAACTTCTTAGCGTAGTCGAAACAATCCTGGCAACAATGTGGACGGGCGTCAGCCTTCAACAGCATGATGCCGTCCATCAACATTCCTGGGCTTGTACATTTCATGGCATGATTCAATTTTTGCAACGTACTTCTGTGCGTTAACTGTGGCGCCATGTTCAATAAAGATAGTGAGCAACAGGCCCTAGCAGTGAAAAAAAATGGCTTTCCCACAACTGGCGTGTACACGGCTTTCGATTTGTTCTGTACTTCCATTGTTGTCTGCGAATCTTGCTCTCCAGCTACAAAATGATGACACCATACTTCATCTCCCGCGACAATACGGGACAGGAAACAATATTCTTCATCGTGATACCGTTCCAGGTGCTGCAGTGGTGTCGGCATTCTGTTCAACTTCTGCTCCTACGTCAGGCTGTAGTGAATCCACTGCGCACAGACTTTCCGTAACTTCAGACGCTCTGACTGGTGTCCAACATGTGGCAAATGCCTTCCATCGATCGCCGTTGGTCATTCCTGACGGCAGCATTCGCTGCAGGAACGACAAGAGGGATAACGACGTGATGAGCCTCCTTCTCGAAATCTGTTATTCCACACAAACACTGGGGCATGTGACATACTATGTTCGCTGTACACAGCAGATACTCGGGCACGAACTGCTTTACCTAACACCCCTTCTATAGTCAAAAAGCGCACTACACCTCGCTGTTCCTCTTTCCCAGCCCTCATAGTGGGGTCAGGCGGACAAAGGACTCGCCGACATTACGTTAAGCACGTCTAATAGACAAATGGCACAGCGGTGAATGTTCGCGCTCTTCCTTCCAGAATCCCAATTGCGGGCACTTCTACACAAACACCTACCCGCGTTACTACGTCCGCGTCTTTCTCGTCCTGTAGTCATTCTCATTTGAAATACATGGAGATTCAGTTGCTCCTACAGATAGGTTTTATGTAACCCGCAATGCCTTCAAAAACCACGCGCAAGATTTTGATATTCTCTCGCTCATTACGTGCAAACTATTATTCCTAAAGAAATTTAATGTACCTAAAATCGTACTGGGGTACGTTTTTGCTTTGGGCCACAGTTTTCGAATTATTCAAGATAAATGTGTTTCTTTTGCCTCTACCAAAAACGTAACCCTGTACAGAATTGATCTACATTGAGTTTCCTACAAAAAGGCCCTGTTTATTGTTTTATAGAAATAATAGTTCACACATAGTAAGCTAGAGAATATGAAAATCTTGAGTGTGGTATTCGAAGGTGCTGCAAGTTGCATAAAACCGATGGGAAGGGGCAGCTGAAAAAAAATGGTTCAAATGGCTCTTAGCACTATGGGACTTAACATCTGAGGTCATCAGTCCCCTAGACTTAGAACTACTTAAACCTAACTAACCTAAGGACGTCACACACATCCATGCCCGAGGCAGAATTCGAACCTGCGACCGTAGCAGCAGCGCGGTTCCGGACTAAAGCGCCTACAACCGCTCGGCCACAGCGGCCGGCTGGGGCAGCTCATTGTCCCTGTATGTAACTGACCTAGCGGATAACGTCGAAAGAACTATCAGGCTTTTCGCGAGTGATGCTGTTGTATGCAGAGAAGTTGCAATACTGCAAAAGAGCAGTGAAATGCAGGAAAACCTACAGAAGATCGACGTGTGGTGCAGGGATTGGCAAATGACCATAATACAAGCAAAATGGAAACATATCCATTAAGTATCTAAGAGTAGCCATACGTACAGATTTAAGTGAACCGACAACATGAAACTAATTGCAGGTAAGGCAGATGTCAGACTGACATTAAATGGAAGAATCGCCAGGAATGGTAGGCTACCCGCAATGCTTACAAAATCCTCGTGCGACCGATACTTGAACACTGCTCCTCAGTGTCGGACCCGTACCAGATAGGATTGATAGAGGAAACACACAAGATCCACAGACAAGCAGCATATTTCGTTGCAGGTTCGCTTAGTAAATGGCTAAGCGTCACCAAGGTTCTTAGCCAAAAGACGGCGCAAGAGAGACGTTCTGTACTACGGTGTAGTTTACTGTAACATTACAAGAGTGTACGTTCCTAGGAGGGTTAACCGATATATTGGTTCCTCCTACATATATGCCGCGAAGAGACCACGGAGGTGGAATTAGACTTTCGAGCCCACGCTGAAGCTTACGCGCACCACTGACGACTGGATCAGGGAAAAAGGGGGACGTGATTTGTGGCATGTAAATTACCCTCCGTCAGTCACCATAAGGTGGGTTGTGGAGTATCGGTGTAGCACACTACACAATCGAGATCTCGAATGAGGTTCAGACAGCAGCAGGCCCCGTGAACAGCTGCTGGTGAAACTTGGAGAGCTGTGGCGCAATGACCCCGTGCGCTGTGAACTAGTACTGTACTGTACTGTAGGATGGGGGGCGGCCGTCTGGCGGTATCGATCTCGCGGGCGGCAGGCGCGACCATTACTCGGGCAGACAGACAGTGGGGGCGGACAGCAACAGGGCCGACACGTCACGGCCAGAGCCACTGGAGGCGTGAGGGCTGCGGCGGCGACACTTCGCACCTGAAGCGTGTCCACCGAGTGTGGCTGACAGTACTTTAAGCGAATGCTTAAAACCGATACCTACGTTTCACTTCTGAATAACCGATATTTGGGATCAGTGGTAACAGCTTTTTGCACTTTTAACTAATAACCGGGTAAAAAACCGACATATAAATCTGCCATAACAGCAGTGCTAAAATTTCATTTTATTTAATAAAACTTAAAAAAAACGAAAAGTTTATTCGCAAAATACGCATTACTATGAACTATTGAATTATTATAGGAATTGCGGAAAGCGATCAGTATTAATTCAATAATGACGCCTACAGTTAGAAACTAGCAACAACCTGATGATCGGTACAGTATTGTAGAGACATTAATTTACGGCCGGCCGGAGTGGCATAGCGGTTCTAGGCGCTACAGTCTGGAACCGCGCGACCGCTACGGTCGCAGGTTCGAATCCTGCCTCGCGCATGGATGTGTGAGATGTCCTTAGGTTAGTTAGGTTTAAGTAGCTCTAAGTTCTAGGGGACTGATGACCTCAGAAGTTAAGTCCCATAGTGCTAAGAGCCATTTGAACCATTAATTAACTTGCTGCCGTGTGGCGTGGCCTGTTGGGTGGTACCCGTGCACAAGCGGTGTGTACGACTGCTCTACACGGCGGTTTCTCGCTCTTATCCTCGAACATCAGTTGTCTTGCAGAATTTGCTACCATCCCTAGTCTGGAAGTATTTTACGAAGTTTGATAGCAATGGGGGGACAGGGGATCTGTTCAATTCCAGTCAATGCAAATTTTTAAACACTGGGACATGTTGTACGAGCATTTCTGTGAAACGTAAAATTCATAACGAAGAAAAAAATCGATAGCGCTGGAGACTGGTAATTGCTGGATAGCTAGTTCAAGTCTCTTTTCCGTCATTATTTTTTTCCTTTTTTCCGTTCAGTTCGCATATCTTCGTCATTTAATACATAACTTTCATCAAATATATGTTATTTAATAATATATAATTGCCATTTTTTATAAAAAATGCTAGTATTGATATTTCTAACTACACATTGCACACAAAAATTTAGTTTTCATTGCAAATATAAATTCTTCATTACCAGTCTTTTACAAAAGATCGTCAACAAATATTTTACAGATTAAAAAAGCATTACGTTTGAAACTTTTTTCAGCTTTATGTATTTTAGGCATCATGATAATGCTAATAGAACATACACCTTTGTTCAAAAATTAGCCACTGCTAGCAATCGAACGCAGGCCGCCGATATACTTGGAAGGTATGGCGACAAAGTAGGTACAAATACAAAGTCTGACGATATTAATCGCATTCTGTGCATACGTAACGTAAAAACACCAGACAAGAAATCTGTCACCCTCGTGACATCACGGTAAAACATCAAATGGCTCTGAGCACTATGGGACTTAACTTCTGAGGTCACCAGTCCCCTACAACTTAGAACTACTTTAACCTAGCTAACCTAAGGACATCACACATATCCATGCCCGAGGCAGGATTCGAACCTGCGACCGTAGTGGACGCGCGGTTCCTGACTGTAGCGCCTAGAACCGCACGGCCACACCTGCCGGCGCTCGTTTTTTGCTCAGAGTGGTTATGTATTCTCTGTACATACTGTTTGCAAGCGTTTCCATAGACTCGTGCTCTTCGCACGGCAGATATATTGCGCAAGAAGCCGTGCGAAAGCCGGCTGAAATATTCCACGAGGCTTGTGTGGTTTCTCAACCTGTTGCTTTGACACATTGCCCGTCAGATAAAGGCAGCAGGAACAAACCCAGAACTGATCCTCATTGGCAATTTATATGTCAAGTGATTCTGGCAAATATCTCTGCTTACGTTAAGATCACGGCAGTTTTTCTCATTTCCTTCAAGCCTTTCTGCCATTCTCCAGCGGAGTTTATCTTCTTCTGCCACCCCACCCTTCCCACCGTAAACTGATGTATTACCCTGTCACATCAATACTTTTTATTTTGCCTGTTTTGATGCGCAATTTTCTGTGTTTTAAGATCACGGCTCTAAACGACTAAAACGTTTTTTTGCACCACCTGGATACTTGCCAATGCGTTTGTCTTAGATTCGAATTGAGCAGGGAATGAAAGTATAAGCCTTCTGAATCTAAAATACTGGCTGTAAATACAGATATTTCTACTGATGACTGAGGACAGTGTACTGAACAACACTGCACCAGTATTTACATCATTTGCAGACTTATAATTATAGCTATTAGGAGTAGTACGTTTTTAGGTTGTTTTGTACCTCCAACTGCAAGTGGCAAGAGCAAGCGATAAATGCTTATTTTCCCTTGGGCTGCACATCAGGTGCTGAAATGTGGACACGTGGATTCAAGACGATTAGTCTATACTGACAGGCGTAGTCCGCTTAGTGGTGCAATTACGGGCATGCAGAAAACATCAGACAGTAAAGTTCATGACGTGTTTGTGGGAAGACTGTTCGACAAGTACAAGAAAACAACCAATACACACTGATGCGTGTACATATTATACAACGAAATATAAAAATACCTGCACTTATACCCATTACACTCTGGTATAATAACTACACTGTGGAAAATATCACCAAAATTAAGTCTGAAATTACAATGAAATGAATACCCCTAGCTGCATACAGGCGTTGATATAAGTCAACGGGGACAGTTGAAAATGTGTGCCCCAACCGGTACTCGAACCTGGGACCTCCTGCTTACATGGCTCTATCCATCTGAGCCACCGAGGACACAGAGGATAGTGCGATTGCAGGGACTTATCTCTGACACGCCTCCCGCCATACCAACATTCTCAACTTATTGTCCCGCACTATATTCATAGTGCCCCTGCCCATTATACTCATTACTCGCGGCTTTTTGCCGATTGCCGTAAGATTTCGGGCACTGTTTGTGCATCTGCACAGAATATAGGCAAATGGTTCAAATGGCTCTGAGCACTATGGGACTCAACTGCTGAGGTCATTAGTCCCCTAGAACTTAGAACTAGTTAAACCTAACTAACCTAAGGAAATCACAAACATCCACGCCCGAGGCAGGATTCGAACCTGCGACCGTAGCGGTCTTGCGGTTCCAGACTGCAGCGCCTTTAACCGCACGGCCACTTCGGCCGGCACAGAATATAGTGCGGTACAATAAGTTGAGAGAGAACAGATACCATCTTCATACGGAAGTCTGTTGGAAAGTGGACATCTGTGAATTCAAAATCTGCTGCTAGGTAACATTCAGTGCAGTGTTCCTCCACCTAGTCTTATGTCCTTCTGGGCACATTGCCCATCAAAAGGTGGTGGAGAAGTTGCTGCTCAAGCGTGCCCCGAAATGTGAC
This sequence comes from Schistocerca nitens, assembly GCF_023898315.1. NCBI lineage: Eukaryota > Metazoa > Arthropoda > Insecta > Orthoptera > Acrididae > Schistocerca > Schistocerca nitens. The sequence continues at coordinate 300,013,152 of NC_064615.1, read as the reverse complement.
AGCGGTCCTGCTGAAGTCATCCAGTTTGTGCGGAGGCTCCCTGCAACGATGGACTGCAGGCTTGAACTCGTTCAAATAGTGCTCAGTCGAGTTAATGCCAGGAGATAACGCAGGCCATTCCACTCGGTCGATTCCCACCTTCTGGAGGAAGGTGTTAATGAGTGGGCCCCTTATGCTCGTCTTAAAAGACGAACTCATCGCCGAAATGTTGTCTGTATAGCTGCACAATAGGTCGGAGGACCCTGCCTGAACAGGAAAAAGCCCTCAAAGTATCCTCGACAACAATGAGACGCAACCTACATTCGGACAGGGTACCGCCCTGAAACATAACTAACGCAGCTTCCCGCTGGATCAGGGAGACTGCATGGCCTCTGCACACTATTTCAACGATCATCAGGTGTCCAACTAATCATGTGGTTATTAGTGAAGACAAGACGACGCCATTGATAAAAATCTGCCCACATCTTACGTGCAGCACGGTGACGGAGGGTTTACGCTGTTGTTCGTAACGGACTACTTCTGGGCTGACACAGCCCTCCCAGATGGTGGTCATCAGCTAATTCTGATGACTGTAGACGCCCATTACTAGCCAAATTCCACTGTTTCTCGCGTCACGATCGCAGGATGAATGTTAAAATAATGTCGATGTAATGCAAGGCAATACCAGCCACACTCTGTTCACTTATCACTACAGGTTCCTATTACCATAGTGTGACACACTTCGAGGTGGAAAGTTGGAAAATATAAGCATAACTCAGAAGCACCTGGGGCAATTTCAACTAAACTGGCTCCGTATTTCACTTACTACTTACAGAAATATGTATTCGGGTAAGTCTCCCCTAGCACCCTTGGTGGTAGATCGGGGTGCGTAACCATAATCGGAAAGTAACTACGACGGCTGTTCCATAAGGAATGATCCTAATTTTTTTGGCAACATACCTTTACTCATCCTCATATTTTGATGGTCCTTCTCAAAGTAGTTTCCCATGAATGCGATGCACTTGTCCCAGCGTTTCTGTCCGTCTTCAAATACAGGGTGGAAACCATTTTTTGAGAGGTCCTTCAAAATCGCCTCCGCAGCCTTCACCACTGGTTCTGATGATTGATAACGCCTCCCACGAAGGTGTTTCTGCATGTTAGGGAATAGAAAAGAGTCATATGGGGCTAAATCTGGATCATAAACGGGGGAGGGGGGTGAGAGATGCATTTCAAGTAGATTTTTGCAAAATATTCAGCAACAACATTGACAATATGCGGCAGCGCATTATCGTGGTGGGTGCAGCATCCAGCCTGCTTCACAGAAATGTGATCTTTTGCGCTTGATATGGACTTGCAATGTTTTCAGGACATCCCTGTAGTATTGTTAGTATTGTCCAATTACTGATGTGTGTGCAGGTACAATATTTGCTGTTGCTTTTTCGGGAATTGGAGATGAAGGAGATTTCCACACTGAGCTTTGCTGTTGCTCTCGGGATCAAAATTATGTAGCCAAGTTTCATCAGCAGTGATTACATTTGAAAGAAACTCCGGATCTTCCTCTAACATCAACTGTAACTGCATACAGACCTGCACGGGATGTCCTTCGGGAATCAAGTCTTGGAACCCATCGCGCACAAACACGTGTCACGTGTAATTTTTCTGTCACCAAAGTTTGAGTGGCACCCAATGAAAAGTTCAGTATTTCAGAAAGTGATCTTAAGGTAATTCGTCGATCCTCTCTCACAATGACAGCAGCAGTGTTGATGTTTTCTTCTGTAAGAGCAGTAACTGGAGCACCGGGTCCACCTTCCTTTGAAACTGATTGCCTCGCCTATTTAAAAATTTTAAACCACCTTCGAGCTGTGCTATAGGGAATAACAGACTCTCCATAGGCCTCCTGTAACATTGTATAAGCCTCAGCTGAAGGTTTGTTGAGGCGAAAGCAGAATTTCAAAGCCGCACATTGTTCCTGGCGTGTTGCTTCCATTGCAGCGGTAGGCGATACTAACGAGTCTGACCTTGCCTGCTTCTCACAGGCGGGAACCAGGAGTCCCAACAATCAAACTACTGCGGCGTGTTTGTTGCACATTAAGCTAACAGAATATCATAAGATTAAATTTTAGCGCGAGAAATTATGACCATAAAAGAATTATGATCACTCATTACTGAACAGCCCTCGTACATTACAATAGAACCAACAATTTATGGGGTCACTGGGCTGTGATTGATTACAGTCCCGAAGGCGTTTCATGCCTAGAGGTGGAGATGGTGGCAGGAGGGGAGCTTTACCTTTCCCTGCGTAACACTTTTTTAATCCTGGTTGTCTAATGTCAACCGTTGATACAGCAGAAAACTGTAATTGGCCCAATACTTGCTTTGCTGCACATTTTATTGACCACCCACATCATGAATACATAGACAGTAATTTTGCCAGGGTTCGTAATTTTCAGAACATTATTGAATGCGGAGTGAATGTTTAAATATATACTAGAAGCACACCGCCACAAGAAACCTCCATATGAACGTGTAAATGTAGTCTGGTTGGTTGTGTGACGATTCCTGAAATGCTCAGCTAGGTATTAGCATAATAATAACAGAGATGCAGTTGCTTACAGTTGTACATGCTTCATGACTGGTACAAACGTAACAGGCCAAACTGCACTTGGTATTTGAGTATTAGCACAATTAGCATGACAGCCGAAGGACTCCAAGTTAAAAGAATACCTTGCCTGACTGAGGCCCTTTCGAGGAACAGAATCATTCTCCAAATTGTCGCTGGGGAAAGACGAGACGGCTCGTGTCGGGCCATGCTACTGTAGGGACGTCATTGTTAAGTGCGGAACGTTCTCTCTTGTAATGGAAGCTTGGGGAAATAAATCATAAACAAAGCGCTCTGAATTCAGAGAACAACCTACACAGTAACAGGTGAAGTGGCCAGTAGCAAAAATTAATTATTTTCTGTAAAATTCTGTTAGAAATGGGAGCAGGATGTTTATTACTCAACATTAACAGCCAAATTACAGCTAGGAACTGAATGAACATTCGGTCTAATTCTTACAAAAAGGTAAAAACTCCAACCAACCTCGCTCAATAACGCCATGTATTAAGAACATATAGGCTCCGGGAGTTATGTTGACATGTCACCGTTTTCTGCCGCTCCCCTCATCCCCTTGAACGTTAAATGTCATCGGAGTGTCGCACATAACAAATAGCATTATTAATAGTGGCTGGTTCCTGCTTTGACTTTTTTTGTAAGAATTACCCTGTATTCTTACATAGCCATATCAGTTTTCGACAAAATAGGGTGAATACACATACCTCTACAGCCATACCGTGAAAATCTATCTGAAGTATGTGGCGGAGGGTACTTATCCCTGTACCACGTATTATTGGCTATCTTCGCGTTGCGCTCGTGTATGGAGCGCGGTAAGTTTGAACACTTGCACACCTGGTGGTTACCATTAAACTGACGGTGCTGCAGTGCGGGCTGTATACATCGCAGGACGCTGAAACATCGTAGGTGCGTTCATCAATCAGTGCGCTCGCGAAGTATGCTGAAAAAATAATAGTTCCACTTTCTGCCTGCCGTGCGGTTAGAGGCGCCATGTCACTGATTGTGCGGCCACTCCCGCCGGAGGTTCGAGTCCTCCCTCGGGCATGGGCGTGTGTGTTGTTCTTAGTATAAGTTAGTTTAAGTAGTGTGTAAGTCTAGGGACCGATGATCTCAGCAGTTTGGTACCTTAGGAATTCACACACATCTGAACACTTTCTGCCATCAGGTGAAAAATGGCGCTGTAAGCAGTCAGATTGTGGTGTGAATGCAGGAAAAGGGAAGGAACACTCAAACACATGATAACGGTGGTTCTGGCACCTGTATTAGGATACGGTCACAAGTTACAACATGTGTTCAGTATGGTCTCCCGACTCAGCAATATACTGCATCCGTAACACGGCGTGATCGACAGTTGATTGCAGCATATCCGGTGTAATAAGGGCGATACGTCGCCTTGTGCTACCCTTCAGATCAGGAAGAGTCTGGATGCATCCCCGATGGACACGATCTTTCAGATATCCCTACAACGACGAGTCATATGGATTATGTCGGGTGTCTGGAAGGCCACACATCTTTTAATTGCTTAGAGATGATGCGGTTTCTCGAGCTAAATCTTCCACGTGGCAAGCACCATGTGTTGTTGCATGCTGCATGAAAATAGTTGTGTGGATAGAGCTGCGTTCTTGCAGAGCTGCAGTCACGTGTTGCACAAAGAGTTCCTTACAACGGCAATCGTGATTCTCGTTCATGCTGCATGCACATTCTTGTGTAGAACGCACGTGCATTATCGTAAGAAGAGTCATTTTGAGAATTCTGGGGCAATGGAAACAGATAAAGAAAGAGTCGCCTGAAGCAAATCAACTGAAAGTCAATACCGAAAAGAAATATCGTCTGGTCCCTTCTGCACCTCAGGGATCACTTTTACTGTCACCTTTAATTCACAGATGCGTCACAGCTTGCACAAACTGGCGCAGTGATTGAAAGCGCATGGCAGTTTTAGGCTACATCGTGCTTCAGTCAGGGAGTAGGCCTCAGTTAGCAGCACAGACAGGGGTAATCACAATTTTTCACACTACACTTGTTTGTTGGGTGTACTAACAATAATGGAAATAATAGGAGGTCGTAAAAATCTTCGGGGCTTAATCTGAGTAAACAAGGGCCTGCAGGTTATCTCCCGAAACAATCCTTGCCTCGACTGCTTGCCCGCCTTGAGGGAGGGCTCATCGTTATTGAAATGAAGAGTTCAAATGATTCAAATGGCTCTGAGCACTATGGGACTTAACATCTGACGTCATCAGTCCCCTAGAACTTGGAACTACTTAAACTTAACTAACCTAAGGACATCACACACATACATGCCCGAGGCAGGATTCGAACCTGCGACCGTAACGGTCGCGCGGTTCCAGACTGAAGCGCCTAGAACCGCTAGGCCACACCAGCCGGCATGAAGAGTTCACTTGTTGGTACAACAATGAAGCTACATATCTCTAGTGTCTACACATATCCTGGTACCGCAATATTGTTAACAATGGAAATGATTTGTTACAGATGTGGCATTTGTGTGAAGCATACAATGTTATCCGGGACGTGCAAATGAGGACAGGACCACTTTTAAAAGTTAGTAAAAATGCTAATATAATTTTCAAAAAGCATCCTAAACCATATACGCAGAAAATGTAAATGCCCGTTTCTTAATGAGCATTAGCTTGACGCCATCTGTGTAGTCTGACTAATCAGCCATGGCTGTGTTAATTATTTTAACAAATCATACAAACAAGACTGCCTGCTGTTAGTACACGAAAACGCAGCAGTCGGATCTGATTTAAAAAAAAGTAATAACTGTTTCTTTTAAATAGCAAAGCCAACAGTTTGTAGTAATCATCTGTTCTCTTGACACTAGGTCACGAAATGGTATTACGAGTACAGCAATAATTAAGAGATGAAATATTTTCACATGTGTCCACCAGATTGGGGGCGAATACCGGGGCAGCCTATCGAATGCTGCTGTCCCACTCGTTCTGTTCTCGGTCCTCCCTCACGTGCTCTCGGGGAGGGAGAGAGAGAGAGAGAGAGAGAGAGAGAGAGAGAGAGAGAGAGAGAGACGAGAATAGTAGTGAGAAGAGGGTCGAGGGTGAAATGGAAAAAGAGGAGCGGCTTTGGAGGGCGACCGACCTTATCGATCACGGTGGGTGGGAGTGAACTGTGACGTAGCCGTGACGTCACCGCCATCTCGGCCAGCCTCGGCGGTTCGCCGACGGGCCGCGCCCCTTGTCTCTCCCCCCTCCCCCTCTTCTCTATCACCCCTTCCTTCCTCGTCTCTGCCTTTGAATCCGCCGCCGACGCCCACGTCAGCAGGTGGCCTATTAACAGGGGCACTAGACCAACTGGTTATGCGTGGAATTCACCAGTAAATGCTGGTGGACACATGCTTTGCAGATATACCCCACTCTAAGAAAAAAACAAAACATGTTTTTATCAGTGCAGAAACCAGGGACAATAACTGGCACCGCTTTCGCTGTTAAGCATCTCTGACCTCTTCACTACTGCCCCATATGTGTAGTCCTAGTTTCCCGGCCACGTTCGTAGTCGCAATTAAAATAAGTGGGTGGATATTTACGCTCGAGATGTGGGAAGCACGTATGCTGCCTTCCAAGTAAACATAGTTAAAATTCTGAAACACGTACGTGCTTTGTATTTCCGGTAGAGGGTATGAAAATAAAAGAAAGTACAGCTTGAACAATGGGGAATCAACATTTAACATTTATTTGCTATGCAAGCATGTAATGCAAAAGGATGGCGTACGGCAATATTCAAAACTGCGAAATGAAGCAACTATCGTATTCACTTTCAAAATTCAGGGCAGCAACGACGTGTCTCAATAATACTGACAGTATCAATAACATTTATATTAACAATGTCAATATACTCATATTATAAATAAGACTGATTACACACCTTTATCAGCGAAAAGTGAATTCTTCAGCTATGGTAACAGTCCTATTTATTTAACCAAGATTAACGATTTCGGGTCTGCAGCTATGTTCTGATCTATAAGGGGGAGAAGGAGAAAAAGAAAAAAATAAGGTATTTCAGAATTACTGAGATGAGAAGACAAGCCTATTTCACACTCACGGAAACAAGTGAGTTAGTTGCCTTAAAACGTACAGCGAAGCGCAAGATGCTGACTCGTAAACTGATCTAATAAACAAGATGCTTAACTCTTAAATAAGGAGTAATAACGTGGCACCATTGGCGCCGACGGAAGACACGGTGGGATTGTTAATCAGCAAATTTTTACAAACAATACCTGAAAGGCCTTGAAAAGTAAGATTCAAGCATCCGTCAGTTTAATGTAATAATCATTTTAGCAAAAATGTATGAAAACCGAACTTCTGCACATTTCAAAGCAAAATTCGTATGATATTCAACGTTTTTCATAATGACGAGATTGTTTGCCACCTTATTCTGCAAAAAAACCCAAAATATTTCAAAACTCCAAGAGAAACATTAGCTCCTTAGTGAATCCAGAGATATTTCCACACGAAGTATTCTTCTGTTCTTGACAACGGGCCTCCTTTTCCGCTGTTTTTTGGCTCCTGGCGTCAGACGCGACCCAGAGCAAGGACAAACGAGAAAGTGTACGGACAGCAGAGAAACCTCCCCTTTGTCGGGTCTGGGAGTGAAAGCTGCGAGGACAATGAACCAACCGCGCTGGGGTACTGCCCGTCAGGAGACCCGCGTTGTCGCAAAGAGAACCCCTGGGCCACTAGAATTTGCCGCGGAAAAATTCCGGATAGATCAGAGTGGTCGTGAAGAACTGATACTTTTTAAGAAAATCCAACACCTTCTGCTAGAACGTTAACGGCCAATCGAAAGAGCTGAAAAAGATACTTTTGGTAGCAGATGGCAGCCTGGGAAGAACCATGCGAGAAGGAAGATCGAAGCGTTTACTATTACTAGCATTGCGTTTGCACGCACAGTGCGACATTTCGATGTTCGAGAAGAACTTTGGCTTCGCAGGAGGCGCGAGTATTTCTTAAGCAACCCTACCACAGTGAAAGTAGAAGCCACTACAGTATGTGGCGGACTTTGTATGGGGGAAGGGGGGGGAGGGGGGGCGTGTACCATATGTTGTATTCAATACTCGCACCAATAATGGAAGCCGTACTTTCATATAGCTTAAGCATGCAGTTACAAACCTCCGGATTCTACGCCATATGTCAGCATATAATCTACGATAAAGGTAACCTCCGCATGATGCAGTTGCGCTATACAAATAACATAACGATTCGAATGCCGGAATAGTACCGAGAGCTGTTCCGATTCATCCACAGAATGAAGACCACCATATTGGGCACAACAAAATTCACGCGTTAAAATTCTGTTTTGTCACTATCTTCTTCGCACTCGTATTTCGATCCAAGATCCTCTGATTATTGTTGTGCTTTTTAGTTTTTGTGTCCTTTGGAGAACACAGGAGTATAGAAATTCAGCGTTATGATTCACCTACTTATTTATTTGCCTTAGACATACATAAATTGCATTATCTCCAGTAGATGACTATTGGCTTATATACAACGTTGAAAACCGCTACGAGCTTTAAAATTACGGTCGGAAGTGAAAATACTAATTAAGTTAATATACCTTCCTGGGATACATGCTAACGCGGTAATGACACATAATGACACCCCGAAGATAGGTTTACAGTGCGAAAGTACACAGTGTACGGACACTACATTATTCCGTGTCATCTGATGATAGAAGTAGCTCCTGTTTTCAGATAAGTCCAATACACGAAAATGAAATTTCTGACACTCAGACTTGAAAAACAAGTCACATACTGACACGGGAGAGGGATGGAAATGATAAAACGTCCTGCGAAATATTCCAAAAACACTTGTTTTTCCTGTGTTTCACCAGTTAGTTCCGTATCTTTACTCCGCTAATTGCTATAATTCACGTAAACAATGTGGGCAGCGTTCTATGACACAAGGCTAATTATGTTCCATTTCCGGATCGAGTGAAGGTAGTAATAACGACGAGGTGACAGTTTCTTCGAAGTGCTATTAAATTTATTTTATCTCCATACTTTCTACAGGAGTGACATAACACAGAGGATAATTCGCAGATTTGGACCGGAAACCTATTCTCGGAAATATCTACGTTGGTTTCCGAAAGATCCAAGGGACATTTCGGTCAACTGAGGTTTTTCGACATTTCCTGCGCGCACCGTACCCGAATGACGCCATTCGGATGAGGATGACACGGCCATCAGTCAGAATCGCGTGGTAGTCTCGCCGTGGTAGCGCTGTCATACTGCTTCATTGTAACCTGTTACACACTCTCTTATTAAGTTGAGCTGCCTTTTTTCTTTTGCTTTCGCCGAGTGCCCTCTGCTAGTTTAAACTTGGGTGATATCGCAGTCTCTGTTGTACGGACAGAAATTCGCGGGAGCCGGTGCTGAGGCACTGACTGTGGCTGTGGCACCGTCCTGGCGCCGGCGCCGGCGCCGCGACCCCGGGGCGTGTTCGGCGCGGTCGATAAGCGCGTGCCGGTCGGCCCGCACGCCACGCCACGGCCGGTCGAGGCGGTCACGCACTCGCCCAGCCCGGGCGACCCTGCTGCGCTCCGCGGCGACACACATCAGGAGTTACCTGAGGAGCGCGCGCCGCCACCTCTCGCCCGTCTCGACGACGATCAGCTGCAGTTTCATGGCGCCCGCGCCGCCCGGCGGCTGCTGTGCCGCCGCCAGCTCTGACGCTGCCTGCTGCTACGCCTCGGCCACCGCGTCTCCGGCACTAGCCGACCGCGACCCGCACCGCATCACAGCACCCACACTACTGGCTGGGCAGGCCGCGGACGCGACCGCGCCTGCTCGCGGCCTGGGGGCAGGGGGTGGGGGTGCCCCCACCACCGACTCCGCTGCCGTCCCTGCGCATGCGCGGGGCGCGGACGTACCTGTTGCTCGTGCACCTGCCGCTCTTCCCCCAGGCGCGTTACCTCAATGAAAGCTCTCGGGCTCCCTTTTTAGAAACCGCTAGGCGGCCAGCCCTTACCCCTTTGTCATCCTCCCTCGCTCACTCTGTCATCGAGGACGCAATTAGGAACTGCGCTTACAGTCTGCCCACGCAAAGGGCAACTTCAGCCCCTACGCAGGCTACTCGACGAAAACACACCGTTTACATAAATAGATCGGAGGTAAACAGTGTCCTTTAGATAACGAGTACGAGGTTTGCAAATGAGCAAACTAATTTGGGATTAGCTTCCGTTTATCTTTGTAAACCCAAAAATCTTCTTATGTTAAATTTTCGGCGAAGAAACCTCATGTCTTTTTTTGGGCAAGAAAAGTGACATGAAAAGATTTTTACGCAGTCCACGCGTAATTCTTTACAAAAGATCGGAAAAACTGGTACAAGCCGACTTCGGTGAAGATCACTTTGGATTCCGCGGAAATGTAGGAAGACGTGAGGCAACAATGACTCTACGACTTCTCATAGAAGACAGGTTAAGGAAAGGCAAATCTACGTTTACAGCATTTGTAGGCCTAGGAGAAAGCTTTTGACAATGTTCAGTCGAATACTCTCTTTGAAATGGTAATGGCAGTAGGGGTAAAATATAGGGAGCGACAAGCTATTTACAACTTGTACAGAAACCAGATGGCAGTTATAAGAATCTAGGGCCATGAAAGGAAAGCAGTGGTTGAAAAGGGAGTGAGACAGGGTTCGGGCCCATCTCCTATGTTAATCGATCTCTATACTGGACAAGCAGTAAAGGAAACAGAAGAAAAATTCGGAGTAGGAATTAAAGTCCAAGAAGACGGAGAAACAAAACTTTGAGGTTGGCCGATGACATTATAATTCTATCAGAGACAGCAAAAGACTTGGAAGAGCAATTGAACGGAATGGACAGTGCCTTGAAAGGAGCGTATAAGATGAATGTCAACAAAATCAAAACGAAGATAATGGAATGTAGTCGAATTAAGTCAGGTTATGCTGTGGAAATTAGATTGGGAAATAAGGCATTTAAAGTAGTAGATGAGTTTTGCTACTTGCGCAGCAAAATAATTGATGATGGTTGAAGTGGAGCGGATATAAAATTTAGACTGGCAATGACAAGAAAAGCGTTTCTGGAGAAGAGAAAATTTGTTAACATCGAGTTTAGATTTAAGAGTCTGGAAGTCTATTTTGAAGTATTTGTATTGAGTGTAGCCATGTATGGAAGTGAAACACGGGCGATAAACAGTATAGGCGAAAAGGGAACAGAAGCTTTTGAAATGTGGTGCTACAGAAGAATGCCGAGGATTAGATGGGTCGATCACGTAAGTATTGAGGAAGTACTTAATAGAACTGGAGAGAAAAGGATTTTTGTGGTACAACATGGCTAGAAGAAGGGATTGGTTGGTAGGACACATTCTAAGGCATCAAGGGATCACCAATTTAGTACTGGAGGGAAGCATGGGGGTAAAACCGTAGAGGGAGACTAAGAGATGAATACACTAAGCAGATTCAGGAGGATGTAGGTTGCAGTAATTACTCGGAGATGAAGAGCCTCGCACAGGATATAGCAGCATGGAGAGATGCATTAAAACCAGTCTTTGGACCGAAGACCACAACAGCAACATCACATATTGGCGCAACCCAAGTCCACAATTTGTTTTAGAAACACGTCCGCTGTTAGCACATCGAAAAAGCAAACAATGATGAAGACCTACTTAAGAGCGCGTTTATTTCACAATAAATATATTTTCTTGAAACTGATACCGAAGCGTCACAGTTGCCGTAACGAATTTCTCTGTTTACGCGGTTTCAAATGGCTCTGAGCACTATGGGACTTAACTTCTGAGGTCATCAGTCCCCTATAACTTAGAACTACTTAAACCTAACTAACCTAAGAACATCTCACACATCCATGCCAGAGGCAGGATTCGAACCTGCGAACGTAGCGGTCGCGCGGTTCCAGACTGTAGCGCCTAGAACCGCTCGGCCACTCCGGCCGGCAATTAATTATTCTAATAAGGCCCTGAAAGTAAGAGCCAGTTCATGTGGAATTATGTTTGAACGTGGTGTCAAATGTTACTGGTGTTGAAACAAGGAGTTAGTAATAAATCGGCGATGTCAAAATGGCATTAGTGTTCTCAAACATTTCGAGACGAAGACCCGGATGAACTAATTTCAGATACTGAAGAAATTGAGCCTACCCCTGGATGATTGCAGCCGTTCCAAGAAACAAGTATTAACAAATATACAACGAGAGAGCTTCTTATTATTATTCACGTTGCAAAATAACGATGAGTCACTGAAGGGTACTTTGTGATTTTGTACAATTATTGGTTGGACATTAATTGTGTGTGGATTTTATACTCAAACTGGTTCAAGTGCCTCGTGACTGCAGCTGTGCATGGTCCAGTAGTATAAGCTGTTACAATTCTGCATATCGCCTCTTCTGAAGACTGTTCAATTTGTCCATAGCGCAAAGATTAGAAAATCTAGGTTCGTCCAGCTCTATTGTAGGAATCAGTGAGTGAAAATTACATACACAGGAAAGATTTATATCTACATCAATTCTCCACAAGACGCCCTACGTCGTGTCGACACCAGAACAGTGTCCAATGTCTTCTGGAATTCAAGGAGCCCGGCATCAACCTTTGCGCTTCATCTACTGCCTTTTGGATCTCTACACATTTACACTCGCAAGCCACCTTACGGTGCGTGACGGAGGGTACTTTGTGTATCTGTCACAAACGCTCCCTCTCTTACGCTGTTGCGGTCGCGAATGCTGCGCACTTAGAGCTCGAATCTGTGTCTGGCGTTTTCGCGAGAAATGTGAAGGAGAAAGCAGTATATTGGCTGGCTACTCTTGGATCGTACGCTGTCAAGCTTGCTAAACGAACATGAATCGCACTTGTTTCCTTTGGATGTCTTCTATTTGCTGTACAGTGCTATCTGGTAAGGGTCTCAGACTAAGGAGCAATACTGGAAAATGACAGATTTCTAAGTCAGTTCTTTCGTCGGTAGGTTAAACCTCTTAACGGCTCTTCTAGTGAATCAGTCTGCAGTCTGCTTTTCCTATGTGTTGTCCACAACAGCATTCTAGGATGCTCAAAATGTTTTCACTAATACTGTAGTTTTGGGCCCTCGTGTTGCACTGTATCATCTTCTCTGCTATTTTACATGCTGTTGCCAGTCGGAGGATAGTAGGTCCCTATCCCCGGCCGACATTAAAAATTCGTTCAAATTCTACCATGCCAGCTTCCAGAAGCCAAACCGCCTGCGTCAGTGGCCAGTAGACTCCTTGCTAGGAGGAAATTCTGAGCGGGTTGCGGCAAACACGGACACTGTCGCAGCACAGAAGAACGATCGAGAGCCCAAGTCTGCAAGCGAAGCATAATAACATGAAAGCCGTGAGATACAGTCGTACTCTGGTGAAAACCAGTCATAAGGAGGCCTAGCTGCAACGCAACATTAAGTATTCATGTGCCGAACCAGCAGTAAAGAGCCCCTGGAAGGTGAAGTCGCGATAGTCTAAAGCCAGTAGGAAAACTGACAGCGAGGAAAAACCAGGACACATGATGTCATAGCCATCCCCACCGCAGAGCGTGTGATAAGTGCCAACGTAAATACCCCACCATTCTTAACAAATATCGGTGAGCCGTGCTGCGGCTCGCGTTGCTGCTGTTTGTGGGTTCCCGCCCTCTGTTGAAGGCCAAAGGGTATCGTTTAGTTGGCATGGTTGAGGTTCTTTGTCTTCTTCTCGTGTTGACTGGCGCCACTCTTATTCGCAAGCGTTGCCTGTACGCTAGTGGCAGCAGCGGCGGTTATCGATATGTGGTAACTGTTGCCCTATCTTTGGGGTGACGTCGTTGTTTTTCCGTGTCGTGGGGGTGTGGCAGTTCGGTTGGGGACTCAGCAGGAGCCAGGTCCGAGCAGTGCCAGAACACGCCGGGACCGCTGGCGGCGCGCATGGACTGCCGGATGGAAGATCTGTGGTCACGAGAGTGCACGACCTCGTCGTAAACCGGATGCAGCAAACTTTGAGATGAGCGCATTTCAGTGCAAGTAGAGAAACCTCCACCACTGTGATACCTAGCGTGTCTCCAGTGATTTGGGTTCGTGTTGCTGCTCGTAGTGTCGCTGAGGCGAAGAGCAGCGAGTGGAGAGCTTGGGGAAGGCGGATCTGATTAGCTTTCCTCGACTTCTAATTACTATTTCCTACGTTCAACTTGTTACAATTTGTTATGTTCAACCAGCGGTAATTTTTCTTGCCTGGTGGCCGCTAACGCCCCGTTACCTGCCCTGGGGGTTAGTGTGTGCAACGCCAGTGTACGTTTCCTCGCCTTGCCGCTGCTGCCCGGTAAGGCGTGTAGTTTTGACAGCTTTCTTGATTTTAGGCCGGTCGGTGATTCTTCTACCTGGTGGTAGTGGTTCCTTTCTCGTTCCGGGCGCTCTAAACACAGTATTCTGGGGACGTAGTGCAGACCGCCGGTTCCGGCTTTGACGTGGTGTTCCATCGTTGCATTTGGTGTATCAGACGTCAGGTAGCTTCAGCAAGATTATCATTAGTCATTCGTCAGACTGCCACTAGTCTGAGTTACCATCTTGTGAAGTGAATGCAACTCTTGGCTGCCTATCTCATCGCTCGCAAAAGTTTTGGTTGCCGGACTTTCTCAGAGGTCGATTCCTGGAGCACCGTCTGGATCAGTTGCTTGTTTTTTTAATTAACTTTTGCTATTGTATTTGCTGTTTTGCAGCAGGTTTCAATTTTTTTAATACTATTGTCGTTCCTGGCGTGTAAGGCCTTCAGCTGTGATTGTGGTCGCTTGCCTTAAAATTCTAATTTGGTATTTGTATTTAGGCAGTAAGCCTTTAAAACCTTATTTACTGGCATTCCTGGCGTCTGATCTCGTATGTTGTGTTTGTGGCGACTTGGCTTTAATATTCCAATACCTTTAATTTGTAAGTTGCAGCGAATTTTAAACAATTCTTAATTTATTGCCATCCCCTGCTTGTAAGGCCCTCTGCCCAGATCACAGTGGCTTGCTTTTAAAACATTATCTGTTGTATCTGTATTTAATGGTGATTTGCTTAATTGTAACTCACTCACTGAAACACTATTATTTACACAGTTGTTTATTCCTTCATTAATAACGTGTGGTATTTTTTTTATTTATTGTTGAGTCTGGAATCACTGGTTTAAAATAAATTGTAACTGTAAAAGGCAACCGACAGTAACTGACTACGGCCCGTCCACAATCGTAACCGAATCCTGTCTGCCCTTGACTACCAGGTCACAGTCGGATTGCTGAGCGCTGATTACCGACAGCCCAGTGCGTAGTCTCAGCCCGTGTGTCAGCTGCAGGTATCCAGTGAGAGGGGGGGGGGTTAGGGAGGTAGACCCTGTGTACGCCTAGCTGTCTTCACTCGTCTGTGGTGCCACGAGACTGACTGGAACGACGATGCTGTAAACTTTCGAAGCAACGTTGGTGGGGTGTGGAGGCGACCGCCATCCTGCTTCAGGCTCGACCCGCATGACGAGGACACTGCCCATCATCCACCTTCGAGAGGGACGGCTCCTGCTGCGGCTCTTCGCATTCCTTAGCCTGACGCCAATGCTGCCAGCTCCTGCCTCCTAAACGGGGGCGGAGAGGTGGCTCTTGTGAGTCAAAGAGTACTTCAGGTGGACCTAGGAGTGTGACTCGTGAGTACAAATCTTCGACGTCACCTTTGGACATCGATACGTAGAGCTGGATGCCGTAGGCGTCCACGGTCGACGGCCGTCCCATGACGTAACCTCCACCACGCGGCGCCTCGCTGTGCCGGTGGAGCCGCCAAGTCGAGCGCATACCGGCCCCTCTTATGGCTGTGAGCGGTGCTTTGTAAGACAATCCTGTATGACTACTTAATAAATGTACACTACTGGCCATTAAAATTGCTACACCAAGAACAAATGCAGATGATAAACTGGTATTCATTGGGCAAAGATATTATACTAGAACTGACACATGATTACATTTTCACGCAAGTTGCGTGCATAGATCCTCAGAAATCAGTACCCAGAACAACCACCTCTGTCCTTAATAACGGACTTGATACTCCTGGGCATTGACTCAAACAGAGCTTGGATGGCGTGTACAGATACAGCTGCCCATGCAGCTTCAACACGATACCACAGTTCATCAAGAGTAGTGACTGGCATATTGTGACGAGCCAGTTGCTCGGCCACCATTGACCAGACGTTTTGAATTGGTAAGAGATCTGGACAATGTGCTGCCAGGGCAGCAGACGAACATTTTCTGTAGCCGGCCGAAGTGGCCGTGCGGTTAAAGGCGCTGCAGTCTGGAACCGCAAGACCGCTGCGGTCGCAGGTTCGAATCCTGCCTCGGGCATGGATGTTTGTGATGTCCTTAGGTTAGTTAGGTTTAACTAGTTCTAAGTTCTAGGGGACTAATGACCTCAGCAGTTGAGTCCCATAGTGCTCAGAGCCATTTGAACCATTTTCTGTATCCAGAAAGGACCGTCCAGGACCTGCAACATGCGGTCGCGCATTATCCTGCTGAAATCTAGGGTTTCGCAGGGATCGAATGAAGGGTATAGCCACGGGTCGTAACACATCTGAAATGTAACGTCCACTGTTCAAAATGCCGTCAATGCGAACAAGAGGTGACCGAGACGTGTAACCAATGGCACCCCGTACCATCACGCCGGCTGATACGCCAGTATGGCGATGACGAATACACGCTTCCAATGTGCGTTCACCGCGATGTCGCCAAACACGGATGCGACCATCACGATGCTGTAAACAGAACCTAGATTCGTCCGAAAAAATGACGTTTTGTCATTCGTCACCCAGGTACGTCGTTGAATACACCATCGCAGGCGCTCCTTTCTGTGATGCAGCGTCAATGGTAACCGTAGCCATGGTCTCCGAGCTGATAGTCCATGCTGGTGCAAACGTCGTCGAACTCTTCGTGCAGATGGTTGTTGTCTTGCAAACGTTCCCATCTGTTGACTCAGGGACCGAGACGTGGCTGCACGATCCGTGACAGCTATGCGGATAAGATGCCTGTCATCTCGACTGCTAGTGATACGAGGCCGTTGGGATCCAGCACGGCGTTCCGTATTGCCCTCCTGAACTCACCGATTCCATACTCTGCTGACAGTCATTGGATCTCGACCAACGCGAGCAGCAGTTTCGCGTTACGATAAACCGCAAGCGCGATAGGCTACAATCCAACCTTTATCACAGTCGGAAACGTGATGGTACTCATTTCTCCTCCTTACACGAAGCATCACAACAACGTTTCACCAGGCAACGCTGGTCAACTACTGTTTGTGTATGAGAAATCGTTTGAAAAATGTCTTCTTGTCAGCACGTTGTAGGTGTCCCCACCGGCGCCTACCTGGTGTCAATGCTCTGAAAAGCTAATCATTTGCATATCACAGCATCTTCTTCCTGTCGGCTAACTTTCTCATCTGTAGCACGTCATCTTTGTGGTGTAGCAATTTTAATGGCCAGTAGGGTATTATTGTCAATGATGTTTTCTTGGCGTTCTCTACGCTTATCACTGCATCCCGCTCTCTCCTGACAACTGTAGGAGTCCGGGACTGTTCTCCTATAATACATATGAACCCAAATTTTTCAGCCCATTGTAGTGCATCGAGCCAAAGTAGTCCCAGACGATGAAAATCTGCCGCAGAATTAAGTCACCTACGGAAAGTCTCTCCCTGAAATTTCCACAGTCATCGTCATATTTTGTAAGGCATTTCAAATGTACACAAGCAGAATACCGTGGAGGAACAGAACCAGGTGATGTGCAGGATGGGGATTCAAAACTTCTGGCTTTTGTGATGTAGGTTTTCCACGATTTCCATAAATCGCTTAAGTCATAAATCATGCGGCCTACTTCCTTCCCCTGTACTAACCCTTACACTGTGTCTAAGAGTTTGTCGTAAACTGGACTTAAAACCTAATCTTCCTTTCATTATGGCATACAGGATGAGGTTGTGTTGTTTGCCACTTTGTGGCTTACTCACGAGGAAAGGTTAACCCGCTCCTGATGAAACTCAACACCAAATCACTCTTGAGGACGCCAGAAAAATCACAACCGATGAGTCCAGTAAAAAACTGGGAACGGCCAGAGTGTATATGATACTTTCTTAATGTGTTTACTTTTATTTTGGGCAGATAGTCTGCACGAAACTGCATTGATTGAAAGAGCAGTTAGAGGAGTGTTACCACTTCAGTAATTACGAGCTGACTACAGTCTATACGACCATTAGTTTTGTCTATCGTACTGTGACTGTAAATCACAGCGAAACTGAAACTAATTTTTACTGTGAGCAACTAAACCCACTAAAGAGTAAACATTATGGAAAGTGAGTGTAAGAATTCCAATATCCAGCAAGGGACCTCTCCAAGATGCTCAGTTATGTACTTTACATAACATTCTTGGGGTAACTTCTGAAGGAATACTTTGTTTTACATGTTTTGTTCCAGAAAATAAATTCGTAAGACAACAGTTATTCGGTCCAGTACAAGCCACAGGTACGATATAACAACAGAGTACCACTGTCATCATCGGCGGTGATTTGTCGTCCATTGCTGCATTTAGGCCTCTTCCTTTCTTCATACATTACAGTATCAAGTGCGTGTCAGACTTGTATGGCGCCTGAAGTCATTTATCCTTCCTCTATTAGGTCATTTTCTAAATACTTTGTTATTCAGAACTTCCTTGGCCCATCTACCATTCGTCGTCCTGACAACGTTTGCCGTCCACCTCCATTTCATTCTCGATGGAGTCAGAATTACGTCTCCCATTCCAGTCTCTGTTCCCTGATGCAGTTCTCAGTTTCCTGTTTCTGATAGTAATTCCCAACATCCATCTCTACTTGTCTACTTACCACGAGATAAAACTGTAAATGATGATGATGATGAAGTTCCATACTCCGTAACAGAGCGTAGGGGACATTGCGGGAGGTCCGCACCGCTGTACTAGGCAAGATCCTAGTGGAGGTGGTTTGCCATTGCCTTCCTCCGACCGTAATAGGGATGAATGATGATGATGAAGACGACACAACAACACCCAGTCATCTCGATGCAGGTGAAAATCCCTGACCCACCCGGGAATCGGACCCGGGACCATGTGCTCGGGAAGCGAGAACGCTACCGCGAGACACACAACTGTAAATACACACTGTAAACTCTTCGTTTCAGACTCATCTAAAACCGATTTTTCACACTTTATTTAGTTTAGTGAAGAAATGCAGGCCATATTTACTCATCTGCTTATTTCTTTCGCTGATTATCCACTGACTGTCTTCAGTTGCCTTAAATAAACTAACTCGCTCACTGATTAATTGTACTGCTTCTACTTTCAAAGTTAATTGTATCTTATTTCAGTCTTTCAGTTGGTTCCGAAACGTATTTTTGAACTTATTCTAATATCTCCCTCCATTCCATTTCTCTACACAAGGGGTAAAGACCACAGTACAGTCACGAAAGGGGAAAGTACGTTTTGTTAACACGTACTCCTTCTTTGTTCCCAGTTTAGGGTTCTGAAAACTCCCTCTGCGGGCTGGTGATAACATTTTTTAACTTCCTCGCCCGGGTAATTCTTAGGTTCTGAATCTCCCGCTCTCTTGATGAATTCTAATGAGAGTTGACCCACTAGCGTATGAATTCTTCAGCGTTCTAACATGTAGGATCCGCGCGTTGTCTCTTAAGTGCCGAGACTGCAGATTCTGTCGAAAAAGAAAAACTTTCTGAAGATTACGAATCCCAGAGAAAGTGGTAATTTAGACTCATTGCCTCTTTCTATAAATTATATTCACAATTTGGAAGTGGTCCACTTCTGAAGCTAGCTTGTTCCTTTGCATAATTAAAATCCAACACTTTCTCTGTGCAGTTGACTTAAATGAATCTCTTGTGAAGAGTGAGAGGTATGAAGTTTTTATCTTCTTTATCTTCTGTCTTCTTTCTTTTGAAGTGCAACAGTGAGAGCATTGCTCCACTTGTGGGAAATCATGTTCTTTCGCAATCATTAAGAACCTAATTATGCAAGTTTCTTTTGTATTATTTTGTCTGCAGCTTCAAAGATTTCCGATGAAACGCCGTCATGTCACCTCGCTTTCTTCGTGCTTCAAAAGATTCTTCTTGTTTTACCCCCGGGCTGTCGGTAACTTCTTTATTAAGTAATATTTAGACTGTGGGGTCTACATCCTTAACTGATGATGTATAGTGTCTAACCAACATAACACTGGCGTGGGGGGGGGGGGGGGGGGGAGCAGTGTAACCGTCCTTTCTGTTTGGTCATCAGCAGGACAGAAGAAGTTGGCACCCTCATATTCTTGGTCAGTTATTTTCGATCAGGAAATGAATATTTTAAAAGAATGTGGCCATTGAGTTCGTGTGGTTGTCAAGAATGTGTTGTTAAATTGTTTCACATCTGACTGATGTTCTCTGAAGCTAGTAGTTCAAAATAAGTAACTTCCAACTGTCGATTCTTTCAGCGAACTGGGTAGCAAGAAAGCGTACTGTTGATTCGCGCTTACTATTCAGCAGAGGAGTTTTGGTTTCAATAGAGAAACTACGACTAGTCCCAATGCGCTCCTGTGAAGGTGCTAGCTGCTGAACTACTGCAGGCTCCGGAGTCAAGCTCAATTTTTTTTTACTTTGTTTATAATTAGTTATTTCTGCAAGGTTCTGACGCAACGATCCTTACACCCAAACAAATAATACGTTTGGTATAATAACACGTCTTAAATGTAAGACCAAAACATAACGCAAGTAACAAGAAACTCATCTTACAATGTAAAAATGAATACATAAATACAGATTCAAGAAATTTTGCTGTTGTTTGATTGATTTATCAGTATTTTCATTTTTTTTACAGTGATAAAATTATGAGCACCAATGATTTTAAAATTCACACACCATGCACCATTGTCATTGAAACATTATTAATCCTATGATTGTCTACCTACGTCCATACATATTAGAAAAATTGCTATATGTGTGTGTGTGTGAGGGGTTGGTGGGGGGTGGAGGGGGGGAGAGAGAGGGTGTTTCACATCTCCTAAACCACAAAACCGATTTCAACCAAACTTGGTACACATACTCCTTACTGTCACACCACAGTCGCTGTGGGGATAAGAACAACCCACTTATCGTATTTCAAGAAATATTACATCATAAACAGTGATATAAGTGAAAAACTGCCCCGTCTTGTAAAACGTTCGATTTTACAAAGAGTACTCTACGGCACTGGCCCAACCAGATGGGAGTTATTAGAGTCGAGGGGCACGAAAGGGAAGCAGTGGTTGAGAAGGCAGTCAGACAGGACTGTAGCCTGTCCCCGATGTTATTTAATCTGTATATTGAGCAAGCAGTAAAGGAAAGAAAGGAAAAATTTGGAGTAGGAATTAAAGCCCAGGAAGAAAATAATAAAAGGAGACAGCAAAGATCTTGGAAGAGTTGAACAGAAAGGATAGTATCCTGAAGCGAGGATATAAGATGAACATCAACAAAAGCAAAACGAGTATAATGGAATTTAGTCGAATTAAATAAGGTGATGCTGAGGGAATTAGATTAGGAAATGAGACACTTAAAAGTAGTAGATGAGTTTTGCAATTTGGGAAGCAAAATAACTGATGATGATCGAATATCATATGGGGAGGATATAAAATGTAGACTGGCTCTGGCAAAAAAAAAAAAAAAAAAAAAAAAAAAAAAAAAAAGCATTTCTGAAGAAGAGAAATTTGTTACATCCAGTACGGATTTAAGTGTCACGAAGTCCTTTCTGAAAGTATTTGTATGGAATGTAGCCATGTATGGAAGTGAAACATGGACGATAAATAGTTTAGACAAAAGGAGAATAGAAGCTTTTGCAATGTGGTGCTACATAGGAATGCTGAAGATTAGATGGGTAGATCACGTAGCAATGAGGAAGTACTGAATAGAGTTGGGGAGAAGAGGTATTTGTGGCAAAACATGACCAGCAGAAGAGATCGGTTGGTAGGACACTTTCTGAGGCATCAAGGGATCAGCGATTTAGTATTTAGAGGGAAGCGTGGAGGGTAAAAATCGTAGAGGGAGATCAAGAAATGAATGCAGTAAGCAGATTCAGAGGGATGTAGGTTGCAGTAGCTACTCGAAGAGGCTTGCACAGGATAGACCATGTGGGTTGGAGCCTAGACGACAGGAAAACCGTGGCGTGGTCAGATGAGTCTAGATTCCAGTTGGTAAGAGCTGATGGTAGGGTTCAAATGTAGCGCAGACCATACGAAGCCATGGACCCAAGCTGTCAACGAGGCTCTGCGCAAGCTGCTGAGGGTTCCATAATGGTGTGGGCTGTGTTTGCAAGGAAAGGACTGGGTCCTCTGGTCAAACTGAAGCGATCACTGCCTGGAGAAGGATATGTTCGGCTATTTGTAGACCATTTGCAGCCATTCAACGGTACAATACGACAATGCTCCATGTCACAATTTATTGTTTGCGATTGTTTTGAAGAACAATCTGGAGAATTCGAGGGAATAATAATGGCCACCCAGGTAGTCCGAAATGAATGCCGTCAAACATTTATGGGACATAATGGAGAGGTCAGTTTCTGCTCAAAATGTTGCACTGGCAACACTTTCGCAATTAATGGATGACTGTAGCGGCAGCATGGCTCAGTATTTTTGCAGGGGACTTCCAACGACTTGTTGAGTCCATGCCAAATCGAGTTGCTGAAGTACGAGGTCTGTTCAAAAGATTGTGGAACTTTGCCCACACATTTTTTCTACGCTTACCATTTTCTTATTGTGCATGGTCACCTTCGAAATCTCTCCTCCGCAATTGATACACCGCTCCCAACGCCGTTTCCACTGAGAGGCACCCCCACATGCCTTGCTCATCCTGTGGCATCAAGCAGTCAGGCCTGCAAGATGAGTGGTCTGCCAAGCGAGTGGACTCATTCTTATTCATCGCAAAACATCAATGACTGATTATGAGCTCTAGTACTCACAATTAAGCTACAAATTATTCTCATGTTTGAATATTACGCAACAGAAACGGATAACGCACATCTGACTATTAGTAATTTACACAACTCTGATTGTTCACTACGCACTGGCAATACCACATTTTCTTTCTTACTCAACGGCTTTGATCAACACGTGGCCATCGCACTGAATGTGAATGGCGCACACATTATAAATTCTGGATATCATGACTACACACTATTTAAGAACAAGGCCACCAATCTTTTTCTTTTCGCTATCTTTTTTTTTATTCCGATAAATTCTATTATTCTATTATTACATTTTTATACAATAATTACACATGAGAAACTCCGCCCAGTGGACATGGCTTTACATTGGTGATTCTCTATCTTATGGTCTCGTAATTATCTAACACTACAATGGACTTTTTGGATAGGATGGTGGATCTTTTGCTATATCTCACACTTCGACTCTCACACCCATCATCACGAAAATTTATTCAAATGGCTCTGAGCACTATGGGACTCAACTGCTGAGGTCATTAGTCCCCTAGAACTTAGAACTAGTTAAACCTAACTAACCTAAGGACATCACAAACATCCATGCCCGAGGCAGGATTCGAACCTGCGACCGTAGCGGTCTTGCGGTTCCAGACTGCAGCGCCTTTAACCGCACGGCCACTTCGGCCGGCGAAAATTTATTCCAGACCGAGCGGTACAAAAAGGAGCATGCATAACCCACTTCCTCTGAACCTATCTTGCTACTCTCCCATGCAAACCACACACACCTAAATTACATGAAATACATCACACTGGCAACATACAATACAACACAAAGAATAGTCACAACGTTAGAATCACATCACTTTCAACTTTCCCACTTCAATCAGTATTCATCCCAGTTTCACACGACACTGCCCCACTTCGTAAACTTTTCTTTCCTACTACGAACTCTGGAGGATATATGCACGTCTTCCTGTGCAATGCAAGCCAAGTGGCGTTGCTGGATAGACGGCTGACTCATCTTGCTTCACTCTCAGAGTATTACAGTTTGAATCCAGCCTCACACGGAAACATAACACGCAAAGTAATATTAAGAACATATTCGTCACACACGTGAGTCCTTAACTGATACCATGGACGAGTACTTCTCTTTATTCTTTGTCTCATACACAGATTGAGACTCACACAGTACTCACCACGTGGAAGTACTCGTCTCTAATTTCAAGTCCTGCACACGCCATTTCTTAAATATTTCCAACTTATAGTACACACGCTAGTAATTCAGCTTAACTTAAGCACTCGCAAGTATTTCAACTTATTGCTACACGTGGTTTCAGCGTGACCGTTGGTCACTTCCGAAGATTACTACGATCCCCTTAATATTACCTGCCTGTCATTTAATTCTCCCCACAAAAGTTCCTGAAATAGAGAAATAATTATTCCAAACTACTCTTAAGTATTTCACATGCATACCATTTTCTCCACTCTTTTGTCTTTACGGAGCACACCTAAGACAGGTCTTACCAACACAAGATCCAGCGCCAGAGTGCTGAAACATGGCCGTTCTTCAGGTCATATCGCACCTCGGCCGAGGTGGGGGAGCACCATGGTCAGCCACGTTTCAGACGCTCAAAGCTCAGGTAAATTTCATCTCTTTGGTTCTACCAAAGGTGACCAAAGGACCGTCTCAAAGATGATCATATATTGCACATTCACTATCTGGGGTTAGCAGACGACCATACATTCATTCATTTCGCAGATCTCACCAAATTGGATGTAGGGATTCATTTTGTGGGAGTGCACATGTGATCAATTAAATAAATAAATTGTCATTCTTTCCTACACTGTTATCCGGCTTCGGTGTATTAAGTGAAATTGAGTTATTATTACAAAAAATATGTTGTTCTGACAAGAATAACGAAGAATGTTGTACCTATCTTCAATGTCGGACTGTACTGTACCCTTTCACCACTTCCGGAAGCAGTCTTGGTACGCCTCTTGCTGGATAGCGCGAAGTGACGCCTGCGAATTTATCGTAGCAAATCTTCGTCCTTTCAACGGTGTTGTCAACTTTGGGATTAAATAAGTAGTCCGCAGCGCCCAGGTCTGGAAACTACGGAAGATGAGGGAGCACAGTGATTTCGTTTTTTGTGCAATAGTCACGCACCAACAGGAACGAATGTACGAGTGCGATACCGAGATCCAAGAGCCGTGAATGTCTCGCCACATTTCAGGTCGTTTCCTTCTCACATTTTCTGGCAGGCGTCGCAACAAGTCGCGATAGTACGGTCGATTAACAAATTGTTCCTGTGGCACGAATTCATGATGAGCTAATTCTTCGAAGTCAGAGAAAACTATCAGCATGGCTTTGACATTTAGCCTGACCTAGCAAGTTCTTTTTGATCTTGCAGAACCTTTCCCGACCCATTGTGAAGATTGAAGCTTTGTTTCAAGATCATAACCGTAGACTCACGTCTCATGACCAGTTATGATTCTCCTCCGGAAAAATGTCGTTCTC
This sequence comes from Schistocerca nitens, assembly GCF_023898315.1. Lineage (NCBI taxonomy): Eukaryota > Metazoa > Arthropoda > Insecta > Orthoptera > Acrididae > Schistocerca > Schistocerca nitens. The sequence continues at coordinate 299,988,123 of NC_064615.1, read as the reverse complement.
ATTTGCGCGATCCAAAAGTTCTACACAGAATGCGAGGCGAAGGTCTTTATGGTCTTGACTCATGAGCCGTGGGACGAAGCTGACGGCAACACGATGCATTCCAAGATGTTGTGTCAGGATTTGATGACAACTGAAATGTTACCTTGTTCTGCAATCTCTCGACAGTCACTTCGACTGGCACGCACAGTTTCGTTGACGTTCCTGGCATGAGGGTCGTCCGTAGACGTCGATGGGCGTTCTCAGTGAGGATCATCTTTAATTTCCGTCCGGCGATTTTTACCCGTTCGCGACACCGAATACGCCTTAAGCACTCATCACCGTAGGGTTCCTGCATCATTTGGTGTGTCTCTGTAAAGGTTTTCTTGAGTTTCAGGCAAAATTTAATGGAGACGCGTTGCTCCTCTAACTCTGCATGCCGAAATTCGCAAACTGTGCGACAGGACGTTCTACTCAAAAATGTGCTGAACAATAACTGACAGACATACAACAATGCAACTTCCAGCACTTGCACATCAAACAGGGATGCCAACCACATTTCGCTCCGACTCATCATTGGGGTGAAATCACTTATTTTTTGGAATTTATTGAACAGACCTCGATAGGCCGGAAAAAAGGCGGTCCGACACGATGTTAGGAAGTGTCCCTTCTGTAGCCTCTGTGTATGTAGACAGCTGGGGATGTCAACAGCAGAGCGAAATATAGCAGCACGGCCCAGCGGACATTGTCCAGAGCCACGCCGCCGCCTCCACCTGACTGCTGACGTCACACGCGGCCCGGCGCCGACCCGGCGCTGTGACCCCGCGCGTCCCAGTTGCGGCATAATTGAGCATGGGGTGGGGGAGAACGGGGGGGAAGGGGTTGGACGGCGGCCGGAGGGCTCCATTCAGGGCTGGGAGAGGGCGGCAGACCCGATCAATAAGACGGGCGCCCGCCACGCCACGCACCTGGCCACGCAGCCACTCACGCACTCACGCACAGAGCCGCTCAGCCGCGACAACGCTTTGCCGGCGCCTCACATGCACGCACGCGCGCCGCCGTTGACCTCATTCATCGCGAGCGCCTACATATTTAAACACTGGAGGCAGAAGCCGCGGTCTGCAGTCTAGGGTGAGACTCGGGGCTGGCATCGCTCTGCCTAAACTGAACAGCTCTCAATCTTGCCTCGGTCATAAGAATAACTTCACACCACGCCGCGATATAGATTTATGAGCAGTTTTATTAGAGATAGCTTTTACGTTTCACAGTACTCCCTGTACGACAGCTAACGACAGGGACATTCTACTTCACACGGAGCAATGGCTCTTCCCAATTCGAAGTCCGAAGCACGAAGAACAACGGGGGAGCGGGGAGAGGGGGTGGGGGGGGGGGGAGGAGGAGGAGCAGGAGGAGGAGGAGACAGGGAAACCGCCGGACACACGCCGCTTGCGGAGTACACGTGTATACGTTCCCTGACAAAGTAGTGACGAACTCAGAAGGAGAGGGGGGAAACGAAGTGAAATTTGGCGTCTTGACAGAGTGTGTGATGTTATTTCACTGATTACAATACTGAGTTAAATTTACGAAGAACTTGGCCTTATGATCCACATCAGTATGACGTGGCATCATCTCTCGCATGGCTACATGCACCGATTCGATTGGGAAGGGTGTCATAAAACCGTTTTATCTCTTCCTGAGGCAAGCTGGCCCACAACTATTATAACTGGTCCTTGATGTCCTGGAACAGATTTGACGTCTGAGGTGGTCCATATATATCGGGGACGGATCTGCGTGTCTTGATGGGCACGGCACTACCTCAACATCATGCGGATAGGCAGTTCATAGAGACACATGTCATGTGTGGACGGCCACTGAACTGTTGAAAAACAGTACCACGACACTGACGCATGAGTGGCAACACCTAACGACGCAGGATGACTGTGACGTGGCTGGCGTCCTACCAGCCGTGAACTGAAGTCTTGTCCAATGACTCCCCACACCGTGGCCAGAAGTAACAGCTATGTCTCTCCAAAACACTGGAGGAATGGGTCCTTCGGAAGGATACAGTGCTCAATAACGATGACCACTGAGTGTACCGAGCGAGGTGGCGGAGTGATTCGCACACTGGACTCGCATTCGGGAGGGCTATCGGAAGGACGAAGGTTCAATCCCGCGTCCGGCCATCCTGATTTAGGTTTCCCGTGATTTCCCTAAATCAGTTCACGCAAATGCTGGGATGGTTCCTTTGAAAGGATACGGCCGATTTCCTTCCCCATCCTTCCCTCATCCGACGAGACCGCTGACCTCGATGATTGGTCTCATCAGCCACCCAGTCACCCAACCACTGAGTGTACAGTGCTCCGAGTGTACCGTGTTCAAAGGTTTGGAGGTCAGTACGCCCGTGCAACATTATACCCTCTCCCCACATTATAACACATGCAGCACCAAAACGATGAAGTTGGACCTTGCTGCACGTTCCCTCACATGACGAGTGGTGGAAACAAAAAACGCACGCAGGAAATGTTATGATACGAATGGGCAACTGTTATGTTCGGAGCAGCTAAACGTTATGTCGCCGACGCTAATAATAAATGGGTTGAAGGTGGCCAAAGGGGTCGGTCGCCATAGCGATCTGAACAGGCAAGCAAAAGATTAATTCACACAAGTGCACTTTTAATAAATAAATTTTACCTAACTTGTCGCTGAAGATAATTCACACAAGTGTACTTTTAATAAATATATTTTACTCAACTTGTCGCTGAAGACCCTGTGACCGAGCGGTTCTAGGCGCTTCAATCCGGAACCACGTGGCTGCTACGGTCGCAGGTTCGAATCCTGCCTCGGGCATGGATGTGTGTGATGTCCTTAGTTAGGTTTAAGTAGTTCTACGTCTAGGGAGCTTTCGAAATGTGGTGCTACAGAAGAATGCTGAAGATTAGATGGGTATATCACATAACTAATGAGGAGATATTGAATAGAATTGGGGAGAAGAGGAGTTTGTGGCACAACTTGACAAAAAGAAGGGACCGGTTGGTAGGACATGTTCTGAGGCATCAAGGGATCACAGATTTAGCATTGGAGGGTAGCGTGGAGGGTAAAAATCACTGAGCAGATTCAGAAGGATGTAGGTTGCAGTAAGTACTGGGAGATGATGAAGCTTGCATAGGATAGAGTAGCATGGACAGTTGCATCAAACCAGTCTGAGGACTGAAGACCACAACAACAACAACGTCCAGGGGACTGATGACTTCACATGTTAAGTGCCATAGTGCTCAGAGCCACCTGAACCATTTTTTTTTTTTTTTTTGTCGCTGAAGAACTGCTACGCTGTTGACAATTCTTGGCAGCCGTCGCTAGCCATAAACCATACGCCTGACACGGTGGAGCGTGTATGTGCACCGAACGTTCGCCGGTAGAGCTCGCTATCAACAGCTCGATGTAACCTTCGGCACCAACTGGCGACACGGAACTGATCTCGAACTAGCAGACTGCAGCTGCGGCATGCTACGGCGTGCGCAGACCAACACCGGCAGCCCTCGGCAGCGGCCACGTCTGCTTCACGCCCCCCAGCCTATAACACCAGTTCCGCTATCAGGAACACTCGCACGCCACGTTGTCCCACAGAGCCGTGCTGCCAAAATTAACCGCCGCGCCACTCACAACCGACGCCTCCCTCGCTAGCCGCCGCTAACAAACTGCAGCGGTTGCCAGCAAACTTCTACACTCTCGCACATAAACCAGCGCGAACCACGGATATCGCCGGGGGTTACGGCTCAGAAACGTCGAAGAAAGACACATTTTACTTTGGAGCAGTGTGACCGTACGGGTTGTATGTGAATGAGCATGTGGTGCGGATGACGAAATGAAATACGATCTCTCTCATCATCTCGCAGAAAATCAAAGTTCTAAACCGTTCACAAGCTCTGTATCAGCTCGGAGCCCATGCATACTGCTGCACGAAAAGACTTACCTACACTTTAGACAGCACAAACACTTCAATGGGCCTCCGTAAATGGGGCGCCAACTCACATCCGTCGCAATGTACCCAATGTTCCACAAAAGTATTTAATATAAATGCAGCCAGGATTTGCTACGCAAAAATCACGTACGCACTTATGTATATTTTAAAGTTTCACAAATTCGAGTTTATTTCCAATAAGAATGTATAAAAATCGAGACGCACAGTTCACAATAAATTAATTTCAGAGCCTGACCAAGTTTCCTAAGGTCCTGGAGGCGGCTGAATAAACCACAATAAATTGCGGGAGCTATCTTTTGAAAACCGTTAAACGTACACAGTACATCGAACTATTGTAAGTCGGCTGTTTAGGTTTTTTTATTGGTAACGCCACCTCAGTATGAAAATCACCGGCTGTGCCGTGTGCAGTCTGTGGCTGCTTTGCATTGTTGTAATACTCGCCATTGTAGTGTTAGGCAGCTGGCTGTGAACAGCGCGTAGCGTTGGGCAGTTGGAGGTGTGCCGCCAGCAGTGGTGGATGTGGGGAGAGAGATGGCGCAGTTTTGTAATTTGTCATGATATCAAGGTAAATACATTGTTTGTTCTCTATTAATATCTTTCATTTGCTAACTATCCCTATCAGTAGTTAGTGCCTTCCATAGTTTGAATCTTTTATTTAGCTGGCAGTAGTGGCGCTCGCTGTATTGCAGTAGCTTGAGCAGCGAAGATTTTTGTGAGGTAAGTGATTTGTGAAAGAGATAGTTTAATGTTAGTCAGGGCCATTCTCTTCTAGAGATTTTGAAAGTCAGATTGCGTTACGCTAAAAAATATTGTGTGTCAGGTTAAAGCACAGTCGTGTAGAATTGTTAAAAGGGGACGTTTCATATGTCGACCCTTAGCCGAGGATACCTCACTGGAATCTTCTGATTTTTTCTTATAGTTTGTGTAATTAGTGTAGCTTTTGTTTATTGCTAGCGCGTAATTGTAGAGAGAATTTCCATTGTAGTTGTAGTTTTTCATTGTTGTACAGTAAAACAGTTGTGGTATGCATGTAGATTTGCACCAAGTATTTCGCAGCTGCAATTAACTAGATATTATTTTCAGTGTTATGTTAATGTGTTCTCTTATTTTTGCTCTTCAAATTGAGTTTTTCTGTGTTGACGTGTGAAATACTGTGACAATAATGGCGTGTGAAAAACGTAACACTAGGCTCCAAAGTAAATTGAGAAATGACAGTGAAGACGAAAGCAATATGTTAGCGCCGCAGAATAATGAATTAACTAATGTTAATAGTAGTAATTTGGTAATTGCGCATAGGGAAATGGAGCGGGTTTCAAACAATGGCGTGGACAGTGAAACAATTAGTGAAGAGGGAAGCATTATCGATCGATCGGTCGGCAATAGCTCGGCTCAGGAATCCGAAATGACGCGACACGATCTCGCAAATACTGTAGATTCAGGTTTTGGATCCTCACCGTTTTCTCAAATAAGTCAAGACACATTTTCTGCTTGTCAAAATGTGAATGTTTCCGGTGCAAATTCACTGCCGAAAAGCACTGAGGAACATGTTCCAGACACCAGTGCATTGTTATTACAATTAATACAACAAATGGGACAAACACAACAAAAGCTTCAAAAGTTAGACACAATGGAACAAAATCTTCGAAAGTTAGACACAGTGGAACAAAATCTCAAAAAGTTAGACACCACACTTGAACAAACACGTGAGGATTTAACTAATGAGTTACATCACATTGAATCGAAATGTCAAAAAGTCTGTAATGACGTAAAAACACAAATTTGTGAGCATTTCCAACCTATTTTTTCGCGTCATGAAAATGCACTACAGAATCACGAAGCAGCCATAAAAGAACTGCAAACTACTGTTCATGAAAATCATGAGACCTTGCAAGCTAAATTTGACTCAGTTGCATCTACCGATTCGGTTATGCAACTTGCAAAAACTCAGGAAAACTTGAAGGACACAGTAGATTCGATTTCAACACAAATGGACACTCTGAAACTTGGTTCAGAAAAACACACTGAGGAAATGTGTTCACTATCGGAGAAAGTAGGCGAACTTTCGGATCAGGTCACTAACTTATCTACAAAGGTAGATGATGATCTGAATGGCACAAGACCTGTAGCCTTCACTGACACAGAAGAGTATGAACAAATTAGAAAATTCAAACAAAATCAAAATCAAATCAATACACAGTACAAAAGAGAAATCCGCGAAGTACAAGATCAGCTGACACAGGTAATACAAGAATTACGTATTTCAGAGGACACTCGCGCCCCAACACGGGAAGAGGGACTTAGAAATACGGAACAGCCACAAAATAATAACACAGGGCATTTCGGAAGTTATGAAAGAAACTGGCAATGCGCACCGAATTTTGAGATGAAACGTCCCCTTTTAACAATTCTACACGACTGTGCTTTAACCTGACACACAATATTTTTTAGCGTAACGCAATCTGACTTTCAAAATCTCTAGAAGAGAATGGCCCTGACTAACATTAAACTATCTCTTTCACAAATCACTTACCTCACAAAAATCTTCGCTGCTCAAGCTACTGCAATACAGCGAGCGCCACTACTGCCAGCTAAATAAAAGATTCAAACTATGGAAGGCACTAACTACTGATAGGGATAGTTAGCAAATGAAAGATATTAATAGAGAACAAACAATGTATTTACCTTGATATCATGACAAATTACAAAACTGCGCCATCTCTCTCCCCACATCCACCACTGCTGGCGGCACACCTCCAACTGCCCAACGCTACGCGCTGTTCACAGCCAGCTGCCTAACACTACAATGGCGAGTATTACAACAATGCAAAGCAGCCACAGACTGCACACGCACAGCCGGTGATTTTCATACTGAGGCGGCGTTACCAATAAAAAAACCTAAACAGCCGACTTACACTATAAATTCGACAATGGCTACACACTGAAACCTTATAAATGCGTCTTCTATCACACGCTGCCGAAACAGTAACAAGTTCATCAGATGCTGAAAAATATCAATGTCCGAAAGAAGGAACTCTGAATAATTCACACAAGCGAACTAGCGGCTATTTCACCGCTCGTCAGATAAAGCTTTCTCCTAACACAGACTAACACAGCCTGATCGCCTCCAATGGCGTCCGAATCGAGACTCCCCTCCGGATTGGCACTGTTCACCCAGCACCACTGAAGTCAGATAAACTACTGGACGCGAAAATGCCTGAAATTCTTAATTTTAACCTTTTATACACATATGCTGCATCAAATCACAAAAAAGTTTCCGAGAAGTATTGTGCTGTTTCCAGAATGACATTTTCACTCTGCAGCGGAGTGTGCGCTGATGTGAAACTTCCTGGCAGATTAAAACTGTGTGCCCGACCGAGCGTCAAAAAGTACGTGAAGCTGTGAGTACCGGGCGTTAGTCGTACTTCGGTAGCTCAGATGGTAGAGCACTTGCCCGCGAAAGGCATGCAGCTGTGCATGTGGAAACAGGTGGTAAGTGACTGATTATATATATATATATATTACAGGGTGTTTCAAAAATGACCGGTATATTTGAAACGGCAATAAAAACTAAACGAGCAGCGATAGAAATACACCGTTTGTTGCAATATGCTTGGGACAACAGTACATTTTCAGGCAGACAAACTTTCGAAATTACAGTAGTTACAATTTTCAACAACAGATGGCGCTGCGGTCTGGAAAACTATATAGTACGATATTTTCCACATATCCACCATGCGTAGCAATAATATGGCGTAGTCTCGGAATGAAATTACCCGAAACCTTTGACAACGTGTCTGGCGGAATGGCTTCACATGCAGATGAGATGTACTGCTTCAGCTGTTCAATTGTTTCTGGATTCTGGCGGTACACCTGGTCTTTCAAGTGTCCCCACAGAAAGAAGTCACAGGGGTTCATGTCTGGCGAATAGGGAGGCCAATCCACGCCGCCTCCTGTATGTTTCGGATAGCCCAAAGCAATCACACGATCATCGAAATATTCATTCAGGAAATTAAAGACGTCGGCCGTGCGATGTGGCCGGGCACCATCTTGCATAAACCACGAGGTGTTCGCAGTGTCGTCTAAGGCAGTTTGTACCGCCACAAATTCACGAAGAATGTCCAGATAGCGTGATGCAGTAATTGTTTCGGATCTGAAAAATGGGCCAATGATTCCTTTGGAAGAAATGGCGGCCCAGACCAGTACTTTTTGACGATGCAGGCACGATGGGACTGCAACATAGGGCTTTTCGGTACCCCACATGCGCCAGTTCTGTTTATTGACGAAGCCGTCCAGGTAAAAATAAGCTTCGTCAGTAAACCAAATGCTGCCCACATGCATATCGCCGTCATCAATCCTGTGCACTATATCGTTAGCGAATGTCTCTCGTGCAGCAATGGTAGCGGCGCTGAGGGGTTGCCGCGTTTGAATTTTGTATGGATAGAGGTGTAAACTCTGGCGCATGAGACGATACGTGGACGTTGGCGTCATTTGGGCCGCAGCTGCAACACGGCGAACGGAAACCCGAGGCCGCTGTTGGATCACCTGCTGCACTAGCTGCGCGTTGCCCTCTGTGGTTGCCGTACGCGGTCGCCCTACCTTTCCAGCACGTTCATCCGTCACGTTCCCAGTACGTTGAAATTTTTCAAACAGATCCTTTATTGTATCGCTTTTCGGTCCTTTGGTTACATTAAACCTCCGTTGAAAACTTCGTCTTGTTGCAACAACACTGTGTTCTAGGCGGTGCAATTCCAACACCAGAAAAAGCCTCTGTTCTAAGGAATAAACCATGTTGCCTACAGCACACTTGCACGTTGTGAACAGCACACGCTTACAGCAGAAAGACGACGTACAGAATGGCGCACCTACAGACTGCGTTGTCTTCTATATCGTTCACATCACTTGCAGCGCCATCTGTTGTTGAAAATTGTAACTACTGTAATTTCGAAAGTTTGTCCGCCTGAAAATGTACTGTTGTCCCAAGCATATTGCAACAAACGGTGTATTTCTATCGCTGCTCGTTTAGTTTTTATTGCCGTTTCAAATATACCGGTCATGTTTACAATATTGTCGCTACTTTTAATGTTTCTGTATTTATTCAGTATGAAAAGCTGTTTTTAATTGTGCGAAATCCACTTTTCGGCCTCTCATTTAAACATGTGAACAACTTCAGTAAATGTACTATCACAGTCCGATACAGGTCTAGGAGATGTATCCGTAGACACCTCGCTTGTTGCAGTCGCATAATGCTTTGCCGAGATATTCACTTTTACAGTTCAGGTATTATTTATAAGATTTAACTTACAATAACTGATAAACTAACGCGAATATCGATGACGCGACTTCACACTCGTAAGCATCCATCTTTTCCGCTTCAAATGAGCCCACTGTCTCTTCAGTGACACATATGGTTTAATACGTATTAATTTTGGAGTAAGCTTTAATACTACACTGGACACGAAAAGCGGCTATTAGAAACGAGCAGCCGTTGTGCTGCCCAACGGAAGGGTTTTCCCAGTGATGCGGTCACCTTAGCGGCCGTTGGAAGTCCGGAGACAACTCTGACTGTGGAGTATAGTATGAAACTGGCCCTCCACGTGCTCCTGTCACGCTGAGCTGTCAACACGAATATCATCCGGTCTTAGCCGCTGCCAGTGCGCCCGCGGTCGTGCGTTTGTGACCGAAAAAAGTGTCTCTTCCCTTTACAATAGGCTGTCGTCTTACTTAACAAATTAAAAACAGCTTCCGTAGAGGAATCCAGAAGCATTCTGCAACCACCTGCATATTGCTGTCGCAGAGATAAATATGTGGTGAATAGCTGATAGCAGAGAGGCTTGTGACCGACTTGTCTGTTTTTTATTTTTTTTTCTCACGCTGTATTGAAGAATAATTAATATACTTCTGCTGTGTCTTCGATGTCGATCAACGATAAAGTCTACATTGTGGTGATAATAGGATGATCACTTCCCGTTAGTTGGTGCCGCGCGGTCTTGGGCGCCTTGCCACGGTTCGCGCGGTTCCCCCGTCGGAGGTTCGAGCCCTCCGTCGGGCATGGCTGCCTGTGTTGTCCTTAGCGTGAGTGAGTTTAAGTTAGATTAAGTAGTGTGTAAGCCTAGGGACCGATGACCTCAGCAGTTTGGTCCCATAGGTTATTACCACAAATTTTCAATTTTTCCCGTTAGCTGGCCTTAGCACTCAGGCTGGGACATGTCGATATTGTCTTTCACTATTTTGTTTTCCATAGAAGGTAGGGAGATTTCGCCTTACCCTGAGGTGTTCTGCCCTTACCTTGAAGCAGTGGTGTAACTCTGATCCGTCTGCAAAACAAATCACCTGTTGTGAGAGCCACTGTGTTGCTCAAGTGCATACGACTGCACAGATGTGTTTGTCTGGCACATGTGGTGGGCAACGCCACAAACTATATCTGCTGCTGCAGCTGTGCATGTGGAAACAGGTGGTAACTGACTGACGTCTCTGCCACACATTCGCATCAACGAAATTCCTTTACAAACTAGAGTACCAAATACGAACTTACGTCAATGTAAAGGAAAGACTTGTACCTAAAGCTATCCAGTGAGGATCGCGTCAAAAAGTTCGTGAAACATAATTTGTGTTTTCCTGCCGTATGAACTATGTAAATATTCTCCATTTTCTAGCCATTTCATGTTGTTAAACGCGTACCATACATCTGTTTATAAATACGCAGGTGGTCATTCAATGAGAAACACTAGGAAGGGTGGCAAATGAAGAAATTTTACAAAGTATGCGTTTATAGTACAGGAGGCAGAACACATATTAAAGTTGTTGGTGATTTGGAAGTACACAAGATGCGAGATTTAGTAGAGACAGCTGACACCTGTGGCAGCGACGGAGGCTCTACTATGATTCGTCATCTAGACGAAAAGAGTTTAGATAGCAGATACGAGAGCATCATTCCATGGTCCGTCACATTTATGCTGCAGTTCACCAATAGGAATAGCTGATGAGTGGTGGTGTGCTAGTTTCACGGCAACCCGTGACCAGATGAGAGAGGTACCTGTAGAATATGATGCCCAGCGCAAAGGCCGAACAACCTCTCTGTCGAGGTGGATCTAGACACCGAGGACAACACGCGGTCTTGCGTTATCTTGTTGCAAGGCAACGTCACGGAGAACTTGAAGACAGGACACAGCCACTGGCCACAACACGTCAGAAATGTAACGCCTGCTGTTCAAATTACCGGCTACGCGAACAAGACGTGATCGTGTTGTGTACGCACTGGCACCCCATTCTATGCCGCCAAGTGCTGAACCGGTATGGTAATGACGAATGCAATTTTCGCACCATTCCTTCTCCTCGCAGCCTTCTCAGAAGAGTACACCATCGCGATGCTGTACGCAGAAGCGGTACTGGGTTGAAAAGAGGGGCAACATGTGCCGCTTCTGTGTCCAAGGATGTCGCAGCACGCCATTCTTGTGAACACCGTTCACCTCTCTACAACCGTGTATCGGCGCCGTTTACACGGCAGCTCTAAGAGCGTGAAACGACTGTAGGAGAAGCTATGACAGTGGTCACTGTGCTGACAGTCCGTAATGCTACAAAGGTGGTCGCCCTGTCTGTGTGGATGGTCTTCTTGCTGCAACCAAGTCCGTTACCTGACGTGAGCGCCTTGAAAAGGTCTGTACGAGTCTGAACAGCTGAGCGAAAAATATATGTCCTCTCGGGCGCTAGTCGCGCGGGGTCATTGAGATCCTGTATGGCGTTATGGACCTCCTGAACGAGCACGATAGTTGCGGGATCCCGACCAGCAGTATCGCGGAACGGTAACCAGGCGTGTGGATAGGCGAAGACGTTACCACTGTCGAAATCTGACTCTTGCCTGCAGACGTTTCCCCTTCGTACACTAGGCATAAAACTCTCTCTCCTAACAAACAAATAACATTCAAACGCGCTTTCTGAAAGAGAAACTCGCTTTGCAATTAGGTCGTCGTCTCTGTCTTGCCTCATCTCTTGTAACCCAGCAGATAACATCCCTGACCCATGTATTGTTCTCTTTCTAGGATCCACGTCCTGCCCACGAGGATTTCATTTTCATTGCAATCAGGATTGTCTTCTTCTCCAGTCTGTTTCTTCTCCTAGCTCTACTAGCAATTTCCAACAGACATGTCTCAATTACTTGTATCACACCCCTCAGTTTTTGAATGGTTTTCCCAATAAAAGTCCACGTGTCAGCGCCACAAGTAAAATATGATAATACACACTGATAATATGCTCCTCAATACAAACTGATAACAAAAACTCGACTTGATATGAATTTCACATTTAAATGTGAATATTTTAGGTTAGGACTGAGTGTGACTCTCGTCAATACATTTGAAACGAGCAACATATGTGATGCCTATCGCTCCCCTCCCCTCCATCCCCCCTTTCTCTCTCGCTCTCTGAACACACTCCCCTTCCACCCCTCTCACTTGTGATCAGTCGCCCCCTCTGAGATACGAACCACAGGAAAGGCATCAAGACAGAAAAATAATGTAATTGATAAAAAATTTAAACGATGTTTTTTGAAAAGTTTTGTATGAAATTCGTCAATGATTGCGGAATCATCACATGTAGTTAGCAGTCGTTAGTTCCAGCATCTTTGGTTGTTTCAGTCTATAGAGGGTAATTGTAACGTAAATACGACTCGAAAAGTAGCCTGTTGACATTGAAAGGTATAAATGTTTTTAAAACTGCTAACTTACACAATTAGAGAATGCACGTAACGGTGAGCCACATCCCATATTAGTTCTTTCTCTTTTTCTGGCAGACAATGCCAGAGGTTGCTCAGAAAATCGTACGTTCAAATCGTTTATGCACAGTTAATTTTGAGTATATCCATCTGATGACGGAGATATTTGAAACCGGTAATGGAAACCTCAATAACAATGAGTGGTTATAGTTACTTACGTATTTCAGTTGATAGTCATATTTCATTAATCAATGCCCCGTGCTGGTTTTCATCATGAAGTGTGATACACTGCTATAGGTTGTGGTTTAAAGAGAGGTGAGGGAGGAGACACATCCCTTGTGCTGAGAACCCAGGCTGCCTAGTGTGGGTAACTGGCTGACTGTGAGGCTAGGGCATGTCTGTGTGGTGAAATAGAAAGATACAAAATAGACGTTGGTGATGCCACGGCAGAGGATTACTGTCTGATAATTTTGCGGCTCGTGTGCGCTATAAACTCAGGAGTTGGTATCCTTCGCTAAGATTGCGCGTTTTCCGTTGCAAGGATGCCTCGTGTTCCTATTTTCATCGGCCCTTCGCGCATGGATAAAACAAGTGTGCCAAAGAAGAGGTACTGACCGTTTAGAGGAAGATAGTTCTAGCCAATCTTTCTCGACTTGGTAGCACGTCCGAAATTGTGCATACGAAAACAATTAGGTGGGCTATAAAACCGGGGTATTAAATAACCTCACAGCAAGAGCTCTGCCTCATTCCGAACTGAATTGTTCTGCACTCTAAAAGTTCTTTTGTAGCTAATACCGTCAGTCTAAGCCACATGCTCCTTCCGTTTAGGTCGCAAGTGCAGATAGTTAACTGAGTGCTACAGACACAAGGAGGTTGATGTAATACTATCGGTTAGATTGAATATTCTCATTTTGAGAGTATTGACGGCGCGATCTGTTTTGCTTGCTAAAAAACATTCAACAGCCTAGATCGCATAAAATATTTCTCTGTTTAAGACAACCGGTTTCTTCAGACTTTGCTGTCATCTTCAGGTCTATAACATTAAGCATATACATGTGTCTCACAACACGAGTTAAGACGTAATATTTGAGATAATACAGTTTGGTTTTATAAAAAACACAGTTCCATTTCCTGTTTTTGTAATGCCAGACTAAAACTATCATCTCAAATACAGGGTGTATCAAAAAGAATCATCCCATTTTAAAAAATCATAACTACACTCCTGGAAATGGAAAAAAGAACACATTGACACCGGTGTGTCAGACCCACCATACTTGCTCTGGACACTGCGAGAGGGCTGTACAAGCAATGATCACACGCACGGCACAGCGGACACACCAGGAACCGCGGTGTTGGCCGTCGAATGGCGCTAGCTGCGCAGCATTTGTGCACCGCCGCCGTCAGTGTCAGCCAGTTTGCCGTGGCATACGGAGCTCCATCGCAGTCTTTAACACTGGTAGCATGCCGCGACAGCGTGGACGTGAACCGTATGTGCAGTTGACGGACCTTGAGCGAGGGCGTATAGTGGGCATGCGGGAGGCCGGGTGGACGTACCGCCGAATTGCTCAACACGTGGGGCGTGAGGTCTCCACAGTACATCGATGTTGTCGCCAGTGGTCGGCGGAAGGTGCACGTGCCCGTCGACCTGGGACCGGACCGCAGCGACGCACGGATGCACGCCAAGACCGTAGGATCCTACGCAGTGCCGTAGGGGACCGCACCGCCACTTCCCAGCAAATTAGGGACACTGTTGCTCCTGGGGTATCGGCGAGGACCATTCGCAACCGTCTCCATGAAGCTGGGCTACGGTCCCGCACACCGTTAGGCCGTCTTCCGCTCACGCCCCAACATCGTGCAGCCCGCCTCCAGTGGTGTCGCGACAGGCGTGAATGGAGGGACGAATGGAGACGTGTCGTCTTCAGCGATGAGAGTCGCTTCTGCCTTGGTGCCAATGATAGTCGTATGCGTGTTTGGCGCCGTGCAGGTGAGCGCCACAATCAGGACTGCATACGACCGAGGCACACAGGGCCAACACCCGGCATCATTGTGTGGGGAGCGATCTCCTACACTGGCCGTACACCACTGGTGATCGTCGAGGGGACACTGAATAGTGCACGGTACATCCAAACTGTCATCGAACCCATCGTTCTACCATTCCTAGACCGGCAAGGGAACTTGCTGTTCCAACAGGACAATGCATGTCCGCATGTATCCCGTGCCACCCAACGTGCTCTAGAAGGTGTAAGTCAACTACCCTGGCCAGCAAGATCTCCGGATCTGTCCCCCATTGAGCATGTTTGGGACTGGATGAAGCGTCGTCTCACGCGGTCTGCACGTCCAGCACGAACGCTGGTCCAACTGAGGCGCCAGGTGGAAATGGCATGGCAAGCCGTTCCACAGGACTACATCCAGCATCTCTACGATCGTCTCCATGGGAGAATAGCAGCCTGCATTGCTGCGAAAGGTGGATATACACTGTACTAGTGCCGACATTGCGCATGCTCTGTTGCCTGTGTCTATGTGCCTGTGGTTCTGTCAGTGTGATCATGTGATGTATCTGACCCCAGGAATGTGTCAATAAAGTTTCCCCTTCCTGGGAGAATGAATTCACGGTGTTCGTATTTCAATTTCCAGGAGTGTATTATGTTAATTGAGATATGTGCGTGAACAGCATAATGTCGGAAAGAGCGAACTCTCGTTTTACACAGTACCGCCGCACTGGCATTTCGAAGTGCGGAAATTTTTAAATCAAAGGACTGCTGAACGATGGATCGGTCGCACTGTACCAAATGATTCTACCTTACATTACTGGCCTCCAAGGTCACCAGACCTTACTGTATGTATGTGGTCATTTCTTGCGGGGGTTTATAAAGGACTCTGTTTATGTCCCTCCGTTAGCAACAACAATGAATGAACTGAGAGTAACTCCGTCCACAGGCCCTGGCGGACCCAGTGGGACCGACCGGCCGCCGTGTCATCCTCAACCACAGGCGTCCCTGGATGCGGATATGGAGGGGAATGTGGTCAGCACACCGCTTTCCCGTCCGTATGTCAGTTTCCGAGACCGGAGCCGCTACTTCTCTATCAAGTAGCTCCTCAATTGGCCTCGGCTGAGTGCACCCCTCTTGCCAACAGCGCTCGGCAGACCGGATGGTCACCCATCCAAGTGCTAGCCCAGCCCGACAGCTCTTAACTTCGGTGATTTGAGGGGAACCGCTGTTACCAATGCGGCAAGGCTGTTGGCTAGTTTCAGAAATATAGACGTGCCAAATCGGATGATTCTCTTTGATACACCCCGCATTACGTCTTACATTACATTACGAGACATTGTTCATATACTACACACGCAAACAAAGTTGACACTCGGCGCGGTCGCTTATGGGAGCAACCATAAAGGCATTTCCCATTTACAGTCGCCATATCAGCCACCGCACCGAGTGTCAACTTTGTTTGCGCGAACAATATATCCACTTTGTTACTGACCTGAAATTGACGGCGAAGTCTGTCGAAACCGGTTGTTTTAAATAAAGAAATATTTTATGCGATCTACGCTGTCGAATGATTTTTTTGTACTATAGGTTGGTTGGGAAATCCATAGTCCTGTTGCCACCGATGCCTCCATGCAGCCGCTACGGCAGACTACCTCGTTCTACTGCCGCGTGACATCATTAGACCGTATCTCCCTCGCTCACCCTCAACTGACAAGGGGAGGCCGCCAATTGTGAAATTCAGATTCGATTCATACTGCGCATAATAAAAGCTCATGGCCAGAGGTGTAATGTGGCAAAGCACCAAGATGCACTTCTCAACCGTTGTCGAGAAAATCGACAGTTAAAAGAAACCGTTGCGGTGAAATACTCTCTACGATTAATTATTTTTAACAGCGTCGTGGCACAGCGGTAAGCGCTCGGATTTGTACACCAAATGTCGCCGGATCGAATCTCGCGCCATACAATTTTTTTTTATTATTAGTTTTTTGTAATTCAAATATATATATATGTTTAACAGGGTGTACCAAAGCTCTCACGTCCGCACTGATTTTCGACGATGTTATAAGTTGCGGTAGGGACCGCATCTACCTTCTTTCGAAGTTAGCAGGCAACTACGCTGCTATGCGGCGGCTCGTTTCGGCCCATTCAACATCTGTCCTTCAAGTGTAACGAGCGAGTAACGGAGTTTATATTTCATACCTGCCACAGCATATTTGTGTTCGTGGAGTCTCTGTTCTCATTCCAACGTTTGACTTACGCTATACGTATTCGTTTCGGAATATCGTTTCTATGTCTTCCGTTAACTATACATGGTTAACATTATGAAGACAATTAATAACATTTGTGAAATACAACTTTGTTTGCGGAAAACATAATGATGTTCGAAGTCGCCAGTTTTTCCACGACAAACGACTTTCAACAACTTATTATATGCATAATTGTTGCAACTGATTGCCGGGAATTATATATATATATATATATATATATATATATATATATGTGTGTGTGTGTGTGTGTGTGTGTGTATACACATTTGAATTACAAAAAACAAATACTAAAAGAAAAAAAAAAGTTGCATGGCGCGAGATTCGATCCGGTGACCTTCGGATTACGAACCCGAGCGCTTACCGCTGCGCCACGACGCTGTACAAGATTACTAATCGTAGAGAATATTTCACCGCAACGGTTTCTTTTAACTGTAGATTTTCTCGACAACGGCTGAGAAGTGCATGTTGGTGCTTTGCCACATCACACCTCTGCCCATGAGCTTTTATTATGCGCAGTATGAATCGAATCTGAATTTCACAATTGGCGGCCTCCCCTTGTGAGTGTTCCATTTCTCCCTTTTTGTTAAGTGTCCTGTAATAATTTATTCGTACAGTTCTTCTCGGCTGACCGAGCATTGACCTTTCTTTGTTGTACGAACTCCGTTATTGATGTAGTTGCCGTACTTCCTTCTTTATTTTAATTACTTCTTTTTAAAACAGTCTGTAGTTCGACTATTACTTCAGTAGAGTTGTGATCATGCAGACGACGTCGAGTTGCCGCCTGTAGTAAAAAAGATTTCGATGCCTTAGGCTGCAGTCACAGTGGCACCGTTACAGGTGGATTCCGCCAAAAAACGACACCAGCCGAAAAGGGCCGACGTTCTCAGATCAGTAAGCTACAACGTGCGAGTCACACCGTAGCCGTTCAGACTTCGGACGACAATCGGTGGAACTCAAATCAGTTTGTTTTCTTCGGTGACACTGACAGACGTTCTCACACGCGGAATATGGACTGTGAGAAGGTGATAAGTTTAATCCAAGAGTGAGTTTGTGGCATACTGAATACGAAAAATATAATCGGGATATAGTCGGGAATCTATGGACTGAAATCACAGGTTTATGGGAAATTTTAGGCGTAAATTATAACCTAAAATATAATTTATTCAAGTGAGAAGGGTGGCGTATATAGCATGTAGTGGATCTTTTTTGGGGTGAGGTAGTTGAATATGAGCTAACTACAAATTATTATTAGTGCTTATAGGTATTTCTATGGCAGTAGGGTGGTGGTTCTGCTATATGAAGTGATTTGGAAATGTGGTGTGTATGTTTTCACTTTTGACTCCTTTAGGTGCTCAGAAAATTTTATTCTAAGCTTTATGCTTGTCTTTCACACGAATACTGAATGACAGTCGCTGAGGTTAACTGTGTGTTTGCACAACTTCAAATAAATACAGCAAAACAGAATGTTTGTAAGCTTGCTTTTCAAGATCACTACAAATCGTCTGGAGTATGTAACAGAAAGTTTCTCCTTTCATCTGTTATATCCGTAAAACTTGTCTGGTTATTCCTATAACTGAGGACAGAGTCTACAGTACCCACCATGTTATTTTCGAAACAGGTACAGATCATTCGCGTGTAGTCGGCGTCTGTTTAACAGCAAAGACCGCACTGCAGCTCTCGTCTCCGAGGACAGTCACATCGTGGTAGCCATGCCACCTTCGGTTAGAATAGATACTTACCGCCAAAAACTGACGAAGGGGATCGGACGTATTTAGCAAATTTTTGTATGTTTATCCTTCCGACTGAAGGTTTGAGGGACTTCGGCCGTTCACTTACGTAACAAAATGGACCTACAGTCGTCGTTTAGATATTATTTATTATATGGCTACAAGTTTCGGTGCTTCAGTACACCATCTTCACACCTCAACTAACGCAGAGGGGGTTAACTGCAGTTGTATAGACGATTCCTTCAGTGGCCAGTATGTATGAACTGGTTTCCGTAGACTGTAACGAGTTGGTAGTTGATGGTAGGAGAAACAACATCGTTGTTACAGTCTACGGAAACCACTTCATACATGTTGGCCACTGAAGGACTCGTCTATACGATTGGAGTTAACCCCCTAAGCGTCAATTAAGATCTGAAGATTGTGTACTAATGCACTGAAACTGGAAGCCATATGATAAACAACATCTAAAGGGCGGCTGTACGTGTTCCATTTTATCACATACTTAGCAAGCTGTCGGTGGATGTTATCCGACAAGCTCTGGCGGCGTCACGTGGCTACTTTTGTCGGAGCCACTGTGAACTCAGCTTTCACCCCGGTTACAACAGAGAGAAGGATAGTGGTGTTTTGTTTCTGAGCCATGCAGCTGGAAAAGTGGTTCCACATTTTCACATGACGCAAGTGTGCTGACGTGCAATGTGGAGGGAAGTGACAGAAGTGGACGCACTGTGATCAGCGAGGCCATCAATGGCCGGTGAGAGGGAGAGCCGGTCCCAGGAGCCGAAGCCGTGACACGCTTCAGCGAGGACAATACTGCTCTGGGTGTAAACTGTCCAGTCACTGTGCGAAGGACGTCTGGAGACGCGTGTCAACGGGCGGTTTGCAAAGCAAAGGAGCTATCAGTAACCGCAGAACACTTTCTCATTCCTGAAAATGATACTTTCAAATATAACATTATATTCAGTACTTTTGTTATCGTTTTTGTGCTACTTCAGTTTCAACCTGTAGAGAAACACCGTTTTCTACACATGCCACTTTGAGACCCAAGCGACAAAGTCAGAGGCGCCAGCTTGCAAAGTCTGGATGCGGGGTGGATCGTAATTAGCAGCGAGGACCTGGCACGGGCGGAAACTATACAACAGAAGCAAAAACGGCGCAGTAAACATGGGCCAGCGAACGAGCCGTTTTCGAATAACTGAGAAATTGTTGGAGGAAAGTTTTGATTGCTGTATAGCGGTCTGTATGAACCTATCTTTAGGTTCGAATAGATCTGCAAAGCTCTCAAAGGAATTGATGCAAACCTACAGAATGCTGTAGATCTAGTTGAATAGTTTTTTTTGGTAAGAAAATCAGATCATAAAACGGTTTAAACGATGTAATGACGGATACAGAAGTGCTTACTGACAAACTTGGATCTCATTCAGACTTCAAAAATGAGAAAATTTGTTCCAGGGAAGTGAACAAGCAGTTTACCTATGAGTGTAACGATGATTCTATTGATGAAGGTAAACCAGAACGCTCTTTAAGATGATTTTTTCCCACATTATTATCGGCACACGTCACTGCTCACCAAAAGATAGATTCGAGCTTATAGACAGTAACAGTATGAGCTTCGGGCGTTTCTGGTCTGCAGACGTGGGATGATGGAAAACCAAAAGCCGCACGCATAGCTCTTGAGAGTCAATTAACTGATGATACTGAATGTGACATAAATGGAAAGCCGGAAGTTTTTACCTTCGCGTCCATTTTTCCTGCAGAAATTTCTCGACAAAGCGTATTATCTAGTATTACAAAAAGACATTTAATTGTAAGTGTTGCCAATTCTTTTGTAAGCTTACGAATCATCCTAATTTTAACTATATCTGTAACTAGCGATGAAAGGTGATTTTCAGAACTCAAATTAATCAAGACATATCTTACGTCAACACTTCCTCAAGAACGATTGTGTTTACTGTCAGCTTTGGCCATTGAAAGCGATACCTTGAAGTCAATAGATTGAAATACTACTAATAAAGACCATTATGTTTTTATCCAAGAGTGCCTATATGGAACAACTGGAGGAATTATGCAAGACTTTATTAACATAATATTTCTCTTTTGTATCACACAAAATTTTTGCTTTCCTTTTCACATGTATACGATTAATTTTTGAACTAAGAATCAGTGCCCGAAGGGGCCATGAAGACCCAACGGTACCGACGGTTCGCCCTGTCATCATCAGCCCACAGGCGTCATTGGATGCGGAAACGGAGGGATACAAGGTCATCACATCGCTCTCCCAGCCGTCGTCACTTTTCGTGACCAGGGCTGCTACTTTTCTATCAAGTAGCTCCTCAGTTTGCCTCACAAGGGTGCACCCCGCTGGCCAACAGCGCTCGACAAACCGGACGGTCATCCACCCAAGTGCTAGCCCAGCCCGACAGCGATTACCTTCGGTGATCCGACGGGAACCGGTGTCACCACTGCGGCAAGGCCGTTTGCTAATGTTTGACCATTTTTCAATTATGAAACACTTTCGTGACAAATTTTATAAAGTTGCTGTTCCTGTCGAGCGGCGAGCGCCTGCGGCAGCTGACTCAGCCTACTGGCCCGTTGGATAGTATTATTGCAAACCAAGTTTGCTCCGATTGTGTGCAAAGTATTTTAAGTATCACAATAACTATGACCAATATCGAAATGTGGCCTATGCATCAGAAGCTGTCACGCGGAACCATAAGATACGAAAAGAAATCAACTTTGTATGTATATACACTCCTGGAAATTGAAATAAGAACACCGTGAATTCATTGTCCCAGGAAGGGGAAACTTTATTGACACATTCCTGGGGTCAGATACATCACATGATCACACTGACAGAACCACAGGCACATAGACACAGGCAACAGAGCATGCACAATGTCGGCACTAGTACAGTGTATATCCACCTTTCGCAGCAATGCAGGCTGCTATTCTCCCATGGAGACGATCGTAGAGATGCTGGATGTAGTCCTGTGGAACGGCTTGCCTTGCCGTTTCCACCTGGCGCCTCAGTTGGACCAGCGTTCGTGCCGGACGTGCAGACCGCGTGAGACGACGCTTCATCCAGTCCCAAACATGCTCAATGGGGGACAGATCCGGAGATCTTGCTGGCCAGGGTAGTTGACTTACACCTTCTAGAGCACGTTGGGTGGCACGGGATACATGCGGACGTGCATTGTCTTGTTGGAACAGCAAGTTCCCTTGCCGGTCTAGGAATGGTAGAACGATGGGTTCGATGACGGTTTGGATGTACCGTGCACTATTCAGTGTCCCCTCGACGATCACCAGTGGTGTACGGCCAGTGTAGGAGATCGCTCCCCACACCATGATGCCGGGTGTTGGCCCTGTGTGCCTCGGTCGTATGCAGTCCTGATTGTGGCGCTCACCTGCACGGCGCCAAACACGCATACGACCATCATTGGCACCAAGGCAGAAGCGACTCTCATCGCTGAAGACGACACGTCTCCATTCGTCCCTCCATTCACGCCTGTCGCGACACCACTGGAGGCGGGCTGCACGATGTTGGGGCGTGAGCGGAAGACGGCCTAACGGTGTGCGGGACCGTAGCCCAGCTTCATGGAGACGGTTGCGAATGGTCCTCGCCGATACCCCAGGAGCAACAGTGTCCCTAATTTGCTGGGAAGTGGCGGTGCGGTCCCCTACGGCACTGCGTAGGATCCTACGGTCTTGGCGTGCATCCGTGCGTCGCTGCGGTCCGGTCCCAGGTCGACGGGCACGTGCACCTTCCGCCGACCACTGGCAACAACATCGATGTACTGTGGAGACCTCACGCCCCACGTGTTGAGCAATTCGGCGGTACGTCCACCCGGCCTCCCGCATGCCCACTATACACCCTCGGTCAAAGTCCGTCAACTGCACATACGGTTCACGTCCACGCTGTCGCGGCATGCTACCAGTGTTAAAGACTGCGATGGAGCTCCGTATGCCACGGCAAACTGGCTGACACTGACGGCGGCGGTGCACAAATGCTGCGCAGCTAGCGCCATTCGACGGCCAACACCGCGGTTCCTGGTGTGTCCGATGTGCCGTGCGTGTGATCATTGCTTGTACAGCCCTCTCGCAGTGTCCGGAGCAAGTATGGTGGGTCTGACACACCGGTGTCAATGTGTTCTTTTTTCCATTTCCAGGAGTGTATGTGTGTGTGAATTCCTAAGGGACCAAATTGCTGAGGTCATCGGTCCCTAGACTTAGAACGTAAACTAACTTATGCTAAGAACAACAAACACACCCATGCCCGCGGGAGGAGTCGAACCTCCGGCGGGAGGGGCCGCGCAGTCCGTTATATGGCGCCTCAAACCACACGGCCACTCCGCACGGCGAAATCAACTTTGTGTGTCAGTCAATGTGTCTGCCGTGATCGTCGCAGCAGCCAGGCGCGTCGCAGGAATCGGCGAGCAGCCAGGCGCGTCGCAGGAATCGCCGGCTGCGCTAACTTCACTGCCTCCTTGTGTGGTATCCACAGCCTCATCAAACTTTGAGCATAGAATCCTCGAAAATGCATGAGAAATGCACCGTACTAGAGAACATCCGTTACTTCTAAGCACGTATCAGAACCGTGCGAAAGATGAGCAAAATAATCGCTGACCCCTTGTGTGTAGGTTTCCCTTGTAAGTCACGTGTACGAACTTTGGTTCAAAATTCAGTATATTTTCCTGACATCGTGCCAGAAGCGTGGGTGGGGTGGGGGGGGGGGGGGAGGGGCTATTTGCTGTACAATGAACTCAGAAAAAAAAACTTGAAAACGCCAGGATAGCTAGTACCGCATTTATTTCGATAACCGGTGCCGGTAACACCACATTACCATCTTCGGATCTTACGCTCTACACAATACATAGTACATACAGGGAAGATTACGTGGATTTCCAGAACATAAGATCCGGAGATGGGAACGTAATCTCACTGAAACCGGTTTTCGAAATAAATGCTTTATTGGCAGCAGTTTCAAAACAGAGCCCCATATATCTGGTAGACTCTTATTGACGAATTACTTTTATCGTAAAATTCTTTTCATACCGAAACTTTGAGATACTAATACTCCCATAAATCCACTTCACAAGCAAAAAACAAAAAAAAAATATCTTTTTGACTTCCGCTCTGTGGGTAAGTTATGCGTTTAAAAATTTCTCCTGGAGGAACCGGTATTTTGTGTTCACAAGTTCCCACCTACAGATCTGTTTTCTTTCAAGCGTGGAGAGTCATCAGTCTTCTGGTTTGATGCGACGCACCACGAATTCCTCTCCTGTGCCAACATCTTCGTCTCAGAGTAGCACTTGCAACCTACGTCCTCAATTATTTGCTGTATGTATTCCTATCTGTGTCTTCCTCTACAGTTTTTGCCCTCTACAGCTCCCTCTAGTACCATGGAAGTTATCCTCTGATGTCCTGCCATCTTGTCCCTTCTTCTTATCAGTGTTTTCCATGTATTCTTGTCCTCGCCGATTCTCCGGAGAACCTCCTCATTCTTTACCTTATGACTCCACCTAAGCATCACATCTCAAATGCTTCGCGCCTCTCCTTTCCCCGTTTAACCATGTCCATGTTTCTTTAACATAGAATGCTGTGCTCCAAACGTACATACTCAGAAATTTCTTCCTCAAATTAAGATTTATGTTTGATACTAGTACATTTCTCATGGTCGGGAATGCCCTTTTTGCCAGTGCTAGTCTGTTTTTTATGTCCTTGTTCAGACCGTGACGGGTTATTTTCCCACCTAGGTAGCAGAATTACTTAATTTCATCTACTTCGTGATCACCAATCTTGACGTTAAGTTCCTCACTGTTCTCATTACTGGTACCTCTCATTACTTTCGTATTTCTTCGATTTACTCTCAATCCATATCCTGTACTCACTAGACTGTTCATTCAGTTCAGCAGATCCTGTATTTCTCCTTCGCTTTCCGCAGGCTACTCTCCCCTTTTACCTGCTCTGATACGTGGACAAGAACAAGCCCGTGGCCACTGTATTTACGTACTGCAGAAAACTCGCCCGCGACCCGTGCCGCGGTAACGGGCACCCACAGACAAATAGCAGCGCCTGGCCGCCTCAGTTCTTGCAGCTGTAGCGCTCTCCAGGAAGCGTGGCCAAAGCGACGGACGGGTCACTGACCTCGTTCCAACACAGGCCGCTGACCCGGCAGCCGCAGAAGCCGGCTGTTCGTCCCACGTAACGAAGCTCTCCGTTAAGGCCGTCCTCACGTGGGACGCGCAGCGGGACGGGTTCTGTGACGCCACATTCACGAGCATTCGTCAGAGTAGAAGAACACAGCAAGTCCCTCCTGATTTCCTCAACGGAGTACGAAACGTGAACCAGTAGGAACGAGGGTCGCTTTTTACGTCAAATTTGCAAACATCCATCTTCTGAAGGGTATTGGAACAACAGCTGTGATGTTTATGTGGAATAATGACGCTGCGTGAATTACGTTTATTCAGCATCACTCTCGCAGACACCGATGGTTATAGGTTTTTACTAGAAGGAAGTATAATGGGAGTACGTTTCTGGATTAACCTTTACCAGATTACATTTTGTTACATAGACGAAATACAATGTACCACAGTTATAGAAATTACACTGTATACCGTGACGTCCGTTGTTGTATTGTAAGGCGCCACGTATACCGTTTGTATATGTGTACGTGTATGTCGTCGTTGTCGTCTCTTCTCTCCCTCGTCGATATCGGAGCATGAGAAATGTTTATGTTTGTTCAAATGGCTCAGAGCACTATGGGACAACTAAGGTCATCAGTCCCCTAGAACCTAGAACTACTTAAACCTAACTAACCTAAGGACATCACACACATCCATGCCCGAAGCAGGATTCGAACCTGCGACCGTAGCGGTCACGCGGTTCCAGACTGTGGTGCCTAGAACAGCTCGGCCACACCGGCCGGCTGTTTATGATAGTGTTTGCCAATTTGTTGTCGACAACACACAACTACACGGCCACGGTATCACCTGATTCCGGAATAGCTAGCTTAATATAGTATACAGATAGCGGGTTTCGATGCTGCGTTATTTAAGTGTAATATTATTCTTCACTTAACCTTTGAGACTTTAAGAGCCAGCTGCTCTTAATCAGGCCCAAAACTCGACTTGTAACGAGAGCACTTGCGATCAGTCTGTCACAATATTAATAATATGTAAGGCTCTACACCACTATAAGAAAATATCACTGTTTATGAAATAACAAAATACACGAATAAAGTTCTTTATATTTTTCCTTTTTATTTATTCAGATGCTTTCGAATGTTTATTTCACGCCCAAAAATCATCCACACCTCGATGTAGAGTGTAAACGTGTGCATGAAAAATAGTATACTTATTCTGCTGATAACCATGTATGAGCTTTGGGTTGCAAGGCTACTTCGATCAACAGGATTTATATTGGTTTTTAAAATGATCTATCTATCCAAACTTACGTCCTCCACAATGGATCATCAAATATTCTACCCTTTCGCGATAATTAAGAATTCGCGTGAATTGTATTTTCGCGAGTTTGAAGCAAACCATCGGCGGCGCGAAAGCAGTCTTGATTATTTCTGGAATCGTAATCAGTGACCTGACACTGACCGTCCATAAACGCACAATTAACACTCTTTTTTTTCTTTCTAACAGTAAGGAATGACGTCATGTCATCTGAATAGTTATTAAAATATTATTCCAAATAATCACAAACATTTATCGTCATTATATTTTAACGGTAATAAGAAAAAATATGATTTATTATCGGAAAGTAACACATAACAGATCGCAAATCGCACGTAACTAAATGACAGCTTTGCAAACTATCACGCAAAACTATGTAAAGAAATCCCCCAAATCTCAACTTCTCCATACCAACTGACAGATACAAATAAGATATTCGAGACCTCATAGATCAATCCCGACCTGTAATGTTATACGGCCCTGTAATGTTATAACTCCCAATTTTTTTTTCAAGATCTCTTTTCAACGTTTTTAGCTCCTTTGAATCCACTGACATCGCCACAATATTCTTCGGAATTTTCAGCGCTTCTTTACGAAGCGCTGATGTAGTAATCGCAGCTATTGCACGCGGGTCGTTTCCGGGGTAAAATGTGTGTCTTTTGGGCTCCAGATGTTTGCCTGAGAGGTTTGCGGTCCCTTATGATGGTTTCTGAGCTGTCACCAAACACTCTGGAAACCGAGTGGTCTTCCACCTCCGCGTCAGCCCCCGCCCCGTATTACGACGGATAAATCCACTGCCGCCAAACTAAATCAAGTACCATTATTCGCACTCTACGCTTTCCTTCGGCCTGGTATCTCACTGACTGGAGTAGAATTGTCTTCAGTGATGAGTCCCGCTTCGAACTGAGTCCCGGTGACCAGCGAAGCCGGCCAGTGTGGCCGAGTGGTTCTAGGCGCTACAGTCCGGAACCGCGCTGCTGCTACGGTCGCGGGTTCGAATCCTGCCTCGGGCATGGATGTGTGTGATGTCCTTAGGTTAGTTAGGTTTAAGTAGTTCTAAGTTCTATAGGACTGATGACCTCAGATGTAAGTCCCATAGTGCTCAGAGCCATTTCAACCATTTGACCAGCGAAGACATGTCTGGAGACGCCACGGACAGCGGTGGGATACTGTCGCCCGCCATACGTCCCGACGGCCAAGAGTGATGGTCTGGGGTGACATTTATTTTCATATCAGGACTCCTTTGGTTGCCATCCGTGGCACCACTACGGCGACATACTACGCCCCGTTTTATTGGCATTCGTGGCACAACCCATCCTGAGCTTATATTTCAGCAAGATAATGCCCGCCCGCACACGAATGTGCGCACTGTTCTGGCGCACTCAGCAGTGAAAGGGTTACCAACGGTGAGTGGTAGGCTTGGATTTGTTGGAAGGGTTCCGCGAAAATCGAGGGCATACAAGACGATGGTGCGACCAATTCCAGAGTATTTTGCAGCGTTTAGAGTCCTCTTTACGCACGCATGATAATCGACCGAACGAATTCAGAGGCGCATTGCTAGGACAAGAATGCTCTGGGGAGTTAAACGGGATCTTTGGAACTAGTGTGACGTTGTTGTAGCAAAAGCCTGTTGTGTAAATTTAGTGAAATTGTATTCGACGTTGCAACAACATAAATTGCGTATGACAGAATACGATAAGAGCGACTTTTCCTCTCCCAGCAGGCGAATGAAGGAGGGCAGAAATTCACGAATACTGGTACTAAATGCTCTCCACCGCGCACTGTATTGTGGTTTACGAATATATGATGATATGTTTAGATGTAGATATATGTACATATAGGTCAAGCACACAAATCTACAGCATTAGTCAGTTCTCTTTTTTTGTGTACACAGTTTTCTACTGCTTGGCAGCTCTCGAAGAAGGCAATTTCCCAACTAAAATTACACCGTCCTCTCGTGGCGATATAAAACCCACTCTGTTAAAATGTGTCGTACTGAAACGCGTGCGCCACTGATTAACTCCTCATTAATAAACTTTCGTATAATTTACGACTGCGGTTGGTACCAATTCGCGGTTTCCGCCAATCTGCTATTGACAGTATAGAATGTAAAACGGGACATTTTTAACTTCTTTTGGATGTGACACACCACTGAAGACCTTATAATTGTAATTAACTAGTGCATAAACCATAAATTGTAACTTCATTTGAATAAAATATGGAGTAGTAAAATTTACGATTGTCTAGATACAACGTAATATTTTCCCCTCCTTTAGTTCAAATGGTTCAAATGGCTCTGAGCACTATGGGACTTAACAAAAAAATGGCTCTGAGCACTATGGGACTCAACTGCTGTGGTCATAAGTCCCCTAGAACTTAGAACTACTTAAACCGAACTAACCTAAGGACATCACACACATCCATGCCCGAGGCAGGATTCGAACCTGCGACCGTAGCGGTCGTGCGGTTCCAGACTGTAGCGCCTTTAACCGCTCGGCCACTCCGGCCGGCCGGGACTTAACATCTGTGGTCATCAGTCCCCTAGAACTTAGAACTACTTAAACCTACCTAACCTAAGGACATCACACACATCCATGCCCGAGGCAGGATTCGAACCTGCGACCGTAGCAGTCGCGCGGTTCCGGACTGAGCGCCTAGAACCGCTAGACCACCGCGGCCGGCCCCTCCTTTAGTGTTCTAAGGTTTAACAAGTAGATGGGTCCCCTTTCTGGAATGCTTGCCGATTACTGAGGGGACACTGAACTACACAGAGATGATCGGTGCTAAATTGTACCACCTCTATCTCTGCGACCGGAAGCAGGAAAGGTTCTGGGCCGGACAGTGATTTTACACATCGCAGCGTCATTTCCAAGCCACGCGACCTTCTGGCTCCACAGAAAAACGCCTCGCAGGGCAAAATTTTCATATTGTGTTCCCCACAAGCTTGCTTGGCCGCTGCGCTAAATTCTCCATTTCGTCACATTACCAAACGCTTCTCTAGCAGTAAAAATGTTGTTTCCGGTCCAATTATTTAACTCAGAAGAGTACTGAATCATCCGGATCACTTTCTCTGCTCAGTACACCCGTTGACTCGCTTGTATTCAGCGAATCGGATCAGAGAAGAAATTTCTGCCTCCGACGACGTCTAATCTGAAAACAGAAAATTTGTCTGGCAGGCACTTCGGAAGAAATGGGCACGGAAAACGGCTTCAGCAGCCTAGAATGTGCCCTTACTTCCACGAATCTGTGTGCGCGGTAATAAATTACTGTCTGAAATACTGTAAAGACAAGTGTAACAATGCGCGTTTCCTACTGCCTAATCATTCCCTACAAATGACGTTTTCATGTCTATGGCACACACAAAATGATTCCGTGATCATGTTGCAAACTTTCATGGATGATGGAGAAGGGTAAATGTAGCAATCTGAGGTAAGGGGCCTGGTCCGGAAACGACCGAGTCGAGAGTTTATAAGCGAAAATCCTTCTGATACCTGCGACACTGGACCTCTTCTACTGAAAGCTCTTTGTTTTCCATAGTTTGGGAGGACATAGCATGGACAAAAACAAGAAAAAAAATTGCCTAGTAAACACGGGCTCCAAAATGCGTACCTTACGAGCTACGATCATTTGTTCAGCAGAAGAAATGCGTGTCACAGTAGCAAAGATGAACAAGACCTTTTAAGGTATGCACTTTAGAGCCCATAGTTACCGGATTTTTTTTCCCTTTATGTGGTCCATACTACGTCCTCCCCAAATACGAGAAACAAAGAGCTTGCTGTAGAGGAGGCCCATTGTCAGACGCATCATAACGATTTTCGCTTACAACTTTCCACTAGGTCGTTCCCGAGCCAGGATTCCTTACCTTGAACTGATACATTTACCCTTCCCCATCATCCCTGAAAGTTTGTAACATCACCACTGAATCATCTTGTAAGTTAGTTTTAAGGACAGCATTCCCTGTTATTTACTTATTTTAGTGGCAAGTCCAAATGAAGCTTCTCTGTCTTCACCAGCACAATACATTACTTTCTCTGCATATCGTTCGTACAGGACACCGCCTGACGATCAGATTCCCGTGGCGTCGAAGCTGGCCACTGAGCAAATACGCACTGTAAGGAGAAATGTCGTGACAGATAAAACTGTCCGAATTATGTGAAATCGTGTTTCCGATTGCAGAAATTCTTCAGCTTCACAAATGTTTAAAATATCCCATATTTCGAGCACATGTCCACGAGTCGAAACGCAACAACAATAAATTCTCTCTCCCTGACGCCACGTTGTCGATCAGACGCCGACACAGGAAGCTGCTGCGACTGTTGTTATGAAGATCAGGGAGCTGTTGTTTAGCTGTGGCTGTGTGCACCAGCAGCATCACCTGTTGTTTACGACGCCGGCCGGCCTCAATGTTGGCAGAGCGCCAGCACAGACAGCGAAAGCCGGCCGAGTTTAGAGTGCGACGGGCCAGCCCAGGTACAGTCCGTTGGTTAGCTAGCGGCACTGCTAGCGCGGGAGAGTATTCGCTGCGCGCATGCGCAATATCGTTACCGCTGGCGCACTACACTGTGTTCATCGTGAGAATAAACCTGATGTAAACATTACACCATGTATTCCTCCGCATTTGCTTGAATCTAATTGGATTTCGTTTCACGTGGAGCAGAAGCCAAGCTGTGTCCAGTACAGTCAAGTGTGATCATAATGCGGGACAACAGCTTTACCGGCGCCTTTGGCTTGAACAGCACTGGCCAGCCAGCTGGTCCAACTAACCTGGAATAATTCGAGCTGTTACAGTTCAGACGTAAAAAGCGACGAGCAGAGAAAGAATATAGCTTCGTACTTCGTTTGATTTTTTAAATAGAATGAAATAATATTCGGCAAAATCCCAGCACTACCGCACGCTTCTTACAAGGGAACCTCCCCATCGCACCCCCTCAGATTTAGTTACAAGTTGGTGCAGTGGATAGGCCTTGAAAAACGGAACACAGATCAATCGAGAAAACAGGAAGAAGTTGTGTGGAACTATGAAAAAAAATAAGCAAAATAAACAAAGTGAGTAGTCCATGCGTAAGATAGGCAACGTCAAGGATTGTGTGAACTCAGCAGCGCCGTGGTCCCGTGATTAGCGTGGGTAGCTGCGGAACGAGAGGTCCTTGGTTCAAGTCTTCCCTCGAATGAAAGGTTTAATTTTTTATTTTCAGACAATTATCAAAGTTCAGGCACACACACATAATCAACTTCGCTCTCCAAAATTCCAGGACATGTTCAGATTTGCTTGGGCATATGCAGGATTTGATGGTCTACACACGGAAAAATTTGAAAACGTTAAAAACATATGTTTTGACAGAGCACAGGGAAAACTGTGCGACTGTGAAACTGTTGCATTCATTTATTGCAGTTTATGTGACAAACTCTTATGTTTTCATCACATTTTTGGGGGTGATTATCACACCCACAAGAAAACCTAAATCGGGCAAGGAAGAAGAATCTTTTTACCCATTCGCTAAGTGTACAAGTTAAGTGGGTCGACAACATATTCCTGTCATGTGACGCACATGCCGTCACCAGTGTCGTATAGAATATATCAGACGTGTTTTCCTGTGGAGGAATCGCTTGACCTTGCGATCAAATGTTTTCGGTTGCCATTGGAGAGCCACGTCCTTTCGTCTACTAATCGCACGGTTTTGCGGTGCGGTCGCAAAACACAGACACTAAACTTATTACAGTGAACAGAGACGTCAATGAACGAACGGACAGATCATAACTTTGTGAAAATAAAGAAAGTAAACTTTTCACTCGAGGGAAGACTTGAACCAAGGACCTCTCGCTCCGCAGCTGCTCACGCTAACCACGACACAACAGCGCTCCTGAGCTTACACTCTCCTTGATGTTGTCTATTTTGCACATGCACTACTCAGTTTGTATATTTTGCTTATTTTTTTCATAGTTCCACACAACTTCTTCCTGTTTTCTCGTTTGATATGTGTTCAGTTTTTCAAGGCCTATCCACTGTGCCAGCTTATAACTAAATCTGAGGGGAGTGCGATGGGGAGGTTCCCTTGTTAGGTGACCAGACGGAAAGCATTTCATCGTATTGTTGAATACTGAAGCCACTGAGGGTATTAATTACAGCCAGTCGTCTGGTAATCTCTTAGCGCCTTCTTTATTAGAATTCGAGAAATACAGTTCAGTTCTGGAAGTGTCACCTGCTACGTTGATACCCAGTCGATCACCAACAGAATCCATGAAGCCATTCAGGCGCCGCATTTTCTCCTCTTCTTTTATGACGTGCCGTTCCATATCCCACCAGCGTTCGGTAGTGACACGTGAAAAACTTGCATGCGTTAGTTTGCAGTACGTCTGCTAGCTTAATAGTCTCGTTATTTCTCACGACAAATTCCTTAACTTGGTCCCAGATCAGTTCTGATGGATTTATATTGTAATGGTACAGCGGCAAACGTAAAATATGCAGCAACTGTATGGTGTGCTCGATGCTTTGAAAATGATTGTTTTTCATGTTTCTGCGACACTCATCACACTGGTTCGTCGGAGACTACATCTGTGGTATGAAACAACGAATTAATCCAAATAAAGAGTATTTGGTTTTTCATTTTTCTCCTGAAAAAATTAAACTTATGTTTCCTTAATTTAGGCAACTTTTATTAAGAATATTTCATAAAATATCGATAATTAAGAATTTATATTTGAAATGATAACAGGAATTTCTCTTGCTGTATGTAATTAGAAACAAGAAGGCGTACAGCATTCATAAAACATGATGATGAATTTTACTATTACGAGATGTAGGTATTTCAAATTGAAGGAAAGAAATGGATGGCAAAGGCAAGTCTTGAATCAGCGCACCGTGAACTGCACCAGATTGTCAGTCTACTACGCTACCGATTCCGCTATACACCCAGCGTATATCCGTCTCTCCACTGTATCAAATATAGTACCTCGGAAAACTTCAAAGCCGATTTTTTTCACTACGGAGCAGGAAGCAGCCTCCGCGATTTTCATACTGCGTATTAACAGCGCGACAATCAGAGCGCAACAGTTCATAGACTGTGAGTTTACTCGATTTTTGAAATAAAACCTACATACTTAAAGCGCGATCAAGGAAAAAGATTGATGGCTGTTAATACATTAGAATAACTTAAAAGTGTCATTTAACGTAACTTAGTAATAGCATATCTAATATGTACGTAGGACCTACTTCCAGGAGTGTACCAACACCAGTGTACGTACGCTACTGCTTCTGGGCAATCGTCGCGTTCGTGTTTGTTTGCATCAGGCTCATTCTTATGACGACAGTGTATAGACACGAGATCACGCAGTTTATGTGTAGTTCGTGTTGCTGTCATGACAACAGCCGATGAAAGCTGTTAGTTCTGTATCGTTCACCGATAACTGCCGGAAAAGTAAGGGCAGCCTTAAATGGTTTTATAAATTCGTTATTTTCATCGCCCAGGTGTTTTCATGTGTACGTTACCAATAAGGCACTGATAGGGTCCAAAATATAGAACGTTCAGGCGATAAAAATAACGATCTATTCGCAAATATTTGTCTCGTTTGCGTGGTCCACTCTTCAAAACTATAACAGTAGTAGTTCTTGTTGTTTTTGTGATCTAGATGCAGCTCTCCAAGCTACTCTGTCCCATGCAGTTCTCTTCGTCTCGGAATAACTATTGCG
Organism: Schistocerca nitens; assembly: GCF_023898315.1. Lineage (NCBI taxonomy): Eukaryota > Metazoa > Arthropoda > Insecta > Orthoptera > Acrididae > Schistocerca > Schistocerca nitens. Next base: position 299,954,332 of record NC_064615.1, on the reverse strand, counting down.
ACTCACACCGACTTCAACCTGCTTACCGTATCCAAGCCTTGATCTCCTCTATATTTTTTTTACGCACCGTACTTCCTCCCATTACCAAACTGACGACTGCTTCGTGGCTCAGCCATGTTCTATCAAACTCATACTTCTTTTAATGAGACTGTGCGACAAATTTCTATATTGTTGAGTTGGATTCAGTACCTTCTTATTACGTATTTCATCTACCCACCTAATCATCGCGATTCTTCTGTAGCACCCCATTTAATAAGATACTGTTTTCTTCTTGTCTGAACTGCGTATCGTCAACGTTTCACTTTCGTACAAAAATACAATCAGACAAATCCCTGCAGGACAGACTTCGTAATACTTAAAATTACACTAGATGTTAACAAATTTCTTCTCTTCAGAAGTGCTTCTCTTGTTACTTCCAATCTGCAATTTACATTCTTTTCACTTCAGTCATTGTGTTAGTTTGCTGCCGAGTGCAACAACACTTGTCCACAGCTTTTAGCGTCTCATTTCCTAATTCCCTCAGCATCGACTGTATTCCGTTACCCTTCGACTTATTCTCATATAACCTCTTTTACACACTTCCCACTTCGTTCAACTACTGTTCCAAGTCATATGCTGTCTCTGGCAGAATTACAATGTTTTCGGCAAACCTGAAGGTTTTTATTTCTTCTACCTCGACTAACTAAGTTTCCAAATTTTTGCTTGGTTTTCTTCACGCTTGCTCAATGTGTAGACGGAATAACATCGGGGATAGGCTACAGCAGCTATCTCACTCCCTTTTCAACTACTGCTTCCCTTTCATGCCCTTCGAGTTTTATCAGTCCAGTCTATTTCTGTATAAGTTGTAAATGGCCCTTCGGTGACTTTAGTTCACCCCTGACAATTGTAGAATTCAAAAACTGTGGTTCAATTCTTCAGAGACAAGGAATTATCTGTAGGTATTTAGAATGCATCTTTGCGGTATTCGTTTTCCTTCTTTAACGGCTACTGTCTAGTATTTCCCATGTTTTTTTTTTTTTTTTTTTTTTTTTTTTTTTTTTTTTGCCTCACGGAAACACTGCGAGTAGTTTTACATCCTCAATGATTTCTGTTTTGTTGGCGCTAGGCCACGGTCTGAGACATATTCGTTTGTTTTAGGCCACGACCTAATGCTCACAAAATAAATGATTTGTTAAATAAAAATGGATTTTTAGCACAATACGTTTTTTAAATTGAACTAAGAACGCACGAAATAATTTCTCCTCGGCCCGTACAGATTCCCATACAGATGGTCGTGAAAAATGTGTGATTTAATGTTTAATAATTATCGCAGTACTTGTAATATTTGAAACGAAAATCTTGGACCACATGCCACAACAGATAATACGAAGCAAGTAACTATTCACGTATCAATTATGTATTGCAGCGCTTCTTATTTTTCGTTTTAAATCCTAAAAGTATTTTCATACCTATTAAAAATTCACTGCCACAAATTTGCAGGACTATTTGCATAGGTTTAGGAATCTATATGGGGCTAGGAAAAATAATTTCATACTTTTTAGTCCGATGTAAAAACTTAGTAAATTACAAATTTAGTTTTATTTGAATAATTATTTCCTGCTTTTTGGTCTTGTGAGTGTGAAATTTTTCGATGATGATGTTTGGTTTGCGGTGCGGTCAACTGCGCAGCTATCAGCGCCTGTACGAAGTCCCAATTTTTACACAGTTCAATCTCGCCACTTTCACGAATGATGATGAAAAGATGAGGACAACACAAACACCCAGTCTCCGGGCTGAGGAAATCCCCAATCCGGCCGGGAATCGAACCCGGGACCGCGTGATCCTGAGGCAGCAACGCTAGCCATTAGATCACGAGCTGAGGACAACTTTTCGATGGATTTCAAACTTTTTGATTAGATTACGACAAAGACACCTGGAAAATTTCAGTTTTATTTCAGTTTTTCTTCATTTGACTCAGCCCGTATATCTGGTGAAAAGAGCGTGAAGGTAAAAATTAAAGAGATCTGAGCTCACACAGATGTTTAGCAGCAATCGTTCTTAGAGCAAAACAACACGAAAAGTGGGAAATGGCAGTGCTGCACAAAGTACCCTCCACCACACAACAGACAACAAAGCTAGTTAATATTGCATGGTAATCCAGTTCTGAAGTATGTTTGTAATTTCAAGTCTAGTTTTTTGGAAAGCTAGTTTCATTCAACTGCAAAAGTTGTATCAGACAGACAGACAAGAAAGCGACATCCGCCTTCTCTTTCGTCCCCGTCCTCTTATCTCCTCACAGCTGTTGTTCGGACATGGAGGAGATACAGAGAGACAGGAATTGTCGATAACATGCCTCGCTCAGGCCACTCGAGGGCTACTACTGCAGTGGATGACCGCTTCCTACGGATTATGGCTCGAAGGAACACCACCATGTTGAATAACGCTTTTCATGCAGCCACAGGACGTCATGTTAGGACTCAAACTGTGCGCAATAGGCTGCATGATGCGCAGCTTCACTCCCGACGTCCATGGCGAGGTCCAACTTTGCAACCACAACACCAAGCAAGGCGGTACCGATGGGCCCAACAACATGCCGATTGGACCACTCAGGATTGCCATCATGTTTTCTTCACCGACGAGTGTCGCATATGCCTTCAACCAGACAATCGTCGGAGACGTGTTTGGAGGCAACCCGGTCAGGCTGAACGCCTTAGATACACTGTCCAACGCGTGCAGCAAGGTGAAAGTTTTACCTGCTGTTTTGATGTGACGTTATGTGGGGCCGACGTACGCCGCTGGTGGTCATGGAAGGCGCCGTAACGGCTGTACGATATGTGATTGCCATCCTACGACTGATAGTGCAACCATATCGGCAGGAATATTGGCGAGGCATTCGTCTTCATGGACGACAATTCACGCCCCCATCGTGCACATCTTGTGAATGACTTCCTTCAGGATAACGACATCACTCGACTAGAGTGGCCAGCGTGTTATCCAGACATGAAACCTTTAGAACATGCCTGGGATAGATTGAAAAGGGCTGTTTACGGACGACGTCACCCAACAACCACTCTGAGAGATCTACGCCGAATCGTTGTTGAGGAGTGGGACAATGTCGACGAAAAGTGCCTTGATGACCTTTGGGTAGTATGCCACGACGAATACAGGCACGCATCAATGCAAGAGGACGTGCTACTGGGTATTAGAGGTACCGGTGTGTACAGCAATCTGTACCACCACCTCTGAAGGTCTCGCTGTATGGTGGTACAACATGCAATGTGTCGTTCTCATGAGCACTAAAAAGGGCGAAAATGATGTTTATGTTGATCTCTATTCCAGTTTTCTGTACAGGTTCCGGAACTCTCGTAACAGAGGTGATGCAAAATTTTTTTTGATGTGTGCATTTTCCGAACGATAGATTCCCCCGGTGTAGTTGGCCGTGCAGTCGCAAAAGTATTCGGCAACGCAGTGTTGTGTTCGCAGTGACCGCGAGATGGTGCGGCAGCCCTGGCGGGCACCGCTCGGGTGTGTTTTGTGGCTGCCCCGAGTCGCTCGCCGACCCAGCACATCAAGCGATGTTTACTCCATCGCCACTTTTGTTTCCGCGCAGGGTGGAGTGGAATGGAGCGTAGCCGCTAGTTGACAGCTTTACGGCACAGCGCCGCTTCTTCTTCTTGTTGTTCGTTTGGCTCGCTGGAGCGGCTCCAGGCAGTGACGGGTTGCGAGCGCGAGCGCGGGCGCGGCTGCGTGTGGCCGCCCCGCGGTGTGGCCGGACGCCGCCATGTGGGCCAAGGCCGCAGACCGGCCGACGCCTGGCGTCGCGACGCCGTGACCCGGGTCGGGCGGCGCCGTTTAATCAGCGTCGCATCCATTCCACTCAGCCGTCCGCCCTCGCACCTGCTACGTGGGCGCTTAGTCTTGCTGTACTGCCTGGAAGAAACTGATTACATCGCTCTGGGGTCTCCCACACTATTTCCCTGCTACCTAGGAGACAGAGGTGGAAAGATCACGTTACAGCATTTTTCGTAAGTAGCTCTGAAGTTTATGGACACTAATATACGGTAACTGCAAGGGACTTTAGAGCGAAACAGACACATAGAGTAACGGCAGGAATCAAGGGTGTTCCGCAAGGAATGGTCAGTGTTCAGGAATATGAGGAGGAGGAGGAGGAGGAAATTAGTGTTTAACATCCTGTCGACGACGACGTTATTAGAGACGGAACACAGGCTGAGATTAGGGAAGGATGGTGAAGGAAAAAGCGGCCGTGCCCTTTCGAAGATACCATTCCGGCATTTGCCTTAAGCTACACCACTGGCCATTAAAATTGCTACACCACGAAGACGACGTGCTACAGACGCGAGATTCAACCGATAGGAAGAAGATGCTGTGATATGCAAATGATTAGCTTTTCAGAGCATTCACACAAGGCTGGCGCCGGTGGCGACACCTACAACGTGCTGACATGAGGGAAGTTTCCAACCGATTTCTCATACACAAATAGCAGTTGACCGGCGTTGCCTGGTGAAACGTTGTTGTGATGCCTCGTGTAAGGAGGAGAAATGCGTACCATCACGTTTCCGACTTTGATAAAGGTCGGATTGCAACCTATCGCGATTGCGATTTATCGTATCGCGACATTGCTGCTCGCGTTGGTCGAGGACCAATGACTGTTAGCAAAATATGGAATCGGTGGACTTAGGAGGGTAATAAGGAACGCCGTGCTGGATCCCAACGGCCTCGTATCACTAGCAGTCGAGATGACAGGCATCTTATCCGCATGGCTGTCACGGATCGTGCAGCCACGTCTCGATCCCAGAGTCAACAGATGGGGACGTTTGCAAGACAACAACCATCTGCACGAACAGTTCAACGACGTTTGCACCAGCATGTACTATCAGCTCGGAGACCATGGCTGCGGTTACCCTTGACGCTGCATCACAGACAGAAGCGCCTGCGATGCCGTACTCAACGACAAACATGGGTGCACGAATGACAAAACGTCATTTTCTCGGATGAATCCAGGTTCTGTTTACAGCATCATGATGGTCGCATTCGCATTTAGCGACATCGCGGTGAACGGACATTGGAAGCGTGTATTCGTAATCGCCATTATCACCCGGCGTGATGGTATGGGGTGCCATTGATTACACGTCTCGGTCACCTCTTGTTCGCACTGACGGCAGTTTGAGCAGTGGACATTACATTTCAGATGTGTTACGACCCGTGGCTCTACCCTCCATTCGATCCCTGCGAAACCCTACATTTCAGCAGGATAATGCACGACCGCATGTTGCAGTCCCTGTACGGGTCTTTCTGGATACAGAAAATGTTCGACTACTGCCCTGGCCAGCACATTCTCGAGATCTCTCACCAATAGAAAACGTCTGGTCAATGGTGGCCGAGCAACTGACTCGTCACAATACGCCAGTCATTACTCTTGATGAACTGTGGTATCGTGTTGAAGCTGCATGGGCAGCTGTGCCTGCACACGCCAATGCTGTTTGACTCAATGCTCAGGTGTATCAAGACCGTTATTACGGCCAGAGGTGGCTGTTCTGAGTACTGATTTCTCAGGATCTATGCACCCAAATAGCGTGAAAATGTAATCACATGTCACTTCTAGTATAATATATTTGTCCAATGAATACCCGTTTATCATCTGCATTTCTTCTTGGTGTAGCAATTTTAATGGCCAGTAGTGTATTTAGGGAAAGCACGGAAAACCCGTATCAGGTTTGCATCCTGTGTGTTTATTTAAGCTTTCTGTGACCGCTACAGTGATTGCCAGAAATGTATCACAACACCTAAGAGAGATTGTAGCTTTTTATGTATTCTTCACATTTACAGACTGTTATCTGAGAAGCTGAAACAGGTCATAATATTAACATTTTCGTGGATATATATATATTATATATACTCATGGCGCTTTGATACGAACTTAATATGGACACCGTTAACTGCTTAATGGTACTGTACAGTAGAATATCTAAAGAAAGTATTTGGAGCACAGTATACCGTCCACACGTAAAGTTGCTGCAAACTGGGAAACTTCTGTCAGTCCAGAGATCGTTGGATCCGTCTTAGAATGTGTCTGTAGACTGCGGGGTAGCTCTGACAGGCCATACTGAAGGTATGCGAAGTACGGCAGCACGAATACTGCCCCATTTGTTCGATTCAGAGGAACGCATCACGAAAATGCTTAATAACTTGAACTGGCAGACACTCTAATATATACACCGACTATGCCCTAAACGCCCATTTAAAAAGTTTCTTGTGTATCGCTCCCGTAGGTAGTATGAAGACAAGATTTGAATACCTCCAGTGACAAAGAAGGATTAAGGAGTCAGTCTTCCCGCGAATAGACCGGGAAGAAACAGTATTATGTGGTGCAATTAGAAGTACCCTCTGCCTGGCAGTTCACAGTGGTTTGCAGAGCGTGGAGGCAGATGCAGAAATAAGGAGTAAAGAAGTCGAGTTTTTGTAGTTTTTATAGCAATGCATATCGATCCCCGATAGTTAACGATCACTGCTAATGGCGTAATAACAGGTGAAAAAGAAAAAAAAGGGCAATAATTTTGTCCACGACGGCTTTCAATTCAGTCAGTAACAACAATATCTTAGTAATCTTCAATGGCGTAACTTTTCTTCTTTTACATTACTTAAACCTGCAGGGGTTGGACAGAATTACGGAAACACCGCGCGAAATGCATACTTGTACATAAATGCAGACGCCAGCCAAGCCTGCGGGTGGCGACATTGTATTTGACCACCAACGGCGCCTGCCCAGTGTCCTCAATCTATGAATTCAAAGTGGGCAAACTGCTAATGCTCATATGGTGGGTGTTTCCGTAATCGAAGGAGTCGAATTGTTTGGCGTTTCAAAAGGCACCTTTTCAAACACAGGGAAAACCTGAAAACATCATTCGCTAACTCACATCGCGGACGAAAGTGTATGTTGAGTGATTCTGACAAATGCTCGTTGAAGAGATCTGCGACGAAAAGTAAGAGGTCGAAAATTGAAGAAGTCACTGCAGAACTGAACGTCGCGCCCGCGAACTCTGTCAGCACCAAAACAACACACGAGGGGAGCCCGATGAGCTGGTAACTGCAGGGCGACCTGGGATTCCAAACCACACATCAGTAAAGCAAACAGGAAAACGTGCTACCGAAGCCATACAACCTGCACTTCGGAGCACTAGAGGAAAGTTATTCGGTCGGATGAGTGTTGTTTCGCACTGTTCCCAACTTCTGGCGTAGTTTACGTCCCAAGAATGAAACACGGCGGGTGTTCGGCGATGATTTGGGCAGCCATCTCGTGACATTGCATGGGGCCAACTGCTGCTCTATTACGTCGCATTACAGCCAAGGAGTGTGTGTGTGTGTGTGTTTTAGATGATCGGGTTCATCCCCTGGTACAGTGTTTGTTCCCCAATGGTGATGCTCTGTTCAAAGACGACAGGTCCATTGTTCACAAACCTGGCATCGTCCAGGACTCGTTTTGTAAGCGCGAAGATGAATTCTCGCATTTCCCATGGCCACCAAAGTCATTAGATCTCAATATTATTGAGCCGTGGCCGGCCGCTGGAGCCGAGCGGTTCTAGACGCTACAGTCCGGAACCGCGCGCCTGCTACGGCCGCAGGTTCGAATCCTGCCTCGGGCATGGATGTGTGTGATGTCCTTAGGTTAGTTAGGTTTAAGTAGTTCTAAGTTCTAGGGGACTGATGACCTTAGAAGTTAAGCCCCATAGTGCTCAGAGCCATTTTATTGAGCCGTTTGTGGTCTACTTTGAAAAAAGAAGTTAACGTGATCGCTATCCACCTCTATCGTCGTTATCCAACTTTCCACTAATTTGTTAGGAGATTGGTATAAAGAGTCGTATGAGAACTACACAGGACCTATATTTATCCATTCCAAGACGACTGGAGGCTCCTATGAATGCCAACAGTTTTCCTAGGTCATATTAGGCATGCTAAGGTGGTGTGTTTATGGTGTTTCCATATTTTCGTCCACCTCTGTACATCTACATCTACACTCCTGGAAATGGAAAAAAGAACACATTGACACCGGTGTGTCAGACCCACCATACTTGCTCCGGACACTGCGAGAGGGCTGTACAAGCAATGATCACACGCACAGCACAGCGGACACACCAGGAACCGCGGTGTTGCCGTCGAATGGCGCTAGCTGCGCAGCATTTGTGCACCACCGCCGTCAGTGTCAGCCAGTTTGCCGTGGCATACGGAGCTCCATCGCAGTCTTTAACACTGGTAGCATGCCGCGACAGCGTGGACGTGAACCGTATGTGCAGTTGACGGACTTTGAGCGAAGGCGTATAGTGGGCATGCGGGAGGCCGGGTGGACGTACCGCCGAATTGCTCAACACGTGGGGCGTGAGGTCTCCACAGTACATCGATGTTGTCGCCAGTGGTCGGCGGAAGGTGCACGTGCCCGTCGACCTGGGACCGGACCGCAGCGACGCACGGATGCACGCCAAGACCGTAGGATCCTACGCAGTGCCGTAGGGGACCGCACCGCCACTTCCCAGCAAATTAGGGACACTGTTGCTCCTGGGGTATCGGCGAGGACCATTCGCAACCGTCTCCATGAATCTGGGCTACGGTCCCGCACACCGTTAGGCCGTCTTCCGCTCACGCCCCAACATCGTGCAGCCCGCCTCCAGTGGTGTCGCGACAGGCGTGAATGGAGGGACGAATGGAGACGTGTCGTCTTCAGCGATGAGAGTCGCTTCTGCCTTGGTGCCAATGATGGTCGTATGCGTGTTTGGCGCCGTGCAGGTGAGCGCCACAATCAGGACTGCATACGACCGAGGCACACAGGGCCAACACCCGGCATCATGGTGTGGGGAGCGATCTCCTACACTGGCCGTACACCACTGGTGATCGTCGAGGGGACACTGAATAGTGCACGGTACATCCAAACCGTCATCGAACCCATCGTTCTACCATTCCTAGACCGGCAAGGGAACTTGCTGTTCCAACAGGACAATGCACGTCCGCATGTATCCCGTGCCACCCAACGTGCTCTAGAAGGTGTAAGTCAACTACCCTGGCCAGCAAGATCTCCGGATCTGTCCCCCATTGAGCATGTTTGGGACTGGATGAAGCGTCGTCTCACGCGGTCTGCACGTCCAGCACGAACGCTGGTCCAACTGAGGCGCCAGGTGGAAATGGCATGGCAAGCCGTTCCACAGGACTACATCCAGCATCTCTACGATCGTCTCCATGGGAGAATAGCAGCCTGCATTGCTGCGAAAGGTGGATATACACTGTACTAGTGCCGACATTGTGCATGCTCTGTTGCCTGTGTCTATGTGCCTGTGGTTCTGTCAGTGTGATCATGTGATGTATCTGACCCCAGGAATGTGTCAATAAAGTTTCCCCTTCCTGGGACAATGAATTCACGGTGTTCTTATTTCAATTTCCAGGAGTGTACATTTATACTCCGCAAGCCACCCAACGATGTGTAGCGGAGGGCACTTTACGTGCCACTGTCATTACCTCCTTTTCCTGTTCCAGTCGCGTATGGTTCGCGGGATGAACGGCTGCCGGAAAGATTCCGTGAGCGCTCGAATCTCTCTAATTTTACATTCGTGTTCTCCTCAGGAGGTATAAGTAGGGGAAGCAATATATTCGATACCTCATCCAGAAACGCACCCTCTCGAAACCTGGACAGAAAGCTACACCGCGATGCAAAGCGCTTCTCTTGCAGAGTCTGCTAAACATCTCCGTAAAGCTATCACGCTTACCAAATAACCCTGTGACGAATCGCGCTGCTCTTCTTTGGATCTTCTCTATATCCTCTGGTACGGATCCCACACTGATGAGCAGTACTAGTATAGGTCGAACGAGTGTTTTGTAAGCCACCTCCTTTGTTGATGGACTACATTTTCTAGGAACTCTCCCAATGAATCTCAACCTGGCACCCGCCTTACCAACAATTAATTTTATATGATCATTCCACTTCAGATCGTTCCGTACGCATACTCCCCAGATGTTTTACAGAAGTAACTGCTACCAGTGTTTGTTCCGCTATCATATAATAATATAATAAAAGATCCTTCTTTCTATGTATTCGCAATACATTATATTTGTCTATGTTAAGGGTCAGTTGCCACTCCCTGCACCAAGAACCTATCCGTTGCAGATCTTCTTGCATTTAGCTGCAATTTTCTAATGTTGCAACTTCTCTGTATACTACAGCATCATCCGCGAAAAGCCGCATGGAACTTCCGACACTATTTACTAGGTCATTTATATATATTGTGAAAAGCAATGGTCCCATAACACTCCCTTGTGGCACGCCAGAGGTTACTTTAACGTCTGTACACGCCTCTCCATTGTGAACAACATGCTGTGTTCTGTTTGCTAAAAACTCTTCAATCCAGCCACACAGCTGGTCTGATATTCCGTAGGCTCTTACTTTGTTTATCCTTGTGTAAGTACCCACAGACGCATTCTGCCGTCATATAGCAAGTAAAAGTTATGACGATTACGTGATATTCGGGGATAGCAAAGTACAGACAAACAGCCGCTAATCTGTCCCTGGGAATAGGAACTCGCTGTGATCGCGGCAGACCGCTGAACGTTCCGTTGGCAATCTTCCGGCGCAGTTGGGACGTCTTGCAAAGACTTCAGCAATTCATCGGCGGACAGGAACACGCAACCGCCATATTACACGACCACAGCTTTTCTCTGGGGAACGGAGAACTCGTTTACATCTCCCGCCACGAAATCGTGCCACGGGGAAGCTCGCGAGAAGAAATGGAGAGGAGAAAAATGTCGCCCGCAGTTTTCCTCTGGCGCTCAACCACCACCTTCCTCATCTTACTGACGATATCCTTGAAGGAGCGCGGTCGCGGTCCGTGAGAATTCCGCGTTCGCGCCAACGCACGTCTTCCCGTGTGCGGCGTTCGTTACGTCGCTTTATTACCGGCTTTCTCGTGCTAGCTCCGGACTCGTAAAACGCCTGCGCTTCTGCACGCCTGGACGCTACGGCTGCAGACTTTTATTTTGCCGACCCAGTTCTTCGGGACGCGGCAAGAAGCGAGAAATAGCACCTGCCGTCTGGACTCCCTCAGCTTTCGCATACAGGTCACCCGGAGGTGCGGAACGGCACTAGGCCACGCCAGAATAGCTTCGTAACATCACACCAGCGTGCTAATGTGAGAAGCATCGGATGCAGTTGGACGACACAAGGCGTCAGCACCTAACAAAAGAAAAGTACCGGTCTACTACAAAACTTTAACTCGTTTCAAAGCTCTATATTTTCGAAAGTATTACGTGTACAAATATGATGGGATGCATGAACAGCCGCGCGGAGTGGCCCCGCGGTTTAGTGCGTTAAGTCACTGACTGCGCGTCCTCTCCCGCCGAAGGTTCGAGTCCTCCCTCGGGCATGGGTGTGTGTGTTGTCTTTAGCATAGGTTAGTTTAACTAGTGTGTAAGTCTAGGGACCGACAACCTAAGCAGTTTGGTCCCTTAGAAATTCACACACATTTGAACATTTGATGCATGAATATAACTGTAAACTCATCAAATTCCCATTTTGCACCCTAGAAATGTTCTATGAGTGCCCTTACGATCAAACGACACTTGTAAAAGCGGCAGTCAAGTTCGTTCCATACCCTATGTAACAATATTCGATTCGGGAGGACGACGGTTCAATCCCGTCTCCGGCCATCCTGATTTAGGTTTTCCGTGATTTCCCTAAATCGTTTCAGGCAAATGCCGGGATGGTTCCTTTGAAAGGGCACGGCCGATTTCCTTCCCAATCCTTCCCTAACCCGAGCTTGCGCTCCGTCTCTAATGACCTCGTTGTCGACGGGACGTTAAACACTAACCACCACCACCACCAACAATATTCATTCAGTGGTTGTCACAGCAGCACTGATACGTCCTCCGAGCTGGTCCACTGTCCTTGGCGGTGGGGGGTACGTAAACACGGTTCTTAATCTACACCCCCCCCCATCCCCCCATGGAAAAAGCCACAAGGGGTTAGATCAGGCGACCTGTGGACCAGCGAAACAGACACACATCATCACCTCGACAGCCAATCTAGTGGAGCGGAATTTCGTCGTTTAGGTAGCGATGAACATCGATGCTCCAATGAGGGGTGCCCCGCCAGGTTGGAAGATGAAATTTTCTGGATCACCGGCAGTTCTGGAAACAACCACGACTTTAACGTATCAAGGTAAGAGATACCCGCCACAATCTTCTCACAGAAGGCAAGCGACCCATACAGCTTCGTCTGTGATACTGCACAGAAAACATTAACCTTCGGCGAATCTCGCTCATGTCCACAGTTTCAAGAGGATGTTCAATGCCCCACACTGTCAAAAGTGGCGATTAACCTTTCCACATAAATGGAAGGTGTCTTTAAGTCAATCTTTATACAAGATGGTTGCAGGACCTCGGCTGTTCAGCATAAAATGCCAAATCTCAGGTGTCTAAATTTCCATTTCTATTGTATTTGTGCAAAGACTTTCAGCGTTACATTACGTCGTCTTCAGATTCCATGACAGAAGTGAAGGAAGAATCTCACCTCCTATATAGTCGAAATAAGGGCCAGCATTCAGTTACTCGTATCCGTAAATTTCCTCTTAACACGTCGATCCCTTCGATCATGTATTGCCGACATCATCGGCCCGTATTTCGACTCTGCAGAAGGTGGGATTCTTCCTACAGGTCGATCAGGGGGCCTGAAGATGTCGTAATCTAACGCTGAAACTGGTTGTTTAAATAAAATAAAACTGGATATTTAGACGGCTGAAGGTGTTTTTATTTGACATTTGAATGGAAGGTTGCTTAGTTGCTGAATATCCGCTTCGAGGCGAAATGTTTTCATCCTCCGGTGCTTCCTGCATTGTGACGCAAAACTGGAGGCGCCGGCCATAAACTTCCGGTTTTAATTGTTGAACGAGCTGCGGACGGCACGATTTGAAATGTAACCGCCGTCTCAAAGTCTCCCACGCAGTTTGCTGCTACATTCCAAGTTCATGGCTTGCTCGGTTGAATTTTTTTTGCACCGCGTACGAAATTTGGCCTCACCCGCTGTACAGTTGTATCTGGCACACTTGGTTGGCTTACAAAGACAAGCACTGTACCTAAACTGTCGATACCAACGCTGAATGCTCTGTTTACATGGCGGTTCTTTTCAGTGGTACCTTCTGAATAACGCCGCATTGCTGTAACAGATAAACATCTAGCACATTGCAAGACACAAAAGCTCTTTTCTTGTGGTGTTGCCATTTTGTCAAGACACTGTAACCGTACCGCCGACTGGGCCGAGGGGATAACGCAAAGACTGTGAGCGTTTAGTTTGCGGTTTTATTCGTGAATCAGTCATATTTCTACACGTAATACTTGGGAAAACACAGAATTCTGAAAACGAATTAACCATTGAAACATCCTGGCAGATTAAAACTGTGTGCCGGACCGAGACTCGGACTCGGGACCTTTGCCATCCGCTGGCGGAAGTATAGCTGTGAGGACGGGGAGTGAGTCGTAGTTGGGTAGATTATATGGTAGAGCACTTGCCCGCGAAAGGCAATGGTCCCGAATTCGAGTCTCGGTCCGGCACACAGTTTTAATCCGCCAGGAAGTTTCATATCAGTGCACACTCCGCTGCAGAGTCAAAATCTCATTATGAATTAGCCACTTATAGTTTCCACGCATTAAGAGAAATAAATGACAACTACTTAGAGCACACAAGAGTCGTTTCACACCCAAAAAGCACGAAGGAGGAGGTAGTAGTAGCGTACAGTCCAATATTACTACAAGTGGAATATTATCACAATAGCTGAGGGCCACTGAATTAAACGCCCATTTGGAACAAGAACAGAAACAGGACGTACAACATACTGTATTTACCTTCCTTAGCTGCAGACAATTCTTTGTTGGCAGTATCCTGCATATCTTCCAACTACGTCCTCCCATTCACGCATCTTTTAAAACTAAATCCTATAAGGAAAACAATTTTTCTCAGGGTTTTCTTGTCGGCTTTGAGGTCCAATGCGACGAAAGCTGTGAAGTTTTCGCAAACTTCATAATACGGTCGCTAATAACATATTTATCCACATTTTAATTAGAATATCGATTCTTCCTCTTTGGGGCAGGTACGAGTACCTGAACTCCACTCCACTCCGCTCCGCATATTGTCCATCCTGCCGGAAATGGCAGTCGTTTTACTGAAGTATTTTTCTGCACGTCCAGCCGCCTTCTCAGTCAGCACGATCACATTTTTTTCCCCTTCTTATCGTCAATAAATTCGACATTAATGATAAACCGAAGCGGTTGCCTGCGGTGGGGAGGGGAAGGGGGCCTGGGTGGAGCCATTTTTCGCCTTTACTTTCCAAAAAGGTAAACAACACTAGAAAGTGGAGCGTGGCTGGATCTATAGTCGAGAGCCAAGTTGGCTCCTGCTACGACGGAGTCCACAATTCGCTTTGTCAATATTAACTTTACAGTGGCGAGAAGGCAATCCAGACTCTTTACTTCAGCTCTCCGCAGGCCGCGCTAGCCGTGCGCCAGTGCCCTTTCACCTTCCCCGTGTTCCGTCAGCGCGAAGTGTGCGGGAACAACGGTTTTCGGTTCGCCACCTTATAAACACGCATTTGCATGCCTCTACCGCCGTGACCACCGCGAGATGATATGGTCGGCTGGCTGGTTCTGAGAACGTACACTCTCTGAATGTTAACTGCTGACCTTTACGCAATGCATGAAGTGTTTGCGTAGCGTCTCCAATTGGAGATTGATCAGTACTTCCCGAAACGCCCTCTCTAAGCACACTCGCAAGTGATGAATCGCGCATATCTTCTGTGAAATTTCTCCGCCTCTCTCTCTCTTATGTCAAAGCGGTAGGCAGATCAAAACAAAATGTCCAGAAACTCTATGACCAAAATGGTACTGAAACAGAGGATGACACACTAAAGGCCGAAATACTAAATTTTTTCCAAAGCTGTTGCACAGAGGAAGACTCCACTGTAGTTCTTTTTCTAGATTGTCGCACAGATGACAAAATGGTAGACATCGAAATAGATGACAGAGGGATAGAAAAACAATTAAAATCGCTGAAAAGAGGAAAGGCCGCTGGACCTGATGGGATACCAGTTCGATTTTACACAGAGTACGCGAAGGAATTTGCCCCCCTTCTTGCAGCGGTGTACCGTAGGTCTCTAGAAAAGCGTAGCGTTCCAAAGGATTGGAAAAGGGCACAGGTCATCCCCATTTTCAAGAAGGGACGTCGAACAGATGTGCAGAACTATAGACCTATATCTCTAACGTCTATCAGTTGCAGAATTTTGGAACACGTACTATGTTTGAGTATAATGACTTTTCTGGAGACTAGAAATCTACTCTGTAGGAATCAGCATGGGTTTCGAAAAAGACGATCGTGTGAAGCCCAGCTCTCGCTATTCGTCCACGAGACTCGAGGGCCACAGACACGGGTTCCCAGGTAGATGCCGTGTTTCTTGACTTCCGCGAGGCGTTCGATACAGTTCCACACAGTCGTTTAATGAACAAAGTAGGAGGATATGGACTATCACATCAATTGTATGATTGGATTGAAGAGTTCCTAGATAACAGAACGCAGCATGTCATTCTCAATGGAGAGAAGTCTTCCTAAGTAAGAGTGATTTCAGGTGTGCCGCAGGGGAGTGTCGTAGGACCGTTGCTATTCACAATATATATAAATGACCTTGTGGATAACATCGGAAGTTCACTGAGGCTTTTTGCGGATGATGCTGTAGTATATCGAGAGGTTGTAACAATGGAAAATTGTACTGAAATGCAGTAGGATCTGCAACGAATTGACGCATGGTGCAGGGAATGGCAATTGAATCTATGTAGACAAGTGTAATGTGCTGCGAATACATAGGAAGAAAGATCCCTTATCATGTGGCTACAATATAGCAGGTCAGCAACTGGAAGCAGTTAATTCCTCAAATTATCTGGGAGTACGCATTAGGAGTGATTTAAAATGGAATGATCATATAAAGTTGATCGTCGGTAAAGCAGATGCCAGACTGAGATTCATTGGAAGACTCCTAAGGAAATGCAATCCGAAAACAAAGGAAGTAGGTTACAGTACGCTTGTTCGCCCACTGCTTGAATACTGCTCAGCAGTGTGGGATCCGTACCAGATAGGGTTGATAGAAGAGATAGAGAAGATCCAACGGAGAGCAGCGCGCTTCGTTACAGGATCATTTAGTAATCGCGAAAGCGTTACGGAGATGATAGATAAACTCCAGTGGAAGACTCTGCAAAAGAGACGCTCAGTAGCTCGGTACGGGCTTTTGTTGAGCTTCGAGAACATACCTTCACCGAGAAGTCAAGCAGTATATTGCTCCCTCCTACGTATATCTCGCGAAGAGACCATAAGGATAAAATCAGAGAGATTAGAGCCCACAAAGAGGCATACCGACTGTCTTTCTTTCCACGAATAATGCTAGACTGGAATAGAAGGGAGAACCGATAAAGGTACTCAAGGTACCCTCCGCCACACACCGTCAGGTGGCTTGCGGAGTGTGGACGTAGATGTAGATGTAGATATTTACTCAAGTTAATAAGGAATATTATACGGGCCAAAAATAATCATAAAATGGCCGGACGACAGTTTAGAGAGCTACGTCTATCGTGGATGACTTACATGTTCTCACCAGGCTTGCAGTAAATCTGACTGTGCCTAGCGCCATTCCGTGGCCAGGTTTATGTGGGTGTTAAATCGTTCCGGACACACACTCGTAGGTAGCTGACGTTCCTAGTCGATTCCAGCGACTGGTCTACGTCTACATTTCTACCGCCTGAGCCACCTTACAGCGTATGGCGGAGGATACCACAATCTGTGCCATTTGCTAGTGGTGCTAGGGAAGAACAGTCGTTGGCAAAACTTCGCACTAGCTCCGATTTCTCAGATTTCTTGTTGTGGTCATTTCGTGAGAGATGTGGATGGAAGTAATGTGTTTCCCGACTCTTCCCAGATCGTACCCTCTCGCGGAATTTCAGCAGTAAACTTCTCCGAGATGGACAGTGCCTCTCTTGTAACGTCTGCCAATGGAGTTATTGAGCATCTGCGTAACGCTCCTGTCGAGTAAACGATTCAGTCACGAAACGAGCCGCTCTTCGTTCGATATTGTCCATCTCTTCTATTAATAGAACCTGGTAACGGTCCCAAACTGCAGAGCAGTACTGAAGAATCTTTGAAACAAGTGTTCCATAAGTCACTAACGATGATGTGGAGCACAAACAGATACAATTCAAAATGACTGCTCAATATGCCTTAGAGAAGTAGGTGCCGATCAAGGGATGCGAAAGACTCATCGTGGCTTAATAGCTGTGTTAGTAATTTGCTACGAAAGCAAGGAAAAGCTTCGAGATATATTCAAGTGAATCAAAGCCTAGCTGAGAAACAAAAGCTGAATGAAGCGATGTAAGGAGAACAATGAGGGAAGCGTTCAATAACTATGGACGTATAAGTTTCGCAACTGATCTGACGAAAGACGCTAAGAAGAGTTTAATTTTACGTAAAATCAGTAAGCCGATCAAAATCGTGTATTCAGTCGCTCATTGACCATACCAGCACCGAGATGGACAATGAAGACAGAAGGGCGAAATACTGAATTCTGCCTTCCGCCTTCACGGCGGATGCTCCTAATACAGTTCCTCCTTTCATTCACAAAAAGATTGAACACTCCTTTTCGACCGTCAGCTGCTTATGTCAAAGCGTTTTGTTCAAGATTCTACATCTACATGGTTACTCTGCAATGCACACTTAAGTGCCTGGCAGAGGGTTCATCGAACCATTTTCATACTACTTCTCTACCATTCCACTCTCGAATGGCGCGTGGGAAAAAGGAAAACCTAAATCTTTCGAGTTCTGATTTCTCTTATTTTATTATGATGATCATTTCTCCTTACGCAGGTGGGTATCAACAAAATATTTTCACATTCGGAAGAGAAAGTTGGTGATTCAAATTTCGTAAATAGATATCGCCGCAAAGAAAACCGCCTTTGTTTCAGTGACTGCCACCCCAACTAGCGTATCATATCAGTGACTCACTCACCCCTATTGAGCGATAACACGAAACGAACTGCCCTTCTGTGCACTTTTTCGATGTCCTCCGTCAATCCTACATGGTAAGGATCCCACACCGCACAGCAATATTCTAGCAGAGGACGGACAAGTGTAATGTAGGCTGTCTCTTTAGTGGGTTTATCGCATCTTCTACGTGTTCCGCCAGCAAAGCGCAGTCTTTGTTTCGCCTTCCCCACAAAATTATCTATGTGGTCTTTCCAATTTAAGTTGCCCGTAATTGTAATTAATAGGTATTTAGTCGAATTGACAGCCCTTAGATTTGTGCGATTTATCGTACACCCAAAATTTATTGGATTTCTTTTAGTACTCATGTGGATGACCTCGCACTTTTCTTTGTTTAGTGCGAATTGCCAGTTTTCGCACCATACAGAAATTCTCTCTAGATAACTTTTTAATTGAAACTGATCGTCTGATGATTTTACCAGACGGTAAATTACAGCGTCATCTGCAAACAATCTAAGGGGGCCGTTCAGATTATCACCTATATCATTTATATAAATCAGGAACAGCAGAGGGCGCATGACACTAACTTGCGGAACGCCAGATATCACTTCTGTTCTACTCGATGATTTACCGTCTATCGCTACGAACAGTGACCTCTCTGAGAGGAAATCACGAATCTAGTCACACAACTGAGACGATACTCCATATGCACGCAATCTATATAAACTTGACCGTAAAGTACAGAATTGCTGAGGCTTTGATGGCCGCTTGATGACGCACTGCCTGCCTGTCTCTGAAACTTTGGCCAGCGTTTACTTTATGATTTTTTTTTTTAGTGTCTGGCACCGTCAAGGCAACGATTCACCGACCCCGTTTCGCTGCATCGAACGACCGTTGCAGATAACAAGGGGACAACCATAGAGTTATAGAACCCAGACTGCAAACTGCGACCAGCAGTGGAGAGTGAGTCATTAACAAGTTTGCTACGCCTCATAGAATGTATCAGGTACACAGGTGCATTGGCCTTCCTCCTACCGAGAGTCTTCGATTGCTTTTCGATTTCGCATTCAATTATCTGCGTACTTTTGCAGCGCCAAGAGGAAAGAAAAGCCGAACTGTAGTCCACAGTTCGAAAGTCATAATTTAGTTATTTAGCTCTTACATCCAGAAGCTTACGTTTTAGTTGTAAGCGGCACACGAATACAGCCTTTGACACCGACGCGCACGGGTTCCAGCAGAAGAAGCTTTTAAGTGTGGGAGCGCGTGAGCACAGCCAGTAGATCTTAATTAGGAATCCAGGAGCGACGCGTGCGGAAGAATGGCCCAATCAAGCGGCAGAGTAGGTCCTCTGCCCGCTACGTTGTTCTAGCGAGGTGCAGGCCTGAAATTAATTGGAAGGAAGAAAATAGCCCGAGTTGTCCAAAAGTAAACGTAGGTAGCAGAAGTTCTCCGGGAAAAACAGTCACTTCTACGTGCTCACCAAGGGTGTGTGTTGACACCGTTGCTGCTCATAAGAGACACAGATTTGCGGTTTTAGAATGTATTGTGTGCTATTACTGGGTAAATGGTGAATTTACGAAGCTCTACATGTCGATAAATACCTACGGCAGCAGTAGCGAAGCCTATCGGAAAAGTAAGTTCTTGTGGAAGGACTTCGTGTACAGTGAATCTGTTAATGAAACCGCATACAGGACGCTAATTCGACCAATTCCACAGTGCTGCTCCAGCCTTTGACGGGCAGTAACGAAGGTAGTCACAGAGAACCCGTTGTTACGGCCATAACAAATCGGTACAGCCGGTACGAAAGTGTAACAGTGGTATCCTTACAGAGTTTATGAAGCACCACCTATCCAATGGTGTAACTTATTAAAATTTAAAACTAGAACATGTTTTAGGAAGACACGATTCTATTATCAGGTTCTATAAAGAAGTAAGACACTAATCTATATTTTGCTTTATTTAAAATACTAATAAACATGTAAAAGATATATCCCTATGTTGTTCATGTACGATGGGCGATTAATAAGTAATGCAATTTCTATGAAAGCAGGTTAGTTTTATTCAGGATTGCAATACACCATATTATTCCCCACTCTTTTGGCTACAAACCTCTATTTTTCAACAAAGCGCCATTCAATGCGATAGCCTTACATCATCTTACTGGTAGGCCCCGTATGCCGGCATGGTAGGCCTATCACACTAATCATCGACGGCAGAGCCAATGTCTTACTACATCAGTAACCTCCCCATCATCCACGTACTGCTTCCCGCGGAGTGCATCCTTCATTGGGCCAAAGAGATAGCCTTCTGTTAGGCGGAGAGGAACCCAGCGGGCGCACACATTTGAGTACCCCAACTGGTGGACAAGTGTGTCAGCATTAACGACACAGACGTCCAGTTGTGCAGCGAGGTGTGTGTGACCCGTCGATCACTACGAATGAGAGTGTCCGCACGTTCCAACTCTGCAAGAGTCACAGCTGTGTGCGATAGGCCGGCACGTGGGACACTGGACAAGGTTGAGCGCACTTGTTGCAATGATCACAGACGCCCCGCCCTACAACTCACTGTACCTTTGTTCGATGCCAGTTCTCCGTATATATCCTGCAAGCGGCTATGAATATCTGAGACGTTCTGGTTTTTCACCGAAAGAAACTCAATGACAGCTCTCTGCTTGGAACGCACCTCCGTTACAGACACCATTTTGAATGGAGAGAAGTCTTCCGAAGTAAGAGTGATTTCAGATGTGCCGCAGGGGAGTGTCGTAGGACCGTTGCTATTCACAATATACATAAATGACCTTGTGGATAACATCGGAAGTTCACTGAGGCTTTTTGCGGATGATGCTGAAGTATATGGAGAGGTTGTAACAATGGAAAATGGTACTGAAATGCGGGAGGATCTGCAACGAATTGACGCATGGTGCAGGGAATGGCAATTGAATCTCAATGTACACGATACATAGAATGAAAGATCCTTTATCATTTAGCTACAATATAGCAGGTCAGCAACTGGAAGCAGTTAATTCCACAAATTATCTGGGAGTAGGCATTAAGAGTGATTTAAAATGGAATGATCATATAAAGTTGATCGTCGATAAAGCAGATTCCAGACTGAGATTCATTGGAAGAATCCTAAGGAAATGCAGTCCGAAAACAAAGGAAGTAGGTCACAGTACGCTTGTTCGCCCACTGCTTGAATACTGCTCACCGGTGTGGGCTCGGTACCAGATAGGGTTGATAGAACAGATAGAGAAGATCCAACGGAGAGCAGCGCGCTTCGTTACAGGATCATTTAGTAATAGCGAAAGCGTTACGGAGATGATAGATAAACTCCAGTGGAAGACTCTGCAAGAGAGACGCTCAGTAGCTCGGTACGGGCTTTTGTTGAAGTTTCAAGAACATACCTTCACCGAGGAGTCAAGCAGTATATTGCTCCCTCCTACGTATATCTCGCGAAGAGACCATGAGGATAAAATCACAGAGATTAGAGCCCACACAGAGGCATACCGACAATCTTTCTTTCAACGAACAATACGAGACTGGAATAGAAGGGAGAACCGAGAGAGGTACTCAAAGTACCCTCCGCCACACACCGTCAGGTGGCTTGCGGATTATAGATGTAGATGTAGAAGGCTACGTATAGAGCAGTCAGCTAGCGGAACTTCATGAAACTACAGGGGCTGAAGCCGGAATATTCTACGAGGTTGGACAACAAATTCCGCATTTTTTCAACCGAAATTGACTGAGAAAAAATATGTTGATTTACTTATCGACAGCCTCTCGTAGTATTACGTACCTTCAGAGTATTATGCCGTTATGTACAGTGAAAACGTGCAAGGAGCAAAAGCGCACTGTCAAACATATAAGACGCTCCATTGACATTGTCAAGGTACAACGATCGCCATTATTGGTGGCGTTTAAGACTCTCACAAAACTGTGCCCACTCACTAACAAAAGTCAACTGCCACGAACCCACCAAAGATCTTAATAGCTTGTCCCGTATACATCAGTGGGAACCATTTGAAAGACCTTTGTGCAGCGTTATGTCTATGTCACAGAGATACCTGAGAAGGTTGTAACGCCTATGTTACAATGATTGAATTTACCACAATTTCACAGAATATTATAATACCAATACCAAACCACATTCGTAAACCTTGGCAACCAATCGAATTCTCATAACTAACGCTTGACCCACGTTTCAAATTGGACTCACTACATATATTATACGAAGGTCATTCCATAATTAAAAAGACAAATTGGTCTGGGGAAAAACACTGTTAGTAGGGAAAGTTTGGTACTTTATTGGTTTTAAGTTGGCGTCGCTGGGATGAGCCCTGATCATCTGATGTATCAACATTGTTTTGTTTATAACCTGAAAAGTACATGTCAACATGGCGAGTCTGCTTGAAACTTCCACATTAGTTGAACAACGTTCTGTTATTTGTTCTTTACTTGAAGAAGACGAGAAGCCAGTGAAGCCAAGAATGCCTAAAGTTTATGGTGAAGGTTGTACGAATCGTGCAAACTTTTACAAGTGGGTAGAGCAGTTCAAAAATGGTCGCGACTCAGTGACTGACGAACACCGTTCTGGCCGACCAGTTGCAGTTTCGACTCCCTCACTTGAAAGTCGAACTGATGACATTATTCGTGCCGACCGCCGTGTGACTGTGGAAATGATAGTTGATAAGGTTCAAGTTAGTACTGGTACAGTTCATATCATTATCTGTAACAAGCTGAAGTAACACAAAACATGTGCAAGGTGGATCCCAAAGGAGTTGACGCGGCTACACAAGGAAACAAGATTGAGAGTGTGCACAGAGCTAAAGGAACGTCATGAAAGAGAACGTGAGCACTTCCTCAACAAAATTTTAACTTGCGATGAAACTTGGGTTCACTATTATGACCCAGAATCAAAAAGACAAAGCATGGGGTGGAAGCACACCAACTCACCTGTCAAGAAAAAATTGAAGACCCATGCATCAGCAGGAAAAGTCACGTTGACGGTGTTTTTGGGATGCTGAAGGTCTAGTTTTTTGTGACTATCTCGAAGAGCAGCGTACAATGAACAGCCAATACTACTCGGATTTGCTTTTAAACAAGGCGAATCCAGCCAAGAGAGAGAGAGAGAGAGAGAGAGAGAGAGAGAGAGAGAGAGAGAGAGAGAGAGAGAGATTCTCCAGCAAGATTAGATTAGATTTACTTTCATTCCAATTGATACGTAGTGATGAGGTCCTCCTGGATGCAGAACATGTCAGAAAAAACAATAATACATGACGAATATCTGCAACTGAAACAAATAAGCTAATGTACCTTCCACGCACGTCCTCATATTGCTCAACTAACCCATTAAACCATCGACAAAATGGGCTGGGAAGTACTACCTCATCCCCCTTATAGTCCTGATTTAGCACCTCGTGATTTCCATTTGTTTGGTGCAGTGAAGGAGGCATTACGTGGGAAGAGGTTCCAGGACAACGAGGACGTGAAAAAGTTTGTGGTAAATTGATTCAAACATCAAGATAAAGAGTTCTTTGCATCCGGAATAAAATAGCTTGTAGCCCGTTGGAACAAGTGCATTAATGTTCAAGGTAATTAGTCGTATGTTGAAAAGTAGAAAAAGTAATGTTTTGTAAAAATGAACGCCTTTTTTCTCCAGACCAACTTTAATTACTGAATGACCCTCGTAAATTACAAACTACAAAAAGAATCAAATGATTTCTGTTTCTAGCTTGTAAAAGCACAATACTTTTAAGGTAGGTAATACTAAAAGGACAATACCGACACATCCTTTAGATGTAAGTTAGTATGTGAAATTATGATTCGTGGTGTCGTCGTTTATAGATATTGATAATGGGATCGCCTCTTTTTCGTTATAATCTCCGTCCTGATATACAGTTGCTCCACGATTTTACAATAGAGAAATTTAGCGGGTACAGTTGGTCGGATAATAAATAATTCCGTGTGGCCTAGTGACCTGGGGTGCAAGTCTTTTAACTGGACACCACTTCTGTGACGTGTGTGTGTGTGTGTGTGTGTGTGTGTGTCTGTGTGTGTTTCCAACCTACCCTAGTTATCCAACCGGGGAAAGCGGACCTAAAGTTTAATGTGGAAATCGAATCTCTTGTAGTTTCTTGCGACAGAAGTGAAGGATGCGCTAAATCACCGATTGTAAATTCCACGGTACAACTGGGATTCGATTCCTCGACGTTTCGATTTCCAGATTTTACCGCTGGACGATCGACAACATTTAGGATGAAAGACGGCACCGTCACCGGGAAACTCTGTGTTCGAGGGAGACAGTACGACGATTCTACAGCCTTCATCGCATATCCTGCTAAGAGATGGTGAGAATGAGAATAAGAGAGAATATGACGTGCAGACTGAGGCATTTAGCCGTACGTGAGTGGCGTAAGGAATGGAGGCGATTATTCAGGTGGCTGGGAATCTTTAAGGGCAACCAGTTTCGACAAAATTATCCCAAACGCAAAGTGCCTGGGCAAAATAATGTGTATTGGGTAATTTCATCGACGCAAGCATAACTGCTCGCAACGAATTGCCTATAAGTGAAGTAAAAAAAGACGTGTATTATAACTACAGCCCGCGTGCTCCAACATGCTTGTGGACAACACTTTCGATCTTTTCAAGCCGCTATGCGTCTACCTTTGAGCAAGGACAAACATTTTTCAGTGACAGCAACTTTTGACGAAGCAATATCGGAAGCAATTCTGTGAGCACTATGAGAGCGCAAAGAACACACTACCTCCACTCCTGCTGAACTTAATGACCTAGCTCCTCACCGATCGTCACCAAAATAAGGAACTGTATAGCTCACACAACGATAACGGCGTTAAAATTAGATTAATATAGTTGCAAATTCGTGGGTGCACGGAGACTAATAAACGAATGTAATGGAAGAAGCAAACCGTAAACTTTGCGGGTAGCCGCCGTATACCGCAGTAATGTGTTTCCGTCACAGAAATGATGTCGCACAGACCTAGACAGTGGCAGCGCGAATACAGGATAAGGTTTCGAGTTTTGTGACCGTTGTTACGTACAGAGCCGCGTTCCTCGACATTTCCACGAGAACGCCAGAGGGCAGCAAAATATATCTGCGGCGGCTCTCTGCAGTAATGCGCGTACTAAACGTCACAGCACTCCGGCCACCGCGCGGGGCGAGAGAAATGCGTAATGCGTGTTGAGATGCGGCTGCGGCGCTGCTACGAATTCAGACGCGTCCGCCGTTGCCTATTACAGAGCAGAGGGTTGAGGGAGAGGGAGAGACAGAGGGAGAGAGAGAGAGAGAGGGAGGGAGAGGGAGAACGTGCCACGAAAAGCCGTTGCGGATGCGTCAGGGCGTTTCAAAAATAATGTACATATTTCGAACGCGTGTATTTATTCAACTGTAAGAGAGAGAGAGAGAGAGAACGCGCCACGAAAACTCGTTGCGGATGCGTCACGGTGTTTCAAAAATAATGTACGTAAGATATGAAACTTGAGACACATATTGACGAATCTCTCAAGTTCAGATGAGCACCAAAGAGCGAGGTCATCGGTCCCATTGGGTTAGGGAAGGAAGTCGGCCGTGCACTTTCAAAGGAACCATACCGGCATTTGCCTGGGGCGATTTAGGGAAATCATGGAACCTAATCAGGAAGGTCGGACGCGAGTTTGTACCGTTAGTCTCCGGAATGAGAGTCCAGCGCCCCCTAGCTCAGTCCTAGGGACTGGGTTCTGTGGTGGCAATGTTGGTGCATAAACGTTGTCCTCAATGGAACCAATCGAGACAGAAGTCATAGGGCGTCAAATCAGGTGACAGTGGAGGACGACTGAGAAGTGGTAAGTCGCCGGCTGTTTGACGACCAATACGACGGCTTGGTAGTGTTTCATTCAGACATTCACGCTTCATAATCAATGGACGTCACAATGCTCGCCAAATTCTTGTATGCAGTTTCAACCTCCGACTGGACAACGAATTGATTTCGTAGGACTACGTTGGCAAGCGGTTTGAATTCGTACGACATCTTCGTCGGAAACTCGTGGGCGTCCATGACTCTTCCCTTTCCGTAAGACCGGCCGAAGTGGCCGTGCGGTTCTAGACGCTGCAGTCTGGAACCGCGAGACCGCTACGGTCGCAGGTTAGAATCCTGCCTCGGGCATGGATGTATGTGATGTCCTTAGGTCAGTTAGGTTTAAGTAGTTCTAAGTTCTAGGGGACTAATGACCTCAGAAGTTGAGTCCCACAGTGCTCAGAGCCATTTTGAACCCACGCCCGGGTTCCCGGGTTCGATTCCCGGCGGGGTCAGGGATTTTCTCTGCCTCGTGATGGCTGGGTGTTGTGTGCCGTCCTTAGGTTAGTTAGGTTTAAGTAGTTCTAAGTTCTAGGGGACTTATGACCACAGCAGTTGAGTCCCATAGTGCTCAGAGCCATTTGAACCATTTGAACCATTTTGAACCTTTCCGTAAGACATCCTGTGACTACAAACTATCGATTCCACCTGCGAATGTTCCGTCCATTCGAACGATCAATTAAGTATCGCAACCTGAATCGTCTTTGCACTGTAATCAAGGACTCACATTTCCCAAACTCAAGAACACAACTTGATTTCTGCAGCGGAGTAGCCATTTTGCAACATGTCACGCTAACCAAGCAAACAGAAGACACCCAACATGTGTAACGCAGCGATCGATAGTTTTTGACGGCACAATTCTTTGTAATACATAATATTTTTTTAAGAAATGCTTTTTATACATAGTTGTTACTCACAAAAGCTGGCCACACGACAACACGTTTAATGTCAAAGGATAGATTCTCTAACTAGAAATCGTACTATCAAACTAGGAGGAAACTCAGTTTGCTCACCAGAGTAAAAGTCACCGCATCGACATGGTTGCAAAATCTTGCAAAAGCCGATTAGAGTTGGGACTGTGACTTGTATATCAGTGTTGTCGGCAGTGATATGTGGATGTGGGCTTTCGACAGATATTTGAGTCCTGTTTACTGGGCAACTCATAATTAACATTGCTAACAAAGTGTCCCCACATGAAACTAGTAAGTTTCACACCACAAAACGATGTTAATAGCTCAAGCGTCAAGCACATCAAAGGTTACTGTAGTCACATTTTATCATCCCATGCCTCCACGAGTCGGCGAGTTAATCTAAATTTGGCAATGTTGGGGTGGCCGGATGTCCTTCCTAGATTTGTCCTGTAATATGTTGTTTCTGCTTCGTCCTGTTTTATCCATTCTAAGTTTAATTTCATATTTTGTACAACTGTGGCCACTAAAACATCGCGACAACGTCTATGAAGAGAAAAACGAAAATGTTCGTATGGAAAAAAGAAAAAACGATTACTGTATAACATTTTCTTATATTAATATTGACCGATGATCATGAACTGGGTGTCACTTGTGTCAAAAGCCTGTTTGCGAAAATTACCGTAAATTACCGAAACAATGCAGTACACAGCGTACAGCCCTGCAAACTATTCGTAAATCACCGAAATAATGCATATATAACAATCTGCCAACACGCTCACAATGCTTAAACAGCCGAAAATAACGAGGTGCACAAACACTCACTGCACATAAACGCTTTCGAACTATCATCAACCGCAACGTTGCACAGGCGTCAACGGGCGCAAGTGAAAGTCGCGTCTATTTTTGGGTGTTCTTCGAGTGTTATACTGATGTCACATGCCTATTATTGCCAAGTCACCATCCGGACACAAATGTGTTTACCATTGATGATGCGATGCCTCTCTACCTGTGGTCGAGCGAAGACCTAATTGTCGAACGGCTCACCCTCGCAGCCGCAGCTAAAAGGTTCTCACGTCGCGCTATAGAAATCTGTTGCAATGCTTCCCAGAATAGCACAGGGTGCATTGTTCCTAGCGATCCTAATGGAACATGTGAGACACCTCTGGCCGCGCACGTGTTTGCTGTGACTGACGTCTACCTGCAAGTCCAGTGTTAAGCGAGAGATGTCTGGATAGGGGCTCACCCGCGCAGGCGCATCTAAATGGGTTCACAATGTCATACTGACATCATATGGCTGTGTAAATAAGAGCCAAGTCGACCTCTCGGAAATTGTAAAGTGTCGTAGAAATAGTTAACAGTCGCTTTTGTAGGAGCTTTCGTGATGCCTCAGCTTATCTGTATGGAAATTCTTGTCCTAACAGGAGCAGCTTACGAAAATAGCACAGAATAACGCCGATTGCATTCTTCCTTATGGTCCTAACGAGGCATCACGTGTTACCCTTCCTGGAAATCGTAATATCTTGCTTTCAACATACATCTCAGAAACAGTAAAAGTTCTCGCCGCTATGTAGAGGCTCCTATGTCCTAGCACAAAGGATGTATTGCGAACGAATAGAGCAATCTGATCGGCTCTTACTGAATTTACCCGCCAAGTTACTGATGCTGCCATTGTGGAAGCACAGTTCCCCAGACCGCCATAGGGTGAAAGCGCCCACTGGAGGCAGTACTGTGTGCTAGGTCAGTTGGACTCCAAACTTCATGGTGAAAACACTGGGTGGAGCTACTGCCTCAAATTGTTTAAATAAACACTTCTTGCAAAATAAAGACTTATGTCCGTCCTATCCAGCAGCCAAGCACAGGCTGAGTCCTTTCTTCTCCAATTCCAAGGAAGAGGTGGCAGTCGGATGCCTTAGGTTAGTGGGGGTAGCTCAAGTGACCTATTTCCCGCTATTTTCTTAGGTTAGTGGAGGTAGCCCAATTGAGTTTTTTTCTGCCAAAATTTGAACTTCCCGCCATTTTCTGGGGGAGTGGAGGGGGGAAGGGAGGGGGCAGGTTTGTGGAGGTAGCCCAATTGACCTATCTTCCTGCCAAAATATGAACTTCCCACCATGACGTCATTGTGACGTTACCATATCCATTGCTGCCACCTTGCATAAATCTGGCAACAATGCAGAGTGGGGTGACGTCCTTGTTGCCCTACTACTTCCAACTTTTCCGTTCCGGGATGGAATGAAATCTGAGTAAAAAAAATGTAAGAATAAATGGTGAGGGTCGAGCCGTCGTAAGGTTAACGGAACTAATGCTCGTACTGTGTAAAAGAGGGACTTGATTTTCTTTCGGCCTTGATCGAGGTTTAGCTAAACTTCTCAAATCGTAAGAGCTGCAGGTCAAGCCGGAGCGTACGAACTATCAGTCTACTACAGACGTTGCCAGGCTCAACCAGAGAGTTCAGAGCGATGAACCTTATGTGCAGCCTCACGGAAAATCACTAGCAGCAATTTTTTGCTGCAGTGTAACGAACGAATGCAGACATGCATGGACTGACGTCGGTCTTACATTGAGGACGATCACCATTAGTTGAACACACTTGATGCATAAACAAATTTGCAGTATCATATCAGAGTCATTTCTTTTGTGCCAGATCTTGTACAAGTTTTCCGGCAGACCGCAACCTCTGTATTCCACGGCTCACCCAAGGGTACTGACTAGATCGACTTTTCATTGAACTTGTCACAGCGTTTAGGACAGGCTTCAAGGTCGAGAAACAGTCGCTCGGTAACACGCCGTGGAAATAGTTAGCAGGTAACGCATACATCTCTCACGTTAGTCAAGTTTCTCCGTTTAAGATCGTGATTCACACGCGGATGCAGCAGACGGCATCACACGCCCTTCATGAGGATGCTCTTCTACCACAGAAACTTACTTTCTCTCTCTCTCTCTCTCTCTCTCTCTCACACACACACACACATAGGCATTCTGCTGACAACCGACATCGGATGAAGACAACCGAGCTTTTCAAATCAGAACGCCTGTACCCGTGCAGCACAATGCAGTCGTTGTCATTGAACAAACGTACAGACGTCGGAGGACTGTAGATGGAATTCACATCTGTTTGTTTTTCTTCGGTCGAGTAGGCCGACGATCTCTCACAAGAAATATGGATTGTCAGGTACGGACATGTTTAGCCCACGAAAGGAAGAGATGGTGGCATGCTGATGATGAACAATATCATAATCGGAATATAGCTCGGAATCTATCGAATTAAATCGCAATTTTATCGGAAACCACAAGCAGGCAAAATATTTATCGGAAATTTTAGGCGTAAATTATAACCTCCATAAATAATTTAATCAAATGAGAAGGGTGTCGTATCTAATGATTGAAATTACTGTAGTGGGTCAATTTTGAGTTGTGGCAGGTAGGCACTACCTGTATACGAATTATTACTACTGCTTACTGGTGTTTCTATGCCCATAGGGCGGCGATTTTGTTACACGAAGTGGTTTATTCTAAAATTTACGTTCGTTTTTCCTACAATACGCTGAACGATAGTGCCTGTGTTATTAAGAATTTTGCCGTGTTCCTTCGAATATGCATCCACTGCGGCGACTATAGCCGTCAAGAAATAAATGAAATGTATTCACAATTGCGAATACGAACAACCATCAGATGTATAAGAGAATGATGCCAATTAAAATTTGTGCAGGACCGCGACTTGAACTCGTATTTCCCGCTCTATGCGAGCGGATGCCTTAACCGCTTTCGCTATCCGGTGAATCAATCCGGTGAATCACGGCCAGACCCAAAGCTCCGTATCTCGTCGTTCCTGAGTCACAGCCTATACTCGTACAAACATTGTGTGTTTCCCGTCCAAGGGAGAGCATTTTAATTAAAACTCGCTGCCTGGTATCGGTGGATAAATACGATACTGCAGTGCCTGTCTTGTTACGACGAACGATGCAGGGGTTCCCTCGGACGTATGGAACTTTGGGTGTGGCCGTCAGCCGTGCACGGATTGCCAAAGCGATTAAGGTGACGGCTCGCGTAACGCGGCAAATCCGGGTCTGAGTCCCCGTCCGGCACAAATGTTCGCTGTCGTCACTCCCTCATACAGCTGCGACTACATTTCATGTAACACAGTCATTGACGGTTAACTGACATATGTCTGTTTTGCTGGAGTTATTTGAAGTTGCACGGTGTGTTTGTAGCCTCTCTTTTCAATGTCACCATCAGTCTACATCTACATCTACATGGATACTCTGCAAATCACATTTAAGTGCTTGGCAGAGGGTTCATCGAACCAACTTCGCTATTCTCTGCTATTCCTATGTCGTATAGCGCGCGGAAAGAACGAACACGTATATCTTTCCGTACGAGCTCTGATTACCCTTATTTTATCGTGGTGATCGTTTCTCCCTATGTAGGTCGGTGTCAACAAAATATTTTCGCATTCGGAGGAGAGAGTTGGTGATTGGAATTTCGTGAGAAGATTCCGTCGCAACGGAAAACGACTTTCTTTTAAAGATGTCCAGCCTAAATCCTGTATCATTTCTGTGATACTCTCTCCCATATTTCGCGATAGTACAAAACGTGCTGCCCTTCTTCGAACTTTTTCGATGTACTCCGTCAGTCCTATCTGGTAAGGCTCCCACACCGCGCAGCAGTATTCTGAAAGAGGACGGACAAGCGTAATGAAGGCAGTCTCCTTAGTAGATCTGTTGCATTTTGTAAGTGTCCTGCCAATAAAACGCAGTCTTTGGGTAGCCTTCCCCACAACATTTTCTATGTGTTCCTTCCAATTTCAGTTGTTCGTAATTGTAATTCCTAGGTATTTGGTTGAATTTACAGCCTTTAGATTTGACTGATTTAACGTGTAATCGAAGTTTAACGGATTCTCCTTTTAGCACTCATGTGGATGACCTCACACTTTTCGTTATTTAGGGTCAACTGCCAATTATCACACCATTCAGATATCTTTTCTAAATCGTTTTGCAGTTTGTTTTGATCTTCTGACGAATTTATTAGTCGATAAACGACAGCGTCATCTGCAAATAACCTAAGACAGCTACCCAGATTGTCTCCCAAATCGTTTATATAGATAAGGAACAGCAAAGGGCGCATAAAACTACCTTGGAGAACGCCAGAAATCACTTCTGTTTTACTCGATTACTTTCTGTCAATAACTGCGAACTTTGACCTCTTTGACAGGAAGTCACAAATCCAGTCACATAACTCAGACGATATTGCTTAAGCCGCTTATGTGGTACAGTGTCAAAAGCGTTCTGGAAGTCCAGAAATATGGAATCGATCTGAAATCTTTTGTCAATAGAACTCAACTCTTCATGCGAATCTCGAGTTATGCAACAGAACGTTTCTCTCTTCACCGCATACATTCATAAAACTTGCCTTGTTATTCCAGTAACTGCAGAAAGAGTGTACAGTACTCGTCACGTTGTTTTTCGAGACAAATACAGTTCATTCACACTGATTCGGCGTACCTTTAATAGCAAAAACCGCAATGCAGCACTCTTCTCCAAGCACAGGGGCATTGTGGCATCCATCTCGCCCGTGGATATTAACATAGAATCTAACCTCCTTGATAGAATACATTCTAACCTAACCTCCTCGATTGCGCCAAAAACAGACGAATGAGATCTGAACCTACTGTGACGAAGCCGTCGTCCGGTGTTACCGGGCGGCCTCAGCTGATCTCGTCTTCCGACTGTTGTCGGTGCCGCTCTTAACCCAGCCTAGGTGAGCGCCACATTTCGTCGGCCATTCCACGTACGGTATGCGAGCAGCACACCAGCGGATAACTTGTACTTACAGTAAGAGGAGGCAGCAGAGCAGACGCACTTACCTGGAAGAAAAAAGGAAACACCGTTAGTCTTCGAAAAGCAAAAAATACACTTTTATTACAGTAGTGGTCGTGCCACCACTGGTGAACAACACAATAATAGCATCGCTGTAGTTTCTCTCTGTAGCGACAACGCATCCTTCTGGATTGTTTAGAGAACGCTAATCTGCCCCTACATCTTTGACGCGTAGTCTTGCGAGACAGCGATGTGGAACGAACTATGATCGAAGACGCGCGTACTGGGTTACCTAACGGCCCGGAGGGGGGGGGGGGGGGGTCTGGCGCACCGGCCAACTTAATAAGAGCGTTTATATGCGGTTGCTCACGCTCGTTTAAGCTGCTCTAGTTCCACGCTAGTCTCGCGCTTCAAAAAAGACGAAACACGGACGGCTAAGGCTGCACCTCAAGAATTTGGAGTTCGCCTGTTACGGTGCCCATCTCTTCCTCGGCTATCCCAGACTGTTTCGCGCTACCAGATTATAATTCCTGACTAGACAGGGCAGTCTGCCATTGTTCATTGTGCCGAAATGTTCTCCCTATTTCCTTCTCTTTTCTTCAGTTTTATTACTTAAATATTTTTAATTCTTTCGTAACGTCGCTTTTGATTACTATCGCTACTCTGGTACAGCCTTTCGCAGTCCTAATAAATTTCGTTTCACCTGCCTGCCTCTTACTTTCTTGTCGTTTGTAAATGACCCACAACTGACTTCCTTGGGCGCAGAGTAATATGGCTACTACCTTTATTTTTAAAAGTTTATTCGTGGTTATTTTCATTGCCTTGTTTATAAATCACCCGTTTATTGTTC
This sequence comes from Schistocerca nitens, assembly GCF_023898315.1. Taxonomy (NCBI): domain Eukaryota; kingdom Metazoa; phylum Arthropoda; class Insecta; order Orthoptera; family Acrididae; genus Schistocerca; species Schistocerca nitens. The sequence continues at coordinate 299,920,872 of NC_064615.1, read as the reverse complement.
CACAGATGTTTCCAAATTTTGCTCGTTTTTTGCTGCGTGTTTCCCATACTCTTGCGTGATATTACACCAGAGATAATTAGAATGACTGACATGTTCCGGGAATTTAATTCTGGTGATAATCAAACATTATTTTCAATTTAGAAGAACGGTTTTTGTCTCTGATATCTGCAATGATATAGGTTCAGCATAATTAAACAACTGCACAATTTTTAAAATTCAAAAGAAATGGCCGGTCGGTGTGACCGTGCGGTTATAGGCGCTTCAGTCTGGAACCGCGTGACCGCTACGGTCGCAGGTTCGAATCCTGCCTCGGGCATGGATCTGTGTGATGTCCTTAGGTTAGTTAGGTTTAAGTAGTTCTAAGTTCTGGGGGATTGATGACCACAGATGTTAAGTCCCATAGTGCTCAGAGCCATTTGAACAATTTTTTTTTCCAAGAGCAATGAAAATATTAAAATGAATTTTTATAAAAATTTAATAAATTTCTTGACCAACACGGACAGGCCTCTCTCTCTTACAGAAAATTTAAGAAATAATAATTTCTTGTTTCAAAAGTAAAGTGACAATCACTCACGTTCGTATACATAGAAAATCTGATACAACGCAAATGTGAACATTTTACATCCGACATATTCTCAGAATTGATGCCGCTAAGACGATTTGCTGTAAAGCAGATAGAACGATGTTTTTGAAAATTATAATTGACATCTTCTTGGAGATGTAGTCGGTCTATATAACTAAATAAAACACTGTTTTGTTGGTGAAAATCCCGCCGGAGGTTCGAGTCCTTCCTCGGGCATGTGTGTGTGTGTGTGTGTGTGTGTGTGTGTGTGTGTGTGTGTGTTGTTCTTAGTATAAGGTAGTCTAAGTAGTGTGTAAGTCTAGGGACCGATGACCTCAGCAGTTTGGTCCCTTAGTAATTCACACACATTTGAACATTTGTTGGTGAAAAACGTAACGAGCCACAAATACTTTTAAAAAAAGATTTATTTCGTACTTGTGGCTGGTTGCGTTCTTCAACATTAGTCCTTAACGACCGCGGCGTTCCCGAGACCCAGCATGGCTAGGAAAAACACTAACAGACTCTGTTTTAAAGTCACATGCTTTTCGCTTCTTTTCGTTTTCCCAGTATCCTGAGTGGCATGTAATACATATTTGTTGTATGCTTTTCATAAACGTGTTTCCAGATAAATTGCTACATTACAGACTATGTTTCAGATTTTCTGTAAACACGTTTATTATATGTATATAACAAATACAAATCACATCCTACTGATGATGCTTCGCAAATAAAAGGAAGCGTATCGCGCATGGCATAAAAATAAACAGACTTTCTCTATGATAATGACAGAAGCTCAAGAAATGAATTAAAATTTGTGCCACAGCCGGGACTTGAACCCAGGTCTCCTGCTTACTAGGCAGATGTGCCACCCTTAACACCACTGTACAACACAGGTGACACAGCTGCACGGACAGTATATCACACATACGGCTATGGCAGTGTAATGGCTGGCACATATGCCTACTACGCAAGAGACCCGGGTTCAAGTCCCGGCTGTAGCACAAATTTTAATTCACATCTTGAGCTCCTGTCATTATCGTAGATACAGTTGAGACTCATATACCTCAAGGAAAACGTAATTCCATCAGATCTGTAATCACCTGCACGCAGGATTTCCCCATTACGTACAAAGTAGGGGTGCTACTCCAATACCGGAGAGCCTCGGTAATACTGACGATTTAAGAAGGCTAAAATAGGCTGAAGGTGTGGATTGAATTTGTGTTATGGAGGGCACTAGACTTGGGGAGTCTGTGCAGCTGTATTAACTCTACTGCTACGGTGGTGCAGTGTGCGATTTGCGGGGGGGGGATTTCCCCCCCTCTGCATCAGAACATCCCCTCCTCTGGTTTTAGTTTATGCATCCCAACCTGGGATGTTTATTTCCCACGCAATGGAGTAAAACTTTACATATAATTTAAATTTGTGGAGCCGAACACTGAAAGTTTACTATTAATATGTTTGCTTATGAATTTTGAAAAAGTGTTATGTAGTAGTTAAGCATTTAAAAACATTTAGAACTAAATGACAAGACGACGCACGCCACATTTCCGTAGCATGCAACAATGTTGCAAGACGTCGCCCCAGCGTAAACGAGGCTTTAGAGCCAGGTCTGTATTGTATGGTGGATGTAATGTGTTGCGTACGAAACTAAAACTTGCAATCAGATCCAAACGTCGTGGAAAACTGTGAAGAGATGTCATCCTGCAGCAAGATAACGCTCGCCCACATTCTGCCAAACGGACAACCGACGCAATAAAGGAGTTGAGATTCGAGGTGCTGGAACATCCACCATACAGTCCAGACCTGGCTCCAAGCGATTTTCCCATGTTTGGACCCTTAGCGGAAGCACTACAGGGAAGAAGATTTGAAAGTGATGAAGACGTCATTGCTGCGGTGCAAAATTGGTTACAGATGCAACCGATAAACGTATTATCTGATGAAATAAAAAAACTCGTAAAACGTCGGGAAAACTGCATTGAAGTCCAGGGAGGTTACGTAGAAAAATAACGCATGTTTCAGTTTTCTATCATCAGAATAAGTACAGCTTTTCACAAATGTGCCTTTACTTTTTGAATTCCCCTCGTATACCTGTATGTAAATGATTTTGTAAATAAGCTTTACCTATAATGTACTTTTAAAGATACAACAAGGCATGGCTTTTCTGATAGTGCATACACGTGAATAGTGAGTTTCGGCATTAAAATCTATTTATAAATAACTATTTAACCATGGATAACGCCACGGTCCAAGCTAGTAACATATATAATTATACTAACCCCCTAAGACATCCCCCCCCCCCCACTGGTAAAACCACAAATCGCACACTGCGGTGGTGTAATAGCTGACACATCTGCCTAGTAAGCAGGAGAGTTAGGTTCAAGTTATCGCAGTGGCACAAATTTTAATTCATTTCTTAAGCTTCTATCATTATCGTAGATAAAGTTGAGATTCATATATCTCAAGGAAAACGTAATTCCATCAAACAGGCTTTTATTTACTTGGATAGATGGACTGCATTTCCAAGACGATATCAACAACAACAATCGTGATAATAATAATAAAACAGAAGTAATTAAAGAACAGCAGGAAACACAAAAACGACGATATTTTTGCCAATCTTGGATGCAACCTTGTTTATTGATTTTCGAATAACACAAAATCCTTGACCTATGTAGACTTTATAAAAGTTACTATTAAATTGTAACATCATCGTTCTCTATCATGCCGACTCGAAACGCGCCAGACGACTTGACACTTTAGGGCATTGCAAAGTAAGCTGACTACTACTGCCTACCTTTCACATTCACTTGACTACGTTCGGTCGACGACAGCGGAGCCCTTTCTTATATAAATTAACAATGTGCTCACTATTTTAAAAGTAGCAGAACAACTGTCGTTTACATACAGGTTATCCCTCGGACCATCACATCGACAGTTTCTGTTTTGTACATGAACAGCAAACTACAGTGTCATTCGCGCCTAAATTACGGGTCTCCCCCCCGCTATCACGACCTGCTTCATGTATGCTCCTCACGCTAACCGTATCACCCACTCCGTGTCGTTACGAAACACGCCAGACGTCACACACACGCCACCTAAAAGCTGCCCAGTGTAACAACGCTCGTCAGTGCTTTTCTACAGCAGTCTGGCCGTGCCCATCTACAGCGATCAAATATTAGGCTGCAAAATTAATTTGGAAGATACTCCGATTTAATAAGAGAGACATTGTGGCGAGGATAGATTACGGGCAGAGTGAAAACTCACATTTAGCACGTCCCCTGGGTATTCCTGCGAAGAAAAGTCAAGCGGCTCTGAATACTTTTTTCTTTTTCTTTCGTTCCCTACTCGTGAGAGCACGTTTGACTGTTGTACGACTTCGTCTTTGTCAGCCAAATGTCCCAACAGACCAGATGGAATCCCAATCGGAACTCTTTGGGAGGCGATTTTTAGTTCCAGCATTAGCCTAGTGACCAAGGGAAACCTCCACAAAACCTTGGGCGGACTATGAGATTGGAACAATTTTAATTTTTTTCTGGAACAATGTTACCACTGTATTCATTTTGTCATGAAAGTGTGTAAACAGTTGAAAAATTCAATGCTGAAAATGACAAATATGACGATAGAGATAACAACAAAACTGAAACTTTATGGCAGATTAAAATTATGTCCCGGACCGAGATTCGAAGTCGTGACCTATACCTTTCGCGGGCAAGTGCTCTACCGACTCAGTTAACCAAGCACGACTCAAGACCCGTACTGGTGGAAGTGAACTCGTGACTATCCTCTCACTTGTGCGACTGGATTCGTGATTTCCTTTCAGAAAGGTCACAGTTCGTAGTAATCAACGGAAAGTCATCGGGTAAAACAGAAGTACTCGTAGTACCTGGCGTTCTCCAAAGAAGCGTTATAGACCCTCTTCTGTTCCTGATCTACATAAACGACTTAGGAGACCATCTGAGTAGCACTCTTCGATTGTGTGCTGATGATCTGTCATTTACCGTCTTATAAAGTAATCAGATGATCAGAACCAATTGCCAACTGCTTTACACAAGCTATGTATCTGTATATTGCGAAAAGTGGCAATCGCCTCTAAATAACGAAACGTGTGAAGCCATCACATGAGTGCCTAAAGGAACTGGTTAAATTTCGGTTACAAGATAAATAACCTAGTTCTAAAGGCTGTAAATTCAACTACGAGGAGCGTTTGAAAACTCCGTACAAAAATAAAAACTACTTACGTGTTTGACTTAAACCTTTTTTATTTTTCGACATAGTCCCCTTTTACACTTATACACTTCGTCCAACGCTGTTCTAGTTTGTTGATCCCTTCCGAACAATAGGAATTGTCCAAGTCTGCAAAATAGCTATTAGTTGCTGCAATCACCTCCTTGTTTGAATAAAATCTTTGTCCCGACAGTCATTTCTTCAAATTGGGGAATAAATAGTATTCCGAGGGAGCCAGGTGTGGAGAATAGGGGGATGTGCAACGAGTTGGAATCCTATTTCCAATAATTTTGCGACCACAACTGCTGAGATGTGTGCGGGTGCATTGTTGTGATGGAAAAGGACTTTTTTGCGGTCCAATCGCCGGCGTTTTTCTTGCAGCTCGGGTTTTAAATCGTCCAATAACGATGAATAATATACACCTGTAATAGTTTTACCCTTTTCGAGACAGTCGATGAGGATTATCCCTTGCGAATCCCAAAAGACAGTCGCCATAACCTTTCCGGCCGAAGGAATGGTCTTCGCCTTTTTTGGTGCAGATTCTCCCTTGGTAACTCATTGTTTTGTTTGTTGTTTGGTCTCAGGAGTATAGTAATGTATCCATGTTTTATCCACAGTGACGAAACGACGCATAAAGTCCTGCGGATTCTTCCTGAACAGCTGCAAACCATCCTTGCAAGACTCCACACGATTCCGTTTTTGGTCAAGCGTGAGCAATTGCGGAACCCATCTTGCGGATAGCTTTCTCATGTCGAAATGTTTATACGAAATATTATGTACCCGTTCATTCGAGATGCCCACAGCAATAGTAATCTCACGCACCTTAACTCTGTCATCCATCACCATATCATGTATTTTATCAATGATTTCTGGAGTCGTAACTTCCACAGGGCGTCCAGAAAGTTCAGCATCACTTGTGCCCATATGGCCACTCTGAAAATTTTGAAACCACTTATAAATTGTTATAATCGAAGGTGCAGAGTCATCGTAATGTTTATCAAGCGTCTCTTTAGTCTCCTGAGGCGTTTTGCCTTTCATAAAGTAATGTTTAATCACCACACGAAATTCTTTTTCGTCCATTTTTTGACAATCACTCGATTTCCTTGATTCACACGAATGCCAAACACAAAGAAATAGACCAATATGGCTGACACTTGGTGTGCGTTCTTTCCAAAGATACTACTAACTAAATATGACCTCGATACGCGCCGGTGGTGCCATCTCTCGGACTTTGCACGGACTTTTTAAACGCCCCTCGTAAATACATAGGGATTACAATTACGAGTAACTTAAACTGGAACTATAACATATATAATGTTGTGGGTAAAGCAAACCAAAGACCACGACTTACTGACAGAAGACGCACAAAATGTAACTGGTCTATTATAGAGGCTGCCAATACTATCCTTGTCCGCCCTCTTCTGGAGTACTACTGCGCAGTGTGCGATCCGCATGTGATGGGATTGACGGAGGATATCGAAAAAGTTCAATGAAGAGCAGCTCATTTTGTACGATACCGAAATAGGGGAAAGATGCCACGGATATGATAGACGAATTGGGGTGGCAATGATCAAAACAAAGGCTTTTTTCGTTGCGGCAGTATCTTCTCATGAAATTTCAATCACCAACTTTCTCCTCAGAGTGTGAAAATATTTTGTTGGCGCCCACCTACAAAGAAAGGAATGGTCATCGTAATAAAATAGAAATCAGAGCTCGCACGTAAAGATTTAAGGGTTTGTTTTTCCCGCGCGCAGTTCGAGAGTGGAACGGTAGAGAACTTGAAAGTGGTTCGATGAACCCTCTGCCAGGCATTTGGTGTGAATTGCAGAGTAATCATGTAGATGTAGATGTAGACGGGTTGTGATTCATGCTTGGGTAGCTTACATGGCTGATTATATGCCCGCGAAAGGAAAAGTCCCGAGTTCGAGTCTCGGTCCGCCAGACGGTTTTAATATGCCAGGAGGTTTCATATCAGTACACACTCCGCTTCAGAGTGAAAATCTCATTCTGGAATAAAAAAATCCGTTTCGCTAAGCAACCAGACGTCGGAAATGCATATTGAATAGAAATGTAGTATCCGGGACATCATGGGGTGTTATTAGGAATGAAACGGTGCACAATTTGTTTCACTCTTTTATTGTTCTGAGCAATGCATAGTACAATCAATGTTCAAGTGGACACCGTGAAGTAGGGCAAATTTTGTATCTTGGAGTAGTTTTCAGACTTCTGACTGTAATCGAAGTTAAATAATTTTCATATTCCATTTTCAAATGAGAGTTTTGACCGTCTGTGTACCGCAGTCTCTTCCTGAAATTACAAAAATTTCTCAGAAAAATTAAGGTTTTCACACACGTGACAAAAATGTGCGAAGGTAGGACAAGGCCATGTATCTAGGAGCAATACGCTACTAAAATTTAAAACTGTTGCAATGTTGCAAATCTTGTCAATCCTTTATTAATATTCTATCTGTTACAATATTACTCTAAAACCCATCAATAGTCAGCAGTGAAATCACATTAAGTAGAAATATTATTCAAAACCAGTTACAAGTTAAATGCTTTTGTAATAGAAGTTATTAGAAAGTAACACAAATTTGCATTTTTCAAGAGAGATGAAATTATTACGATATCAAAGAAAATTAGGTGATCTTAAAGTACTCACTTGTTACATGGTAGCAGAGTGCCTTCCGCTTCAAAGTACAAGATGGTGTAAAATCCACGGATTATGGCTTAACTGTTCAAAAGTTATGTAACTAGTCTTAATAGACAATTAACAATATCTTCCAATTAGCTTTCATGCATTGTACACCACTTAAATGTGCAGAACTCAGAATATTTACAAATATTGAAAAAAAAACCGTATGTCTCAAAACAACAAAAATAGTAGGAAAGGCTGGAAACAGCTTATGGCGGTCTGTAGCGTGCATTCTTTCACGTGATTCGAAAATGGGTCACTACAGGGTGTTTCTGAACTACTCGCTCAAATTAATACAGTAGGTAGATAGAGTCGGAAGTTCCATGCGGCTTTTCGCGGATGATGCTGTAGTATACAGAGAAGTTGCAACATTAGAAAATTGCATCGAAATGCAGGAAGATCTGCAGCGGATAGGCTCTTGGTGCAGGGAGTGGCAACTGACGCTTATCATAGACAAATGTAATGTATTGCGAATACATAGAAAGAAGGATCCTTTATTGTATGATTATATGATAGCGGAACAAACACTGGTAGCAGTTACTTCTGTAAAATATCTGGGAGTATGCGTACGGAACGATTTGAAGTGGAATGATCATATAAAATTAATTGTTGGTAAGGCGGGTGCCAGGTTGAGATTCATTGGGAGAGTCCTTAGAAAATGTAGTCCATCAACAAAGGAGGTGGCTTACAAAACACTCATTCGACCTATACTTGAGTATTGCTAATCAGTATGGGATCCGTACCAGGTCGGGTTGACAGGAGAGATAGAGAAGATCAAAGAAGAGCGGTGCGTCTCGTCACAGGGTTATTTGGTAAGCGTGATAGCGTTACGGAGATGTTTAATACACTCAAGTGGTAGACTCTGCAAGAGAGGCGCTCTGCATCGCGGTGTAGCTTGCTCGCCAGGTTTCGAGAGGGTGCGTTTCTGGATGAGGTGTCGAATATATTGCTTCCCCCTACTTATACCTTCCGAGGAGATCACGAATGTAAAATTAGAGAGATTCGAGCGCGCACGGAGGCTTCCCGGCAGTCGTTCTTCCTGCGAACCATACGCGACTGGAACAGATTATAATGAGGTAATGACAATGGCACGTAAAGTGCCCTCCGCCACACGCCGTTGGCTGGCTTGCGGATTATAAATGTAGACGCAGATGTAGGTAGACAACATCTTTAGTTATGGTACATAAGGCCCCGAGGGAAATTGATGATGCTGAGGACGCTTTACACAGAAGGTAGTTTAGCATGCTAATTATAGCAGGAACTGCTCGAATGAGCGACCATTTTCCTGTATGCAAGCAGTACATCATCAGACCATTGGTTGTCGTGTCCGTTCGAAAATTCCTGGCATGTCTGAAATTGTACCAGAAGCGAAGGCAGTTCTAACGACGAGGTGGTGTTCTCTTTCCACAGCGGTTTCATACACCATCTGTTTCCTGTGTCCCAGAGGAAGAAATCCAGACACGTGTGGTAAGGTGAGTTGGGTGGCCAGGCCTCAGTGCCAACTCAACCGATCCGTCGATTCGCGAAGGTGACTCTGAGATGACTCCCCCACAGCAATGCTGAAATGGGCTGGCACCCCATCGCGCTGGAAGTACACTACGTGATCAAAAGTTTCCGGACACCTCCAAAAACGTACGTTTTTCACATTAGGTGCATTGTGCTGCCATCTACTGCCAGGTACTCCATATCAGCGACTTCAGTAGTCATTAGACATTATGAGAGAGCAGAATGGGGAGCTCCGCGGAACTCACGGATTTCAGGTGATTGGGTGTCACTTGTATCAAACGTCTGTACGCGAGATTTCCATACTCCTAAACACCCCTAGGTCGACTGTTTCCGATGTGATAGTGAAGTGGAAACGTGAAGGGACTCGTACAGCACAAAAGCGTACAGGCCGACCTCGTCTGTTGACTGAGAGACACCGCCGACAGTTGAAGAGGGTCGTATTGTGTAATAGGCAGATATCTATTCAGACCATCATACAGGAATTCCAGACTGCATCAGGGTCCACTGCAAGTACTACGAAAGTTACGCGGGAGGTGAGAAAACTTGGATTTCAATGTCGAGCGGCTGCTCATAAGCCACACATTACGACGGTAAATGCCAAACGATGCCCCTCTTGGTGTAAGAAGCGTAAACATTGGACATCAGAACAGTGGAAAAACGTTGTGTGAAGTGACGGATCACGATACACAATATAGCGGTCCGATGACAGGGTGTGGGTATGGCGATTGCCCGGTGAACGTCATCTGCCGGCGTGTGCAGTGCCAACAGTAAAATTCGGAGGCGGTGGTATTATGGTGTGGTCGTGTTTTTCATGGAGGGGGCTTTCACCCCTTGTTGTTTTGCGTGGCACTATCACAGCACAGGCCTACATTGATGTTTTAAGCATCTTCTTGCTTCTCACTGTCGAAGTGCAATTCGGGGATGGCGATTGCATCTTTCAACACGATCGAGCACCTGTTCATAATGAATGGCCTGTGGCGGACTGGTTACACGACAGTAAAACCCCTGTAATGGACAGGGGACCTAAATCCTACAGAAAACCTTTGGGATGTTTTGGAACGCTGACTTCGTGCCGCGCCTCAGACATCGATACCTCTCCTCAGTGCAGCACTCCGTGAAGAATGGTCTGCCATTTCCCAAGATGATTATGTGATATCTACTTCGGTTGAGGGGGAGTGGAAGAATGTATGGTTCAATCAACCTATCATCGAAAATTCCGGCCTACGCATTAAAACCGAATCACTGTTGATGAGCATGAGGTCGAGTACCTCAGGGATTCACATGTGCCCAAACATACGAACTATGGAACTCGTCAGTGTACAGGAAATAAGGGATGCAGGGCAATCTGTTGTAAAAACCACTCCGCGAATTGCAAGCGTTGGGGAAACTCTTCAGGTGCTAGTACTGCCACGCGGAACAGATGGAAAGGACGAAACTGTTGGTCACGTAACACACTCCACACGAGGCTATGTCTGCAGTCAAGAATTGTGCACTAGTGTGCTCGTAGATGGAGCGTCTTCAACATGTCGCAGAATCTCGTCTTCCAATTAGGCAGTTCACACAGTTCAATTCCGATCTGTATCATCCACTTTCACTGGTCAGAGATCCCGTCACAAAAGCTTACGTCAGCACAACTAACACACTGTTCCCTAACATTACAAGCTGACTTCAGAGACTCTAAGGCCCTTATTGAAAAATATTTTTTTTTGTGTGTGTGCGTTCTCTACCTCCTGTATTAATTGGAACCATTAGCTTCGGAGCACCCTGTAGATTGAAACACCGACCGAGAAACATCGTGTCTACCTAGGTATACTACCTTCAAGATGAAACACACTCCCCTAGAGAGCACAGCTGGTATCGACGTAACAGGGCGTCCAGGGTTCGATGGAAAATTGTGACATATTGTATACGTGCGTGGCCGCTGCAAGAATTCTTGTAACAAATTCCTCAACTAAGTCAACAGGTGTAGAAAACACTTCGGCTTTCACGCAGCCCCACAGAAAGGAGTCCGATGTGGTGAGATTCGGCGATCCTGCAGGCCAATGTACAGGTCCTCCCTGGCCGATCCACCGGTTGCCGAAAGTGCAATGCTGCACGCACTGGTTCTGCAAAATGCACCGACAGTCATCATGCTGGAATAACACTACGCACACCAAATCAATTTTGGCGTAACGAGGTTTGAAGAAGGTGCTTTTTGTTCACCTCCTTCGCCAAGGGAGTACTTACGAATGTTTAGTGGCCATACAATATGCATTTCCGACACCGTGGCTGCTCAACGAAATATATTTGTTGCTGGCTACGTCGTAATATCTTTCAGTCCTACACACACACACACACACACACACACACACACGTATGTAGGGCAGGGTATACTACAGGAACACGGCACCGAGCTAATTTTCTGCCTTGTACCTGAGATAAGCGGCATGCTACGTTCCGTGGAGGACGACATTGCCCTTGGAATCCCTGAGATTGTACAGGGTGTTTCAAAGCCTCACCAGCAAGCTTTAAGCGAGTTTAGGCCACGTAAGGAAGATAATGTTTCTTAGAAAGAAGCCATACTCTTTTCGACGCAGACATTTATGGCAGACATTTATTGACGTTAAAAACACCGTGTTGTACCATGGCTGGCCTTGAAACTGCGAGGGTAATAAGTCAGTTCAAAGCTTGGACAAAGGCTAGAGATAGGACCGTGGCTATCACTACCTTTTTTTTTCCATAGCTCTTTGTTAAAGAATCCCACGTGGGAAGAATGACTGTCGGTAACAAACTCTCCTCTTCCCCCCCCCCCCCCCCCCACTCCCGCAAACACACACACACACACACACACACACACACACACACACACACACTCACGCGCACGCACGCACGCACACACACACACACACACACACACACACACACACAAGCTCTAGTTTTTCTGATTTTTTTCGCCGCAGTCATTTAGCGAGACGAATGTGGACGAAAAACTCTTCTTGCGAAGTACTCTATCTGAATTTCCACAGAAACTTCTCCGTGACTCTCAACACCTGCCACTGGAGTCTATTGGGTATCTCCGTAACGCTCTCGCACGAACCAAAGCATCCCGTGACGTAACATGCCGCTATTGGTTGCATCATCTTACTTTTTTCCATTGGTCCAACCCATTGAGGGTTGCACAATGATGAGCAGTATTCAAGAATCGGTCGAACACGTCTTTTATGATGCACTACTTTCGTGGATGAATTATATAGTTCATTAAGTTTATTCCACTGAGTCTCAGCCTTTGATCTGCATTTCGTATAATTAGTTTTCTGTGGTCGCTCAGTGTTACGAGGCTCTGGACGGTTACTCGGGGGTATTTGTTGCCAGTGATTTGTCGCCAGTAGTATAATCGTGCAGCAGAGGATCTCTGTGCCTACTTATGCTTTAAATTTGTTTATGTTCTGGGTCAGCTGGCAGTCTCTCCATCACACGTCGATCAATTGCATGTCTCCCTGCATTCCACAGTTTTCTCGTGTTGACGTCTCCTTATAGGGAAAATATTCTTCTGCAAATAGTATCACGAATACACGAAATTACCCATTGAGTCATTAGCGCAAATTATAAATATTAACAGAGCTAACATGTTAATTGACAATGAACCACGTCAGTGTACTCGAGAACTGCAAATGTGATGAACTGTGATAATTCCACCATCGTGTCGATGTTCAAACCAACCTTCTGCTTGATGGCACATTCATGTGGTAGTTTCTCCATCAAGTTCCGAATGGTGCTGCCATCCAAATGCACGCGTTATTTACTAATGAGCCTAGTTTACCCATCCTGGTTGTTTTATCAGCAGGAACAGTATTAGGCTGGTGCATAAGTTCGAAGCGTTTTTGTTTTGTATATTATTATTCCAGTCGCTTTGGATTTATCAATCGATTATCATTTTTATTTCTACTTCAGTGTTGTTTTGAGTTTAGATATGTCATTTTGTCATCTGCAGATAGTGAATGGAGCTGTGGACGCTACAAAAATGGGGTGTCTAGTGGAGAAATTGGAATATTTCCGACGTATTCCTCTGTTTGAGTTCAGTATAGGGGTGACAGCAGCGGAGTCAGCCAGACACATTTGCGCCGTTTACGGGGATAATGCCACTGGACAGAGCACGGCAAGAAAGTGGTTTTTTGTTTTAAACAGGATCGTTTTGACATTAGTGACACTCCACATTCAGGAAGACCTTCGGTGTTTGATGCAGATCGTTTAAGCGTATAAATTGACAATGATGCACGCCAGTGTACTCGAGAACGGGCAGATGTGGTTAACTGTGATCATTCCACCATCGTGACACTACTGCATGCAATGGGGAACGTTCAAAAATCGGGTGTATGGGTAGCGCATGCTCTAAGCCAAAGTCACAAAAATCTGCGGATGGCCATACGTGCGTATCTGCTTGCTCGTCATCCACCGTCTCGTGAACAACGCCGAACATTCCTATTCTGTACCGTTACTGGTGACGACAAATGGTGTGTATGTGCTAACGTAAGGAAAAGAAAGGAATGGCTGAGTCCAAACAAATCAGCAACTCCCTGTACGACGACCTGCACGAATCGGCAAAAGATTATGTTACGCATCTGGTGGAACAGCCTATCAAGAGTTGGGTTGGGAAGTCATTTCGCACATAACTTATTCGGCTAATCTTGCGCCCCCAGGTTTTCATCTTTTCCGCTCTCTATCGAACAAACTTCAAAGAACTTCCTTTCCGCATGAACATACGCTCCGAACAGGGCTCGACGAGCTCTTCGACTCAAAACCGAGTGATTTCTACAGTCGTGGAATAAAAAAGCTATCCCATCGTTCACAGACTGTTGTTATATCTCACCAACCCGTTAATTTCTTGGACTACTAGTATCCGCATGCGTTTGCTGTTCTGTCTTACTAACAAGGTTTCCCGCGAACTGGCTGATGGCAGATTTGAAAGAAGAAAACAAGGTTGGCGTTTAACGTGATCTCAGTGTTCCAGTAAAGTGAGGACGGCATACATTTACTCACCAAACGATGTATAAGGCATGACGTAAGAGCAGCACTACAAGGCCCGCTAGTTACTCACCGAAATACACAATCGCAGTGGCGCACTAGTGTGGACCAACACGCGGGCGATACGAGGAATGAGACATCCACTTGCCGGAGCAGTGTCAGAAGGCTCTCGGTATACACGTCACCGGGTCAGGAGGGCACACACTGGGAACATTAATCGCTGTCGCGGGCGTTAGCACAGCTGACCAGGGAAGATAGCCGCTACAGATCCGCTTCTTCTGCTGTGCTGACAAGGCTCCTGCGACCTCAGTGAATGAAAACAGCGGAGAATTACTTGCCTTGATGTGGAAGAGATGTAAGACGTCTATATCCTTGCGAGCAGAGAAACGTATCGTATCATTCGCTTTCTGTCGTTGTCCACACTGTTTCATGAAATAAGACGATGATAAAGATGACAGACACTCTTTACATTGTGTTGTAAGCTACTTTACCACCAGGGTGGTCATTAGACGAAAATTTTCAATATACGTGGCACAAATTTTATGTCAAGCTCTCAGTTAATCACGATTTATACAGTGAATAGAATACTACCTGACACAATAGTCTCTAAGGATTGTGCCCAAGGCGAGCCAGAACTTCTCAAAACGATTAAAGTCGCATGACCTGAGCACCATAACGCCTGCACAGTTTTCGACGGGTTCGTGCAGTATCGTACTGAAAGCACAGCTCGCGAGCGAGGTACAGCAGGCGAACAAACGGGTGCACCTAGCCAGGTAGCAACGTTTCTGTATCGTTCGCCGGTGACAGATGAAAATGTGTTGCTTGCCCTATTTCATCAAAGGTCAAAAGCCCACGCACAAGATTATCTCCAGCATCGACAAAAGTTGTCCTAAAATTTAGCGCAATGCAACGATAGTCGGGCGCTGCTGTCTGGCAGAGGAAACACTGTTTATCTTCTGTAGTTAGTCCGTTTCGATGACACGTATTTAAGAGTGCAATTAGCGCTTACATATTACTTTAAAGATTTAATATGATACTTGTCATAGAAGTGAAACAGCTTACGAAGAATATATTCGAGACATGCACGCTGTATTTCGGGCGGACAGTGAAGTTGTCTTTCCGCAATAACTCACATTTAAATGGCATCCCTTTATTATTTTAAAACAACTGTACTAGAACCCGCTTGTCAACTTAGTACATGCTTCTTCTGCAAAGGACAACGAGAAGAAAACTAAGTGTCACGTATATTACAGTGTGCATACCAAGTCCAAATCAGCAGTCAGTGGATGTAAGTGCTTTGTCCACACAGCAGATCCATGTACTACGTGTGTATCAGAGTAAACCTATGGTGACGTCACTGCAGCCCGCACGTGTAGGGGTGCGATTGATGGTGGACCATCGACAGCACCCTGTCATGAAGGCTTTCTTAATGTACTTTACCATGGCGTCTGCGGTTTTATCCCCGGTTGAGGTAGTCACGATACTCCCCTGACACGATAGCACATGACATGACCGCGCGCCCGCGCTTTTGTGTGTGTGTGTGTGTGTGTGTGTGTGTGTGGGCGCGCCCCTCTCTCTCTCTCTCTCTCTCTCTCTCTATACACACACACACACACACACACACACACACACACACACACACACACAAAACCGCTATATCTTACGTCTCCTTGAAAATGGCACCGCCGATATCCTTCCCCATCCTCTACAGCTTCCGAGCTTGTGTACCGTCCAAATGACGTCGATGTCGGCGAACGTTAAACCCTAATCTTGCTTCCTTCCTTCCTGCAGATTTCGCTTGTATCATAATCAAACCTTACACAAATACAGGACGCAGAAAAAGGTAATAATTTGGAACGATTTCTGTAAAGGATTTCTCCGTTAAGAAACAGAAAAATAGCAACATATTAAATCCTGCAGTCTTCCTTCCCTTCCTGTTAAGTTCTTCCATTAACTGCTGAAGATTATCTGCACTAGAAGTAAACAGTGCATTGCTATCAGCAAACCAAAGCTGATTCGGACACGTTCCACTGACACGAATTCGTCCTCCTTTCTCCAGTTTCATGATTAGAAGGCTTCCTACGCTGCTCTCGATAACAGTTCTGCCGATGCGGACTCTTTTCCCCAAACTCCTGTTCATCAAATTCTGAATTTCTCTCTATCCTGATTACGTCTAAAAGAAGCTGTAGCACTGACGTACGTACGTACGTACGTATTCAGCTGAAACTCAGACAAACTTTTTTAGAAGACGTATGAAACTCTGATGAAAAGGTAATTCACACGCAATTCTAATCACGAAATTAAGCATTGTGCTATTTCAACTTATAAAAACAGATCCTTTTCTTGATTAAATGCTTTCTCCTAAGCTGTTTCTTATAATTTTAGTCAATATATTTACTTAACAGAAAAGAGGCTGATACACCGGGCGATCAAAAAGTCAGTAAAAATTTGAAAACTTAATAAACCACGGAATAATGAAGATAGAGAGGTAAAAATTGGCACACATGCTTCGAATGGCATGAGGTTTTATTAGAACAAAAAAAAAAGCAAAGTTCACGTAATGTCCGACAGATGGCGCTGGACAGCAAAACGTCAGTGACTGCTCATGACAATCGTGTATAAAAGGAGCTGTGACGAGAGAGAGAATCAGATGCGCCAGCAGTCGCAGTGTGTTGACGTTACCTGAAATGGCGTTTTTACTGAAGCTGTATTATCAGAATGGGGAATGTGCTAGTTCAGCGTTACGATCTTATCGCCATAGGAAGGGGATTCGAACTGGTAAAGGTCCGTTGAGAAATGCACCTGTGGCGAGAATGATTTCGAAGTTCGAAGCCACGGGTTGCTTAGACGATAGACCCCGTACTGGCCGACCGAGCACAAGGCGTAATGCTGCTGAGACAGTTCAGGAAGAAATGAACACTGTAGCGGGTTCGTCTATGCACGGGGAAGTCAGCGCTCGTGCAGTCGCACGTCGCACCGGCATTCCATACACTACTGTTTGGTTGGCACTTTGGCGTACCCTCCGATGCTATCCGTACAAAATCCGTCGGCATCATGAACTGTTACCTGGCGATTTAGTGAAGCGGAGGGCATTTGCGGTGTGGGCGTTTCAAAAGATGGCAGAAGATGACGATTGGTTGAGTAACGTGTTGTGGACCGACGAAGTTCATTTCACGCTCCGAGGGTCTGTCAACGCCCACAACTGCAGAATTTGGGCTACCGAAAATCCTAGAACTGTCGTGGAAACTCAATTGCACGACGAGAAAGTCACGGTATGGGTTGGATTTACCACATCTACCGTTATCGGGCCTTTTAGGAAATGCGTGATTCTGGTTTTGTAGCTGCTACCGTGACGAGTGAGAGGTACGCCGATATGTTACAGAATCGCAGCATCCCCAGCCTAGCTGATAAACACCTGCTGGAACGTATGATGTTTATGTAGGATGGCGCTCCACCCCATATTGCCAGACGCGTGAAAGATCTCATGCGCGCGTCGTTTGGCGATGATCGTGTGCTCAGCCGCTACTCTCGTCATGCTTGGCCTCCCAGGTCCCCAGACCTCAGTCCGTGCGATTATTGCTTTTTGGGGTTACCTGAAGTCGCAAGTGTATAGTGATCGACCGACATCTCTAGGGATGCTGAAAGACAACATCCGACGCCAATGCCTCACCATAACTCCGGACATGCTTTACAGTGCTTTTCACAACATTATACCTCGACTACAGCTATTGTTGAGGAATGATGGTGGATATATTGAGCATTTCCTGTTCAAAATGGTTCAAATGGCTCTGAGCACTATGGGACTCAACTGCTGTGGTCGTAAGTCCCCTAGAACTTAGAACTACTTAAACCTAACTAACCTAAGGACAGCACACAACACCCAGCCATCACGAGGCAGAGAAAATCCCTGACCCCGCCGGGAATCGAACCCGGGAACCCGGGTGTGGGAAGCGAGAACGCTACCGCACGACCACGAGATGCGGGCAGCATTTCCTGTAAAGAACATCATCTTTCCAGAATGAGATTTTCACTCTGCAGCGGAGTGTGCGCTGATATGAAACTTCCTGGCAGATTAAAACTGCCAGGAAGTTTCAACATCATCTTTACTTAGTCTTACTTTGTTATGCTAATTATTGCTATTCTGATCAGATGAAACGCCATCTGTCGGACATTCTTGGAACTACTGTATTTTTTTGGTTCTAATAAAACCCCATGTCATTCCAAGCATGTGTGTCAATTTGTACCTCTCTATCTACATTATTCCGTGATTTATTCAGTTTTCAAATTTATACTGACTTTTTGATCACCCGGTATTTATAGTTATTTTTCCTTCGCTGTCTCTCTACTGTTAAGGATAATAGTATTACAATGCTCATCTAGTTCTGTGACGTTCCACAAAATTGTCTTTCTTCGCAGTCGTCACGTTCCTTTTGTATAACTTTCCCTACACTTTTAACAATGTGCACTGGTAGATTATCATCTCAAAGCACCTTCACTTTCTTCATAATTTGAATTCTCTACACGCCTCACCTGATCCTCAGATCCACTCTAAATTTTTACGAATTGTTACTTGGAACTCTCACCTTCTCTTTAATAGCTGGCTTGCGTAGCATCTTCTGATGTTTACGTAAGTATTTCTTTTACATAAAATACCCGTTTCGTCTATGTTGTATGGAATTTTGTTTTTGTTTGGTGTGTGGTTGTGTGTGTGTGTGTGTGGGGGGGGGGGGGGAAATCGTCTGTGTTGTATGGAATTTTGTTTTTCGTTTGGTGTGTGATTGTGTGTGTGTGTGGGGGGGGGGGGATGTGAGGGGAGGGGTTGGAGAGAGCGAGAGAGAGAGATATTTTTAGCAGTATTGCATTCAACGGTCTTGACACGAAATGACAGCAGTTTTTATAAGGCCGCAAATATGCCTGTATTATATAAAAGCGTCGTTGCAAGCTGTGGGACTGTGGTCAAGGTTACGACCTTGGGAAGGCCGCTCGTGGCTACGTGAAGGTGAGGCACACAGCTCCCTGCTAGCTGGACGTCACAGGGAGCCGACAGGGAGGTGTGGCAGCTCTCCCCTCCCTCCATCCCCCTCTCCTCGTCGTCTTCCCCCCACCAAACTTTCTTAAAGCGTCATCACCAATACGGACACATAAAACTTTTTT
Organism: Schistocerca nitens; assembly: GCF_023898315.1. Lineage (NCBI taxonomy): Eukaryota > Metazoa > Arthropoda > Insecta > Orthoptera > Acrididae > Schistocerca > Schistocerca nitens. The sequence goes on along the minus strand of NC_064615.1, from coordinate 299,901,731 downwards.
TTTTCTTCTTTTTCGGTCATCAGTCTTCTGACTGGTTTGTCACGGCCAACCTTTCCTTTTAATTTCACCGAAAGCTGTTTTGACTCTTTTCAATGCTGAACCTATCCTTTCGATGACAGTTTCCTTTCATATTTCTTCACAGTTTTCCCTCAGCCATTTCGCTTTAGCTTCACTGTGAATCTTGTTTATTTCGTTCCTAAGTAAGTTATATTGCTGTCTTCCTTCTTTCGTCGATTAACTGAAGCATTTCTTGGGTTAACCAAGGTTTCTCAGCAACTACTTTCCTTGTACACACATTGGTCTGTCCATTTTATGTGATTGAACGCTTCTTACTAAGATATTCATTACCTGACAGAATTTCTAAAACATCTGATCCTTCCTCGGTATTTCAGTAATCCAATTTTTCCAAATTCATTTTTCTGGATGACTCTCAGACGTCAGACTACTGTTCATTATTGGTAAATTGTGATCTGAGACGATATCTGCTACTGGGCACGTCTCACAACCCAGTACCTTTTTTCGGAATCTCTTTTTGGCCATGAGATAAACCTTCCGGTATCTTCTCGTTCCTTCAGCCCTTTTTCAAATGTGGCTTCTGTTGTTATTCTTGAACAAGGTATACCCTATTAGCGGCCCATATTTATTGCAGAGCTTTCCCCCTCTCTCGTTCTATTACCGAGCGTTAGTCTTCCATAACGCCGTCTTCCATTCCTTCCCCTAGTACAGCGTTTCATTACCCTGTAATTAATAGATATTCACCTACTTTTGCACGTTAGTTCACCAATTTCGTGCCCTCATCCACTCTATCTCTTTTTACGTCTGCGACGTCAGTGTGTAACCCTGGCTACACAGGCCAACGAAAAAATTGTTTTGAAAAACTTTTTTACTTTGATAGCTGATCTTTTTAGATTTTTGTGAGCTGAATCCAAATTTAGCCTTAGTTTTTTTGTATCACTCATAGTTTTCGAGCAATATGCTTTTTACTATATAGTATAAAAATCCTATGCTATACGGTAAACGGGGAAATCAATGAAACGCTTTGTTAAAACATAAGCACGATTTGTATTTACAGTAAGCTACTTAAAACAATGATACGAGTTAATAGGGGTTTCACTTGTCAGCTGGAATTGGTTTGTATTTTCTTTCTTTTTTCTTTGAAGCTTCTTGTGTAGCTTTTTTTACGACGAGTCGTTTGCTGAACTTCTCGGTGAAGTGACCAACAGTAGTCCCCCACCATGTTGGTGTTCCAGCGGCCTTGGTAGCGTTCTCCCATCACTTTAATGTCCTGGTGAAAACGCTCTCGTTGCTCCTCACTAACATCTCCCATCTCATTCATCAGACTGGGAATGTCTGAGCAGTACACTAAATCACCTTCTTGTTGAAAAAACTTGGAAAACTGCTGCTCTCTCTTTCTATACATTTATATCCTGGTTCCAACTGCCAATAAGTTCTTTTCTTATAATCTAGAGCCAAGCAATTCAGATTTTTCTTTCGTAAGCCCAGATCCCGAACCAAATCGTTAAGCTCGGTCTGACTAAACAATTTGGGCTCTAGACTTCCTGTATTACAATGGAATTCATCATCATCTCGTTCATCTAAGTCACATTGCACATCACAAAATACTTCTGTTGGAATAGAATTTAAATCATCTGGTGGTTCAGGAACCGGCAAAACTACACCATGCCCTACTGGTCAGATAGCGGACGGAAGGTTAGGGTAGCTTATTACCTCCTTGTTTTTCGAATTATGACCAGTAATATCAATACTGCAAAAGTAGCAGTCATCGGAATGATTTCTTGGCTCCCTCCATATCATAGGAACAGCAAATCTAAAGGCTTTTTTTCTCCTTTTTGGACCATTTTCTCAGATCTTCAACACACACGTCATATACCTTATCCGGTGCCCAAGATTTATCTTGATCACCAAGTTTAGATCCAAAGTAGGATAGATAAACCTTTTTCACAAAGTCTCTAATGTTTCTTTGGTGGTTTTAATCACAAATTCACCACAAATATAACAAAACTGTCAGCAGAGTTTTTACAATCACGATTAGACACTTTATGGAGCACATGTACAGGAAACGGGAAAATGAGGTTAGGTTGACAGTAAACAAAGCTCCATCTGTTAACACAAAAATAGAATCGACCTTTTTCTGCCAGCAAATGTCTTTCAGCAGTGCTACCAACGTCATCTACATTCATTACACCTCCTTTTTAAATTATTTTAACTACATAAAATCTGTCAAATTCTTTAAAAATCGCTTAATTTAATAAGAAATGGTGGGTGATACAGTGTTTTTAAGTATCATATTTGGATTTGCCACCCTATAAAACATAAGGATAAGATATTTCCAGCAAAAAAGTTTTTCCATCATTGGCCTGTGCTATTGTTGGCGTTCGTTTGCTGTCGATTCTGATGAGGATAATCACATCACTGAAATATTCACTCTCCTCCCTCGCTTCTTGTTCTTCCGTTATAACATTTTCACCTGTTGTTGATAGTACGCCATGTTAGTTTGACCAGAAATCTTTATCCTCTTTCCATTTCTCTTCACTGACCCTCACTATATCTAGACTAGCCCTTTGCATTTCCCTTTCAAATTTTCTAGCTTTACTACCACGTTCAAATTTCTGACATGCCACGCTCCAATTCGTAGAATGTTAGTCTTTCATTGATTATTCAATCTTTTTCTCGTAGTCATCTCCCGTTGGCATGTTGGTTGGTTGGTTGATTGACCGATTTTTGGGGAGGGGACAGGGAAACAAACAGCGAGATTATCGGTCCCATTGGATTGGGGAAGGACGTTTGCCGTGCTCTTTCAAAGGAACCATCCCTGCATTTGCCTGAAGTGATTTAGGGAAAACACGGAAAACCTAAATCAGGATGGCCGGACGCGGGTTTGAACCGTCGTCCTCCCGAATGCGAGTCCAGTGTGCTAACCACTGCGCCACCTCGGTCGCTCCCCTTGGCAGAGCTTTCCTGGAGATCTGAATGCGCAGCCAATCCGGATTTATTTATTTATTCTTTTTGTGAACGGAGAAGTTATAATGAGATACTCGCAAGCGAAACCAAAAGTAACAGCCCGCACTCAACGTTAGCGGAATGTCTTGTCGAGGGAACCACAGAAGTACAATCGACTACAACAAAATTAACAATACAAGAAAAATTTCTTCCCACTGAGGATCACATTGGAAGCGAAAAGAATACCCAAAAACTGAACAGTCTTCTGAAACTTCTCTCTATGCTCAGTCTTAAAATAGCTATAAGTAAACAGTGGTACGTAGCTTGTGACTTAACTTTCTTGGGCTAATGTATGACTCTGTTCGCTAAAAACTTGGCTTGTAGATGTCTCAGTGTCGCAGGAATGCCCTGATATTGCAGTGACCCGTCAACCCACTGCACTGGTGATCCTGCCGTAAAATGGCAATTGAATCTCAATGTAGACAAGTGTAATATGCTGCGAATACATAGGAAGAAAGATCCCTTATCATGTGGCTACAATATAGCAGGTCAGCAACTGGAAGCAGTTAATTCCTCAAATTATCTGGGAGTACGCATTAGGAGTGATTTAAAATGGAATGATCATATAAAGTTGATCGTCGGTAAAGCAGATGCCAGACTGAGATTCATTGGAAGAATCCTAAGGAAATGCAATCCGAAAACAAAGGAAGTAGGTTACAGTACGCTTGTTCGCCCACTGCTTGAATATTGCTCACCAGTGTGGGATCCGTACCAGATAGGGTTGATATAGAAGATCCAACGGAGAGCAGCGCGCTTCGTTACAGGATCATTTAGTAATCGCGAAAGCGTTAAGGAGATGATAGGTAAACTCCAGTGGAAGACTCTGCCAGAGAGACGCTCAGTAGCTCGGTACGGGCTTTTGTTGAAGTTTCGAGAACATACGTATATTGCTCCCTCCTACGTATATCTCGCGAAGAGACCATGAAAAAAAATGGTTCAAATGGCTCTGAGCACTATGGGACTTAACATCTATGGTCATCAGTCCCCTAGAACTTAGAACTACTTAAACCTAACTAACCTAAGGACAGCACACACATCCATGCCCGAGGCAGGATTCGAACCTGCGACCGTAGCGGTCACGCGGTTCCAGACTGAAGCGCCTAGAACCGCACGGCCACACCGGCCGGCTAGAGACCATGAAGATAAAATCAGAGAGATTAGAGCCCACACAGAGGCATACCGACAATCCTTCTTTCCACGAACAATACGAGACTGGAATAGAAGGGAGAACCGATAGAGGTACTCAAGGTACCCTCTGTCACACACCGTCAGGTGGCTTGCGGAGTATAGATGTAGATGTAGGGCAGAAACGTAATGCGAGTTAAAGATTATTAAACATAAAAGATCAGGAAAATCATACTAATAATGTACGCAACACTCCAGATTTATATTTTACCAAACTGGTTTATTCAACAAGATATAGATTTCTACTTAATGAAATGAAACATGAGTTCGTCCAGTAAGAATGTCCCATTTGCAACTTGATTAGCAGCACACTAGTAGTGGTAGTCTCCACCTGTTATGCTCAAAATACTGAGTGCGATTACACGCCAGTTCTTCTAACCGCACGCTGAGATGCGTAATTGCACAAATATACTACGTAATTACATGAGAAACATGAACGTCACATTTTGTAGCTGAAAATCGGAATAAACATTACGGCAAAAGAAAGTGGTATCGCAAACTTTGGTTAACCCGAGATGTACGTGTAAATCTTGGTTTGTTATATACACTACATTAATTGTTGATGTGATTCGATTTGTTGTATAAAACTGAATAAAGTGTAGTCTCAATTAAGGGTAGCACTTAATAATTGTTTGCAATACATTCTTAACCTCTTCTGTTGATTTCTCTCCAGGAGAATCAGAAATGCAGGAGGACAGTATCGTCGTTACGTTGGTGGCGAGCATTTCTGTGTTCAGACGGGTGAGCCGCTACGAGAAGCCGTCCCGGCAGGGTCGCCATTAACCGCGGAGGCCCAGGCCAGCAGGGGACTGAAGTGAAGTAGGTCAGCGGGCCTCCAGGGGCTAGGCGGGCACTCAGCACGCACGCCTGCCGTGTAGGCTACACGCCCAACACTAACCACACGCGACACCTACTCGCAGCACCAGTATGAAGTTTCTGTGGCTGACATTTTAAGGAATTTCGAGGTTCTGCGTGTCCCCATCGACTACTTTCTAAACGCTTACAATCCATACAAACTCAGTCGTTCCTCCTCGTCCTGCCAATGAGTTCTCTCTTTTATTATCGTATTAAACGCGACCTTCAGCAACTCCTCCTCATCATGGCCATGTCCAGACTTCCTGGTTCCTTCCCCTCTCGTTTACTACACTTTTTAAATGATGACACTCCATTGTTAGGCATATTTAACTTGAGTAAATGTTTTACTATTTACAAACAGGTCACGTTTCGCACAGTACCACTTTCAACAGCCATTGTTACAAAAATCATCAATCATTTCACATAACCACGCCTTTCAGAGGAACTAACTTTCTTAGTTGGTACGGATTTTTTTCAAGATTTGTATCAGCGAATGCACGACAATATATCTGAATTATTTACCGTTAGTGTTGAAATGTATTTCGGAACAACTCAAGAAAATGAATGATTATGAATGGCGCATTGTGAGGCGTTACGTAGAAACACTTTTCTGTTCAGTGACACTACCATTTTCCAAAAATTGTTAGAAATTAAATAGTGAGTACCTTTGTACCTTGCAACACTCTTCAGATATTCCCCTCTAGCCAGGCCTGTAATGGAAGTTTAATATATTTTCATATTAATCTATTTATTTATATTTAAATTCAAACTCGTTGCAATCTAGAATAATCTCGTCAATATTGTATTTAATCGTCTTTTTGTTACATTATTAATAAACTACACATTAGTAAACGGTAAGCGAAATCAAACAAAGCAGGAGTTTTCTCAAAAACCTGTTACAAGCTAAATGCCAACGGTCTTCCCACAGTGTACGACCGGTTTCCGTCACATCACCGTAGTTAAGCGCTGTCGTACTTGGCTAGCCCTTGGACGGGTAAACGAGCGCTGTTGGCAAGTGAGGTGCATTTAGAACTTGTGAGGCCAATTTGAGATGCCACCTAATTGAACACTAGCGCTCCGGCCACTGAAACTAACTACGGCCGGGAGAGCGGTGTGCTGACCACATGGCACTCCGTATCCGCATCCAGTGCCGCCTATCGGCGAAGGATGACCCGGCGGTCGGTCGATACCGTTGTGCCTTCCGGGGCCTGTTGGGACAGAGTTTAATTTTTAGTTGTAAGTTAATACATTCTGAAACTGAAGCTGTTGGAAATTAACATAAATATCCATTTTCAGTTCAAGTAAGGCCTTTAAGATTAGAGAAACTCATTTCACTTCGGAGTATCACATATTTCATGGTAGAAGACCACCTCCTGTTTCAGCGTACAAGATAGTGCATGACCGACGAAGTACGGCCTAATCGTCCATACATTAAATAACTAGTTTCAAAAATAGAAACTACGGAAGTATTACTTGCAAAAACAATGAGTAACTGAAGAACTTAACAATACATACCAAGTGGCTTTAATATTTTACACAGCGCTTAAATGAATAGAACTCCATTTACAAATGCTGCACAAAAACAACCCCATGTCTAAAAACAACCAAAAATGAAAAAATGGCGGAAACTGAACATGGCGATCAATAGTGCGAATTCCTTCACGTGTTCCTAAAATCAGTCATCAATATACTGAAACACCGACCACAAACGTCACATGTTCCTAGCTACACTGTCGTCTAGGCACAAGAATCCAAAAACACAAGCATTTTTGGATTTAGGGCAGCTGAAGGTGATTTCTGCATGAAGTGAACACAAAAGTAAAACCGGCCTGGGGTGTCTTTCGCTAATTACTTTTTGGAACCAAAGCCTTCATTGTGTGCGAAACGTAAGGTATAAAATATTTGTACCAGTTCTGATTTATAGTAGTTACGGTGAAATTACAATGCGAGAAAACACTGAAAAACAGACACAACAAGGACTATCACACGAAAAACAAATTGTACAGACTATTACACGCTCCGGAATTAAATTCTTCCGGAATTCTAAAATAATGGAAGGAACTGACATTAAGAGGATTATGTCAATTTAGTGTGTAGAACTATGAAACTGGCGACAAACTATCCGAATATCCTCCACACAATTATGACAACTATGGCAGATTTATGCTACAACTATTGTACAGTCAAGGCATAAAGGAATTAAAAACATTAGTTGCCAGTGGGCACTGATTTACACCAGTAATTGAAAATTTGTGCCGGACTGGGATTCGAAACCAGGTCTCCTGCTTACTAAGGCAGATGTGCTGACCACTACGCAATCCGGACGCATTGCTCACAAGAACCAATCGACTAACCTACAAAATGGCTCACTATAGGACTTAACTGCTGTGGTCATCAGTCCCCTAGAACTTAGAACTACTTAAACCTAACTAACCTAAGGACATCACACACATCCATGCCCGAGGCAGGATTCGAATCTGCGTCTGTAGCGGTCGCAATTGACTAACCTAGCTCGCATCCTGTCAGATCCAACTTCTAACACACTACTGATGTGGTATCCCAGTCCAGCACACATTTTCAACTTGCCCCACTGATTTAAACAAATGCCCAAAAGCAGCCTATTTCTTTAACTCCTTTGTGTCTTGATTCATAGTGGTTGCAAGACGTCTGAAAGAACAGAAACCAAACATATAATATTGTACGATCAGTTTGACAACTAATGGCCATAAACTGCCGACCAGACTAATACAGAGAAGAGTGGAAAAGAAAACTGAGGATCTGTTAGATGGCGACTTTGGTTTTAGGAAAGGGCAACGGCCCCAGAAAAGCAGTTTTAATGCAATGATTTGTCTTGATGGCAAGACAGTTTTGTTGGATTTGTCGACCTAGAAAACATGTTCGATAACGTAAAGTGTTACAAGATGTTTGAAATACATATGAAAAACGTGTATACGTGCAAAAATAATCAACGAGGCTTGGCATTAATGTCAATTTAAGGGCGGTAGGACGTCAAACGGGCCGACTTGGAGCAGGAGAGGCACCACAGGACATTTTAATTTCCACTGTCTATACTTTTACAAGTAAGTTCATAAAACTTTGTCAGCATGGCCAGGAATGATTCAGGATTCACACTTGTAGCAGCGGAAGTTCAAAAACATAACAAAATAATTTTTTTTACATGTGAAATTTCATCATTTTTTCACTTACTATTGGCTGCATTTGTTGCTATAGGTACACTTTTCTTCATAAGTAAGAGAGACTGTTCGACGAATTTTGCACAGCATACAAACCATACTTACAGGTGTCTGAAACTCTAGAATCTAATTTATGAAAAATGAATGAGCTTTTACGTTTTAAACTTTATGTTTAGAAAAAAAATCAAATTTTGTAGTTAATTATCTCAATTTTTACCACAGTTTTTAATAGATTTGGAAAATTCTAGAGTTTCGTACACCCGTAAGTATGGTTTGTATGCTGTGCAAAATTCATCAAAGAATCTCTCTTACTTGTGAAGAAAAATGTACCTATAGCAACAAATGCAGCCAACAGTAAGTGAAAAACTGATAAAATTTCATATCTAAAAAAAATTTATTTTCTTATGTTTTTGCACTTCCACTGCTATTAGTGTGAATCATGAATCCTTCCTGGTCATGCTGACAAAGTTTTATGAATTTATTTGTAAAAGTATAGACAGTAGAAAATAAAATGTCCTATGGTGCCTCTCCTGCTCCAAGTCGGCCCGTTTGACGTCCTACCCCCCTTAACAATTTTCAGGTTGGTTACACTGACTGGTGATTGTCCTCACCACAGCAGACACATAGGGGTGGGAGTGTGGGCAGGTGGAGGGGGGGGGGGGAGGGCAGTGATGTAGAACACAACTGTGGAATGTGTGGAACAGTTTCAGTCAAATGTGGTACACATATTACTTATATTACATACTAAGTGAAAAGCACTGGGTGTAATATCACTAATACTCCTAGGTGTTGTCGTAAAAAGAGTGAATCTGGTGAGATGGAAAAACAATCGAAAGTGGAAAAATATTTGAAAGTGAGTGACGTCAGTGCCATATCCATAGGATGAGGTAAAAGGCGACATTCCCTGTGACACTTCACACTTATTGGCGCTTTAGATAGGTAGCGGGTGGATTTTATAGCAGTAACACTGGTTGTGATTTGTGTACTGTATTTAAACTTTCAAAAGTCGTAAGCAAACCACCTTTTTTTTCGACAGTATCATCCGCCGATATAGGTGAGACGAAACATATTACAGGACGTCTAGCTGCGATAGGCTCATGCTTTGCACTTTATTCTCACCAAGATGTAATCGAAAAACGAAGTGATATCCTTCGTTGCCATATTTCCAGCACTTGTCAAAAAATATAAATTCGCTTTGTTGTAGAAGGACACCGAAAGCGAGAGAAGCAAGTCCTAGGCTACAACCAATTATTCCTCAAGGCCGCCTTAGTGGACCGGTCTTTTGTGGCGTAGAGGGCACTGTTGCATAACACGTGGTTCCAGACCGCTTAAGCGAAATGGCGAGCTCCGCGACGTTTGCCAGAACTACATCAGCGATACTTTTCAGAGTTGTTACGAGCTAGTGTGTTCTCTTCCGTTCTTTCTGCCATGCCGTAGCGCTGGCATCGAACGCAGTCGATATCATTGTATACAGGGTGATTGAGCTGCCCCTACCGATGTCGTTTTATGCAACCCGCAATGCTACATTCCTCATTCAAAAACCACGCTTGAGATTTTCACATTCTCTCGCTCGCTACGCGCAAACTATTAGACCTACATAAACAATGAACAGGACCTATTTGTAGGAAATTTAATGTAGTTAAGTTTTGGACGGGATACGTTTCCGCTGGATGCCACAGTTGTGGAGTTATTCAAGAAGAATGTACGAAAGTGACCTTCAAACGCACCTCCACCCCCACACTTACCCCTCGCCAGTCCGGATTCTACCATGATGTTTGTGGCACTCCCTCCCATCAGTGTACAAAAATTTCCGACTAACGAACTATTCCCAATATTCGACCTTTTTTAGTCTCTACTGACTGGACTTTTACGCCACCAGCATAGTCGGCTATTCCGTTAACGTTATTAATTTTAACGTTCCCGTTAGGGTAATGAAAGAAAAACGACTTCTCTAAAAGTTACGCTAAAACTAATTACGCTGACAATTCGATCCAAACTTAACCCTTACAAGCACAGTAGTCCCACACTCAGAGGGTTTGACGAGTATAACGAATTAATTATTTTATGCTGTTAAAATTCACAAAATGATTAGGTAAAATTTACACTAAGGACAGTTTTACAATCTGTAAGTGTTCAACTAAACTGGTAGCGTAATAAGGCCAGTCAATGCAATGAACTCACCTACTGAGTTTTTAGACATAAATTAATGATCATCGTTTTTTAAAAAAAACTTGAATTATAGCATGTAAGGAAACCTTTTCTTAGACTGACACGTTCCACATCATTACAAAGTGTCTTGCTCATGATCTGTAGAACCAGTATTAATTTAAAGTAATCTGAACAACATACTAGAAACTATAACCGTTGGGGGCTGAGTGTGGGAGTGGGGATACATTTTAAAGTCACTTTTGTACGTTTTTCTCGAATAACTCTAAAACTATGGCCTCGAGCGAAAACGTATCCCAGAATAAAATTTCTTAACTACATTAAACTTCACTAAAGGATCATGTTCACTTTCTCTGTAGGACTATCAGTTTGCGCGTAGAGAGCGAGAGAATACGAAAATCTCGCGCGTGGTTTTTGAACGCCAGATATAACATTGCGGGCTGCATTAAAAGACATCGATAGGCGCAGCTGAATCACCGTGCATCGCGCGTCGTCTGCTTTCGAACGCTGGCTTACGCGGTGCCAGCCTCGGCGTGTTGAAACAGACTCAGTTGGGGCTCGTAATCGTCACAGCTACATCAGGGTTGGTGGGAACCTCATCCATGTCCCTGTCTCGGGCACTGCGTCAGTTAACGATTCTTCGTGTGTGCACCTCACAAATGTGTCCAGGATACCAGCTGTTGTTGTTTCGGTCATCAAGTTTAAGGCAGTTCTAGAACCCCTTTGCTCGCCAGCTACCGTATTCATTTCAATGTACCTACTGTATCTAACACCATACACGCATACCTAGGCCTACCTCTGTGATTCTTTAGTTACACCATTTCTTCAACTACTGTTTTCAGCAACGTCCGGCCATCCTCTCTCTTCGGCTCATTATATTGTTCATTATCAATTATCTTCGTACATTAATCAATCCAACAAGTCTTCGGTAGCTGGTAAGACGACATTCGAAAACCTGCTAATTGTTCCATTTATTTCTTCCTTATTGTCTACATCGTGCATCAATATAAAGCTTTTCATTGATCATTTCTGGTTTCAAGGTATATATGTTTGGCTGTTAGCAGCTGTTCCTTTTTATAGAAAGTCATTTTGCCTTGTGCAATCCTCGCTATGTCTTTCTTACATTTTCCTTCTGTATCTGTTATACATCGACGACAGAAAAATTAATCAAATTTCTCAAGTGTCTCAACTCTTACCTATCCAAAATATTTTACGCACATTTTATGCACACGAATAACTTAGTTTTCATTTTGTTGATGTGCTAAAACATTTTCCATTTCATTAAGTACCCGACTCAATACCTCTTCAGTATCCGTGACTATCACTGTGTTATAAAAAACTGTATCATGTTGATCTTCAGTCCGTGGCAAACAACTCGGACATGAGTTGTTTTACGTGCCTCATCTCCATTTCAGTAGACCTACACAAATCAAATATCAGTGATGACAGGAGATAGTTCGCCTGATACCTTTCTTCATTTCTCTCTCTTGTATCATTCCACCTGTGCTGACTAATCCAGTTCCTTCACATAAAGAGAATGGATTTTCCTTCAGCCCCTTTACCACATACCACATTGTCTAGGAATGCAAAACTTTTCAGTCCATTGCACATTATCAAATTCCTTTAAAAATCTACGAATGGAGAGTATGTTTCTTTATACTTCCTAAACGTGGCCCCTACTATTAACTGCAGTGCTAAAATTGCTTTTCTGGTGTCCCTGTTTCTCGTAAAGGAAAATTGTCCTCTCCAGTACCTTCAGTTATTCCTTCCATTATTGGATAAAGTACTATTGTGAATATCTGTGACGCATGTGATACAACACTGGCTCTGAGCACTATGGGACTTAACATCTGAGGTCATCAGTCCCCTAAAGCGTAGAACTACTTAAACCTAACTAACCTAATGACATCACACACATCCATTTCCGAGGCAGGATTCGAACCTGCGACCGTATCTGTCGCGCGGTTCCAGACTGAAGCGCCTAGAACCGCTCGGCCACACCGGCCGGATGTAATATAAGGAAGTGTAATAATTATATTATCTTTAAAACCTGAAGCAAGATCCTCATTTGCACAAATTGCACTCAAGAGTTCGTACAGTTCCTGCTCCGCCTTTTGGCCTGATAGCCGTAAGAGTTCCGCTGGTGTTTGATTCCAGCACAGTCATTCATTCCTTCAAAGTTGGAGCAAAACTTTTTGTAATTTAGAGAGGACTGAACCTCCGCTATAATCTTCCTTGAATAGTGTCCTCATTTTTAATTGGCTTAATTTCTTCTAGTTACCTATGAAGCTTCTCCAAATAATGTTTGCATGTTTTCTCACTTTTTGCTTTCCATTACCCAGTTGCCTTTTTCCCTCTCTAATCGCTGTACTAGTTGTTCCGCATTCCTTAATGCGATTATACCACGCGTACATTTGTGCGCTACAATCATTAATCCAGATCGTAATTTGGTACAAAAATGCGAGAAAACAGTAACGGATGTAGTCCGAAAATAAAGAACTTGAACAAAACGTGTCGTAGCGAAACTCTCACAGCGGCACATCTTGGCTTATTTCAACTGATCAGCTTGAAATTTTAATCAGAGACGAATTCCCCCTACAACATGTTGACCTGCACACCAGGAAAGAAAGTGTTTATCTACGACTTACGAGAGCTTTTACATAGGACTACGGCCGCCCTCGAAGTGTCAGCAGCCAGTCCTCTTCACACACGAAAGCGGATTTTGACGTCAGAGATAATACAGATAGCAACGTACAATACTACTGAACATCGACACATAGAGAGGGCGATACATTGGATGTTTACTCTGACACCATCTTGGAGATTTGTGTGCGCTGACTTGTTAAACTCTATACATTCTGGCGAGATTACAGACCCTTACGTTGAGTAAACAAGAACGACAAGGGCAAATACTTACACAGTTGAAGAGGACGACAGCCGTCCACAGGTTAGCCTCTACCTGAAAGATATAGGAGCTAATGAGATCCGCAAACCGTAATCGCTTCAAGCGAACGTCCGTTAGGAAGATTTCTCTCAGGTATCCTGCTACCAAGTACTTTGTTTTTTCAATTTTTGTTTCAGACCATATCTGTTGTAATCTTTAAGGAAATTGAACAACGTGATCGTCAGCAAACAACAAATTATGTCTGTATATATTCTCCAAATTGGACTCCAATTTCGTTCCATTTTCTAGAGCAATGTGTCATTGTTGAATAACATTGCTGAAAAGCAGCTGGCTTATCTGAGTTCCTTATGCACTGATGTCTGAGATTAAATGCTGCACGTGCATGTGGTTAAGTGCTAAACCTCTCCATTGTCTCCACGTGGGACACGGTTTTCGTCCCCAAGTTTTATGTGACGACCCAGCCCCTTCCATGAGAGTAACGGGCATAGAACGGCAGCAGAGACGTGCAGCAGAACTACTGCACGCGCGCTCTATGAACACTCTTGACGATTTCAGTGAAGAGAGCTCCTGAATTGACCGGTATTGATTGCTTTCTGACCGCTGCTGCTGTCAACGAGCAGACAGCATTGCGCCTCGTGTAAAAGCTGAAGTTTAGTTTAGTATTTTATCCATTTTCACCAACTGAAGTTGTATATACACTCCTGGAAATTGAAATAAGAACACCGTGAATTCATTGTCCCAGGAAGGGGAAACTTTATTGACACATTCCTGGGGTCAGATACATCACATGATCACACTGACAGAACCACAGGCACATAGACACAGGCAACAGAGCATGCACAATGTCGGCACTAGTACAGTGTATATCCACCTTTCGCAGCAATGCAGGCTGCTATTCTCCCATGGAGACGATCGTAGAGATGCTGGATGTAGTCCTGTGGAACGGCTTGCCATGCCATTTCCACCTGGCGCCTCAGTTGGACCAGCGTTCGTGCTGGACGTGCAGACCGCGTGAGACGACGCTTCATCCAGTCCCAAACATGCTCAATGGGGGACAGATCCGGAGATCTTGCTGGCCAGGGTAGTTGACTTACACCTTCTAGAGCACGTTGGGTGGCACGGGATACATGCGGACGTGCATTGTCCTGTTGGAACAGCAAGTTCCCTTGCCGGTCTAGGAATGGTAGAACGATGGGTTCGATGACGGTTTGGATGTACCGTGCACTATTCAGTGTCCCCTCGACGATCACCAGTGGTGTACGGCCAGTGTAGGAGATCGCTCCCCACACCATGATGCCGGGTGTTGGCCCTGTGTGCCTCGGTCGTATGCAGTCCTGATTGTGGCGCTCACCTGCACGGCGCCAAACACGCATACGACCATCATTGGCACCAAGGCAGAAGCGACTCTCATCGCTGAAGACGACACGTCTCCATTCGTCCCTCCATTCACGCCTGTCGCGACACCACTGGAGGCGGGCTGCACGATGTTGGGGCGTGAGCGGAAGACGGCCTAACGGTGTGCGGGACCGTAGCCCAGCTTCATGGAGACGGTTGCGAATGGTCCTCGCCGATACCCCAGGAGCAACAGTGTCCCTAATTTGCTGGGAAGTGGCGGTGGGGTCCCCTACGGCACTGCGTAGGATCCTACGGTCTTGGCGTGCATCCGTGCGTCGCTGCGGTCCGGTCCCAGGTCGACGGGCACGTGCACCTTCCGCCGACCACTGGCGACAACATCGATGTACTGTGGAGACCTCACGCCCCACGTGTTGAGCAATTCGGCGGTACGTCCACCCGGCCTCCCGCATGCCCACTATACGCCCTCGCTCAAAGTCCGTCAACTGCACATACGGTTCACGTCCACGCTGTCGCGGCATGCTACCAGTGTTAAAGACTGCGATGGAGCTCCGTATGCCACGGCAAACTGGCTGACACTGACGGCGGCGGTGCACAAATGCTGCGCAGCTAGCGCCATTCGACGGCCAACACCGCGGTTCCTGGTGTGTCCGCTGTGCCGTGCGTGTGATCATTGCTTGTACAGCCCTCTCGCAGTGTCCGGAGCAAGTATGGTGGGTCTGACACACCGGTGTCAATGTGTTCTTTTTTCCATTTCCAGGAGTGTATATGAGGTTAGGTCAATTATTATCCGAAAAGTAGTTATAAAATGTTATTGCAATCAAACAGAAAACTTACAAGAACATCATTTTTCGACATAGTCTCCTTGCGCTTCAACGCACTTGGTCCATCGTTGTACAAGCTTCCTGATGCCCTCATAAAAGAAGGTTCTCGGTTGAGCTGCGATCCAGGAATGCACCGTTTCTTTCGCTGCTTCGGCAGAGGCAAATCGACGGCCCCTTAATGCCTGTTTGAGTGGACCAAACAAGTGATAGTCAGAAGGGGCAAGATCGGGACTATATGGAGGATGATCCAGTACTTAAAATTTTAGTTTCTGGAGCGTTTCAGCAATGTGGGCAGCAGTATGCAGACGGGCATTGTCGTGTAACAACACAACACCTTAAGGACAGCAACCCCCGGCGTTTGCTTCGAAATGCACGCTTTAGCCTGGCAGTAAGCATCTCACTGTAACCTACGCTGTTTATTCTTGTGCCCCTTTCCACATAGTGTTCCAGTACTGGACCTTATGTGTCCCAAAAAACCGTAAGCATCAGTTTTCCTGCGGACGGCTGCGTCTTGAACTTCTTCTTGCACGATGAATTTGGATGTTCCATTCCATACTCTGCCGTTTACTCTCCGGCTCGAAATGA
Organism: Schistocerca nitens; assembly: GCF_023898315.1. Taxonomy (NCBI): domain Eukaryota; kingdom Metazoa; phylum Arthropoda; class Insecta; order Orthoptera; family Acrididae; genus Schistocerca; species Schistocerca nitens. The sequence continues at coordinate 299,885,643 of NC_064615.1, read as the reverse complement.
TGGATCCATGTTTCGTCACAAGTAAGGATCCTGTCTCCGAAGTTGTCCCCATCGTTACCATAGCGAGCCAAATGTTTTTTTGCAGATGTCCAAGCGCGTTTGTTTATGTGTCTGTGTGAGTTGTTTTGGGACCACCTTGCACTAACTTTATAAAATCCAAGTCTGTTGTGGATGATTCATTTCACGTGAACGCTCAATGGTTCCTTCATTTGTGGCGGTAAACGGTCGTCCGGTTCCTTCAACACTTGTGCGACCATTTCGGAATCTTTCAATCCATTCGTAGGCAGTCCGTTGTGGCAAAACACTGTTCCCGTACTGTACCGAAAGTCTTCGATGAATTTCGGCGCGTCATACGCCTTCCGACCACAGAAAACGGATCACTGAACGTTGCTCTTCTTTGGTGCAAATAGACAGCGGAGCAGCCATGATTAACAACACGGCAGCGATATCGAAACTAACTTAGCAGCTTGAAAATTGCAAAGATATAACAAAAAATAAACAAAGCACGCGTCATGAACGTAAAACAACAGCACTGCCAAAATAAACAGAAATATAACTAAATTGCGGATAATAATTGACTTACCCCCGTACACACAATAAGCAACCAGCTGCATAAAAGAAATTTAATTTCTTAAGCGGGTTCAGGCACTTATTACCCTTCTGTGGAAACTTGTAACTATCGCATTTTTTGCGTGTGTGGACAATACGATGCATGCAGCACACTTCTGTGGTCATGTGGCTCACGGGGCCTGTACAAAAATGGTATAAAAAAGCCAAACAACAAAATCAGCCCTTGGGTTGATGCCAACTTCACCTTTGTAGTAATGCTTACGCGCCGAGTCAGCAAACACGGTGAAACCTGGCCAATGCGAGTGCCGTGGTTTCTGACAGGGAACGTGGGTCGTGGTACGCGTTTCGAACACGACCCTGGGTCAGTGCTAGGCGTGGTTCCCGTGGGCACTAGTCGACTTAGCATAATAATGCTAAGTTCATATGAAGGAAATATGAAGCACGTTTTGGAATCGCGCATTTGGACATCTAGTAGTCTACCTACACCCGAGCACACGAGGGCGCATTAATGCAGCGTTCACCTAAAATGTCTCCAGGCGCAGACAAACGCGCGATTACAAAGATGAATGTCGCCCGTGAGCTGTTACGCTGACCGTGCGTTTCCGTCGTGACCAGACGTATTTTCGTTGCGTTTCTGTTATTTTTCTTCGTTGGACATTGTGAGAACTGAGCGAAGCTGAAGGCGAGAATACTGACATAGAGTGACTAATAGAGGAGATAGAAAAAAAAGTAACAGCATTTTGCAATATAACGTCCGAATTGCATGAAAATCAAAAATTTTGAGACGGCGAGCTTGGGAAGAACTGGTTTTGGTGCTCTGTGAGGGAAATGACTAAGAAAAAATAAGAAGGGCACTAAGTGCTTGAAACCAATTAAGGAAATAAAATTTCTTTCAAGCAAGTACATTTTCGTCCACATGCATATTACTACAAAAGTACACTCAACATACCTACGTGCTACAGTCAGCCGAAAATTAATTACTTTTTTTCGTAAGTCAGCGGCATTCCATAGTAGTGTCATTAAATTTTTCCATCAGCCCAAATGTTGCATCACCCACGCTTGCGCAAAGAAGTGCCATCTTGTGGTTTTCAGTTAAAAGTCTCTGTTTCGGTATACCCAAAGATTAACGAGTGAGTCTTCCCTATAGAACAAAATCTCTGAAAATTCCTGAGTGGCTGTCTTTTTCCATAAGTGTGAATATCTACCGAGATAAACCGATAGTCAACAGCACGAGAGGAAAATCTGTTTATAAGTGACTTACATGGAACCTGAATGTTCCTGACTTTGTAATCCGACACGTTTAGCATCGAGAACTCCGATGCAATGAGGAAATACTGCGTATTGTTCAAATCCTTCAAATATTTCAATCCATTTTTCTTCATGTGATATTAGCAACACAGTGTCTCTTAACTCTCTATTGCATGACTTTCTTTTAGGTAACCAGTATCAGTGAAAAAGTACCTGGGGGTAGGGCCTAACACGTAAAATATTCTGTAACAGGTTGAACACCGAAATCTTGATTTATTCAGTATGTTAGGTTTGCTGCCATACGGCAACAAAATGAAAATATTCATTAATTATTGATCGTTCAGTTACGGAAACATGGAAACATAATCTGTGCTATCACTAAGCATCATTTCATATACCATAAAAATCTAACTAGATGTGATCTACGTGGCAGAAATAATTCGCTCTTTCAAGTGCTTTCGCGTGTGTTTACGCACACTGGTCCTTCGGCAAAGAGTATCGATTTTCACCTGTTTCTGCCAATATAAGGTGAGGCAGCAACAGAAGTGAATCGGACGCGCTACAAGTTAGTATGACAGGAGAGGTCGCAAGGGCATGACGTATGAGGAACAGTACCTTGCCGCGCGGGATTAGCCGAGCGGTCGCCGGGATGGTAGTTCGGCGTGTTTGGTCAGAGAGCTGATTGGCCTCTGTAATAAAAAAACGGAGTGGAAGGGGCAACAAACGAACTTTAACGGACGTCATGTGACGTCCGCAACGACCAAAAACAACGATCAACAACTAACAAAATGGAAAAAAAGGGCCGTCTAAAGCGCTGCAGTCATGGACCGTGCGGCTGGTCCCGGCGGAGGTTCGAGTCCTTCGTCGGGCATGGGTGTGAGTGTTTGTCCCTAGAATAATTTAGGTTAAGTAGTGTGTAAGCTTAGGGACTGATGACCTTAGCAGTTAAGTCCCATAAGATTTCACACACATTTGAACATTTTTGAACAGTTCCACCTTCTAGGAGGAAACCATGCATAGTGCAACTGTGGTTGCATGGTACAGCGCATATTAGACCGCAGTCTGTAACAAAGTATGATTGTAAATGGTCCCACCATGGAAACCAGGCTTTTCCGGAGATAAGTTCATTAGACCTTTTTCGTTCCGTATTCTCTCATCGATCAATCGCTAGAGTTTGTACACGGTGGAAAAAAAAATCACCCTGCATAAAGCGTGTCGGTGGGACGTGGGAAACAGTGCAGTCGTTGTCGTAATGCGAAAAAAAATTACCTGGCTTCCAAAAGGGAATGAGGATTTCGAGCCAAGGGTGGAAGCATTTACGAAACGACTAAATCTGTAAACTTTCGCTTGTTGCCGCGGTTAAAGTGCACCGTGCATAGCCAAATGGCGCTATTCAACATCGGCGCAGTGCAACTGGTTAACCATGCGCCATAGATGACAGGCGTGAACGACGGCTGCGGAGATGTGTACGGGCGAATAGTGGTGCAACTGATGAGCAACTGACCGAGGGGCTACCAACAGTATCTCCTCAACGACCGTCAACTGAACGTTGCTGCATATAGAAGTCCGCAGCAGGCGCTTGGTTGAAGCACCCATGCTGTTTTCTGTTCATTGGTAACGAAGGCTGGAATTTGCATGAGAATACCGCAACTGGACTCCCATTGAGTGGCGACAGAGCCTTGAAAAGATGCTGGGAAAGGTGGAATGAGACAGCTAGTACCGCTCTTTCCCGAGAGAATATTTTAAGCACGAGCATTTTCGCCTGATGGGCTCCGATAGGGGCATTTTTCCGCTGGTTATTGATTGAATATTTCCGATGAATCATTCCAACCAACAGTTCGTTGCTCCAGCTATTTGAGATATACTGCTCCAAGAACAGATTTCTCATTATACCTAGGTCCTCTGAACACTGTATCTAACGCTGCAGTGTTCACATTTCATGACGGGCTGCGCGTCCATCTTCTGACAGCGGTGCAGCCGTTGCCAGCCCTTTGGCGAGTACACTCGTGCGACGCTGTCAGCACAGCGGCCTGGCCCCGTGTGAACGCCTCGGCGTCGCTTCATTAAAAGTTGTGCGCGGCGCCAACTCCCGGCTAAGCGCATTAGTGGGCCCGGCAGTAATTACGGGGACGCCCGGAAGGCGGCAGCACTGGCGCGCGCCGCAGCTGGGAACATCAGGAGTTCCCGCGTCAGCTGCACGTCCTCGCCAGCCAAATTAGTAACTCACTGCGGGCCCCTAATTTTTATTTAAACTTAATTTACAACGCCGAGCTATTTCTTTGTACGGGTAAATTGCTGAACTTTCTTTCTATGGTCGACTGTCGACAACAAAACAAGTCTCAGCGAGAAAACACACTTATTCGTACCTGGCCAAGTTGTCGAGGGCGATTAAAAGAGAAAAAAAGCTAAAGAAAAAAAAGGAGTACTTCCACTTCTTGGGGAATTATAAACAGCGGAGGTTTGAAACGTTGCTTTTTCCGTACGTCGGAACTTCGCTGGCGTCGCAAGAAATCTCAGGCGCGGCCCCAAGTCGCACACTCTTGGGGTGCGAAACAAATACGCGACATACTGCTGCTCACGTTTACTCGGAAGATTTTACTGGTGATCCGGATTGATTCCCTGCACTATTAAACATGCTAAAGCAGTTTAAATAGTAGTCGCGAGGCATGCTTTGACTAGCGAGAGAGTGTTAAAATTACCTTCTTCTTTTTCTTCTTCTCCTTTTGTGGCTTCACGGTAGGACCGTCCATATTTTTAAAAATATCGGGAATCCCATATATATCGATATTTAATGATGTACCAAGGACGGCTCTCGATATATCAAAAGTATCGATCGTCAATATATCGACGGAAGAAATATAGAGGTAGCTGCCCATAAAGATATCGGCTGCACATTTTAAATATACTGCCAGTTTTTAGAGCTGTATATTTAAGTACTGATTTATTATTAGATATTGTTTACATCAACAAGGTAGCAGCCTTCTTATCCTATCAGAGCAAGATCTGAAAGGAAAACGACGTACGTTCACGCTTGGCGATAACCACTTTGCTAACAGTGGTAACTGTCTGTAAGGGCCCCAACAAAAGGTGTAAGATAGGTCCGTGTGTGTGTGTGTGTGTGTGTGTGTGTGTGTGTGTGTGTGTGTGTGTGTGTGAATTCCTAAAGGACCAAACTGCTGAGTTCATCGGTCCCTAGACTTACACACTACTTAAACTAACTTATGCTAAGAACAACACACACACCAATGCCCAAGGGAGGACTCGAGCCTCCGGCGGGAGGGGCCGCGCAGTCCGTGACATGGCGCCTCAAACCGCACAGCCACTCCGCGCGGCTGATGGGTCCGTCTTCGGTTTCGTCACATATCGGATTTGTCCTGAACACGTCATGTCGACTAGCCTGTTTTATCGTTCCTGCCTACGCCAGCGAACCAGCAGCTGTAGTGTCAAAAAGTCGTGGTGAAGCTAGACGTTGCAGTTTCTGTTGGCAGCGCCGATTACCGATTATGCCAGCATTTCCCCCTCACTCGTCCCGCTCACCGTAAAGACCAATCTTGTCATTTAGATATTTCTTCGTTATTTTCAGCATCTGTTTCTGAAAAATCCCGATGTGAAGATATAGCACACTAGTTGCGTTAAAAATTGTTTCTAACGCAGCTGATGTGCTATTTCTTCACAACGGAAATCTTGTTATTCCATTCTCACCACCCCCTCCCAGTGTAGTCAGACTTAGTTTTTTTTTACCACATATAGTTGCTTCACACATTCAAAGACAAAGATAGGACGTGAAGAAAGCCCAAAAAGTAGTAGGACTCCTTCACATAGTGAAAGTAATAAAATTATGTTCTTTTACAAATTCAAAAGAAGAACTTCAGATATTTGCCGAAAATTGTGAAAAAAGTTATAATATAAAACTAAAATATCAGCACTCTATATTATCATTCTGATAGCGATCTATCGATGTATCAGGAAAAAATATCGCCGACATATAGAGATACCTTTTGGGAAAAATATCGATATTTTATCAACAGCCCTACTCCATGGTACGTTGAGGGCGCAGATCTCTTCAACAATTTTCTACAATTTATCTCGATTCGTTGCTACAGCACTCCAATTTCTACAGCTCAGGGGTGGAGATCCTCAATGATCCTATCCTCCCAACTGATTCTCGGCTCCCTAACCTCCCGGACTTCCTTGCAGTTTTTTTTTTTTTTTTTTTTTTTTTTTTTTTTTTTTTTTTTTTTTTTTTGAGGGGGGCTTCCGCATCACTGATCAGTGCTAGAGCCCACCCCATCACAGTCTGAACTATTTCATTAGACTTCTGATAGAGGGTCTCTATAAATGATCGACAAGTCACGATTATATATTTCTCAACATATAACTCTTTCACAAATTGTGGCGTTAGGACCAAAATTGTGGAGGCGTATGCAAGCAGTGGTCGTATTGGGGAGAATTCATCATGTGTTAGAGAGGTCGCACAAAATACCAACCGGTGCTATTTTATCATTTAGTGCTCGTGAAACCTAATGAGTGAACGTTTAAATGGAATTCTAAATAAAGTAACCCTTCTGAAACCCTAACTGTGATTTGTTAAGGATACTATTGTTGCTAAGGTGAGATATTACTCCAGAATGCATCACCTTCTCCGTAACTTTGGAGACGATGTCAGCAGTGAATGTTATGTCTCCGGTTTCATAGGAGCTGTCGTTTGAGTAGGTGACTGCGAACACAGATACCTGTACTGCTCATCTCTTTCAAAAACGAATCCTTATACATTCACATCGCAAATTAATTTGTACATGCGGCTACATTTTGAACTTTTCTAATTTTTTTACAAAAGAAAAAAAATATATGTAGAGATGTGAGTTAGTAATTCTTAACGACCACGTTTTAGACATTACAGTAATAGAAATTCTTCTACGGAATAGAAGGAGTTGTCACGGAGAAACTTCCTCAGTTTGTTATCATGTATAGTTTGCCACCGTTACTGAGGCCGCTATGTTTTCCTTGCGAGCCTTCCCGGAGACCAAGTATTTTGTTTTCTGCTGACTGATGTTTGATCCCATGTTCCTGCTGGCCTGTTCAAGAGCTGTCGATGTTTCTTCCATTATCTTTCGGGTTCTTGCCACTATGTTTATGCCATCTGGATACCACTCTTAAGCCAATAGTTACATCACCTGAGGCTTCGTAAGCACTCTCTGAATGATTCTGAGGTACCTCCACTGAAATGGAATACGTACATAGCAGACAGTCCCTACAAGGCCTCCAACTGGCTCCTAACAACGCCCGCCGGTAATCTCTATACAACAAAACAACAACACAGTTCAACATTAACAGATCAAAATGGGATTAATACCGTTCAGTTAAATCTCTCCAGGTGAGCTTCGTTCAGTGAACACTACCTGCAGCTATCTTCACACTCCTGCATAAGATGGCTCCTCCTAGGCACTTATGCTCACTAAAAGGTAAAAATCACCTAGGAAACCTATAAAAACTAAATAAAATTCGACACCAATCCTCTTCCGGTTTTTGTAGCGTCTCCGTTTCTGAAAAGCAGCTTTGTTGGCCACGAAGAATCACCAAGTCTCTATTGGGGTTACACACTTCCACCCAGCGGACACACAGCGTGCCGCCTCTGCCCCACCAGGGCTGTTGGCCGACTCTCCGACTTTGCCAGCTTCAAACTGATCCACAACACTGATAAACATTCGGCCCTTTCAGTCAATCAGGATCAGCAGCAGGATGCGGACATTCTCACTGGCCATTCCCTGCTACCGTTAAAACCGCTTTCTTTGAGATCCTGCTTCCTCCCAGCATTCCAGAAGTTTCTTTCCAATGGATGATGGATAACGGGGTTCGAACTCATGTACGGAATGACACTCCTACACAGCCTGTGGCTCTTGTTGGGATAGGCGATTTTGGACACACTAAATAGTCTCGCATTGTAATGCAGCGAGATGTTATTTACGAGCCGGCCGCTGTGACCGAGCGGTTTTAGGCGCTTCAGTCCGGAACCGCGCTGCTGCTGCTGCGGTCGCAGGTTCGAATCCTGCCTCGGACATGGATGTGTGTAATGTCCTTAGGTTAGTTAGGTTTAAGTAGTTCTAAGTCGAGGGGACTGATGACCTCAAACGTTAAGTCGAGCCACTTTTTGTAATTTACGACAAGTCTCGAGAAGAGCGGAGAGTGAATGGATGCAGTTGCAAGTAATCTGCCTGAGTTTCCGCTGCAAAGATTTTGTATACTATCTCGACCCATACAGATTTTGACTCTAAGAATCTCTCAAGGAGAATCCCGTAATCATTCCGTAGAAGAGGCATGGCCTTTGAGATAGTCCTGTCGGTCTTCAGTAGCGAATACCTTACAATTTGACACATTCAGACTACTTTGTGTCATTTCCAAGCAAAATCACATTTCGTCCTACATTACGCTTAGTTACAATATTTACAAGACTGTCAATCAATGTGACTTGCACATACAACTTCCCAATATTTATATGATTTCCAGTAACTATAACTTCTGTGTGTGGTCCGCGGAAGTCAGAAATGTTTTGGAACCATTTTAAATCCTTTGCACAAATCTCGTCGTCTTAATCGATGACTTCTTTCTTCTTTTCCCACCGAAATTTAAAATTAATCGATCAGACTTGTGACCTCGGCACTCTGCCTCTTCTCATATATTTTTTTCCAAATGGGTAAAGATTTGAATGACTTGATAATAATGTATTTATCCTGCGGTTCCATCCTTCAGAGGCGTTGTTAGTGCGATAGCACCTTCTACCGCAATTCCACATATGCCTTGGCGTATGCTCGCTGTCGAGCCACTATTCCCGGAATAGTCTTAGAAACCCTGAAGCTTTTGGTTTTCAGGAAGTTGCTAGAGCTGGACACACTCTTCTGCAGCAGTGTGTTTCTTCGTTTTTCTTATAGGCAGGAACAAGGCCGCAACTAAACTTGTTTCCACAAACATTATCAAAATAATTGAGATGCTTAATCTGTTTCGGGAAACAAACTTCTAGCTGACTGTATGATAGCAACTTCGAAATCATTACGAGAAGAGCAGGATTCCATCCAAACTTAAAAAGAAAGATCATGTTTCTCGCTTTTTGGTCTATAGCAAAACTTAGACGGCAGGAAAAGTGTTTGTTTCCTCCCAAGAACTTTTAAGATCGGCGTGCAGTAATAAGTACTGTCCAAACTGTTTATTCGACCTCTTGAGTGTTCCAGCCACAAAGAACGACTTACAGCTCGATAAACATGATATTCCCTTTCCGCTGGCAGACACGAATATTCTCTCATTCGGTCCCGTGTTGTAATCAGCAAATAAAAATTTGCTGCCATTATTCAACAGTAATTTTTTTAAAAGAATATAACACGAGAATAAGTCGGATATTTTGTGGTTCCCACATATTTTCATCTAATGTGATGCTATCTGAAGATAACGATGTTACTAAGCCATAGCCTCGATTGAAGAGCTGTCCTACTTTTTCAACATAAACTGATGGAATTGTAAAATCTGTTCCTTTTGCACGCTTTTTTGCGCTTTTTCGTACTCAACTTGCTGTTTCAACTGGAATAGAAACATGGCTACCTTCACCTAACACTGTTTTATTTTTAGTGGATCGTACTTCTTTTCAACCATTCTTCATCATAACTTTTACACATCATCTTCTTTGTTGGTATAATGCAATATACAGTGATGCTCGTTGTAAATCAATCAAGGCTTCCATTTGATAGTCTCGGTGAACTCTTATCTTCGCAACAGAGAACACTGCTTGCCGTTTAGAGATCAGCTGAAGCACAGAAGTCTGGGAGGAAGCCACGCTCCACAGCCGTCTGTCAATGAAATGGCATGCGGACAGGATTCTTAGTGCAGGACGTCACCCTTTCCCAGTAGTACGTGACATGTAGCGACGCCAGATTAGTGTACGCTACATCTGGAACACATTATTCTGAAGCGCACTACCTACATTCTCCTGGGCTCCGTAGAAATGTCAACAGCCGGCCGGTGTGGCCAAGCGGTTCTAGGCGTTTCAGTCCGGAACCGCGCGGCCGCTACGGTCGCAGGTTCGAATCCCTGCCTCGGTCACGGATGTGTGTGATGTCCTTAGGTTAGTTAGGTTTAAGTAGTTTTACGTTTAGGGGACTGATGACCTCAGATGTTAAGTCCCGTAGTGCTTAGAGCCATTTGAACCAAAAATGTCAACACATTCCATTTCGGTACAATTGTCACAAACATGAAAAAACAGCTACCGTCGCGGGAAGTCGCACACCATTAAGCCTGGCTAGTTCGTTCCTGCTGGCCTTAGACAATTTTTCTCATCAGCACTGTTCGGATATAGTTTGCATGCATCGCTGAACACGGTTCTGGAGATGAAAATTATTTTGTGTGCGGTTGATGCAACCTGTTACGACCGAGCGTATCTTAGAATTACACTGCTGGTTGATAAAGTGTTACGAATAAGTAAGAACAACCACCATTCACTAACTAAAGAAATTAGACCAATTTTACACTTGCAAAATTACGTGGCATTATGGTGACAAGTATTTGAGGCAAGCGGAGGTTAGCCGTGAAATCTTACAGTGTTGCATGATCGCGATACTGCAGTGGCACAGTGTGGAATCCTTATACAACGTTGCAAGAACTGATATTCAAGCAGTAAATAAAAACAAGCCACGGCCGGATTTTTCGTGATACCGAACTTGTCTGTTCTCCAATCATGTATCTGTTACTTATCTGAAACTATGCTCCCAACACGAAGACCTTGTAATATTTTGTTAGAGTCTGTGGTATGTAGATGGTTAATTTTAGTGTACTATGGAAAAGTTGATTACCTGTCCTGCTAATATGCAGATTATGGTTTGAAAGGGGGCAAAAAAATACTTTTACCTTTTAGTGGTATCTATAATACAGGCAAATCACAAATTCGACAGGAATGTCTTAAGGTGGCACGTAAGAAACTTGCTGAAACGTTGCCGGAGAACGACACATAGACTCGGTTGTCAACTCGAGAAGATTTTATCATCGAGATTCGCCGACAAAGCCTGCATTCTCATAAAAAGGATCTTCGTTTCTTAAGGGAACTACCGAGTGACGTCTTTTACATTATTTAGGATACCACGGACAACAAACTAGTTTTACAAATACCCCCCACTCGCCTTCCCCCCTTACCACACAATAATAGGAATTGGGGATGTTCCCCCACTCCCAGTACCTCGGAGTTGCGTGCGTCTTGGCGGATGACGCAACACGCAGACGGTGACGACGGCAGCGGCTGGACCGTCTCACCAAGGCCTGCCTCCCTCCTCCCCTCTTTCCGAATCGCACTTGTCCGTTCTGCACTGTCGGGGTTCCGAAGGCGTGACCAGCCTTGGGCGACACACGGCCGCTTCACGCGAGGTCGCCCGGAAAAGGGGCCACAGCAAACCGAGACAGAAAAAAAAGTGCAAAGAGTTGCTGGCGCGAAACGTATATAATGAGGAAACGCATGGAGCTGTTCTAGCCGGCCGGGGTGGCGAAGCGGTTCTAGGCGCTACAGTCTAGAACCGCGCGACCACTACGGTCGCAGGTTCGAATCCTGCCTCGGGCATGGATGCGTGTGATGTCCTTAGGTTAGTTAGGTTTACGTAGTTCTAAGTTCTAGGGGACTGATGACCTCAGAAGTTAAGTCCCATAGTCCTCAGAGGCATTTGAACCATTTTTGAGCTGTTCTAAAACTTCATATTAGTAAAGTTGTGTAACAGGTATAGTACAAGAATAAGCGGAATGCACAAACAGTTTTAGTGAACTGTCGGGCCTGTGAAATAAAAAGGCGGAAACCGCATTTCGTAAAGATACATCCAAGTATCTATCTGTTCCATAACGCGCGATATTGTGAAGACAAAGAATGCTTAAAAGCGGTCCATTTGATATTCCTGTTCACGGTTATGAGTGTTGATTATGTCAAATGTTTGGCAGATCGGTTAGTGTTTTTTAGTCTGTGCCATCGCTAAGGCGCTTCAAGAGCAAATGAAAACGACTGCCAGCCGAAGTGGACAGTGCAGTAAAGTATCATACTCCGATACTCCCCTGACGAAAATGTACTGATTTCATAAGTACAATGCTCTAGTGGCGTCAATCAAATGGAAACAACACTTGGAAAAAATAAATTACAAAGAAACGGAAGATTAAAGCCCATTCTTTTTTTACGTTAAACGTCTTTAATACTTTTCTGTGGGTTACGTGATGCCGGACAGCTGGTACGGTATGTTTGGAGTCGCACAGCATGAACAACTACCATTCTAAATAAGTTTATCTTAGCATCTAGTTCAAGCGTAAAAGATCATTTTCGGGCGCGAAACATTTCTACCACCTCGGAGTGTGAATAAGGTTACAACCATGAGGCTGAAAACATCATACGACACGTCGAATAACTTGTTATAAACATCACAACCCGTTACACGAATGTTGCGTGTCGAAAAACTCGTTATTCAAACATGACTGCCAATAAGTTCAAATGGTTCTGAACACTAAGGGACTTAACATCTGAGGTCGTCAGTCCCCTAGAATTTAGAACTACTTAAACCTAACTAACCTAAGGACATCACACACATCCATGCCCGAGGCAGGATTCGACCCTGCGACCGTAGCGGTCGCGCGGTTCCAGACTGAAGCGCCTAGAACCGCTCGGACACACCGCCTGCTAATAAGTAAGAATGCCCAAGTAAGGCTGATTACGTTTTGTATCAGTTATCTATGAGGTGTCATGTCATTCTCAATGGAGAGAAGTCTTCCGAAGTAAGAATGATTTCAGGTGTGCCGCAGGGGAGTGTCATAGGACCGTTGTTATTCACAATATACATAAATGACCTAGTGGATGACATCGGAAGTTCACTGAGGCGTTTTGCTGATGATGCTGTGGTGTATCGAGAGGTTGTAACAATGGAAAATTGTACTGAAATGCAGGACGATCTGCAGCGAATTGACGCATGGTGCAGGGAATGGCAACTGAATCTCAATGTAGACAAGTGTAATGTGCTGCGAATACATAGAAATATAGATCCCTTATCATTTAGCTACAAAATAGCAGATCAGCAACTGGAAGCAGTTAATTCCATAAATTATCTGGGAGTACGCATTAGGAGTGATTTAAAATGGAATGATCATATAAAGTTGATCGTCTGTAAAGCAGATGCCAGACTGAGATTCATTGGAAGAATCCTAAGGAAATGCAATCCGAAAACAAAGGAAGTAGGTTACGGTACGCTTGTTCGCCCACTGCTTGAATACTGCTCAGCAGTGTGGGATCCGTACCAGATAGGGTTGATAGGAGAGATAGAGAAGATCCAACGGAGAGCAGCGCGCTTCGTTACAGGATCATTTAGTAATCGCGAAAGCGTTACGGAGATGATAGATGAACTCCAGTGGAAGACTCTGCAGGAGAGACGCTCAGTAGCTCGGTGCGGGCTTTTGTTAAAGTTTAGAGAACATACCTTCACCGAAGAGTCAAGCAGTATATTGCTCCCTCCTACGTATATCTCGCGAAGAGACCATGAGGATAAAATCAGAGAGATTAGACCCCACACAGAAGCATACCGACAACCCTTTCCACGAACAATACGAGACTGGAATAGAAGGGAGAACCGATAGAGGTACTCAAGGTACCCTCCGCCACACACCGTCAGGTGGCTTGCGGAGTATGGAAGTAGATGTAGATGTGTGATTGGAAAGTTTTAAGAATGGATCCGCTACTGCTTACTGGTTTGGCGGGCAGGTACATGGAGGGTGGGGAGTGAGTCATTGCCTTGTCCTTGAACGCCCTCTGACAGGAAACTGCGTTTCCTTTATTCAGTTCGCTGTGGCAGCTGGTTGAGTGCGGGTCTGTTAGGGCTTGTTGCCGGATTCTGTCTGCGTGAAAATGGACGTAAGAACGGAGCAACGAATTTGTGTAAAATTTTGTTTTAAAGCCTGGAAATCAGCTTCTGAGACTTATGAACTATTAAAAACAGCTTTTGGAGGTAACTGTATGAGCCAGTAAAATGTTTTTCTCTCGTTCCACAGATGACTGCGAATCATTTGAAGATGAACCAGGGTCTGGGCGTCCTTCTACCTCAAAAACTAATGAAAATTTTGTGAAAGTTCGCCACTTAGTGAGCTCTGATCGTAGACTTACAATTAGGTAGGTGGCTGGTGAACTTGAGTTAAGTTTCTATGCACTTCAGTCAATTTTAACTGAAGATCTGAACATGCGTCGAGTGTCCGAAAAATTCACTCCAAAATTGTTGTCAAATGACCAGAGACAATACCGACTTGAAGTGCGCCAAGAACTGATTAATCGGACTAAAAATGACCCAGATTTGTTAAATAGGGTAATTACAGAAAGACAAACCTACGTTTCTAGCATTTGTAGACTTAGAGAAAGCTTTTGACAATGTTGACTGAAATACTCTCTTTCAAATTCTGAAGGCGGCAGGGGTAAAATACAGGGAGCGAAAGACTATTTACAATTTGTACAGAAACCAGATGGCAGTTATAAGAGTCGAGGGACATGAAAGGGAAGCAGTGGTTGGGAAGGGAGTGAGACAGGATTGTAGCCTCTCCCCGATGTTATTCAATCTGTATATTGGGCAAGCATTGAAGGAAACAAAAGAAAAATTCGGAGTAGGTATTAAAATCCATGGAGAAGAAATAAAAACTTTGATTTTCGTCGATGACATTGTAATTCTGTCAGAGACAGCAAAGGACTTGGAAGAGCAGTTGAACGGAATGGATAGTGTCTTGAAAGAAGGATATAAGATAAACCTCAACAAAAGCAAAACGAGGGTAATGGAATGCAGTCGAATTAAGTCGGGTGATGCTGAGGGAATCAGATTAGGAAATGAGACACTTAAAGTAGTAAAGGAGTTTTGCTGTTTGGGGAGCAAAATAACTGATGATGGTCGAAGTAGAGAGGATATAAAATGTAGACTCGCAATGGCAAGGAAAGCGTTTCTGAAGAAGAGAAATTTGTTAACATCGAGTATAGATTTAAGTGTCAGGAAGTCGTTTCTGAAAGTATTTGTATGGAGTGTAGCCATGTATGGAAGTGAAACAAGGACGATAACTAGTTTGGACAAGAAGAGAATAGAAGCTTTCGAAATGTGGTGCTACAGAAGAATGTTGAAGATTAGGTGGGTAGATCACATAACTAATGAGGAGGTATTGAATAGGATTGGGGAGAAGAGAAGTTTGTGGCACAACTTCACTAGAAGAAGGGATCGGTTGGTAGGACATGTCCTGAGGCATCAAGGGATCACAAATTTAGTATTGTAGGGCAGCGTGGAGGGTAAAAATCGCAGAGGGAGACCAAGAGATGAATATACTAAGCAGATTCAGAAGGATGTAGGTTGCAGTAGGTACTGGGAGATGAAGAAGCTTGTACAGGATAGAGTAGCATGGACAGCTGCATCAAACCAGTCTCAGGACTGAAGACCACAGCAACGGGTGCCGAATCGTGGGTGTATGGATATGATCCTGAAACCAAAGTGCAGTCTTCGCAGTGAAAGACTCCAGGTTCACCACGACCGAAAAAAGCAAGGCACAGTCGGTCGAAGGTGAAGACAATGTTGGTGATTTTTTTCTATTCTACCGGTATTGTGCATCATAAATTTACCCCTGGAGGACAGACAACTAACCGGGAATACTACAAATATGTCCTTGAGTGTTTGCGCGAAAAGGTGCTGAAGAAAAGGCCTGCATTGTAAGACAGGAGTTGGGTGCTGCACCATGACAATGCTCCGGCTCATCGCGCCTTCTCCATCGTTGAATTTTTGTCCAAATTCAAAATTCCTGTGCTTCCACAACCGCCATATTCCCCTGATTTGGCTCCTGCGGACTTCTATCTGTTTCCTTAACTGAAATTTTCACTGAAAGGGAAGCGATTAGACTCGATTGAAGACATCAAGGCAAATATGTCCTTAACACACTTCAGGGAAAAAATTTCCAGGAATGTTTCCAAAAGTGGAAACACCGTTGAAGCCGGTGTGTTCAGTCGGAATGGGACTATTTTGAAAGTGGCATGTAAGTACCACCATTGTAAAATTACAAGCCCATTCTTAAAACTTTCCAATCACACCTCGTATGTATGATGTTCTTTACTCTAGCTCACGTTCGCGTGGCTTAAAAAATGACCCTACTAAGAACTGTGTGTGTGTGTGTGTGTGATGGGGAGGCGGATAGGGGGGATTAAGTCTCTAATTACACGTTACTAAGAAATAACGCAACCAACCACGGTAGAGGTCAATGTACATTCCACAGGTTGATGCAGTGAGTCTGCTAGCAACCACCTGACAGATCGCACTGGATGGACTGCACACGAACCTTTCCGCCGGATTTGAAACTGGGAGAGAACTCAGACAAGGAGATTCCATGCAGTCAAAACTACTCTCCGTAGTAGCGAAGGAGCATTTCGAATCTGGGAACTGCAAAACAAATAAGAGTGAATCACGTTTAAACCTTTTTATCTTTGTTGATGGCATTGTTCTGTTCGCCTCTAGCGCAGGTAAACTTCAACAGCTAATGTAATATATTGGCAGAGATTGTTGGCGATAAGTCAGTTACAATAAGAGTAAAATAATGTATAATCAGAGTATCGGAAGAAAGTAATACAAATCAATAACAACTCATGGGACCATTTGTATTTACTGTAGTGAAGACAATGACTTTGATATACTATGAAACGTCCCCTTAGAAAAATTTATGAATGACTGTGCTGATAAACCTCTTACATTATTTGCTTTTCAAACAGCTGAGCAGAACTGAACGTACTCAGACATTTCTCTCTTTACTTATTCTGATCAACACTAAACTGACACACAATATTTTTAGCGCAACGCAATCTGACTTTCAATAATTCCTGCAAAAGAATGGCCCTGACTAACAATAACCTATACCTTTCATGAATCACTTACCTCACAAAAATCTTCGTTACTCAAACTACTGCACTACAGCTAGCGCCATTACTACCAGCTAAATAAAAGATTCTAACTACTGAAGGGACTAACTACTGATAGACATGGCAAATGAAAGATTTTGGTAGAGAACAAACAATGTATTTGCCTTAATAGTGTTCAAAAGTCATAATATATATATCAGTCCATGATATCCAATATTACAAATTTACTCTTTCTGATGGACACACGTCCAGATCGTCCGCTCTAAAAATTCCGCCATTTCTCTCCCCACATCCACCACTGCTGGCGGCTCACCTCCAACTGCGCAACGCTACGCGCTGTTAACAGTCAACTGCCCAACACTACAATGGCGAATATTACTCCAACAATGCAAACCAACCACAGCCTACACACAGCACAGTCAGTGGTTTTCATATAGAGCGCTACGTGGCGTTACAAACATAAAAACCCAAACAGCCTACTTACAACTACGGAAACAGATAGAACCGTGAATGTGGTCTGGGATGCTTTTCTTGAGCAGAGTAAGGTGTTCGAAATTAAGCTTCAGATTTGTCTGAGAAGCAGAGTTCCCAACCAGTGTATATTGTCATTTTTTATGTAAGGCAGAGAGACGTAGGCTTATTAACGCGGAAACTGAGAGCTGGATAGATGCATGATGGGAGTTACTGGGAGAGGCAGGGAAACAAGCAAACGGACGAGGAAACAGACCGTCGTAGGATATGTATTTATGACTTTGACGAAATCTTCTCAGGTTATCAGCTGGGTCGAGGCGTCGTGTTGTTGCAACGTTTCGACGAGTTTCCTACTCGTTATCTTCAGGTGGAACGTTGCGACAGCACGACACCGGTATCTGGCTGATAATCCGAGACGATTTCATCAATGAAATTCGTTGCAAAGCCTACAATACATTACTATCTAACTACACTCCTGGAAATTGAAATAAGAACACCGTGAATTAATTGTCCCAGGAAGGGGAAACTTTATTGACACATTCCTGGGATCAGATACATCACATGATCACACTGACAGAACCACAGGCACATAGACACAGGCAACAGAGCATGCACGATGCCGGCACTAGTACAGGGTATATCCACCTTTCGCAGCAATGCAGGCTGCTATTCTCCCATGGAGACGATCGTAGAGATGCTGGATGTAGTCCTGTGGAACGGCTTGCCATGCCATTTCCACCTGGCGCCTCAGTTGGACCAGCGTTCGTGCTGGACGTGCAGACCGCGTGAGACGACGCTTCATCCAGTCCAAAACATGCTCAATGGGGGACAGATCCGGAGATCTTGCTGGCCAGGGTAGTTGACTTACACCTTCTAGAGCACGTTGGGTGGCACGGGATACATGCGGACGTGCATTGTCCTGTTGGAACAGCAAGTTCCCTTGCCGGTCTAGGAATGGTAGAACGATGGGTTCGATGACGGTTTGGATGTACCTGTGTGCCTCGGTCGTATGCAGTCCTGATTGTGGCGCTCACCTGCACGGCGCCAAACACGCATACGACCATCATTGGCACCAAGGCAGAAGCGACTCTCATCGCTGAAGACGACACGTCTCCATTCGTCCCTCCATTCACGCCTGTCGCGACACCACTGGAGGCGGGCTGCACGATGTTGGGGCGTGAGCGGAAGACGGCCTAACGGTGTGCGGGACCGTAGCCCAGCTTCATGGAGACGGTTGCGAATGGTCCTCGCCGATACCCCAGGAGCAACAGTGTCCCTAATTTGCTGGGAAGTGGCGGTGCGGTCCCCTACGGCACTGCGTAGGATCCTACGGTCTTGGCGTGCATCCGTGCGTCGCTGCGGTCCGGTCCCAGGTCGACGGGCACGTGCACCTTCCGCCGACCACTGGCGACAACATCGATGTACTGTGGAGACCTCACGCCCCACGTGTTGAGCAATTCGGCGGTACGTCCACCCGGCCTCCCGCATGCCCACTATACGCCCTCGCTCAAAGTCCGTCAACTGCACATACGGTTCACGTCCACGCTGTCGCGGCATGCTACCAGTGTTAAAGACTGCGATGGAGCTCCGTATGCCACGGCAAACTGGCTGACACTGACGGCAGCGGTGCACAAATGCTGCGCAGCTAGCGCCATTCGACGGCCACCACCGCGGTTCCTGGTGTGTCCGCTGTGCCGTGCGTGTGATCATTGCTTGTACAGCCCTCTCGCAGTGTCCGGAGCAAGTATGGTGGGTCTGACACACCGGTGTCAATGTGTTCTTTTTTCCATTTCCAGGAGTGTATAAGAAGAATGAATCGGAGGTGAGTGGCGCATGTAGATGTAGCCAGGTGACTGGATTGGATGCTGTGGATCCAGTTCGATAGTTGCCGGATTCCAAGGCACAAGAAAAGATCGAGATGACGCACTAGTTTAAGGTGAGCAGACGACTTTAAAAACGTGCAGAAGCGACTGGGATTAGAGGTTAAATAAACCAATAAATAAAGGTAAAAATACAGGTTGAACAGTAATGTATGGAGAAGTCTAGCCTGAAGCATATGTAAAATGGCTGATGATCAATGTCTGTGTAACTGTTGTGATGTTTTAACACGTTATTCGACGGCGCATAGTGTATTTATGGTCGTCATGGCTGTAGCCATAAATAAACGCGGAAATGATAATGTTTAGTGCCTGTCGATAATCTGTTTACAATGGCTACTGGCTGCAAAAATAAAAAGATTCGTTATAGCAACTGTCCGTGCTTCATTATCACGCCTGTAAGCTAAATGAAAGCATCATTTTTCCATTTGGGGTGTATTCATTTAGACAACCACTTCTTACACAAGTTTGGGCTTTTTAGTAGTTATCGAGCCTCTAGCTGCGCACGCAACAATGGCTTAAAAAGTCCGAATTTGTTGTGGACAGAAGATCTCTGAACAAATACAATGTAATTGGAAAAAATGCCGCCTTCATCTGAGAAATTCATGGCAACAGTAGCCACTATGAAGAACATGTACTTTAAAAAGTCTTTAAATTTGTTGGCAGTATAGGGTATGACCACGTCAGATGAATAAAGAAGTTAAGTCGTTTTTATTTCGTTATAACATACCCGTACGTATCGCAAGCTATATAGCCGCGTGTTCTTCAGATTCTAGTAATCGACCCTACACCTGTTCTCTTGTTTGCTTGCTTAGTGTATGGAATATGATGAGCTGCGTTCAGTCGCCTGAGCAAGAATTGTAGTTAGAAAGCTATACTCAACAACTGTCAAACACTGTTAAAAAATCACAATTCTACTCTTACATATGTACTTCGCAAGCCACTGTACGATACATGGCGGAGGGTACGTCTAGCAATGTTCGTCACTTTCTGTCCTACTCTATTCGCGTATGGGGAGGGAGGAAAATAACACTGTGTACATACCTCTGTGCGAGCCTTTATCTGTTGTCTGCAAGCCTGTGTACGCGCCTTAATCTCTCTCATCTTGTTCTCTCGACCCCTGCGCGAGGTATACAGTATGGGAAGTACGAGGTGCATTCAAGTTCTAAGGTCACCGTTTTTTTTTTTTTCTAATTAACTACTCACGCGAAATCGATGAAACTGGCGTTACTTCTCGACGTAATCGCCCTGCAGACGTACACATTTTTTACAACGCTGACGCCATGATTCCATGGCAGCGGCGGAGGCTTCTTTAGGAGTCTGTTTTGACCACAGGAAAATCGCTGAGGCAATAGCAGCACGGCTGGTAAATGTGCGGCCATGGAGAGTTCTTTCATTGTTGGAAAAAGCCAAAAGTCACTAGGAGCCAGGTCAGGTGAGTAGGGAGCATGAGGAATCACTTCAAAGTTGTTATCACGAAGAAACTGTTGCGTAACGTTAGCTCGATGTGCGGGTGCGTTGTCTTGGTGAAACACCACATAAGCAGCCCTTCCCGGACGTTTTTGTTGCAGTGCAGGAAGAAACTTGTTCTTTAAAACATTTTCGTAGGATGCACCTGTTACCGTAGTGCCCTTTGGAACGCAATGGGTAAGGATTACGCCCTCGCTGTCCCAGAACATGGACACCATCATTTTTTTCAGCACTGGCGGTTACCCGAAATTTTTTTGGTGGCGGTGAATCTGTGTGCTTCCATTGAGCTGACTGGCGCTTTGTTTCTGGATTGAAAAATGGCATCCACGTATCATCCATTGTCACAACCGACGAAAAGAAAGTCCCATTCATGCTGTCGTTGCGCGTCAACATTGCTTGGCAACATGCCACACGGGCAGCCATGTGGTCGTCCGTCAGCATTCGTGGCACCCATCTGGATGACACTTTTCGCATTTTCAGGTCGTCATGCAGGATTGTGTGCACAGAACCCACAGAAATGCCAACTCTGGAGGCGATCTGTTCAAAAGGCATTCGGCGATCCCAAAAAACAATTCTCTCCAGTTTCTCGATCATGTCGTCAGACCGGCTTGTGCGAGTCCGAGGTTGTTTCGGTTTGTTGTCACACGATGTTCTGCCTTCATTAAACTGTCGCACCCACGAACGCACTTTCGACACATCCATAACTCCATCATCACATGTCTCCTTCAACTGTCGATGAATTTCAATTGGTTTCACACCACGCAAATTCAGAAAACGAATGATTGCATGCTGTTCAAGTAAGGAAAACGTCGCCATTTTAAGTATTTAAAACAGTTCTCATTCTCGCCGCTGGCAGTAAAATTCCATCTGCCGTACGGTGACAATGAACGCGACCTCATTTTAAAGCAATGCGCATGTTTCTATCTCTTTCCAGTCCGGAGAAAAATAATCGGAGGTCTTAGAACTTGAATGCACCTCATAGAATTACAGTAACGTCTCCTCTGATTACCCATTCTTTAAATGTAGCTATCAGGGTATCGCGAGAATCTCTGTCGTCTTGGCGCGAGCATAGGCCTCAGCGGCAGTTGTCGCCTTCAGCGAAGAGTTGCCTGATACATAAGCGCATAGTCACTTTGTTACACAAGCCACTGTGCCTCTTGTACATTTATACATAAACTGATTTTACGTTGAAAAGCACATTGCATCTTGATACTGAAACCTCATGACGTCACGTAATTATACACAACATATGGGTAACAACAAATTATAATCTTTTCCCTGCACTATCGACCACATATGCATTTGACACGGACATTGAATATACGTCGTCCTCCCCTTCTGTGTGTCTGCCTCTCCCTCCCACTGTCTGTCCACATCCTCCCTCCTCTATCTGTCTGTCTCCTTCTCCCCACTGTCTGTCTCTTCACCCCCCCCCCTCTGAACATATCGTCCTCCACTTTCTCTTTCCACCTCTGCCTCGCCCTCTCCCTTTCTCACCTGTCCATCACCCTCTACACATTCCACCTGCCTCATACATCTCCCTCTCCTCCCCTGTCTGTCACTTTCCCCCTCCCACTCACTCTGCCCATCCTCTCCTCTATCCTCTTCTCATCTCCTCTGACTTTTTTCTCCTCCCCCTCACTCTACCCATCACCTCCTCTATCCATCTCAACTTGTCCCCAATCATGTTCATCAGCGTAAGTAACCCCTGCAATACAATTCAATAAAGCAGGCCAATACTACTCCCACAACATGCCTGTCATTCACAGCAGGCTACACAGCAAGCAGCTTGAATCATTTATTTGCCCTTGATGTACATGCCACTATGCAAAGCCGGTTAACAAAACAGGCCAATGCTACTACCACACAACACACATGTCATGGAGGGCAGTCCAAATTAGTCTCCCACAAAACAATTTCTTCTCTATGAAGTGTAGGCTGCCCTGAAAAGCAGGTTAATTTGGCCGACACTGTTTCCACACGAAGTGCCTGTTGTGCAGGGCAGCCTATATGTCAGGGACTACGAAAAACACATTTTTGCCCGTATCTCCACTCCTATTGGTGCTATGAGGTTATAAACCTCACAGTGCTGGTACTATGAGGACTGCTGTTTGCATGTCACATTGATCCTGGAATTTGGGTATATATATATATATATATATATATATATATATATATATATATATATATATATATATATATATATATATTATACCCAGGAACGTTTTACAGCAGAAAATCGCCTTTCTTAGAAAGATTGCCGTAAACACTTCCTACCCATGTCTGTTACACTTTCATATGCTCTATACAATACTGGCGAACAACTACATCCCACTATCACGAGATGCATGGAACTTTACCAGTTTTAGAGGATTTCTTGGTGAACACCTGTAATTGATTCTGAGTGTGTCCTTTTCCAGGCAAGGGTGAATTCTTCTTTGACAACAGGACAAAAGCAACAGACACAGCATTATATTCATTTGTGCAGCATAATGACCATTGATGTGAGGAAACTTAAAGGGCAGATAGCCGCCACGAGACTATACATTTCACACTAATCCAAGTAACTAGCCGACAATCGTGAATGAGAATAAATGAAATGAGAGCTAAAATGTTTAATGGTGTGCCTGTTCATTAGTTAGAATGTGAAGCCCGTCGTCCATGATCACATATGTTTCTGGGATATTCTCATATAAACAGGAACTGTCCTAGATATTCATTTTCTACTCTGCAACCCAGTTTATGGAGGGTGGAGATGAGTCCGGCAAACTTCCCATTTAACACCACAGATGTTTCGATTATTTTCTTTTCCGACTTTCCGATATTCCATGATTCATTCCATACACTCCCAAAATTTCTTTCCCAAATTATGGCCTATGTTTGATACGAGAAAACATATACTTTCGCTTTTCTGTTTCTTACGGTCACTTTGTTTCATCCCTCATGCTTCACTTTGCTTCCTGTGCACAGAATTCCTTCATTTCGTCTATCACTTGGTCTGAATCTCTGAATTTTATTTTGCCGGTAATGTAATTTTTGCTACTCCTCATTACATTGCCTTTCTGCGGTTTACTCTCAGTCTGCAATCTGTGTTCAGGGTTTATTCCATTCAGTAGGACCTGTAATTCTTCCCCATATTATGAAGGATAGTGTGATACCGTTGCCTGTCGGTGCCACACAGGGGGCATTCGTTGCAGGTACAGGTGTGAGGTGCTGCTGTTGTCTGACACCGAGCCGTGCCGTTCTACCGCCCCCCGCCCCCCCTCCACGACTGCCACGCCCCCTGAGTTGAGGCACGACCGGCGCCATGGATCACGTGTTTAATAGGCCGCCTGCCCGCAGCTCTGCCGAGTTTAGCTCCTGTCCGCAGCTCGTGGTCGTGCGGTAGCGTTCTCGCTTCCCACGCCCGGGTTCCCGGGTTCGATTCCCGGCGGGGTCAGGGATTTTCTCTGCCTCGTGATGACTGGGTGTTGTGTGCTGTCCTTAGGTTAGTTAGGTTTAAGTAGTTCTAAGTTCTAGGGGACTGATGACCATAGATGTTAAGTCCCATAGTGCTCACAAGGGAACCTCCCCATCGCACCCCCCTCAGATTTAGTTATAAGTTGGCACAGTGGATAGGCCTTGAGAAACTGAACACAGATCAATCGAGAAAACAGGAAGAAGTTGTGTGGAACTACGAAAAACATAAGCAAAATATACAAACTGAGTAGTCCATGCGCAAGATAGGCAACATCAAGGATATTGTGGGCTCAGTAGCGCCGTGGTTCCGTGGTTACCGTGAGCAGCTGCGGAACGTTCTTCCCTCGACTGAAAATTTTTACTTTCTTTATTTTCGCAAAGTTATGATCTGTTCGTTCGTTCATTGACGTCTCTGTTCACTGTAATAAGTTTAGTGTCTGTGTTTTGCGACCGCACCGCAAAACCGTGCGATTAGTACACGAAAGGACGTGCCTCTCCAATGGCAACCGAAAACATTTGATCGCAAGGTCATAGGTCAACCGATTCCTCCACAGGAAGACACCTCTGGTATATTCTATGCGACACTGGTGACGGCATGTGCGTCACATGACAGGAATATGTTGCCGACCCACCTAACTTGTACACTTGGTGAATGGGTGAAAAGATTCTTCTACCTTGCCCGATTTAGGTTTTCTTGTTGATGTCATAATCACTCCCAAAAAAATGATGAAAAGATAAGAGTTTGTCACATAAACTTCAACAAATAAATGCAACAGTTTCACAGTCGGACAGTTTTCCCTGTGCTCTGTCAAAACATATCTTTTTAACTTTTTCAAATTTTTCCGTGTGTAGACTGTCAAATCCTGCATATGTCCAAGCAAATCTGAACATGTTCTGGAATTTTGGAGAGCGAAGTGGATTATGTGTGAGTACCTGAACTTTGATAATTGTCTCAAAATAAAAAATTAAACTTTTCACTCGAGGGAAGACTTGAACCAAGGACCTTTCGTTCCGCAGCTGCTCACGCTAACCACCACGGCGCTACTGAGCCCACAATATCCTTGATGTTGCCTATCTTGCGCATGGACTACTCAGTTTGTATATTTTGCTTATGTTTTTCGTAGTTCCACACAACTTCTTCCTGTTTTCTCGATTGATCTGTGTTCAGTTTCTCAAGGCCTATCCACTGTGCCAACTTATAACTAATTCTGAGAGGGGTGCGATGGGGAGGTTCCCTTGTCAGAGCCATTTGAACCATTTGAAGTTTAGCTCCAGTCTACCAGCAGCCGAGCGTCGGCATAGCAGTAGTTGCAACTCTCCCTACGTGTGTAGCACAACAGAACTGGTCTCAACATTTGACTAATGTTTCATTCTGTGGATTGCAAGCTGGACGTGAATTGCGAACTGTTATGTAGTTTAGCGTATCTCAGCATTGCCCAAGGACGTGTGTAAAGATTTAGACGAGAACTTATTGCACTAAGTTGAGTGTATTACAATGTTTCTCGCAGTGATTGTGTTCTCTCGTGCTTTTGATTCCTGCCTCAGAAACGCACGCACCGTTCCGACGGGACACGATTATTATTTTGCCAACGAGACTTTACTTTGTCAGTTCAGACGGGATTATCATCGACAAATTTTGTCTCTAATGTACGTCCACTGTGAACTTTGACCCCACATGTGAACCTTTGTTCTATTTCCATTATTGCTTCTTCGGCGTACAGGTTGAACATTACGAGGACCAGAATGCACGTCTGCTTATACTTTTCTGAATCTCAACACTTCTTTCTTATTGCTTCCTCTTGGATTTGTACATATTGTATACTACCCATATTTCCCTATACTGCACAGATGTTTTCCTGAGTACGTCAAAAACTTGCACCATTTTACATTGTCGAATATTTTCTGATCACTTCCTTCCGTTATGAAACGTAAACCGCCTCTCTGGTACCTTTACCTTTCCTAAAGCCACATTTATCGTCATCTAACAGCCCAATAACTTTATTTTCCTTTCTTCTCCATACAGCACCGATCAAAAACTTGGGATGGTTACTTGGCTGTACTATAGTTATCGCATTTATTTGCTTCTGTTATCTTCGGAATTATATAGATGATATTCCCTCGCGTCATAGATTATATATTAACGTGTGTCATCCTTTGCTTGCTATTTCCTCCAGTAATTTTACAAATTGCAGAGGAAAGTTATCTACGGTGTTTATTGTGGGTCCTCAACCACTAAAATCTTCTTGAGAGATTTTTCTGCTACAGGCTGTCTTGCTCTTTAATTTGAAAAAAAAAGAAACACTTTATGTCATTACATTTGGCGATTAGCTAGTTTCACTCACTCGGGCATTACTAAGTAATATCACAAAAATAGTGTTACGTGCTTACTACAGTTCACGTTCCGTGCAGCAGGGAGGAAGAAAAACAGACATTCATTGTCATCGCTAGTGAGTTTTTAGCACAATAACAGCAGGTACGGCAACATCCATCGTAAATATGAAATGCTATACTCCTATGTACAATAAAAAACGTGCAAATCAAATTTCTCATAAAATGTTTATTTCAATTGAAGAGCAACCTAGAGTAGGTAAATGGTCACTTTTAAGGATTGTTGTCAATACTTCTGTCTCCTTTGACATCTTACAAAGCTCTATAAAACTATGATTCTAGTGTTAGTTCTCTTATCTCGCAGAGGTCCTACAAGTATTCTCCATCTATTTGGCATCCCCACTGCGTTCAAGAGTGAGATTATTTTTATAATCTTAACGCTGAAGCCTTTGCTTTTAATTTCTCCAAAAATAATTTTGACTTTTCTACATGCTGAATCTATCACGACTTACAGTTCCATTCATTATCGCAGTAATGTACTATTACACACACTTCACAACAAAATTCCAATAATAAGACAGCTAAAAATGAAAAGAAAACTGTTGGATATGGGAATAAATTCCGTAGGAGCCAATATATGGCGACATTACGGCGTGCTGGACGCTTCTGCGCCATACGCGTTATAATGACTGAGCACAATAGAAGACGAAGGGTCTGTGTGGAAGCTTCGTTGTGACACAAGGGCCACAAAGCTTCATTGTTGTTCTCCCTTTTTCGCTGGACACTTGGCTGGCAGTGGAACCTCTCCGCAATGGCTGGGATCTGCTTTCGCTAGCTATTCTGTTTGTGCAGCAGCGGCGGCAGCTGTTTGTAAACAAGTGCCAGACGAGCCACCCCTTGTCCAGAAATAGCGGCGCCCAGGAGAAAGCGACGCCGCGCTATGACGTCTCTACCTGCTGTCTGCTGCAGTGAGTCATGCGGCGGTGGCGCCACCAGCGGAAACCTGCCGAGTTACGGCCACGGCACGTGTCGACCACCGGCCGACCTCCGGAGAGGAGTGGCTCCGCCAGAAACCGGAAAAACAGATGATTGCGTCACTCGCCACGCAGCCAATGAAGAGCAGGCTAGCAGCTGGTACTGCTGGCTGAGTTAAAGCCTTGATCCTAGATTGCGAAGGTGAACCACGTCTCTGGGATCGGATTTGCTGGAGGGATTAAGGACTTAACATCTGGCATGTCAGCCACCAGGAGAAGCGTTGTGGTTGCCGGTGACACATTCTATCACGGACGGCAAAGGACCTGAAAATCAGTTGGACGTAATGGATAGTCTCTTGGAAAGAGGTTAAAAGTGTAGTGTTGGCAGAAGAGCCAACACCGTGTTGCTAGAGGAGGCCGAAATACACGCGTTTAATCTCACGCAGACTGGCGTGAGGTCTGGAACAATTAAAGGAGTTGAGTCTAATAAGAAAAGAACGTAGTTCTTGGAAAACTTTAATCCATAATTGGTGTACATCTCTCTTGACTGTACATGCTTCTCAAGATAAATATCAATTGAATACGGCGCCTTGCTAGGTCGTAGCAAATGACGTAGCTGAAGGCTATGCTAACTATCGTCTCGGCAAATGAGAGCGTGATTGTCAGTGAACCATTCCTAGCAACGTCGGCTGTACAACTGGGGCGAGTGCAAGGACGTCTCTCTAGACCTGCCGTGTGGCGGCGCTCGGTCTGCGATCACTGACAGTGGCGACACGCGGGTCCGACATATACTAATGGACCGCGGCCGATTTAAAGGCTACCACCTAGCAAGTGTGGTGTCTGGCGGTGACACCACAAAAAGAAGTATATTTCTACTTCTACATGCATACTCTGCAAATCACATGTAAGTGCCTGGCAGAGGGTTCATCGAACCACCTTCACAATTCTCTATTATTGTAATCTCGTGTAGCGCGCGGAAAGAATGAACACCTATATCTTTCCGTACGAGCTCTGATTTCCCTTATTTTATCGTGGTGATCGTTTCGCCCAATGTAGGTCGGTGTCAACAAAATATTTTCGCATTCGGAGCAGAAAGTGGGTGATTGGAATTTCGTGAGAAGATTCCGTCGCAACGAGAAACGCCTTTCTTTTAATGATTTCCAGCCCAAATCCCGTATCATTTCTTTGACACTCTCTCCCATATTTCGCGATAATACAAAACGTGCTGCCTTTCTTTGAACTATTTCGATGTACTCCGTCAGTCCTACCTGGTAAGGATACCACACCGCGCAGCAGTATTCTAAAAGTACACAAGTAAAGGAAGAGTAATGGAATGTAGTCGAATTAAATCAGGCGATGCTGAGAGAATTATTGAACTGTCAGGGAAAGGAAAAAATGTAGTGTACTCAATGTTTTCCTTTCAAGAAAATGATTTAAGAGTCGTTATAGCGCAGGTTTTTAACAGAGTCGGAAACGGAACTTTTTTGCGGCTACTTAGAAGTCACCATTCGTCTTCCACAATACTAAATGTAAGTGTCGTGTGACTAAGGCCTCCGTCGGTTAGACCGTTCGCCAGGTGCAAGACTTTCGATTTGACGCCACTTCGGCGACTTGCGCGTCGATGGGGATGAAATTAAGTTGATTAGGACAACACAACACCTAGTGCCTGAGTGGAGAATGACCCAGCCAGGAATCGAACCCGGGCCCTTAGGATTGACATTCTCTCGCGCTGACCATTCAGCTACCGGGGGCGGACTTCCACAATACTAAAAATACTCCATACCCCAGGCCTAACGACACCCCACCTCATGTCTAGCCGCCGCTCCCTTCTCCCAAACTATCTTAAGGGCACCCTTGATAAAAGCAGTGTATGTGTTTTTCTATTTTGGGCAGTTAAAGCAACTAGTGATGGCCTAAGTAGAGACGAAATAAAATTCAGACTGACTTTGCAAGAAAAGGGTTTTTGAAAAAGAGAATTTCTTAACATTGAATATAAATTGGAATATTTATAAGTATTCTCTGAAGGTACTCATCTACATCTTCACATATAGTCTGCAAGCCACTGTATGGTGCATGGTGGTGGGTACTTTGTGCCACTATTAGTCATTTCTTTTTCTGTCGCACTCGCAAAAAGAATGAGGGAAAAAGACTGTCTATGTGCCTCCGTAAGTGTCCCAATTTGTCTTCGTGGCCCTTACGCGAAACGTACTTTGCCAGCAGTTGAATCGTTCTGCAGTCAACTTGAGATGGTGGTTGCGTAAATTTTCTCAACTGTGTTTCGCGAAAAGAACGTCGTCTTCGATGCAGGAATTCCAATTGATTTGCGAAGCATCTAAGTAACACTCGCGTGCTGATCGAAAATACTGGTAACAAATGTAGCAGCCCGCCTCTGAATTGCTTCGATCTCTTCCTTCATTCCGATCTGGTGTGGATCCCAAACACTCCAGCAGTACTCAAGAGTATTGCACAAGTGGTCTGCTTTACAGAAGAACAACACTTTCCTTAAATTCTCCCAACATACCGAAGTCGACCTTTCGCTTTCCCTGCTACGTTCCTTACTTGCTCGTTCCATTTCAGATTGCCTTGCAACACTGCTACGTCTAGATGTTCAATTGCGGTGCCTGTAGCAAGCAGCATGTCACTAATGCTGTATTTGAACACCACGGGGTTGTTTTTCCTACTCATTTGCATTAACTTACATTTTTCTACGTTTGGAGCTAGCTGCCATTCATCACATCAGCTGAAATTTTTGTCTGAGCCATCTTGTACCCGCCAACAGTCACGTAACGAGGACACCTCCCAAACCTGGGTTACGAACCACGGTCGACTTCAGTGTCAAATATTGTCCTAGGTAGGGTAAACATATTTGAACTGTAGCCGTTTAGAGTAACACCCCATCTAATTGGCCTTAGATGTTTGCAAGCCCCACCTTAGCAAGAAATACTAGTTCAGATCGATACATGCCGTGAAAGATTTCCAAAACGTCGATGACAATCATGGCCTATGTGCGACACGTCAACGTGCAATAACCACTCACAGACGGCAGATGGCTGCATTAGCAATGAAGGTGAATATAAAGCGTGTCGGGGGAGAGGGGGGGGGGGCACAGGAAATAGTGCAGTCGTTGTTGTAATGCTGAAACGGAACGATTTATCTGATGCGCAAAAGGGCTTGAACTTTGGCTTTCGGTCCAAGATGGAAGCATTTACGAAACGGCTAAGTCTGTAAACTGTTCGCCTGTCGCCGTGGTAAAAGTATACCGTGCATGGCAAAATGGCGCCATCCAAACCCGGCAACTGTGGTGCATCACAGGCCACAGATGACAGGTGTGAACGACGGCTGTGGAGACGTGTACGGCCGAATACAGGTGCAACTGTTAAGCAGCAGACTGGCCACATGAACCAAGAGGCTACCAACAGTGTCTCCTCAACGACGGTCCAGCTAACCTTCCTGCGTATGGACCCTTGCACCAGGCCCAGGCGTTGGGTTCATGGCCCCGTTCAAAGGCGACGAAGGATGGAATTTCGACGCAGTTGTCGCAACTGGACTTCCACTGAGTATCGACAGGAGGCCTTTCCAGATGAATTACGTTTTATGTTCCATCGAAAAGGTGGCTATTGGCGTGTACTGTGTGAAATGTCCAAAAGCAAGGATCCTGCAGGCGTTATAACCTGGTGAATGTTTTTGTGGCATTCCCTGGGTAATTTCGTCATTTAGGAAAGCACAACGGATCAAGACAAGTATGCATCTGTCCTTGGAGACCATGTCTACCACTAAATTAGTTTGTTTTTGCTTGGCACGATGGCATCGTACATGCATACATGTCCGAAGGAATATTGCATCGTTCTCCTTAATAATACAGGCATTGAAATATCGTATTCATCCGCCGATGCCAGGCGGATGCCCTTGCTTGCACGAGGATTACATAATCTGTGTATGAATACAGCTTGTGACGCAAGAACGACAACATACAAAAATTTAGATCTGACCGTGAGTCGTGCAAGGACAGCCAAATCGCGTAAAGCGACCGCTCGTGTAAGGTGGAAAATCCGGTTTCGAGTCTCGGTCCGGCACAAATTGTCATTGTCATTCTCTCATATAGCTAATGGTTATATGAAGATGGTATCTGTTCTTTCGGACATGCCCGATACCATCTTCATATAGTTAAGGCTAACCAGCCATTGACCTCCTTCTTCTGTGCTGGATGCACACGCATTGCCCGAACTCTTACGGGACTCGGTAAGACTGTCTGCCGCGAGTAATGAGTGTAAGGGGCAGGGGCACTACGAATGTAGTCTGTGGACATTAAGTTGAGGATGCGGGTCTCACGGGGAGTGTGCAAGGGATAAATCCCTGCAGTCGCACTATCCTCTGTGCCCTCGGTGGCTCAGATGGATAGAGCGTCTGCCATGTAAGCAGGAGATCCCGGGCTCGTGTCCCGGTCGGGGCACACATTTTCAACTGTTCCTGTTGATGTATATCAACGCCTGTCGACAGCTTAGGGTGTTGATTTAATTATCATTTCATAGCTAATTGTTGTTGATATTCGCAACTACGGACACATTTCATGAAATCATCGACGTCTCGTTACTGGGCAGAACCACATCTGAGTTTAGATTTATAGCGGGCTTGTAGTACACGGTGTTCATGGCAACAGCGGAATAATTGTGTGTGTGTGTGTGTGTGTGTGTGTGTGTGTGTGTGTGTGTGTGTGTGTGTGTGTGTGTGTGTGTGTGTGCCTGGACCAATGAGTGAAGCGATAACATTGTTCAAACGTTACATCAGCCACTTCCTGTTCGGAGTGCTCGGTGCTATTTCTGTAACAACTTACACGGCAAGTCTTTCTGCTCCGTATGAACCGAAAGAACAGACTGTCCACTGCACGGAGCCCCGCGACATATCTACGGAAGACTGAAAATCTTGTATTTTGTAAATTAGCGCAAAACACAGCGTAGCATCGTGGTGCTTCTGTCGTAAAACGATCATGGCAGAAGATATATCTCTACGTATGCAGCCAAGTTGAGAGTTCAGTTCTCCTATTTTATTTTTCCACGACTGACTTAGTCTTCTTTTCGTTTAATAGACTTTATTGCCTCATCATCGGTGAAAACTTTTGAATTAGACGTATGAAAATGGATCTTATCTACTGTATCTCTAGGAAACAGTAATACATGAACCTGAATCAAATCACATTCATAATTTATTTAATTCAGATAGGTTTTCAACCAGTAATATTAATTTTCAGTATTTAAGTAATCTGTGTGTAAATCATGTTGTAGTTGTCTAATATGGGACCGCTTTTTCACTTCTAACAATTACAATGCTCATTCCATTAGTGACGTTCTTTGTCCCGTTAGAGACTAGTCGTTTCTTTCGGTAAGATGACGAAACGTTCGTCATTTGGCCTCAAGGATGTGAAAAAGTTGAGTTCTTACAACATCTGAACTGGACTGACAATGACTTCAAGTTCGCTGTCGAAGTAGAAAAGAAGACGCCTTGCCCTTGCTCTACGTCCTCGTCCGCCGCTAGAGCGAAGGGTGCCTCTGCCACAGGAAACCAACCCACACCCACCTGTACTTCCACCCCATCAGCCACCTTCACCCTGCACAGACGCGTACTGTGTTACAGACATTGGTGCATCGTGCAAGAACGCTTTTTGCCCTTCTGTGGATCCGCATCGTCCAACATAAGCGACGTGCTGAAAAGACGCAAAATTACATTGATCCTCAGGCCTCCGACAAATATCCGGCAGAGATGCAGCAGTTTTCAGAAGACCTGGGATTAGCAAAATACCTTGCGGGTGCGGTGAATCTTTAGTCGGACATACAGTGAGCAATGTAGAACAACGCAGGAAGGAGCACGAAACGTTTTATCGCCTCCGCTATCACGAGAAATCCGCTTTAGTTGAGGGTGCTTCAGAGAACGGTCTCTGGACCAAATTGAACAAAACCTCTATCCTGGTCTTCATAAATTGCTTCTGGAACTGTGTACTTAAGGTGGCCATCGACATAAAAATTATTGGCAACACACTTAATAGAGACGGCAGCCCATAGCTCGGCACGGCGTGGGATGTCGCGGGCGGGAAGTCGAAGCGGGCGAATACCGATAGCCGAGACAACGTACACCATATGTGACGATGCCTAAAGTCAGCTAGAGTACGCATTATTTATTTACTTATTTATTGTTTATTTAGCCTGAGCAGATTAGGGCCTTAAGGCTCTCTTACAGCTCACCAGTAACAATATATCCAATAGATATTACAAAACTTCTCAGTAATAACAACAGTAATAAATGAATAAAGCTAAAGAAATATGAAATGGGACGACCATGTGAGAATTGTGGTAGCGAAGGCGAATGGTCAACTAAGGTTTATTGGGAGAATTTTGGGAATGATTGGTTCGCCTGTAAAGGAGACCGCCTATAAGACGCTAGTGCGATCTATTCGTTAGTACTGCTCTAGTGTCGCGACTCCACACCAGCTCGAATCAAAGGAAGGCATCGAATCAGTTCAGAGGCGGCTGCTAGATTTGTTACCGGTAGGTTCGAACAACACGGACCTGCTTCGGGAACTCAAATGGGAATTCCTGGAGCGAAGTTGAAGTTCTTTTCTAGGAACACTATTAGAGAACCGCTATTTGAGAATGACTGTAGAACGGTTCTGCTGCCGCCAGCATACGAGGGTTGGAACTTAAATAGCGGCAACACTGCTGTGGAGACACTATGCAGTGGAATCTACTATTGTCGCTGATAGCACACGTTGTTGACATACCTATCTTACCTCCGAGCAAATGGACTCGCCCGTCCCACGTACCGGCGTGCGCACAATCGAGGGAAACACAGTCACTTGTGAGCGAGCGGTCTACTGTAACGGTGTCACTATGTTTTCGAAACAGGACAACGGAGTTGGATCAAGTCTGAATGTGCCAGAGGTCGTACAGCACAACAGTGTCATCAAGGTCTTCAAGAGGCGTGCGGGGAATCGGCATTGCCGTACAGAACAGTGGCACGTTGGGTAAAAACCTCCAACGAAGGTCGGCAAATTGTGGCAGACCTGCATCGGGGAGGTCGTCCTCGCGTCTCTGAGGAAGAAATGCATGCTGTTGCCGGGTTAGTGGACAGCGATCGATGCCATGCTTTCTGCGCAACCTACCCATCACTTTGCACGGCAAGCTGTGGCTGCTCTGTTCGGTCGATGGGACTGGAAAGTACTGTACCATCCACCATACTTCCCGGACTTAAGTCCTTGTGACTTTGATTTGATTCCGAAGATGAAGGAACCACTTCTTGGCATTCTCTTCAGTACTGTTCCAGAGATTCGACAGGCGGTAGACCGCTCCATTCGCACCATCAACAGCAACAGGCTCTGCTAACGGTATACTACGCCTTCCACATCGCTGGCAACTGGTTCTACACAACGCTGGAGACTACTTTGAAGGACAGTAACAGGTGCAAACATGTAACTCTTTTGTACCGGTAGTGAATAAATAGTTGCCACTATTTAAGTTCCAACACTCGTATAATACGCGTAAAAACCGCGAAAAGGTACGAGAAACTAGGACTCATACGGAGGACTGCTGAGAGTCGTTTTCTCCTCGCTGTATTTGCGAGTGGAACAGGAAAAAAAAAAAAAAAACACTAGTAGTGGTACAGCGTACCCTCCGCCACGCACTTTACCGTGGCTTGCGCAGTATGTACGTAGATGTAGAGAAGAATAATAACAACAATGACAAAAACAGTAATAACTCACTTGAATAAAAATAATAATTATAATAGTGAAGGGCATTTAAAATGGTATAGATTAGCGTAGCACTTTTGAAGCCATGTTTAGTGTTATTAGAAGGAAAAGGAGGAGATTGGAATGACAGCGACAGTGCTGTTAGGAAGGCCGTGCTAAGCAGCCCTCTGACAGTCACACCGCTTGACAATCGACAAACAGTCCTCGATCGAAAGCTCTTGGCATCTTAACCACTTGACGCGGCTGCAAGCCCGGGAACGTTTTATTCTATGGTTATGTGGAAAAGTTTTCTCGCTTTCGCGTCATGTATCGTGCTCTGCTATAGGTTACCTTTCTCCACCGCACCCAAGCCCTAAAATAACTTTGAAATTTCAACTAGAAACGGACTACAGTGTCACCCACAGATAGGTGTTTTTGTAGCGTTAATATCACAACGTGCTTAGAAATTTACATGTGCGATTACTAAACGCTAGTGAAAAGACAGTTGACGGACTTCAATATAAAATTTTCCGTTCATTTCGTTGCTCTGTTTTTGCCAAGAACAGCCACTATGGCAACGAATTTTGAAACATCTGAATTTTTCAGAATTACTGAGGCGGAAACGGGTGTTGTATATGGACCAGGACTATCAACGTAGTGCACAGGAACGCTTCCTGTGTGATTATCTCGACACGGGAGGACAGTAAACGGCCGCGCAGAAGCTGCAGATGTTCGATCCACTTGGAAGCCTGCTGGACGAAGTGGAACACACGCCATTACGTAACGAACAGTCTGTCTGTGTGCCTAGCAGCACGGCGTCTATCAGGGAGCTGCAATAGGACTGGCTGACCGCTGCAATACGTCGCTAAATGTCTGTGCCACGGCACGGTGTGTGGACGGCGCGGTGCTCTTTGCTAAACCAGACAGAAAACGGCAACGTTGGCCACGATCAAAAAACGTGGCAGACGTATAACGCACAGCAGCAGCAGCAAAAAGTGCACGAATGGGACGATTTATTCCATCCTATTATCTGTAATTTAAACGTAGGCTATATTGATTCTTACACAAATTATGCGTTAATAGTAGATTTATCCCACACAATACTACCTTCCATCCCCATATTATTTCCACTATCAATAATACACAGGGTGATTTTTCCCACAGTGTACAAACTCAGGAATTGGCTGGCTCTGAGCACTATGGGACCCAACATCGGAGGTCATCAGTCCCCTAGAACTTAGAACAAATCAAACCTAACCAACCTAAGGACATCACACACATCCATGCCCGAGGCAGGATTCGATCCTACGACTGTTGCGGTCTTGCGGTTCCAGACTGACGCGCCTAGAACCGCACGGCCACCGAGGCCGGCAAACTCAGGAATTGATCGATGAAAGGTCAATGAACTTATGTCCGGAAAGGCATGGTTTTCATCCTAGAGACCATTTATTCGACCATACTTTGTTTCGGAGAGCCGGCCGGAGTGGCCGAGCGGTTCTAGGCGCTTCAGTCTGGAACCGCGCTACCGCTGCGGTGGCAGGTTCGAATCCTGCCTCGGGAATGGATGTGTATGATGTCCTTAGGTTAGTTAGGTTTAAGTAGTTCTAAGTTCTAGAGGACTGATGACCTCAGATGTTAAGTCCCATAGTGCTCAGAGCCATTTGAACCATTTTTTGTTAGGGAGACTGCGGTCTAATACACGCTGTACCATGCAGCCACAGTCAGAGTATTTGTTGAAAATGATTTCCTTATGCCTCAACGCGTACATGTACGACCCTGTCTCAGACAAACGGCGAAACACTGTTGCAAACATTGAATGCTGTGGCTGTTGTCGGTGGGGATAGGTCTCCTGATACAACCTTGCTGCCCGCAGCCCGTTGCCATTTGTCTTTCCGTAAGTAAACACCACGTCGGCAAGCTCTCGATTCGAATACGGAACCATTGTGTAAAAAGCTGTATCACATCCACTACAGTATAAGTCAGCAAGAGAAGTGAATCGGACACAACATTACCAATTACTGTGACAGGAGAGGGCGTTAGAGCATGACATATGAGGAACAGTACCACTCTCTAGGAGGAAACCATGTATACGGTAACTGTGGCTGCATGGTACAGCGCGTACTAGACCGCAGTCTCTGTAACAAAGTATGATTGAATAAATGGTCTCTAGCATGAAAACCATGCATTTCCGGACATAAGCTCATTACACCTTTTCTGTTCCGTGTTCTCTCATCAATAAATCCATAGAGTTTGTACACGGTGGAAAAAATTACCAGGTATGTATACGTATATATAATAATACTATTTCTAGTATGAATAAAAAAACTACATCTACTAGCTACTAAATTTATGTCTACTACTGATATAATAACTTCATTTTTTGTCTGTAACATTCCACAATGGACTCCATGGCTCCCCGGTCCACAGGCAAGCCCTGTCGGTTCCTTGCGCGCTGTTGTAGCATCTGCTACTTCCATTGCTTGTTGGCTCCCTGCTTGCAGGGAAGGACTCCCCTGTGCCAAGGGAGCATCATTGTTGTTGGTGGCGAGCGCAGTCACACACCAACGGCCGACTCATGTCACCCGTTTTCTGGCTCCTTGGGTGGCGACACACGACCCACGACTCCGTTTCTCTGTGGTGTTCTTACGATGGCTGCGCATTCGGCGTCGGCTGTTCTTCTGCGGCAGCTGTTGACCTCAAGCCGGCCGGGGTGGCCGAGCGGTTCTAGGCGCTACAGTCTGGAACCGCGCGACCGCTACGGTCGCAGGTTAGAATCCTGCCTCGAGCATCGATGTGTGTGACGTCGTTAGATTAGTTAGGTTTAAGTAGTTCTAAGTTCTAGGGGACTGATGACCTCAGAAGTTAAGTCCCATAGTGCTCAGAGCCATTTGAACCATTTTGTTGACCTCAGCTGCCTTCGCTGCATTGCTTCTCGATCTTCTGTCGCAACCTCTTGTGGTGCAGGAGATGGGGGTTGGTTGATAAAATAACGCGCTAGCCAGGCCTTTCTTGAAATAGCGTCAGCAATGTTGTCCAAGATCTACCATTCTGTTTCGCAACGCCATCTGCCATTCTGTTTCGCAACGCCGTACCTCCGTTCCGATTCTGTTGCTGCCGATCAGTATCAGCAGACGTCCGCAGATGGTCTGTTCTGGCATACTTTCTTAACCTCACACATACTTCTACCAATTCGATGCCAGTAGGTGGCGTAGAGCCCATGGTCAGTCAAGAAGGGTGTGGGGCCTCTTGAGGGATTCGGCGCTTCATTCTCTGTTTTACATTTGGCGGAATATCGTAGGTGCGCCTCGCTGTCTGGGCATCATTCCATCGTTCCTCCCACAGATGGAGGGTCTGATTTTGAATACGCTGCATGCTTGTGGCCCGTATTCCTATTAAATACAGCACTTCATGATACTGTTCCTTCTTCAGTAAACATATCGCCGCTTTTTCCCACATCTGGAGACCGAGCCAAATGTTACTTGCATCGCAACAACTGACACAGTGCCACAAGCTCCCTTCATACTGAAGAACGAGTCCACGTATCCGTGCTGGTGTTAAGAGGAAAAGTCTGTGGGCCCGAGCACTCTTACTGTATCCTATGATCGCAGTTAACTTAACGTTATAATACGTTCTTGTTCTTTACACTGGCAGCTTATAATCGTAATTGGCGAGAGTAATGATTTTGTTCATAATGTTCCTGGGTCTCTTGCTCAATTCTTGAATATACGTACCATAATTCTGCCGTTCGTCGAAGAAGACCCTACGTATCTCGTGAAGGACTCTCTCTTTATGGGCCTGTAGCTCAATTTCATGATCTGGTCTCTTACAAAGATTCCCTTTTAAAAGCATGTAAGTTGTCTTTTCAGGCGCAACAGACAAACTGACTCCTATCCACCATCGGCATAATTGTTGAAGGACCATCTTCCGGCTTGCTTCTGGAGCTACTATTCACGAGTGTTATCGTCGGCACATGCCACTACTCCTACGGTCTCTTCACTATCCTGTAGCTTCCCTAATACCAAACGAGACAAATGAAACAAATACTTTCGTGAAACTTCCTGGAAGCTTAAAACTGTGTGCGGGCTGGGACTCTAACCCGCGACCTTCGGCACTCGCAGACACGTGCTCCAGCGACTGAGCTGTCTAAGCACGACTCACGACCCGTCCTCACAGCTTTACGTATTTCCGCCAGGAACTCGTCGCCTACCTCCCAGAATGCACAGAAGCTCTCCTGCGAAACTTGCAGGACAACCACGCCCGGAAAAAAGGCTATTGCGGAGCCTTGCTCACGAAACGCAAAGGACCGACCTTCGAGACCCAGTCTGGCACACTTCTAATCTTCTAGAAAGTTTCAAATGAGTGAACACTCTGCTGCATAATGAAAATTCATCTTGGAAAAATACTTCCATGTCCATACATATTAATATCAAACGCCTTGAAAAATATGAAGTCAGACTCAATAATAACGACCTGAAGAATCTATATATTACATCCTTTTAAAAAAAGTTAAACCTGTCATCATACTGAAAGCTGGTCTGAACACCACAGTGTTTTACTACGCTTGGTGCTGTTAGAGGTGGAACGCCATTCACTGCATCCGACCGTTGACCCGATTTATCGAGCCAGTTTAAAGCAGGTTCCGAACCACTGGGAAAAAAGTGACAGATAAAAATCGTACGACTGCTGCGGATCGAATCCGAGACCGCTAGATCCACAGCCTGTCACTTAACCACCTTTTTCCCCCTCTGTCTGTTTCTTTGTCGTCGCTACTCCTCTGCGAGATCGCTTCTGCGCGGACGTAGAATGGCGTCTCTTAAAGTCTACGTATCAAAACTTTACTCTTTTATTTTATTACAGAGGGCGCCAGTCTGCTGACCGGACGCGCTGAGCTACCGCGCCGGCTCCCAATACACTCTATAAATATTAAATATATAGGATGTCTGGCACTCGAATTATGTTAATTTTAATGTGACGAAATGCAGAAGTCCTAACTGTTTATACAATGGAAAATGAGAGACTTATTCTAAGGAAGAATACAATGGTCATCAGCATTGGTCAAAAATGGGACTATGGTATTTTTGGGGCCTGAATAGCAGATATGAATGAGACAAAGTGAGCGCTGTCCCAACAACTCTTCAGCAAAGTGACCGGGCGCGGTGCCCTCGTGTTTACCCCATTTATTCCACTTCCCGCCGAGAGCGGAGTAAACATCGAGTACCGCTTGCCTCAGCGACGCTCCTACCCCCGGA
The DNA here is from genome assembly GCF_023898315.1 of Schistocerca nitens. NCBI lineage: Eukaryota > Metazoa > Arthropoda > Insecta > Orthoptera > Acrididae > Schistocerca > Schistocerca nitens. The sequence goes on along the minus strand of NC_064615.1, from coordinate 299,845,375 downwards.
GAATGGCGGAAATTTCCAATCGGCATTCCATTCAAACGGCCGCAACAACAGCGCAAAACTGTCCGTATATTCAATGCATTTCTTGGCTCAAATGGCTCTGAGCATTATGGGACTTAACATCTATGGCCATCAGTCCCCTAGAACTTAGAACTACTTAAACCTAACTAACCTAAGGACAGCACACAACACCCAGTCATCACGAGGCAGAGAAAATCCCTGACCCCGCCGGGAATCGAACCCGGGAACCCGGGCGTGGGAAGCGAGAACGCTACCGCACGACCACAAGCTGCGGACCAATGCATTTCTACTCCGAAATTTCGTGTGATACCTACAAAAGACTTATATTACAGAATTTTGCTCATGCAGATCAACTATTCTGGCGCAAAAATGCCAAAGTCAATTTTTTTTAAATACCTTTGACCTTTTTTATTTATTGTATGTATAACGGCATTTTAGTGGTTTTCAGTAGAGTAAGCACATGGGACTTTCTCAGATACGGCCTTTGTAAAAATGAAACGATCGTGTGGCACCGAAGGCCAGGAGGCTCCAACCTGGGAAGTTCGGCCGCCGGGTTTGCAAGTCTTATTTCAGGTGACGCCACATTGGGCGACTTGCGCATCGGTGATGATGGGGACAACACAACACCCAGTCCACGGACGGAGAAAATCTCCAACCCGGGCCCGCTGCATTGTAGGAAAATACGTTACCACTTTTATTTTTTTTCGGTACTGTTCGTTGCGTTTTGTCGGGGCGGATGTCACATGTCATCCGTTCGATTTGATCGTTGATTCCTTTACTAAGTTTTTTTTTATCACAGAGGTAAGCTTGCCCTCTGACCGAACACGCTGAGCTACTGTGACGACACTCTGAGCTAAGCAAGCGGACTATGGCTTTTCTAATCAAACAACTTTCATCATAACGATATTCCTGTCAGATCAAAATTAACAAAGTTCTTGCAGATGCCTGGGCTAGGTGGGAGAACCTAAGTAATTTCCATTCGATTAAATCACCTTTGCTCAGCTTTCAGGTAGGATTCCCCGTTTCATACAGTTGGAGAGTCTCTGTAATGCTATCTATATCTAGGGGCAGTACCAAGTGGGCTGAGGTGTGAATGCGAATTTGGACTGAGGAGGGAGGCGTGCTAGGGTCGTCTGTGCAAAGTCACTGCGCCAGGGTAGTGGTTAGTTCGTCTAGTGAGCAAGAGATCTGGGTTCGAATCCCGATCTTGGTACAAATTTTCATTCGTCGCTTCAGTCTGCATATGTACATCACAGATGATTAAGACTTAAAAAGATCTCTGGAACCATATAGTTTCATTTGATCTACGTAAATATTAAACGAAGTGGCATCCTTATCCCAAAGAAAATAAGACAGTATTATCAATAAAACGGAAACAGAAAATTACGTCTATGAAGGAGTAACGCTGGACCGACCGCTGTCACGCAGATCTTAGAGGGGCTCGAAGAGGGAACTGGAGAACCGTAATTCTGTTCTGCAACTACATGACGGGGCTGTTAGGCAGACGCCTTAAGGATCGCTGGGCGGATATTGTGGCAGAATACTGTGCGCCTGTCCGGTATAACCGCGCCCGTGCAGCTATACTAGAGGAGAGGCAACAGAGAATAATCGTAGGAGTAGCCTACTCAGGCCTACACAGTGCGCCTGCTTTCCGATCTTGGCGCTCATCCAACTTCCTGAAGCTGAAACGATCTCACTGGCAATTAAAAGTATCCAAAAATATCAAGAACAACTTCCATTACACGATATGCATTGATCTCATAAGTACTAACCGCCTCAAATCCAGGTCTCCGCTATGACGGAAGCAAAGCGCCAGGGAACGTCGAAGTGAGAGAAGAAGAAGTTCTGCGATACTTTCAGATTTAGGGAGGTGACTGACGTAAATGTAAGAAGAGAGGCTAGGACCTCACTTAAAAAAAAGAAAAAAACTATGGTTGGTGTATCCTCTTGGTCTATCAGATCCATCTTTGCCGCAAAAATCTGGCGGTTATCATAATGCGAGATAGACAGGCAGAAATTAACCAGTTCGTTGGGTTATGTAAGCGCGGCAAGCGAAAGCTAGCCGCTAAGAAGGTGCTGCCTGTCCCATCTAGAGCGCGATGAGAGAACGCTGCTGATTTCACTCTGGTACACGGCCGCACACCACTATACACCGCTACGGTATTAAAGATCACACTTTAAGGCAGCTAAGAGAAAATCTATTTCGACCACGGAAAGATGAAAACCGGGTACTGATTCCTGTCGTTCGATTCTAAGGGATTTGCGTCATAATTAAAGCTTCATTTCCCCTCGAGTTTGAGGCCATTTTTCTTCCTCCTTAATTCGAGGTTCGTGTCAGAAGGAATCTATTCTACGCTTTCGAGGAAGTCACTCAACGTTGTAGTATTTGCAGAATGAAACCTATCCCATACAAGCCGGCCGGGGTTCTAGGCGCTTCAGTCTGGAACCGCGCGACCGCTACGGTCGCAGGTTCGAATCCTGCCTCGGGCATGGGTGTGAGTGATGTCCTTAGGTCAGTTAGGTTTAAGTAGTTCTAGGGAACTGATGACCTCAGAAGTTAAGTCCCATAGAGCTGAGAGCCTTTTGAACCTATCCCGTACAATGTCTCGGTAACCACACTACCACCGAAGCACACAACGACACAAACAAACTAGAAATTAGGAATTAAATATACCACAATTGGTTCACTGCGGAAGATCGTACTATGGTTCCTCCTTTCGGTCATAACACGAGACTTTTTTTTTTCCAAGGTCCGATCGGTCGTGAAATTAAAACCACAGTGAAAATATAACGAAGCTTTGCGCAGATGTGTTGCGCAATGTGTCTAGTACTGCTTAGCATTCCGCCCACTTAGCTGAATGGTAACGTGTTTGTCTACCCTGCAGCGCGTCCGGGTTCGATTCCCGGGGATTTTCTCCGCTTGTCGACTGGGTGTTAATCCTCATCATCACCTCAACATCACCGACACGCACGTCGCCCAATGTGGCGTCACCTGAAATAAGACATGCAACTCGGCGGCCGATCACCCCGGATGGAGCCTCCTGTCTATGAATGCCACACGATCATTTTTTTTTCCTCTTCCTAGTATACCTGTCGATAGAGCGTCACGTCGCGCTTTCCAGTTCTGAGCGCACAGTGAGCACGTCAGATGCCTAGAACAATAGTCTCCCGCCAAGCGTGAAGTGCGTGCAGTCATTCGATGTCTTTTACACACTAAGGTATTCCGCCTGATTCCATGCAGCCCACATAACGTAACTGTTCTGCATGACAGCAAACTGCGGCAGTGGTGGTGGAACTTCGAACCAGGACGTACAGACGTTCTTGGTGCTGGCGGTCAGGGAAGGAAGCGTGTGTCAACAGATGACATAATTCAGCAAGTGGATCACAACACAGATGCTGCTGCAGCGTTTTCGACGGGAAGTTTTTGATCGTACATCACACAGCCCGGAGTTGGATCCCTCTCATTTTGATCGCTCGCGTGAACCGCTGGCTGTGAGGACAGCATTTTGGCACAGACAACGAGCTGCAGAAAAGCGCAGGGAATTGGCGGAAACCAAATGCGGCTGCCTTCTTCGACGAGGATCTTAGAAAGTTGGTACCACGCAACGGCAATGGTCTACAAGTCGGAGTGGCGACTCTGTAGGGAAGTAGCTGGAAAGTGTAGCTAAATGTAGCAGATAACACATTTTTGATTTTCACTGCCGTTTCCATTTTGCGACCGATCGGACCTTGGGGGGGGGGGGGAGGCAGGGAGTGTAAAAATATTTTTAAAAAGCTGAAATGACAGGTATTGAGGTAAGTGATCAACTAAAATCGCGCAACAAGCGCCAGGGAACTGGACGTATGTGATTCTGTACAGATGCGAAAGAACGTGCTCCCCTTCTAGCAGCAGGTTATCGTAGGTCCCTGGAGGAACGAGGGACTACAAACGATTGGGAAAGAGTTCAGATTATTCCCATTTTCAAGAAGGGCCGTCGGTCAGATGCGCATAACTGTGGGCCACTGTCTCTGACGTCAGTGTATTGCAAAATTGTAGAGAATTATTTATCGTCGCGTGTTATATATGAGCTTTTAGAGTAACGAAAAGGTTCTCTGTGGGAATCAACAACGATCCTGGTAACACAGATGTAGTAAAAACAGCTCGCTTTGTTTATCAGAGAGCTCGACAAAGCATTAAGTGCACAGTTAGATGCTGTGTTCCTTCACTTCCTGAAGGAAGCATGCAGTGTCGCTTAGTGAAAAAAAAAGACGACATTACAGAATATCAGACTAGCTTTGTGAAGAGGTTCAGAACCTTCCAGTAGGTAGTACACAATATTTCGTTCTTAATGGAGCGAAATCTTCGTGTGTATATATATTAAAAGCATATTTTTCGCCGTACTGCAATGGGTTGTTACAGGATTCTTACTGTTCAAGATAATATGCAAATGATCTGATGGATAACGCCAGAAGCTTCGTGGCGTTAATTGTGTACACGAAAATTTTTGTGTCTATGAATGTTTTCAAGCATTGTCGCAGGAAAATACAAATTCTCCACTTGTTTCTCTGATGACAGCCAGAACTATTGTAATAAAAATCAATGTAAGAAAAAAATATGTACTTGACAGTAAGAACCGTTTAGTGGGCACCGTTTAGACTTTTTGTGAAAAACACGATCGATGATTATGGTTAGGAAAAGCAAGAATTTCTGCTAGTTTGCTTGTGACGGTCGCAACAGTGAATACTGTTGTTGCTGTTCCAGACGCAAACCAAAATGTGTGAAAAGAGGAAAAGTTACATTTCCTAGATAAGTACCACAGACTCACGCGATTTGTGAGACCATGTACGTAATCGCCTTCTCCGCCTCTGAACAGATTACCCAGTCCATAGATATTGTTAGTTATGGTTCCGTCTGAGAGCGCGGTAATAGTCGCCAACATTTTCTTTTATTTTATATCTTAAGATTACGTTCGGTTGTCTGCTACACGAACGACACGTACCTGTGCCAGTTTGCTGATGGCATTATCTGAAAATAGCGCACAAACCGCAAGCAACGAGAGAATAATGTACGAGTTCCGTCACTAGCGTGTGTTACATATTTGCTCTTATTAGACTGCAGCTTGGTGCCGAGAAAGCACGAAGAACAGGTATCTATTTCAGGTTGTGAAAATCCTGACAGAAGCTCCATTATCACGACGGAGGAGATGGAGCGACGTCAGAGTGTTTACGTCCTGGCACGCAAGTTATCACTGACCGCTGCTCCTGGTCCGTGTTGCGTAAACCCGAGCCGGGTGGCAGCGCACAGAGCGTTGCGCGGCCGACAGACGCCCACAGCCACTGTTTTGGTTGCCCTATACCGTACCAGTCACCACGGCAGAACGACACTCCCTGCAAACGCCGTCGCTGTTCTTCGCTGGCCCTCCACACACACACACACACACACACACACACACACACACACAGTGAACAAACATTGTACCTGGATCTGAACTGGCAGTGGTGCTGAGTTGTTGCTGATGTAATTTACTACGCTCTCGGTTCGGTGTTATCCACACGCGTTGTATGTCTGTACCACAGAAAAGTAAATCGCACGCGCCGGCCGGAGTGGCCGTGCGGTTCTAGGCTCTACAGTCTGGAGCCGAGCGACCGCTACGGTCGCAGGTTCGAATCCTGCCTCGGGCCTGGATGTGCGTGATGTCCTTAGGTTAGTTAGGTTTAATTGGTTCTAAGTTCTAGGCGACTGATGACGTCAGAAGTTAAGTCGCATAGTGCTCAGAGCCATTTTGAAATAGCACGCTCCATAGTGTTGTCCAGTAGGTACTGTTGGTGGTGTTTAGCAACGCAGTGCTTCAGCGCTACAAGCGTACTACGGAATTAACCAGTCCCACGGCTCGTGTTCGACCTTCCGACTGCGGACTTCGCGGCCCGAAACATCAACGTGGCGTTTCCGTCCACAGATAGCTCACCCGTGGCTTTCCCGACCTTCAAAGAAAGCCGCAGCAGTAGTGGAGGCTCTGGTCGTATGTACACGGTGTGTGGGGCACCTACAAAAAGGTCAGAAACTCCACGCAGCTAGAGAGGAGAGGCCTCAGTCGCGAAGAATAAGAATGATTCACAGTGTTCAGCAACGCGCGCGTCTCGTACTGAACAGCAATATAAACCATTAGCGGTCTTCAATAAAATGAGTTCTGCAGTGCTGCAACGTGCAATGTTTAGCAACGGTACATGTCAACTTTGGTGTTCGTCACGATAAGGTGGCCAGCAGTACAGAATCTTCTTAGTAAGAAACGGTTCAAATGGCTCTGAGCACTATGGGATTTAACATCTGAGAACTTAGAACTACTTAAACCTAACTAACATAAGGACATCACATACATCCATGCCCAAGGCAGGATTCGAACCACAACCGTAGCGGTTGCGCGGTTCCTGACTGAAGCGCCTAGAACCGCTCAGCCACACCGGCCGGCTCTTAGCAACACATAAGCCTCCGAAAATTCAGGAGTACAAGTATGTCGGGATCTTCAGTATGGAAGATTAAAGCTTAGTCTTCCATCGATGGCGAGGTTACCACGGACAGTACACAAGCCTTGACTGGGAAAGGAAATAGGCCGTGTCCTTTCAAAGGTACGTCCCGACATTTGCCTTAATTGACTTAGGGAAATGAAGAAAACCCTAAAATTGGATGGCTGATCTGGGATCTAAACCACCCATCCTCCAGAATACGAGTGCAGTGTGCGTCTTACCACCGCACAACCTTACTCGCTTAAGTTCAGACCGGTTGAAATTCTTCGAAAGCGCGGAAGCAGCACTTGCCCGTAATATAGGTAATTCAAAATGTCCAGCGCAGCATATAGCTGTAATTTTCAGCAATGAACGTGATTTGTCGGTCTTCATCAAGGCATCTTACCCTGTGCTCGTCTTCGGATAACGACGGGCAGTGCTCGGCATATTGCACGTTCTGCAGTGACCTTCAGTAAAAATTATTGGGAGTGCTTAGAAATGCGGTGCATCAGCTTTTTACTGATGAGTGATATAAACGATTCATCGTCTTCACATCATTCAGAAGCACCGAAAAGTACTGAGCAATTCACAGCGTTCAGAAGTAACCACGGCCTGTAATTTTCAGCAGTTGACACAGAGTATTGTTCAGCAAGATTTGTGTCCTGTGCCTTATCTCCCCATTACTGTGCTTTATCTCCCCATTACGAAGCAGTGTGTTTGGAAAATCCAATGCCATTGCCGTGCTGTTCTGCAATATACTACTCGCGGTGTTCATTGTAACTGATCCCGTAATTTTCAGCGAGACAGTGTGCCCTGAGATTCCTTTCAGATTACTGAATACAGTGTAGGCAAATCACACGCTGAATAATGCTCTTCAGTAGATACTATTGGCGGTGTTTAGCAATACAGTGTTTGAGTATTCACTATGATGGCAATAACCGTTTACGGTGTTCAGCACCGCAAGTGTTTAACAGTTTCCTCGTGGCGTTCAGTAACACAGAAAAGATGATAGCCTTAAAAAATAAAATCGATTCACAGCGTCCTGCAATACTCTCACCCCGCAATGTTCAATAAAGCACGCGAGTAACGATGTTCGGCAAAAGACGGTGTAATGAGTTCGTCTCGCAATTACGGTGCACAGTGTTCAGCAAGTCGCGCGCGCCTCGCCGTGGTGTTGTACACAATACTCGCGGTGTTCAGCGGCGTACCTGGGCTTCATGGTGGCCGCTGTCCCTGGACGCCGCCGCTGTCCCACGCGTGCGGCCGCAGTCGCGCCTGACCGTTCAGTCGCTGGCTGGCTGACTACTGTGCGTGGCCGTGTGTGGCCCGCCAGGCAGCAACGGCCGGCCGGTCCTATCCCGCCCCGCTGGCAGCGCGCCAATGGCCAGTCGGAGGCCACGCCACACTCAGGCACAGCACGGCACAGCAGTGGCCTGAGAGGCGCGCGACTAATTACTGCTGTCGCCTTGCTCTCTCGAAGCTTCCGGCCGTGCCCGGCAGGTGCATCAAATATGCAGGCCCGGCCGGAGGACACTGGGTCGAGCACCGCCCCTTTGCATGATGCCGCCTGCTGGTCAATAAGGCCGCCTGCTCCTCTTCTGTCTCGGAAACTTCTCGAGGGCGACAGCTGTCCTCCGAGCCCACTGCCTATCTCTGTTCTGACGTCGCACGCAGAACCTTTAGTCTAGAGGCGAAGTAGTCGCCCGTCTACTTAGACGGACCCTCATTGACAGAAACTGAAAACGCTTAATGGCCGTGTTTGGCAGAGCCTAAAAGGCAAGCTTCGACGGAAGTCATTCTTAGCCGAGCGGTCTAGGGCGCTGCAGTCATGGACTGTGCGGCTGGTCCCGGCGGAGGTTCGAGTCCTCCCTCGGGCATCGGTGTGTGTGTGTTAGGATAATTTAGGTTAAGTAGTGTGTAAGCTTAGGGACTGATGACCTTAGCAATAAAGTCCCACAAGATTTCACACACAAATCATTCTTGAAATTTCGGAACGAGGACTCGTAAGCACAATCTCTACCCTACGGGGGCAATGCTGCAACTCTATGGACTTGATTCAGGATTTAAAAACATACACTCACTAATATGCCATGACAAACAGTCCTTCACTAACGCCAATATTCTTGAATCTTCACTGTCAGGCATCCTTCTCGCCGTATCAAGGTGACTTGATGTTCGACGATAAGCAATTTCGTGCGACGCCAATGTTTTTTTCAGTAATGTAGAAGCTGGCATTGACGTAAAAGGAAATCTAACATACCGGGAAACTGTATGGTTCCAGAGACCTTTTCAAGTATTAGACGCCTACGATTTATATGTACAGACTTGTAAGTAGGGTGTTTAGGTTTATATATTGGTAACGCCACGTAGCGCTCTGTATGCAAATCACTGGCTGTGCTGTGTGCAGTCTGTGGCTGGTTGGCATTGTTGGAATAGTCGCTATTGTAGTGTTGGGCAGTTGAATGTGAACAGCGCGTAGCGTTGCGCAGTTGGAGGTGAGCCGCCAGCAGTGGTGGGTGTGGGGAGAGAGACGGCAGAATTTTAAGAGCGGACGATCTGGACGTGTGTCCGCCAGAAAGAGTAAATTTGTAATACTGGATATCATGAACTGATATATATATTATGACTTTTGAACACTATTAAGGTAAATACATTGTTTGTTCTCTACCAAAATCTTTCATTTGCTAACTATACCTATCAGTAGTTAGTGCCTTCAGTAGTTAGAATCTTTTATTCAGCTGGCAGTATTGGCGCACGCTGTACTGCAGTAGTTTGAGTAACGAAGATTTTTGTGAGGTAAGTGATTTTTGAAAGGTATAGGTTAACGTTAGTCAGGGCCATTCTTTTGTAGGGATTATTGAAAGTCAGATTGCGTTGCGCTAAAAATATTGTGTGTCAGTTTAGTGTCGCTAAAAATATTGTGTGTCAGTTTAGTGTTGATCAGAATAGGTAAAGAGCGCTATGTCTGAGTACGTTCAGTTCTGCTCAGCTGTTTGAAAATCAAATAACGTAAGGGGTTTTCCAGCACAGTGATTCATTAATTTTTCTAAGGGGACGTTTCAGACTGAAGCGACAAATGAAAATTTGTACCAAGCCAGTATTCGAACCCAGGTCTCGGGGTCACTGGGCAGATGCGCTAACCACTACGCCACACTGGCACAGTGAATTAATGAAATTTGTCCTAAATAATATATATCTTTTTCCAACAAACAGATCAGTTCATACATACAATATCAGGAACAAAAATGATCTGAACAAGGACTTAAAAGCACTTACTTTAGTTCAAAAAGGGGTCCACTACTCTGGAGCACTCATCTTCAATAACTTGCCAGCAAACATAAAAAATTTAGTTACAAATAAAGATCAGTTTAAAAGGAGCCTGAAAGACTTCTAGTGGCCAACTCGTTCTACTCCATTGACGAATTTTTTAATAGAAACAGATGATGTATTTTATATATTCATACTATTAGTATTGTTATTTCAGCGTAATAAAAAGATATTGACATGTTCCACATCCACGAGGATCTCCTCAGCACGGACCTATGGAACGAAAAATTAATGTAATCTAATTTAATCTAAACCCCTTCGTAAACAACTATTTTGCACAGAAATACACCAGTATTATTTGGACAGGTTAAAGAGAGGGAATGTCGCTGGGAGAGGAACTTACAACGAGATTATCTTAAAAATGAAAATAAATTTGAATAAAACAAGTGTTGTTTTTTTGATAGGTCGGAAACTTTTTAGACTATCCTCGTATAGCTTGCGTTATGATATCGACATTAAAATTAAAGAAATTCGAGAAAATATGGAAGGTAGCGACAATCTTTCTTGTTGGAAAGAAAAGGAGAATTAGGGTTTACCGTACCGTCAACATCGGAGTTATGAGAGACGGACCATGCTTGTCGGGAATGTTATCTTCTGCCAAGCTTCAGGCCAAGGAACATAGCTTCAGGCGTTGGCTGTCGAGTTACAGAATACTTAGACGAGAACGCACTGTTTACTGTACAGGTAGCAACGCAGTCGGTAGCGGACTTGGAAGGGGGATGGCAGCACACCTGGCTGCTCGCCTTGGCGCACCGCCATAGGTTCCGCCTCGTAAACAAAACACTACACCTGCATCCCGAACTCTTCCTCCCCCCACCCCCACCCCCCCATCCCTCACACCCCTTCCCCGCCCGCCCATCCAACAGGCGGCTGCGTGCATGTTCGCCAGACGATCCGCTTTCGTGGCTGCCGGCAATATTTACAGGAGGCACCGTAAACAAAATCGACGTTTATACCTCTCCGCTTCACGTCCGCAAATAGCATTAGCCGCTGCGAGAAACCTGTGACGGAGTTTCCCGGCATCTGACGGAATATATAGCCGTCAGAAACCCCAGATGGAACTCCGTCTCGAGCGACAGTTTTGAGGCGACTCCCCACCCTATGACATCGAAATTTGTCCGAGTTAACTACTTTGGCATCAAGAAATGGATATTTAACATCGGCTACAAAATAAGCGTTCCTTTTTTTTATCAGCCAATATCTTCCTTCTTCTTCTTCTCCTCCTCCTCCTCCTCCTCCTCAAGCCTTACGTCTGCTACACCTTCACAGTGTTGCCTTCCGCCTCCTTGTTGATATTCCCTAGCGGCGTCTTCCTCTCTGCGGGTGGCACAGCGCTGCTTACGGGTGCCTGGTACCCCCTGCTACCCGCCATCGCCTCAGCTTATAATCTCGCAATCTGGTGTTGACTGCTACCGCTTTTATTTCCACTTCGGTGGCAGCTTGTCACTACTGCTGTTCAATTTGTACATCGAAGAAGCAATACAGCAAGCGGAAGAAATTTTCGTGATGGGAATAGAAGTTCACAGGGAACAGAAATCAACCAGGAAACTCCCAACCCCAATTATTTAAAGAATCTACCTTCCATTAATAAAACATTATAGACTGTCCCGTCACACTTATGTGAGCACAGTCTATGTTCGATGTCAACGTCTAACAACCACTCGCAGACGGCAGGTGGCAACACTAACACTGGAGGGTACATAAGAAGTGTCGAGCAATCGTGGAAAACAGTCTAGTCGTTCTCTTAATGAGGAAACGGAGCGATTTATCTGAAGATCAAAACACCATGGTCATTGTCTTTCGGGCCAAGGGTCAAGGCATTTCAGAAACGGCTGTTTGTAAACTGTTCGTGCATGGCAAAAATGACGCTATCCAAAACCGACACCGAGGCACCATGGGCCATAGATGACAGGGGTGAACGACGGGGACATTTACGGGCGAACAGACGTGCAGCTGTTGAGCGACTGACTGACCAGATGAACCAAGCGGCTACCAGCAGCCTCTCGTCAACGATCTTTCGGCGAACGTTACTATGGGCCTCTGTGGCAGGCGCCTGGTTCGTGCACACATGTTAATTGCTTCATGTTCGACGTAGGCTGGATTTGTACGGCGATACTTGCCGCAGCTGTAGGTCCAGTGAGTGGAGACAGGTGACCTTCCTGTACTAATTACGTTTTATGCTCCATGGCACAGTTAGCCTGTGCCGTGTGCGGCCCTGCAACAATCGTCGGAATGGCCGAGACTTGGGGAGGGAGCGTTATGGTCTGGGGAACGGTTCTGTGACATTACCTGAGTGATATCGTCATTCTGAGAGGCACAGTGGATCAACACAAATATGCATCTATCCTTGGGGACCCTGTCCACCGCTACATGCAACTTGTTTTTCCTCGGCACGATGGTATCTCTGTTACACAGCTGACAATGTGCATAGTTCAAAGAGCACCAGGACGAGTTTGCCATATTCCCCTGGTCAAAAAACTGTCAGGTTGAAACCCAATTGAGAATCTGCGGGATCGTGTCGATCAGGCTGTTCGTGCCATGGGTCCTCAACTGTGAAATCTAGAACAGCTTGCCACGACACTGGACACAGAATGGCTACAAATCCCTGTCAGTACCTCCCAGAACCTCAATGACTCTCTTCTCGCTAGTCCCCAGCGGCCCGTGCCACAAAATGTGGTCATCCAGGCTTTTGACAGCTGGTCACTGTGCTGGCATAAGCTGTCACCAGCACACCAGCTGGCAACAATGAAGCGCCAAGATCGATTGGTATCCGCAGAATCAAGCGCGCCTATCTCGAGAGAGGCCAGAGACACATCGACAAGCAACGCGCCACCAACGCCCTCTCGACACCACGTATTTAGGCCGCAGCCACTGACCGAAGGACCTCACTCAACCATCCAGTTTGGCGTCTGTCGAGTTACTCACACAGCGGGTTAAGTTCGTCACAGGCTACAACAGTACGTAGAGACCAGATTAGTGACTATAGTGGGACTAGTTTACGTCAACCAGAATTGTACTTTACTAGCAGTGAGAAACTCAAGTTTGCGATACCAAGATTACTGATACTGACATTACATCAGTCTGCAAGAGAACTATTACTGATGAGCTTGTATCACAAAACATGGACGTTATTCAAGTTAAGTAAATGTTTCCAGCTCATGTAAACAAATAACGCTATTAATCCACGTGTGCATTTGTGTTGTAAGAAGATGATACCGGCCACCCATAACAACATCTTCTCCCTTGCTTCCTTGCGGTACAAGACTCTACAGTCAGAAAAGCTGACTGGATCGTGTACTCCTAACCCACGTGTCGTTCGACGGACGTTCGATACGTTATGCAACAGTTTTTTTCTGAAAATAGGAAAATAATCTGCCCGGCACCACGTTGCTGGGAGGGTCTGTGTGCCCGCATAATATCACTACTGGCCGACGTTGGAGCCGACGTAGTGATGCCTCAGTAGCAGAGGTTGAAAATACCGCTTCAGTTGTAAATTCTTTTTTTTTTCACACGACCGGTTTCGGGCTGTTATAAGTCCATCCTCAGGTGTCGTACTGGAAATAGTAAAAGACGGAAGATAATTTTCACACGCCGCAACACGCATAAAAAACAAAAAACAATTTTTTTTCTAAAAAGTTTTAAAAACTTTTAAAAAACATTTCGAAACCGCCGGTCGGGCTAGGTGCTATGAAACCTATGTCAATGCGCAAGTGGCACCAGACAGTCCTACGGGCGACTGCCTGGGGTGGCAATATATACAAATGATATCACGACACTTACACTGTGCTGTGGTCCCCGAGCGCCGCATGTACCAGGAGCGGTGTGCTGCCTATGAGCGCAGAACAGGAAGTAGCGGATGCGAACGAGGAGGCGAACTGGTAAACCAGAGTGGCAAAAGTGCTGCCATCTGCTGACGGAGAGAAGAACATGGGGCCACTAGCCCGGCCGTTCACAATTTGAATTTAGTGGCTGACATTTAAAATGAAGAAAAAACAAAACGTTTGTAGTTTGTAGTTCGTAGTTTAGACAGTATATACTGTACTTCACCGCCAGTTGGCTCAATTATAGGAAGGTAATGTTGACTTCGGTGCTTGTGTTGACATGCGACTCATTGCTCTACAGTACTAGCAACAAGAACATCAGTACGTAGCATCAACAGGTTAGTGTTCATCACGAACGTGGTTTTGCAGTCAGTGCAATGTTTATAAATGCGGAGTTGGCAGATGCCCATTTGATGTATGGATTAGCACGGGGCAATAGCCGTGGCGCGCTACGTTTGTAGTTTGTAGTTCGTAGTTTAGACAGTATGTACTGTACTTCACCGCCAGTTGGCCCAATTATAGGAAGGTAATGTTGACTTCGGTGCTTGTGTTGACATGCGACTCATTGCTCTACAGTACTAGCAACAAGAACATCAGTACGTAGCATCAACAGGTTAGTGTTCATCACGAACGTGGTTTTGCAATCAGTGCAATGTTTATAAATGCGGAGTTGGCAGATGCCCATTTGATGTATGGATTAGCACGGGGCAACAGCCGTGGCGCGCTACGTTTGTATCGAGATAGATTTCCAGAACGAAGGTGTCCCAACAGGAAGACGTTCGAAGCAATTGATCGGCGTCTTAGGGAGCACGGAACATTCCAGCCTATGACTCGCGACTGGGGAAGACCTAGAACGACGAGGACACCTGCAATGGACGAGGCAATTCTTCGTGCAGTTGATGATAACCCTAATGTCAGCGTCAGAGAAGTTGCTGCTGTACAAGGTAACGTTGACCACGTCACTGTATGGAGAGTGCTACGGGAGAACCAGTTGTTTCCGTACCATGTACAGCGTGTGCAGGCACTATCAGCAGCTGATTGGCCTCCACGGATACACTTCTGCGAATGGTTCATCCAACAATGTGTCAAACCTCATTTCAGTGCAAATGTTCTCTTTACGGATGAGGCTTCATTCCGACGTGATCAAATTGTAAATTTTCACAATCAACATGTGTGGGCTGACGAGAATCCGCACGCAATTGTGCAATCACGTCATCAACACAGATTTTCTGTGAACGTTTGGGCAGGCATTGTTGGTGATGTCTTGATTGGGCCCCATGTTCTGCCACCTACGCTCAGTGGAGCACGTTATCATGATTTCATACGGGATACACTACCTGTGCTGCTAGAACATGTGCCTTTACAAGTACGACACAACATGTGGTTCATGCGCGATGGAGCTCCTGCACATTTCAGTCGAAGTGTTCGTACGCTTCTCAACAACAGATTTGGTGACCGATGGATTGGTAGAGGCGGACCAATTCCATGGCCTCCACGCCCTCCTGACCTCAACCCTCTTGACTTTCATTTATGGGGGCATTTGAAAGCTCTTGTCTACGCAACCCCGTTCCCAAATGTAGAGACTCTTCGTGCTCATATTGTGGACGGCTGTGATACAATACGCCATTCTCCAGGGCTGCATCGGCGCATCACGGATTCCATGCGACGGAGGGTGGATGCATGTATCCTCGCTAACGGAGGGCATTTTGAACATTTCCTGAAACAAAGTGTTTGAAGTCGTGTTTGAAGTCACGCTGGTACGTTCTGTTGCTGTGTGTTTCCATTCCATGATTAATGTGATTTGAAGAGAAGTAATAAAATGAGCTCTAACATGGAAAGTAAGCGTTTCCGGACACATGTGCACATAACAGATTTTCTTTCTTTGTGTGTGAGGAATGTTACCTGAAAGTTTGGCCGTACCTTTTTGTAACACCCTGTATACAGAAGTGCCGCAACATGTTGTGGCATGGACTCGACTAATGTCTGAAGTAGTGCTGTAGGGAAGTGACACCATGAATTCTGCAGGGCTGCAGGCGCCGTATTCTGCCAGTCTACGTATCTCTCTATTTGAATACGGATGCCTATACCAGTTTGTTTGGGGCTTCAATGGCTCCAGTGTATATCCCACATTCGTGTAGCATGAATTCGACCAGTATCTGGTATGAGTTCGGAAAGGAACGCTACGACACATTTTCGTGCGTGATCCTCGGACGCAATGAAATACTGAGGCGTGGCACTGTTTGCACACCATATGAGTACGTAGGGCAGCAGTCGAATATTTTCTGTAGCCGGCCGCGGTGGTCTCGCGGTTCTAGGCGCGCAGTCCGGAACCGTGCGACTGCTACGGTCGCAGGTTCGAATCCTGCCTCGGGCATGGATGTTTGTGCTGGCCTTAGGTTAGTTAGGTTTAAGTAGTTCTAAGTTCTAGGGGACTAATGGCCACAGCAGTTGAGTCCCATAGTGCTCAGAGCCATTTGAATATTTTCTGTATCCAGAAAGGCCTGTACACGACTTGCAACATGCGGTCGTGCATTATCCTGCTGAAATGTAGGGTTTCGCAGGGATCGAATGAAGGGTAGAGCCACGGGTTGTAACACATCTGAAATGTAAAATGCACTGTTCAAAGTGCCATCAATGCGAACAAGAGGTGACCGGGACGTGTAACCAATGGCACCCCATACCATCACGCCGGGTGATACGCCAGTATGGCGATGACGAATACACGCTTCCAATGTGCGTTCACCGCGATGTCGCCAAACACGGATGCGACCATCATGATGCTGTAAACAGAACCTGGATTCATCCGAAAAAATGAGGTTTTGCCATTCGTGCATCCAGGTTCGTCGTTGAGTACACCATCGCAGGTGCTCCTGTCTGTGACGCAGCGTCAAGGGTAACCGCAGCCATGGTCTCCGAGCTGGTAGTCCATGCTGCTGCAAACGTCGTCGAACGGTTCGTGCAAATGATTGTTGTTTTGCAAACGACCCCATCTGTTTACTCAGGGATCGAGACGTGGCTGCACAATCCGTTACAACCATGCGGATAAGATGCCTGTCATCTCGACTGCTAGTGATACGAGGCCGTTATGATCCAGCACGGCGTTCCGTATTACCATCCTGAACCCGCCGATTCCATATTCTGCTAACAGTCATTGGATGTCGACCAACGCGAGCAGCAATGTCGCGATACGATAAACCGCAATCGCGATAGGCTACAATCCGACCTTTATCAAAGTCGGAAACGTGATGGTACGCATTTCTCCTCCTTACACGGGGCATCACAACAACGTTTCACTAGGCAACGCCGGTCAACTGCTGTTTGTGTATGAGAAATCGGCTGGAAACTTTCCTAATCTCAGCAAGTTGTAGGTGTCGCCACCGGCGCCAACCTTGTGAGAATGCTCTGAAAAGCTAATCATTTGCATATCACATCATCTTCTTCCTGTCGGTTAAATTTCGCGTCTGTAGCACGTCATTTTCGTGGTGTAGCAATTTTAATGGCCAGTAGTGTATTTGCTGGAGAGTGCTATTGGCGGTAGCAGGAAGTGGTCAACGGAAACGCCGTAATTCTTTTCTGAGCCTAACTGGCTGAAAGACAACTATGTGATAAAAAAATTCGTGGAGTGGTTTGGAGCTCATGAAAACGAAGAGTCGGCCGGTTGCGATGTTAAGAGGCAGGGGCGGACGTGATGATTGAAGTGCTGAGTATATCAAGCCGGGATCGAGTAGTCCTACGTAATCTATAAAACTGTTTCGATGACTACATGTATCTTTGAACAGTTCGCGAGTGCGTTTCCCATGCGTGAGCACCGAACTCTCCCTTATCTACCGTCTCTGTTAGTTAGCGTGGCATTCTGTTTCTTTTTTTTACGCAGAGGAACAAAAACAAGTCGTTAGGCGATAAATCAAGCTAATATCAGCCACGAGACATTAATTTCATGTTTTTCTTTGTCAAATAACCGTTTACTTGATTAGCTGTGTTAAATCTGGAACTCGCACGATCAATAACGATGCGACGTTTTCAGTTGTTTTTGCCGACTTCATCGACGAGTGTTAGAAGAAGAAAAAAAGTACACTAGTCTCCACCAACTGTTCTTCGATCCTGCAATGCAAATGTAGCCAGTAAAACAAGCGGTCATTTTCTTGGAAGTGATTCGTTAACGAACGACTATTGTTAGTTTCGATTCAAGTCGCAACACTCAAAACAGTTGATTACTGTTTACTTTCCAGGTCGTTCCTTAAACCAACAGACATGAGCTTGTTTTTTAGCTCGAGTCAAATCGTGTGGTTTCCATCGGGAACAGATCTCTAACACGACTAAATCGAATGTACTGCACAGTTCAGTACGTCTAAGGATGTGTCTGTCTGACGGTAAATCACGTGTCTGTGTTCGTCAATCATGCTGCGAACGACGACCGAATTTTGCTCGACCGTCACGAAATTAGTCGCTGACAGAAGCACGACAATGTCATGTTCTGCAGACGGATTATGAACAATCATCCCGATTGTGTTTTACTAAGAAAAGTTGAGCGATGTTATTCTAGGCGTTGTTGTTGACTAGGCCTTTATGAAAACCGTAAAAAAAATATTTAACGAAAACCTTAACGTATAGTTTCCTTCTTTCTTCACGAAAATGTTTCTTTAAACACTCACTGTGCACAAATTACTGGACCAATTTCTGAACTGTATCGTTTTAACAATAGCAAATGATATCTAAAAAGTGATCACTTGTAGAAAGTTAACAGAAGACTCCTGTATTTTGTTATGCAAACTGAAGAACTTTCTGCACAACAACGGGTGTACTAATTACTGCTTCTCATTATTGAGGGTGCCCATAAAATATGCTGTAAGCATTGTAGGCTATTGGTTCAAGGTTACAATTAAAGAGTAATTCAGACAGATTTAGATAACCACATGGTTGAGTACTGATTTCTTGTTTTCCTGCTTTAACCTCCACATAAGCAAAATGGCGAATCCTGAAGGGAAAGCTTTTGTGTTCAGCAGTTTGCTAAGTACGAATCTCTCATTTCAGTTAACGTGCGATTCGTTTAAAGTCTGATTGCAATCCCCCTGTAGCAAAAACATCCGCCGATGGTCCATTCAGTTCGAAATGATCAGATATGTGTGTGTGTGTGTTTGTCTGTGTGTGTGTGTAAAACATCGGCCGATGGTTCATTCAGTTCGAAATGATTTGGTGTGTGTGTGTGTGTGTGTGTGTGTGTGTGTGTGTGTGTGTGTGTGTGTGTGTGTGTGTAAAGGGAAAAACATGGGACGACGGAATTGTGTTTGAATAGGATGTGTCAGAGCATGCTATTTACCTTCATAGTCCCAATAAGTCGACCAGACTTGCCAGTCTTGAACTTCAATTGCGAAACACGACAGTGTGGAAGGTTTTAAGAAAACGTTTAAACATGCGTCCATACCGGTTACAGTTGGTACATGCTTCAGGACCAGATGTCTATGGTGTTCGATATAGCTTTCGAAATTAAGTATTGCTTCGGGATGACGATTTTCTTTTATCGTGTGGCGCTCAGTGATGAGGCAACTTTTCATCTAAACGGGAAGGTAAATTCCCACATTGTTCGTATCCAGAGTCAGAACATCCTCACATGAGCCCGTGCAATATGAAAGAGATACCCTAAAATTTAAACTTTTCTGTGCTCTGTCCCGACGTAAAGCGTACGGGTCTTTTTATTTCGTTCAGCCTACTGTGACAGGGGTGCCTTACCTGGATGTGTTACATGAATGATTCTCTCCCCAATTAGAAGGTGAATCTGAAAACTTTATTTGGCAACAAGATGGAGCCCCCCCTCCCCCTCCAACACATAGGCATCTCTTTGTACGAAAGTGGTTGGAAGTCGAAATCCCTGACCGTTGGACAGGTCATAACGGTCAATACGACAGAGCGCTTTTCCGCTGGCGTAGCGAACTTGTGCCTGGAGCACGACATTTTATTGGTACAAAAAAAAAAAAAAATTGGTTCAAATGGCTCTGAGCACTATGGGACTTAACATCTATGGTCATCAGTCCCCTAGAACTTAGAACTACTTAAACCTAACTAACCTAAGGACATCACACAACACCCAGTCATCAATGGCGCACCCTCCCCCCTCGAGAAGCACATGTAGTAATATAATATAGAGAATTTATTCTAATAAAAACATTTTTTCCGGGAAATCTTGTTTGTGTCGGAGACCATTTGGTGCCCCCCCCCCCTCACCCCACTCTGCCACTGCCTCCAAATTCATCTGACCTCACGCCATGCGATTTTTTTTCTTTGTGGCTTTATACAAGATCGTGTCTACGTTCCGCCCCTACCTAAGATTAGCCAGAGTTGAGGCACGGAATTGAAGAGGCTATTGTTCCGTTACTCTACGCTTGTTAACCAAAGTGTGGGAAGAATTGGATTTTGGCTTGGATCTGTGCACAGAAGTGTGAATAACTTAACATTTAAAGAGGAGTCTAAATAATTAGTTGGTAGTCACTCCTACTGCAGTGAAGGATTTCGCTGCAAAACCAATTCATGTACCTGAAAGACTATCACGCGTACTTGTGGTGAAATGAGAGGTACGGAGGCGCAAAGAAAAACTCCGCCTGTAGAATCGCTTAAAATGAAAACGGAATCCCACCGTTGAAAGAACACGTAAAGGTGTCTCAGCGTCTTCACTCTCTTCCGACAGTCCCCAACCTCCTACCTCCCGACCACCACTTCTCGCGCTCATCAGCCGCCACCAATAGCAGCGTTCCAGTCTCTAAACACGAATGTCAGAGCGGGCCCCTCTTGCGGTCTGGAGACAAAAAGCAAACACGAGGCGTGCAGATAGCAATTTCGTTGTTTGCGTCTACTCGACGGAACAGCCAATTTAATCCGCTAAAACTGATGTCACCGCTTCAACAATACGGCGGTTAGCAAACTCACCTTTGTTTTCGAGCCCTGTCCTCAAACATGCAAACAATCCTTCGAAATTACTCTTGAGAGTTAAGCATAGCTATTACGTCACAAGGTCAAACCGGCTCTTGAAAACGCGGAGAGGTACACGGGATTTGTAAACAGAGTTGTGATGTGAAAGCTACAGGTGTGAACAGTCATCAGTATAACTGAGAGAGAGAGAGACTAGCGTTTATTCTCCAGTGTACGTAGTGAACAAAAGTGTAAATGCGTCTTCTTGGGTCTGTTCACGTTCGTAATGTACGGGAAATAATTATTTATTATCTACGGCTTTCATCTGCAATTACGTAAAAACAGGCAATTCCTCCTTATGGACGAGGGAAACGGGCAATGCTTGTTTCTGTGACTGTAACGCAACATTGTTACTTTTAGTTAGCATGCGTACCGTGATGTCCATGATGTATGTACAGGAGGCAGAGGATAACGCTGTACCTAGACGAAGCGACTGCATGCAGAACTTTCTAGGATACGCACAGGGACGATGAGCACCTAGTTCAAAGATTAGCAGCTCACTCTTAACACGTCACGTAAATGGAAGAAAACGTCAATCACTGGAGTCAGTTGGTGACAAAACATTCGTGCGACCCATCCTAGAATACTGCTCAAGCGCATGGGATTTATCTATACTAGCAATAAAAACGTAAAACAGTGGTGCATGTTTGTCTTTGAACACGTTAATCTCCAAACTATTTCTAGACGGTTTGCTACGGGTTGTCACTGGTAATTTCAGCGTAGCTTGCAGCAACGTACAGGCTTTATTTCATCAGTCTCTCTCTCTCTCTCTCTCTCTCTCTCTCTCTCTCTCTCTCTCTGTGTGTGTGTGTGTGTGTGTGTGTGTGTGTGTGTGTGTGTGTGGACACGCTAATCTCCGAAACTACCAGAATTTTCATGAGGTTTCGGCAGATAGCTTGGGTATGGTTTTGGGCATCGTACAGGCTTTAATTCATCAAAATCGGGGCACAGAAAAAAAGGCATCCACACTTATCATAAAATAGTATGTACGTATGTTCCGCATCACCTCCGAAACCACTGAACCGATTTCAAGCAAACCTGGTACAAATATCACTTACCGTCTGGAAAAAATTGCTGTGGGAGTAAGACCCACTTACCTATCAAAGGTGGGGGTTGAAAACCAAGTGTAGACCATGACGCGCGCATACCCAGGTTTTATTCATCCGATATTTCAGGACGAGAGCACTTAGTGACTTGTAACAAACTTTACATATAATTTAAAACCTTTACGAAACGACGGCCGAGGTGGCCGAACGGTTCTAGGCGCTACAGTCTGGATCCGCGCGACCGCTGCGCTTGCAGGTTCGAATCCTGCATCGGGCATGGATGTGTGTGATGTCTTTAGGTTAGTTAGGTTAAGTAGTTCTAAGTTCTAGGGGACTGATGACCTCAGAAGTTAAGTCCCATAGTGCTCAGAGCCATGCGAGCCTTTACGAAACTTTTTATCGCTGATACCCCCACAAAATGACGACAGGAAAAAACGTTTATGGTTTACTACATTTTCTCTGTTCTTTTTCGTGTCAGACATGACGTCTTAATTTATTACTTCTTTACTACTAACATTCGCGACACATTTTGCAGACAGTGTTCACGTATACCATTGAATGGAGGTGCAAAATTGTCATTGTCCGACACATAGTTCAGGATATATGACGTATGAATTTGTTAACCCTGAGGAAGAAATAGGCTACTTTAGGAAGTCTATAGTAGAAGATACTTACTGAGTTGAAGATCATTAAGCGAATTAGGGAAAAATTTTTACTCTTTGAAGAAGCTATCTGTCTTTTGAAATTGATCATATTTTTGAAAACTGGTTGATATGTGCTATGTGATACAAGTAACGAATACGATGCTTATACAATCTTCAAAGTGTGTAATCCATATTTTTCATACTATACGTTGCATAACGCATAGCTACTTACTAAGTTTACGTCTTTTGTGAAGTGCACGATTTAACATTTCTCAACATTTAAAGCGAGTTGCCAATCTTCCCAGTGCTTTGAATGTTTGTGTAGCTTTTTTCAGAAAGTACTTCATCACAGAAAACTGCGCTATCTTCAAGAAAGATGTTACTATTAATATTTTGTCTCAGGTCACTAATATATAACATGAACAGCGAAACACCCTGCATACTTCCCTGGGACACATTTGAAGTTGCTTTTAACTACAGCTGCCGGTGACTCTCCATCCAAGAAAACCTAAATCCAGTGCGAAATTAGCTTGATACTACATACGATTGCACCTTTGATAATAGCGAAATTGTGGCACTGCGTCAAATGTTTCTCGAAAGACTGGAAATAACAAATCTACCGGAGTGCCTTGATTCATGACTTTTACGATGTCGTATAAGAAAAGTGAGAGTTGGGTTTCGCATGATTTATGTTTTTGGAACCCATGCCGATTGGCTTACAGAAGATCAATCTGTTCGAAATACCTCATTACGTTTGAGCCTTGAATATGCTCCAAGATTCTACTGCAAATGGAAGTCAATGATTGCAAATGGAAGTCAATGATATCGGACGGTACAGTATATCATGGCTAAGAGACGGGCCAACTCAGTCGCAAATTCTGACAAATATTCTATCGAATCTTGGATGTTTGTTCAGTTTTATTTGGAGATTTCAGTTGTTTCTCATCGCCACTATTATCAATAATCTTACAATTAGCATTAGTGCAAGAATCAAACAGCGGCATTTCTCCCGGACCCTTCTTTGCAGAATTTGAATACGGACTACAGCATTCCCATTTTTTTTTGTCACTGTATAGTGTCAAATGATAATTCATTTTCAGAAATGATGTGACGACGTATTCATTCAGCTATGAAACTCACTCAATACGACGTATGCCTACGCCTACAGTAACACAAGTGAAGTACGCAAGACAGAATAAAAATACCAGATGACTTTAAAAAGAAATAAATTATATATATATATATATATATATTGTCATTAGTAATAGCTACGACACAGTGACGCTAAAAACGTACACCTACTGCCACCTACCGAGAACATACAGTTTCGCGGAAGACCTCTGGCGACGGCAGAGCCAGCGTAGTTCTGAAATTCGCTACCAGAGGACAGCACCGCCCGTATGCTTACTGGCCCTCGCTAGATGGCGAGCACATCGCGAAGCAGCGCAGCTGCGGCCATCAATGAAAAACGAGTGCGTTATTCCTTTATTGTCCTAATCCAGCAGAAAGAATAGAGGAGCTTTTTTTTAAGCTATTCAAATGTAGGACAATGATCCTATTCAAGACAAAGACAGAAGCGTAGAGTTATTAGTGGACTGGCAGAATTCGCGATTCAGTGCAGTTAAGGTGTTGGCAGTGGGACAATATTTGACAGCGTGACGATAACGTGACACACTCTATAGTTAGCTATCGATTTGCCACGTTGGAATTACCACACGCTCATTTAGAGAACGTGTAACAGAATGAAATATTACGGCTAGGCACGGAACTACACGACAGCTCAGTAACAGTCGTCGAACAGTGTTGAAAATCTGTTTCCTATAGAATTTGGCGTGTAAACAAATCACAAATGCAATGGAAATGAGGTTGGTATGGTTTCAGAAAATTATTGCTCATAGTACGAAAGCGAGTGTACTTTATTATTGATCATTGTCGAAAATGAATGTCAGTCGTTGCTATTCCTTCTGTGATTTTAACTTAGCTTATATTTTGTCGGATTTGCATCATGTATAAATGTAATTTACTTACGCCTCAATATATCAAGTTACGCAGTTCACAGCTGTTCCGTTCATCGGTAATAAGTACTGTAGAATCTTTCACATGAAAATGACAGACAAGCGGTGGAAGCATGAGAATATGTGTTGTAACAAAATAAATTACAAACAAGCAGCTCCTAGTTGTATGACAGAAACAGTGATCGATGGCCACATTATTAAGAAAAACTCAAGGGCGGAAGTTAGGAATCTAACGTTATTGAACATCAGAATGTACCACAAGACTCAAGTAGACAAAATTCCGTTCCCGCCTTGTGAATTTTCTCTCCAGCCTCACAACCATTCCTTGGCATAAGAACAAGTAACTGAAAACTGGAGCGCTCGGAAGAGAAAATTCGCATTAACTTCAGAACTCAGTCACTCCCTGTTTCCATTTTGCAACGATGACCGCTTCAGGTCAGTTCAAAACTATGATACACGTAAACACGCTTCTTTCTAGTAGGCTAAATTAATACACTAACAATCATGAACGTGAGATAGAAAAAGATAACTTTTCGTCCTTGGGCTCCAAAGACTTTTGTTAAATTTAAAACGATGTCATGGTGACCTTTGATTGTAAAAACTTGTGGTTTTTGTGTAATCCACACTTGCAATTTTGACCATGTGGCCATTATGAAGAGAAGTACTGAAACAGAGGTCTCCCAGTACTTTACTTGATAATGGTCACACGACCAAAATTGCGGTAGTGGCTTTTATGAACAAACAGTGTTTGCAACCAAAGGCGACATGATGTCTTTTAAAGAAAAGGTAAATGTAATGCGTATTTTCGAGTTGATTTTGTATGCTAGGTGGCAGAATTCGTACAGTCCTATATACGAGACCCCGATTTTGATGTTAAGGTTTTCCCGAATTCATTTTTCCGCTTGTGTCTACCATTTATTTGCCCTCAATTCATTTCTGTGTCTGGCAGACATTCCGTTCAACATGTCTTTTACTTCTTCCTCACTTTCATAGAGAATAACAATGTCATCAGTGAGTGTTATCACTGGTTACATATTTCCACCCTCTGCCGCTAGAGGGCTCCGAGTTGTAGCGAGTAACATGCAACTAAGTCTGCGTGAGAAACAGCGTGGAGTAACTGAATTTCGAATTACAAGGAGCACCCTCCTCTTGAGCGTAACAATTCCAGAACATACACGAGCGTTGAGACATCTACCAAAATCCGACGCCTTGGGTTCACTGTCATCCGTCATCCTCCAACAATTCCGACTTGTCCCCAGCCGGTTTCTCAAAACTTAAAGAACGCCTTTGAAGACTTCACTTCGATATTGAGGAAGCGGTGCAAGCAGAGATGAGGTTGTGGCTCCATCGATAAACATTCTACAGTGACGGTATCAACAAACTGGTCTCTCGATAGGAGAAATAGTTAGGTTCATCGCCAAGATGCCTATGCTGAAAAATAAATATGTAGATATGAAGAATAAAGATGTAGAATGTTAATAAACTTTGTTTAGACTTTCCACATAAAAAATTCGGAGGAATTATTTTTCAGCAATTTCCCTCTTTGTTTCCCCGATGTACAGAGACGGCAGTAGGGGAGAAAAACTACATGCTCACCTTACACCGTTTTTAGTCCATGCACTTCTCTCATGGTCTAAAATTGTTCCCTATTCGTTCTTGTAAATACCGCATATTACCAGTCTTTGTCTATAGCTTATACTTCTATGGCTGAGCCTTTCAAAAATCTTGCATCACTTTACATGACCGAACGGTTTAGGTAAGTCAGTAAATTCTAGGCAAGTGTCCAGATCTTTTAGAAGTCCTGAATCAAGTATCACGCCTACCGTCTGAACTACCTCTCTAGTGACTTTACGTTTTCTAAAGCCACACTTATCACCTGACAAGAGTAGACACAGCCTCAATCTCGTTTTCCTTTCTACTGTATATGAGTCTGGTCTGCAACTTGTATGCATGATGTGTCAAAGTGATTTCGCGATAATGCTCAAATTTATCCGCCATTCCTATCCTCGGGACTGTGTGAAACATATTCCTCTTTCACCTACTGGACACAAATAGCATTCCGAAATATAGCTTAATCAGGAATTCATCTCTCAATAGAGATAACGACACTCCACTGTCACATCGGTGAAAATACGTGTCTACAACTAAGTCTCAAGTAGCTGGACTTCTCCGTTTCAAAGTTAACTCCAAAGTTCCACAAATGCGCATAGCCATCTCTACGAAGTTTTCTTGGTAGGAAGCTGAAGTGCTGATGGTATGGTTCACAGAAGAGCTGCTTGATTTGTTGCTAGGTTATTCGATCGATACCAGTCTTGCACAAATGAACAGATCGAGAAAGGAGTTATACAGAACATTAGGGCTATTTTTAAAATCCCGCAAGCAAGACTCAGCAGTGGATTCAGAGAGTATGTTATTCTCCTCTAAGAACGTACTATCCGGAACGCAGTGGGTAAATAAGAGAAATAAGAACTACAGCAGGGGCGCCAAGACAATCGTTCTTGCATTATTGGATTCGTAACAAAAAAACGGGGGTCCTGCCCTTCAAGGCTCCCCCACCATCAATCATGCAGTGTATGAATGTAATATAAATGAATAAATTGAAATCGAAAACTGTTGGAAACCCATTCGACTTAAAAGACCTGAAAGTTACATCCAAATTTCTTGATTTCTTGCCTAGCTTCTGCAACTGACCTGGCAATACTAGCAGAGGACGAGACGACAGCAATTAAGGAGACAAAAACTGTTCAAGGAAGATTTGTCCTACGAATATCCTTAAAAAAAAAAAAAAATATATATATATATATATATATATATATATATACACACACATCTGTTTCAAACGTCCTACTCGAAAACAGATCACTGAACAAGAACAAATTGATCTAGTTGTGTACGTTATGTATTTAGACGAAATCCTTCAACCTACAGTGGGAGAGAAAATGGCACAGAAAATTCGGATGCAAAAACGTGGGAGAGCTTGCGGTAAAGTCTACATAAAAAAATATATGTCAGTAATCACGAAAATCCGGAACTATACCACAGTTATCAAGCTACGCTAGCTAAACGCTTACACTCCACAGAAAAGGTGATCGAGAAGATATCCTAAAAGAGCAACGTAAAAAAAATTCTCGGACCCAAAAGAACAGAAGATGGATGCAAACTACTATACCCAATAACTAACGAAGCTCCCGGCAGGCATCAGAAAAAAAAACTAAAACTCTGACATTTTATGGGCACATCCAAAGATTCCTAGCACGACCTACAGAGAACAACTTAAAACCTTATCCAATATCCAGCATGTTAAGAAGGATTTAGAAAAGGCTCATATAAGTCAATCAGACATTTTCAGCAGAAACGCATACAGACAAAAAATTAGCAAATAGGAAATGCTGCCAGAGAATGAATTCACCACCAGGCCAGGGACAAAGTGGATTGAAGGAAGAAAAAGGATCCACATAAAACAATGAGACTTGCTTGAAAACTCCGAAGATAGAAAGGTAGGGTCCAATATCTCATAACAATAATAATAATAAATAAATAAAGAAGCTGAGCTTAGATATGAGCAGCTAACAAGAAACGAAATTTTAAAGATAGCAGACAGATATGATTCTCACATAAAAGCGGCGTAGCATTATGATATGTTCAGGCATACATAGGGGAATAGATCGAAATTTATATTCCTCGACGTCCTATGAAGTGCCGGAGTGTAATTTTCACTGTACCATTTATAAAGTTTCTTCCCATTCCATTCAAAGCTTTGTGCAAGCTATTACACGCCTGATTTTATATGCGTGGCGTCTATGAGATTCATACATACGGCGCTTTAGAATATTCGTTGAATCCGCTCTGAGAGACGATGAATTTTGGTTTAGAGAAGAGTAAGCTTCAAATTAGGTACTTCACGTCACTTGAAAGAGTTTTTTACTAAAACGAGTGGGTTCAACAACTTCTTGCGAAAAATGTCATATTTTGGCATAGGCACACCAGAGGTAGTCATAATTACTTTCAGGGCTGACGTAAGTTTAGTTTTTATCGACAAAGAGTTATGTACACTAGTAGCCTCGTTTTAAAATTATATCGTTTTAAATAGATTATCGACAATTCCTTTCAATGCGAGACGAACACAAACATTAATAACCCAGCGGAAAAAAGCTCCTGTCAGAGCATAAAAAGGCTAATCCGTTTCTCTTTAAAACACGTTGATAGAAAAGTGAGGAGCCAGCTGCCTCAATCCTCATCCTGCCTTTCTCACAAAAAATTTTGGCGTTCCAACATATTCGTACTCTTTTTACTATAGAACATTCTAACTCCTTTTATCACCTCCCTCCCTCCCTCTCTCTCTCTTTCTCTCTCTCTCTCTCTCTGTAGTTACGCCTTAATAGTCAGCATTTCCCCCCACATTGCCACTAGTTTATACAGGGTGATTCATGAAGATATGCAAATATTTTAATATGTTATTCTACAAGTAAAACTAAAGAAAAAAGTTCATATAAACATAGGTCCGCAAATGTTTAGTTACGGAGTTACGGCTAATAAAAGATTTCGCCTGAAATTTAGCAGCTTCGCTGACGTGAAGCCATTGCAAAACTGTACGAGGTTAAAGAAAAGCATGATTTCCATTTATTTTGTTGTTATTGGCCTGTGTGTGTGTGTTTTCAAACAATTACGAGTATTAGCTGTAAGAATTATTTGATACGTTACGGTAACGCGGTGTTGTGAAGTCGCGACCAGGGTGGCTGTGCAAAAGAAGTCCATGTCTTGACACTTCTCCGCTACGAGTTCTCGGGGACCACCGTACAGTTCGGGCGTGCCAAAGAGAAACTCACCTAGAAAAAAAGTAAAAAACAAAACATTAACTTCATATACTCTGGAAAATAGCAAATTAAGTAAAAATATCTCCAAGTACATGCCACATATAGGTTATGCCTAAAATGTACACAGTGTCTGCAGTCCACACAGCAAGTACTTTTTCCAGTAGTCGCAGTGATACCAGAGCGAAATAATAATCGTCTGTTTTCTTCACGCCGTGACCGCAGCCATCGGTTGGAAGAAATTGATCAGGCTCTTCTGCTATAAAAATGCCAGTACCATTACTCAATTTCAACACCATGCAAATGCGCATGTACGAGGGTCATTCAATAATTAAAGAGACAAATTGATATGGGGAAAAAAACTGTTAGTAGGACAAGTTTGGTACTTTTATGACTTTAAGTTGGAATCACTGGGATGAGCTCTGATCAGCTGATGCATCAACAGTGTTTTCTTTATAAGATCAAAAATACATTTCAAGATGGCGAGTCCGCTTGAAACATCCACGTTAGTTGCACAACGTTCTGTTATTCGTTTCTTAGTTGCTGAAGGCGAGAAACCAGTGAATATATACTGTAAAGTGACTAAAGTTTATGGTGAAGGTTGTACGAATCGTGCAAACTTTTACAAGTGGGTAAAGCAGTTCAAAAGTGGTCGCGACTCAGTGACTGACGAACACCGTTATGGCCGGCGAATTGCAGTTTCAACTCTCTCACTTGAAAGTCGAATTGATGCCATTATTCGTGCCGACCGCCGTGTGTCTGTGGAAATGGTAGTTGATAAGGTTGATGTTAGAACCGGTACAGATCATAACTATCTGTAACAAGCTGAAGTACCGCAAAACATGTGCAAGATGGGTCCCAAAGGAGTTGACGCAGGTACACACGGAAACAAGGCTGAGAGTGTGCACTGAACTATAGGAACGTTATGAAAGAGAAGGCGAGCACTTCCTCAACAAAATTTTAACTTGTGATGAAACTTGGGTTCACTATTATGTGCCAGAATCAAATATTCAATTGTGTGTGAGTTCTTAAGGGACCAAACTGCAGAGGTCATCGCTCTCTAGACTTACACACTACTTACACTAACTTAAACTAACCTATGCTAAGAACAACACACACACACACCCATGCCCGAGGGAGGACTCGAACCTCCGGCGAGCCAGAATCAAAAAGACAAAACATGGAGTGGAAGCACACCTTCTCACATGTGAAGAAAAAATTCAGAACCCAAGCATCAGCACGAAAAGTCATGTTGACGGTGTTTTGGGATGCTGAAGGTCCAGTTTTTTGTGATTATCTTGAAGAGCAGCGTACAATGAACAGCCAATAGTACTCGGGATTTGCTTTTAAACAAGGTGAAGCTAGCCATGAGAGAGAGACGTCGTGGATCTCAGAGGAGAGGTGTGATTTTGCAGCAAGACAACGTACGTCCTCATATTGCTCAACTAAGTCCCGGAACCATCGAAAAACATTGGCTGGGAAATATTGCCACATCCCCCTTACAGTACTGATTTAGCACCCAGTGATTTCAATTTGTTTGGTGCACTGAAGGAGGCATTACGTGGGAAGAGGTTCCGCGACAACGAGGACGTGAAAAAGTTTGTGGGAAATTGGTTCAAACATAGAGATTTTTCGGGGTAGCGTAGGTGATAATACCTCTCATGTTTCTTACAGCGTTGTTCTACAGTACGCATTGTTAGTCCGACGTAAGACTGGCCACAATCGCATTGGTATCTTGTAGAGCCCCGGATGTTCTTAGACGTGTCGCTGCTTTAACTGGTCTCAGTAATAGCTAGATTTTTTACGAAGACTCGAAGATCGTTACTGACTCCGAAATTCCTTGACCAATGAAGACAAAGTTAATATTCCAGAGTTCTAATCAAGAACAGCTGCCAACACGAGTAACTTAGAAGCAGATATCCTCGAGATAGTGCAACAACTAAAAATTCTTTAATAAACGCAAGTCTTCCGGTCCTGATTGTCGACCAGTTAGGTTCCTTTCAGGGTGTGCTGATGCAATAGCTCCATGCCTAACGATCATATACAACCGCTCGATTGAAGGTGCGTACCCATAGACTGGAAAGTTGCAAAGGTCACACCAACATTCAAGAAAGGAAGTAGAAGCAAACCACTAAATTACAGAATCATATCATTAACGTCAATATGCAGCAGGATTTTGGAACATACATTGTGTTCGAACATTATGAGTTACCTCAAAGAGAACGATCTATTGACACACAGCCAACACGAATTTACAAAACATCGCTGTTGTGAAACAACTAGTTCTTTACTCAAACGAAGTGTTGAATGCTATCGACAAGGGATTTCAAATTGATTCCGTATTTCTAGACTTCCAGAAGGCTTTAATAAGATATTTCACAAGAGGCTTGTAATCAAATTGCGGCCCTCTCCGGTCCTTGTTTATATAAATTGTTTAGGAGACGATCTGAGCAACCGTCTTACGTTGTCTGCAGATGATGCTGTTGTTTACTGTCTACTAAAGTCATCAGAAGATGAAAAGAAATTGCAAGACGATTTAGGCAAGATATCTGTACGGTGTGAAATTTGGCAATTGGCCCTAAATAACTAAAGGTGTGAGGTCATTCACATGAGTTCTAAAAGGAATCCGTTAAACTTCAGTTATACTATAAAGCAATTAAATCTAAAGGCTATAAATTCAACTACATACCTGGGAATTATATTTACGAACAACTTACATTGGAAAGAACACACAGAAAACCAAAGACTGCGTTTTATTGACAGAACACTCCGAAGCAACGGATCTGCTAAAGAGACTGCCTAAGCTACGCTGTCCGATGTGGGATCCTTACCAGACAGGAATAACGGAGTACATCGAGAAAGTTCACGTTCTATATTATGGAGAAATAGGGGAGAGAGTGTCACTGACATGATACAGAGTTTGGAGTGGACATCATTAAAACCAAGGCGTTTCTCGTTACGACGGGAACTTATCACGAAATTTCAATCACGAACTTTCTCCTCCGCATGCGAAAATATTTTGTTGACGCCGTTCTACACAGGAACAAACGATCGTCATAATAAAGTAAGGGAAATCGGAGCTCTCACGGAAAGATATAGATGTTCTTTTTTTTTTGCACGCGCGCAATTCGAGAGTGGAATAATAGGGAATTGTTGTGAAGGTAGTTCGATGAACCCTCTGCCAGGTACTTAAGTGTGATTTGAGAAGTAGTCAAGTAGATGTATATTTTCTTCGGCAGGCTGCTTATTTTACCTGAAAGAGAACCACAAACCTCTTTCTCTGCTCCTGATCGGTGGTCTTATTGCGATTCTTACTTGAAATCATTTATTTGGTAACTTACATAATATAACCGTTGTTGCTGAAGATCTTGCGTATGTGCCTCAGCTTATCGGTGGAGTGTTTATGGTCTCGTGGTTTATTCAGAAATACAACCAAACTTAGCAGTCCGCTGTAGCGTACCTTGACTTCTTGTTGTTGTGGTCTTCAGTCCTGAGACTGGTTTGATGCAGCTCTCCATGCTAATCTATCCTGTGCAAGCTCCTTCATCTCCCAGTTCCTACTGCAACCTACATCCTTCTGAATCTGCTTGGTGTATTCATCTCTTGGTCTCCCTCTACGATTTTTACCCTCCACGCTGCCGTCCAATGTTAAATTTGTGATCCCTTGATGCCTCAAAACATGTCCTACCAACCGATCCCTGCTTCTAGTCAAGTTGTGCCACAAACTTCTCTTCTCCCCAATCCTATTCAATACCTCCTCATTAGTTATGTGATCTACCCACCTAATCTTCAACATTCTTCTGTAGCACCAAATTTCGAAAGCTTCTATTCTCTTCTTGTCCAAACTATTTATTGTCCATGTTTCACTTCCATACAAATACTTTCAGAAACGACTTCCTGACACTTAAATCTATACTCGATGTTAACAAATTTCTCTTCTTCAGAAACGCTTTCCTTGCCATTGCCAGTCTACATTTTATATCCTCTCTACTTCGACCATCATCAGTTATTTTGCTCCCCAAATAGCAAAACTCCTTTACTACTTTACTTACTTGACCAGTAATTCTCACGGTTGACCATACGTTCAGGACCAAGATACATCCGTCTTCAGCGAGAAAGTCTGTTCGGTTTGAACACTGCATGTGGTATGCTCTTCCCTTCCTCCGACCTTCGACTCAGTTTTAAGGGGACCTGTATTCTAAGTGCAGTCGGAACTAAGGAGTAGTCTGGCCTTTTGACACATACAAATCGTTGCCAGAGGTGACAGAAGCGGTAAGAAGAAGAAAAAAAGTCCTTCACCTGACTGGGTGTTGAACTCCCGACTCAACCACCGAGTCACGCCGCATAAAGCCATTTAATGTGACGTCATTAACCTGTCGCGGATAATTGAATACTAAAAACTCGTTGGTACATTTGTGAATTTACAGAAAATATTTGACTCTGTTGACGCAAACTTAGTATTAAAGCTATAGTGTCAAACTAATATGTGAAAGGCTGTCAGGCACAAGGAGAGTTCTTGAGTCAAATGTCTAAGCCCTTTATAAGTGCGCTTAAGGGGCTCTGGAACGCCCTATACTTGCAATGTTAAAATAACGCTTATAAATTACATCTTTCCTCACAAAGTATTTGAGGTAGGAAGTTGAACTTTTTACAGATTATTTATTGGAATATGGGCTACAACTTAACACAGGGATTTTACAAAATTTTAGTTCAGTTATTAAAGATGATTTTTTTTTCAATTGTAATGAAAATTCACAACATTTTTTTGCAATTTTTTATTTATATATTCAAAAATATACAGTTTTTTGGAAAAAGGCTGTGTTAAATTATGCAGAAGGTACTGTGTAACATTTACTGAAAGTTTGAAACAAATATGTTTGGAAGATCCTTAGAAAACATGTAATTAGTATGAGAAAATAAAAGTTTTGGGAATCGAGCGACAAAGATTGGATTAACTTTTTAGTGCATTCCAGGTCCATAGGATGGATTATCTTCATCCTCTGCAAACTCCTCCTCCAGCTTCCTCTTGTTCCTCCTCCTGTTTACTCTTGCTTGTATTTCTAGACTCTTTACAGCCCTGTCTGCAGCCCGAAGGCGTTCCTTGTCTAAAGCAAGCATCGCTCGAACCATGTTAGAACCAATCTTCATTCCCATATTTCTAAATACCTTGCACCTTACAATGTTGCCATCATTGAAAGTCGCAACAGCATCATACACACCAAAGTGAAGTGTTTCTATTCCAACAAATACAGTCTTGGGGATTCTCGACCATATAACACTATTTACACTTTCATTGGGGATTTGAGTTTTTCCGTGAATACACTTTTTCAACAGTTCAGGTGCTGCTAAGTCTCTGAAAATAGGTTTTATCACTTCCATTATTGCATGAGGCAGACTATGCTTATGAGTGTACACTTCACCAGTTAGCAACCTTTTGTTATATTTACACCAACTGTCTTCTTCTTTGGGACACAAGCTATGTTGGGGATTTTCATCGTCTTTATTGTTTACAGTAATAACACATACCTTTGGCTTTCCAACATTTCTCCTTTTCTTAAAAGCCTTCAGAGGATTTCTAATAACTTTACTTTTACTCATTATTATACTTCGACAAAACAGAGACTCAAGAAACAGAATTAATTACGAATATTTTCGAGATAACGACAGAGTAAATAAACATGAAACAATCGACAATCACACCAGCGATATACACTCCTGGAAATTGAAATAAGAACACCGTGAATTCATTGTCCCAGGAAGGGGAAACTTTATTGACACATTCCTGGGGTCAGATACATCACATGATCACACTGACAGAACCACAGGCACATAGACACAGGCAACAGAGCATGCACAATGTCGGCACTAGTACAGTGTATATCCACCTTTCGCAGCAATGCAGGCTGCTATTCTCCCATGGAGACGATCGTAGAGATGCTGGATGTAGTCCTGTGGAACGGCTTGCCATGCCATTTCCACCTGGCGCCTCAGTTGGACCAGCGTTCGTGCTGGACGTGCAGACCGCGTGAGACGACGCTTCATCCAGTCCCAAACATGCTCAATGGGGGACAGATCCGGAGATCTTGCTGGCCAGGGTAGTTGACTTACACCTTCTAGAGCACGTTGGGTGGCACGGGATACATGCGGACGTGCATTGTCCTGTTGGAACAGCAAGTTCCCTTGCCGGTCTAGGAATGGTAGAACGATGGGTTCGATGACGGTTTGGATGTACCGTGCACTATTCAGTGTCCCCTCGACGATCACCAGTGGTGTACGGCCAGTGTAGGAGATCGCTCCCCACACCATGATGCCGGGTGTTGGCCCTGTGTGCCTCGGTCGTATGCAGTCCTGATTGTGGCGCTCACCTGCACGGCGCCAAACACGCATACGACCATCATTGGCACCAAGGCAGAAGCGACTCTCATCGCTGAAGACGACACGTCTCCATTCGCCCCTCCATTCACGCCTGTCGCGACACCACTGGAGGCGGGCTGCACGATGTTGGGGCGTGAGCGGAAGACGGCCTAACGGTGTGCGGGACCGTAGCCCAGCTTCATGGAGACGGTTGCGAATGGTCCTCGCCGATACCCCAGGAGCAACAGTGTCCCTAATTTGCTGGGAAGTGGCGGTGCGGTCCCCTACGGCACTGCGTAGGATCCTACGGTCTTGGCGTGCATCCGTGCGTCGCTGCGGTCCGGTCCCAGGTCGACGGGCACGTGCACCTTCCGCCGACCACTGGCGACAACATCGATGTACTGTGGAGACCTCACGCCCCACGTGTTGAGCAATTCGGCGGTACGTCCACCCGGCCTCCCGCATGCCCACTATACGCCCTCGCTCAGAGTCCGTCAACTGCACATACGGTTCACGTCCACGCTGTCGCGGCATGCTACCAGTGTTAAAGACTGCGATGGAGCTCCGTATGCCACGGCAAACTGGCTGACACTGACGGCGGCGGTGCACAAATGCTGCGCAGCTAGCGCCATTCGACGGCCAACACCGCGGTTCCTGGTGTGTCCGCTGTGCCGTGCGTGTGATCATTGCTTGTACAGCCCCCTCGCAGTGTCCGGAGCAAGTATGGTGGGTTTGACACACCGGTGTCAATGTGTTCTTTTTTTCATTTCCAGGAGTGTATATTGAACCATCACAGGTTAGCCACAACACATACTTTATCTCACATCACTAAAATGTACCTGATGAACACGGACGTTAATAATAACACCATTTGACAGCAGTTTAACAGCGCCACAGTGGGTCACGCCCATGTAGAAAACATTTCAAAAAAAATTTAAAAATAGTTGTAGTCTTCGGAATTGAATAAATTATATATCTATTAAAAGGTAATAGTCTGCAGATTCAGAAAACGCAAAAAAGTAAAAATGGAACTTTTCATGATTTTGAGCCTTTCCGGAGCCCCTTAAGGCTAGTTAATGGCTTATCTCCAATCCTCTTCAACTGCCAATGGGAAAAAGATGGTAATAATTTGGAAAGAAAATTTGAAAGGATACCAAGTAATATACATATAAAGCTCAGAAGATGGAAACAGTGTTTTAATAAACTGCCAGGCTGAGAGCAGGCTTCAACAAATGTTAACCAGGCCTGTCAGTGTCGGCATGTACATTTCTGTGAAGTACAAGGTCTCGTGACAGGGCTTATCAAGAGAGACGGCTCATTTTTCTGATTATCGATACACCGGATTTTCAATCAGAATGATTTTGATGCTCTGATGATCGGATGCGAAATATTGATATTTTGATGTGTCGGGATTGTAATTTTCAAAAACTTGTTTTGTTTGAAACTAGACCATATTATTAAATCTGTTATACGGGTGGTCTTCCGCTGTTGATTTAAGCGTATGTTTTGAAAGAAATATGTTAAATTTTATAGTAAAAACTGATTTTTCATTGTTTTTAAAGTAGAGGATCTTTGTAGAGCTGGTAAATTGAACTAAACCTATATTAATACCTACATTAAAGACAAAACAGTTCATCTAAACTCTTGTTGTTGTAGTGGTCTTCAGTCCTGAGACTGGTTTTATGCAGCTCTCCATGCTACTCTATCCGGTGCAAGCTTCTTCATCTCCCAGTACCTACTGCAGCCTACATCCTTCTGAATCTGCTTAGTGTATTCATCTCTTGGTCTCCCTCTACGATTTTTGCCCTCCACGCTGCCCTCCAGTACCAAATTGGTGATCCCTTGATGCCTCAGAACATGTCCTACCAACCGATCCCTTCTTCTAGTGAAGTTGTGCCACAAACTCCTCTTCTCCCCAATTCTATTCAATACCTCCTCCTTAGTTATGTGATCTACCCACCTAATCTTCAGCATTCTTCCGTAGCACCACATTTCGAAAGCTTCTATTCTCTTCTTGTCTAAACTATTTATCGTCCATGTTTCACTTCCATACAAGCCTACACTCCATACAAATACTTTAAGAAACGACTTCCTGACACTTAAATCAATACTCGATGTTAACAAATTTCTCTTCTTCAGAAACGCTTTCCTTGCCATTGCCAGTCTACATTTTATACCCTCTCTACTTCGAACATCATTAGTTATTTTGCTCCCCAAATAGCAAAACTCCTTTACTACTTTAAGTGTCTCATTTCCTCATCTAATTCCCTCAGCATCACCCGATTTAATTCGACTACATTCCATTATGCTTTTGTTAATGTTCATCTTAAACCCCCCTTTCAAGACACTGTCCATTCCGTTCAACTGCTCTTGCAAGTCCTTTGCTGTCTCTGACAATTACAATGTCATCGGCGAACCTCAAAGTTTTTATTTCTTCTCCATGGATTTTAATACCTACCCCGAACTTTTCTTTTGTTTCCTTTACTGCTTGCTCAATATACAGATTGAATAGCATCGGGGAGAGGCTACAAACCTGTCTCACTCCCTTCCCAACCACTGCTTCTCTTTCATGTCCCTTGACTCTTATAACTGCCATCTGGTTTCTGTACAAATTGTAAATAGCCTTTCGCTCCCTGTATTTTACCCCTGCCACCCTCAGAATTTGAAAGAGAGTATTCCAGTCAACCTTGTCAAAAGCTTTCTCTAAGTCTACAAATGCTAGAAACGTAGGTTTGCCTTTCCTTAATCTTTCTTCTAAGATAAGTCGTAGGGTCAGTATTGCCTCACGTGTTCCAATACTTCTATGGAATCCAAACTGATCTTCCCCGAGGTCTGCTTCTACCAGTTTGCCCATTCGTCTGTAAAGAATTCGCGTTAGTATTTTGCAGCTGTGACTTATTAAACTGATAGTTCGGTAATTTTCACAGCTGTCAACACCTGCTTTCTTTGGGATTGGAATTACTGTATTCTTCTTGAAGTCTTAGGGAATTTCGCCTGTCTCATACATCTTGCTCACCAGACGGTAGAGGTTTGTTAGGCCTGGCTCTCCCAAGGCTGTCAGTAGTTCTAATGGAATGTTGTCTACTCCCGGGGCCTTGTTTCGACTTAGGTCTTTCAGTGCTCTGTCAAACTCTTCACGCAGTATCGTATCTCCCATTTCATCTTCATCTACCTCCTCTTCCATTTCCATAATATTGTCCTCAAGAACATCGTCCCTGTATAGACCCTCTATATACTCCTTCCACCTTTCTGCTTTCCCTTCTTTGCTTAGAACTGGGTTTCCATTTGAGCTCTTGATATTCATGCAAGTGGTTCTCTTTTCTCCAAAGGTGTCTTTAATTTTCCTGTAGGCAGTATCTATCTTATCCCTCGTGAGATAAGCCTCTACATCCTTACATTTGTCCTCTAGCCATCCCTGCTTAGCCATTTTGCACTTCCTGTCGATCTCATTTTTGAGACGTTTGTATTCCTTTTTGGCTGCTTCACTTACTGCATTTTTGTATTTTCTCCTTTCATCAATTAAATTCAGTATCTCTTCTGTTACCCAAGGATTTCTACTAGCCCTCGTCTTTTCACCTACTTGATCCTCTGCTGCCTTCACTATTTCATTCCTCAAAGCTACCCATTCTTCTTCTACTGTATTTCTTTCCCCCATTCCTGTCAATTGTTCCCTTATGCTCTCCCTGAAACTCTGTACAACCTATGGTTCTTTCAGTTTATCCAGGTCCCATCTCCTTAAATTCCCACCTTTTTGCAGTTTCTTCAGTTTTAATTTACAGTTCATAACCAATATATTGTGGTCAGAGTCCACATCTGACCCTGGAAATGTCTTACAATTTAAAACTTGGTTCCTATATCTCTGTCTTACCATTATATAATGTATCTGAAACCTTCTAGTATCTCCAGGGTTCTTCCATGTATACAACCTTCTATCATGATTCTTGAAGCAAGTGTTAGATATGATTAAGTTATGCTCTGTGCAAAATTATACCAGGTGGCTGCCTCTTTCATTCCTTACCCCAATTCCATATTCACATACTACGTTTCCTTCTCCTCCTTTTCCTACGGTCGAATTCCAGTCACCCATGACTATTAAATTTTCGTCTCCCTTCACTACCTGAATAATTTCTTTTATCTCATCATACATTTCATCAATTTCTTCATCATCTGCAGAGCTAGTTGGCATATAAACTTGTACTACTGTAGAAGGCGTGGGCTTCGTGTCTATCTTGGCCACAATAATGCGTTCACTATGCTGTCTGTAGTAGGTTACCAGCACTCCTATTTTTTTTATTCATTATTAAACCTACTCCTGCATTACCCATATTTGATTTTGTATTTATAACCCTGTATTCACCTGACCAAAAGTCTTGTTCCTCCTGCCACCTAACTTCACTAATTCCCACTATATCATCTAACTTTAACCTATCCATTTCCCTTTTTAAATTTTCTAACCTACCTGCCCAATTAAGGGATCTAACATTCTACGCCCCGATCCGTAGAACGCCAGTTTCCTTTCTCTTGATAACGACGTCCTCCTGAGTAGTCCCCGCCCGGAGATCCGAATGGGGGACTATTTTGCCTCCGGAATATTTTACCCAAGAGGACGCCATCATCATTTAATCATAGGGTAAAGCTGTAATCTACAAATCGTATTTGGAAATCAGCAACATTATCAACATTTTCTTAGTTTCACTTTATATCTTCCTTCACTGTTGTCTCAAAAAAACGATATTGAACAAAAATGCGTCAAGTGAATATTAACAAAAAATAAATATCAACTGAAGACTAGGTTCACTCTTTAAAAATTTGCAGATGTGTTAGAAATAGCGTAGCACTCACGTTTGAAAGACCACAAGACCAGAAGAAACTGCACAAGACCAGTTTTTTCTTTTGTTGCAGAAGTGAAATATACACTATTTTGTGCATATATCATGATGCACATTGACAAGTGAAATATGCATATTTCTAATATTTTTGATGAAAAGGAACTTTCGGAAGAGATTGGCACACAGACTATTCTTTTTTCAATGACAATGTTGCCAGAAATCACAATTCTAAGATACTGTCCTGTTAATGGGTTCCGTACCGGTTGAAATCTTGAAAATTTCAGTGTTCGTTGTCATTGATCTTAGTCTACGGTATCTCCCCTTTCCTGTGATTTATAATATGTATATATTATTCCTTATTTCTAGTTTATTCATTCACTTAAGCCTAACACTGAGTGAGCGTGACCCTTTTCCAAGCATCTGAACTGTTGAAATAGGTCAGATTCGACAGTTATTTAGAGGACGGGGATTCAAACGCTTTCAAAGCGGGTGAGGAAGAGAAGCCACATGGAGAAAATTGTAACCATCACTAATCTGGACTGCGTAGGTCATGTGCAAAATCGAACAGGTACAAGACTGCGACGAATAAAAACTGCAGAAACTGGAAGATGGGAGAGGAGTATATTCTAAGAACAGACTCACAGAATCAAACATACATAAAATAAAAATTATTATGGCATGGCCATCCGGCAAAATGTTAGTAGTGTAGAAGATACTGTATGAGAAAATCTGCATTGGCAGTTTTGTTTTACGTCCCTTCAACAGTAGATAAACCCATTCCTGGTCTATGCCCTCCAGAAAGTCATTCATAGCGCAATTACAACAGACCACAGGAAAATAGTGAAAATTTATTCGTAAATCAGCTATACTTCTTGCCATGGTAGAGGTCTTGAAAGAAACTTTAAGAGTTTTGTCAGATGTAAGACTACTTAAGAAATGTCTTAATGGTCGCACCCAGAATCCTAACGACTCCACCAAAAGCATGATCTGGAACCTCCTGGCTGATCAAAACTGTGTGCGGACCGAGACTCGAACTCGGGACCTTTGTCTTTCGCGAGGTACTGGCAGAAGTAAAGCCGTGAGGACGGGTCGTGAGTCATGCTCAAGTAGCTCAGATGGTAGAGCACTTGCCCCCCGAAAGGTAAATTTCCCGAGTTGAAGTCTCGGTCCGGCACACAGTTTTAATCTGCCAGGAAGTTTCATATCAGCGCACACTCCGCTTGTAACCTCCCCACAAGAAATATTAATGACAATACTTATTAGAAATGGAGCCAAGTGTAGCCTCCCGCAAAATATTAATGACAAAGACAATTAAATAAAAGCTCGCTATCTGACTCAAGTGCAAGTTCCCATAAAATAATGAACGAGAATCCCATGACAATGAAACTACAGTGATACTCAAAAATCAATTTAACCGAAATGTCGGTCTTTGCCCTGTGCGAATTCAGAATAAATTTCTTACCTTATTAAAACTGCATGTCAAAATTCTGCTCTTATTGTTGGCTGCGGCTTGGAGGAAAAACATTGCAATTGCCTTTTTTTTTTTTTTTTAAAAAAAATTTTTGTTAAAGGGAAATGGAGGGAATTTGAATGATTGTTTGTAAATTTGTTTTTAAATCCAAATTATTATTGGGGGCGATTTTTGAAAGTTAAATTACAATGAGTGGACCTTACATTATCTGATAAGCGCAAAGCTGCATAAACATTTATTTAATAAAATTATACCTTGTCCTGAATCTTGACCATCGTTGTGCCGACGCCCGCCGACGCAACTGCTACAGACATACTACTCTCCGCGACAGCTACCAACAGACTACTTTACGCGACTGCTCGCGACACACTACATTACGCGACTGCTACCGAGATACAACTGTACTGCACTGCGCTTCGAGCGCAACTGCTCTGGTCAGAGATTCTACAATGCCTCAGCATCGCTGCCGCACAACATACGTGTTTCATAACCCTCCACTGGGGGGCAAAAAATTTGGCAGCGATGGTGAGTCATTTGGACTTGCCATCGTAACAAATTTTTCATTTAATTAATTAACATTTACAAATTATTTGGGTGTAATACATGAATTAAATGTTGTGCGCATGCACTGATTACAAAACATTACAGACAAGAGAAAATATAAGTACTGAGCATATCAGCAAATCCGAAAAATGTATATACAAATTATTTGACAGATAACAAAGTGCAAAGACGAAATATATATACAATGAGTAACAAATGACATAAATCATACAATTGTACAGAAAAACACAAATCATGTTGAAAATGAGAAGAGTGCACAGGCACTGGAGTTCAGTTGAAAACATATTCACATAAGTGCACATGCACTGCAAATTTTTGAACATTTTCATAAGAAATAAACGCAAGTGTACAAAAAATCATCAAATCACAAAAAGTATATACAATATAAATGACAAGAGTGCACACATACTGCACTTCAGAACAAATCAAAAATGTCTTTAGTATTTTCACAGTAAATAAACATAATAGCAAAAAAATCATGTCGACAGGTGACATAAGTGTACTCGCACTGGAGTTCAACAAATCGAGAAAAAATGTATAGGCCATGAACATAAATGGTGTTAGTTAAAAATGATTTTCACTATTAGGATAGGAAATGAAAGGATTGCATCATGGTTGTAGCACCTTAGTTTGCCACAGCTGCACTGAAAGTCCATATCTTTCCACAGAATCACAATACTAAGTGATACAATCTGCATGTCCGTTCCCAGAAGTATTTATCAGCGTATCAAGACACTGAAACGTCGTAGTATTATTCCATGCTATCATTTGGCAGTACATCAGGTACACCAAACAGTGGGACCATAATAACGTCTTCTTCGCTTACGGTGGTGGACAGCATGTCGTGTCAACACCACGCTCTTAAGAGGCACACCAACGTAGAATTAGTGCAAAAACCAAATACAGTGCTCCATGATAATGAGGATGGACAAGACAAATGGACGTTACAATAATTTCAGGTAGTTAGGTCAGAAGGTGAAGGACATTGACTAACACACAAGTCTTGATTAGTGATTACATAAGTAGTTTGCGGTATCCATACTCTAGTCATTGAACATTTCTGTACCATGTATTTTAATATTACAGAACATGTTCATAAAAAGTCTTAATTATAGGCACTCAGTGGCCAGCAAGTATTGAATAGTATTAAACATTAGTCATCATTCAGTATTATTCATATCATTAAGAAATCATCATTAGAAAAA
Organism: Schistocerca nitens; assembly: GCF_023898315.1. Taxonomy (NCBI): domain Eukaryota; kingdom Metazoa; phylum Arthropoda; class Insecta; order Orthoptera; family Acrididae; genus Schistocerca; species Schistocerca nitens. The sequence goes on along the minus strand of NC_064615.1, from coordinate 299,801,830 downwards.
TGTTAATTACAATCATAGCATTAATAAGCATGGGCATTATAAGTAATTACATTAATTATGGGCACTCAGTGGCCAGCAAGTATTGAATAGTATAAAACATTATTCATCATTCAGTATTCTTCATATCATTAAGAAATCATTATTAGAAATCAGTTAATTACAGTCATAGCCTTAATAATCATGGGCATAATAAGTAATTACATTAATTATGGGCACTCAGTGGCCAGCAAGTATTGAATAGTACAAAACATTAGTAGCATTAATAAGCATGGGCATAATAAGTTACATTAATTATGGGCACTCAGTGGCCAGCAAGTATTGAATAGTACAAAACATTAGTAGCATTAATAAGCATGGGCATTATAAGTTACATTAATTATGGGCACTCAGTGGCCAGCAAGTATTGAATAGTACAAAACATTAGTAGCATTAATAAGCATGGGCATAATAAGTACTCTCATTACAATAGATAGTGGCAATTATGTTTTGGTATCATTAAGAAGTCATTATTCAAGTGACATACTATTCAGAGCTGATCAGTGTTATTCAGAATTATCATAAACTAGTGACATTATCTGGGACTGTTAATACATTTTGTTTTTTCTGCTAGCAATGCATTGCTTTGGGTAATTATAAGGGAAAGCAAGAAGAAATAAGAGAAAAAATTGCTTCTAGGTTGTTCCTATAAATGAAAAGATTGTGTAACGTCATTCGTCATGAGTCAGCTGTAGCAAGGTTATCACATTTATAAATGATAGACACAAGTGGGTAAAAAAAATGCAAGTACTAGAACAGGTATAATAAGTAACAAGTTTAGTAACTATCATAAAAAGCTTCTCCTGAAAGAAAAATACAAAATGGATTATTGAACTGAAAGAAGAAACGCAGACTATGCTGAAAAGTAGTGAACTTCGCATTAACAGGTAGTGAAATGTGTATAAAAAATGTGTTCCATAGCTGTCCTTTCCAAAACCTTCAGTCATCCTACTACGCAATATAACACCTGCTGTCAAGCAAACTGCAACAAATACTTAAATAACTACATAGCATAAATTCATAACTTCAACATTATCCTCATCTGTAAAGAAAAAACTTCATTATCCATATTATCATAACTTCATTATCATCACCTGTAAAGAAAAGCTTCATTATTCATAGTACCATATTCTTCATCATTATTCTTCATCAGCATTAATTATCATCTGTAAAAAAATCACTTCATTACTCATTACACAACTATTCCTTATCTCTAGCATATTTCATCACTTAAAACTAAAATGTGTAGTTCTGTCTGACAGCTTGCATCAATCGCTTCGTATTCTGAAAGAAAAAATTAGTTAAGACTGCTATTCGACGATGTGTATAATATATTCTGGTTAATGCTTGTTAATTCTGATCCATTTACTCGTCCTCATTAGCTTATTGCATCTTCTTTCGTTTATTCCATAGGTGAAATTCCCACTTCTGTTTAATTCATTTCCTGTACGCATCATTTATTTCTGAAATTGATGAACAAAGATTAATGTCTTGCATTTAAATCATATACCCATTAAATAGTGACTGGTTAATGGTGACTCAATTAAGCATACAACATAACATGACAGAAAACGTAATATCTCAAAACACAGACAGTGTTTAAAGGCAAAGAGTGTACAGAGAATATCGTAATGCAGCAGCAAAAAAGGAAAATGTAAAACAGTCATGATGTTGAGATATCACAAGGCAAAATGTCAAAGTCAAATGGTGTGTGTTATACCTTAACTAGTTCACAGTGCATACAAACAAAACATGAAAACAATCGTACATACATAAGAAAGACAAAATGTGACATTCGTTGTGTTCAGCTTATATGTAGTGTAGTTAATAGATGCGATAATTAAAGACTTCAATGGAGTGAGAATTTGATAAAATTAATGCGTCATTATAGAGAATTGCATAATTATTCATAAAATGCGTAAGTTCATCTGAAAAAATGCACGGTCTAGTGTGTAACGACAAGAAGAGCGACCTGCTAACCTTACCTTGCCGGGCACTTGCCAAGAAAAAATACGATAATCATCAATAATTAGTAATGTCAATATAATTGCATAAGTGGTCATAAAATGTGTAAGTTCATCTGAAAAAATGTGCACGGTCTGATGTGTAACGACAAGAAAAGCGACCTGCTAACCTTACCTTGCCGGGCACTTGCCAAGAAAAAATACGATAATCATCAATAGGTAATCACATAAATGTAATTGCATAAGTGGTCACAAAATGTGTAAGTTCATCTGGAAAATATGCACGGTCTGATGTGTAACGACAAGAAAAGCGACCTGCTAACCTTACCTTGCCGGGCACTTGCCAAGAAAAAATACGATAATCATCAGTAATTAGTCATGTGAATATAATTGCATAAGTGGTCATAAAATGTGTAAACGGCCTCACAGCATGTTACATCGTAAAGTAGTTTCATTCGATAAAGGGTTTAATGTTTGACACATGATGGTTGCCTTTCGATTTTCTGGTTCTCAGAGTTTCGACGTGTACAACATTGGGGTGAGGAATGCTGCGAATCCGATATGGACCTGCGTATAGAAGTTCAAATTTACTGCACTTACCTTTTAATTTGCTGGATAAATAGTGTGTACGTACTAATATCTTCTGTCCAACGTGAAAATCTCGGTGTCTACAAATCTGTTTTTGCTGTCTTCTCCGGCGCTCTGCGGCACGTTTGATGTTGTTCAGCGCAATATCAATTATTTCGTGGTGTCGTAATCGACGAGATGTAGGAAATGTTACTAATTCTTTGATTTTGTTTGGTGGTTCAACGTTTTTCAGTATAACAGACGGAGGTAGCATAGTGGATTCATTTGGTATTGAATTAATTACATCTTGAAATGAGTGTATGTGTGTGTCCCAATTAACATGTCTTTTGTGGCAGTATATTCTACACAGTTTACCAATTTCTTTCATTAATCGTTCACAAGGGTTCGAAGAAGCGTGGTACTTGGATATATAGATCGGAGAAATGTTTCTAGCTCGTAACATGCGTGTCCATATAGCAGAACGAAATTGTGATCCATTATCTGAAATTACTCTCATCACATGCCCTACATGAAATAGAAAATGTTTTACAAATGCTTTCGAAACAGTTTTAGCAGTAGCTTTTCGTAACGGAGTGAAGGTAACAAATTTTGAAGTGAGTTCAACAGCGACAAAGATGTAGCAAAAACCTCTATTAGTTCTCGGAATTGGACCAAAAATGTCTACTGCGGCCATATGTCTTAATTTAACAGGTACAATGGGATATAATGGAGGAATGTGTGAAGTGGTGTCAGACTTAGCTTTCTGGCAAATTTTACATGACGCTAAAACTCGTCGTATACGTTTTTCCATGTTTGAAAAATAACAGTTCTGTCTCAGTATCAGAAAACATTTTCTTGCTCTGTAATGTGCGTAGCTTAAATGCGTGTACCAAATTAATTTGTTAATCAGTTCGTCAGGAATGCATAATAACCAATTGTTGCTGTCAGGATGAGAGCGGCGAAACAGAATGTCATTGCGTACAGTGTAGTGGTTTCTAATCGTAACATTATTCTTATGTTGCCAAAGGTGTTTAATTTCTTTCCACACATTGTCTTTACTTTGCTCTCGTGCTATGTCTTGTAATGACGATGAAATAAAATTTTCAAATGCAACTTGTTGAATGTACATGACGCTGAAATTTGCTTTGCAGAAGTTGGTTGCTACGTCTTGCTGATTGTTGCTGAGAGAACGAGAAAGTGCGTCTGCTATAACATTTTGTGTGCCGGGAATGTGAACAATCGTAAAATTAAATTCCTGTAAATACAGTTTCCATCTGCTTAATCTGTCGTAAGTAAATTTAGCTGAAAGTAAAAATTGTATAGCTCTGTGATCTGTGTAAACGGTCGTATGTCTGCCATAAAGAAAGTGCCGAAATCTCGTAAAAGCCCATACAACACATAATGTTTCTAGTTCAGTAACGGAATAATTTCGTTCAGCAGGTGACAAAATGCGGCTTGCAAATGCGATGTTTTTAATTACTATTGAGCCATGTTCTTCAATTTCCTGAAAAATGTGTACGCCTAAAGCTGTGTTGGAACTGTCGGTGGCAATAGAAAAATTTCTGGTAAGATCTGGGTGCGATAAAAGTGGAGCATTCAACAAAGCATGTTTCAGGGTCACGAATTCAGAATGTGCTTGCTTGTCCCATGACCAAATTGTGTTTTTACCTGTTAATTGGCATAATCTAGGTGTGTCTAAAGCAGAGTGATGAATAAATTTGCGAAAAAAGTTAATTAAACCCAAAAAACTGCGTAATTGTTTCTTCGTCGTAGGAACAGTAATGTCACGTAGAGCTTGAAGTTTTTCTGGATCAGGCGCAATGCCTTCTGCTGAAATTACGTGTCCAAGAAATTTTATAGAAGTTTTGCCAAAATGCGATTTACTGAGATTAACTGTAAGTCCTTGTGCATGAAAAGTTTGCAACAGTCGTTCAAGAATCAGATTGTGCTCAGTCCAATTAGCTTCTGCGATAAGAATGTCGTCTACATACGTCGTAATTCTGTCTTTAAGTTCTGTCGGAAGTATTGTGTTCAAACCGCGAATAAAAGCTGCAGAAGAAATAGTTAAGCCGAATGGTAATTTGCAAAACTGATAACAGTCGCCGAAACAGAGAAAAGCTGTATACTTTCTACAATTTGGATGAAGTTGAATCTGCCAGAATCCCGATTTCAAATCTAATGTGGAATAAATAGCTGTACCGTGAAATTTCTGTAAAAGTTCCTCTAATGTCTGTGGTCGATCTGTTTCGTTAATAATTATGTCATTAATGTGACGTGAATCAAGTACAAGGCGAAGTGAGCCATCTTTTTTCTTAACAATATGCAGCGGGTTTATGTACGGACTAACTGCTGGTTCTATAATTCCTTGGTCAAGCATATCCTGTAGTTCTTTTTTAACTTGTTCTCTGTGAATATACGGAATAGGATAATGCTTTGCTTTAAATGTGTCGTGCTGTTTCACTTGAAATTCATACATAAAACCGGACATAGTACCAGGAATGTTGTCGAAAACTGGAGCTTGCTGTAAAAGAATTTTGTGCAACTGCGTTCGTTCGTCGTCTGAATTTGTACTGCTTTGTTTAACTTTATCTGAAATCATCTGCATAACGTCGTAGTCAGCTTCGTCTGGAGTATTATAGTTATGTACGTACGTGTCTGTGAACAATGTGGGATTACAGTCTATGTTACGTGTTGCGGAAATGACCTCTGTGCGGTTAATTGTTTGTTCTTCCGCAGATAATGAATGCTGAAACTCTAAAGCCAATTGTACATTTTCGTCCTTCAACATTAAATGAGAATTTTGAAAATCAACCACTGCGTCGTGTTGTACCAGAAAGTTCATGCCTAAAATAACGTCTGTTGTCAATAAGGGAACAATCCAAAAATTTGAATGAAAAGTATGACCTCCAATACTAAATGACAAATGTGTCTGTAATTTAACGTCTACACCTTTACTTGATACTGCTCCTTTCACTTTTGTTTTGCCTAATGGTAATGTGGGATACGTATTCTCTTTGTTACACTCGTTAAAAGTTTCCTCATTAATGACTGACATAGGTGACCCAGAATCAATTACTGCTGAAAATTTCGATGAACCTATTTTAATTTCGATGACAGGATGTGAAATGGTTTTCTGAACAACTGGTTTTTCTTGCAAAAGAGTGTCTCTGATGTCGTCAAACATAATTACATTCTCGTGAACAACATTTTGCGTGTCAAAACTAGTGCTTGTGTTATTGGAAGATACGTCCTGTACGGTATCTAGTCAGATTCTATCTGACGTGTTACTATTATCAGGGGAATGTTGTGGCATTTCTACAATTTGAACAGTTCTATTACTTTTTCCAGACGTGTTACGCTCCGGATGATACCTACTGTCGGGTTCATTTACTAGAATATGTTGTTGCTGATGGTTTTGTTGCTGGTAAGATCGACTGTTATTATATGTACGTTGATAATTGTGCTCGTCATTATTACGTCTGTCGTGATAGTCATTCCTATACGGTGCATTGCGATAGGAATTAAAATACTGTCTTCTTTGTACGTAGTTATTTCCTTGCTGCCGTGCGTTACTATTTGTTGGATCAGAGACTACACGTGCACGCGGTGAAACATTAAAGTTAGGTTGACCTTGTGGATTCCATTGTTGGTTAGGTATGTTAACCGCTTGACTTTCATGCTGTTGTGGTGGAAAACGTCTATTGTTAATAAAAGGTGGTTCCTGTTGCTGAAAATTTTGACGATATTGATAATCAGAATTTTGTCTGTTACCAAAGTTCTGGTAATTGTCGTTCCTAAAGCGTCTGTTACTTTTCCTATTGAAATTACGTGGCTGATCATAATTGCTGTAAGTTTGTTGGCTTTGGTTATTATACGAAAAATTTTTGTTTACAAAAGAATAATCAGATTGTTGTACTTCCAAGAGCTGTAACAGATCCCTGAATGCCGAAATGTTTTCTTTTTGTTGACCCGTTAGAAGTGACACTCTTAATGACCGCGGTAATTTAGAGATACATAATTGTATAAGTGCAGATTCACTGTACGGTTCACTTAGGTACTGGTTTTGTTGCACCATATGCTCAAAAAATTGCGTCACACTGGGAAAATTGGAGTTTTCATAATTTGGTAAACTAATTAACTGATCTTTAATTCCACGCTGTGTCGTCTTCGACCAATACGCTGATAGAAAAGCATTCTGAAATTCTTCTACTGAATAACATTGTCTCGCGATCGGCCTCATACGAGTTGCCGGTTCGCCTTCCAAAAAGCTGCAAATGAATTCAAGTTTGTGTGTGACAGGCCAAGACGGTGGAAAAGCAAAGCTAAATTGTTGTATCCAATCTAGCGGGTGAATCTGTGTCCTGTCGTTTTTAAATACTTTAAACTTTCTCACTGACAGAAAATGTTTGTAATCGAAATTATCGTCTCTGTGTGACGAAACAGGTTCAGGATTGTAAGAGAATCTGTTGAACTGTGATTGTTCGGAATCAAAGTCGTGTGCTCTTTGTAGATTACCCAAATTACACGCGTTGCGCGACTCTGGCAAATGCTCGAAAAGTGGCGTCTGCTGTGATGTGTTATTAACTGAAGTGTTTTTCATCTCTGTTACTTCCTGCTGTAAACTTGACAGTTTTCTACGCAACGTGTTATTAGACGAATCGATTTCATTAATTGTTTGCTGTAAATTTTGAAATTCAGGTGTTTGATTAAATGAAACCGGTGAAGTATCGTCTGATTTATTGTCATTAGTACTTTCGATGACGTCAATACGACTGGCCAATTCATCACATTTTTCAGTCAGTATTTTAACCTGATCATCGGTTTTAGAATCAGAGGCGTTAATCTGTTTTTGCAATTTACGTGTAGTTTCGTTCAGTTTTTTGACATCAGCTTTCACGACATCGGAATCCTGTGTTAGTTCTAATTGTTCGAGTCTGTCGGTCACTGTTTGAAAATCGGTTGTGTATGTGTCTGTTTTTGATTTAAGATCAGAAATTTCGTCACGTAATTCTGTGTTTGACTGTTCAATAGTATTAATTTTGTCCGAAACTGTGGCAATATTATTGTCTACGTATGTTTTTGCCTTCGCAAACATTTTACGTTTGTCTTCCTGTCTCTGAACAGTGATTGTTTCCATTACTTGACGTTTTACTTTATTTTGATCATCAATAAATTTGCGGAAACGCGTATCACTGTTTTGTATGTGAACACTAAGACGTTCGTTAATTTGAGAGTTCTGTTGTTCGAATTTCGCGTCAATCTTTGCATCTACTGTGCGCGAAAGTTCTGCTGTCATTGCTTTAAATTCGTCGCGTAATTGTGTAGCTTTTTCCGAGCATTGTTTAGCGACTGTACTGATTTCCGCTCTAAGTGTTTCTGTTGTGGCTGTTTGCATTTCTCTTAATTCATGAGCAACAGACCTAATTTCTTCGCTATTTTTTCTTGAACAAGCCTCAATTTCCTCGCGTAACTGTTCCTTAGTGTCATGGCACTGCGCGGCAACGGCTCTAATTTGTTCATTTAACTGTCTGGAATTGTTATCTAATTTTTCATTTAACTGTCTGGAATTGTCGTCTAATTTTTCATTAAGCTGTCTGGAATTGTTGTCTAATTTTTCATTTAAGTGTTGTTTAAGGTTTTCGTTATCTTGTTTGTTCTGTTCTCTAAGTTGTTTGAGATTTACATCATTGTTATCTAATTTTTCACTAAGTTTGTCTTGTTTTTCATTCTGTTGTTTCTCCATTTGTCGTAAAAATGCCATAATTTGATCCAAGCCAAAATTGCCGGCGCTATTCTCCGTGCTGTTTAATGCTGGATCTGGAATTGTCTCGCTTTCTGTAACCATTTGGTTATTCTGAGATTTACAAAAAGGTTTGCCATTCGAATTTACACTGTCGGTCATTATTTCGGAATTAAATGGATCCGTCGTACTTTCAGTACACTGTCCATTTTCATTAGACAAATTTGTCTGTTCGTTATTTGAATTTTCCAAACCGGGTGTGTTAAGCTGGGCAGCGCTCATTCCAACAGAACGCCCCGCGTCATCAATTGTCGTCAAATTAACAGAGGAGACAATTGAGTTCTCTTGTTCATCATTAAGGTAGAAGTCGTCATTCGCGATTGGAACGCACTGACTGTTAGTGAACACAGCATTGTCATCATTACACTGCGTGTCACTAGTACTATTGGTCACGTTGTTTAAGTCGGTAATTTCGTTCATAATGCCTCGCGATACACTATTCACTGTCTTTCGCGGCATTTTCACAATAGACACAAATATTCACAAAAGAAATAAGCACAATGCAAAAGCAACACACAAATACAACAGAGCAACGAATTGCCGTTGACCTGTAGAAAGAAAGTCACAAATTAGTAAAAGCGTTGCGCCAAATTATAATTATATTTAAGCAATAAGAGCAGATATCTGACTGTTTTACAAAAGATTCACACGAAATACGATCCTGGCAGGGTCGCCAAGTGTAACCTCCCCACAAGAAATATTAATGACAATACTTATTAGAAATGGAGCCAAGTGTAGCCTCCCGCAAAATATTAATGACAAAGACAATTAAATAAAAGCTCGCTATCTGACTCAAGTGCAAGTTCCCATAAAATAATGAACGAGAATCCCATGACAATGAAACTACAGTGATACTCAAAAATCAATTTAACCGAAATGTCGGTCTTTGCCCTGTGCGAATTCAGAATAAATTTCTTACCTTATTAAAACTGCATGTCAAAATTCTGCTCTTATTGTTGGCTGCGGCTTGGAGGAAAAACATTGCAATTGCCTTTTTTTTTTTTTTTTAAAAAAAATTTTTGTTAAAGGGAAATGGAGGGAATTTGAATGATTGTTTGTAAATTTGTTTTTAAATCCAAATTATTATTGGGGGCGATTTTTGAAAGTTAAATTACAATGAGTGGACCTTACATTATCTGATAAGCGCAAAGCTGCATAAACATTTATTTAATAAAATTATACCTTGTCCTGAATCTTGACCATCGTTGTGCCGACGCCCGCCGACGCAACTGCTACAGACATACTACTCTCCGCGACAGCTACCAACAGACTACTTTACGCGACTGCTCGCGACACACTACATTACGCGACTGCTACCGAGATACAACTGTACTGCACTGCGCTTCGAGCGCAACTGCTCTGGTCAGAGATTCTACAATGCCTCAGCATCGCTGCCGCACAACATACGTGTTTCACGCTGCAGAGTGAAAACTTCATACTGGAAACATAATCTGGGCCAGAATTCCCAAGACAGTGTTTGCGTCAGTTAGTACACTGCATTTTGGTGTCTTTGACGCAGTGGCAACGCTCAATGAAGGATATGTTGCAAGGTGCGAAGTCCCGGAAGAATTGCTACAAACTGTTAATCATTTATAATGAAAAAATGTTAAATGTAGATAAAAAAGAGTTAGGGCATCAGAGAGAGCTATTAGAGACCTTGAGACAAGCGCAAGACAACGCACACGTGCAGGAAAAAGGACATTGCAAGATGAGATGAAAGAAAATGCAGACAATTCATCTTATGGAGCTGGCATGCTTTTTAATAGCTGTTTCCCAAAAGTTGTACTTTTTAAGAATAAAGAGTAGGTTTTCTCGGTTTCTACTCGCCAGAATTTGTTCGAGATTACAGATACAATAATCTGAGTATTGCGCGTGTTTTAACACGGGGTTTCCAAATTTTGTATATCTCAAAGAAGTTAGAGCCTTACGTACATAGAAAAGTGTAAACTCTTTCATATTTCGATGTCCAATTTTTACACAAGTAGTTATTATCTTAAAACTTCTGTTAAAGTGGTAAGAAACATGTAACCTGTAACCCATATTTTTTACAAATTTTTATTCCCAATAAATTCTGATAAAAGGTGCCTTTCGTATGACTACATTTTACGTTATTTTAGATACAGATTACGAACCTTCCCTGACAACCTTACAACATTGTTGTCTCTGAATGATTCCCTATGTGACTGACAGTTGCAGGTGTTCACAACTAGAGGCATACTTCTACGAGGAAGAGCTTCGCTCTACGCGCCAGAGGTGCTGTCGTGTTCTTCACGTTCTTGTTTGTATTCAGAGCCAGTACTTTTGGGGCGACGATTTATCTGCAGCATTTCTTCGCAGTGTGTCAGTTCCGTCGTGTTTTGTTAATTGTCTCGACACATCGCTTTTATGATTTATGACTCATCGCACTAGGTTAGTGATTTACACCGCCTCAGTAAAGAATCAAAGAAAGATGCAATATGCCGCTTCACGAACTGCAAGCGAGCATTTCACAGACGACGGCAGAGGGATTTGATTGAACAGCAGAAATGAACAAGTGGAAACACATGCCTGGTTTCAGAAAAGTAACGGAAATCATCTACTCGATGAGTTCAGATAGAACGGCGATTCACAGACTGGGCACATCTAGATATATCGGGAACTAGGCAAGTCGTTCATCTTACATGTACCTGAATATGCCTGACACAGGGTGACAATTACTGAAGTATATTAAGAAAAACGTAAATTACACTCCTGGAAATTGAAATAAGAACACCGTGAATTCATTGTCCCAGGAAGGGGAAACTTTATTGACACATTCCTGGGGTCAGATACATCACATGATCACACTGACAGAACCACAGGCACATAGACACAGGCAACAGAGCATGCACAATGTCGGCACTAGTACAGTGTATATCCACCTTTCGCAGCAATGCAGGCTGCTATTCTCCCATGGAGACGATCGTAGAGGTGCTGGATGTAATCCTGTGGAACGGCTTGCCATGCCATTTCCACCTGGCGCCTCAGTTGGACCAGCGTTCGTGCTGGACATGCAGACCGCGTGAGACGACGCTTCATCCAGTCCCAAACATGCTCAATGGGGGACAGATCCGGAGATCTTGCTGGCCAGGGTAGTTGACTTACACCTTCTAGAGCACGTTGGGTGGCGCGGGATACATGCGGACGTGCATTGTCCTGTTGGAACAGCAAGTTCCCTTGCCGGTCTAGGAATGGTAGAACGATGGGTTCGATGACGGTTTGGATGTACCGTGCACTATTCAGTGTCCCCTCGACGATCACCAGTGGTGTACGGCCAGTGTAGGAGATCGCTCCCCACACCATGATGCCGGGTGTTGGCCCTGTGTGCCTCGGTCGTATGCAGTCCTGATTGTGGCGCTCACCTGCACGGCGCCAAACACGCATACGACCATCATTGGCACCAAGGCAGAAGCGACTCTCATCGCTGAAGACGACACGTCTCCATTCGTCCCTCCATTCACGCCTGTCGCGACACCGCTGGAGGCGGGCTGCACGATGTTGGGGCGTGAGCGGAAGACGGCCTAACGGTGTGCGGGACCGTAGCCCAGCTTCATGGAGACGGTTGCGAATGGTCCTCGCCGATACCCCAGGAGCAACAGTGTCCCTAATTTGCTGGGAAGTGGCGGTGCGGTCCCCTACGGCACTGCGTAGGATCCTACGGTCTTGGCGTGCATCCGTGCGTCGCTGCGGTCCGGTCCCAGGTCGACGGGCACGTGCACCTTCCGCCGACCACTGGCGACAACATCGATGTACTGTGGAGACCTCACGCCCCACGTGTTGAGCAATTCGGCGGTACGTCCACCCGGCCTCCCGCATGCCCACTATACGCCCTCGCTCAAAGTCCGTCAACTGCACATACGGTTCACGTCCACGCTGTCGCGGCATGCTACCAGTGTTAAAGACTGCGATGGAGCTCCGTATGCCACGGCAAACTGGCTGACACTGACGGCGGCGGTGCACAAATGCTGCGCAGCTAGCGCCATTCGACGGCCACCACCGCGGTTCCTGGTGTGTCCGCTGTGCCGTGCGTGTGATCATTGCTTGTACAGCCCTCTCGCAGTGTCCGGAGCAAGTATGGTGGGTCTGACACACCGGTGTCAATGTGTTCTGTTTTCCATTTCCAGGAGTGTAGTTACAGGCTCCGCCGCGAACACACTTTACTGAACATGTAAACGTCACTACAGATATTCGGATTTAGGTTATGACATGTTCAATATGCGTGCCATCATTGTCGGAACATCGATGCTATCGATGACCCCTGAACGGTTTTTTTCAACTCAGCAGTAGTTTTGGGGTTATTGCTGTACACCTTCTTTTTAATATAGCCCCACAAAAAGGAGTTGCGTGTATTCAGATCCTGAGAATATGGCGGCGAATCAAGGGCCATGCCAGTGGCCTCTGGGTACCCCAGAGGCAGAATGAGATCCCCAGAGTGCTGCTCCAGGACATCAAACACACTCCTGCTTCGATGGGGTCGAGCTCCGTTTTGCATGAACCACATCTTGTCGAAATCAGGGTCACTTTGGATAATGGGGATGAAATTGTCTTCCAAAACCTTCACGTATCGTGCCATCGAGGAACATCGAACCGATTATTCCGTGACTGGACATTGCACACCACAAAGTTACCCGTCGAGGGTGAAGAGACTTCTCGATCGTGAAATGCGGATTCTCAGTCCTCAAAATGCGCCAATTTTGCTTATTGACGAACCCATCCAACTGAAAATGGGCTTGCCGGCCAGTGTGGCCGAGTGGTTCTAGGCGCTTCAGTCTGGAACCGCGCGACCGCTACGGTCGCAGGTTCGAATCCTGCCTCGGGCATAGATGTATGTGATGTCCTTAAGTTAATTAGGTTTAAGTAGTTCTAAGTTCTAGGGGACTGATGACCTCACATGTTAAGTCCCGTAGTGCTCAGAGCCATGAAAATGGGCTTCGTCACTCAACCAAACCTCACTAATTACCATCATGCCCCGCGGCCGACGGTGCAGTTTCAACGTCCTAACGCAAAACGTTCAGAAGTTATGACGATTTTATTTAATGTAGTTCAATAATTGTCGCCCTGTATGTATGAAACATATGGACAGCTAGAAAGTGAAATGCTTTCTTTTACAAATACGTCAAGTAGACGTACTTACCATGTAGGAGGAGTGTTTTTTAAGTAAGTACCGTTTTCTAATTTGAAAAAGACGTGCTAAGATATACCAATAATTTTATTTTCACCCGAAAGCCTGTACCTTAATCTACTTTTCTACATAATTTCCGTCAATATTGAGGCACTTGTCATAACGGTGTTCCAGTTTTTGAATACGATCCTCATAGAAGTCTGCCGCCTGACTTGTTAACCACTGCACCACCACTGTTTTGGCTTCGTCATCGTCTTGAAGACGCTGACCGCCCAGGTGTTTCTTCAAGTGCAGGAACAGATGGTAGTCACTGGGCGCAAGATCGGGGCTGTACGAAGGATGATCTAGAGTTTCCCTTCGAAAAGATGTGATGAGATCTTTGATCTGATTCGCCACATGCGGACGGGCATTGTCTTGCAGCAAAACGATGCCCTTGCTCAACTTGCCACGTCTTTTGTTCTGAATTGAACGGCGCAGATTCTGCAATGTCTTACAGTAAGCTGCTGAATTGATTGTCTCATTACGGGGCAGTAATTCCATAAGCAATACTCCTTTTCTGTCCCAAAAAAACTGTGCACATGATTTCCCCGGGCAGAAATTGTTTGCTTAAACTTCACTTGTCTGGGTGAATCTGACCTCCGTACAGCCCCGATCTTGCGCCCAGTGACTACCATCTGTTCCTGCACTTGAAGAAACACCTGGGCGGTCAGCGTCTTCAAGACGATGACGAAGTCAAAACAGTGGTTAACAAGTCAGGCGGCAGACTTCTATGAGGATCGTATTCAAAAACTGGAACAACGTTATGACAAGTGCCTCAATATTGACGTAAATTATGTAGAAATGTAGATTAAGGTTGTAACCTCCCCACAACACATTCTAAAAATAAAAACTATATTTATTAGTAATGGTGCCACAGCTAAGTGTAAACTTCCCACAAGAATATTAATGGCAAAGACAATTAAATGAAAGCTCGCTATCTGACTCAAGTACAAGTTCCCATTAAATAATGAACGATAATCTCATGACAATGAAACTACAGTGATAACCAAAAGTCAATTAAACCGAAATGTCGGTGTTTGCCCTGTGCGAATTCAGAATAAATTTCTTACCTTATTAAAACTGCATGTCAAATATCTGCTCTTATTCTGCGGCACAGCTTGCAATAGATGTATCGCCATAACTAAATTTTTTTTTGAAGTTAACTGAAATTTTTTGTTTAAGGAAATGCAAGGGAATCAAATGATACTTTTGTTAAAAAATTGCTTTCAGAAAAAATCAAAATTATTATTGGGGGCGATTTTTGAAAGTTAGATTACAATGAGTGTTCGTTACATTATCTGATGAGCGCAAAGCTGCATGATTATTTATTTAAATAAATTGTACCTCGTCCTGAATCTCGACCATTGCGATGCCGGCGCCCGCCGACTGCTCTCCGCTACTGCTAGCAACCGACTCCAAGCACTACTGAGGGCTGACTACTATTCGCCACTGCTCGCGACAGACAACTGTACTGCACTGCGCTTTGAGCGCAACTGCTCTGGTCAGAGATTCTACAATGCCTCAGCATCGCTGCCGCACAACATACGTGTTTCATAACCCTCCACTGGGGGGGCAAAAATTTGGCAGCGATGGTGAGTCATTTGGACTTGCCATCGTAACAAATTTTTCTTTTAATTAATTAGCATTTACAAAATTTTTGGATGTAATACATGAATTAAATGTTGTGCGCATGCACCGATTACAAAATATTACAGACAAAACAAAATATAAGTACAATGAGTAGAGAGCGTATCAGCAAATCAGAAAAATGTATATACAGATTATTTGACAAATAACAAAATGCACAAGAAATGTATATACAATGAGTAACAAATGACATAAATCATAAAAAGTGTACAGAATGAACATATCATGTTGAAAAATGAGAAAAGTGCACAGGTACTGGAGTTCAGTTGAAAACATATTCACATAAGTGCACATGCACTTAAAACTTTTGAACATTTTTATAACAAATAAACGCAAGGGTAGAAAAATCATCAAATCACAAAAGTATATACAATATAGATGACAAGAGTGCACACATACTGCACTTCAGAACAAATCAAAATTGTCTTTAGTATTTTCACAATAGACATAATAGCAAAAATCATGTCGACAGGTGACATAAGTGTACTTGCACTGGAGTTCAACAAATCGAGAAAAAATGTATAGGCCATGAACATCAAACATGTCTTTAGTATTTTCACTATTAGGATAGGAAAGGAAGGATTGCATCATGGTTGTAGCACTTTAGTTTGCACACAGCTGCACTGAAAGTCCATATCTTTCCACAGAATCACAATACTAAGTGATACAATCTGCAGTTCCGTTCTCAGAAGTATTTATCAGCGTATCAAGACACTGAAACGTCGTAGTAGTATTCCATGCTATCATTTGGCAGTACATCAGGTACACCAAACAGTGGGACCATAATAACGTCTTCTTCGCTTACGGTGGTGGACAGCATGTCGTGTCAACACCACGCTCTCAAGAGGCAGCACACAGTGCTCCATAACAAAGTCTTGATTAGTGATTACATAAGTAGTTTCATCGCTTACAGTGGTGGACAGCATGTCGTGTCAACACCACGCTTTTAAGAAGCGGCACACCAACGTAGAATTAGTGCAAAAACCAAATATAGTGCTCCATGATTAGGAGGATGTATAGGACAAATGGATATTACAGTAATTCAGGGTAGTTAGCTCAGAAGTTAAAGGACATTAACTAACAGACAAGCCTTAATAGGTGATTACATAAGTAGTATGCAGCATACATAGCTCAGTTATTGAACATTTCTGTACCATGAATGTAGTATTACAGAAAAATGTTCATTAATTAATTTACAGACAAGAGTGGCAATCAATGGCCATCAAGTATTGAGTATTACAAAACATCTTTCCTCATTCAAATGACATATTTACAAGTAATTATTGGCACTCAGTGGCCTATTATTAAAGACATGAAGTCAAAATTGAATACAGTAGCTAATTAATGACAATTAATACATAGTTCATTATGTGACACTAATTATTGGCACTCAGTGGCCATTTACGAAAATCATTATTTAAAACAAGAGCTAATTAATGGCATAACTAATACATATTTCAGTAAGTGACACTAATTATTGGCACTCAGTGGCCATTTACTAAAATCATTATTAAAAACAAGAGCTAATTAATGGCATAATTAATACATATTTCAGTAAGTGACACTAATTATTGGCACTCAGTGGCCATCGATTATCGAATTATGTCGTAAATTAGTGACATTATATGAGACTGGTAATACATTTTGTTTTTGTGCTAGCAGTACATTGCTTTAGCTAATTATACGGGAAAGCAAGAAGAAAAAAGAGGAAAAAAAAATTGCTTCTAGGTTGTCCATATAAATGAAAAATGTGTAACGTCATTCGTCATGAGTCAGCTGTACCAAGGTTGTGACACAAGGTAGTATATGTGATCACATTTGTAACGATAGACACAAATGGGTAAAAAATAAAATTGCAATTACTAGAACAGGTATAATAAGTAACAAGTTTAGTAAGTATCATGAAAAGCTTCTCCTGGAAAAAATACAAAATGGATTATTGAGCTGAAAGAAGAAACGCAGACTATGCTGAAAAGTAGTGAACTTCGAATTAACAGGTAGTGTAATGTGTTTAAAAAAAATGTGTTCCATAACTGTCCTTTCCAAAACCTTCAGTCATCCTACTACGCAATATAACACCTGCTGTCAAGCAAACTGCAACAAATACTTAAATAACTACATAGCATAAATTCATAACTTCAACATTATCCTCATCTGTAAAGAAAAAACTTCATTATCCATATTATCATAACTTCATTATCATCACCTATAAAGAAAAGCTTCATTATTCATAGTACCATATTCATCATCATTATTCTTCATCAGCATTAATTATCATCTGTAAAAAAATCACTTCATTACTCATTACACAACTATTCCTTATCTCTAGCATATTTCATCACTTAAAACTAAAATGTGTAGTTCTGTCTGACAGCTTGCATCAATCGCTTCGTATTCTGAAAGAAAAAATTAGTTAAGACTGCTATTCGACGATGTGTATAGTATATTCTTGTTAATGCTTGTTAATTCTGATCCATTTACTCTTCCTCATAAAGTTATTGCATCTTCTTTCGTTTATTCCGTAGGTCAAATTCTCATCTGTTTAATTTATTTCCATTACGCATCATTTCTTTCTGAAACTGATGAACAAAGATTAATGTCTTGCATTTAAATCCTATACCCATTAAATAATGACTGGTTAATGGTGGCACAATTAAGCATACAGCATAACATGACAGAAAAACGTAATATGTCAAAACATAGACAGTGTTCAAAGTCAAAAAGTGTACAGAGAATAATTAAGCATACAGCATAACATGACAGAAAAACGTAATATGTCAAAACATAGACAGTGTTCAAAGTCAAAAAGTGTACAGAGAATATCACAATGCAGCAGCAAAAAATGAAAATGTAAAACAGTCACGATGTTGAGATATCATAGGGCAAAAATGTCAAAGTCAACTTGTGTGTGTTATACCTTAGCTATTTCATAATGTATACAAACAAAACAGGAAAACAATCATACGCAAAAAAATGAAAAATGTGCACAGTCTGATGTGTAACGACAAGAAAAGCGACCTGCTAACCTTACCTTGCTGGGCACTTGCCAAGAAAAAATACGATAGTCATCAATAATTGTTCACATAAATATCTGGAAAATGTATTACAGTGTGATAACTCATTATGTATGTTCATTCAATAAACGCTTTAACATTGGAGATATGGTGATTGCCTTTCGATTTTCTAGTTCTCAGAGTTTCGACGTGTACAACATTGGGGTGAGGAATGCTACGAATCCGATATGGACCTGCGTACAGAAGTTCAAATTTACTGCACTTACCTTTTAATTTGCTGGATAAATAGTGTGTTCGTACTAATATCTTCTGTCCAACGTGAAAGTCTCGGCGTCTACAAACCTGTTTTTGCTGTCTTCTCCGGCGCTCTGCGGCACGTTTGATGTTGTTCAGCGCAATGTCAATTATTTCGTGGTGTCGTAATCGACGAGATGTAGGAAATGTTACTAATTCTTTAATTTTGTTTGGTGGTTCAACGTTTTTCAGTATAACATACGGAGATAGCATAGTGGATTCATTTGGAATGGAATTAATTACATCTTGGAATGAGTGTATGTGTGTGTCCCAATTAACATGTCGTTTGTGGCAGTATATTCTACACAGTTTACCAATTTCTTTCATTAATCGTTCACAAGGGTTCGAGGAAGCGTGGTACTTGGATATATAAATCGGAGAAATGTTTCTAGCTCGTAACATACGTGTCCATATGACAGATCGAAATTGTGATCCATTATCTGAAATTACTTTCATCACATGCCCTACATGAAATAAGAAATGTTTTACAAATGCTTTCGAAACAGTTTTAGCAGTAGCTTTGCGTAACGGAGTGAAAGTAACAAATTTTGAAGTGAGTTCAACAGCGACAAAGATGTAGCAAAAACCTCTGTTAGTTCTCGGAATTGGACCAAAAATGTCTACTGCGGCCATATGTCTTAATTTAACAGGTACAATGGGATATAATGGAGGAATGTATGAAGTGGTGTCAGACTTAGCTTTCTGGCAAATTTTACATGACGCTAAAACTCGTCGTATACGTTTTTCCATGTTTGTAAAATAACAGTTCTGTCTCAGTATCAGAAAACATTTTCTTGCTCCGTAATGCGCGTAGCTTAAATGAGTGTACCAGATTAATTTGTTAACCAGTTCGTCAGGAATGCATAATAACCAATTGTTACTGTCTGGATGAGAGCGGCGAAACAGAATGTCATTGCGTACAGTGTAGTGGTTTCTAATCGTAACATTATTCTTATCTTGCCAAAGGTGTTTAATTTCTTTCCATACATTGTCTTTACTTTGCTCTCGTGCTATGTCCTGTAATGACGATGAAATAAAATTTTCAAATGCGACTTGTTGAATGTACATGACGCTGAAATTTGCTTTGCAGAAATTGGTTGCTACGTCTTCCTGATTGTTGCTGAGAGAACGCGACAGTGCGTCTGCTATAACATTTTGTGTGCCGGGAATGTGAACTATTGTAAAATTAAATTCCTGTAAATAAAGTTTCCATCTGCTCAGTCTGTCATGAGTGAATTTAGCTGAAAGTAAAAATTGAATAGCTCTGTGATCTGTGTAAACTGTGGTGTGTCTTCCATAAAGAAAGTGCCGAAATCTCGTAAAAGCCCATACAACACATAATGTTTCTAGTTCTGTGACGGAATAATTTCGTTCAGCAGGCGACAGAATGCGACTTGCAAATGCGATGTTTTTGATTACTGTTGAGCCATCTTCTTCAATTTCCTGAAAAATGTGTACGCCTAAAGCGGTGTTGGAACTGTCGGTGGCAATGGAAAAATTTCGTGTAAGATCTGGGTGCGATAAAAGTGGAGCATTCAACAAAGCATCTTTCAGGTTCACGAATTCAGAGTGTGCTTGCTTATCCCAAGACCAAATAGTGTTTTTACCTGTTAATTGGCATAATCTAGGCGTGTCTAAAGCAGAGTGATGAATAAATTTGCGAAAAAAGTTAATTAAACCCAAAAAACTGCGTAGTTGTTTCTTCGTTGTAGGAACAGTAATGTCACGTAGAGCTTGAAGTTTTTCTGGATCAGGCGCAATGCCTTCTGCTGAAATTACGTGTCCAAGAAATTTTATAGAAGTTTTGCCAAAATGCGATTTACTGAGGTTAACTGTAAGTCCTTGTGCATGGAAAGTTTGCAATAGTCGTTCTAAAATCAGATTGTGCTCAGACCAGTTAGCTTCTGCGATAAGAATGTCATCTACGTACGTCGTAATTCTGTCTTTAAGTTCTGTCGGAAGTATTGTGTTCAAACCGCGAATAAAAGCTGCAGAAGAAATAGTTAAGCCGAATGGTAATTTACAAAATTGATAACAGTCACCAAAACAGAGAAAAGCTGTGTACTTTCTGCAATTCGGATGAAGTTGAATTTGCCAAAATCCCGATTTCAAATCTAGTGTAGAATAAATAGCTGTACCGTGAAATTTCTGTAGTAGTTCTTCTAATGTCTGTGGTCGATCTGTTTCATTAATAATAATGTCATTAATGTGACGTGAATCAAGTACGAGACGAAGTGAGCCATCTTTTTTCTTAACAATATGCAGCGGGTTTATGTACGGGCTAACTGCTGGTTCAATAATTCCTTGATCGAGCATATCCTGCAATTCTTTTTTAACTTGTTCTCTGTGGATATATGGAATGGGATAATGCTTTGCTTTAAATGTGTCGTGCTGTTTGACTTGAAATTCGTACATAAAGCCGGACATAGTACCAGGAATGTTGTCGAAAACTGCAGCTTGTTGTAAAAGAATTTTATGTAATTGCGTTCGTTCGTCGTCTGTATTTGCACTGCTTTGTTTAACTTTATCAGAAATCATTTGCATTACATCGTAGTCAGTTTCGTCTGGAGT
Source organism: Schistocerca nitens (assembly GCF_023898315.1). Classification (NCBI taxonomy): domain Eukaryota; kingdom Metazoa; phylum Arthropoda; class Insecta; order Orthoptera; family Acrididae; genus Schistocerca; species Schistocerca nitens. The sequence continues at coordinate 299,780,758 of NC_064615.1, read as the reverse complement.
GTTATAGTTATGTACGTACGTGTCGGTGAACAATGCGGAATTACAGTTTATGTTACGTGTTGCGGAAATGACCTCTGTGCAGTTAATTGTTTGTTCTTCTGCAGATAGTGAATGTTGAAATTCTAAAGCTAATTGCACATTTTCATCTTTTAACATTAAATAAGAATTTTGGAAATCAACCACTGCGTCGTGTTGTACGAGAAAATTAGTACCTAAAATTACGTCTGTTGTCAATAAAGGAACAATCCAAAAATTTGAATGAAAAGTATGACCTCCAATACAAAATGATAAATGCGTCTGTAATTTAACGTCTACTCCTTTACTCGATACTGCTCCTTTTACTTTCGTTTTGCCTAAAGGTAATGTAGGATAAGTATTCTCTTTGTTACACTCGTTGAAAGTTTCCTCATTAATGACTGACATAGGTGAGCCAGAATCAATTACCGCTGAAAATTTCGATGAACCTATTTTAATTTCGATGACAGGATGTGAAATAATTTTCTGAACAACTGGTCTTTCCTGCAAAAGTGTGTCTCTGATGTCGTCAAACGTAATTACATTTTCGTGAACAACATTTTGCGTGTCAAAACTAGTGCTTGTGTTATTGGAAGATGCGTCCTGTACAGTATTTAGTCAGATTCTATCTGATGCGTTATTATTGTCAGGAGGACGTTGTGGCATTTCTACGATTTGAACAGTTCTATTACTTCTTCCAGACGTGTTACGCTCTGGATGGTACCTACTGTCGGGTTCATTTACTAGAATATGTTGTTGCTGATGATTTTGTTGCTGGTAAGATCGACTGTTATTATATGTACGTTGATAATTGCGCTCGTCATTATTACGTCTGTCGTGATAGTCATTCCTATACGGTGCATTGCGATATGAATTAAAATACTGTCTTCTTTGTACGTAGTTATTTCCTTGCTGCCGTGCGTTATTATTTGTTGGATCAGGGACTACACGTGCACGCGGTGAAACATTAAAGCCTGGTTGACCTTGTGCATTCCATTGTTGGTTAGGTACGCTAACCGGCTGACCTTCATGCTGTTGTGGCGGAAAACGTCTATTGTTACTAAAATGTGATTCCTGTTGCTCAAAATTTTGACGATATTGATAATCTGAATTTTGTCTGTTATTAGAGTTTTGGTGGTTGTCATTCCTAAAACGTCTGTTACTTCTCCTATTGAAATTACGTGTTTGATCATAATTGCCGTACGTCTGTTGGCCTTGGTTGTTATACAAAGAATTTTTGTTCACAAAAGAATAATCAGATTGTTGTACCTCCAACAGCTGTAACAGATCTCTGAATGCTGAGATATTTTCTTTTTGCTGACCGGTTAAAAGCGACACTCTTAATGAGCGTGGTAATTTAGAGATACATAATTGAATGAGTGCGGATTCACTATAGGGTTCACTTAAATATTGGTTTTGCTGCACCATGTGCTCAAAGAATTGCGTCACACTCGGAAAATTTGAGTTCTCATAATTTGGTAAGCTAATTAACTGATCTTTAATTCCGCGCTGTGTCGTCTTCGACCAGTACGCTGACAGAAAAGCATTCTGAAATTCCTCTACTGAATAACATTGTCTCGCGATCGGCCTCATACGAGTTGCCGGTTCGCCTTCCAAAAAGCTGCAAATAAATTCCAGTTTGTGCGTTACAGGCCAAGTGGGTGGAAAAGCAAAGCTAAATTGTTGGATCCAATCTAGCGGGTGAATCTGTGTTCTGTCGTTTTTAAACACTTTAAACTTTCTCACTGACAGGAAATGCTTGTAATCGAAATTATCGTCTCTGTGTGACGGAACAGGTTCATGGTTGTAAGAGAATCTGTTGAACTGTGACTGTTCGGAATCGTAGTCGTGTCCTCTTTGTAGATTACCCAAATTACACGCGCTGCGTGACTCTGGCAAATGTTCGAAAAGTGGCATCTGCTGTGATGTGTTATTAACTGAAATGTTTTTCATCTGTGTTACCTCCTGCTGTAAACTAGACAATTTTCTACGTAAAGTGTTGTTAGATGAATCGATCTCATTAATCGTCTGCTGTAAATTTTGAAATTCAGGTGTTTGATTAAATGAAACCGGTGTAGTATCGTCTGATTTATTGTCATTAGTATTTTCGATGACGTCAATACGACTGGCCAATTCTTCACATTTTTCAGTCAGTATTTTAACCTGATCATCGGTTTTAGTGTCAGTGGCCTTAATCTGGTTTTGCAATTTACTTGTAGTTTCGTTCAGTTTTCTAACATCGGCTTTGACGACATCGGAATCCTGTGTTAGTTCTAATTGTTCGAGTCTATCGGTCACTGTTTGAATATCTGCTGTGTGTGTATCTGTTTTTGATTTTAGGTCAGAAATTTCGTCACTTAATTCTGTGTTCGCCTGTTCGAGAGTATTAATTTTGTCGGACACTGTAGCAATATTGTTGTCTACATACGTTTTTGCCTTCGCAAACATTTTACGTTTGTCTTCCTGTCTCTGAGCAGTGATTGTTTCCATGACTTGACGTTTTACTTGATTTTGATCTTCAATAAATTTGCGGAAACGCGTATCACTGTTCTGTATGTGAAGACTAAGACGTTCGTTAATCTGTGTGTTCTGTTGTTCGAATTTCGCGTCAATCTTTTCATCCATTGTGCGCGAAAGTTCTGCTGTCATTGCTTTAAATTCGTCGCGTAATTGTGTAGCCCTTTCCGAGCATTGTTTAGCGACTGTACTGATTTCCGCTCTAAGTGTTTCTGTTGTGGCTGTTTGCATTTCCCTTAATTCATGAGCAACAGACCTAATTTCTTCGCTACTTTTTCTTGAACAAGCCTCAATTTCCTCGCGTAACTGTTCCTTAGTGTCATGGCACTGCGCGGCAACGGCTCTAATTTGTTCACTTAACTGTCTGGAATTGTTATCTAATTTTTCATTTAACTGTCTGGAATTGTTATCTAATTTTTCATTTAACTGTCTGGAATTGTTATCTAATTTTTCATTTAACTGTCTGGAATTGTTATCTAATTTTTCATTTAGCTGATCGTTCTGTACACTAAGTTGTTGTTTGAGATCTTCTTTAAGATTGTCTTGTTTTTCATTCTGTTGTTTGACCTGTTCACTAAGTTGCTTGAAATCTTCTCTCTGTTGTCTGGCCTGTTCACTAAGTTCTTTATGATTTTTGTCTTGTCTTTCGTTCTGTTGTTTGTTCTCTTCAAGAATTTGCAACAATAATGCCCTAATTGGATCCGACACAAAATTAGCATTTCTATTCTCTGTGCTGTTTAATGGTCGATCTGGAATTGTCTCGCTTTCAGTAACCATTTGGTTATTCTGTACTTTACAAAAAGGTTTATCAGTCGGATGTGTACTGTCAGACATTATTTCGGAATTAAATAAATCCGGCGTACTTTGAGTACACTGATCATTTTCATTCGACAAATTTGTCTGTACGTTATTTGAATTTTCCAAACCGGGTGTGTTAAGCTGGGCAGCCCTCATTCCAACAGAACGCCCCGCGTCATCAATTGTCGTCAAATTAACAGAGGAGACAATTGAGTTCTCTTGTTCATCATTAAGATAAAAGTCGTCATTCGCGGTTGGAACGCACTGACTGTTAGTGAACACAGCATTGTCATCACTACTCTGCGCGTCACAATTGCTATCGGTCATGTTGTTTAAGTCGGAAATTTCATTCAAAATACCTCGCGATACACTATTCACAGTCTTTCGCGGCATTTTCACAATAGTCACAATTAATCACAAAACAAATAAGCACAATGCAAAATCAACACACAAATACAACAGAGCAACGAATTGCCGATGATCTGAGGAAAGAAAGTCACAAATTAGTAAACGCGTTGCACCAAATTATAATTATATTTAAGCAAATAAGAGCAGATATCTGACTTTTTTTCAAAAGATTCTCACGAAATACGATCCTGGACTGGGTGTCGCCAAGTGTAACCTCCCCACAGAAATTTTAAAAAAAACTATATTTATTAGTACTGGAGCCACAGCTAAGTGTAAACTTCCCACAAGAATATTAATGGCAAAGACAATTAAATGAAAGCTCGCTATCTGACTCAAGTACAAGTTCCCATTAAATAATGAACGATAATCTCATGACAATGAAACTACAGTGATAACCAAAAGTCAATTAAACCGAAATGTCGGTGTTTGCCCTGTGCGAATTCAGAATAAATTTCTTACCTTATTAAAACTGCATGTCAAATATCTGCTCTTATTCTGCGGCACAGCTTGCAATAGATGTATCGCCATAACTAAATTTTTTTTTGAAGTTAACTGAAATTTTTTGTTTAAGGAAATGCAAGGGAATCAAATGATACTTTTGTTAAAAAATTGCTTTCAGAAAAAATCAAAATTATTATTGGGGGCGATTTTTGAAAGTTAGATTACAATGAGTGTTCGTTACATTATCTGATGAGCGCAAAGCTGCATGATTATTTATTTAAATAAATTGTACCTCGTCCTGAATCTCGACCATTGCGATGCCGGCGCCCGCCGACTGCTCTCCGCTACTGCTAGCAACCGACTCCAAGCACTACTGAGGGCTGACTACTATTCGCCACTGCTCGCGACAGACAACTGTACTGCACTGCGCTTTGAGCGCAACTGCTCTGGTCAGAGATTCTACAATGCCTCAGCATCGCTGCCGCACAACATACGTGTTTCAAGGTACAGGCTTTCATGTAAAAATAAAATTATTGAGATATCTTAGCACGTCTTATTTTAATTTCAAAACGGTACTTACTTAAAAAACATGCCTCGTAGTTTAGCTTAGGTGTCATTTATTATAATGTTACCTTGAAATAATTAATGAATCTTCGTTTGATTAAATTTATTTAACAAGATGTTTGGAAAAGTGATTAAATAGATTCAAGACGCAGTAAAAGTATGTAGATAATATAAGAGCCCGATATGGGAGGAATGCATCGATATTGCTGATGTATCGACATGGGAATATATCTGAATGTATGTGCTTGTCAAACGACATGGGAATATATCTGAATGTATGTGCTTGTCAAACGCCGTTCGCACTGTTCAGTTGGTTCTGCTTTGCGTTCCGCTTGTCTGGCAAATTCCGCGTGACCCGCAGCTGACGCTACCGTATGACGCCTGCGGCTCTTGTCAGCACACGACGCAAGTTTGGCGTTCGCTGCTGCGCGTCCTCCACTGAACGGGAACTTCGGCACAGCCCGAAATTAGAGGGCAAACTTTAATGCACTGTGCGCGGGGGCGCTTGGCGACGCAACGCGGGAGTTCGGTAGCAAGAAATGTACGGCCAACTGTGGAGCGCAGTCGCAATTAGCTGCTACCGTTTCTTTTTACGTCCGTCACATCGAGATTTTGAGACATTACCGCACATCCGGAAAGCACTGCAGGCCACGTGTTAAACGAGTTTATTCCGTGGAAATGGGGAAGCACGAGGAGGGTCCACCATGGCTTCTGCGAAAGTTGAAAGTGTTTTCTAGGAGGTTCAAATGACGCTGAATACTTGCAATCAATCAACGGTTGAACAACGTCAAAATTAGCGCAACGGAAGTTATGCCAAAAGCGTCCAATGATTTCGAAGCAGATATCTGCCAACGTAAGTAGTTTCTAAAGTCAATGGATCGAAATCGATTGTCGTTCTGTTTGCTTATCATACTAGGCCGAAATGGAAAGTCATAAGCCGGCCGAGGTGGCCGAGCAGTTCTAGGCGCTTCAGTCTGGAACCGCGCGACCGCTACGGTCGCAGGTTCGAATCCTGCCTCGGGCATGGATGTGTGTGATGTCCTTAGGTTAGTTAGGTTTCAGTAGTTCTAAGTTCTAGGGGACTGATGACCTCAGGAGTTAAGTCCCATAGTGCTGAGGGCCATTTTTTTTTTTTTTTTTTTTTTGAAAGTCGTAAAATGAACGCTCAAATAATAAATTTTTGTCTTCTGGAACTGATTCACTCGAATGAAATCACAATTCATTTCGTACTAACATTTTTAGTTAGATTTTACCGTGGGTGTTATTAATATCCAATGAAAAAACAAGTTTATTGTTACCATTTACTGCTTATTTACTTCCATAACGCGTTCGGAAGGTTTAAACCTCCATCATGTGGATTTATATTTTGTGTTACGACTTGAGTAGTCTGGGGCATGGTTTCCACTGAGGAACAAGAATGGCGTCTAAAAACGGATTTGCATTTATTAGTTTGTAAACCCCATCTTTGTTCCCTCAGTGTTTATGTGACGTAAAATGACAATGTAAGTAGCCTGTGACCACTGGAAACAGTGGCACAGGTTAGCCGAAAGTCGTAAATAAACTTATACATGCCATATTAAATACACAAATCCACCTGATGATGGAGGTTCAAATGGTTCAAATGGCTCTGAGCACTATGGGACTTAACTTCGGAGGTCATCAGTCCTCTAGAACTTAGAACTACTTAAACCAAACAAACCTAAGGACATCACACACACCCATGCCCGAGGCAGGATTCGAACCTGCGACCGTAGCGGTCACGCAGCAATGCAGGCGCTGACTGCTGCATCGAGTCGATCGCACGGATGGCGAGTCGCACGAATCACTTCGGATCCCATCATATACCACACGTGCTTGATTGGAGATAAGTGTGGACATCGTGCTGGCCAGGGAAGTTGCTGCACGCCTTGCAGAGCACGTTGAGTTTCACTGGCAGTGCGGGCGAGCGTTATCCTTTTGGGATAACACATTTTCTTGCTGTTGCAAGAAGGGGTCTGATAATATGCTGCACATACCGAGCCCTGGTTAGCGACCCTTCCAGGAACACCAAAGGTGAACGAGAGTTGCAGTTTATCGTGTCCAGACCATAAGGCCTGAGGTGCGGCCAGTGTCTCTTGGACGAATGCATTCTATGAGACAGCGCTAGGCAGGTCTACATCGTACACGCGAAAGACCATCACTTGCTGAAGACCAAGGCGCGGAATTCCATCTTCCAAGTGATCCTCCGACGGCGCCAGTCGAGCCGCTTACGTCGATGCTGTGGCGTGAGTGGAAGACTGGCTAGAGGTGTGCGTGCCCGTTGTCCCACAGCTAATGACCGGTTGGCGCCAGTTCGTGTTGACACGTATGGGCTCACGAGCCCTCTTATCTGCGCCGTGGTAGCTGTACAACTGCCACTGCTGTCTTTACAGTACAACGACCACGGCGGGCGTCTGTTCTGCAAGCACATCCAGGACCTCGTCTGCGGGTGCGTGCATGTTCACGTGGCCACTGATACCGGTATCGTTGCACAATTAACGCAGCACGCCCAACTTGTGTGGCAATTCTGCGAAAGGACCATCCTGCCACTCGGAAGACCACAATTCGACCCCTTTCAAACTCTCTCTGTCGGCTGTAGGAACCGCGAGTACGTCTCAGTACGGTTGTCAGCTTGCTTCACACGTTTGCCCCACAATGAGACTTCTGGCTGTGAGCATTCGCTATTGAAGGGTAGACACAGATGGCGCTCTGGTAGCTATGCCACTACGCTATCTTTTGGCGGACAACGTTGAAACCGTTACGGTACATCACAGGTGGCATATGCTGTCATCGGATCAAAATCGACGAAATCTTTCTCGGTGTATTAATTTTTTTTCCGGCGGTTTGCTTAATATGAACACGGTTTCCGCAAGCAGCTGTGAAAATCAGCTCGCTCTGTTGTTTGATAAAATCCAGATAACAGTGAACAGTAGAGCTTAGGGTGATGCAGTCTCTCTTGACTCCCAGAAAGGCTTCGATACAGTTCCTCTCAATCGCCTAGTAACAATGAGGTGTGAGATTGCACTGGAGACTGCCTTGCGAGTACATTTCATTATGTCGCTTTTAATGGGCAGGTATCCTCAGGAGTAAAAGTAGCGTACAATGTGCCTGGCTGATAACGTGTGCCCGCATCTCGTGGTCGTGCGGTAGCGTTCTCGCTTCCCACGCCCGGGTTCCCGGGTTCGATTCCCGGCGGGGTCAGGGATTTTCTCTGCCTCGTGATGGCTGGGTGTTGTGTGCTGTCCTTAGGTTAGTTAGGTTTAAGTAGTTCTAAGTTCTAGGGGACTGATGACCATAGATGTTAAGTCCCATAGTGCTCAGAGCCATTTGAACCATTTTGATAACGTGTGTAGCCCGGTACGTCTGTTTACAGACGACGAAGCGTATTCAGAGAGTTGGCAGCTTTAGAAACGTGCTACCCCCTTTGCAGAGGATATCTGGTCGAAAGACAAGCAGCTGATCCTCCGCATAAGTAAATGGTATGTAATAAGCGCACACACATAAAAAGACAGTCTAACGTTTGATTAAATCGGCCTTCGGTCACTGAAATCATTCTCAAATGTATGTGGAGATGTATGCGATATAGGGAGCGATTAAAGGTGGAAGATCACACAAATGTGGGTATCGGAAAGGCAGATGCCAGGCTTAGGAAGAACAACACAGGCTGCGGATGATACATAGCGATTAAAAACCTGACAGAGGTTTAGATGTGGTGCAGCATCAAGCATGAGGAAACGCGTGGTGACTTACTGCTTCAAAGAGTTTCTTCTCACTTTCAGATCAATGTTTCCTAATGTCCAATACAATAACAATAGTAATAAATTTCTTCTGGAAACAGAAGTTCGCCACCTGCACTTTGTTGTTCGCTACTACATGGTCCAATCACGTTAATGTAACAACGCCTATGTTCGACATCAACGTGCAGTCGTTGTCGTAATGCGGAAACGGAGACATTTATCTGACGTCGAAAAGTGCATGATCGTTGGCTTTTGGGCCAAGGGTGGAAGCAATTTCGAAACGGCTAAGTCTGTAAGCTGCTCGCGTACCGCCGTTGCTAAATATAACATGCGTGGCAAAATGATGCTATCCAAATCTGTTGCTGAGGCAAGAACGGTGCCCCACGAGCCACTGATGACAGAGGTGAACGATGGCTGCGGAGAAGTGTTAAGACCGAGCATCTACATATACAACTAATACAACTACAAATATACTCCACTAGCCACCAAGCGGTGTGTGGCGAAGGGCACTATTCGCGCCAAACTCATATTTCTCTCCCCCCCCTCCCCCCCCCCCCTCTCTCTGTTCAAATGGTTCAAATGGCTCTGAGCACTATGGGACTCAACTGCTGTGGTCATAAGTCCCCTAGAACTTAGAACTACTTAAACCTAACTAACCTAAGGACAGCACACAACACCCAGCCATCACGAGGCAGAGAAAATCCCCGACCCCGCCGGGAATCGAACCCGGGAACCCGGGCGTGGGAAGCGAGAACGCTACCGCACGACCACGAGATGCGGGCCCTCTCTCTGTTCCACTCGCGGATCGCGCGAGGGAAAAACGACTGACTGAACGCCTCAGTACGAGGCGAGGCGAGTATCTGTCAATGGTGACCATTGCTCGATTTCAAAGTTGGTGGTAATAATATATGCTCTACATCCCCGGCGAAGACTGGATTTCGGAATTTAGTGAGCAGCCCCTTCCGTTTAGCGCGTCGTCTATCTGCCAGTGTGTCCCACTTCAAACTTTCTATGAGATTTGTAACGCTCTTGCTTGGCTAAATGTACCAGTCAAGAACCTTGCCGCTCTTCTTTGGACCTTCTCAATCTCTTGAATCAGACCCAACTGGTAAGGGTCCCATACAGACGAACAATAATGGTTCAAATGGCTCTGAGCACTATGGGACTCAACATCTTAGGTCATAAGTCCCCTAGAACTTAGAACTACTTAAACCTAACTAACCTAAGGACATCACACACACCCATGCCCGAGGCAGGATTCGAACCTGCGACCGTAGCAGTCCCGCGGTTCCGGACTGCAGCGCCAGAACCGCTAGACCACCGCGGCCGGCAGAGACGAACAATACTCCAAGACTGGACGAACTAACGTATTGTAAGCTATTCCCTTTATTGAAGGACTGCATCGCTTCCGGATTCTACCAATAAACCGCAATCTAGAGTTCGCCTTACCCGTTACTTGTGTAATCTGAACATTCCATTTGAGATTATTTCGAATAGTCACACCCAGATACTTGACGGACGTTACCGCTTCCAAAGACTGGGTATTTATTTCGTACTCGTACATTTATGGGGATTTTCGCTTTGTTATACGCAGTAGGTGACACTAATATTGACAGATAACTGCCAATCATTACACCTCGCATTTACTTTCTGCAAATCTTCATTGATTTATTCACAACTTTCGTGTGATACTACTTTCCTGTAGACTACAGCATCATCGGCAAACAGTCTAATGCAGCTGTCAATACCATCAACCAGATCGTTTATGTAAGTCGTCAAAAGAAGCGGACCTAGTACGCTGCCTTGGGGCACACCCGATGTTACGCTTGCTTCTATTGAAGTCTCCCCATTCAGGACGACATACTGCTCTCTGTCTGTTAGAAAACTTTCTATCCAACCGCATATGTCATCGGATAGACCGTAAGCGCGCACTTTTTGGAGCAAGCGACAGTGCGGAACTGAGTCGAACGCCTTTCGAAAGTCGAGGAATATGGCATCAACCTGGGAGCCGGTATTTAGAGGCTGTTGTATATCATGCACAAAGAGGGCCAGCTGTGTCTCGCATGACCACTGTTTCCTAAAACCGTGCTGGTTTCTGCAGATGAGTTTCTCAGAGTCTAGAAAGGTCACTATGTCCGAACACAAAATATGTTCCACGATTCTACAACAAATCGATGTCAGTGAAATTGGCCGTTAATTATGTGCATCCGATTTTTTACCCTTTTTATAGATTGCTATGACCTGGGTCTAACGTGCAATTGTTGAGCAACAGACCGCCCAGATGATCCAAGGAGCTACCAACAGTGGCTTGTCATCAACGATCGTTCAGCGAAAGTTGCTGCGTGTGGCCTTCCGCAGCAGGCTCAAATGGTTCTGAGCACTATGGGACTTAACATCGGAGGTCATCAGTCCCCTGGAACTTAGAACTACTTAAACCTAACTAACATAAGGACATCACACACATCCATGCCCGAGGAAGGATTCCAACCTGCAACCGTAGCGGTCGCGCGGTTCCAGACTGTAGCGCCTAGAACCGCACGGCCACCCCGGCCAGCAGCAGGCGCCTGGTCCATGCACCCGTGCTGACTGCTGTCCATCGGCGACGAAGGCTGGAATCTGCACGCCAATACCGCTACTGGACGTCCTCTGAGTGGCGGCAGGTGGCCTTTTCAGATGAATCACGTTTTATGCTTCATCCGACAGATGGCCGTTGGATGTGTACGGCCCTGCAACAATCGTCGGATGTGCCAGGCCGGAGGAGGGAACGTTGTGGTCTGGGGAATGTTTTCGTGGCATTCCCTGGGTGATCTCGTCATTCTGGAAGCCACAGTGGATAAACACAAGTATGTGTTTATCCTTGGCTACCGTGTCCATCGCTAAGTGCAACTTGTTTTTCCTCAGCACATAGCCAGCAGTGTACGTGCGTAGTTCGAAGAGCACCAGGATGAGTTTACCAAACTCCCCTGACCACCAAACAGCCCGGATTAAAACCCGGTAGAAAGTCTATGGGACCGCCTCGATCGGGCTGTTCGCTCCGTGGGTCCTCACACTGGCCAACATCAGTAAGGGGAGGGGGTGGGGGGGGGGGCTGGTACCAGCGACTGACGTCACGACCATTTCTCTCTCTCTCTCCCACCCCCCCTCTCTCTCTCTTTTTCTCTCCCTAGGATAAACCGTATGACTTAAGTATTAGCCGGCCGGTGTGGCCGAGCGGTTCTAGGCGCTACAGTCTGGAACCGCGCGACCGCTACGGTCGCAGGTTCGAATCCTGCCTCGGGCATGGGTGTGTGTGCTGTCCTTAGGTTATTTAGGTTTAAGTAGTTCTAAGTTCTAGGGGACTGATGACCTCCGAAGTTAAGTCCCATAGTGCTCAGAGCCATTTGAACCATTTGAACTTAAGTATTTCCAAAATTCTGGTAGACTAGATGTTTAAAATGTTGATAGTTATTACTGGGCAAGGATTTCTAGGTCATTTTTTATTTAAAAAAGTCCCTCAAATTCAGTTTGAATAAATTATAAATAACGACTTCACATTTATTTACTGTATGTTAATTTCACAATTACAAGAGTTGCTCAGACACACTGAGAAAATCTCACAAAACGAAAGAATTCTTCTTTCTTTGTGTGTGCAAGCTTTCATGTACTAATGGTCTTTTCTCTTGGCACGTAACTAAAACTGTCCTTTCTTCGCATGTTATGCACAACTGTACCTATTACTTTCCCTCGCGGCTCTGTAATGGCGTCACCTTGATGTTGATTACAGTCATACACAAAAGTTAATAATGCTGTTGTGTATTTTGAGTGTAAGCCTACACCATTTTGTGCATGTCTTTTCATGTTGAGGTCGCAAAGTTTTCGAGCAAGATCTTTCAGGTAATGCTTTCTTCCAGAACTCTTTGTGGGATAATTCTTTGCCCATTCCTTGTGTGTATCTCGAAAGACAGTGGAGGCTCAATTATCCGGACCTCAGTTATCCGGATTCGCGGTTATCCGCACTAACGAAAATGTCTTTGTAGCCACCGGCAGTACCTGTCCGCGCCCCGTGTAGTCTCTGCCCCTCGCATTTCTTTATTGTTTGGGTTGGAAAGTTGGCAATCGCTGCGCCGTGTCGCGTCTGTGCTTAAAACTGTCAAAGCGCATGATTGGTGTTGTCGCTTAAAGATAAAATAAACATTACTGATCCATTACAAAAGGAGAAACTGGTCGTAAGTAGCCGGTAACTATGGTGTATGGACTTCTACAATAAGCGATATTAAGAATAATACCGATTCAGTTTTGAAGTACAACCACAAACATGATAGTGAAGACGGGAGATAACATGGAAAAGTGATGAATACACCATGAACCATGGAACCATGAACCATGGACCTTGCCGTTGGTGGGGAGGCTTGCGTGCCTCAGCGATACGGATGGCCGTACCGTAGGTGCAACCACAACGGAGGGGTATCTGTTGAGAGGCCAGACAAACATGTGGTTCCTGAAGAGGGGCAGCAGCCTTTTCAGTAGTTGCAGGGGCAACAGTCTGGATGATTGACTGATCTGGCATTGTAACATTAACCAAAACGGCCTTGCTGTGCTGGTACTGCGAACGGCTGAAAGCAAGGGGAAACTACAGCCGTAATTTTTCCCGAGGGCATGCAGCTTTACTGTATGATTAAATGATGATGGCGTCCTCTTGGGTAAAATATTCCGGAGGTAAAATAGTCCCCCATTCGGATCTCCGGGCGGGGACTACTCAAGAGGACGTCGTTATCAGGAGAAAGAAAACTGGCATTCTACGGATCGGAGCGTGGAATGTCAGATCCCTTAATCGGGCAGGTAGGTTAGAAAATTTAAAAAGGAGAATGGATAGGTTAAAATTAGATATAGTGGGAATTAGTGAAGTTCGGTGGCAGGAGGAACAATCAATGGCAAGGAAATCGTTTCTGAAGAAGAGAAATTTGTTAACATTTAGTATAGATTTAAGTGTCAGGAAGTCGTTTCTGAAAGTATTTGTATGGAGTGTAGCCATGAATGGAAGTGAAACATGGACGATAACCAGTTTGGACAAGAAGAGAATATAAGCTTTCGAAATGTGGTGATACAGAAGAATGCTGAAGATAAGGTGAGTGGATCACGTAACTAATGAGGAGGTATTGAATAGGATTGGGGAGAAGAGAAGTTTGTGGCACAACTTGACTAGAAGAAGGGATCGGTTGGTAGGACATGTTTTGAGGCATCAAGGGATCACAAATTAGCATTGGAGGGCAGCGTGGAGGGTAAAAATCGTAGAGGGAGACCAAGAGATGACTACACTAAGCAGATTCAGAAGGATGTAGGTTGCAGTAGGTACTGGGAGATGAAGAAGCTTGCACAGGATAGAGTAGCATGGAGAGCTGCATCAAACCAGTCTCAGGACTGAAGACCACAACAACAACAACAACAACACACCAGAAAATCATGTTTTGGAAAATGCTTTGTATTGTTGGTTTTTCCAAAAATGATCAACAGGACAAACAATGTTGGTCCTTTGCTCTGTGAAAATGCATTACAGTTAACTGAAAGAAAAAAAAGGTGGCAATGAATCGTTTGTGGGAAGTAACGAATGGGTGTACAGATTTAAATTTCTGTCATGAAATTCGCGAATTAGAAGTAGAAGGTAAAAAAAATCTTGTGTAGAAGCAACAAATTATTTTAATGATGGTTTTAAAAAAGAATTTGACGTAAATGACTAAGACTTTGTTTACAACGCTGATACTCGGAATCATTACCGTAAGGATCTTTAGTTTCTCGCTATGAGAGTTCATCTCCAGGACATAAAATTAGTAAAGACCATGTAACAATTTGTGCGAAGGCCTTTGCTCCTCATCGGAAAATTCAGGAATCCCAGGTGCTTCAAAGTTATCACAGTTCCCTTAATTTATAAAAACCAAAAAATCGCATGGATGAGCACCGAAATATTGACAAGTATGACAACACATTTATTCCTAAAGTAAAAAATAAATAAATAATAAATTCGAAACGAAATCGATAATAAGGAAATGTTCTACTTCTCCATATATCCAGACTGAAGCGGCGAATGAAAATCTGTACCAAGGCCAGGGTTGGAAGCCTGGTTTCCTTCTCACTAAGCAGATACGCTAACCACTTTGCCATCCCGGCACAGTGGCTTTGCACAAGTGCAACGAACTTTTACTGGATAAAGCGCCGACCCAACCTTCGACTGAGCTGATAGAGAGAAAATTTGGAATGTTTTCAGTAAAATTTTTGTCTTCTGATGTCATCCATGTTACAACCAATGGATCGAAGACTTATTGAGATATTAAAACGGCTTTATTGAAAACAACGCAGATTGTTATCTGTTGTTGAAGATAACATAGAAACTGTTTGTCACTTCTCAAGCCAATGAATATAAAGGGGTGTTAATATATGATTACAGATGTGTCGGATGTGATTGTAAGGAAGACTGAACAAAGCTTGGGAAAAAACACTGAAACAGGAGCATGAAAATTCAATAACCGAAACGAATGACTGTTTTGGAGGTTAGAAATAACCTGAAGACAAACATACAAATACGCCAGGATTGTGATGCCGCTCATAAGAAAGAGTGGTTCACTTGCGATAATAATGATCCTCAGGTTCCAGAATGAGATTTTCACTCTGCAGCGGAGTGTGCGCTGATATGAAACTTCCTGGCAGATTAAAACTGTGTGCCGGACCGAGATTCGAACTCGGGACCTTTGCCTTTCGCGGACAAGTGCTCTACCAACTGGGTTGCTCAGTTGGTAGAGCACTTGCCCGCGAAAGGCAAAGGTCCTGAGTTCGAGTTCGATTCTCGGTCCGGCACACAGTTTTAATCTGCCAGGAAGTTTCATGATCACGGTTTTCTGATCACGTGGTATGGCAAAATTGTTGGAAACATTTTGCAGGAAACTATCGTCTTAAATATTTAATTATGTCATTCTATGCTGATAACAAGCCTTTTCTTTCTTGAATTTCAATACTTTTACAAAAACGGAAATAAAATTCAAATAATTTGGAAGCCGGGTAACAGGCTCCTTTCGAGTCATGTGATGTCTGTGACGTCACTGGCTTGCTCGCTTCTCCTACTGTCATAGAGGTAATTCACAATGATGTCTTGTTTTGAAATTTACGATTCGGAAAATAATTTACAAATGGTATGTAGTACCACACTGTAGAAATAATCCATAAAACTCTCGAAAAATTGCTTCTAAGTGTTTCAGATAAAGAGAAGGTGCATAAAACTTGTACCGGCAAAATGCCACCACGTCGATCCCCGAGTTCACTTATCGTACTTAATTAAAAATGTCTTGTAATCTGAAGTCAACATTAATTTACCTGCGAGATACGCTTTCCCACTGTTACAAAGAAGGATAGCGTCAGTCGATGAAATTAAACTCTTCCTAAGAATTATAATTGTGGCATATCATTGGTAGCTAGGTTCGTAGCGCGGCGAAATATCGAATATTTAAGGATGACAATATTTGAACTTAATTAAAAAACAAATCGACAGTACTTTCATACGAAAACCAAATCACATTGACAAAACTTCACCGCACCGATTAGGAACAGAATATTACTGTGTTTTCCTTGGCGTTTACATGCGTTATAGCTGTTTCACGCACGTCATGTTCAAAATGATATTTTCTAGTATTTAATGTGACCACACACTTTCTATTTTATTGGAAACAACTTTTTTTTTAAATCTTCGTGCTATCCAGCTAGAGTCCTTATTGTATAAGATGAAGTTAAGTTAGCTTCAGACACTGACGCTAATTTACACTTAGAAACAGCGCAGACCTTACGTTGGTGTTACCTGCATGTTGCACATGCTTTATATCTTTCCCTCCGCACACAAAACATCATCCTACATCTCGTTGCACTACGGGAGTCTGGTGATAATCTTCAACACTAGCAATGCTTTCCAAAAAAAAAAAAAGGTAATTGTTTGTTAGCGAAATAGAAGCATTTATCCTCAGCCGTCCAATACGTCCCACCATCAAACCAATCGCTACAATGAGTTCTTGCTAGCGCCCTATTCATATTTCGTGTAAAACTTTCCAAAATTCGTGACCTTTGCAGGACTGGAACCTGCATTCTTCTTCTTCGTACTTACATACGCTATCCCTTCCGCCACAGTGCCCATACTTCTGGCCGAATCTCTGCTGACTATCTTCTTTAGCGGAAATCAGCACTAGCATTTGCCAAGAATAATTTTTTTGCGCTTCGTGTCCTATTTCACGAGTGGTAGTCGACAGTGAGGATATAAGATACGGACTTATTTGCAAATATTCCTTAGTTTTGAGCGGGTTTAATGATGCTGTAGGGAGCAGGGAAAGATTGTCCGTCCTTGCGCATATCGCCGCTCTAGATGAGTGTAGCATAAACGCATCGAGTTTCGTAAGGTTCCCATTATCAGCGATAACAAAATTCCTTTCTATTGTTACTTAAATGTTTTAAACGTGTTTTCCATCACTAAGTACCTATATTACTTGCAGAAAAATTACGTAAAAGCCTAATAACTACGGCTAACATTCCTGTAACATACGTGTACCTTAGTCTTACTCCTTCCTAGTCTGTGACGCCACCGGAGCGTCAGCCAATAACAGAGCGTTTTCGATCACATGACCGAATCTTGATATTTAATGATTTTTAAGCTTTAATTGCATAAAAATATTTTGTTAGAATATTGACCGTAAATGTAGATTTGAATCTTATAATCTCTCCGAAATACAACAATCCGAACCATATTTGTAACACAGGAAAGTAGCCTATTCTTTCACGTCTCCACGTCCGTCCATCTTAATGCGGTGATTCAATACAACCAACCGGCACATGAACACTACTGCACGTTCATGACTTCAATCAGCGGTGTAGGGTCACATGACCACTTTGCGCCATCTCATGCTCGAAAGAGCCAGTGAGCTCTTTTAAACGCGGTGGCTATTTCTCCGGTGAGCTTGTATTGTAATGTAATGTGTTGTATGGAACTGGGGACCTAGAAACGACGGAGAGGCTTCGTCTCCGCCGTAGCCCTTAGTGGTTCACAACCCCACAACAAGCTTCAGCTGTCCACTCACCCCCAACCGCCGCCCCACACTAGACGAGAGTGTAAGACCAATGTTTGCGTGATAGAGTAGTTATGGTGTACGCGTACGTGGAGATAGTGTTTGCGCAGCAATCACCGACGTAGTGTTACTGAGGAGGAATAAAGGGAACCAGAACGCATTCGCCGAGCAGATGGAAAACTGCCGTAAAAACAATCCACAGACCGGCCGGCACGCCGGACCTCGACACTAATCGGCCGGGCGGATTCGTGCCGGGGACCGGCACGCCTTCCCGCCCGGAAAGCAGCGCGTTAGACCGCACGACTAACCGGGCGGGCAGTCTGGTGAGCTTACTCTCTGCTCGCATTGTGACGTATGGTGTGGAGTGTATTGATAGAGAAGACCTGTCGAACGTGTGCCGACTCCCCCTGCAACAGGTTGCCGCGCCTGTCCGGCTCCGCCGAAAGCCAAAAAACGTGACGTGACGCTGTCGCTTCGTCTGGCAGCTGTTCGCCCGGGCTGTCCATCAATTACCTCGTGGAGGTCCAGTAAAACCTCTGACACCAGATGGATTTCGCAAAGGACGTAAGGAGAACGAAACGTAACTATTAAACGTTATGGCCGATGTCACAGCAGCTAACCACAGGGACAAAATTGTACTAACATTCCAAGATTTCTTTAAATGCATTCACAGTTCGAGAGAGTCCGCAGCTCGTGGTCTAGTGGCTAGCGTTGGTGCCTCTGGATCACAGGGTCCCGGATCCGATTCCTGGCTGGGTTGGGGATTTTCTCTGACTGGGGACTGGGTGTTTGTGTTGTCCTCGTCATTTCATCATCATCATCATAATCATTTGTGACAGTGGCTAGATTGGAGTCTGTAAAAATTAAACTGTGTAAAAATTGGGACTTCATACGGGCGCCCCACAAACCAAACATCATCATCATCAACACCTCAAGAGTTTCAAAAACACACAATGTTTACAGTAAAACTAATGACGTTCTGAAAGTAATGCCGGATATATAGAAAACCATTCGAGTTGCGGATAAATGAAAGGCGTAAGGAGGTGATGAAAATGGTTCAAATGGCTCTGAGCACTATGGGACTTAACATCTGAGGTCATCAGTCCCCTAGAACTTTGAACTACTTAAACCTAACTAACCTAAGGACATCACACACATCCATACCCGAGGCAGGATTCGAACCTGCGACCGTAGCGGTCGCACGGTTCCAGACTGAAGCGCCTAGAACCGCTCGGCCAATCCGGCCGGCCTAAGGAGGTGATGAAGTGTCATTAAAGATCATTAAAGCTTGAGGGGAAAGTAATATTAAAAGAATTTGCAGAACTATTTATAACATGTCAACGAAGAAAAAAAAGAGGAATTTTAATCAAGCATAGGAAGAATGTGATTGTAGAAATGGGAATAGGTAAACAGTCCATTTGCAAGCAGTGAACGAAGTTATACAAACCGCATAAAAGTGGCGGCGCGATGGTTAGCACACTGGACTCTCATTCCGGAGGAAGACGGCTCAAATCCGCGTCCGGCCACCCTGATTTAGGTTTTCCGTGATTTCCCTAAATCGCTTGAGGCAAATGCCGGGATGGTTCCTCTGGAAGGGCACGGCCGACTTCCTTTCCCATCCTTCCCTAGTCCTATGGGGCTGATGACCTCCCTGTTTGGTCGCCGCCCCCAAATCAACCAACCAAGCTACCAACAATCCGCATGCAACAATGTGAATTATCGCTTTGTCTGGCATTCAAAAACTGACTCAAATTTCGAGAATACATTTGAAACAGTTTTAACAAAATATGTACTAAAAGCCACGCTAATCTGGTCATACACCCAGTATATGTTAGTGCGAATATAAGTGTATAATGATCTGCATTTTCGTTCTAATCGGTTGGCAGTACGGAAGAGTGCTCGCTATCCTCTACATGGCACCATTTTCTTCACCTGAGGCAGGTTTCAGTTTTGTCACACCAGTTCGCTTTGCGCTCTGGCGAGCTAAACTGGACCGTCCGCACCAACGAACAGCAGCGTTATGTAATAGGCTATGTTTTTATCGGTGGTAACGTGCTCGCCTCCCATGCAAGTGGGCCCGGGTTCGAATCACGGCCAGGGTGGAGATTTTCTCCGATCGTGAACTGGGTGTTGTGTTATCCTCATCATCATCTCATCCTCATCACAGGCACGCAAGTCGCCCAATGTGGCGTCGGCTGAAATGAGACTTGGACTTGACGGCCGAACTTCCCCGAATAGGGGCTTCTCGGCCAACGATGCCATCCACTCATTTCATTTCCATTTGGTCTGAAGGTGTACCAAGAGCTGAAATCCACAGACAACTTTGCACAATACGAGGGCAATCTTTTGCCACGACGAAGTTTCACCAGAGGACTGACTGAACTCTGTAAAAGAGCCCGAACAAGCCGTATTGCCCCATCCGCTGCTTGGCCAACACTGAGCAAATCCGTGAGCTGATTTTGGGCAAGCGACGACTGGCGAAGTGGAAAACCAAATGCACGTTATTCATGCTTCTGCATCCATAACAGGATCAACTTTCGTAAAGTTGTCACACCTGAACGAAGAGCATAAGTACAATCGTCAGAAATTCTGTCAGCAGCTACTGAACCGTCATGCTAACGAAGAGGAGAGGTTTTGGAGAGGAATGGTCACGGCAGATGAAGCACGGGTTCATCACTTGGAACCAGATAGCAACGACAGGGCACGGAATGGCTACAGCCCGGATCGCCAACCATACAGAAATGCAAGAGTCAACCCTCTGCAGTGAAAACTACAGCTCCCTGTTTTATTGGGGGGGGGGGGGGGCGGCGAAGAAGGGCCCTTTCTGGAACATTACTAACAAAAACAGGTCAACACTAAACAGTGAACATTACCATGATACGCTTTGCAATGAGCTGAAATCTGAAATTTTAGATGAACGTCGAGGTCACGGAGTTCTTTTTTGCACGACAACGTGCGTCAACATATCGCCGCTCACACTGTTCAAACTCTTCAGAATTACGGATTTCGAGGTGTGAATCATCATCTACATTGTTTCGAACTGAATGGATTTACATTTGTTTGGTACACTTAAAGTTGTTTAAAAGACCGTAGATTCGCACCCGATGAAGAGGTGTTGTATTAGAGAGCTTGTACGACCGAACGCATATAAAACCAGGATTGAAAAATGATCCACTGTACATTTTATACTACTGTTGCAATAAATTAAAAAGTAGTGTACAGATACTTTTTGACGTATCCTCGTATATGAAAGAATACATATCAGTGCTGCAACTTATATTTTCATCAGGGTAGTGGAAATTTCAGAAGTGAAAGAGGAGCCAAGCACCGATATTCCATAATTATCATCAAAATTGCTTTCAGCAGCTCTAAAAGGAGGCTTGAGACATCTAAACCGGGAAAGAGAAGACGGAAAACGTGCTAATGGAATACTTCCAAATCACATTCGTTTTGATGATGGCATTCTACTGTTTGCTTCCAGAGCAGATCAACGACTAATGGCAGAACTTAGCAGTCCGTCTCTTAAAACAGACCTCGGAATTACAGTAGGAGTAAAATGATGGATAAACAGCAAACTAAAAAGAAAACACTATAAATTAACAATGACGCCCCATAACAGATTGGTGAGTTTACATATTTAGGACAATTGAAGACAACGACTAGATGGATAGCAAATACAAATTACGCAGATTGATTTTCGTAAACGGAATAGGGTTTTCAAAATATAGTTTCTGGTGTGTCTAAAACCGAAAGTTTACTGTTTGTACGTATTTTCAATGTTGACTTATGACAGTGAGACATGGACTTCTTAATGCGAAAATCATTCAAAAAATGAAGGTACTCAGTGAGCAATGACACAGGTTGGATGAGACTTACTGTGACACGCAATAGAATGAACAAATGGATCACGGAACAGAATGGAGCGCAAACTTTCGATTCTGTCGCAACGCAGTTTACATATTTCAAAATAAAGTATGTATTCCTTTTAGAAGGTGCCGTGTGAAACTTTATGAAAACCTTGTGGGAAACTCTAGACACAACGCATCAACGTGATTTCCTCTGTCGGGAGCGCTAAGATATCACGACTGATGACTGCGAAAAGAGTATCGCATGGTCTATATTTCTCAACATAGAACGTTCAAAATTCCGATGAACAAAGAGGGTTGGATATCGGTTCTGAATATTAGTAGAGAGTTAACCGAAGCAATCTGGTACCAAGAAAATATCGTGAGTATATTAATATGAAAGAAAAAGTTGAAGCTGCATTTGAAAACTAGCAGTACGTTGCGGTTTAAATTAAGGTACAACTTTAAACGGGAGACGAATAAATATGACAGAGCAGCAGTCTACAATACTCCATGTTAACATCTGTGACGCGAACTATATTGGTCAAACAAAAAATTCCTTCAGAATGAGACAGGAACGAACGCAGGGATGCATTCTGGCTTAATAACTGTGAAACGTCAGCTGTAGCTATGTACATATAAGAAATTGACCACCTTTTGTTCGAACTTAAGATCTTACGATCGTGCAGATGCAAAATGCAGTCGGGGACCTGGATCTGCTGGAAGAATAAAAGATTACGCTGCAAAGCGCTAACTATGCTAATACGTTAAATGAAAAGATGACACGCAACGCGAACAACTTGTTATAATGTTCCGACATCTGTTTGAGCTACCTTAAAGGCACCTGATATTAGCGATGCGAGTACCTATAGGGCCAGTTTTGTGTAATGACTAACTCCTTGTCATTACTATAGAAAATAATGTAAATATTTGAAGCCTGTAACATGGTGGGAAAGTCTGTTACCTCGGTAACGTGCTAGAGGTGCTCGCCTATGCTGCATTAGGTGCTAACGTCCGGATGGGCTTTACTGGTGGGGCAGCGGATGCGCACAGGAATTTAAAACATTGGGTTGCTATCAACGTTCACGCTCGGCATACATTGATTTATTTTTGCTGACATAAAGACGCTGATAGGATACATCTTGTGACGACACTGTTACAAGGGACGTGACCACAAAATTTATATTGACTTGATGTTGGGGACTTCGCGTGGATCATTGCTTTTAAGTGTATTCCATGCATGAAGACTCTTGTGTGTAAACATGTCTGATGATGAAGGCATACACTTTCGAAATGCGTTAAATTAGTGCTTTTGCATTATACGTGACTGAGTCTAAATTATAGACGGGTACATTTTGCACGCTTCCGCCCCAAGCAAGCCCTGTTTAATATATTACCACAACCATTTCGAAGTGATAGCATTCACTTTCTGTGTGTTGCAGTTTTTTTCCTGAAATTACAAAAATTACTCCGGACAAGTATGGTTTTTCTAAATGTGAAATGATGTTCCACGGTACAATATGGTAAGGTAGCTAGGAACAAATACTATACTGAAGTTTAAAAGTGTTACAATCGAGGAGAATCTTGTAAGTATTGTATTTAATAGTCATCTGTAACATTATTACTCCACAACACGCCAGTAACCAGTAACTGAAATAAAATTAGACGTATGTTATATCAATAACCAATACTAAAATAAATACTTTTTTAACAGAAACTATTGGTCATCTTCCAAATAGCCCGCCAGAGTGGCCGAGCGGTTCTAGGCGCTTCAGTCTGGAACCGCGCGACCGCTACGATCGCAGGTTCGAATCCTTCCTCGGGCATGGATGTATCTGATGTTCTTAGGTTAGTTAGGTTTAAGTAGTTCTAAGTTCTAAGGGACTGATGACCTCAGATGTTAAGCCCCATAGTGCTCAGAGCCATTTGGACAATCTTCCAAATAGCTTTAATATATTTCGCAGCACTAACACGTATGTAACTCAAAATATTTACAAGTGCTGCACGAAACACACCCGTATAATAATTTATTACGTCACGATCGCTTAGATAAGTAAGAAAATATTCACATTACCGGTTTCGACAAGTAAGTGCCATGTTCAGATGAGCTTAAACCACTAAAACGCTTCGTACATATATGTAAACAAGGCACTTTGAACATGATGAAGTCATTTAACATTTCAATGATTGTAGATCATATCGTCACGTTGAGTGAAGTGTTATGGTGGTTTCTGACGAGCATTCCTTATGCTATTCTAAAATCAGTAACCAGAATGAAACACCAAAATCGGGAAACATCATGTGTTCCTAGGTATGCTACCCTCAAGGTACTCTCCCCTACTGATTAGGAAATTTGTGGTAAGATCATATGGGACCAAACTGCTGAGGTCATCGGTCCCTAAGCCTACACCCTACTTAATCTAACTTAAACTTACGCTGTGTACAACACACACACACCCCCGCCCGAGGGAGGACTCGAACCTCCGATGTGGGGAGCCGCGCGGACCGTGACAAGGCGCCTCAGACCGCGCGGCCCCTGCTGATTTCTGTGCCACTTAGCAGCAGTGCGGCTATTGATCATTGCAACACTCATCGCGTGTGCTTCATGGTAATCCAACAAGGAAAAGAGGATTAGTTTTGCTGTTGTAAATAAAGTTAGCTAGTTTCATGGCCATTAGGACAAGGGAAGCTAGTGGTATGGAGAGACCTCCCTAACGGTGTTCTAATTTCTAATTACACTCCGTCATAATTTTAACCCTTTCGTGAGCCGTGGGGGATATACTTTCCACTAAACGTATTTCTTTACAGGGTTTGGGGAATAAGCACGCTTCTGGCACCTAGTGGCAGTTCGCTGCACCAGCTGTTGTTTCCATTTGTTGTGAAATATAGCCTTCAGGGTTGTGGGAAGTATATATGCCACCAGACAATGGTGTTTTAATGGTTCTTGGGAAGTGTGGTTATCACGAAACTTTTCTGGAAGGGGCTTGGGAAGTATGCCTAGCACAAAATTAATCTGTCATTTGTGGTCCTTGGGAAGCATACTTTCCACCAACTTACAGGGTATCCAAACGCTTTTGGGAATCCGTCTTACCACCGCTTTCTATGCCTGACATCTTGTGGTAGTACGTTGCACCAGGCGTATGAAAACTGCTATAACAATCAGTTTATGTTTGTCGTGGGATCACTACAGTTGTCGGAGCACGTTGCTTCACTTCTGCAATATACATTATTGTGACCTGTATCAGCTCATACTTAAATTGCGTGATAAAGTTTCTAGGATTGTTCCCACATTGTGGAAAGTAAACTTGAATATCGATTTTTTTAAATAAAGTAAAATATAACAAAATAAAAAGAGAAAACACTGTTCATTATTTTTTATGTGTAATGGCAACAGCTGAAAAGAGGGAAGAGGGAGATCGATTTACCACCATAGATTTAATACGTCGCAGATGTGTTGTGGTGGTATATGTACCACGGTAGTTTTTGGTCCTAAGTCACAAAAATAAAATTATCAGAAAATAGTCAGTTGATGACATTTGTAATAGGACAGCAAAAAAGTTATCTTCGTTGAGTTGTTACAAAAAATGCTCCCGCGAAAGGGTTAAGGATTCGTTTCGGGTATGCCGCTGGTACTTGATATGCGCAGCGCTGGAGTCTCCAAGTTTTGCCCCGCAGCTGTTACGCGAGCCGGCGCCGGAGGCGAGGAAATAATTCTGCACGGGGTACGTGCGACGCATTCCCCACGGGACGGCCCTTCCGTGCCCGATACGGAAATCACATCACGTCGTTGGGCCACAACGGAAACGTAAATGCGTTTCTCCGTTCAGATATCGGACCGGCCAGTAGCGTCCTCCAAGTCCGCCGTACAGCACAAAACAGTTACGGCGGTGACCTCAAGACAACTCGAGGTACGGTTCAAAATTACCAACCGATCGTGCAATAACCCGGGACTAGCAACACTGATTGGTTAGCTGATGTGTAGCAGCGCTACCTGGTCTGTTTGTAACACAACTTCCAACTCACTGTTACACTGTGTTAAATTAAACTGGCATCGCCTGTGGTCGAAATTCGTCAGTGGACTCGTTCCGTGTTAGCAAATATGTACACCATTGGACATTAAAATTGCTACACCACGAAGATGACGTGCTACAGACGCGAAATTTAACCGACTGGAAGAAGATGCTGTGATAAGCAAATGATTAGCGTTTCAGAGCATTCACACAAGGTTGGCGCCGGTGGCGACACCTACAACGTGCTGACATGAGGAAAGTTTCCAACAGATTTCTCATACACAAACAGCAGTTGACTGGCGTTGCCTGGTGAAACCTTATTGTCAGGCCTCGTGTAAGGAGTAAAAATGCATACCATCACGCTTCCGACTTTGATAAAGGTCGGATTGAAGCCTATCGCTAATACGGTTTATCGTATCGCGTTGGTCGACATCCAATGACTGTTAGCAGAATATAGAATCGGTGGGTTCAAGAGGGTAATACGGAACGCCGTGCTGGATCCCAACGGCCTCGTATCACTAGCAGTCGAGATGACAGGCATCTTATCCGCATGCCTGTAACGGATCGTGCAGCCACGTCTCGAACCCTGAGTCAACAGATGGGGACGTTTGCAAGACAACAACCATCTGCACGGACAGTTCGACGACGTTTGCAGCAGCGTGGACTACCAGCTCGGAGACCATGGTTGCGGTTACCCTTGACGCTGCATCACAGACAGGAGCGCCTGCGGTGGTGTACTCAACGACGAACCTGGTTGCACGAATGGCAAAACGTCATTTTTTCGGATGAACCAGGTTCAGTTTACAGCATCATCATGGTCCCATCCGTGTTTGGCGATATCGCGGTGAACGCACAATGGAAGCGTGTATTCGTCATCGCCATACTGGCGTATCACCCAGCGTGATGGTATGGGGTGCCATTGGTTACACGTCTCGGTCACCTCTTGTTCGCATTGACGGCACGTTTTGAACAGTGGACGTTACATTTCAGATGTGTTACGACCCGTGGCTCTACCCTTCATTCGATCCCTGAGAAACCCTACATTTTAGCCGGATTGCTAAATGGCCCGAGATTTCTCAGGATTTATGCACTCAAATGGCGTGAAAATGTCATCACGTATCAGTTCTAGTATAATATATTTGTCCAATGAATACCCGTTTGTCATGTGCATTTCTTCTCGGTGTAGAAATTTTAATGGCCAATAATGTATATTAAAGTGTCTGAAATTTTTGTCGCACAACTGATCCGCGGTAAATACTGTATTGCAGCTACGTATATTCTTGAAATAATTCTTTGATATGTCTTTAACTGTTCGACCGTTTGAAGGGAGTCTTTGATACACTGCGATGAAAAATAAATTTAGTGATACTGGCGGCAAATTAACTTTTCCATTATGACAACACAATGTGAATGCTGTTGTTTCGCGTGAGTCATCTCAGACAAAATCTGCACTGTAAATTCATCAAACCGCAATTACAGTTCTCAAAAGTATTTGGAATTATGTTCAGGGCACTTTTAAATCTTGTCTTTCAGAACGACGATAGAATTATCGTTATCAAAATCTGCATTATTCCTATTAATTTCCCTACGCAGAAATGGTCTCTCTCTAGCTCTTCGTCTTTCAGTCCAACCCGTTAATGTTGTTCTTCGAGGCATAGCAAGAAACAAACAGTTTCCTTGTAACAAGGGGTGTTGTAGCTACTCAAAATGAAGATACTGAAAATTGGGAACACACTAAATTTTGTGGTGACAGCGGCAGACGAACACAGAGTTAGTTCCGTTTAATCTTAGACCAAAGAAAGTGAAAAAACGACGCCAATAAACAATTTTTCTTGCCCCCGGTGGCTTCAGTTCTACGTTTTGTTTTTCACTGTTGACACAATCAGCGACGTAGTAGTTGTGGCGCTCTAGCTGTCCTGTACAAGTGTGTTACTGCAAATGAACTACCTGCAACATTTAAACGTGAAAGTCGTCCTTAGAATGCAACTTCACGATACGTTGTCACTTTCGTGTGTAGTTTCTACCATAGCACCTGATCGTTATGCGTGGTAGAAGTTGATAGCAAAGTTAGAGACAGAGGAAAACGTTTCTCGTGTGTGTGTGTGTGTGTGTGTGTGTGTGTGTGTCTATTTCCATTTACCCCTCCTAATGGCTATGTATACAAATGAGTTTTTTTCTTTTGTGCACACCTACGGATAAGTTCCATTCAATCTGTAGAAGTTTCATGGGCCTCCTTGCACAATTACGAGGGCAGTTCAATAAGTAATGCAACACTTTTTTTTCTCGGCTAATTTTGGTTGAAAAAACCGGAAATTTCTTGTGGAATATTTTCAAACATTCCCGCTTCGTCTCGTATAGTTTCATTGACTTCCGACAGGTGGCAGCGCTGTACGGAGCTGTTAAAATGGCTTCTGTAAAGGATGTGCGTTGCAAACAACGGGCAGTGATCGAGTTTCTTTTGGCGGAAAATCAGGGCATCTCAGATATTCATAGACGCTTGCAGAATGTCTACGGTGATCTGGCAGTGGACAAAAGCACGGTGAGTCGTTGGGCAAAGCGTGTGTCATCATCGCCGCAAGGTCAAGCAAGACTGATCTCCCGCGTGCGGGCCGGCCGTGTACAGCTGTGACTCCTGCAATGGCGGAGCGTGCGAACACACTCGGTCGAGATGATCGACGGATCACCATCAAAAAACTCAGTGCTCAACTTGACATCTCTGTTGGTAGTGCTGTCACAATTGTTCACCAGTTGGGATATTCAAAGGTTTGTTCCCGCTGGGTCCCTCATTGTCTAACCGAACACCATAAAGAGCAAAGGAGAACCATCTGTGCGGAATTGCTTGCTTGTCATGTGGCTGAGGGTGACAATTTCTTGTCAAAGATTGTTACAGGCGATGAAACATGGGTTCATCACTTCGAACCTGAAACAAAACGGCAATCAATGGAGTGGCGCCACACCCACTCCCCTACCAAGAAAAAGTTTAAAGCCATACCCTCAGCCGGTAAAGTCATGGTTACAGTCTTCTGGGACGCTGAAGGGGTTATTCTGTTCGATGTCCTTCCCCATGGTCGAACGATCAACTCTGAAGTGTATTGTGCTACTCTTCAGAAATTGAAGAAACGACTTCAGCGTGTTCGTAGGCACAAAAATCTGAACGAACTTCTCCTTCTTCATGACAACGCAAGACCTCACACAAGTCTTCGCACCCGAGAGGAGCTCACAAAACTTCGGTGGACTGTTCTTCCTCATGCACCCTACAGCCCCGATCTCGCACCGTCGGATTTCCATATGTTTGGCCCAATGAAGGACGCAATCCGTGGGAGGCACTACGCGGATGATGAAGAAGTTATTGATGCAGTACGACGTTGGCTCCGACATCGACCAGTGGAATGGTACCGTGCAGGCATACAGGCCCTCATTTCAAGGTGGCGTAAGGCCGTAGCATTGAATGGAGATTACGTTGAAAAATAGTGTTGGTTCAAATGGCTCTGAGCACTATGGGACTCAACTGCTGTGGTTATCAGTCCCCTAGAACTTAGAACTACTTAAACCTACCTAACCTAAGGACATCACACACATCCATGCCCGAGGCAGGATTCGAACCTGCGACCGTAGCAGTCGCACAGTTCCGGACTGCGCGCAAAATAGTGTTGTGTAGCTAAAAGATTGGGGAATAACCTGGTGTATTTCAATGCTGAATAAAACAACCCCTGTTTCAGAAAAAAATGTGTTGCATTACTTATTGAACTGCCCTCGTAATTTTAAAAAATCGGTACGTCAGTTTTCGATGGCTACATACATACATTTTTTTCTTTGTGCACCTCTGTGGCAAAGTACCTTTCGTATTATATAAGGATCATTGGAATCCTCGTAGAATAAATATTAAAACTCGGTACTCCAATTTTCATGTTGAGGTATTAATATTATGACGGTGTGCTGAAATCCACAGTGAACTGAGCGAGGCTTGCGGACCGATCGCGATGAGAAGGTCCCTCAAACGTGGAGGATGATACGGAAGGGCGAAGGTGCTGTGTCTAGACCGACAAACTCGACGAGTGTGTGGATCAAACAGCCAGAGAAAATGAGCATCCATACTCGCCGGATCTGGCCCACTTCGGCTTTCTCCTATTGTCGGAGCACAAAAGAAGCAACAACGGACTTCGTCTGAACAACCTTGAACAACTTAACATGGAATCACTGAAGGAGCAATACGGCCCACGAAAGCATCAGTGCTTCAGTAATGGAGAAAGTTCTGGCCCAAATCTGTTATATATTAATTATATTTATTATGTATAAATGTGTATATACGTATATATTATGTGCATTATTACATTTATTCATCTTCTCTAATGTGAAACACATCTCTTCTAATGAACAACTGCTCACAGCTCTTTAAGAAATCCATTTTAGAGCCCTTATTTGCAAGTATTTTTTCTTGTTTGGATGTAAGGAATCTGTCCCTAAAGCTGCATGTTAATCACACAACGAGAAGTCGAGCTCTGTATTTTGTAGTTGGTTCGGGGATGCTTTCAGAGTATTTTCGTACTAGGAACCCATGGTCTCCGGTGAATCGTTCCAAACTAACACACTGAGGTGACAAAACTCATGGATTATCTCCTATTATCGTGTCGGACCTCCTGTTGCCCAGGGTAGTGCAGCAACTCGACCTGGCTCAAACGGCTCTGAGCACTATGCGACTTAACATCTGAGTGCATCAGTCGCCTAGAACTTAGAACTACTTAAACCTAACTAACCTAAGGACATCACACACATCCATGCCCGAGGCAGGATTCGATGCTGCGACAGTAGCAGTCGCGCGGTTCCGAACTGAAGCGCCTAGAACCGCTCGGCCACGGCGGTCGGCAACTCGACCTGGCATGGACTCACAAGTCGGAAGTTGCCTGCATAAATATTGAGCCAGGCTGCCTCTATACCCGTCCATAATTGCGAAAGTGTTGACGGTGCAGGATTTTATGCAGGAACCGACCTCTCGATTGTGTCCCATAAATGTTCGATCGGTCTCAGTGTGAGTGGTCAGTTTATTCGCTGGAATAGTTCAGAATGTGCTTTCAACCAGTCGCGAACAACAGTGGACCGGTGACATGATATCGTTACTTGCTAACATGAAGTCCACGAATGGCTCCAAATGGCCTCCAGTGGCCGAACATAGCTTTTTCCAGTCAATGATAGGTTTATTTGGATCAGAGGACTCAGTCCAGTCCACGTAAACACAGCCCACACACCGAGCGAGGTGGCGCAGTGGTTAGCACACTGGACTCGCATTCGCGAGGACGACGGTTCAATCCCGCGTCCGTCCATCCTGATTTAGGTTTTCCGTGATTTCCCTAAATCGCTCCAGGCTAGTGCCGGGATGGTTCCTTTGAAAGGGCACGGCCGACTTCCGTCCCCTTCCTTCCCCAATCTGATGAGACCGATGACCTCGCTGTCTGGTCTCCTCGCCCCAAAAACAACCCAACAACAGCCCACACTAATATGGAGCCACTACCAGCTTTCACAGTGCTTGTTGTCGTCTTGGTCCCGTGGGTTCGTGGGGTTTGTGCCACACTCGAATCCAACCATCAGGTCGTATCAACTGGAATCGAGACTCATGACTCATCTGACCAGGCCACGGTCTTTCAGTCGGCGAGGGTCCCAGGCATACGATCACGCGTCTAGGAGAGGCACTGCAGGCGACGTCGTGCTCTCAGCAAAGGCACTCGCGTCGGTCGTCTGCTGTCTCAGACCATAAACTAAAAACTTTTCCGCACTGTCCAAACGGATACGTTCTTCGTACATCCCACGTCGATTTATGCGGTTATTTCTCGCAGTGTTTCCTGTCTGTTAGCACTGACAACTCTACGCAAATGTTGCTTCTCTCGATCGTTAAGTGAAGGCCGTAGCCCACAGCGTTGTCCATCGTGAGAGGTAACGCCCGAGATTTGGTATTTTCTGCACACTCTTGACGCTGTGCGTCTCTGAATATCGAATTCCTTAACGACTTCCGAAATGGAATGTCCCATGCGTCTAGTTCCGACTACCATTCCGCGCTCAACGTCCATTAATTTCCGTGCTGCTGCCTTAATAAGGTCGGAAACCTTTTCGCATGAATCACCTGAGTACAAATGGCAGATCCGCCAATGCACTGCCCTTTATTCCTTGTGTACGCTATACTGCCGCCATCTGTGTAAGTGCATATCGGTTTCCAGTTACTTTCGTCACTTCAGTGTAGCGTATTACAATTCATTCGCATGCTGCCCCAATCATTTTTGTTTCTGTGAAAATACTTTCACAACAGTGAGAAAGCCTGTGTTATGCAAACACCAGAAACAGACAGCACGAAGAAAGGCAGTAACCTCCTGGCGAAACACGTACACTTTTATCACAATGCCGTCGATATACAGGGGGTGGACAAAAATACAGAAACACCACAAACACATTGCCATGCCTAATACTTTGTACGAAAACCGTTGGCATTAAAAATAGATTCCAGTCGTCTCTGAATGGGTAAATACAGGTTCTGCATGGTTTTAAAGGGAATCTTTTATCATTCTTTCTGCAGAATAGTGGGAAGTTCAGGTGACAACGATAGAGATCAAGCACCCTTCTCTTCAAATCAAAGTGCAAAGTCTCAATAATGTTGATACCTCGTGACTATGGTGGCCAGGGGAGATACGACGTAGACCTGATGAGCCAAAGTTGTCACACAATCATTGGTAGTATTGTGACGTGGTCCGATGGAATAGCTACCCCAAATGATCAGCGGACCCTGCCATTTCTCGCTCTTAGGATGTAAAAAATGGTTCAAATGGCTCTGAGCACTATGGGACTTAACATCTGAGGTCATCAGTCCCTTAAAACTTAGAACTACTTAAACCTAATTAACCTAAGGACATCACACACACCCATGCCCGAGGCAGGATTCGAACCTGCGACCGTAGCGGTCGCGCTGTTCCAGACTGAAGCGCCTAGAACCGCTCGGCCACAACGGCCGGCTTTACGATGTAAAGCCGGTTAGAAGTTAGAGACAGTGTAAAGAAGACATCCGACGAAACGACTTTCTTCCACGACTCCATAGTCTAGGTTTTACGGCTTCAGTACCACGATTTCCAGATAGGGGCATCTGGATCACTGATGGGTGTTTTAGAATTGCAGGAACTAATTCCAACTAATTTACATGCCAAGAATTATAAAAAAACCAACTTCGTTAGTACGGGAACGCAGGGTTTCGTAGTATGCTATGCGAGCTAACATCCCATAGATGTTCGGGCTCACATGCAGTTCCCCTTCATCGAAATGTCTTGGCTCAAACTCGTCTAGGGGTTGAACCGCACGTGTTGCATTACACGCCCTAAATTAGACACTTTTGACCCTTTGGTTAAATTGTCTGGCTGATGGCAAGTTTGCGAAATACGAAGTTAATGTAACATATAATAACAGTAATAATAATAATAATAATAACTAAATTAACGACCCATAAATGATGTAGGCCACACAGTTGCGATTTGGTTAGAATAATGTTTACTCAGAAAGAAAAGTAAGTGGTCGTATTTAGAATTACTATTACACTCGAGCCATATCCATTTGACAGAGTTCGATCATTCACAATCCCATCGCGAAATACAAGTTATCTACGCGAAAAGTTAGAGTTCACACCAGGCGCGCGACTGCTCACCGCTCAGAGACCAAGTCCCGCGATACCACACAATGCGAAATTTTCTAAGTCTTTTCACTTCCTAGCTGCCTAAAGACCGACTGTCCGCTTTCGCGTCCCAATCCGAACTGTGCCCTTTGGTGTCTCCAACCGAACTGTCCACTTTGGCGTCTGCACCAGCTCTGTCCTCTACCCGACCCGACCGCGTTTCCCGCGCCCCGAACATCGTCGCTCAACTGACTAGTGCAGTTCTCTTCCCTGAAGCCGCCCATCTGAATGGCTACAGCTTATTCTACATTATTTTACACTTTAACACATTTAAATAATCAAAGCTTGACCACCTTCACGTTCTAAATAAAGTAACAATAATATCTATTGTTAAATTCTTTTACATAAAACTAATACAGTTTCCTTCTTAACTTGCACCAATGTGCTTTTCTATTAAATAAATAAATAAAGAACAAAAGTAACTATTATGCACTAAACTTTACAACAAATATTCTACTACCTAATGATTCAATAAGGTGTCATGCTGTCATCGTTCAGTGTGTTTTGTGTGAAGGAAATGATGATCTGATGTTTAACTGAAAATGCTGATAATTTAAATTTACTATAACTTTTAAACAAATAAAGTTACAGAGTTGATATTTACAACATTTGTCATTTTAATGATGCACTTCTATAAGAAATGTCGATCGTTAAGATCGACCAAAGCGTTCAGATTTTTAGCATTCAGGTCTCTGTTAAAAAAACTTGTTAATTTCACTTTAACAGTAAATCCTAACTGTTATAGATATGGTCAATATTCAAATTTTATTGGTATGAAAATTTATGGAGGATGGCAGGTTAAAATTACTGTGGCTTCATTCCCTGCATTACTATAGAATTAAATAGTTTTCATAAATGTTTCCCTTTATAACCGATCTTCGGTCCGCGATATTTAACACTGGCTACGTCTCCTCGGTCACAAATGGCTTCTACTGGGTTTCCCTAAGACGTAGGTTCTCTACAGCTCCTAGGCCTCAATAGACAATAGACGCCTCTAAGTTTCCCCATCTCGTGGTGAATCTGCGCCCTTTGTGGCACGTCTCACAATTCCTGTAGGCTGACTCTTTCGGGTCATATACTTAAATGAGAGCGCAATGCTCGCTCATTCACAGCTACCAAAATAAAGAGGAAATAATTAAAACAGTATTATTATTTAACATAAAATAGGAGTAACAAGAGCGATACAAACATATTACCGACGCTCGAAGAAGAAGAGGAGAAAGAAACATCAGTTCTATTAGAGTAACAAGAAAGGATCGAAAATTTCTTTCACAGGTAATTGACAAAGGGAGGCTACTACGTTCGGATCGCGGATTCACTTCAACACTTTGTACACCTTTAGTAGGCCATTAAAACAACATAACGCGCAAACAGTAAGGTGCACTTCTCGGTGGTCAATTTCGAGAGAATCGCAAGATAAGTTTTAGCGTCTGTTATGCAACTAACGTATTAATGTGAAAGGACTGGTTGTAAGCAGCCGTAGTGGTCATGCGGTTAGCTATTGCGCTCTGCAAGAGGGTCGTGGAAAAGGCGACCGTTCGAATCCCACCAGCATTTATTTTTTAATCTACATTTTTTGAATTACTGGTCACATTATTTAATTTATATGACATTTGAGAGGTAATATAATGAAAAAAAAGAAACACTCGCATTTTCATAAAGTTATAGCGAATTTCATGTTATTTAACTATTTACTATTTGTATTAAATTATCACGGATGAGGGACAGGCTTGGAAAGCCCGAGTCAAACCTCGATAAATAATGATGCGATTGACGTTATTCAGTAATGCAGTAAGTCAAAATGTGCCAGACCACAAGAGTAATGTGCCGTCGGATGTGCTCTCGAAATCACACGTTGTAGGATGATACTTGTCATACAGACATGGAAAACATAAATTGATACGGCATGTACTACATCGGATGAATGCAGTTTTCCCGCGTTTACAGGGAATGTTCAGAGTTCCTGAGGAGAAAACAAACTTTTCCGACATTTTGAAAAAATTTCTCGCTCTTTCGATAGCACAGATTAAAAATTAAGTCTGCGCAGGAGTCGAACCGTCGCCTCATACACACTCGTCTTACGCAGCTCGAATGCTAAGCACTATTTTACCTCACTTTGACACGCTGAGCTACCGACGTAAGGCCGGTATTGCACTATCATATTTCTTTGTCAAAGGTCATACGTCAAATATTTATGTCAAGGAAATTTGATGGTGTAATAGGGAACTTTGTCAAATCTTGCCTGTCGTCAAATAAATATGATCAAATCTAGGGCCTCGCTGCGGATTTGATCATAAAAGTCGGTTGTTTTCTGTTCACAGCAACGTGAAATTTTACCACTAGGAGTGCTTGCTTCGCTGCAGCGTTCTGGCACCAGTAGTGTTTTTGTAAACATGGCTGCGAAGTTTAATTCGTATGTGCTGACAACTACAAAATTAATAGAAATGTATGAAACCCTTTACAACGTGAGGCACCCTGAGCACAAAAATAGATTAAGAAGACTGGAGAGCTACAAAAAATAAAATTGAGGAGGTCATTAGCCGTGAGATTCGGTCGGGGTGCGCGGCTGACGAAGTAAGAAAGAAAATTAATGGCCTCAAGCTAGAGAAAGCGAAAGTATGTATCGACATATATATAATTCTGAGCTCTCCAGTCTTCTTAATCTATTTTTTTACTCAGGATGCCTCAGATTGCAAAGCGCTTCATTAGCTTCATACATTTCTATTAATTTTGTAGTTGTGGGACACAACATGTAATTATTACTTTGATGTACAGTAAAAATATTTCTTAATGCATTTATTTATTTTCACATATTGGTCCTTTAGTGCTTTATACATTGCTTCACACGTTTCTGTTATTATTTTAGTTAATGTGCACTGTGGTATTCGAGTGCTGTACTGTAAGCTAGAGTAATTTTCTCCTATAGCAAGAACTCGGAGCGTTACTGTGAGCGTGTCATCTGCAGATATAGCAGTTCTTAAGTGAGTATTGTGCTTTGTGATATGATAAGACACTTTACAGAGCATACCTGTATACCGAAATGTATGCTCATCCATTCTTAAGTAATTTATGTACGACTTGACGTCCTCCATTAGAAGCTCACGTAACAAATTTTGCTGAATGCTTTTATCGTCTCCTCATAAACCCCACGGCTTCACCCAGGTACGTTTCTTTTTTTTCCCCTCCGCTTGTCTTCCAAATGCGCGCACAGTGCAATTGTGTTACTTGCAACTGCTGTGCATAACAACAAGTTAACGTTGTCAGCCATCTTGAACTTTGACGAAAAATATGACAGTGTAACAACCCTTTTCAGCGTCACGTCAGATATCTTTGGCATACAAATTTGACGAATATTTTATCATATCTTTGATCAAATGTTTGTCAGAGAAATATGTTAGTGTAATACCGGCCTAAACCACATAACAGAAGCGAAAAACTTCTCGGAACTGTCAAAGTAGTGCATCTTACTACTTGCACAGTACGGTGTTTTAATGGCCTACTAAAGGTGTACAAAGTTTGAAGTAAATCCCAACGTCGTGGCCTTCCATTGTGAGATACAAAGATGAAGTTGATTTTCTGAGAAGTAACCATATCTTTAATATCAAAATATCAAGTTCAGACAGGCAGACTGCTTGAAATAGAATGTTTAGCAACAGTCTCAATGAATGGTGGGGGCAATGTGTTAACTTACTTCAAAATGTCGGCCACCATGATCAAGACACAGATAACAGCGGAATACCACAGATTGTCTTCCACGATCAACGGTTTTAGGAGTTAGGGGTACTGCTTCTGCGGCTGCAACAATTCGGCAACTAGGTTCACGTGGTTCAAATGGCTCTGAGCACTATGGGACTCAACTGCTGAGGTTATTAGTCCCCTAGAACTTAGAACTAGTTAAACCTAACTAACCTAAGGACATCACAAACATCCATGCCCGAGGCAGGATTCGAACCTGCGACCGTAGCGGTCTTGCGGTTCCAGACTGCAGCGCCTTTAACCGCACGGCCACTTCGGCCGGCGGTTCACGTGAGTAAGAGTCTCGTAAACTAGGCTCATCGCACGGCCCGAGAAGAAGCAGTCCATTGATCTCATGTTTGGTGGTGGAACTAGCCACAGAACAAGACAGCGACGACAGGGAATTCATTTTTTCCCAAACTGAACATCTATGCGGTTCCTAACGCCGACTGCAAAGTGTGGCTGCGCCCCACCTCGTTGATACCACAAAAGCTAACGAAAGAAAGAAAACTTTTCGAATGAGGTAGCTGAACCTACCCTCGGAGCCTCTCAAGTCAAGGGGGCTATAGTTGGCGTTAGAGGAAGGTCTTTCCTTGACAGTAATTTCATTCAGCAACAGTATTCGAACCGGTCACGCGTGAGCTAACGAACCCTTGGCGGGAGGTGACTGAAAGAAAAGTCGCGCGCTAATGACGAGGTGGAGACAGTAATGGACTGTGTTCCCGCCGGCTCCCGCCTCCATTAGCTGAGCGCTGATAACGGGCCATGGAGCACTCCGACGCGATGACGATTCTCTGATAGCGGGAGGCACATCTAAAAAGGAATCTGTGGAAACTGCCGGCCAGCGAGGTGAAAGCCCCGCCACTCCCATCAGGTGGGGTCGCTGATAGCGGTAGATAAGATAGCCGCCCACTGCTGGTATATTTCCAATCTCTCTCTCTCTCTCTCTCTCTCTCTCTTTCTCTCTCCCCCATATTCCAGTCCCATAAATCACTTTCACTGACCTTCGGAACACGAGACATATTCAGCCGTTAATATTAACTGCGGTGCCAAAAGTCATGGCCTAGCGACACGAACATGCACAGATGGCGGTTCTACCCCGTATACAAACAAAAGGGCAGTGCACGTCGGGGATTAACAGACTTCCAACGCACAATGGTAGTTGAGGCTAGACGCATTGGACATTCAGTTTTGGAAATCGCTAGGGAATTCGATGCTCCCACATCCACAGTGTCAAGAGTGTGCCGAGAATACCAAATTTCAGGCATTACCGTTCACCACGGGTAACGCAGTAGCCGATGGACTTCACTTAACGACCTGGAGCGGCAGCGTTTGCTTAGACTTGAAAGTGCTAACAGACAAGCTACACTGCGTGAAATAACTGCAGAAATCACTGTGGGATGTACGATGAATACATACGTTAGGATAGTGTGGCGAAATTTGGCGTTAATAGGCTATGGCAGCAGACGACCGACGCGGGTGCCTTTGCTAAGAGGACGACATCGCCTGCAGCGCCTGGCTATATCGATTGGACCCTAGGCGACTGGAAAACCGTGTCCCGATTTCAGTTGGTACGAGTGTGGCGCAGAAACCACGAACCCTTGGACCCAATTTTTAAACAAGGCACTGTGCAAGCTGGTGGTGTGAGCTGTGTTTACTTGGAATGGACTGGGTCCTCTAGTCTGACTGAGCCAATTATTGACTGGAAATGGTTATGTTCGGCTACTTGGAAACCATTTGAGCCCCGCGGAATAGTCGCGTGGTCTTAGGCGCCATGTCACGGATTGCGCGGCCCCTTCCGCCGGAGGTTCGAGTCTTCCCTGTGGCATGGGTGTGTGTGTTGTTCTTAGAATAAGGTAGTTTAAGTTAGTTTAAGTAATGTGCAAGTCTAGGGACCGATGACCTCAGCAGTTTGGTCCCTTAGGAATTCACACACATTTGAACATTTGAAAGCATTTGCAGCCATTCATGGACGTCATGCTCCCAAACAACGACGGAATTTTTATGGGTGACACTGAGCCATGTCACCGAGCCACAGTTGTTCGCGATTGGTTTGAAGAACATTTTGGACAATTCGAGCGAATGATTTGCCCACCCACATTGCCCGACACGAATCCCATCGAACATTTATGGGACATACTCGAGAGATCAGTTCGTGTACAAAATCTTGCACCGGCAATACTTTCGCAATTACGGACGGCTATAGCGGAAGTATGGCTCAATATTTCTGCAGGGCACTTCGGCCGACTTGCTGAGTCAATGCCACGTGGAGTTGCTGCACTACGCCGTGAAAATAGAGGTCCCACACCGTATTAGGCGATATACCATGAGTGCTGTAACCTCCTTGTATACGAAATGAAAGCCGCAGAGCAGTACATAGTTTTACCTCTACATTTTTATAAGCACTCCGCTGCCCTTTGTGGTGCGTGGCCGAGAATACTTTGTACCAGTATTTCCGTGTTTCTCTGCTATTCCATTCGTGTATTGAGTAACGAAAGTGTCTGTTTGGATGCCTCTATAGGTGCCTTACTGTCACTGTGGTCACTTACTGGTCCCTGTGCGAGATATAGACTACTTTTTCGCACTAATGCGACCATCGCCTATGATCGACGTCAACGCGCAACAACCACTGACACACGGCATATGGC
Organism: Schistocerca nitens; assembly: GCF_023898315.1. Taxonomy (NCBI): domain Eukaryota; kingdom Metazoa; phylum Arthropoda; class Insecta; order Orthoptera; family Acrididae; genus Schistocerca; species Schistocerca nitens. The sequence continues at coordinate 299,741,255 of NC_064615.1, read as the reverse complement.
AGAATGAGCAGTGGAGCGTATATAAAGCATTCTGGGGGGACGGGGAAAACAATTCAGTCTTCGTCGTCATGCAGGAACGGAGCAGTTTATCTTACGTCAGAAATGCCATGATCTTTAGCTACTGGACAAGGGTGGAAGCATTTCCGAAACGGCAAAGCTTGTAAACTGTTACGGGCCATAGATGACAGGGGTGAACGTGGGCTGCGGAGATACATTCAACTGTGGAGCACCTGATCAACCAAGGGGCCACCAACAATGTCTGCGCAACGACCAAACAGTGAATCATGTTGAGGAGTGCTCATGAAACCACACACAGCATATTGTGCCATCATACCGCGAGACCTTCAGAGGTGGTCATCCAGATTGCTGTACACACTGGTACCTCTAATACCCAGTTGCACGTCCTCTTGCACTGATGCATGCCTATGTTCGTCGTGGCATACTATCCACAAGTTCATCGAGGAACTGTTGGTCCAGATTGTCCCACTCCTCAACGGCGATTCGGAGTAGATCCCTCAGAGTGGTTGGAGGGTCACATCGTCCATAAACAGCCCTTTTCAATCTATACCAGGTATTTTCGATAGGGTTCATGTCTGGAGAACATGCTGGCCACTCTAGTCGAGCGATGTCGTTATCCTGAAGGAAATCATTCACAAAATGTGTACGATGAGGGCGCGAATTGTCGTCCTTGAAAACGAATGCATCGCCAATATGCTGTCGGTATGGTTGCACTATCGGTCGGAGGATGGCATTCACGTATCGTACAGCCGTTACGGCGCCTTCCATGACCACCAGCGGCGTACGCCTCCAAAAACGTCTCCGGCGATTGTCTGATTGAAGGCATATGTGACACTCATCGTTGAAGAGAACGTGATGCCAATCCCGAGAGGTCCATTCGGCATGTTGTTGGGCCCATCTGTACCGCGCTGCATGGTGTCGTGGTTGCAAAGATGGACCTCGCCATGGACGTCGGGAGTGAAGTTACGCATCATGCGGCCTATTGCACACTGAGTCGTAAGACGACGTCCTGTGGCTGTTCGAAAAGCATTATTCAACAAGGTGGCGTTGCTGTCAGGTTTCCTCCGAACGATAATCCGTAGGTAGCGGTCGTCCACTGCAGTAGTAGCCCTTGGGCGGTCTGAGCGAGGCATCTCATCGACAGTTCCTATCTTCTCCATGTCCAAACAACATCGCTTTGGTTCACTCCGAGACGCCCGGACACTTCGCTTGTTGAGAGCCCTTCCTGGGACTAAGTAACATTGCGGACGCGATTGAACCGCGGTACTGACCGTCTAGGCATGGTTGAACTACAGACAATGCCAGCCGTGTACCTCCTTCCTGGTGGAACGACTCGAGCTGATCGGCTGTGGGACCCCCTCCGTCTAATAGGCGCTGCTCATGAATGGTTGTTTATATCTTTTGGCGGGTTTAGTAACATCTCTGAACAGTCAAAGGGAGAGTGTCTGTGATACAGTATCCACAGACACCGTCTATCTTCAGGAGTTCTGGGAACGGGGATGATGCAAAACTGTTTTTGATGTGTATATAATGATGAGCATTAAAAAGTGAACTGACCTTAGTACGAAGGGCGTCCGATAAATAAGTTCCCGTGTTTTATGAGGAAATATAGCACACAATTTATCGGGTTGAATTAATTTCATTGATATTGGACAAAGTTTCTGTTACTTTTCTGAATAGTCGCCATGTTTTCCCAAGCGTTTTTGGTAACGTGACATGCTTTTCCAAACCATTGTTGTATCTGGTCGCGTCCAGTGCTCGTAACCAGATGGTAACTGTTGACGCGACTTCATCACGGGTGTTTAAAACCTTGCCTCCAAGGTGACCCTTGAATTGGGATAAGATGTAAAAATCACATGAGGCAATATCTGGTGAATATGCAGGATGTGGCAACACTTTACCGTCACGGACACAGTTTACTTTGCAGAGAAATAAAATAGGGAAACTTACTTATTGGGTGACCCTCGCATTTCTTTATCGATGACTTTTTTACTAACGAATATTTCTGTTACGGTTTAATCTCTTGTATTGGTTTCAATGAAGACGTGGAGCACACGCATTAAGAAAGAGCCTCATGCTAGTATGCTCTTTCTAAATAACTAAGAACCACTACCAACGTACTTTCAATAATTTTCATTTCCGTAAGTGTTGCGATTTCGTGTGTTTTTTTTTATTTTATCAAAGATGAAATTTCACATTTCCAATTCATTACGCATTCAGACAATAGTATCATATAGAGACAGTTAGCACTGTTAGACCTCTTCCGCCTTCCATTTTCGTGTGATGAGCGTTGCGCTCCCAGATCTGTGATTTTACCCTCGTGGTCATTATGCAAGGTCAGTGTAGGAGGAAGTATTATCGTCTTATAAATTATCGAATGTTAGTACCACGTCTTTCTTCTAGAATATTCCTATCCGACGTTTCGGCCCTTGAATGTGTACAGAATTCCTGGAAAACGGCCTCTGCAGTAGTCCGAAACATCAAATCGCAGGTTTATTTGAGAATGAAGCCATAGCAGCACCCAAGAGCTACGAAGTAATAACTTGCCAGACCCTTCTCGGAACACACGCTCTTGGAATTTTAACACTAAACCTCTCCGTGGTGCACACCGCCACTCTAGTAGCGTCTGCCATTCGATTGTGATGAGTATACCCGTAAGAATTATGCGCTTAGTTAACGAAAGAGTGACCAAATGCGGCATTAGTATAATCAAGTGGCTCAGGGCACTATGGGATTTAACATCTGAGGTAATCAGTCCCTAAGAACTTAGGACTACTTAAACCTAGCTAACCGAAGGACATGACACACATCCATGCCCGAGGCAGGATTCGAACCTGCGATCGCAGCAGCAGAGCGGTTCCGGACTGAAGCGCCTAGAAACGCTCGGCCACAGCGGCCGGCGCGGTATTATTATTTAGATCTTTTTTTTTCCTATTGATCCTGCTTGCTAAGGGTCCCAGACTGATGAACAATGCTCAGCAATTGGTGGAACTACAGCTCTCCTACTCTGTCTCTTTGGTGGGTGAATTATATCCTTAGAAGTCTTCCAATGAACCTCCGCCTCGCATCTTCCTTTCCTACGACTAGTTTTGTGCGGCAGTTACTATTTACATCGACCGTATGCAACCTTTCAGGTATTTAAAGGGTCTGCTTGTTTCCAGATATGTTAACTATCGTGTAATCGAGCAACTCTATATCTCCCCTTATTTTTGCAAAGTCCTTTTACCGAGTGATTCAAAAAGAAAGAACAGATTTCAGTTGTTCATTACAGAGAAACAAACTGCGCAAGTTTTTACTTGATGACCGTCTAACCACAACTAAAACCAAAACATAGCATCAAAACAAGTCTTCAGTTCCTAGTGCTGTGAAATGACAATTATAAGAAAAAGAATAGCGTTAAAAACGGAACTAAAATACAAGACGTAGAAAATCATCCAGGAACCTACCACTGAAGAGGCCTTGCAGAGAATAAAGGCGAAACGCGCATGGCACGAAAATTGTGTTTCATTTGGCGGTCGAACTTTCCCGAATGGGGCCTTCCGGCCAACGATGCCATACGCTTATTTCATTTCATTTGTGTTTCATTCAGTTGTAGTCAGACTGTCAACAAGAAAAATTACCAGTATACTGTAATAAGATAAATTGCGCATGCCCTGGATAGAAGGAAGTTCAACGTTTCGACACAGTTGCGCTGTTGTTCATAGCAACATGGACGTCTACACCATAAGAGAAATCATTCTGTGTGTTGGAATTTGCGCGAAATCAGTCCATTGTTCAAGCGCAACGTACATTACGCTGTCGATTCAGCAAGAAGACGCCTCTGCACAAGTAGATTTATGACTGACATAATATTTGGTTGCATATGCAAAGGAAAGAACACTGGTCGACCACGTACGCCTGCTGAAAATGTCGAGGGTATCCGAGATGCGTTAACACGGAGACCTCGGAAGTCCAAAACACGGGTTGGCCAAGAACTTCAGCTTCCTCAAACAACGGTGTGGCGTGCTCTGGAACGACGCCTGGATGTGGAGCCTTACAAGATGCAGTTACTGCAGCAGTAGGGTCCCGGCTACCACAACAGAGGAAACGAATCTTGCACTTCATTTATCCAGGACATGGCAGAGGACACTTTTTCCGACCTACTCATCTTTCCGGACGAATCGACGTTTTATCTTTCGGGTAAGGACACCGCCATAATGTTGAAATTTGGTCACAAAAACCTGCCGTCCTCCCACGCGAGTCACCGAAATTGAATGTGTTTTGTGCCGTTTCCGTTCACAAACTTTATGGATTTTTTTCAACTTCACAATGATTTCATTTTTATGTATCACAGCGCCTCGCCTCACTTTTACTTCGAGGTGCGGCGCTATCTTAACAGGACACCATCCCAGAAAGTTGATGTGGAAGACAACAGGATCTTCTTCACTATTTTTGGCCTCCCAGGTCACAATACCTCACTCACATCTTGCGATTTTTTTCTGTGCGGGTACGTAAAAGAGAAAGTCTTTGTTCCACCTATGGCGGCGCTCTTCAAGAGCCGACAAATCGAACTGTTGAAGCTTTCGACTCAATGAACAGGTAGCTGCTGATTCGTGTGTAAAATGGAATGGACTACCGTTTCAATGTTTCTAAGCAACGGCATCGTGCTCGTGTTGAGTGTACGGTGTAGTGTCTGTGCGAACATCAAACTTTGAACCCTCCTCTATCCAGCGACATCGCAATGTGCTTCTATCTTTCATAGTTTGTAATAAACAACTGAAATCTGTTCTTTCTTTTTGAATCACCCTGTAGTTCTTTGCGTGGAGGGCGGAGCATCTTGCTATCGAAACGAATCTCCTGGATGCGCGCGGAAAAAGAAAAGTCCGAAGAAAGTCAGGAGAAGCTCCGGTAGGTAAGTAGGTAGGGAGAGAGGGAGAGAGAGAGTCATTCGCGGTCGTTAAGGCTACTTACGACCTGAGAAGAAAGGGCGATTACCGGGTGTTGGGTGCCAGTAACACCGCCGGTTTAAATAAACTACGTGCTGAAGGAAATTACCGTTTTACGTGCATGAATTGTGAGAAATATTGTAAGGAACTTGGATTCTCATGTATTCTGCGTGGACATTGTATTAAATCTGAATGTGGACAGTGCAGCCGAATGGAGGTATACAACAATGACATTACTTAATTCAACAAACAGTGTTGTTAACTGTATCTATGTCACACGTGTTTTCTGTTACGGGTCCGTCCAAAACGTTCAGAATTGATTTTACTCCCGCGTGTAAGCGACAGTACCAACTGTACATAACAGATGTGCAATCCACGAGTCAGTTGTGAGCAGGCAGTGACACTTTGCCGTCGGCACGTCTCGTACAAATGTATTCGCTTGGCGCTGGCAGCCCAAATTCGGATTGCTAGGCTTGTCGCCGGCCGTTCTTGATATTATCGGGAGATTGTAAATTGTTAAGTTTTACTAATCTCATCGTTAGTTCTCGTAAGTTCACAACACTGTTCCCCTACTTTCATAAAATTTCGAAGATATACATACGTAAATAAATACAAAATTTGTTTGTTTCATATATCTGTTTATTTGCATTGTCTTAGGTACTTAGTACTTCTCTTTCGTATAATATGCAGCAAAATAGTCTGAAAGATGTAACTTAACTCCACAAGACTTCCACATTAAGTTTGTTGTTCTCCGTTTTTTTGTTTCTGGAACATACATGGCAGTTCCTTCGTTTTTGTTTATTCGTTTCGGAAATAAGTATTAGCTGGTGTTGCTTAATGTGACCGGAAAATCTGTTCACCGGATCATGATGAGACGTACGCGATGTAGTGCCAACCCCCAAGTTTTGCTCAGAAGCAGGAAAATGGTCTTTTATCCACGAATCAGACACTTTCAATAAAAAAATCGTGAAAACGTAGACTGTTGTGGCCTGTATTGAAATATTGCCATGTACGGAACGCATTAAATAATGCGCAATTAAAGAGATACACGCAAACCTTTTTTGACCATTTTATAGTTTTTTCTGTGTATAGGGTAATAACTCAAATATTGGTCCGCCCGTCCACTCCTTTCATGTATTTGTTGTAGGCTAATACACTTTCAGGTTTTTTAATTGTGTAATTGGTTTTTCCACATATTCTTTGAGTGTCAGTCAAAGTGGCATTATGTTGAGATCATTCGTATCGTTTTAGTTTTCGAAGCTCTCCATACCTGTGGGAGTACTTCACCTTTCCGTTGATGACAAGCGTCGGACACATTGACTTTTGCGCGCTTTTATTTTTCCGGAAACCCTCTATTTTGCCGTATCGTTCCACAAACTCGAATTTTATTTTCAAGTAACTTCTCTGCAAGTTCTACACTGTTATAATAATTATCCATGTAGAGCTGATGCCACTTCCCATAAGAAGGTGTCAATAGTTCTATCACTGTTTTTGCTAGAGGCTGTCCAGCGCCGGAATATATCTTGAATGAGGAAATGTATACCGTACTCAAATAACACAGCATCCGAATGAGCATGCCATACTTCGTAATATTCGACGGATTAACCGTCCACGCCACGATATCATTCCTTTATCAATTGAGATCTTTTGACTTGGATTAAAGGTTTCTTCGAACTTTCTGGAAAAATAATCAATTACGAATTGCACTTTGAAAAGCCGACCGGCGTTATCCGGTTTACTGTTGTTGTCGGAAAAATGTAAAAATGCTAATTTTTGTCTGAATCGGTTGCGGGACATCGTTTTCCAAAATATCGGTGTGTCTGTCAACGAATTTGTTGACCAATAATCATCGATCCTTGCTTTTTTCACAGTTCCCAAAACGATAGCAAGCCCAAACCATTTTCTAAGTTCGGGTCCCGTAACGTCGACAAATTTGGCATTTTTTAAATCCAGTTTCCTTATATTGCAATTTTGACTGTATCACTTGTTGGTTTCGTTGCTAATATATTCAAATAGATCTTTCCCAATATATAATTCTACGATATCCTCGACGCTCTGTATATCTTTGGGAAATATGTTTGGACCCGTAGATCCTTCGAATTTATTATTGGTCCTCGGTAAATCAAGCCTGACCACTGTGCACTGTCTTCTTCTTCTGATTCATCCGAATAAGTTGGCAACCGTAGCATTCGCGGAATTCTTCTTGGACGTATTTCACTATCTTCCGACGATTCTGCTTCACTTTCATTTTTTTGATAGTCAATGTCTTCTTCCAATTCGGCCGAGTCGTCCGGGACGTCTGCGCATTCATCGTAAATAATTATATCGTCTCTTTCGTCTGCCATGATGTAAGGGCACAAGTACTTTAAATAAAAAATTTGTTGACGTGTGTTGCTTATTGTTACCCAAACAAAACACCAACAGAATGCAAAAGATACTAAGTGCTGTAGTCAGCCACTGCGCGATACTATGCTCACAACACCACTGTGTTGTCGCCGGCGACTGAGCGACACTATGCAGCCGGCCGTTGACCGCTATTTCGCGCACGACGCCACTGTGGCATAATGTTAAAACAGTTGACGTGCACTCATAGTATTGTATCACCGTTGTGTCACAAACCGCAGTGGAGCACCAAGTATCCAAAAATTCTCCAGAACGTTTTCAACAAGAGAAAAAGTGTGTGAAAGTTTGCCCTGCACACCTTGATCCCGACTAAAAGAGTGATTCGTCAACACCTGCCGGAAATTGATTCAAACGCAAAAAGCGGACAACTCTTTTCTGGACGGGTGAAGAGACTTAGTGTTACCAGTACGAACTTACTACTAAACGACGAAGTGAAATTCGCGCTTTGACGACTTGGCCGACTTTCAAACCAATCTGACGTGCGCGTTCAACAACAAATAAGGAATTTTCTGACGATTTCACATCACTGTGTAAACGTAAGGCTTGAATGACCACCTGTTGCAGAGCGGACTGCTGCGACATGTGTAGAAAGAGACTCAGTGTTGTTCTGGAAGGTACCGAAAAGGCTTTGGAGCCATGCCGATTCCAATGTCGTGGCCAGCTGCTCTGCAGTATTTTTCTCGGCTCACAATCAGTGGCGCCAACAGCCCGATCGAGGTGGTCCCACAGATTCTCGATTGGGTTTAAATTTGTAGAGTGTGGTGGCGACAGGCACTACGGCAAACTCATCGTGGATGCTCTTCGAACCACGCACGTCCACTGTGAGCTGTGTGACACGTTGCATTGTCCTGCTGGTAGATGCCATCGCGGCGGGTAGAAACACTGCTGTATGTAGTGGTGGACATGGTCGCCAAGGATAGATGTGTACTTGTGTTGATCCACTGTGTGTTGCAGACTGATGAGACCATCTAGGGAATGCCACGAAAACATTCCCCATACCGTAACGCTCCCTTCTTCGGCATGGTCCCTTCCGGCGTTTGTTGCATGGTACAAAACTGGCCAATAAAATTGCCACCACACGAAGATGACGTGCTACAGACGCGAAATTTAACCGACAGGAAGAAGATGCTGTGATATGCAAATGGTTAGCATTTCAGAGCATTCACACAAGGTTGGCGCCGGTGGCGACACCTACAACGTGCTGACATGAGGAAAGTTTCCAACAGATTTCTCATACACAAACAGCAGTTGACCGGCGTTGCCTGGTGAAACGTTGTTGCGATGCCTCGTGTAAGGAGGAGAAATGTGTACCATCACGATTCCGACTTTGATAAAGCTCCGATTGTAGTATCGCGATTGCGGTTTATCATATCGCGACACTGCTGCTCGCGTCGGTCGAGATCCAATGACTGTTAGCAGAATATGGAATTGGTGGGTTTAGGAGAGTAATACGGAACGCCGTGCTGGATCCCAACGGCCTCGTATCACTAGCAGTCGAGATGACAGGCATCTTATCCGCATGCCTGTAACGGATCGTACAGCCACGTCTCGATCCCTGAGTCAACAGATGGGGACGTCTACAAGACAACAACCATCTGCACGAACAGTTCGACGACGTTTGCAGCAGCATGAACTATCAGCTCGGAGACCATGGCTGCGGTTATCCTTGACGCTGCATCACAGACAGGAGCGCCTGCGATGGTGTACTCAACGACGAACCTGGTTGCACGAATGGCAAAACGTCATTTTTTCGGATGAATCCAGGTTCTGTTCACAGCATCATGACGGTCGCATCCGTGTTTGGCGACATCGAGGTGAATGCACACAGGAAGCGTGTATTCGTCATCCCCATACTGGCGTATCACCCGGCGTGATGGTATGAGGTGCCATTGGTTACACATTTCGGTCACCTCTTGTTCGCACTGACGGCATTTTGAACAGTGGAAGTTACATTTCAGATGTGTTACGTCCCGTGGCTCTACCCTTCATTCCATCCCTGCGAAACCCTACATTTCAGCAGGGTAATGCACGACCGCATGTTGCAGGTCCTGTACGGGTCTTTCTGGATACAGAAAATGTTCGACTGCTGCCCTGGCCAGCACATTCTCCAGATCTCTCACCAATTGAAAACGTCTGGTCAATGGTGGCGGAGCAACTGGCTCATCACAATACGCCAGTCACTACTCTTGATGAACTGTGGTATCGTGTTGAAGCTGCATGGGCAGCTGTACCTATACACGCCATCCAAGCTCTGTTTGACTCAATGCCCAGGCGTATCAAAGCCGTTATTACGGCCAGAGATGGTTGTTCTGGGTACTGATTTCTCAGGATCTTTGCACCCAAATTGCGTGAAAATGTAATCACATGTCAGTACTAGTATAATATACTTGTCCAATGAATACCCGTGTATCATCTGCATTTCTTCTTCGTGTAGCAATTTCAATGGCCAGTAGTGTATTTGCTTTTAGACATTTCACGCCGTACACGGCAACCGCCATCTGTCCGATGGGGCATAAAACATGGTTCTTCTGGAAAGGTCACCTGTCGCCACTCAGTGGACGTCCAGTTGCGGAAATGCCGCCGATGAACAACAGTCAACATGTTTCAAATGGCTCTGAGCACTATGGGACCTAACTTCTGAGATCATCAGTTCCTTAGAACTTAGAGATACTTAAACCTAACTAACCTAAGGACATCACACACATCCATGCCCGAGGCAGGATTCGAACCTGCGACCGTAGCGGTCACGCGGTTCCAGACTGAAGCGCCTAGAACCGCACGGCCACATCGGCCGGCAGTCAACATGTTTGCATGGACCAGGCGCCTGCTGCTAAGGCTCATACGCATCAACGCTTTTGATGATCGGTCGTTGCGGAGACTGTTGATAGCACGTTCGTTCACATGGACAGTCAGTTGCTCAACAGCTGCACATTTATTCGCCTGCACACATGTCTAAAGCTATCGTTCACACCTTTTACCAATAACCCATGGTGCACGACATATGCATCGGAGTCTGTTTTGGATAGCACCATTTTGCCATGCACGGTATAATTGACACCGGCACGCGAACGATTTACAAACTTAGCTGTTTCGGAAATGCTTCCACCCTTTCCCCGAAGGCCAATAATCAAGCTTTTTTGGACGTTAGATAAATCGCTCCTTTCCCGCACTACAACAACGAGTGCACTAAAGTCAAAATCTTCTGGGTTGTTAGGCAGCGTCATATTTCCATCTAAAATAATCGACGTTTCGACCCCTCTCCTGGGATCTTCATTAGGACGTTTTGGCGTCCACTACTGATAGTGTTATAGCAATAATGGACACCGAAACATCCTGAATAGCCGCGGTGGCCGTGCGGTTCTAGGCGCGTCAGTCTGGAAACGCATGACCGCTACGGTCGCAGGTTCGAATCCTGCCTCGGGCATGGATGTGTGTGATGTCTTTAGGTTAGTTAGGTTTAAGTAGTTCTAAGTTCTTTAGAAGGAAATATGACGCGGCCTAACAACCCAGAAGATTTTAACTTTAGTGACAACGACTACGAAAGCCTGCAGACTTACATAAGACAAGTGCACTGTTTTCTGTCCCCCACCCCCGAGTGCTAGTATTGCCACCTGCCATATTTGAGTGCTTATGGCACGTTGACGTTGAACATAGGCGGTGGCCACACTAATATGATTAGACTATGCAGAACACCGGAAGCATTAAAACCATCATCTGATCTTTTCTCTATTTTTTTGTTAATCCAGCGTTGAAACATTTTCGATTGACGGGGTATTATGAAACGAAAGACTTTGGAGACAAGTACAAGCAACTGTCGGTATCTACATACAGGTGTTTTCATAAGCCACCAGTCAACATAACACGAGCACAGTGAACATTATAATGTTTACAATTTCAACGACAGACAACAAAAGTTGTTGCAGAGAAACTTCTCGCGTTCTCGCTTCCCACGCCCGGGTTCGATTCCCGGCGGGGTGAGGGATTTTCTCTGCCTCGTGATGACTTGGTGTTGTGTGATGTCCTTAGGTTAGTTAGGTTTAAGTAGTTCTAAGTTCTAGGGGACTGATGACCATAGATGTTAAGTCCCATAGTGCTCAGAGCCCTTTTTAGAAACTTCTCGCCTTGTGCTCCTTGTAGCACCATCACGTGTTAGTCAAGATCGAAATTTTCAAAAATGGTTGCGGAATAACTTTAGTCTGCAAGGCTACTGTTGTTATTCTAGAAGGCGTACTTCATACGAGGATTGCAGCAGGTACGTATACCACGGTGGAACGATGTTTATAGCGACAGCGTACTGATGCAATAGCTGAGGGAATAAACGAAGCAAAGCTGCGACCGCAGGTGTGCTTAAGATTGTGGCAGCCGGTTCAAAGGCAGGGAGCGAGTGGCGGCGGCTGTGTAGGTGCGAAGGAAATACCTGGCGAGGGCGGGAACGGAGCAGGCGAGGTCGGGAAGGTGATGTGATGTGCTGTGCTGCTATTCATAAAGATGAGGCCGTCCACTTAGCGCGTCCTTCCCCTTCACTTCTCAGGGCGAGGTCTCGGGTGTAAACAGGTGTGGTTTGCTTCAAATGGTTCAAATGGCTCTGAGCACTATGGGACGCAACTGCTGAGGTCATAAGTCCCCTAGAACTTAGAACTACTTAAACCTAACTAACCTAAGGACATCACACACATCCATGCCCGAGGCAGGATTCGAACCTGCGACCGTAGCAGTCGCGCGGCTCCGGACTGAGCGCCTAGAACCGCTAGACCACCGCGGCCGGCGTGTGGTTTGCCACTAAGCGCCACCCGTCCTACTACGTACTCATATGGTGTGCAAACAGTACCACGCCTCAGTATTTCATTGCGTCCGAGGATCACGCACGAAAATGTGTCGTAGCGTTCCTTTTCGAACTCATACCAGATACCGGTCGAATTCATGCTACACGAATGTGGGATATACACTGGAGGCATTGAAGCCCCATACAAACTGGTATAGGCATCCGTATTCAAATAGAGAGATACGTAGACTGGCAGAATACGGCGCCTGCAGCCCTGCAGAATTCATGGTGTCACTTCCCTACAGCACTACTTCAGACATTAGTCGAGTCCATGCCACAACATGTTGCGGCACTTCTGTATACAGGGTGTTACAAAAAGGTACGGCCAAACTTTCAGGTAACATTCCTCACACACAAAGAAAGAAAATATGTTATGTGCACATGTGTCCGGAAACGCTTACTTTCCATGTTAGAGCTTATTTTATTACTTCTCTTCAAATCACATTAATCATGGAATGGAAACACACAGCAACAGAACGTACCAGCGTGACTTCAAATACTTTGTTACAGGAAATGTTCAAAATGTCCTCCGTTGGCGAGGATACATCATCCACCCTCGTCGCATGGAATCCCTGATGCGCTGATGCAGCCCTGGAGAATGGTGTATTGTATCACAGCCGTCCACAATACGAGCACGAAGAGTCTCTACATTTGGTACGGGGGCTGCGTAGACAAGAGCTTTCAAATCCCTCATAAATGAAAGTCAAGAGGGTTGAGGTCAGGAGAGCGTGGAGGCCATGGAATTGGTCCGCCTCTACCAATCCATCGGTCACCGAATCTGTTGCTGAGAAGCGTACGAACACTTCGACTGAAATGTGTAGGAGCTCCATCGTGCATGAAGCACATCTTGTACTTGTAAAGGCACATGTTCTAGCAGCACAGGTAGAGTATCCCGTATGAAACCATGATAACGTGCTCCATTGAGCGTAGGTGGAAGAACGTGGGGCCCAATCAATGCTAGTACTGTAGAGCAATGAGACGCAAGTCAACACAAGCACCGAAGTCAACATTACCTTCCTTCAACTGGGCCAACTGGCGGTGAATCGAGTAAGTACAGTACATACTGACGAAACTAAAATGAGCTCTAACATGGAAATTAATCGTTTCCGGACATATGTCCACATAACATCTTTTCTTTATTTGTGTGTGAGGAATGTTTCCTGAAAGTTTGGCCGTACCTCTTTGTAACACCCTCTATAAAACAAGTGTCTGGCGCAGTTGTGCCTGAACGCGCACCGAACTATGGGAAGCAGGCGATTTATGTGTGTTTCAGTGCGGAATGAGGAAATGGAAGGTAAGCACCGCCGTTTTGGTCTCAGATCGGCCAATGTGGACCGACCGACAGCCGTAACACTGGCGCCATCTGGAGTGGTCTGGGGGTGAGGTGAGCACACTGCTCTCCCGGCCGTTGTAGGCCTTGCAGGACGTTGGAGGCGCTACCACTCACTCACGTAGATCCTCAGCAGGCATCACGAGCCTGAGACGACCCCGGTCCAGCTCTCCCAGTGTGGCGAAACACGCGCTGTACCGTTCTGAGAAATACAGAGGCGTGTGAGTGTGCCGGGACTTAACCCAGTTCACAGCCACTAGCGCCACGTCATCATAACGCGCTTGTGCGCAGCATGCGAAGTATTGCCCCATAGTCTAAGAGTGAAATTAAAAATTGAAATAACTTTGCGAAGTTTTGTCGTTATATGCTTCAGTACATCAATGTCCAAAATTGTTAATTCTCAGAATGATAAGATGAAAAACACATCGTTTTAATAAAAAAAATAATAAGTGGCGCTAAATAATGAAGCTAGAAAGCCAAAAATTGTTCAAGATGTGCAAATATATGCCACAATCAAAAGTTACGAGTCTCAACTTGACCGCAACAATATTTTGCTCAAAATCTTCGTTTTTAGGAAAAATTGAAGGCGTTAAATATTGGACTCAGAAAGATGAAAATTCGTATGAAGTTTCGTTTGATATAAAAATATTAACTATATGACTCTATTAAGCTACATCTAATAGTTTTCAAGTAATTTACTAAAACTAAATTTGGAACAAAAACGTCCTTATTCATAATAGACTAAGTAGTTTTAATGATAGAAAGTTCTCATTACAGCAGTTGATTACATCCATTAAATAATACAACTGTACTAAGTTTAAAGTGTCAGGAAGTCGTTTCTGAAAGTATTTGTATGCAGTGTAGCCATGTATGGAAGTGAAACGTGGACGATAAATAGTTTGGACAAGAAGAGAATAGAAGCTTTCGAAATGTGGTGCTACAGAAGAATGCTGAAGATTAGATGGGTAGACCACGTAACTAATGAGGAGGTATTGAATAGAATTGGGGACAAGAGGAGTTTGTGGCACAACTTGACAAGAAGAAGGGACCGGTTGGTAGGACATGTTCTGAGGCATCAGGGGATCACAAATTTAGCACTGAGGGCAGCGTGGAGGGTAAAAATCGTAGAGGGAGACCAAGAGATGAATACACTAAGGAGATTCAGAAGGATTTAGGTTCCAGTAAGTGCTGGGAGATGAAGAAGCTTGCACAGGAGAGAGTAGCATGGAGAGCTGCATCAGACCAGTCTCAGGACTGAAGACCACAACAACAACTAGTTTAAAGACTTCGATGTGAATAACAATCAATACAAGGACTCTTAAAGAAGTAGTTCAGAGGTCTTTTCTATTGTCGGTTCCGTTCTAAAAATTCTAGCCGGCGGACTTTAAATGCAGTCGAGCTGAAACTTTTTCAGTAATTAAAGCCGAATTAATTTCATTCATACAAAAATTATGAATATTGTAAATACATACCCAACTGAGTTATTAAATAATACGTGTCCGAGAGAGCGGCCATTTAGATGCTGCCGGCCTTGGTGGCCGAGCGGTTCTAGGCACTACAGTCTGGAACCGCGCGACCGCTACGGTCGCGGGTTCGAATCCTGCCTCGGGCATGGATGTGTGTGATGTCCTTAGGTTAGTTGGGTTTAAGTAGTTCTAAGTTCTAGGGGACCGATGACCACAGCAGGTAAGTCCCATAGTGCTCAGAGCCATTTGAACCATTTAGATGCTGCTACTGGTGTCAGGAACTGTTGACAGCAAATTTCCGTTTGGCTGTCCGCTGCGCCCATATATAAATACGGCCAGAGAGGAGGTAGGGGAGACACTTTGCACCCAGCTATCAATGTGAACGCGTCACTCAAACACCGGCTTATGCGCTACCTCGGATGACGTGAGAGCTACGCACATATCAAATGTGTTCGGTAAAAATAGGAAGTGAACTCGCGAGGGCTATACACTCTCCTGGATCGCTTATATTTCACGCAAGTAACTGTTTGTATGCCGCCCGTTAATGTTGACAAAACCGCGCGGCAAGTGGTGAGATTATTTTCCACTTTTGAGGCGAGCAGTAAACTTTTATGATTAGGAGTCAGGACGATAGACCATTTTACTTGAAGCTTACCGTATAAGTCGCCCCTGAACTGCTAATAGTGCTGTTTATGATAGGGACGTTATTATTATTATCATCATCACGAATACTATTGTGTTTCTGCGTGTGAACTTGTACTGAATGTATTAATCAGTTAGAACTCAAAACTTTTATTTATAATAATAATTCATGATCCCGCTGACTAAATGGAGACTAAAAACATTTTCTTTCAGTGAGCACAAGAAGAATGTGGACTTGCAGACTGGAAATTATGGTCAGTATGTTCTCCATCACTTTCTGGCAAACCGCAAAAATAGTTTTAAGGCTCTTCTAAAGACGGCGAAGATAGCTATTATTGTTTAACCCACCGCCACACACCAGTAAGGAAAAATCCCTGCTAGTAGCGGGAATTGAACCAGGGTCCTCCGCGTGGCAGTCAGCCTCGTTGACCACTGACCTACAGAGGCGCCACAAAATTTTTTGGTACCGCCTATCTCGAAGGGACTTAGTGAAACAGTGTGAATGACATGTGAGTTGGGAGCAAGGCTACCCACAAATCCGGTAAAACAAATCAGTAGTCCGATGTCATAAAAGATTACAGCAACTAAGGGTGTTGAATATCCAGAACCAACAATGGATCCAAAATAAGACGTTAGGGAGCCTTACACACAGCAAACCACTGTCAAATATATGCCAGAAGGGACTGTGACGGAATTTTCCTGACGTGTTCATCTATACACCTTTTCTTTGATTTTCATTAATTAATATTATCTATATTACATGAAATATGTAAATTTGTGTGTACGGAAGTGTTGTACATGTACATTTTCTGCTTTACGGGTGCAACGCTCATACAGAAGAATTATGGGCAGTTGAATGAAGATGGAAGGAAAGTCACGGAAAAAAGAGGAGGAGGAGGAGGAGAAGAAGAAGAAGAAGAAGAACAGAAGAGGGTTGTACATTCGATTTTCTGGACATCGAATGTACGAGGATGAGGATCTGAATGACTCAAGAACTAACAATGGAGATACGGTACAAAGGCGGAGCAACGGTTGTGTAAATCCCGAGTAATTGATATTGTCAAGATTCAGGATGTGATTTATGAACTTAGAGGAGCGGATGTGAGAGCTATAAATAACGGAACAACGTGGCCCTTCACTGCATTACGGTGAGGGATGATTGGTTACTTCATAACACATTTTTTGAAGGCGTATAACATGCAGTTGCTTTACGTGTCATTTCTGTTTAAGAAAGGACCGAGCCCCTACAGTATATCGGGCGTTGCGGTCAAATACTGAAAATTGACGATGGCGAATAAATTCAAGATACTTTCCCTACCCGGATATTCCTTCACATACTGCTCCAAATTTATTTGTTCTTCTACGAAAAGCTGTTTGATTTAAACCACTTTGTCGTCTAAGAGCGACAATAATCATTTTAGTGCGTATTCGCACAAAATCAAGAAAGATGCAGCGCCATCTTAGTGAAATCAACGAATACAGTAACTGTTGTTGTTTATAGACCCGTTAACTCTGACTTCAGAGCATTTCTGCTCAAGCTAGAGATGGTTCTTGATACACTTTGTAGGAAGTGCCAGAAATGAGTTATCTGTGGTGACTTCAATATGAATTCTGTATATGATGCTGCACGATAAAGGATATCTCCTAAATTCATATGATATGATGCAGACTGTGTTTTTTTCCAACAAGGGTGCAGGGAAACAGTATCACAGCCATAAACAATATTTTTATTCATTCTTGATTACTAGAGTGGGCATTCTGTTAGTAAAAGCGTGAATGGCCTTCCAGAGCAAATTTTAACACTAAAAGGCTTCGGTACTCAAACAAATGTCGAATATAATTACAAACTATGTAGGAAAGTTAATCTAACAGCAATAGAGAGTTCTTTAAACCTTGTCAAGGAACAAGGGTGGCAGGATGTGTATAGTGCCGATAACATAGACGATAAATATGTTTTCCTTAACACATTTCTTGTACTCTTTGAGAGTTGCTTTCTATTAGAACACTCTATACGGGGTACTAGCAATAGCAGGCAACCCGGGTGGCTGACTAGTGGGATAAGGATATCTTGTAGAACAAAGCGCGAATTATATCAAAATGTTAGAAGTAGTCACAATCAAGATACAGTAGCACATTACAAACAGTACTGTAAGGTGCTTAAAAATGTTATTAGTAAAGCAAAGAGAATGTGGTATGCAAATAGAATAGCTAATTCACATGACAAAATTAAAACCGCATGATCAGTTGTGAAGGAAGTGTCTGGTCAGCAGCAAAACGTCGACGATATAAAGTCAGTTTGTAGTAAAAATATTTCTGTTACTGATAAATCAGTTATATGTACGGTATTTAATTATCATTTTCTGAGCATTCCTGGTGAATTAAATCAGTCAAATCAGCCTGCCACCACATGTGATACAATTATTGGCGCCTCAGGCTAGTGAGAGAGTACGCAGTCCGTAACCACAATGAATATGGCCTTGCAGTGGGCGATATGAGAAACTGTGTTTGAGTTCTCCCACGGCTACTAGGAAATTCGCAAGAACTGTGCGTTTATTTGGTCTTTTGTTAACGCCATATTAGTCACGCTTTTTGCTGGACTATACCACGGAAGCGGGTTGCCTCAGTGGACAGTAATGCTTCCTGTTACGTAACGTGTACAGTCAGGCCGCGATACGTCATCCTTCAGCGGATTACCTGCTCGGCATGTGCACAATTTGATGACGACGACGACGAAAGGTAATCACGTGTTCTGCCCATGAGACAGGTGCACCACTTCAAGTTCAACATTTTCTAGTCCTCTCCATTTTCCGTCTTTCTGTGTGTATATGGGAGAGCAAGCAGTAAAGAAAACAAAAGAAAAATTCGGAGTAGGAATTAAAATCCATGGAGAAGAAATAAAAACTTTGAGGTTCGCCGATGACATTGTAATTCTGTCAGAGACAGCAAAGGACCTGGAAGGGCAGTTGAACGGAATGGACAGTGTCTTGAAAGGACGATACAAGATGGACATTAACAAAAGCAAAACGACGATAATAGAATGTAGTCGAATTAAATCGGGTGATGCTGAGGGAATTAGATTAGGAAATGAGACACTTAAAGTAGTAGATGAGTTTTGCTATTTGGGGAGCAAAATAACTGATGATGGTCGAAGCAGAGAGGATGTAAAATGCAGACTGGCAATGACAAGGAAAGTGTTTCTGAAGAAGAGAAATTTGTTAACATCGAGTATAGATTTAAGTGCCAGGAAGTCGTTTCTGAAAATATTTGTATGGAGTGTGGCCATGTATGGGAGTGAAACATGGAAGATAAGTAGTGTGGACAAGAAGAGAATAGAAGCTTTTGAAATGTGGTGCTACAGAAGAATGCTGAAGATTAGATGGGTAGATCACATAACTAATGAGGAGGTATTGAATAGAATTGGAGAGAAGAGAAATTTGTGGCACAACTTGACTAGAAGAAGGGATTGGTTGGTAGGACGTGTTCTGAGGCATCAAGGTGTCGCCAATTTAGTATTGGAGGGCAGCGTGGAGGGTAAAAATCGTAGAGGGAGACCAAGAGGTGAATACACTGAGCAGATTCAGAAGGATGTGGGTTGCAGTAGGTACTGGGAGATGAAGAAGCTTGCACAGGATAGAGTAGCATGGAGAGCTGCATCAAACCAGTCTCTGGACTGAAGATCACAACAACAACATGGGGAGACAACATACGGCGATAGTCACGCAGCAGCTTATAGTTTATCATACTGGTACTTACAGTAACAGCAGATTGTGTAGTGGATGCACTTACCTGGAAAAGAAAAACAAATCATTAGTCGATGAAACACCCTTTACAATAGTTTGTGGAATACTGGGTAGGTGTGTTTTCACAAACGCGCATGCCGATGATATCGAACCGTAATAATTCATTGCAATCAAATAAACAAATAAAAGGATATTCAGCTGCACCTGACGAAGGAGATGCATATAACAGTAGAAAGCTAGAGTTTTTACTCTAATCTGACGCGGCAAGAGGAAACAGAAACTTTTATATAGGGACATTGTCGCGAGAAAGTTTGTTCCCAGTTATAACTTGTGTTATCTGTTCCACACAACATACATTTCACCAGTACTTTCATGTTAAGAGTGTATATACACACAGACTACGAGCTTGCATAAGAGGTCTTATAAGATGGCAAAATACACCGCTGCGTCTGTTGAAAGTTTTTTTTTATTAAAATGACGACCATTTCCACGCCAATTTAGGCGCATTATCAGGTGATATAAATTGTGTCTACAACATTATTTTACGCTATCCTGAAACCTATCTCCGTCCTTCACGTCACTGAAGCGTTTATGAAATTGATAAAAAGGAGGGGTCCCATATTATCAGCAGGAGGCGATGCGGGCACGACCGTAAGAAACACTGAACGTAAAGGGGTCCAGCACACACAAAAATTTGAAATACAAGATGTCTTTGTTTTAGTAATGTGATGCGGACCCGCTCCCAACAACAGTAAAGGGTGTAGACGAAACTGTTTGGTATGTGCTGCTTATTCCGTTGAATTTTTCAGTAGGGGTCGTGCGGTAGCGTTCTCGGTTCCCACGCCCGGGTTCCCGGGTACGATTCCCGGCGGGGTCAGGGATTTTCTCTGCCTCGTGATGACTGGGTGTTGTGTGACGTCCTTAGGTTAGGTAGGTTTAAGTAGTTCTAAGTTCTAGGGGACTGATGACCTCAGAAGTTAATTCCCATTGTGCTCGGTGCCATTTGAACCGTTTCGAACTTCTGTAGGCTATATTTTTGAAACTAGTTATTTAATGTATGGGCGATTAGGCCGTACTTCGTAGGTCATGTACGATCTTGTTTTCTGAAACAGGAGGAGGTTTTTTACCATGAAATATGTGACACTCCCAAATGAAATTATTAAAAAAATGGTTCATGGAATTTTGATAGTTCAAAATGAGTTTGATTCCATAGATTGCCTACTTCTTTTAGCACCAATGACACTTAAAATCTAGTTTCGCCAATATCTATATCGCTCTTAGAACGTACATACCTGCCACTTAATAATCACAAACCAGCAGAGAAGCGTTATTTTCATTTTTGTGGGTTTATTTGGCATAAAGATTCCCCTGGCAGGGCCCGCACCACCTGTTTAGCCTAGGGGTTTGTAGATCGTAAATACGGAGCTGAGATTGACCATGTAATGTCTCCTCGGTGATTTTTATTTTTGGTGGTTAGCCTGTGGTCCAAGCCATATTTCTCTGCCTGACGTTTCGTCTTCCAATGTTGGAGACATCATTGGAGGGTGTAAAGAGTCAGGAAGGAGCACATGGGGAAGGTATTCAGTATCACAATAACACTGGCCGATGAGTGTAACAAACTTTGGAGATCAGTACGCCCTTGTGACATTATACTTCCACACACCGTAAGACCTGAACTACCAAAACGACCATGTTCGATAACGCTGGACGTATTCCCATATGGCGAGAGGTGGGAACACGTAACAGACCCACGAACTTTATCGAACAGTGTCGTTTTGGTGGTGTGGGGAGGCATAGTTTTCCATGGGGCAACTGGCCTCTGAATTTTTGAACGCGCTACGACGGTGACCAGTCCACGTTATGGGGTACAATCATTCGCTCTGCTCTCATTTCTGTGGATGACAATGCGCGACCGCATCAAACAGTGTAGGCGGAGCAGCTCTTGGAACGAGGGGATATTCCGCGAATAGACTAGCTGTTTCCCCTACTTACCCATCGAACACATATGGGATGCTTTGGCGAGACGTAAGCACGTCCACATGCACCAAAGATCATCCAGCAGGTGTCAACCGCGCTGGTGAAGGAATGCAACACCCTACCACAAGAAGTCCTTACTAACCTTGTGTCCAGCATGGGAGCACATTGCAGAGCACTCATCCCTATTAAAAACCATGCCCCGCCTTTGGTGATGTCCAGGGTACCATCATGAATCACCGTGTCTTCAATGTCATTACTGTCTTTGAATAAAAGTGTCATTTCTGTTCGTCTCATTAATCACTTCTTTCACTTAACTCCTGCACTGTACTGTATCAGTTCTTTCTCTTATCTCCCAGTGTCATCGAAACTGTTACTTTTGTCTTTTAAGTTTTGCACACCGGTGTAGTTTCCATCACGTATGGCGGATATTTTAGTTCAGAATTTTGCAATTACTTACAGTATTGCAATAAGCCCACAGTATCAATGGACGGAGCACTTGGCGGTAACTCGCCCACAGCGAAGTAAACACTTGCTATCAAAGTTGTGCACTACACACACACACACACACACACACACACACACACACACACCTCCCCGTTTATATCGCGACTAATTTATGACGTTAGAGCGCTGATATAATGGTCCATAAAAATGTCAGAGTTAAATATTCTTTCCGTTTCCTCTCGCTGCGATATGCGCCAGTTGGGAAGCTTGGTTATCGCGCTCTCTGACAAGAAACTGTTTTGGCTATATGTCACTGAGTTTACGGGCCCGGGTCTGGAACAGGCCTTAACTACTGCAACCTTGTCTCACCATTCAGGCATCCTGGTAACTTGGGGAAAGCTTGGCGTGCTGTCCCGCTGGTAGCTGGACCTACAGAACAATAGAGATGGGGACGAACGTGGATGCTCACCGACTATGTTTTGTTGTTATGACACTGTTGGACGGTATGCTCATATTCAGCGTGTTCCGAGGAGCAAACACCCGCAAAATCTGTGGGCTAAAAACCAGCAGAGCGACTCTTTTGTGAGCTGAAACTGATCTTTGAAAAACAAACTAAATGTCGACGATGCTCGCATCTGACGAGCGAAATACGTAAAAATTGAGGAAAATTGCGTGCGATTTGTGGCTGCAGTCGTTGTTCTCTCTGGATGCGATTCTTGTGCTCGCTACAAACAAATGGAATGATCTGACAAGTGTCCCTCACTATCGCCAGTCAATTATTTGCTAGGAAATTTGATAGGCACGCAATTATAATTAAAAAGTGGAAGAAAAGCACTCGGAACTAGAGACTACTTCTAATATTCGTTTTGATGGATTAATTACGGAAATAAAAAGAAAAAATAAGGCACGAACACACAACTATTTTTACGGCTATTCCCCTAAATGTAATGTAACTCAGTATTATTGGATGGCGTTATCTCAAGGGTAATTGACCTTACTCCGATTTCTAAACTCCTTATTCAATTACTGCTTGTCTGCTTGTGAAATAAATATGCTTTTTACAACTCCGTCGTCTACAAAGCACCAAATGTGTTTTCTTTCCTATTCCTTAACCATGCATCTCCTGGTACCTACGATTCATCTTCTGAGGGTATCGCACTATTTCTGAAAAAGTCAGGAGAGATTTGATTGGTTTTGTTATGTTATAATTTCAGTTCTAAAACTATGATATAGATGGACCTGAGAAAGAATTACGAACCTGTTGAATGAACTGAAGGCTACTGAGCGCAGAATGTGGACTGAGAGTAAAATGTAGGATTGGATTGGATTGTTTGGGGGGAAGAGACCAAACAGTGAGGTCATTGGTCTCATCGGATTAAGGAAGGACGGGGAAGGAAGTCGGCCGTGCCCTTTCAAAGGAACCATCCCGGCATTTGCCTGGAGTGATTTAGGGAAATCACGGAAAACCTAAATCAGGATGGCCGAACGCGGGATTGAACCGTCGTCCTCCCGAATGCGAGTCCAGTGTGCTAACCACTGCGCCACCTCGCTCGGTAAAATGTAGGAAGAATTGATGAGCAGCAGGAATCAGCGACAAACTTGATATCAAAACTGAGGATCACATAGGGACATAACTGAAGAAAGTCTGCTACCTTGGATACAGATAATGCATGACGGACGAATGGAGGTAGGAAAGTAGCCCTAGCAAAGAGAGTATTCTACATCGAAAGAAGTTTACTACAGTATCAAACATTCAACGTCATTGGAGAATAAATTTTCAGCCGATGTATGTCTGAAGCAGCGTGTTAAATGGATGTGAATCATGGACTGAGAAAAAAACAAAACCAGGATAGAAGACTTTCACACATGTATTGGAGAAGGAAGATAAAATTGCATGGATTGATAAGAAATGAGGTGTTTTACCGCAGAATTGACGAGGAAGGGCATTGTGTGAAACATTAGCTACGAGAAGGGATCTGATGACAGATGCGTGTTGAAGGACAAAAATTGCATGGGAAAACGCGGATTCTAACACAGACAGCACATAATAGATGACGTAGAGCGAAGGTGGTGCTCTGAGATGAAGACATTGGCACAGAAGGGGAAGTCATGACGGAGCGCGTGCCATTAGTCAGAGAGCTCAGAACCCCTAAAGCAAACAAAAATGTTTCAAATGGCTCTAAGCACTATGGGACATAACATCTGAGGTCATTAGTCCCCTAGACTTAGAACTACTTAAACCTAACTAACCTAAGGACATCACATACATCCATGCCCAAGGCAGGATTCGAACCTGCGACCGTAGCAGCAGCGCGGTTCCGGACTGAAGCGCCTAGAACCGCTCGGCCACAGCGGCCTGCCCTTAATTTTTCAAGTAACTCCTCGACAGAATAGAAGGAGTGACCCATGAGGAAATTCTTCAGTTTCGAATTGAAAGCGCGTGGATTATTGCTAAAATTTTTGAATTCGAGTGGTAGCTTATTGATAATAGATGCAGCAGTACACTGTACACCTTTCTGCACAAGAGTTAAAGGAAGTCCGACCCAAATACACTTTTGATTTCTGCCAAGTATTAACTGCGTGAAAGCTGTTTAATCTTGGGAATATGCTCATATTGTTAACAAGAAATGACAAACAAAAAAGAGGGGCTAAATTTGCTTTGATAGCTCGTCCTGCCAATCTTCTAAATAGCGAGAAATAGTTGGTTTTCGAGCCTGGAACGCCAATAGAACACAATACCAAAAAACCTAAATGCAGCACATCCATTTCTGCAAAATAATGATTTCGCACATAAACAAACCGATTTACGTTTTCCCGCATGAGAATGTTCACTTTACAAAGATCTACATTGTTTTATACTGGAAGTTCCAATCTCTGATAAAACGCTATGCTCGTTTAATTGTACCAGCAATTGCTAGATATTTAAAATCGTAATTAGTGGTCTCATATGGCTGTGACCACAAAACGAGGCGTCAGTCTTGCTTTTACCCCTTGTCAGTCACCAATGGAAAACAGCACCGACTGTGAACAATGCTACACACATCACATTTGAACGACAACTGGTTGGGGAGAAG
Organism: Schistocerca nitens; assembly: GCF_023898315.1. Lineage (NCBI taxonomy): Eukaryota > Metazoa > Arthropoda > Insecta > Orthoptera > Acrididae > Schistocerca > Schistocerca nitens. The sequence continues at coordinate 299,716,414 of NC_064615.1, read as the reverse complement.
GCAAGGCTGTGATTTCAAGTTGGCATTCTGGAGTTGGCTTGTCCAGTCTCTCCTGGTCTCCACAGCATACTACACCAACAAGAGATCATACCAACTCACAGTGCTGCAGTTATAAAATCTCTGCTTGGGGATGTTACTCTATAGCTCTGACTCGCTCCGTGCGGTTTCTTCCTGTTTCCGAAAGCAAAAGAAACCGTTCGTTGTCGTTGATCCGAGATTCCAAAAGCAACCATCTTAGCGTATAATGCGCATCTAAATGACCTCTTAGAGAAACCTAACGTGAAGCCTTCCATAGCTGTTTCAAACGTTCAAGCAGTGCCCAGAACAGGATGGAAAGCATTTCGAAATTATATAAGCTTGTCATCATCATGACAATTGCGAGCAGTACCAACCCGACATCATGATGATGTTTTGCTCTTTGGAGGCGCCACTGACCTTCATATCCAAATAAACTGTAGGCTTCACAGTCTTGGTCGCGATGATGGTTATTAGGCCACAACCGGTTATCATTTCACATAAAATTTAACAAAGATTATGAAGCGTACAGACCATCATCACAACCAGTATCATCATTATAAGCCAGCCAAGTACCATTTTTGTATCTCTTGTTATCAAACAAAGAACTATCTAGATCAGGAGTGGCGAAGATTTCGGATCGCGGGCCATAGCGCTGCGTTTGACTGGCGCATTTCCGCCACCACCATACTATGCTATTTGAGTGCATGGAAGGGGGGGGGGGGGAGAACGGCGAACGCGCGGCATTTAAATGGCAGTCAAGTCGCACTGCAAGAGACTTGGTTTTATATTTAACATTTCTCAATAAAACCGATCACAAACAAAATAATTTATTATTATTAATTAATTCTTTTTGGTGCGCTGAAGACATAATCTTTATCTGGTACAAACTGTCGGCATACAGACAGACGCAGACAATTTCACAGAGTTTTGCACTCAAGTTTCCACTTAATCGTTACTGATATAGTTTCATAATCGAAAAAAGGTCTTGCACACGAATATGTCGATCGAAATATTGTAGTACTTTCGCAACCTCGTTATGGAGACCTGGAAAATCTACCCGAGGAAAGAAATGTAGACTCCTGAAGAGTTTTAACACAAAAAGATTTGCCGCTGAAACTGCAGTTATCGTGGAGGTCAATCAATTACGTCTGCGCATGTACAGGAGCGCTTTCAACTGAAACGGCAGTCAGTCTCGAAAACAGACTGACAATGTCTTCAAAACCTTTAAAAAACTATCTTTTTAATTATTTCAAGGCCACAATGAGTTCTTCAAACCTCGCTCTTTCTTTAACGCTAGTGAGCTTTGGGAACTGGACTGCCTTTGTCAGAACGTGTCCCTTCTACAGTGCAGTTTTCTTTTCACGTCCATCCCCATCAAATCAGAAAAAAGTTACTTTGCAATGTCTTACTATGAGCACTGTTGCAGTCAGGTCCACTTAAAATTCGAAGTCTGCAATCCATTCCGGAAGTTCTAATTTTCGTCCCTGCACTCCTTTTTTCCCCTCATAAATTCAACAAATCGTTCGAGGCATGCCCCATGACTCAACCTACGTACTTTGCAATAACATATAAAGTCTCCATACCCTTCCTTCAGTTCCACTGAAAACTGTTGAACTAACAACAGAATAATGGATGCGACTGCAGACATTTTAGTATTCGTACCACCAATTTCTTCAAGCGCTCCTTGCTTGCAAATTTAGTACAAAGTGCTTCTTGATGTACTGAACAATGAATCCCGTCTGTCGATCGTTGTAATTTTTTTTGCTCTTTCAGTGTCATCTGAATGTTTAAATTCTCTCAGCATGGTACTGTAATGTTGTTTCACAGCAAATAAGCAGTACCCGTAGATTATACGAATTGGGAATTCTCATCCCTCTTTCTTGCGCAAACAGCCACTGGAGCTGCGAACGTCCTACGTACCACTACCAAAAGCAAAGGGTAAACAGCGCTGACACCATGGTTCTGCCGAAATCACGAGATGAGCCGACCGAAAAATGCCGCAACGCAACGCTAAATCAAATGTCGCTCTGTTCCGAACATATCCGCCCGCCGCCCGCACACGCTGCACGCGTGAAATTTGGCACACCGTGGCCCTGATATAGGTCCATCTACTATCCTTGGTCTTAGACAAGACGTAACTGTACAGGTACATTAATGATTAACGTATGGCCCGCGGCTTAACACTTCTGCCTTACTTACGTGGATTACATCTGCTACTCCCATCCTTTAATGAAGTAATAAAGATCCTGTTTCTTATTCGTGAACCTGTGGCGATTAGTAAAGCTCATACTCCACATTTCCTATTACCAATTGAAGATCCAACCGTCAAAGTTGTCATTATAGAATTAACTTTCGTTCTTTGGGGCCCGCAGTTACTCTTAGAATACATAGCCCAGAAAAACGATTACGGCCCCAAAATTGTAACGCGATTATACCGCAGTAAAATACAACCTGAAAGATACATATACATAAAGAAGAATCACTAAACTTAAACATAACGAAAAAGAAGAAAACAAAATACGTAACCACAACTTATCTAGGAAACATCTCGAACAAAATCAAGAAATCATTCAACAAAACCGACATTGCATTTGCATTTCAAAACACACACGGCCTCAAACACAATGTCCATAAACGCGACTCGAAAATTTCCATATACAACAACCTCTGGTTTACAAAATTTCGTGTAAAGCATTCCATAGATTCTACATAGAACAAAATGGTAGAAACTTCAGAATTAGATATAAAGATCACAGCCGGCCGGAGTGGCCGTGCGGTTCTGGGCGCTACAGTCTGGAGCCGAGCGACCGCTACGGTCGCAGGTTCGAATCCTGCCTCGGGCATGGATGTGTGTACTGTCCTTAGGTTAGTTAGGTTTAATTAGTTCTAAGTTCTAGGCGACTGATAACCTCAGTAGTTAAGTCACATAGTACTCAGAGCCATTTATAAAGATCTCACCAGAGAAAGTCAAAACAATCCATCCCCATTGTTTCAACATTTACAAAAAAAAAAAAAAAAAAAAAAAAAAAAAAAAAAAAAAAACACGACGTAAAACCTTTAAACAAAGCGCTAGAAATCCTCCCTATTACACAGAAGGGGACATTCATGAACATCCTCGAGGAAATAGAGATATATTCACGTGCATACAGCAACCAGACAAATTAACTGAACGAACAAACCGACCAAAAGCACAAAAAGTACATAGAAAACCTTATTCGCTTTATAAATCGAGAAAACGGGTAAAGTAATAAATCAGAGAAGCTAAATAACATATATTCATATTAATAGCGATAATAACATGAAGAGTATAAAAGAGAGACATAACAGCAACGTAAAACAATAACAAAATTATCAAGAAAAAATTAAAAATGTAAAACAAAAATCTCAAATAAAACTAATACTCTAGGCAAAAACATAATTAGAACCAAACCTATAAAAATAATAAAAAAACAACTGAATTTCACTCATCACTTTGTAAGAAGTCCATGATTAAGGAATTTGTTGCTAGCGCACTCGAGCAGATGTAATTTCGATGGATTGCTCACACGCTGCCTGCGATATGTAAGCTATAAGAGAATCTCAGACCAGAGAGCAGTGTTGTATGCAGTAAGAGCAGTGTCTGTAGCAGCAGGAGTAAGTAGCTATCAGTCTGGTGTATCGTGTTGGCTGGGCCGGTCATGTGTAGCGATGGCGACGCCTGAGCGTTGTGGTATAAGGTAAAAGCAACCTCGCGCATATGTAGTATTGTTATATCAAGTCCCATGTAAATGGTTTTAAAAAGAAATCTCTTAATAATAATCTTTCTTGTAAAAATTAAGTTTTGACACTCACTGAACTCAATTTAAGGATTTTACTAATTTCTCCAATCCATGGTCATCCCGATTATTGTAAAGACAAACCAGTTGTTTCTTTTTATACATGACAAATCTATTGGACAGCATTGCACTGAGCTGTGCCGGAAAAATTTCTTATAGGAGCAGATATATACGCGTTATCCGGCGACCTTATTGAGGTAAGAATTTTCATTTTTATTCAGAATGATCTTTCAGGGCCATGACGCAGCGCTGCTGACGTCCAAAATTTACCAGTTTAAATTCACAGTTAGTTAATTAATTAATGAAAGGTTATGTAAGTGAGCCACAATTTCATTGAGAAATTAGTCACACATTTTTATTATTGGTAGGTTACGGAATTTATCTGTTGGCAGGCTATGCTAAATGTGAATGCTATATAATTATTTTTTTATTGGGAAGTTACGCTAAATGTCAATGCTATACATAATTATATTTTATTGTAGGGAGGTTACAACTTATTTATAATGGTAACTGCGGAAACACGTAATATCGCTGATCCACCGTCAACCAAGCTGTCAGAAAAATAGCATACATGGAAACCAATTAAAATTCGATATACGTCTCCAGTGTACACCTAGGAGAAAGTAATAATTCTAACAAGACAGGACAGCAACTATGTTACATATAAGGTAAAAGGACCTAATGATGTATTATAGCTTTTGAGATCATAGTTACAAGACCATTATTTTCAGAGCATCACTTACTTATGTATTTCCAGCTTACCTATGTATTTACAGAGCACCTGACGATGGCAATACGCCGAAATGGCCTCGTCGTGAATGACGTAAAATATAAACAATTTCCATAGCAGTGTAGCTGGCTACTATTCATAATAATTATAGAATTAGCTTTGATTCTTGTGTGAAAATGTTGATAGCCTGCATGACACCTTCACTTAGTATTCTAAAATGCAACAGAACAGCCTCTAACACTACAATCTCTGTCCGGTCAGATAAGGAACGTGATGTTCTTGACAGGTAACACGTGTACATTGTATTGTAATGTATTAATACTGAAATATGTATCTTAATTGCAGAATCACTTCACAAAGGAGCAAAAATAACAATTAAATAGCGAAAGCATTAACATTCAGCCATCTACTGTCCAACTGCATGGATACGTGTGGAAACTTCTTTCATTTCATTTTTATTACATTTGTAATCACATCTTGCTCTCCAGTTTGTTACCTGATTCATTTTGTTTGTTTCCATAGCGCTCTTAGTAATTCTAATCACGTGTCTCTCACGACATAATCACAATTTTACCGAGCGGGGTGGTCCAGTGGTTGGCACTCTGGACTCGCATTCGGGAGGCCAACGGTTAAAACACGCGACCGGCCACCCTGATTTAGGTTTTCCGTAATTTCCCAAAGTCGGTCAAGACAAATGCCGGGATGGTTCCCCTGAAGGCCGATTTCCTTCACCATCTTATCGTAATCCGAGTTGTACTGTTTCTCTCATGACCGCGTCGTCGGCTGGACGTTGAATTCTGATCTTCTTTGCTTCACGGAGCTCCTAATATCTGTTTATTGCAGATGACTGTGATGGCTGCGCTTGGAGATGTGTTATCGCTGCTGATGACTGTGTACTACCTTCATTAGACGCAGACAACAGTTTCGGGGTACTATCCGGTGTTCTCTATTGGAAAATGAAAATAAATAAATAAGTAAATAGAACAAGCCAGTGTTCGTTCCTCCTGTAGCCAAACTTCGTGCCACCTCACTTGTGTTATATTCTCGGCCACAAAAGCGAGCACCCTCTCGATCTAGATATCGGCATATCCATTAAGAAAAGCGGATGCGCACCACAAAGAGAATTCAAGACAACAGGTCGTTATGGGCATTTGTTTTTCTACAGGAACAGCCTCGACGTTAATTTTTGAACATAATTACTCTTATACAGCCAAATAACAAATTTCGTCAATATCGTTCTTGGAGAGTCGATGGAACTTCGCATGAAATGTTTGCCGATCTGGACACATTTATGCGCGTCGTTATAAGCGAACACTGTCGCTGACATACTCGTACTGATTCAACCGTCATGAACATAAATATTAGGATTAGTCATGCTAACACTACTCCGTCTAGAAGAATCTCAGCATTCGTCTTTTCACCTTTTCTATGGTTTTACTCTACTGCTTTCCAATATCACTTCATAATTGTTCGATATTTTTCAATACCTGTTATCGGCTATTCTTCCAACATAACTTAACGGTTTCCAACTGATGTGCTTCAACATCTGTCTCATTCTTCACAAGTAACCTGAATTTTGTGTCTTCATTTCGAAAGCGATCAACAGTTCTGTGAACTAAAGTCGGTACGCAGTATATCATGATAGCCTCTTGACGTAGATGTGTCTCCCACCTAATTATGGCATCTGTCAGAACTGTGTTAATTATGATGAGACAAAATGATTCATACATATGTTCATTGCTTCCAGGACTTCTGCCTTCTTACGCTACCGCAGATCTACTCAATGACACATTCCTAAAAAAGGAAAACACAGGTCACTAGTAATTTTTGAAAATGGAAATATGGTACATTCTTGCGCCAGAATAGCAAATCAGTATGAGGCAAACTCTGTAAAATAAATCTTTTGTACGTCTACCAGGAAATTAGGGAGTAAAAATACGTTAACTGTCGGGATTAGAGTGTTGTTGAAGCCGTTTCAACGGCTAGTCGCCCGGAAGTTTAGACCAGTTTCGTACAAATTATCGCCACCGGTACAAGCGACAGGCCTACGTGATGTTTACGTGACCATCGGAGAAGAGTGAGGTAAGCTTCCTGGCGGCGAGCCATTCTTAGCACCTATTGATCTATTACAAGAGAGAGAACGGAAAATTTTAGATTGTCATTGTTCTAAAAACAAATGTAACTTGTTTGTATTAGACAGCTACTTTGTAATGTTTAGCGAGTTGATTGCGAGTTTAACAGGCTCTAATAGGTTGTTAATTATCATGATGTAAATATTTTGTTTGCACTGAAAAATGAATTCGAGCAAAACATTTCCGAGCTATGGCCCTTGAAAACTATCATTACCCCCTTAACAATGAGAAGATCGGCTTAGAAAGGCTTTGGGCGAAGAAGCCCCACCTAAAGCAACAATTTATAGTTATTACAGTGAATTCACGAGAGATCGGTTTTATATTAGTGATGAATTTTCTGTAGGATGCCGAAGAACTGCTATTGCTGATGAAAATATTGGCGCAGTTTGGGCAATGCTTGAAAAAGATCGACGGGCATCTTACGAATTTATTAGGGCGACATTGTATATTGGTATGAGTTCAATGTAAAAGAAAATTGAGGATTTGTTAGACGACTATCAGTTTGGCTTTAGGAAAGGTAAAGTCACCAGAGAGACCGTTCTGACGTTGCGGTTCATATTGGTAGCCAGATTGAAGAAAAATCAAGACACGTTTATAGGATTTGTCGACCTGGGAAAAGCGATCGACAATGTCGAACAGTGCAACATGTTCGAAATTCTGAGAAAAATAGTGGTAAGGTATAGGGAAAGATAGGTAATGTATAACATGTACAAGAACAAAGAGGGAACAATAAGACTGGAAGATCAAGGGCGAAGTGCTCGAACTAAAAAGGGTGTAAGACAGGGATGCGGTCTTTCGCCCCTGCTGTTCAATCTATACTTGAAGAAGCAAAGATGGATACAAAAGAAAGGTTCGAGAGTGGGGTTAAAATTCAAGGTAAACGATATCAATGAAAAGATTCGCCGATGACTTTACTGTCTTCAGTGAGAGTAAATAAGAATTACAGGAGTTGTTGAATGGAACAGTCTAACGGATGCAGAATATGCATTGAGAGTAAATCGATGAAAGACGAAAGTAATTGGAAGTACGACTCGGGGGCATATATTCATATTTTATATACCAAAGTAAACCTGTTTTTATTAAATATGACGTGCTCCCACTATTATTTACTATTCCTTTTACAAGATGATTATTTTACATCTGGCATTTTGTGGGGAGCGAATGTTTTTCTTAATTTATAGCCATTTTTGAGCTTGATGTAATGCAATACGTGCTTGAAAACGGCATAAAAGCCCGAAATAAACAAAAATTCAGTCAAATGGCGGTGTGTTCGTTTAAAAATTATGTTATGATTGTTACTCAGCAACAACAAAAGCTGTTCACTGAAATACAAGTGTTTCGAAGTCTTTTCTGAAAGTGTCTTTGTGGTATGTTGACCTGCCCGAAAGTGGAACATGGACGTTAGACAGCGCAGGCTGTAATGCTGAAGATATACTGACAAGATCGGATAAGTAATGAGCAAGTACTGAACCGAATCGCGGAGGAAAGAAATTCACGGTAAAACATGAGTAAAACAAGGGGTTAGTTGAGCGTACACATGTTGAGGCATCAAGGAGTCGTCAATTTGACGATGGACGGAAGTGAAAGAGGTGAAAATCATAGAGGGAGACTTCAGTAAGCAGGTTCACAGAGGTTGGAATAGTTTTGCAGATGTGAAGAGACGTGCAGAGGGCCAAACCAGTTTCACGGTTGAAGACGACGACGACGACAACAACAACAGCAACAACAACAACAACAAACACTACTATTACTACTGTTACTACTATCAAGGTTCTAATGTCCCGAGTGGACTATAATAAGACGTTTTTAGATCTTTTGAATGACGTTGCACACAGGCAAGTAGTTGACGATGCTACGAATAAACTCGAGAGGACTATGATGACTTTTCTCAATGAGTCACGCTTCCACGTAACATTGTCAAGGGTTTTAAACACGAGCAGCAGAGCCACATCGACTATACGACATTCCTACGATATACACGGAAAGAATTCCTCTAAGACTCAGAATAATATTGGTGCATCTACACACCAGCTTGCAAAATACTTAAACACAATCTCGGTGAATTGGTGGGGAAGTGTGCACACCACATCTGCAACTCTGCTGACTTTGTACGCCGTATCAGTCAGCTGCATCTCCAGGATTCCGATGTTATAGTCAGTTTCGATGTAGCCTCACTCTTTATTAGAGTTCCACTGTTTGATTCCCTGTAACTAATCGCGAAAAAGTTCGATGATTGTTTCACAGAACATTTTAGGATATTTCTGACATCTATTTACTTCTTATTCGACGGAAAATATTACAAAAAATACGATGGCATTGGTATGGTTAATCCGTTATCACCCGTAGTGCGAACCCATACATGGAACACATTCCAGCAAAGGCCTTAGAATCTGCCAATTGAAACCGAAGTGTTTCTATTGTTACGCGGGCGACAAATTTATAATGTGGCCACATGGAGCGCAAAAGCTTCAACGCAACGTGGAATATTTAAATTCCATCCACCGTATTATAAATTCACGATGTAACTTGAAAAAGTGGGCCAGCTACCTTTGCTCGACATGTTAAGAGAAGAACGGACGGATCCTTCGGCTGCTACGTATATTGAAAAACTATGCACACTGACATCTACCGCCACGTCTCGAACCATCGCTGTCCATCAAAAGAAAATTCCGTGCTAAGGACTTCGGTCGATAAAGCTCCAAGACTTTCAAACAAAGAAAGCCTGACCGAAGAACACCACCTGCGAATAGTTTGCACTTTAGTCTTCCTGTGAAAAAGAATTTATTTGCCACTACCGTTGTGCTAAGACAGTTAGCTTCAATAATATGTATTGCCATCCTCTGTTCCATAAAACGGGGCAGTGGTAGTTACGTTATACAATGCTTATACCACTCTGTCACATTAGCAACATAATTCTGCTGCGACAGAGTGGTTTAAGCACTGTGTGATGTAACCACCACCGCTCCGTTTTATGGAACAGAGGATGGTAATGCATATTGCCGAAAGTAGTAATCCAGTAAATGCGTTAACATAGTGATCGTGGCACATAAATTGTTTTTGACACGAAGACTACAGTACACATTTATAGATCGCCTCCAGCACTGATTGATCATCTCGGGTAACCATAACCTACGAATAATGTTCCAAAGGAATAGGTACCGAGATTCAGCGGGCGATGGAGTCAAAATCAAAAACGCCTGCGAAACAGGTTGAGACTGAAACCGTGGAAGAGCTGCCAAAAATTGTCTTCCACCGTATGTTGGCGCAATATCCGAAAGATCGATAGAGTGCAGTGCTACGGAAACATGACGTCCGGTGTATTTCGCTGCCTTTAGCCGAGATAAAAAGTCTTCCACGTAATGTTAAAGACGATGAGGTCTCCGAAAGCCATATGTGTATCGCACTCCATGCGAATGTGCTGTGTCTTACGTGGGCCAGACAATCAGAACAATCGAGGAGAGAGGCAAGGAACACCAGCTACACACCCGACTAAAACAATCAAGCAAATCAAGTGAGCCAAGCATTGTCTCGAATACAGTCATGAAATGAGATACGATGAGACCAGTGCATCTTTCTGTAAACGCTAAGTTTCTAGCACACCTTGGTTAAGGTTTGTATCGAAATGAAGATGTCAAAGAACCTAATAAACTGGGGTGGATGTTTCTATTTAAGTAACATCTAAAACTCTGAAAGAAATTGCGTTTCACGGAGCATCGGAGCCTGCTCTGTAAAACGAAAGGCTATCAAAGGACGTAGTGGCATCGGGAATCGAACTATGCTACATACGACGGGGGTACCCAAAAGAAAAACCGGAATAACATTGCCCTGCGCGGAGCTTGGGTAGTACGGATTTCTGCCTCTTAAGTTTTTATAGCACCAGCTCATTGCCAGTTCGGTGCCGCCTTTGTTGTCGACCTGGCTTGTTCTGTTCATCTGCAGTGATTGTTTTTCTTTTCTAGCGCTGTTCTGTACTTGTTTTGTTTTTGTGATGGAAAGTGTAAGTGAACAACCTGCAGCTGCGAAATTTTGTTTTCTACTCGGTACAAATGCTGCTGAAACTGTTTTAATGGTGAAAACAGGTTACCAAGATGAGGCTATGGGAAAAGTCAAGTGTACGAGTGGTTCGCTAGATTTAAAAATGGTGACATTGGATTGATGACGAACCTCGTTCTGGACGTCCATCAACTGCCCGAATCGACGAAAATATTGAAAAAATTCTAGAACTTGTGCTCACAGACCGACAGACAGTTGATGAACTGCCAGAGATTAGTGGGTTGTCTTGGAGTTCGGTTCAGCGGTTTTTAACGGAAGATTTGGGAATGAAAAGGGTTGCTGCCGAATTTGTTCCTCGAGTTCTGCCTGACAATCGAAAGGAACGTCGAGATGAAACATCTCGCGCTTTCATACAACAGCTTGAAACTGGTACAGATTTTCTGTCGAAGGTCATTACTGGCGATGAGTCATGCTGCTACAGTTACGACCCAGAAAAGAAGGAACAGTCGAGCCGATGCAAGACGTCATTGTCACCCCGTCCACAAAAATGTCGTCGAGTCAAATCAAACATGAAAACAATGGTGATTTGCTTTTTTGATACCAAGGGCGCAGTTCATTCAGAGTTTGTTCCTCCCTGTCAGACTGTCAATCAAACCTTTTATGTGGAAGTTCGAAGAAGATCGCACAACAATGTTCGTCACGAAAGACCAGATTCCTGGCAGGCAAGAGACTGGTTCTTCCACCACGTAAATGCACCTGCGCATACAGCCTTCTCTGTTAGATAGTATTTAGCTAAAATCGCATGGTTCCGCTGCCCAACGCACCGTACTCGCCTTACCTGGCTCCGTGCGACTTTTTCTTATTTTCCCGCATGAAAAGGGGCATGAAACGACAATGATTTGACAACATTGAAGAAGTCAAGCAAAAAAAGAGGGAGGAGCTGTCAGCCATTCCTAAAGAGATTACAAAAAATGTTTCGAACAGTGGAAGCACCGATGGGACGAATGTATTCGTTGTAATGGAGAGGATTTTGAAGGGGATGAGGTTGTTTCGTAAACAATTTGAAAATATATAGCTTTTTAAAATAATTCCGTTTCTTTTGTGTGTACCCCTTGTAGAGCGGAGTGAAACCAACAACATTTCACAGTCTGGATGTCAAATTAAACAGCTTTCAGCCGTCAACTTTCCAAACTTATTTTATTTGGATACCAGTTTCAGCGTTTTACTACGCCATTTTCAGGCACCTGACATAGTTTATGATCAAAACAGAGGCCAGCAACACTGGTATTCGTAGATTTCTGCTTGCTGTAGCAATCACTTCAATCATGACCTTCCGACTGTTAATGACGGGAGATGATAGTTGAAGAGATTGCTACAGCAAGCAGAAATCTACGAATACCAATATTGCTGGCTTCCGTTTTGATCAGAAGCGAGTTAGAATCTTCCCACACTTGGGTCAGGGGCCTGAAGATGACGTGGTAAAACGCTGAAACTGGTAGCCAATTAAAATAAGTTTGGAAATTTGACGGTGAAAGGTGTTTAATTTGACATACTGTATCGAACAGCCGAGTCCTGCAACCATCTCTGAAACGATGGACGTACAGATATTTGACAGTTTAGTTGGAGTCTGGAGAGCGCGTACACGCAACAGCAGAACTCGGCAGCACCTGAAGAAGACGGCTGTGTGTGTCGTCGAAATTACACTACTGGCACTACACCACGAAGATATCGTGCTATAGACGCGAAATTTAACCGACAGGAAGAAGATGCTGTGATATGCAAATGATTAGCTTTTCAGAGCATGCACACACGGTTGGCGCCGGTGGCGACACCTACAACGTGCTGACAAGAGGAAAGTTTCCAACCGATTTCTCATACACAAACAGCAGTTGACCGATGTTGCCTGGTGAAACGTTGTTGTGATGCTTCGTGTAAGGAGGAGAAATGCGTACCATCACGTTTCCGACTTTGATAAAGGTCGGATTGCTGCCTATCGCGAGTGCGGTTTATCGTATCGCAACATTGCTGCTCGCGTTGGTCGAGATCTAATGACTGTTAGGAGAATATGGAATCGGTGGGTTCAGGAAGGTAATACGGAACGCCGTGCTGGATCCCAACGGCCTCGTGTCACTAGCAGTCGAGATGACAGGCATCTTATGCGTGCAGCCACCTCTCGGTCCCTGAATCAACAGATGGAACGTTTGCAAGACAACAACCATCTGCACGAACAGTTTGACGACATTTGCAGCAGCATGGACTGTCAGCTCGGAGACCATGGCTGCGGTTACCCTTGACGCTGCATCACAGACAGGAGCGCCTGCGATGGTGTACTCAACGACCAACCTGGGTGCACGAATGGCAAAACGTCTGCTTCTCGGATGAATCCATGTTCTGTTTACAGCATCATGATGGTCACATCCGTGTTTGTCGACATCGCGGCGGTGAACGCACACTGGAAGCGTGTATTCGTCATCGCCATACTGGCGTATCACACGGTGTGATGGTATGGAGTGCCATTGGTTACACGTCTCGGTCATCTCTTGTTCGCATTGACGGCACTTTGAACAGTGGACGTTACATTTCAGATGTGTTACGATCCGTGGCTCTACCCTTCATTCTATCCCTGTGAAACCCTAAATTTCAGCAGGATAATGCACGACCGCATGTTGCAGGTCCTGTACGGGCCTTTCTGGATACAGAAAATGTTCGACTGCTGCCATGGCCAGCACATTCTCCAGATCTCGCACCAACTGAAAACGTTTGGTCAATGGTGGCCGAGCAACTGGCTCGTCACAATACGCCAGTCACCACTCTTGAACTGTGGTATCGTGTTGAAGCTGCATGGGCAGCTGTACCTGTAAACACCATCCAAGCTCTGTTTGAATAAATGCCCAGGCGTATCAAGGCCGTTATTACGGCCAGAGGTGGTTGTTCTGGGTAATGATTTCTCAGGATCTATGCACCGAAATTGCGTGAAAATGTAATCACATGTTAGTTCTAGTATAATATATTAGTCCAATGAATACCCATTTATCATCTGCATTTCTTCTTGGTGTAGGACTTTTAATGGCCGGTAGTGTATTTTACATAAGACGGTAAAAGCAGTTCGGCAGAACTACCCTTTATTGATGACTAGCGGATAATTTCAACCTGACGGTCTGCGCAGTCACAAGCTGCCGGCTACTCCTCTTGAGAGAGACACCCAGTGTCCGCCTCCTGCTCTCTACCAAGCGTCAGTGGATGGTGTGAGGGCTCTGCGATGAGACGTGTGAGGCTTCGACGGCCGCCGGCCCAGCTGCGCTGTGAGACCGACAGGGGACTCATCGCCACCCGCCGTTTGGTTTCGCAACGCCCAGGCCGCACCGCCCCCACCCAAGCTCCGCCAATCAGCGGAGAGCAGAGAACGGAGCGCGTGCGCCGACATCACAGCCAAGGGCAAGGGCAAGGTCAGCCTCCGCTCTTCCGTCCAGTCGACGGAACGAGACGACTGGGGCACGTTCCAGCCGGTAAACAGTAGCACCAGAGCGCCCGCGAAACTGACCGAGTGCAAATGTACACAACAATTTATGAGGCTTTCCTGCGCCCAAAGCTGATACCACCCAAAAGAGTCGCAATTTGGGTTAGTCATTCATCTTAGTGTGGCACGAACAGACAGGTATTTCAGCTTCAAAAATATTTGACCCCTATCCAATGATGCGATAATCTGCCGCACTTGCTGCCGTCAATTTGTGTTAGAATTTCCTCCTATGTCGTCTTTTTCGCCGTTTGACAGCTTTTTCGGCTGTGTAGCGACTTTCAGCTGTATGGTACAACGCGTCGAACGCACGTATTTCCGGAACAGTCATTGTGACATTGCATGACACACAAAAGTTTTCACTGTAACCCAAATACATTATCTGATCAAAGTCATCTGGACACCTACACATGGATATTAATATGGGATGTGTCCACTGTTCGTCACTGCAATGGTTTGAGGCCTGCTGGGGACCGTTCAATGAGGTGACTGAATATTTGTGGAGGAGTGGCAGCCCGTTGTTACTCGAGAGCCGAAAGCAGAGAAGTTAGTGAGTTTGGACGCTGGGATCTGGAGCGAAGTCATCGTTCCAACTGTTCCAAAAGGTGTTCCATTGGGTTCAGGTCGGGACACTGGGCACCCCAGTCCATTTCAGGGAAGTTATTGTCCACAAACCATTGCCTCACAGATGCTGCTGCATGACAGGGTGCATTATCATGTCAATCTGCCTCCTTAAATTCATTTTATTTTCATTTTTACCTAATTACCATTAACATGCATGAGTATAATTGGCATTTCCTTAAAAGAGAAAGGTTGGCCCTCAGTCTTAAGGAATATAGCACCAGATCACATTTTGTGCTTAGTTTTGTGTGTGTAATTACTTCCCTAATTTATTTTGACCATTCCTAGTTAATACTTTCGTTATAGGGTGAAATCAGTAATTGTTTCGTGACTTAGATTCTATTGTTGACTTATAAACAAATATAAATTATGTACTAATTATAAACATTTGGAAGAAGAACTACTAGGATTCTTAAAGTATTTATTTGCTCCATTTGAAAACATGTTAGCAAAGCCCGCCCTTAATTAATTCCAAAATAATTACCAGTCTTGTCAAAAGTATTGTTTGTATAACTATGTCTGTTAATTTCATTATTTAAACAAATAATTCGGCCTAACCTTTGTGGTAGAAGGAACTCTTAAAAAGGAGAAATTTTTCGATCTATTCAGTTAATTGAATGAGTTATGTTTTAAGTGTAATTTCTGTAAATTAAACATCGAACAGTGTATAGTTTCAGCACCCATTATTGTGAGGATACAAATAAAGCCGGCGAACGCCACATGTCCCACTACTGTTCGCAATACACAACGCTGTAATATATGTTTTCTTAAAGGAAGTGTACTTCAACCCCGGAAAACAACAGCATGTCGTAACACCACCCCCTCGATACTTCAGTGTTGGCACTTGACATAATGGTAGGTAACGTTCTCCACAGATTCGCCAAATGCAAACCCTCCCATCGGGGATAGACACGGGACATAGCGTGATTCATCACTCTAATTCGTTCACTTCCAGTCATCCTCTGTCAAGAGGGGTCGGTTTTTACTTCTCAAGTATCGCTTAGCACTGACTACGGAAATGTGTGGCTTATGAGTAGCTGCTCGACCAATGTACCGAATTTACTCGGTACGCACAGTCATTGCGCTACCTGAACTGCTGGCACCGCTTTGGAACTCATCAATGATTCCTTCCGCTGATTTCACGCGATTTTTTTTACCCCTACATGCTCGACGGTTCCTGCCCGTCAGTACACGAGGTTGGCGTGGTCTTGGTTTAGATGTGACTGGTCCTTCGTCTTTCAACTTCACCATCACATCTCTAGGAATCGATATGGGCAGCTTTACAAGGTTTGAAATGTCCCTGATGACTGTCACTCAGGTGACATCCAATGACTACGTTCGAAGTGACTGAACTCTCCTGCCCGACCCATCCTGCTGTTTGCTGCTCCTCTACTGACAACACAACACTCCCACCCCCCTTCTTTTGTACCGGCAGGTCCGCCACTTCCGACATCTGGTGGTCGTTTCCAATTACACAGAGATGTCTGGATAGTTTCGATCAGATAGTATTTGTTCGCATTGCTTCGATGATGATATTTGGTTTGTGGGGCGCTCAACTGCGTGGTTACCAGCGCCGTACAGATTACCAATCTTTACACAGTCACACTCGCCACTTTTCTCGAATGATGGGAAATGATGAGGACAGCACAAACACCAAGTTCACAGGCAGAGAAAATGCCCGACTGGCTGGGAATCAAAGCCGGAACCACATGATCTAGATGTTTGGTTGGTTGATTTGCGAGAGGGGACCAATCACCGAAGTAATTAGTCCCATCGGATTAGGGAAGGAAGTCGGCTGTGTCCTTTCAAAGGAACCATCCTGGCAGCTAACCAGAAGCGATTTAGGGAAATCACGGAAAACGTAAATCAGGCTTGCTGGACGCGGGTTTGAACCGTTGTCGCCGGCCGGTGTGGCCGAGCGGTTCTGGGCGCTTTAGTCTGGAACCGCACGACCGCTACGGTCGCAGGTTCGAATCCTGCGTCGGGCATGGATGTGTGTGATGTCCTTAGGTTAGTCAGGTTTAAGTAGTTCTAAGTCTAGGGGACTGCTGACCTCAGATGTTAAGTCCCATAGTGCTCAGAGCCATTTGAACCATTTGAACCGTCGTCCTCGCGGATGCTAATCTAGTGTGCCAACCACTGCACCACCTCGCTCGGCTCGTGATCTAGAGGCAGCAACGCTAGCGACTAGAGCACAGCCTGTGGACGCGCATTGCTTCGGATGCCGTGTGTTGGTTTGCATTCGCACTGTCAGAATTCCCTCCCTTCGTCTACCACATTTCAATTAGTAATCCAGTGGCTGTTTCGAAATCGAGAGGATTTGTGATGGAATTCGTAAACAACAAAACTACTGAAAAACTTAAATCCACTCAAGTGTAGTTTGTCGCTCGATGTGCATCAAATCAATTAAACGCATGACATCGTATTATATTAGCGCAAATTACAGGTGCTACTGGTCGCGATGATAAAGGAAATAGGGATTCCAGTCTTGTTGGGCACAATTTTTCAACAATCGGGATTCGCTTATTTAATTAACTAATCTGTTGCTGAAATCATGTCTACTGTGGTCCCGGCGGAGGTTCGAGTCCTCCTTCGGGCATGGGTGTGTGTGTTTGTCCTCAGGATAATTTAGGTTAAGTAGTGTGTAAGCTTAGGGACTGCTGACCTTAGCAGTTAAGTCCCATAAGATTTCACACAGATTTGAAAACATGCCTGCTGTGCGCCGGCATACAGCTGCACGCATGAAATACACTCCTGGAAATTGAAATAAGAACACCGTGAATTCATTGTCCCAGGAAGGGGAAACTTTATTGACACATTCCTGGGGTCAGATACATCACATGATCACACTGACAGAACCACAGGCACATAGACACAGGCAACAGAGCATGCACGATGTCGGCACTAGTACAGTGTATATCCACCTTTCGCAGCAATGCAGGCTGCTATTCTCCCATGGAGACGATCGTAGAGATGCTGGATGTAGTCCTGTGGAACGGCTTGCCATGCCATTTCCACCTGGCGCCTCAGTTGGACCAGCGTTCGTGCTGGACGTGCAGACCGCGTGAGACGACGCTTCATCCAGTCCCAAACATGCTCAATGGGGGACAGATCCGGAGATCTTGCTGGCCAGGGTAGTTGACTTACACCTTCTAGAGCACGTTGGGTGGCACGGGATACATGCGGACGTGCATTGTCCTGTTGCAACAGCAAGTTCCCTTGCCGGTCTATGAATGGTAGAACGATGGGTTCGATGACGGTTTGGATGTACCGTGCACTATTCAGTGTCCCCTCGACGATCACCAGTGGTGTACGGCCAGTGTAGGAGATCGCTCCCCACACCATGATGCCGGGTGTTGGCCCTGTGTGCCTCGGTCGTATGCAGTCCTGATTGTGGCGCTCACCTGCACGGCGCCAAACACGCATACGACCGTCATTGGCACCAAGGCGGAAGCGACTCTCATCGCTGAAGACGACACGTCTCCATTCGTCCCTCCATTCACGCCTGTCGCGACACCACTGGAGGCGGGCTGCACGATGTTGGGGCGTGAGCGGAAGACGGCCTAACGGTGTGCGGGACCGGAGCCCAGCTTCATGGAGACGGTTGCGAATGGTCCTCGCCGATACCCCAGGAGCAACAGTGTCACTAATTTGCTGGGAAGTGGCGGTGCGGTCCCCTACGGCACTGCGTAGGATCCTACAGTCTTGGCGTGCATCCGTGCGTCGCTGCGGTCCGGTCCCAGGTCGACGGGCACGTGCACCTTCCGCCGACCACTGGCGACAACATCGATGCACTGTGGAGACCTCACGCCCCACGTGTTGAGCAATTCGGCGGTACGTCCACCCGGCCTCCCGCATGCCCACTATACGCCCTCGCTCAAAGTCCGTCAACTGCACATACGGTTCACGTCCACGCTGTCGCGGCATGCTACCAGTGTTAAAGACTGCGATGGAGCTCCGTATGCCACGGCAAACTGGCTGACACTGACGGCGGCGGTGCACAAATGCTGCGCAGCTAGCGCCATTCGACGGCCAACACCGCGGTTCCTGGTGTGTCCGCTGTGCCGTGCGTGTGATCATTGCTTGTACAGCCCTCTCGCAGTGTCCGGAGCAAGTATGGTGGGTCTGACACACCGGTGTCAATGTGTTCTTTTTTCCATTTCCAGGAGTGTAGATACAAAACCAGACAAAAATAGTCTCGTCAGCAAGGAATTTACAAATGTGGGGCATGATGATTTACTTAAGAATAGCGACGTATACCGGATTAAATGAAGCAACAGGGTCGGGGACTTGGAAAAAAAGAGAGTGTATAAAGACGAAAACGGCAGTTGTTTAATAACGGTACTCATGCCAGCAGAAAAAGAAGTTACTGGTACGAAGAATGCACAAAGATAAGAAACTCTCAAACTGAATTAGCTATCAAAGAGAAGGCGAGAGTTTCAGGAACACGATAGAATGCGCCGAATTAAATACTTTCAAGAGAATGTGGCAACAGAAGCAACTGGAAACGACAAGAGTAACAGCATTGAAAACACCAGCACTGGGCAAACACCACATATCTTCAGTTAAGATAATAACGAACAACAGGGAACGCATTCTGCAAACATACCAAGATGTCTTTGAATATTTTTGTTATTAAAAAGATCAATAACAAAACCTAGTAATGGAAATAACGACAATCCTGAAGTAATGGGTCAGTTCTGTTAAACAGTACGAGATATCAAGGAAGGGAAACACGCAGATGAAGGTGTTTCAGCAGAAATTTTTAAAGCTGGAGGGACAATAAAAACAGAAGAGATGTCGAATAACAGGGTCTTCTGCCGGCTGTCCGCGTCAGTGCGAACAGCCGATAGAAGACCCGCTTATTCAACACGTGAACATAACGCCGGGAGAGCCTGAAGAATGAACAAAAGAATTTACAGAATGACTACAAAGGAGAACAGTTTCGCAGATGTGGCTCAACGCTGTACGCGTTCTATTACGTAAGAAATAAAAAACTATATAGTTATCAGCATTTTATCCATAATTTACAACGTATTCACTAAAAATGTGCTTCAGAAGTGAATATAACGCAAAAGACCATTTTCCGCTCGTGATCCAGAGAACGGGACAATGAGTGAATTAACGTTTTAGGCTGCAATAGCAGTTTTCGCGAAAGCTTAGAAATTTAAAAAAAGAAAAAATTCTTTGTCTTAGGAAGGCATCGAGTCAATCTAAATTAATCGCACTGAAGTATATGCACGTCAATGCTACAGTTGCCATTAAACTTTGCTCTGCTCATGACAAAGTCTAGATAAGAATCCGCAATCGTATAGCAGTTTATTTATAATGTTGGGTCTAGATAGCAATAACACTTTACAGATAAGTACTTTCAGCCTTTGTCACCATCAATGTAATCTCTCGCTTAAATCTTGTGGTACGAAGTATCACGTGCAACCTTTGTAAAAGAAGATTACATCGAGATCAACTTCATGATGGTCAAGGCCAAACTAGATATCACTGAAGAATATTCAATGCAGTCGCCGTTAAGAAAGTGTTATTTCAGTCAGATCCCATGCCCTACTTATCAATTACAGACGAGAAACTTTCTCCTGAAGTCTTCACCACACGGAACGTGAAACCAAACGTGAATATCGAACAGGAAGAGTTTTGTGACGTCATTACGTGGAATTTTTCATCGCTAAGTATCCTCGCGCGTGCAAAACGCATTCAGTCGTGTCGGATTTCGATAATGTGAACCAGTACGATACAAGATCGTTCCTGTGACACAGGTCGATCCGAGCAGATGCCATATGGGAATGCAGCTTCCTAAAGCTAAGACTAAGTGCGCATTTTGCAGCCGGCCAGTCACCGTGTCATAGTTTTAGAGTAGGTGCTTCATACACGAGACGATTTTTAAACCGATATAGTTAGTAAGGGAACTCTACCGGAGTTTTTTGGCGATGGTTACGATAAATCCGACAGTTTCCAAATTTGGAAAACCAGACACAAAAGCTGGCGTGAGATATTATTTATCTGCCGATTCTGATTGCTAAACGACTCCTCTGTTCGTAAATGATCAACATCACAAGACATCGTACCGTCCAAAGGTATGTCACTCGTCGTCGCTGTTCAGTTGATTTTATTAACTAACGTGGTGGATCTGAATGACACTGTTCCGAGCTAAGTACGCTATGGAGAGTGACAATTATTATTGCTTTACTGGGGAATATGCTCCAGAACAGAAGAGAGCGAACAAAAAAAGTCGTACTTTCATACTTGGTCGCGAAAATTCATCGTATTTGGTAAACAGTGGATATACACAAACGTGGTTTGTGAATGTCACCAGCACTATTTTTAATTCATTTCGACTCTTCTTGTTTCTTCATTTCTTTACGAAACGTGTTCCTAAGATTTTGAATGTTTTATCTATTAATACTAACTTCACTATCTACCGACAGGTAATACAGGAATACGGGCGTGGGGGATCGAAAAATCTGCCTCTACTGAAATACGAAGCGACGTACAAAATTATGGGCTGATTGTCACTGACAGGCCGCGTATGTGTTTGTTTTAGTCGCCCGACTAAATTACATTCTGTAGAAATAACGAAACACAACAATGATGGCCGGCCGCGGTGGTCTCGCGGTTCTAGGCGCGCAGTTCGGAACCGCGCGACTGCTACGGTCGCAGGTTCGAATCCTGCCTCGGGCATGGATGTGTGTGATGTCCTTAGGTTAGGTAGCTTTAACTAGTTGTAAGTTCTAGGGGACTGATGACCTAAGATGTTAAGTCCCATAGTGCTCAGAGCCATTTGAACCAAAATGATGGACTGACTTGTCGGCTTATTTCTCAAATTCCAAAAAAGTAAAATCTAACATTCTAAAAGGGAGAATATGCTTCATTTTCATATATATAGATACGTTAAGGCAAGTAACAGTACTACCACGAGCCATGTTCTGATACGGAATATGAGGTTAAATAATAACAAGTAACGTATCACACATGTTGACAGAATTTATCGTGTATTTCCAAAAAGTTCTTAAAAATATTCAAAGCTTTGTTTGCTTGTTTATATATTTTATCTATGATTTTTTTGTCATAGAGGAAATGGAAAATTTGAAAAGCTATCTTTTCAACGCGTAATGTGCCTTCGAATCCACTGACCCCTCCCTGATGTCGTTCTGGATTGTTATCGCGCGTCTTGTGGAATCGTTGCGAATTTAATGCAGCTGTTTCACGAGTGTCAGTTTCCGTTAACAAAATGCTCACAACGTAGCCGCAGAACACACATTTTTAGGCGAGCGCACAGCGTCGCGTGTGGTGGTCGGTATCCACGTAGCAGCAGAGATTACTCAATTGTGTAACTGCGTTTCGATTTTGACGAGAGTGATGCAAAACTTTTTTTATATAATTTTATGTTTACTGACTCCTCAGTAAGACTGATGTTGTATAGGATGCTGAGCAAAATTGTGAGGGATATGAAAGACAGTCGTGTTAGAAAGCTAATATGAAAACAAAGAGACCTTCATTGCTAATTTAAACGTAGCCAAAGCCTCACAGACAAACAAAAACTGACGGAAGCCAAAATTATCATGAGGAGAGCCATGCATGAGGCGTTCAACTATGTCGAACGTAAGTTGTATTTGCCGACCTGACAGAAAATCCCATGACGTTTTGGTCTTATGTTAAATCTAGGCCACCCGTCCAGACACTGCTTGGCCATAACGGCTTCGAAACTGGGCATGACACAAAGGCCGAAATACTACTTTTTCCAAAACTGTTTCACTGACGATGGTTCCACTGCAGTTCCTCCTTTAAATCGTCGGAGGAACGTCAGAATGACAGATAGCGAAATAAGTGGCCATGGTACAGAAAGGCAACTGAAATAGCTCAAGAAGAGAGAAGCTAAGTCGCTGAAGGAGCGAAGCGCTCCTGATTATTGGGACACAGCTGAGGTCGTTCCCGTTTTCGAGTTAGGTAGTCGAATGGACGCAATGAACTATGCGTCTGCTATATATTGCTGCCGTCGGTTTGTTGTGGAATTTTGTAACAGGTTATTGCTCGAGTATTACATTTATGAATACCGAGAATTTCCTTTGTAGGAATCAACATAAGTTCCGAATAAAATGACCATGTAAAACCCTGCTCGGTCTGTTTGTCCACGAGATCCAGAAAGCAATAGGCGCCCAGGTGGATGCCGTGAGCGTTGAGTTTCGAAAGGCGCTCAATACAGTTCGGCACTGCCGCCTAATGAAAGCAAACGCGAGCGTGCCGAGTAGGAGGTGCATTCAAGTTCTAAGGCCTACGATTTTTTCTTCTAATTAACTACTCACCCGAAATCGATGAAACCGGCGTTACTTCTCGACGTAATCGCCCTGCAGACGTACACATTTTTCACAACGCTGACGCCATGATTCCATGGCAGCGGCGAAGGCTTCTTTAGGAGTCTGTTTTGACCACTGGAAAATCGCTGAGGCAATAGCAGCACGGCTGGTGAATGTGCGGGCACGGAGAGTGTCTTTCATTGTTGGAAAAAGCCAAAAGTCACTAGGAGCCAGGTCAGGTGAGTAGGGAGCATGAGGAATCACTTCAAAGTTGTTATCACGAAGAAACTGTTGCGTAACGTTAGCTCGATGTGCGGGTGCGGGGTCTTGGTGAAACAGCACACGCGCAGCCCTTCCCGGACATTTTTGTTGCGGTGCAGGAAGAAATTTGTTCTTCAAAACATTTTCGTAGGATGCACCTGTTACCGTAGTGCCCTTTGGAACGCAATGGGTAAGGATTACGCCCTCGCTGTCCCAGAACATGGACACCATCATTTTTTCAGCACTGGCGGTTACCCGAAATTTTTTTGGTGGCGGTGAATCTGTGTGCTTCCATTGAGCTGACTGGCGCTTTGTTTCTGGATTGAAAAATGGCATCCACGTCTCATCCATTGTCACAACCGACGAAAAGAAAGTCCCATTCATGCTGTCGTTGCGCGTCAACATTGCTTGGCAACACGCCACACGGGCAGCCGTGTGGTCGTCCGTCAGCATTTGTAGCACCCACCTGGATGAAACTTTTCGCATTTTCACGTCGTCATGCAGGATTGTGTGCACAGAACTCACAGAAATGCCAACTCTGGAGGCGATCTGTTCAACAGTCATTCGGCGATCCCCCAAAACAATTCTCTGCACTTTCTCTATCATGTCGTCAGACCAGCTTGTGCGAGCCCGAGGTTGTTTCGGTTTGTTGTCACACGATGTTCTGCCTTCATTAAACTGTCGCACCCACGAACGCACTTTCGACTCATCGATAACTCCATCACCACATGTCTCCTTCAACTGTCGATGAATTTCAATTGGTTTCACACCACGCAAATTCAGAAAACGAATGATTGCACGCTGTTCAAGTAAGGAAAACGTCGCCATTTTAAGTATTTAAAACAGTTCTCATTCTCGCCGCTGGCGGTAAAATTCCATCTGCCGTACGGTGCTGCCATCTCTGGGACGTATCTCTTTCCAGTCCGGAGAAAAAAAATGGAGGCCTTAGAACTTGAATGCACCTCGTATCAGGCCGGCTTGTAACTGGATCGAAGAATTTCTAGCAAATGGAACACAGCACGTCACAGTCAATGGAGAGAAATCTTCAGATGTAAAAGTAATTTCGGGTGTAGCCCAAGGGAGTCTCATTGGCCCATTACTTTTCATTATATGTACATATAAACGAGGAGTAGATAGCGTCGGAAACATATGATGGTTGTAGCAACGCTACAAAATTGCTGCGAAATAAATGTAGGAAGAACTGCAAAGGATCGACGCTTGGTACAGGGGAGCGGCAACTGATTATCAGTATAAACAAATGTATCGGATTGCGCATACACAGGCAGAAAGACTTATTACTGTACGATTGCAGGGTTGGAGATCAATCACAGGACGCAGTTACTTCCATAAAATATGTAGGAGTGTGCGTAAGGAGCGATTCAGAGTGGATCGACCACGTAAGAGAAATCGTAGGAAAGGCAGATGGCAGACAGATTCATTGGAAGAATCCTGAGAACTGCACTCCACGCACAAAGGAGGTAACTTAAAAAACATTCTTGCGAACAATACTTGAATATTGCTCGTAATTTTTTTTAGGTGCGTCATGAAGCCGCATACGAGGATTGCGAATATTGCGTAACAAAATGTTTTAAAATTTTAAACAATGCTGATTAGATAGCTAGAATTTTTTTTCACTGTATGTTAATTAATCCACGTTTACCGACGCGTTTCGAGCTTAACTCGTCATCAGAACACGTTCGAGCAAAGGTGGAATCAGGTATTTGCACTCTGGAGCAGTTAGCTGACACATGATACTGTACTGTGTATGAACATTTCGGTCTTTCTTCTTATATGAGTTGGTCTCGAAAAGTGTCAATAAATGTGAATTACTGAACACCAAGGGGTAATATCTTTCTAGAGATCTAATCTGCAGTGTTACAAGTTTTAACAAATTTTATTGTTCGTCAGTCTGCGACCTGTACCAGGTAGGACTGATGGAGCAAATAGAAAAAGATCCCGAGTAGAGGAGCGCTTTTCGTTTCATGTTCACTTAGCAAGCACGAATGCATTACGGAGACGATCGACCAGCTCCACTGACAGACACTGCAAGAGCCGGCCGCGGTGGTCTCGCGGTTCTAGGCGCGCAGTCCGGAATCGTGCGACCGCTACGGTCGCAGGTTCGAATCCTGCCTCGGGCATGGATGTGTGTGATGTCCTTAGGTTAGGAGTTCTAAGTTCTAGGGGACTGATGACAACAGAAGTTGAGTCCCATAGTGCTCAGAGCCATTTGAACCATTTTTTTAGACACTGCAAGAGAGGTGTCCAGCATCACGATGTGGTTTACTGTTTAAGTTCTGAGAGCGTTCGTTCCTAGAAGAGTCAACAAATACTGTGGTACATTGCTGCCTCCTACGTCTACCTCGCGAAAAGATGGTGAAAGTGAAAGTAGACAGACTCGAGCCGCCACACAGGTTTACTAATAATCGCTCTTCCCGCGAACCACTGTCGAGTGGAACAGGTAAAGGGTAAGTGATAGTGGTACATAAAGCAGCCATCGCCAACGCACTGTAAGTTGCCTTGGAATGTAAAATGCAGATGTAGATAAGCTGATGTAGCAATTTTATGGTGATCTTTTCGAATAACTGGTAGCAAATAAAGGTTTATTTTATCCGCGGTTTCCGTTGGTACATAAAAAAGGTTTTATTTAGAGCAGGGCTTCCCACCGTGTGGTCCGCGGACCCCTTAGGGGTCCGCCGGCTCTTTCTAGGGGCCCGCGGCCACCCTTCACCAAATCGTGTAAAATAATGAGTAAAATTATTGAATAAAAATGAGAAAATCAAATTCATCACTATTTTTTTAGTGCGAAAAAAAAGTGTACTTTTACTTCAGGTCGTATTCCCAAGCAGCCTTTGCGGTCCCTAAGTGAGAACGCATACACAGTTTAGTGCCGGAGAATGCGGCTTCTCTGATCGACTGTTTCGCAAAAATACGGGGGTCGTTTGTGCGCCGGCTCGCGGCGCTAGATGCGCTGAAACCTTTTACGCATGCGCGGAGCAAGCTGTGTCGACCAATCACAGCACTCGCTGGCACGTATGCGGCCCCAGGCATCATTAAATGTTAAATTTGCTTTGTCAGTGCACTAACTATTTCATAAGTCGATTTTTGACCTTCAAGTTGTTTACATTCATCTCTAAACCAAAGACTATTGATACTTCAGGGTAGGGGGTGGTGGGAGAGGGGGGGGGGTCATTGGGAACAGACTAGGGGTCCGCCATGGATTTTAGACTGAAGAAGGGGTCCACCAGCTGAAAAGGTTGGGAAGCCCTGATTTAGAGTAATAAGGCTGTTGTAAACATGCGGTGCCAAACGTCTCATTCTCGCGTTAATTCTTAGCTTAACACAATATTATTTACCGTCTATCATTTTACAGCGTTATTCGAAAAATAAACATAAGTCGTTCAGTGTAAAGTTTAGCAAGTTGATAAGACTTGTTGGAGGTTTGCCTGACATGAGACCAAGTCTCAGGGAGTCATGGGCTCATGTGAGGAGGAGTTGGGAGACACCGCTCTTGGGGCTCAACCGGCAGTTAAGCGCTACGCCTCTACTTGAACACGGCGGACACTGCAGGTAAGATGTCCGCCGGTCACGCCTCCGAACGCTGTCTGGCGTCGCCCGCGACTGCCAGCACGGTCGCCTTCGTCCGACGGACATTTCTGCACGCAGCATTGCGTCACAGGCGAGCAACACGCAAACATTATCACGAAGCGAGCGCTGCGGCCAGGGTGTCCTTGGGGTTCCCCCGCTGCACTTGCTGCCCGCTGCTGCTGGACCAACTCGCGCGCTAGGCGTGACCAGTCGCTGGTCCAGGGGGCCCACAGTCCTTTTGTGGGTACGTGTGTGGCGCGCACGGGGCCCCGAGCTATTGCAGTATCCTCTCCTTTCCAGGCTGCATTACCATCCCTGTTTCTCTCCCTCCCTATCCTTACTCCTTTGTCCCTGCCTCCTCTTTTCCCCCTTAGTGGACTTTATGTCGACCTGGCTATCCTCCTGGCTTTGTGTTGGTCTGCGCTATTGTTTAGTTTGCTGTTTCCATCTCCTTTTCGGCGTTTTTGGTCCACTTGGGGTTCATTTCCAAAATTTTCCGTTCAGTGTGAGCCATTTGGGGATGAACTCCCTACCTAGCTTCCATGGTGCAGGTTCCTCTCCCCTTCGCCTCCCCTTTCCCTTTGCACCCTGGCACCCCTCCTGCTAGGTCACCAGCACGGTAGCCAGTTTGTGTGATTGGTCTGTACTACTGCAAAAAAAAAGGGTTCAAATGGCTCTGAGCACTATGGGACTCAACATCTGAGGACATCAGTCCCCTAGAACTTAGAACTACTTAAACCTAACTAACCTAAGGACATCACACACATCCATGCCCGCGGCAGGATTCGAACCTGCGACCGTAGCTGTCGCGCGGTTCCGGACTGTAGCGCCTAGAACCGCTCGGCCACTCCGGCCGGCGTACTACTGCAGTATTCAATGAACTGTGCATGAAGCCCGACCAACAGGCACTGCATCCATTGATCAAAAAATGATAGTGTATTGAGAATGGCTAGTTTCTAGCTGAGATCTGCCAATAAAATTTAAAAACGGTGACTGATAGCTGAAATCTATTATTTACAAAACCTAATTATTTGTTCTATATAGTACAATATCTGCATTCCCGTATAGATTTTGACCTGTGACTCACTCTGGCACCGTAGAAGTTATTCCGACGTCTTGACTCACGTCCTATCATTCTGTCGCTTCTTATCTGGCCGATGATACAGCGGACTTCTTCATTTCTTACAGTATCAGTCCAATTAAATTGTAGCATCCTTCTCGTAAACCACTATCCCCCCCCCTCGTTTATTTTATGTTTTTATCTGATTAGCGACATTTCACTCTATTTTAGCGTCAAATGGATGAGGTCGCACATACATCAGACATGTAAGCGGCTACTGAATTGCATCAAGTGGCTATACCAACAAATGCATGGCTTCCACGCATGTAGGGACCTATTTTTTGCAACAGTACCACAATTATAAAAGCCGGTCGATTTTAACACAGTTTATTTATTCTCCAACAAGTTTATGGTCCCTTGTCAGTCTCTCACGGTCTCATATTTCTCTCTCTGCCTAACCAAAACGAAAAATTCACCACATAATTTACGTTACGAATAACAAAGTTTGTTTGCGTGGCCATCATCCGTAGCAAAAACAGAAATATTCGTTTTGTAAATGTTCCGGCGTAACGACAAGCGCCGGCACGAAGATGAAGAACGCAAGAGCAGAGAAGGCTGTGAGACGACGTCATCAGCCAGTAGTTCCCGCACCGCGACAGGAGCGGCCTCTAACCGAAGAGAAAATGAGCGCCGCTCCCGCCAGCCTCGGCCGGACAGTAGAACACGGACACTAGTAGACCCGCCACTAGAAGAGACCACTGCAAGAGCTGTTATTTGTGATCCATATACATTGCTTGCCTGGACATTCCATATAGCGAAAGACACTGATTGTTTGTATGTCGTCAATCGCTAGCGACACGATACTGTAAACCAAAGTTACGTATTGTCAAGCTACACTCATGCTCATAAATTAAGGATAATTGCAGAATGTGGTGCCACACAACGTGGCACTATACAAAACTGGCGCTAATAGCATTCGCACATAGGGAACACACACGACACAGATCTGTAAGTCCACGGTATTGGTGATTAGATGAGAAAACAGTCCCGAAACACAGGTGCTACAAAACGCCACTGTTTCCTGCGCATGTACCCCGACATCAATATGGGATATGATCACCATGTCACCATGCACACGTACACAGACCACACAATGGGTTGGCATACTCTGGATCAGGTGGTCAAGCAGCTGCTCGGGTATAGCCTCCCATTCTTGTACCAGTGCCTGTCGGAGCTCCTGAAGTGTCGTAGGGGTTTGAAGACTTGCAGCGATACGTCGACCGAGAGCATTTGCTCGATGGGGTTTAGGTCTGGAGAACAGGCAGGCCACTCCATTCGCCTGGTATCTCCTGTTTCAAGGTACTCCTCCACGATGGCACCTCAGTGGGCCGTGCGTTATCATCCATCAGGAGAAAGGTGGGACGCACTGCACCCCTGGAAAGGCGGACATACTGGTGCAGAATGACGTCCCGACACACCTGACCTGTTACAGTTCCTCTGTCAAAGACATGAGGGGTTTAAGTGGACCAATCATAATCCCACCCCAACCCCATCAAACTACGACCTCCATACAGATCACTTTCAAGGACATTAAGGAGTTGGTATCTGGTTCCTGGTTCACGCCAGATGGAAACCCGGCGAGAATCACTGTTCAGACTATACCTGGACTCGTCCGTGAACATAACCTGGGACCACTATTCCAATGACCGTGTATTGCGTTCTTGACACCAGGCTTTACGGGCTCTCCTGTGACCAGGTGTCAGTGGAATGCTCCTTGCAGGTCTCTGGGCGAATAAGCAATGTCTGTTCAGTCATCTGTAGACTGTGTGTCTGGAGACAACTGTTCCAGTGGCTGCGGTAAGGTCCAGAGCAAGGCTACCTGCAGTACTCCGTGGCCGTCTGCGGGCACTGATGTTGAGATATCGGTCTTCTTGTGGTGTTGTACACTGTGGAAGTCCCGTGCTGTAGCGCCTGGACACGTATCCTGTCTGCTGCAATCGTTCCCATAATCTTGAGATCACACTTTGTGGCACACGGAGGGCCCGTGCTACGACCTGCTGTGTTTGACCAGCCTCCAGTCGCCCTAGTATTCTACCCCTCACAGCGTCATCAATATGGGTTCTTTGAACCATTTTCAACACTCAGTCACCATTAGCACGTCTGGAAACGTCTGCACACTTACTCGCTGCACCGTACTGCTGCCAGCGCCACCATGCGACGACCGCAGGTCAAATGCACCGCATGGTCATACCCCGAGGTGATTTAAATCCGCAAACTACCCACCCGGGCATTGTTTCACCATGTATCAGCATTATCCTTCATTTATGAGCATGAGTGCACTTTATTGTAAAAAAACCATTAACGTGATTTGCTTGAATTATTGTATAGCTATCCGAGAAAGCAGCATCGTTTAGGCACCCCATAAGAGACGAGTGGGGAGGTCACCACAGTAAATAAAAATCGCCTTTTCTTGCTAAAATGTATTTTGTTTTTTCCAGACACGTTTCGCCTCTTACTTTAAGGTATCTTCAGTGGAATCTAGAATGATACAGTTTTGTTTTGGTATGCGATATTTTTAGATTATAGAAGATGGTTCAAATGGCTCTGAGCACTATGGGACTCAACTGCTGAGGTCATTAGTCCCCTAGAACTTAGAACTAGTTAAACCTAACTAACCTAAGGACATCACAAACATCCATGCCCGAGGCAGGATTCGAACCTGCGACCGTAGCGGTGTTGCGGTTCCAGACTGCAGCGCCTTTAACCGCACGGCCACTTAGGCCGGCAGATTATAGAAGAGTTGACGTCTTGTTTTTTACGTAACTGACTGCGTACTGTTATAAGCGTTTTTAGTTGGCATCTGCTTTTCCTCTCATCTGGTCACATGCTGGAGGCCACACTATAACTTCACTTACGAAATATAAGCGTGTGACCAGATGAGAGGAAACGCAGATGACAATAGAAAACGCAATTAACTGTAAGTAATCTATTACGTAAAAAAAACACAAATACTGTTTTATAATTAAAAATATCGCATATCAAAATAAAACTCTATCTTTATAGATTCCACTAAAGATGCCTTAAACTGAAAGGCAAAACGCGTCTGGGAGAAGGAAAATACACTGCAGAAAGAAAAGGTGGTTTTTATTTACAGCCGGCCGCCGGTGGCCGAGCGGTTCTAGGCGCTTCAGTCTGGAACCGCACGACCACTACGGTCGCAGGTTCGAATCCTGTCTCGGGCATGGATGTGTGTGATGTCCTTAGGTTAGTTAGGTTTAAGTAGTTCTAAGTTCTAGGGGACTGATGACCATAGATGTTAAGTCCCATAGTGCTCAGAGCCATTTGAACCATTTTTTTATTTACAGAATGAATACGTTCAGAATGATTTAACTGTCTAGTTTCGTCGGTAAGTCACATGGCTTCTTCAACGATCCTCTTTTACCATTTATATCTTTCGATATTTAATTTACAAATCAACAAAACGTCATCCACCTGTTACATAAGTAGATTCATTCTATTCACGATGCTTGTCATAATTTCAGTCTCAACAATATTAGCTCTGGACTGCACCCCGACTGTCACCTTCGACCACTCATAACCCACTGAAATACTTCTCCAGCCGCGCGGGAATAGCCGAGCGGTCTAGGGTGCTGCAGTCACGGGCTGTGCGGCTGGTCCAGGCGGAGGTTCGAGTCCTCCCTCGGGCATGGGTGTGTGTGTTTGTCCTTAGGATAATTTCGGTTAAGTAGTGAGTAAGCTTAGGGACTGATGACCTTAGCAGTTAAGTCCCATAAGATTTCACACACAGTACTTCTCCAGTGCCTCCCAAGCACGCGCAGTGTAAACGGCTTCACACACGACCGGAGGATTACGATCCATTGGATGTGATATCGCTGCAGTCGGTCGGTCGCCTCGACACCGCCATACACCAGCGATCTGCCAAGCAGGTTTAACCAATACTACGAACCAGTCATCGTGTCGAAAAATTTTGCTGTGGAAACTGAGCTGCTACGTTTAGTAGCAGTCGCAGCTGATCTCTGTACACTCACCGACACCTACAAAAAATAAAGGAAAAAGAAAACAAACAGGAATTGTAATTTATTACACTTGCTTTGAAACACTCTCCTTGGGAACTGCAACGTTACTTTACGGAATATACCGGGTGATCAAAAAGTCAGTATGAATTTGAAAACTGAATAAATCACGGAATAATGTAAATAGAGAGGTACAAATTGACACACATGCTTGGAATGACATGGGGTTTTATTAAAACCAAAAAAATACAAACGTTCAAAAAATGTCCGACAGATGGCGCTTCATCTGATCAGAATAGCAATAATTAGCATATCAAAGTAAGACAAAGCAAAGATGATGTTCTTTACAGGAAATGCTCAATATGTCCACCATCATTCCTCAACAATAGCTGTAGTCGAGGGATAATGTTGTGAACAGCACTGTAAAGCATGTCCGGAGTTGTGGTGAGGCATTGGCGTCGGATGTTGTCTTTCAGCATCACTAGAGATGTCGGTCGATCACGATACACTTGCGACTTCATGTAACCCCAAAGCCAATAATCGCATGGACGGAGGTCAGACCTGGGAGGCCAAGCATGACGAAAGTGGCGGCTGAGCACACGATTATCACCAAACGACGCGCGCAAGAGATCTTTCACGCGTCTGGCAATACTTTGTTTTTGTTTTTTTTTTTTGTTTTTGTTTTGGTTCTAATAAAACCCCATGTCATTCCAAGCATGTGTGTCAATTTTTAACTCTCTATCTACATTATTCCGTGGTTTATTAAGTTTTCAAATTTATACTGACTTTTTGATCACGCGGTATTACACTTCTCACTGATGCCAAGTGTGTTAATAGAATGCGGTTTCCGCTTATTAGTCGTTAATTGCATTTTCATGTTCTTGTAGCTCAACTTAGGCCTAAAATATGTACGCAGTTTGTTTTGCAATTCCAATTTGTCTATAGAAATGCTCTCTGTTGCAGCGGTCTCCCAGGCAAGGGACAGTTAGGCTATATGAAATGAAGGAGGGCCTTGAGTACAGCCCCGAACATTTAAATTAAAATCTCCACTTAATAATTAAGGTACGTCATTCTGTTTAAGAGTTGAAAACTTTTACAATGCGTGAAACTGTTTCATAAATAAATAAAAATCATCATATGGAGGCCCAGTGTATAATGACTATTACTATACTTCTGCAGCATAAGCTTCAAAATTGTGGAGTAGGTTGGATGGGAGGAAGGGGATGTATTTTCTACAACTTCTTAATGTAAAATAATGGCAACGCCGGCCTCAACTTCTCGGACTGGTTCATGGTCTTGAAATAGTTATAAATTCTACCGTAAGGTTCTTATTCAACGAAGGCAAAGCGAAACGAAACTAAACTGCACAACTTGAGAAACGAGTCGCCCCATATTGCCACACATCGCTTCTCAGCCAGGTAGCCATACTGCAAGCACGAATCGCATGCGATCCGATGCATCAACCTGCCTGCGATTTGCATGCATCTGCGGCCGTTCGCTGGGATTTGCCCACATACTTGCGATCGACGAAGCGATCCACTGCCCATGCGATCCGTCGCTCGTGTGTGGGGCTCTATTAGAGGAACTCCCCGACCGTTGGCGCGAAATTGCCCGTCTGGAACTTTCCAGTCAACGGAAGTACGTGGTTGTTGTCAGTTACTAGTAATGTTCTGTAACAGCTTATCTCCAATACCTTAACTCTCTACTTTCCTAGGTCGACAAATCCTGAGCAAATTCTTAGTTCCATTACGAAGCGTCTGGTGAGGAATGCCTCTTGGTTGGCTTACCTTTCCGGAAGGCGAAACTGATCATCTGACAGATCCTTTCTCTTCCAGTATCTTACGCATCATTTTGACAACAGGGATACAATGAATACCCCGTATAAATATCTCACTTTCGCAGCCAGTTTAATTACTTGTTTGCAAAGTATCGGCGTCATTTTTCGAACTTTACAACAATTCTGAAACTTTTCCGACCTGGTAGTATGCCTTGTAAAGCCGTAATAGATCCATATTTTTTTCTACTATTCTGTCACTTGTTGTTTGTAAGGTACAAGAATGTAGAGATTTCTCCGTAAAAAGTGGACTGCGTGAAAACTTTTCAATTTTTTTGAGAATTATCTGCACGTTGTTTCATTTTCCGTACATAGCGAAAAGTCTCCCAGCAGGTGTATACAAAACGCTCAAAAGAGAAGAAAATCTGAGAACGTCCTCCACCAGACGAGGTAACGATGGTCAAGAGTAAAAACTAAATATTCTACGCACGATCTACATAGGACATGTATGAGTACCGTATGTTGATGGTTTGACTACCACGTAGAATCTGAAGTGCCGTATACTCTAGCAACCTATGAGTCACTATGGGGAGGGTAGAGAGACTTAAGTTTGGACACTGGTTCGGAATCAGGGACTCTTAAACAAGTCGACTCAATACTGGTAACACTGAGTTGCTTCCACAACCAGGATTTGAGTCATCTGACTTTGGAATAATGCAGAGGCGGGTACAGGCGTAGTAAGGGTGAAACGTTGGTGGTGACAACAAGGACTGGGACAGAGGGCAGGTATTATTAAGAACGCTGCTGGGTTGGAATATAGAGCAGCTATAATTAAGGATGTTGTCTGTATTAAAAGTGTAGAAATAAGTCGACACGACACAGTAAATTATGGAGAAAGCTGTGATGTCAGGTGAATACCTTAATGACTGAAATTTCGCTTCCCTTCTTTCGACATGGGGCAACCTGGAAATACAACACTAATATTCCTCTTATAAGCAGACGACAGAAACTAGTTTTCCGATAACGTGCGAGACTTTTAATCGAAATACAACGCTCCTTCCTGTTTATGGGTACCTGTACATTAAGATGCAACGCGAAAAGAAGTAGACCACTGCTTCGGCCTTTTACTGCTGTCGTAACTGTGGTGTTTTCATAGCCACGCTGTTGGAAATACGCTCTTAGGCCGCTTAATGCAGTGCCGAAATACCCGTAAATAAAGTTTAAGTACCCAACGGCAGGCAAGACAGGAATTTTATACTTCCAAAGGTCTTTTGTCTGTACGCTTGACGTAATCTGATCTTCGTCTGCGCAGGCGGACGAAACCCAGCAGAAATCATTTTACGCACTGTACACGCTGGGATAAGAATGCAAAAGTGGATTGAAATAGCGCCGCACTCTGTCGTCTCGCGAGGCAGACTGTTGTTGTGTTAAGTGAAAAAAAAAAGAAAAAAGATAGAAGAAAATATATGGGATTGATGTGACTTCCCTTGATTCATTTATAGTGTATTTTGTATTCACAGAAGATTTTAAGAATATAACTACGTGTATCTCTATACAGCGTAAGCCGCTGTGTAGTACATGGGAGGAAGATATTTGGTAATTATGTTACCCATTTTTTAATCCACTTTATTCGCGTACTGAGCGACAAAGTAATCGCCACTAAGCTTGTTACGAGATTCTATCGCGTTCTTTCTCTTTATTAAAAATAACAGTCTTTCGTTGTATACTGTACTTTTTTAAGCGCAAGCAATACAGAATTACAAAGAGATAAATAAAGTTCATTTGAAGAGCATCGCTGCCTTGCTAGACGTCACCGTTCTGGAAGGAACAAGGGAAGATCACATTTCACCGACCGTCGATATCAGAGTCCTTAGCGCCTGAGCACCTGTTCAGATTATATCAGACTATGAATATATTCAAGGAGCCACCCCAGCACTCACTTGACTTCGTTTTTGGAACCTGCGCGTAAACTAGTACAGTATATTGGGGTTGATATTTGAAACCCGAGCGTGGTTGAACGTGTCGCCTTTGAAAGAGATACTCCATATTCTGACAAGTTTTTCAGACGCTGCACTCCGGGATTATTACACTGGTTTTGCAGAACACTGTTCCCGTTTCGGAGTTTCTTGGCGGTGTTCGTCAGATGCCTGCTGATGAAAATTCTGTCCAGTGTCAGACGAGTACGTTAACAGTTTAATTGTAGGGGAGAGCGGTGTTGTCAAAATACACGGCAAGTTTGTGGTTGGTCAGTCTGTCGTGTAATTGATCTATATTTTGGATGGACTAAGTTGAAGCCTTCATTCTTACTGCACGGGGGTCGCAGTATCCATAACGTTATGTTGGACAGTTATTGCGCACCTGTTGGCGTACCCTAATTTTATAGTGCCCCATTCTTTAAAATTTGCGGTGGTGGCCGGCAGTGGTAGCCGAGCGATTCTAGGCGCTTCAGTCCGGTCGCAGGTTCGAATCCTGCCTCGGGCATGGATGTGTGTGATGTCTTTAGGTTAGTTAGGTTTAAGTAGTTCTAAGTTCTAGGGGACTGATGACCTCCGATGTTAAGTCCCATAGTGCTAAGAGCCATTTGAACTATTTATTACGGTGGTGGTTGTGGTGGTAAGTTCCTATGGGACCAAACTGCTCAGGTCATCGGTCCCTAGTTTTACACACTACTTAATCTAACCTAACTTACGCTAAGGACAACACACACACCCACGCACCACGGAGCACTCGAACCTCCGACGGGGGCAGCCGCGCGAACCGTGGCAAGCTGCCCTAGACCGCGCCGCTTGAAATTTGCGAGCATCTGTGTGACAGCAGGACAGCTGAATGCAGGACAAGGCAAA
This sequence comes from Schistocerca nitens, assembly GCF_023898315.1. Classification (NCBI taxonomy): domain Eukaryota; kingdom Metazoa; phylum Arthropoda; class Insecta; order Orthoptera; family Acrididae; genus Schistocerca; species Schistocerca nitens. Next base: position 299,679,728 of record NC_064615.1, on the reverse strand, counting down.
AGCGGCCCGTACGAACGACAAAGACGGACTCACAAGTACACACAACTGCCACTTGCAACACATGGGCTTGGCAAGCATCTTCATTTACGTTCAAGCATGCATGCGGTATTTACGTAAATTTCGTCCAATGCCATATAAATGACCAAGGCTTTTCGCAGATGATGCTGTGGTATACAGACAACTCGTAACGCCAGAAAATTGTAGCGGAATGCAGAAAGACCTGCAAGGGTTGGTGCAGGGATTGGCAATTGACTCTAGCATAAATGGGCAGAAATACCCATTATCTTTTGATTACAGGATTGCTGAGCAGCCACTGGAGGCAGTCACATGCTTAACATATCAAGGAGTATGTGTAGGAAACGGTTTAAAGTATCACGACCTCATGAAACTAACTGCAGGTAAGACAGATGTCAGGGATTCAGTGTAGTATTCCTGAGGACGTATTATTCACCCACTCAGGAGACAGCTTACAAAACTCTCGTTCGGCCAATAATTGTGTACTGATTCTCAGTCGGGTCTCTTATCAGGTAGGACTAACAGAAGAAAGAAAGATGATTTAAAGAAGAGCAGCGATTTTACACTAATGGCCATTAAAATTGCTACACCAAGAAGATGACGTGCTACAGACGCGAAATTTAACCGACAGGAAGAAGATGCTGTGATATGCAAATGATTAGCTTTTCAGGGCATTCACACAAGGTTGGCGCCGGTGTCGACACCTACAACGTGCTGACATGAGGAAAGTTTCCAATTTATTTCTCATACACAAACAGCAGATGACCGCCGTTGACTGGTGAAACGTTGCTGTGATGCCTCGTGTAAGGAGGAGAAATGCGTCCATCACGTTTCCAACTTTGATATCACTAGCAGTCGAGATGACAAGCATCTTATCCGCATGGCTGTAACGGATCGTGCAGCCACGTCTCGATCCATGAGTCAACAGATGGGGACTTTTGAAAGACAACAACCATCTGCAGGAACAGTTCGACGACGTTTGCAGCAGCATGGACTGTCAGCTCGGAGACCATGGCTGCGGTTACCCTTGACGCTGACGCTCCATCATAGACAGGATCGCCTGCGATGGTGTACTCAGCGACGAATCTGGTTGCACGAATGGCAAAACGTCATTTTTACGGATGAATCCAGGTTGTGTTTACAGCATCATGATGGTCGCATCCGTGTTTTGCGTCATAGCGGTGAACGCACATTGGAAGCGTGTATTCGTCATCGCCATACTGGCGTATCACCCGGCGTGATGGTATGGGATGTCATTGGTTACACGTCTCGGTCACCTCTTGTTCGCATTGACGGTACTTTGAACAGTGGACGTTACATTTCAGATGTGTTACGACCCGTGGCTCTACCCTTTATTTGATCCCTGGGAAACTCTACATTTCAGCAGGATAATGCACGACCGCATGTTGCAGGCCCTGTACGGGCCTTTCTGGATACAGAAAATGTTCGACTGCTGCCCTGACCAGCACATTCCCCAGATCTCTCACCAACTGAAAACGTCTGGTCAATGGCTCGTCACAATACGATAGTCACTAATCTCAATGAACTGTCGTCTCGTGTTGAAGCTGCATGGGCAGCTGTACCTGTACACACCATCCAAGCTCTTTTTGACTCAATGCCGAGGCGTATCAAGGCCGTTATTACAGCCAGAGGTGGTTGTTCTGGGTACTGATTTCCCAGGATCGATGCACCCAAATTGCGTAAAAATGTATGGCTCTGAGCACTATGGGACTTAACATCTAGGGTCATCAGTCCCCTAGAGCTTAGACCTACTTAAACGTAACTAACCTAAGGACATCACACAACACCCAGTCATCACGAGGCAGAGAAAATCCCTGACCCCGCCGGGAATCGAACCCGGGAACCCGGGCGCTGGAAGCAAGAACGCTGCCGCCCGACCACGAGCTGCGGACGCGTGAAAATGTAATCACATGTCAGTTCTAGTATAATATATTTGTCCAATTTATCATTTGTATTTCTTCTTGGTGTAGCAATTTTAATGGCCAGTAGTGTAGTAACCGCGAAAGCTCCATGGGGAAGTCGATGCAACTCCAGTGGCAGACGCTGCAAGAGAGGCGTTCTGCATTATGGAGTTGCTTACAGTTAATATTCCGGGAGCGTACGTTCGTAGAAGAGTCAATCAATCTACTGCTTCCTCCATTCGTGGGGAGAGCATGGAGGTGAAATTAGGACATTCGCCATCAATCGTTCTTCCCGCACGGCAATCACGAGTGTGACAGAAGAGGGGGGAGGGGGGAGGGAGTGACGGCGGCACACAAAGAATTGAGGCTCGCGGTGTATAGATGCGGACGAAGGCACAGTGGTTCTCGCTACAGGGAACGGCAGTGTTGTGCAAAGGTGTTGTGCGGGCAGCCGATGGGTGTGGCCGCAGGCGCAAGCAGCTAGTCGCATGACCAAGGCCGCGGGCGCGCAGAGGAAGGAAGACGGAAGAGAGGGAAGGAGTGGAAGGGCAGGGAGGGCCATCCGGCCCTCGTCTGGGGGGTCTTCCTGGGCGCGGCTGCGGTTGCCGCCACTCAGGCAGAGTGCGTCCGCAGCGTGGCGCCAGTGGCACGTCCGTGGCTGGCTGCATATACGGTTCTAGTGTAGGTGCACACTACGGGGCGTGGAAGACTGCTGTTCAGCTCCAACACGAAAGCATTTCCCAAGTACTCCCTTTCTTAATTTGTTTTCTATACTGCCGCACGGATTGGCCGCGCGTTTGGAGGCGCCATATCACTGACTGCGCGGCCCCTCCAGTCGGAGGTTCGAGTCTTCCCTCGGGCATGGGTGTGTGTGTGTTGTCCTTAGCATGGAGTAGTGTGTAAGTCTAGGGACCGATGACCTCAGCAGTTTGGTCCCTTAGAAATTCACACACATTTTTCTAAACTCTCTGTCTTGAGAAAAACACAACGTCTTCTTCTTTCCGTATTATTTACGTCTACACGTTTCGGCATATATGTCTGATCTTCAGCAGATCCATGAGAACAGTCTAACAAATAATTACCAGAATGAAATTTTCATTCTGCAGCGGAGTGTGCGCTGATATGAAACTTACTGGCACATTAAAACTGTGTGCCGGACCGACACTCGAATTCGGGACCTTTGCCCTTCGCGAGCAAGTGCTCTACCGGCTGAGCTACCCAGGCACGACTCACGCCGCGTCCTCTGCCAGGAAGTTTCATGTCCGCGCACACTCTGCTGCAGAGTGGAAATTTCGTCCTGGAGCCATTCCGCAGACTGCAATACCCATTCTTCCATGAGTGCTAGTTCTGCAAGGTTCGCAGCGAAGCTTCTGTGAAGTTTAGAAGGTAGGAGACGAGGTAGTGGTGGAAGTAAAACTGTGAAGACGGGTCGTAAGTCATAGTTGGATAGCTCAGTTGCTGGAGCATCTGTCCGCGAAAGGCAAAGGTCCCGAGTTCGAGTCTCGGTGCGTCACACAGTTTTAATCTGCCAGTAAGTTTCATAATAAATAATTACATACAACGAAAACATGACTAACGTTAACATTTATTACAATCGAAAGTACGCACCGTCTTTCCCCTAACAGTGGTTTTCAGAGTATACAGGGTGTTACAAAAACGTACGGCCAAACTTTCAGGAAACATTCCTCACACACAAAGAAAGAAAATATGTTATGTGGACATGTGTCCGGGAACGTTTACTTTCCATGTTACTTTCATTTTATTACTTCTCTTCAAATCACATTAATCATGGAATGGAAACACACAGCAACAGAACGTACCAGGGTGACTTCAACCACTTTGTTGCAGGAAATGTTCAAAATGTCCTCCGTTAGCGAGGATACATGCATCCACCCTCCGTCGCGTGGAATCCCTGATGCGCTGATGCCGCCCTGGAGAATGGCGTATTGTATCACAGCCGTCCACAATACGAGCACGATGAGTCTCTACATTTGGTACCGGGGTTGCGTAGACAAGAGCTTTCAAATGCCCCCATAAATGAAAGTCAAGAGGGTTGAGGTCAGGAGAGCGTGGAGGCCATGGAATTGGTCGGCCTCTACCAATCCATCAGTCACCGAATCTGTTGTTGAGAAGCGTACGAACACTTTGACTGAAATGTGCAGGAGCTCCATCGTGCATGAACCTCACGTTGTGTCGTACTTGTAAAGGCACATGTTCTAGCATCACGGGTAGAGTATCCCGTATGAAATCATGATAACGTGCTTGAGCGTAGGTGGAAGAACATGGGGCCCAATCAAGTTATCACCAACAATGCCTGCCCAAACGTTCACAGAAAATCTGTGTTGTGACGTGATTGCACAATTGCGTGCGGATTCTCGTCAGCCCACACATGTTGATTGTGATAATTTACAATTTGATCACGTTAGAATGAAGCCTCATCCGTAAAGAGAACATTTGCACTGAAATGAAGATTGACACATTGTTGGATGAACCATTCGCAGAAGTGTACCCGTGGAGGCCAATCAGCTGCTGATAGTGCCTGCACACGCTGTACATGGTACGGAAACAACTGGTTCTCCCGTAGCACTCTCCATACAGTGACGTGGTCAACGTTACCTTGTACAGCAGCAACTTCTCTGACGCTGACATTAGGGTTATCGTCAACTGCACGAAGAATTGCCTCGTTCCATTGCAGGTGTCCTCGTCGTTCTAGGTCTTCCCCAATTGCAAGTCATAGGCTGGAATGTTCCGTGCTCCCTAAGACGCCGATCAATTGCTTCGAACGCGTTCCTGTCGGGACATCTTCGTTCTGGAAATCTGTCTCGATACAAACGGAACTGCGCCACGGCTATTGCCCCGTGCTAATCCATACATCAAATGGGGCATCTGCCAACTCCGCATTTGTAAACATTGCACCGACTGCAAAACCACGTTCGTGATGAACACTAACCTGTTGATGCTACATACTGATGTGCTGTAGAGCAATGAGTCGCATGTCAACACAAGCACCGAAGTCAACATTACCTTCCTTAAATTGGGCCAACTGGTAGTGAATCGAGGAAGTACAGTACATACTGACGAAACTAAAATGAGCTCTAACATGGAAATTAAGCGTTTCCGGACACATGTTCACATAACATCTTTTCTTTATTTGTGTGTGAGGAATGTTTCCTGAAAGTTTGGCCATACCTTTTTGTAACACCCTGTACATACACTCCTGGAAATGGAAAAAAGATCACATTGACACCGGTGTGTCAGACCCACCATACTTGCTCCGGACACTGCGAGAGGGCTGTACAAGCAATGATCACACGCACGGCACAGCGGACACACCAGGAACCGCGGTGTTGGCCGTCGAATGGCGCTAGCTGCGCAGCATTTGTGCACCGCCGCCGTCAGTGTCAGCCAGTTTGCCGTGGCATACGGAGCTCCATCGCAGTCTTTAACACTGGTAGCATGCCGCGACAGCGTGGACGTGAACCGTATGTGCAGTTGACGGACTTTGAGCGAGGGCGTATAGTGGGCATGCGGGAGGCCGGGTGGACGTACCGCCGAATTGCTCAACACGTGGGGCGTGAGGTCTCCACAGTACATCGATGTTGTCGCCAGTGGTCGGCGGAAGGTGCACGTGCCCGTCGACCTGGGACCGGACCGCAGCGACGCACGGATGCACGCCAAGACCGTAGGATCCTACGCAGTGCCGTAGGGGACCGCACCGCCACTTCCCAGCAAATTAGGGACACTGTTGCTCCTGGGGTATCGGCGAGGACCATTCGCAACCGTCTCCATGAAGCTGGGCTACGGTCCCGCACACCGTTAGGCCGTCTTCCGCTCACGCTCCAACATCGTGCAGCCCGCCTCCAGTGGTGTCGCGACAGGCGTGAATGGAGGGACGAATGGAGACGTGTCGTCTTCAGCGATGAGAGTCGCTTCTGCCTTGGTGCCAATGATGGTCGTGTGCGTGTTTGGCGCCGCGCAGGTGAGCGCCACAATGAAGACTGCATACGACCGAGGCACACAGGTCCAACACCCGGCATCATGGTGTGGGGAGCGATCTCCTACACTGGCCGTACACCACTGGTGATCGTCGAGGGGACACTGAATAGTGCACGGTACATCCAAACCGTCATCGAACCCATCGTTCTACCATTCCTAGACCGGCAAGGGAACTTGCTGTTCCAACAGGACAATGCACGTCCGCATGTATCCCGTGCCACCCAACGTGCTCTAGAAGGTGTAAGTCAACTACCCTGGCCAGCAAGATCTCCGGATCTGTCCCCCATTGAGTATGTTTGGGACTGGATGAAGCGTCGTCTCACGCGGTCTGCGCGTCCAGCACGAACGCTGGTCCAACTGAGGCGCCAGGTGGAAATGGCATGGCAAGCCGTTCCACAGGACTACATCCAGCATCTCTACGATCGTCTCCATGGGAGAATAGCAGCCTGCATTGCTGCGAAAGGTGGATATACACTGTACTAGTGCCGACATTGTGCATGCTCTGTTGCCTGTGTCTATGTGCCTGTGGTTCTGTCAGTGTGATCATGTGATGTATCTGACCCCAGGAATGTGTCAATAAAGTTTCCCCTTCCTGGGACAATGAATTCACGGTGTTCTTATTTCAATTTCCAGGAGTGTATTTAGATTTCGATGGATGAACATTTCTCTGACGTTCCTGAGCTTTCTGAACGTACACATGACAATGCGCCGCTTTTGTTTTGATCTCCCTACGTCATAAGAGTCCCACAATGACAAGCTACCCTAAAGAATCGATCTAAATAAAGTTCTGTAAGCCGTTTATTTCGCAAAATGAATAACATTTTCTTGCGGGACAATATGGAAGGAACCTCTACGAACGATTGTTGCAGAGAGAACACACTCGTTTGTACCCTGGAAACACCGTCTGAGAAAAACAGGAGAAACGTGACAAAACAAAAAATTAGCCGTTTTCACGACGTAATGACTTCACTACGTATCGTAGGACTGTTACGAGAGCAAGAATTTTTACTATCATAGTAGTACAAATAAGATCCAGGGAACATTTTAGCATTCCGAAAAGACACAGAGAGACAAGCGACCGAAGACTGAAAGAAAGATGATGATGATGATGATATGGCTAGTGTGAATGCGAAGAAACACAGATCATTGGACATTTCCTCATGTGACAGACAATAGAGTTAGTTTCACAGTGGAAGATCTGTTTTTATGCAATGACAAGGCCATTAAAGCTTTAGAGTTTAGCAAGGAAAGAGTTTAGATGTCCCCTGCCGGACACGGAAAGGTAAGTATTTTCATGCGACTCTCCCGATGAATCTCAGCCTGGCGACTGCTTCCCCTTAAGCTTGCTTTTATCAGGTCGTTGTACTTCAGGTTGCTCTGTTCGGATAGTCCTGGCCACTTTACAGCAGTTATTGCTGCCAGAGACTTATCGCCAATACCGTAACCTAACACCAACGTCTCTCTGTTATTACCTATGCGCTTAACATTACATCTACTTACGATTAGTATCAACTTCTCGTCCCCGCATTAATCGTCAACCCTTCCTGCATATCGCTGCAGTCTTGTGGCGTTGTGACTTTCCCATATCAGCTGCAAATAGCCTCATGGTGCTCCCGATGTTACCTACTAGATTATTTATATATGTTATAAACAATAATGACCCTAACTTAGATTTAATTAATTTAATGATGATGTGATTAATTTAAAATTACTGAGAACCACGCAGCTGCCAGTAACACACGATACAGCATTTATCCGACAGACGTCCTGATAGGACATTCTCACAGCGAACACTTAACATTAGTCATGCATTTGTCAATGTTCTGTGCAGGTGAAAAACTAAGATGCTTTGTGGTTCGTACTGAAACGTTCCCTTAGAAAAATTATAAATTACTGTGCTGGTAAACTTCTACGTTATTTGATACAGAGACAGCTGATTAAAACTATGTAAGTAGGCTGTTTAGGTTTTCATGTTGGTAACGCCACGTAGCGCTCTGTATGAGAATCACTGACTGTGCTGTGTGCAGTCTGTGGCTGGTTGGACTCATTCTTGGAATATTCGCTATTATAGTGTTGGGCAGTTGGATGTGAACAGCGCGTAGCGTTGCGCACTTGCAGGTGAGCCGCCAGCAGAGGTGGATGTGGGGACAGAGATGCCAGGGTTTTGAGAGCGGACGATATGGACGTGTGTCCATCAGAAAAAGGAAATTTGTAAGACTGGATATCATGAACTGATATATATATATGATGACTTTTGAACATTATTAAGGTAAATACAATGTTTGTTCTCTATCAAAATCTTTCATTTGATATGGCTATCAGTAGTTAATGCCTTCCGTAGTTAGAATCTTTTATTTAGCTGACAGTACTGGCGCTCGCTGTATTGCAGTAGTTCGAGTAACGAAGATTTTTGTGAGGTGAGTGATTCATGAAAGGTATAGGTTATTGTTAGTCAGGGCCATTCTTTTGTAGGTATTATTGAAAGTCAGATTGCGTTGCGCTAAAAATACTGTGTGTCAGATTATTGATGATCAGAATAAGTAAATAGAGAACTGTCTGAGTACGTTCAGTTTTACTCAGCTGTCTCTGTATCAAATAACGTAGAAGTTCACCAGCACAGTAATTTATAATTTGTCTAAGGGGACGTTTCAGTTAATCGCATTAAACTGTTGATTCCCCAATCATTAGCTGGGTCTACTGCTTCTGAGCGTCCAAGTGGTCAACGTAGATGCCCGCCATATGGAGGACCTGGGTCAGATGCCCGGTACTGTCGAAGACTTTCCCTTGCTGGGAGGACTGCTCCGGGGTGCACTCAGCCTCGTGATGCTGTTCCCGAGTAACGACAAGCACCGGCACGACGATCAAGAACTGAAGAGCAGAGAAGGCTGTGAGACGACGTCAGCCAATAGCACGCTGACGGACCCCTCTCTAGGACGACACGAAGACAGGAGCGGCCTCTACACGAAGAGAATACAAGCGCCTAGCCGCGGCCGGAGTTGGAGACGAGCCGTCATACAAACGCTACAGATGTGACTTATCAACTGTATTGTTTTGCTTGCAGTGAAACTGTATATACCATAGAACATCGATTATTTTCATGTCGCCATTTGTTTGCAACATACTTTTGTGAATACGCAAAATTAAATATTGTCAACTTAATGAACTCCATTAATACGATTTGCTTGAATTGTTGTCTAGTGATCCGAGAAAACAGCTTCCTTGGCACCCTAAAGGAGACGAGTGGGTAGACACAATAGACGACAACTGAGGAGTCACTTGAGCGACAAGTAGCGACTCCAAAAATGGCTCTGAGCACTATGGGAGTCAACATCTGAGGTCATCAGTCCCCTAGAACTTAGAAACTAACTAACCTAAGGACATCACACACATCCAAGGCCGAGGCAGGATTCGAACCTGCGACCGTAGCGGTCCCGCAGTTCCACACTGAAATGCCTAGAACCGCTCGGCCACTGCGACTCCACATCTCGAAAGTCTGCAAAACGGCCGGGAGACCGCTGTGCTGTCCGCATGTCCCTCCATACAGTATTCGCATGACGCCGCAAGACACAGGATGACACAGCGGTCGGTAGACATTCCTTGGGCCTTCGTAGCCTGGCAGGGATCTAGTACTGGTCTTAAGGTACCAGGGAAGGAGAGGTACGCCATCTCCAGTAAGTCCTTAGTTTGTACAAGGAAAATTACACCTCATCATTTTCTGGCATGGGAGCACAGTAAACTCCTCGCAGTTACTCCTGCGAGCGAGATTATTTTTAAATTCACAGCTAGCGGAAAGCCTCCACGTTGGCAAGTTTCAGACTGACTCGCCATGGTATTCCGAGAGATTCTTTTTTATAGCTCTGCTGGTTTAATCTCGTTACGCTCGAAAAAGCAAACTACTCTGAACTTCACTATTGCGATACTGTGAGCTATCTACACAGCGACGAATTTAGAACACAAAATTACAGCAGCGCCAAAGTAAACTCGTTTTGACTGCTGTCTCTGCTCTAATATAAGCTCTGTACTTCCTGAATGCTGATGCGCGTACGTAGGTCACACCCACTGAGATGAGAACGAGACTGTGGGAGTGTCCTCCGGTTTACCCAACGAGCAGAGGTTGAGGCACTGGGTTCGTTCACGGAAAGAGCAGAGTTCGAACCTCCCCTCTCGTACCTTGGATGTGGCTCCAGTACGTCAGTTTAGGCGACCCAGATGATTCGTTCAAGATTACCATGCCTGGTCTGAACTACTGACCGGTGTTCAGTGCCTGCGTATCGACAGGGCGGCAACCTGCTCTTCTTTTGTTCAATGACGTGACCGTCAGTATCATGTTTCACAGGACTGTGTATGTTCCTGAAGTTTGGAGACAGGAAGAGCACGTATACACATTAACATCAAGTACACAATTGTACTGATCCAATCTCCTCTGGTTGTCAGTCGACTAACAGATTAGTTTTACAGCAATATCTCGTGTTTCCTACACGCTCACTGCGGTTAAAGAAGAAAGGTAACAAAGTTGTGGAAAAGACACTTCAGCTCGAGAAGAGTCATTGGCTGAATTTTATGGTGAAGGCTTCCGTTCTTATTTTTATTCTTGGCCTCTGGGAATCACCCATTCAGCAGCCCCTAAATCCATGTAAAGTACTTACATTACACAAATTAAATTGTGAAGTTGGACATCTCTCGCCGGCCGAAGTGGCCGTGCGGTTAAAGGCGCTGCAGTCTGGAACCGCAAGACCGCTACGGTCGCAGGTTCGAATCCTGCCTCGGGCATGGATGTTTGTGATGTCCTTAGGTTAGTTAGGTTTAACTAGTTCTAAGTTCTAGGGGACTAATGACCTCAGCAGTTGAGTCCCATAGTGCTCAGAGCCATTTGAACCATTTGGACATCTCTCTCTCTCTCTCTCTCTCTCTCTCTCTCTCTCTCTCTCTCTCTCTCTCTCCCTCTCTCTCTCTCTCTCTCTCACACACACACACACGCACGCACGCACACACACACACACACACACACACACACACACAAAGGTATGTCAATTGTATAACTGAAGAAACAAGTCCTGATGGTTTCTTCAGCTGATATCGCATTCTTCCGTAACTGGAACGAGACGGAATGCATTATCATCGTTTCCTACAACGATAACTCTAAGACCGGAAGGTGACACGCAGTATCGCTATGTTGAACCACATCCGCTTTTACGATATTGTGCTGCAAGCAGAGCTGCATGATGTTATTCATATCGAGTCCGTATTGCAACCAGACTTGGGCAAACACGCTTCAGCTATATTCAAGGTACTACGAGGTGCATTCAAGTTCTAAGGCCTCCGATTTTTTTTTCTAATTAACTACTCACCCGAAATCGATGAAACTGGCGTTACTTCTCGACGTAATCGCCCTGCAGACGTACACATTTTTCACAACGCTGACGCCATGATTCCATGGCAGCGGCGAAGGCTTCTTTAGGAGTCTGTTTTGACCACTGGAAAATCGCTGAGGCAATAGCAGCACGGCTGGTGAATGTGCGGCCACGGAGAGTGTCTTTCATTGTTGGAAAAAGCCAAAAGTCACTAGGAGCCAGGTCAGGTGAGTAGGGAGCATGAGGAATCACTTCAAAGTTGTTATCACGAAGAAACTGTTGCGTAACGTTAGCTCGATGTGCGGGTGCGGGGTCTTGGTGAAACAGCACACGCGCAGCCCTTCCCGGACATTTTTGTTGCAGTGCAGGAAGAAATTTGTTCTTCAAAACATTTTCGTAGGATGCACCTGTTACCGTAGTGCCCTTTGGAACGCAATGGGTAAGGATTACGCCCTCGCTGTCCCAGAACATGGACACCATCATTTTTTCAGCACTGGCGGTTACCCGAAATTTTTTTGGTGGCGGTGAATCTGTGTGCTTCCATTGAGCTGACTGGCGCTTTGTTTCTGGATTGAAAAATGGCATCCACGTCTCATCCATTGTCACAACCGACGAAAAGAAAGTCCCATTCATGCTGTCGTTGCGCGTCAACATTGCTTGGCAACATGCCACACGGGCAGCCATGTGGTCGTCCGTCAGCATTCGTAGCACCCACCTGGATGAAACTTTTCGCATTTTCACGTCGTCATGCAGGATTGTGTGCACAGAACCCACAGAAATGCCAACTCTGGAGGCGATCTGTTCAACAGTCATTCGGTGATCCCCCAAAACAATTCTCTGCACTTTCTCGATCGTGTCGTCAGACCGGCTTGTGCGAGCCCGAGGTTGTTTCGGTTTGTTGTCATACGATGTTCTGCCTTTATTAAACTGTCGCACCCACGAACGCACTTTCGACACATCCATAACTCCATCACCACACGTCTCCTTCAACTGTCGATGAATTTCAATTGGTTTCACACCACGCAAATTCAGAAAACGAATGATTGCACGCTGTTCAAGTAAGGAAAACGTCGCCATTTTAAGTATTTAAAACAGTTCTCATTCTCGCCGCTGGCGGTAAAATTCCATCTGCCGTACGGTGCTGCCATCTCTGGGACGTATTGACAATGAACGCGGCATCATTTTGAAACAATGCGCATGTTTCTATCTCTTTCCAGTCCGGAGAAGAAAAATCGGAGGCCTTAGAACATGAATGCACCTCGTATTACCAAAATGTGTTAACTAATAAAACGCATTACCACCTGCGAGTATATGTAACGCCCTGGAGGAAACATGTCATTAATAAGAAGCTTACAGAACATGAAAGAGAACTACACGTAACTGATTATAACAATATTAAGCTCAGCGATGACGTTTGAAGAACTTTACACGTTCATACACTAGTTTCCATAAATCAAGGACTACAACAAGTGATACATTTTATTTGCTTATTTTTACATTTAGTTGCCAGTAACGACACCGAGCAAACTTAACACTAAATTAATTTACATGAATCACATACAATTCTATGGGTCCCATGGAGAGGGTTCTGAGTTATCTGGAAACAAGTCAAGGATGTAATCTTTATATTTAAACGCAAGACAAATGAATTAACCTTATGAAAGATAATGTATTTCTTTGCTAATATGAATTTTATTGTAATGCATCACATTAATTCAGAAACTTCTGTGAAGACATTCGTCATGAGACCACAAGCTTTCGCCGAGCAGAAATGCCTTTAACTCAGTATTGAACTCCAAATTATACAAAAACACTGAATTGTTCGGCCGAGTTGCTGTCCTTCGTGTATCTGATTTCTTTCTGTAATCTTTGTTGAGGTTGTTTGTGGTACTACTCCGACATTCAAGTTTTGCAGTATTTTCGAGGAAACAGAAATACTGCAACGGCAAAGGACATTAACGAATGTACATGAAGTAAAATAGCTGTGCAAACAATATTTTTTTGAAGACGTCTCTGCTTGTCACGGGATTCTGAATTCTGGAAATTACTATATTATTATGAAGAGCATCCTCAACAAATGTACCCGTAGCTCATTTGTGAATGAAAGTGCGCAGATTACAGAAATTTCGTAATTTTTAAATCACCTACAGCATAACTGGGGTAGGATAGTGACACGCAAGTCACCGAAGTGGCGTCCCATTGGAAGCAGTGCACCAGGCCACTTAGCAAAGCGAAATTATTATTATTATTATTATTGTATTTTTATACCTTCCCTTGTATGATTGTTTCATTTACATTTCAACAAGTATTTTCCAACAGTACTTATTTTGGCTGTAGCCTTATGTGGTAGCGAAACGTGTACGGTAAACGGTTCAGACAAGAAGAGAAAAGAGCATTTTGAAATTTGGTGCTGAAGAAGAATGGTGAAGATTAGATGGGTAGATGAGATAACGTATGAGGAGATAGTGAATGGAATTGGGGAGAAATCAGCTTTATGGTAGAACATCACTACAAAAATGAATAAATTTAAACAATTTGAATCTTTCAATGACAGAAGCAGGATATCATTTATGTACACCAGAAGGAGCAGAGGATCCAAAAAAAGAACCAAGTCGCACTCACTATTTGACTGCTACAAATTCCGACTGCCTTTTTTATGTGATCCATATGGAACTTAAGGAACAAAAAATCTTTTCGAAGGATTTGTCGATCTAGAAATTGAAATTGGTGCACAATGTTCGAAATTCTCAGCAAAATAGCAATAAGCTAGAAGGAAAGACGGATACTATACGTTATATTCAAGAACCAAGAGGGATCAATAAGAATGAAAGACTAAAAAAGAAGTGCTCGGATTAAAAACGTTGTAACACAGGGATATAGTCTTTCTCCACGCGGGCTCAACTTCTACATCGAACGATCAATGACGCAAATAAAAGTTAGGTTGAGGAATAAGATTAAGATTCAGGGTACAAAGATATAATTGATAAGACTCATTTATGACATTGCTATCCTCAGCGAAAGTCATAAAGTGTTACACGACTTGTTAAATGGGGTGGTATAATGAGCACGGACTAACAGTTGCGAGTGAACCAAAGAAAGAAGAAATAATGAGGAGTAGCAGAAATTAGATTAGCAATAAACTTAACATGAAAATTGGTGAGCACGAAACAGACGAAGTTACGGAATTTTGCTGTCTCGCAAGCAAAGTAACATATGAGGGATGAAGCAAGACATCAAAAAGCAGACTAGCACTGGCGAAAAGGGCATTCCTGGCCAAGATAAGTCTACCAGTATGAAACATAGGCTTTAATAGCAGGAAGAAATTTCTGAGAATGTAGTTTGGAGCACAGGAATGCATGGTTGTGAAACACGGACTCTAGGAAAACCGGAGCAGAAGAGAATCGAAACGATCGAAATGTGATGCGATAGAAGAATGTTGAAAATTTGGTGGACTGATAAGGAATGAGGTGGTTCTCTGTAAAATCGAGGAAGAGAGGAACATACGGAAAACACTGACGAAAATACACAGGATGATAGGACACGTGTCAATACTTCAAGAAACACCGTTGATGATAACTGACGGAGCTGCAGAGTGTAAAAGCTGTAGAAATAGAGAGGGAGAGAGAGAGAGAGAGAGATGGGTATGCTGGCATGCGTATATTCAACAAATAACTGAGAACGTAGGCTGCAGGTGCTACCCTGAGATGAAGAGGTTGGCAGAAGAGAGGAATTCGTGGTGGGCCGCATCAAACCAGTCAAAAAACTCATCACACACACACACACACACACACACACACACACACACACACACACACACACAGTTTCTAACTGTAATACTTGCATTACTCTGTTAAGCATTTAACGTAAGATTTTAAGTCTTAATGAGTAGATCGTGACAGCAGTTTAATTTTTTAAATTCGTCAGTATACGAAATACTGAAATCAAATTTATTTAATGAAAAGACCGCACCACTTGCTCTGCAGACCTTTATTGAGTCTAAAACTGGTTTTGCCTTTCTTTTGTTAAGCTATTCTCAAGTGGATCTCAAACTGCGACACATATGATAAATGTATACATGCATATAATTGAAGATGAAAAAGAATACGCCTGCTTACGTTTATGTAAAGACAGACTATAAAACTTGCAGTAGCAAAATAATATCCAAAATACGGTAAATACAAGTCTGGTAGATTTGAAATCTTGCTTGTCTAATGATGTCGTGACAATATTGTCGTCTCAGGACTGTATAATTCATTGCATTATAACTATTGTTTGGGTTTATAGAGATTTATGTTTTAATATATTCGAATTTGCGTGTTGTATAAGTAAGAGGCTAAAAAGTAGCTTTTTAATAAAGGTGCAACATGGTTGTAGCGGATGGATGTGCTAAAGCTGAATTACAGGAAATTGCAGAGGTTATTGGTACCAACGTGGACGCCTCGTGGAATGCTTACGGCGCATATTTATAAACATCTAGATATCATCCAGACACGGTTACGAATTTGCGGAGTAACTTTAAAGAAGTTATTAATAATGCGGGCGGCACATGTCCAAGAAACTGGTGCTTTTAAGTGCACATTGCTCATTGAACGTGTTTGTTTTACATTTTTTAGGTGGGCGTAAATTTCTGTTTCTTCAAAAATGTCCACGAAGTATTCTTTATTCATTGTATGAAGTACACTTAGGTGTAAAAGTTGGGATATTAACGCAACTAATCGGATGCAGATGGCGTACTGTGTACTGACAGGAGCGTGCTTGTGTACGGTGTCTGTACTGCAGCACACGGCGGTCTGTTTAGAGGTTCAAATACTAAACAAATAGAGTAGTATTCGGTGATGGATCTTGCAGACACGATTTTCGTATGTGAGTAAACAAATGGAAGCAACAGAGAAATAGAAAGGTTGTACAAGACCAAACATCCATTTGCACTCCGAGACTTTTGCAACAATTAAGTGAAACAGGGCAGTTGGTACGACAGTACAACGATCGATGGGGACGACGATCCACATGGACTCCCTACGTAGAAGATGCTGTGCGTGCTGGAGTGGATCACGCGCCTGCAATCAGCAGTCGATCACTTGCACGTGAAATGAATGGTTCGCAGAGTACTGTGCGGACAGTTTTAGGGTGAATGCAGCTACACCCCTTCCATCCACAGAAAGTGCATGTTTTGACTCCTGCTACCGCGGACCTTGTGCCGTGGTCAGCCAATGGTTCTTGCAGCGCCTTACAGTCACTCCTCTCTTTCGTGCGTATGTACTTTTCACGGGCATTGCCTGTTTCAGAAGACACGGAATGCTAAATAATCGCGATGGCCAAGTTTGACCCGGTGAAAATTCACACACTACAGTAGTGACGTGCAGATAAATGGAATTAATTATTACTGGACAGTGGACTTATGATGTTCGGTGTCGCTGACTTCCGGTTAGGTGCGCCATTACTGGTCCAAAAAGAGGTGAAATTATCTTAGTGTATTGCAGAGTATTCAGGAGGAATTCTGTACGTCATGGTTAGGGTTCGGAAGCTGAGGTCCTTAGTTTGAGAGCTGCGTGAGGCTAAGGCGGAACCTGAGTATCTTTCGACTCGGTTGTCTCCGGACTCGAGTCCCTTACATCGGACTGATACATTTATCCTACTCTATCATCCCTGAAAGTTTGTATCATCATCACGGAATCAAGCTTGTAAATAGGCTGTTCAGGTTTTCAGGTTGGCGCTCTGTATGAAAATCACTGACTGTGCTGTGTGCAGTCTGTGGCTGGTTGGCATTGTTGGAATATTCGCTAGTGTAGCGTTGCACAGTTGGAGGTGAGCACCCAGCAGTGGTGGATGCGGAGAGAGAGATGCCAGAGTTTTGAGAGGTCACTATAAGCGGACGACCTGGACGTGTGTCCGCCAGAAAAAGGAAATTTGTAAAGATGGATGTCATGAATTGATATATATATGATGACTTTTTAACATTATTAAGGTAAATACACTACTGCCCATTAAAATTGCTACACGAAGAAGAAATGCAGATGATAAACGGGTATTCATTGAACAAATATATTATACTCGAACTGACGTGTGATTATATTTTCACGCAATTTGGGTGCATAGATCCTGAGAAATCAGTACCCACAACAACCATCTCTGGCCGTAATAACGGCCTTCATACGCCTCGGCATTGAGTCAAACAGAGCTTGGATGACGTGTACAGGTACAGATGCCCATGCAGATTCAACACGATACCGCAGTTCATCAAGAGTAGTGACTGGCTTATTGTGACGAGCTAGTTGCTCGGTCACCATTGACCAGACGTTTTCAATTGGTGAGAGATCTGGAAAATGTGTTGGCCAGGGCAGCAGGCGAACATTTTCTGTATCCAGAAAGGCCCGTACAGGACCTGCAACACGCGGTCGTGCATTATCCTGCTGAAATGTAGGGGTTCGCAGGGATCGAATGAAGCGTAGAGCCACGGGTCGTAACATATCTGAAATGTAGCGTCCATCCCATACCATCAAGCCGGGTGATATCCCAGTATGGAGATGACGAATACACGCTTCCAATGTGCGTTCACCGCGATGTTGCCAAACACGGATACGACCATCATGATGGTGTAAACAGAACCTGGATTCATCCGAAAAAATGACGTTTTGCCATCTGTGCACCCAGGTTCGTTGTTGAGTACACCATCGCAGGCGCTCCTGTCTGTGATGCATCGTCAAGGATAACGGCAGCCATGGTCTCCGAGCTGATAGTCCATGCTGGTGCAAACGTCGTCGAACTCTTCGTGCAGATGGCTGTTGTCTTGCAAACGTCCCCATCTGTTGCCTCAGGGATCGAGACGTGGCTGCACGATCCGTTACAGCCATGCGGATAAGATGCCTGTCATCTCGACTGCTAGTGATACGAGGCCGTTGGGATCCAGCACGGCGTTCCGTTTTACTCTCCTGAACCCACCGTTCCCATATTCTGCTAACAGTCATTGGATCTCAACCAACGCGAGCAGCAATGTCGCGATAGGATAAACCGCAATCGCGATAGGCTACAATCCGACCTTTATAAAAGTCGGAAACGTCATGGTACGCTTTTCTCCTCCTCACACGAGGCATCACAACAACGTTTCACCAGGTAACGCCGGTCAACTACTGTTTGTGTATGAGAAATCGCCAGCCGGGATGGCCGAGTGGTTCTAGGCGCTACAGTCTGGAACCGCGCGACCGCGCCGGTCGCAGGTTCGAATCCTGCCCCGGGCATGGATGTGTGTAATGTCCTTAGGTTAATTAGGTTTAAGTAGTTCTAGGGGACTGATGATCTCAGAAGTTCTGTCCCATAGTGCGCAGAGCCATTTGTATGAGAAATCAATTGGAAACTTTCCTCATGTCAGCACGTTGTAGGTGTCGCCACCGGCGCCAACCTTGTGTGAATGCTCTGAAAAGCTAATCATTTGCATATCACAGCATCTTCTTCCTGTCATGTTCGTGGTGTAGCAATTTTAATGGCCAGTAGTGTACATTGTTTGTTCTCTATCAAAATTTTGAATTTGCTAATTATGTCTATCAGTAGTTAGTGCCTTCAGTAGTTAGAGTCTTTTATTTAACTGGCAGTATTGGCGCTCGCTGTATTGCAGTAGTTCGAGTAAAGAAGATTTTTGGGAGGTGAGTGATTCAGGAAAGCTATATGTTATTGTTAGTCAGGGCCACTCTGTTGTAGGAATTATTGAAAGTCAGATTGCGTTGCGCTAAAAATATTGTGTGTCAGTTTATTGATGATCAGAATAAGGAAAGAGAGAAATGTCTGGGTACGTTCAGTTTTACTCAGCTGTCTCTGTATCAAAGGCGCTGCAGTCTGGAACCACAAGACCGCTACGGTCGCAGGTTCGAATCCTGCCTCGGGCATGGATGTTTGTGATGTCCTTAGGTTAGTTAGGTTTAACTAGTTCTAAGTTCTAGGGGACTAATGACCTCAGCAGTTGAGTCCCATAGTGCTCAGAGCCATTTGAACCATTTCTGTATCAAATAACGTGGAAGTTTACCAGCACAGTAATTCATAATTTTTCTAAGGGGACGTTTCAAGCTGTAGATTGGAAAGCTGCCTTGCAATGATTGGGCCCTCTATGGACTTTATTTAAATGTTGACCGATTTATTTATGTTTGCACCTTAAAACGGCAATGTACAACAGTAGTATTTACATATGAACGCAGCCTAATATCTTTCATGGTCATGACACCTGCGAGAGGCAGGTTGTACAGTGGTGGCAACAAACTATCGCAGAGTGTTCGCGAAATACCGGTTCTCTAAGTTGTCACAACATAGTTCCACGACAGCTACGTGGCCATTCTTTCAAGTACAGTTATTCAGAAAAATTTTCTTATTGTTTAATCCAGCCTTGCCTCACACAAATAGTATTATTAACAGTTTGACGTCCTAATAAAATGGTCACCAGATGACCTGATAAAACACGCGGCCATTGAAGCTGTCATTTCGTGAGTACTGCTGTCTGTCCACGCTTCGATGCATAGGTAGGAGGTACATCTGATCATGGGGCTAGAAGCTTCTAAATCGATCGTACTATAATACAGAGAAGAATACTTTACAGCAATCTGAGGTAAACTTTTTCCTGACGTCTGTGAGTTTGTCATGGCAGATGTAGATGACAACAGGCGCCGGCGAGCGATGCCGTCGCGCCGGCCGGAGTGGCCGAGAGGTTCTAGGCGCTACAGTCTGGAACCGCGCGACCGCTACGGTCGCAGGTTCGAATCCTGCCTCGGGCATGGATGTGTGTGATGTCCTTAGATTAGTTAGGTTTAAGTAGTTCTAGGGGACTGATGACCTCAGAAGTTAAGTCCCATAGTGCTCAGAGCCATTTTTGATGCCGTCGCAATCTCGTTGCCATGACGGCTTAACGGTATTTTCGACACGTCGCGAGGTTACGTCGATCACGTGGATATTTCTGGACCTTATTGTCTACTTCTAAAGCACAGTGTGGCGAACTTCTGTTCAGAACCCATGCTGCAGCCGGAAGTAGCTCTGCTCCAGCGTCGCCCGGGCTTCGCGAAGTCTGTCCGCGAGGCTCCGGTGTAAAGTATTTACGTACTCCAGTGACGCACCGCGCGACGCGCTGACCCCACCGCCTGCCGCCCCACCCAGCCACCTGATGAAGACTGGCGGTTTCCCCCTCCACATTTCCCCACGCCCCATTCCCCGCCCCCTACAATTTCGGGGGCCGCGGGGCCAGCTACAAGCTTTCTCGTGAGATTAATTTATAGCCACTGTGCGTGCAAACCTATTTACAGCGTCGCGGCGTTCACACTTTCCAACGGCAGATAATTAAAAAAGGCAACGTAAATTAATCGGAGGGTTTTTCGGCCGCAACTCGCGCCTTAATGTAATTTCTTCTTTCAGCCAAGTTCTCCTCACCTGTAGTCAAAACTTGGCAGCCGTGTTTTGCTTCACTATTAACTGTTCACAGTTTAAAGTTTTCTGTACGGGCGAACTGCTCACAACCGACCAGTTGTTATTCAGAAACAATGACAATAAGAGCGAAAGTACTTCCCTGAAATCAGTCACCTCACTTAGATGAAGACAAAAAATTGACATTCACATCACCATCGCCATACATCTGAAATCTACTGCTGGATAAAGCCTCCTCTAGTCTTCTGCTTTCATGACGATCTTCAGTCAAACACTCATGAGCCAAAACAAACACTCATGAGCCAAAACATGATGATGGACATCTGCTTAATAGCTTGTTTGTGCGTCTTTGGAACGAAATACATCACTGATTCTGCGTATCAGGCATCCGACAATTTGTTGGTAGGTTTGTGGAGCTATGTGGCATTAGATGTCTACGTACAGTTCATGTAACTCGCGTAAATAACGGGCCGCTGATTTGAGTACTCGGTGATGGCGCCCAATAGTGACCCAGATCGGTTCTGTAGGATTTACATCAGGCGAATTTGGTCGCCGAGACAGCAACATGAGTTCACTATAATGCTGCTCAAACCACTGTCGCACAGTTCTGGCTCCGAGACACGGACAGTTATACAGCTGGCAGATGACGTCGCCGTCGGGAAAGACATCAAGCATGAACGCCGCGCGGAGTGGCCGCGCGGTTTAGGGCGCCACGCCACGGATTGCGCGGCCTCCCCGCCGGAGATTCGAGTCCTCCCTCGGGCATGGGTGTGTGTGTTGTTCTTAGCATAAGTCTAGGGACTGATAACCTCAGCAGTTTAGTCCCTTAGAAAAACACACCGTGCAGGTGTTTCGCAGCTGTCAGCATGTCTTCGATTACTACTACAGGTATCGAGACGCAGGAAAATGTCTCCTGTACCATAATACTGCTCTCATCAGCCTGCGTACGTAGCGCGCTGCACGTTTCAAGCCGCCCTTCACCTCGATGACGGCGTTTTACCTAGTGGCCCCGCGCCCACTGCAATCGTAATTGACGATGTCTTTGGGTCAACATGTGAACACGTTGGGGTGGTCTGCTGCGGAGCTCCATGTTCAAAATGTACGATGAACAGTGTGCTCCGAAACACTTGTGCGTGCACCAGCATTGTGTTCTTTCGGCAGAGATGCCACAGATCACCATCTGTCCTACGTTACAGAGCAGACATGCCTCCGAACAACACGTTCTGCGAAGAGTCGTGGACGTCCAACCATTTAGCGCCTAGCGGTAGTTTCATTGTCCTTCTACCTCTTTCCGTAGATGCTCGCGACATCTGATCAGCTTCGCCGTTTTCGAGGTACTCGTTCACAGGCTTTGAATAATAATTGCGACCTGGCAACCTTGTGCGCACTCCATCTCGCTTTCTTTACATTCAACATGTATTTGTGTTTTTTTTCTCTCTCTCTCTCTCTCTCTCTTTCTCTCTCTCTCTCTCTCTCTCACACACACACACACACACACACACACACAGTAATTTTTTAACAGTTTTGTTAAATGTCCACGTCTCCAATCTATAAGTCGAAACTGGCAACACGCACTGACTGTAAAGTTTTAAAGCGCTTTAGACGGTTTATTTCGAAAACACTGTTCATTGTTAGTTTACGAAAACGACTTCTGGACTGTTTTCCATGTTCATTTCCTGTACATCCAGACTCTGCCTTGAATATAAAAGTTTTCCCACTATAGCTGGGTCAGAATAACAAAGTGACTCACAGCTAGATGTTTACACAGTTACCGTAGCAGAGAATGCGCATGGTCACGTCTTATATTCTGTTAACCGTTGTTATATCGCTCTGGTATCTCAGGCGCCAGTTGCCATTGTCAGTTGCAGACAACGCTTGCCGCCGGCTGTGTAATGAATTTATTGTTTTTCGTTGTTTGCATTATTTCTCTGTGCGGCGTGTTTATTTTACTTTCCTAAACTAGTAGCGAAAGAGAGCGGAAAAAGGTAAACAAACCTAGTATGGCTCGTCAACATACAGCATGCGAGTGTTTCCAGAAAGAAAACTACCAGCTATTGGTGCTGCAGTTATATCGTGTACGTGAACCGACAACATAGCCCGCTGCCATCCTCAGCTGTCAACCACTTTGTTATTTTGATCGAGGTGTAGTTTTACAAGTGGATGGATGATTAATACTATTTTGTTTTTGGTATTTAGGTTACACATCTAGGTGATTCAGATGAAAACCTTAAAAGTTCCATAACATTTCTGAAAGTTCTGCGATGGAGTTGGTAGGTGGCAGTAGTGTTCCTTGAGGTTCAGAAAGTGACCGATAGTGATGATACAACGCAGAAGGCAAGCAGCACCGTCAACAGCAAGATGGCCGCCCCACTGTCAACACGCAGCGTGACTGAGCAGCGTTGCAGCAAGTGTACGGATGGTGTAGGAAGTTTAGAAGCGGTGAACTTCTGTTGAGGACGCCCGAAGTCGGGGCAGGCTCACCACGTCGTGACGCACGAGAACATAGCGTTAGTGGCGGAGCTTGTAAAGAAGAATGGACACTTAACTCTGACCGAAGTAGCCACAAGTGCAAGCTTAGTACTGGTTCGGCGCAGAATATTGTTCACAGTGTACCAAAAAAATTCCGCACTCAATCATCTGCTGGAAAGATCATTACTTTTTATTCAAACATGCTGTAAACTCAACTCGTCCTTCAGTCAGGAGTAAATGACAAGGATCTCAGGAGTACTGCTACATAATGGCATCGGCTGACTGCATACAACCCGTAAGACAGGTGAGAATATTTAGGAAATTAAATTTGAACGTCTGGTGCATCCTCCTTATTCGCTAGACGTCGCTCTTAGAGACTTTCACCTGTTCGGTGCACTCAAAGAAGCAATGGGAGTTAGGTATTTCAGAAGTGGCGAAGAGATGAAAACTGGCTACACAAACGACCAAAAACATTCTTTCATCGTGGTATCCACGGACTTCCGAAATGGTGGATGGTGTATTCAACGTCAGGGTGACTAAATCGAAAAATGACTTTTAAGTTTTTCTTTTTTTTTTTTTTTCTTATTGTCACACTTGTTTCCATTTGAACACCCTCGTTATATACAAAGTCCCCGCCGCGATTTCTTTATCTACGTTAGGATTCATCTGAGAAACTGTTGTTAGGATTTTCATACGGTTTTCACTAACAAAGAGTGGCTCACAAGAAATGTTTGTGTCACTACGCATCATAAACAAGTCGTGAGGCCGTACGTACTTCGTGCTGCCCGTGCAAAGCTGGGACGTGTCACTAGTTATTTACACTACTGTCCATTAAAATTGCTACACCAAGAAGAAATGCAGATGATAAACGGGTATTCATTGGACAAATATATTATACTAGAACTGACATGTGATTACATTTTCACGCAATTTGGGTGCATAGATCTTGAGAAATCAGTACCCAGAACAACCACCTCTGGCCGTGATAACGGCCTTGATACGCCTCGGAATTGAGTCAAACAGAGCTTGGATTGCGTGTACAGGTACAGCTGCCCATCCAGTTTCAACAAGATACCCCAGTTCATCAAGAGTAGTGAGTGGCGTATTGTGGCGAGCCAGTTGCTCGGCCACCATTGACCAGACGTTTTCAATTGGTGAGAGATCTGGAGAATGTGCTGGCCAGCGTAGCAGACGAACATTTTTTGTATCCAGAAAGGCCTGTACAGGACCTGCAACACGCGGTCGTGCATTATCCAGCTGAAATGTAGGGTTTCGCGGGGATCGAATGAAGGGTAGAGCCACGGGTCGTAACACATCTGAAATGTAACGTCCACTGCGAACAAGAGGTGACCGAGACGTGTAACCAATGGCACCCCATACCATCACGCCGGGTGATGACGAATACATGCTTCCAATGTGCATTCACCGCGATGTCGCCAAACACGGATGCGACCGTCATGACGCTGTAAACAGAACCTGGATTCATCCGAAAAAATTACTTTTGCCATTCCTGCACCCAGGTTCGTCGTTGAGTACACCATCGCAGGCGCTCCTGTCTGTGATGCAGCGTCAAGGGTAACCGCAGCCATGGTCTCCGAGCTGACAGTCAATGCTGCTGCAAACGTCGTCGAACTGTTAGTGCAGATGGTTGTTGTCTTGCAAACGTCCCCATCTGTTGACTCAGGGATCGAGACGTGGCTGCACGATCCGTTACAGCCATGCGGATAAGATGCCCGTCATCTCGAATGCTAGTGATACGAGGCCGACGGGATCCAGCACGGCGTTCCGTATTACCCTCCTGAACCCACCGATTCCATATTCTGCTAACAGTCATTGGACCTCGACCAACGCGAGCAGCAATGTCGCGATAGGATAAACCGCAATCGCGATAGTCTACAATCCGACCTTTATCAAAGTCGGAAATGTGATGATACGCATTTCTCCTCCTTACACGGGGCATCACAACAACGTTTCACCAGACAACGCCGGTCAACTGCTGTTTGTGTATGAGTAATCGGTTGGAAACTTTCCTCATGTCAGCGCGCTGTAGTTGGTGCCACCGGCGCCAACCTTGTGTGAATGCTCTGAAAAGGTAATCATTTGCATATCACAGTATCTTCTTCCTGTCGGTTAAATTTCACTTCTGTAGCACGTCATTTTCGTGGCGTAGCAATTTTAATCGCCGGTAGTGTATAAATCATATGAAGGCACTGTCAAACTTTCTCCATGAGCTCGACCCATTCACTGTTGAAGTGTATGTGTGTTAACAGGGCTGCTACGGTCGCAGGTTCGAATCCTGCCTCGGGCATGTATGTGTGTGATGTCCTTAGGTTAGTTAGATTTAAGTAGTTCTAAGCCTAGGGGACTGATGACCACAGATGTTAAGTCCTATAGTGCTCAGAGCCATTTGTTAACAGGGAAGCAGCAGTAGGCCTACGTCTTTATTAAAATGATCTTGGTTCAGTTCGGTACCTATAACAAGTATTTCTTCTTTATTTTCTCACTTCAGAGCTCTAAATGCTTCTCCTAATACTGATGACGATAATTTTGGCGATAGAGGAATCACAACGTCTTTCTCCTTTCTTTGATGTAGCAAGTGCATTCCATGAAACATTGTATTATCAGATATCACAATTTCACTGTCACTCTGATTGGGTGACTGAAGTACTGAAAGAACTGTCGAAATATCGTTTTCGGCTATCACTCTTGCGAATTAATCATTAAAAAAAAGAGTGTAGAGAAATCTTTTTTTTTATTTTGGTTACAAAAATAAATGTCTCCCGTTATCTTAGAATTATCGAGAAGTACGGAGGATATCACGGTCGAATTACAGTTTGAGACGGCTTTATTTCCCTCTTACTTTTCGTTGTTTCAACCGTTAACCCTGACGTTGTCTTGACACACCTCTGCATTTCGGCTGCTTGGCTCTTCATTTCGGCTTACATGCTGCATCGCAGCCTTGTATACTCGTATCCAGTATTACCCCAATGATGTTTTCACCTCGCCATCCCTTGAATTTCACTATTGAGTCGTATCTTCATGCATGCCCTACAACTCTGGATCACCACCTTATGATGATTTTCACTAGACATTTCCTTGCACGGAACAGCTGCGGGGTGTCTTCATTCCTTGTTCCATCACGCCGTCTGGTGGTCACCACGCAAAGGCCTCTAATCGTTTTACTTCAAGCTTCCCCATTGATCGCATTTCAAACCAACACAGAGCTTTGCTTCAAAACTGGATTCTTGAGGTTTGCATTTTTGGATGTTAACACTGTGGTATCACTTATCGATACCATCCTACTGGTATATCACAGTTGGCAACGGACTTGCAAGTTTCCGTTCACTGCCGATAGTTGTCACGCGGTATCTGGCAGACCCAATAGAGCACGCCCACTAGCCACAAGTGCAGTCGCTCTGGACTAGGAGCGCCCTCTGCTGCCGCGATACAGCGACACCGTCCACTGTGACTCGGAACCACTTCGGCACGGGATGTTACGCAGACGGCACGCAGTCGCGGTGCCGAAGTCATCGATCGCGCTTCAGTACAGTGAGCTGCCTCTTCATTGACATTATGATAGCTGGACTCTTGTTTCGTGCTGAATTCTTCACAAGAAGTCTTCATTTGCTTCGAGAAATACAAGTGAAATATATCTTCTGTTTGTTGTGTCAACTTTTTCGCTAATCGTTCCTGCTGCAATCCAGCTTTCCTATGACGACAGTTGTCGCACCAGTCTGTAGCTCCCCTCTCCTTACCGCTGTGTACCAAGTCGTACACAATGTCAGCCGACGAGTTATCAAGCCTCCGTGTAGCAGTCACGTCTGGTTGCTTTCTTCCTGCTCTCTCCTCTTTTTCCTTGGTTTTTGCTGTTATTCGTTGTTCTGGGTACCAAGT
Source organism: Schistocerca nitens (assembly GCF_023898315.1). Taxonomy (NCBI): domain Eukaryota; kingdom Metazoa; phylum Arthropoda; class Insecta; order Orthoptera; family Acrididae; genus Schistocerca; species Schistocerca nitens. The sequence goes on along the minus strand of NC_064615.1, from coordinate 299,652,688 downwards.
GTTTGCCTTACTCGTGCTCTTTATGTTCTAGGTTACGAGGCTGCTATATCTGTAACCCCTTTTTGCTTTCTCTGTATTTCACTGTCAATTTTACTTTTCCCTGTTAGTCTTTGCGCACTGCTTAATTCATAATGGTTACTAAGTCGCAATAGCCACCTGTAGTTGATCTAACTCAGTTTCTTCAGTTTCAGAGCCGGCCGCTGGTGGCCGAGCGGTTCTGGCGCTACAGTCTGGAACCGCGCGACCGCTACGGTCGCAGGTTCGAATCCTGCCTCGGGCATGGATGTGTGTGTCGTCCTTAGGTTAGGTTTAAGTAGTTCTAAGTTCTAGGGGACTTATGACCTCAGCAGTTGAGTCCCATAGTGCTCAGAGCCATTTGAACCATTTCATTTTCAGAGTCAACAAATGGTGCAACTGCTCGATTTGATGAATGGCTTCATGATGGCGCAGATGACTTCATACAAGACGCCGGACACAATGGCAGCGCACTGCCTTCAACGCCTGCGTATGTGCCGCCGTTTCGTGAGTTCGACGAGACGAGGGGAGACTGGACAGAGAACCTCGCACAGTTCAACGCACGCATCGCACCATATCACGTACCAGGCACTGACAAACATTCTTATTTCTTGGCCGTGACGGGAGTGAATGTTTATCGCTTTGCGCCGAATTATTTCCCCATCCCATCCTGAACTATTAGGCTATGAGGAACTGTTAAAGGCCCTTACAAAGTATTACAAGGAGAGGGTACAACTGAGGCTGCCCGTCACAAATTCTTTGCGTTGCGTAGACAAGGTCAGACATATCGTCAGCGGGTGACTGAACTGCAGGGCTTTACAAGACAGTGCACATTCAAATGTGACTGTAGCAAATATTAGAGTGATACAATGGTATGTGATGCCATCGAGCATAATGTAGGTGACTCCTGAATTCGGGAACAGATTCTTAAACATCCGAAACCCTCCTTGCAAGAATTTCTGCAGATACTAGACTATCAGGATTACTGGGAAAGTACAGCCGACACTTTTCAGGAAGCGCCTGTTTGTTCTGCAGGCAGCCACTGCAATGACAGCCACAGCGGTCACCTTAATACGTGTCCCGTCCGGCACGAAGTGTGAAGCCGTGCCCTCGCTGTAATCACCGATCTTGATCCTCGCCTGAAGCGACCTGCTCTTTTTTTTTTGCGGTAAACGGTGACATGTAGAGTCTGTGTGCTGGCAGAAGCGTAAGGCGCTCCCTCCTGCTCCTCCTCCACGTAAGTCTAAGTCACAAACAGTGTGCAGTGTGTTTTCAAAGCCCCACTGTGTCGTAAGTGCAAAACAACAGTGTAACAGCCGGTCACGAAAGGCTACCACCTCATCTGCAGTGCTATGTCAGGACAACAAAGTTTTTGTGTCTCTTACTATTGCTGGGCTATCAGTCCATTTGCAACTTGACACTGGAGCTTCAGTGACTTTGCTCAATCGTAGCACTTGCAAACAGCGCCATACGCTGGCAGCGACCAAGACATTCCTGTCTTAGGCACTTCCAGCCTTCCTACAACTTTCCGAAATTTGACGAAGACAGTCACATTTACTGTGCTCTCATCCCGAGAATATGCTAATATTTTTGCTCGAGATCCTTCTGATTTGTTCGGGTTAAGCATTCAGGACACTGTGCCTTCTGCTTCTTCCTTTGATCCTCGGAATATTGTTGCTAAGTTATGTGTACAATTCCAGGATTTCTTTTATGAAGGTTTAGGAAAAGCCAATAATTTTGTTGACTATCTCATAACGAAGGATAATGCACAGCTACGTTTTGTTAGAGCTCGTCCTGTTCCTCATGCTCTTCGAGAACAGGTGACTCAGGAAATTACTGTTTTGCAAAATAGTGGTGCTGTGGCACCCAATACTGCCAGTCAGAGGGCGTCCCTTCTTGTTATTGTAAAGATGTCCGGCAGACTCCGGTTGTGCTCTGATTTAAACGAAACCCTGAATCCTCAAATAATCATTGACAGTTATCCATAGCTATGTTCGGAAGAATTGATGGCTGAATTGGGTGCCGGTCGTTACTTTTCCAAAATTCATTTGTGCAACACTTACTTCCAAATCCCTCTGGATGAGCAGTCACAAGAGGTCTATGTCATTAACACTCTTCTGCGTCTCTTCAAATTTTTGAGATTGCTGTTTGGCAGTGCTTCCGCACCCGCCATATTCAGCGCTTTCTAGAACAGCTGACTGCAAAAGTTCCTTTTTCTTTCATTTATTAGAGGACATTGTTGTCTCAGGCCGCACTCTTAATGAACACAGCAATCTTTGCACCCATTACAATGGCATTTGCGTGCTATCCGTGACCTTCCGCCCCCACGTAATGTGCGGGAAAGCTGACGTATTAAATCCAATGTATTCCTAACGCTGCTCAAATCGTGGTTCCCTTTCATCACTTGGTCGGGAAGAAAGTTCCTTTTGTTTCGTTGCAAGAGCGCCAGTCTGCTTTCAAGAAGTTCAAAGATGCTGTGCTCACTGATCGATGTCTTGCTCGTTTTGATCCAGCCAAACCTGTGGTCTTAGCTGCAGATGCTTCTTCTTACGGGATCGGTGCAGATTTGTTGCATAAATTGGGTGCTCTTGACAGGCCGATTGCCTTTGCTTCGAAGTTGTTGAGCAAAGTTCAATCCAATTACTCGCAAATTGAAAAAGAGGCTCTTGCCATTGTCTATGGTGTCACTAAGTTTCGCCAGTAGCTTTTTGGCAGAAAATTTTACTTGTTGACTGACTATAAACCCCTACATTCATTGTTTAGTACTTCTCTCAGTCAGTCCCAACTTGCAGAGCGCAGAAGCTGCAACGGTGCGTTCTTCTTTTCTCATATTTTCAATATGAGATTCTGCATTGGCCCACTTCTAAGCATGCCACACTGAAGCACAAGACACAGATGTTTCGTACAGCTTTCCGTTTAATCCACGGAAAATTGCCCAGTCCACAGCAGCCGATCCTCGTTTGCAGATTCTGTTGTACAACATCATCACTGGTTGGCTGCGTTCAGCCGGAAAGATTTGCCGCTCTGTGGTTCACCAATATTTTGTCCGTGAACGCCCACTTACAGTTCGCCAAGGCGTCATCTTGCTTTGCACCGGTAATGACCAGTCACGTGTTGCGATTCCCCAAGCTCTCCAGGCTGACGTGGTTCGTTTGGTACGGCAAGGTCACTGGGCGTCGTACACACCAAGCAGCTGGCTCAACATCATTCCAGTTAGCGCAGTGTGTATGCAGAAACTAAACAGTTGACTTTTCAGTGCCAAGCCTGTGCTGAACATCAGTCAGCCCCACCCCAGCAGTTCTTTGAATGGTCCAAACCTCACGCACATTGACAATGTCTGCACTTGGATTTCACGAGTCCTTACTGGAATACACGTTCGCTCTTTGTCGTTGAAGTTCGCTGCAAAATTCCCTTCATGGTTCCTATGCACTCTACCATGGCTTGTTTCACAATCTAACCCTCGTCATCGATCTTTTGCCTAGAGGATTTTCTTGAAGTGATTGTGACTGATAGCCGGCCGAAGTGGCCGAGGGTTCTAGGCGCTACAGTCTGGAACCGCGCGATCACTACGGTCGCTGGTTCAACTTCTGCCTAGGGCATGGATGTGTGTGATGTCAAAAAAAAAAAAAAAATGGTTCAAATGGCTCTGAGCACTATGGGACTCAACTGCTGTGGTCATCAGTCCCCTAGAACTTAGAACTACTTAAACCTACCTAACCTAAGGACATCACACACATCCATGCCCGAGGCAGGATTCGAACCTGCGAGCGTAGCAGCAGCGTGGCTCCGGACTGGAGCGCCTATAACCACACGGCCACCGCGGCCGGCTGTGTGATGTCCTTAGGTTAGTTAGGTTTAAGTAGTTCTAAGTTCTAGGGAACTGATGATCTCAGAAGTTCAGTCCCATAGTGCTCAGAGCCATTTGAACCATTTTGATTGTGACTGATAACAGTCCTCAATTTGTTGCTGCCGAGTTTGAAAAGTTTTACACCGCTTCTGGCATCATCTACATAACGAGTGCACCATTCCATCCACAATCCAATGGCGAAGCTGAATGCTTTGTACAGAAATTTACACAACAGATGGACAAACTTAATGCCTCCCACACATGGGATCAAGCTCTGTTGCTCTTCTTGTCTTCCTATCGCTCCCAGCCATGTGAAGGACCATCGCCTGTAGAGATGTTACATGGATAGCGCCGTCACACCTTATTTCAGTTGCTGCACTCGCCATGTCGATCAGTACCCACTCCCACCAGACAGGCAAAGTATCAACCTAAAAATACAGTCTTTTACTGATTGTATGGCAGATGGATACACTGGGAGCAAGGCATCATAGCAGGATGTATCAGACATTCTATGTGTCTCCTGCAGGGACCGGGAGGATTGCTGTGACGCCACCAGACTCAAATTCGTCCATGTGAATTCTATGATCCTACCACAGGCTTTGCGCTCTCAGATCCCATGCCTGCCTGGACACGGTAGTCCTCACTGTAACCTACTCCTGCGGGTCCTACACTGTCGGCACTGGTTTCGGAGGCGATGGAAGTCTATGCCCTTTCACAGTTGTTGCCATCTCGACAGCCACCATCGTCCAGTGATGTCCCCGTTCCCAGTGGCTGCCTCATGTGACACGTCGGGTCCCTCTGCAGTCATCCAGACGGTTGTATCTTCATTTGCTGCTCCGCCTCTGGATGTGGGTTTGCACCCTCAACCCAGTTTTTTGACTCGTATCCTGCGGAGGCTCAGGACCTATGTCGGGGTGTGGGCAGGAGCTCAGCGTCAGCCCTAGTTTCGGCTCCTGTCTACTTATTGCCACTTGCATCCCTGTCATTCTCTCACCCACACTACACGACGACAGTGATGTGATTTGGGGGTGAAGGGGGTATCATATGTTGATATTACCCTACCAGAGTATCACAGTTGGCGACGGAATTGCAAATGTCTGTTAAACGCAGATAGATCACACGGAAAATGGCGGATCCAATGGTGCGCGCCCGCTGGGCCACGCCTTCGGCGCTCCGCATTATAAGCGCCATCTGCCACCGAAATACAGTCGGCCGGCGGCAGCAACACGGCCCACTGGCGCTAGGAGCCACTTCGCCACCGGATGCTAACAAGGGAACCTCCCCATCGCACCCCCCCCTCAGATTTAGTTGTAACTTGGCACAGTGGATAGGCCTTGATAAACTGAACACAGATCAATTGAGAAAACAGGAAGAAGTTGTGTGGAACTGTGAAAAAATAAGCAAAATATACAAACTGAGTAGTCCATGGGCCACATAGGCAACATCAAGGAGGACGTGAGCTGAGCAGTGCCGTGGTCACGTGGTAGCGTGAGCAGCTGCAGAAAGAGAGGTCCTTGGTTCAAGTCTTCCCACGAGTGAAAATTTTACTTTCTTTATTTTTGCGTAGTTATTATCTGTCCGTTCGTTCATTGACGTCTCTGTTCACTGTAATAAGTTTAGTGTCTGCGTTTTGCGACCGCATCGCAAAACCGTGCGATTAGTAGACGAAAGGACGTGCCTCTCCAATCGGAACCGAAAACATTTGATCGCAAGGTCATAGGTCAACCGATTCCTCCACAGGAAAACACTTCTGATATATTCTATACGACACTGGTGATGGCATGTGCGTCACATGACAGGAATATGTTGTCGACCCACCTAACTTGTACACTTGGCGAATGGGTAAAACGATTCTTCTACCTTGCCCGATTTAGGTTTTCTTGTGGATGTGATAATCACTCCCAAAAAAGTGATGAAAACATAAGAGTTTGTCACATAAACTGAAAATAAAAAATTAAGGTTTTCACTCGATGTAAGATTTGAACCAAGGACCTTTCGTTCCGCAGCTGCTCACGTTACCACGAGACCACGGCGCTCCTGTGCTCTCTGTGTCCTTGATATTGCCTATCTTCCCATGAACTACTCAGTTTGTATATTTTGCTTATTTTTTCACAGTTCCACACAGCTTCTTCCTGTTTTCTCAATTGATCTGTGTTCAGTTTTTCAAGGCCTATCCACTGTGCCAACTTATAACTAAATCTGAGGGGGGTTCGATGGGGAGGTTCCCTTGTAAGCAAGTGCCGCCTAGTTACGGCACCCATGGCATCATTCGTGTTTCACTGCATACACTGTGATAGCTGGACTCTTGTTTTTTGCTGCATTCGTTGTAATGGGCCTTCGTTTGCTTGGAGAAAAACAAGTTAAATAAATATACTGTTTACTACTTTAACTTGTTCGCTAATCATCTCTGCTCCTGTACAGCTTCCTATGACGACAGTTGCCACAACAATCTGTAGCCAACCTCTCCTTACGCTGTGTACAAAGTTGCACACCACAAGCATCGCCTTAAACAGAAAACCCTTTTACCTTGTGCATCCTTGCCACTGTGCGTTCCCTCCATATTCCTGCTTTTCCTAGTCCACTTCCTAGACAGCAAAACTCGCTCACCTCTTCAGAAATCTCTTGTCCAAGTTTTTAATATCTCCTATAACCGCACACTACTTCAAATTTGTGCTTTCCATGTACAGGGTGGCGCACGAAATGTGTTACCATTTTGTTTTTGAATATAAACTTTATTGTCAATACAATTTCAAAGGAACATATACTACAATGAAGAGTCATCCATGGAGATGTCCACCATTTTGTTTCCTAACTTCCTTCAAACGAACACTGAAGTTAGTGATTACCTTACGGCACATGTCTTCCGTAATTTCACTGCAAGCTTGAAGAGTAAGTCTTCTGAGCTCCATTAAATTCCACAGCTTCTTGCTACTGCCTTCCCCTTCAACACCCAGTGGTTCATGCAAGATGGAGCAAGGCCACATACTGCAAACACTGTGTTGGAGTTTTTATACGAGCATTTCGACATGCGGATCATTTCACTCAGGTTTCCAGGTCGCTTCAACGACGGACAAAATTGGCCCCCCCGATAGTCCAGACCTCTATCCATGTGACTTTTTTCTTTGGGGATACCTAAAGGAAAAAATTTTCCCGAAACGTCCACGTGATTTAATGGAGCTCAGAAGACTTATTCTTCAAGTTTGCAGTGAAATTACAGAAGACATGTGCTGTAAGGTACAGTGTTTGTTTGAAGGAAGTTAGGAAACGAAATGGTGGACTTTGAGCATGTGCTGAGTTAGAACAAATCTCCATGGCTTCATTGTAGTATATGTTCCTTTCAGATTGTATTGGCAATAAAGTTTATATTCAAAAACAAAATGGTAACACATTTCGTGCGCCACCCTGTATTTCTTTCCTCGCCGACTCCTCATTTCTTATTTGTTCATTCGATTCCAACTTCTTTTTGTAGTACTACATCTAACACGCTTCGTTTCTCTTGTTTTTCGGTCTTCCCGCAGTCCATTCCTTAGCATTGTGCTTGCCATAAGTTCATTCTCAAAAAATTTCTTACAGCGTTTCTGCAACAGAGTTAATCTGCCCTGGCGGAACGTTGCGTGTCGGCAGTACACAGAAAATGGTTCAAATGGCTCTGAGCACTATGGGACTTAACATCTATGGTCATCAGTCCCCTAGAACTTAGAACTACTTAAACCTAACTAACCTAAGGACAGCACACAACACCCAGCCATCACGTGGCAGAGAAAATCCCTGACCCCGCCGGGAATCGAACCCGGGAACCTGGGCGCGGGAAGCGAGAACTCTACCGCACGACCACGAGATGCGGGCACAGTACACAGAGAACAGCCGATAAATAGACAAACACAGTGGGCTGTTGCGTTCACACGCAGGGCAGGAATTTGCGGGTCGCCAGTGGCGGCTGCGGCTTTAAACAATGAAGGGGACACAGCGCGAGGTCTTTCATCTCGCCGCCAGTAGCCAGCAGCCGGTAGCCAGCCCACACAATGCGGGCGGCGCTGCTGCGTCAAAAGGGGCTTCCTCTGGGCTGGGGCGACGTTGTGTAGCGAGGCGCCTTGCACATTCACCCACCCGCCCATGCAAATGGCCGAGTTGTGCCCATCATCCCCGTGCAGGTGTTTGACGGAAATTGCCCAACGCCCCAGTCACCTACAGTGGAAGGGAAGCCTACCCTATTCTTTAGACGTATAACTTTGCCAGTATAGCACTGATCATAGTCACCATACATTACACCAATGAACTTTCCAAACTCCCCGCACGATGTGATGGAGATATCATAGCAGGGGGGGGGACATTAAACTAGGCGGGCCTCTTGCTATTCGAGAATCGATACTGCAAACGGCTAAAACAGCTACAGGTTGCCTATCTAACGCCTTCCAGCGGCAAAAAACTTAATTTCAGTATTTCGTACGATTATGGACCCACTTAAAAATGCTGTCGTAATCTACTTATTAAGGGGTATGCTATTACGTTAAAGGTATAACACAATAAGTATTAAGGTGGGTAGGACGTCAAACTTGGAGCAGGAGAGGCACCACAGGACATTTTAATTTCAACTGTCTATACTTCTACGGTGCACCCATGGTCTAGGGGTAGCGTCTTTGATTCATACTCAAAAATGTCTTCGGTCCCGGTTTCGGATCCCGCCGCTGCTTAAATTAGGATTAATAATCAGCATTGGCGACCGAGGACTTCCAAAATAAGAAGTCACCCTCATTCTGCCAACGGCCTTGTCAAAGAGGGCAGAGGAGCAATCAGAGGTTCAGGGCACTCTCTTGTCCTACGGGTGGGAAACTTCCCCTAAAGGGGGAAAAAATCAGCAATTATCAACGGCGTGAGGATGCAGAACGCAATGGAAATCACTGCATTAAAGACACGTAACGTGTATGCACAGGATGTGTGTCTTGTAATTGAAGAAGTGTCATGATGATCTCTCCATTGGCAAAAGATTCCGGAATAGTCCACCATTCGGATCTCCGGGAGGGGACTGCCAAGGGGGAGGAAACAATGAGTAAAAGATTGAACAATCAACGAAAGGATGACGTTCTACGAGTCGGGGGGGGGGGGGGGGGGAGGGGGGGGGGAATGTCAGAAGGTTCAACGTGGTAGGAAAACTAGGAAATCTGAAAACGGAAATGCAAAGGCTCACTCTTGATATCCCAGGGTCAGTGAAATGGAATGGAAACAAGACAAGGATTTCTGTTTAGATGAGTAAGGGGTAATATCATCAGCAGCAGAAAATGGTATAACGGGAGTAAGATTCGTTATTAATAGGAAGATGGGGCAGCGAGTGTGTTACTGTAACCAGTTCAGTGATAGAGTTGTTCTTGTCGGAATCGACAGCATACAAATACCGACAACGATAGTTCAGGTATACACACCGACGTCGCAAGCCGAAGATACAGAAGGAGTATTTGAGGATATTGGAAGAGTAATGCAGTGCGTAAAGGGAGATGAAAATCTAATAGGCCGGCCGCGGTGGTCTCGCGGTTCTAGGCGCGCAGTCCGGAACCGCGCGACTGCTACGGTCGCAGGTTCGAATCCTGCCTCGGGCATGGATGTGTGTGATGTCCTTAGGTTAGTTAGGTTTAACTAGTTCTAAGTTCTAGGGGACTGATGACCTAAGATGTTAAGTCCCATAGTGCTCAGAGCCATTTGAACCTTTTTTTTTTTTTTTTTTTGAAAATCTAATAGCCATGTGGCACTGAAATGCAGTTGTAAGGGGAGGAGTAAAAGAAATGTTTACAGGAGAATATAGGGTTGGGACAAGGAATGAGAGATGAGAAAGACTAATTGGGTTCTGTAATAAATTTCAGTTAGTAATAGCGAATACTCTGTTCAAGAATCACAAAGGAGGAGGTATACCTGGAAAAGGCCAGCTGATACCGAAAGATTTCAGTTAGGTTACATCATAGTCAAACAGAGATTCCGAAATCAGATCCTGGATTGTAAGGCGTAGCCACGAACAGATACAGACTAAGATCATAATGCGGTAGTGATGAAGAGTAGGCTGAAGTTTAAAGAGAATAGCCAGGAAGAATCAATACGCAAAGAAGTGGGCTACGGAAGTACTAACAAGGGAACCTCCCCATCGCAACCCCCTCAGATTTAGCTTTAAGTTGGAACAGTGGATAGGCCTTGAAAAACTGAACACAGATGAATCGAGAAAACAGGAAGAAGTTGTGTGGAACTATGAAAAAAATTAGCAAAATATACGAACTGAGTAGTCCACGTGCAACATATACAACTTCAAGGGTAATTTGCAGTCAGGAGCGCCATGGTCCTGCATGAAACTGCATCATAAACACCAACAGCAAGTGCATTTCTTCGCACAAAAATGGTTTTTGGCAATCTTTTCCATACGCATTGGTTAAAACTTTCATTTGGGTTTTGGGTACCGCCATGAAGACAATTCTTCAATAAGTTTTCATTTTCAAGGTCCCTGAGTATAGGTTTAATGGCTTCCATTACAGCATTTGGTAGAGAATTCCTGTGATTATATTCTTCACCACCAGCAATCGACCTTTGGTAGCCACAATTCAGGGACCTTGCAAATGAAACACAAAATGTCGACTTCTATCAATCGTTCTTTTCTTCTGCAGATAAATAGTGTCAGAATTTTGCAACCATGACTTGTTAAACTGATAGTGTGGTAATTCCGCACCTGACAGCTCCTTCCACCCTTAATACTGACGCTACTGCACTGTCGCCGAAGTCTGAGGGAAGCAGTTACTTCCATAAATTATCTGGGAGTAGGCATTAGGAGTGATTTAAAATGGAATGACCATATAAAATTAATAGTCGATAAAGCACATGCCAGACTGAGATTCATTGGAAGAATCATAAGGAAATGCAGTCCGAAAACAAAGGAAGTACGTTACAGTACACTTGTTCGCCCACTGTTTGAATACTGCTCACCGGTGTGGGATCCGAACCAGATAGGGTTGATAGAAGAGATAGAGAAGATCCAACGGAGAGCAGCGCGCTTCGTTACAGGATCGTATAGTAATCGCGAAGGTGTTAGGGAGATGATAGATGATAAACTCCAGTGGAAACTCTGCAAGAGAGACGCTCAGTAGCTCGGTACGGACTTCTGTTGAATTCGAGAACGTACCTTCACTGAGGAGTCAAGCAGTATATTGCTCCCTCCTACGTATATCTCGCGAAGAGACCATGAGGATAAAATCAGAGAGATTAGAGCCCACATAGAGGCATACCGACAATCTTTCTTTCCACGAACGAGACTGGACTAGAAGGGAGAACCGATACAGGTACTCAAGGTGCCCTCCGCCACACACCGTCAGGTGGGTGCCGGAGTGTAGAGTGTGGGTGGGTGACAGCGGCGTGGCGCGCTGTGCTGCGGCCCGCGCGCTGGGCGATCGACCGCCGGCGGTTTGTGGACCGCGCCGACACGAAAATAGGAGTGCCGCGTGGCCGACCGGACGCTGGCCTGTTTTAAATTTAAACCGCTCTCTCACACACACTGCCAGAGATGGAGGGAGGGCAGGGGGGGGGGGGGGGGGACAAGCTAGGCTGCCCAGAGCAGGGGTCGCTGTTGGCGGATACCTGGCGGGTACTCTCAAACAGCCAGGGGATCACCGTGCTTACAGTATCCAACAGGCACCCTGAAGACCTGACCAGGGGGCGGCACCATCGTGTTTACGCTATGGAAACAAGGAGGTGGAGATCATTACATCGTTCACCCCAGCCAGTCACTAACAAACGACACGCTTTCCCACACAGTTTCAGACGAAACCAAATGAAACACTGTAAATGCACTTACAGCTGAACTATGATACAAAACACGATTATATGCGGCCTCAAAACAGAGTTCACCCAGCAGACTACTTGGACGAAAACTAAAGGAATCGCAACAAGGGCACACTAAAGAAAGCAATCTATAGCAATAATAAATCGGTAAAAATGTCGTGTCTGTCTGTCTTTGAACACGCTAATCTGAAAGCTATATGACGGATTTTTAAGGGGTTTTCACTGCTAACTGCAACGTAACTAGCGGCACCGTTCAGGGTATATTTCATCAAAATCGGATCATGGAAAAAAAAATGGATTTTTTTTGTCATCAGTCTTCCGACTGGCTTCATGGAACCCGCCACGAATTCTTCTCCTGTGCCAACCTCTTCATCTCAATTATTTGATGGATGTATTCCAATCTGTGTCTTCCTCTACAGTTTCTGCCCTCTACAGCTCCCTCTAGTACCATAGAAGTTATTCCCTGACGTCTTAACAGATGTCCTATCATCCTATCCCTTCTCCCTGCCAGTGTTTTCCACATATTAGTCTCCTTTCCGATGCTGCGTATAACCTCTTCATTCCTTACATCATCAGGCACCTAATTTTCGACATTCGTCTGTAGCACCACATCTCAAATTCTTCGATTCTCTGTTTTCCCACAGTACATATTTCATTACAATACAATGCTGTGCTCCAAACGTACATTCTCAGAAGTTTCTTCCTCAAATTAAGGTCTACGTTTGATACTAGTAGGCTTCTCTTCGCCAGGAATACCCTTTTTGCCAGTGCTGGTCTGCTTTTTATGTCCTCCTTACTCCGTCCGTCACTGGTTATTTTACTGACTGGACAGCAGAATTCCTTAACTTCATCCACTTCGTGACCGTCAATCCCAATGTTCAATTTCTCGCTGTTCTCATTTTACTACTTCTCATTACTTTCGTCTTTCTTCGATTTACTCTCAATCCATACTGTGTACTCATAAGACTGCTCATCCCGTTCAGCAGATCATGTAATTCTTGTTCACTTTCACTCAGGATAGCAATGTCATCAGCGAAACGTATCACTGATATCCTTTCTCCTTGAATCTTAATTCCACTCCTGAACCTTTCTTTTATTTCCATCATTGCTTCCTCGAAGTACAGATTGAACAGTAATGGCGAACGGCTACACCTTGTCTTACACCCTTTTTAATACAAGCACTTCGTTCTTGGCGCCCATTCTTATTATTCCCTCTTGGCTCTGGTACACGTTGTATATTACTCGTCTCTACCTGTAGCTTACCCCTATTTTTCTCAGAATTTCGAACATCTTGCACCATTTTACACTGTCGAACGCTTTTTCGAAGTCGACAAATCCTATGAATGTGTCTTGCTTTTTCTTTAGCCTTTCGTTCATATCAAACGTAACGTCAGAATTGCCTCTCTGGCGCCTTTACCTTTCCTAAAGCCAAACTGATCGTCATATAACACATCCTCAATTTTCTTTTTCATTCTCCTGTATATTATTCTTGTCAGCACCTGGGATGCATGACCTGTTAAGCCGATTTTGCGATAATTCTCGCACTTGTCAGCTCTTGCATTCTTCGGAATTGTGTGGATGATTTTTTTCCGAAAGTCAGATGGTATGTCGCCAGACTCATATTTTCTACACACCAACATGAATAGTCATTTTGTTGCAATTTCTCCCAATGATTTTACAAATTCCGGTGGTCTCTTTATCTATACTTCTCTTTATTTGTGCTTAAGTCCTCCAAAGCTCTCTTAAATTCTGTCTCTAACAGTGGATCTCTTATCTCTTCCAAATCGACTCCTCTTTCTTCTGCTATCACATCAGACAAATATTCCCTTTCATAGAGGCCTTCAGTATATTCTTTCCACCTATCCACTCTCTCCTCTGCAAACAGTGGAATTCCCGTTGCACGGTTAATGTTACCACCCTTGCTTTTAATGTTTATCCCATTGGCTGAGTCAGCCCTTCCGACAGTGATTTCTTTTTCAATTTCTTCACATTTTTCATGCAGCCATTTCGTCTTTGCTTCCTTGCACTTCCTGTGTATTTCACTCATCAGCTACTTGTATTTCTGTATTCCTTCATTTCCTCGAACTATTCTGTACTTCCTTCTTTCATCGATCAATTGCAGTATTTCTTCTGTTACCCATGGTTCCTTCGCAGTTACCTTCTTTGTGCCAGCTTCCGTAATCGTTCTTTTTAGAGACGTCCATTCCTCTTCAACTACACTGCCTACTGAGCTACTCCTTACTGCTGTATCTACAGCCTTAAAGAACTTCAAGCGAATCTCGTCACTTCTTAGTATTTCCGTATCCCACTTCTTTGTGAATTAATTCTTCCTGACTATTCTCTTTAAACTTCAGCCTACTCTTCATCACTACAGTATTGTGATCTTAGTCTGTATCTGTTCGTGGGTACGCCCTACAATCCAGGATTTGATTTCGGAATCTCTGTTTGGCCATGATGTAACCTTACCTTTTCCAGGTATACCTCCTCTTGTGATTCTTGAACAGAGTATTCACCAATACTAATTGAAATTTATTACAGAACCCAATTAGTCTTTCTCCTCTCTCATTCCTTGTCCCAAGCCTATATTCTCCTGTAAACATTTCTTTTGCTCCTTCCCGTACAACTGCATTTCAGTGCCACATGACTATTCGATTTTTATCTCTCTTTACACACTGCAATACTCTTTCAATATCTCAGATATTTCCTCTGTATCTTTATCTCTAGCTTGCGACGTCGGAATGTATATCTGAACTATCGTTGTCGGTATTTGTTCGCTGTCGATTCCGACAACCCTGTCACTGAACTGTTTACAGTAAGACACTCTCTGCCCAACCTTCCTATTTATAACATATCCTACTCCCGTTATATCTTTTTCTGCTGCTGATGATATTACTCATCTGAACAGAAATCCTTGTCTTGTTTCCATGTCATTTTACTGAGCGCTGAGCCTTTGCATTTCCGTTTCCAGATTTCCTACTTTTCCTACCACGTTCAACCTTCTGACATTCCGCGCCCCGACTCGTAGAACGTTATCCTTTCGTTGATTATTCAATGTTTTTCTCATGGTAACCCACCCCTTGGCAGTCCCCTCTTGGAGATCTGAATGGGAGACTATCCCGGAATCTTTCGCCAGTGGAGAGATCATTATGAAACTTTTTCAATTACAGGCCACATGTCCTGCGGATACACGTTACGTGTCTGTAATGCAGTGGTTTCCATTGCGTTCTGCATCCTCATGCCGTTGATAATTGCTGATTCTTCCGCCTTTAGGGGTAGTTTCCCACCCTAAAGACAAGAAAGTGCCCTGAACCTCTGTTCGCTTCTCCGCCCTCTTTAATAAAACCATTGGCAGACAGTGTGAGTTCTTATGGTGGAAGTGTTCGGCCGCAAATGCTGATTATTAATCAAAATTTAAGTGCCGGCTGGTTTCGAACCAGACCGATGACGTTTTGATTACGCTACGGCAGGAGCACGGGTGCCATCCAGATACTCATATTATAAAAATGAGTGTGTGCATGTTCTACTTCTCCTCCGAAACCTCTTGATCGATTTCAACCAAACTTGGTAAACATATCATTACTGCCTGGAAAAAATAGTTGGGGGGGGGGGGGGGGGTGTAACGTCGCCTACCTACCAAACGTGTGAGAGTGGAGTTGAAAAACAAGTATATGACACGACCCGCGAATACCTAGATTTTATTCATCCAGTATTTGAGTATGAAAGCACTTAGTGACTTGCAACAAATTTTGCACATAATTTTAAATCTTGAAGAAACTTTTTCTCGCTGACACTACCCACAAAATGATTCACACCCCCACAAAATGACCAAAGGAAGACAGAGTGTCGCTTACTACTCGGAACGTGAAACCTAATGTGAATATTGAACGGGAAGTGTTTCGTGACGTTATTAGGTGCAATTTTCGTCGCTAAGTATTTCCGCGCGTGAAACACCGATAAAGACGCAATTTTTTCCTAACAAATGGCATTATTAACAGTGACTAGTTGCTTTTTTGTGATAACATCTGGATCTTTACAAAACCACGGCCTTGCCATGTCAGTTTTCTATAAATTAGCGTCAAGTTTCAGTTACTTTCAACCCCTGAAAAAGTCCCCACTAACTAGTATGATTTCGTTATTCATAAATTAGCGTTCTTTCCTCTCACAAGAGTTAAACATTATTTTCGCAAGGAGATAATTGGAGCAGAGAGATTTTTGCGCCTACTTGCCACTAGCTGGCATTACGAATGCTTTCCATAATTTCGGTTACCGAAGCATTCTGGATATCTAGCGCACACGAATACAGCATAATCTAAAGTTGTAAATTCAAAATCACGATACGCAATGACTAACGAAATATTCCAATGAAACCGCGCATAAACAGCATACAGAAATCTGTTCAGATCGCGAAGTATTTAATTAATAGCATTCCGATGCAGTATGCTTTTGCTGACGTCATAATACCGTAGCGAGGTCAGCAATCATATACGACACCAGTCAGGGTTAGTGTGTGTGTGTGTGTGTGTGTGTGTGTGAGAGAGAGAGAGAGAGAGAGAGAGAGAGAGAGAGAGAGAGAGTGAGGGGTGGGGGGTGGGTGGGGGGAGCGTACGTCAGGCGTTGAAAGGCCGCCAAACGGAAAACGAAACACATCTGTTGACGTCTGTTGACGTGTCAGAAAAGAGGGCAGATTACGGTTTAATGTCCCGTCGACTAAGTGATTACTAGAGACGGGGCATGTGTTCCGAATGGGGTACACAGGGGCTAATACAGTGTAGAAAAGTCGTTGACATTCAAAACAGCTTCTAGTCGCCTCGTAATGGGAAAATGTATACCATTCTTCCTCTCCAAAAATGACTTCAGAGCTTGGTAACTGTGGTGGACAGGGGAGAAGCGACAGTTCATCCTCGTGCTCGAAAAACCAGTCCTGGACGATGAAAATTGTGTGAACAGGTGTGCTGTCTTCTTGGATCACAGCATCATCATTGGGGAAGATTCGTTGAACAATGGGATGGACGTGAACAGCCAATACCATCACAATCCTCAGAAGTATAACAGTGGGACCCGTAGAATACCACGATATGGCAGCTCGCCCTTGAATTCCCTACTTATGGTCCTTTCTTCACGTTGTTTAGATGCTGACAGCGTTGTCAGAGAACTGACAAGTGCGAGAATTATTTCACAGTCCGCTTAACAGCTCATGTATCCAAAGGTAAAGTGCACCAGAGCAAGACTGAAGAAAAATCAAGACACGTTCATGGGACTTGTCGGCCTGGAAAAAGCGTTCGAAATTCTGAGAAAAAGAGGGGTAAGCTGTAGGGAGAGACGGATAATATCCAATATGTACAAGAACCAAGAGGGAACAGTAAGAGTGGACGACCAAGAACGAAGTGCTCAGATTAAAAAGGGTGTAACACAGGGATGTATTCTTTCGGTCCTACTGTTCAATCTGTACAACGAAGAAGCAATGGTAGAAATAAAAGAAAGATTCAAGAGTGGGATTCAAATTCAAGGTAAACGATATCAATGATAAGATTCGCATGACAAGAAAGACGAAAGTAATGACAAGCAGAAGAAATGACAACGGCGAGAAAACTTAACATCAGGATTGATGATCACGAAGTACATAAAGTACATAAAGTTAAGGAATTCTGGTACCCAGGCACCAAAATAACCTAGCCGGCCGGAGTTGCCGAGCGGTTCTAGGCGGTACAGTCTGGCACCACGCGACAGCTACGGTCGCAGGTTCGAATCCTGCCTCGGGCATGGATGTGTGTGATGTCCTTAGGTTAGTTAGGTTTAATTAGTTCTAATTTCTAGGGGATTGATGATCTCAGAAGATAAGTCCCATAGTGCTCAGAGCCATTTGAACCATTTTTTTTTTGAATTTGTGGAAAACATTTGCAAGAAGAAGGGACAGGATGACAGGACATCTGTTAAGACATCAGGGAATGACTTCCATGTACTAGAGGGAGCTGTAGAGGATGAAAACTGTAGAGAAAGGAGATTGCAATACATCCAGCAAATAACTGAGGACGTAGGTTGCAAGTGCTACTCTGAGATGAAGAGGTTGGCACAGGAGAGGAATTCGTGGCGGGACGCATCAAACCAGTCAGAAGACTGAAGGGAAAAAAAATTAGGAGCGATTTTTACAGCTCTTATTTTTCTTCGCAATCCTCTTCTATGACCGTCTGTCGCACACTTTCGTACGTGTTGTCATTTGGTGGATGTTGTTGTTATTCCGTTTTTCCTGGATACGGTATCCATCTTCGGTATGGTGCCTCTAGAAACACTAAATACTTCGTTTCCACCTCGGTTACGGAAACACCCATCGTACGACCACCAAACATTTACTCACGTTTTGTTTCTCTTAGCTGCGACATAATGCACTCTCGACTACACAGAATACTGTTCTGACCTCGACCGACACTTTCAACGTATTGGGGACACAGCGCAGGTGCTGTTCGTGGCCGAATATAACAACTCAACCTGCAGGCTTGACTGGCGTCTGCATTTATGATCATACACGCATCTCTCCGCGGTGTTTCCATATTTTTGTGCAAAACCTGCACCTATGTAGCCTTGTATGCAAGTGATATAGACGAGAAGAGAGTAGGCGCCTTTGAAATGTGGTGCTGCATAACAATACTGAAAACTACACGGGTAGATCGCATCACTGACGGAACCAAGCATTTGGTAATCGAAGGAAGGGAGGCGGTAAAAACTGTAATGGGCACCAAGGCTTAGGTACAGCACGCAAGTTTAAGCGGATGTAGGCTACAGTGGTTATGCAGGGATGAAGAGACTTGCACAGGGTGTCTGTGGAGAGATGAATCAAGCCTACCTTCGAACCGGAAACAACAACATTCGGATTTTGTTCACCGTGACACGGTGCTACAAATTCACTAGTCCCCACTGTCGCCCAATTGCGACGCACAGAAACAATATTTACGCCAGATGAAGACAATCAGTGGCCCACGTGATATCGACGTTCATGTCTTATCGCCGAACCGTGTCGCTACGATCTCGCCTCACTCGCCAGGCCTCGGGCCACTCAGAAACATTAAGCAAAGCTTTCATCGCCCCGCCAGGTGTACTATAACTTAGCTCTTGCGATTTTCGATAAGGCCCTGCGATCAACACATCTCAGAGAGCTCTTCACCGGGCTCGTTACGTTCTCCTTGAGAGCGCCAGCTGCAAAGCAGACGGCTGCGATAAGATAGCCGGTACAGCCGACTGCAGCCCAGCTGGCCGGCTATTCAGGCGGAATAAACGTCGTAACTGGCGCACTCAGCTCCTCAATAGCGGGGACGCGCGCACCGACAATGCGCTTCCAGCACCAATTCTGTCAACGCAGCAGGCACGGCCGCGAGACTATCTCTCAGTACCGTGTTTCCACAGTTTCGCCGCCGCCCAGGAGATGCGTTTCAGTTCTCGAAGCAGTTGCGTTTACTTTTCGCGGCGCAAAATAAATAGCAATTATTCAAAGAAGTTTCAGACTTGCAGCCGTTCGTCGTTTGCTAAACTGCACGACGTTTCGATCGGTTACCAGCCGCACTCACATTCTCCAGCCAACCAAGTCAGCAACTGCTCAACATTTTATCTCCACCGGACATTAGTTGGAGTAAAATACAACAATAATTTTGATCACAGTCACATTATTTTGGGACTCCCATATAAATTTCTAAACTTGTAACAAGGTTCACCCGGGTCAGATGCGTCTAACTGTATGGTGCAAATAATGGCAACTGACTCTAAATAATGAAAAGAGTGACGCCATCCACTTGATTGCTAAAAGGAATGCTCTAAATTTCGGTCACACAATAAACCATATAAATCTAAAGGCTGCAAACTCAACTAATTCCTTACTAACTAACTACTAACTAACTCCGTCTACAGGCCGCAAGCGACCCATCGGGACCATCCGACCGCCGTCTCATCCTCAGGTGAGGATGCGGATAGGAGGGGCATGGGGTCAGCACACCGCTCTCCCGGCCGTTATGACGGTTTTCTTTGACCGGAGCCGCTACTATTCGGTCGAGTAGCTCCTCAATTGGCATCACGAGGCTGAGTGCACCCCGAAAAATGGCAACAGCGCATGGCGGCTGGATGGTCACCCATCCAAGTGCCGGCCACACCCGACAGCGCTTAACTTCGGTGATCGCACGGGAACCGGTGTATCCACTGTGGCAAGGCCGTTGCCCCAACTAATTCCTTAGGGATTATAATTACGAATAACTTACTTTGAAACTGTACCAAAGATAATGTTGCGGGGAAAGCGAATCAAAGACTGCGATTTATTGGCAGAACACTTAGAAAATGCAACTGGTGCACAAAAGAGACTGCTTATACTACGCTTGTCCGTCCTCTTCAGGAGTAACGCTGTCCGGTGTGGGATCCGCATCGATAGAATTGACGGAGGCCATCGAAAAATTTCAAAGAAGGGCAGTACGTTTTGTAACATCACCAAACGAGGGAGAGAGTGCCAAGAGTATGATGCATGAATTGGGGTGGCAATCATGAAAGCAAAGGCGGTTTTCGTTGCAGCAGGATCTTCTCCTGAAATTTCAAACATCTACTTTCTCCTCTCTGAATATATATATATATATATATATATATATATATATATATATATATATATATATATATATATATATATATATATATATATATATATATATATATATATATTTTTTTTTTTTTGGCGCCCATGATCATCATCATAATAAAAAAAGAGAAATGCGCTGTTCAAATTGGAGGGGAAGAGAAACATCTAGAAGGTGGTTCGATGAACCCTCTGCCAGGCACTTAATTTTTATTGGCAGAATAATCAAGTACATGTAGTTGCATGTTGCCTATCCAATGGCTTGCTGGGCTAACAAAGATTTGATTTTCAGTACTTCAAAAAAATTATCGACCGAATTTAAAAATTTAAAATGCTGCCATAGTGTGCTTATTAAGAGATATAATCTACATCACAGATTTAATACAACAACTCAAGTATAACGAATAGTAACTGTGTTTATTTCTTCAGACAACGAAACTCATGGCGCCAATATTACTCGAACTATATTCAATCAGTATTTGAGAATGACGCTTAGCGACTTTACACATATTTTCAACTTTACGAAACTTTTTCTCGTTTAGAATACCCACAAAACAATGAAAGAAAAACATTTATCGCTTACATTTTTGCTGCTCGTGCAATGAAACTTCAGGATCACACTTCATATTTTAATTTTCTGAAAGATATAACCGCCATTTGACTGTACAACAGGTATTATTTCACAATCTAGATTTCGGCGTTAGGCCATTATCAAGTGTTGTAACGGCAACAGTTTGAAGCGCAATAAAAGTACAAGTATCAGACAAAGTATCAGAAATATAGTGGGGCGCACAATTAAATCAATGTATGGGCTGCATTATTTGTTCTCCTACTTTTGTATTGTAAATCATTAGACTGGAGTAGAACCCAAGTCATCGTCAAAACATGAATCTTTGCATATATAAACCAATGTAAAGTGTTTAAAATTCCAACGATGTTTGTGACCATTTATTTTGTATAATTGACCAATTTCTTAAACATGGTTGTAATTCATAACGATGTACAACTGCTTATTTTATAATTCACCTTGTATAAAATGTTTTACTCTTGCAAGATTGTACTTTTATGTATCTTTAATTACGATGTTGTAAGCCGCATTTTTGCATGCACACTGGCAAGCTGGCTCTTCACGCCGTATTATGTAAACACTGGCATCCTCTGCTCACTTCAAAGATAATGTAACCAACTTCTATAATAAAAATTCCCACTACCTGTTCCCACGACATACCAGAGATCTCGTTGTGCAAACTGGGAAGCCTTTATGATGATATTTTCCGATCGTTTCAGGTATGTGTATGTCAGTGACAGCTTAGTCACAGTGTAGCAGAGTTTAAAACCTGTGATTTGGTTCTCTATTTTATTCCACAACCATATCAAGTGAGTCATGCTAATTTCCAGTAAATTAACAAATTATAAAAATGTTCTCCCATTTCCTTTAAAGAAAATTGGCTTATATGACCTAAGATACATGTTTTGACGATGACTTGGGTTTAACTCAAGTCTAGTGATTTATAATACGTAAGTAAGAGAACAAATGATGTAGCCCATACATTGCTATTACTGTGTCTCCTACTGTTTCACCGATAATTCGTCTGATACGAGTACTTGTACTTTTATTGTGCTTTAATCTATTGCAGTTGTAACACTTGATAATAGCCTAAGGCCCAAATCTAGATTGTGAAATAAAACCTATTGTATAGCCAAGTGTTGGTTACATCTTTCGGAAAGTTTTGTACACTACTGGCGATTAAAATTCCTACACCACGAAGATGACGTGCTACAGAAACGAAATTTAACCGACAGGAAGAAGATGCTGTGATATGCAAATGAGTAGCTTTTCAGAGCATTCACACAACGTTGGCGCAGGTTCCGACACGTACAAAGTGCTTACATGAGGAAAGTTTCCAACCGATTTCTCATACACAAACAGCAGTTGACCGGCGTTGCCTGGTGAAACGTTGTTGTGATGCCTCGTGTAAGGAGGAGAAATGCGTACCATCACGTTTCCGACTTTGATAAAGGTCAGATTCTAGCGTACCACGATTGCGGTTTATCGTATCGCGACATTGCTGCTCGCGTTGGTCGAGATCCAATGACTGTTAGCAGAATATGGAATCGGTGGGTTCAGGAGGGTAATACGGAATGCCGTGCTGGATCCCAGCGGCCTCGTATCACTAGCAGTCGAGATGACAGGCATCTCATCCGCATCGCTATAACGGATCGTGCAGCCGCGTCTCGATCCCTGAGTCAACAGATGGGGACGTTTGCAAGACAACAACCATCTGCACGAACAGTTCGACGACGTTTGCAGCAGCATGGACTATCAGCTCGGAGGCCATGGCTGCGGTTACCCTTGAGGCTGCATCACAGATAGGAGCGCCTGCGATGGTGTACTCAACAATGAACCTGGGTGCACGAATGGCAAAACGTCATCTTCTCGGATGAATCCAGGTTCTGTTTACAGCATCATGATGGTCACATCCGTGTTTGTCGAGATCGCGGCGGTGAACGCACATTGGAAGCGTGTATTCGTCATCGCCATACTGGCGTATCACACGGTGTGATGGTATGGGGTGCCATTGGTTACACGTCTCGGTCATCTTTTGTTGGCATTGACGGCACTTTGAACAGTGGACGTTACATTTCAGATGTGTTACGATCCGTGGCTCTACCCTTCATTCGATCCCTGCGAAACCCTAAATTTCAGCAGGATAATGCACGACCGCATGTTGCAGGTCCTGTACGGGCCTTTCTGGATACAGAAAATGTTCGACTGCTGCCATGGCCAGCACATTCTCCAGATCTCGCACCAACTGAAAACGTTTGGTCAATGGTGGCCGAGCAACTGGCTCGTCACAATACGCCAGTCACTACTCTTGATGAACAGTGGTATCGTGTTGAAGCTGCATGGGCAGCTGTACCTGTACACTCCATCCAAGCTCTGTTTGACTCAATGCCCAGGCGTATCAAGGCCGTTATTACGGCCAGAGGTGGTTGTTCTGGGTAATGATTTCTCAGGATCTATGTACCGAAATTGCGTGAAAATGTATTCACATGTCAGTTCTAGTATAATATATTTGTCCAATGAATACCCGTTTATCATCTGCATTTCTTGTTGGTGTAGAAATTTTGATGGCCAGTAGTGTATGACTGTGGCTCCATTCAAAGGTAAAACACATCTTAATATCAACTCCATTCGCAACTAATTTTGCAGGCGGTATCCAAATACACGAGTGAACCTACCGGCAAAATTTTCCGACAAGCAGTTCAAGAAATACGACGTCATAATCAATGAGATGCGTGGAAAAGTATTTTTTCTTGGAAGATTTTAACTCATCTGTAGAGTTATTAGAGCTTTGAAGCTGTTTTATACATGGATATTTGATTCTTTGAAGAGCACTGGGTGGTGGTACGACTTGCTCCAGACGAAGACAGAGTAGGTCGATGGCCGCGGTGACAGGGAGCGCTGACAGCTGCTGGAGTTCCCCACTTCCAGCAGCTTAGCCGCTGCCTGTCACCACGCATGCCCGGAATGCGCTTAGCGCGCTAATAAACTGCAGGATCGGATAGTCTTCGTCAGTCTTCGACGGCTCACCTGCAGAAACCTGTCAGGCGTCCAGTCGAAATGTTGTGGAGTGGAGGAAACCACGAACGGTTCCAAGCCGCGATAATTTTAAAAGTTAAATACTAATTATGATTCTTTTCACTTCGGTAAACCTGTTCGCATAAGCTTATGAGACAGGGAGACAGACCTGGAGCGAATGAGTGCGGAGGATTAACTACTGCTGCTCTGGTACACCGGTCACACTGTCGTTTTTAGGCTGTTTTCCATTCTCGTTTAGGCAAATTCTGGGGCGGTCCCCGAGCTTCGTCTCAAAAAAAGGTATACACAAACTCTTGAAATACACACGGAAAATAGTTTATGCGTTCATATTTGCCACAGCCTGTTTGAGTTCATTAACTTTGATTATAAAGTCTATATAAATCAATACTAACACAATTTTTATTTGTTGGCTATACAGTTTCGATTTTTCACTCATTATCAACCGTATAATGTTTCTTGGTTGACGGGCGCGTCATAATACGGTGGGAGTTGAAATGTCCTCAACGCTTCTCTGGAGGGCGCCCGCCTTCTGGGGAAATGTGGGGCCGCGAAACTAAAATTTAGTGGTTTAACCAATTTAATTTGGCAGTTATAAAAGTCGAGGGGCATGAAAGGGAGTGAAACAGGGTTGTAGCCTCTCCCTGATGTTATTCAATCTGTATATTGAGCAAGCAGTGAAGGAAACAAAAGTAAAATTCGGAGTACGTATTAAAATCCATGGAGAAGAAATAAAAACTTTGAGGTTTGCCGATGACATTGTAATTCCGTCAGAGACAGCAAAGGACTTGGAAGAGCAGTTGAACGGAATGGATAGTGTCTTGAAAGGAGGATATAAGATGAACATCAACAAAAGCAAAACGAGGATAATGGAATGTAGTCGAATTAAGTTGGGTGATGCTGAGGGAATTAGATTAGGAAATGAGACGCTTAAAGTAGTAAAGGAGTTGTGCTATTTGGGGAGCAAAATAAGTGATGATGGTCGAAGTAGAGAGGATATAAAATGTAGACTGGCAATGGGAAGGAAAGCGTTTCTGAAGAAGGGAAATTTGTTAACATCGAGTATAGATTTAAGTGTCAGGAAGTCATTTCTGAAAGTATTTGTATGGAGTGTAGCCATGCATGGAAGTGAAACACGGACGATAAATAGTTTGGACAAGAAGAGAATAGAAGCTTTCGAAATGTGGTGCTACAGAAGAATGCTGAAGATTAGATGGGTAGATCACAAACTAATGAGGAGATATTGAATAAGACTGGGGAGAAGAGAAGTTTGTGGCACAGCTTGACTGGAAGAAGGGACCGGTTGGTAGGACGTGTTCTAAGGCATCAAGGGATCACCAATTTAGTATTGGAGGGCAGCGTGGAGGGAGACCAAGAGACGAATACTCTAAGCAGATTCAAAAGGATGTAGGTGGTAGTAGGTACTGGGAGATGAAGAAGCTTGCACAGGATAGAGTAGCATGAAGAGCTGCATCATACCAACAACCAATAAAACTGTGTCTTTGCGTAGCATGACGAGTAAAATTTTGTCTTTGTGAATGAATTAAGGTAATCGTAGCTTCTCGCACGTTATCTAGTTGAAAGTCACAACACAATTAATCAGATCTTCCGCCATACGCATTCCATATATTCCTTAATAATTGAATTATTGAAGGATCCCATTGTGGCGTAGATTATCGTGGCAGACAGTCTTATGGGTAGACTGTAAAGTGTGTGAATCATTGATAGCTTTTACCTACTTGCTACCTTGCGCTCTCGTTCGCGCCATCTTTGCGGTCGGGGTTCTGTGACCTCCCAGCATTGTTGCTTAACGCTGGACGCCGTGTGACTTTTGAAGTTGACTTACCTGGAACAAATAAACGAATAAGATTAATCATAAGAGACCGAATTTTTGCGGCTATAAGCGAACAGTTAAAGCAAATATAACACGGTCAATAACAGTCTTCGTTGATGATCCTACTTAGAGAGAAAGATTAAGTACACTGGGAGTCAAATGTTCGCATGATAGTACACCCAAAGGGTCTCCAGCGAGGACCTGTAAGCGCAATAAATAGGAGTACGCTATCAGCTACAAGTTTTCTGATACATTTTGTTGGCTCTAGCCAACAACGGTCCATTTACGTGACACGCAAACTGCGTAGAAAATTATTATACGAGTAATATTACTAGAGAATTTTGAGCAGTGTTTGCGTTTTCCTTCAACTGATTATTTCTTAACTTTTTAACAGATATTACAACGTAAAGGTGTGAATCAATCCACTGAGAGAACAAGGAGTATTACCGTCGCTATCCTTAGGTCTGTAATATCCAGCTATCGACTGGTAGGCTGATTGTAATCCCTGCTACGTAATTCGCCTTTTGATTAACAGAGCTTCCGCCCGTTACAACAATCATTCCATTTGTCATGGAAGGATATGTACCACGTTTTGTCAGGCACACCTTCTGCAGGGTCCAGCAACTTCAGAACAAATTTGCTGCCATGGGGGCCCACAGACTCCCCACGGAGGAGGGTTCATAGTACCTACAGAGAGACTTGTTACCCCAAGTCAGTCCCTTCCCCGTGAGAACCAGATGTGCCATTAAGTGCCGGCCGGAGTGGCCGAGCGGTTAAAGGCGCTACAGTCTGGAACCGCACGACCGCTACGGTCGCAGGTTCGAATCCTGCCTCGGGCATGGATGTGTGTGATGTCCTTAGGTTAGTTAGGTTTAAGTAGTTCTAAGTTCTAGGGGACTTATGACCACAGCAGTTGAGTCCCATAGTGCTCAGAGCCATTTGAACCATTTTTGCCATTAAGTACAATACTAGGAACAAACATGATCAGGTATCGAAAATGGTTCAAATGGCTCTGAGCACTATGGGACTTAACATCTATGGTCATCAGTCCCCTTGAACTTAGAACTACTTAAACCTAACTAACCTAAGGACATCACACAACACCCAGTCATCACGAGGCAGAGAAAATCCCTGACCCCGCCGGGAATCGAACCCGGGAACCCGGGCGTGGGAAGCGAGAACGCGACCGCACGACCACGAGCTGCGGACGATCAGGTATCGTCCCATTGTAACTATTTAAGAGCGTTCTGTAAACAAATCATTTAGCCCTACACTCTTTAATGTCATACCTGAGTGTTTGAGAGAGCTACCAGATCAACAATTCAAAAGAAAGGAGAAATCAAGGATTTCTATTAGATCTGAATCTCTATGACGTTGAATTTCTAATTGAGGCCAAGAACAGGTATGATTGTAACACATCGATTATTATACTTGTAGGATTAGAATGTGATGCATCTGTGTGTGTGAGTGTGTGTGTGTGTAATTGTATTGGCACTTGTAAAGCCCCAGATGAGCTCTGAGGACCCTACGATAATTAGCTGGTAAAAAATTCAATTCATTGCAACATAAATGTCTTAAAAATATCTCTCGCTGTTGTAGCTATTACACTAGGTAATCGCCTCAGCATCACAAGTTCCTTCTCTCCCCTAATACCGACGCTCTCTCTCTCTCTCTCTCTCTCTCTATCTTCCAAATTCCTTGGAAACCCTGAATTTTCAGCGCATATGTTTTTTAATCTGACCACCATGGCGACAGAATCTTGGGATTTATGTAAGAGTGTCTTTCAGTATCGTGATCTTTGTAGAAGGAGATCTATGTTTCGTATATCAAATTGTCGGCACCTTTACCACAATTTCCGAGCTACGTAAAGACCTCGCTTGTACCAAAGGAAATTAAATAAACGGGTCATTTGTAGAATCTAATAGCCGACAGCGCGGCACTTGCCGTGACACGAAATAAGGCGACACCGGGATGCCTGCAGAGGTATCGAACCACAGGCGACAACTGGCGCACTGAGCATAATGCCGCCAAAAGTCAAGCGATTGACTCCACGAAACAACGACCACCAGCAAATGTTCAAATGTGTGTGAATTCCTAAGGGACCAAACTGCTTAGGTCATCGGTCCCTAGACTTACACACTACTTAAACTAACTTATGCTATGAACAACACAGACACCCATGCCCGAGGGAGGACTCGAACCTCCGGCGGAAGTGACCACCAACAATAGGTGACATCATTCTATTCGGCGACGTGCCAGTGACATGGAGTCTTATTGAAAAATGTTGGTGAACACTGAATCATCAGTTGACCTGCAAATACCACGCAGACGAACTTTGGAAGAAATCACCTGTCATGTTCGGTGCCATTGGTTTTCCACTTACTGAGGGTAGTAAGTAGTAGCATTTGTTTGGGCCCACTTCACGCGCACACTCCAAAGACCAGGTGAAAATATGTGTCATAACGCCAGAGAAATTACGTCTGATGACAAACAACAAGTATATTTTTCTGTCTCCAACTTGGTGTTACCTCTAGGACGAATGGGACTCTCCATTACGATCTGATACCAAGGAGAGAGATGCAACAGGTGCTGTGGCTTGCGACGTCTTCAGTTACAAACGTGTGTCAAGGTCTTCACGTGGAGACATTGCCGCTAGCAGTTCAAGTATCATTTCGCAACATGGCGGCGGCCAACCACAACCAGGTTGCAAATCATACTGCAAGGTTTCACTTCCTTAATTACCCGATTACGCCATCTGATCTCTATATGGATCACTTACTGCAGCCGATGAACCGATGTAAATGAAGGTTGAATAAAGCGATAATACCGAGGGTATTTTTTTTTGAGTTATCAGTCTTTTGACTGATTTCATGCAGTCCGTCACGAATTCCTCTCCTGTGCCAAACTCTTCACCTCAGAGTAGCACCTACAACATAAGTCCTGGATGTATTCCAATCTCTGCCTTCCTCTACAGGCTTTGCCCTCTACAGCTCCCTCTAGTACCGTGGAAGGTATTCCGTGATGTCTCAACAGATGTCCTATCATCCTGTCCCTTCTCCTTGTCAGTGTTTTCCACATATTCCTTTCCTCTCCGATTCTGCGCAGAGCTTCCTCATTCCTTACCTTATCAGTCCACCTAATTTTCAACATTCGCCTGTAGCACCACATCTCAAATGCTTCGACTCTCTTCTGTTCCGGTTTTCTCACAGTCCATGTTTCACTGCCATACAGTGCTGTGCTCCAAACGTACATTCCCAGAAATTTCTTTCTCAAATTGAGGCCTTTGTTTGAAACTAGTAGACTTCTCTTGGCCAGGAATGCCCTTTTTGTCATTGCTAGTATGTTTTCAATGTTCTTGCTCCGTCCGTCATTTGTTATTTTGCTGCCTAGGTAGCAGAATTCCTTAACTTCATCTACTTCGTGACCATCAATCCAGATGTTAGGTTTATCGCTGTTCTCAGTTCTGCTACTTCTCATAACTTTCATATTTCTTCGATTTACTCTCAAACCATATTCTGTACTCATTAGTCTTCACTGCATTCAGCAGAGCATGTAATAATTCTTCACTTTCACTCAGGATAGTGTTATCAGCGAAGCGTATCACTGATATCGTTTCACTTTGAATTTTAATCCCACTCCTGAACGTTTATTTTATTTCCATAATTATTTCTTCGATATACAGATTGAACAGTATGGATGGAAGACTACATCCCTGTTCTATACCCTTCTTAATAGGAGCACTTCCTTCTTGGTCGTCCACTCTTATTATTCCCCTCTTGGCGCTTGTACATATTGTATATTATCCGTTCTTCCTGTAGAAGTTCCAAACTTCTTGCACCATTTTACATTGTCTAACGCTTTTTCCAGATCGACAAATCCTATGAACGTGTCTTGATTTTTTCTTAGCCTTGCTTCCAGTATCAACCGCAACGTCACAATTGCCTCTGTGGTGCCTTTACCTTTGCTAAAGCCAAACTGATCGTCCTTTAGCACACCCTCAATGTTATTTTCCATTCTTCCGTATATTATTCTTGTCAGCAACTTGGATGCATGAACTGTCAAGCTGACTGACAGATCTTGCATCTTCGGAATTCTGTGGATGACATTTTTCCGAAAGTCAGATGGTATGTCGCCAGATAGTATCCTGCCGAGTTTCTTACGAGTTCAGTTTTCGGTCTTTCTATGTGTATGGATGTAAGCACTCTGGAAACGAAACGTCGTTACGCAGGGTTTATCCTTGGCTGTAACCTATAGTACTGAGATATGGAAATTCATACACTTGCCATCCAGAAATGATAGCAAGTGTATGAATTTCCATATCTCAGCAACAATGAATTGACTTGCAACAGCTAGGGAAATTCCTGTGTATGTGAGATGGTAATTTTTTATCTTGTCCTAGACGTCACAGAAAGCAGTTCGAAATCTTACTCTATTGAAAAAAAAGGATGAAACCGGTAACGAAATAAACGAAGGAGTTGATGAAATTCGTTAACGAAGTGATCAAGGTGCACTACAATGTTTAAGTGTTAAATTATAACAATTTGTGCGACAGATGCTATTGTTATAAGGTGCGCAAGTCACACCGCTTTTATAATAGAACACATGCTCGGAAAAAAGGGCTGACCCTCAAATTTAAAAGCTTAGACATAAGTGTTGCCATGTGCTGGCAGGACTGGAGCTGTCAAAATTGACATTGGTCTCACCCCTAAATATCCCAACACGATATTTCGACGACGTCGTAACTCGGGATCTTCATCGGGTGTTTCCCGAGATCGTTCGCTTTGCTGAGCGGGTCCCAGGTATAAATGTAAGACCCAGCCAGTAAAGTGACCAGCCTCGGGAAACACCTGATGAAGACGCCGAGTCACGACGCCGAAATATCGTGTTGGGAAACCTGATTCAACGAGACGTCAAATTGCTTTTCCCTAATAAGTGAAATTATGTTTCGAGTATGGGTCGATAACAGTTTGCAGGTAGGTGAGGTGAAAACTAGACACCTTAACACAGCCTCATGAGAAAAAAAAAGAAGTTTATTCTCATCGAGAGACAAGAGTTACAATACTTCGGATTATCTTGTCACTCATTCATATCTCAACAGAACGGATCTCAGCAACATAATATGAAAAGAATCAAAGTTCTCTTGAGAACTTAGCTACTATAAATAATTCTGTGGTTCAGCCATTTATCCGCAATTCTCGTTGTTCCAGGAGGACCAGTCCAGTGAGGTAAACACAAGCGCTTCTGGGAAGATCTGAAATAACTAGAGAGATACTGCGAGAACTGAAATATGGGCGCCAGTCGTGAGTCGTGCTTAGACAGCTTAGTTAGGGACACTTGTCTGCGGAACGAGAAGTCCCGGCTTCGAGTTCCCGTCTATCACGCAATTTGCCAAACTCAGAGCGCCTTCCAGCCAGCTTGTGGAAGAGGTGTTGCTGTCGCATCTTTCGCGAACAGGTTCTGGGAGCTTCCGATCTTAATCCAGCAGGTCATTTACACATTCCCTGAACAGTAACAGTCCCGTAACACACACTTTGAGACGGATGGATTTTATATGTTGATGATGTGACAATACAAGGCACGCTTGTAAATGTAACAAATAGCTAACATGTACCTATTTTGGCATAAATGTACTTTAAGTTGTACAAGGCTAGACGACACAATATGGGGAGTTGCCATGACGCGACAAACTTAAAGCCGGCATCCGCCACCTAAGTTGACCCAAACATTAGCTTCGGGTGCTTTTTCGACGCAATCGAAAAATACATAACTTAAACAGAGCGTGGTTTCGTTCCACGGACCTCTGGGTTACGGGCCCAGCACGCTCCTACTGCGCCACTCTGCTGCCTCTTCATTATGTGACATGGGACACTGGGAAAGTGTTCTTTGCGTCGACAACCTTACACTGCTTCCACTTGGGCCACCTTATCATATAGCAAACACTCGTACCTCCATCGATATATTCGGAACGAAGCTTACAAACAGAGTAATTCGATCAGATCTGTATACTTGGTTTATCTGCCCATAACGAAATATGGACGAGTTATTCTTTGCGGTGTTCAAAGAACAAACCGCAAGCGCAAACTTTGGAGATTTTAAGCGCTGAGCTTACAATTGACGTCTACGATATTTCTTGGCAGGCAATGACAATAATTAACTTTAACGTGAGTTGTAATCTGATTTCACAGGGAGATAAAATAATTTATACGATAATCGCGCTCCGATGACAACTATAAGAGTCAGCAGAAAACTTACATCATGGCTTACCGTTCAACTCCAACACTTTAGGAGTATCAGGCAATATAAATTGTAGAGACCTCTGGGAATCATCTCGTCTACAAGCGATCGCGAAACCGAATGATTCTGTGAGGGATGCAAAACTCAGCTACGCCTACTCGTTAACTGAGAACCTTCACAGGCCCCCAGCCTTGTGGAAAAATCTTAGACTTCTAGGAAGAGGCAGATAAAAAACTACAGCTGAACTCTTGTTCCTATTGAGGATTTAAATGAGTATTTCACCACGAATACACCTCTAACTGGCCAACGCAGAGGACGCAAAACATCGATTCCTGGAGTAGCAATGGTTAAGGGGAGACGTGACAGTCTTGCATTGATATTTTTGTAAATCTATATGTTTGCCATTTTCTGTTCAATCTCATTGAAATTTTGCACACTTATGTATAGAGATCTAATATGATTTTTTTAAAAAATTCAGAATTTTTAATAACAATCTAATGCAGTGAGATAATCTTGAATTTTTTATTGCATTATTATTTTAAGGTACACTTTTTCATAATTTCGAGGCAAATTTGGCAAATTTTTTAATGGTAAAATAATCAACACTAATAGGGTACAATTAAGTGCAGTAACGTTTTGGTAAATTAATGCTATTATTTTCTGTGATATTTTGGATTCCAACATTTTTTACAAGCAAACTTTTCAATATATTATCAACCACAAAACTGTGTATAATATCTCGATTAAAATTTTGTTCCACTTAAATATTGCTTCAAAGTAAAAGAATAGGTGTGCCAAGTTTCATTTCAATCCTTCCAGTAGTTTCTAATATATGTGTTCCTGAAAGCAGAGAACCTTAAGTTGCAGAAAAATCATTTTGAAGTTTGTAAAAAAAAAAAAAAAAAAAATCATACCTTAGCTAAAACTGCCCATATCCATATTCCATTTCTTCCTCATCATCCTCTACAGCTCTTTTAGCTTCTCTGCTCCTTTGCCTAGCAATTTTTTGTATGTTCTGGACTGAAGTCTCCGCCTTCGCGATTCTTTGCTGCTTATCGATGATTTGCAGTACCTGCTCAGTGAAGACTCCAGGTGTAAAGCCCAACTTGCTGAGGATGTGAAGTCTTGCCACATTCGCATCATTATTGCTGCAGCTTCCAAAGCAGAAATCTTCACCTCCAAACTGGAAAAAACACAGTCTTTGGACATCTTTTCCAAATAAGAGCATTGAAACTTTCATTTTGGTTCTGTGTTTTCCCATGCAGACATTTTTCTAGCAGTTCTGGTGAAGCTAGTGCTCTAAAAGTTGATTTAATGACCATTGAAACCTCATAAGGAAGGTTATTTTTATGGGTACAAGCTTCCACACTTTCCTTACTTTTCAAATTATTTGCACCATTCATTAGAACAAAGGCCTTGTTGAGGTGTACTGTCTGTCGACAAGTAATGAAACCAAATGGCCCATACTGCATTCCTCATACTGTCAAAGCTTATGAGGTTACTTCTAATTGCAGCACCATAATAGACTTGAAGGATGTCAATTCTCTTCTTTGTTAGTCTGTGTTTACCTCCCAGTGGCTCCCCATCCTCTAGTAGCTTGCCTTTATTGTCTGCAACAAGTCTTCGGAGTCGTCCACCCATCCTCTTCTGAATATGGCCTAAGCACTCAGGTTTCTCAATAGTGCAATCCTTTCCATAGGGCTGACTTTCAACTACATTCTTGAAAGCACTAGAGTCTCCATCTCCTAAATACTGTACATATCTTACTCCATACTTTTGCAAAGATCTATGGAAAATGAATTTCATACCTGCAGCTTCCATCCCACCACTGGAGCCTGCATAATTTCTGCTACAAACAGCCTTATGAGCTTCTTGCCGTTATGTTTCTTTACCTGCATCAATATATTTATTGTGCAAGGAACATGCAGAACAATATTTAGACATCACCTCTAAGTCTCATACTTCTCCAGTGTCGACACTAATGATTGTTGAAACTCCATGGCGTGAAGTATGCCCCCTCTTCATCCAGGAACTGTCACAGGAAACAGCTATACCGTTGCTATTAGTTGCTTCACAATTTTCTTGAATTGCCCCCAGTACTGCCATTTTCATGCTCTCTTCACTTACTTCTGCAACTGCATTGAGGAGAACAGTATTCATTGCAGAAAATTTTAGGAGAGGACCAGGCATGTTCATAATACCACATAAAAGGTTTCCACCATCTCTTCCAATCCCCATACACCTTAGTCCATAAGCAAATCTCATATTGGCTTCATAGATTCTATTACTGACCTTTGATGTCTTGAATGGTCTGTCAGCATCCCAGTTTTGACACAAAATGTGAAATGTGCAAACCAAACCTTCTCTCTTTTCATCATCAACCAAATCCACATTTCCTCCACAAACAGAGCACTTGCAGGCTTTTCTAAGTGCTTCTGCCACCATTTCCCGATCCACAATTCTGAAACCTGTATTTCTGTCATGATTTGTTTCTTCTGACACAATCCCTGTCCCAAGTTTTATTTTAGATGCACTTAGAGACAAGCTAATGTTTGCATCTGCAGGCCTGACCATAACCTCAACGTCAGTTTTTCGCTTTATATTGGAAATATGGGACTTACTGTATTTTTAAATACTTCACCAGGCCTAGGCATTGTAAAAAGGGAGCAACAGATTCAACCTTGCACAAAGAATGTCACAATAAATCAAGTGTCACTCGAATTCCACTGAACAGCAAATAACTTGAAACTTCCTGGCAGATTAAACATCCCCCAGGCTGTGGCTAAGCCATGTCTACGCAGTATCCTTTCTTTCAGGAGTGCTAGTTCTGCAAGGTTCACAGGAGAGCTTCTGTAAAGTTTGGAAGGTAGGAGACGAGATACGGTAGAAGTAAAGCTGTGAGTACCGGGCGTGAGTCGTGCTTCGGTAGCTCAGTGGTAGAGCACTTGCCCGCGAAAGGCAAAGGTCCCGAGTTCGAGTCTCGGTCGGGCACACAGTTTTAATCTGCCAGGAAGTTTCATATCAGCGCACACTCCGCTGCAGAGTGAAAATCTCATTCTGGGAGCACAAAACTTGTTTACAACACAGCCTTCTATACCACACTGATTGAACCAGAAAATGGCTCCACAGCCTTCTTTACAACACTACTGTTATGTATACAAAAAGTCACAGCCTTCTAAAGCTATCTTTTCTGGGTTCACAGGCCATATTCGGCAATAAAATTTTTCCTCCATTTGGTACATTGAAAAGCGGGCTTGGCGCATTAACTGCGTAGGGTTTCAAGGAAAAAATTTGGGATAATAATCTCAATTATATTTACTATCAAATAAGCAAATAAAAATAATTTGTAAATTTTTCATTATTTCTGCTACCGTCTCCCCTTAAAAGCCGGTGAGCGTTAATATGTCCAGGAAGTCAATTGCCCGCATATTACAATGGAAATGATCAATTTCCTCGTCGATCCATTACTGCCCTTAATAACGTATATTGTTAACCATTCTCCGATCTCCAGCATCTTTGTCGATGGGACGTTAAACCCAGTCTTCCTTTCTTTCTTCCAGCATCTTCCCAATAGCCTGGAAGCAGGGAGTCATAAAACCTGTAACCAAAATGGAATTTGCCAAACAACCCTCTGATTACGAGCCCATTTCCGTTCTACCAGCATTATCTAAGGCTTTCGTATGCGTTTTCACGATCAGCCTACAAATTACCTTCTGAATGAGTACCCGTCTGGTGTCCGGAAAAATCGCAACGCGACGACTGTTCTGATAAAGGTAACTGACCAACTGAACAAGCTAGGGACAAACATGAGGTGACTTATGTGCTTTTTTGGATTTCGGCAAAGCTTTAGGCAATGACGACTTTTCTTCAAGGCAGTACAAAGGTTCTACTCTCATGTTACATTGCGTCAACAGTAATGATCGGAACAAAGAGGTCACAATAGAGGAATGTAATATCAGCGGTCCCACAAGGAACAATATTGAGCTCATTACTTTTCTCATTATATGTTAATGATACGTCGACTAATAATTCCATTTGAAAGTTATCATTCATTCGCTGACGACCTTCAGTTATACGTAATTGCAAACCCAACAAACCTGCTCACAGCTAAATAGTGACTTACTTTGCTACAGTGGGCATGAACAAGGGTTTGAAACTTAAACCATTTAAAACGCAAGCAATCTTAGTAGTTCGCGAAAGACTTATTATTCTTCATTTCAATCTCTTCCACCCTCAATTCCAAAACGGCTCAAAAATAGCCTTCTCTTCTTCTGCAAACAACTTGACAATTCTGGACCATCACCTATCAGCAC
The DNA here is from genome assembly GCF_023898315.1 of Schistocerca nitens. Taxonomy (NCBI): domain Eukaryota; kingdom Metazoa; phylum Arthropoda; class Insecta; order Orthoptera; family Acrididae; genus Schistocerca; species Schistocerca nitens. The sequence continues at coordinate 299,616,439 of NC_064615.1, read as the reverse complement.
ACAACTGCAGTCTGCAAGTTGTCAGCATCACTTCATTCACTATAGAAAAATATAAAGGTATTTCCTCTCGAGCTCAAAAAGAAACTCGTAGCGTTAACACTCGTCACAACTGATTATTGTGATCATATTCTCAAAGTGAATTCGTATGACAGCTCACGCACCTGAAACTGGCGATGAATGCTAGCGTGCGATACATTTGAGAAGTACACAATTTCGACCGTATTATTCCTTCTCACAAACAACTGTGGATATGTGCCGATAAGCGTATAAATTGTAATCCCTGTGTTTTCTCGATCGTCTTTTCAATCATTGCCGTCTCTCTTACATAATTTAACGCTTACATTACCATCTGAACAGCTAAACAGAAACATTCGTTCTCAACGAAATAAAATCCACTCTATACCACCCGCAACACTGCCACGTTCTCTAAATCAGCTTCTGTATTAGCAACTTGACTTTGGAATAATTTTCCTCAAAAATTGGGGAAATTCAAATGCTTTCGAACTTCAGAAGGCGGCTATTGTCTCACCTTGTGTCAATAGCCATCTCTTCCATGTACTTGGCCGCAGCTGACTCTCGGCAACCCTCCCTCCCCCACCACTTTCCCCTCCCCCTGTCTCTTGTTGCCTAAGAGCCACTGTCATTTTAATTTTAATCTTGTGCTATTTTATTATCTGTTCCACTTCTTCTAATAGCAAACAAGGCTTCAAAAGTGCTAAACTAATTAATATAATTCCTAATGCCTTCATTTATTTATTATTATTATATAATTTTTATTATTGTCTATTATTATTATTATTTCTTAATAATGGAACTTATTATTGTGGTTATGTAATATTTTTTGTATGTGTTGTTCCTGGTCAGATGTAAAAGAGGTCATTAAGGCCCTTATCTGGTCAGGGTAATTAAGAAATAAGTAAATAAATGATAAATTGAATTTATACACTCCTGGAAATGGAAAAAAGAACACATTGACACCGGTGTGTCAGACCCACCATACTTGCTCCGGACACTGCGAGAGGGCTGTACAAGCAATGATCACACGCACGGCACAGCGGACACACCAGGAACCGCGGTGTTGGCCGTCGAATGGCGCTAGCTGCGCAGCATTTGTGCACCGCCGCCGTCAGTGTCAGCCAGTTTGCCGTGGCATACGGAGCTCCATCGCAGTCTTTAACACTGGTAGCATGCCGCGACAGCGTGGACGTGAACCGTATGTGCAGTTGACGGACTTTGAGCGAGGGCGTATAGTGGGCATGCGGGAGGCCGGGTGGACGTACCGCCGAATTGCTCAACACGTGGGGCGTGAGGTCTCCACAGTACATCGATGTTGTCGCCAGTGGTCGGCGGAAGGTGCACGTGCCCGTCGACCTGGGACCGGACCGCAGCGACGCACGGATGCACGCCAAGACCTTCGGATCCTACGCAGTGCCGTAGGGGACCGCACCGCCACTTCCCAGCAAATTAGGGACACTGTTGCTCCTGGGGTATCGGCGAGGACCATTCGCAACCGTCTCCATGAAGCTGGGCTACGGTCCCGCACACCGTTAGGCCGTCTTCCGCTCACGCCCCAACATCGTGCAGCCCGCCTCCAGTGGTGTCGCGACAGGCGTGAATGGAGGGACGAATGGAGACGTGTCGTCTTCAGCGATGAGAGTCGCTTCTGCCTTGGTGCCAATGATGGTCGTATGCGTGTTTGGCGCCGTGCAGGTGAGCGCCACAATCAGGACTGCATACGACCGAGGCACACAGGGCCAACACCCGGCATCATGGTGTGGGGAGCGATCTCCTACACTGGCCGTACACCACTGGTGATCGTCGAGGGGACACTGAATACTGCACGGTACATCCAAACCGTCATCGAACCCATCGTTCTACCATTCCTAGACCGGCAAGGGAACTTGCTGTTCCAACAGGACAATGCACGTCCGCATGTATCCCGTGCCACCCAACGTGCTCTAGAAGGTGTAAGTCAACTACCCTGGCCAGCAAGATCTCCGGATCTGTCCCCCATTGAGCATGTGTGGGACTGGATGAAGCGTCGTCTCACGCGGTCTGCACGTCCAGCACGAACGCTGGTCCAACTGAGGCGCCAGGTGGAAATGGCATGGCAAGCCGTTCCACTGGACTACATCCAGCATCTCTACGATCGTCTCCATGGGAGAATAGCAGCCTGCATTGCTGCGAAAGGTGGATATACACTGTACTAGTGCCGACATTGTGCATGCTCTGTTGCCTGTGTCTATGTGCCTGTGGTTCTGTCAGTGTGATCATGTGATGTATCTGACCCCAGGAATGTGTCAATAAAGTTTCCCCTTCCTGGTACAATGAATTCACGGTGTTCTTATTTCAATTTCCAGGAGTGTATTTCCTATCAATCCAACTCAAATAGTTCCTTGGGTGAACGCTAAGAGAAGGAAACATTGTAAACCGAGCAGAGACACAAGAAAATACAGTATGTTCTTAGTGTTTTTGTGAAGAGGACATAGAGGGTGGATTGAACATCAGCTCCGTGATTCCGTATTAAGAAAAATGATGGGTTACGAAAGAAGACTTTTTACATAAAGTACTTCTCTTCTTGGTTATTCGAAACTTGTAACAAAACAAAGCTGTGTTAAGGAGGCGAAATGCGTCGTGTTACTGGATCAAACTTGCATTTACGTCCAGAATAGCGTTTGAAAATTCTTTCCTGACACTGCGTTATTCACGAAAGCACTGTAACATTTACTATTTAGAATAGCTGTTACATTCGCACGGCGGAAATTAAGAGCAAGAAGCAAAGGTAAACAGTAGTCTGCTAGTGTTTGGGGTCATCCAACATGGCTGCGCCGCCTTCAAAATAACTTACAGTCTAAGTCTGTAGGGCAACTGCCCATTACTGTACGTCCGCTGTACTAGGCTAGTGAATGCACCCACTGTGGCAGGCGGTTGTGACGTCACAGCAGCGCAAGAGGCAGCATTATTACGGTTTTGACGGCCACTAGGGCAACGTGTATTGCACTGTGCTAGACTAAGAAGTTTTGTTTCATAAATGTGTTCAGTGTTAGTGAGACTATGTATGACCTGTCACGACGATTATTCACTAGCTTGGAAGTACTTTGAAGTAGTTTTTATCAGTAGTACTGTGGTGCAACACCGAAGGTTTTTTTCTCAAGTTGTTTCCGTATCTGAAGGTTTCGCCCGGCTATGTCGATGATGATGATGATGATGATGATGTTTGGTTTGTGGGGCACTCAACTTCGCGGCTATCATGGCCCGTAAAAATTCCCAACTTTGCTCAGCCCAATCTCGCCACTTCCATGAGTGATGATGAAATGATGAGGACAACAAAAACACCCAGTCATCTCGAGGCAGGTGAAAAACCCTCACCCGGCTATGACGAGGTATCGAGGTCTGTGTTGTAGGAAGTCATGTATCGACCCACAAAGCTGGCCCGATATTCCTTAAGCACGTATCTTGTTCACAAAGTGGCGGGACGTTACATTGCTATTTTCCACTCGATTTTTAAATTTTTAATTGTGTTCTGCACTGTGAAACACTGACTAAACAAATAGCATTCGTCAGGACTCATTACAAAACGCCACGACAGCGAAAGACCGAGGATCGTTAATGCCTTCCGACCTGATTGTTCTTTGTTTTCTCCGCCGCGGGAATAAAAGAAAGCAAACGCGAGACTTAAAACGACGCGTGGGAGTTCGCAGACGGGCGCAGATAAGCCGCAGGAGCGTCGGCGCCTATTTCTGCGCCACCTAAACACGAAGGTGTGACGCGGGAGGGACGAAAATACGGGTACGGAGCCGTGGTGGACCGCCGGCACGTCAAAACACGGCGGCCGCCCGCTTTCATCTTCACCCGCGGCCTGCCCGCGTCAAGTGCCCGCCGTACGCACACTACACACACACACGCACACACACACGGCTTGCCAGTGCGTACAACCGCCGTCGCCGGCGGCGGCAACGACCGTCCTGCATGCGCCCTTACACCGTCTGCACCGCTCTCACCCTGCCCACCAAGTAGAAAGGTAAAACTGCTGCTGTGAAAATGACGAGCAGATAATTCACGTCGAGTAACTTCTTACTGTACTCTCTCGTCGAAATCAGCACATCATAAGGGGCGTTACAAATCACTCTGGAAGACAAGAGGAATTTCGTTATGTTGAAACATTTCCGTTTATATTGTTCGTCTACCTTGTTCAGGTGTCTTTATCTCTACTTCATGTAACCAAACCTTCCTTTCCCTCTACAGTTTTCATCCCCAACACTCGTCCCTACATTACGAAATTAACTATTGCGTGAAGCCTATCAACAGATCCGTCTCGGTAACACTTTTTCACACAAGTGACTGACACGTCATCTCGTTTGGCGCCCTTGCCCTTGGTCCCTACCCCTTTCTCTCCAGGCGGACATCAGTTGCCTTTCTTTGAGCTCCTGGTAAGATCTTTTTAAAAGTAAATATAGATTTAGTGTGGAAATGCGCGTTCTTTCTTGGTTTCAAAATAAGTATATTTTTGGGCTTCAAAATAAGTACTAACCAAATATTCTTCTGTAACAAAAATAAATTTTGATGTCTTAGTACAGTGCTAAATGTAAAAGAAGAAACTATTCGTATGCGTTTAATCTAACTTCTGAGGTCATTAAGCAAGTTTAGTGAGAGCAGAAAGGACTACGCGTACTGTATTGTTCTAGTTTCAGTACTAATGTGAAATAACGTAAATATAATTTTTTGTCAAATAATACAATTTGTACAGAAACCAGATGGCACTTATAAGAGTCGAGGGGCATGAAAGGGAAACAGTGGTTGGGAACTGAGTGAGACAGGGTTGTAGCCTCTCCCCGATGTTATTCAATCTGTATATTGAGCAAGCAGTAAAGGAAACAAAAGAAAAATTCGGAGTAGGAATTAAAATCCATGGAGAAGAAATAAAAACTTTGAGGTTCGCCGATGACATTGTAATTCTGTCAGAGACAGCAAAGGACCTGGAAGAGCAGTTGAATGGGATGGACAGTGTCTTGAAAGGAGGATATAAGATGAACATCAACAAAAGCAAACCGAGGATAATGAAATGTAGTCGCGTTAACTCGGGTGATGCTGAGGGAATTAGATTAGGAAATGAGACGTCTACAGTAGTAAATGAGTTTTGCTATTTGGGGAGCAAAATAACTGATGATGGTCGAAGTAGAGAGGATATAAAATGTAAACTGGCAATGGCAAGGAAAGCGTTTCTGAAGAAGAGAAATTTGTTGACATCGAATATATATTTAAGTGTCAGGAAGTCGTTTCTGAAAGTATTTGTATGGAGTGTAGCAATGTATGGAAGTGAAACGAGGACGATAAATATTTTAGACAAGAAGGGAAAATGGTTCAAATGGCTCTGAGCACTATGGGACTCAACTGCTGAGGTCATTAGTCCCCTAGAACTTAGAACTAGGTAAACCTAACTAACCTAAGGACATCACACACATCCATGCCCGAGGCAGGATTCGAACCTGCGACCGTAGCGGTCTCGCGGCTCCAGACTGCAGCGCCAGACCCGCGCGGCCACTTCGGCCGGCAGACAAGAAGGGAATAGAAGCTTTTGAAATGTGGTGCTACACAAGAATGCTGAAGATTAGATTGGTAGATCACGTAACTAATGAGGAGGTATTGAACAGAATTGGAGAGTAGATAAATTTGTGGCACAACTTGACTAGAAGAAGGGATAGGTTGGTAGGGCATATTCTGAGGCATCAAGGGATCACCAATTTAGTATTGGAGGGCAGCGTGGAGGGTAAAAATCGTAGAGGGAGGCCAAGAGATAAATGCATAAACAGATTCAGAAGAATGTAGGTTGCAGTAGGTACTGGGAGATGAAGAAGCTTGAAAAGGATAGAGTAGCATGGAGAGCTGCATCAAACCAGTCTCTGGACTGAAGACCACAACAACAACAACAACAACAACAATGGAACTTAACTCTATAAATTACAAATTACATTGATATGTGGTGCCACTTCTTCCGGACATGTCCGAAAGAACAGACACCACGTGTTTATAATTCAGGCGAGGATTGCCAATGATGTCTTCAGTTCGGATGCACACCAGGCTCGAACTGTTACAGGAATCGCCTAAATGCCCTGAGTAGTAAGGATAATTGACAAGGGGTACAATACTGATAATGTGTGGGTAAGTTGACAATTTGGGTCTGACGGGAGGCGTCCGTGCAGTTGCGATGATTACTGTGTCCGGATGGCTTACTGGCCAGAGCATCTAGCTAGTAAGCAGGAGAACCGGTTTAAAATCCCGGTGCAGCAAAATTTTCAATTTGCCCATTGATTTAAATACGCGTAATGCACACTCGCAGCCAATGTCTGTAATTCCTTTGTGTCTTAATTTACAAATTATTTCATTTTCCCATCGGAAAATATATGAGACAAGTACAAAAGTTATCATCTATATTAACAAATAATCCGCAGATTGCAATTATGGTTCCGCATCAGCTGCAGAATATTTTAAAAGAAATGGAAATTTTTGGCGGGTCGGGACTCGAACCCGGAGCTCCCGTTTGTCGCGAGCGATCGCCTTAACGACTTCGGCTATCAGACAACGCTTCCAGAAGCAGCCCAAACTTCCATTTCTCATGGTGTCTACATTCCATAGTGCTCGCACTGTACAGGGTGTTTATAAATAAATATCGGGGTTTTAACGCTTTATAATATTTATAATATTAAACTTACAGTTATAAAGGACATGTCAAACGAAAGAGCAACTCAAACAGTTTTACCAAGAACCTTATAAATGCTCAATGTGAGCACCATTTGTCACACGGCACACATCAAGTCTACAGCCGAGCGCTGGATAGGCCGCAAGGGGCCCAATGACAGGGCTTGCATTGCATTGCCTCCACGTTCACCCGACCTAAAGCTATGCGATTTTTTCCTTTGGGGCTTCATCAAGGATCTTGTGTACGTGCCTCCGCTACCAGCAGAACTCCCTGAATTAAGAAACTGGATTGAAGCAGCTATGGCTACAATCACTGAAGACACACTTATCAACGTTTGGGAAGAACTCGGCTGTAGACTTGATGTGTGCCGTGTGACAAATGGTGCTCACATTGAACATTTATAAGGTTCTTGGTAAAACTGTGAGTTGCTCTTTCATTTGACATATCATTTATAACTGTAAGTTCAATGTAGTAAATATTATAAAGCGTTAAAACCCCGATAATCATTTATAAACACCCTGTACTACCGCGACTCCCGCACAGACAGACACTGTTTTCCGATCGTCACATTCCTCTGCGAAGGCGGGTAACTCTGTACTATAGTGCAGTGTGTGTGTTGTATAGTATAGTCCGAAACAATGTTCCTTCTGATATGCACGCTTCGGACTACATAGTACAGCACAGACCCTGCACTATAGTCCATTATCGTGGATATACTGACATGTTTAACATAAGGCACTGTTTAAATTAAAGTGAGTTGTTCGTTACGTGTGAAGAAAACTACTAATAGGTACCGAAATTTTAGAAAATTTAGAATGAAAGTAACTGAAAATCAGTAAACATGGGCAAACTTTTTATGCATGCGGTTGAAAAGGAATACACAAATTTGTGTACGATTCGGAAGAGAACTATCACATCTATTTGTCATGCATATTCATACAGCTCAGCGGTACACGTAATGACAATTTTTCCGTTGGATAAAAACACTGTAATGAAACATTTTAAGTCCTTAACTTAATAAATGCTTTCGAAATAAAATCTTTTAACTTCAAGGCAGCATTTTCAGTGACTGAAGTTCACTCAACAGTGCCCCAGAGAGTGGCAATTTAAGTAGCTATCAACTAGAGTTTTCGAAACTTCTTTCTTCACAAGTAACGTACTGAAGCAGTGTTGTATTTTTTGTTGAGTTGGGTCTTTGTTGAAACCGGAGCCCAATTCGATGGGGAATTATTAGAATAGTTTCCTTTTCAAATATATTTGTAGTAAGGACAATATTTTATGCTTAAGTCACATTCGCAGTTAGTTATTTTTGCTTCTATCGTAGTATGCTTTTACCCGTAGCAATTTTCCGTAGTACTTACGTATATACAGTACAAATTTTGCACTCTGGCGCCCCAAGCTGCCACCACCTGCCCTTTCGGACAACTTACTCTTCCTTTCCGGAAATCTGTGCCATAAATTTCTTTTATCCTCGATTCGATTCAATACCCCTTCATCAGCTACCTGACATATCCAACCCGTCATCAGCACTCTTCAGTGTCATCACATACAAAAAGAATTTATTCTTTCTATGCTCGTACCGTTTATAATTCACTCCCATAAATGTCTATACTCCAGACAAATACGGTCTGAAAAGACTTCCATATATTTATATGTACATGTTACACTCAGTTCTGATTAGTATGTGTGCGTGTAGAAACAAGCGGAGGATATCTTGAAAATTTGTTAAGACTTTCTTTTGTAAAATGATCTTCCATTAATAGTTCAAAAACAAAGGGTTTTCGAAATTGTATAGCGAGTAAATCGCCTTTAGTGTTGTAGAAGTATTTGTTACAGTCCGTAATTTCATAGTATGAGTATTCACAGAAGTCCAATAGTTTTGCGACATAGTCATAGAAATGAACCATAGAAAAACAATGATTTACTATGCTTATGTCACAGAAATGTCATATTATTACTCAATTTTATGAGTTCAATATGTGCTCAATATACCCGAGATACCTAGAAAAAATAAGAACTGAAACATAATAACTCAACTTTCTTTAACACAAACACGATGTTTCAGACATTACAGCAGCGTTGACAATGGATAATTTCATAATAAAGTCATCAAAACATATAGAAAGTTAGAAAATATAAGACATGTCCGGTACTAAAATTCTTATACATGTTTACTGTAATTCTCTCTCTTCGATGATGTTAACCCATCGTCATAAAACGACTGCTGTACAGATGGGATGAAGCATCTTAGCTACTGACCATATCTCGTTTCAGTGAATGAATGCCCCATCCTCCAAGGAGCAACTTCAACGTACCTATACAAGAAGTTACAGAAGTAGAACCTTTTATAAGTACACATTCTTCTCCAACACATCTTCTTGGACGCTTTTTCTTTTGTCAACTTGTCCAAATCCGATGTGGTATTTTTGAGGGGTACCGAAGGACTTCCTTTTTCAAGACAGTGCTTTCCATTTTTGATTCTTCCCGATGCTAGCTGTGGCATTTACCTCCATTTTCTACCTACATGTTCGTCATCTTCATGGTTTTAAACATTTATATATTTTGTCATTATTATGATCATCGACGGGAATGGGCCTACATTTTTTTTGGCGTATAAGGCATTAAAATAATAATAAACGAACAAATTACAACATGTAGTGTACATGTTAGTATTACATAATTCAAAATAAGTAAAACACCATCCTGTTGGCGGCAATGATGTTTAAAATCTTCTGGCATTCAAAGTCTTACCAGCACAAAATGAGTGGTCTTTTATAAACTACTGTAGATTGCAGGTGGGATATATTACTTACTAGACTTTTTACGACATGTTAACGGATGCCACGAGCTGTCCAAATACCTCAACGTCTTTGTATCCATGTGTAGCACAGCTCCCGCTGCCACTGAAACTCTCAAACGTCCACACAATCTGAGAGCACGGGTCAGTCCGTTTTGATTTCCAACGCTGCAGAGGTGTCCCGACTACCGTTTGAGACTGCTTTATCATCGACCGTTCATTGTCGTCTTCGGAAACGAGAGAAAGCCACTTATTATGATACCTGTGCTGAATGAACGTTGTCCACATCCTTCCTACCTGAAGCGTAACTTTCCAACTATGCTCGCTTTTGCACAGTAAGGAAATTCCTCACAACGGCTTGGGTGGAAGTCTGTTTTGAACAGCTTATGTCCCCCCCCCCCACCCTTTCTTTTTTTTTGTAACGTCTCAGAGAATACTCCATCAGTCACACTTGAAGGCAAAACATTTGACTGGGCATTTCTGCACTTCTACGAGGACGTGATGATTTGACCTTTTTTTCCTTTTTATTTTCACGACTAGTTTGTGACATGCCCTTGTCGCTTATTCTCAAAGATGCGGCGAAGAACGAATCGCATCGTCCGTCCCTCTTCTATACAATATCATCGCCCTGTTGCACACGTTAAATGAACTGAGCAGAAAAAACTGTGCATCACACTGACCATACTGACGGGAAAGCTGCTATCATTTCTGAATGTTTACAAAATACCCAAAAAACAAAAAGCGCGCCACAGATAGCGCATTTACCCTCGAATCGATTGTGAACTACTGAAACGCCGTGCATTCATGAGGAAACTGCTGGGGAGATAATACATAAAAAATTTAAATGTGTTCACGATAGATTATTCACGAGCAAAATTATTGTCTTTGTGCGTTATCAATAATTTTTTTCATGCACAAAACATTCCACATGAACAATACCACACGTGTGAATATTTACCGCTAAGTACAGTTTATCTGCAATATGTAACATCTGAACGCACCACATTTCTAAGCAAGTAAAACAGTCCATGATTCAACAAATATTTCCCCGCAGAGAATAAAAAAATTAGTTCACATTGTTGACTGTGTAATATTTTCCCTTCGGAATGGCCCATTCTATCACTTTTGACGTACGTCCGTTTTATTCGCAACACGTACGAGTATTCTGTGTGTTTCAAAATCAGTATCGGGGTTTTGAAACTTTGTAGCATTTATTACATTCAAATTACAATTATAAATAATACGTCAAATGAAAGAGCAACTCAGTTTTTCTTGCAAATATAGTTTGCCAGTAGGAAAGATGACGACTAGTGAACAGAAAGCTTTTTGTGTTTTGCAGTTTGTAAGAACCGAATCTGTTGCTACGGTGCAACGTGCATTCCGTATTACGTTCCATTGTAATCCTCCAAGTGAAAATAATAGCCTTCGATGTGTCATCAGTCTGAAGACACCGTATGTCTTTGCAAAGGGGACGACCAAAGTAGCTGAAGAACATTTTAACGAATGAGAGCGTCCTTTATGCGTGGCCCCAAGAAATCAGTTCGGATACTGGTCGTGGTTCACATGCTAACGGAATGTTGCTGCATGACGATGAAGATTTTGCTGAACTGTGTCGTCTTCAGTGATGAACCGACATCTCCCCTAAGTGGAAATGTAAACATAATGTGCGCATCTGGGGGTCACAAAATCACCACGAGAGGCTACGAGTGCAATGGGACTCCCCCGAATTGAATATTTTTTGTGCCGTATCCCGGGGAAAGTTTGTGGGCCTTTCTTTTTCGGTGAAGCAGCCTAAATGGTGTTTCTTACATTCACGCGCTATAATTACGGTTCTTTCCCCAGTTGGTAGTAGGTGAAGCACAGAACTTCATTTGGCAGCAAGAAGATGCGTCGCCTCGTTGGCGTAACTCATTATGCGACTGGTTAAATAACGCTGCACCCGACCGATGGCAGCTTGTTTCGCATGACCTCCACGTTCACCCGATCTAACAGTATGCGATTTTTACCTTTGGGGTAAAGGGTCAAGTGCATGTGCCTTAGCTGCCAGCTGCGCTACCAGACTTGAGAAACAGGAGTGAAGCAATCGTTGCAACAATTTATCCGCATTCGGGAGGACGTCGGTTCAAACCCGCGTCCTGCCATCCTGATTTAGGTTTTCCGTGAATTCCCTAAATCGTTTCAGGCAAATGCCGGGATGGTTCCTTTGAAAGGGCACGGCCGACTTCCTTCCCCATCCTTTCCTAATCCCATGGGACCGATGACCTCGCTGTTTGGTCCCCTCCCCATAATCAACCAACCCATCAACCAACCAGGTTTGGGGAGAAGTCGCCTATCGGTTCGATGTGTGCCGTGTGACGAACAGTGCTCACACTGAACACTTGTAAGAAAAACTGTTTGAGTTAATGTATTATTTATAATTGTAAGTTGACTGTAATAAACGCTAAAAAGCCTTAAAACTCCGATATGCATTTTGAAACACCTGGTATATACCTACAACTACGATATTGTAGAGTTAAAAATGCCGTATAGGAACCCATAAAATCGTCGCTACTGTAAAAAAAGTTAGCAAGCATAGAAACCTGTGATATTTATTGTAATTTGTAATAATAGATCGGCTTGCAAAGAATTGAAAATCTGTGAAGAATTTACAAACCAACTCACTGGGTGCAAAAAAATAAATTTATACCGCAGGGAAAACTACAAATTTACAACGGAACTGACAAAATGTAGCATGTTGCACGAACCAAACATGTGAAAACTGGAGGCAGATATCAAATAAAAAGATGAAAACATCTAAAAACAGGAGCAGAAATCTCGGGTTAATTATAGGACCAGAATGCTGAAACGTGGAAAGAAATACGTAATCTATAAAGTTCCAGAAAAAAAGCCGGTTCCATTACAAAGTAGCTACAGCAATCTTATGAACACGTATATCAGATGGACGACGTAAAAAACAACTGGCTAACTGAAATTAATGAAGATATAGAAGAAATTTAGCCATCGTGAGGAGTTAGTTGGGAATGGAACAATATTCAGAATCCTAACTGACAAGCCAAGATACATTTTTTTAAGACTATGTGATGCACTACATGACGGACAGAACAACGTAAACAGAAACAGGTATGTCGAACGTACACATGCTGAGTGGTAAATAAGTAATACAGTTACTAGACAAGGAAACACACTTTTCTGCCCAAGTTTCACGAATTTTTTATTTCCACGACCTAGGTTTCGGATTCCAAGCAGCTTTTTTATGTGGAATAGTTTGGAATTTATGCAGGACACGCGTTCTTCTGCTGATCAGGAACTGTAGGCCAACATCTCAACTCACCTCACCGACCAAATGCTGGAGGTGAAAATTTCCTCCACCACCAGGGTTCATACCGCCATACCTCCGAATCGAGCGCATTTCGTGGCGAAGTTGTCAACATTACCGAGTCACTTGTTTAATAAATCGTGGATGTAAAATAGTGGCACGAATTATTTACAGAAGAATCGAAAAAAACTTGTAGATGCCGACCTCGGGGAAGATCAGTTTGGGTCCCGGAGAAATTTAGGAACACGCCAGGCATTAGTGATCCTTGCTACGACATATCTCGGAAGATAGTTTAAAGTACATTCAGTAGCATTCCGTAGATTTAAAGAAAGCTTTTGAGAATGTTGACTGGTCTACACTCCTGAAAATTTTAAGGTAGCATAAATAAAATACAGGGAGCGAAGGGTTACCTACAACTTGTACTGAACCGAGACTGCAGTTATTAGAATCGAAGTATTTCAAAGGCAAGCAGTGGTTGAAGAGGGAGCGAGAAAGATTTGTAGCCTATCCCCGATGTCATTCAGTCTGTACACTGAGCAAGCAGTAAGGGAAATCAAAGAAACATTTGGAAAGGGAATTAAAGCTCGGATAGAATAAATAGAAACTTTGCATATTCGTTTTGTAAATAAAAACCGCCGATTCTTGCTGCGATGTATTTTATTTCTTCCAGAAGCGTTTCGTGTTTTACTTTAAGGCATCTTCAGTGGGATCGAGTATGACACAGTTTTGTCTTGATATGCGATACTTGTCGATTATATAACGGTTCGTCTTGTTTTTTTACATAAGTAAATAATTACTTACAGTAACTCGCGTTTTTTTTATTGTCATCTGCGTTTCCTCTCATCTGGTCACACGCTGGAGGTGGCATTATAACTTCACTTACGAAATGTAAAAACGTGTTCAAGATATGAACTACTTTCTTCACAATGTTCATATTCTTTATGCTAATTGCTGTGGAGCACTACTAGTCTTCTATCACTAGTTGTAGATGTTTGATCGAAAACTGTCATTTCAAGTCGTAATTACTGTGTGTTCACGCTACGTCTCTTCCTGTTTTGTTTGCATACATGTTGCCGTTCTAACGAAGTATATCCTGAAACTAATAACTAATGTCTGCTCATTTCTGTCTGTGTGTGTGTGTGTGTGTGTGTGTGTGTGTTTGTTTGTTTGTCGGTGGTTATGCACGGCGACCTGTAGAGTTCTCAGTATGAATGTAGTATCTGTCAGAGAGTGGTTGAAGGTATTGATGCTGAGCTGATTTATTTTGGTTTAAATGTTTCGTGGAGGGGCTCATGCACGTGTGAGTGAAAAGGTGGTGGGTGATATTATTATTATTATGTTAATAACCCGTTGTTGGAGCGTTACTCTATTATTTTATCTATTAATGTAAACGGTGAGTTGTTTGTCATGTGTACTTGATCAACCAACAAGGTTTTCTTTTCTGCTCCGTTTTTTTTTTTTTTTTTGTATGTGGTAATTTTCTTCCGGGATTTGGTGGTGTTTTTTTTATTGTTGATTCTAATTATTTTCTTGTCTTCTCCTCTAGTCGTTGGTTTGTGATTGTGCTCTCTTAGATGTTGAGTGGTTTGTCCCATGTTTCCAGGCTCTCATGTGTCCTTTGTGTTGGACAAATGTGCAGAACATTTGACGTCAGATACACAGTAGTTACGACTTTAAATTACTATTTTCGGTAAAACATCTACAGCTAGTGACAGAAGACAAATAGTGTTCCACAGCAATTTGCACAAAGAATGTGAAAATAATGAAGAAAAAAACTCGTAACATTAAAATATGCTTATGTTTCGTAAGTGAAATTAAAGTGCGACCTCCATCATGTGACCAGATGAGAAGAAATGCAGATGCCAGCCAAAAATGCGATGAGAACTGTGAATGATCGTTTATTTACGTAAGAAATGAGGCATGAACCGTTTTATCATATAAAAATATCTCATATAAAGAAAAACTGTATCATTCTAAGTTCCATTGAATAATTCTGTTAGACGCGAAAAAGCGACTTGGAAGAGCACACGAATAGAACGGATTGTCTCTTGAGAAGAGGTTATAAGATAAACATCAAAAAATAAAAGAGCGATAATGGAATTGAGAAGAATTAAATCAGGCGATGCTGAGAGAATTAGACTGGTAAACGAGGTAGTAAAAGTACCAGTTGAGTTTTGCCACTCAGGCAGCAAATTCAGTGATAATGGCCGAAGTAGAGACGATATGAAACGCACACTGGCTATGCAACGAAAGGCATTTATGAGAAAGAGTAATTTGTTAGTAACTAACGTAAATGTGTTAGGAAGTGTTTCCTGAAGGTATCCGTACAGAGTGTAGCCTTGTACGGAAGTGAAACGTGTACGATAAACAGTACACGCATGAGGAGAATGGAAGCATTTGCAATGCAGTGCTACAAAAGAGTGATGGAAATCAGATGGATAGATCGCATAACTAATGACGAGGTACTGAACCGAACGGTGAGGACAAGAAATTTATGGCACAACTTGATTAAAAGAAGAGATTGGTTGATAAGACA
The DNA here is from genome assembly GCF_023898315.1 of Schistocerca nitens. Taxonomy (NCBI): domain Eukaryota; kingdom Metazoa; phylum Arthropoda; class Insecta; order Orthoptera; family Acrididae; genus Schistocerca; species Schistocerca nitens. The sequence continues at coordinate 299,601,093 of NC_064615.1, read as the reverse complement.
TAGTCTGGGGCATCAAGGAATAGTCAATATGATACTGGAGGGACGTTGTGTGTGTGTTTGTGTGTGTGTGTGTGTGTGTGTGTGTGTGTGTGTGTGTGAATCTATTTGGAGGGGGGAGGGGCAAAAATTGTAGGAGGAGATCATGGGATGAACACAGGAAGTAGGTATAAATGGCTCTGAGCACTATGGGACTTAACATCTGAGGTCATCAGTCCACTAGAACTTAGAACTACTTAAACCTAACTAACCTAAGGACCTCACACACGTCCATGCCCGAGCCTGGATTCGAACCTGCGACCGTAGCGGTCGCGCGGTTCCAGACTGAAGCTCCTAGAACCGCTCGACCACACCTGCCGGCAAAGTAGGTACACATGGATGTAGGTTGCAGTAGTCATTTGGAGATGAAGAGGTTCGCACAGGATAGGGTAGCATGGAGAGCTGTCTGCGGACTGAAACCACAACATAAACAACAACAATGACAGACAGACAGACAGATAGTCCATTTTTAATCCAAAGAAGAAACAAACAATGCCCGCTCTTGACAAATCCCACGAAGACAAATACGAAATTTGTGTAATTATTATGGTTCGACATGATAACATCCGCTCGTAAATCTAGAGATTATGCTATCAGTGATGTGACCTGCAGCCTTCTCACGTTCACTGTGGTACACACAGGTGAAAACATCACAACCGACTAGGTTGGCTCATCGATTACGCGATTCGTATTAAAACAGCGCCCTTGAGAAAAATGCGACAGTTTCTAATTAGCGCAGCTACGGTAAGTAACGGCCTCGGGAGGTCATGGGCCGCGAAGCGAACTTTGTGCGTAACTCATATCTACGCTGCTGGCTTCCCTACCGGCCCGAAAGGAAAAGTTTTGCACTGCTAGAGAGTTACACGAGCAATTAATTTTTTCCCTTTTTACTTTTCCTCCGCAGCTGATGTGAACGACTACGAACTTTGATTCTGACTGTGTGATCTTCAATTGAGAAAAGCACACTTGATCTACGCTAACGGGACACACAACAAATCGGAGACGAAGCAATCCCGAGAGGTTTTAGTACACTTTCCCTCAAGTTCCTGTAAGCTGATTCATTCTTCACACCTGTGTAGAAAATTAAATTTAAAAATAAATGGTTCAAATGGCTCTGAGCACTATGGGACTAAACATCTGTGGTCATCAGTCCCCTAGAACTTAGAACTACTTAAACCTAACTAACCTAAGGACATCACACACATCCATGCCCGAGGCAGGATTCGAACCTGTGACCGTAGCAGTCGCGCGGTTCCGGACTGAGCGCCTAGGACCACGAGACCACCGCGGCCGGCAATTAAATTTAAATGCTACGTAATAGAACGATATTATTCTATGACGTAGCATATAAATTTGCTGATAAAACTGCCGGGTTGCTCTTGTAACAGAAATATTCAGATCTAAAGGTGATTCCCGTGGAGCCGGCCGGGGTGGCCGAGCGGTTCTAGGCGCTTCAGTCCGGAACCCCGCGACCGCTACGGTCGCAGGTTCGAATCCTGCCTTGGGCATGGATGTGTGTGATGTCCTTAGGTTAGTTAGTTTCAAGTAGTTCTAAGTTCTAGGGGACTGATGACCTCAGAAGTTAAGTCCCATAGTGCTCATGGCAAATGGAACCAATTGATTCCCGTGGAACGAAAACCAGTCACAATTTTAAAAACAAATGCTATACAGACATACGGTAATATCTGTTTGAAGACTACTGAATGTAAGTTATTGTTCTAAGGCGAAGCGTGTAGATTTGCTCATGTATTAGGCGGCAGAGTAACCTTCCATTTGGCATGTTCCAAACAAGTGTAATAAACGACGTACACTGATTAGCCAGAACATTATCACTATCGACCTGCTACAGATATAAGCACGTCCAAGCAACAGCAGCGACACCTGGCGAAGAATGACTGCTAGCCAGACACGTACACAGTGCATGTATACTACTGGCCATTAAAATTGCTGCACCAAGAAGAAATGCAGATGATAAACGGGTATTCATTGGACAGATATATTATACTAGAACTGACTTGTGATTACATTTTCACGCTATTTGGGTGGATAGATCCTGAGAAATCAGGACCCGGGAGGGACTCCCCCGCCGACCTGCCCCAGGATGAGACCACAAAAATGTGTTCCCAGTCAGAGGGCGTGAAGACGGGGAGACTATTGATGAGTTTCATATCTTTCCTCGAAACCAGGGATCGTAGGACCGAATTTTGCCTGACTGGTCCGTACGGCTGGTGAGGAAGGGCACGTTCGGACCCACTTAAATCTTGATAACCTGCGAGTGTAGCAGCAGTAACCGATCTAACAACTGCGCCAGGCACTTGTCTTTTATAGGCGTTGCCGACCGCAGCGCCCTTTTCTGCCTGTTTACATATCTGTATTTTAATACTCATGCCTATATCAGTTTCTTTGGCGTTTCAGTATATAACAGTTGTTCCTGGAGAACTGTGGAGAAGCTACAATGAGATGTTGCCTACGAATGGTAATGACGTCAGCCATTAGACTCGACGGGAACTCTCGCTAAGGAGCCGGAAGAAATCACACCAAACGAGGACTTCGGAAAATGGGCAATCATTCGTGCGAGTCTCGCATCGTCGCTTTCATGCTGTCTAGGAGCGTTTGGGGGCGACAGGCGCCAGATTTAAGACCGTGTATTCCCGGGGGGGGGGGGGGGGGGGGGGGGAGGAGGAGGTCTGCTATAAAACGGGACGCGATGTACGCCTTGTGTCATAACGGGACGCGTTGTAACGGCTAAACTGCGGGCGGTTCGCCGAAGAAATGTTTTGTGGAGCATTCCACTAGCTGTTCAAATTACGTGGGCGATGCGCCAAACGTGAAAGGTTCTATTCGGCGTCTTTCCCGAATGGCTGTTAACTAAATCAGTCGTTGATTCCAACACAACTGAATTCTATCCCGATGTTCTCGACGTCACTTTGTTATAGAGATCGAAAACAGAAATGTCGGTAGTCGGATACGTTTTACCAGTCGATTAGAAAAAGAACGAAGCGGTAGTGCTCCGAAATGGGAGAGTAAAAATATCGTAAGTTACAAATTTGGCTAAGTTTTGTTGGAGCTGCGATTATGTTTTATTTTGATATGTTTTTAGATTGTCTTTTGGAAATTTTAATAAGTAGACTGCCTACCTATGCAAAGATGCGGCTAGACAATGCTGAACTCCGAGCGCTGGGCGCCACACACCGCTACAATCGCCCCGTATCAGGAGGGCAAAACAAAAGAAGGCTCGCGCCTACGCGTCGATCGCAGCATTATCTTTACCTGACTGAATGGATCTTCTGTCCTAGTCACTACAGCAACGTATACACAACCTAACAGTTTGGTCAAGTCCACGGCAGGGGGCAGTTTTTCAATATTCTGCCTGTTGCTACTGAAGTTTTAAACTTTTATAAATGTGTTAGTAGGCTGTAAGCAATATTGTATTACGTTTTCATGTTCAGTGGCATGTTCTTCTGTCTATACACACGCTACTTGTGGTTTTTCACCACTATTTTACGGGTCACGCGAGGAACGGTGAGTGGAATTTCCGTTTTACGACGTTAGCGTTTGCTAGCTAGTCAGCAGTTCGTCACAGGTGCCAGCGAATCCATGTACCGGCAGCTCGCGTTATCTTATGTATTTTATATCGTAACTAATTTTGCTTTTATATTAGCTTCTAAGGTGGATAAATTTTACCACATCTGACCATTTATAAATAGACCTGTTACCAAGAATTAAAAAGCCTCAACAATTTTGTAGAAAGAAATTATTGCGATCTGGATGACTTTTTAATAGAATATTAAAGCAAGATATTATAGTGATATGGAGGGGTAGTGTGCCTGTTGGAAGGTGGTCTACGAAGTTGAACAAAGAATGATTGAATAATTAATTTGGTTGTCCGGCCTTTTTTTTCTGTTCCCCTAATAACTGAGGATATTAAATCTCACCTGTGGTTCTTACGCTGTCCCGACAGCGGTCGACATCAGGCTCCGTCACGTCTAGCTGGGTTTCAGTGATTAATCGATAAAGAAAGAGACAACACGGGGAATCCGCTCACCAAGACAACAGACAGACAGATCTGTTACGAGGTTCATATATTGTTTCAGTAACACGTTTAATGAGAGCTAGCCTGTTACACGTGAATAACGGTTACTACTCGCCAACAAAGTTAAGAAACTGGCAAGATTCGTCTTGCTGCGGGTCAAGACACAACAGTAATCAAATAGTATAAATTACGGACGTAATATTGAATGGTCCGACCCCTGCATTAAGAGAGAGTGCGCCGAAAGATAGTTGAAACACTAATAGTCATGAAAGCTGACGAGACCAGCCCAGGCAGGAGTGGTTGAGACTGTTTTCACAGAGACATGATACACGATTCCCGTGCCAACCGTCTGGCGTACACGTCATTGCGCCGCGTCGGTAATACAGCCGATTGATTATCAAGCGGAAACTGATTACTGACCATGCTGTATTGAGTTGTGAGATCAACGGCCGCTACCGACGTAACAAGCATGCACGCCAGTGCATAATGGTGGCAGTTCACTCGCGGGCCATGGTCACGAACTTGATGCAACTGCTAAGCACTGGCTTCGACTGGGAAGTCGAGAGCGTCTGCCGTCATTTTTTTGTCCCGAGACCCAACGGCGCTGCCTGCCTCTGTCGACAGGAAGAGGAGCCCAGTGACCAACTTACCAGGTGCGCCTCTCACGCATTCGTTCCTGCCCGTGACGGCTGAGTTGGTGCCCTCACTGTTGGGACACATGAACTTAAGCGCCAAAGAAACCGCTATAGGCATGCGTATTCAAACACATAAATATGTAAACAGGCAGAATACGGAGCTGCGGTCGGCAACTCCTATATAAGACAACAAGTGTCTGGCGCAGCTGTTAGATCGGTTACTGCTGCTACAATGCCAGGTTATCAAGATTTAAGTCAATCTGAACGTGATGTTGTAGTCGGCGCATGAGCGATGGGACACAGCATCTCCGAGGATGAAGTGGGAATTTTCCCGTACGACCATTTCACGAGTGTACTGTGAATATCAGGAATCCGGTAAAACATCAAATCTCCGGCATCGCTGCGGCCGGAAAAAGATCCTGGAAGAACGGGACCAACGACGACTGAAGAGAATCGTCCAACGTGGCAGAAGTGCGACCCTTCCGCAAATTGATGCAGATTTCACTGCTGGGCCATCAACAAGTGTCAGCGTACGAACCATTCAATGGAACATCATCGATATGGGCTTTCGGAGCCGAATTCCCACTCGTGTACTCTTGATGACTACACGACACAAGGCTTTACGCCTCGCCTGGACCCGTCAACGCCGACATTGGACTGCTAATGACTGGGAATATGTTGCGTGATCGGACGAGTCTCGTTTCAAATTGTATTGAGCGGATGGACATGTAAGGGTATGGAGACAACCTCATGAATCCAAGCACCCTGCATGTCAGCAGGGGACTTTTCAAGCTGTTGGAGGCTGTGTAATGGTGTGGGGCGTTTGCAGTTGGAGTGATATGGGATAGCTGATACGTTTGGATAAGACTCTGACATGTGACACGTACGTAAGCATACTGTCTGATCACCTGCATCCATTCATGACCATTGTGCATTCCGACGGACTTGGACAATTCCAGCAGGACAACGCGACACCCCATACGTCCAGAATTGCTACAGAATGGCTCAAAGAACACTCTTCTGAGTTTAAACACTTCTACTGGCCACCAAACTCCCTAGATATGAACATTATTGAGTAGATCTGGGATCTCTTGCAACGTGCTTTTCAGAAGAGATATCTACCCCGTCGTTCTCTTACAGATTTGTGGACATCCCTGCAGGATTCATGATGTCAGTTTCCTCCAGCACTACTTCAGACATAAGTCGAGTCCATGCCACGTCGTGCTGCGGCACTTCAGCATGCTCGCGGGGGCCCTATTCGATATTAGGCAGGTGTATCAGTTTCTTTGGCTCTTCAGAATAGAAAAGCGGATCTTTCGCAAAAATGGCGGGCGCGTCGTGTGTCCTTCCTCCGCCGGCGAAGGAGAACTGAAATTTGAACTAAGGGCTACTTTAGCTTTCTTGTAACACGCCTTGTTGTACCAATTCCATATTAATTAAACCAGGCGTCAGAAAATTATAATCTCTTTACGAGCCGGGAGTCATGTTGTTCGGCAAGCCTACGGAGGTCCCTAATTGCCGGGGAAAATTCATTTGTTATGATTTAATACGCAATTATTGAACTCGTAAACCACTCGGCCGATCGGGCCGTGACTTATATCAGACGACTCGTTGTCTAAAGACGAAGCTAAGAATGTTATCAAAAGCAACGACTAAATTTTATTAGAGCACTGCCCATTTGTCAGATGGCTGACCTGCCTGCTACTTTACCTCCACGTGTTCTGTGGCTGGGCCGCGCGATGTATCAGTGCTCTACAGGAGGGTCTGTACCTGTTTTTGGGTATCACTGGCAAGTGCACGGTACGGGGCACTTTTTAATCATATGTCGGAGTTTCATTTCGCTGCATTCAGTGATTGAGCTCGTTGAGGACATGCTCGTGCGCCTCTGCGAGAGTTGACATTTGCGTGATTTTACCCGCACCATCTCAGCAGCGCACACACGCAAGAGACGAAGGATCTGAGTAGTTTCCAGCCTGAAAGACGGCTACGGAAGATTCCTAGCAGGTTTTCGCGCCATGTATGGCACCTTTTCAAGTCTCTCCCAAGTGTTTCGCGTGCAGACTCCTTTATAGACAAACTTCAGTTTGACAGTTCTTGCCGACGAATCGTAGCCAGCTTTTCGCTTCGCGTACCTGTAAAGATATGTCGCCGTACTTAATCTCCCTACACACAGGTACACCCGAACATTCGGGACACATGGTCGTAATTGTGACTCAGTAAAGCCGTAGTCAAAAGACCCCACACTCCCTTACATATCGGGAAGGGCACACGGTAACATTTCTCCTTAATAAGCGTTGGTTCCCAGTCTTCGCCCTGGGTTAATATTTTGCCTAGAGCATCAGATACTCAATGCTGCCCATGCGCAGCCAATCCGGGTTGCCAGTTAATATATAACGCATACAGGGTAAACGTAAATAAAACCATCAAACAGCAGGGACTGACTTCTGACTCGAAATGAAGGAAAAACGGTCCTATGAACATGTGTCCGGAAATGCATCGTTGCCACGATAGATGGCGCTGACGAACATCAGTTCCTTTGCCCACGTGCCCTGTGTTCCTTGTGCGTTGCTGGCTGTGCGTCACGCACCGAACTGTAAGCAGCAGAATGGTCCGGTAATCACGTCGGAACAAGCCGAGATGGTGTTTGTGTACGGCCAGGTCAAGAGGCAGCACGGCTATACCAATAAAGGTATCCTCACAGACACGAACCACCTCACACAACATTTAAAGCCCGTTTTGGACTTTTGTATGATCACGGATCCTTCAGGCAGACGAACGTGCAGGGAGGCTGTGGTCTGAGCGTAGACCAGATTTGGAGGACAGGGTTCTGCAAGACACTGAGACGAAACTTAGTGAAAGCTCCAGGCAAGTGCCCGCCACATAGTGTAAGCGAAAGTACACACTGGCCATTAAAATTGCTATACCACGAAGATGACGTGCTACAGACGCGAAATTTAACCGAAAGGAAGAAGATGCTGTGATATGCAAATGATTACCTTTTCAGAGCATTCACACAAGGTTGGCGCCGGTGGCGACACCTACAACGTGCTGGTATGAGGAAAGTTTCAAACCGATTTCTCATACACAAACAGCAGTTGACCGGCGTTTCCTGGTGAAACGTTGTTGTAATGCCTCGTGTAAGGAGGAGAAATGCGTGCCATCACGTTTCCGACTTTGATAACGGTCGGATTGTAGCCTATCGCGATTACGGGTTATCGTATCGCGACATTGTTGCTCGCGTTGGTCGAGATCCAATGACTGTTAGCAGAATATGGAATCGGTGGGTTCAGGAGGGTAATGCGGAACGCCGTGCTGGATCCCAACGGCTTCGTATCACTAGCAGTCGAGATGACAGGCACCTTATCCGCATGGCTGTAACGGATCCTGCAGCCACGTCTCGATCCCTCAGTCAACAGATGGGGACGTTTGCAAGACAACAACCATCTACGCAAACAGTTCGACGACGTTTGCAGCACCATGGACTATCAGCTCGGAGACTATGGCTGCGGTAACCCTTGACGCTGCATCACAGATAGGAGCGCCTGCGATGGTGTACTCAACGACGAACCAGGGTGCACGAATGCCAAAACGTCATTTTTTCGGATGAATCCATGTTCTGTTTACAGCATCACGATGGTCGCATCCGTGTTGGGCGACATCGCGGTGAACGCACATTAGATGCGTGTATTCGTCATCGCCATACTGGCGTATCATCCGGCGTGATGCTATGGGGTGCCATTGGTTACACGTCTCGGTCACCTCTTGTTCGCTCTGACGGCAGTTTGAACAGTGGACGTTACATTTCAGATGTTTTAGGACCTGTGGCTGTATCTACCCTTCATTCGATCCCTGCGAAACCTTGCATTTCAGCAAGATAATGCAGGACCGCATGTTGCAGGTCCTATACGGGCCTTTCTGGATACAGAAAATGTTCGACTGCTGCCCTGGCCAGCACATTCTCCAAATCTCTCAGCAACTGAATACGTCTGGTCAATGGTGGTCGAGCAACTGGCTCGTCACAATACGCCAGTCAGTACTCTTAATGAACTGTGGTATCGTGTTGAAGCTGCATGGGTAGCTGTACCTGTACACGCCATCCAAGTTCTGTTTGACTCAATGCCGAGACGTATCAAGGCCGTTATTACGTCCGTAGGTGGTTGTTCTGGGTACTGATTTCTCAGGATCTATGCACCCAAATTGCCAGAAAAATGTAATCACATGTCAGTTCTAGGATAATATATTTGTCCACTGAATACCCGTTTATCATCTGCATTTCTTCTTGGTGTAGCAATTTTAATGGCCAGTAGTGCAGGATTACGAGTATCCTGCACGACAACCGCTACTGTCCCTATCACCCGCAACACGTAAGGAAGAGACGGCACGTTGTAGGGGAAGTTGCATTCGTCAGCGCCATCTACCGTGGCAACGATGCCTTTCAAGACGCATGTTCATAAGGCATTTTTTCTCCTCCATGTCCAGTCAGGAATCCGTCCCTGCAGTTTGTCGGTTTTATTAATGTTCACCCTGTATATAACATGAACAGTAGTAATCCTATCACACTCCCCTGGGACGCACGAAACAAGACAGCAGTATCTGCAGATGACTCTTCATATGGGATAACGTGCTCCTCAACAGAACGGAGTGGCCCGCCTGTTCCCCCGACATGAAGCCAATCGAACACGCGTCGGATCGACTGAAACGAGCTGCTTTTGGAGTCGACAGCGACTACGTACACTGCACGATTTACGCAGAATCACCGTTGAAGAGTGGGGCAATTTGGACCATGGCTGGTTTGATAGTCTCATCGATTGGTATGCCAAGAAAGAATTCAATCCTGGATCCGACAGTGGGGACGTTCAGCCACGTATTAACGTTGGTCAGGAGTACTGTGAACCCTCCCGCCCCCCCCCCCTTCCCCACCCGTTACACTTTTTTCTGGGGACACTGCGAATAAATCTATGCACATAACACAAAGGCAATTTTTGTTTTCTATGCTGTGAATTTCGAAATAAATGAGTAACGCAAAACTTTTATAGATGTTTGAAAATCCAGTTTTGTAGGATATTGCGTTTCCTATTCAATTTTATTATCGTGTTTCGCCAAGTAACGACAGAAAATTGAGTTAATGTTAACAGTATTAATTTGCGAAATTTGTGGTAAACTGCCGGAGTACATTACATCGTTTTCATAGTTGTCGATAATACAGCCAAGAAGTATGAAATTGACAGAGATGTGAAATCACCGTTAGGAAATAATAATGATAATAATAACAATAATGATTTCGTGTGTAGCTCAGCACCCTGGCGCAAGTCTTTCTACTGGACGCCACTCTGTCGACTTGCGTGTCCCTAACCTACGCCAGTTATCCAACAGGAGATAAGGGCACCTACAGTTAAAAAGGACTCCTCGCAGCGCTGAGAGGTTTACTTCAGATTAAAGGCAGCCGTGGTTCTCTCGGTATCCAGGACCGCGATTTATCACTACATGACCAGATACGGTAACATCAGGGAATGCGAATGACAGATTTAGATTTTCCGACAGAATTCTGCCTTACAATGTGTCTGTAAAGGAAGCCGCAGGCAAGACGATAGGGTGACCCACTTTAGATTACCGCTCCTACACTTGGGCTGCTTATCAAGTGGACCTGGCGGAATTACGTTGAAGAATTTCAGCGATGCTCTAATAAGATCGTAACGAGTCCGCAGACACTTACAGTGCTCCAGCCTCCGTTGGCTGTACCTGAGCATTTCATTTTTATTTAATTTAATGCATATTTAAAACCTGCAGTCTATTTTAAAAAGCAGGTCGTACATTTTTACAATTTTACATGTTACAGTACATTGTTATACATTTCTAACAAAATCTGTTTTGAGCAATAAAACAAGAGAAACAATACTGAGTTAATACTGGTATAAAATGAACATAATTCCAGGAGAAGGAAACAGAAACAATGTTTATTTAAGAAGAAGCTAAGAGATGACGGAAGAAGTTTCGAATAGAACAAGGTACTAGTTACCTGGCTGTTCCAGGTGGCAGAGCACAACTTCGAGCCAGTCCCAGATGAAGCAGCAGTTTTCTTAGATCTAAGTACAAATTGTACTGTATTACGTTATTTACAATTTTCATTATATATAATAAATTAGTACACATTTCTCCAACTACTTTTACTGTTATAGCTCAGTTCCTAGTAATGCACGCCGGCCGAAGTGGCCGTGCGGTTAAAGGCGCTGCAGTCTGGAACCGCAAGACCGCTACGGTCGCAGGTTCGAATCCTGCCTCGGGCATGGATGTTTGTGATGTCCTTAGGTTAGTTAGGTTTAACTAGTTCTAAGTTCTAGGGGACTAATGACCTCAGAAGTTGAGTCCCATAGTGCTCAGAACCATTTGAACCATTTGAACCTAGTAATGCATTCTGGAAAATGATCTATTACGGGAAATTTACAGCTTAGGTGTCATTTGACAGTAGTATGACATTCTCGAATAATTTTCTGGCAATGGCGTGGCTTTTGCTGTGGGAGGGGAGCCTCGGAAGTTCGTCGGGCCTAGCCTCGCCACGAAGTTACAGCTCAGTGTACTTCTGTAATGGTGGCCGTGAAGAAATTAAACTTAGGAGTTATTTACGTGTTACTTGTAATTTTCTACGTGGGCACGTGTAAGCACTGGACAGCGAGAGGCGTCCTGTCTCATTCCGCCGCTACGTTGCGACAGCGTAGCGTGCTTTGGTAATCGGCGATTGCGATTTAACGGCGAGCGTGACGTCAGCACAAGGGCACTGCGAGCAGGTGCGGAAAGTGGGTTCAGGGCTGCAGCCGGCGTGACAGCTCGCAGCACTCCATTTACTGGAGTCGGCCCCTCACATCGACGACAGAACTGAGTTCCTTCTACTTACCCATTTAGCTTCCTTTCGATATTTGTCACCCATCTTGTATCAGCACCACCTCTACCACCATTATCGTCTCGTCATGGTGCACTATCGATGCAAACAGGAATTGCGACGTCGTACACCCATTTCTTCTTCGAGTGTTCGACATCCCAAGAAGCAGTAAATTTGAGCAGACCATTTGTCTTCCGTTCGGAAGATATGCTCGCAGCACTTTTGTTTGTTTCTGTTTCTATCTGCTGTTTACGATTTTTCTAATGTACACCATGGGAGAGTAATAGGATCAGTATGTAAGTTCCGTGAAGTTGTGTTCGCGGAATATGCTGTTGTGCACAGAGAAGTCAATACCAGTATTATTTTTCGAATTTTGGACAGGTCAGTGTCATATCAGCTGCTTTTCAGAAAAATTAATATAATTTTATACACAATATGTTATATTTCAAGCTAAAATTTATCAAAAGGACTTACTTTATTTTCGATGTTACAACCGATAAGTTCTAGCTTTGAATGTACAGTTAAAATTATTTTTTAGGAACATTTGAAATTATTAATTATTTGCCACAATTAAAATTTCTATTATTAATTATAGTCTAATACTGTTTACTATCTCTATTTCTGGATTCATTTATGAGATAGTAATCGAAATTAACAGAAATTCATTCGTCAAGAAAAATTGTAAACCCTTTGGAATATGGTTATTACCGCAGAGTGAAGGAGTAGTCAGCATGCCTCTGACGTTATCGGACGTATTTTTCTATTTTGGGCGAACAATATAATTCGGGTTTGTTAATGTGAAAATTCAAATGAGTGTATGCTATACTAAAATGTGACAAAATATACTAACGTAGAAACAACAATTCTGCAACGAACATCTTCAAAATTTTTTAGATCAGTTCAACCATGAGGACCTAAAATGTGAGAATTTCAACTTCAAGAATCAGACCCTAGACAAGAAGAACTGGAACCGACTCTACAAGAAAAGATAAGTAACCTAAGAAGTTTATTCTAACCTTACTCCTCTCTAATTTTCAGAAAAGACCTTGCTTATTGTGGACAATACGCCGGCCTGGGTGGCCGAGCGGTTCTAGGCGCTACAGTCTGGAACCGCGCGACGCTACCGTCGCAAGTTCGAATCCTGCCTCGGGCATGGATGTGTGTGATGTTCTTAGGTTAGTTAGGTTTAAGTAGTTCTAAGTTCTAGGGGACTGATGACCTTAGAAGTTATGTCCCATAGTGCTCAGAGCCATTTGAACCATTTTTTGTGGACAATAATTGGAAATAGGAAGGAGGGTGGAGGTTACATAGTGACGTGCAGTAACACCTGGCAGACGACCCATGCTTATCGTTGGGATTAACAATTGACCCACACCATAAACAAATGTAACGTTTTGTGTATAAATGGGGTGACGGACACGTTATTGTATCAAAACACGAACGCCGGACAGTCACTGCAAGCAGTCACATTTATTAAATATCTGGGATCACGCGTACAGAGAGGTTTAAACCTACTCTTAAGAAAGGTCGATACCAGGCGAGACCCAACGGAAGACACCTAGCAGCATGTAAAAACCTGCGTTTGACCGGTACTTTAGAGTTGCTTTTCAATATGGATCATTTACAAGCTAGAAATGCTATAAGGAACAGATGACATTGTAAGGGCGAAAGCGTCATCCGACACGAATGGTAGACACCACGAGAAAGGTGTTTCACGTTCTGGTGTGGTTCACCGTTGAAATTCCGACAGCGTAGTTCCGAGGAGAGTCAACAAATATGTTGTGTCCCCTTTGTACCTTCCGTTCGTCAAGGTAAAAATTCGAGATTCAAGCTTTCACGGGGGCTTACCAACAACCTCTGTTCCCGCGTGGCATTCACTTGCTTAGAGGGAAACCGCTGCACCACGAACAGTGCAATGGTTTCCGAGTATTGAAGCAAATGCAGATGAGGAACGACTTCACAGTATCCCATACCCGATGCTTAACTTTGATGTTAAGTTTTTTATGGCTGATCTCATTTCTGCTGCTTTCAGTCCTTCCGTCGTGCTTCGGTTTAGCTGTAGTTCATATTCTGTGCTCAGAACACTATTCATGCCATTCAACACCACTTGTAATTCGTCCACACGCTCACATGGAACAGTACTGTCATTAGTATGTTTTTACTGATATTCTTTAATATTCAATTTTTTCCCCATTCCTAAGCCGGTATTTTGCTTCCGTCACTGCTTGTTCGATGTACGGGATGAGGAGAAGGGCTAAATATTTACCTTACACCGCTTTTAATCCAAGCACTTCTTTCTTTGTCTTTCATTCTTATTGATCACTCTTGGTTCTTGTACGTATTGTACACTTCTTGTCTTTCCCCATTTTTGATGATTTCAAATGACTTGAACGATGCTGCATCGTCGAACGCATTTTCTATGTCGACTGATCCTATGGAACTGTCGTACTTTTCTTATAAATATTCCTTCCACCTTATAGAACCTCTATGACTGAAGTCTACATCTACATGGATACTCTGCAAAACACATTTAAGTGCCTGGCAGTGTGTTCATCGAACCACCATCACAATCCTCTATTGTTCCAATAGGGCACGGAAAGAACGAACGCCTATATCCTTCCGTACGAGTTCTGGATTCCTTTATTTTATCATGGTGATCGTTTCTCCGTATGTAGGTCGGTATAAACAAAATATTTTCGAATACGGAGGAGCCGGCCGAGGTGGCCGAGCGGTTCTAGGCGCTACAGTCTGGAACCGCTTGACCGCTACGGTCGCAGGTTCGAATCCTGCCTCGGGCATGGATGTGTGTGCTGTCCTTAGGTTAGTTAGGTTTAAGTAGTTCTAAGTTCTAGGGGACTGATAACCTCAGTAGTCAAGTCCCTAAGTGCTCAGAGCCATTTTTGAACCAATCGGAGGAGAAAATTGGTGATTGGAATTTCGTGAGATGATTCCGTTGCAACGAAAAACGCCTTTGTTTTAATGATAACCACCCCAAATACTGTATCATTTCAGTGGCACTCTCTCCCCTATTTCGCGATAATACAAATGCGCTGCCCTTCTCTAAACTTTTTCCATGTACTCCGTCAAACCTATCTGGTAAGGATCCCACACCGCGCAGCACTATTCTAAAAGAGGACGGACAAGCGCAGTGTAGGCTTTGTCCTTAATAGATCTGTTACATTTTCTAAGTGTCCTGCCAATAAAACGCAGTCTTTGGTTAGCTTTCTCCACAACAGTTTCTATATGTTCCTTCCAGTTTAAGTTGTTCGTAATTGTAATTCCTAGATATTTAGTTGAATTTACGGCCTTTGGATGTGATTATTTACCGTGTAACCGACATTTAACCGATTCCTTTTAGCACTCATGTGAAATACCTCACACTTTTCGTTATTTTGGGCCAATTGCCAGTTTTCGCACCAGATATCTTTTCTAAATCGTTTTGCAATTTGTTTTGATCTTCTGATGACTTTATTAGTCGATAAAGGACAGCGTCATCTGCAAGCAAGCTAAGAGAGCTGCTCAGATTGTCTCCCAAATCGAATGGTTCAAATGGCTCTGAGCACTATGGGACTTAACATCTGAGGTCATCAGTACCCTCCAACTTAGAACTACTTAAACCTAACTAACCCATGGACATCACACACAACCATGCCCGAGGCAGCATTCGAACCTGCGACCGTAGCAATCACGCGGTTCCGGACTGAAGCGCCTAGAACCGCTCGGCCACCGCGGCCGGCTCTCCCAAATCGTCTATATAGATAACGAACAGCAAAGAGCCTATAACACTACCCTGGGAAACGCCAGAAATCACTTCTGTTTTACACGATGACTTTTCGTCAATTACTACGAACTGTGACCTCTCCCACAGGAAATCACAAATCCAGTCACATAACTGAGACGATACTCCATAAGCACGCAATTTCACTTCAAGCCGCATGTGTGGTACAGTGTCAAAAGCCATCCGGGAATCCAGAAATACAGAATCGATCTGAAATCCCTTGTCAATAGGCCGGCCGCGGTGGTCTAGCGGTTCTAGGCGCGCAGTCCGGAACCGCGCGACTGCTACGGTCGCAGGTTCGAATCCTGCCTCGGGCATGGATGTGTGTGATGTCCTTAGGTTAGTTAGGTTTAAGTAGTTCTAGGGGACTGATGACCACAGATGTTAAGTCCCATAGTGCTCAGAACCATTTTTTGAACCTTGTCAATAGCACTCAACACTTCATGCGAGTAAAGAGCTAGTTGTGTTTCACAAGAACGATGTTTTGTAAATCCATGTTGACTGTGTGTCAATAGACCTTTTTCTTCGAGGTAATTCATAATGTACGAACACAATATATGTTCCAAAATTCTGCTGCATATTGACGTTAATGATATGGGCCTGTAATTTAGTGGGTTACTCCTACTACCTTTCTTCAATGTTGGTGTGACCTGTTCCAACTTTCCAGTCTTTGCGTACGGACCTTTCGTCGAGCGAACGGTTGTATAAGATGGTTAAGTATGGAGCTATTGCATCAGCATACTCTGAAAGGAACCTAATTGGTTTACAGTCTGGACCAGAAGAAGACTTACGTTTATTAAGTGATTTAAGTTGCTTCACGACTCCGAGGGTATTTACTTCTACGTTACTCATGTTGACAGCTGTTCTTGTTTCGAATTCTGGAATATTTACTTTGTCTTCTTTTGTGAAGGCAACTCGGAAGGCTGTGTTTAGTAACTGTGCTATCGCGCAGAGAAGGCATTGATTGTGTCTTGCCGCTAGCATATTTGACATATGACCAGAATTTCTTTGGATTTTCTAGCAGATTTCGAGACAAAGTGTCGTTGTGGGAACCATTATAAGCATTTAGCATTGTAGTCAACGCTAAATTTCGAGCTTCTGTAAATGATCACTAGTCTCGTTTTTTTTTTTTTTGTTTAAATTTGGCACGCTTTTTTCGTTGTTTCTGCAACAGTGTCCTGACTCGTTTTGAGTACCAAGAGGGAACAGTTCCGTCGTTTGTTAATTTATTTGGTATAAATCTCTCATTTGCTGTCGATACTATTCCTTTGATTCAAGCCACATCTGGTCTACACTTACATCGTTAATTTGGCAGGAGTGGCGATTGTCTCTTAGGAACGCGTCAAGTGAATTTTTATCTGCTTTTTTGAAGAGGTATATTTTTCGTTTATTTTTGGAGGATTTGGGGATTACAATATTCAGTCTCGCTACCACAACCCTGTGTTCACTAATCCCTGAATCGGTTTTGATGCTCGTTATTAACTCAGGATTATTTGTTGCTAAGAGGTCAAGTGTGTTTTCACAACCGTTTACTATTCGCGTGGGCTCATGAACTAACTGCTCGAAATAATTTTGAGAGAATGCGTTTAGCACAATTTCGGATGATGTTTTATGCGTACCTCCGGAATTAAACATGTATTATCGCCATCATATCGGAGGTAAATTAAAGTCACTACCAGCTATAATAGTATGAGTCGGTTACGCGTTTGAAATCAAACTCAAGTTTTCTTTGAACTTTTCAGCAGTTGTATCATCTGAATTGGGAAGTCGGTAAAAGGATCCAGTTACTATTTTATTCCCGTTGCCAACGATGACCTCTGCCCATACTGACTCTACTTCAATTTCGCGACAAGATAAACTGCTTATAACAGCGACAAACACGCCACCGCCAACCGTGTTTAGCCTATCCTTTCGGAACACCGTTAGGTTCTTCGCAAAAAGTTTGGCTGAGCTTATCTCCGGCTTTAGCCACCTTTCATTCACCGGGATTGTTTCCAATTGCGTCAAGAATTAGCACCAACAAACCCTCAGATACACTCAAGTATTTCCACGGGCGACACTTCAAAGAAAGCATTGTGCGTCACATGAGGGGAACTCCCGAAATTCTGAGAACATGCCTTTACGGCGGAGACCAAGTTACAACACGCTGAATGATGCACAAAGACTACACCGACCAACAGAATTATGATATACGCAACAGCATACAACCATATGTAGTTTTTGCGCTGCATCAACCCATGAGATCGGAACCGAAAGGGAGAAAAGGCAAACAGCATTATTAGTTCGTACCGTTTGCTATAAACAACCGGCATACGGCTTTTATGGAAATTATTTTCATGATTTATTTATTTAGCGTTTGGCCACATCACAATATTTACAACTGTCTTAAATTATAAGTTAAAATTCAGGCCACGAATGTAGTCTATTGATCCCTTCATCATCACCAGGAATTCTGTTGGATCGCCAGGGATCTTGAATTGCATGGCGAACAGTCTGCTTTTAAGCGCCACCCTGAAGACTTGGAGAAGTTATTTTCTTCCACTTCCACAGAGACTCCGATCATCTACCAGTCTTGGTTCTTGTTCGGTTAAGAAACCATCAGGTCTTGCGTGGCAATTCAAAGCCAGGTGGCTTAGTTGATTTGCACCTCACCGTAAGTTGCTCCGTCGTATAGTCTGCCATGTGTGTCTTCACAGTCATCAGCGGTTTCTAGGCGTGAAGCCTTCCTTTGATAATAGTCCCATACAAATGCACTTTCCCGCCGCAGAGTTTTAGGTGGTAAGTAGATAAGGACGGGTAGCCAGAAAGTAGGTGATGGCTGATTGTAACAGTTACAACATGCATGGTATGGATGACCTGTGTATCAATAAGTCTTATGTAAGTACTATTCATCCAAGCTGTGGAACAATATTCCGCACCAGGGTAGACCGATCCCAGTGCCGAAGTATTGAGTGCCAATGCACAGGGGATGTCCATGAAGAGGCACAGCGTTTCTTGAGGATGTTATATCGAGTTATGACTTCGACAGCTGTTCTTAATGGATCTTGTTTGTAGCTGGGCGCTCATTAAGCGCGATACTTTGCTATTTCTGGCTTCCTTCAAAAGCAGACTGTGAGCTCTTTTTGACCAAATTGTTATTTGGGTGACAATGTTCATATTTTTGTCTTGGCCACACTTGTCTGCAGCCTGCATTTGCGGAAATATTCACTAACATCTGATAAGTCGTTGATCAACAAAGACTCGCTAACTTTTAAGATCCATCTGTTTCATTGCGAGTGCCCAGGCGTCGGCACACCCAAATTTTTTGTGTGTTTCCAGACATGTCCGATATGTACAAATTGAGCAGAAGAGGGGCCGCATCAAGCGGTCGTGCATTATCCTGCTGAAGTGTAGGGATTCGCAGGGATCGAATGAAGGGTAGATACAGCCACGGGTCGTAACACATCTGAAATGTAACGTCCACTGTTCAGAGTGCCGTCAATGCGAACAAGAGGTGACCGAGACGTGTAACCAATGGCACCCCATACCATCACGCCGGGTGATACGCCAGTATGGCGATGACGAATACACGCTTCCAATGTGCGTTCACCGCGATGTCGTCAAACACGGATGCGACCATCATGATGCTGTAAACAGAACATGGATTCATCCGAAAAAACGACGTTTTGCCATTCGTGCACCCAGGTTCGTCGTTGAGTACACCATCGCAGGCGCTCCTGTCTGTAATGCAGCGTCAAGGGTAACCGCAGCCATAGTCTCCGAGCTGATAGTCCATGCTGCTGCAAACGTCGTCGAACTGTTCGTGCAGATGGTTGTTCTCTTGCAAACGTCCCCATCTGTTGACTCAGGGATCGAGACGTAGCTGCACGATCCGTTACAGCCATGTAGATAAGATGCCTGTCATCTCGACTGCTAGTGATACGAGGCCGTTGGGATCCAGCACGGCGTCCCGTATTACTCTCCTGAACCCACCGATTCCATATTCTGCTAACAGTCATTGGATCTCGACCAACGCGAGCAGCAATGTCGCGATACAATAAACCGCAATCGCGATAGGCTACAATCCTACCTTTATCAAAGTCGGAAACGTGATGGTACGCATTTCTCCTCCTTACACGAGGCATCACAACAACGTTTCAGCAGGTAACGCCGGTCAACTCCTGTTTGTGCGTGAGAAATACTTTGGAAACTTTCCTCACGTCAGCACATTATAGGTGTCGCCACCGGCGCCAACCTTGTGTGAATGCTCTGAAAAGCTAATCATTTGGATATCACAGCATCTTCTTCCGGTCGGTTAAATTTCTCGTCTGTAGCACGTCATCTTCTTGGTGTAGCAATTTTAATGGCCAGTAGTGTACTTGGAAAATTGGTTACCAAGTGTTGCACTGATGAGATTGCCCCGAGATTGTCTCCAGACACTATCGTGTACCCCTGACTTCTGTTGATTCTGTGGCTACTACATCCGCCCAATTTAATCACAATGGAGCCATTGTTTATCATGGAAAAGCAAGCTTCGGTCGCCCTCGTCCAACATACCAAAGAAATGAAACAGTTTCTTTGAGAAGAATGGTCCAAAATCCCATCGTCACCATGCTCCACTTCTATGTACCTAGTCGACGAATTTTGAACATACTAACCTACTACACGCTATCTCACCAGGTTTCGCGACTGGATCGAGAATTTCCTTATAAGTAGGAAGCAGTTTGTTATCCTGGACGGAGAATGATCTGATGTGCCACCGAGGAGTGTAACGCGACCAATGCTATTCTTGTTGTAGATATATTAGCGGTTAGTATTCGCTGCAGCCGCATACGAGAAAGTTATCCATGTGGAAATTGCATCAGACTAACACTGCAGCAATATCCAGTTAGGTCTCGACAAAATATCAGCCGGCTGCAAAACCTGGCAATGTAACGAAATGGAAACCCGTGCATCTAAAACGTAAAACCCACAGCTGATTCACGGTTGAAATCAATTCTGTCATAGAAACGTTTGTGAACCAGAAAGTACAGAAATATGAAGATGAGGCTGACTTCCGTTAGAAAGTTTGTGCGCGACGACTGTGCAACAAGGGCAGGGGGTCATTGATAGGATGTAACAAGACCCTTTGAAATTTTAATTTTGAACCAGATTTTAAATATTTATCTTAACATTTTATGTTACCGGGAAGTCAAATTTTACAGCAACGCTTTTGTTATTTTTGTGAGCGTGAATTTAACTTGCGTGTGTTGCGTCGTAACTTTACAAATGCGCGAGGTGGTTGTATTAGTGTTATGTTACACATTCATCAGCTCTGCATAAGAAATAGCTAATATCACGGAAACTAGACGAAATAGGTTATTTCTAATAAAGATTTTAGTGACTTACGATTTATAAAATATTTAACAGTGATCTAAAGCTGATTTGATGATTATTAAGGCAATCGTAGTACTCCGAAGCATTTAACGATTGTTAAGAAATAGGTCTTTTTCCTAATCATTTTTCACATACATTGCACTTCTTACATTAATCATTACTTCGAGACATTCACTAAACCATGGTGCTTGTATTCAACACTGCGACCAAAAAAAAAAAGTAGAATCCAACCGTCTGATAATTCCATCTGAAAAAAAAAGTACTATCTGCTAAGGGATACGGTCGCCATCCCTGAGAGGGTAAATTTGAGAGCCGTTTCTGTATTTTTACTCGAAGTCTTGAACCGTATCTTTCCTTACATTTAACGACTTGATTGTAATGAAAAAATGAAGCATGCAAGCACAACTGGTGTAATAGTCGACATTAAACTAAGACAAAAAAATAGGGAAAATGTAGTGATGTTACATTACAAAAAATACTGGGGAACAGTAGTAAGTTTGCAACAGAGACTGGGTACGAACCATTTTTACGGTCCATACTTGGGTTCTCATCCAACTTCAACTAGCAGACATCGCAAAATCCTGCTTAGAAAACTTTGAAAATTCTCTCTTAGGGAGGAAACTTCTCAGACCCCTAGGTTCTCATACCGAAGACATGATGCTGATAAAATCACGAAAAGTAATAGATGGCACAGAAGTGTACAAGCTCGCCCCATCCCTGAATGGTACGGGAAGAAACCGAAATGTACGGTAGAATAAAAACTACACTCTGTCTCGAGCTTCACTGAGATTCGCAGAGTGTAGACGTAGCTATATCTATCCCTACCACGCTTCAGGCTATTTTGTATGCCAAATGTTCGTCAGCACATATCAGCTCAGCAGATACCGGGCTGTTCTACATCTCCTGCTTTACGTGACACACATGCCGTAGACAGCTGTAACCTGAGAGCTTCAAGCCTGTCCGGAAAAGTTACTGCAAGTAAGCGGGTCGCTTCTGTGACGCAATGGGGTTGGGATATAAATTCCCTTATTGAATGCTTTTACACCCCAAATACTCTCGCCATGGCACGAAATGTTGTCTGCCCTCTCATCGTAAAGGCAGATCGGGCTGCGGGTATTGGAAACCGCTCGGCGAGACCTAAGTGCCTCGTGTCTGTCGCGCTCCGCTATTCCGTGTCGAATGCCCTCAAACTCTAATACGAAAATTGCATCTTTCACTTTATTCAATGGCGGAGTCTGTTATCGGTTCTGAAAAAAAGAGCAAGGGGAACTGCAATTCATTTTTTCTTATGTGATGATCCCACTCCTTTATCTCTTTGTCCTATTTGTACCGGGGTGGGGGCGGTGGGGGGAGGGGGAGTGCGCTCCTGTGGGGAGGTAGTGACTGGTTCTCTTACGAGGTCCCTCTGCCCCACACTGTTCTCAATCATTTAAGAAGCATCATGATCAGGACGATAAGTTGCCGCCTGAATAAAACCTTTTTGCTGACAACCTATTTCCATCACACATCATCGTCATCAAACCAATGAAATTAACACTGGTAATACTATAATGTAAGCTGAATTGTTCTTTTATAATCAAATGGGCTGACAGCTGTAATGATTAAGTGATGTCAGTCGTTACAGCTATGACGCCATAAGATTTTCTGCCAACGCATACGATAGTAAAACAACCACTCAAGTTACATTTTGTTATTGACTTCATAGCCTTACCTGTTTTACGTAAATTTGTTTTTATTGTTTACGGACCCGATGTTGACGTGTGTGATGGAAACCGGTAGTCAATAAAAAGATTTTTGTTCAAATAGTAGCTTAATTTGGTGATCGTGCCAGTATTTACGAACTGTAGGGCACTATCTACTTAAATTTTACTGCTTTTTCTACGACCAGTTTTATGCGTTCATTTCACTTTACATCGTTCCGGACGCTTACTCCCACGTAATTTACGGCGGCTACTGTTTCTAGTGACTTATCGCCGGCAGGGTAATAGAATGGCACAAAAGAGTTCAGCATCAAATGCCAAACACCAATCTTCTGCCGGTTCAAACTTTTACTTAAACTGCTGAGTGAAATTGAATGCAAGTGAACCTACTTTCTCTTTACTTATTCTTATCGTGTCAACACTGACCCACAATATTCTAGCGCAACGCAATCTGACTGCTCAAAAAAAGGATAACCTGACTTCAAATAATTAATTCAGAAAAATGGCCCTGACTAAAAATAAATCTTAACAATAACCTATACATTTCATTAAGCACTTACCTCACAAAAATCTTCATTACGCGCTACTGCAATACAGCGAGCATCAGTACTGACAGCTAAATGAAAGATTCTAACTACTAAAGCCACTAACTTGTAATAGGCATGTGGTTATCAAAGGAAAGATTTTGTTGCAAACCAAATAATGTATTTTTGTTACCTTAATAATGTGACATCCAGTTCAGACACAAACATAAATCGTCATTGACATCTAGTATCTGAATAATATTCAGTCTCCAAGTCGAACATGTACAGATCGTTAGTCTACGCAACACTTCAGACCTGTACCCTCCATCAGTGCTAACTTCTCACATCTAACAAAAAATGGTTCACATGGCTCTGAGCACTATGGGACTTAACTGCTGAGGTCATCAGTCCCCTAGAACTGAGAACTACTTAAACCTAACTAACCTAAGGACATCACACACATCCATGCCCGAGGCAGGATTCGAGCCTGTGACCGTAGCTGTCGCGAGGCTCCATACTGAAGCGCCTAGAACCGCTCGGCCACACCGGCCGGCTCACATCTAACATCCATCACTGCTGGCCGTTCACCTCCAACTACACAACAGTTCTTCCATCACTGCTGGCGACTAATTTCCAACTGCCCAACACTACTGGCGATTAACTTCCAACAACGAGTCCAACCAGCCACAGAGACTCTTGCAAAGAAAGCGCAGTGAGAGATCCAACGCAAAGAGCTACACAGCGCTGCCAACACAGAAGCAGCCCACTTGCACGGTCTTCCTGCATTTTGCTGCAGTCCTCGAGTGCTGTAACGTTCCTATACGTACCACGATGGCATTTTGCAAGAAGATGCATTCCCAGGCGTTAACATCATTTATCAAAAAATGAATATAGTTCTACACCAAAGCGATATGAAATGGAACGAATTCGTAAGTCAGATAGGGTAGTCGAATTATCGACTTCGGTTTTGAGACGCCCGTATCGATTTTGCTGCGATCATATCGTAGGTCCAAAGAGTACGCGCTCGGTTCAGAGGAGGCACGCGAGCGGCGGGCTTTTAGGCAGCGCTATTGGCTGAGTTGTGGTCTCTCTTCGAGATTTCGGAGCCAAGGAGAGCGGGCGCTGATCGAGAACATTGTGGGCGCTAACAATGAAAATTGGACATCAATTTTCCCTCACTAATACTTCCCTGCTGAGTATTGGCAACTGGCAGGAGTTCTCGCATTATTTCTCCTGAATGTTTCTGGGAGAATACCTTACGTCACAGGAAAGAGCTGTGTGACAAGACTAAGACGTTTTCACCATGCACAGTGAATCTTCCAAACACCGAGCGGTACCCACTGATAAGAAAGACCTGCCCGTCACATTCCGACATTTCGAATTTCCGCTAGGCGAAGATTCTTGCCTCTCTCACAATTGCCATTGCTAGACTAACAAGGCGCGACGATCTGCTGACTCAGAGTCAAACGGACGTCGAATCATTTCTCCAGATAAAATTCAAATTAGATAGTAACTCCTTCAAAGACACGTCCCCACCTCCCTCGGAAATGTGTTACCAAGTGCCCGGTTAGATTACCGCTGTAAGAGCAGAACTTGCTTTAAGCATGCCGCGTGGGAAGAAAGATTTACGGTGAAGTCCTGTATTATCTCAAAAATTATCCGATTTTCTCGTCGTGAGAAGTACCTAGGAAAAAGTAGTGTGTTGTCCGAAACTTCTCGCAACGTAATCTCTCGGAATTTCGGTAGTAAACCTCTCCGTGATGCACAACGCCTCTCTTGTAGCGTCTGCACTAGAGTTTGTTGAGCCCCTCGCAGAATAAACGATACAAAGACGAAACGTGCTGCTCGTCGTTTGATCTTCTCTGTCTCCTATTAGTCCTACACTACTGGCCATTAAAATTGCTACACCAAGAAGAAATGCAGATGATAAACGGATATTCATTGGACAAATATATTATACTAGAACTGACATGTGATTACATTTTCACGCAATTTGGGTGCATAGATCCTGAGAAATCAGTACCCAGAACAACCACGTCTGGCCGTAATAACGGCCTCGATACGCCTGGGCATTGAGTCAAACAGAGCTTGGATGGAGTGTACAGGTACAGCTGCCCATGCAGCTTCAACACGATACCACAGTTCATCAAGAGTAGTGACTGGCGTATTGTGAGAGCCAGTTGCTCGGTCACCATTGACCAGACGTTTTCAGTTGGTGAGAGATCTGGATAATGGGCTGGCCAGGGCAGCAGTCGAACATTTTCTGTATCCGGAAAGGCCCGTACAGGACCTGCAACATGCGGACGTGTATTATCCTGCAGAAATGTAGGGTTTCGCAGGGATCGAATGAAGGGTAGAGCGACGGGTCGTAATACATCTGAAATGTAACGTCCACTGTTCAAAGTGCCGTCAATGCGAACAAGAGGTGACCGAGACGTGTAACCAATGGCACCCCATACCATCACGCCGGGTGGTACGCCAGTATGGCGATAACGAATACACGCTTCCAATGTGCGTTCACCGCGATGGCGCCAAACACGGATGCGACCATCATGATGCTGTAAACAGAACATGGATTCATCCGAAAAAATGACGTTTTGCCATTCGTGCACCCAGGTTCGTTGTTGAGTACATCATCGCAGGTGTTCCTGTCTGTGATGTAGCGTCAAGGGTAACCGCAGCCATGGTCTCCGTGCTGATAGTCCATGCTGCTGCGAACGTCGTCGAACTGTTCGTGCAGATGGTTGTTGTCTTCCAAACGTCCCCATCAGGCCCGCATCTCGTGGTCGTGCGGTAGCGCTCTCGCTTCCCACGCCCGGGTTCCCGGGTTCGATTCCCGGCGGGGTCAGGGATTTTCTCTGCCTCGTGATGGCTGGGTGTTGTGTGCTGTCCTTAGGTTAGTTAGGTTTAAGTAGTTCTAAGTTCTAGGGGACTTATGACCACAGCAGTTGAGTCCCATAGTGCTCAGAGCCATTTTTTTTTTTTTCGTCCCCATCAGGGATCGAGACGTGGCTGCACAATCCGTTACAGCCATGCGGATAAGATGCCTGTCATCTCGACTGCTAGTGATACGAGGCCGTTGGGATCCAGCATGGCGTTACGTATTACCCTCCTGAACCCACCGTTTCCATATTCTGCTAACAGTCATTGGATCTCGACCAACGCGAGCAGCAATGTCGCGATACGATAAACCGCAATCGCGATACGCTACAATCCGACTTTTATCAAAGTCGGAAACGTGATGGTACGCATTTCTGCTCCTTACACGAGGCATCACAACAACGTTTCACCAGGCAACGCCGGTAAACTGCTGTCTGTGTATGAGAAATCGGTTGGAAACTTTCCTCATGTCAGCACGTTGTAGGTGTCGCCACCGGCGCCAACCTTGTGTGAATGCTCTGAAAAGCTAATCATTTGCATATCACAGCATCTTCTTCCTGTCGGTTAAATTTCTCGTCTGTAGCACGTAATGTTCGTGGTGTAGCAATTTTAATGGCCAGTAGCGTATTTGGTAGCGAGGATCGGCACTCAAGAAACGCTCGAGCGAGTGTTCTGTTCGAAACTTCTTGCGTGCATGAATCACACTTCCTTAAGATTCTCCCAAAGAATCTCAAACTGGCAACTGCTTTCGTTATAATATTATATTGTCATCCGACTTCAGGTCGCAACGGATGGTCATTCCTAGGTATTTTGTATCATTTAATGTTTCCAGTGATTTGTCGCTTACAGTGTAATCCGATAATAGTGGCTCTCCGCCCCTACTTACGCCTGACACGTTACATTTGTTAACGTTCACGGTCAACCTCCAGTCCACGCACCAACCGATGGTCCTCCGCAGGTGTTCCTGCATTTCGCTCCGCCATTTGGTGTTGCAATCATCGTGTAAACAACAGTAAATACCTTCGCGGAACCTACAACGCTATCCACTAGGCCACTAACACAAACTATAAACAGCAGCGGCCCCTAATACTCCCCCACTCAGCTTATGAGGCCGGAAGGAACTGTTTACAACGTATGCAGTAATATTATGTTTGTGACGTCACTCTTCATTTCGTACTGAGTCATCTCGGTTTTTAAACTGCTACTGTAACGCCATCAGTTTCTTTTCTGCCGAGTTACCTCGCTGTTAGCCCGCCCGGTTGGCCGTGCGGTCTAACGCACGGCTTTCCGGACGGGAAGGAGCGCCTGGTCCCCGGCACGAATCCGCCCAGCGGATTTGTGTCGAGGTCCGGTGAGCCGGCCAGTCTGTAGATGGTTTTTAGGCGGTTTTCCATCTGCCTCGTCAAATGCGGGCTGGTTCCCCTTCTTCCGCCTCAGCTAAACTATGTCGACGATTGCTGCGCAAACAAGTTCTTCACGCACGCGTACACAACCATTGTTCTACCACGCAAACGTGGGGGTTACACGTCTGGTGTGAGACGTTCGCTGGGGGGTCCACCGGGGGCCGAACCGCCTAATAACCCTGGGTTCGGTGTGGGGCGGCGGAGGGGTGAAGTGGACTGCGGTAGTCCTCGTGCGGTTGTGGACCACGGCGGCTGCGGCAGGGACGGAGCCTCTCCGTCGTTTATAGGTCCCCGGTTAACATAACATAACATACCCCACTGCTTGCGTCCCATTTGCACGCTGTGACACTTCCCAGTATTGTTTCTCACCGAGCGAGGTGGCGTAGTGGTTAGCACACTGGACTCGCATTCGGGAGGACGACGGTTCAAACCCGTCTCCGGCCATCCTGATTCAGGTTTTCCGTGATTTCCGTAAATAGTTTCCTTCTCCATCCTTCCCTAATCCGAGCTTGTGCTCTGTCTCTCATAACCTCGTTGTCCTCCTCTTGCTTCTCATTTCCATGCAGCTGTTTGTCCCAGTAGATTCCTACTGTCGACTGTCAGTTCTTGTCTGCGCTAATCTGCTTCTTTTGCTTCAGAGTGTCTGAATCTTACAAGATCGGTCCACACCTCCAACAACGCCGGCTAACGAAACTTCCATCGAAACTACACGCACATATATTTAAAAGCTGAAACAGATATCGCTTGAATAAAGCAGTACATTTGGCTGCCGCAAAAGCTTACGTAATTAGAACACACAGGTACTTCTTTGTCCAGTAACCTTGAGGGACTTTTGAGCAACAGATGTTTTGAGCTGTCACTGCGATAAGAGCAGTAATAGCGCTGACGCTACGATCAGATTCTGTTCCTCTTGGCTTTGCCCGAGACAACGTATTACCAGATGCAAGATCTGCGATGTTTTCTAAACATGCATCCTCTGTTGGTAGGGGTTCAAATGGTTCAAATGGCTCTGAGCACTATGGGACTCAACTGCTGAGGTCATTAGTCCCCTAGAACTTAGAACTAGTTAAACCTAGCTAACCTAAGGACATCACAAACATCCATGTCCGAGGCAGGATTCGAACCTGCGACCGTAGCGCTCTTGCGGTTCCAGACTGCAGCGCCTTTAACCGCACGGCCACTTCTGCCGGTTTGTTGGTAGGGGAACACTGACGGTTCTGGCCAGAAAATCGTAGATGTCAGCACATTCCGATTTCAGCGTTTGCGGTGTTAAGGCAATTGTACCTGTTATATGCAAGGTCACCGATTTCCTCTCCCCCAGTTTGCTGTCAGCGAACTGCGAAACGTCAACTTCATCATGCTCTCAGACAGTCGCTGGAGAGGCGGGACGGAGGGGCAGGTTGATTGGGTGGACCACAACTAATTTGGCAAACTGTTTGTAAGATTGGTAGGACATGTCAAAAAAGATGCAGATGAACCTGTCCAAAAATTGAACACTTTATGCTGTTGTACGCGGTGTTTGCTTCTGTCATGACGTGACAGGACTCATAAAGGAACTAAATAGCAAATCCGTAGCAGAAGAGTGGGACTTTTTACAGACTAGCTCGAGCAGTCTCAAAGTTCCACTACTACACAATGGTAACCAGAAACCACCAATTTGTATTGCTCATACCGTTGGAATGAAGGAAACCTAAGAAACAATGCACAGTCTCTCTTGATGCTGATTAAGTACTTCGAGAATAATTGGAATATTTGCGCTGATTTGAAGGTTGTAGCCCTCCTGTTAGGAACGCAGACTGGATATACAAACCACATGTGCTTTCTTCGCCTGTGGAGTAGTAGCGATGAGAAGAATCACTATACAGTGAAAAATTGGCCACCCAGAACACCTGTAGTCGGACAGCACAATGTTCAACATGTACCTACCTCCACTCCACATCAGATTGGGGTTTGTGAAACAGTTCGTTGCAGCGATGGATCGTGGTTTTCAGTACCTAAAAGACAAGTTTGTAAAGATGAAAACTAATGCAAAATTGAAAGCAGGAGTCTTCGTTGGACCAAAAATGCGAAAGTTGATTCGAGGTCCACAATTCAGATTGGAGGTCATGGAATGAGAAGTAGCGGCTTGGGACGCATTTGTGCTTATCATGCGCAACTTTCTTGGGGAACACGATGGGGGATCACTGTTGGTTTTTGCAGAGAACAACAGATGTCCGGCCAACGGTCTTGCCGCAGTGGTAACTGTAGTGGACTGACAAGGCAGCCAGTCCACAGAGATGATGATGATGATGAGCGTTTGGCGTCATTGGCCGGGAGGCCCCTCGCGGGGCAGGTCCGGCCGCCATATCGCAGGTCTTATTACATTCGGCGCCACATTGGGCGACCTGCACGCCGGATGGGGATGAAATGATGATGAAGACAACACAACAGCCAGTCCCTGAGCGGAGAAAATCTCCGACCCAGCCGGGAATCGAACCCGGGCCCAGAGGTCGACAATCCGACACGCTGACCACTCAGCTACTGGGGCGGACAGTCCACAGAGATGGGTAGCCGAAAGGGCACACGTACACACACGCCGACGGGCGCGAGGTCTGGAACAGGATACGTGATGAATGTGATAAAGAAAAGAACGTAGCTACTAGAACACTTAAATTTTATATCGTCCTTTGGTATACAGCATTCTTGATGATACAAGTGAGACTCTTTAGATTCATGAAGTAACTAATGGCGCCTTGCTAGGTCGTAGCCATGGACTTAGCTGAAGGCTATTCTAACTGTCTCTCGGCAAATGAGAGAAAGGCTTCGTCAGTGTAGTCGCTAGCAATGTCGTCCGTAAAACTGGGGCGAGTGCTAGTCCGTCTCTCTAGACCTGCCGTGTGGTGGCGCTCGGTCTGCGATCACACAGTGGCGACACGCGGGTCCGACATGTACTAATGGGCCGCGGCCGATTTAAAGCTACCACCTAGCAAGTGTGGTGTCTGGCGGTGACACCACAGTAACACCGGTTCCAGTCAGATTATCAAAGTCAAGGGCTGTCAGGCTTGGCAAGCACTTGGATGGGTGACCATCCGGTCTGCCGAGCGCTGTTGGCAAGCGGGGTGCACTCAGCCCTTGTGAGGTACACTGAGGAGCTACTGGATTGGGAAGAAGCGGCTCCGGTCTCGTGAATTTTCATAGCCCCTCCATATCCGCATCCAGTGACGCCTGTGGGCAGAGGATGACACGGCGGCCGGTCGGTACCGTTGGGCCTTCCAAGGCCTGTTCGGATGGATTTTGTTTTTTAGTTTAACAGATGATGTTCACGGGCGGAAAGCAAGAAGCTCTACGCATTTTTCAACCAAGTCATTGTTAATCTTTAAGTATAAGTAATGGTCCCCAACTCATTTCAGAGGTAAGTAAACATTTATAATTCACTTCCTAATAATATTATTTAGTGTTTTCTTCCAGAAATATACACTTTAGTTTCCCTAAAATTTCTCACAATCGCAGTTCAACGTATTTAATAGCATTATCCTTGACAACCTTTACACGTACATAACTTTTCTTCCTGATGTGCCAGAGCAAATCCGACTGCAGTTCTGTACTCAGCGCATATGGAGTGCCATAAGGAACGTATTTTCAACCCAGTAGCAGGGAAAAATTTGTTTTGTTGTGTAGTGAAATCAGTGTGTTCAGTGCAACAATGAAGTTAAGTACTAAGGAATAACCGACACGAGAATAATGACGAGTCATATTAAAACTGGAAGAGACGCAGCAGAAGAGGGAAAAATGCTGCTTAAGGGAAACATACGTTACAGAATGGAAAACAGAAGAATAAAAGAAGACTGTCTTGAAGAAATTAATGAAAAAGTCTCTTAAAATAAACGTAAAGGTGGCAGCACAGAGAAGAAACTTGTCTAAATGAAAGGAACGAAGTAGAAGAAACTACGATGAAAGGGATGGTGTGCACAAAGAGGTACAGAGACCTTATACTGCAGGGTTACACTAC
This sequence comes from Schistocerca nitens, assembly GCF_023898315.1. Classification (NCBI taxonomy): domain Eukaryota; kingdom Metazoa; phylum Arthropoda; class Insecta; order Orthoptera; family Acrididae; genus Schistocerca; species Schistocerca nitens. Next base: position 299,569,887 of record NC_064615.1, on the reverse strand, counting down.
AGCCGGGTACAATCGTGGTTCCGTACGCAACTGGTAACTTTTTTTTCTCATGAAGACACTGACTGTCTTGTCTCACAGTGGGACAAATGTATTAATAACGATTAAGGCGGTTACTTTTGAGATAACTGACGGTTTACTTACTCCTTTACCACATGTCTCGGTTTCGTTTCACTGTCCCTTATACATCACCATCACGAGACGTACGCGCAGTAGCAAGCCGCGCCGCTGACGTCAGAGTGAACCCAGCCACCGCTCAGTAGCTGCGCAGTTGCCATTAAGTATAGTGCTTAAAAGCGACAACAAGGTTATTTACGATATTGTGAATGTTTGTTAGTGGCTGGCGATTGAGTACAGAGTTACGCCGTAATTATCAGTTTACTGAGGGATTTTTCTAGGGTAAGTTTTTAAGTGAAAAATAATGGTATGCTGCATGGTTGCTAGTTGTACTAACCACAGCAAACAAGTAAGAAATTAAACTCCATGTATTTCCTAAAAGCAATTTGACGAAGCTAAAATGGATAAATGGTCGTTGTAAGGTGTATGCTTCGCCGGCGATGGGCGAGGCATGACTGAATCTCTGACCAGTTTATTGTTAGTTGTTGCTTGTCGCGAGTCTGCGCTAGTCTGCGCGAGTCGACAGTAGAAGTCAGTCTGCACTTGTCTGCGCGAGTCTGCAGTAGTAGTCAGTCGGATACAATAGTAGTCGGTCGGCTTTAGTAACGAGTGGACGGTAGTAGTCTGCGGTGTCGGCATGCGTCGGCTGTGTGCTCTGCTCGCGACTCTGGTCAGGACTCTGGAGGATGAGTATTGTTGTAGAAGGTAAAGAAGCAGCCTTGCGCACATTTAGTAATGTATGTTAATTGTAATTAATTTTTGTTCAGAAAAAAATGCCCCAATAATAATTTTTATAATATAAAGTAACTTTTTTTAAAGAAAAACATTCATTTCAATTTAAAGAATATTTCCTATGCATTCCTTCCAAGAATAAAAAAAAAATATACGCCAGCATTGCACGAAACTGTGTCGAAGAATGTATACAAAAGAGCAGATATATAATTGCAGTTTTATTGAGGTAAGAATTTTTGCTTGTTTTATTCAGAATACAGGGCCGAAGGTCAGCGCTGCTGTCCTTATAAAATTTACCAGATATTATTATTTCTGTTAGGTTACATTTCGTTCATGGTTCATTATTTAATTAATATTATTGTTGGTTTATGGTCAATTTTCATTCCTTAATTTTTGTGGGGAGGCTACGCTTGGCTCCATTTTGCATTATTATTAAACATTATTATTTGTTGGGAGGATACACTTGACGACATCCGGCTAGGATCGTATTTCTTTGTGAATCTTCCGAGAAGTAGTCATATATCTGCTCTTAATTACTTAAACGTAGTTAGCATCTGGCGCAACGCATTTTACTAATTTGTCACTCTTTCTTCCACAGATCATCGGCAATTTGTTGCTCTTTGTTGTAATAGTGTTTGTTGGATTTTGTATTGTCTTTGTTTCATTTGTGAATAATTTTTGATTTGTGAAAAATGCCGCGAAAAACTGTTAATAGTACATCGCGATGTACAATGAGTGAAATAGCCGACTCAAATAACTTGACCGATAGTACTTGCGACACTCAGTGTCTTAATGACAGTCCTCTATTTACAGACAATCCGAGTGTGCGGATTATTAATGTTGATTTTGATCCTAGTGATGAACAGACGAATTCAATTGTGTCCTCTGTTAATTTAACGACAATTGATGACGCGGGACGTTCTGTTACTATGAACGCTGCCCAGCTTGACACACCCGGTTTGCAAAATTTAAGTAATGAACAGACAAATTTTTCTAATGAAAATGAACAGTGTAATCAGAGTACGACAAATTTATTTAATTCCGGTGTAGTGACCAACAGTGCACATCCGATTGTCAAACCTTTTCAAAAATTACAGAATGACCAAATGGTTACAGAAAACGTGACAAATGCTTATACACCATCACACAGCACAGAGAATGCAGCAGCTATTTTTGGCTTGGATCAAATTATGGCAGTATTGCTACAGTTTAAGAAGGAACAAAATGAAAAACAAGACAACCTTAATGAAAATTTCAAACAACTTAGTGAACAGAACAAACGACTTAGTGAAAATTCCATACAACAGAATGAAAAATTAGATAACAATTTCAAACAACTTAATGAAAAATATGATAACCTTAATGAAAAATTAGACAACAATTCCAGACAGCTTAGTGAACAGATTACAGCCATTGCCGCGCAATGCCATGATACTAAGGAACAATTACGTGTGGAAATTGAGGCTTGTGCTAGGAAAAGTAGTGAAGAAATTAGATCTGTTGCTCAAGAATTAAGGAATATGCAAACAGCTTCAACAGAATCACTTAGAGGCGAAATTAGTGCAGTCGGTAAACAATGCTCTGAAAAAGCAACACAGTTACGCGACGAGTTTAAATTAATGACAGCAGAACTTTCACGCACATTGGATGCAAAAGTAGATGCGAAATTCGACCAACAGAACAGCCAAATCGACGAACGCTTTAATCACCACCTACAAAACAGTGAAACGCGTTACCGTAAATTCATACAGGAACAAAATAAAGTAAAACAACAAGTCATGGAAACAATCACCGCACAGAGACAGGAAGATAAACGTAAATTGTTTACGAAAGCAAAAACATACGTAGACAACAATATTGCTACTGTATGAGACGAAATTGATACCATCAAACAGTTGAACACCGAATTGCGTGATGAAATTTCCGATTTAAAACAAAAACAGACACACACACAGTAGACTTTCAGACAGTGACCGACAGACTCGAACAATCAGAACTAACACAGGATTCCGATGTCATCAAAGCTGACGTTAAAAAATTGAACGAAACCACACGTAAAATACAAAAACAAATTAATGCTTCTGACACTAAAAACGATGATCAGGTAAAAATACTGACTGAAAAATATGATGAATTGGCCAGTCGTATTGACGTTATCGAAAGTAATAATGACAGCAAATCAGACAATACTTCACCGATTTCGTTTAATCAAACACCTGAATTCCAAAATCCACAGCAGACAATCAGTGAGATAGATTCGTCTAATAATACATTGCGTAGAAAATTGTCAACTTTACAGCAAGAGGTAACAGAGATGAAAAATGTTTCAGCGTTTAATACATCACAGCAGACGCCACTTTGCGAACATTTGTCAGACTCACACAGCCAGTATAACTTAAGCAATTTACAGAGGCTACGCGACTTAAAATCCGAAGTGACACAGACAAACAGATTCTTATGCAATAGTGAATCTGTTCACACATTCAGTGACGAGAACGTTGATTATAAGCAATTTGTATGTGTAAAAAAATCTAAGGTATTTGAAAATGACAGTGCACAGGTACACACATTGAACTGGACACGTCGATTTATTTTTGTACTTTCACCGCCATATCTGTAATGCAGAAACTACAATTAGCATGGATACAGCAATTTATTTTTGAATTTTCACCGGCATTGCCTGTAACGCAAAAGCTAAAATGTATTTGCAGCGCGTAATTGACCTCAGGGGATTCATTACGCTTTAATGAGTATGTGCCGTAGCGTGCACAGGGCCCCGAGCCGTAGTAGTGCTGTTTCATCTTTAGTTTTCTGCACTGCTGCCTTCTCTTTTACTATCCTTTATATCTATCAAAACAGCTCTTCAACTATTGCTCTACCTAGGATTAAGAAAAGTGTAAAGAAAACCCGATATGACAAATTTTACCGAAAGTGACAGTTCTCTTTAGACACTCCAGAAATGACAACCATGAGAACTTTAATACCAGACAAAAATTTAATCATCAGTATGTGTAAAATTTTCAGCAGTCGCTAACGCATTTTAGTAACAATAGAGGTTTTTCACCGCAATAGCAACAAAACCAGCCGGTTAGCATACCTAACCAACAATGTAATGTACAAGGCCAACCAAACTTTAATGTTTCGCCGCGTACACGTATAGCATCAGCTCCAACAAATAGTAACGCACAGCAACAAGGGAATCAGTACGTACAGAAGACACACTATTTCAATTCCTATCGCAATGCACCGTATAGCAATGACTATCATGACAGAAGTGAAAGTAATGAGCACAATTTTCAGCGTACATTTAATAACAGTCTATCTTATCAGCAGCAAGAACATCCGCCACAACAAATAACCATGAATGAACCAGACAGTAGGTATCATCCAGAACGTAAGACGTCAGGAAGAAATAACAGAACAGTACAAAAAGTGGAACTGCCACAGCATCCTCCCGAAAATAATGACACGTCAGATGGAATTTGACTAGGTACAGTACAGGTTGCATATTCCAGTAACGCAAGCAATACTTTTGACACGCAGAATCTTGTTCACGAGAATGTTATTTGAAACATGCTTTGTTGAATGCACCACTTTTATCGCACCCAGCCAGATCTTACCAGAAATTTTTCCATTGCCACCGACAGTTCTAATACCGCTTTAGGCGTACATATTTTTCAGGAAATTGAAGAAGATGGTTGTACAGTAATTAAAAACATCGCTTTTGCAAGTCGCATTCTGTCACCTGCTGAACGAAATTATTCTGTTACAGAACTTGAAACATTATGTGTTGTATGGGCTTTTACCAGATTTAGGCATTTTCTTTATGGAAGACACACTACCGTTTATACAGACCATAGAGCGATACAGTTTTTACTTTCCGCTAAATTTACACACGACAGATTAAGTAGATGGAAACTTTATTTGCAGGAATTTAATTTTACGATTGTTCACATTCCCGGCACACAAAATATTGTAGCAGATGCACTATCCCGTTCTCTCAGCAACAGTCAGCAAGACATCGCAACCAACTTCTGCAAAGCAAATTTCAGCGTCATGTACATTCAACAAGTTGCATTTGAAAATTTCATTTCCTCGTCATTACAAGATATAGCACAAGAGCAGAGTAAAGACAACGTATGGAAAGAAATCAAACACCTTTGGCAAGATAGGAATAATGTTACCATTAGAAACCATTACACTGTACGCAATGACATTCTGTTTCGCCGCTCTCATCCTGACAGCAACAATTGGTTATTATGCATTCCTGACGAACTTGTTAACAAATTAATCTGGTATACTCATTAAAGTTACGCACATTACGGAGCTAGAAAATGTTTTCTTATACTGAGACAGAACTGTTATTTTACCAACATGGAGAAGCGTATTCGACGAGTTTTAGCGTCATGTAAAATCCGCCAGAAAGCTAAATCAGATACGACTCCACATATTCCTCCATTACACCCCATTGTATCTGTTAAATTGAGACATATGGCGGAATATACTGCCATAAAAAACATATTGATTGGGACACACACATACTCTCATTCCAGGATGTAATTAATTCCATACCGAATGAATCTACTATGCTATCTCCGTCTGTTATACTGAAAAATGTTGAACCACCTAACAAAATTAAAGAATTAGTAACATTTCCTACATCTCGTCGACTACGACACCATGAAATAATTGACATTGCGCTGAACAACATCAAACGTGCCGCAGAGCGCCGGAGAAGACAGCAAAAACAGGTTTGTACACGCCGTGAATTTCACATTGGACAGAAGATATTAGTACGTACACACTATTTATCCAACAAAGGAAAGAGTAGATGCAGTAAATTTGAGCTTATATACGCAGGTCCATATCGGATTCGCAGCATTCCTCACCCCAATGTAGTACACGTCGAAACTTTGAGAACCAGAAAAACCAAAGGGAACCACCACGTGTCGAACGTCAAACCTTTTATTGAATGAAAATACTTTATGATGTATCACACTGTAATGCCATTTCCTAATTTTTTATGACCGCTTATGCAATTATATTCACATGTACACCTACTGATGATTATCGTAATTTTTTCTTGGCAAGTGCCCGGCAAGGTAAGGTTAGCAGGTCGCTTTTCTTGTCGTTACACATCAGACCGTGCATATTTTTCCAGATTAACTTACACATTTTATGACCACTTATGCAATTATATTTATGTGACTACTTACTGATGATTATCGCATTTTTTTCTTGGCAAGTGCCCGGCAAGGTAAGGTTAGCAGGTCGCTTTTCTTGTCGTTACACATTAGACAGTGCACATTTTCCAGATAAAATTACGTATCTTACGAATAATTATGCAATTCTATCTAGTGATATATTAATTTTATCAAATTTTCTCTCTATTAAAGTCTTCAATTCTCGCCTCTATTAACTACACAACTTACAAGCTGTACACAAACAAGATCACATTTCTTGTCGTTATACACCCTAGACCGTGCAAAAAAAATGGTTCAAATGGCTCCGAGCACTATGGGACTCAACTGCTGTGGTCATCAGTCACCTAGAACTTAGAACTACTTAAACCTAACTAACCTAAGGACATCACACACATCCATGCCCGAGGCAGGATTCGAACCTGCGACCGTAGCAGTCGCAACTAGACCGTGCATATTTTCCATTTTTATGTATATATGATTGTTTTCCCGTTTTGTTTGAATGTACTATGAAATATTTAAGGTATAACAAACACCAGTTGACTTGAACATTTTGCCTTATGATAGCCAAACATCGTGACTACTTTACTTTTTTTTTTTTTTTGCTGCTACATTGTGATACACTGTGTACATTTTTGCTTCTGAACACTGTCAATGTTTTTGACATATAACGTTTTCTGTCATGCTATGCTGTATGCTCAATTATTTTACTATAAACCAGTTTTTATCTAATGGGTATATGAATTAAATGCAAGACATTAATCTTTGTTCATCATTTTCAGAAAGAAATAACGTGTAAACGAAATAAATTAAACATAAATGGGAATTTCACCTTCGGAATGAACGAAAGAGGATGCAATACCTCGTGATGAAGAGTAAATGGATCAGAATTAACAAGCATTAACAAGAATATACTATACACATCGTAGAATAGCAGTCTTAACTAATTTTTTCTTTCAGAATACGAGGCGATTGATGCAGGCTGTCAGACAGAACTACACATCTTAGTTTTAGTGATGAAATATGATAGAAATAAGGAATAGTTGTATAACGAATAATGAAGTGACTCTTTTGCAAATGATAATGAATGGTGATGAATAATGATGAAGAATATGCTACTATGGATAATGAAGTTTTTCTTTACAGGTGATGATAATAATGGAGTTATGGTGATATGGATAATGACGTTTTTCTTTGCAGATGAAAATAATGATGAAGTTTATATATTTGCTGTTAGTTAAGAGATGCTATGTAGTTATTTAAGTATTTGTTGCAGTTCGTTTTGACAGTATGTCTTATATCGCATGGTATGATGACTGAAGGTTTTGGAAAGGACAGCTAGAGAACATATATATTTTTATACACATTTCACTACCTGTTAATTCGAAGTTCACTACTTTTTAGCATAATATGCGTTTCTTGTTTCAGTTTCATAATCCATTTTGTATATTTTGCAGGAGAAATTATTCATGAAATTAATGTGGTATAAATAGTTGTTTATTAAACCTATTTCGTTTATGAATGTGATCACATATACTCTACTTGTTTCATAACCTTGCTACAGCTGACTCATGACGAATGACGTTACACATCTTCATTTGCAGCAATAACTCAAAAACAAACAAAGGAATTACCAGTCCCAAATAATGCTACTAGTTTAAGAGAGTTCTGAGTAATACTGATCAGCTCTGAATAGTATGTCACTTCAATAATGACTTCTGAATAATACAAAAAAAAATGCTTTGTAACTGGCCAATGAATGCCACTGTTTATTGTAATAAGATTACCTATGATGCCAATGATTACTATAATTAGATTAATTATGTATAAATGCTATGCCAATAATTAACTCATTTTGAGTAATGACTTCTGAATAATACAAGAAAAAATGCTTTGTAGCTGGCCAATGAATGCCACTGTTTACTGTAATAAGATTACCTATGATGCCAATGATTACTATAATTAAGTGAATTATGTTAATACTATGCCATTCATTAGCTTCTGTTTTGAATGATAACTTCTGATGGTTTGTAAATGGGCAATGAGTGCCAATAATTACTATATTCAGATAATTTTATGAACATTATTCTGTAATACTACATACATGGTACAGAAATGTTCAGTAACTGGGCGATGAGTGCCACCAATTACTCAAATCAGTTGTTAGACTAGTGTAATTCTCAATGAAGACTACTATGTGACTTAATGTCCTTCACCTTCTGACCTAATTACCAGAAATTACTGCAATATCCATTTGTCCTGTCTATCCTCATGATCATGGAGTACTATATTTGGTTTTTGCACTAATTCTACGTTGGTCTACTTTACAAGAACATGGTGTTGACACGACATGCTGTCCACCACCTTGAGCGATGGAGATGTTATTATGGTCCCACTGTTTGGTGTACCTAGTGTACTACCAAAATGATAGCATGGAATATTATTACGACATTTCAGTGTCTGCTACACTGATTAATACTTCAAGGAAAAGAGCTTCAGATTGTCTCACTTGGTGTTGTGCTTCTGTAGAAAGATATGAACTTTCAGTGCAGCTGCGTGCAACCTAAAGTGCTACAACCATGACGCAATCCTTCCCATTCCTTTCCTAATTCTTGTAAAATGATAAAGACATATACTGTGCGTGTGCACTTCCTTTCATTTGTTAATAAGATCAGTTGTCCTGAAAATACTAAAGACTTCTATAGTGCATGTGCACTTTATTTCACTCCTTGATATGTTTATTTGTTGTAAAAAAAATGCTAGAGAGTTTTACAGTGCGTGTGCACTCTATGCCATTTGTTAATATGATTTGTACTCATTACGTATACATTTTGTGATTCCCAGATATGTTCTGTATTACAGTGCGTGTGCACTTTCGTCATTTTGTTAACATGATTTGTATTCATTGCTTATACATTTTCTGATTTGCTGATATGTTCTGAACTACAGTGCATGTGCACTTTTGCCATTTGTTAATATGTTTTGTACTCATTGTGTATACATTTTGTGATTCTCAGATATGTTCTGAACTTCAGTGCGTGTGCACTTTTGTCATTTGTCAATATGATTTGTACTCATTATGTTTATTTGTTGTAAAAATATTAGAGAGTTTTACAGTGCGTGTGCACTTTATGCCATTTGTTAATATGATTTGTACTCATTACGTATACATTTTGTGATTCCCAGATATGTTCTGTATTACAGTGCGTGTGCACTTTCGTCATTTTGTTAACATGATTTGTATTCATTGCTTATACATTTTGTGATTTGCTGATGTGTTCTGAACTAGTGCGTGTGCACTTTTGTCATTTCTCAATATGATTTGTACTCGTTGCCTATACATTTGTGATTTCCTGATATGTTCACTACTACAGTGCGTGTGCACTTTTGCCATTTGTTAATATGTTTTGTACTCATTGTGTATACATTTTGCCATTGCTTGATATGTCTGTACTCAGTGCGTGTGCACTATATTTTATTTCATGTTCTGCACTTATATATCTGTAAATATTCTGTGATTGTGAAGTTAATTAATTAAGAAAAATTTGTTGCTCATGGCAAGTCCAATTGACTCACCATCGCTGCCAAATTTTTACCCCCCCCCCCCCCCCCTCCCAGTAGAGGGTTATGTAAGGTGTATGCTTCGCCGGCGATGGGCGAGGCATGACTGAATCTCTGACCAGTTTATTGTTAGTTGTGGCTTGTCACGAGTCTGCGCTAGTCTGCGCGAGTCGACAGTAGAAGTCTGTCTGCACTTGTCTGCGCGAGTCTGCAGTAGTAGTCAGTCGGATACAGTAGTAGTCGGTCGGCTTTAGTAGCGAGTGGACGGTAGTAGTCTGCGGTGTCGGCATGCGTCGGCTGTGTGCTCTGGTCGCGACTCTAGTCAGGACTCTGGAGGATGAGTATTGTTGTAGAAGGTAAAGAAGCAGTCTTGCGCACATTTAGTAATGTATGTTAATTGTAATTAATTTTTGTTCAGAAAAAAATGCCCCAATAATAATTTTTATAATATAAAGTAACTTTTTTTAAAGAAAAACATTCATTTCAATTTAAAGAATATTTCCTATGCATTCCTTCCAAGAATAAAAAAAAAAAAAAATATACGCCAGCATTGCACGAAGCTGTGTCGAAGAATGTATACATAAGAGCAGATATATAATTGCAGTTTTATTGAGGTAAGAATTTTTGCTTGTTTTATTCAGAATACAGGGCCGAAGGTCAGCGCTGCTGTCCTTATAAAATTTACCAGATATTATTATTTCTGTTAGGAGGTTACATTTCGTTCATGGTTCATTATTTAATTAATATTATTGTTGGTTTATGGTCAATTTTCATTCCTTAATTTTTGTGGGGAGGTTACGCTTGGCTCCATTTTGCATTATTATTAAACATTATTATTTGTTGGGAAGATACATTGTTAATGCCCAGATTTGTTTTCAGTAGAAAATATTCGTGTATGCTCAGTACATTTTACTGATTCAGATTATGAAAAGGATTTGAAAAGTGAACTGTTGAATGTTCCTTCGAAACGCACATTGAAGACTAGTGCTGTCCCAGCTATAAATCCACCATCCTTCGGTGCTGATGCAGGGCATAGTAATTAGTGTAATAATGAGAGAAACATTCGGGCATAAAAATGAAGCTACCGTAAAGAAGATATTTTACAGGTAAATGTATTACCAACTAATACAGCAATTACTATTAGATAAAACGTTAAGCCTGAAAACAAACACTGCTGTGAATGCGACCGTGCGTGCTTAAACCAATAACTAGAAACTATGGAAACAGAAATAAAAGACCTTAGGCAAAAGAATGCAGATTTACAGGATCGTCTCCCTGTGTAGCGCTGAATTAGTAGAATTAAAACATGCTCAAAAAGTGATTCAGAGCTCTTTTTCTGAGTGACAACAACAAGTGCTTATGAAAGGACGGTGTACTAGCTGGTCATCTGAATATATTGCACAAGCTGCGACTTTTCCTCGGCTATCTATGACCACTCTTTGTCTACCACCTTCGCCTAAAGACTGAAGTCTTTGAAAGTGAGCCGTAATGCAAGCGAAATCCTATCAGGTAGTACAAGTAAGAATGAGAAAGAATTTGTTGCTTTAATTACTAATTTACTGGCGGAAAGACGAGCTACGACTATAGAACCATCATCATCATCTGAGAAACGAAACAGATATTCTCCAAAGTAAAGTGAATGTGACAACAAGGAAGTTTAAAAGTTTGTTTCAGAGGTGGGAGAAATTTCTGGGAATTGCACCGAATACGAAGAGGAAAACGTTCCAGATTTGAAATAAAATGTTGAAGATGATAGCAGGACATGTTGCTAATGGAGTTAAACGCAAACATTCCGAATTAGCACAGTTGTATGGTAAACTAATTGATCACGCAAGTGTTTCATGAAAGAACTGGATTCAAACAATTTCGCGTGGATCTGTCATTATGCAAACTGAAAGTTTGATGAAATTCGCTTTGAAAATGGGGAGATAATTTTAGTCCCACGACAATTCATTGATCGTAACCCAGAAGTTTTTATAACGTTAAAGGACATTATAAATGAGAGGTATCCAGGAATAGAGGACTTTGCTGTAATAAAGGATACGCACTATCAGGAAAATGAAAGCTATAAACACGAAAAAAGCAAAAGTAGCAAGCCAACTGAGAGTCTAACGGCTTCCAGGGGCAATAAAAATTCGACTGTGAATATTTCAGATAATTATTGTCCGAATCTAAAATGCTATCCTACGCCGTTCCCTAAGAACTATAATCTTACATTAAAAATTTATCACAGTGAATCAAGCACTAAAGTTAGTAACTGTATTCAGGGTGGTCCATTGATAGTGACCGGGCCAATTATCTCACGAAATAAGCATCAAACGAAAAAAACTACAAAGAACGAAACTCGTCTAGCTTGAAGGGGGAAACCAGATGACTCTATGGTTGGCCCGCTAGATGGCGCTGCCACAGGTCAAACGGATATCAACTGCGTTTTTTTTAATAGGAACGTATAAGTACGTGGTATCACGTAATATTCCGCCAGTGTGGACGGTATTTGCTTGGTGATACATTACCCGTGTTAAAATGGACCGTTTACCAATTGCTGAAAAAGTCGATATCGTGTTGATGTATGGCTATTGTGATCAAAACGCCCAACGGACGTGTGCTATGTATGCTGCTCGGAATCCTGGACATCATCCAAGTGTCCGGACCGTTCGCCGGATAGTGTTCAGCGTCAACCACGACCTGCAGTAAATGATGATGCCCAAATAGGTGTTTTAGCTGCCGTCGCGGCTAATCTGCACATCATTAGCAGACAAATTGCGCGAGAATCGGGAATCTCAAAAACGTCGGTGTGAGAACGCTACTTCAACATCAATTGCACCCGTACCATATTTCTATGCGCCAGGAATAGCATGGCGACGACTTTGAACGTCGTGTACAGTTCTGCCACTGGGCCCAAGAGAAATTACGGGACGATGACAGATTTTTTGCACGCATTCCATTTAGCTACGAAGCGTCATTCACCAACAGCGGTAACGTAAACCGGCATAATATGCACTATTGGGCAACGGAAAATCCACGATGGCTGCGACAAGTGGAACCTCACCGACCTTGGCGGGTTAATATATGATGCGGCATTATGGGAGGAAGGATAATTGGCCCCCATTTTATCGATGGCAATCTAAATGGTGCAATGTATGCTGATTTCCTACGTATTGTTCTACCGATGTTACTACAAGATGTTTCACTGCATGATAGAATGGCGAAGTACTTCCAACATGATGAATGTCTGACACATAGCTCGCGTGCGGTTGAAGCGGTATTGAATAGCATATTTCATGACATGGTCGTCGAAGGACCATGCCATGGCCCGCACGTTCACCGGATCTGGCGTCCCCGGATTTCTTTCTGTGGGGAAAGTTGAAGGATATTTGCTATCGTGATCCACTGACAACGCCTGACAACATGCGTCAGCGCATTGTCAATGCATGTGCATTACGGAAGGCGAACTACTCGCTGTTGAGAGGAATGTCGTTACAATTATTCCCAAATGCATTGAAGTTGACGGACATCATTTTCAGCATTTATTGCATTAATGTGATATTTACAGGTGATCATGCTGTAACAGCATGCGTTCTCAGAAATGATAAGTTCACAAAGGTACATGTATCACATTGGAACAACCGAAATAAAATTTTCAAACGTACCTACGTTCTGTATTTTAATTTAAAAAACCTACCTGTTACCAACTGTTCGTCTAAAATTGTGAGTCATATGTTTGTGACTATTACAGCGCCATCTATCACAAAGCGAAAAAAGTGGTCCAACTAAAACATTCATATTTCTTTACGTACTACACGAATTTGTAATAAAAAATAGGGGTTCCTATTTTAAAAAAACGCAGTCGATATCCGTTTAACCTATGGCAGCGCCATCTAGCGGGCCAACCATAGCGCCATCTGGTTTCCCCCTTCAAGCTAGACAAGTTTCGTTCTTTGCAGGTTTGTCGTGAGATATTTGGCTCGGTCACGATCAATGGACCACTCTGTATATCTCTTGCGACACCACAATTCACAACGTGCAAATGGCCCAGACACTGTTCATTCAGCATTTGGGATGAAAGTACTTACGGTTTTCGAAAAAACTTAACGCATAATTTCAAACCTTTGCGAAACTTTTTCTCCCTGACATTCACACACACACACACACACACACACACACACACACACACACACACACACACGCACACAGTAATGAAAAAAATGGCTCTGAGCACTATGGGACTCAACTTCTGAGGTCATCATGAGAGGCACCCACATGCCTTGCTCATACTGTGGCATCAAGCAGTCAGGCCTGCAAGATGAGTGGTCTGCCAAGCGAGTGGATTCATTCTTATTTATCGAGCAAGTTGAACTCTCGTACTCACAATTAAGTTACAAATTATCCTTCTGTATGAATAATACGCAACGGAAACGCAACCTGACTATCAGTAATTTACAAATTCAAAATGGCTCTGAGCACTATGGGACTCAACTGCTGAGGTCATAAGTCCCCTAGAACTTAGAACTACTTAAACCTAACTAACCTAAGGACAACACATACATCCATGCCCGAGGCAGGATTCGAACCTGCGACCGTAGCGGTCGCGCGGTTCCAGACTGTAGCGCCAGAACCGCTCGGCCACCAGCGGCCGGCAGTAATTTACAGAACTCTGACTGTTCACTACGCACTGGCAATACCACATTTTCTTTTTTTATTTAACGGCTTTTATCAACACGTCGCCATCGCACTGAATATGAGTGGCGCACACATTATAAATTCTGGATATCATGACAACATACAATTCGAAGGAAAAGGCCACCAATCTTTTTCTTTTCACTATCTTATTTATTCTGATAAATTCTATAACCTAAGCACACAAATTCTATAACCTACAACAATAACACATGAGAAATTCCGCCCAGTGGGCATGGCTTTACATTGGTGATTCTCTACCTTATGGTTTCGTAATTATTTAACGCTACAGTGCACTTTCTGGATAGGATGGTGGATCTTTTATTATTTCTCACACTTCGACTCTCACAATCATCATCACGAAACTTTCCTCCAGACCGAGCAGTACAAAAGGAACACGCATAACCCACTACTTCTGAAACTACCTTGCTACTCTCCCATGCAAACCACACATACTTAAATTACATGGCATACACCACACTACAACATGAAATACCACACAGGGAATAGTCACAACATTATCACTTTCAGCTTTCCCACTTCAATTAATATTTATCCCAGTTTCACACGACACTGCCCCACTTCGTAATTCTACTTTCCTACTACGAACTCTGGAGATATACGCACGTCTTCCTGTGCAATGCAAGCCAAGTGGCGTTGCTGGATAGACGGCTGACTCACCTTGTTTTTCTCTCAAAGTGTTATAGTTTGAATCAAGCGTCACACGGAAACATATCTCGCAAAGTAATATTAAGAACATATTCATCACACACACGAGTCCTCAACTGATACCATGGACGAGTACTTCTCTTTATCCTTTGTCTCATACACAGATTGAGACTCACACAGTACTCACCACGTGGAAGTACTCGCCTCTAATTTCAAGTCCTGCACACGCTATTTCTTAAATATTTCAGCTAATAGTACACACGCTAGTAATTCAGCTTAACTTAAGCACACGGAAGTATTTCAACTTATTGCTACACGTGGTTTCATTGTGACCGTTGGTCACTTCCGAAGATTACTATGATCCCATTAATATTACCTGCCTGACATTTAATTCTCCCCACAAAAGTTCCTGAAATAGAGAAATTATTATTTCAAACTACTCTTAAATATTCCACATGCATACCATGTCTCCACTCTTTTGTCTTTACGGAGCACAACTAAGACAGGTCTTAACAGCACAAGATCCAGCGGCAGAGTGCCGAAACATGGCCGTTCTCTAGGTCATCTCGCACCTCTGTCGAGGTGGGGGAAGACCATGCTACCGTATTGGTCAGCCACATTTCAGGCGTTAAAAGCTCCGGTAAGTTTCATCTCTTTGGTTCCACCAAAGGTGGCCAAAGGATCGTCTCAAAGATGATCATGTATTCACATTCACTATCTGTGGTTAGCAGACGACCATACATTCATTCATTTCACAGATCTCACCAAACTGGATGTAGGGATTTATTTTGTGGGAGTGCACATGTGATCAATTAAATAAATAAATTGTCATTCTTTCCCACACTGGTATCCGGCTTCACTGTATAAATTAAAATTGAGTTATTATTAGAAAAAATATGTTGTTCTGTCAAGAATAATGAAGTATGTTGTACCTATTTTCAATGTCGGGCGGTACTGTACCCTTTCAATCAGTCCCCTAGAACTTAGAACTACTTAAACCTAACTAACCTAAGGACATCACACACATCCATGCCCGAGGCAGGATTCGAACCTGCGACCGTAGCGGTCTTGCGGTTCCAGACTGTAGCGCCTAGAACCGCACGGCCACTCTGGCCGGCACAGTAATGAAAGTTTATCACTTACTACATTTTTACATTTTCGCTTTTCATGCAACTTCAGAATCAGCCACGACGTTTGAATTTATTATTTCTTTACTACCAACTCTATTCGCAACACATTTTCAGACAGTATCCACATATACCTCTGACTATACCTGCAAAATTACGCCATTGTACGACACATAGTTTGGGAGATATGATGCGAAAAACATTGAAAAACTAGCTTCTCTTCAACCATAAAAGTTGTACGTATTTAAAGTCAGATGTTTTAACTATTAACTCATTTGTAAAGTAATCAGGCGTTTGAATGTAACCACACGTTTCAAGCTGTTTTATACGTGAGAGTTTGATTCTTTAAAGAATCAAGGGTTGTGGTTACTGGTTTCAACTAATCCCTAATGTGCTTTGTTGTTAAAATCAGTGTAAATACCAGCGTTGAAATTAAAGTTTCGTTTTTCCAAAAAGTTGAACGAAGAACTGTTGCTCTTTTCAGTTTGATAAAGATGATTTTAGAAATATAGCCTTACGTTACAGTGTCTTTAGTCACCATGAGAGTTTCTCGAACCCATCAAGTAGAAGATTGTCAGTTTCTGCTCTATTACTAGGCGGGATCTTGTTGTTCTATATTTATATTTCTCTCTTTCTCTCTCTATCTATCTATCTATCTACCTCGTATAAGCATCACGCACCCAGATACAGCGGCTCGGTAACTGACAACAGCAATTTCTCTTTAGGCAAACAATATTGCGATGGATATGCATATAAAACATGTCCCATACTGATTGCTTATTGACATACGCTGGCATACTTTATAGACACCAAAGAGGCTTTTGGCGTTAGCTTATCGCAGCACGAGAATGGATTCGGCGCATTCACGGCATACATTAGCGTCATATGCGCTGTTCCGCTTACAGCGACAATGTGTTCACCAACGGACATTCCATTTACTCACGCATCTGATACACACATTTCACTTTTCGACTCAAACGCCATAGTATTTGAATTGCTATAAGCTGATGAGCTAGTTAGCAATGCTTAGATGTGATAGGCTGTACGTACGAAAAGAAAAAAAGATTTCGGTAGTTATCATCTGTGTGCTACCAGACACTTTCTGTTCGAAATGGTATGAGTAAGATAGTGTATTTGCTGTGGGCGCGAATCTGATAGAAGACATTCGTCAGACTTAACACTCCCTGCTTCGTACCCGCTAGTCAAATGGAACTGCGCCCCAGATTTGGATTTGAGTTACGCGAAACATTCTCAAGAAACGAAAGCACAGTGTCGACACCACTCGCGTCAAGGATTTCAGAGTAAAATGAATTTTACGAGGACACCATCTCGTTGCTGGTGTATGTCGCAGGCTGCGACTTACGCTGCAGTTATTGTATGGTCGTGAAGGCGACATAAACCTTGACATCACTCTTGGAGCAAGTCCAAGAACATCTGCTAGTGAAGACTGAGGTGAAGGTTGCTGTTCTAAGTAATGACAGTAGTCGCGCAGGAGAACAGAGTACACATGCTGAACATCTGCGACATACACTTCACGATTTCCGCAGTTACCACGTAGTTCGTGTAGGCTCTTTTACGCTCCCTGCGGTGTATCGTAGTAGTATCGGTGACCTACAATGTCACTTTCGCTTACGACGACTGTGTAGAAACACAGAATAATTAATTCCGCCATTGACGGTAGGCCGATTTCATAAGTGCTGAAAGATCTGACAAGCGTATGTGACGTGAAAGCGAGTACAGTTCGACCGAGTTAAACTGCAGTAAGTGTTGACAAAAGCACAGTTCTCCCTTAATGTCAGCTACGATCAACAACTACGAACCAACGTCTTAGTGCAGTAAAATTTCGGAAAAAATGCAAAGTTTTCATCACATACTGTCACTGCATTTCAGTCTAGAGTCTTCAGGCCGAGGTCTGCCGCTCTGTCACTATAATCCAGATCGTATACCATGAACATAATTAGACAGATAGGTTCCTTCATCATGACACTCTAACAAATATTCACCCTCCGGAAAATAGAAGATACAACAGCACCGTCTAGTGCAGTGTAGATCACTAAAATGGACATCCCTACAATATAGGTCATTACAATGCAGATGATTACACAACGCAGCTCATTACCAGACAGATCAGATCAGTAGACCAGCCGGCCTGTGTGGCCGAGTGGTTCTAGGCGCTACAGTCTGGAACCGCGCGACCGCTACGGTCGCAGGTTCGACTCCTTGCTCCGGCATGGGTGTGTGTGATGCCCTTAGGTTAGTTAGGTTTAAGTAGTTCTAAGTTCTAGGGGACTGATGACCTCAGATGTTAAGTCCCATAGTGCTCAGAGCCAGATCAGTAGACCCTAAACCGGAACAACACAGGTCAGTACAACACAGGTCAGTGCAACACAGGTCATCAAAACGTGGATAAGTACAATGAACATCAGTACAATTTAGATCACTACAACACAAATCAATACAATACAGTTTTAGACCATATAACTCGAAGTTTAAATAGGATGAGGTATGAATAATCCCAAACTCTCTCTCGTCATCACACTTGTTTCAGTACTTTCATTCAACACCGAAAGTAGTGCATATCACACAAAAATACTTGGGACCGATGACCTCGCAGTGTGGTCTCCTCCCCCAAACAACCCAACCCAACAAAAATACAATAAGCTGTTGCAGTTTTTAAGCGTGGCGGTCGACGGAGTTGGTAATGGTCAAAAAATGGTTCAGATGATTCTGAGCACTGTGGGACTTAACATCTGAGGTCATCAGTCCCCAGACTAAGGACTACTTAAACCTAACTAAGGACATCACTCACATCCATGCCCGAAGCAGGATTCGAACCTGCGACCGTAGCGGTCGCGCGGTTCCAGACTGATGCGCCTCGAACCGCTCGGCCACATCGGCCGGCAGGTAGTGGTCAGCAACAGGTTATAAAGTGTAACATCGTGTACTAAACGGCAGCTGTCTACAAACACGAATAAACGCAGGACAAGACACATAACAAAGAGAAAGAATTCGATTGTATCTTATCACGAGATTACTCTTAGCCGGCCGAAGTGGCCGTGCGGTTAAAGGCGCTGCAGTCTGGAACCGCAAGACCGCTACGGTCGCAGGTTCGAATCCTGCCTCGGGCATGGATGTTGGTGATGTCCTTAGGTTAGTTAGGTTTAACTAGTTCTAAGTTCTAGGGGACTAATGACCTCAGCAGTTGAGTCCCATAGTGCTCAGAGCCATTTGAACCATTTGAGATTACTCTTATGGATAATCTTAGGGTTAACACTGTGGAACAACATAAATGAGACGAACGCATAAAGGCGAAGGGAAGACTGATTTGCCAGCAGTCTAAGGCGCTGCAGTCATGGACTGTGCGGCTGGTCTCGGCGGAGGTTCGAGTCCTCCTTCGGGCATGGGTGTGTGTGTTTGCCCTTAGGAAAATTTAGGTTAAGTAGTTCAAAATGGTTCAAATGGCTCTGAGCACTATGGGACTTAACATCAGTCCCCTAGAACTTAGAACTACTTAAACCTAATTAACCCATGGACATCACACACATCCATGCCCGAGGCAGGATTCGAACCTGCGACCGTAGAAGTCGCGCGGTTCCGGACTGAGCGCTTAGAACCGCTAGACCACCGCGACCGGCGGTTAAGTAGTGTGTAAGCTTAGGGACTGATGACCTTAGCAGTTACGTCCCATAGGATTTCACACACATTTGAACATTTGAAGACTGATTTGTTTGGGGTCAATCTGCGAAGAAAATCGAATACCGGACGGTGCTGCAAATTGTTTTTGAGCTTTGTGGCTCGATCAGCGATATTCGCGCCGCCGGTATGGGTCACCTTTCCGGTGGTGAGCGCTGAGCACGCGGTGGCGCCACCTACCGGGCCGATCGGGGAGCGAGCGGTAAGCTCTAGCAAATAGCGTGGAATTTTGCTTTGGGACGCATAACAGTAACGTTGTTTGGGCAGTCTGGCGGACAGTACATGTGCTAAGCGAGGCAGCAGGAAGAGCCCATCTAAAAGGGGCTATTTACCCGGGTGACGGCGCCGTAGCAAATATCGCCGACGTGGAAGAAGTCACTTTACTGGGAAGCCGTTGGCGTATTTCGCTTCCTGCATGTCTCCTGGCACCGGGATCTGCGGCGGCTGGCTTCGTCGAACAAGCAAGAGGGTGAGGGCCTTGCTTGTGCTGTAAACTGTGGCCGGAATCGACTACTGGGTTCTGTGCTGCTGACTTCATTTTCTTGGCCGGCCGTTGCTACTCCTACTGAGTCTGTCCTCGAATGTGTTTAATTGCAACTTACTTAGTACGTAATGTTCTAGTAAGAGCTGTATGTGATGTGATGATTAAGATTTTATAGGGCGTGGAGTGCTGATACATTCTGTTTGTAGGTTGCTACGGTCAGTGTTTAACCGTCATTGAAAACAGTTTGGCTGGTCCTTGTCTAAGTGCCGCCTGGTTATAGTATTTGTATCAGACAACGGAGTTAAGCTGGCCAGTTGCTATAGATATACATGGATAAAATTTTCGCTGGATATACGAGGGCCGTTCAGAAAGTAACCTCCGGTTGATTTAAAAAAATACACCAAGTTAAATAAAAATATTTTAATATATACATCTTACAACTACATCTTTGCACTATTTTTCTACATAGTCTCCATAGCAATTGAGGCACTTATCGTATCTCTTCACAAGCTTTGAAATTCCTTCTGCATAAAAATCACCCGCTTGTGCCTGGAGCCAGCCTGTGACCGCATCTTTGAGCTCTTCGTCGTCATCAAACCGCTGTGACCCGAGCCATTTCTTCAAATGCATGAAGAGGTGATAATCACTTGGCGCCAGGTCTGGGCTGTAAGGTGGATGGTTGATAACGTCCCACTTGAAGGACTCAAGAAGGGCCGTTGTTCTGCGAGCAGAGTGAGGACGGGCGTTATCGTGCAAAAAAACGATACCGGAAGTCAGCATACCACGGCGTTTGTTCTGTATAGCCCGTCGTAACGTTTTTATTGTTTCACAGTACACGTCTTGATTAATGGTCGTACCACGTTCCATGAATTCAACCAACAACACCCCTTTGGCATCCCAAAACACCGTTGCCATCAGTTTTCTGGCAGAAAAATCTTGCGAGGCTTTTCTTGGTTTGGTAGGCGAATTTGAATGTGCCCACATCTTTGATTGTTCTTTTGTCTCAGGGTTCACGTACTTAATCCAGGTTTCGTCACCGGTCACGATTCTGTTTAACAATGGTTCTCCTTCGTCCTCATAACGTGACAGAAAGTCTAATGCAGAGGCCATTCTTTGAGTTTTGTGGTGGTCGGTAAGAATTTTGGGCACCCATCGTGCACAGAACTTACGGTAACCCAATCTTGCTGTCACTATCTCGTACAAGAAAGTCTTAGAAATCTGTGGAAAACCAGTAGACAACTCCGACATTGAGAAACGTCGATTATCACGAACTTTTGCATCAACTGTTTGAACGAGTTCGTCAGTCACCAATGATGGTCTACCACTCCTCTCTTCATCATGAACGTTTTCTCGTCCACTTTTAAATAAACGTACCCATTCACGGACAACTCCTTCACTCATAACTCTTGGTCCGTACACGGCACAAAGCTCACGATGAATAGCTGCTGCAGAATATCCTTTGGCTGTAAAAAACCTTATGACAGCACGCACTTCACATTTGGCGGGGTTTTCTATTGCAGCACACATTTCAAACTGCCACAAAAACTAAACTAGCGCAGGTACGACGTTCACTCGACCACAGCTTGATGCCGACTGACCTGTTGAGTGCGTGAACGCACAGATGGCGTCGCTACTCCCCCCACAACCCGCACTGTGACCAATCGGAGGTTACTTTCTGAACAGCCCTCGTATTTTGCCAAGAATTGCAATAACCTTACTGTTACGTTTCTATCTGAAGTAATAATGTATCTGAGAGACACGTGTCTAATTCTAAATGAATAGTTTCATAAATTCTTACGAGTTACTGAGAGGCCAGTTGTTGTGTGTTTAAATAGTTTGAAACTGATTCTAATAATGAAAGTACAAGAATTCCTTCAATGACAGTATGTGGATAGTACTTCTGATTTAATCACAAATATAAGTGTGGCTATTTGGTATAAGACGCTTTATGTTTTGCGTCGGGGGCGGGAAGGGGCTAACTCTATATACCGTTAGCCTGCACGCTAGTTATTTGCATTTTGATTTCGTTTTATCGGGACTTTCTGCTGTTTTTCTTGGTAGCGCGTGCGGGGTTCTGGGTTGTGTCCTGCTTGTGCTGTTGTGTATTTTCCGCCCCCTTTGACCGCGCGTGCCGGCTGGCCGTGCATCTAGTTCTCTCGCGGCTTAATGTATAATTGGCCTTACGCACATAATAGATTTGTACTGCTTAGCTGATGTTCATTAATAAGTTGATTAATTCTGCAGATGATGTGCTGTAATGAATTATTGTGTTTCTAGTTAGTTAAGGCAGATGTCAGTCTGTTGTAGGTACCCCCTAGTTCTGGGATGTTTCGTGCTTACTCGTGACCGTTGCTGCTCCAGTTTGGGGGTCCATTCCGAGCCTGTATTGGAAACAGCTGAGTGAGCGAGCGTCCACTTCTGGGCGTAGTTTGTTGAATCCCACGAGGTTGCTTGGCCACATGAAATTTTATATCCTACATTGTTGGGTGCCTGCCATTTAAGTAACGTGGTGGTATGCCATGGTATCTGATTTGTTGTTGCCTGTACTCTGAATTACTTTGGTAATGCCAATCACCGCAGTAGCGAAGGACTACATTTTCTCGTTAAATTTTAGTAAATTGTTCTTCAGGTTGATCATAGTTTTTGAGTAAATAATTTTTAGCTCATTTCACTAAATGTGTAATAGGCCATAAGTGCCGTGGTTTCAGAATGTTTAAATTCTGAAGTAACTTGCTCTCATCTAAATGGTAAATTTAAAGATGTGTGGAAATTTAAAAACATGTGTTGATGGCTTTGTTATTTGCCTTTTTTAAATGTGCCACTTGGTCCAGTCCTACCAGCCCAGCGCCTATTGTGCTGAGCTTGTGTCGTTGTGTAAAAGGTTGAATTCCATGCTGTGCTGACACGTCAGTTTAATTATTAATCCAGCGTCTGGAGTCCTTATCAAGAGGCACAATAGAAACCGAACAAATTCACATACTGCTAACCTATATGAAAGCGTAACAATCTGCTCTGGTTACTAGGCTTCAGTAGCGCAATGGACCAACTCTTTGTTGTCCGAAGCCTTTGTAATGAACTAATACACGTCTGTATCGATATATTTACCATTACAGCCTGAACTAAGAACACACAAGCAAATACATCCAGCTAAAATGTGTACACACAGCAAAGTAACAGTGCGCCATTTACCAGAAACTGAATATTTTTGACTCTTTGAAGAACCAGAGGGTGAGCGTGATGTGAAATCTAGAGGAGAGTAGATGAAACAAAAGGGTAAAACATGTGATAAACAGACTGGCGCTTCCAGTATTTTCCGCAATTGTATCAGCTTAATTTCTTCCGTGTTATTCAACAGGTCCTTACATATTGTGCCGCCCCGTTAAACGTATAATAAGTTAACATATTTAATGTAACTGTAATGAAAATGAGGATTAATAAAAAGTAACGTTATTTAATGGATACTGACTAGTTAGTTAATTAATGTACAGGTTGGCATCTCTGCAACCGTGTGCGAGCTGCGGGAACATTCCTCACAACAATGTAAGTTATTCTGCGGGGAGCAAAATTTCATCCACAGGGCTCACTTACGCTCTGCTTTTTAAGATATCACGAGAACACCACAACACGTCTTTTCTTTCCTATTCTAAATATAAGTCCAAACATACGGTATACTACTAACAACTGCATGAATTTAAGTTAACTACAAATAAATAGTCGACACTTAAAATTTTACCTTATTTGTCATCTTGAAGGAATGTCAACATTACAAGAATAATTCGCTTCTGAGTCACTACGTTCGCAGACTTTATCTGTGGGTACGCATATATGTGCGAATACGGCTCCTGTAAATCTCAGACCAGATGTCAGGATCAATACTCGATGCGGAGAAGTCTCTTATAGGAAAAAAAAAAAAAAAAAATGCTAGCGATCGGCTAGCCTCAGCGATACAACATGTCCAATATTAACTCTGAATCCTCTACGAGTAATTAATGACAAAAATTTACACAATATTACATTAAAAAAAAACGGTAATGGACACTGCAATATTCCCGTCTACCTGATTTCTCCGTAATCCGAGATATTACCGTTGCGGATTGGATTCGATTTTCGTGCGGTTAGGGCGGGGGTCTCTCCGGGTCCGCGGAAACCGCCCACTGCAGTCTCCAACTCGGAAACAGCCGTGCGAGGGAAACTCTTGGTGGCGGGAATCAACAAGAAGCGCAATTAACGGAAAGCGACTACCAGGTTGGTCTAACAGTGGCTCGCGAAGTTGGCGGACTGTGGTTCGTGCGTCGCGAATAGCGCAGAAACTGTGCTGTACCTCTGACCGCTATGAGGGTGGCGTGGTGGTAGCAGCAGAAGAGCCAGCGTATGTTTTCGTGAAGCAGTCTCTCATGCCCAGTCACACCTCTTCCGGACTGCAACCGATCCACGGGGAATGAGCAGGAGATTGGCGACTTCCAATTCTCCTAATTACTACATTACTACTAAATGCCATATCTTGGAATACTATCTGACAAATTAGCAAGAGTATTCAAAAACACTGAAGTAAAAATCAGCTTCAGCACCAACAACAACCTAAGTAGGAAGCTTATTCACAATATAAAACCACCAGATACAAGTCTTAATGCATCTGGCATTTACAAAATTACCTGCAGCCAATGTAATAAATATTATATCGGCCAAACAGGCAGAAATTTCAGAACCCGATTCAAAGAACATTTAGACTGCTACAGGCTTGACAAATGTAACAAATCAGCAGTAGCAACTCACATTAAATACACACGCCACCCTTTGAAAATTGAAGACAATCTCGAAATTTTACACAAAAACGGAAAAAGTAAAAGAATGGATATCATGGAAGAAAAGGAAATTTTCATACATAATACAAAGCATGGAGATAACATTCTTAATGAAATAACTGAATTCAAAAACTCAAAATTCTTCAGCAGTCTTAAGCCAGTTCTAACTCAATAGATTCAAGACACGTCAATGTAAATAATTGACTACAAATCTTTCAGTAACAAGAATATAGAAACAAAACCTCGATAATCGATACAGACTCAAATTCTACAGTCCGCCATCTTGTGTTGTCTGTATAACATCGAAGTAATTTGTGCAGTGAATTACGTTGCCAATCAGTGACAAAATATAATGTGCAATAGTGTAATGTCAATCAACAGCTCCGCCATTACACCAGTGATGAAAGTGAAACAGCAAGACGATGAAATTGTAAGTGATCAACAGTCATATAAAAGCCTTTCACACTATTTTCGTAACACATATCTGATGCAAATCTATCTGCATCCTATACAGGCTGTGGTATCATACACAGTCAACCACAAGGAAGAAAACCAGCAGATGACATCACTGATTTCGATTTCTAACCGTACACTGCCCCCCTCCTGCCCCCCAAATGCCACACCAGCAGCTACAGCAAAAATCAATGGACAATGAGTTCTAGATTAATCTAGTTTAAGACATTATTTTTAAGTAACATTTCTCTGTATGTATGTATGTATGTATATATGTATGTATGTGTGTATAAACGCCTGATGATGAACAGAACATGTTCGAAACGCGTTGCATTATGTTAGATTAAGCATAAAATAAAAAGTGACTGGTAGCAGAAACTTGAAATAAATAATTATCCCACAGAGTGACGTTGCACAAACATAGCCATTATGGCTGAAAATAATTGCTACATTGCCATTCCAACCGTATTGTGAAATTGTCCCTTTCGAAAATTTCAGGTGACCAGGATGCTGGTAAGTAATCTGGCAAGGATGCGTGGCAAGCATGGTTCAGCTCGTTTCCATTTATGCCGTAAAGACTTCAAGGATAATACTCTATGTGAATGCCAGGAGAAAGAAGGCAGAGTTGTAGAGCAGTTGCTGTTTTCCTGCGGTCTTTCCGAGGCACAGAAAACACACTTAGGCTAAATCTTGCAAAAATGAAGTTGCAGCTGCCAAAAAGCATACCTGTCCTATTTCTTGAGGACATCCGAATACGTAAGGAGCCCTGTTTAATTTTATATTGCATACAGTAAAGGGGAAACGCGTACAGCAAGAAAATTCTTTTATTGAGTTGTGATAGACGGTTCTAAACTAGTAATTATCAATATATTACACACAACTGAGGACGGTAGGACAACAGATAGTTAACGGTGATCGTCTACGTAAAATTATTGTGATATTTCAGTGTAGACGTTTTTTACGTTTGTACTAAGCTGATGGCCGCTGCTTCGAAAAACTCAAACCGGAACTAAATTGTTTTCGATTAAAAGAGATGGAGCCACAACGAACCAGTCTCTGTCCGTTTATATCGACATTTACGTGGTATTATAAGGATACGTAAATTTGTAATCACCATAGAATGGCAACTGAACGTATTAGTGACTAGTGCATTGTTAATTATGCATCTATAAAAAGTTCAAACAGAAGCGCCACCTTAATATAAGCCAGGAATAGCTGCTTAAGAAAATGATGTATTATAAATTCTTGTTCAGTCTTCGTGTATAGTAAGTTAAGTTACGTGTTTCTCTCCTTTGGAAAAATTGCAGTATCTGGTCGTCTTCAATTCCTGTCGTAACTGTTTGAAATGAGTATCAACTTAAGCGAAATAAAAGCAGTTGTGGATCCAAAGCACGACGCTTGAAACTATAAACGCTAGAAACTCAGACATCGGATTACAATAATCATATCTCCGAGAATGGGAACTCTTTTTTTGTATGTTTGCTAATAAATCTAATTTTAATAAAACTCTGACCTGTAAACACAATTTCTTTTTTCATTACTGCCTACACATGTTTTGACACTTACGTGCCACCTTCAATGATCTGATTTAGTTTTGTAAAAACATTAAACAAAGTTCATGGTTGCTTTCTGTTTTAGGCTTAAAAATTTTAACAGCAGATGCACCGCACAAACTCACACCAAACACTAAAAATTAGCGTCCCACTGGGCAAAAGCTAAAAGATCAACACATGAGCGGCGACAATGACGTAGCATCTCTCGCTGAGTGCTTTACGAGCAAACTAAGTTGACGGTGCGGTAGCTGATGGGATCGCTCGTACAGGCATTTCCCATCAGCCACCGCATCGAGTGTCAACTTAGTTTGTGCAAATAATATGGTGATATAATTTGTTTTCCCAAATGTTGTTTCTGCGTATGAAAGTGTGCGATGCCAGGTCAGACTGGAGCGAAAGAGGTGTGTAAAACAGTATATACAGGGTGTTACAAAAAGGTACTGTAACAACAACGACGCTGTACTATTGTACATATCAGTAAATTTTTTTTCCATCTGATTTTTCGATAAACTAGTGTAATTGATGTTCTGATTTCATTTCTTTTTTGTTTCGTGTCATTGTGTTAAGAAAACTGTAGACAAGTTTCAATGTGAATATTAATGTTTTTATGTCAAATGTCAAGCAATATTGTAATAGAATTGAAATGTAACAAATGTTGAGACTGTTGTAAGATGTTTAAAATTGTAACTGTGCGTCTGGACCATACGTAGGCAATGTGTTAGGATATGTAGAATGCAAAACATAAGGTGAATACCCGGTCTGTCAGGGAGCGGTAAAAGGTAGATGGCAGGCGAGCGCGGGAAAATGCGCACGGGCACTGCACGGCACAACGGGCTCAGCAGTAGTAGTTGGAGTTTGGCCTTGGTCTGAGCAACACCTTCTGGAGCGAGGAGGCTCTCCTGGAAGACGTAGTTTCACTGAGCCTCGGGTATGCTGTTCCAACGCCCACACAGAATGGCAAAAGTCCATAGGCACTAAATGGAAAAGTATTGCGACGCTAAGAAGAATTAAAGTGCCGATACGTCAAGAGCCATAGCTGTGGTTGTATGTGTGCTCTGTGCCTCGCCATCTCGCCGCTTGCCAACCGCCGCATCGATACAAGCAGGTTGAAACTTTTAGTACTGTATTCGTATGGACCATAGAGTGAACTGTTCAATAATAACCTAAATTTTACCAGAACTTTCCCCTCATTTAATTATCCTCACAACTAACCTAGACAGGGTCCTTTCCCAATGTTGTGCAATCCGAGTGTCCCGAAAAGAAAAATTAAATTTTGTGTTAATAATAATTACTTGCAGACCTAGTTATGTTAGAATGGTGTTTAAAGAACTGTTTTGTTAATGAACCAGTAAATGAATAACGAAGATCTAACAAAGTTGAAAGATAACTTTAATATTGATATAGTAATGAAGTTTAATTATTTCGGGACAGATATAAAGGTATTTAAATGAGCAGTAAATAACATAAAAAGAGTAGTAACTCATATACGGGAAATCTTGAACGCACAATAATTTCAGTAATCAATTTTTTTAATATAGTGATCATAACAGTTTCAGAGTTCCCCCCCCCCCCCCTTTTATTCATTTGAATTCTGAAGTGTTCTAAATTGGTTTGACCAGCAAAAGTTAAAGTCAATATAAAAGTCAAAATTTATCAGTGTTTTATCTTTATCAAAATTGACATTTTGTGTGCGGCTTGAAAGTGCTATTTCTAGGGTTACCTATGCCCGATTTTAATCAGATTAATAGACAGTATAAAGTTTTGTAGTATACATTATAGTGTAGTGTTATGTATTCATGGTTTTTTCCATATCAGTACAGAACGTGAAACTGTCAGTTCAATAGATTTTCTGGTTCTAAAATTCTACTATATTATGCAGTGTTACTACTTGTTGTTTTGCATGAATATATACCAACTTGTACAGGGAAGAAACTCAGTTAATGCCTAATTAGGCTGGCGACCGTATTATTATTAAAATGGTAGCATCTTCAGTGTTGCTTTTGGTCCATCCTGACGTGTAGTTGCATTTCGGACTTGCTTGACGGATCATTGTTACTACAGAGGGTGTGTAAGTATGATTTGCCATCATTCAGATACACGCGGTCGATATCTGTAAGAAAATCCTTTCTCATAAGGTTAACCCCGCTCAATTACCATAGCACAGGCTTTAACGAGTCTTGTGTGCTCCACGAGCACATTACAGTATGGCCAAACTTTCAGGAAACATTCCTCACGCACAAATAAATAATAGATGTTATGTGGACATGTGTCCGGAAACGCTTAATTTCCATTTTAGTTTCGTCAGTATGTACTGTACTTCCTCGATTCACCGCCAGTTGGCCCAATTGAAGGACGGTGATGTTGACTTCGGTGCTTGTGTTGACATGCGACTCATTGCTCTACAGTACTAGCATCAAGCACATCAGTACGTAGCATCAACAGGTTAATGTTCATCACGAACAGTCAGTGCAATGTTTACAAATGCAGAGTTGGCAGATGCCCATTTGATGTATAGATTAGCACGGGGCAATAGCCGTGGCGCGGTTCCGTTTGTATCGAGACAGATTTCCAGAACGAAGATGTCCCGACAGGAACACGTTCGAAGCAATTGATCGGCGTCTTAGGGAGCACGGAACATTCCAGCCTATGACTCGCGACTGGGGAAGACCTAGAACGACGAGGACACCTGCAATGGACGAGGCAATTCTTCGTCAGTTGATGATAACCCTAATGTCAGCGTCAGAGAAGTTGCTGCTGTACAAGGTAACGTTGACCACGTCACTGTATGGAGAGTGCTACGGGAGAACCAGTTGTTTCCGTACCATGTACAGCGTGTGCAGGCACTATCAGCAGCTGATTGGCCTCCACGGGTACACTTCTGCGAATGGTTCATCCAACAATGTGTCAATCCTCATTTCCGTGCAAATGTTCTCTTTACGGGTGAGGCTTCATTCCAACGTGATCAAATTGTAAATTTTCACAATCAACATGTGTGGGCTGACGAGAATCCGCACGCAATTGTGCAATCACGTCATCAACACAGATTTTCTGTGAACGTTTGGGCAGGCATTGTTGGTGATGTCTTGATTGGGCCCCTGTTCTTCCACCTACGCTCAATGGAGCACGTTATCATGACTTCCTATGGGATACTCTACCTGTGCTGTTAGAACATGTGCCTTTACAAGTACGACACAACATGTGGTTCATGCCACGATGGAGCTCCTGCACATTTCAGTCGAAGTGTTCGTACGCTTCTCAACAACTGATTCGGTGACCGATGGATTGGTAGAGGCGGACCAATTCCGTGGCCTCCACGCTCTCCTGACCTCAACCCTCTTGACTTTCGTTTATGGGGGCATTTGAAAGCTCTTGTCTACGCAACCCCGGTACCAAATGTAGAGAGTCTTCGTGCTCGTATTGTGGACGGCTGTGATACAATACGCCATTCTCCAGGGCTGCATCAGCGCATGAGGGATTCCATGCGACGGAGGGTGGATGCATGTATCCTCGCTGACGGAGGACATTTTGAACATTTCCTGTAACAAAGTGTTTGAAGTCATGCTGGTACGTTCTGTTGCTGTGTGTTTCCATTCCATGATTAATGTGATTTGAAGAGAAGTAATAAAATGAGCTCTAACATGGAAAGTAAGCGTTTCCGGACACATGTCCACATAACATATTTTCTTTCTGTGTGTGAGGAATGTTTCCTGAAAGTTTGGCCGTACCTTTTTGTAACACCCTGTATATCAACGCCCGTCAGCAGCTGCAGGTATTAATAAAATTCTAATTTCGTTCTAGACGGCTGCAGGTCATCAATGGTGCCTGTTGTTTCGGACATGTCCGAAAGAACAGACACTATATCCATATACCATACAGTTAAGGTGGACTGCAGGTAATGGATGTAGACGGGTGGTGAAATCGGTCGAGTTCTTTTGAAAGGAGCCATCCTGGTGTTTGCCTACAGCGATTTAGGGAAGCCGCTGAATAACATACACCTGGGCGGTGATCTGAAGCGCCGCCCTCCAGAAAACGTTGGTGGCGGTGTGTTGGGTGCAGCTCAGTGGCTTCCACGTCGACACTAGGTGGTCGCGGTGGCGGACTCGGCTACGGCGAGATTAGATAAGAAGGCGAGCCGAAGCGATTACAGCCGGGGTAATGGGAGGCGGGCGTCGCCACAGCCGCCGTTTCGTTTGCTAATGCGGGCCCTTAAAACAGGTGCCACCGCCAGCCGGTCGCGTGTGGACAGTGCAGCCTGCTGCAGTAGCTAGCTAGCTGGCGTCGCCGGCGGCAAGTTAATGGCGCACGCTAATGTTAATGCATACACAGAGATAACGGCGCCGCAATTAACGAGCCGGCTGAAACGCCTTTCACTCATAATCACGCTGGAAATACGGCCATCGTTTTCTACAACTCCATCTGCGACTACAGCTGCAAAAGGTGTACCCTCTTCCGTAAAACATCGGTGTGAGATGCAGAGCTACCATGTTCCAATCCTGCCAGTACAGAAAAACACGACACTATAATCGGAGCAACAACACCGCAACTTTAACTTCAATGTGGTGGTGGTGGTAAGTTTTATACGATTTCACGGAGTAGTAGTAGTAGTAGTAGTAGTAGTTCTTGTTTTTGTTTTCGCTGCTGTCGTCGTCTTCAGCTCATCTGTGAATCTTCTCGTGTCTCCAGTTTACTGATAGTCCGTGAGCAAGGATCAACTCAAGAATTGGTTCAAAAAGCTTTTCAGAACTGATCTCTCCGGTGCGTCAATTACAAATCTTTGGTGTCTACGCTGATAAGCCAAAACATTATGACCACTGACCACCGCAATGTTAGACGCCCCCTGGCGGCGTTGCGGGCACGTGATGCGGTAATAAAAGTATGTAAGCGCAGCAGACACGGACGGGGGATCAGCCTAGCGAAGATATGGGTTGCAGATGGGGAAATCCATTGAGATAAGCAACTTTAAGGTGCAAATTATTACGTAGAGGCTGAGTGTGTCGAAAAGGACGAATCTGGTCGAATGTTCACGTGCTACTGTCGTGAGCATCTACGGAAAGAGGTAGAAAGACAGGGAAACTACTATTAGGCGCTAAGTGGACATCCAAGGCTCTTCACAGAACGTCGGGTTCGAGTTTTGCCTGCTCTGTAACGTAGGACAGATGGTGATATGTGGCATCTCTGCCGAAAGAGCACAATGCTGGTGAACACGCACAAGTGTTTCGGAGCACACCGGTCATCGTGCAGTGTTGAACATGCAGCTCCGCAACAGACCACCCCTACGTGTTCGCATGTTGATCCAACTACATCGTCAGTTTCGATTGCGCACGGGGACCACCGGGATTCGACCGTCGATCAATGGAAACTTGTGGGCTCTTCGGGTGAATCAAATTTTTGCTACACGAGGTCGATGGTCATCACCATATAAACGTCGTCATCGAGGTGAACGGCGGCTCGAAACGTGCAGGCTGGTAGAAGCGGTATTATGCTATGGGAGACATTCTCCTGCGCTTGCATAGGACCTGTGGTAGTAATCGAAGACAGCTGACAGCTGCAAACCATCGGCATCCCTTCATGCTTGATGTCGCCTCCTACGGCGACGTCATCTTCCAGCAGTGTAACTGTCCGTGTCTCGGAGCCAGACCCTTGTTACAGTGGTTCGAGGAGCACTAGAGTGAACTCACGTTGATGCGTCAGCGACCAAATTCGCCTGATGTAAATCGAATGGAATCCATGTTGCTCGCTATCGGGCGCCATCACCGCGTGCGCAAATCAGTGGCCCTTTATTTACGCAAATTACAAGACCTGTGCGTAGACTCCTAGTGCCACATACCTCCACAAACCTACCAACAAACTGTCGGCTCCCTGACACGCAGAATCAGTGATGTATTTCGTTCCAGAGGCGGAGAAACAAGCTTTAAGCAAGTGATCATAATGTTTTGGATCATCAGTATGTATCAATAATAAATGTAAATGTTCGTTTGTTCAAAATCCTGTATCTCCGAAAGTTCTTGACGGATTGCTTTGAAATTTCGACACAACGTTGAATTGTAGCACGGGTGTGTTCTTAGGTACCTAACTATTTAATATATGATACATAATATGCGTATATGTAGCTTTAAAATTATTGAGACAATGTTTCCATATTATTAAATTTATATTTCATATATTTAAGGAATATGTAGTAAAAACATGCGTGTATACCTGTGGAATGCTGTGTCAAAATTTCAAAGCAAGCGGTGAAAAAATTTCAGAGATTTGAGATTAGAAGCATCTACATTTTCTATGTAAGTACAAACGTAGATGTTCGTTTCTTCAAACTCTCAAATCTTCGAAAGTTCTTCATGAATTGCTGTGAAATTTTAACAACTTTGCTTTCGAATAGTCACGTGTTTCTATACACCTACAGGAACGGCGGGGGGTATATATGTAACATATACGTAATAACAGGGGAAACGTCATAAAAATGTTAGTGCTGAGTTGTTCAAAATCGTTAAACGTTGAAAGATCTTGACGGATTGGTTTGAAATTTTGACATAACGGTGAATGCTAATATGGGCGTGTCTTTAGGTACCTTGTTCCTTAATATATTTATAATTTTAAAATATATACATAATACATTAAATATTTGAAGTAAATCGGAAAGGTGCATTTGAGATTTTTGGTAACAATGTTTTCCTTTTATGTATTATGTATATATATTAAAAATATAAATATATTAAAGAACAAGGTACCTAAAACACGACCATATTAGAATTCACCGTTATGTCAAATTTTCAAGGCATATATGTGTGTGTGTGTGTGTGTGTGTGTGTGTGTGAGGATATAGAGAGGGTGTGGGTAGGCTAAGATGGACAGAGAATATAGGGAGGAGGAGATGGAATGAGGGAGCGAAGGGCTAGAGGAGACGGAAAGAGACGGGTGAGGAGAAGAGGGGACAAAGAGTGGAGGTGGAGGAGATGAGCAGAGAGAGGAGAGAGGAGGACATTAGGACGTACATTCAATTCTCTTAAACAGTAGAAACGTGTGCTTTCTCTCTTCTTCCTCTTCCATTTGAACAGACGGAGCCAGAGCAAGGCGTTGCCGGGTACAACTATTCTTGCAATAGATCTGAGTGTGGTATCTGCCTTGGCTACGATTTCATTTATGTGATTATTTAATCTTACATTATTCTATACAGAAAGTCGCACATACTTTGAATGCAACTGGTTACAGTGACCAGTCACCGATCGCACAATCAAACGATATTAGATCTTTGCATCTACAGGGTGGTTATGATTAAACTTCCGGTACTTGAGAGTGCGCCCCCATGAAAAACGAATGATCGTACAACAATGAAACTTTGTGCAAACGTTCGTAAGGACATGCGGACGAGAAATAGAACAAGTAAATCATTCGAAGAAACACATTTAAATTTCCACATGATGGGGGTAATATTCGTTAATTGAGTACTATGTTTACGTTTCAGCTTACAAACGTTGCTCAGGGTGACGACCATCTACATCTACGAGGGCCTGGAACCGCACTAGAGACTGCTCTAGGTTGCCCGAAACAACTGTGGACGATGAAAAGTGCAGCTGTGATGATAACAGCTCGTACACTGCTTGAAGATCGCACGACACCTCCAGCACTCTCAGCCATGGCAACAGCAACTTTAACTACACTCCTGGAAATGGAAAAAAGAACACATTGACACCGGTGTGTCAGACCCACCATACTTGCTCCGGACACTGCGAGAGGGCTGTACAAGCAATGATCACACGCACGGCACAGCGGACACACCAGGAACCGCGGTGTTGTCCGTCGAATGGCGCTAGCTGCGCAGCATTTGTGCACCGCCGCCGTCAGTGTCAGCCAGTTTGCCGTGGCATACGGAGCTCCATCGCAGTCTTTAACACTGGTAGCATGCCGCGACAGCGTGGACGTGAACCGTATGTACAGTTGACGGACTTTGAGCGAGGGCGTATAGTGGGCATGCGGGAGGCCGGGTGGACGTACCGCCGAATTGCTCAACACGTGGGGCGTGAGGTCTCCACAGTACATCGATGTTGTCGCCAGTGGTCGGCGGAAGGTGTACGTGCCCGTCGACCTGGGACCGGACCGCAGCGACGCACGGATGCACGCCAAGACCGTAGGATCCTACGCAGTGCCGTAGGGGACCGCACCGCCACTTCCCAGCAAATTAGGGACACTGTTGCTCCTGGGGTATCGGCGAGGACCATTCGCAACCGTCTCCATGAAGCTGGGCTACGGTCCCGCACACCGTTAGGCCGTCTTCCGCTCACGCCCCAACATCGTGCAGCCCGCCTCCAGTGGTGTCGCGACAGGCGTGAATGGAGGGACGAATGGAGACGTGTCGTCTTCAGCGATGAGAGTCGCTTCTGCCTTGGTGCCAATGATGGTCGTATGCGTGTTTGGCGCCGTGCAGGTGAGCGCCACAATCAGGACTGCATACGACCGAGGCACACAGGGCCAACACCCGGCGTCATGGTGTGGGGAGCGATCTCCTACACTGGCCGTACACCACTGGTGATCGTCGAGGGGACACTGAATAGTGCACGGTACATCCAAACCGTCATCGAACCCATCGTTCTACCATTCCTAGACCGGCAAGGGAACTTGCTGTTCCAACAGGACAATGCACGTCCGCATGTATCCCGTGCCACCCAACGTGCTCTAGAAGGTGTAAGTCAACTACCCTGGCCAGCAAGATCTCCGGATCTGTTCCCCATTGAGCATGTGTGGGACTGGATGAAGCGTCGTCTCACGCGGTCTGCACGTCCAGCACGAACGCTGGTCCAACTGAGGCGCCAGGTGGAAATGGCATGGCAAGCCGTTCCACAGGACTACATCCAGCATCTCTACGATCGTCTCCATGGGAGAATAGCAGCCTGCGTTGCTGCGAAAGGTGGATATACACTGTACTAGTGCCGACATTGTGCATGCTCTGTTGCCTGTGTCTATGTGCCTGTGGTTCTGTCAGTGTGATCATGTGATGTATCTGACCCCAGGAATGTGTCAATAAAGTTTCCCCTTCCTGGGACAATGAATTCACGGTGTTCTTATTTCAATTTCCAGGAGTGTATATGTGGCATGACTGGCCGTCGGTCTCTCCCAGGAGCAATTACCATATCGTCAGTTAGTTCGAACTTCAGAATCATGTTCCTGAAAAGAGGACCTCTCAGTATTCGTTTAATGCGTCGGTATTTGCGAAGAGCGACAGCACTACTGCTGCTGTTTTGGTGAAACAGTTTTAGACCAAGGCCGTGGTCACCATGCACAGTCCTATGCTGACTTTCTGCAGCTGTAACGCACGCCGATGCCCGTGCTTCAACCGCACATCGCCGTACCAGTACCGGCGCCCAAAGGTAACTCTTGACACTGACAACGCAAATCGTGCAGGTCACAGTCTGAACGTCGTTCCAGTAACGACGGGTACTCATATGGTTAATAGCTTTGCCTCTAGACTGGCTCAAGCAACGCAAGCTGAACTTCAACCACCCTGTTTTTACGCGCATATCATCGCATTTATGTGCGATTCTCTTTGACCCGGAGCCCACAGGTGCTATGAAATGTTTTGAATGATTACATGTAGACCGGAACTTGATGTTATTTAATTTTCCTACTGCCATACAATGTGAGCGGTTACTCTTTAAAAACATTTTTTACAGATCATTATTAGTTACTCAGTACTTCACTTTAAGTTAAAAGCAGTGAGTCAATAGAACATAAATTGCGTTGGATGTAATAACTCAACTGGACACATTTGTTAGCCCTTTAATTATAAAATATCTGTTGGCCAATACTGACAATTTAGCAGGTAATTACAAAAATCCTATGACACACATCAATATCATCTTCGTATCACAGTGTATCGTTGGCACAAGTTCTTTGTAACAACTTCCACTAAATAGGTGATATTTGTCATCGCAGATATTTTATGTTCAAAGAGCTAATAAATATATCTAATAAGTTATTACATAAAGCATTATTTATAATAACTCTGTTTAGTCACTGTTCCTAATTGTTACGGCGTAAAGTGAAGCGCCGGCACGCCAGTCGGGAACGATAGAGAAGAGAGGGCTGTGAGACGGCGTCAGCCAATCGCACGCTGACCGCACCTGCCTCCAGGACGACAACGCGACAGCAGCGGCCCCTATGGGGAGAGGACATAACCGCCGCGATCGACTTGTGACGCCCCAGTTGAGTGGCAGCTTCAAGACTAGTGACTTCGCTTGTACTCGCTATGTAGCACAGACTTGGAATTGTCTATACTGAAGAGTATTGCATATTTTGTATATTGCCCTTTGCTTGCAACACGACACATCTGTGTAATTGCAAAAGTTAAATATTGTAAATTAACTTTTTGTGATAAACCTCATTAATACGATTTGTTTGAATGTTTGTTTAGCGAACCGAGTAAGCAGGTTTCCTAGACACCACACTAATATTAACTAAAAACCACATAATGAACATCTACTGTAATAATGTTCGATAAAAAATACCTCATAACATGGTACTTGAAAATGCATTTCGTAACAAGTTTCTAATGACGTCACATCCCTGCACTCAACTGCGTCGTGTCTGTGCAGAGCCTTGCAGTGCTCTCCAGACGGTGTCCACCAGCTCCACTGCACGCATCTACAATACTTAGAAAATCTGCTTTGCGACTTAATGCCACCAATTCCGCCGGCCGTTGTCACCGAGCGGTTCTAGGCGCTTCAGTCCGGAACCGCGCTCCTGCTACGGTCGCAGGTTCGAATCCTGCCTCGGGTACGGATGTGTATGATGTCCTTAGGCTAGTTAAGTTTAAGTAGTTCTAAGTGTAGGGGACGGATGACGTCAGATGTGAAGTCCCATAGTACTTAGATCCATTTGAACCACCAATTCCGCCGATATTTTCGTCTACTTCATCCAGTACTTTATGCACATCAGTGTGTGTGTGTTCCCAATGATATTCACATGTTCACTCTGCAAACTTAATGTCATCGCAGTAAGTAAATTCCCTTTATTAAACGCTACCACAATTTGTGACGATCTTACCTTCCAGAAGTTTAATGTAGAAAATTACAAGCACATGGGAAAGGGTAACGTGAAAGTATTCGCCATATTGTTGTAATTCTACAGGTTAAAACGGCAGAAGATGGAGTTTCGACACAGAGAAGCCGGTGGCATATGGTACACCGACATTGTGGCAGAGGTGGAACCGTAGTCGCTGTAATTAGAATCTGCCACGTTCAGGTCACAAATGGACAAATTTTTACCGTCGTCAGTTACTGCTTGTTACTCTTTTCCCTTAGCTACAAGTTGTAAGCTCCTCTAACGCTGAAATTCTCCGAGCTCCTGGGCCTCTGCTAATCGTCGAGGTGGTTAGCGCAGCAGAGGCACCTGGTGGCCCCGTAGTGCGTTACTCCTGCCCCCTCCCCATGCGCCAGCTGCTGTCACGTGGAAGGGCAGGTGGAAGTGGAGGGGGGAAATGTGATCGGCGCGAGGTGCAGCCACCTGCCATCCCCTACTGGCGGCGCGCTTTCGCACCACGCACTGAAACATTCACTGCGCGCCTGACAGCCACAAAGGCGCGCAGTCGACGCCGGCGCCGGGCATCACCAATTCATGGCGCCGCTGTCCCTCCATCAGCCGCTACGAGGCTGTCCAGTCGCCGTCTGCCCAGTCACACCCCCTTCAGCTGCAGCCGTGCTCTGCAGAAAGGCCACATGCCGTTTCATGTGTGGGGACACTCCCATGGCAAACCCGATATGGTACTGTCAAACTGTATCGATACCTCTGTAAGGTCGGAACACGAGTATCCAAACCAACAGTATCGCACGATGCTGACCGCTTTTCTGCAGGCTGTCTGTTAAGTCACTCCCTATTTTTAAACAGTTAAAATTTCTTTATCTATTAATTTTCTTAGAGCTACATTTATTAGAAATAGCACTCACTGAGATTGTGTCTTACATTTTTTCTTTTGTCTCAGTTGGAAAATGCCGCCAGTGTTGACTGTGGAACAACGGGTGAAATAGCAGCTCGTTATGAGGTCTGGGGACGTGTGGTGCGAGTACATAGGCGGATGAGGGCGAACGAGGGATCGATGCAACACTGGATGCAAAAAGAGTTAAAAAATTGCCATTCCAAGTTACTAACAACAGAAGGTGTCGCCGATGCCAGAAAATCACGCAGATCAACTACGAGAACAGAAAATGGCGACAGTTCGTGAAATGTTCACCAGGAGCCCTAAGAAATCGCTGCGTAAAGAGGATCTCGTGAAAGTGGTCTTTCACGTTACGCAATTGCAACGATTCATAAGAAAGAGCTCAGTTTTACGCCTTGGAAGCCACATGATCTGCAGCAATTGTTTCCTGATGACTGCGACACAAGAATGGAGAGGGGAGAAATTTTCTCCAGTTGGAATGATGATTGGCCTGAACTTTTTGAGAAAATTCTGTAGACTGATGAGGCGGTTTTCTACATTGTAAGATTTGTAAACAGCTATGACTGCCATTACTGGGCAGCCGAAAACTCTCACGAATGTGTTGAATAAGAACAGGGGCATCCAGAGGTGACAGACAGTAATGGTGTGGTATCACGTCATCCAAAGTTGTTGGTCCTTTATTTCTGCGTTACACAATGAATGGCGAAAGATACCTGGAAATGCTGCAAGATCGAGTGTGGCCAGTAATTTCACAATGGAACAACCTACAGCTTCACTGCATGCAGGACGAAATATTGATGGAACTTACCAATAACAAATCTCGAAGCAGGACTCTGAATTGCTTCGGTGCCTTCCTTTAATCCGACATGGCTGGGATCCTAAACACCAGAGCAGTACTCATGACTCGATCGCACTAGTATTGTAATCATCACCGAGTTTCAAGGTCACTGACGACGGCGCAACGAAAATGTCCTCAACCAGGTCTTGATGCCAAAACCCCCAGACCACAACCTCACGTAAACAGTACCTGATACCCGTTTACGCAGTTTATCTGGGTTTTGGACCTAGAAGTCCTGGCTTCACGACCTGGTGAGGGCATTTTTGCTACGACGTAATCAATGCCCTTGATCCATGGTGATGACTCGTGAGGTGAATGACTTTTACCGCGTCACTCACCGTTCACCATTTGCCGCTGACTGGTTTACCCAATTACCCATCTGTGCTTGCAATGTAGATCATCTATACAAGACAGCGCGTATAGAACACTAACGCTACTGATTCTTGAATATAGCACCGGTGTTTAGGACCGTCACCAGGTCGGACTAGAGGAAGACATCGAAGCAATTCAGAGGCACGCTGTTAAATTTGTTACTGGCAAGTTCAATCAACACCTGAGTGGACTCAAAGGGTAATACCTAGAGGGACGACGATGTCCTTTTCAAGGAAAGCATTTAGAAAATTTTGATGACCATCATATTTTTAATTCGTTCCTCACATTGCGTAAGTGCACGTTGGTTTTTAACCATTTAGAGAGAGTATGTTTTGTACTCGTTTTCGCTTAAGAGAAATACATATGCTACAAACTATGTATTACGCTTGTGGTGAAAACTGAAATTCATAACAAAGTTTACGTTTTCACGCAGTATATACCTTTCCCACCTATCTTGTGTGATGGGTAGCCCTGTGTGATGGGTGGCCCTGGAGCACAAAAATGTGTTTCAACAAGAGAAATCTCAGTTCCGAAAATTCAATATAACTCTGCCTGGGTTGCTTTTCTCTCGAAGAATATGGAACAAAATCGAGGTATCAATACTGGCGACTTGGCCCATGGGTATTGTGCTGAATTCTAGTTCATAATAGTTGTTAAAATCGACTCCAGGCCAAGTGATATGAAATTTATGAAGTTTAATGTAGTCACTACTGTGTTTATACAGCTCATATTTTCCCGAAAAACGCTTCTCAGTTTGCTGTTCTATATCTAATATGGTCCAAAGTAGTTACAAGAGATATCTTCGCAAAAGCTTTCAGTCAAAACACACGCATCATTAATAGGATCTGCATGTAATGCTGTTGCATCAAAAAGTAATGCATTAATACACGACTGAAAACTCCATTCAGTGTGAATTTTGTAGTCAGCCATAGTACATTCAGCATTAGAAATTTGTGTAAAATTAAGAGTCTGGAATGAGCACTGCGAGACGAGTTTTGAACTTGAGAATAACTATGTGTACTGTCATTGCCAAATGCAGTCCAAAGCTGTCAGATTATTAGTAGTGCTCACGCGGTGTGTTTTGCAATACGGCATGAATATATATTATGACGAGCCAAGAGAGTGAAATGCACTGTGTGTCAGCAGCATAAGACTCATCGAAACAAGCGATCGCCTTAGTAAGCAATTTTGGACTTGTCGATGCCTGCATGACTTGTGAGACTTGACAAGTTCCAGAGAACAATTACGATGAGCAAAATAATTAATTTTATGCTCTGTTATGCCTTACAAAGGGTGACAATTATTGAAATACATTTAAAAAACGTAAATTAGTTACAAACTACGGCCTGCACACACTTCATTCAACATGTATACGCCACTACAGATATTCGGATTTAGGTTATGACATGTTCGATATGTCTACGATCATTGGCGATTATGTGGCGCAGACGACTAGCGAAATTCTGCATGACCCGCTGAAGTGTCGGAACATCGATGCTGTCGATGACCTCCTGAAAAGCTGTTTTCAGCTCAGCAATGGTTTTGGGATTACAGCTGTACACTTTGTCTTTAATATAGCCCTACAAAAAAGGAGTCGCTTGTGTTCTGTTCCGTAGAACATGGCGGCCAATCGAAGTCAGAGCCAGAATGCGGTCCCCTAAGTGCTCCTCCGGGGCCTAAAACACATTCCTGCTTCGAGGGGGCCGAGCTCTGTCTTGCATGAAACCCATCTTGTCGAAATCAGGATAATGTGGATGAAATCATGTTCCAAAACCTTCACGTACCGTTCGGTGGTCACCGTACCATGCCGGTCGGAGTCGCAGGTTCGAATCCTGCCTCGGGCATGGATGTGTGTGATGTCCTTAGGTTAGTTAGGTTTAATTAGCTCTAAGTTCTAGGCGACTGATGACCTCTGAAGTTAAGTCGCATAGTGCTCAGAGCCATTTGAGCCATTTTCACCGTACCATCAAGGAATATCGAACCCATTATTCAGTGACTGGACGTTGCACACCACACAGTCACCCGTTGAGGCTGAAGAGACTTCTCGATCGCAAAATGCGGATTCTCTGTCCCCCAAATCGCCTAGTTTTGCTTATTAACGAACCCATCCAAATGAAAGTGGGCTTCGTCGCTAAACCAAACCAGGCGCATACTAATTCCCATCATGCCCTGCGGCCAACCGTGCAGTTTTAACTTCCTCGCAAAACCTTTCAGAAGTTATGACGATTTCATTTCATACAGTTCAATAATTGTCACCTTCTATCACAAACGGTGTAAGAAATCGAACTTCACATTTATGCAGGTGTTGCTTTACGTAATTCTGTGGATAAATACTTTTACACGAGGCGCATAAAATATTATTCAGATTCTTTTGAGTGCTCTCAAAAAGACTTAATTTTTGGACAAATACTGATAAAATGGGAGAAAAAGAAATGCAGGGCGTTTGGATACATTTGAGTAACTCTTAGTTCTTTTAGATGCTGCAAGTTACATTGCCTACATAATTTTTTTGGCTAAATAGTCTGCAAAATAAATAAATCGGGGTGTTTGAATACTCTTGATAACAGCCAAGATGACTACATTGTGATTGTTTCATTTTAATGATCTTGTAAGTACCAGATTGGGGGGGGGGGAGGGGTGGGAGAGGTGGTGTTGGGCCCAAGAGCGTTAGTTTCGACATCTTGGGTTTTTAAATTTATATTATTTATTGAAACTACATTCCGATTGTTTGCCTCATTTTAATATAGCGCTGTGATTAGCTGGAGATGAGGCGGGAGGGGAGTGGAGGGGAGAGGGCATAACTTGATTACATGACTGAAAAGTATGACGCTGTCACCAAACGGAGTTTCCCTGCGTGTAGGCAACCCACATTAACCCACTTTCCAAGTTCAAGTGGCCGCCCTCTTGGATTGTGATGTCAGTGGTATTCAGGTGTAAACTGCGCTGGAATCGGCATACATATACTACCCTCATGCTTGCCTGTTATTGTTATCACCGCCGCCAGCGGTGTTTTACTGTATTATTTAGGCGGCATTCAAGGACGGCAATATTTCGATTTCCCGTACGGCCGCCTCTGCGACTTCCGTACACCGTCAGGGCGTTTATCGGGAAATTGCGCTCTGGAATAACGGACTGTTCTCTGACGGCAAGCGACACACTGAAGCCGTGCTTTGCCGGGCGCAACTGCGCGGAATATTTCAGAGGAAGCCAACGTCAGCCTCTGCTGACCTGGTACCACTATCCGAGACTGCGTGCATAGTTGCTACTCGACAAAGCCTTAGTTGGAACTGCCATGGCCACGTGACTAGGTACAGCAGCGCTCCAAAGTAGTGCGACTTGTCACCGCGAGGTGCGAGAACGGAAAAAGATGGTGGAAAATGACTTCGCGACAGCTTGCTGATAACGTCATTAAATTTGCTGACGATGAGAAGGTGAAAAGAGTCACAACGCGCAAGCAACTCTGATCCAGGAAATTAAAATTTCGTTTTCGTTTTTTTTTTTGTTTTCTAAAATAGTACTTTCCTCTATAAAATAATTAAGGTATTATGGAGAAGATTAATTATAAGTATTTTTTTCCAAAAATATGCTGACTTAGCTCTGTCACGACCTGTTCTCTGAAAAAATTTGTCATTCAAATTTCAAATAATTTCAAAGATAATGTGTCTGTTGAATATGTTCCCACATGGCACTTACTGCAGCCAACTATTTCCGTGGTTGTGAGAAGGGGGATCTCGAGAATATAAATGTCTTTATTGCTGCTTTTCGGAATGTACTGTAAGGTTCAGGGCAAACAGCGCAGATCAGTAACCGAGTTTTAGAAAGAAGAACGCTCCAGGAAGGTACATAAGTAACACTAATAGTAATCAGAAATAATTTCTTATGATAGTTCGGACAAAGCTACTAGCAGTAGTGCCGGCCGGTGTGGCCGAGCGGTTCTAGGCGCTTCAATCTGGAACCGTGCGACCGCTACGGTCGCAGGTTAGAATCCTGCCTCGGGCATGGATGTGTGATGTCCTCAGGTTAATTAGGTTTAAGTAGTTCTAAGTTCTAGGGGACTGATGACCTCTGATGTTAAGTCCCATAGTGCTCAGAGCCATTTGAACCATTCGAACTAGCAGTAGTGAGCTTGTGCGTGAGGCAACATCAACATCGATATCCAATGCAAAAAGACTTCATCGCTCAGAGGACCAGAGTTCTGGTCCAAATCATGTTGCTCACATACTCATTGTGATTCTGAGCATGCACATGACGACATTTATTCAAGATTTCAGTGTCAGAGAGGTGCCTGGAAACTGTCGTTGGAACGCCCACGACAGGTTTTGGTATGCTGTGGTTATATGTATAAACGTGCTCTGTTCCCTGGTAACTATTGTAATTGCACTGAGGGACTGATCCCTTTGGACATTATCCATGTAAAAGTTCAAGATCAGAGATATATAATGCCATAAAAGGGACATTTTCACATGAACAATGAGAGGTAAAGAACTAAAATGTTCAGTGTTTGTACAGCGTATCAGTTTACACACTTTTTCATAGCCATTACAAAATATGTCAAAAGGTTTGCAAGTTATTTCCATATTATTATCCGAAGAAGAATATCGAACATATTGATATCCCTTCCATGAAAGGTATCAATCATACCCACC
This sequence comes from Schistocerca nitens, assembly GCF_023898315.1. Classification (NCBI taxonomy): domain Eukaryota; kingdom Metazoa; phylum Arthropoda; class Insecta; order Orthoptera; family Acrididae; genus Schistocerca; species Schistocerca nitens. The sequence goes on along the minus strand of NC_064615.1, from coordinate 299,525,039 downwards.
GTTCTACAAAATAAATTGTATTTATATTGCATTTGGCGTAAGGGAGTACCTTAAATTTAACATGCTACATATAACAGGGTCCTGTTTCCCTTCGAGCTGAGTAAGTCTATGACAACTGCGGCAGAGCGGAAACGATGCTGAGCGGATTGGCATTCTAGTATATACAGGGTTATTACAAATCATTGAAGCGATTTCACAGCTCTACAATAACTTTATTATTTGAGATATTTTCACAATGCTTTGCACACACATACAAAAACTCAAAAAGTTTTTTTAGGCATTCACAAATGTCCGATATGTGCCCCTTTAGTGATTCGGCAGACATCAAGCCGATAATCAAGTTCCTCCCACACTCGGCGCAGCATGTCCCCATCAATGAGTTCGAAAGCATCGTTGATGCGAGCTCGCAGTTCTGGCACGTTTCTTGGTAGAGGAGGTTTAAACACTGAATCTTTCACACAACCCCACAGAAAGAAATCGCATGGGGTTAAGTCGGGAGAGCGTGGAGGCCATGACACGAATTGCTGATCATGATCTTCACCACGACCGATCCATCGGTTTTCCAATCTCCTGTTTAAGAAATGCCTAACATCATGATGGAATTGCGGTGGAGCACCATCCTGTTGAAAGATGAAGTCGGCGCTGTCGGTCTCCAGTTGTGGCATGAGCCAATTTTCCAGCATGTCCAGATACACGTGTCCTGTAACGTTTTTTTCGCAGAAGAAAAAGGGGCCGTAAACTTTAAACCGTGAGATTGCACAAAACACGTTAACTTTTGGTGAATTGCGAATTTGCTCCACGAATGCGTGAGGATTCTCTACCGCCCAGATTCGCACATTGTGTCTGTTCACTTCACCATTAAGAAAAAATGTTGCTTCATCACTGAAAACAAGTTTCGCACTGAACGCATCCTCTTCCATGAGCTGTTACAACCGCGCCGAAAATTCAAAGCTTTTGACTTTGTGGCTCTGAGCACTATGGGACTCAACATCTTAGGTCATAAGTCCCCTAGAACTTAGAACTACTGAAACCTAACTAACCTAAGGACACCACACACACCCATGCCCGAGGCAGGATTCGAACCTGCGACCGTAGCAGTCCCGCGGTTCCGGACTGCAACGCCAGAACCGCTAGACCACCGCGGCCGGCTTTTGACTTTGTCATTGGGTGTCAGGGCTTGTAGCAATTGTAAACGGTAAGGCTTCTGCTTTAGCCTTTTCCGTAAGATTTTCCAAACCGCCGGCTGTGGTACGTTTAGCTCCCTGCTTGCTTTATTCGTCGACTTCCGCGGGCAACGCGTGAAACTTGCCCGCACGCGTTCAACCGTTTCTTCGCTCACTACAGGCCGACCCGTTGATTTCCCCTTACAGAGGCATCCAGAAGCTTTAAACTGCGCATACCATCGCTGAATGGAGTTAGCAGTTGGTGGATCTTTGTTGAACTTAGTCCTTAGGCACTGTTATGACTGACTGATGTGAGTGCATTTCAAGCACGACATACGCTTTCTCGGCTCCTGTCGCCATTTTATCTCACTGCGCTCTCGAGTGCTCTGGCGGCAGAAACCTGAAGTGCGGCTTCAGCCGAACAAAACTTTGTGAGTTTTTCTACGTATCTGTAGTGTGTCGTGACCATATGTGAATGAATGGAGCTACAGTGAATTTAAGAAATCGCTTCAATCACTTGTAATAGCCCTGTAGAGTGTTGCCATCCGTCCCGATATGTAGGTACCGTCACCGTTATGGACCTTGTCACGGCCTCCCAACAAGAGCGACTTTTGTACCGATTTTGCAAATTACTGTTACGAGCTTGGCTCGAGTACTGAAGTAACGTCATCTGTTAGCGCAAAATGTAAATGCACCCTTGATGTTTAGAAGAAGTGGATTTACTTTCCTAAGGAAACCGAAAAATCTTGAACGCAAATGTTAAAATTATGGAAGTTTTTGTATTCTATTCCCGCACTCAACGCCACTGTGGAAAGAGTATTTTCTTTGATGTCGGCCCAGTGGACTGATTAAAGAAATCGACTGCCGGCGGGGACTGTGGAATCAATCTTACAGTGCCAGTTTAATTACAAACTGACTTGCATGAAGATTTACAAATACGTAAAAAGGAAAAGAGACTTGCTGAAAAAGGTAAAATATTCCGAAAAAAATGGTGCCCCAACTAGCTCTGCCGCAACAAGTTCCACGTTATTCTGTTCTAAATAAAAAGTAATTATATTAAATTTGTTACTTCATTTCTGCACCCGCATCTCTGAGTGCTACAACAAGGTCCCAGCTATATATGGTTCAAATGGCTCTGAGCACTATGGGACTCAACTGCTGAGGTCATTAGTCCCCTAGAACTTAGAACTAGTTAAACCTAACTAACCTAAGGACATCACACACATCCATGCCCGAGGCAGGATTCGAACCTGCGACCGTAGCGGTCTCGCGGTTCCAGACTGCAGCGCCAGAACCGCGCGGCCACTTCGGCCGGCTAGCTATATATGGCAACCCTAATCTAGAAGCATAGCGGACTCGGTTAATACCTCATTGACGATAGGGATAAGGGCGTTATAGGCAGCCGGCCGCGGTGGCCGTGCGGTTCTAGGCGCTGCAGTCCGGAACCGCGGGTCTCCTACGGTCGCAGGTTCGAATCCTGCCTCGGGCATGGATGTGTGTGATGTCCTTAGGTTAGTTAGATTTAAGTAGTTCTAAGTTCTAGGGGACTGATGACCTAAGATGTTAAGTCCCATAGTACTCAGAGCCATTTCAACGTTATAGGCAGGAACATAATGAACAATACAATGAGGCGTAAAATGAACGTCAAAGTTTCAGTAAAGGTAAACTGTATTACACTCAGTAAATAAATACGTAAATAAAACAAAAATAAAGTCATCGTGGGTTTACTTCATCCGTCCAGTAAGATTTATGAATGATATTGTGAGACTAAGCTATCTAATAATAAATAATAATTTTTTGTGTTTACAGTCAGCTTCTAAGAAATCATTTCGAAGTAGGCTATATTACTCTACAGTTGAAGCAAGTGTCATGTTGTGATACTGTTGCAGAACTTAACAAATTTGACAACGTTGTCGAAACAGTGTTGTGTCGCGCGGAGTGGCCTCGCGGTTAGAGGCACCATGTCACGGATTGCGCGGCCTCTTCCTCCGGAGGTCCGAGTCCTCCCTCGGGCAAGGGTGTGTGTGTTGTCCTTAGCGTAAGTTTAAGTAGTGTGTAAGTCTAGGGACCGATGACCTCAGCAGGTTGGTCCCTTAGGAATTCTTTCTCTCTCTCTCTCTCTCTCTCTCTCTCTCTCTCTCTCTCACACACACACACACACACACACACACACACAAACGGCCTTCTTTTGCACTAGAAAAAGTGTTGTGATGAGAATAAGCTTTATTGGAATTTAGCGTTATTTCGTGTTAATTAATTTTAATCATTTTATTAGCTATCCGTATTACCACTTTCAAACTTAACAGAATTAATATATTTTGTTTTGGCTTTATTTGTTGATTGCTTCGTTTCCTATACATAAAGGATTTCAGGAATTTCGGAAGTTTATAATAATGTTAATAATTTACACTTGTCCGACTTCCTTAAGCTAAATCAAGATTTACTGATTTGCCATTACAATTGCCTCGTGTGAGCAACATAACTTTGAAGCTCGGGTGATTGATTATGTATCCGGGAATTGATTACTACATCAGGAAATTCACGGAAAAGAACACTGTATCTAATCTGAACGTTTGGTTCAGGAAAGAATGTGCCCTTGTAACTACAGTATTCCGCACAGGATGTTGAACTTCTAGTGATGTTTTTGACATTTCATGATTTTTTAACTATTGGGAAGTTCATCCTCTACCGTGCAAATTGTCTATGGCTTACCCAAAGCAAAAACACTGTGTGCCTGGCAGCATTACAGAGAGAACTCTCCACAACGGCATCGACGTGTAATTTGTCGATTCAAGTAACTAAAAAGTTACCGTTGGAGCAGGTACTGTGCCCGTTACTATATTATATATCACTGAAAAGAAAGGATGTAAATGAACAATAACGTAACGTTAAATTTGTACCCGTGCCACTACAGTTGACTATCCAGTATATCTACTAAAAGCACCGAAATATAGTTATTTCATATATTTATATAGTTACAGCTGAACCTATTAGTTCAGTATAGTTACAGCTGAACCTATTTATACGAACTCTGTTCTGCGTAGTTCTTATTTATACGTAAGTTTTGTCGCCCCCCTCCCCCCCAACATGTAATTTAAAAACTTTTTACTTATATCTTATTTATATGTAATGCATTTTTCATAATTCGCTGTTATACGCAACAAATTCCGGGGAAAGAAACTGAGTTTTGCGTAACTGTAATTACCAGTGTTGTTTGAAAAGAAGCCCTGTGATATTTTCTAACTTTGTTGGCGTAAGCAAGTACAGCGGGCGGGCGGCGCCGGGGAGAAAGGGGGCAAAGACAAGGCATGGAAGCAAAGCCACTCTTGGCACTGTTGTTATCAATGCGAGAATTTCTTTCGCGATAACAATCGAGAAGTTAAAAGTTGCCGCTTGACGTTAATTGTTGAACAGTGGTTCTATCATTCACTCGCTTTCGATCAGACATGTAAAACAGAAAAAGTTACATATTAGATCAGACAGTAAAATTCATACGGGAGGTGGATGCTAATCCACACAAAACATAATCTGAAGTTGCTTCAGATTTAGGAAACGCCTACACCACACTATGTACATTCATCAGCAAAAGAAACAATATTTTGAGCGAGTTTTTAAAATTGGATGCAAAATCAACAAAACGCAGCCGTCAGCAAGAAGGGAGATACGTAGATTTGGAAAAGGCGCATTTTACGTGGTCTCAGCAAAAACAAGCTGCAGCTTTGCCGATCAGTGCCGACATGCTGCAAGCAAAGGCCACATATTTAGCCAGAAGTATGATCATCCCTGCTGATTTCAAGGATCATCAGGATGATAACAAAGATTTAAAGAGCGTCGTGGAATCACGGCTAGAACAATCCCCGGCGAATTGAAAGCTATGGACGACGTCGCGGTGCAACACTGGATTGATGAGGTTCTGCTGGACATTTAAAGGGATTATCAACCTCAAAACATCTACAACTGTGACGAGACCGGTCTGTTCTACAGTCTGCTTCCTAGTACAGCATCAGCTGAAAAGGGTGACTCATGCCGCGGTGAGAAGACAAGTAAAATTCGCGCGACAGTTCTCGCCACGAATGAAGATGAATCTGACAAACGTCCCCCACTTGTGACAGGAGAATCTGAGGTGTTTCAAAGGTTTAGACGAAATCCATGGAATATGAATCCAATAAAAATTCTTGGATGACTATGATTTTAATGGAACAGTGGTGAAAAAAAAAACAGGGCATTAGAATGAAAAAGAAACAAAAGAGGATCCTTCTTATGAATGGACCCCAGGTAGTTTTGGGAAAAGTTTGAGTGGAATTCCCCCCCCCCCCCCCCGAACTGCACCGGTCTTCTACAGCCTCTTGATTTGGGCATTACCGAAAATTTCGAAAGCGCATTATAGAAAAAAAAACATCGGTTCAATATTTGTTAGCCTGACTGATTCAGGAAATGAAAATCTCTCCATTAACGTACTACGTACCAAGGAATTTATTTCTGCTGCCTGGCAGCTAGTGTCATCTTCCACAATCAACAACTGTTTCCACAAAGCTGGTACCTTACTGGAAGAGACTGCCGCTAATGATGGTGAAGTCGTGTTTCGTAAAGAGCTAGCTCTACTCGAGAGTGCATATTTCGAACGCTTGGCACATTCTGGTGATAATCTTGCCGTGTGCGCGGAACTACAGAATGGAGAGATTATTGCTGATGTGTGCCAACAAAGTGATAATGACCGAGAAGGTGGAACTACAGAATGAAGAGATTATTGCCGAAGTGTGCCAACAAAGCGATAATGACAGAGAAGGTGGACAATCTTCAAGTGACAGCGATGGAGATGACTTGAATTTTGAAACACCTAAACTGAGTAGGTGTTAATTGGAATCTAAGTGTGCAGGCGTTACATCTTTGCGAAAAGTTCTAGTGAAAATGCTCTGAATTCGCTGATAAGTTTGCAGAATGAAGTGTATACACTTAAAGCACGGAAAGTGAAACAAGCCAAATTATTTGACTTCTTTAAAGCAGGATCAAATTCAAAATAGTGTATTTTCTTTTTAATAGAGTATCTTTGTTTGTTCAGTGCAAAGTGCCAAATTTCAATATAGTACCTAATTACTCTAAAAGCAGGACCGAATAATATTTTTTCTTTTAATACTGTACTCTTAGTCGTTTGTAAAGGTCACACATGTAGCCCCAATGTACGATTTTTTCCGTTGAAAAAAGTGTTTATTACTGTATCTATAACTCACTTCTAAGTAACTCTGAGTTACAAGCAAACTTTTCTCTTCCTCTTGATACACACATAAATCAGTTTCGAGTTTATTAATGTGTCTTAGAACGGCAGCAGTGAGGAAATAGCGTTATCTACAACTGTTAGCGACCAGATACGTTATCCACGGGCAGTACAACCAAGTGACAGTTTATAAAAACTACATCCTATTAAATCGATCTACGCTGCTACAAGAACCGTTGTTATCTCTCACAAATAAAAGGCGCAATACACACACAATGGTCCGTGGAGCAGACTATTATCAATAAAGAAAGTGATCTAATCGCTCCAGCGCGCTATCGATAGCAGTCACAGAAAACGACGGCTTTTAGACATGATGCGTTGTCAACCTGTTTTATCGATTCAATAAGATTCATTGATTAAAAAAATACCCTTTCAGAATTTATTTTGGGTGACACTTTTCTTACTGTTATTCTCGACTCCAAGTAGCTGAATAGAAGTTACTATTTTAAAACAGTTCTTTCTTTCTTTCTTTCTTTCTTTCGCTTACGCTGTAGTTTCGCAGGGTCGGTGTGGTTACAACGGATTTGGCAGTGTTTAGTGTGAGGGATGGCCGGATGCCCTTCCTGCCGCCAGCCCGTACCCCCCAGGACGGAATCAGTGTACCCCAGCTGTCTGCGTCTAGTATAAATCGTGAAATAGTGCGGACGTGTTTCAAAAGTCTGCGACGCGTGTAACTGAGGCGGAACGTGGGGACCAGCCCGGTATTCACCTAGCGGAATGTGGAAAACCGCCTAAAAACCACATCCAGGCTGGCCGGCACACCGGCCCTCGTCGTTAATCCGCCGGGCGGATTCGATCCGGGGCCGGCGCACCTACCCCAGTCCAGGAAGCAGGACTGGCTACCCTGGCGGGTTTACTATTTTAAAACTATGTTAAGAATATTCACTGCATCACTTTCAAACCAATAAAAAAATCAGTGTGAAGACTAATGCCGACACACAAATTCCTCTTCTGATGCTCAACAATTTTCTGTAAATGTCACGTGATTTTCATGGCTTCATTACGTTTCATGGCAAAGAAAATGTCAAAAAGAACCTGCACAAGACTTGATAAACGTTGATTAACAGTAACCGATAGCAGATAGTGCCCCCATCCCGCCTGGATACCGCCTCGCATTAGCACGTCGCTTCCGGGATTCGGGGAGAAACGTCAGCCTCGCTCGAATACTGGCGGATTAATGAAAAGAGGTGGTGTTCCGGCCAGCCTGAATGTGGTTTTTGGGAGGTTTTCCACACCGACTAGACGAATACCGGGCAAGTCCCGCCTGTTACATGATTCGCAAACACGTAGAAAATGTTCAACACCAGACGCAGACAGCTGGGGTACACAAATTCAGTCCCCTGGAAAGAGAGGATTGCAGAGTGTTAAATTCTCTCCAAGGCTGCTTCCAATCCATGTAGTTCGACCAAAGCCGATGCGCCATTTGCCAAAATCCGAGGGAGGGGGAACGCCTATATGGTGATCGGGCAAGGTCTTTCCCGTATTAGTAACCGCGCAACACCTGGCTCCGTACGTGAAACACCCTTTCCTAACTCGTCTCGATAGCAACAAACAGATAAAGTGTTCGTTCTCATCGGGGCTGTAAAAGTTGTACTGAGGTACCGTGCGCTTTCACTTGCGAAGGAGCCTTCCCAAAGGTTTACGAGGTGGCCCACACAAATGTGGCGTGACTCAGCGACCAGGGCACGTTAGTATGGTGGGCGGACGGAAAAGGTGCAGCGAAACGTTGCGTGTTGCAACGTAGTTGATGGCGGTGGGGTGGGGGGAGATAATGTGGCCAGCAGCGGAGCTGGTTTGACAGGGCACATCACGTGCGACGAATGTAGTACAAGGCAGCTCGTGTTTCCAGTCGGTAGGAAGTTGTACAACAAAATAAATGAAATGTGACATAAACACAGTGAAGGGCGTGGCGATCAAATGTATAATATTTGTAGAGTTTCAAAAAAGTATTTGATCGCATACATTTTTTTTTCTATTTTATGACTGGATTTCAGCTATGTGATCATCACCAGATACGTCTGTCAAGCTGTCAAGCTAAACTCGTTGTAGCCAAGATAGGTACCGCAAACAGGAATGACCCTACAGTCACAAAACTGTTCTCTTCGTCGTGACGAAAATGAAGCATTCTCCCTCCAAGACTGAAGCAGATATTCAAACTAGTGACCACTTTCCTGAAAGCACAACTCACAGCGACCTGCATACGAGACGTGACGCTTCCGGCGTCACGGAACGACAAATTTCCTTGACGCGATCTTTGAAGTCGCGTGGATTCTGGGTTCAGTGGCAAACACTATTCTTTAGATGTTCCCCAAAAAAAGAAATGAACTAGTATTACATCGAATTATAGACAATAACAGTAAAAGTTAATATTTTATGTAACTGATGAGATTTAAAAAATGAAAACGTAGACATTATTAAAGAATTCAACTGACATGATTAACATCGCAATAAATACTACACTCCTGGAAATGGAAAAAAGAACACATTGACACCGGTGTGTCAGACCCACCATACTTGCTCCGGACACTGCGAGAGGGCTGTACAAGCAATGATCACACGCACGGCACAGCGGACACACCAGGAACCGCGGTGTTGGCCGTCGAATGGCGCTAGCTGCGCAGCATTTGTGCACCGCCGCCGTCAGTGTCAGCCAGTTTGCCGTGGCATACGGAGCTCCATCGCAGTCTTTAACACTGGTAGCATGCCGCGACAGCGTGGACGTGAACCGTATGTGCAGTTGACGGACTTTGAGCGAGGGCGTATAGTGGGCATGCGGGAGGCCGGGTGGACGTACCGCCGAATTGCTCAACACGTGGGGCGTGAGGTCTCCACAGTACATCGATGTTGTCGCCAGTGGTCGGCGGAAGCTGCACGTGCCCGTCCACCTGGGACCGGACCGCAGCGACGCACGGATGCACGCCAAGACCATAGGATCCTACGCAGTGCCGTAGGGGACCGCACCGCCACTTCCCAGCAAATTAGGGACACTGTTGCTCCTGGGGTATCGGCGAGGACCATTCGCAACCGTCTCCATGAAGCTGGGCTACGGTCCCGCACACCGTTAGGCCGTCTTCCGCTCACGCCCCAACATCGTGCAGCCCGCCTCCAGTGGTGTCGCGACAGGCGTGAATGGAGGGACGAATGGAGACGTGTCGTCTTCAGCGATGAGAGTCGCTTCTGCCTTGGTGCCAATGATGGTCGTATGCGTGTTTGGCGCCGTGCAGGTGAGCGCCACAATCAGGACTGCATACGACCGAGGCACACAGGGCCAACACCCGGCATCATGGTGTGGGGAGCGATCTCCTACACTGGCCGTACACCACTGGTGATCGTCGAGGGGACACTGAATAGTGCACGGTACATCCAAACCGTCATCGAACCCATCGTTCTACCATTCCTAGACCGGCAAGGGAACTTGCTGTTCCAACAGGACAATGCACGTCCGCATGTATCCCGTGCCACCCAACGTGCTCTAGAAGGTGTAAGTCAACTACCCTGGCCAGCAAGATCTCCGGATCTGTCCCCCATTGAGCATGTTTGGGACTGGATGAAGCGTCGTCTCACGCGGTCTGCACGTCCAGTGTGATCATGTGATGTATCTGACCCCAGGAATGTGTCAATAAAGTTTCCCCTTCCTGGGACAATGAATTCACGGTGTTCTTATTTCAATTTCCAGGAGTGTATATTTAAAATATTCAGATTCATAATAAGTAAAAGTAAATATTTGAATTTGAAGTATAACTCATTGTGGCTAGAAGCAAACGTGTTTCTTTAGATACTGTAAATGCATGACAGAAAAGAAATGTTAACAACCAAGTTAATTCTACTTATACAATGATAAGCCAAAACGTAAAGACCACTGTCCACCGCGACATTGGATGCCACTTGGTGGCGTTGCGGCACGTGACGCGGTAACAGTACGTAAGCGGAGCAGACACCCTAGCGAAGATAGCCGGCCGAAGTGGCCGTGCGGTTAAAGGCGCTGCAGTCTGGAACCGCAAGACCGCTACGGTCGCAGGTTCGAATCCTGCCTCGGGCATGGATGTTTGTGATGTCCTTAGGTTAGTTAGGTTTAACTAGTTCTAAGTTCTAGGGGACTAATGACCTCAGCAGTTGAGTCCCATAGTGCTCAGAGCCATTTGAACCCTAGCGAAGATATCGGCTACAAATGGAGAAATCCATTGAGATAAGTGACTTTGACAAGGACCAGATTATTAACTCAGAGCCTGCGAACGATTGTCTCGAAGCTGGTCCAAGGTTCACGTGCTACTGCCTTGGACATCTAAGGAAAGATGTAGGAGGACACTGAAACTACCACTAGGCGCTTAATGGTTGGACGTCCACAACTCTTCACAGAACATGGGGTTCGGAGGCTTGTCTTCTCTGTAAAGTAAGATAGGGGATGATCTGTGGCATCTCTTTCAAAAGAGCACAATGCTGGTTCACGTACAAGCGTTTCGGAGCACACCGTTCATCGTATATTGTCGAACATGGAGCTCTGCAGCGGACCACCCCTACGGTTCACAGGTTGATCCAAAGACATCATCAGTTACGATTGCGGTGGGCGCGGTACCATCGGGATCCGACCCGTCGATCAATGGTAACGTGTCGGCTCTTTGCGTGAATCACATTCTTGCTGCACTAGGTCGACGGTCGTCTCAACAAACGCTGTCAGCGAGGTGAACGACGGCTTGAAATGTACAGCGCGCCACGGACACGGGTAGCATTCATTTCACGCTAGGTGAGGAGAGCCCTACGTCAACGTGACGTAGGCACGCGTCATCATGAGTTTCACGAGTTGTCCTATCGACTGTTGTGTGCATTCTGTATACATCGACTGTTGTGTGCGTCTTGAATCTGCACTGCTCATTGTTCTTAGTTGATTTACAACATGAAGGCAAAATTAAATGGAACTAGATGGTTTAATATTTCCATCAACATTCGGAATTACTTCGAACTTCAGTTTCTCAGTTAACGTTTCTGCCCACATGAAACATGTACAATTCATTGGCTTTTATAAAAATACGAAACACTTTAATTTCTCCCTATTTCACGTTTTATCCACATGATTTATGCACGATTAATCGGTCTAAAATATGCCAAGACACTTTCGTTAAGGTTATGATTCCTTCATTCAGATATTCGTTATGTTCATGAAACACACAATAACATCCCACATTCTTTGGATTGCAGCTTAATAATTAATTATTTCATGTTTCTAGCCACAGGATTTAGACACGATTCATCGGATTTTTTTAAAAAAAATGGGGTAGCATTCATTTAAGGCTAGAAAAATAACAAGACACTTTCGTTATGGTTATGATTTATTCATTCAGATATTCGTTATGTTCATGAAGCACACAATAACATCCCATATTCTTTGGATTCCAGCTTAATAATTAATTATTTCACGTTTTTATCCACACGATTTATGCACGGTTCATAGGATTTTTTTAAAAATTGACTAAAAGCTTTTTTTTTACTTTCGTTATGGTTCCTTCGTTCAGACATTTATTATGTTCCTAAAACACATAATACTATCCCAAATTGTTGGGATTACAGCTTAATAATTAATTCAACTGGGATGAGCGTAACAGATAACTCCTGTCACTTCGTTTGTACACATGTATTCACATTTAGCTATGACGTTGTCGGTACAACCGCACTCATGTAGTCGATTTAGGTTATTTACGTCACGATGACGTAGTGTTACGTCACTATGACGTAGGGTTCTCCTCACCTGTCGTGACATGAAAGCTACCCCACGGACACAGGCTTGTGGGAGCAGTATTATGCTACGGGAGACATAGTCTTGCGCCTACGAGGAACCTGTGGTAGTAATCGAAGACAGACGCAGAGCAGCGAACCACCTCCATCCCATAATGCTTGATGACTTCCCCGACGGCGATGTTATCTTTGACCAGTATGATTGTCGGTGTCTCGGAGCCTGTAAAGACGTTGCTTTCCCCGAAAGTCGATAATATTTTTTTTCTTTTGTGCATTAGCTTGACATAGTAAGTATGTATCATTTATTTCAACTATTCTTTATTTGTTAATACGTCACATTGTTTCTTCATTCATTTTGCTACTGTTTTATATTTTATGTTGTACGAATATGAATGTTCTGGTTCTATAAGCTTTGTAAATCTTTGGTTAGGCTAGGAGAAGTACTGTGTCAGAGAGAGAGCGAACGACTATCGATAGACAGCGTGCGAGTTGTTGTGGTACGTGGCCGGTTCGCGGGTGACAAAAACTTGGCAAAGTTCGGCGTGAAAGACGGAGATACGCGGAGGAACAATTAATTACAGTGCGTCCGCTGTGTTAATAGGAGATCGTGAATTATTAAGTGAACAGTAAAACCTGAAAAGTATATCGAGTGTTTGCGGTGACTAATTTACAAACTGTGTGAACTTGTGACAATTAGCCATGAATCAGACACCATTGTCGTGTGGAGACACTAACTGTTGGAATTGCGTAAAAGTGGAACAAATCAAGCTTGCACAGCATAGAGTAGCATGGAGAGCTGCATCAAACCAGTCTCAGGACTGAAGACCACAACACAACACAACAACAACAAGTAAAAGATCAGTGCTGTGATTTGATCAAGAAACATTTACTATATTGTCTAAACTGTCTTACAGACGACGATGTAAACTGATGTTTAACGGACTGTTATAGTGATAAACACATGTGACTGTTTTCCTGTGGCAACACGGTGAAAGAACTGTGCGAAGTATTGGCATTAACCGGCTATATATCGTAAATACTAAAGACAAGGCATAATTTCGACCTACCCGCCCGCGTGATTAATAAAACTTTTAATAATAAAACGTCGCGCGCGTCACGACGACGCACACACTGGAACTATTATTCCGTGCTACCAGCTGATTCGACTACAACGGAGACGTGGACCACCGCCGTAACTGGAACATTAATGAAACAGGAGGATCCATCATTATCTTCACTCCACGAACCGGGATTAACTTCACACATCGTCCGCGCGGACCACCGCTGACGTCATCGCACTGCCTGCAGCAACAGTTAAAGACATTAAAAGAAAATTATTACGCTCTCTCTAATTTCAAAATGAAAGAAAATTGCAGCAAATTATCTATTTTAAAATACTGTCATTTTGTTTAGTTCCAATAAATATTCTTTCCATTATTTCGTCTTGTTGACAGTGTTGAAAACGCCCAAATTAAAGTTCAATTAATAATTTTCTTTCAAAATTCTTCTCAGACATTTTGCTTCTCATCGCAATTTTATTTTAATTTTTGTGTGCAACTTCTTTTGGAGGGAGTACATATTTTAATTTTTGTGCAGTAAAATTTTTATTGTGGTCTTCAGTCCTGAGACTGGTTTGATGCAGCTCTCCATGTTACTCTATCCTGTGCAAGCTTTTTCATCTCCCAGTGCTTACTGCAACCTACATCCTTCTGAATCTGTTTAGTGTATTCATCTCTTGATCTCCCTCTACGATTTTTACCCTCCACGCTGCCCTCCAATGCTAAATTTGTGATCCCTTGATGCCTCAAAACATGTCCTACCAACCGGTCCCTTTTTCTTGTCAAGTTGTGCCACAACCTCCTCTTCTCCCCAATTCTATTCAATACCTCCTCATTAGTTACGTGATCTACCCATCTAATCTTCAGAATTCTTCTGTAGCACCACATTTCAAAAGCTTCTATTCTTTTCTTGTCCAAATTATTTATCGTCCACGTTTCACTTCCATACATGGCTTCACTCCATACAAATATTTTCAGAAACGACTTCCTGACACTTAAATCTATACTCGATGTTAACAAATTTCTCTTCTTCAGAAACGCTTTCCTTGCCATTGCCAGTCTACATTTTATATCCTCTCTACTTCGACCATCATCAGTTATTTTACTCCCTAAATAGCAAAACTCTTTTACTACTTTAAGTGTCTCATTTCCTAATCTAATTCCCTCAGCATCACCCGATTTAATTTGACTACATTCCATTATCCTCGTTTTGCTTCTGTTGATGTTCATCTTATATCCTCCTTTCAAGACACTGTCCATTCCGTTCAACTGCTCTTCCAAGTCCTTTGCTGTCTCTGACAGAATTACAGTGTCATCGGCGAACCTCAAAGTTTTTATTTCTTCTTCATGAATTTTAATACCTACTCCAAATTTTTCTTTAGTTTCCTTTACTGATTGCTCAATATACAGATTAAATAACATCGGGGAGAGGCTACAACCCTGTCTCACTCCCTTCCCAACCACTGCTTCTCTTTCATGTCCCTTGACTCTTATAACTGCCATCTGGTTTCTGTACAAATTGTAAATAGCCTTTCTCTCCCTGTATTTTACCCCTGCCACCTTCAGAATTTGAAAGAGAGTATTCCTGTTAACATTGTCAAAAGCTTTCTCTAAGTCTACAAATGCTAGAAACGTAGGTCTGCCTTTTCTTAATCTTTCTTCTAAGATAAGTCGTAAGGTTAGTATTGCCTCACGTGTTCCAACATTTCTACGGAATCCAAACTGATCTTCCCCGAGGTCCACTTCTACCAGTTTTTCCATTCGTCTGTAAAGAATTCGCGTTAGTATTTTGCAGCTGTGACTTATTAAACTGATAGTTCAGTAATTTTCACATCTGTCAATGCCTGCTTTCTTTGGGATTGGAATTATTATATTCTTCTTGAAGTCTGAGGGTATTTCACCTGTGTCATACATCTTGCTCACCAGATGGTAGAGTTTTGTCAGGACTGGCTCTCCCAATGCTGTCAGTAGCTCTAATGGAATGTTGTCTACTCCTGGGGCCTTGTTTCGACTCAGGTCTTTCAGTGCTCTATCAAACTCGTCACGCAGTATCATATCTCCCATTTCATCTTCATCTACATCCTCTTCCATTTCTGTAACATTGCCCTCAAGTACATCTCCCTTTTATAGACCCTCTATATACTCCTTCCACCTTTCTGCCTTCCTTTCTTTACTTAGAACTGGGTTTCCATCTGAGCTCTTGATATTCATACAAGTGGCTCTCTTCTCTCCAAAGGTCTCTTTAATTTTCCTGTAGGCAGTATCTATCTTACCCCTCGTGAGATAAGCCTCTACATCCTTACATTTGTCCTCTAGCCATCCCTGCTTAGCCATTTTGCACTTCCTGTCGATCTCATTTTTGAGACGTTTGTATTCCTTTTTGCCTGCTTCATTTACTGCATTTTTATATTTTCTCCTTTCATCAATTAAATTCAATATTTCTTCTGTTACCCAAGGATTTCTATTAGCCGTCGTCTTTTTACCTACTTGATCGTCTGCTGCCTTCACTACTTCATCTCTCAGAGCTACCCATTCTTCTTCTACTGTATTTCTTTCCCCCATTCCTGTCAATAGTTCCCTTATGCTCTCCCTGAAACTCTCTACAACCTCTGGTTTAGTCAGTTTATCCAGGTCCCATCTGCTTAAATTAGCACCTTTTTGTAGTTTCTTCAGTTTTAATCTACAGCTCATAACCAATAGATTGTGGTTAGAGTCCACATCTGCCCCTGGAAATGCCTTACAATTTAAAACCTAGTTCCTAAATCTCTGTCTTACCATTATATAATCTGTCTGATACCTTTTAGTATCTCCAGAAGTCTTCCATGTATACAACCTTCTTTTATGATTCTTGAACCAAGTGTTAGCTATGATTAAGTTATGCTCTGTGCAAAATTATACCAGACGGCTTCCTCTTTCATTTCTTCCCCCCAATCCATATTCACCTACTATGTTTCCTTCTCTCCCTTTTCCTACTCTCGAATTCCAGTCGCCCATGTCTATTAAATTTTCGTCTCCATTCACTACCTCAATAATTTCTTTTATCTCGTCATACATTTCATCAATTTCTTCATCATCTGCAGAGCTAGTTGGCATATAAACTTGTACTACTGTAGTAGGCATGGGCTTTGTGTCTATCTTGGCCACAACAATGCGTTCACTATGCTGTTTGTAGTAGCTTACCAGCACTCCTATTTTTTTATTCATTATTAAACCTACTCCTGCATTACCCCTATTTGATTTTGTATTTATAACCCTGTATTCACTTGACCAAAAGTCTTGTTCCTCCTGCCACCGAACTTCACTAATTCCCACTATATCTAACTTTAACCTATCCATTTCCCTTTTTAAATTTTCTAACCTACCTGCCCGATTAAGGGATCTGACATTCCACGCTCCGATCCGTAGAATGCCAGTTTTCTTTCTCCTGATAACGACGTCCTCTTGAGTAGTCCCCGCCCGGAGATCCAAATGGGGGACTATTTTACCTCCGGAATATTTTACCCAAGAGGACGCCATCATCATTTAATCACACAGTAAAACTGCATGCCCTCGGAAAAATTACGGATGTAGTTTCCCCTTGCTTTCAGCCGTTCGCAGTACCAGCACAGCAAGGCCGTTTTGGTTAATGTTACAAGGCCAGATCAGTCAATATCCAGACTGTTGCCCCTGCAACTACTGAAAAGGCTGCTGCCCCTCTTCAGGAACCACACGTTTGTCTGGCCTCTCAACAGATACCCCTCCGTTGTGGTTGCACCTACGGTACGGCCATCTGTATCGCTGAGACACGCAAGCCTCCCCACCAACAGGAAGGTCCATGGTTCAAGGGGGAGGGGGGGGGGCAGTAAAATTAACTACCATAAAATTACGTATAGTACCAGCTGATGCTGTCCGCCATTACTGACTGAAAACTGACCAATAGTACTTTTGCACCTTTTTTCCCATTGGCTGTCAACTTCAAAACAAAATTACGTATTTCGTGGTCATCTAGCAGATGCGCAATGTATATGTAGGCCCCTACAATAATTTTTTTTTACTTTTGCAGGTTTACTGGAATTATATTGACTTTAATTGTTCATTTGGCCCTCATTAAGGTGTTTTATCGCATCTATATAATAATTGTACAGAATTACCTAATTTTTTTATTATGTAAACATTTGCATAATACATTTAGATTAAAATTGACGTCTTATTGGGCCCACATAAAATTCTGCACGTTCTCACAAAGACTATGCCACTTTATTTTGTTTTTTCGTCCATGACTAACAGGGGTAGTCAGATTCCTTGTATAGGTCATGTTTTATTATTTAAAAGTTTTTTTTTAGAAGTAGAGAACCAGTTTCTTTACAAGCCACAACCTTGCTACAATGATTTGAGGAGCATTATACTGAACCCACGTTGATGTCTCGGCGACCAAATTCGCCTGATGTGAATCATATGGAACCCATGTGGGTTGCTATAGGGGGCCATCATCGCTACGCCAATCAGCGGTCCATTATTTACCCGAATCACATGACCTGTACGTAGACATCTAATGCCCCATACCTTCACAAACTTGCAAACGACCTATCGGATTCCTGATACGCAGGAACAGTGACGCATTTCGTTCCCAAGACAGATAATCTATTAAGCAGATGGTCATGATCTTTTGGCTCATCAGTGTACGTAATCCAATGTAATTTATTCAAACATATTAGCCTTAAAATGATTTCTTCTTCTTAATTGTAACTTTGGCATCTGAGACCAAAGGGTTCTCTACATTCCTCCCTCCACCAATCATCCTTCTGTTCTTCGCTTTCGTGGTCCTTGTTCCTTTTCTCCGGCCCATCGCCTTCGTATCCCTATTGAAGTCACCCTTCCACCTTGTCCGTGGCCTTCCACGCCACCATCTGCCCACCACGGATCCTGAGAATGCTACTCGCTTTCCTCTTCCACCCTAATTAGGTGTCTTGCCCAAATGAATCTTCTTTCCTTCATTCTTCGGTCAATATCAGTTTGCGAGTGTAGGTCTGCCAGTTCGTGGTTTTTTAAATATCCCCCATTCCTGTGGCTGGGTGTCCCTCTTGAGACCAAATATTTTCCTTAATACCTTTCTCTCGAAGACTAGCAATTATTGATCATCTGTTTTATTTAATGTAAACATTTCGAACCTGTACAGAGCTACTGGGAGAATTGCGCTCTGGTATGACCTGATTTTAAAACTTCTCGAAACTGCTCTGCCGCCCAGCACTGTCCCGTAAGCCAAAGTATGCTCCATTTGCACCTGGGGTCCTTGCGTTAAGCTCAATTTCCATTCTATTCTGCTCGCTAAAAATGCTTCCCAAATATTTAAGTATTATGTGCATGCTTTTAAAAGTGACTTCACCACAAATGTGACTGGATGCCTTGCTCACGACCATGTACTCAGTTTTCTCCTCGTTGCTTTTTAACCCTTTTTCCTAGCAATATTGATGGAAGAACTTGTCATGATCTGCAAGTCCTCTTTACTAACGCTTATTAGAACAACATCGTTAACATATACAAGCAAATGATGGTTTTAGATCATCTTATAGGTTAAGCGGTTCGTGCCTACATTTGATTTTAGGAAGCTACTTATCTTCAAAAGCAGATGAGCAGTTGGCCTTAGTCTCTGACAGAAGGTACATCTAACTTACGCAAACATTTTATCTTGTGTCGCCTCTTGTATCATGTGATGTAATAAGGTCAATACTTCTGAAGAATATATTTTTACAAATATCGAAATCATGGTCAAGGGATAATAAACCTTTATTTGCAACTGGTTGGCTGATTTTTCAATCTATCTTTATCTTCAAAACTTAATTATTTTCAAGTATCGCTTTCAATTCCGAGCGAAGTTAGAATTTGCACTAAAACGCTGAAGGTGGTCGCTTGACCTTGATACGTTATCACTAATGAGTAAGCTATCTGTCAGTCGCTACAGATCTCAAAGAGATGTCGCACGTTACTCGCAATTTT
Source organism: Schistocerca nitens (assembly GCF_023898315.1). Classification (NCBI taxonomy): domain Eukaryota; kingdom Metazoa; phylum Arthropoda; class Insecta; order Orthoptera; family Acrididae; genus Schistocerca; species Schistocerca nitens. Next base: position 299,505,846 of record NC_064615.1, on the reverse strand, counting down.
TAAAATTTAATAATTGATGTAAACTTTCACGGCCGGAATTGTCACAGTTAATAAAATATTCCGGGCTATTATGCGGTGGTTGAAGGGGATTTCACTTTAAAACCCGACGTTTCGTCTCCATCTGCCACGGTGTGAATCGGACTTTCAACAAAGCTACGATCCCCCTTGAAAATGTCCTCCGCTGATGGGGACGAACCGTCCGGTTTTAAAGTGAAATCCCCTTCAACCATGGCATAATAGCCCGTAATATTTTGTTAACTGTAATTTCATCATTAGTTTCAACATTTTTATCTAAGAAAAATTTTATCGATTCTTCCACGTAAGTCCATGATAATCTGCAACATCAAGCCACTTAAAACAAGTAAATTCACTAAACGGTTGCATCCACTGGTTCAGATACTCTAAACATCCATCATGGAGAGTTACAACATCGCATTTAAAAATCCTTCAGCTTAGATGCATAACCGTCATTTTCCATCTGAAACAACCTTCTTTCACCAACAGAGGCCTTCTTTCACCAACAGAGGCCTACAGTCATAATTTTTGTATGTTATAAATATCACGACGGACACTAATAATATTTATTAAATCAATAAGGGAATTTTCTTCTTTTTCTAAGTTGCTGATATAATTATGAGAAACACCAAGTAAAGACTGTATGTGCCATAAATATTGTTTATGTCATTGACAGGGTCCACAAAAAAATTCTTGAGGGCTGCTGGAGACCTGTTTTAAAACAGAACGAAGGATTTCTGAGGAGGAAAATGTCCTCAAGTCTCTGAATAGCTGGAAATAGTGATAGCGATCGTGTCTTGCTATGAGTCAGAAATGGTTGGTTCTCTATTTCAACAGTCACAGAGTGTCTTTAGACACTCAACACGGAAAATACTGAAAAATGGTTGTATATTTTCATTTTTAAACGTTGCAAGTAAATTTCACTTACATGCTGAATGCAGTTGTTAAGTACACGAGTAGGGCATCACAATGCAACGAACACCTTATTAAGCATCCTCTCGAGGTTAGAAAACACGTTATTGCCAGGAACATAAACGCCAGAGCTATCTCAAGGCTAAAATGATCGAAATATCGATTGTAAGCAATGTGTTTCAATATTTTCGGTTTTACTATTGCTTGTAAGCAAACAACAAATGATGTAATACAATAAACGAAGTAGGAAGTACAAAAAATTGTTGAGGGTACGAGATGAAAACAAAAATCAGAATAACTTAATTCCCAAAACCAAAAAAAAGGAGAAATTAGTAGTAATCGTAAAAAAAGTGTGCGGACGCTAAGTTAAACGTCGAAAAAATGCGGACATGTACGCATAAATGCGGAAATACGGTAACCATATATGCATTAGGAAATAGTACTACTACTTCAGTTCAAGGAGTAGTCTCATGGCATGTTCCGGCTTCACAAAAGCCACCTTTTCCTTTGTCTTCTTTTTCTCTCTTTCCTACATGCCTGTAGTCAATCACATGTCAGACTATTCTTTCCGCCCACAGTCTCTCAGTATGCTTCTTTCATTTTGTTATCCCGTTTCTTTTGTTTCATTCTTGCAAAATATATTTAAGTGTTTCCTTGTTTCAGAATTCCTTATCTCTCAGAGTACATCCTTTCACTTCCCTTCGAAATTTCATTTCAGTTGACTGTATCCTTCTTTGGTTGTTGTCCAGTCTCACTTCCGCATGTGAGCATACGTGTTCCCATTACGTTGTAGAAGTTTGTCTTTTCTGATTTTATTGGCGAATGTTTACGTATAGCGCCACGTACTATTTGAAAGTTTTTCAACTTATTGGAGATGCCATAACCATATTCATAGCTTACATCACATCCCAACAGGTGAAAGTGAGATATGAGGTACTTGTACAAGTGATTTTTTTATCTATCATTATTTTAGAGCATACTGGGTGTTTTCCTTTCAAAGCCTCAACTTTCGTTTCATTCAGAGATTTTGAAGTTACGGAAGTTGCTCACTGAAACGAAGCGATGCAGAGCTAATTTTGAGTCATCTTCCGTCTTTTATAAAATTATTTGATCATCAGCAAAGAGTATAGTATTTAAAAATGTGTTTCTAGGAATTAATTCATCACTGAGTTAATTTCCTATTTCTACTGTCTACCAGTGTCGTCAATACATTTATTACATAAGGTGGGCGAGAGACTGTTCTTCCTCTTCACCGAAAATTTGCGAAAGTAGGCCTATCGATAACCTCACTTCAGTGCGCTGACGAAACTGAAACAGCTGATTGACAGAACCATTCGTGCAAGACAGCTGACGCTCGGAGAATTTTTATTTTATCGGGTTAGCAGAATCGACTCAGCCCCAACACAGCGAAAATCGGTTACTGTAATTCGGCTGTTGTCTTCCGGGAGCTCAGCAGACATCGGCGAGTGTTGCGGCAGGGCGCGCCTGCAAGCCTGATAAGTGGCACAGCTGATGCCCCCCCCCCCCCCCCCCACCACCACAACAGCCACCAACCCCTCCGACCAGACGGCGCGTGCTGGTGCACGTGCTCTGGACGGGACGGGCCTTTAGCAGACCGGAGTGGAGCGGAGCAGAGCAGAGCAAGGCAGTGTTGCGTAACCCCCAGCAGCCGCGCTGGGTCGCGAGTACAGCGCAGGGCAAGACAACGCCACCACAGCTGGCCCCGCCGCACTGGCCGCTCGCTAATCGAGACGCACGGGCCACCGGTGCTGGCGGCAGACCCATGTCTGGTGAACCAGCCGCCACTGTGATTAGGCCGACGATAACAACTGGCGCTTTTGTCTTAACATAGGTATCCCGCTTCAACTGGTAAGAGCCAACCGCCTTCTGCTCGACTACACCCCAAAGACCCAAATTTATAAGAGTCGTCAGCACTGGGCATACCACTGCCCACGAGTGTAATCGGATCTAGTACGTCAATGGAGAGGGTGTTTCAGTAAACTCCATATTTATTACAAACAATCCTGTCGGAGGAACATCCGCAACTGAGCATTACACCAGAGGTTGAAACTACCACTACTGGGTCTTTTATTTAGAACACGACCGGTTTCGGGCTCTTATACGCCTCTCAGACTTCAAGAACAATATAATAGTTCCAATCCCAAAGAAAGCAGGTGTTGGCAGATGTGAAAATTACCGAACTATCAGTTTAATAAGTCACAGCTGCAAAATACTAACGCGAATTCTTTACAGACGAATGGAAAAACGGGTAGAAGCAGACCTCGGCGAAGATCAGTTTGGATTCCGTAGAAATGTTGGAACACGTGAGGCAATACTGACCCTACGACTTATCTTAGAAGAAAGATTAAGAAAAGGCAAACCTACGTTTCTAGCATTTGTAGACTTGGAGAAAGCTTTTGACAATGTTGACTGGAATACTCTCTTTCAAATTCTGAAGGTGGCAGGGGTAAAATACAAGGAGCGAAAGGCTATTTGCAATTTGTACAGAAACCAGATGGCAGTTATAAGAGTCGAGGGGTATGAAAGGGAAGCAGTGGTTGGGAAGGCAGTGAGACAGGGTTGTAGTCTCTCCCCGATGTTATTCAATCTATATATTGAGCAAGCAGTAAAGGAAACAAAAGAAAAATTTGGAGTAGGTATTAAAATCCATGGAGAAGAAATAAAAACTTTGAGGTTCGCCGATGACATTGTAATTCTGTAGGAGACAGCAAAGGACTTGGAAGAGAAGTTGAACGGATGCACAGTGTCGTGAAGGGAGGATATAAGATGAATATCAACAAAAGCAAAACTAGGATAATGGAATGTAGTCGAATTAAAATCGGGTGATGCTGAGGGAATTAGATTAGGAAATGAGACACTTAAAGTATTAAAGGCGTTTTGCTATTTGGGGAGCAAAATAACTGATGATGGTCGAAGTAGAGAGGATATAAAATGTAGACTGGCAATGGCAAGGAAAGCGTTTCTGAAGAAGAGAAATTTGTTAACATCGAGTATAGGTTTAAATGTCAGGAAGTCGTTTCTGAAAGTATTTGTATGGGGTGTAGCCATGTGTGGAAGTGAAACATGAACGATAAATAGCTTGGACAAGAAGAGAATAGAAGCTTTCGAAATGTGGTGCTACAGAAGAATGCTGAAGATTAGATGGGTAGATCACACAACTAATGAGGAGGTATTGAATAGGACTGAGGAGAAGAGAAGTTTGTGGCACAACTTGACTAGAAGAAGGGATCGGTTGGTAGGACATGTTCTGAGACATCAAGGCATCACCAGTTTACTACTGGAGGACAGCGTGAAGGGTAAAAATCATAGAGGGAGACCAAGAGATGAATACATTAGGCAGATTCAGAAGGATGTAGGCTGCAGTACGTACTGGGAGATGAAGTAGCTTGCACAGGATAGAGTAGCACGGAGAGCTGCATCAAACCAGTCTCTGGACTGAAGATCACAACAGCAAACATGCAAGATATAAACATTCTGCTGTTCTGAAAAAAGGTTTTACTTCATATATGAGAGCATAAAGCACTGTGTCGTCGATAGGTGACCATGAGCTAAGACAAGTGTTATGATCTTAGATCCGAAGGCTAGTTTGATCCAGGTCTCCACGCTAGTCCATCCTGTGCAACCCTCTTCATACTCGAATAACTACTACACCTACACACATTGCTTGCTGTATTCATACCTAGAGCTCTCTCTACAATTTAACCCCCCCCCCCCCCCCAGTTCCCTTATTCCTCGATGCCTCAGAATGTGTCAATCAACCAATCCCTTTTATCTTAGTCAAGTTGTGCCATAAATTAATTTTCCTCAATTCGAATCAGCACCTCCTTATTAGTTTTTCGATTTACCCATTTAATCTTCAGCATTCTTGGGTAACACCGCATTTCGTAAGCTTTCATCGTCTTCTTGTCTGGACCGCTTATCGTCGACATTTCATTTAACCTTATAAAGGCTGTCATCAAAATATAGATTTTTTCCTTGCAAAAAAGGAAATATCAGTCATCCACTGTGATACTTGTGTTTATACTCTATACTTAACTTCATTACTACACTTGCACTTAGCTTTCTTGTCAGTTATCGTGATATTTTTGAATCGATAACAGGTCTTTGAAGATGTAGCAGCTGAAAAACCAATAGCAAGAATGTATCTTCATTTTGTCAATCGGAAAAGAAAATATAGGTGCATTACACATAAATAAAACTCTTTTCTTAGGAAATAAAAAAGACTCTTGTATTGTATTACCCTGGATATATTTTGTGCAGTGTTTAGTCACTTACTTGGTAGTTTAGTATAATTTGTTAATCCTAAAAACTATGCAGTATTACTAATCAGGAATCAGATGCAAGTTATACATTTTATATCAAAACTAAGGATTTCGTTTGATTGCAGAATGTTAGAGCATGCGTGTATACACGCCAAACAGTATTCAATGAGCACTGCTACCATACGCCACAACGCTCACATTCTTCACAAAATTAACGTCCACATGGCTGCAGTCAATTAACGTCCATATTAGGAGAGATGGTTGGTTTTGGAGTTACTTCTCTCTCGAGAGCCATGAAGTGGAAAGTCAGCAAGTTAAGAGGCAGAGGGTAGGAAATGCTTAATTTTCTTTTCAGTATATCTTAAGAATAAGACGAGTTAAACCAAATGCGGTAGGCCTATTGGGGGGACTGCAAAAATATTTATTTCTATGGCGTTCTACTTCTAGGAAACTTGTTTTTCACAAATATTTAATTAAATGAGAAATATTATTGCATGCATTTTGTTTCTCCATTAAAAACCAGGACAGTTGTGTCCCGAATGATTTACATGGAAGCAGTGACTGTCCAGGTGAAACCGGGACGTCTGGTGAGCCTAATAACGCTACTTAGTCACAGAAACAGCGTTGTTGCCGGTTTCGAACCGACAGTTTCATCTTCAGACGGTTGTTCACATTTGGATGTACATTTGCTATGGCTTCCTTTAATTTTCGGCTCTTTACCGAGTTCTTTGAGGTTGTCATGTCCTTCAGCAAAAAACGACATTCGAAACGGCCTATTTAACTGCAATTGTGTCTTAACGAATGAATACCACGAAAAACAAATCTGTGAGATAGAAATGTTTCATTTATAAGTTACTTACTATGCATCGAAAATCACACATCATTATGCTGCAATGTGCGTTCACACACGCAAATCAAGAAGTTTTTGTCACGTGGAAGACTGTATACACCAATCGCGATACCACAAATATCATAGCGCCAGAATGGAAATGGAAATGCCGTGTGGCTAGGGCCTCCCGTCGAGCAGACCGTTCGCTTGGTGCAAGTCTTTCGAGTTGACGCCACTTCGGCGACTTGCGTGTCGATGGGGATGAAATGATGATGATAAGGACAACACAACACCCAGTCAATGAGCGAAGAAAATATCCGACCCAGCCGGGAATCGAACCCGGGCCGTTAGGTATGACATTCCGTCGCGCTGACCACTCAGCTACCGGGGGCGGACAGCGCCAGAATTAAGCTCTCGGATAAGTTTCAGTATATACACTGATGTGACAGAAGAAAATTTACAAAAGTATAAACGTTTCATTACATGCAATTTACATCCAATGAGCATTGATTACAAATAAAAATAAAATAAATATTGAAAGAATACTGTTTACGAGAAAACGTTATTGAAATGAATTAACGTGAATATTATGGTATGTTAACGCGGTGACACTGTCAAGCACGTAACGCACATGGCGAGGCTACAGTGTCTGTCCAGACCAGTACCCACCAAAAACGAAGAGACAGTAGTAAAATTAATTCTTTGATTCTGATCACAGATTCGAGCTCCCAATAATATTCCGAGTAAATTGATACCAAACACGGACAGATCGGTCAATTAGTTAACAAGTCGTCAATCTTAATTACTCAACGAATACCACTAAACTAATTTCCCCAGGTCCACAGACACTACCGAGGTTCTATCTTCATAGAGGATCATCGGTTGGAGAGGGGCAGGATACTTTTGGCATTCCTCGTTTAGTTAATACAGAAAACGCTCAACATGGTGAAATCCAGCTGGGTTTACTGGCTGTTCGAATCGTCGTCGAAGCCACGCGGTGGCGGAGACGTACAAAGTCTCCCGCGTTCTGGGAATCCGTGCCAGTTTGGACCACTCAACTTGAAGGCAGAAACTTGGCCGCTGTAGTCGGCCTGGACAGCGCGAACGGTTACACTGGCTACAGGGAACTTACCGTATGCCACGGAGGTGCACTGCATTTAATCTACCGAATCGTTAAGTAGTCCAAGGAGCAGCTCTCCATCCCATTCCGTTGCAGTTACTAAAGGTGTCGATGTCGCGAGGTCGATCGTGCAGCGGTTACCGCAATTTTGTGCCAAGTGTTGTCTTCCATTACCTTGCGAGCAGCCCTGTGTTGGCCATCCGCAAGTTGCTCGAGATGTTTAGAACTACGAAGCACGCTGCAACTATGATGGTTGGATCTGTGCTGTAGCTACGTTTGCACCGCGAGATAACAGCGCTGCAAATCGATATGTAAAGTGGCAAGCTCTATTGTCCCAGTCCTGTCAGTGCGAGCACATTCTTGATCACGGATAGCTTCTTTTGTTATAGTGAATCACGTTAATTCATCTTGTGCTGTCTCTAGGGACTGGTGTTTATTCTGAAGACGTTATTGTTTGTGTGAGCTCCTGGTTTTTTTAGTTGCGCAACAGCAAGTCCATTGTTCGTCTAGTGGCTGCTTTATTGTGACAGGGTTACCTCTCATTTATGTGTCAATTTCCGAATAGAATCATTGCCAGACTGTGCTGACTTGAATCGGTCTGTAGCTTCCCTACTGTCCCTTTTTGTTCATCAGTTCTTCACTAAACGACGAAACCGCTGCTGTAAGAAACGAAGTCCAACGCCTGGTACAAAAGACCAGTAGGTGAGTCATCTGCCAGAAGGCAATTCCTTCCATCTTTCGGTAATGCGTGTTAATTCAGACTCTTGAGAGCAGAGACTGTAACACTGTTGTCGATGTCGCCTCCATTTATCTTATCTAACTTGTTTGTCTGTTTTTACTTAATGTGACTTCTGTATTACTGAGCTCTTTGATGAAAGATATGTAAATATTTTATTCACTATTTATGTCAATGTAATTACTCTCTGGATATAATTTTGAAAATAATGTTCTGTAAAAAATAGAAATGTTAAAAGTAGGTCTGTAACCTTGTCGAACTTGAAAACAAGTCGCTCCGCAACGAAACTGGCTCGGCGGGGATAAAAAGGGTGGATTTGGCGGGCTAACTGCAAGGCTCCTTTGGGGCAAGAGTTAGTCGGTGGCTAGCAAGCGAAGTGTGCGCATCTTGTAAACTGAACGAGGCAAGAAGCGCGGCAAGATTATTTCACATAGCCTCGGATGTGGAAGAAATTAGGCTCATTACTGGTGGCATTCATTGGTTAGCTGTGAAATACGAAAATCTTACGCCAAGAAGAGAGACTGTAATACAGCAACAGCCATCGATATTTTTGTCGCCTTTTTTTGAATAAACACAAAAGATCGACACTGCTACCACCTTTATCTCAAAGAATCAGTTCAGTACTGTACAACTGGATGGACCAGTTACGTGTTTTATTAAGCAATAATATGTTTGTGCTCTTTAAACTTTGTGTTGGGCACCCGTATTTTATCTTCTGTCACTGATCTACACAGGGTACAAGTACTGCAATAATCCGAGTATCCTATTTTATTCAACTGAAAAGTAACTACCTACCTTAATAAAATCTAATAACTTCTGCGGAGTAGTAAATTTTATAATTATTCAGTCTGCCTAAGTTTTGAAGTACTCCATGTATTTTTTCATAAAAGAATAGTTGATGTTTTACCAAAGTATAACTGTCGAGAAAAGATTTAAAGTATTCAGCTTAAAGATTGTCCTCATTGCAATCTCAGTATACTATTACAGTTATCTGCAAAAACTGTGATAATTCGTAATAGTTGCTGGCTAGTAGACTTGAAGGATCAGCTTAAGGATTAATTATTGTGGAGATTTGTGTAGCTATATATGGTGCAGGTAGTTGTTCATGAATCGCAAAGTATCTGTGGAAGCGCATGGCGACGTTAAGGGGATTGGTTCGTTAACATAGAGCGAAATCTTTCGCAGTTTTCTAAATAGTGTAGCTGAAAAAACTATAGAGTTTTAAGCCCTTGTAATGGTTACCATCTTACAACGGCTCTTTTGGGAACAATTTCATGTATGAGCCAAAGCTTTTCGTCTCACGCTTTTTTCTTAATTGTATTTTATGTTGCGTGTGAAATAAAGCACATTAATTATTTATGTACAGCATAGCTACACATATCTCGAAATAAAAACAAAGCAGAAGATTAATTTTTTTCAGGAAGTTCTTTACACTATTACGCTTAAAGTAGACTTTTAGAAAGATGTTGCTGCCGTAAGTTATTATTCAATATTTTTTAATAATAATTATCAATAATTTTAGTAATTAACTCAGTTTTTCTTTTAAAAACCCCTAATTTTCAAATTTAAACCGTACGAATAGTCTGCTTTCCAGTTAAGTATGTTTTAAGACAGTATACAAAATTTCAGCCCTCTATCTTCAACAGTTTTTAACAAATGTGTACCAGAACATCAGAAAAATGAACATCCGTGAAATTAAAGTTAAAGCTTCTGTCTCTACCTATCTTGCATAACAGTAATGCATCCTAGTCCATATTCATCTTGTTTCTGGTGTTGTTCTCCCTTCCTGTTCTTCCTCAGACTACTACTTATTCTTGCTTCTTTGGTGGCTTCCAACACCGACTTTACTGTTTCGAAGGATCCCCTGCGGTCAACGGCAGTTATAGCTCGTGGTGTTTTTGGTACACTAGGCATTCTCAGCAATTTCATAACCTTAAAACTTGACACTGCACCATCACTGAAACATAGCAGAGCATCCAGCACATCTATTTTCTAAGTATTTAGTCCTACAAGAACAGTTTTAGGCATTCGTTCCCATATACAGTTGTTCAATCTCTCGTTTGGATTTAAAGTCCTACCATGTTATTATTTCTCTAATAATCTTTGTCACTAAGACATCAGAGATAGTCATAAAAACAAACAAGTGAGAACAAAATTATGTTTTTAACAGAGTTTTTCTGCTTGACATGGGGGCGCGTCATCATGTGTGCAGACACTTCCAAATTCCTCTAATTTGGGATCTTTGTTTGGTAAAATTTCCTCGAAGTAAACTTTTTTTTCAGAAAATTACAACTAACCGGAGACAAATTTAAAAATCGATTTATGACACTTATTCACGTACTAGTCCCTTTAAAAGTAAATTTGAAGAAAAGGTTACAAGGTGGAGAGAACGTCTGCAAAGGATAGATCCTGAAAGATTACAAGTAAAACAAAGACGTACAAAACAAAAGGAGAACGAGCACCAGGAAGACCTAGAAACTCACTGGGATTCGAAGCAAGTATGCAAGAAAATTCGCTTTGAGAAGGACAATGATACAGTTACTTCCTATTACGTCCACGCATCTGAAGTAATGGTGTAATCGATACCGCATGGAAAGGTCAACGCAGTTATTTCCCAGTGCGACCTCTTAACGACAAAGTCTCACGAAAATGCTGTGCGCTCTCAGACAACAGTCTCTGCAAATAGAAGCGCGCATACTCAACCTCGGTACCGGCAGCACAAAAATTACGAGCACGTAACGACAATCTTCGTCGAGGGCAGCCGCTGACAGACTGAAGAATAACCCCACGCTATTCGAAATCCTGCGGAATCTTAGGTGTATTGCTGCATACAAGTATCAGCGATGCGAATGGTAAGAAACTAAAAATAGACTTTCCTCACTTTTCCTTGGGCACGACTGCAATACTTTTGTTTCGTTTCCCGCCAAAGTTTGTAAAGCAATGTAGAGGAGGAGAAGAAGAACAGAGAGTGAAAAGTGCTGGGCTGCTAGAAACGAGTATTTCCTCTGGCAGAGTACGTACCGATTGTAATGGTGTAATGTTCTGTGTAGTTAGGTTAGTTAGCTTTAAGTAGTTCTAAGTTCAAGGGGACTGATGACCTCAGAAGTTAAGTCCCATAGTGCTCAGAGCCATTTGAACCATTTTCCTGTGTAGTTATCCTTCAAAAAGCCGCGTTACAAAGTTCGGCACATTCCTGATAAAGCTGCATTTATTGAGGGGAAAATGGTGTTTCTACGTCGCATTCTCTCTCTTCATAATAAACATTTATCATGCACCTAGTTTGTTGTAAATATTCGTACTTATACGTTTATCTGTGGTAAGTTTGCAGGTGGGCGTAGGTATTACGATAAGATAGTATTTTGTTGAAGTAAGTGAAACAAAAGAAGACACAGGAGGTCAATAGCGAAACTGGAACGACAGAAAATCAAGATTCTGACAGAACCTGTGAATTTACGAACTGAAAATGATCATCGGTCTGTCCTGCGTGCACTCGAAAACACCATAGTTACAGCGAAATTCAAAAAATAATCTTTTACTTGGCGTCATTGTTTCTTACATTAATGTAGGACCAAATATCTTTGAGTGCAGTGACTCGGACATCTGCAGAAAGCATTCATTGCAAAAATTTGATGTCATGCAAAGCGTATGCAGTTTTAGGAGGCGAACACTCTCTCCTCGACCCAGAAATTTGACGAATATTGTTACAAGACGACAGTAAGCAACTTTCGCAACTGTTATCTGAAAAGAATGTTTTCACATACACAGCTCTTGAGATCAGGTCTGATGAGGAATATTTTAAATTTTTTTGGAGTTCAAAGGAGTGGATGTAGGATTTCGTCGTGGCTATGGGGGAGTCAACCACAGGCACTCACAATGTATATGACAATAAGTGCGTTCGTATAGACAAGTAACACGAAGAACGAGGTGAAAAAACGTTTTGATTTCGGGAATCGACAGTTCAAGTGATTTCTACCTGGGTGTATACAGGCGGTTGAACGAGGTATAGTAAGTATTTTAGATTTCATTTCAAAGAGTAATTCGAACAAAACATTCCATTTGACATGTGTCCGAATTTTGATTACACAAACTGAATTGGTTCCTGAGGTAAGTTTTCATTTCGCAAGTTGGTACTCTAGTTGCTTTGGATTTACACTCCTGGAAATTGAAATAAGAACACCGTGAATTCATTGGCCCAGGAAGGGGAAACTTTATTGACACATTCCTGCGGTCAGATACATCACATGATCACACTGACAGAACCACAGGCACATAGACACAGGCAACAGAGCATGCACAATGTCGGCACTAGTACAGTGTATATCCACCTTTCGCAGCAATGCAGGCTGCTATTCTCCCATGGAGACGATCGTAGAGATGCTGGATGTAGTCCTGTGGAACGGCTTGCCATGCCATTTCCACCTGGCGCCTCAGCTGGACCAGTGTTCGTGCTGGACGTGCAGACCGCGTGAGACGACGCTTCATCCAGTCCCAAACATGCTCAATGGGGGACAGATCCGGAGATCTTGCTGGCCAGGGTAGTTGACTTACACCTTCTAGAGCACGTTGGGTGGCACGGGATACATGCGGACGTGCATTGTCCTGTTGGAACAGCAAGTTCCCTTGCCGGTCTAGGAATGGTAGAACGATGGGTTCGATGACGGTTTGGATGTACCGTGCACTATTCAGTGTCCCCTCGACGATCACCAGTGGTGTACGGCCAGTGTAGGAGATCGCTCCCCACACCATGATGCCGGGTGTTGGCCCTGTGTGCCTCGGTCGTATGCAGTCCTGATTGTGGCGCTCACCTGCACGGCGCCAAACACGCATACGACCATCATTGGCATCAAGGCAGAAGCGACTCTCATCGCTGAAGACGACACGTCTCCATTCGTCCCTCCATTCACGCCTGTCGCGACACCACTGGAGGCGGGCTGCACGATGTTGGGGCGTGAGCGGAAGACGGCCTAACGGTGTGCGGGACCGTAGCCCAGCTTCATGGAGACGGTTGCGAATGGTCCTCGCCGATACCCCAGGAGCAACAGTGTCCCTAATTTGCTGGGAAGTGGCGGTGCGGTCCCCTACGGCACTGCGTAGGATCCTACGGTCTTGGCGTGCATCCGTGCGTCGCTGCGGTCCGGTCCCAGGTCGACGGGCACGTGCACCTTCCGCCGACCACTGGCGACAACATCGATGTACTGTAGAGACCTCACGCCCCACGTGTTGAGCAATTCGGCGGTACGTCCACCCGGCCTCCCGCATGCCCACTATACGCCCTCGCTCAAAGTCCGTCAACTGCACATACGGTTCACGTCCACGCTGTCGCGGCATGCTACCAGTGTTAAAGACTGCGATGGAGCTCCGTATGCCACGGCAAACTGGCTGACACTGACGGCGGCGGTGCACAAATGCTGCGCAGCTAGCGCCATTCGACGGCCAACACCGCGGTTCCTGGTGTGTCCGCTGTGCCGTGCGTGTGATCATTGCTTGTACAGCCCTCTCGCAGTGTCCGGAGCAAGTATGGTGGGTCTGACACACCGGTGTCAATGTGTTCTTTTTTCCATTTCCAGGAGTGTATTTGACGATTTCCCAGTCGCAGAGTACAGTGTTCAAAACTGTTACTCATGCTTTCGCTAACTTGTGTGAGACGAGTGCAGTGCCCGTCAGTTATATCTCGTCTGAACATGCAAATGAACAAAGTGTGGATGGAGTATAAGACATTCTGTTGGTGCGTACTGGAATTTCACTAACAAGAATATGGCGGGCGTTACTTACGCATGGCCTCTATCCTTTTTCCTCTAAGTCTTGAATGTATGGACATCACTATTCTTCTCAAACTGCGATCGGTTATTTGTGAAGAATTTCATTAGCAAATAGGTTTATTGTGTAGTTAAAATGGCTAACTGATATTATTAAATGGCTCTGAGCACTATGCGACTTAACTTCTGAGGTCATCAGTCGCCTAGAACTTAGAACCAATTAAACCTAACTAACCTAAGGACATCACACACATCCATGCCCGAGGCAGGATTCGAACCTGCGACCGTAGCGGTCACGCGGTTCCAGACTGAAGCGCCTAGAACCGCACGGCCACCCCGGCCGGCTAAAATGGCTAACTCCTTGAAGATATTAACCATAGGAATTTAAACGGAATTATTTATTCGTCAATACGAAAAAAAGCCTCAAAAACTCAATAAAACCCAGTGTTTCTCATTGGGTCCTTTTTTTTAACGCCACATATTATCCTTACCCCTCACTTAAGTGCAATCAGTACTTCCTTCCTAAGTGGCAAGTTACCTTCGATAATTATTCTGTAAGACATTACATGAGAAAGATAACTGGCGTTCTACGGATCGGAGCGTGGAATGTCAGATCCCTTAATCGGGCAGGTAGGTTAGAAAATTTAAAAAGGGAAATGGATAGGTTAAAGTTAGATATAGTGGGAATTAGTGAAGTTCGGTGGCAGGAGCAACAAGACTTCTGGTCAGGTGACTACAGGGTTATCAACACAAAGTCAAATAGGGGTAATGCAGGAGTAGGTTTAATAATGAATAGGAAAATAGGAATGCGGGTAAGCTACTACAAACAGCATAGTGAACGCATTATTGTGGCCAAGATAGAAACGAAGCCCACACCTACTACAGTAGTACAAGTTTATATGCCAACTAGCTCTGCAGATGACGAAGAAATTGAAGAAATGTACGATGAAATAAGAGAAATTATTCAGATAGTGAAGGGAGACGAAAATTTAATAGTCATGGGTGACTGGAATTCGAGTGTAGGAAAAGGGAGAGAAGGAAACGTAGTAGGTGAATATGGATTGGGGCTAAGAAATGAAAGAGGAAGCCGCCTGGTAGAATTTTGCACAGAGCACAACTTAATCATAGCTAACACTTGGTTTAAGAATCATGATAGAAGGTTGTATACATGGAAGAACCCTGGAGATACTAAAAGGTATCAGATAGATTATATAATGGTAAGACAGAGATTTAGGAACCAGGTTTTAAATTGTAAGACATTTCCAGGGGCAGATGTGGACTCTGACCACAATCTATCGGTTATGACCTGTAGATTAAAACTGAAGAAACTGCAAAAAGGTGGGAATTTAAGGAGATGGGACCTGGATAAACTGAAAGAACCAGAGGTTGTACAGAGTTTCAGGGAGAGCATAAGGGAACAATTGACAGGAAGGGGGGAAAGAAATACAGTAGAAGAGGAATGGGTAGCTCTGAGGGATGAAGTAGTGAAAGCAGCAGAGGATCAAATAGGTAAAAAGACGAGGGCTAGT
This sequence comes from Schistocerca nitens, assembly GCF_023898315.1. Lineage (NCBI taxonomy): Eukaryota > Metazoa > Arthropoda > Insecta > Orthoptera > Acrididae > Schistocerca > Schistocerca nitens. Next base: position 299,490,666 of record NC_064615.1, on the reverse strand, counting down.
AGAAATCCTTGGGTAACAGCAGAAATATTGAATTTAATTGATGAAAGGAGAAAATATAAAAATGTAGTAAATGAAGCAGGCAAAAAGGAATACAAACGTCTCAAAAATGAGATCGACAGGAAGTGCAAAATGGCTAAGCAGGGATGGCTAGAGGACAAATGTAAGAATGTAGAGGCTTTTCTCACTAGGGGTAAGATAGATACTGCCTACAGGAAAATTAAAGAGACCTTTGGAGATAAGAGAACCACTTGTATGAACATCAAGAGCTCAGATGGAAACCCAGTTCTAAGCAAAGAAGGGAAAGCAGAAAGGTGGAAGGAGTATATAGAGGGTCTATACAAGGGCGATGTACTTGAAGACAATATTATGGAAATGGAAGAGGATGTAGATGAAGATGAAATGGGAGATACGATACTGCGTGAAGAGTTTGACAGAGCACTGAAAGACCTGTGTCGAAACAAGGCCCCCGGAGTAGACAACATTCCATTGGAACTACTGACGGCCTTGGGAGAGCCAGTCATGACAAAACTCTACCATCTGGTGAGCAAGATGTATGAAACAGGTGAAATACCCTCAGACTTCAAGAAGAATATAATAATTCCAATCCCAAAGAAAGCAGGTGTTGACAGATGTGAAAATTACCGGACAATCAGTTTAATAAGCCACAGCTGCAAAATACTAACACGAATTCTTTACAGACGAATGGAAAAACTAGTAGAAGCCAACCTCGGGGAAGATCAGTTTGGATTCCGTAGAAATACTGGAACACGTGAGGCAATACTGACCTTACGACTTATCTTAGAAGAAAGATTAAGGAAAGGCAAACCTACGTTTCTAGCATTTGTAGACTTAGAGAAAGCTTTTGACAATGTTGACTGGAATACTCTCTTTCAAATTCTAAAGGTGGCAGGGGTAAAATACAGGGAGCGAAAGGCTATTTACAATTTGTACAGAAACCAGATGGCAGTTATAAGAGTCGAGGGACATGAAAGGGAAGCAGTGGTTGGGAAAGGAGTGAGACAGGGTTGTAGCCTCTCCCCGATGTTATTCAATCTGTATATTGAGCAAGCAGTAAAGGAAACAAAAGAAAAATTCGGAGTAGGTATTAAAATCCATGGAGAAGATATAAGAACTTTGAGGTTCGCCGATGACATTGTAATTCTGTCAGAGACAGCAAAGGACTTGGAAGAGCAGTTGAACGGAATGGATGGTGTCTTGAAGGGAGGATATAAGATGAACATCAACAAAAGCAAAACGAGGATAATGGAATGTAGCCGAATTAAGTCGGGTGATGTTGAGGGTATTAGATTAGGAAATGAGACACTTAAAGTAGTAAAGGAGCTTTGCTATTTGGGGAGCAAAATAACTAATGATGGTCGAAGTAGAGAGGATATAAAATGTAGACTGGCAATGGCAAGGAAAGCGTTTCTGAAGAAGAGAAATTTGTTGACATCGAGTATAGATTTAAGTGTCAGGAAGTCATTTCTGAAAGTATTTGTATGGAGTGTAGCCATGTATGGAAGTGAAACATGGACGGTAAATAGTTTGGACAAGAAGAGAATAGAAGCTTTCGAAATGTGGTGCTACAGAAGAATGCTCAAGATTAGATGGGTAGATCACGTAACTAATGAGGAGGTATTGAATAGGATTGGGGAGAAGAGAAGTTTGTGGCACAACTTGACCAGAAGAAGGGATCGGTTGGTAGGACATGTTCTGAGGCATCAAGGGATCACCAATTTAGTATTGGAGGGCAGTGTGGAGGGTAAAAATCGTAGGGGGAGACCAAGAGATGAATACACTAAGCAGATTCAGAAGGATGTAGGTTGCAGTAGGTACTGGGAGATGAAGAAGCTTGCACAGGATAGAGTAGCATGGAGAGCTGCATCAAACCAGTCTCAGGACTGAAGACCACAACAACAACATTACTGAATGGAAAAATGCAAAATATTTGAGGTGGTTGATTCGATGGAATCCAAGATTACCATTTACAAAAAAACTTGATCACTGCGGAACGTGTGTAAGTCGGAAATCTGCCTAAATCACTCCTGACACGTACAATACGCTCATACACGTTAATTTTCTTTTATAAAGCAGAACGTGTCTAAAGCGGAAACGGAACGCAAATTTTAAGACTTTTCTTAATAATTCATTCGGTAACGCGGAAAGTTATTCACGACTCTGCAAGAAGGCTACTTATAACACAAAGCGGCGAAAAACCAAGAAAAGAGGATACGTGCTGCGGGTGTTGACATCAAATTGCACCGCTCTGTGCAACAACGAACAAGTTAACGCGTAGTGTTGAAAGGAAATAGTTAGCTCGTGAGCGCTCTTTGTCGGGGTTTCTGGTTTTCCATTATTATTGACCCGTGGGGGGGGGGGGGGGGGCGCATACTGGAACACTGTAGCGCACCTGTGGGCGCTGCTGCAATATGCGCAGTGAAAGAGGTGAGTGTTGTTCTGGTAAACAGTGGTTTTACCCGGCAAGATCAAGAATTCCAAACAAATGCACTAACTCCATTATTTCTGTCCGTTTCAGTTGACTAGTAGCGCTTTAAGTGATAAAATGATGCCGAACAAAAAGTGTATGTCGCTAACACTTAGGTAATCGAGGCGAGTGAGATAGACCACCTCTCTGTGCACGAAATAATGTGGCGTTTCAAATGCAAGACACAAATTTACGATACTTTAAGAAACAAGAATAAGATACTGGATGAATGGTTCACTGGGAACGGGCAAATGTAAAGAAAGGCGAAGAAGAAAGGAAATTAAGAAATTAACGAAATAATGTGGGAACGGTTCGTAAGCGCAGGAAAACAACTTTGTCTGGACCTACGTTGCGTAGTGAGCCAAAGAGCTTGGAAATACGTGGTTTAGGCATACACGGGAAGGCTGGGTAGTTTTAGAGCTACGCACAACATCGTGTGGAATGAAGTATGAGGGTGAGCAGGAAAGTGCAGGAAAGTGTAGCAACAGAACGGAAGACAATAATGTACGTCCTAATTGCGGATTATTACCCAAAAGACGTGTTCAGAGCCGATAAAAGAGGTCTGTTTCATGGCGCACTGCCTTCCAAATCTCTAGCAATTCGAGGTGAAAAGTGCACCGGCAGAAAAAGTTCATGGAAAGACGCACTATACTGCTGTGTGGAAACATAATACGTGAAAAGGAGAAGCCAGTGGTGATTGGAAAGGCGGCAAAACTGCGTTGTTTCGAAAACACTGACCTCAGTTATCTTCTAGTCACATGGCAAAGCAGTAACAAGGCATAGGTGGTGTGTCGTCTTACGGAAGAATGGCTGAGCTCTTCAATGCCAAACTGAGAACAGGAAATTGCAAAGTTTTCCTTTTCCCAGACAAAGCAACTTGCTACCCGAAAGTCAAGTTATCAAACGTGAAACTGGCTTGGTTCCCGCCACAACCAATGGACCAAGGGGTTATTTACACATTCAACTACGATTATGTGCGATTATAGATGCCATCTCGTATTCTTTGTGTTGAGGAAGCAGAAAGTGCATTTGCTCTTGCACGGTCAGTTTCTGTCCTGGATGCAGTAAATTGGATTGGCTCGGCAGCAGGGAAATAAAGTCTGAAACTGTTACCAAGTGCTTCAACAAAGCGGGGTTTAGAGCTCAAAAGAAGACTGTTTTGTGGCCATCGAAGCTCAAGGAAATGCAGCAGTAATTGCTTAAGTAATTAAAATGCGAAACATTTCATGTAGCGCAGTTATGACTTTCTGTCAACTAACGCTGCTTTTACGTCAGCAACACATTTAACAGGAATCCGCAACATAGAAGATGATCAGGACGAAGGAAAGGAGCAAAATTATGTCCCTAGCAAGATTAATTTCCCGAAAAAGATATTGCATGCGTAAACAATGTTAGCAATTTACAGTACACAAAAATTCTCTCCCATGCTGTTGGAACTGTAGTACAGTGCAAAACAATCGTAGAAAAAACAATTTTGAAAAGGAAATTCATACAGATTTCCCTCCTTGATATGTAGCAAAAAAGTGAAATGTAAAGCAAATAAACACAGGAATAAAGTGTATTAGATACAACAATAAAAGAATTTAAAGTTGGAGTAAAAATACAGGAATGCCATATTATTTATCAGTTAGTGTAATAGTCTAGTGTTCTATTGTACAATATACAGTAAACGAACATCCTTAGAGCAGGAGTGCACATACTACGTAAACACGCTCATAAATTTATACCTTTGTGCATGGTACCTGACGAATTTTATGTAGCCTAGTGAGTTTTGTGTAATCCGGAAACTTGCCCATTATTATTTTAGTCCCATGGGATTCCGTTTTGAGGGAGTCTTACTGTATACGAAGAGAAGAAGTAGCTGAACTTTTTCTTTCTTAATTTTGACCAAACAAGCCTGTAGATTGAGAATATTCTGTCAATGTATACAAGTGTTGGCAGGACAAGAAATGAGACATTAATACAGTAGGTGTAGGAATGGTTTACTGTACTGAATACATTAATCATATGAATATAAACTGAAATATTTAATCATCAATATGAAAAAAAATCGCAAAAACAATAAAATCCACTGGGCCCTTTTTTTTTAATACTCGGGTTTTTCTCAACCCTACTTCTTCCAGTTCAAGTTTCCATCAATATGTACACCGAAAAATTTGGTGCATTCAACCGTATTTAATGTCTCTTGAAATTTATCATTTCCATCAAATATGGTAAACGTATGCCTTAGCGGGAGGCGATTACCGTGGCGGTAAAGACACCCCTAGCAACATTATTTTTGGTGAGTAGGAACGTGGTGAATTGCAAGTATAGACCTTGAATACCTGGAGTAGTTTAAACCAGACTCGTTACTATACTCTCAAGGGCCAAAGTATTACTCCGCTGCCCACCGCGCAACTGAAAGCAGCTTGTTGACATGGCGGACACGTGACACGGTAGAGAAGCAGTGAAGGGTGAAAATCATTCCAGTGATAATATGGGTATTAAATGAGGAAATGAACCAATATGAGGTATTCTGACAATGGGAAGATTGTTACGGGCCTGTGCCTGGGAAGGAGCACCTCTGAAATTGCGAAACTGGTCGACTGTCGCTGTTGGTGAGCTGCAGTCGTGAGTATTTACAGTGAGTGGTTGAAGGAGGGAGGAACCAAGTGTAGGCGACCAGGTGTTGGACGTCCACGCCTCGTCACAAACAGTGGAGGTCGGAATGTCTGTGGCAGATGTGGCGACAGAGTTAAGTACTAGCGGGAGGTCAAGTGTTCCGGAGCACACAGTCCGACGCACACTGTTGAACGTGAGTCTTCGCAGACGTCGCTTACGTTTTCCCGTGTTGGCTCAACGACATGCGTTATGTGACCAATAGCATCAGGAAATAATGCAAAATTGATCACTAGATGTCACGAGAGGCGGACCCACTAGTATAATAACGGGTGAGTACCGCATTGTCAGCAAAGAATCAGTATAACAGCAGAACGAGTAAGTCAGGAAAACTGTGTCTTCGCACGTGGACTAGTCACTAGATGTCATGTGAGTAACAAATCCATCTGGGACATATCAACAATTCCATAGCTACACAAGTCCACTGTTGGTGATGCGACAGTGAAGCTGAAATGCGAAAGAACAACCGTAGCTAAACCAAGACCAAGCAGAATTGCTGGAGAAAGTTATCTGCCATCGTGTGTAGTGACAAGAGTGACGCACTCAGGAGCTGGTGTTACGATATGACAGTGTTTTCCGGGGTTAGATTGTGGTCCCTTCACTGCCCTTAAGGAAATGCTAAATACGGAAGTATATGAACACGAAGCACATTATTGTGTACTGCGTATAGCAGATGAACATTTCGGAGACTATCGTTGATTCTATCAGCATGATAAAGGAACCTGTCACAGAGCAGCACTTGTGAGGCACGACCTGAACGCTATGGAACACCTTTGGTGTGAGTCCAACGTCTACTTCGCTCCAGACCTTAGCGACTATCATTATCAACATCTCTGATTTTGCTTCTAGAGGAAGAATGGGCTACCATTCCTCCACCTTACTGAAAGAGTACCCAGCGTAGTTCAAAGCGTCAAAGGCGACGGACAAATTAACGTCCAGTAATAGATGTCCAGATGGTCAAATAGTGCAATCAGCAGGACTGCAGTGGGCACAGGATCATCTAGACTGCACTCTGAATCAATGTCAAAGTGTCGCCCAGTCGCATTAATCACGTTTCTAGTAGATCAGGCGATCGGCTGCTCAAAATACACTGAAGCGCCAAAGTAACTGAACAGGCATGGGCATTCAAATACAGAGATTGTAAACACGCAGAATACGGCGCTGCGGTCGGCAACGCCTATATAAGAAAATGGCTCAGAGCACTCTGGGTCTTAACTTCTGAGGTCATCAGTCCCCTAGAACTTAGAATTACTTAAACCTAACTAACCTAAGGACATCACAGACATCCATGCCCGAGGCAGGATTCGAACCTGCGACCGTAGCGGTCGCACGGTTCCAGACTGTAGCGCCCAGAACTGTCGGCCGCCTATATGACAAATGTGTGGCGCAGTTGTTAGATAGGTTACTGCTGCTACAGTGACGGATTTTCAAGATGTAAGAGAATTTGAGCGTGGTGTTACAGTCGGCGCTCGAGCGATGGGACACAGCATCTCCGAGGTAGCGATGAAGTGGGGATTTTTCCGTGCGACCGTTTCACGAGTGTACAGCGAACATCAGGAATCCGGTAAAAAGTCAAATCTCCGACATCGCTGCGTCCGGAAAAAGTTCCTTTAACAACGACACCAACGATGACTGAAGAGAATCGTTCAGTGTGACAGAAGTGCAATCCTTTCACAAACTGCTGCAAATTTCAATGCTGGGCCATTAACAAGTGACAGCGTGCGAGCCATTCAACGAAACATCGTCGATATGGGATTTCGGAGCCGAAGACTCACTTGTCTACCCTTGATGATTGCACGACACAGAGCTTTACGCCTCACCTGGTCCCGTCAATACCGACATTGGACTGTTGACTGGAAACATGCTGCCTGGTCGGACGAGTCTCATTTCAAATTGTATGGAGTGGATGGACGTATAAGGATATGGAGACAACCTCACGAATCCATGGACCTTGCATGTCAGCAGGGGATTCTTCAGGCTGGTGGAGGCTCTGTACTGGTGTGGGGCGTCTGCAGTTGGAGTGATATGGGACCCCTGATACGTCTAGATAAGACGCTGACAAGTGACACGTACGAAAGCCTCCTGTGATCACCTTCACCCATTCACGTCCACTGTGCATTCCGACGGATTTGGGCCATTCCAGCAGGACAATGTACACCGCACACGTCCAGAATTGCTACACAGTGGCTCCAGGAACACTCTTCTGAGTTAAACACTTCCGCTGCCCACCAAACTGAGCGTATCTGGGATGCCTTGCAACGTGCTGTTCACAAGGGATCTCTACCCCCTCGTACTCTTACAGATTTATGGACAGCCGTGCAGGATTCATGATGTCAAATCCCTCCAGCACTGCTTCAGACGTTAGTCGTGTCCACGCAACGTCATGTTGCGGCACTTCTGCGTGCTCGCGGGGGCCCCTACACGACATTAATCAGGTGTACCAGTTTCTTTGCCCCTTCAATGTATATACCGCGCCAAGAACGCACGGCGATGGGAGCAGGACTGTGCTATAGGGAACATTCACCAGGGCTTTCTTCGGCATTAATCGAAAGCACCATGACAGAGTGGCATACGTGAACTCTGTTGAAGAGCATCTGCATCCATTTCAGCTTGTTGTCTTTCGCGACAACAAGGTCAGAATCGTGCTCAATCAGCTTGGAAAGGACGTCCGAGAAATATCGCCAATGTCTCGGCCACCTGGAACACATCCAGGTCACTTGCGGGCGCCAGTTACTGCCCATAATTTTCCGGAATTGCACAGACTCTCATGTGGAGGACACAGTAATAAGCATCCCTGATGTTGAGAAGCAGCTAGAGAGTAGTCCTCGGAAGTGGCCCCTTACGCAGTTTGCATTTATTGCTAATCTCTTGCGTTCCAAGCGATTGCATAGAAATCACTAGTGACGCTCCGCTATAAGTAGGGTAAAATAATGGACCCAAAAAACTACAGACTAATATCGTTAACGTTTGTTTGCTGTACAATTCTGGAGTATATCGTAAGTTCGAATACAACACATTTCTTTTGGAAAAAACGACATTTTGTCAGTGGAGCGGTTGATTATTTTCTAAATTTTTTTTGTTTATTTATTAGACGCAATCACATTCTTATGAAACAGTCATAACCGGTTTCGGCCATACAATGACCATCTTCAGATTCTATAACAAAAGAACATTTATATCAAAACCTAAAAAAAGTGCAATATTTAACCAGGCTTATTAGTAATCTAACTGAATTTATGCGAAATACTACGAACCATATGTATTTCGCATAAATTCAGTTTGATTACTAATGAGCCTCGTTAAATATTGCATTATTTTTAGGTTTTGATATAAATGTTCTTTTGTTATAGAATCTGAAGATGGTCATTGTACGGCCGAAACCGGTTATGACTGTGTCATAAGAACGTGATGGCGTCTATAAATAAACAAAAAAATTACACAACACATTTCTTTGAGACAGCACAGTTTCTGCCCACATATCAGTACGGCGAAACTCAGCATGCCCTGGCACAGTGTACTGGGAACCACGGATGAATGGCAACAGGCAGATTCCACACTCCTAGATTTCCGGACAGCATGTGACACAGTGCCTCACTGCGGACTGGCCTTTTAACGAAGGTCTGAAAGGTCTGAGGGTGCGGAGTAGGTTTCCAGACATGTGAGTGGTTCGAATAGTTTAACCGCTAAGTGTGGAGATGGTGGCAGGAAGGGATAACATGAACGCCTGGAGCGATTTCATCCCAACTTAGTACGTACACGACTGTCTGGAAAAATACTGTTGCCATATGACACCACTATCACGCTTAGGAGTGGCGAGCGGGACTGAAAGGGTGATACGTAAAAATACACGAAAAAGGCCGATAGTTGTGTTGAAGACATAATTTCGTGGGTCGCTGCGCTGTTTGGTCACAGTTTTGTGGAAATTTAACCCGTATGTAAAGCGTAACATCCTAGACTCCATTCCTTTGCCTATCTGTTATAAAAATGGGGTAAATAAGTATCCGGGCAATTAGCTAGTATTCATTAAAAGTCTTCAGTAAGATATACCAGCACCTGCCCTTTCAGACAGTAATTAAAAACAAGTATTCTACAAATGATTATAGTGATAACGCCCTAACGTATACACTTGCGTAATCCAGAATATAGCTTAAAGAGTATTACACTGCTGGCCATTAAAATTGCTACACCACGAAGATGACGTGCTACAGACGCGAAATTTAACCAACAGGAAGAAAATGCTGTGATATGCAAATGATTAGCTTTTCAGAGCATTCACACAAGGCGCCAGTGGCGACACCTACAACGTGTTGACATGAGGAAAGTTTCCAACCGATTTCTCACACACAAATAGCAGTTGACCGGCTGTGCCTGGTGAAACGTTGTTGTGACGCCTCGTGTAACGAGGAGAAATGCGTACCATAACGTTTCCGACTTTGGTAAAGGTCGGATTATAGCCTAGCGCGATTGCGGTTTATCGTATCGCGACATTGCTGCTCGCGTTGGTCGAGATCCAATGACTGTTAGCAGAATATGGAATCGGTGGGTTCAGGAGGGTAATACGGAACGCCGTGCTGGATCCCAACGGCCTCGTATCACTAGCAGTCGCGATGAAAGGCATCTTATCAGCATGGCTGTAACGGGTCGTGCAGCCACGTCTCGATCCCTGAGTCAACAGATGGGGACGTTTGCAAGACAACAACCATCTGCACGAACAGTTCGACGACGTTTGCAGCAGCATGGACTATCAGCTCGGAGACTATGGCTGCGGTTACCCTTGACGCTGCATTACAGACAGGAGCGCCTGCGATGGTGTACTCAACGACGATCCTGGGTGCACGAATGGCAAAACGTCATTTTTTCGGATGAATCCAGGTTCTGTTTACAGCATCATGATGGTCGCATCCGTGTTTGGCGCCATCGCGGTGAACGCACATTGGAAGCGTCTACTCGTCATCGCCATACTGGCGTATCACCCGGCGTGATGGTATGGGGTGCCATTGGTTACACGTCTCGCTCAGCTCTTGTTCGCATTGACGGCACTTTGAACAGTGGACGTTACATTTCAGATGTGTTACGACCCGTCGCTCTACCCTCCATTCGATCCCTGCGAAATCCTACATTTCAGCAGGATAATGTACGACCGCATGTTACGGGCCTCTCTGGATACAGAAAATGTTCGACTGCTGCCCTGGCCAGCACATTCTCCAGATCTCTCACCAATTGAAAACGTCTGGTCAATGGTGGCCGAGCAACTGGCTCGTCACAATACGCCAGTCACTACTCTTGATGAACTGTGGTATCCGTTGAATCTGCATGGGCGGCCATCCAAGCTCTGTTTGACGCAATGCCCAGGCGTATCAAGGCCGTTATTACGGCCAGAGGTGGTTGTTCTGGATACTGATTTCTCAGGATCTATGCTCCCAAATTGCGTGAAAATGTAATCACATGTCAGTTCTAGTATAATATATTTGTCCAATGTATACTCGTTTATCATCTGCATTTCTTCTTGGTGTAGCAATTTTAATGGCCAGTAGTGTAGTATATTTCCGAGCTATACGAACGTAAAACTTTTCGTATGTGAAATTTATTTTTGTCGCAGCTGGACTTTCACGTGACCACTGATAGCACGTCCTCTAGCGCACACACCTGCAGACGTGAGAGATCAGAATAACGAGACTACAGTACTGTTGACGCGAACCGCTATCTCAAGGCATTGGCCGCGGCTAACAACGAGCCAATCTCGGACAAAAGCTGGCGCGCACGCACAGATACCCTCTAACTACCGCACAAGTCTCGGAACACTACGAATATTCTACCCTTTTACCGCTTCATTACGTCCTGTGTTCCAGCCCTTCGCGCCAATGGTGAGTTGGAGCGAAATGTGGTTGGCATCCCTGCACACGCCTCTGCCTAATGTGTAACTGGCGGAAGCTTCACTGTCGTATGTCTTTCAGTTATTGTTCACTGCTGTATTGAGTACGTCATGTCGCACGGTTTGCGAATTTCGAGATGGCAGAGTTAAGAGGAGCAAAGCGTCTGCATTAAATCTTGTGTGAAACTGAAGAAAACCTTTACAGAGACACAGCAAATGATGCAGGAAGCCTTCGGTGATGAGTGCTTAAGCCGTACTCGGCGTTACGAATGGATCACACGCTTTAAAAATGGCCGGACGGAAGTTTAAGATGACCCCCGTCCAGGACGCCATTCCACGATTTCCGACGACTGTCATGTGTCAGGAATGTCAACGAAATTGTGCGTGACAGTCGGAGAATGCCTGCCCGAAAGACTGCAGAAGAATGTAACATTTCAGTTGGATTATGTCGTGAAATCTTCATACAGCGTCTTGGAATGCATCGTATTTCCGCCAAGTTCGTCCCACGGTTCATGAATCCAAGACCAGACCTCCTCGCAATCTGTGGAGAGCTTTTGGATCACGCAAACCAGAACGGGATGTTTGTTAAGACAATCATAACTGGTGATGCGACGCGAGTCAACGGTTATGATGTTGAGAGCAAGGTTCAGTCTTCACAGTGGGTCGCGCAGGTTTCTCGAAGACAAAAAAAAAAAAGCTCGCCTGATCAGGTCAAATGTCAAAGCCATGTTGATAGTTTTCTTTGACTTTGTAGGATTAGTTCATCATGAATTCATGCACAGCGACAAACTGTTGTTAAGCGATGGTTGTATCGGGACGTGTTGCGACGCCTACGAGAAAATGTGAGAAGGAAACGGCCTGAAATGTGTCGATACAGTTCGTGGCTTTAGCATCACAACACAGCCGCACGTTTCTCTCTGTTGGTGCGTGACTATTGCACAGTAAACGAAATCACTATCTGGCTCATCCTCCGTACTCTCTAGACGTGGCCCCTGCCGACCGTTTTTACTTCCAAAATTGAAACCCCCGTTGAAAGGACGAAGATTTGCAACGATAGACAAGATAAAGGAAAATTCGCAGACGGCGCTTCGCGCGATCTAGCAAGAGGCGTACCAAGACTCCTTCCGGAAGTGGAAACGACGTAGGGAGAGGTATCAATTGTGGAGGAGAATATTTCGAAAGAGACCACGCACAATAAGTGAAAGGTAATCGTGAAAAAATTTTGTGGACAAAGGTCCGTAATTTTTTGAACGGACCTCGTACAATGTCTTGCATTTGCTTAACAGAATACCGCTGTCCTGTGGCCATAGTTCACTAGAATTTTGTATTTGTCAGGATAAGAAAATGTACAGTGTATGTTCTACATCTACATTTATACTCCGCAAGCAAGAGCTCAGATGGAAACCCAGTTCTAAGCAAAGAAGGGAAAGCAGAAAGGTGGAAGGAGTATATAGAGGGTCTATACAAGGGCGATGTACTTGAAGACAATATTATGGAAATGGAAGAGGATGTAGATGAAGATGAAATGGGAGATACGATACTGCGTGAAGAGTTTGACAGAGCACTGAAAGACCTGTGTCGAAACAAGGCCCCCGGAGTAGACAACATTCCATTGGAACTACTGACGGCCTTGGGAGAGCCAGTCATGACAAAACTCTACCATCTGGTGAGCAAGATGTATGAAACAGGTGAAATACCCTCAGACTTCAAGAAGAATATAATAATTCCAATCCCAAAGAAAGCAGGTGTTGACAGATGTGAAAATTACCGGACAATCAGTTTAATAAGCCACAGCTGCAAAATACTAACACGAATTCTTTACAGACGAATGGAAAAACTAGTAGAAGCCAACCTCGGGGAAGATCAGTTTGGATTCCGTAGAAATACTGGAACACGTGAGGCAATACTGACCTTACGACTTATCTTAGAAGAAAGATTAAGGAAAGGCAAACCTACGTTTCTAGCATTTGTAGACTTAGAGAAAGCTTTTGACAATGTTGACTGGAATACTCTCTTTCAAATTCTAAAGGTGGCAGGGGTAAAATACAGGGAGCGAAAGGCTATTTACAATTTGTACAGAAACCAGATGGCAGTTATAAGAGTCGAGGGACATGAAAGGGAAGCAGTGGTTGGGAAAGGAGTGAGACAGGGTTGTAGCCTCTCCCCGATGTTATTCAATCTGTATATTGAGCAAGCAGTAAAGGAAACAAAAGAAAAATTCGGAGTAGGTATTAAAATCCATGGAGAAGAAATAAGAACTTTGAGGTTCGCCGATGACATTGTAATTCTGTCAGAGACAGCAAAGGACTTGGAAGAGCAGTTGAACGGAATGGATGGTGTCTTGAAGGGAGGATATAAGATGAACATCAACAAAAGCAAAACGAGGATAATGGAATGTAGCCGAATTAAGTCGGGTGATGTTGAGGGTATTAGATTAGGAAATGAGACACTTAAAGTAGTAAAGGAGCTTTGCTATTTGGGGAGCAAAATAACTAATGATGGTCGAAGTAGAGAGGATATAAAATGTAGACTGGCAATGGCAAGGAAAGCGTTTCTGAAGAAGAGAAATTTGTTGACATCGAGTATAGATTTAAGTGTCAGGAAGTCATTTCTGAAAGTATTTGTATGGAGTGTAGCCATGTATGGAAGTGAAACATGGATGGTAAATAGTTTGGACAAGAAGAGAATAGAAGCTTTCGAAATGTGGTGCTACAGAAGAATGCTCAAGATTAGATGGGTAGATCACGTAACTAATGAGGAGGTATTGAATAGGATTGGGGAGAAGAGAAGTTTGTGGCACAACTTGACCAGAAGAAGGGATCGGTTGGTAGGACATGTTCTGAGGCATCAAGGGATCACCAATTTAGTATTGGAGGGCAGCGTGGAGGGTAAAAATCGTAGGGGGAGACCAAGAGATGAATACACTAAGCAGATTCAGAAGGATGTAGGTTGCAGTAGGTACTGGGAGATGAAGAAGCTTGCACAGGATAGAGTAGCATGGAGAGCTGCATCAAACCAGTCTCAGGACTGAAGACCACAACAACAACATTACTGAATGGAAAAATGCAAAATATTTGAGGTGGTTGATTCGATGGAATCCAAGATTACCATTTACAAAAAAACTTGATCACTGCGGAACGTGTGTAAGTCGGAAATCTGCCTAAATCACTCCTGACACGTACAATACGCTCATACACGTTAATTTTCTTTTATAAAGCAGAACGTGTCTAAAGCGGAAACGGAACGCAAATTTTAAGACTTTTCTTAATAATTCATTCGGTAACGCGGAAAGTTATTCACGACTCTGCAAGAAGGCTACTTATAACACAAAGCGGCGAAAAACCAAGAAAAGAGGATACGTGCTGCGGGTGTTGACATCAAATTGCACCGCTCTGTGCAACAACGAACAAGTTAACGCGTAGTGTTGAAAGGAAATAGTTAGCTCGTGAGCGCTCTTTGTCGGGGTTTCTGGTTTTCCATTATTATTGACCCGTGGGGGGGGGGGGGAGCGCATACTGGAACACTGTAGCGCACCTGTGGGCGCTGCTGCAATATGCGCAGTGAAAGAGGTGAGTGTTGTTCTGGTAAACAGTGGTTTTACCCGGCAAGATCAAGAATTCCAAACAAATGCACTAACTCCATTATTTCTGTCCGTTTCAGTTGACTAGTAGCGCTTTAAGTGATAAAATGATGCCGAACAAAAAGTGTATGTCGCTAACACTTAGGTAATCGAGGCGAGTGAGATAGACCACCTCTCTGTGCACGAAATAATGTGGCGTTTCAAATGCAAGACACAAATTTACGATACTTTAAGAAACAAGAATAAGATACTGGATGAATGGTTCACTGGGAACGGGCAAATGTAAAGAAAGGCGAAGAAGAAAGGAAATTAAGAAATTAACGAAATAATGTGGGAACGGTTCGTAAGCGCAGGAAAACAACTTTGTCTGGACCTACGTTGCGTAGTGAGCCAAAGAGCTTGGAAATACGTGGTTTAGGCATACACGGGAAGGCTGGGTAGTTTTAGAGCTACGCACAACATCGTGTGGAATGAAGTATGAGGGTGAGCAGGAAAGTGCAGGAAAGTGTAGCAACAGAACGGAAGACAATAATGTACGTCCTAATTGCGGATTATTACCCAAAAGACGTGTTCAGAGCCGATAAAAGAGGTCTGTTTCATGGCGCACTGCCTTCCAAATCTCTAGCAATTCGAGGTGAAAAGTGCACCGGCAGAAAAAGTTCATGGAAAGACGCACTATACTGCTGTGTGGAAACATAATACGTGAAAAGGAGAAGCCAGTGGTGATTGGAAAGGCGGCAAAACTGCGTTGTTTCGAAAACACTGACCTCAGTTATCTTCTAGTCACATGGCAAAGCAGTAACAAGGCATAGGTGGTGTGTCGTCTTACGGAAGAATGGCTGAGCTCTTCAATGCCAAACTGAGAACAGGAAATTGCAAAGTTTTCCTTTTCCCAGACAAAGCAACTTGCTACCCGAAAGTCAAGTTATCAAACGTGAAACTGGCTTGGTTCCCGCCACAACCAATGGACCAAGGGGTTATTTACACATTCAACTACGATTATGTGCGATTATAGATGCCATCTCGTATTCTTTGTGTTGAGGAAGCAGAAAGTGCATTTGCTCTTGCACGGTCAGTTTCTGTCCTGGATGCAGTAAATTGGATTGGCTCGGCAGCAGGGAAATAAAGTCTGAAACTGTTACCAAGTGCTTCAACAAAGCGGGGTTTAGAGCTCAAAAGAAGACTGTTTTGTGGCCATCGAAGCTCAAGGAAATGCAGCAGTAATTGCTTAAGTAATTAAAATGCGAAACATTTCATGTAGCGCAGTTATGACTTTCTGTCAACTAACGCTGCTTTTACGTCAGCAACACATTTAACAGGAATCCGCAACATAGAAGATGATCAGGACGAAGGAAAGGAGCAAAATTATGTCCCTAGCAAGATTAATTTCCCGAAAAAGATATTGCATGCGTAAACAATGTTAGCAATTTACAGTACACAAAAATTCTCTCCCATGCTGTTGGAACTGTAGTACAGTGCAAAACAATCGTAGAAAAAACAATTTTGAAAAGGAAATTCATACAGATTTCCCTCCTTGATATGTAGCAAAAAAGTGAAATGTAAAGCAAATAAACACAGGAATAAAGTGTATTAGATACAACAATAAAAGAATTTAAAGTTGGAGTAAAAATACAGGAATGCCATATTATTTATCAGTTAGTGTAATAGTCTAGTGTTCTATTGTACAATATACAGTAAACGAACATCCTTAGAGCAGGAGTGCACATACTACGTAAACACGCTCATAAATTTATACCTTTGTGCATGGTACCTGACGAATTTTATGTAGCCTAGTGAGTTTTGTGTAATCCGGAAACTTGCCCATTATTATTTTAGTCCCATGGGATTCCGTTTTGAGGGAGTCTTACTGTATACGAAGAGAAGAAGTAGCTGAACTTTTTCTTTCTTAATTTTGACCAAACAAGCCTGTAGATTGAGAATATTCTGTCAATGTATACAAGTGTTGGCAGGACAAGAAATGAGACATTAATACAGTAGGTGTAGGAATGGTTTACTGTACTGAATACATTAATCATATGAATATAAACTGAAATATTTAATCATCAATATGAAAAAAAATCGCAAAAACAATAAAATCCACTGGGCCCTTTTTTTTTAATACTCGGGTTTTTCTCAACCCTACTTCTTCCAGTTCAAGTTTCCATCAATATGTACACCGAAAAATTTGGTGCATTCAACCGTATTTAATGTCTCTTGAAATTTATCATTTCCATCAAATATGGTAAACGTATGCCTTAGCGGGAGGCGATTACCGTGGCGGTAAAGACACCCCTAGCAACATTATTTTTGGTGAGTAGGAACGTGGTGAATTGCAAGTATAGACCTTGAATACCTGGAGTAGTTTAAACCAGACTCGTTACTATACTCTCAAGGGCCAAAGTATTACTCCGCTGCCCACCGCGCAACTGAAAGCAGCTTGTTGACATGGCGGACACGTGACACGGTAGAGAAGCAGTGAAGGGTGAAAATCATTCCAGTGATAATATGGGTATTAAATGAGGAAATGAACCAATATGAGGTATTCTGACAATGGGAAGATTGTTACGGGCCTGTGCCTGGGAAGGAGCACCTCTGAAATTGCGAAACTGGTCGACTGTCGCTGTTGGTGAGCTGCAGTCGTGAGTATTTACAGTGAGTGGTTGAAGGAGGGAGGAACCAAGTGTAGGCGACCAGGTGTTGGACGTCCACGCCTCGTCACAAACAGTGGAGGTCGGAATGTCTGTGGCAGATGTGGCGACAGAGTTAAGTACTAGCGGGAGGTCAAGTGTTCCGGAGCACACAGTCCGACGCACACTGTTGAACGTGAGTCTTCGCAGACGTCGCTTACGTTTTCCCGTGTTGGCTCAACGACATGCGTTATGTGACCAATAGCATCAGGAAATAATGCAAAATTGATCACTAGATGTCACGAGAGGCGGACCCACTAGTATAATAACGGGTGAGTACCGCATTGTCAGCAAAGAATCAGTATAACAGCAGAACGAGTAAGTCAGGAAAACTGTGTCTTCGCACGTGGACTAGTCACTAGATGTCATGTGAGTAACAAATCCATCTGGGACATATCAACAATTCCATAGCTACACAAGTCCACTGTTGGTGATGCGACAGTGAAGCTGAAATGCGAAAGAACAACCGTAGCTAAACCAAGACCAAGCAGAATTGCTGGAGAAAGTTATCTGCCATCGTGTGTAGTGACAAGAGTGACGCACTCAGGAGCTGGTGTTACGATATGACAGTGTTTTCCGGGGTTAGATTGTGGTCCCTTCACTGCCCTTAAGGAAATGCTAAATACGGAAGTATATGAACACGAAGCACATTATTGTGTACTGCGTATAGCAGATGAACATTTCGGAGACTATCGTTGATTCTATCAGCATGATAAAGGAACCTGTCACAGAGCAGCACTTGTGAGGCACGACCTGAACGCTATGGAACACCTTTGGTGTGAGTCCAACGTCTACTTCGCTCCAGACCTTAGCGACTATCATTATCAACATCTCTGATTTTGCTTCTAGAGGAAGAATGGGCTACCATTCCTCCACCTTACTGAAAGAGTACCCAGCGTAGTTCAAAGCGTCAAAGGCGACGGACAAATTAACGTCCAGTAATAGATGTCCAGATGGTCAAATAGTGCAATCAGCAGGACTGCAGTGGGCACAGGATCATCTAGACTGCACTCTGAATCAATGTCAAAGTGTCGCCCAGTCGCATTAATCACGTTTCTAGTAGATCAGGCGATCGGCTGCTCAAAATACACTGAAGCGCCAAAGTAA
Organism: Schistocerca nitens; assembly: GCF_023898315.1. Classification (NCBI taxonomy): domain Eukaryota; kingdom Metazoa; phylum Arthropoda; class Insecta; order Orthoptera; family Acrididae; genus Schistocerca; species Schistocerca nitens. The sequence continues at coordinate 299,472,277 of NC_064615.1, read as the reverse complement.
CTGAACAGGCATGGGCATTCAAATACAGAGATTGTAAACACGCAGAATACGGCGCTGCGGTCGGCAACGCCTATATAAGAAAATGGCTCTGAGCACTCTGGGACTTAACTTCTGAGGTCATCAGTCCCCTAGAACTTAGAATTACTTAAACCTAACTAACCTAAGGACATCACAGACATCCATGCCCGAGGCAGGATTCGAACCTGCGACCGTAGCGGTCGCACGGTTCCAGACTGTAGCGCCCAGAACTGTCGGCCGCCTATATGACAAATGTGTGGCGCAGTTGTTAGATAGGTTACTGCTGCTACAGTGACGGATTTTCAAGATGTAAGAGAATTTGAGCGTGGTGTTACAGTCGGCGCTCGAGCGATGGGACACAGCATCTCCGAGGTAGCGATGAAGTGGGGATTTTTCCGTGCGACCGTTTCACGAGTGTACAGCGAACATCAGGAATCCGGTAAAAAGTCAAATCTCCGACATCGCTGCGTCCGGAAAAAGTTCCTTTAACAACGACACCAACGATGACTGAAGAGAATCGTTCAGTGTGACAGAAGTGCAATCCTTTCACAAACTGCTGCAAATTTCAATGCTGGGCCATTAACAAGTGACAGCGTGCGAGCCATTCAACGAAACATCGTCGATATGGGATTTCGGAGCCGAAGACTCACTTGTCTACCCTTGATGATTGCACGACACAGAGCTTTACGCCTCACCTGGTCCCGTCAATACCGACATTGGACTGTTGACTGGAAACATGCTGCCTGGTCGGACGAGTCTCATTTCAAATTGTATGGAGTGGATGGACGTATAAGGATATGGAGACAACCTCACGAATCCATGGACCTTGCATGTCAGCAGGGGATTCTTCAGGCTGGTGGAGGCTCTGTACTGGTGTGGGGCGTCTGCAGTTGGAGTGATATGGGACCCCTGATACGTCTAGATAAGACGCTGACAAGTGACACGTACGAAAGCCTCCTGTGATCACCTTCACCCATTCACGTCCACTGTGCATTCCGACGGATTTGGGCCATTCCAGCAGGACAATGTACACCGCACACGTCCAGAATTGCTACACAGTGGCTCCAGGAACACTCTTCTGAGTTAAACACTTCCGCTGCCCACCAAACTGAGCGTATCTGGGATGCCTTGCAACGTGCTGTTCACAAGGGATCTCTACCCCCTCGTACTCTTACAGATTTATGGACAGCCGTGCAGGATTCATGATGTCAAATCCCTCCAGCACTGCTTCAGACGTTAGTCGTGTCCACGCAACGTCATGTTGCGGTACTTCTGCGTGCTCGCGGGGGCCCCTACACGACATTAATCAGGTGTACCAGTTTCTTTGCCCCTTCAATGTATATACCGCGCCAAGAACGCACGGCGATGGGAGCAGGACTGTGCTATAGGGAACATTCACCAGGGCTTTCTTCGGCATTAATCGAAAGCACCATGACAGAGTGGCATACGTGAACTCTGTTGAAGAGCATCTGCATCCATTTCAGCTTGTTGTCTTTCGCGACAACAAGGTCAGAATCGTGCTCAATCAGCTTGGAAAGGACGTCCGAGAAATATCGCCAATGTCTCGGCCACCTGGAACACATCCAGGTCACTTGCGGGCGCCAGTTACTGCCCATAATTTTCCGGAATTGCACAGACTCTCATGTGGAGGACACAGTAATAAGCATCCCTGATGTTGAGAAGCAGCTAGAGAGTAGTCCTCGGAAGTGGCCCCTTACGCAGTTTGCATTTATTGCTAATCTCTTGCGTTCCAAGCGATTGCATAGAAATCACTAGTGACGCTCCGCTATAAGTAGGGTAAAATAATGGACCCAAAAAACTACAGACTAATATCGTTAACGTTTGTTTGCTGTACAATTCTGGAGTATATCGTAAGTTCGAATACAACACATTTCTTTTGGAAAAAACGACATTTTGTCAGTGGAGCGGTTGATTATTTTCTAAATTTTTTTTGTTTATTTATTAGACGCAATCACATTCTTATGAAACAGTCATAACCGGTTTCGGCCATACAATGACCATCTTCAGATTCTATAACAAAAGAACATTTATATCAAAACCTAAAAAAAGTGCAATATTTAACCAGGCTTATTAGTAATCTAACTGAATTTATGCGAAATACTACGAACCATATGTATTTCGCATAAATTCAGTTTGATTACTAATGAGCCTCGTTAAATATTGCATTATTTTTAGGTTTTGATATAAATGTTCTTTTGTTATAGAATCTGAAGATGGTCATTGTACGGCCGAAACCGGTTATGACTGTGTCATAAGAACGTGATGGCGTCTATAAATAAACAAAAAAATTACACAACACATTTCTTTGAGACAGCACAGTTTCTGCCCACATATCAGTACGGCGAAACTCAGCATGCCCTGGCACAGTGTACTGGGAACCACGGATGAATGGCAACAGGCAGATTCCACACTCCTAGATTTCCGGACAGCATGTGACACAGTGCCTCACTGCGGACTGGCCTTTTAACGAAGGTCTGAAAGGTCTGAGGGTGCGGAGTAGGTTTCCAGACATGTGAGTGGTTCGAATAGTTTAACCGCTAAGTGTGGAGATGGTGGCAGGAAGGGATAACATGAACGCCTGGAGCGATTTCATCCCAACTTAGTACGTACACGACTGTCTGGAAAAATACTGTTGCCATATGACACCACTATCACGCTTAGGAGTGGCGAGCGGGACTGAAAGGGTGATACGTAAAAATACACGAAAAAGGCCGATAGTTGTGTTGAAGACATAATTTCGTGGGTCGCTGCGCTGTTTGGTCACAGTTTTGTGGAAATTTAACCCGTATGTAAAGCGTAACATCCTAGACTCCATTCCTTTGCCTATCTGTTATAAAAATGGGGTAAATAAGTATCCGGGCAATTAGCTAGTATTCATTAAAAGTCTTCAGTAAGATATACCAGCACCTGCCCTTTCAGACAGTAATTAAAAACAAGTATTCTACAAATGATTATAGTGATAACGCCCTAACGTATACACTTGCGTAATCCAGAATATAGCTTAAAGAGTATTACACTGCTGGCCATTAAAATTGCTACACCACGAAGATGACGTGCTACAGACGCGAAATTTAACCAACAGGAAGAAAATGCTGTGATATGCAAATGATTAGCTTTTCAGAGCATTCACACAAGGCGCCAGTGGCGACACCTACAACGTGTTGACATGAGGAAAGTTTCCAACCGATTTCTCACACACAAATAGCAGTTGACCGGCTGTGCCTGGTGAAACGTTGTTGTGACGCCTCGTGTAACGAGGAGAAATGCGTACCATAACGTTTCCGACTTTGGTAAAGGTCGGATTATAGCCTAGCGCGATTGCGGTTTATCGTATCGCGACATTGCTGCTCGCGTTGGTCGAGATCCAATGACTGTTAGCAGAATATGGAATCGGTGGGTTCAGGAGGGTAATACGGAACGCCGTGCTGGATCCCAACGGCCTCGTATCACTAGCAGTCGCGATGAAAGGCATCTTATCAGCATGGCTGTAACGGGTCGTGCAGCCACGTCTCGATCCCTGAGTCAACAGATGGGGACGTTTGCAAGACAACAACCATCTGCACGAACAGTTCGACGACGTTTGCAGCAGCATGGACTATCAGCTCGGAGACTATGGCTGCGGTTACCCTTGACGCTGCATTACAGACAGGAGCGCCTGCGATGGTGTACTCAACGACGATCCTGGGTGCACGAATGGCAAAACGTCATTTTTTCGGATGAATCCAGGTTCTGTTTACAGCATCATGATGGTCGCATCCGTGTTTGGCGCCATCGCGGTGAACGCACATTGGAAGCGTCTACTCGTCATCGCCATACTGGCGTATCACCCGGCGTGATGGTATGGGGTGCCATTGGTTACACGTCTCGCTCAGCTCTTGTTCGCATTGACGGCACTTTGAACAGTGGACGTTACATTTCAGATGTGTTACGACCCGTCGCTCTACCCTCCATTCGATCCCTGCGAAATCCTACATTTCAGCAGGATAATGTACGACCGCATGTTACGGGCCTCTCTGGATACAGAAAATGTTCGACTGCTGCCCTGGCCAGCACATTCTCCAGATCTCTCACCAATTGAAAACGTCTGGTCAATGGTGGCCGAGCAACTGGCTCGTCACAATACGCCAGTCACTACTCTTGATGAACTGTGGTATCCGTTGAATCTGCATGGGCGGCCATCCAAGCTCTGTTTGACGCAATGCCCAGGCGTATCAAGGCCGTTATTACGGCCAGAGGTGGTTGTTCTGGATACTGATTTCTCAGGATCTATGCTCCCAAATTGCGTGAAAATGTAATCACATGTCAGTTCTAGTATAATATATTTGTCCAATGTATACTCGTTTATCATCTGCATTTCTTCTTGGTGTAGCAATTTTAATGGCCAGTAGTGTAGTATATTTCCGAGCTATACGAACGTAAAACTTTTCGTATGTGAAATTTATTTTTGTCGCAGCTGGACTTTCACGTGACCACTGATAGCACGTCCTCTAGCGCACACACCTGCAGACGTGAGAGATCAGAATAACGAGACTACAGTACTGTTGACGCGAACCGCTATCTCAAGGCATTGGCCGCGGCTAACAACGAGCCAATCTCGGACAAAAGCTGGCGCGCACGCACAGATACCCTCTAACTACCGCACAAGTCTCGGAACACTACGAATATTCTACCCTTTTACCGCTTCATTACGTCCTGTGTTCCAGCCCTTCGCGCCAATGGTGAGTTGGAGCGAAATGTGGTTGGCATCCCTGCACACGCCTCTGCCTAATGTGTAACTGGCGGAAGCTTCACTGTCGTATGTCTTTCAGTTATTGTTCACTGCTGTATTGAGTACGTCATGTCGCACGGTTTGCGAATTTCGAGATGGCAGAGTTAAGAGGAGCAAAGCGTCTGCATTAAATCTTGTGTGAAACTGAAGAAAACCTTTACAGAGACACAGCAAATGATGCAGGAAGCCTTCGGTGATGAGTGCTTAAGCCGTACTCGGCGTTACGAATGGATCACACGCTTTAAAAATGGCCGGACGGAAGTTTAAGATGACCCCCGTCCAGGACGCCATTCCACGATTTCCGACGACTGTCATGTGTCAGGAATGTCAACGAAATTGTGCGTGACAGTCGGAGAATGCCTGCCCGAAAGACTGCAGAAGAATGTAACATTTCAGTTGGATTATGTCGTGAAATCTTCATACAGCGTCTTGGAATGCATCGTATTTCCGCCAAGTTCGTCCCACGGTTCATGAATCCAAGACCAGACCTCCTCGCAATCTGTGGAGAGCTTTTGGATCACGCAAACCAGAACGGGATGTTTGTTAAGACAATCATAACTGGTGATGCGACGCGAGTCAACGGTTATGATGTTGAGAGCAAGGTTCAGTCTTCACAGTGGGTCGCGCAGGTTTCTCGAAGACAAAAAAAAAAAGCTCGCCTGATCAGGTCAAATGTCAAAGCCATGTTGATAGTTTTCTTTGACTTTGTAGGATTAGTTCATCATGAATTCATGCACAGCGACAAACTGTTGTTAAGCGATGGTTGTATCGGGACGTGTTGCGACGCCTACGAGAAAATGTGAGAAGGAAACGGCCTGAAATGTGTCGATACAGTTCGTGGCTTTAGCATCACAACACAGCCGCACGTTTCTCTCTGTTGGTGTGTGACTATTGCACAGTAAACGAAATCACTATCTGGCTCATCCTCCGTACTCTCTAGACGTGGCCCCTGCCGACCGTTTTTACTTCCAAAATTGAAACCCCCGTTGAAAGGACGAAGATTTGCAACGATAGACAAGATAAAGGAAAATTCGCAGACGGCGCTTCGCGCGATCTAGCAAGAGGCGTACCAAGACTCCTTCCGGAAGTGGAAACGACGTAGGGAGAGGTATCAATTGTGGAGGAGAATATTTCGAAAGAGACCACGCACAATAAGTGAAAGGTAATCGTGAAAAAATTTTGTGGACAAAGGTCCGTAATTTTTTGAACGGACCTCGTACAATGTCTTGCATTTGCTTAACAGAATACCGCTGTCCTGTGGCCATAGTTCACTAGAATTTTGTATTTGTCAGGATAAGAAAATGTACAGTGTATGTTCTACATCTACATTTATACTCCGCAAGCAAGAGCTCAGATGGAAACCCAGTTCTAAGCAAAGAAGGGAAAGCAGAAAGGTGGAAGGAGTATATAGAGGGTCTATACAAGGGCGATGTACTTGAAGACAATATTATGGAAATGGAAGAGGATGTAGATGAAGATGAAATGGGAGATACGATACTGCGTGAAGAGTTTGACAGAGCACTGAAAGACCTGTGTCGAAACAAGGCCCCCGGAGTAGACAACATTCCATTGGAACTACTGACGGCCTTGGGAGAGCCAGTCATGACAAAACTCTACCATCTGGTGAGCAAGATGTATGAAACAGGTGAAATACCCTCAGACTTCAAGAAGAATATAATAATTCCAATCCCAAAGAAAGCAGGTGTTGACAGATGTGAAAATTACCGGACAATCAGTTTAATAAGCCACAGCTGCAAAATACTAACACGAATTCTTTACAGACGAATGGAAAAACTAGTAGAAGCCAACCTCGGGGAAGATCAGTTTGGATTCCGTAGAAATACTGGAACACGTGAGGCAATACTGACCTTACGACTTATCTTAGAAGAAAGATTAAGGAAAGGCAAACCTACGTTTCTAGCATTTGTAGACTTAGAGAAAGCTTTTGACAATGTTGACTGGAATACTCTCTTTCAAATTCTAAAGGTGGCAGGGGTAAAATACAGGGAGCGAAAGGCTATTTACAATTTGTACAGAAACCAGATGGCAGTTATAAGAGTCGAGGGACATGAAAGGGAAGCAGTGGTTGGGAAAGGAGTGAGACAGGGTTGTAGCCTCTCCCCGATGTTATTCAATCTGTATATTGAGCAAGCAGTAAAGGAAACAAAAGAAAAATTCGGAGTAGGTATTAAAATCCATGGAGAAGAAATAAGAACTTTGAGGTTCGCCGATGACATTGTAATTCTGTCAGAGACAGCAAAGGACTTGGAAGAGCAGTTGAACGGAATGGATGGTGTCTTGAAGGGAGGATATAAGATGAACATCAACAAAAGCAAAACGAGGATAATGGAATGTAGCCGAATTAAGTCGGGTGATGTTGAGGGTATTAGATTAGGAAATGAGACACTTAAAGTAGTAAAGGAGCTTTGCTATTTGGGGAGCAAAATAACTAATGATGGTCGAAGTAGAGAGGATATAAAATGTAGACTGGCAATGGCAAGGAAAGCGTTTCTGAAGAAGAGAAATTTGTTGACATCGAGTATAGATTTAAGTGTCAGGAAGTCATTTCTGAAAGTATTTGTATGGAGTGTAGCCATGTATGGAAGTGAAACATGGACGGTAAATAGTTTGGACAAGAAGAGAATAGAAGCTTTCGAAATGTGGTGCTACAGAAGAATGCTCAAGATTAGATGGGTAGATCACGTAACTAATGAGGAGGTATTGAATAGGATTGGGGAGAAGAGAAGTTTGTGGCACAACTTGACCAGAAGAAGGGATCGGTTGGTAGGACATGTTCTGAGGCATCAAGGGATCACCAATTTAGTATTGGAGGGCAGCGTGGAGGGTAAAAATCGTAGGGGGAGACCAAGAGATGAATACACTAAGCAGATTCAGAAGGATGTAGGTTGCAGTAGGTACTGGGAGATGAAGAAGCTTGCACAGGATAGAGTAGCATGGAGAGCTGCATCAAACCAGTCTCAGGACTGAAGACCACAACAACAACATTACTGAATGGAAAAATGCAAAATATTTGAGGTGGTTGATTCGATGGAATCCAAGATTACCATTTACAAAAAAACTTGATCACTGCGGAACGTGTGTAAGTCGGAAATCTGCCTAAATCACTCCTGACACGTACAATACGCTCATACACGTTAATTTTCTTTTATAAAGCAGAACGTGTCTAAAGCGGAAACGGAACGCAAATTTTAAGACTTTTCTTAATAATTCATTCGGTAACGCGGAAAGTTATTCACGACTCTGCAAGAAGGCTACTTATAACACAAAGCGGCGAAAAACCAAGAAAAGAGGATACGTGCTGCGGGTGTTGACATCAAATTGCACCGCTCTGTGCAACAACGAACAAGTTAACGCGTAGTGTTGAAAGGAAATAGTTAGCTCGTGAGCGCTCTTTGTCGGGGTTTCTGGTTTTCCATTATTATTGACCCGTGGGGGGGGGGGGGGGGGGCGCATACTGGAACACTGTAGCGCACCTGTGGGCGCTGCTGCAATATGCGCAGTGAAAGAGGTGAGTGTTGTTCTGGTAAACAGTGGTTTTACCCGGCAAGATCAAGAATTCCAAACAAATGCACTAACTCCATTATTTCTGTCCGTTTCAGTTGACTAGTAGCGCTTTAAGTGATAAAATGATGCCGAACAAAAAGTGTATGTCGCTAACACTTAGGTAATCGAGGCGAGTGAGATAGACCACCTCTCTGTGCACGAAATAATGTGGCGTTTCAAATGCAAGACACAAATTTACGATACTTTAAGAAACAAGAATAAGATACTGGATGAATGGTTCACTGGGAACGGGCAAATGTAAAGAAAGGCGAAGAAGAAAGGAAATTAAGAAATTAACGAAATAATGTGGGAACGGTTCGTAAGCGCAGGAAAACAACTTTGTCTGGACCTACGTTGCGTAGTGAGCCAAAGAGCTTGGAAATACGTGGTTTAGGCATACACGGGAAGGCTGGGTAGTTTTAGAGCTACGCACAACATCGTGTGGAATGAAGTATGAGGGTGAGCAGGAAAGTGCAGGAAAGTGTAGCAACAGAACGGAAGACAATAATGTACGTCCTAATTGCGGATTATTACCCAAAAGACGTGTTCAGAGCCGATAAAAGAGGTCTGTTTCATGGCGCACTGCCTTCCAAATCTCTAGCAATTCGAGGTGAAAAGTGCACCGGCAGAAAAAGTTCATGGAAAGACGCACTATACTGCTGTGTGGAAACATAATACGTGAAAAGGAGAAGCCAGTGGTGATTGGAAAGGCGGCAAAACTGCGTTGTTTCGAAAACACTGACCTCAGTTATCTTCTAGTCACATGGCAAAGCAGTAACAAGGCATAGGTGGTGTGTCGTCTTACGGAAGAATGGCTGAGCTCTTCAATGCCAAACTGAGAACAGGAAATTGCAAAGTTTTCCTTTTCCCAGACAAAGCAACTTGCTACCCGAAAGTCAAGTTATCAAACGTGAAACTGGCTTGGTTCCCGCCACAACCAATGGACCAAGGGGTTATTTACACATTCAACTACGATTATGTGCGATTATAGATGCCATCTCGTATTCTTTGTGTTGAGGAAGCAGAAAGTGCATTTGCTCTTGCACGGTCAGTTTCTGTCCTGGATGCAGTAAATTGGATTGGCTCGGCAGCAGGGAAATAAAGTCTGAAACTGTTACCAAGTGCTTCAACAAAGCGGGGTTTAGAGCTCAAAAGAAGACTGTTTTGTGGCCATCGAAGCTCAAGGAAATGCAGCAGTAATTGCTTAAGTAATTAAAATGCGAAACATTTCATGTAGCGCAGTTATGACTTTCTGTCAACTAACGCTGCTTTTACGTCAGCAACACATTTAACAGGAATCCGCAACATAGAAGATGATCAGGACGAAGGAAAGGAGCAAAATTATGTCCCTAGCAAGATTAATTTCCCGAAAAAGATATTGCATGCGTAAACAATGTTAGCAATTTACAGTACACAAAAATTCTCTCCCATGCTGTTGGAACTGTAGTACAGTGCAAAACAATCGTAGAAAAAACAATTTTGAAAAGGAAATTCATACAGATTTCCCTCCTTGATATGTAGCAAAAAAGTGAAATGTAAAGCAAATAAACACAGGAATAAAGTGTATTAGATACAACAATAAAAGAATTTAAAGTTGGAGTAAAAATACAGGAATGCCATATTATTTATCAGTTAGTGTAATAGTCTAGTGTTCTATTGTACAATATACAGTAAACGAACATCCTTAGAGCAGGAGTGCACATACTACGTAAACACGCTCATAAATTTATACCTTTGTGCATGGTACCTGACGAATTTTATGTAGCCTAGTGAGTTTTGTGTAATCCGGAAACTTGCCCATTATTATTTTAGTCCCATGGGATTCCGTTTTGAGGGAGTCTTACTGTATACGAAGAGAAGAAGTAGCTGAACTTTTTCTTTCTTAATTTTGACCAAACAAGCCTGTAGATTGAGAATATTCTGTCAATGTATACAAGTGTTGGCAGGACAAGAAATGAGACATTAATACAGTAGGTGTAGGAATGGTTTACTGTACTGAATACATTAATCATATGAATATAAACTGAAATATTTAATCATCAATATGAAAAAAAATCGCAAAAACAATAAAATCCACTGGGCCCTTTTTTTTTAATACTCGGGTTTTTCTCAACCCTACTTCTTCCAGTTCAAGTTTCCATCAATATGTACACCGAAAAATTTGGTGCATTCAACCGTATTTAATGTCTCTTGAAATTTATCATTTCCATCAAATATGGTAAACGTATGCCTTAGCGGGAGGCGATTACCGTGGCGGTAAAGACACCCCTAGCAACATTATTTTTGGTGAGTAGGAACGTGGTGAATTGCAAGTATAGACCTTGAATACCTGGAGTAGTTTAAACCAGACTCGTTACTATACTCTCAAGGGCCAAAGTATTACTCCGCTGCCCACCGCGCAACTGAAAGCAGCTTGTTGACATGGCGGACACGTGACACGGTAGAGAAGCAGTGAAGGGTGAAAATCATTCCAGTGATAATATGGGTATTAAATGAGGAAATGAACCAATATGAGGTATTCTGACAATGGGAAGATTGTTACGGGCCTGTGCCTGGGAAGGAGCACCTCTGAAATTGCGAAACTGGTCGACTGTCGCTGTTGGTGAGCTGCAGTCGTGAGTATTTACAGTGAGTGGTTGAAGGAGGGAGGAACCAAGTGTAGGCGACCAGGTGTTGGACGTCCACGCCTCGTCACAAACAGTGGAGGTCGGAATGTCTGTGGCAGATGTGGCGACAGAGTTAAGTACTAGCGGGAGGTCAAGTGTTCCGGAGCACACAGTCCGACGCACACTGTTGAACGTGAGTCTTCGCAGACGTCGCTTACGTTTTCCCGTGTTGGCTCAACGACATGCGTTATGTGACCAATAGCATCAGGAAATAATGCAAAATTGATCACTAGATGTCACGAGAGGCGGACCCACTAGTATAATAACGGGTGAGTACCGCATTGTCAGCAAAGAATCAGTATAACAGCAGAACGAGTAAGTCAGGAAAACTGTGTCTTCGCACGTGGACTAGTCACTAGATGTCATGTGAGTAACAAATCCATCTGGGACATATCAACAATTCCATAGCTACACAAGTCCACTGTTGGTGATGCGACAGTGAAGCTGAAATGCGAAAGAACAACCGTAGCTAAACCAAGACCAAGCAGAATTGCTGGAGAAAGTTATCTGCCATCGTGTGTAGTGACAAGAGTGACGCACTCAGGAGCTGGTGTTACGATATGACAGTGTTTTCCGGGGTTAGATTGTGGTCCCTTCACTGCCCTTAAGGAAATGCTAAATACGGAAGTATATGAACACGAAGCACATTATTGTGTACTGCGTATAGCAGATGAACATTTCGGAGACTATCGTTGATTCTATCAGCATGATAAAGGAACCTGTCACAGAGCAGCACTTGTGAGGCACGACCTGAACGCTATGGAACACCTTTGGTGTGAGTCCAACGTCTACTTCGCTCCAGACCTTAGCGACTATCATTATCAACATCTCTGATTTTGCTTCTAGAGGAAGAATGGGCTACCATTCCTCCACCTTACTGAAAGAGTACCCAGCGTAGTTCAAAGCGTCAAAGGCGACGGACAAATTAACGTCCAGTAATAGATGTCCAGATGGTCAAATAGTGCAATCAGCAGGACTGCAGTGGGCACAGGATCATCTAGACTGCACTCTGAATCAATGTCAAAGTGTCGCCCAGTCGCATTAATCACGTTTCTAGTAGATCAGGCGATCGGCTGCTCAAAATACACTGAAGCGCCAAAGTAACTGAACAGGCATGGGCATTCAAATACAGAGATTGTAAACACGCAGAATACGGCGCTGCGGTCGGCAACGCCTATATAAGAAAATGGCTCTGAGCACTCTGGGACTTAACTTCTGAGGTCATCAGTCCCCTAGAACTTAGAATTACTTAAACCTAACTAACCTAAGGACATCACAGACATCCATGCCCGAGGCAGGATTCGAACCTGCGACCGTAGCGGTCGCACGGTTCCAGACTGTAGCGCCCAGAACTGTCGGCCGCCTATATGACAAATGTGTGGCGCAGTTGTTAGATAGGTTACTGCTGCTACAGTGACGGATTTTCAAGATGTAAGAGAATTTGAGCGTGGTGTTACAGTCGGCGCTCGAGCGATGGGACACAGCATCTCCGAGGTAGCGATGAAGTGGGGATTTTTCCGTGCGACCGTTTCACGAGTGTACAGCGAACATCAGGAATCCGGTAAAAAGTCAAATCTCCGACATCGCTGCGTCCGGAAAAAGTTCCTTTAACAACGACACCAACGATGACTGAAGAGAATCGTTCAGTGTGACAGAAGTGCAATCCTTTCACAAACTGCTGCAAATTTCAATGCTGGGCCATTAACAAGTGACAGCGTGCGAGCCATTCAACGAAACATCGTCGATATGGGATTTCGGAGCCGAAGACTCACTTGTCTACCCTTGATGATTGCACGACACAGAGCTTTACGCCTCACCTGGTCCCGTCAATACCGACATTGGACTGTTGACTGGAAACATGCTGCCTGGTCGGACGAGTCTCATTTCAAATTGTATGGAGTGGATGGACGTATAAGGATATGGAGACAACCTCACGAATCCATGGACCTTGCATGTCAGCAGGGGATTCTTCAGGCTGGTGGAGGCTCTGTACTGGTGTGGGGCGTCTGCAGTTGGAGTGATATGGGACCCCTGATACGTCTAGATAAGACGCTGACAAGTGACACGTACGAAAGCCTCCTGTGATCACCTTCACCCATTCACGTCCACTGTGCATTCCGACGGATTTGGGCCATTCCAGCAGGACAATGTACACCGCACACGTCCAGAATTGCTACACAGTGGCTCCAGGAACACTCTTCTGAGTTAAACACTTCCGCTGCCCACCAAACTGAGCGTATCTGGGATGCCTTGCAACGTGCTGTTCACAAGGGATCTCTACCCCCTCGTACTCTTACAGATTTATGGACAGCCGTGCAGGATTCATGATGTCAAATCCCTCCAGCACTGCTTCAGACGTTAGTCGTGTCCACGCAACGTCATGTTGCGGCACTTCTGCGTGCTCGCGGGGGCCCCTACACGACATTAATCAGGTGTACCAGTTTCTTTGCCCCTTCAATGTATATACCGCGCCAAGAACGCACGGCGATGGGAGCAGGACTGTGCTATAGGGAACATTCACCAGGGCTTTCTTCGGCATTAATCGAAAGCACCATGACAGAGTGGCATACGTGAACTCTGTTGAAGAGCATCTGCATCCATTTCAGCTTGTTGTCTTTCGCGACAACAAGGTCAGAATCGTGCTCAATCAGCTTGGAAAGGACGTCCGAGAAATATCGCCAATGTCTCGGCCACCTGGAACACATCCAGGTCACTTGCGGGCGCCAGTTACTGCCCATAATTTTCCGGAATTGCACAGACTCTCATGTGGAGGACACAGTAATAAGCATCCCTGATGTTGAGAAGCAGCTAGAGAGTAGTCCTCGGAAGTGGCCCCTTACGCAGTTTGCATTTATTGCTAATCTCTTGCGTTCCAAGCGATTGCATAGAAATCACTAGTGACGCTCCGCTATAAGTAGGGTAAAATAATGGACCCAAAAAACTACAGACTAATATCGTTAACGTTTGTTTGCTGTACAATTCTGGAGTATATCGTAAGTTCGAATACAACACATTTCTTTTGGAAAAAACGACATTTTGTCAGTGGAGCGGTTGATTATTTTCTAAATTTTTTTTGTTTATTTATTAGACGCAATCACATTCTTATGAAACAGTCATAACCGGTTTCGGCCATACAATGACCATCTTCAGATTCTATAACAAAAGAACATTTATATCAAAACCTAAAAAAAGTGCAATATTTAACCAGGCTTATTAGTAATCTAACTGAATTTATGCGAAATACTACGAACCATATGTATTTCGCATAAATTCAGTTTGATTACTAATGAGCCTCGTTAAATATTGCATTATTTTTAGGTTTTGATATAAATGTTCTTTTGTTATAGAATCTGAAGATGGTCATTGTACGGCCGAAACCGGTTATGACTGTGTCATAAGAACGTGATGGCGTCTATAAATAAACAAAAAAATTACACAACACATTTCTTTGAGACAGCACAGTTTCTGCCCACATATCAGTACGGCGAAACTCAGCATGCCCTGGCACAGTGTACTGGGAACCACGGATGAATGGCAACAGGCAGATTCCACACTCCTAGATTTCCGGACAGCATGTGACACAGTGCCTCACTGCGGACTGGCCTTTTAACGAAGGTCTGAAAGGTCTGAGGGTGCGGAGTAGGTTTCCAGACATGTGAGTGGTTCGAATAGTTTAACCGCTAAGTGTGGAGATGGTGGCAGGAAGGGATAACATGAACGCCTGGAGCGATTTCATCCCAACTTAGTACGTACACGACTGTCTGGAAAAATACTGTTGCCATATGACACCACTATCACGCTTAGGAGTGGCGAGCGGGACTGAAAGGGTGATACGTAAAAATACACGAAAAAGGCCGATAGTTGTGTTGAAGACATAATTTCGTGGGTCGCTGCGCTGTTTGGTCACAGTTTTGTGGAAATTTAACCCGTATGTAAAGCGTAACATCCTAGACTCCATTCCTTTGCCTATCTGTTATAAAAATGGGGTAAATAAGTATCCGGGCAATTAGCTAGTATTCATTAAAAGTCTTCAGTAAGATATACCAGCACCTGCCCTTTCAGACAGTAATTAAAAACAAGTATTCTACAAATGATTATAGTGATAACGCCCTAACGTATACACTTGCGTAATCCAGAATATAGCTTAAAGAGTATTACACTGCTGGCCATTAAAATTGCTACACCACGAAGATGACGTGCTACAGACGCGAAATTTAACCAACAGGAAGAAAATGCTGTGATATGCAAATGATTAGCTTTTCAGAGCATTCACACAAGGCGCCAGTGGCGACACCTACAACGTGTTGACATGAGGAAAGTTTCCAACCGATTTCTCACACACAAATAGCAGTTGACCGGCTGTGCCTGGTGAAACGTTGTTGTGACGCCTCGTGTAACGAGGAGAAATGCGTACCATAACGTTTCCGACTTTGGTAAAGGTCGGATTATAGCCTAGCGCGATTGCGGTTTATCGTATCGCGACATTGCTGCTCGCGTTGGTCGAGATCCAATGACTGTTAGCAGAATATGGAATCGGTGGGTTCAGGAGGGTAATACGGAACGCCGTGCTGGATCCCAACGGCCTCGTATCACTAGCAGTCGCGATGAAAGGCATCTTATCAGCATGGCTGTAACGGGTCGTGCAGCCACGTCTCGATCCCTGAGTCAACAGATGGGGACGTTTGCAAGACAACAACCATCTGCACGAACAGTTCGACGACGTTTGCAGCAGCATGGACTATCAGCTCGGAGACTATGGCTGCGGTTACCCTTGACGCTGCATTACAGACAGGAGCGCCTGCGATGGTGTACTCAACGACGATCCTGGGTGCACGAATGGCAAAACGTCATTTTTTTCGGATGAATCCAGGTTCTGTTTACAGCATCATGATGGTCGCATCCGTGTTTGGCGCCATCGCGGTGAACGCACATTGGAAGCGTCTACTCGTCATCGCCATACTGGCGTATCACCCGGCGTGATGGTATGGGGTGCCATTGGTTACACGTCTCGCTCAGCTCTTGTTCGCATTGACGGCACTTTGAACAGTGGACGTTACATTTCAGATGTGTTACGACCCGTCGCTCTACCCTCCATTCGATCCCTGCGAAATCCTACATTTCAGCAGGATAATGTACGACCGCATGTTACGGGCCTCTCTGGATACAGAAAATGTTCGACTGCTGCCCTGGCCAGCACATTCTCCAGATCTCTCACCAATTGAAAACGTCTGGTCAATGGTGGCCGAGCAACTGGCTCGTCACAATACGCCAGTCACTACTCTTGATGAACTGTGGTATCCGTTGAATCTGCATGGGCGGCCATCCAAGCTCTGTTTGACGCAATGCCCAGGCGTATCAAGGCCGTTATTACGGCCAGAGGTGGTTGTTCTGGATACTGATTTCTCAGGATCTATGCTCCCAAATTGCGTGAAAATGTAATCACATGTCAGTTCTAGTATAATATATTTGTCCAATGTATACTCGTTTATCATCTGCATTTCTTCTTGGTGTAGCAATTTTAATGGCCAGTAGTGTAGTATATTTCCGAGCTATACGAACGTAAAACTTTTCGTATGTGAAATTTATTTTTGTCGCAGCTGGACTTTCACGTGACCACTGATAGCACGTCCTCTAGCGCACACACCTGCAGACGTGAGAGATCAGAATAACGAGACTACAGTACTGTTGACGCGAACCGCTATCTCAAGGCATTGGCCGCGGCTAACAACGAGCCAATCTCGGACAAAAGCTGGCGCGCACGCACAGATACCCTCTAACTACCGCACAAGTCTCGGAACACTACGAATATTCTACCCTTTTACCGCTTCATTACGTCCTGTGTTCCAGCCCTTCGCGCCAATGGTGAGTTGGAGCGAAATGTGGTTGGCATCCCTGCACACGCCTCTGCCTAATGTGTAACTGGCGGAAGCTTCACTGTCGTATGTCTTTCAGTTATTGTTCACTGCTGTATTGAGTACGTCATGTCGCACGGTTTGCGAATTTCGAGATGGCAGAGTTAAGAGGAGCAAAGCGTCTGCATTAAATCTTGTGTGAAACTGAAGAAAACCTTTACAGAGACACAGCAAATGATGCAGGAAGCCTTCGGTGATGAGTGCTTAAGCCGTACTCGGCGTTACGAATGGATCACACGCTTTAAAAATGGCCGGACGGAAGTTTAAGATGACCCCCGTCCAGGACGCCATTCCACGATTTCCGACGACTGTCATGTGTCAGGAATGTCAACGAAATTGTGCGTGACAGTCGGAGAATGCCTGCCCGAAAGACTGCAGAAGAATGTAACATTTCAGTTGGATTATGTCGTGAAATCTTCATACAGCGTCTTGGAATGCATCGTATTTCCGCCAAGTTCGTCCCACGGTTCATGAATCCAAGACCAGACCTCCTCGCAATCTGTGGAGAGCTTTTGGATCACGCAAACCAGAACGGGATGTTTGTTAAGACAATCATAACTGGTGATGCGACGCGAGTCAACGGTTATGATGTTGAGAGCAAGGTTCAGTCTTCACAGTGGGTCGCGCAGGTTTCTCGAAGACAAAAAAAAAAAAAGCTCGCCTGATCAGGTCAAATGTCAAAGCCATGTTGATAGTTTTCTTTGACTTTGTAGGATTAGTTCATCATGAATTCATGCACAGCGACAAACTGTTGTTAAGCGATGGTTGTATCGGGACGTGTTGCGACGCCTACGAGAAAATGTGAGAAGGAAACGGCCTGAAATGTGTCGATACAGTTCGTGGCTTTAGCATCACAACACAGCCGCACGTTTCTCTCTGTTGGTGCGTGACTATTGCACAGTAAACGAAATCACTATCTGGCTCATCCTCCGTACTCTCTAGACGTGGCCCCTGCCGACCGTTTTTACTTCCAAAATTGAAACCCCCGTTGAAAGGACGAAGATTTGCAACGATAGACAAGATAAAGGAAAATTCGCAGACGGCGCTTCGCGCGATCTAGCAAGAGGCGTACCAAGACTCCTTCCGGAAGTGGAAACGACGTAGGGAGAGGTATCAATTGTGGAGGAGAATATTTCGAAAGAGACCACGCACAATAAGTGAAAGGTAATCGTGAAAAAATTTTGTGGACAAAGGTCCGTAATTTTTTGAACGGACCTCGTACAATGTCTTGCATTTGCTTAACAGAATACCGCTGTCCTGTGGCCATAGTTCACTAGAATTTTGTATTTGTCAGGATAAGAAAATGTACAGTGTATGTTCTACATCTACATTTATACTCCGCAAGCCACCCAACTGTGTGTGGCGGAGGGCACTTTACGTGCCACTGTCGTTACGTCCCTTTTCTGTTCCAGTCGCGTATGGTTCGCGGGAAGATGGACTGTATGAAAACCTCCGTGTGCGCTCGAATGTCTCTGATTTTACATTCGTGATCTCCTCGGGAGGTATAAGTAAGGGGAAGCAATATATTCGATACCTCATCCAGAAACGCACCCTCTCGAAACCTGGCGAGCAAGCTACACCGCGATGCAGAGCGCCTCTCTTGCAGAGTCTGCCACTTGAGTTTGCTAAACATCTCCGTAACGCTATCACGGTTACCAAATAACCCTGTGACGAAACGCGCCGCTCTTCTTTGGATCTTCTCTATCTCCTCCGTCAACCGATCTGGTACGGATCCCACACTGATGAGCAATACTCAAGTATAGGTCGAAAGAGTGTTTTGTAAGCCACCTCCTTTGTTGATGGACTACATTTTCTAAGGACTCTCCCAATGAATCTCAACCTGGTACCCGCCTTACCAACAATTAATTTTATATGATCATTCCACTTCAAAGCCCGCATCTCGTGGTCGTGCGGTAGCGTTCTCGCTTCCCACGCCCGGGTTTCCGGGTTCGATTCCCGGCGGGGTCAGGGATTTTCTCTGCCTCGTGATGGCTGGGTGTTGTGTGATGTCCTTAGGTTAGTTACGTTTAAGTAGTTCTAAGTTCTAGAGGACTGATGACCATAGCTGTTAAGTCCCATAGTGCTCAGAGCCATCCACTTCAAATCGTTCCGCACGCATACTCCCAGATATTTTACAGAAGTAACTGCTACCAGTGTTTGTTCCGCTATCATGTAATCATACAATAAAGGATCCTTCTTTCTATGTATTCGCAATACATTACATTTGTCTTTGTTAAGGGTCAGTTGCCACTCCCTGCACCAAGTGCCTATCCGCTGCAGATCTTCCTGCATTTCGCTACAATTTTCTAATGATGCAACTTCTCTGTATACTACAGCATCATCCGCGAAAAGCCGCATGGAACTTCCGACTCTATCTACTAGGTCATTTATATATATTGTGAAAAGCAATGGTCCCATAACACTCCACTGTGGCACAGACTTTAACGTCTGTAGACGTCTCTCCATTGATAACAACATGCTGTGTTCTGTTTGCTAAAAATTCTTCAATTCAGCCACACAGCTGGTCTGATATTCCGTAGGCTCTTACTTTGTTTATCAGGCGACAGTGCGGAACTGTATCGAACGCCTTCCGGAAGTCAAGAAAAATAGCATCTACCTGGGAGCCTGTATCTAATATTTTCTGGGTCTCATGAACAAATAAAGCGAGTTGGGTCTCACACGATCGCTGTTTCCGGGATCCATGTTGATTCCTACATAGTAGATTCTGGGTTTCCAAAAACGACATGATACTCGAGCAAAAAACATGTTCTAAAATTCTACAACAGATCGACGTCAGAGATATAGGTCTATAGTTTTGCGCATCTGCGCGACGACCCTTCTTGAAGACTGGGAATACGTGTGCTCTTTTCCAATCATTTGGAACCTTCCGTTCCTCTAGAGACTTGCGGTACACGGCTGTTAGAAGGGGGGCAAGTTCTTTCGCGTACTCTGTGTAGAATCGAATTGGTATCCCGTCAGGTCCAGTGGACTTTGTTGAGTAATTCCAGTTGCTTTTCTATTCCTTGGACACTTATTTCGATGTCAGCCATTTTTTCGTTTGTGCGAGGATTTAGAGAAGGAACTGCAGTGCGGTCTTCCTCTGTGAAACAGCTTTGGAAAAAGGTGTTTAGTATTTCAGCTTTACGCGTGTCATCCTCTGTTTCAATGCCATCATCATCTCGGAATGTCTGGATATGCTGTTTCGTTTAGAGAAGGAACTGCAGTGCGGTCTTCCTCTGTGAAACAGCTTTGGAAAAAGGTGTTTAGTATTTCAGCTTTACGCGTGTCATCCTCTGTTTCAATGCCATCATCATCTCGGAATGTCTGGATATGCTGTTTCGAGCCACTTACTGATTTAACGTAAGACCAGAACTTCCTAGGATTTTCTGTCAAGTCGGTACATAGAATTTTACTTTCGAATTC
This sequence comes from Schistocerca nitens, assembly GCF_023898315.1. Taxonomy (NCBI): domain Eukaryota; kingdom Metazoa; phylum Arthropoda; class Insecta; order Orthoptera; family Acrididae; genus Schistocerca; species Schistocerca nitens. The sequence goes on along the minus strand of NC_064615.1, from coordinate 299,451,905 downwards.
ACTGAAGTTAACAACTTCTGCGAAGAGCTGGTTAAAATTCTAACATATATAGCGTCCCATACTTGGTGAATGAAGTGCTGGGGAGCAGATACATGAAACCTGCATCGGCGTCCTGTGCAGTGTCCCAATAGAGTTGGTTCGCCGTTTCCTTCCTGCGTCCTGTTACGAACTGTCTGGTGTGTGCCTGTGTCGCGTGGATGAGTGTTTGGGTAGTATAGTGTTAGTCTTCTGTTGCTACGTATGAAGGGTAGGGGGAGGGTGCAACCCGCTGCTGGCACGTAGCCTTCCCCTCTGTAATAGCACCAAGACGCTAGCCGAGCGGTTGGGCCGATCACAGTGTCCCATACCCATACTGCGCGAGAGACTGCGGAAAGGTTCCGTATTTAAACCAGGACACTGTCGCAATGGCTTTACGCCACCAGCACCTCTCCCTCCCTTACCGGGCAAATACTGGAAGCGGAAATTATCCACTGCCAAATCCGAATGCGAATTACTGTCGAGTCGTGCGCCAGCGCACTAGAGTCCGTTAGCGACGTCGGCTACGGGGGCGGGTATTAAAATTCTAGAAAGGATCAAAACAAGGGAGTATGGTCTCCCGCCAGGATGGAAGACGTAACTTATTTATGTACGAAATTAATAGTGATAAAAGAAAATAAAAAAAATTAGAAAAAACTTGAAAACTAAAATGGTGTTCGTCCATCTGTTAATTTATCTGCTGCTGTTTCTACTTGTCACCTGCACCCTAGTAGCAACCTCAGGCCATGTTTCACAGATATTATTACTACTATTATTATTATTATTATTATTAGTAGTAGTAGTAGTAGTATTGGCGAATTCTCCCCAGAAATGGAAGACGTTAAGCAAGTAACTATCAATTTTTCTCTGAGTTGTTCTTGTTCTTCCAATAGGCTTTCATTCTTTCCGAAAAGGCTTGTTTAGGCTCGTCCAACCACTTTGGTCTGTACTGTTTATCTTTTGATTGCTGTGATGTAACTTTCCATTCGTCTCTTCCTAGAATGTCGGCTGGTCTTAGTCTTGCATTATTTGGGTCCTTTCGAATTTCATCTAGCCAAGGTGTGGTATTCTTAAGTGAGGTTACATAAGCTATTATTCTCTCCGTCAATCGATTTTCTCGAAGTCGGCAGAGGTGGCCAAAGAATTTCATTCGCATTTTCCTTTTATCAGTTTCGATGTTTGAAAACTTTTCTATTGTTTTAACTGATTGTAGCCTATAACTGTCTTGGATATGTCTTCCCCCTAGAATTTTCCTGATGCTCTTTCTCTCTTCTTTTTTGATGTCTTCAAGTTGTTGTTTTCTGTGAAGGGTTAGTGTTTCATTTGCGTAGATGATTGTTGGTTTTATGACAGTATTGTTGTGTCGAATTTTTGCCCTTGTTTTTATTATCATCATCATCATCATTAATTCTCCTTTAAGGAGAGTGCTGAAGCACAATTTTCATAGCATTATTTCTTTCTTTTTTCTTCCGGAAAACCAGCCCCCCATATATTCACTGTTTCTTCATCCTCGCTTCTGTCCACTTCCTGTTCTCTTTGGGCGTTTGCTGACATTTCTGTTTCCCGAATTTTTTCTCTGTTATTTCCCTGTCTGTCGTCGCCTGTGGAGATGTTCAATTTCTTGAGGTCTTCCACGATTTCCTTTACCCAGTTCGTTTTCATCGCATTAGTTGTCATTACGTTACGACTCTTCTAGTTCAGTCTGTTTTCTTTCATACTATGTATGTGTCCGAAGACCTTTCCCCTTCTTTTCCTGATTTTCGATCTTCCCGGGATTACTGCTGTTTCTGAGGCATACAAGGCCTCTTGTGCGATTACTCCACTGTAGTGTCTTACTTTGGCATTGAGGAAAATACTTCTGTTGTTGTAATGGTTCCATGTAAGTCTGTATGTTTTTTGTAGTTCTCTGATTCATTCTTCATTGGATGTTGAGTTCTGCCCTGTTTTCTGCATACTCTCTCCCAAGTATTTGAAACTTTCTACTTGTGTTACCTTTCCATACTTCATTACCAGAGGATGCCTGTCTATGTATTTTGTGTCCACGTACTGCGTTTTTTCGTACCAGATTTGTAGTCCTGTTTTGGCTGAGATTTTTGTATAGTGTCTCTAGAGCTTCTTTGACAACTTTCCTCTTATTTGTTATGATGGCTATATCACCAGCAAAGGCCAGACATTTTACGATCAAGGGTTTTACCTTCGTGCCTTTGGTTCTCTTTTGCTGCCTTTGTCTCGTATCTTCAAGGTGCCGACATGTCAATTTTTGGTTGTGGCACTGTCAGTGGACGGATGCCCTTCCTGTTACCCCCCTCCCCTCCACCCCTTTTGTGTACTCCTACTGTCTGCGTCAAGTGTTATTCCATGTGAAAAAGTTTTCGAAATGTTTGTGAACCGTGTAATTGAGTTGGGACGTGGGTACCTGTCTGCTAATCACGAAGTCGGATGTGGGAAACCGCCTAAAAACCACATCCAGGCTGTCCACCACACCGGCCCCCCTCGTTATATAATCCTTCTCCCCGAAACCCGGAAACGGCGTGCAGACGCGCACGGTCATCCGGGCGGGTGTAGTGTGCCTCATTATAGCGCTTGCCTACTTAAAAAGAAAGTAAGGGAAGTAGAGAATGAGACTGAGAAAAAGTAACAGTAGAGCTAGAAGAAGACTTCATAATTAATAAGGAGAGAGTAGCACTAATGCTAAAATAAAGGGTGGCGCAGTTAAAAATACCCCGCCTTCCCTGTGAATGCGAATGAAATATTTCGACTACTGAAATAAACAGCTACAGTAGTGCACAGCTTTATGCAGTAATCTATTGTTAGCATTCTTGTGTCAGCATTTCAGTTTATTTCATCAGTGAAGTTAGACCTTTCTCCTTGGGCTCTGATGAAAGTGACTTTCTTGACAGAAGAAAGAATTGAAATTGTGGAAGCATTTGTGAAAACAGGTTCCATTAAGGGAACTCGCGAAATTTCTGGGTCAAGTGGCCAAACAGAGGACTATCAGTACAGAGAGCAATACAAAGTCTGTATAAAAATTGGCACACCTACGGATCTGTGCAAAACGTAAAACGACAAAGAATTCCTTCAGTTCACACACCATAAGATATTGCAGACATTCGCCGAAGTATTATTCAGAGCCCAATAACACGAAAGGCAGTTTGTTAGACCCTTTCTCTGACATCATGAGTGGTAAAGCAAGGTTTCATATTTCCGGCCATGTGAATTCATAGAACACGAGGTACTGGCCAAAGAAGAATCCTAACACTGTGTGTCAGCAGCCACTTCATGCTGAAAAATATTGGCGTTTGGGGCGGTGTAACAGAAACGCGCGTCATTGGACCGATATTCCTTTACATTTCTCTCAACGCGGTTGCGCGTATGGAAATTTTTGATGCATTTTGTGCTCGACTCATTGAATATGCAGGACAATACTGCTTCTTCCAGCAAGATGGGGCAACATGACACACCTCTAAGGTATCCCTGCAACGATTCCACAAATGTCTTCACCGAGGAACGAACTGTCTGCGAACATTTATGTCCACCACGTTTGCCGGTTCTAAAAACATTTGATTTTTTCCTGTCGGAACACTTGAAGACCAAGTGTATGAAACAAATCCACACACAATACAGGAACTGAAAGACGAACATCAACTGTGAAGTTGCCACCATCGATATTTGAACTTTATGCCGGGTGTATGTGAATATACTTAGTCCGTGCACAGCTGTGTACCAATGTTGCAGGGGGTCACATTCAACATTTATAAATTTATTATTCACTATATCTTTCATTGCGAATAAGTGTTAAGTACATTACAGCTCTTCGTTTCTGTAATTTCATTGCGTTTTCTTTGTACTTATACAGGGTTCAAATGGCTCTGAGCACTATGGGACTTAACTTCTGAGGTCATCAGTCCCCTAGACTTAGAACTACTTAAACCTAACTGACGTAAGGACATCACACACATCCATGCCCGAGGCAGGATTAGAACCTGCGACCGTAGCGGTCGCGCGGTTCCAGACTGTAGCGCCTAGAACCGCTCGGCCACCCCGGCCGGCTTATACGGTGTACTTTTATCTGCGCCGTCCTGTATGCACGAAAGATAAGATAACTCAAGTACATTCACTCTAGGGGAGTTCGAGCCCCCTATTTGCAAGTGGAACAGGAAAGGAAATGCCTAGTGGTAGCACGTGGTACCCTCCACCATGGCTTGCGGAAGATATACATGTAGGTGTTGTTATATCGACAACGCTGTATTTTGTTACTTGACTTCCTTGTACTTCAGAAACCACTGTAGCAATGGACAAGAGACTTTTACAGGGCATTACACGTTATTTTCTTTGTGTACTGAATTAAAATCATTGCATTTCAGCCAGTAGTTTCGGAAATGCAATTTTTTACCTATAGTTAAAATTTTGTATATTTTGTACGCTCTGCAAAATAATTTTAATCATAATACACATTCTGTTTTTATTTTAGTTCAGTAGACTCAGTATAGATGTGTTGCAACTCCCTGGAAATTTGATTACTCTACTCCAAGCGGTTCCAGAGATTTTCAGAAACTGTTTCTAAAGTTGTGATTAAAAGTTACTGAATACATCTACATTGGATCAAAAATCCTTAAAGAGGATGTACATGTTACATGAGTCTTATAATGGTCATGCATCGACGCATCATATTTACTGATGTACCTGTTTTTGCTCCTGTACTCCTTGTGGTGCTACTGTGGACATTTTATTTCGGAAGTTTTATATATTTGACAAACCAGTGTGGAGCTGTATTATTGTAATTGGAGAATTTCTCAGTATGTCGACGGGACTGATGTGTAGTTATATTTCTGAGAGATCTGAAGCTGACAGCTAGTTACCGTTGAAAATAGTCATGAAATGCACTATTTCACACCAAGCGATCTTGGCTTCTAATATTACTAATTACAACGTTAGTTCGCCGTAACAGATTGCAAATTATATGTGACAGATACGTTCTGCTCGGTCCACTGATTTATTATAATTTTTTTTTTCTCCAGAATCTGGACTTCCCAGTATCTACACTGGACACTGCAGCAACAGAATTCTTAGAACTTGTACACACTACGTGGGTTTCTGTTATGAAAAGCTACTTATTGATTTTGACGGTGCTACCTACAGAATCAACGTAATTTCGCGTTTGTAATACTGCAGTTCATAGCCTTCAACATAAAAAGTTACTGACTTCATTTGATCTAGAAGTAATGCGAATGATTTTTTAAATTTTTTGAACAGGTCCAGACATTAAAAAAATAATTCCCATTCGAGTTTACAAATTTTGTTACGAAAATTGCAAGATTTATAATGCGATAAAAATCCAAAAATGTAAAAAAAATTCGTTCTAACTCCTCTTAAGTGAAACATTATAGCGTGACGCTGCAAAGACCTACTGTGTAGAATTAAAGGAATATATCACGAGGAAGCCTTTCAAATTACATGTGAAAATATAGGGTTTATCACTAAAATTTTTCCGTTGTAGTAAAGTCCTGATGATAACGAAACCCGCAGAACGGTCCAGAGCAGACCAGAAAGGTTGTACAAAGTCCAAACTGCCTACGCGCCTAGCGCTCCATGCTGAAACGTGGCTGTTCCTTTTCGACGAGTCCGTGTCATTAACTCCATAGCCTTAGAGAGACTTCATGCAGAAGAATGGTGAGGGCGCCGTACTGCAAGGGGGTGGTGAGACAGACCCCTGCCAAGGGCGCAGAGGGGACGCAAAAACTGACCGGAAAAAAAATAGGAAGAAAAACCGTCTTTGGATGAACCTGGAAAGGTATGCTAGTTTAGCAGGCACCACGTTGTCGCAGTGACATTTCGTCCAAGTAATATCATTAACATACCGCTGCTACCGAATAGACTTCTGTAGCTGACATGGTCTGTGTGACACCAGAGCGCATGGTTCACTCAGGCCGCCTACACACACACACACGCACACACACACGCACAGTGCGCTCATGTTCAACAATGGAGTTCTTGGAAAATGTTCGCGGGATGTGTAATTTACTCGTCCCTCCTGATGGTACTTTAGCTACTCCCCAGTTTCGATTTGATCTGCTTTGTAAATGAACAAAGAATTAAAGAATAAGCCATCTGTAGGTGATTTTTATTCGCACTTGTAGAGAAGTATACTCTGTTCGTCTGACAATAAACTCATTCCCTGTGTGAACATCCCTGCCATTAGTCATCGACTGCAGTACTCATGCATGTGTTGTCGTGAATCTACTGGAAGTAGTACTTGTGTATGGATGTAGGAATTTTGCTGTTGTTATAGCGAGAATGAAACGGACACACAGTAAAGCATCGAATGTCATAAGTTTCTTTGTAAATCACGGTGTTAAACGTCTAATCCATATAGCTCTTTTATCAGATGTCACAGACAGTCGATTTCTTGGTACCTGCCAGTCGTGCCCATGAGAACCAATGCACAGTAGCTGCAGTAAAGAAAAAGGCATGGATTTCTTTTTACTTTCTATGTTTATGTTAATTTTAAAGTATTAAAAGTTTATATAGCTTATAATTTGTTTACTATTGTTATACGTGTAATTTCTTATGTGCAATTCTTGATCAACACGTAATATTTTCAATAATGCTTGTTTCATTAAAGCTGCTTAAAATTGTAAAAATTTGTAGGAAAAATTGCAAAAAATTAGTTTTACTATGGGTATGGCGTGGTGGACGGAGCAGCTATTAGAGACGCTGGATCACTTCGGCACGGCTCTGGGAATGACAAGGGTTAGAATGCCAGAGATGGCTAAAGAACGGTCTATAGCAAACATCGTTTGTAGACGGAATTCAATATTTCAGCCTCCATTTTACTATTTTCCACTACATAAGGCAGACGATGGACGATAGAAATAATTATCGCTTCTAAATTTGCGCCATTCTAGCGAAGGGTCTTCCATTAAGAGTGATACTTTTTAAAATTGTAGTTTCCAGTTTCTAATATATTTCTTCTGTGCTTCCACGTGTGAAAATATCCAGTACAATTTGCAGTTTCATCATGCAGCGAGCGACTCGTGCTTTCTGGACGTCGAGAAATCATTAAAACATTTCACCAAAGTGGCAGCTCAGTTGTGGGCGATCATCGTTTGTCAAGTAGAGAACTGGGTCGCCATCGCCGTTTCTCTACCCCGGCTATACGCCGCACTGTGGCCAAGTTTGAGCGGGATGTCACTCTAGACGACCAGACGCCACCAAGATGGCAACATGAAGCGCCAAGTGAGGGCAATATTGCCGCAATAGCGACCAGTATTGAGGAAGAGCCGACTGTGTAACTATGAGTACAATCTCAACGCTTGTGGCTAGCTGAGACATCGACTTGGCGAAGCTCGCGGAAGGTTTGGGAACTACAGCCTTACAGAGTTGTACAGACTCAAGAGTTGAAGCCAAAAGGTCACAGATTGCGCCGTGAAGTCCGCTGACTGCGACGTACAGCAATTGGAAGCTAATCACGATTTCAGTGGAAAAATCATATTCTCAGGTGAGGCGCATTTTTATCTTAGTGGCTTCCTCATATGCAAAATCGTCGTTATTGGAGCTAGAAGAACCCACAAGTGGTGAATCAGGTACCATTGAATAACTCAATGTGTAGTGCAGGTTAAACCGTGGCGTCGTTATTGGACCTAATTTCTTTGGAGATGATGCGAGAAGAACCATCAATGGCAACCACTTCAGATCCACGTCACGAGAATTTCTGTGACCATATCGTGAGACCATAGATATTGAAAACATGTGGTTCTAGCATAATGGCGCTACATGCCACACAGCTCATGGATACGTTCGATTTGCTGAGGTAGAAGTTTGGCGACCGGATCATCCCAAGATGTGGATGTGTGAATTGGCCGCCACGTTTGCGTGGCTAAAAAAAATGGTTCAAATGGCTCTGAGCACTATGGGACTTAACATCTGAGGTCATCAGTCCGCTAGAACTTAGAACTACTTAAACCTAACTAACCTAAGAACATCACACACATCCATGCCCGAGGCAGGATTCGAACCTGCGACCGTAGCGGTCGTACGGTTCCAGACTGTAGCGCCTAGAAACGCTCGGCCACTCCGGCCGGCACGCGTGGCTAAAACTCACTTTGCAACGTTTGGAGCCGAACATACGCCAGGCTACTGCAGACATAACGCAACTATTGTTGGAGAGAGTGATTAACAATTGGAGCCATTGTGCACGTCAGCGTGTTCAAAGCCTGTTCAGAACATATCCGCAATGTCTGAGTTTCAAAATAAAGCACATTTTACTTCGACAGGTTGACTGATTTATCTTTTTTTTTTCAAATTTAAAAAAGTATCATCATTAATGAATGGATACATTACTGCACGGGAGAACTATAACACAGACGACGCAAAAGCATTCTTTTAAATGAACAGCAACAAATACACTAAAAATAACAGCAGCAGCAGCATAATATACGTTACTTTGAAGTCATAGTAGTCACAATAGGAAATGAGCAACTGTCGCGGCATCCGCCTGAATAAATCTGTTACGACGTCCGGACATACGCGGACACGGGGAGTTTGAGGAGAATCGCCTCTCGGCCGGTACTTTGCCCCCCCCCCCTCCCCCTCCCCAACCATCCCACAGGAGCTGTGTGAACGTTGTGCGAGATGAAAAACAGATCTCCGTGCTTACTTTGCTTCCGAAAGAAGAGCACGACATGGTGGTGTTTCAACAGAATGTAGGCAAATTGTTCAATTAAGGAGAGCTGGAACGCTCTATCCCGACAATGATAAATGTAGTGACTTGCTTCCCTGTATTTCAGGAACCACTGTAGCTATTGACATGAAACGTTTATAGGACATTAAACTGTATGTTCTGAGTCTACTGAACTACAATAATTGCATTTCAGCCACTGCTTTCGGAAATACAATTTTTTAATTACAGAATTAAATATTTGTGTACTTTTTTTGTACGTTATCCTAAATAATTTTAATTATGCATAACACTGTGTTCTTCTTTTAGTTCAGTAGTCTCAGGATATATATGTAATTACCCCCTGAAAATTTGAATACTCTACTCTAAGTGGTTTCTGAGATTTAGAGAAAAATGCAACAGAAAATATAAATTTTCAGGAACAGCTTCTAAAGTTTCAAAAGACTTTAACTCAATATATGCTTAATTTTTTATTTTTAGTAACTCAGAAGCACCATGCACCATACTGTATATTATCCTCTTGATCTTTTTCCAAGTTTTTTCTTCTTTTCTTCTTTCTGGACTCCTTAGTGGCCAACTGTTGTGCATGCTCTGCTTTATCAATGCGAACCTTGTCCATCTGTTCAAGTTCTCTGACGCAGTTTGCTCCAGGATTAATCCCCATACGCTGTAGCACTTTCACCCTACCAATGTTTCCTTCATTAAAAGCAATAACAGCATCACTGACTCCCCACTTTAGTGTCTTCATTTAACAAAAACATTTTTTGGTAAGCGAGTCCATATAAGATTATTGAAGGACTCATTGGGATTTTGAGTCTGACCATACAGGCACTTCTTCAGTAATTCAGGATTTGCCAGGTCTCTGTAAATATGTTTTATGATATCCATGACTGCTGCTGGGATGGAATGTTTATGGCTGTATGATCTGTTTGAGTACTGGGCTTTGCGGTAATTGCACCATGAATCAGGTCCAGGAGGGCAAAGGTGGTGTACTAGTTTTTCATCAGTTGACAGCCTGTGGAAGAAGGTAGCCCATACTGCCTGCTTAATTTTCAACAAATCCTCAGTATTATTTCTAATGCCCATCCCATAATACTGCCGTAGTTCGTCAATCATTTTGTCTGTCAGCCTGCCTCTTATGGTTTTACCCTCAGAAAGTGTCTTGTCTCTCAAACTTTGTTGCAACTTCCTCAACCTGGTGCCCATCCTCTTCAGCACGTGACCAACACATTCCAGTTTTGTGATAATCTTCTCACCATAAGGCTGAGCAGCTGCTGCACTGTTATATACTTTTGAGTTTCCATCACCTAAGAACTTAGTGTAACACACTCCCCTTTCGTTCACAGATCGACTAAAGATTTCAATAGCTGCAGACGCCTCCGTACCTCCACTTGTTTCTTCATAATTTCTGTCACAGATATGCCCTTCTTCATTCCCTGATTTACACTTACAACAATGTTTGGTTACAATCTGAAAATCTATTACCTTTCCAGTATCAACACTGGTCACCGTAGCAACAGAATTCTTAGAACTGTAGCCGCACTTCTGACGAGTGCCATCAAAAGCTACTAGTATGTCAGTAATATCATCATTTATTTCAACAGCTTCGTTTGCAGCACCCTTCATTGACTCACATGCAACAGATTCCACAGCAGCTCCAATAAATCCTGCACACTTGTCGATTTTACAAGGTGAGCGTGGCATATTCATCATGGCACACACTGTTTCTGCTGCAGTGTGTCCTTTGCCAATAGCTCTCAATCCATAAAACCACCTAACATTTATTTCAAAATAATTATCTTTACACTTATCAGAATTCCAAAATGAATGAGTATATCTACAACTGGCACAATTAATGTTAAGTTTCCTGGCTACTCCATTTGATACCTCACTGTCTTCATGCAAACTAACTGACCCTCCACATATTTTACAGCACACACATTCACTTAACACCCTTGTTAGGATTCACTTTCGTTTTCAGAAAACTGTGTATCACAACGTTTTATTTTAATCTTCGAAGCACTAATGGGTGTTTCTCTGGATACTGGCGAGTTTGCCTGAATTCCATTGTCTGTAACGTCACACACCACATGTTGAACACATTGTTTCCCTTTATTCGAAAATCTATTACCATGAAACCAACATTTCTTAAAAACCACTTCGTTTTGCCTTCATACTTCACTTTTTTAGAGATTTACAAATCTATTCGTCACTTTTCCTCGGAACAACGTTAGCACTGCGCGTGTGTATACTATAAAACGATACGATACTGTTTTCGACGGTGCTACCAATACAAACACGTAATTTAACCTTTATAACCTTTATTTTATTCGGAAAATTGCAAATTATCTAATGAGATAAAAATATGAAAAAAGTTTTCCGTTCTAGCTCCCCTTAATACTGCACGGTTTCTAGTCTATAAACAAGCAGAAGACGTTGTTTGGCCTCAGAATACGCCTGAAATAGCACTGCATGCATCCATTCGTATCTTTCTACTACATATTAAAAAAAAAAATTGTACCTCAGAGTGCAACTTATCGAATAGAATTGTGACACAAAATTCTGACGAAGCGTAAGTCTATATAAGAATAATATTTCCCATTTCGGAATGTGGTTTATAAATGATTCTCTGCGGCACTGGTTCCATTTTAAATATTAAAACACAGCGGTAGTCTACATTGTAGCTATGGAAAACTGCTTAACTTCGAACTTCTATGCAATAAGAGATAGTCTGTAAAATGCACGCCAGTCTCACGAAATGATAACAAATGATTAAGGAATATGGGCATCCAGATGTAGCAACACTTAGTTACGGGCTGATGAAAATCTGAAACAGTTTATATTTAGACTTCGTCCGTATCTGTTTATATTCGCATGTTACTCTACAGTAGCATCGATCTATTACATTACGGGATAATAATCAGAAAATTCTGCTTCTTTCTTTACCTTTAATTAGCTAAAAGCGTTATTGCGCAGTAGACATAATTGCTTTGAACAGTTATACTGCTGGATTATGCCGATATTACATCACTGAGCATCACTCAAATGGAGTTCCTGTTGTCAGAAATTTCAATCACTCCAGCCTTTTTGCAACTGCAATTTCCTCCCTAATTACCATATTTTCTTTCTCTGTTCTGTCCCGTGACATCATTAATAATTATTCGTACGTCGCAAGAGACATCGGATTTCAGTGAGCAAATTAACACGGAGTAAATCGTGTACCTGTTTTTTCCTTTATTCTTTCTACAGGTGGTGTCTGCAAACCTCGGACAAACCTTGTTGTTCTCATTTCTCCGACATCTTGTATCACAAATTGCAAAGGAGAATACTTGCCTCAGGAAGCCATCCTGATTACTCATTACAAGAAGAATAGTTGCTGAAGTCCCTGAATTACCATAGTCTGCTATAGTAACAAAAACTTGAAATATTTCATTTTTTTTTCTAATGAATTGAGTTATACTCCTTGCATCTCGTCGGAGGGCTCGCTGGGATGTGGAACGTGGTCAAAGATGACAGTTTATTTTAGTGAAATACAATAACGTAACATTACGAAATAATATTTTATTACAGCGCTAATGCTGGTTGATAAAAACATGTAAGAGTTTCTGTGAAGATGTCTCCAATAGATTAGACGACGGCCGAATAGAATGTTCTTTAATTCAGCCTTAAGCTCCCACGTGTTAATCATAATGCCAATTAACATGTTCTGGCGTGTTGTTAAATACACGTAACTCCGTCAGCTTCAACATGATTTTCTGTAACTTTGAAAATACTTGCACGAAGTTGAAGGAACAGCCTCGGAAACGGGTGTGATATGGTAGGACGCAAATCCAGTGAAATGCTGATGATAGAAAGAAGAAAACAGCAATTTTTTTAATATGATACGACGGTGTCAAATATTGAACGCTGTCAGAACAATTTCACAGCGCTGCCCACCAGGACTACATTTTTTTGGGGGAGGTAAATAGGGCGAACGCGTACACTCTTTAATCGAAAAGAGTTGGAAATTCAAAACATAAATAATTCATCACACGATAAACTGCATTCTGCCGAGCACTGTGCGACATAATAGTTGGAAGTACAACACACATGCGCACAGTGTGTCAGAAATCAAAACAAATGTTAACCACATTCGTGGCGACTTCAATACAACCTTCATTTCACACCCCCACTCGAAGACCACACATATACGGAACGCTTGAGGTGAACCAAAGAGCGAAACGAACCTCAAGTTGCTGCTGTCAATTATCTACAACACGTCACGCTTCTGTGCGACAACCAGTGCGAATTGCAAAACATTCACCGTGCGTTCCACCAATAAGACGCCGACGACAACACATCAAGGTAAACTGGATACAAGGGTGTCTCGACTCTCCAAACACGACTCCATTAGATATCGCAAAGCTGTTCATTAAAGCATACACATTTACACGCGATACCTTAATGAGTCTGTATTTAGAAATTTCCTCCCCGGTGGAAGGAAACTCGTTATCCTCGGTGCAGCGTCATCGACAGTCTTGCAGGAAAATTCTATCGCGTGGCACCTTCAAGCTATTACAGCAGTATACTGGCAGCTTACTAAATAATATTAGAAGTTGTAACAAACTTGATGTAGGGTGACAGGGTCACAGTGAAGGGTGCTGCGACGTGCACTGCGTGAAGTTCTAGTATCTGTGTCAATCTTTTCTCACACGTTTTACGTATATGTTATTTGCTAATATTTGCTTACAATGTTTCGTTACCCCTACTCACAATGGAACTCCCGCACCATCAGCAAATGGTTGACCCTTCGTAATATTAAAAAAGTACTGCCTTGTCTTTATTAAGAAACCGTACGATGAATGAAGGGCTTTGCATGCTGCCAAACCGCTTCTGTAAGAATTAACGGAAACAAATGGTACAACTACGGATTTCGAGAAACGTAATGCACGTCATAAAAATTCCTCGTTGTACAGACGCTTGGAGATTCTATCCGTACCAATGAAACTGATTTACAGGATGGGCGAGCCAACTGGTAATGTTTGACTTACTGATAAGACACGAGGATGTTACAGCACTTCCGTGAAATAGGTCGCTGATAAAAATGTTTGTCAGCCTAATTCGAATACTGCTGGATTGTATGCGAAACGTCTCATATTCAAATAGGTGTGAAAGAATGTTTTTAACATGAAAGGAGGGAAGGGAGAATGTGGTTTAACGTTCCGTCGACGTCGAGGCCAATAGAGACGGAGCACGAGTTCGGAATGTTACAAGAAAGGGGGAAGAAATCGGCCGTGGCCTTTCAAAGTATCCATCCCGACATTTACCTGGAACTATTTAGGAAAATCAAGGCAACCTAAATCTGAACGGTCGGACACGGATTTGAACCGTCGTCCTCCCGAATGCGAGTCCAGTTTGTTGACAGCTGCGCCGTCTCAGTGTATTGAACATTGACTTCTGGGATTCACGCGAACAAACAAACGCCTAGCTACGAGCTGACGGTAATTAATTCAGGTACAGACCACCCATCCCACATCGGCTTAGTAAAGAAAAAGACAATGACCACTCACAGACGGATGTACGAGTATGATGTACGAGCATTAAAATTTATTTAGGCCCCACCCTTGAAATGAAAGCGAAGAAACTCTGTAAATAGTGCACACTATACAAGCAATTGTACAAAAATAGTTTCCCCGTTACATTTGCACCGGCCTTTAACCCTCACAATACTATGAGGGGGACTTCATGCACACCTTTTGAAAATATTGTGCTCTAGTCATGTACTCTAATTAAAAGTTTCGAAAATATTTATTGTTCCTAATGATCCCTTACACCAGATTCGGTAACTGTGTTTTTAAATTTTTCAGTAAGACGTAAACCAAAAATCTAAGTCATATCACCTTTGGCAACAAATGTCATTCATATTTTCAAGTTCAGCAACCTTCTTCTACAAATATATATGTTTAAAAAGTATGTTACAAACGTCAGTGACAGTTAACGAAACCTGTTTTTTTAATGTTTTTGTGATGGTTATAAAGCACCCGTCACCACTGCGTACGCCTCGTGGAAAATGCGTTGTGCTGCTATGATTCTCTAAAAGATATTGTCAGGTTCAGGATCCAACTTAAACATCAATAATTATTTAAAATGCATGTTCTTAATACGAGTCAACAGCAATTAACTAAATTTGCTTTTTAACGTACCTCTTCGCGGTAGTAAGCGTTATGAAAGTGCATTGGTATTGTATTGCTATGGTTAATGAGCCAACGCTGTGACTAGTTTCGCCCTACTAACCCAGAGAGCCCAGCAGCTAAATGGACGTTTGTTGACATCTGCTACGCTCGAAGTAAACAATGCGCATGGCTTCCTGAATGTGTCAGCTGTCAAGATGTTACTTAAGTCGTTTGACAGAAAACACAACATTGTACCGCTCCCATCATCACGTATTTCTGTTCGATTGTCAAGAAGTAGCACTAAGATAGTTTTTCACACAACATTGCTAACTATTAAGATCTCGAATGCTTAAGAAGTGTCGCGTGCGTTCAGAAACCGACCGGTGAAGAGTAAGTTAGACAACCAGTCGAAAATATCAGCGGCTGAAAAAGTAACAAACTACAAGTTCCGAACTTTATAAATAAATAGGTAAACAGAACTGTGCAATCAATGCATTCAGAACCACACACTTTCGTTTGTTTACATATATGACGGGAAGAAAGATTTCGCACCATAAATATGAAAACGTTGTGAGGCCAACATGATCATTAATAAGAAACTTGGAAAGGGGCAGAATGGTAGCAATTTCTCTTTCCATACGGAGCTACGGCCTGACATGCGAATTTAGAAGGGCCTCATGAATGAAGCACAAAACTGTCTGCGTCACTCAAATTTAGACAACACCACAGATATTTTTCTAAATATAGCATAAACGTGTATTGCGAGCACTTTTGCCTTAAGTAATGTCTCTGTCTCTTTATACGGAAGATCGTCTCTGAATGTAGTCTGTAATTGTTACGCAAACTCGAATTAAGCTTCGCTGAAGAATGAGTGGTTCACAGAAATTGAGTTTATGGAAGTTCAAAATATAGTAGGTTTGTAAACAATGAATACAAGGCAACCTCCGTCACCGTTTAGGTATTGCGAAGATCTATAACAGGCGCACGTATTCTGTGAATTATCAGCAAACATTCCGAAAACATGGTGAAATGTACTGTTATGAACACAATTAACCGCATACTTTCACCAGCACAAAGGTAATGCGTCATAATATATGCTATCTTGTAAAAAAATTGAATATAAACATTTAGCATTAGAAATATTATAATGGAGAATATTACGAAAAAAAAATAAAAAGCATGGAAACAAGGGTATTTATCCATCCATTACAAACAAACGACTATCACCGTAAGTGTTCGTATTACGAAACCAGTCGAAGGCTGGACAGGTTTTTAGAACGATGCAGGTATGCCGATATTCTCAATGTGAAACATCTGTTTCTCCAAACATTTGTAAAATTCATATATTTATCACGCGATTAAAAGCTAACGGAAGACGCACACTGTTTTGCCGTCTACATAAATGTTGCTGACAATATAATTGAAGAATCAGAAAGGTTTCGTTGACACAGTTTTTTCCTAAACACATGCTATGTTTCACGAAACCACATCAACCTGATTTCGAATGTTCGTTGAGGTTACAGTTTTTTAGCACACTACTAAAGGATAAAGAAAAAACTGCTCGACAACTATAAAGATAAGTGCCTGACACATCAGCTGCTCAACGGGACAGCAAAGACAACACGCACACCCATTCAAAACGTTATCTTTAAGATGGTTCACTTCAAGCAAGGCAGCCGCATACAACTTTTACTTTCGTTCTCATTCTTGCACGATTTCGCACGTTGTACAAAACACATCTTCCACATTATTGTGTCCACCAGCGCACCAGAACGGTGAACTGTCAAAGCAGTGACGCTAACGCCACGGGACAGTAACCAGCACGCGTGATTCCAGACTCACGTGCGCCTTCTCACTTTCAAAACGAGTAACACGTCATTTTCAACCGTCGCTGCGGGGCGTAATTCACATCACTGGCGCCCGTTTTCCCTTGTCCGCCGGTCCCCTGCGCCGCACGCGGGCTCTGGAAGAGGGTACTCACCATCGTAATCCGGCAGCATGGTGTTGTGGTCGTCGCGTGTCTTATGTATGTAGAACAGCGGAATCCGTAGCGGTTACTCGACACAACCCATGCACATCCTCACTGCAGCACGGCTGCGCTCGCACTGGACTACTGCCTGCTAGCGGCGTTGGGGGGGGGGGGGGGTGTCAGTGAGGGAGTAGGAGGGAGGGGTGGAGGGGAAGAGACGGGGGAGGGGGACGGCCGTCCCCCCCCCCCCCCCCACGTACCAGCGGACCGCAGCGGGCAGGAGGCCAACGAAAACACGAGCAGGCACTGCTTCCGCTCGCCGAGACAAGTTGCATTCACTACGTACTACACGCACAACGCTGGTCACTGAAACGGCTACTGTTCTCGAAATTACTTCGTACTTGAGGCTGTAGAGCACGTACCGGGAGATACGAAGCTGCAACGTTGACGAAAGAAATTCTGACTGCTCGAGCCAACCCGACTCCGTTCGTCGTAAGAATAAACCTGATGTAAACAAACACAAACTGGATGATTGGTCAGAAGCCGTAGCACACCTACACTGGTGTTGTTACGCTCTTGGAAGTAGGTCCCACTTATGTTTTAGACATATTATTACCCTTCTAACGGTAAGGTTGGGGTTGGATCCGACCCCAGCGAGTCTGTTTTGTTTATAACTTCCCACTCCCTTTTCTGAGAGCACTGTGGTTGTAGCTACCCTACCAGCCAGTCGTCCCGAGAACGCCGAGGAGGCCACGTCAGTCTGGTGAGTGACCTGCAGCTACCCTCTCTATCCGAAACCTACATTACCCGCGCTCGGGTTGGATCCGACCCCACCCTACTGTTTACGTCACACTTATTAGTTCCTTTTGTGGGGAGGATTCAACCCCATATTGATGTTTATATTACATCTAGGTTTTGTTTTCTCTTCTAGTATCTTACTAAAATCGCGCATCAACTCCTTAGAACTCCTGATGAGATATACAACGAGTTTCTCCGACAGGAGGCTGAGTCAGAGGATGGCGACAATATCGATGCAGAAAACTGTTCAGAAACCGAGGACGATGTATTATCTAATACCGATGTCGAGGATGATGTGTTTCATTCTGCGGCAGGAGCAGTCGAGTTTGATAATTCTCAGTCAGATGTAGATGATGAGAGAAATTGTGAGCTAGGTAAAGACTTAGAGACAATATGGACCAACAAACCCATCCATTCAAAATTTTCTAGGACACCAGCGTCAAATATTATTACTCGTCTCCCTGGTCCACGTGGAGAAGCAAGGGGGGGTCACTAGTGAATTGGAAATATTTTTATTATTTATAGATTCGAAAATTATAGAAAAAATTGTTTTGTACACAAATATTGAAATCCAGAAATCTAGGCAAAAGTACAATACGGTCCAGCGGTTTCATCCACCAACAGAGAGCGTTGAAATAAAAGAGTTGATGGGCCTTCTCTTCATGAGTGGTGTCCTAAAAAATTCTATGCTCAGCGTAGATGAGATGTTCTCAGCAACCTATGGACCTCGGTATTTCGTTGCACTATTCTTCTTCTAGAAAACCAGAGAGGCCAGAAAAATCGACAAATTTGCGGCTTTCAGAGAAGTGTAGGACATGTTTGAATCTAACAGTGAAAAAAATTATAGTCTATCTGAATATGTCACAGTAGATGAGACTCTACTGAGTTTACGTGGTGCCTGTCCATTCATAACGTATATCCCATCGAAACCCGACAAATATGGGTTGAAAATAATGTCACTATGCGACGCAAGGACATTCTATTTTTTGCGTGGCATTCCATACACTGGCAAGGACAACAGAATAAAGAGGAGACCTGGAGATTTGCCTTTACCTGCCCAGTATGTTTTGCGCCTGGCGGAATCTATCAGAAACATTACAGCGGGCAATTGGTTCTCCTCACTGGAGGTGACTGACGCCCTCCTCCAAAAGAAACTCACATTTGTAGGTACATTGAGGAGGAACAAACCGCAAATACCACCATCAATGCTGCTTTCCGCTCCAGTAGGCTCTTCAACATGTATGTATCAGGACGACAAAACTTTGGTGTCATTTACTGATATCGTCTATGCACTTCTCTAGAGAGATAAATGAAAAATCAAATAAGCAGAAACTGTGGAGTTCTACAATCTAACTAAAGGAGGGGTCGGTGTATTAGATATGCTTTGCCACAGCAGGACCACAAAAATAAAATCGAGAAGATGGCCCATGCGGTACTTTTATGCTATTTTAGACATCGCTGCTATAAATAGTTTTACCATTTACAAAAGCAATAGCAAAATGGACAGCTTTTAAAATGACACGAGAATATCATTTCTCAAAAATCTTGCGCACTCTTTGACAAAACCTCTTTGGAAAAGAGGTTGAATAACACACATCTTCCCGTGACCTCCGTTCGCCTATTGGAAAACTTTTAGAAAAAGAACCAATCGAATTAGATAAGCCTAGCCAAGCACAGCCACTAAAGAAAAGATGTGATTTTTGTGACAGATCAAAAGATAGGAAGGGGAATGCTTTTTGTCGTAAGTGTAATCGCTCTATATGTGGGGAGCATAAAGTTATTATATGCCCTGGCTGTAAAGAAACTGAGATGTGATAAATTGTGGCAAATATGTATTTTCAGGGCTGTATGTGATCGTTTCCAGGATAACATTATCCATTTATTATTTGTTCCTATTACATTATGTGTACAAAGACATTTATTATTGAGAATTTTATATTTCGAAACTGCTGACACTATAATTATTTTCTACAGTTAGTAAGAGATGTTTCTCATTTAGTTCCTATCTATAGAATTTCTAAAACACTCAAGTTCCTAGTTGATGACTGAATTTATTGATTTTTACTATTTTTTTTGTAATCAAGTTCCTATTTTTTCCCAAGTACTTTATATTCTTACTTATTGACTATAAAAATAAAAAAAAACTTGTTGCTATAACAAATATTATATGTGTTTAATTCATAATAAAACTTTTTCACATTATTCATTTTTTATTTTACCCCGAAAAATCGATGTTTGGAGGGTGGGGTCTGATCCAACCCCACCTTACCGTTTATGTCAGGAAACTTCACCTTACCGTTAGAGGGTTACTAATTTACGTTAAATGAAACTTTAAGATATTCAAATTTATTAACAGCCATCAAAGTTTTTCTTAATCACGCTTTGGTTACGTAGCTTTTATTTCAAAAATCGTGTATAGTCACAGCACTGTTGTGCTCTGATTGTCACGCTGTTCATACGCAGTGTGAAAATGGCTGAGGCTGCTTCCGGTTCGGTAGTGAAACACACGTGTGGAACACGGTTAAAAAGTGCCGAGAAGTAGGTTGTTCTTAACGTTTCTCGTAATTTACAGGCATAATCGGCTTTGAAGTTTTTCGAGGGCCTATATTAGATACAGTCGAACCGAAAACGCAAGTTAGTATGCAGCGCAATCGGTAGTGTAATAGCATGATGACTTAGTGCAACACATGGCTCGCTAGTTTCAAATCACGCATGAGTCAATTTTCTTTCTCGTACAATTTGACCTACACCTCGTAATTGTAAAATTCATCATCATTTTTTATAAATAATGCACGTCTTCTTGTTTTTAATTACTTATTGCGTGCGAACTCCTGTTTTCAATTCAAATATAAATTTTATGATTGACTGTTAACAAAGGTTGTTTAAATTAAGAAAACATAACAATTTAATTTTTTTAAAGCATAAATGAGAAACTAAATACTCTTATTGTTTTCAATTTTTTATACCACAAATGTGTCGTAGAAACAAGGAAAGCAATCATTTTCACAGGATCGAGCACATCATACAAATTCTGCATTTTTACATTTGCCTCAGTACCATTACAATATGGACCCAACAGAACAAATCAGGAGCCAAGTTAAGGGATTTGGCCCGAGAAATAACGAGACTGTTAAGCTGCCAGACGTACTGAATCTAACGCACGCAACTTTTTTAATGTCACTGCCGAACGTTGGCGGGATGTGGAACGGCACGTCATGAAAGACGAGGAGAAAATGCGGCGCCTGGGTGGCTTCGTGGACTCATTATCAACGTAGCAAATGACAGTTCCTTCTCGGCGTTGGATAAGGAAGAAGCTAAGAGATTACCAGGCGGCTGACTGTAATTAATACCTTCAGTGGCTTCAGTATTCAACAGTACGGTAAATTTCCTGCAGTATGCTTTTGCACCACACACAGCTCAATCAGAAAAGTTGCCCTGTTTATAAATTAGGAATTTTCATCGCACTTGTTTGTAATTATAATACTATGTCAAGTGAGAACGAGACATTTTATGCTTTCCGTCTGCTCACCTAGGAAGGGCGCGGTAGTGCTGAAGTTTTGCTGAATATTATTTCATTCTCTTTAAAAATTAAATGACATTCAAAGCGATGTTGTTTCTTTGCCCGTCTCTTTTCACGTCTGAACTGCAACTGTTCACATCATTGCTTGCTAGATGGATCGCTTGTTGTGCTTTCCAAGACCAGTTTTGCTGAATATTATTTCATTCTCTTTAAAAATTAAATGACATTCAAAGCGATGTTGTTTCTTTGCCCGTCTCTTTTTACGTCTGAAATGCAACTGTTCACATCATTGCATGCTAGATGGATCGCTGGTTGTGCTATCCAAGTCTAATGCGCAGGTAAAGCTGTTGTCTCGCACATTCTATGTGCGTTTAACACAGCATAAAACGCATAATTATGATCGTACTTGACTGTACTGGTCGCAGCTTGGCTACCGCTCCACGTGAAACTAAATCCAATGAGATTCAAGCAAACGCGGAAGAATACATTGCGTAATGTTTACGACAGGTTTATTCTTATGATGAACAGAGTATAGTTCACTGGTTAGTTAGTTTCATGTTTCAGATGTGATTTAGTAATCCCTACCCACCCACCACCTTTTGCACATTACAATGCTAGAAATTCTTCTACAGAGTAGGAGTAGTTATCAAGGAGAAAGTTTCAAATTTGTTTTCAAATTTTACTTTGCTGTCTGTCAGACGCTTTATATTACCTGAAAGTTATCAAAAAATTTAGTTACAGCACTGTGCACCGCTTTTTGTGCTAGAGACAACCATTATGTGGGGTAATGAATGTCATTTCTCCTTCTGGTACTGTAATTATGTACATCATTGTTCCTTTTGAACTGCAGCGGATTATTTACAATAAACTTCATGAGGGAATAAATAAACTTTGAAGCAGTAGTCAGAATGTGCAACTCATTGATGATCATTGGTGAGCACAACATTTTATTCTTACAACACGTTTTTGAGCAATGAATACTTTCTTTCTTGAAGATGAGTTAACCGAGAACATGATTCAAAATGCCACCGTGAAATGAAAATATTCAAAATATGTCAACTTACTGATTTGTCTTTCTCAAAGATTTTACATGATTCTAAGTGTTAGTGTGGCTGAACTAAGTTGTTTTAAGAGTTCCAAAATGTTATTTTTCAGTTTTAAAGTCTCATCAATAGGAATTTTAAAGTTTCCTCCGTATTTATTATTTCCTCACCATGAGTTACACTTATCATTGGTGTAGTACGCCTAGATGTGTAGAACTGAATGTGCTGTATCTTATTAAAACTGAGACCATACGCAGAAAACCAGTCAATGATACTTTTAAGAACGCTGTTTACAATTTCTTCAGTTTCTCTATGTATGTTTGGATTGATTACAATACTAGTGTCATCTGCAAAAAGAACTAATTCTGGTTGTTGTATATTACATAGAAGATCGTTTACATATATGAGGAACAATAGTGGACCTAAGACTGAGCCTTGGGGAAACCCATACATGTTTTCTCCTCAATCATACTGTTCCCAGGTTACATTGACAGAATCACTAAGAACAACTTTCTGCATTCTTTTGGTCATCTATGACATTATCCATCGGTTGGCTATACCATAAATCCCATTGTTCCTTTTTGGGACCTGTTCATTTTTACTCATTCAACGTTGCTTTTTTATCTAATTGTGTGCTGTATGGATTTTAGACAAATTTCCACAAAAAATAATCAAATACGCATACACATCACTTCTGCTTGATAAATTCATTACCTAATGAAGACATGTTGGTTACTTCGATTTCCTTAGTTGAATATGCTCTCAGCAAGCATCACATTGGTTGGGTGATGCGACAGGCCAGTCACTGCATGCCAGACAAAGAGAAGCCGGGGGAAGAGTGGATGTATGGATTACAGAACCTGTTTACAACCCAGCGCGGACAGCCCCAGTCGTCATTCACGTTCGAGGTAAGCCCGTAGTTGTAGCAAGTGCAATGTCTTGGTTTTCACTTCGTTTGAAGAAAATGATATTATTATTGTGCGGGCATTAAGTAGCAAGAAATAACAGGAAGTAAACTATCAATAGTTTTCATCAATAGTTTTCTTTTACAATTTGTGTGTAAATTAACTACGCAGCAAAGTCTCATACTGTGTGGGATGTAAAAATTTGTTTGGAAAATTAACAACTTTTGATGCAGGATATAAGATTCTGTATACTAAAATTAGGTTTGTGTCAGCAACGGCGGTAACTACTTGAATACTCTGAGGTGACAGAAATCATGGGATAGCGATATGGTCTTATGCAGAAGGCACTAGTATCGCTTACACAAGGTATAAAAGGGCGGTGCATTGGCGGAGTTGTCTTCGTATTCAGCTGATTTGTGTTAAAAGAATTCCAACATGATTATGGCTGGACGATGGGAAGCAACAGACTTCGAACGCGGAATGGAGCTAGACGCAAGGGGCATTCCATTTCGGGAATCGTTAGGGAATTCAATAATCCGAGATACCAAATGTCGGGCGTTACCTCTCACCACGGACAACGCAGTGGCCGACGGTCTTCACTTAACGACCGAGAGCAGCGGCTTTTGAGTACGGTTGTCAGTGCTAACAGACAAGCAAAACCGCAGAAATAAATGTGGGGAGTACGAACGTATCCGTCAGCACAGTGCGGCGAAATTTGACGTTAATCGGCTATGGCTGCAGACGACTGACGCGGGTGCCTTTACTAACAGCACGACGTTGCCTACAGCCAGCGCCTCTTCTGGGCTGGTGACCATGTCTGTTGAACCCTAGACGAGTGGGAAACAATGGCCTGCCCAAATAAGTTCTGATTTCAGTTGATAAGTGCTGATGGTAGGTTTCGAGTGTGGTGCAGACTTCACGAAGATATGGATCGAAATTGTCAACAAGGCACTTTTCAAGCTGGTGGTAGCTCCATAATGGTGTGTGTTGTGTTTACATGAATGGACTGGGTCCCCCGGTCCAACTGAACCAATCACTGACTGGAAATGATTATGTTTGAGTACTTGCAGCCGTTCATGGACTTCACGTTCCGAAACAGCAGTTCATGGCAGTGGGCCACAGCTGTTCGCAGTTGGTTTGAAAAACATTCTGGACAGTGCGAATGACTGATTTGGCCATCCCGATCGTCCGACATGTCTCCCATAGAACATATGTGGGACATAATCGAGAGGTCAGTTGGTGCACAAAGCTCCGCAGCGTCAACACTTTCGCAGTCGTGGCTGGCTGTAGAGGCAGCGTGGCTCATATAATGAAAGAGATAAACAAGTTGTGCTGACTCTACTGCCACCATCGACAAAGAAACTGGGACAGATATATCACTTTATTTCAAGATATCTTAAATGAGCTTCCTCATGACTCAACTTCTTTTCCACCAGTCTTAGTGTTATAGAAACAACAGCTGCCAGACAAAGTTTCCTCTTACCAGAAAATTACGACACAAAGATCTCATACAACTAGCCTTAACAAATATTGCAAATACAACTGAAAAACGCACAAAACCTCATATGAAGGCACAAGACAGTAAATTCCACATAGGACAAAAAGTTCTAGTTAAATGTCATCCGATATAAAGGAAATGTAAGTCTCTTAGTCAGAAATTCTTCCTTCTCTACAATGGAGCCTACAGAAGTGAAAGAATAGTGCACAAGAATGCAACTGAGGTTGAAACACTGGGTGCGTTGAAATCCAAAGGAATGCACCACATACCACACATAAAGCGATTTGATGAGTAAATACTGTTGACAATACGTGATACTGTAGATAGTGATACATATGTAATTTTATGTTATTCATTAGGCATGCAATGAACTACTAAGTTGGTACATGATAAACATGTATATTGACAGTGTTGTATACAATTCCATGAAGTATGTAAATTTGCCAATTTGTGAAGACTGAGCAGAGAACAAGTGTTGTACTGGAAAAGTAATGAATTTTTATGAGGTATGTTATTTGTGCATTGACGCCACTGGTGTTATATTTTGAAGACGATGTATGACGACGTTTGATGAGTAGCATGATATATGTTGATGATAGTAGAGGCAATGATGAATAGTGATTTGTTGTAGGCTTTGTTTTCTGTTGACACATGTTGTTGGAAGAATGACAGCACTATTTCTTACAAATTTTCTTTAGAAACTTTATGAACTTAAAAATAGTTTTACCACTTTGTACTTATCTTCAGTCTTTTCTGTTCACCAGACCTCTTGAGAGTTCATGGTGAGAAATTTTACTGAAAATGTTTACATTCTGAAAGATCTTTGGGAGAGAATTACTCAAAAACTACGAGAAATGAGATAGGAAGTATGTCACAAAGAAAAAAGAGCAAAATTTTAATGATTACTAACAGTTTTTTTTTCAGGCAACACTTTTAACTTACTATATAACACATATTTAGTACAAGCAGTACATGGTACACCAGTCTAAGTAAGCTAGTGTAGATAATCGTATATTCTTGTTTTATGTTTCCATGTCATCCTTCTTCACTTGACAGGGAGATTAATTTATGTTGGTATGCAATACATTTTGCCCTGGTTTCACGATTTTTTGCTAGGATGAGGTTTGACAGCTTACTTGTCTATGATTTTGCATTTCCGTTGTTTCTTGAGTGCAATAGCATTAGTGATGAAATTTCTTTCAGATATGTTGTATTGTTTGGTTGGTGCTTCTTTTGCTTGTAGTTAGATGCTTTGTTTTTCTATATTGTGTGAATGAGTGTGTTTTGTACTATAATTTAGTGAGATCTCCCTACTTTAAGTAATAGATATAAGATACAAACTCATGAGTTAGCAATAAATTACCAGTGGTATATGTTAAGATAATGGTTACCATGAGTGAGAAAATTAGAGTTAACGAAATGATTTCAAGTGATGTTACAAAATACAAGTTTTTATGAAAGAAAATGGTTTTATATGAAGTGCTGATCTGAGAAGTCCCCAACTGAGAAAGGTTTTGAAGTTATTGTTTTAATACCAGATATCCTGAAATTTAGGTATGAAGTTTGAGCAATATTTAAGGCACTATTTGAGTTCTATGGAAGTTATATGATTGAAAGATGAAATTTTAGGAAAATGTAAGTGATGAATAACAGATTTTGGAAGTAGATTCTGGGAGATTTAAGAAGATGAAGCATGGAAATAATTTAATGAATTTTTGAAGTGTAGGTGAGAAGTACATATTTGATGCATGCATGGGGATGTTTGACAATTTTGGGTGAACATAACTTGTTTGCACATGACTCTATCTCAGCCCTCTTTTCCCTTCCCTAAACATATGATCACGAATCCAAGGCAGATATCTGAAATTTTAAAGTAGTGACTATTTTGGTAGGAAAGAATATATATTTCTAGTGACAGGTTTGTTTTTTGCTTTTCATGGTTCGAATGTAAAGATGCCTATTTCTAATACATCTTCGATTTTTTTCTGAACATACATGAATCTGTTTTTATTACACTACCGTGTTTCTTATTTTGTGGATTTCTTATTAATGTCTTATGTGATTTATCTGCGTATCTAATATATCATACCCTTTCCTTTATCATGAACAATTCATTCTGAATGTTTGAATTTTGATTATTATCTGTGTATTGTGTAAATGTATGTGTCATGTTTTATGTAATTTTTTATATGTGTTTATGTAATCCTTTTTTGTGGATGTAATTCTGTGTCATGTAAAAAGATTGTATATTATTTTCATACTTTGTAATATTTTTGTAAGTGCCAAGGATAAAACAATTAGTGCACACTTTTCTCAGATTAGGTACAACTTTCGGTTTTGTTAGTGAATGAAGGATTGTGTCGTTATCTGCACCGTGATTTTTTGTGCAGTACTTAGTTTTTTCTCTAATTTGTGACATTACCAGGCAAGAGACAGAGTTTGTTTGTTAGCCAAAAACCTCAATCGTTATTGCAAGAGACAGTTTTCAATGACTGTAGGAATTTATATTGGAAAACATGTTACTTTGTTAGGGAAGATATTATGTTGCTCAGTGAAGGACTTTTTGTAACATTCCTGATCTTGAAACTTCACCACTGCTAACAACATTGGTCACGGTTAGCGGAAGACAATTTTCTATGCTGGTCGCTTGGTCAGACGTCAGAGGAGTTTCCTTTGGTCGCTTTCCCAGACTCCAAACACTATTTGATGTTCCGCTTGAAGATCATTTTTTGCTGATCATTTCGATTAACTCCAACCCTCATTGGTCATTCTACTGCAATATTGGTGATGTTAATTCACGAGTGGACTTCGAGAAACTGAAATATCAGCTTCATATACAAATATAGTCATACACAGTGACTGAAGCAAATCATCGACTATTAAGATGTTAGATGTGATAGCAATATATATGGACTTCAATGACTTCTATTCTGCAATGATATTTTCGTGTGACGATTAAGTATTTCATTTGTGTGCCTAATCAGAACTTGGCAATACCTGTGCACAGACTTTTAAAGAAAAAACACATTCAATTTCTTTATGTACACTTTTTCAGTTTATATGTTTTGTAAAATTTTGTATATTTATTGTGTCGAGTTTTCGTAGTTTTGACATTGTAAGCCAACATAAAAGCGTACGAAAATGTTATCAAATGGGATGTGGGATTATGAAAGGTGGACATATATAGGTGGACTAGACATTTATTTGCGAATAGTCTCAGAATGAGTGGGAATTTCATGTTACAATAGCGGAGCAGTCGCATGTGACATCTGTGGAATAATTGACTTTCGGCAGTGACAGTGGTATCTCTGGACTTGTGTATCGTTGGCTCAGTTGTAGAGCGCAGAGCAGTAGAGTATTGAACGTGGAGTAAGCTGGCGGAACTTTTAGCGTAGTGCGTATTGGAGTTTGATTTTGCTGAAGAAAATCGTTAGGAATTATTAATCTGATGGAAGGACTTACAGACGCAGCTTTTATGGAACAGAGAGAATGAATTTGCATTATGGATATGTTTTTAAGGTAATAATTTTTGCTGGCGCTTACTGATAATGTTAGCGATTCTTTCAATAGAACAGTCCACCTCCCCACCTCAGTTTAGGTCATTTCAGCCCAATTCATTTCAATTTGCATGATTGTTAATGCATTGCCCTGTAAGACTTTTGTAAAGTTTTTGTTTTTTTGTGAGTTTTATGTTGTTGTGAGATAAGAGTTTGAAATACAGCATTACCATTTATCATTGTACTAAAGGGATTGGTATTTTCATATCAAGTAGGAAGTTTATTTAGTGTGAGAAAATCATCCTAATCTTTCTCCCAGCAGTTTAGTTTTAGTTTAGCATATTTCAGCTGGTGCGATTTCTTCATGCTGTGCCATTACTGCTGATAATGGTGTAATTTTTCAGGTGAGATTATTTTCATACTTTGTTGAATCTTTCGTTTCTCATCTCACGTTTCCATTGCGCAAATTCTAGGTATTTTCTTGGTAATTCAGATTTTTAGTGGGCCAGTGAACAGTGTGTGTTTCATAGTGTTGCTACGTAATTTCAGTGTTTCAATTGTTTTGGGCAGTATACAGTTTGATTTTGGTAATGGTTTTTGAGTAACAGTTTCATTTAATTTCCTGCACAGTGAAAGCCAGTTAGTGTTGTCTTTATGTAAATGTGTACACTGAGACACACTGTTTCGCAGCGGTAATTTCAGTTCAATCTTTTTATAGCAGAGGACAGTACACTCAGTTTTGAATAAAAACCAAGCAAACATTTTAATGCTATTGAACGAACGAACGATCGAGTCGAGGCAAATAGCTTTCATAATATGTAATGAATGATGCTTTCGAATTTCCTCCATCTTCGGATTAGGCTCTGAATATCCTAAGCAATATTTTTTTTTCCTATCTTTCTTTACATTCCGTTCCAGGAACGAGACCGGCCAAGACAGAGGTGAATGGTGAACAACCATTCCTTAGAATTCCTCGGTCCGTCCTTTTGAATAAAAACCAAGCAAACATTTTAATGCTATTGTACGAACGAACGATCGAGTCAAGGCAAATAGCTTTCATAATATGTAATGAATGATGCTTTCGAATTTCCTCCATCTTCGTATTAGGCTCTGAATATCTGATGCTGACTGCCCAATACTCTGCAGTTTTTATCCTGTCAGCCTTGCTAAGCAATATTTTTTTTTTCCTATCTTTCTTTACATTCCGTCCCAGGAACAAGACCGGCCAAGACAGACAGTCACTGCCAGGCACCAGCCGTGAATGGGAGACGTGAACGAAGACCCGCCCTGAGGACGTTCCGTACACCGCTGCTGCTGGAAGTCTGATTACGTCAGAGTGCAGTGCTGCTGGCCGACTCTTTGATAGCCTGGTCTAACAGCAGCATCAACATAGCTCGGATATAAGAGTGTTAGTGTCATTAGTCAGAACTGTGTATCAAAGTTAATACTTAAATACAATGTGATATGTGACTGTCACTTGATACTGTTCAGAGCAATAAACAGTTATCACTGTCTTCTGCAACATTACAAAAGCCGGCCAGTGTGGCCGAGCGGTCTAGGCACTACAGTCTGGAACCGCGCGACCGCTACGGTCGCAGGTTCGAATCCTGCCTCGGGAATGGGCGTGTGTGATGTCCTTAGGTTAGTTAGGTTTAAGTAGTTCTAAGTTCTAGGGGACTGATGACCTCAGATGTTAAGTCCCATAGTGCTCAGAGCCATTTTGAACCATTTTTGAACAGTACTAAAAAAATATTATCACTCATGTGGACATGAATTTCACCCAAGTTAAGTATTCTGTATTAAAGAGTTTTACTAAAATGAACTAATATTCTTTACTTGTGTTGCACTATCTGCTAGGGCTCCTCCAAAAGCAAAACTGTTGACCTGTCACTAGGTTTGCTACGAAATACCACCTAAACGGATATGCTTGGTGTACCGCTAGTTACAGCAGCAAATGATTTGTGTTTTGAATCTAATACAAAGTATTTAGCCATGTCTGAGCCTCCACGTGTACTATCGCTAAACAAAGTTGTTCAGTTTCAGGCTCAGCAGACTGAATGACTGCTGCTCGGTGCTCAACAGATGACGAACTTAGTGTTGAAACAAGCAGCTTCACAGCAGATGCTACAGAACTGTTTTTCCAAAACCAGTCCCATAACTGTCATAAAACCAGAGCTGAAAATACCAGTCGAATCAGAACAATTTTTAATCCCCACTGATAATGAGATGTGTATTAGTACCAATGATTGCTAGCACTTAATGTAGATAGCATTTTTATACTGAATTGCATGGCTCACCTAAATAAGCGGCCACTATGAAGGTCTACTTAGCTGGGCTGCAAACACATGGGTGTGCAGCAGGTCACGCTAGATGAATAGGGGAGGATGCCCTAGCAAAATTCCCAGAAGGACTTACTGGCTACTGTGGAGGCCAAGGCCACTTGGTTGGGCTAGCCTTTGCTTTGAAGAGCTACCCCTGGGCGTCACTTGCCGGAAGTGACAATGTGGGTATGATCACCTGTAGTGCAGGGCCACCAGCAGAGCCTGTGTTAAGAACCTGCATGTGGAAGGAGGAGCTGTGCTATTTTTGATACCGACCAAAGAATATTTTTATGAACAGAACGTAGCAAATAGAACTTCTTTGAAATACACTGAACACAATTGATAACACTGGAAAGTGTAGTGAGAACTTCGAAGATGGCATACCTTTGAAGGTGTGAAATGCCTCCAAGCTCAGGCACTGCAAAAACGAAATGTTTAACACAATGAAAGAACAGTCAGAACTGGCTAACAGAAATAATTTATAAGTTAGAGAGGGAAACCTGATGTGATGTTTAGCTCCAGTCTCAGTGGCTATGGACAGAGACAGAGAGAGAGCAGGTCACAGTGTTTCACTGCCGTTTTAGGGAGCGTGTTATTGTGTAACCATCTGAAACAGGAGCCATGGCACCTTTTTACTGATCGGCATTCAGAATATCAATAGTTCAGCCAAACGAAATGATGAGACGAACGAAACATGTGAAAACACGAGTCTTCCTTTTTAGGAAGCAGACAGTACAATATCACCTCTCGGCCATCTTTTTCTGCGGTAGTACCTGTCTCCACGTGACCTCTTCTTCTTCTCTTCATCAGCTGAGCATGTCTGTAGCCGCATGCCTTTTCTGGCTGAGTTGAACTTAGCCAGAGATGCAAGTTGTTCGTATGAAACTAATGACTGATTTTGCTACCAGTTCAACCTCCACTTGTAGATTAACATGGTGAAATCTAACAGTGACAGTGAGACGAACCAAAGGGACAGTCAAATAGTTTTTGCTAGGTTTCAGTAATTTCAAGCTCCATTCTGAAGTCTTTCTTGCTGATTCTATGGTCAATATACTTTAAACTCTGGTCACAGTTGCAAACACATTCCCATCTCGACCGCTTTCTGCTTAGTAATGCTGACATTTTGCCAATCAAGGTACTACGTTACAAATATCATTGCTTCACAATGATATGTGTTAGTTGTAGGGCACTGCCAGCATGAGCCAGCCTTCAAATTACCTTTCAAGCAGCACTTTCAGCTACTGACAAATGACTCAGTTGCGCATGTTATATTCGCTGATGTCAGCACCAGAACTTTCTTACCTCCAAGGCCATTCCAGGAATCTTGACAGCCGGCCGGGGTGGCCGAGCGGTTCTAGGCGCTACAGTCTGGAACTGCGTGACCGCTACGGTCGCAGGTTTGAATCCTGCCTCGGGCATGGATGTGTGTGATGTCCTTAGGTTAGTTAGGTTTGAGTAGTTCTAAGTTCTAGGGGCCTGATGACCTCAGAAGTTAGGTCCCGTAGTGCTCAGAGCCATTTGAACCATTTTTTGAATCATGACATCCAGCCACATGAGCAGGCCAAGGAGGGGAGGGGGTCTGCCTGTCATACCACAACAGCATCAGCACTTTCTTATTTTCTCAAGGCCACTCTGGGAATTATGTCACCAGAATCATTGCATCTGACCACATGCTAAGGGCCCGGGGGGAGGGGGGGGAGGAAGGGAGGGGAATGGGAGGGGGAGGCTACTACGCCTTGGGATACTGGAACGAGTAGACAGTGTCAGCATTCTTGGCCAGAATGCCCAGTAACCCACTACTTATCGCTTCTCTGGAATGGATGAACTCGATTTGTGAATCATATGAGTGTGAGTCAGATGGACGTAGTGTGGTGCATTATAATATTTCAAAATTTCGTCTTTCATTGTAGAGAATCCCATCTTCACTGGTTATTAATTTTATGTGGCAGTTAATTACAGGCGCGTCACGGGTAGTAGGCACACAGTCTAATCATTTTACCCAGTGCGAACTGTTTGTTAGTTGCCTCCTTTCGAGAGATCCGATTGGCATCAAACTAAATTAAATATAGTATTTCGGAAAAAAAGGATAGGGAGATTACATCAGACTGTAACAAACTCTGATATTTATCGAAATATAACAAGGTGCTTTTTAGAAGACAAAATTTCCTGACATGTCTGCGAAAAGTCTGATAGCAACCAGCACTATCCGTCAAGTGACTAGAGTATAACAAGTAATCTTACCCTCCCACACATCACCATTAAATTTCTCTGCCTCTGAAAGCTTCGAGAGGTGTAGGATATACAAAAGAAAAACTTTTTACTTATCTTCATTTTGTATTGTTGTTGGCTGCAGTTCTCGCGTATAGGGGTACATTCTTGAGGCTGAAATTTTGATTTTGTAGGTTCCTGTTGATCTGAATAATGTTTGAGGATTTGCCTGTTTTACTCTTGAATTTTATTTTCTGTCACATTTTTCAATATCACACCAATTTTACAATTTCCACTTCAAAATAGTCCGCCTCCCTAGCGCAGCGGTAGCGTTACCGCTTACCGTCGTCATAGAGACGCAAGTCGCCGAGGTGGCGTCAACTAAAAATACTTGCAATGCGGCGGCCAATAAATGCCATACGATCATTTCAATTCACTTCAAAGTACAAATGCACATTGTTAAAATTATAAATACGTCTGTTTCCATCAGAGTCATGGCCACTACTCCCAACATTCGGCGGTATTCACAATATTTCAAAGCTTTTACAAACTTTCTTGACAAAAGAAGAATCATCACCAAGATATAACATCATTTTACAAATGAATCCAGAAATAAATTTAATATTTAGCGTTAGACTCAATTAATAATATGAATTTAACTATGCCAGATATTTCGTAATTTCAAATATTTCTAAAAGAAGAATAATTTTAACCGTACATACAAAGTGTAACAAATTAATTTCTTTTATGCCTTTTAGTCTGAAATATAATACATCATATACAAAATCACACGAAATTCATTTAGTTAAACAACTGAGATAATGTTCACCTATACAAGAATCGATAGTATAAATGGTATTGGTTATTTCTATAAAAATGCGATGCCAGAAGAGGGTGTCCCATTACAAACATGAACAGCAACCCTCATATACGAATCTCCTGGGATACACCAGGTATTAATACTGGTACACTGTCCGTTCGACCCTCCATACAGCATAACGTGCTGCCTGTGAGGAAATTTTTGACCCAGTTGCAAACCTGTTAGCTATCTCAGCGGAACTTACTTTTCTTAGAAGGCGTCTATGTGGTAGTGATTAAATAGGATTTCGAAAGTCTACTACCCCCAAATTAACCTGATTTCCGGTGTATATGGGGATACCGCTCGTAAAGAGAGCGAATTATATTAGGCGTGATCCACATTCTCGAAACTCAGAAGATATTCGAGGATTCTGCAACAAATAACTGTAACTGACGATATTCGACTTACAGAAAAGTATCGTCGTTTGGTATTTGTAGTGAAGTATTCGACGAGTTGTCCAGTAATTCTACTGTTTAAGGGGAACGGGGTTGGTAGCCGTGTGCCATCGAGGAATACCCACGTCATTCACAGGGAACAGAAGGGACGAACCGCCAGCTGTTCTGCATTTGACACATATTCAGTTCTGTTTGTTTCTCGCAATAATTTGATTCGCTAGTGTTCTATTCGTTTTGTTTCTGACAATTCTGTTCTAAATACACACTCATTGCTCGTGACGTTTTTAAAAAACAAGAGCAATCTTCAGCAAACAGCATTTCCATTCCTTTCAAGAGAAGAAATGAGTTAACTGTGAACAGAACCTCCACTAACAAGAAAAAAAGAAATCACGGTATGACGGCACAAAGTCTACTGACATAATTCCCGTGCGCCGTGGCCAACAACTTTACGGAAATTAACTCAGGTAAAACTCATATTTAACTACATTTACGTATACGAAATGCGAGCAGCGAAGCGAATTTTCCAGGTAGCAGCCTCGGACTTGGTGCGGTTAGACAGGAAGGGCTCGAAATTCAAATAGGTGAACGTAGCTGAGTGCCTTCGGTTTTCGTCAGAAAGTTTTGGTACGTTAAGATATAAAAATCATCACCAATTATCCTGTTTTATGAGGGATTAAAATGCTGAGAAGAAGAAAAGTGTAAAAAATCTACTGCTACCTTTCAAATTCATGCGCATGAAACGTCTAAATTTAGAATAGTGATTTATCTATAAAACTAGTTTGATGCTTAGTGGGATATAAGTAGATAATGTTTTACTAGAGGATGAAACTGTCAGAAGTGAATGGAGAGGTTCGAAGATCGTGACTGAGTTTAAACAGGAATGTCTTTAGTTTTGATAAGGAAAGCAGGAAACATTAATTGAAAACAGTAAAAATTCTTGTTTTCCTATGTAACAAGGAAATAAATATTGGATCTAGCCAGTTGCATGTTCAGTAAACTAGGCAAAAAACTAGTGTCATATCCCACTGAGGAACTAGTCGATTTACACAGTGGCTTCAAAGTTAGCGTACAGTCGCACGCAAATGAGGCAGGAACTGAAACTGCGTGTAGCAAAACAAAGGCTGAAATGCTTAACTCCGATTTCAAATGTTCTTTTACATAGGTAAAGCCCAAGAGAACTGCCACCACTAAAGTGTGAAACAGATGTTAGTGTCTCTAGTGCTGAGAAACAGGTGAAATCATTAAAACTGAACAGAGCTTCTAGGCCCATTGGAATCCCTATCAGATTCTATACCCAGTTTCCGGCTGAGATAGCTCCTCTTTTAACTATGATCTATCGTAGATACCTCGAACGACCAACCGTGTCCAGTAGTTGAAAGAACGCAAGGATCACACCTGTTCACAAGAAGGGTAGTAGAAGTGATCCACAAATATACTGTCCAATATCCTTGACATCGATTCGTTGTAGAATCTTAGAACATAGTCTGAACTCAAATATAACGAGGTATTTGGAACAGAACGACCCCCTCAATCCCAACCAGCATTGATTCTGAGGTTACTATGAATAGCATCTGCAGCATCATTAATATACAACATGAACAGCAATGGTCCCTGGGGCACATCTGAAGTTACTTCTACATCTGATGATGACTCTCTACCCAAGAGAACCTGCTGCATTCTCCATACGAAAAAGTCCTCGATCCATTTTCGCTTTTGACAAGAGTAGATGTGTTACACAGTCATTGGATCATGCGAAATCCAATTTACACTTTTCTCAACTGAGATACTGAAAGCTTAGGATCAAAGCTGTTAGTTAGATGCAGTGTTTCTTGATTTTTGAGAAGCATTTGACTGTGTAACACATCTACGCTTGTCAAAAGCGAAGCTGGATCGAGGACTTTTTCGTAGGGAGAATGCAGTAGTTTCTCTTGGGCGGGAGTCATCATCAGATGTAGAACTAACTTCAGATGTGCCCCAGGGACCATTGCTGTTCATGTTGTATATTAATGACCCTGCAGATGCTATTCATAGTAACCTCAGAGTTTTTGCAGATGATTATTATCTGAAAGAAGCTGCATAAGTATTCAGTCAGACTTTGACAAGGTTACCAAGTGGTCCAAAGACTGGCAACTTGCTTTAAATGTTCAGAATTGTAAAAATGTGCACTTGACAAAATTGAAGAGAAACTAAGTAGTCTATGGGTATACTACCTGTGAGTCACAATTGATATCGGCCATCTCATACATAGACCTAGGTGTAACACTTTGTAGGGATATGATATGGAATGATCACATAGGCGCAGTCGTGGGTAAAGTAGGTGGCAGACCTCGATTTATTGTTAAAATACTGGGGCCATGGAGTCAGTCTACAAAGGAAGCTGCTTAAAAATAACTCATGCGACCAATTCTGGAAAATTGCTTAAGTGTATGGGACTCACACGAAACAGGACTAAAAGGGAATTCGAACGTATCCAGAGAACGGCAGCATGAGAAAACATACAAAATTTCAGGACCCAGCTTTAAATGATGACTCTAAGAATGTACTACATTCCCGTATGTGTCGCCTACATAGCAACTGTGAGGACAAGATTAGATTAATTGCAGCATGTTCAGAGACACTGAAAAAAATCATTCTTCCTGCACTCCATATGTGAATGGAACGGGAAGAAACTGAAAGGTACAATGCGACGTACCCTCTGCCACACACATCACAGTGGTGTTAATAGTATATATGCAGATGTACATATGGAGCAGGAACTGTAAACAGAATGGATTTGTTTGCTTCTCCGCGTTTTATACCAGCTGCTATACATCTTATCTTTGTTTTGATGCAAAACGTATAAGACTTCCTGACGCCGAGGGTTGGTTTGAACGTTGCAGTGCCGCACAACACGTCACATAATTTACTACCTGGTGTCTTCTGCACGGTGTTAACTGCGCCATTAAGTGGACTACGCCTATCACTATAGTCTAACCGTTCTGCATCCACATGTCCACACTTCAACACCTGACCTGCTTCCCAGGGGAAAATAAACATTAATGCCCCCCCCCCCTTGTCACATGTACCTGGAGGTACCAACCAACCTAAAAATATACTTCTCTTAATAGTTGCAATTATTAGCTCGCAAATGAAGTAAATATGGATGTAATGTTGTTCAGTACACTGTCCTCGGTCACTAATAAAAATATCCGCACTTATACCCCTAACACTCTGAATTTTCTAAAAATTTTCTTTTCATTCTGCGTAAACTTAAATATGTAGATTTATATACACACTGCAGTACATCGTTTTCAAAGTTAATTCTATTGATCAGCGCCTCCACAAACGCTCGTTGTTATCGCAGAATGTCAGGCGCTGGATTTTCATTACAGTTTTAGTTATCCGCTTTCATGTACGTTTAATATCCCACAGGACATACCTGCTACGAGCGCGTACCTGTTTATTGCATTCGAGTTTAACATGGTGCTCACCAAAATTAAATTTTTCCGTGTTTCGTTTGCGTCGTGTACATCAGTTTCGCCTCCTGTTACTACAAGGTTTTCTTTCTTTGATAAGTACAAGGGGAAAAGTTACCAGTCCGGCGTTGAAAGACTCCGTTCATGTAAAAGATGCACTCATTTCCCGGTATACTTTCCCAGAAGTTCTCTGAGGAATTCGTCCTATCCCAGATTATGTAATATTAGTTGGAGGCGACTTTAGCCTACTGACTACAGACTGGGATGTCTATGGATTCACTGCGGGAGGGGAGGGTGGGGGGTGGGGGGGTACAGACAGACAGTCATGCGAAATACTCTCAAATACACTCCTGGAAATTGAAATAAGAACACCGTGAATTCATTGTCCCAGGAAGGGGAAACTTTATTGACACATTCCTGGGGTCAGATACATCACATGATCACACTGACAGAACCACAGGCACATAGATACAGGCAACAGAGCATGCACAATGTCGGCACTAGTACAGTGTATATCCACCTTTCGCAGCAATGCAGGCTGCTATTCTCCCATGGAGACGATCGTAGAGATGCTGGATGTAGTCCTGTGGAACGGCTTGCCATGCCATTTCCACCTGGCGCCTCAGTTGGACCAGCGTTCGTGCTGGACGTGCAGACCGCGTGAGACGACGCTTCATCCAGTCCCAAACATGCTCAATGGGGGACAGATCCGGAGATCTTGCTGGCCAGGGTAGTTGACTTACACCTTCTAGAGCACGTTGGGTGGCACGGGATACATGCGGACGTGCATTGTCCTGTTGGAACAGCAAGTTCCCTTGCCGGTCTAGGAATGGTAGAACGATGGGTTCGATGACGGTTTGGATGTACCGTGCACTATTCAGTGTCCCCTCGACGATCACCAGTGGTGTACGGCCAGTGTAGGAGATCGCTCCCCACACCATGATGCCGGGTGTTGGCCCTGTGTGCCTCGGTCGTATGCAGTCCTGATTGTGGCGCTCACCTGCACGGCGCCAAACACGCATACGACCATCATTGGCACCAAGGCAGAAGCGACTCTCATCGCTGAAGACGACACGTCTCCATTCGTCCCTCCATTCACGCCTGTCGCGACACCACTGGAGGCGGGCTGCACGATGTTGGGGCGTGAGCGGAAGACGGCCTAACGGTGTGCGGGACCGTAGCCCAGCTTCATGGAGACGGTTGCGAATGGTCCTCGCCGATACCCCAGGAGCAACAGTGTCCCTAATTTGCTGGGAAGTGGCGGTGGGGTCCCCTACGGCACTGCGTAGGATCCTACGGTCTTGGCGTGCATCCGTGCGTCGCTGCGGTCCGGTCCCAGGTCGACGGGCACGTGCACCTTCCGCCGACCACTGGCGACAACATCGATGTACTGTGGAGACCTCACGCCCCACGTGTTGAGCAATTCGGCGGTACGTCCACCCGGCCTCCCGCATGCCCACTATACGCCCTCGCTCAAAGTCCGTCAACTGCACATACGGTTCACGTCCACGCTGTCGCGGCATGCTACCAGTGTTAAAGACTGCGATGGAGCTCCGTATGCCACGGCAAACTGGCTGACACTGACGGCGGCGGTGCACAAATGCTGCGCAGCTAGCGCCATTCGACGGCCA
This sequence comes from Schistocerca nitens, assembly GCF_023898315.1. Classification (NCBI taxonomy): domain Eukaryota; kingdom Metazoa; phylum Arthropoda; class Insecta; order Orthoptera; family Acrididae; genus Schistocerca; species Schistocerca nitens. Next base: position 299,412,962 of record NC_064615.1, on the reverse strand, counting down.
ACACCGCGGTTCCTGGTGTGTCCGCTGTGCCGTGCGTGTGATCATTGCTTGTACAGCCCTCTCGCAGTGTCCGGAGCAAGTATGGTGGGTCTGACACACCGGTGTCAATGTGTTCTTTTTTCCATTTCCAGGAGTGTATATTATCTGGAAGCTGTCATGAGCAGCTAGCTCGGCAGCCCACAGGCAATGGAAATATCTTAGATCTTGTAACTACAAATAGGCCAGGCCTTATCGACAATGTCAGAATAGAAACGGGGATTAGCGATCAAGTTCTCATTTCAGCAACTACGGTTACGAAAGTTTCTAAATCTAAAGAAGCAGTTGTAAACATCTTACTTAGACAATGAGCTGGAAAGAATCATGGGGAAAGTTGAAGCAGATTGTAAATCGTGATTTGGAGGGTTATTTGTCTGGTAAGTGTGTAAAGGAAAGAAAAGATCCACCATGGTTTAACGAAATTCGGAAGATGCTGAGGAAGCAGAGGCTGTTGCACTCTCGGCTCAAAAGAGAATGCACAAATGACGACAAGCGAATCTTAGTAGAGATTCGTGCGCGCGAACCATAGAACAGCTACCACCGTCGCACCTTAGCAAAATATCTGGTAGAGAACCCGAGGAAATTCTAACCTAACGTACAATCGCTAAGCGGGTCTAAGGCTTCCATTGAGTCCCTTGTTGACCAGTTTGGTATGGCAATTGAAGATAGTCAAACGAAACCCGAAATTTTAAATTTCACGTACAAGAAATCGTTCACACTGGAGCATCGTGCAAACATACCGCCCGTCATTTGACCATTGGACAGACATCGTAATAAGCATCCCTGGCGTAGAGAAACAACTGAAAGATTTGAAAGCAAATAAATCGCCAGGTCCAGATTGAATGCCAATTCGGTTTTACAAAGAGTACTCTACGGCATTTTCGCCTTGCCTAGCTTGAATTTACTGTGAATCTCTCGCCCAGCACAAAGTCCCAAGCGACTGGAAAAAAGCGCAGTTGACTCCTGCACATAAGAAAGGTAAAAGAACGGACCCGCATAACTACGGACCAATATCCAACATTTCGGTTTGCTGTAGAATTCTTGAACATATTTTCAGTTCGAATATAATAAACTTCCTCGAGACTGAGAAGCTTATGTCCACGGGTCAGCATGGTTTTAGAAAGCATCGCTCGTGCGAAACTCAGCTTGGCTTTTTCCCACATGATATACTGAGAACTATGGATGAAGGACAACATTCAAATTCCATATTTCGAGATTTCCGGAAAGCATTTGACACGGTGCCCCATTGCAGGCTGTTAACGAAGGTACTAGCATATGGAATAAGTTCGCAGATATGTGAAAAGGGTTCCGTCAGGAGTGCCCCAGGGAAGTGTGGTAGGAGCGCTGTTGTTCTCTGTATACATAAATGACTTGGCAGATAGGATGGGCAGCAGTCTGCGATTGTTTGCTGATGATGCTGTGGTGTGCGGTAAGGTGTCGAAGTTTACTGAACGTAGAAAGATACAAAACGATTTAGACAAAATTTCTAGTTAGTGTGACGAATGGCAGCTAGCTCTAAATTTGGAAAAATGCAAGTTAATGTGGATAAGTAGGAAGAACAAACATGTAGTGTTCGGTTACAATATTAATAGTGTCTTGCTTGAGACAGTCACGTCGTTTAAATATCTGGGCGTAACTATGCAAAGCGATGTGAAGCGTATCAAACTTATGAGAACTGTAGTAGGGAAGGCGAATGATCGACTTCGGTTTATTGCTAGAATTTTAGGAAAGAGTGGTTCACCTGTAAAGGAGACAGCATATAGGATGCTGGTGGGACCGATTATTGAGAACTGCTCGAGTGTTTAGGATCCGTACCAGGTCGGACTAAAGGAAGACATCGAAGCAATTCAGAGGCAGGCTGCTGGATTTGTTACCGGTACGTTCGAGCAACACGTGTTACAGGGATGCTTCTGGAACTCAAATGGGAATCCCTGCAGGGAAGGCGAAGTTCTTCTCGAGAAACACTACTGAGAAAATTTAGAGAACCGACATTTGAAGCTGACTGCCGAACGATTTTACTGCCGCCTACATAGATAGCGCGTAAGGACCACGAAGAAATATTCGATAAACTAATGCTCATACGGAGGCGTACATACAATCGTTTTTTCCTCGCTCTGTTTCCGAGTGGAATAGAAAAGGAAAAGATTAGTAGTGGTACAGGATACCCTTCGCCACGCACCGTGCGGTGGCTTGCGGAGTATCTATGTAGATGTAGATGTAGATCCCTAACAGTGATTACCGACATTTCTAAAGTACGTTTCTAGAGCTGCCAAAACTTGATTGGTCTCAAAATATTTTTCAGGCACGATTTTTGTAGATGTAGGAATAGGTCGAAGGGAGAGGATACTACGTCTGAAGGATAGGATGAATGTTTCGAAAGTTCACATTTCAAATACTGTATCTCAGGAATGCACGAAAGGAATTATACGTTGATGTACCACACAGTACAGTACAGTTACTGCCATCTCGTAGAGCACACCATCGCAAATGAGTCAAGACAATTCCAAAACATTTCAATCGTATTTTCGACTTTGTAATAGATGTGTCAGTAATAGAGAGATAAACGATGGCCTGTACATAGTTTAGCGTTACATTTTCATTACTACGGTAACGGCACCTTTCTGCTGTACTTCCATAATCATATGTAGTAGTGATAATAACTCACTATCGATGACGTGCTCCAACTGATGTCGCGAACAACTATCCTCCTCTAGATATTTTAGGTAATCTACTACATGGATTTATAATTCCTATCACGTATTACTTTCAAATTACTTGGATTTTAGGTAGTAAAATTAAGCTAGCCTACTTCTGCCGAAATCTGTCATATCTGTAAAATACGTAATCTAGGCTAGTTAGTTAGTTTTATTTCCCATGGATCATTCTGCACGATAAATCGTGATCATGTCGAACTACTCATTTTACATTCACATTAATTTGTAAATATGGCAACATGTTGAACATATATGTTTTTTTAAATATACAGATATGGGGTAGTAATTCCTGCGCACCACTTTTTACACATTACAATAACACAAATTCTTCTACGGAACAGAAGGAGTTGTCAAGGAGAAACTTTTCAGTTTTTTAAAAATCTTATATAACTGGGTAAGTTGTTGCAGTATTGTGCACCAGTTTTTGTGCTAAAGATAACCTTAATGTGCAATAATTAATGTGATTTTTCCTTCTGGTATTGTACTTATGTACCTAATTGTTTCTTCTGAACTGTAGTGGATTATTTGCAACAAACGTCATGAGGGCAAGCAACAGTCAGAATGTTAAACTCCTTAAACAGTGTCTACAAGATGATCGTGGATGAGCACCACATATTATTCTTACAGCTCGTTTTTGCACAATTAAGACTTTCTTTCTTAAAGATGAGTTACCCCAGAACATTATTCCATATCTCGTTATTGAATGAAAATATGAAAAACGAAGGAAAACATGCAAAAACTGTCAATTTACTGATTTGTCTCTCCTCAAGATTTGCAATGATTCTAAGTGCAAATGTGGCTGAACTAAGTTGTTTTAGGCGTTCCAAAATGTGTTTTTTCCAGCTTAAATTCTCATCAATATGGAAACCTAAGAACTTCGCAGTTTCCACGTTATTTGTAATTTGCTCACCATGTGTTACACTCATCACTGGTGTAGTACCCCCAGATGTGTGCAGAACTGGACGTATTGTGCTTTTTTAATAATTTCGCGTGAGGCCATTCACAGAAAATCAGTCAATAACACTTTTAAGAACATTTTTAGCATTTCTTCTGTTTGTGTATGTATGCTGGGATCGATGACAATAACAGTGGCATCTCCAAGAACAGCTATTTCTGCTCGTTGTATATTAGACGGAAGATCATCTATATGTGCAAGGAGCAATAGTGGTCATACACTACTGGCCATTAAAATTGCTACACCAAGAAGAAATGCAGATGATAAACGGGTATTCATTGGACAGATATGTTATACTAGAACTGACATGTGATTACATTTTCAAGCAATTTGGGTGCAAAGATCCTGAGATATCCGTACCCAGAACAACCACCTCCGGCCGTAATAACGGCCTTCATACGCCTGGGCATTGAGTCAAACAGAGCTTGGATGGCGTGTACAGGTACAGCTGTCCATGCAGCTTCAACACGATACCACAGTTCATCAAGAGTAGTGACTGGCGTATTGTGACGAACCAGTTGCTCGGCCACCATAGACCAGACGTTTTCAATTGGTGAGAGATCTGGGGAATGTGCTGGTCAGGGCAACATGCGATCGTGCATTATCCTGCTGAAATGTAGGGTTTCGCAGGGATCGAATGAAGGATAGAGCGACGGGTCGTAACATATCTGAAATGTCACGTCCACTGTTCAAAGTGCCGTCAATGCGAACAAGAGCTGACCGAGACGTGTAACCAATGGCGCCCCATACCATCACACTGGGTGATACGCCAGTATGGCGCTGACGAATACACGCTTCCAATGTGCGTTCACCGCGATGTCGCCAAACACGGATGCGACCATCATGATGCTGTAAACGGAAGCTGGATTCATCCGAAAAAATGAAGTTTTGCCATTCGTGCACCCAGGTTCGTCGTTGAGAACACCATCGCAGGCGCTCCTGTTTGTGATGCAGCGTCAAGGGTAACCGCAGCCATGGTCTCCGAGCTGATAGTCCATGCTGCTGCAAACGTCGTCGAACTTTTCGTGCAGATGGTTGTTGTCTTGCAAACGTCCCCATCTGTTGACTCAGGGATCGAGACGTGGCTGCACGATCCGTTACAGCCATGCGGATAAGATGCCTGTCATTTCGACTGCTAGTGATACGAGGCCGTTGGGAACGAGCACGGCGTTCCGTATTACATCCCTGAACCCACCGATTCCATATTCTGCTAACAGTCATTGGGTCTCGACCAACGCGAGTAGCAATGTCGCGATACGATAAACCACAATCGCGATAGGCTACAATCCGACATTTATCAAAGTGTGAAACGTGACGGTACGCATTTCTCCTCCTTACACGAGGCATCACAACAACGTTTCACCAGGCAACGCCGGTCAACTGCTGTTTGTGCATGAGAAATCGGTTGGAAACTTTTCTCATGTCAGCACGTTGTAGGTGTCGCCACCGGCGCCAACCTTGTGTGAATGCTCTGAAAAGCTAATCATTTGCGTATCACAGCATTTTCTTCCTGTCGGTTAACTTTAGCGTCTGTTGCATTTCATCTTCGTGGTGTAGCAATTTTAATGGCCAGTAGTGTAAGATTGAACCTTACGAAACCCCATGCGCGATTTCTCTCCATTAAGAGTTAAGTCCACGGACTACATTGGTTGAATTACTAAGCACAACTTCCTGCATCATTTTGTTTAGAAATGGCATCATCCATTCGTTGGCTATACCATTAATTCCTTGAAACTTCAGTTTATCTAGGAGAATACTGTAGTTTACAGATAAATGCGTTAGGTCTCTCTCTCTCTCTCTCTCTCTCTCTCTCTCTCTCTCTCTCTCTCTCCTGACCAACCGCGGTGTCATCCTCAGCCAGTAGGCGTCACTGAATGCGGATATGGAGGGACACGTTGTCAGCACACCACTCTCCTACCCTTGTCAGTTTTCATGACCAGAACCGCTACTTCTCAGTCAAGTGGCTCTTCAATTGGCCTCACAAGGGCTGAGTTCTTCTTGTTTGCCAACAGCCCTCAGAAGACCCGGGAGGTCCCCTGTCTAAGTGCTAGCCAAGCCCGACAGCGCTTAAATTCTGTGGTCTGACGGGGACCGGTGTTGCCTCTGTGGCAAGGTTGTTGGTCAAAAGCCTTAGATAGGTCGAAGAAAATACCAACCGGCACTATGTTCTCATCGAATGCTTGTAAAATCTGGTAAACGAATGTACAAATGGCATTCACAGTAAAGCAACTATTCTGAAACCGAAACTGTGATTTACTCATGATATTACTTCTGATAAGGTGAGATACTCTTCTAGAAAACATCACGTCCTCAAAGATTTTGGAAAAACATGTCCGCAGTATAACAGGTCGGTTGTTTATTGACATCTCTCTTATCACATTTCTTAAAGAGGGGTTTCACAGCGGCACAGTTCAGTCTCTCTGGCAGAACGCTTTGAGTTTATGATGAGTTACATATTTCATATAAGACTGAGCTTATTAAATGGGAACAAATCTTTAGTACCCTGACGGAAACACGATCAAAAATGTTCAAATGTGTGTGAAATCTTATGGGACTTAACTGCTAAGGTCATCAGTCCCTAAGCTTACACACTACGTAACCTAAATTATCCTAAAGACGAACACACACACCCATGCCCGAGGGAGGACTCGAACCTCCGCCGGGACCAGCCGAACAGAAACACTATCAAAATGAGCTTTTATTTTAGAGCGGAGTTCTATATTGTTTTAATTTCAGAAGGAAAAGTTGGTGATACGTTGATATGATTTGCTTTGCTTAAAAACTTGCTTTGTACTCACAATGTATTGTTCCATGTTTTGCTACGTAACAAGCAAAAAGAACCCGTGTGCACCTCGTAAAAAACACGCTTTGGCCTTAAGCTCTTCTGAATAAATCTTCGCAGAAATGCTGAACGGCGTAGGTCTACCAAACAAGCTGTGTTAATAAACGTATCAGGTGCTTGCTAAAAGTTCACAAAATAACTACCTCTCATCTGAACAACTTTGAAAGGTTGCTTGTTGCGAGATTTTGCTATGGTACTCATGACATCATTACGAACAAAATGCTTCTTCACTGTTGCTTCTTTTATCAATCAACGACCTCTAAAAGAGTTGTATGTAAACCGGAGGCCCAGAAACGACGGAGAGGCTCCGTCCCCGCCGCAGTCGCAGTGGTCCACAACCCCACGACGACTACCGCAGTCCACTTCACCCCTCCGCCGCCCCACACCGAACCCAGGGTTACTGTGCGGTTCGGCCCCCGGTGGATCCCCCCAGGGAACGTCTCACACCAGACGAGTGTGGCCCCTATGTTTGCGTGGTAGAGTAATGGTGGTGTACACTTACGTGGAGAACTTGTTTGCGCAGCAGTCACCGACATAATGTAGCTGAGGCGGAATAATCGGAACCAGCCCGCATTCGCCGAGGCAGATGGAAAACCGCCTAAAAACCATCCACAGACTGGCCGGCTCATCAGACCTCGACAAATGTCCGCCGGGCGGATTCGTGCCGGGGACCAGGCGCTCCTTCCCGCTCCGGATCTTTTAGAGTTACTAGTTTTTTTTTCATTGCCTTTCCTGAATTACATTATTTCCACAAACTGTTGTACTGCCAATGAAGATACGCAGGAGACAGGCTACAGAACAGCAGGAACAAGCGAAAGTTTATAACTTCTATGTATGGGACCTGGATAAACTGAAAGAACCAAAGGTAGTAGAGAGTTTCAAGGAGAGCATAAGGGAACAATTGACAGGAATGGGGGAAAGAAATACAGTAGAAGAAGAATGGGTAGCTTTGAGGGATGAAGTAGTGAAGGCAGCAGAGGATAAAGTAGGTAAAAAGACGAGGGCTAGTAAAAATCCTTGGGTAACAGAAGAAATATTGAACTTAATTGATCAAAGGAGAAAATATAAAAATGCAGTAAATGAAGCAGGCAAAAAGGAATACAAACGTCTCAAAAATGACATCGACAGGAAGTGCAAAATGGCTAAGCAGGGATGGCTAGAGGACAAATATAAGGATATAGAGGCTTGTCTCACTAGGGGTAAGATAGATACTGCCTACAGGAAAATTAAAGAGACCTTTGGGGAAAAGAGAACCACTTGTATGAATATCAAGAGCTCAGATGGAAACCCAGTTCTAAGCAAAGAAGGGAAAGCAGAAAGGTGGAAGAAGTATATAGAGGGTCTATACAAGGGCGATGTACTTGAGGACAATATTATGGAAATGGAAGAGGATGTAGATGAAGATGAAATGGGAGATATGATACTGCGTGAAGAGTTTGACAGAGCACTGAGAGACCTGAGTCGAAACAAGACCCCGGGAGTAGACAACATTCCATTAGAACTACTGACAGCCCTGGGAGAGCCAGTCCTGGCAAAACTCTACCATCTGGTGAGCAAGATGTATGAGACAGGCGAAATACCCTCAGACTTCAAGTAGAATATAATAATTCCAATCCCAAAGAAAGAAGGTGTTGACAGATGTGAAAATTACTGAACTATTAGTTTAATAAGTCACGGCTGCAAAATACTAACACGAATTCTTTACAGACGAATGGAAAAACTAGTAGAAGCCGACCTCGGCGAAGATCAGTTTGGATTCCGTAGAAATATAGGAACACGTGAGGCAATATTGACCCTACGGCTTATCTTAGAAGCTAGATTAAGGAAAGGCAAACCTACGTTTCTAGCATTTGTAGACTTAGAGAAAGCTTTTGACAATGTTGACTGGAATACTCTCTTTAAAATTCTGAAGGTGGCAGGGGTAAAATACCGGGAGCGAATGGCTATTTACAACTTGTACAGAAACCAGGTGGCAGTTATAAGAGTCGAAGGACATGAAAGGGAAACAGTGATTGGGAAGGGAGTGAGACAGGGTTGTAGCCTCTCCCCGATGTTATCCAATCTGTATATTGAGCAAGCAGTGAAGGAAACAAAAGAAAAATTCGGAGTTGGTATTAAAATCCATGGCGAAGAAATAAAAACTGTGAGGTTCGCCGATGACATTGTAATTCTGTCAGAGACAGCAAAGGACTTGGAAGAGCAGTTGAACGGAATGGATAGTGTCTTGAAAGGAGGATATAAGATGAACATCAACAAAAGTAAAACGAGGATAATGGAATGTAGTCGAATTAAGTCGGGTGATGCTGAGGGAATTAGATTAGGAAATGAGACACTTAAAGTAGTAAAGGTGTTTTGCTATTTGGGGAGCAAAATAACTGATGATGGTCGAAGTAGAGAGGATATAAAATGTAGACTGGTAATGGGAAGGAAAGCGTTTCTGAAGAAGAGAAATTTGCTAACATCGAGTATAGATTTAAATGTCAGGAAGTCGTTTCTGAAAGTATTTGTGTAGAGTGTAGCCATGTATGGAAGTGAAACATGGACGATAAATAGTTTGGACAAGAAGAGAATAGAAGCTTTTGAAATGTGGTGCTACAGAAGAATGCTGAAGATTAGATGGGTAGATCACGTAACTAATGAGGAGGTATTGAATAGGATTGGGGAGAAGAGAAGTTTATGGCACAACTTGACTAGTAGAAGGGATCGGTTGGTAGGACATGTTCTGAGGCATCAAGGGATCACCAATTTAGTATTGGAGGGCAGCGTGGAGGGTAAAAATCGTAGAGGGAGACCAAGAGATGAATACACTAAGCAGATTCAGAAGGATTTAGGTTGCAGTAGTTACTGGGAGATGAAGCAGCTTGCACAGGATAGAGTGGCATGGAGAGCTGCATCAAACCAGTCTCAGGACTGAAGACCACAACAACAACAACATGTCTGGTATAGCCAACTCGTGTAACACATTCTGCACTTTCCTCCACTTAGCATGAACAAGTCACAGGAGTTACCTCTCATACCACCTACATCAGCCATCATTAGAAATAACCCGTTCAGTGTGTAAAAGCCCTGTTCACATACCACCTAGCGAAATGCAAAACGTAATTGATGCAAAACTACCCCTTATCCTCTTTAGCATGATAACTCTTCAATTGCAGAACATACAAAGATATACCTTTCGAGTGATTAAACAAGGAAAAATTAATATTATCCACTAACAGACGACGGCTGGATTAGCTGAGACTTTCAGCAATCCGTATTACTTGCTGCAACGCACTGAGATGGGATTTCTGAAAGCTGTATCGGGTTCCTGCTCGTTCGATAGCTATACCACAGCGCTCCACTTGAAAAGCATTCACAAAATATCTCCTATATATCGAGTAGAGTCCTTTCACCTTCAGATAAAACTGATGCCCTCAAAGCAGCAACTCGTTGTCTTTTGATCGCCGAGAACAAAGGCATCGATATGCCAGCACGAGAGAATGACAAGTGGAGAGTGTTTGGATGCAAAAGTTTTACATCACCCGCATCTGTCACAGAAAGACACACATCAATGTGACAACGGCTGAATAAAACTCATTTGCACGATGCGGCTACAGAGGGGGGGGACTTTCTTTTTATTTTGTCACACAATAACTGTACCGCACCGCACTTTCGGCGGTCCATGCGACTTTGAAGTGGTTCTCTCTCTCTCTCTTTTCGTACTTCTTTCTGCGTCTCTTTCAGGGAATATTTGTAAGCTACGTTAACAATGGCAGCTGTCCGCGAGAATAATAGAAGAATTAGCAGGCACGACATGCGTGTAAAAGAGGGCGTAATTCATCAGGTCCATTGTATGTAGCGGAGGGAATAAAGTGAGGGAATGCGTAATTCAAGAGTCGTATAAAAGTACAAGCGCACCAGTTACCTCTGCGGACGTTAACAGGAGATATTGTCCCTCTAGCGGAGACTAAGTAAGACACAGCAGCGGTGTTAAATGAAAGTAGTCACGCTGACCCTATCGTCGTTAGAAACTGAGTACAAAACTGAGTCTGGAAGCAGAAACTCCTGAGTTTGGCGAGCAACGTTGCGCCAGTTGAGCAAACCGAACAGATCACGGCCCGACTCACAATAGAAAGTTCGACGTTCGAGTCACTGCGGTTTCTGTAACTACATAAAGTGCTGTCTCCCACGCTATGGTGTGTGGCAGTGGGCACTAATGGTCCGCTACCCCTGCAGGATTGGTGCGTGTGTAGAACGGCTGATGATCTCAGAACCCACTGGGCACTACTCGTATTAATGCTATCAATTCTTAGTGACTACTGTCATTCGTAGCTCATTAGATATATTCAAACTTGTTTCAAATAATTTTTCATTTTCATGTTGAGATTTTGTTGCTGTTACCATATGAAAATTAATATCATTTTCGAAGTTGCTGTTAATGGTAAAAGCACAGTATGTGTAAGAGACGGTCTAAACGCTGTTACCTGATCATTATATATAAATAAACATATTAACTAATTCATTAAGTGATTAACGTGCTATGTAAAACGCGTATGGGCTTGTGTAATACGAACAATATAAAAATACTTTGGCCAAATAACCGAATGTATAAGGAACGATCAAAAAGTTTCCTTTTGAGGGCGTTGCTACAGCGTGTAGGCAACGTAGAGCGACTCCGATAATAATAATGAGCGTATGGCATTGGTGGCCGGGAGACCCCTCGCGGGGCGGTTCGGCCGCCGCTCCACAAGTTCTTTAACGCCACTACGGCGACTTGCCAGTGAACGAGCATGAAATGATGATGAAAGACACACTTCACGCAGTCGTCTCGAGGCAGAGAAACTCCCTGACCCCGCCGGGAATCGAACCCGGGACCCCGTGCGCGGGAAGCGAGAACGCCACCGCAAGACCACGAGCCGCGGACAGCGACTCCTAAGCGGGTCTATAACCACCGACAATTAGGCAACAGATTAGTGTGACATTCGTGTCTTTCCGACGTGCGGGCGGTAAACGCGGAAACTTTAGCTATGGCGACGTTATTATCAAACGCGTCCAAATGAGACCAACGTCCTTTATTCCTTTCTTTACTGGCGAAGCACAAACACCGGTACACACCCATCGGAGAAAGAAGTATGTGTGTACGGCGGCATGTGTGCCAAAAACCACTTTTGTACACTGAAGAGCCAAAGAAAATGGTACACCTGCCTGATATCTTGTAGGGCCGCCGAGGGCACGCAGAAGTGCCGCAGCACGACGAGGCGTGGACTCGACTAATATCTAAAGTAGTGCTGGAGGGAACTGACATCATGAATGATGCAGGGCTGTCCACAAATCCGTAAGAGTACGAGCTGGTGGAGGTGTTTTCTGAACAGCGCTTTGTAAGGCATCCCAGATATGCTCGATAATGTTCATGTCTGGGTGGCCAGCGGAACTGTTTAAATTCATAAGAGTGTTTCTGAAGCCACTATGTACCAATTCAACAGGTTTGGAGTGTCGCATTGTCCTGCTGGAATTGCCTAAGTCCGTCGGAATGCACAATGGACATGAATGGATGCAGGTGATCAGACAGGATGCTTACGTACGCGCCACTTGTCAGAATCGTATCTAGACATATCAGGGGTTCTATATCACTGCAACGGCACACGCCCCACACCATTACAGAGTCTCCACCAGCTTGAATAATCTCCTGCTAGCATGCAGTGTCCATCGATTCATGAGGTTGTCTCCATACCCGTACACGTCCATCCGCTCGTCCGACCAGGCAACATGTTTCCAATATCAACAATGCAACGTCGGTGTTGATGGGACCAGGCGAGGCGTAAGCTTTGTGACGTGCAGTCATCAAGGGTACAGGAGTGGGCCTTCGGTTCCGAAAGCCCATATCGATGATGTTACGCTGAATCGTTAGCAACGCTGACACTTGTTGATGGCCCAGCATTGAAGCATGCAGCAATTTGCGGAAGGGTTGCACGTCTGTCACTGTGAATGACACCCTTCAGTCGTCGCTGGCCCCGTCCTTGCAGGATCTTTTTCCTGCCGCAGTGATGTCAGAGGTTTGATGTTTTACCGGATTCGTGATATTCACGGTACATTCGTGAAATGGTCGTACGGGAAAATCCCCACTTCATCGCTACCTCGCAGCACTGCAGCATCAGTAACTGATCTAGGAACTGCACCAGACACTCGTTGTCTTATACAGGGAGTTAGAAAAAGGTACGGCCAAACTTTCAGGAAACATTCCTCACACACAAAGAAAGAAAATATGTTATATGGACATGTGTCCGGAAACGCTTACTTTCCATGTTAGAGCTCATTTTATTACTTCTCTTCAAAGCACATTAATCATGGAATGGAAACACACAGCAACAGAACGTACCAGCGTGACTTTAAACACTTGTTACAGGAAATGTTGAAATGTCCTCCGTTAGCGAGGATACATGCATCCACCCTCCGTCGCATAGAATCCCTGATGCGCAGATGCAGCCCTGGAGAATGGCGTATTGTATCACAGCCGTCCACAATACGAGCACGAAGAGTCTCTACATTTGGTACCCGGGTTGCGTGGACAAGAGCTTTCAAATGCCCCCATAAATGAAAGTCAAGAGGGTTGCGGTCAGGTGAGCGTGGAGGCCATTGAATTGGTCCGCCTCTACCAATCCATCGGTCGCCGAATCTGCTGTTGAGAAGCGTACGAACACTTCGAGTGAAATGTGCAGAAGCTCCATCGTGCATGAACCACTTGTTGTCTTGAACTTGTAAAGGCACATGTTCTAGCAGCACAGGTAGAGTATCCCGTATGAAATCATGATAACGTGCTCCATTGAGCGTAGGTGGAAGAACATACTGACGAAACTAAAATGAGCTGTGACATGGAAATTAAGCGTTTCCGGACACATGTCCACATAACATCTTTTCTTTATTTGTGTGTGAGGAATGTTTCCTGAAAGCTTGGCCGTACCTTTTTGTAACACCCTGTATAGGCATTTCCGACCGCAGCGCCGTATTCTGCCTGTTTACATATCTCTGTATTTGAATACGCATGCCTATACCAGTTTGTTTGGCGCTTCAGTGTAGAATAATGCTTCAAGTTCCACAGCTCGTCCCCATATCGCAAATGTCATGACGCAGAAGTTACGCCAACTCAAGTAGGAGAAACTCGAGCACTCGCCCGATAGTCCTGATCTCTCGCCACTAGATTATCACGCATTCGGTCGCTTAAGAAAAAAAGGCCTTGGAGGGCCGACGATTAGTGTCGGACGAGGACGTGCAGCAGGCAGTTACGGACTTCTTCACGCAGCAGGACACGTTGTTTTACCAAATGGGCAACTTCAACATGGTTTGTCTCAACGCTCACGGCGATTTTGCGTGGTGGCCCTGAGCACTATGGGACTTAACTTCTGAGCTCATCAGTCCCCTACAACTTAGAACTACTTAAACCTAACTAACCTAAGGACATCACACACATCCATGCCCGAGGCAGGATTCGAACCTGCGACCGTAGCGGTCGCGCGGTTCCAGCGTCTAGAAACGCTCGGCCACACTGGCCAGCGCGATTTTGCCTGATCGTCATACCAATTCTAGACCGTACGCCCTTCTGAAGGAAACTTTTTGATCGCCCCTCATACATATCGTGACTGAGACAATATGGAAAAGAGCGAGGTGGCGCAGTGGTTAGCACACTGGACTCGCGTTCGGGAGGACGACGGTTCAATCCCGCGTCCGCCATCCTGATTTAGGTTTTCCCTAAATCGCTCCAGGCAATTGCCGGGATGGTTCCTTTAAAAGGGCACGGCGGACTTCCTTCCCCATCCTTACCTAATCCGATGACCTCGCTGTTTGCTCTCTTCACCCAAATAACCCAACCCACGCAATGTGAAGATGTGCGCGGACTCTCGTGGTCTACATTTTGGCGGAGCTCCATTCGTTCACGAATCATAGTTTCTGTCGAGGACAGGTCAGTGAAAACGACCCGAGGCGTCAGTTGCCGAATTGCCTGGTGCAGGCTGCTATTCAATCACCAGGAATAGTAACTCTGCGGCTGCTGTGCAACATATACTCCGTTATGGGATTTGCATTTGTTAATATGATCTGTCCGGAGGGAACAGCGACTTTCACATATTGTACGTTCACACTGTGAAAGTTGCAGCTCCACTCGGATGAATCGTATTGTTGTTGTTGTTGTTGTTGTTGTGGTCTTCAGTTCTGAGATTGGTTTGATGCAGCTCTCCATGCTACTCTATCCTGTGCAAGGTTCTTCATCTCCCAGTACCTACTGCAACCTACATCCTTCTGAATCAGCTTAGTGTATTCCTCTCTTGGTCTCCCTCTACGATTTTTACCCTCCGCTGTACCCTCCAGTACTAAATTGGTGATCCCTTGATGCCTCAGAATATGCCCTACAAAACCGATCACTTCTTCTAGTCAAGTTGTGCCACAAATTTCTCTTCTCTCCAATTCTATTCAATACCTCCTCATTAGTTATGAGATCTACCCATCTAATCTTCAGCATTCTTCTGTAGCACCACATTTCGAAAGCTTCTATTCTATTCTTGTCCAAACTATTTATCGTCCACGTTTCATTTCCATACATGGCTACACTCCATACAAATACTTTCAGAAAAGACTTCCTGACACATAAATCTAGACTCGTTGTTAACAAATTTCTCGTCTTCAGAAACGCTTTCCTTGCCATTGCCAGTCTACATTTGATATCCTCTCTGCTTCGACCATTATCAGTTATTTTGCTCCCCAAATAGCAAAACTCCTCTACTACTTTAAGCGTCTCATTTCCTAATCTAATTCCCGTAGCATCACCCGATTTAATTCGACTACATTCCATTATTCTCGTTTTGCTTTTGTTGATGTTCATCTTATATCCTCCTTTCAAGATACGGTCCATTCCGTTCAGCTGCTCTTTTAGGTCCTTTGCTGTCTCTGACAGAATTACAATGTCATCGGCGAACCTCATAGTTTTTATTCCTTCTCCATGGATTCTAATTCCAACTCCGAATTTTTGTTTTGTTTCCTGAACTACTTGCCCAATATACAGATTGAATAACATCGGGGATAGGCTACAACCCTGTCTCACTCCCTTCCCAACCACTGCTTCCCTTTCGTGCCCCTCGACTCTTATAATTGCCATCTGATTTCTGTACAAATTGTAAATAGCCTTTCGCTCCCTATATTTTACCCCTGCCACCTTCAGAATTTGTAAGAGAGTATTCCAGTCAACATTGTCAAAAGCTTTCTCTAAGTCTACAAATGCTAGAAAAGTAGGTTTGCCCTTAATCAGTCTTTTTTCCACGATAAGTCGCAGGGTTAGTATTGCCTCACGTGTTCCAACATTTCTACGGAATCCAAACTGATCTTCCCCGAGGTCGGCTTGTATCAGTTTTTCCATTCGTCTGTAAAGAATTCGCGTTAGTATTTTGTACCCATGGCTTATTAAACTGATAGTTCTGTAATTTTCACATCTGTCAACACCTGCTTTCTTTTGGATTGGAATTATTATATTCTTCTTGAAGTCTGAGGGTATTTCGCCTGTGTCATACATCTTGCTCACCAGATGGTAGAGTTTTGTTACGCCTGGGTCTCCCAAGGCTATCAGTAGTTCTAATGGAATGTTGTCTACTCCTGGAGCCAACTAACATTTAAAAATAAATTAAAAGAATTTCTAGATGACAAATCCTTCTACTCATTGGCTGAATTTTTAGATATAAATTAAGGGAAAAAAACAAAAACAAAACAACAACAACTTAAACATTAGTGTCATGCAATATTTTGTGTAATGTAATATCTTGTACAGACATCTTTTATTAACCTGACACTTTCCACATCATTACGAAGTGTCGTATTCATGATCTATGGAACAAGTATTAATCTAATCTGTTTCGACTTAGGTCTTTCATTGCTCTGTCAAACTCTTCACGCAGTATCATATCTCCTATTTCATCTTCATCTACATTTTCTTCCATTTCTGTAATATTGTCCTCAAGAACATCGCCCTTGTGTAGACCCTCTATATATTCCTTCCACCTTTCTGCTTTCCCTTCTTTGCTTAGAACTGGGTTTCCATCTGAGCTCTTGATATTCATACAAGTGGTTCTCTTTTCTCTAAAGGTCTCTTTAATTTTCCTGTAGGTAGTATCTATCTTACCGCTAGTGGGATGTGCCTCTACATCCTTATATTTTTCCTCTAGCCATCCCTGCTTAGCCATTTTGCACTTCCTTTCGATCTCATGTTTGAGACGTTTGTATTCCTTTTTGCCTGCTTCATTTACTGCATTTTTATATTTTCTCCTTTCATCAATTAAATTCAATATCTCTTCAGTTACCCAAGGATTTCTATTAGCCCTCATCTTTTTACCTACTTGATCCTCTGCTGCCTTCACTATTTCATCTCTCAAAGCTACCCTTTCTTCTTCTACTGTATTTCTTTCCCCCATTCTTGTCAATCATTCCCTAATGCTCTCCCTGAAGATCTCTACAACCTCTGGTTCTTTCAGTTTATCCAGGTCCCATCTCCTCAAATTCCCATTTTTTTGCAGTTTCTTCAGTTTTAATCTACAGTTCATAACCAATAGATTGTGGTCAGAGTCCATATCTGCCGCTGGAAATGTCTTACAATTTAAAACCTGGTTCCTGAATCTCTGTAACAAATGCAGATCCCGTAGTGGAGTATATGTTGTACAAGGGCGGCAGAGTCACAGTTCTGAGCGCTTCCACTACGGCCCGTAGGAAGTTCCGCGACTAATGTCGTAGGCCATTCTGAAGGCAAAATATCTTATATGGCGCGTATGTTTTGGCACCGTGTCAGACAACATACGAGGTGTGCCTACAAAATAGCGGGACACATGCTGCCACACAGTAAGTACGCATGCGCGAAAGTTGAACGACCAATAGCTGTGAAGCGTCAAGCCTTCTGAATAGAATGCGGCATCTCTTGTGTCTATAGATAAATGATTGTAGCTGTGGCCTTCGTTTGCGTAAGAACTGTTGTTTTTCTGTGCCGGAAAAATTGCAAGTGTAATAACAGCAAAGAACTGTCGTGAAGTTTTAACGAAACTTGGACAAACTGCTACTGAAACCTATCTTTTACTAAAAGAAATGTATGGCGAGAACTGTTCATCACTTATGTTGTTTTCTGAGTCGTTCAAGCGTATCCAAGATGGCCGAGAAGACGCTGAAGATGACTCACGCCCGGGACGCCCTTGAACAATAAAAACGGATGGAAACATCGAAACAGTAGGTAATGTGATTCGAACTGACCATGGGTTGAGTATTCGA
This sequence comes from Schistocerca nitens, assembly GCF_023898315.1. Taxonomy (NCBI): domain Eukaryota; kingdom Metazoa; phylum Arthropoda; class Insecta; order Orthoptera; family Acrididae; genus Schistocerca; species Schistocerca nitens. Next base: position 299,395,150 of record NC_064615.1, on the reverse strand, counting down.
TCGATTGCTGAAACTGTAGCAACTGACAAAGAATGCGTGCAGCAAAGTGGTGCCGAAAAGTCTCACGATCGAACATACAGAAGCTCATGAAAATGTTTGTACTGACACTTTGAAAGTCACTGAAAATGATCCTTATTTCTTGAAAAGAGTGATAACATGTGACGCATCTGGGGTTTTCACTTTTGATCCAGAAACTAAGTGCCAATCCGTGCATTTGAAGCACCCATCTTCACAGAAAGGAAAAATTCTCTAATTAGCTAATTAAGACTCAGAGTGATGATGAATGTTTTTTTCGATATTGTGTACTTCACTAGGTTTATGAAGGTGAAACTGTTAATCAACACTACTACCTTGAAGTTCTTGCTCAGTCTATAAGAAAATAAGAAAACAACGACCCGATTGTGGAAGAACACATCATGGGTTCTGCATCAAGAGGGCACACCAGCTCATCCTGGGGAAGTACAGCATCCCATTTTTAGACTGTCCACTTCATTTGGCTGACCTAGCTGCTTGTGACCTTCATCTACTCCGAATATCAGATCTACATTAAAGGGAACAAGATTTTAGTCCGTTGACACAGGAAAAGAAAAAGCGGCACGCTTCGTCAAAGAGTTTCCAGAGGAAGATTTCCAGCGCAGTTTCCGTCAATGGAAAATTCAGTGGGACCGTTGTAGCGATAGAGGAGGGGAGTACACTGAGGGTGACCATAACACAATAGGTATGTTTTTGAAATAAATGTTTGCAACGTTCTATTAATATCTATTATTGAATGAATGAATGAACGAAAACTGAAGTTATTGTGTAGCGTGTTGTCACTGCATGTAGTGTGCTTTCCCTGTGTTACTGTAAGCAAAAACTTTATACGAATCGATTGGGCAATGCATCCCAATACCAATAAAGAAATACAGTCACTGCAAAACACATTCAGCCCCTTAGGTACCGAATCCTCTGGCCCTGTTCAAAAATGATAACTTCGGCCACTGTTCACATAACAAATAAATTAATTGTCTTACCTCTAAAGCAGCAACGGTGGAACGCGATATATTCTGGTCTCTCACGAAAAAATAAAAATATACTAGCTACAAGCTCAGCGGTGTGCAATGCTGGCCATAATACTTCGAAATGCACATGAAATTCTTTTGACTGATAAATGAAAACATATAAGAAAAAACAACGTCTTTTAAAAACGTATGACCTAACACTGATTTTTTTTAGTGAATTATATTACAAGTTAAGTTTGGCTTTTCAAAACCATCTGCAGTTAAAATTACATTACTCAGAAAAATTACATCCTTTTTACTAACTAACTGACAAACAATGAGATTTATACAGCTAGTGTTATCTGACTTCAATAAAAAGCCATAAATACAAATGATCAAATTACATATACCTGTGTTAACAAATCTTAGAAACATTACAAAAGGAAAATATCTAACTACCCTTTCATCAAATCAGTTTACGTACATTCTAGGGTTACTCAACAGTTACAAATTATCAGCTAACTCATCAACACTAACGCGCTGGCAAAACGAGAGTCATAAATATTTAATACCTTTACCTTGCTTGCGAGAAGACTTCTGCTTACACGTTCTCGTAATTCCTACATTAATCTAACACTTGGTGGCTTCACGGAGCACATCACAAAAACTGCCCACTCCATCCTCCTTCGCTCACCGACAGCTACCCACTACTGTGCGCCAAGCGCCCTCTTACTCCGACACCATAATCTCACACCAGTAACAGTATCTTTGGCTCTGCGGTCGTGCACAGTCAGCGATCAGCTTTATAAAGCCTATCAGAGACATAAATGGTTTATTGTATTATTGTCATATTTGGATGCCACATACATGTGTACCCCAGTGGACTCCTTTCATGTTTTACAGCAACAGTCCTGTTTTATAGCCATACCTCATATGTACATACAAGGTGTAGAAGAATGAAGCCTGAATTTGGTTGCAATAACTACACGTCTGTTGTTTGAAACTGATAAACAATATCTTACTCAAAATAATCTCCATTGCTATTTATACATTTCTCCCACCTCTCCGGCACGCTATGAATGCCGCGCCAGAAAACAGTTCTTCTTTTGAAGCGAACCAGTCAGTGAGCTATTTTCGTACATTTTCATACGAATTGAAGCTTTGTTTATGAACAGCGTGTCCCAGTGATGCAAACAGATGATAATCGGACGGAGTCAAGTCTGAAGAATAAGCCGCTTGCCCTAGTATTTCCCGACTGAACGCCTCGATCGTTTCCCTGCCCTTTTTGCTGTGTGTGTGATGGGGTGTTATCACGGAGCATTATACCTTTTCTTGCCTTTCTCCATATTCCGGTTGTTTTTCAAGTAATGTTCGATTTAAATCGATCATTTCGTGTTGACAGCGATCAGTGTTCAAAGAAGGGCAGCTCGTTTTGTATTATCGCGAAATAGGGGAGATAGTGCCACAGACATGTTACGTGAATTGGAGTGGCAATTATTAAAACAAGAGCGTTTTTCGTTCGGACGGGATCTTCTCATGAAATTACAATCACCAGTTTTCTCCTCCGATTGCAAAAACATTCTGTTGGCTCCCACCTACATATGGAGAAATGATAATCACGATAAAATAAGATAAATCGGGGCTCGCACAGAAAAATTTAACTGCTCGTTTTCCCTGCGCCGTTCGAGAGTGGAACGATAGAGAGACAGCGTGAAGGTTGTTCACTGAACCCTCTATTAGGCACTTTACCAAGAATAGCAGAGCAATCTCGTAGACGTATATGTAGTGTTAACGGTTTTACCAGGGATTTGGCAGCTCATAATATATGACACTCTTCTGAACCCACCAGACAAAAAGCGATTTGGCCTTGCAGTGGATGTCGATGGTTTGCCTGGATTCACCTATGATTTACGACGCTTAGGATTTTTAAAATATATCCATTTTTCATCACCTGTCGCTATTCGATGAAGAAACGACTTTCTTTTGTATCTAGCGAACAGCATTTTACATGTTCTCTTTCGATTTGCTTGCTGTCTTTCACTCGGTCCACCTTACCCATGGCTTTCAACCGAACAGAAACGCCTCTCTGCGTCACATTCAATTGTTCCGCGTGTTGCTGTTGAGTTTGAGTATCATATCCATCCAATAAGGCCTGCAGTTCGTTGTCTTCGAACTTTTTCGGTGGTTTCCCGCGCTCGTCGTTCCTCATGTCAAAATCACCATTTTTGATTTTTTTTGAGCCACTCGAAACACTGTGATTTCCCAACAGCATGTTCACCGAAAGCTTCGACAAGCATTCGATGCGATTCTGCTACAGTTTTCTTCGAATGATAATACACTCCTGGAAATTGAAATAAGAACACCGTGAATTCATTGTCCCAGGAAGGGGAAACTTTATTGACACATTCCTGGGGTCAGATACATCACATGATCACACTGACAGAACCACAGGCACATAGACACAGGCAACAGAGCATGCACAATGTCGGCACTAGTACAGTGTATATCCACCTTTCGCAGCAATGCAGGCTGCTATTCTCCCATGGAGACGATCGTAGAGATGCTGGATGTAGTCCTTTGGAACGGCTTGCGATGCCATTTCCACCTGGCGCCTCAGTTGGACCAGCGTCCGTGCTGGACGTGCAGACCGCGTGAGACGACGCTTCATCCAGTCCCAAACATGCTCAATGGGGGACAGATCCGGAGATCTTGCTGGCCAGGGTAGTTGACTTACACCTTCTAGAGCACGTTGGGTGGCACGGGATACATGCGGACGTGCATTGTCCTGTTGGAACAGCAAGTTCCCTTGCCGGTCTAGGAATGGTAGAACGATGGGTTCGATGACGGTTTGGATGTACCGTGCACTATTCAGTGTCCCCTCGACGATCACCAGTGGTGTACGGCCAGTGTAGGAGATCGCTCCCCACACCATGATGCCGGGTGTTGGCCCTGTGTGCCTCGGTCGTATGCAGTCCTGATTGTGGCGCTCACCTGCACGGCGCCAAACACGCATACGACCATCATTGGCACCAAGGCAGAAGCGACTCTCATCGCTGAAGACGTAACGTCTCCATTCGTCCCTCCATTCACGCCTGTCGCGACACCACTGGAGGCGGGCTGCACGATGTTGGGGCGTGAGCGGAAGACGGCCTAACGGTGTGCGGGACCGTAGCCCAGCTTCATGGAGACGGTTGCGAATGGTCCTCGCCGATACCCCAGGAGCAACAGTGTCCCTAATTTGCTGGGAAGTGGCGGTGCGGTCCCCTACGGCACTGCGTAGGATCCTACGGTCTTGGCGTGCATCCGTGCGTCGCTGCGGTCCGGTCCCAGGTCGACGGGCACGTGCACCTTCCGCCGACCCCTGGCGACAACATCGATGTACTGTGGAGACCTCACGCCCCACGTGTTGAGCAATTCGGCGGTACGTCCACCCGGCCTCCCGCATGCCCACTATACGCCCTCGCTCAAAGTCCGTCAACTGCACATACGGTTCACGTCCACGCTGTCGCGGAATGCTACCAGTGTCAAAGACTGCGATGGAGCTCCGTATGCCACGGCAAACTGGCTGACACTGACGGCGGCGGTGCACAAATGCTGCGCAGCTAGCGCCATTCGACGGCCAACACCGCGGTTCCTGGTGTGTCCGCTGTGCCGTGCGTGTGATAATTGCTTGTACAGCCCTCTCGCAGTGTCCGGAGCAAGTATGGTGGGTCTGACACACCGGTGTCAATGTGTTCTTTTTTCCATTTCCAGGAGTTTAGAAAACCAATGTTGTCGGCAAACCGTAGTTCGTAGACACAAAACTCGACATGTTTACGGGCTTGAAACAGATACTGATTTATGGAACTTGGGTTACGGTGTGTTGACATTCGTCGTCAGCCGTTACAGGAAGAAGATGAAGGTGAAGACGCGATATCACAGGCCCTACACTGACGGCTAGTACCATCTATAGGGAAATTCCGGTTTCATACTTCTACACCTGGTACAGTCATTTGTCCAAAAGATCCCTGTATTTTTGTAATGTGTGTATTAAGGCGATTAACTTATGTTTCATATTGAACAGGGTTTTACACATACAATACTTTTTGCATAATAGTAACTGTGCCATGAAATTGTAATTCTGTGGCACATTTCTCTCTCCGCCCGTCCAGACGGTTGTCCCTGTGTTGGTGAGACTATGTGTCTGCACCACAGGACACATGTATCAGCAGACCACTGCACCAGTGCCACGATGGCCTCAGTTGGGGCAGCATGACGGCGAGGAAGGGGTCTATAGTGTGGAGCGCCAGCAGGGAGACTGACTTGTGGCAGTGCCGGAGGCTGCAGGAGACAGGAAGGGACAAGTTGTGGGGTGGCGCCGATGGTTGGTACGGCGCGCCGGCTGCACTTGCTTGCTTCCGGCGTGGCCGGCGCGAGGAGTCGCCGCAGTCGGAAGTCTGCTGGAGAACCTAAACCGTGAGCCGGAGAGGGGACGGATACTCCACACTGCACAAGTACTGAGGTCCGATGTGGGCGGTGGCGAACAAGCAATGGGTTCGTCGCCTGGCCTGGGTGGCGAGTAGACCGTGTGTGTCTTTACACTACTGGCCACTAAACTTGCTACACCACGAAGATGACGTGCTACAGACGCGAAATTTAACCGACAGGTAGAAGACGCTGTGATAACCAAATGATTAGCTTTCCAGAGCATTTACACAAGGTTGGCGCCGGTGGCGACACCTACAACGTGCTGACATGAGGGAAGCTTCCAACCGATTTCTTATACACAAACAGCAGTTGACCGGCGTTGCCTGGTGAAACGTTGTTGTGATGCAATGGGGTAAGGAGGAGAAATGCGCACCATCACGTTTCCGACTTTGATAAAGGTCGGATTGTAGCCTAGCGCGATTGCGGTTTATCGTATCGCGACATTGCTGCTCGCGTTGGTCGAGATCCGAAGACTGTTAGCAGAATATGGAATCGGTGCGTTCAGGAGGGTAATACGGAACGCCGTGCTGGATCCCAACGGCCTCGTATCACTAGCAGTCGAGATGACAGGCATTTTATCCGCATGGCTGTAACAGATCGTGCAGCCACGTCTCGATCCCTGAGTCAACAGATGGGGACGTTTCCAAGACAACAACCATCTGCACGAACAGTTCGATCACGTTTGCAGCAGCATGGACTATCAGCTCGGAGACTATGGCTGCGGTTACCCTTGACGCTGCATTACAGACAGGAGCGCCTGCGATGGTGTACTCAACGACGAACCTGGGTACACGAATGGCAAAACGTCATTTTTTTCGGATGAATCCAGGTTCTGTTTACGGCATCATGATGGTCGCATCCGTGTTTGGCGACATCGCGGTGAATGCACATTGGAAGCGTGTATTCTTCATAGCCATACTGGCGTATCACCCGGCGTGATGGTATGGGGTGCCATTGGTTACACGTGTCGGTCACCTCTTGTTCGCATTGACGGCACTCTGAACAGTGGACGTTACATTTCAGATGTGTTACGTCCCGTGGCTCTGCCCTTCATTCGATCCCTGCGAAACCCTACATTTCAGCAGGATAATGCACGACCGCATGTTGCAGGTCCTGTACGGGCCTTTCTGGATAGAGAAAATGACTGGGTGTTTGTGTTGTCCTCATCGTTTCATCATCATTAACGAAAGTGGCGAGATTGGACTAAGCAAAGGTTGGGAATTTGTACGGGCGCTGACAACCGCGCAATTGAGCGCCCCACAAACCAAACATCATCACAGTGCAGCGGTGTGTGCCGACATGGGGTAAGTGGGCTTGCGCCTGTGTGCTTGCATAGAAGCACGGCGAGGCCGTGGGGTTTATTGTGAAGTGAATTCCAGAATTGCACGGCACGGCCGTCGTGTAAGACACTGTAATATTTTGATGGTGAAATAATACACACGGCAAGTGATTCCCTGATTGTGTACTATTAATAAGTTATCGTGTTCTGTACTGTATTTTCTTACGATCCGTCTAGTGGCTGGTTCTGTGTGCTTGTGTTGTCTTTTAGAGCTGGTCTAACACACGATGAAGGTTGGTAGCATTAGATCGTGGACATCGATTGTAGATATTACAGTGAGGCAGTTGTTTGTGTTAGTGATGCTGTAAAGTTCATTACGAACTTAATCAAGTTATAATTTTAGTTGATATCCGCTTGTATTGGTTATCTGCACAAAGAAAGATTAATTTAAGTATTATATAGACGTGTTTTAGGATACGTTCTGTAATATGTTATTGTCACCGATTTGAGTTAAGAATTATTACATTTCGGTCTGGGCGAAGTAGTGTTGTATTTCTGGTATCAGCAGCTTTTCCAATTCATTATTTGTTTAATTGGACGGCTAGGTTTTAATTTTCTTATGCACCGACATGTTATATGTCCGCCCCCGATAGCTGAGTGGTCAGCACGACAGAATGTCAATCCTAAGGGCGCGGGTTCGATTCGCGGATGGGTCGGAGATTTTCTCCGCTCAGGGACCGGGTGTTCATCATGATCATTTCATCCCAATAGACGCGCAAAATGCGGAAGTGGCGTCAAATCGAAAAACTTGCACCTGGCGAACGGTCCACCCGACGGGAGGCCCTAGTCACACGACAATGTTGTAATCTAATGATTAGTTGTTGTTGTTGTGGTCTTCAGTCCAGAGACAAGTTTGATGCAGCTCTCCATGCTACTCTATCCTATGCAAGCTTCTTCATCTCCCAGTACCTATTGCAACCTACATCCTTCTGAATCTGCTTAGTGTATTCATTTCTTGGTCTCACTCAACGATTTTTACCCTCAACGCTGCCCTCCAACACTAAATTGGTGATCCCTTGATGCCTCAGAATGTGTCGTACCAACCGATCCCTTCTTCTAGTCAAGTTGTGCCACAAACTTCTCTTCTCACCAGTCCTATTCAATACCTCCTCATTAGTTATGTGATCTACCCATCTAGAAGATATTTACTATACTCTCTCTCTACGCAGCCCCCACTCAAACTCAACTCCATCCAAAACATGCGCTACATAAATTAGAAAGTCAGAATAATTTTAATATGATAAACAATAATAAAATACCAGTAATAAAATTAAAAATGATTTGGAACATGTTTTGAACGTATGTAATGACAATTGTGAACAACTGCACTGACGAAGGACTGAAAGTGTTAATACTAGAGGGGCATAAAGAGTTCCAAGGGAGAAAAATTCAGGTATACTACACCAGGTGGGGACTTTGGGTAATGAGGAAGGTTTAATGGTAAGAAAGGTATTTTGTTGTAGTGGTAAGGAATGCTTAGAGTAATAAGGGCAGACATTGTCGTCTTGGTACATAAATCACTAGCTGTGTTTCGAAGCTACAGATGTTATTCAGTTCTCTGGTACATCGAATTACATCATTCCAGAGTCGTGTCACTGCTACTGAAGAGGACTTACAGAAGGTGGCTCAGGGACAGAGTAGGACAGAAAAGATTTTGCTCTGATAGGAACGACTGTTTCTGCTGTGTTGTGCAGACAAGAGCGTTAAGAGCGAGGACAGATACGAGGGGCTGTATACATTGATTAGATAGCAGATAAGACACAGTGTGTGGAAATCTGTGCTTTTGTCTCCACTTAGCCAGGATAGTTTTGCGTAAGATGGTGAAATACGACGTAAAAGCCGAAAGTCACAGATATGTCGTACGCCGGCGTTCATCACCAGCTCCAAGCGCTTTGTGCTACTGTGAGAAAGACCTTGCAGAATAACACGGCTGTAATCAACAACTGGAAGTACGATCGTTTGTGAGAGTTTCTGTTTTAGCTCAAAAGGGAAGACCTTTCTCTATTTTTGTAGGGGCTCAGAGAGATGCTGATGTCATGCGTATTGTAGCTAGGTACTCAGCACAGTTCAGGACTTCATCTATTATTACTTCTAGGCTCTTTGCTAAGGTAAAGAAATGTATATTTCTCGCATTTAGAATTCAATACGGTAGGGAGTCCTATGTTTCGGACCAGTGAGCTCATAATCAACGACCAGAATCGCCTGTGCTGTGGATGGATTGAAGATTAACCCCTATACCTTGTGTCCATCTTGATGATGCACTCAGGCCGGTTCTACAATTTTCGATAGCTGCCCTCAGGCTGACTGGTTTTTGCTTGGGTGTAACTGGGGGTCATCAGTACGTGCGATATTTACAGTATGGCAGAACTGGTGGCACATCACTGACGAACAATGAAGAGAGTATGGGACTTAATACCGACCTTCAGGGACTTCTAACACTGCCTGTCTCCACTGTCTCGATGGTCCCAGACGTGACACATTCTTATCGAGGCATCAGGCAGGAGTGAGACCATTGCGTCGTACTTATCTAGGTTGTCATGTCTGGCAAGTAAAACATCGAAGCCGATTGTTGTGAAGGATTTGCTAAAATCTAAAAAACACACGATAGCTCCCTTTTCAGGAAATCTGTTACTTTTTTAAAAGCAGATGTTGTGCTCCGATGTTAGCGGAAACGTGACTGGTATTCGTCTAGCACGTTGTTTGTAGTATAAAAGCTGTTTACCAGGTTGTGGACTATTTATTGTAAGCCCCTGGACAGTGACAGAAGAACACAGACAGATCGGTTATCAGAAGGTGCTGCGGCCAAATCCTTTTTGTGTGTGACTTGATAACTCCCTGTTTCCCGGCTTCAGAGAAAACGTTTGTAGTCAAGGAGTGGTAGAGGATATCCGTTATTGTGGGCAGTAGTAGGTCAATAATAAGGTTCAGCATTTGGACCGCGATATCGTCGTGTTCAGTAAATGCTGATCTCATAAGCACGATGACTTCTTTGACAGTATTGCAAGTAACATCCTTCAGACGGATTTTTTCGTGTCTCCCGTCATTTATTCCCGTGAAGTAATCAGTATGTCTCTTCTGTGACGGCCTTTCAATTGTGGATGTCAGTAAAGTGAAGTATTGGTTTATTTCCTCGACCGGGACATTGGGATCAGCTGCAGCTAGAACATGCAGGTTTTTCCACAGGTGTGTCTGTCTATGGCTTTTGTTGGTTAATGTATGGGCATGCCTGAGTTGAGCGTGTTTCACAGAATGGCTGACTTTGTTCCACTCCTGCTTGTAAGCAATACAGTTTTCAGGGGTAGGGCGTAGTTTTTATGATAATATGCAGCGCCTCTGAAATTCTTGAGTTGTTATAACTCATGCGTTAGCCAATGTGCAAGTTTACTTATTTTTCCCCGTTTTTGGCGGGGAATATTTTCACATAGCCGAATACGTTCGTTAGTACATCGATGAAGCTACCTTTCAGCTGGCTAAGGCGGTGACCAAGAGAAAAAGTCTGTTGAGCTCATTGCTGTTTAATTAGTCTTTGTATGAGTATATGGTACGGAAGCTTCAGTGGTGAAAATCCCGCCAATCTTCATGTTTTTTGGACACACAGACGTTTTTAGCTATTGCTAAACAGTCTTTGTCTCTCTGTCTCTCGGCTAGCGCAGGTTCTGCAGCAGCGTCAGTTTCGCGCCGGTACCTTCCAGAATTAGCACTTTCTCGTTACCTCCGTCTGACGTAACGACGACATCATAACTTCCGCCCACGTACTCGCAACAGGTGTCTGACACGTTGACGTGTGCGTTTCCGGTTCTCAAGTCACGGGTCCTTTGTTACATTACCGTCTTTCCTTCGTAATTATTTATACAGGTTTTATTTTAGAGACAAGCGAGGAGCAAACCATCGTTCACTAAAGGAGAAGTTACGTAAATTCAAAATATTCTTCCGTGTACGCTTTATCTTATTATTATTATTATTATTGTAACCAGACTTTCAACTTTTTCTAGCCGGCCGCGGTGGCCGAGCGGTTCTAGGCGCTTCAGTCTGGAACCGCGCGACTGCTGCGGTTGCAGGTTCGAATCCTGCCTCGGGCATGGATGTGTGTGATGTCCTTAGGTTAGTTAAGTTTAAGTAGTTCTAAGTTCTAGGGGACTGATGACCTCAGATGTTAAGTCCCATAGTGCTCAGAGCCATTTTTTCCAACTTTTTCTATTGACTCATTAACATTTGTAGTGTTCCGTATTGATGGGACGGAACCACCAGTGATATTGAAAGTTTGATACTTCTGGAACTGTTTGGTTAAGAAGACTGCTCGCGATAAGCACGAAATCTGGGTTCGAATCCCGTATGGGCTCAGATCCTCAGTTGCCGCTGTAGGTCATTTATATCGCAACAATAGCGAAGGTGAATATATTTATTTTTGTTCATTTTTTAAAGGTCACAAATAATTTTATATATAGACATCGAATACACACACCATCGATAATCTGTTTCAAGTATTGTTTTCTTTGCCTGCTCCTAAAGTTTCTCCGTTTCACTCTTGCATCAACTGACGATCTGAGTATTCCTCCACTTCACTTCTTATTGAGAGCATTTTCCGTATATTTACGAGTATATCATTGGCTATTCTTTGCAACGTGTCTTCCCCCCGTATAGTCCCAGAGCACGTAATACTCAACATTCTTACTAAGTCTTACTAAGAAATATTATAGACTAAGTTAAATCCTGAGATCTTCAACAATGGAATATTTGTGCATAAGCTTACTTTTTACTTAAGCGCGTTTCAGCTCACACTGCTACCTGTCTTTCCAAATATAATCTTTCTTCAGCAATTCCCGCCACTTTCACATTAACAAAAATAACTTTTAAGCTTATGTACTAAAGAGCTTTATGTATCTTTCAGTACGGGCACGTCATCTACAGGATGTTTGCCTGATGAAGATACAAACTTTCACGAATGATGGGCAATTGTAAATGTACTAGTCTGAAGTGCAGAACACTGACTCACAAAATGAGTAAGTCGGTAACTATTCATCCGCCGATAACAAGCTAGTAGATATATAGGGTGATTCACGAAGGTATGCAAATATTTTAATACGTCATTCTACAAATAAAAGTAAAGAAAAAAGTTCATATAAACATAGGTTCGCAAATGTTTGATTACGGAATTGCGGCTAATAAAAGATTTTCCCTGTAATTTAGCAACTGCGCTAATATGAAGCCATCGCAAAACTGTACAAGGATAAAGTAAAGCATGATTTCCATTTATTTTGTTGTTATTGGTCTGGTGAATCTAATAAAACATGTCCCAGACGTATATCTGGAGTAGTTTTCCAGAACATCCAGAGAAGCAAAGATTATTATACAAGTAAATTTATTTACTTTCCATTAAGAATGTAGAAACATTTATGTCGTTGTTGTCAACCGTTAGTGAGTCGTTTCCTAACTTGAAACGAGTTAGTTTTCTGTATTGTTCAGTGTAAGAACATAATAACAACAGTGTATTTTCCCCAGAAATGGACTGGTCGTGGTGCTACACGTCTTTGGCCACCCAGGTCGCCCAATTTAACTCCACTGGATTTTTGTGTATGTGGATGGGTGAAAGTTTATGAGAAGGTCCATACACGTGAGGCATTACTTGCCCGCATTATGAATGCAACAGACGAAATTAAGAACAACCCTGTGAATCTGAAACAAGTAACAAAATCTATTCGTACAAGTGAAGCTAAATGCACTGAACTCGTTAGAGACATTTTTGAACGTTTATTGTGAAATGGTATGTACACTGTACAACTTCCTTAACACTGAGCTTTGTTTTTTCCGGTTTAACGTGAATTCACGTGTGCTATGGTATTAGTAACAGCAGATTATGTGGCACATTTATACAATTTCAGTTAACGTTATTACTATCATTTTTCCAAAATTAAAATCTCTACTTCTGTTCAAAACTTTGTGCAACTGTCCAGAATAAAAAAAAAAAAAAACATATTGGCCCAAGTAGTTAATAAATTAAAAATTTTACGGGATTACGTCTTTGCTTCCAGAATGAGATTTTCACTCTGCAGCGGAGTGTGCGCTGATATGGAACTTCCTGGCAAACTAAAACTGTGTACCGGACCGAGACTCGAACTCGCGACCTTTGCCTTTCTCGGGCAAGTGATCTACCATCTGAGCTACCCAAGCACGACTCGCGCTCTGTCCTCACACGTCTTTGCTTCTCTGGATGGTCTGGAGAACTACTGCAGATACACGTCTGGGACACGTTTTATTAGATTCGCCAGACCAATATCAACAAAATAAATGGAAATCGTGCTTTACTTTAGCCTCGTACAGTTTTGCGATGGCTTCATAAAAGCGAAGTTGCTAAATTTCAGGCAAAATTTTTACTAGCCGTAATTCGGTAACTAAACATTTGCGGACCTATGTTTGTATCAGGTTTTTTCTTTAGTTTTACTCGTAGAATAATATATTAAAATATGCGCATATCTTCGTGACTCACCCTGTATATGTTCTTTGTAATGTCATATGTCTACAAAGATTACAATATGTGCTCCATTCTCAATAGTTGCCCAGAGCGTACTCCCCTGAGCTTACACACAGTCATGTCGTCGCCACACGAGATTCCGACGAACCCGTTAGAACTTTGGCGCTTCCGGAATGAATCTTATACTCTGCAGCGGAATATGAGTTATAAAAAAATGTAAATGTCGTCTGACTAGGGCCTCCCGTCGGGTAGTTGATCTGAAACTTCCTGGCAGATTAAAGCTGTATGTTAGATTGGGAGTCGAACCCGGAACCGTGCCCTTTGCACCTTTGCAGGGAGATGCTCTTACCGACTGAGCTACCCAAACACGACTCACGACCCGCCCTCACAGCCTTACTTCCGCCAGTACCTCGTCTCCTACCTTACAGACTTCACAGAAGCTCTCCTGCGTAACTTGCGGGATGAGCACTCCTAGGAGAAAAGATGTAGCCTAGGGGATTTTCGTCACACTCACTCTTTCACATTATTTTCTTTATTCTCATTTCATTCCCCTAAAGGGGTGGGTGGGCAGCAGAATGTGACTGCTTTCAGGCGTTAATAGGTGAAAACAAACATGCGGTGTTAATGAAAATGTGCTAGTTTATAAGGAGAAAGTTTTGATCGTGGCGCTTCAGTGCTTTGGCTGAAGGACGATTTTTCTTACCACTTCCAGGGAAACAAGTGTGTGAAACTGTTATCTCAGCAAGGTTTATGATGGTAAATAGAGATAAGAATTACATTGTTCATAATTTATATATTCACAGAAACGTATTACACTGCGTACACAGAAAAAAGGGACAACGACTCAAATCTGGTCCGTACGTCAGACAGTGATAAGAAAGATGAAACAAATGAGCCAGCTTATCAACATAACAAAGCTACCAATTAATATGGTGCAAATTTCAACTTATCAAAAAGCTACATGTGATGCTCCCTAGAAAGTGGTTTACTTAACACGCCAGCGAGTATTTCCTTTGAAGGCAAGTACTTAATGAGAATCCCACTTCGTCCTAATTCAATCTACAATGCAATGCACGATTTTGTGGCGGAATTCTGGTTGTCATGAAAAACGATTACATGATTCCGATGATTGTTATTTAATAGTTTTCTTGTCGGCTGCCTCAAATACACTGCTTCTTTGGCCGCAGAATTTAAAGTTGCATATTCATCTTCAGTAGTTTCTTAGTCTCCCAGGAAACTATATTTTTCGTCAACAGAGAAGCGCTCCCACATTGTTACAACAAATGCTCGTTTACATAGTTTGCTAAGTGTTGTGGATCATTTAGTACCTTATCCCCCTCCCTTAGCAGTACGTTGTTCTGCGTTTCTTTGCCTCTCCCCGTTTCCTTTTTTATAAGATCCCAGACTGCTTTGCTTTTACTCTCTGCATTACATATTATTTTGTCATTAAATGACCTTTTTGTAGCAATCAGCACCTTCCTATAGATCTTTTTGTATCTATAATAGAAATTTAAGAATTCTGGATCATTGCGACCCTTGTCATGGAACTGAGGTATTTAAGTGTTTGGGAGGACTTCTTCACACCTATTATCCATCTGTTTTGTGAGATGTTGATAAAGACATGTATACTTTTCTAAATGCCTTTTCAAAATTCAATTTAAATAATGTGGGAAATTTAGAGAATTTCGTATTCACATTGGTTTCCTTGTACGCTTCATCCCAGCTTTGTTTTGCTAGTTCTTTTGAAAAATCTTTTATTTTGATTTCTGATAGATGTCGTTTGTAGGCTTGTATTTTAGGGCATGATTCAACCCCTGATTTTACTGTTGTTATTTGACAGAGATGGTCTGATAGTCCAAGATCTTTTACAGCTACGTCACATTTTTCCCTGTCCATATTTGTGGCCACACGGTCAGTTACTGATGCAGTCATTGTAATAACCCTTTTTGCACTATTGACCAATAGGGACATGCCAAAACTATGAAGGATATTTATGAGGGTGCTGCTGGATTCATTTATGATATTAGTGTTGACGTCAATGTCCCCACACAGAATTATGTTGACCTTTGTACTTGAGACTTTATCTAGAACTTCTGTTAAGTTATTGAAAGAAGTGTCCACACTACCACTGGGAGATCTATACACACACAAAATGATTAATTTCTTGGTGATATCAAGTGCTGTTAATACAATAGCTGATATTTCAAAGTGTTTGTCTTCACTTACTGTGCTGAGGTCATGTCTTGATTTGAACTGTGTTCCTTTTCTGATATAAATGCATGATCCTCCACCCCTTGAAGCAGTTCTGCAATAACAGTTTGCCCTTTCATACAAAGATAATACTACATGTTGAATTTCTGTCTCTACACCAGTGCTCAGTAACACAAACTACTGTGCAGTTCAAAGATTGGAACTCAACTAATAGCTCTGTTTTAATTTTTATTGATTGCATGTTTTGATGGAGGATTGTTAAGTCTATGAAATGGCCCATGTTACTCTTTCCAATGGTTTGTTTTTCTTTGTGACATCTGGTATGTGTGATATTTGGAGTTTTAAAATCTATCTTGTGAGTGATTGTTTCAGTATTTTTTATAGTGGTGGAGACACTCTTTAGGCAGTGGAACCTGTTGTCTGGATTTATCCTAAAAAATACTTACTTTTGCTACCCATGACAACAGGTATTTGACCATGTGTGGCCCAAGATCCACCCCCTATACTTGCATTAATCAACTGTACCAGTCTTCCCTTCCCAGCCCTGTTTAGGTGTAGGCTATGCCTAGTGAAACTCCATCTGTTGACAGTCCCGATGGGCACCAGAGAAACATGTACAAAGTTGGCTGCCCTCAGAGCCATCCCTAACCCGACAATGATTCGCCTCACAGCTCCATCAAGGTGTGGTCTATCATGACGCAGGAACAGCTCAACAAAGTGTACGTTGGTACCATGAGTCAGGGAAGCTATCTTGTCCAGGTCACCACCTGTGTCATAAGCCACATCCCTGTCCAAACTGATTCCCACCCCACCCACTATCACTCCGTGATCCTCTTTTGTAAAGTCCTTACATAAACACCCTGGGTCCTCTATCACATGACTTAGCCCTGCATTTGGCTTGAAGATACTGATGGCCTGGTATTCTGCCTCTAAACTTTCCTGTAACTGAAGGCCTACACTTTTCAAAATCTGTTGTGCAAAAGCTCAGGACAATTGGCTACGCAATAATCCTGGCAAGACAATGTTGATATTTGAGATCCCAAAAATTGTTAGATGCTCGCTATCTCGTGCAGTGACTCCCATAAACGTAATGAGTGCTTTCAGAAAAGCTGGCATTTGGCCTTATTACCCCAAAATTTTTACAGAAAACGACTATGCCGCATCGTATGTTACAGATCGCCCTTTAGTTTTAGTAAACGCATCAGATGTGGCTTTAGGCATTTCACATGACATCATCGCCAATGGGTCCGAGACTTTTACTAGCATAGATGGTAATGCATATGAAATTCTAAACATTAGTACAGATACAAGACAAGTCGTTGATGTGCCAGGGCCATCAGGGGTTGTTAATCTGCCTGCATCTTCTGGTGTCATAAACGAACTGCTCGGTGATCAAGTCCCATTCTCTCCAGGAGCAGTACGTCCTTTACCGAAGGCACTGCCAAGGGTTGGAACAAACAACAGATGTCTTAGAAAATCCGCTATTTTAACCGATACTCCAGTGAAATAAACCTTAGCAGAGGGCCAAAGCAAGAAAAGGAAAGTGAACATTAACAATGAAAAAATGAGAAAAAATAAAGGAAAAGGGAAAGGTGAAACAACACAAGGAAATGGAAAAGGAAAAGGCAAAGGGAAGGGGTAGTCTGCTAAACGACTGGTTTTTAAACAAGTAGTGAAATGTCTGAGAGTGAAGAGGACAGTTTAGAGTATTATTGTATACTCTGCTGTGACAGTTACTCTAATTTACGTTCTGCGGAAGAATGGATTCAGTGTCAAGAATGTAAGAACTGGGCCCCGTTCCAGATGTAGGCAGAATCAAACCTTATTAACGTACCTATGCCAGAACTGTGATTGTGAATATCTTCTGATGATTAAGTAATTATAAGTATACGAGTATATGTTTTCTGCCGATGACGGCAATATGATAGATATTTTCATCCTAAGACAAGGCCAATATTCTTGAAGACTGAATTATCAAGGCTGAGTAGCTACAAATTATTTGATAAGCTGTTAATTACTAAAGGGTTAATAATTGTTTAAGTAAAAATTATAGTTACTTGTGATATAACATCCAAATGTTAACCTGATGATTCGTAAGAAATTGTTGATTATTACTTAAATAAACAGACATGTTTTAATCATTTATTGTTTTTATTTCACAAATAATAGCTTTAACAAATATGGTAACAACTTACCCGATCTTGTTAATAATTTGCCCCACGTCGGGGTAAGTTTTTATTTTACGACTTTAGACATTAAAACATTATTACTAAAAAAAATCTCACAACAAATGACCCGAATAACTGTCTTAATATCAAAGTTACATATGTAAGTTAATTTTGATTGCATCGCATGAATACTAAAAACAAGTATTCTTAACGAATTTTGAGGTTAGCTAAAAATCGAAACTTGCAGCTCTGCTCTCTCCTAGTACAAGTACTGATAGTATTATCTTTATTAGTAGTTAGTCAATACTGTTTATTAACATGCCTATACATACACTAAAACTATTTTTATGTTAGTAATACTACTTAGTTACTACTCGTCGTATTAAAATTACTGTTATTTCTTAGGAAACTATGATGTAAAGAAATAGTATATGTGGGAAACCCCAGTCCAATATAGAAGAGGGCCTGAAGACCCCAGTAAGGTCTAATTAAATAAATAAAATATACTTCACAACACACTTTTTTTGCCGCTAAGCAGACGTACAAACCTATGCGCCCAGTCTATGTCCCTGACGTAGACCTGTTGCAGATTTTTTGAAAAACATTTATGCTCGCGTATTCTAGTACTTCTGGAGAACGAAATTCTCCTCTGTAGAAATCCACATGGGTTCCGAGAACAACGATTGTGTGAAACCCAGATCGCTCTGTTCGTCCTTGACTTCCGTAAGGCGTTCTGTTCAGTTACGCATCGCCATCTAACGAACAATATACGAGCGTACAGAGTATCAGACAAGATGTGTCACTGGACTGAAGATTTTCTAGCAAACAGAATACAGGCTGTCATTCTTAACGAAGTGAAATCTTCAGACTTAGTTTAAGTATAAAAAAATTAAAGATAAGCCTGAAAGGTCACAACAATATACATACTTTGAAGGAGTAAACTTTTTTTTTTTTCTCATTGCAGGTGCGACGTATATTTCCACGTAGGTAGCTAGGTGGTATCATAATATAGATGGCGCTTTCCGGAGCTGAGAAGTCTTTTTGCGTCCTAGAGTTTGACAAAACAAAGAGTGCTGCGGATGTCCAACGAAAATTTAGCGTGAAGTACGGGAAAGCAGCACAGGAAGTCACTCAACAGTTGGCATGTAAAGCTCGTAGAAACTGGGTGTTTGTGTGACAGGAACAGAAGTCGTCGGCCAGGTGTGAATGCAAATGAGTGAACGAGTGAGAGAAACTTTCAAAAGGAGTCCGGCAAAATCTCTCCGTAGAGCGTCACCTCAGTTGTGTGGCGGGTTTTCCGTAAAACAAATTAAACTTGAGAAAACAAACAGACTACAGTTAGTGAAAAAAGTTATATCCTAAAGACAAAGACCAGCGATTCGAGTTTTGCTGTGCACTGGAGGTTGCAGATGACGGTTTTGTGAATTCGATAGTTCTTTTCGGACGATTCAGATTTCAAACAAATGGGAAAGTAAACAGGCATAATTGTAGAATATGGGAAACATAACCCCCACATAAAATTGTTGAACACGAGTGAGATTCTCAGAAGGTCTATGTTTTTGTCCCATGTTGTTGTTGTTGTGGTCTTCAGTCCTGAGACTGGTTTGATGCAGCTCTCCATGGTACTCTATCCTGTGCAAGCTTCTTCATCTCCCAGTACCTACTGCAACCTACATCCTTCTGAATCTGCTTAGTATATTGATCTCTTATTCTCCCTCTACGATTTTTACCCTCCACGCTGCCCTCCAATGCTAAATTTGTGATCCCTTGATGCCTCAAAACATGTCCTACCAACCGATCCCTTCTTCTAGTCAAGTTGTGCCACAAACTTCTCTTCTCCCCAATCCTACTCAATACCTCCTCATTAGTTACGTGATCTACCCACCTTATCTTCAGCATTCTTCTGTAGCACCACATTTCAAAAGCTTCTATTCTCTTCTTGTCCAAACTGGTTATCGTCCATGTTTCACTTCCATACATGGCTACACTCCATACAAATACTTTCAGAAACGACTTCCTGACACTTAAATCTATACTCGATGTTAACAAATTTCTCTTCTTTAGAAACGATTTCCTTGCCATTGCCAGTCTACATTTTATATCCTCTCTACTTCGACCATCATCAGTTATTTTGCTCCCTAAATAGCAAAACTCCTTTACTACTTTAAGTGTCTCATTTCCTAATCTAATCCCCTCAGCATCACCCGATTTAATTTGACTACATTCCATTATCCTCGTTTTGCTTTTGTTGATGTTCATCTTATATCCTCCTTTCAAGACACTGTCCATTCCGTTCAACTGCTCTTCCAAGTCCTTTGCTGTCTCTGACAGAATTACAATGTCATCGGCGAACCTCAAAGTTTTTACTTCTTCTCCATGAATTTTAATACCTACTCCGAATTTTTCTTTTGTTTCCTTTACTGCTTGCTCAATATACAGATTGAATAACATCGGGGAGAGGCTACAACCCTGTCTCACTCCTTTCCCAACCACTGCTTCCCTTTCATGCCCCTCGACTCTTATAACTGCCATCTGGTTTCTGTACAAATTGTAAATAGCCTTTCGCTCCCTGTATTTTACCCCTGCCACCTTCAGAATTTGAAAGAGAGTATTCCAGTTAACATTGTCAAAAGCTTTCTCTAAGTCTACAAATGCTAGAAACGTAGGTTTGCCTTTTCTTAATCTTTCTTCTAAGATAAGTCGTAAGGTTAGTATTGCCTCACGTGTTCCAACATTTCTACGGAATCCAAACTGATCTTCCCCGAGGTCCGCTTCTACCAGTTTTTCCATTCGTCTGTAAAGAATTCGCGTTAGTATTTTGCAGCCGTGACTTATTAAACTGATAGTTCGGTAATTTTCACATCTGTCAACACCTGCTTTCTTTGGGATTGGAATTATTATATTCTTCTTGAAGTCTGAGAGTATTTCGCCTGTCTCATACATCTTGCTCACCAGATGGTAGAGTTTTGTCATGGCTGGCTCTCCCAAGGCCATCAGTAGTTCTAATGGAATGTTGTCTACTCCCGGGGCCTTGTTTCGACTCAGGTCTTTCAGTGCTCTGTCAAACTCTTCACGCAGTATCTTATCTCCCATTTCATCTTCATCTACATCCTCTTCCATTTCCATAATATTGTCCTCAAGTACATCGCCCTTGTATAAACCCTCTATATACTCCTTCCACCTTTCTGCCTTCCCTTCTTTGCTTAGAACTGGGTTGCCATCTGAGCTCTTTATATTCATACAAGTGGTTCTCTTCTCTCCAAAGGTCTCTTTAATTTTCCTTTAGGCAGTATCTATCTTACCCCTAGTGAGACAAGCCTCTACATCCTTACATTTGTCCTCTAGCCATCCCTGCTTAGCCATTTTGCACTTCCTGTCGATCTCATTTTTGAGACGTTTGTATTCCTTTTTGCCTGCTTCATTTACTGCATTTTTATATTTTCTCCTTTCATCAATTAAATGCAATATTTCTTCTGTTACCCAAGGATTTCTATTAGCCCTCGTCTTTTTACCTACTTGATCCTCTGCTGCCTTCACTACTTCATCCCTCAGAGCTACCCATTCTTCTTCTACTGTATTTCTTTCCCCCATTCCTGTCAGTTATTCCCTTATGCTCTCCCTGAAACTCTCTACAACATCTGGTTCTTTCAGTTTATCCAGGTCCCATCTCCTTAAATTCCCATCTTTTTGCAGTTTCTTCAGTTTCAATCTGCAGTTCATAACCAATAGATTGTGGTCAGAATCCACATCTGCCCCTGGAAATGTCTTACAATTTAAAACCTGGTTCCTAAATCTCTGTCTTACCATTATATAATCTATCTGATACCTTTTAGTATCTCCAGGATTCTTCCAGGTATACAACCTTCTTTTATGATTCTTGAACCAAGTGTTAGCTATGATTAAGTTATGCTCTGTGCAAAATTCTACAAGGCGGCTTCCTCTTTCATTTCTTCCCCCCAATCCATATTCACCTACTATGTTTCCTTCTCTCCCTTTTCCTACTGACGAATTCCAGTCACCTATGACTATTAAATTTTCGTCTCCCTTCACTACCTGAATAATTTCTTTTATCTCGTCATACATTTCATCAATTTCTTCATCATCTGCAGAGCTAGTTGGCATATAAACTTGTACTACTGTAGTAGGCATGGGCTTTGTGTCTATCTTGGCCACAATAATGCGTTCACTATGCTGTTTGTAGTAGCTAACCCGCACTCCTATTTTTTTATTCATTATTAAACCTACTCCTGCATTACCCCTATTTGATTTTGTATTTATAACCCTGCAATCACCTGACCAAAAGTCTTCTTCCTCCTGCCACCGAACTTCACTAATTCCCACTATATCTAACTTTAACCTATCCATTTCCCTTTTTAAATTTTCTAACCTACCTGCCCGATTAAGGGATCTGACATTCCACGCTCCGATCCGTAGAATGCCAGTTTTCTTTCTCCTGATAACGACGTCCTCTTGAGTAGTCCCCGCCCAGAGATCCGAATGGGGGACTATTTTACCTCCGGAATATTTTACCCAAGAGGACGCCATCATCATTTAATCATACAGTAAAGCTGCATGCCCCCATGTCTCACAAGAAACTTCCTTGGACTTTCTTATTTGAAGAACAAATTCTTGCTGGAGAGTCCTTCTTTCACATTTTGCAGCGCTGGTTAATGCCATTGTTGCAAACACGATCAGAGAGCTTTGTCCTTCATTTACAGGGTGCACATTCACATTTTCGCTGTGATGTTAGGGCTTACCTCAATGCAGTGTTACCCAGTCGTTGGATTGGTCGTGGTGGAGCAACAATCCAATGTGTGCTAAAATGGCCTCCTAGGTCCCCGCATATTACCCGTTGTGATTTCTTTTTACGGGGTTATGTGAAGGACCTTGCTTATGTCTCTCCTCTTCCAGTGATGTTGTGGACCTGAAAGGGCGAAATGAAAAAGCAACAGCCACTCTCGGAAGACATGTTTCTCCCGTGTGTGGCAAGAGTTCGATTATCGCGTCGGCGTTTGTAGGATCACACGTGGTTCCCACATGGAGTGTATATGAAGTGAATGTTGTTGATAAAAAAGCTTACAAGTTTACTCTTTCAAATTATATACATTGTTCTTTGTAATGCAACACTACTGGCCATTACAATTGCTACACCAAGAAGAAATGCAGATGATAAACTTGTATTCATTGGACAAATATATTATACTAGAACTGACATGTGATTACATTTTCACGCAATTTGGGTGCATAGATCCTGAGAAATCAGTACTCAGCACAACCACCTCTGGCCATAATAACGGTCTTGATATGCCTGGGCATTGAGTCAAACAGAGCTTGGATGGCGTGTACAGGTACAGCTGCCAGTGCTGCTTCAACACGATACCACAGTTCATCAAGAGTAGTGACTGGCATATTGTGACGACCCAGTTGCTCGGCCACCATTGACCAGACGTTTTCAATTGGTGAGAGATCTGCAGAATGTGTTGGCCAGGGCAGCAGTCGAACACGTTCTGTATCCAGAAAGGCCCGTATAGGACCTGCAACATGCGGTCGTGCATTATCCTGCTGAAATGTAGGGTTTCTCAGGGATCGAATGAAGGGTAGAGCCACGGGTCGTAACACATCTAAAATGTAACGTCCATTGTACAAAGTGCCGTCAATGCGAACAAGAGATGACCGAGACGTGTAACCAACGACACCCCATACCATCACGCCGGGTGATACGCCAGTATGGCAATAACGTATACACGCTTCCAATGTGCGTTCACCGCGATGTCGCCAAACACGGATGCGACCATCATGATGCTGTAAACACAACCTGGATTCATCCGAAAAAATGACATTATGCCATTCGTGCACCCAGGTTCGTCATTGAGTACACCATCGCAGGCGCTCCTGTTTGTGATGCAGCGTCAAGGGTAACCGCAGCCATGGTCTCCGAACTGATAGTCCATGCTGCTGCAAACGTCGTCGAACTGTTCGTGCAGATGGTTGTTGTCTTGCAAACGTCCCCATCTGTTGACACAGGGATCGAGACGTGGCTGCACGATCTGTTACAGCCATGCGGATAAGATGCCTGTCATCTAGACTGCTAGTGATACGAGGCCGTTGGGATCCAGCACGGCGTTCCGTATTACCCTCCTGAAGCCACCGATTCCATATTCTGCTAACAGTCCTTTGATCTCGACCAACGCGAGCAGCAATATCGCGATACGATAAACCACAATCGCGATAGGCTACAATCCGACCTTTATCAAAGTCGGAAACGTGATGGTATGCATTTCTCCTCCTTACACGAGGCATCAGAAGAACTTTTCACCAGGCAACGCCGGTCAACTGCTGTTTGTGTATGAGAAATCGGTTGGAAACTTTCCTCATGTCAGCACGTTGTAGGTGTCGCCACCGGCTCCAACCTTGTGTGAGTGCTCTGAAAAGCTAATCGTTTGCATATCACAGCATCTTCTTCCTGTAGGTTAAATTTCGCATCTGTAGCACGTCATCTTCGTGGTGTAGCAATTTTAATGGCCAGTAGTGTACTTATTCGGCTATAACAAACTTCTCGAACTTTTGAAACAAATTGTATTGCTCCCTCCTACGTACTCCTATATCTCTCTGCGATCGTTCTTCACGCGGGCCATTCACGACTGGAACAGGAAAGGAGGTTCAAATGCTTCAAATGGCTTTGAGCACTATGAGACTTAACATCTGAGGTCATCAGTCCCCCAGACTTAGAACTACTTAAACCTAACTAACCTAAGGACGTCACGCACATCCTTGCCCGAGGCAGGATTCGAACCTGCGACCGTAGCAGCAGCGCTGTTCCGGACTGAAGCGCCGAGAACCGCTCGGCCACAGCAGCCGGCAGGAAAGGAGGAAGTGACACTGCTGCAAGAAGTACTCTCCACCTCACAACGCACAACATAAGATGATTTGCGGAATGTAGATGTAGATCTAGACGAATAATTAGCAGTAGATGATCACAATGCATAACATGTGCCATGATGTAATCGTGCCTGTTTGTTCATAGTGTTTTATGTTAGCAACCGAAGAATTTTAGGCGTGTAAACAAATGTTTGAGAGAGTGTGAGAGAATGTGAAGTGGAGGTTTTGTGTTGGTTCCTGTGTTCGGTGTGGAAAGGAACTATTTCCACAGCAGGTAAGTAAAGAAATATCAGAGATTTCAAATATACAACATACACAATGCTACACACTAAAATAAGTTAATCCTTCCCGACACGGATATTAACATTCGGAACATAACATTACTGGCAAAGCCAGCATACAATATTTTCGCCACTTCACATCAGTCTGTGCTAAATGATGTATGTGTGGATAATTGATCGTTTTATTTCGTATAATTTGCTATCATTTATACGGTTCGGCTTTAGAAGTGGTTTAACAACTGAAAATACTATATTATCCTTTCTCTGTGAGGTACTGGAGGGACTAAATAGAAGGTTTCTAAGGCTAGGAATCTTTTTTGATTTAACTAAAGCTTTTGATTGTGTTGATCACAAAGTATTGCTCCAGAAGTTGGACCATTATCGAAAACGGGTAGTGGGTCACAATTGGTTCACCTCTTACTTTAACAACAGAAAGCAAAAGGTCATTATTTATAGTGATGAGAATGGCTGTGATGTGGGGTCTGAGTGAGGCGCAGTCAAATGGGGAGTTCCCCAGGGATCAGTGCTGGGGCTGCTCCTGTTCCTAATTTATATAAATGATATGCCCTCTAGTATTACAGGTGATTCTGAAATATTTCTGTTTGCTGATGACACTAGCTTGGTAGTAAAGGATGTTGAGTGCAACAGTGGCTCTGTTTCAATTAGCGCAGTTCATAACAGTTCATGGCTTGTAGAAAGTAAATTAATGCTAAATCACAGTAAGACTCAGTTTTTACAGTTTCTAACACAGAATTCAACAAAACCCGACGTTTTAATTCACAAAATGGGAATATGATTAGTGAAACTGAACAGTTCAAATTTCTAGGTGTTCAGATGGATAGTAAACTATCGTGGAAAGCCCACGTTCAGGATCTTGTTCAAAGACTTAATGCTGCCATTTTCACTATTCGAGCGGTACGCGAAATAAGTGATCGTTAGACACGAAAATTAGTCTACTTTGCTTATTTTAATTCGCTTATGTCGTATGGTATTATACCTTGGGGTAACTGTTCCTATTCTAAACGGATATTTTTGCGTCAGAAACGGGCGGTTCGGGAAATAAATGGTGTAAGTTGGCGAACCTCTTGTCGACCCCTGTTCGCTAGTCTTGATATTTTGACATTGGCCTCTTACTGTCGTTTCTTGTTAACAGTATCAGCTTACTCCCAAGAATAAGTAGCTTTCACTCAGTTAACACTCGGTAGAAATCAAACCTGCATCTGGATCGCACTTCCTCAACTCTTGTGTGGAAAGGTGTGCAGCATACTGCTGCATCCGTTTTCAAAAATTTTAGCAGTAATCCACGTGCTTTCAAATCGAAACTGAAGAGTTTCCTCATGGGTCACTCTCGCTATTCTGTCGAGGAGTTCCATCAAAAATTAAGCTGATTCCTAAGTTATATTGTCGATTGCTTTTACATAAACTTATGGCTTGCCGTTTTTGGGTTCATAAACATTTTATTTTATCTGTTATTACTTTTATGTTGTAATCTCATGTACTGACACTTTCCATGACGTTGGAGATTTGCTTCTCAATTTGATCCTACGGAACTGGACATGTAAAATAAAAAATAAAAATAAAAAAAACATCAACTGTTGCCTGAGATTTAGGGATACATGTGCCGAGTTTGGTTGAAATCGTTGCAGTGGTTCAGGCGGAAATGTGCAACACACACACACACACACACACACACACACACACACAAATAGATGCGGGCGCAAAAGACACAGAATAAATTGTACACTGATGAGGCAACGTATTGAGAGCACCTACTTAAAAGCGTTTTGGTAAACTTCTCGGACGCAGTTTACCAGAGATTCTGCGTGCCATGGATTCAACATGTACTTGATGGGTTTCCAGAGGTTTGTGGCACCAGATGCCTACACGCAGGCCACACACTTCCAGTAATTTACGGGCGTTGGTT
The DNA here is from genome assembly GCF_023898315.1 of Schistocerca nitens. Taxonomy (NCBI): domain Eukaryota; kingdom Metazoa; phylum Arthropoda; class Insecta; order Orthoptera; family Acrididae; genus Schistocerca; species Schistocerca nitens. The sequence goes on along the minus strand of NC_064615.1, from coordinate 299,368,432 downwards.
CGTGGACACAGAGCTGGCGCACGACAGCGTCCCAGTTGGGTTTCATCGGTTTCACATAAACCGAATTTGATGGCGAAGACATCAACTTGAGTTCACATCATGCTCCTCAAACCATTGCAGCACGAATCTGGCCTTGTGACACGGACAGTTATTGTGCTGGAAGATGCCATCGCTGCTCCCACCGACCTGCGTCCGTGGCGCTCTGCATCTTTCGAGCAACCGTTCGCTTGGATGACCGCGGATCTACACACGGCCATCGACCTGGTTTAACAATAAACGGGATTCGTCCGACCAGTCGCCACGATTTCATTGATCCGCGGTCCAATCTCGATGATCCCGTTCCCACTGTAATCGTAACTGCTGGGTCAACATGGGAACACGAAGGGGTGCTCTGCTGCAGAACGCCGTGTCCAAAACTGTGCTGAACAGTGAGCTCCAAAACACCTGTGCCTGCGCCAGCACTGTACTCTGTCGTCAGGCCTGCCACAGATCTGACGATCTCTAGAGAGCGGGCAAGCCTCCTATCCCTGTGTTCTGTGATGAGGCACGGTCGTCCGATTTCTTGTCGCCTACTCGTGGTTTCAGCACTCTCCAACCACTATCCACAGACGCTCACAACAGTAGCACGCCAACAGACGACCAGCTTCGCCGTTTCCGAGGTGCTCGTCCCCGGGCACTAGGCCATAACAGTCTGGCTTTTGTCAAAGTCGCCTATCGTCGCTACAATTATTCCCCATTCCTCTCTGTTCGGCTCATATACTTCTATTTCCGCGTCATGTACACCCCGCGCCCCAAGGCAGCATACAACCTCACGGTGATCACTAGTCATGATGTCTTGGCTCATCAGTAAACACATATAGTATTTTATGAAGCTGGAAAACGACAGTTAGCTGAATGGGAAGTGCAATAGAGTAATCCATTTGGGTTACGGATAATAAAACGTGACATAAATTTTCATTTAAACCATCAAATGCGTAGCAAAATATTTTTATGTAAGATGTTATACATGTAATTTTTTCGACGTTTCTTTGTATAGATTCCCGAACTAAAACGTTGCGTGCAATGTATCATTTGACTCTTAAACTGTTGTAAGGTGGTCATGTCATTTTGATTTTTGTTAGGTTGGGTTGGGGTTCGGTTGTTTGGAGGAAGAGACCAAACTGCGAGGTCATCGGTCTCATCGGATTAGGGAAGGACGGGGAAGGAAATCGGCCGTGCCCTTTCAAAGGAACCATCCGGCATTTGCCTGGAGCGGTTTAGGGAAATCACGGAAAACCTAAATCAGGATGGCCGGACGCGGGATTGAACTGTCGTCCTCCCGAATGGGACTGATTTTTGTAAGTCATCTATGTGCACGTCAGAGAGTGAGAGAGAGAAAGTTACGTTACTGTTAAACAATCTTTGGTCTTTTCGTGGCACAGTCTTTGCTTCTGCGCAGTTTCATACATTCCTAGTTCAGGTGTGGAAGGTGATGGACGTACCTAGTAATGCTGTGTGCGCTTGTGATTGTATCTGTTAGATGAAGAAAAGACAGCAAGAATGAGTATGATGGGTATACAGAAACATGAAAGGAATATACATTTTGAATAATGTGATTATTTTTGAAGAGAAGAAGTTTGGGATAAAACTGCAGCACTGCGCATCTAGGAATGATTACTGTCAGCCAGTTAACTTGCTCAGAGCTGAGAGAAAGGCCACCCTACTTCCCTGAGTCATGGATTTGCACATTAATTGATTGAGCTGTTCGATTTTTGTAGAAATTATCTGTTAACTTTGTACACTGTTTTTAAATCATTGTTAACTTTAACCATAGTATTTTTCAGACCATTGTTATACGTGAAAATGGCTCTGAGCACTATGGGACTCAACTGCTGAGGTCATTAGTCCCCCAGAACTTAGAACTAGTTAAACCTAACTAACCTAAGGACATCACAAACATCCATGCCCGAGGCAGGATTCGAACCTGCGACCGTAGCGGTCGTGCGGTTCCAGACTGCAGCGCCTTTAACCGCACGGCCACTTCGGCCGGCTGTTATACGTGAAGATGAAGCTAAGTTTTACTCTGTCTTTTGAATATATATTTCATTCTAAAATCGTTGTCTTGCCATACCTTTTCATAGGAATAGTTACTCTCCCCACCGCAGTGTTTATTATTATGCATTACCACATGGAACAGTTCGAATATGTGTTTAGAAATAGAAATCTGGCTTAGCCGTTGCCTGCTTGCTGTTTGCTGATGTGCTTTCGGGAAATCTGCAACAATGTTGTCAAGACGCGAGGCAAGTGAAAATTTTAATTAGAGCCAGATAATTGTTTTACTTCCGTTGCGCATTTAATACAAAGTCAAGCTGCATTCAGGTCAATTACAGTTCAGTTCATATTAGGTTCTGTGAAATTGGGCTAAATTTCATACAGAAACGAATGTAGAGGGCAACTTACACTTCATCTAGAATATTTCTCTGAAGTGAAAACTACAACAATTTACATTGTGTTGTTTATGTATAAAATAGGTCAGAAACATATGTCACTCTCAAAGGTTACAGTTTTTGCAAGAGTTGCAGAAGCAAAACAAATAAATAGACAAAATAATTACCAGTTTTTAGGAGGATGACGGTAAAAATAGTCGCTAACGTGGTAATGTGTGTATGTGTGTGTGTGTGTGTGTGTGTGTGTGTGTGTGTGTGTAGGTGGAGACGGGAAGGCGTCAGGAACGACCTTGTCACACTTGGCTTTGCTTGCTGCTGCTGACCTTGAGACGATGACTTTGCAGCAAGCGTTGCTACACGCTATACGCCGCTCGTGTCGCAAATCGCTCTCTCCTTCGAGAGTGAGGTAATACAGTCGGAACGTACCTTTCTGAGTTATTTCTGTTACGGACCATCATTGTCTAATGGCCTCCTGAAGCCAGTGCCACTACGGAACTGATAGAGTACGGTGAAGAGCTTTGTTTACATTCCATGCAAATGAAAACGTACTCTAAGGACTTGCCCCAATGAGAAAATTAAATTATTATTCGACGAAAAACACAATTCAATCTTTCACACGAAAAAATAGAGTAAAATTCTTAAAAAATTGTAAGTACTCTTAAATCCATTTAAGTACTTAAAAATACTGCAATTTGAAGTTAAATACTTGCCGCTTACTTATTCATTTCTTTACAGAACACTGGGAGCATTACAAAATATTTGCGAACATTCTTAAATATTCGCGAAAGTTAAAGAGAACTGTGGAACATTCTAGAACATTCTAGAAGCACGTGGAATAGTCTGTAAAAATTTGTAAAATTCTACAACTTACTCCAACATTGTTTCTAGCAAGTTTCGGCACACGATTCCTATCTGCTTCACCGACTTCCCATAAGAATTCAGCTTCTACATGAATAACGAGACAGATGAAAAAAGTACAATAAGTAAACAGTTTATTATTCCAAAGCGAGACAGATGAAAAAAATTAAGTTAACAGTTTATTATTTCAAAAGTAATCACTATAATCGTTAATACTTTTATCTTAATGTGAGACAAGACAGTCAATTTCTTAATGGACAAATGTTTGCGACTGTCTACGGAACCACGATTTTGCCCAGGCGTCGGCCTTTTCGTCGGAAGCAAATCGGCGGCCACGAATGTCTTATGTCTTTCTCCAGAGCTCCAAAATATGGAAACCGCTTCGGTAGAGAACGGAAATGTGTATGAGGATTTGTAAAGGCATCCTAGCGAAAACTCTGCAGCGTAGTCGAAACAACAGGCACGCCAGCTCCGGCAAAGTTATGATGACCTTTTTCTTTGACTGCAAGGGTCCTCTGCTCGTTGACTTTCTGGAAGAGGGCGCCGCGTGGACACCTTGCAACAACTGAAGCGCGCGATCGAGTCCAAACGCCCATGAATGTTGACGGAGGCATCAGTTTATTGCAGGATAATTCCCGCCGACATATTATCAAGACTGTTTCGACTATGCTGCAGAAATTCCGCTGGGAAGCCCTTACACATCTCCCGTACAGTACCGACCTCTCCCCAGACGACTTCCATATTTTTGGAGTTCTGAAGAAAGACATTCGTGGCCGTTTGATTTGCTTCGGACGAAGAGGTGCACGATTCGGTACAGTTTAGGGATGGTGGTTATCACTGAAATAACCGGTTTTCGGCTATGTCGGTATTCTTCCGCGCTAGTTTAATCTGACTGTTAAAACCGCTCAAAATTACCAGTTTTTGAGATAACCGATTTTAGGTTTTTTATTCCTATTACTTCCTGTAATAGACGCAGAAATCCAATAAAGATTGAAATTCAGAATGAGATTTTCACTCTGCATTGGAGTGTGCGCTGATATGAAACTTCCTGGCAGATAAAAACTGTGTGCCGGACCGAGACTCGAACCCGGGACCTTTGCTTTTCGTGGGCAAGTGCTCTACTATCCTTTTTTTTTGACATTCTGTCGCGCTGACCACTTTTTTTGCTTGTTTGCGTTATACCTCTTTTTTTTAAAAAAAAAGAGAAAGGAAATGTCAGGAGTGAGGTTGTTTTATGTTTTTTATTTATTTATTTATTATTTTATTTTATTTTTTTAATTTTTTAAGGAAGGTAGGAGAAACAGAAACCTTTATTACTCACAAAATAAACATAATACCTTCTTATACATTATAACTGTCCTGGAAGGAACCTCGCTGCCGTCCTACCCTGCAAGTGAAATAACAACAAAATCGAAGTGTGGCCACCTCCGGCACCCTAAAGAAAAGTATTTTGGATATGAAAACAAAATTTGAAGTACATCCATTTGCTAACTGTTCAAGCGTGAGTTTTTCGTAGGTCGCATACTCGCATAGTGTTTTTAGTCGGTCACTTTACTTGGTCGGTTTCACAACGACAGCACCGCCGCTCATCTTTGCGCACCCGGCACACCCCAAGTATATGGCGGGTCCGCAAAAACCGTTTCTAGGAAATTGGCATACCAACCTTTGTACTTCTGTAGCCGTAACAGTTTTGTGTGTCCATCTTGCAAGTATTGCCAGTAATCCAGTACGTTCAGACGTGTGTCTCTATAGATGCATTGGACCGTCATACCTGTGATCCACGCCACTGCGTTCGTCTTATGACGCGGAAAATACGTTTCCTCTGGAAAAAAATACTATGTGAGAAGAGACTGCGGTATAGATAGTGCGCCGCATGAACGCTATTATCTTCCTTGCGAGAGTCCAGACTGCCAATGCCTCGCCGCAGACCAGCCGATGGTCGTCCGTATCCAGCACGCCGCATTGCTGACACAAGGGCGAATCCGCCAAATGTATTGCGTACTTTTTATCATTCGTAGGGTATTTTCGGTTCACTACAATGTACCATGTTGATCTGGCTGTTGTAGGTGGGGGAGGTGTACCGTGCGCCACACCACGTGCCAATTAACGGCTGGATGTTTCCGTTCCACCCTATTCCGGGCGATCTGTCAAAGAAGCAGATGATACACGCCCTTCGATGTCGACTGTCGGGTCGTCGGTAGACGCTCTTGAACGTAACTGTGTTCCACGATGAACGTGCGCACATACGCTAACGGGGGCGATATATGGCCGACACTGACTGGAGGAAGATGCGATGTTGGTACGAGTTCCTCGATGATCGTCCCCGTAAGCGAGTGGTTCCTGTTGCGCCACAGTTTGAGCATAGTATACATGGCACGCGTCTTCTCGTGCATGTTCACTAAACCAACGCCCCCCTCTCGCGCTGGGAAGGTAAGCGTGTTGTACTGTACCTTAAAGAGCTGCCCCAGGCTTACATAGTACCCAAAAGCCGCCTGAATCCTCATAACCATCGAGCGCGTCAAGGGGAGAAGGTGTGTCAGGTGACACAACATGGGCGCGAGATAAAGGTTGACGAGTAACACTCGCTTCCGCATATCCATCGACCGTAGGGCGTTTAGTCGTACTGCCGTGCGGACTCTGAGTAACAGCCTTCTGTAGTTGTCCGCAGCCGTTCCCGCCGTCTCCTGGTGAAAGGTGATACCCAAACAGTGGAGGGTTTGCACCGCAGGTAACGGTCCTTCCGTTCCTGTTTCTAGTCCGCGCCCCACGTGCATGAATTGTGATTTTCGGTAGTTGACCTCACTTCCAGCTGCCACCCCATACGTCTGTAGCCAATCCAGTGCTGTTTGAGTCTCCCCCTCATTCCGCACGAGGAACACAATGTCATCCGCGTATGCTCTGCATTTTAATGATAGATGCCGTAGGGAAATCCCGGTAAGACGGCGGCGAAGGCCTGCGAGGCACGATTTTAAGGCGATCGCATATAGGAGGATAGACAAGGGACAACCCTGTTTGACTGTTCTTAAGATCGGAAAATACTCAGTTCTCCCTCCATTGATAACGATAGCTGATCTGGCGCCGTGCAACAGCCGCATCACGGCAGTGGTCAATAATGGCGAGACACCCATCCTGTTCATCACCGCCGCGAGGTACACATGATCCACGCGATCAAACGTATGATCGAAATCTACAGCAACCATCGCCCCCCGGAGGCGGCATGCAGCCGCGAGAGCGACGACATCACGATAGTCTCCCAAGGCTGTGTGGATATTATTGATGCCGCCAAGACAAGTCTGATCGGCATGTATTCGGTTCTCCAGCGACTTTTTGATACGACTGCCCAGTATGCGCATGAAGATCTTGTAGTCACTATTAAGGAGGGTCAAGGGCGATAATCACAAGGCCGTTTGCCGTCAGGGGCTTTGGTATCGGTATCATGAGCCCTTCCGTGAATTTATTGTGAACCGGTACTTCTTGCCGCAGAAGCTCATTAAACATGCATAGCCACATCGGTGTCATAATGGTCACAAAGTCACGGTAAAATTGCAACGGGAATCCGTCTGGACCTGGGGACTTGTTGCAGGCACCTCGTCTAATCGCTTCCTCCAGCTCTTCACACGTAATTCCAGATAACCCGTCCGCTTCCCCGTTCACACTCGTCGCGTCTGGGATCTCTTCCAGGACGTTCCCCAGCTCCCTCTGACCCTCGTCGTAGTTCGCATAGAATCTGCCAAAATGATCCGTGAACGCCTGTGCTATGCTCCTTTGTGTTGTAAAACGACGGCCATCTATCTACATCTACATCCATACTCCGCAAGCCACCTGACGGTGTGTGGCGGAGGGTACCCTGAGTACCTCTATCGGTTCTCCCTTCTATTCCAGTCTCGTATCGTTCGTGGAAAGAAGGATTGTCAGTATGCTTCTGTGTGGGCTCTAATCTCTCTGATTTTATCCTCATGGTCTCTTCGCGAGATATACGTAGGAGGGAGCAATATACTGCTTGACTCTTCTCGAAACTTTAGCAAAAGCCCGTAGCGAGCTACTGAGCGTCTCTCCTGCAGAGTCTTCCACTGGAGTTTATCTATCATCTCCGAAACGCTTTCGCGATTACTAAATGATCCTGTAACGAAGCGCGCTGCTCTTCGTTGGATCTTCTCTATCTCTTTTACCAACCCTATCTGGTACGGATCCCACACTGTTGAGCAGTATTCAAGCAGTGGGCGAACAAGTGTACTGTAACCTACTTCCTTTGTTTTCGGATTGCATTTCCTTAGGATTCTTCCAATGAATCTCAGTCTGGCATCTGCTTTACCGACGATCAGCTTTATATGATCATTCCATTTTAAATCACTCCTAATGCGTACTCCCAGATAATTTATGGAATTAACTGCTTCCAGTTGCTGACCTGCTATTTTGTAGCTAAATGATAAGGGAATTATCTTTCTATGTATTCGCAGCACATTACAATTGTCTACATTGAGATTCAATTGCCATTCCCTGCAGCATGCGTCTATTCGTTGCAGATCCTCCTGCATTTGAGTACAATTTTCCATTGTTACAACCTCTCGATACACCACAGCATCATCGCCGAGATCGATCTCATGTATTAACGCCCTTCTTCTTCGTCTTTCCTTTAGTACATAATGCATCGAGGGAACCTCTTTGGGCAGGCAATCCTGCGACCTCGCGCGTATCATCGTACCCGCCATTCTCTGCGTCGCAAATTGGACCATCTTCGCCTTGACTCTGTGGACGGACGTCTGGCGTTGTGGTGTAGGTGGTTGAGCTAACAGTTCCCGGAGAGCAGTAAAGTAAAACTCTGTGGTCGTGCGCTGCCATCGAGAAACCTCCTTCCCGTAACCTATTAACGTCCTCCGTAAAGCTGGCTTCGCGCACTCGATCCACCACTGCAGGACAGAACCGAAAGAATTTCGTCGACGGAGGCAGCCGTGCCATGCGTCCTCCACCATGCGTCGGCATTCTGCATCACGCAGGTGGGAGACGTTCAATTACCCCTCCGTCTCCATACCTGCTGTCTAGGAAGGTTAACCGTACAAATATATGCCTCGTGATCTGTAAACGCTGTCGGCCATATTTCTGCGTCCACCGTCGATATTGCTAATGCCCATGAAACTTAGATCCGATCCAAACGGCTCGCTGAGTGGCTAGTAAAAAATGTATATCCTGGTTGGTTGTGATACTTCAGGTCCCACGTATCGACGAATTCCATCCCGTTGACTAGCTCCCTAAGTTCTTGGCTAGTAGTATAGTTAGGATGTTGGTCCTTTCTGTCGAGCACACAATTAAAATCTCCGCCGAGTATGCAAGCATCGTATCGTCCCTGGAACAACGGTGTAACCTCATGGGCGTAAAAATCTGCTCTGTCCCTTCTCTTATCCGAGCCTGACGGTGCGTATATGTTGATCAAACGTATTCCACCTATGGTCACGGCCGTACCACGGGCAGAAGGCAAATACTCTACTTCGTCTGCACGTATCCCTTCCTTTATTAGCATCGCTGTGCCGACGCCTCTCTCGTCACACGGGGAACAGTAAATGTCGTAACCGTAAAAGTCCGAGGGGGGAAGTACCAGAACTTCCTGTAATAGCGCTATGTCTAAATCCGCAGCCTTTATCATGTCACTGAGCATCTTGATTTTTACCGGCGTCCCAATGCTATTGATGTTAACAGACCCTATCCGATAAGCTTGTTGCATGGCTCTCAACGTAGACAGGGCACCGTACGGTCGCTAATTCTTCCGTGCACAGGCTGCTTTCGTACTAACGTCCCCCGCCGTCCCCTCATATGGTCTGCCGTTATTCCGTGCACTCTTCCGGTCTTACACCGGGAGATTGTGTGGGAGCAGTTCCTCCGGCATCGTCTGTTCCCCACGGGGGTGGGTCTTCTGACCAGTCCCCTAGCGTCCCAACGTTGTCGTGCGGTGCAGGCGCCGTAGCCTCCTCAGTAGCCTGTTGCCGTCGATCGAACTCCGTCGCTGTGTCTGGAGCATCGTCAGAGGTAGGTCGTGTCGCCGTCCCGCTGGCCACCGCTGCATCCACGATTGGCAGTTCTTCTGTATCCATGGTCGTCTGCTCTGTACACGAAAAAGTCTCAGAATTGCCTGCTAGATCAGAGTGGTCGTTCTCCACCGTGAGGCGGCGCTTCTTCCGGCGTTTTGGTGATCTCTGTTTGCGTTGCCGTGCTTCGGAATCAGAGGTCAGCATTGTCTCCGGTTGTTCGTGGGGGACGTCGGAATCGTGCGCCGTCGTATTATCGACGTCTGCAAGTGCCTTTTCTGAAGGGGCCGCAAGCGGCACCGAAGACATGGCGTCCTGTGATTTCTGCAGGCGGTCCAGCGAAACATCGTCCTTCTGTGGCTCGCCACGATCTGCCTCTGTCTGTGTGTTATGGTACGCTTCTGTCTCGCGGCTCACGTCGTCGCGTAATGCGGCGACATAAGACATGGGGAGCACAGTCGGATGCGGTGTTAGGGGTGGATCATCCCGTGGCAGCTGTAACAACCTTCGTTGAACACACTCAGAACGGACGTGTCACTCCTTCCCACACCCAGAGCACGTACTTGGTTGTCCGTAGTAGATGACAATCGCCCTACAACCAGCGATGTACAAGTACGACGGGACGTGTTTCCGCAGTTCGATCCGTATTTGTCTGACGCCATTGAGGACCGGATGCGTCTTGAAACTCGCCCATTTTTCAGCCACGTGGGATAGGACAGTTCCATAAGGACGCAGGGCGTCTGTCACCAATTCTTCTGGCACTTCGAATGGAAGCTCAAAGACGCGGATCGTTCGGAGTCCCATGCCAGCGTGTTCAACTGTTACCGCTCCTACATTCCCGACCGAATGACAAAAACGAAGTCCTTGTCGGTGTCGGAGTAGTAGTTCGTCACATGCCGCTTCATTTATGAGCTTGACATAGACCACTCTGCTTACTATAGATAAGTGTATTCCAACTAGAACGTCAGGTTAGATTTTCACCTCGTTCCGTAAATAACGTTCGATCTCGTAAGCCTTCGGTCGGCATATTCGTTAACAAAACTAAATTTCAGTGTCGATTTGCGGAACGACAAGGCCATGATTCGTTCTATGTATACCGCGACACACCGCTACACACTTGACGTAAACACCTGTCGCGCAGACGTGCGGCGGGGGCGTAAACACCGTCCGAACCGCTGCGCCGCTGAAGGCTGACTGTGGTTTAATCTGGCTGTTAAAACCGCTCAAAATTACCAGTTTTTGAGATAACCGATTTTAGGTTTTTTATTCCTATTACTTCCTGTAATAGACGTAGAAATCCAATAAATATTGAAATTCAGAATGAGATTTTCACTCTGCTGTGGAGTGTACGCTGATATGAAACTTCCTGGCAGATAAAAACTGTGTGCCGGACCAAGACTCGAACTCGGGACCTTTGCTTTTCGCGGGCAAGTGCTCTACCATCTGAGCTACCCAAGCACGACTCACGTCCCGTCCTCACAGCTTTACTTCTGCCAGTACCTCGTCTCCTACCTTCCAAACTTGAGCACTTGCCCGCGAAAGGCAAAGTTTCCGAGTTCGAGTCTCGGTCCGGCACACAGTCTTAATCTGCCAGGAAGTTTCAAAGATTGTAATTTTTAGAGTATCTCAGTTTCGAGATACATAGACTCAAAACATATTCATCTACATCTACGTACATAGTACGCAAGCCACCGTACGGTGCGTGGCGAAGGGTACCCTGTACCTCTACAGTTAATAAGATGTTCAGGGCTCTTATGCCGTGGTCAAATGGATTTCACCTTAAAATCCAACGTTTCGTCCCCGTCTGCGAAGAACATTCTCAAGGGGTATCGTATCTTCTTTGAGTGTCCGGTTCACGTCCTGGCGTGCTACTGTCTGCAGCAAAATTCCGTTTACGGTTGCTTCCGCGCACTGGCGTGACGTCATATGTTTTGAATAGCCGCGCGGAATTCGCCGTTATCGACTGCCGTTGTCCGCTGTTGCTAACACCCCATTACTGGTACACATCTTCTTCAGCACCGGGATCCAGATGTCATTCAGTTTCACGCCCCTCCTCCTTCATACTGAAATTCCTCTCTGTATGGTCTTCCATGGTATCCCCTTACGGCTGTCAGTATTTGAGTCCTATCAAAAGGAAAGTGTCGCCTCCTGGCTGCAAATCATGTTCCGCAACAGCTGATCCGTCAATCTCCCCTCTTCCGCAATTGCCTTTGTGCTCTTCTAGTCGTTTTTTGACCGTTCGTGCCGGTCGCTGTGGCCAAGCAGTTCTAGGCGCTTCAGTCCGGAACCGCGCCGCTGCTATGGTCGCAGGTTCGAATCCTGCCTCGGGCATGGACGTGTGTGATGTTCTTAGGTTAGTTAGGGTTAAGTAGTTCTAAGTCTAGGAGACTGATGACCCCAGATGTTAAGCGCCATAGTGCTTGGAGCCATTTGAACCATTTTTGACCGTTCTTTTTGTAGTACCCACGTATATCTCCCCACAATTACACGGAATCCTGTGAATTCCTGCTTTTTCCAGTGGTTGACGAGCATCCTTGTCCAGTTTTGGGTGAGGTAGCATCTTCCGGGTGGGTTTGTAGATTACCTCGATGTTCCATTTTTCAAGGTTTTTCCTGTGCGATCGGTAACGTCCTTAGTGAAAGGTAAGAAAACTTTCCATTTTGCAGGTGCTTGTGTATCTTGTGTATATGAGTTCTGCGCGGTGGTCTTAACCCTCTTTTTACCTAAGCGGACAAATAACCATTTTTGACCAATGCATCGGTGAGGTGTTTTCATTCCGCTTCAAGCAGCTCTGGTCTACAGATGTTCCTTGCTTTATCCGCCAACGTTTTTATGATGCCTCGCTTTTGTTGTGAGTGGTGGTTCGGATCCCTGTGTAGATAAAGGTGCGTGTGCGTAGGTTTTCGGTAAACGGTGTGGCCCGAGCTACCAACTTCTTCCTTAAAAACTAGGACCTCAAGAAAATTTAATTTTCCGTCTGCCTCCTTCTCAATGGTAAACTGAATCGTCGGATTAATCTCGTTGTGTGTGAAAACGACCAAGATCGTCCCTGCTAAGCCTCCACAAAGAAACATACCATCCACGTACCGGAACCAAGTATTCGGTTTCTTGTTTGCAGTTTCCAGTGCCTGTTTCTCGAATTTTTCATAATGAAATCCGCTATAACTAGGCTTAAGGGGTTCCCCAAAGGCACACCATACGTCTGTTCACAGAACTCATCGCTCCATTTGAAATACGTGGTTGTGAGGCAATATTTCAACAGTTCCACAACATCGGGAGGAAAAACCCGATTCACTGTTGAAACACTCCATTGAGTGGAACCATAGTGAATAGCGACACCACATCAAAAGTAACTAACATGTTCCCCTTCTGTACCCCTATGCTGTTTAAGTTACTGATAAAATGTGCCGAATTCTTGATATACGAATCCGACCGGCCCACAAACGATCATAATATTGTTTTCAAGAACTTGGCAATCGAATAGGCAGGCGAACCAGTATCACTATAGATTTTCGAGAGAAACTTTCTTTGTGAACCTTCGGCAACCCATAAAGTCTTGGTGGTAGCGCATCTGAACAGACTTTTCTGAACATCCTGTTCGACAGACTTTTTTATGAACCGCGTAACAGTTCTAAGAACATTGTCAGTAGGATCTTTACTCGGTTTTCTGTGTGTCTGTGGATCTAATAACTTGTCAATCTTACTATGATAGTCAGTCACATTCAAAACAACCGTTACATTTCTCTTGTCGCAGATGGGGACGAAACGTTGGGTTTAAATGTGAAATCTATTCGACCACGCCAAATAGCCTGGAACATATTATTAATTGTGACATTTCCGGCCATGAAAGTTAGTATTTTACAACCCTGTACCTCTACTATTCATGAAATAATAAATAGGCAAAAAATAAAACTTAGTCCGTCGCTACTTTTCTCGGAAAGTTGTAAGTCGTTGTGTGCTACAGAAATTCATCAGTATTATATTAATTCCAATGTTTTGAAACTCTGGTCAAAAATCATATAGCAGTCGGCACCACAGCACTAATTGGGCATTACTAATAGTCAGTAACAAAAAGTGTGAACTGAGGTTAAAGAAGATGTAAGTAGGCTGTTTAGGTTTTTTTATTGGTAACGCCACCTCTGTATAAAAATCACTGGCTGTGCTGTGTGCAGTCTGTGGCTGCTTTGCATTGTTGTAATACTCGCCATTGTAGTGTTACGCAGCTGGCTGTGAACAGCGCGTAGCGTTGCGCAGTTGGAGGTGAGCCGCCAGCAGTGGTGGATGTGGGGAGAGAGATGGCGGAGTTTTGAAATTTGTCATGAACTGCTATATATATATATATATATATATATATATATATATATATATATATATATATGATATCAAGGTAAATACATTGTTTGTTCTCTATTAAAATCTTTCATTTGCTAACTATGCCTATCAGTAGTTAGTACCTTCAGTAGTTTGAATCTTTTATTTAGCTGGCAGTAGTGGCGCTCGCTGTATTGCAGTAGCTTGAGTAACGAAGATTTTTGTGAGGTAAGTGATTTGTGAAAGGTATAGGTTAATGTTAGTCAGGGCCATTCTTTTGTAGGGATTATTGAAAGTCAGATTGCGTTGCGCTAAAAATACTGTGTGTCAGTATAAGCACAGTCTTGTAAAATTTTTCTAAGGGGACGTTTCATATGTCGACCCTTAGCCTAGGATACCTCACTGGAATCTTCTGATTTTTTTCTTGTAGTTTGTGTAATTAGTGTAGCTATTGTTTATTGCTAGCGCGTAATTGTAGGGAAAATCTCCTTTGTAGTTGCAGTCTTTCATTGTTGTACAGTAAAACAGTTGTGGCATGCATGTAGATTTGCACCAAGTATTTCGCAGCTGCAATTAACTAGATATTATTTTCAGTGTTATGTTAATGTGTTCTCTTATTTTTGCTCTTCAAATTGTGTTTTTCTGTGTTGTCGTGTGAAATACTGTGACAATAATGGCGTGTGAAAAACGTAATACTAGGCTCCAAAGTAAACTGAGAAATGACAGTGAAAACGAAAGCAGTGTGTTAGCGCCACCGAGTAATGAATTAACTGATGTTCAAAGTAGTAATTTGTAATTGTGCATAGGGAAATGGAGCGGGCGGCAAACAATGGCGTGGACAGTGAAACAATTAGTGAAGAGGGAAGCATTATCGATCGATCGGTCGGCAACAGCTCGCCTCAGGAATCGGGAATGACAGGACACAATTTTGCAAATATTGTAGATCCAGGTTTTGGGTTCTCACCGTTTTCTCAAATGAGTCAAGACACATTTTCCACTTGTCAAAATGTGAAAGTTTCCGGTGCAAATTCACTGCCGAAAAGCACTGAGGAACATGTTCCAGACACCAGTGCATTGTTATTACAATTAATACAACAAATGGTACAAACACAGCAAAAGCTTCAAAAGTTAGACACAATGGAACCAAATCTTCGAAAGTTAGACACAGTGGAACAAAATCTTAAAACGTTAGACACAATGGAACAACACCAGAGACAAACACAGCAACAGTTAGACGCTATGGAACAAAATCTTCAAAAGTTAGACACCACGCTTGAACAAACACGTCAAGATTTAACTACTGAGTTACATAACATTGAATCGAAATGTCAAAAAGTCTGTAATGACGTAAAAACACAAATTTGTGAGCATTTTCAGCCTATTTTTTCGCGGCATGAAAATGCATTACAGAATCATGAAGCAGCCATAAAAGAACTGCAAATTATTGTTCATGAAAATCATGAGACCTTGCAAGCTAAAATTGACTCAGTTGCATCTACCGATACGGTTATGCAACTTGCAAAAACTCAGGAAAACTTAAAGGACACAGTAGATACCATTTCAACACAAATGGACACTCTGAAACTTGGTTCAGAAAAACATACAGAGGAAATAATTTCACTATCGGATAAAGTAGCCGAACTTTCAGATCAGTTCACTAACTTACATACAAAGGTAGATGATAATCTGAATGACACAAAACCGGTAGTCTTTAATGAAACAGAAGAGTGCGAACAAATTAGGAAACTGAAACAAAATCTGAATCAAATTAATACGCAACACCAAAGAGAAATCCGGGAAGTACAAGATCAGCTGACACAGGTAATACAAGAATTACGTATTTCAGAGGACACTCGCGCCCCGACACGGGAAGAGGGACTTAGAAATACGGAACACCCACAAGATAATAACACAGGACACTTCGGAAATTATGAAAGAAATTGGCAAGGTGCACCGAATTTTGAGATGGAACCGCCGACACGACGTAACAATGACAGATATGCTACTCGCCGACACGATGATTTTGACTATAAGCTGTTTATTACTACACGTAAATTCAAAACATTTAAGAATTCTGCCAACGACATTCATCCACAAGCATGGCTCCATCAATTCTCTCATTGTTTTCCTCCCAACTGGTCATTGGAGCACAGGTTAGAATTTATGTGTGGCTACTTGGAGAATGAACCAGCTGTAAGAATGCGATCGGTCATTCACGATTGTCACAGTGAAGAAGAATTTTACCATGCCTTCCTCTCAGCATATTGGTCTCAAGCCACACAAGACCGAGTAAAACATAGCATCATAATGATGAAACGTTTCGAACAATCTGAATTTTCCAGTCTTATGAAATATTTTGAAGACATGTTGCATAAGAATCAGTATCTTTCAAACCCATACAGCCCCTCGGAACTCATCCGCATTTGCTTAATCAAACTGCCTGAACATTTACGACATATTATTTTGGCAGGACGTTGCAAAGACGACATTGAAGCTTTTCAGGGAATGTTACAAGAACTGGAAATTGACACTAACAATCGCAGAACGCAGGAGCACAACAATTACAGATCACATCCGTCGCAATTCCGCGGTGAAAGAAATAATAACTGGACACGACAAGGCTATTCTTACAACGCAAATCGTGAACAAAACAGACACCACCCATATGACAACCACTGGCAGAGTAACAATAGTTACAGAGAAAGATCGCATTTCCGTAGTAATGAATATGACAGAGATTACCTTAGAAACAGACAATATGGGAACCAAAACAATTATTATCAAGGGAGACAGAATAACTTCAGACGCAACAGTTCAGCGCGCAGTTACGATTCAGGAAGAAATTCTCCACCACATGACCGACAAGAAAGAAATTATGAAATCTACCGACATGACGACAGACGAGATAATCATAACGACAGACCTGAATTTCATCAGAACTGGCGGGATTCAAACAGAGCAGGGCACTTTCGACAACTTGAATTTGTAGAAGCTAGGTCTCCTAATCCCAATAACGACGCGCGCCAATAAAGGAACAGACAATGACTCGCACCGCAGGCAGCCACCTGCACCGGCTGGGCTTGAGAAAAGTAACACAGAAGGCAACATTGAGAAAAATTTCAGTATTCTTTACATTCAGAAAGTCGCCTTTGAAAACTTCATCACCACATCTTTAAAGGACATTGCTCATGAACAAGATAAAGATCCGATTTGGAAAGACATCAAAAGTAAATGGCATGAAAAGACACACACTCAGATTCGGCATTATTACCTGGTTAGAAACAACATACTCTTCAAACGCTGCACTGTTGATGACAAGCTATGGGTACTTTGCATTCCAGACGATTTTGTTAATAAGCTCATTTGGTACGTTCATTTCAGCTACGCACATTTTTGGCCCACGAAAATGTTATCATATTCTTCGAACGACTTGTTATTTTAACAATATGGAAAAGAGAATTAGAAGAGTCTTGTCTATTTGTAAACTTTGTCAAAAGGCGAAACCATCTACTATCTCACATCGTGCTCCGTTGTTTCCTATTATTCCTTCTAAATTAAAAGAATTTGCTGCTGTTGATCTCTTGGGACCGCTTGTCAGAACATCTAATGGATTTTCGTACGTTCTAGTCGCTGTTGAACTTACTTCAAAATTTGTTTCTTTCACACCGTTACGTAAAGCCACTGGAAGGTCTGTATCCAACGCCTTTGTTAAAAATTTCTTACGTGAAGTTGGACACATTAGTAAAGTCATTTCAGATAACGGACCGCAATTCAGATCTGCTGTTTGGTCACGCATGCTTCGCAACCATAAAATCAAACCTGTTTTTATTTCATTGTACTCACCACATTGTAACCCCTCCGAACGGATTATGAAAGAAATCAATAAGCTTTGCAGACTTTATTGTCACAGAAAGCATCAGCATTGGGACAGATATTTACACTTATTTCAAAACGTGCTGAATGAAATGCCTCATGATTCCACTGCTACCACCTACTCTTGTACTGAAGAATGAAGAACCACCGAACAGAATCAGAGCGCTTGTACCTTTCCCGAATACACGTAAACTTCGACACAAAGACATAATTGATTTGGCTCTTAAAAATATAAAATCTGCAGCAGACAAAAGGAGAAAACTACACGGTAAAGCAAATGCAAAGAAATTGTATATTGGTCAGAAGGTTCTCATTAAAGCTCATTCATTGTCACATAAGAAGAAACACTTGAGTCACAAATTCTTTCTAGTTTACAATGGACCTTACAGAATCCGACGTATACCACATGATAATTGCGTTGAAGTTGAAACTCTGCGTACTAGGAAGAGTAAAGGTTTACACCACATTTCACATGTAAAACCGTTTATTGAAAGATAATCTGCTTTTTAAACTTTGTCTTTGCCATAAAACTTTTCACTTCACATTTCTAGTATGCTTTGTCAGACTTAAGAAACTGTTAACATGCAACAATGTTTGAAGTTAAACATCCAGTCAAGAACCAAGAGAACTTATTTAAACAGAAACTACGAATGCATTGTTATAGTGAACAGACGAAACGGTGTCATTGTGTGTGTACATTCTTGCTTGTTAGTTGCATGATTATATAACGACTATAAGGCTTACATACTTAGAACATTTACCAGTACTGGTAATGAAATTTTAGTGCAACATTTTGGTTTACTTGAAAATACATTCTGGATTTAAAGTACTTTCTGTGAGATACCAGATGACACAGTGGTTATTTTATGTGACAGCTACACGATTTTATCACGACGCTACTAATGAGTGACAATTTACAATGTCGCTTTTTCAGTGTTTCTGTTTTATATCTGCACAGTTTTTCTGTATTATTCTGGAAAGTAAAACATGTTTTAGTAGTAACTTTTGTAGTATAGCTACAATGAGACAGGGTTTTCCGTAGCACAACAATACGTTACAGTACAGTACTTTCTTCATCACAACAATAAGCGTAATAACTACGATATCTATACACAAAGCATTTCACTTTTGTTTATCATGAGGTAAGTACATTGAGTTCTGCAGAACTTAGCTTTCGGAGGACGATAAATACGAGACTTCCACAGAGATTATCTTACAACATGACGCACAGTTTAGCGCTACAGTACACGTATTTGAGTGATTAATTTCGCACTTAAAACATTTATTTTTTTTAAGATATTTGAAGTGCAATGGTACAAGGGTTTTCCGTGATACATTTCATTCCATTGCTGTAATCTGTAACACCTGAGGGTATAATTACATTAATTCTCAGGGGGTTACACACTTACTTTGTGTACCATGTGTGTGGCAAGCACAAGGAGCCCTAGCTAATATGGTATTTGCTTATACAATTTTACACATCGGTACCATATTTCTCTAACACACAAATTACACAGCTATCTGATCATGTAACTGAGAGATAAACATTTTTTTTACTACATCAGTGACAGATGTTTACGTAATTACACAGATGGATAACTTCACACTTAAGAAATTGTATTTTGTCTGTACTTTTGTGAACTGTTCATATGTTTTCGGAACCATTGTGATGCTATGAGAGCTTTGAATGATGTATTTGGTATGGGATCATGATTTTTAAAGTACGATTGAGGTAGATGACACTATTGAAATGAGCAGAGAATTTTTGTTAGGTTTTGAAATTATTGCAGAAAGCTACGACGTTTTTGAGATTAGGCTGAGGTTTTATGATGTTATTATTACGATGATGATGTGTATTATGCTGTTGCGGTATGTTTATGATCAGTAAGCTGATGCTATATGAGTTATTTGATTATGCTATGTATTTATTATCAGGAAATATTGAAGAAGCGTCGACGAATTTGTATATGTGTAATAAGGTAAGGAGTAATGAATAGTGGTTAGGGACTCTGACTTGTAAAAAAGGATGTTGGAAACCAAGAATCGTACTTTAAGAGTTATGAAATGTGTGTAAATGCGTGAATGTATCACAATGCCGGCGAAAAATTTTTGGACACTGTTATATTTATAGGATTTTGTTTCTACAGATTTGGAACGCAAATATCTCGACCTCTGAAATTTTTTATCTGAGACTGTCACTGTAGCGGAAACTGCTGTCGTAAATATTTCCGTAAGAAAGTTAAGTGACCACCTGCACGTAATGCGTCGTGGGCACCCAGATGGGCGACAGTCGCCTGGAAAGAAGTCATTAGTGTGTGCCAGAGGCGCAGGCGGAGAAGAAAAAAAAAAAGGGAGGCCATTATCCTCACTATTGACGTTCCTTTGTAGAAAGCATCGCAAATACGACACGCTCATTACTTGGAAACATATCGTACTTTGTGCTACTTACTGAAATGCTTATGAATTGATGGGAAATATTCTGACATCTGCAAACCTGACAATGACAAGTGTCTTTCTACGAGAGTTGAGAGCTACTGACTTACGAAATGCCACATAGCTATTGAATGATGTTTTTATGCTTTGGTTTGCGTAATTGCTTATTTCATTTGATATCTGTTTTCCAGCTGTGTTGCAGCATTGGTTTTATAAAATAAACTTAAATGCATTTGCTAATGTGAAAACTTTCTGTCAACAGATCTATAAAATAATAATTTTATGATCCACGTTCTTCGAAAAAGGAAAGAACAATAAGCAGGGATTAATAACAGTAACTGCATACATAATTTTCTTTTCAACTACTTGGTAATTTTTTTTGGTAGAGTAAGTTATCGTGATGCATCACTGTAGTGTTAAGATGTGACATAGGTATTAGACATGGCCATTTTTAGTGTAATACTTTTTCTGCTTGAACTTTGTCATGTTTAGGTATAAGTTATGCTGTTTGCCAGGCATAGTGTTACTGAATTTGACTTTGTATTACGCTGTTAAGCCAGTTTTACTACTGATTTATTTTTCTTGTTTGCTGCTCATTGCCTTATATTAGTTGTAATTTATGCTGCTTGCTTTGCCTTTTGTATTTTTTATCATTGCTGTTTGTGTTAATTGTTTTGTGCTGCTGCATTGCCTCATCCTTTAGTTTAGCATCTGAGCTCAGTAGATTTAAGTTAGCTTAAGAGGGGGTAGACTATATAAGAGAATGAGTTGCGATGAATTGGAAGAAATGCATTGGGAAGTTATACAAAAAAAGTACAGAAAGCAGGTATAGATAGGACTTTTTGGGAATAATGATGAACGAAGGGAGATCTCCATGCAAAATACTGCAGTAAAACAAACACTGTCCTTTCCTTTTGTGTCATCCCTCTATGTGTTTGTGTACCCTTGTGTACTTGTGTTTTTCCTGTCTTTATGTGTTTAGCTGATGAGAGATATGTTGTAGAATTTTTCTAATACTATGTTATTTACTTTGTAAAGATGTTTAGACATTATTTATTCTGTTTTGTGGCTCATATGTGGAGGTGATGTTTCAAAAGTTATTCTGATCTTTATGTATGTACTTATGTCATTATTTTTGTAACACTGATGTATATGTCTATTTCTATTCTTTTGTAAAGCCTGTTTTACTACAAATGTTATCTGTATTGTTATGTTCTTTAATGATGTATTTTGTACCTTTGTAATTGTATTCACTTGTTATAAAATTGTAATTGACACCAGTTCATCAAATTAAGTAACTTGTAAGTTCCATTTCACTGCACAAGTTTCTGTTGGTCATAGTATATGGACAAAATGTGAGAAGTAGGGACTGTTAGTGTTTGCACGTGTGTTAATAATTCAGCAAGGGACTGGATAACAGCATTGCTGGTTCTAAGGACAATTCCAAAAACTTTGTGAGTGGACAAGTGGTGGTTTATGGACTTGCTATATTAGCCGCAAGACTCTTCAATGGTGATTGTGCACCTGCACAGTCACAACAGATGGCTGCTGGCCATCTCTACAAGGACTACAGTGGGTCTGCATCTTTGATGACCCACCAGTACCATTATCTCTACAAGGACTACAGTGGGTCTACAGCTTTGATGATCCATCAATACCATTATCTTTACACCAGGACTACAGTGGGTCTGCACCTCTGGTGGCCCACCAATACCGTAATCTCTACCAGGACTACAGTGGGTCTGCTCTGTGATGACCTACCTACCAATATTCTTCAACACTTCGAATGACTCTGTTGTGGGTTTGCTCTGTTGTGGCCCATTACATGTCAGCATGTCAAGAGTCAGCACTGCCTTTCCGTTGGAAGGACAACACTACTTCTTCAAGACTGCATGGAAATCCACTACTTCTGTGTGCAATTTCTTTTACTAATGAGACTTTGTGAAAAAAAACTGTAATTACTATTATGATGAATGATCAGGACTATCTTTACGGACTGTGAGAAAATTTTAGCTTTTGACCAACATTGTATCAATAAGTGTGTGCATTTGATTTCTTTGTTATTGTAATTACGATTATGAAAAATTTTAACAAATATGTATTGCCCAGTGCCCAAAACAATTTGTAAAATTTTTTGTGGGGAGCATGGGGGCTATGTAAGTAGGCTGTTTAGGTTTTTTTATTGGTAACGCCACCTCTGTATAAAAATCACTGGCTGTGCTGTGTGCAGTCTGTGGCTGCTTTGCATTGTTGTAATACTCGCCATTGTAGTGTTACGCAGCTGGCTGTGAACAGCGCGTAGCGTTGCGCAGTTGGAGGTGAGCCGCCAGCAGTGGTGGATGTGGGGAGAGAGATGGCGGAGTTTTGAAATTTGTCATGAACTGCTATATATATATATATATATATATATATATATATATATATATATATATATATATATATGATATCAAGGTAAATACATTGTTTGTTCTCTATTAAAATCTTTCATTTGCTAACTATGCCTATCAGTAGTTAGTACCTTCAGTAGTTTGAATCTTTTATTTAGCTGGCAGTAGTGGCGCTCGCTGTATTGCAGTAGCTTGAGTAACGAAGATTTTTGTGAGGTAAGTGATTTGTGAAAGGTATAGGTTAATGTTAGTCAGGGCCATTCTTTTGTAGGGATTATTGAAAGTCAGATTGCGTTGCGCTAAAAATACTGTGTGTCAGTATAAGCACAGTCTTGTAAAATTGTTCTAAGGGGACGTTTCAAAGATTGTTTATCGTGGTAATTTGTCTATTTTCAAAGGGCTACTAGCAAATAAAGGCATGTTATGTAGACACACGCAGCTACTTTCTATTCTTATTGTATATCATGAATGAATTGTTAAGTTTTTAATTTATTACTGTCACCATAATTTCCTTCCCCCATTTTTATGGAAAAGGTAGAGAAATCTTTATCTTTTAATGCAAATGAACCATTTTACTTCATTGATACGTCACTTCGTAAAAACATTTCCAGACTAGGATTGGTGCATTTTAGCGGTGCAATACAACGGATGTTCAGCAACTATTGCCAAAAAACTACAGTATAGAGCAGTCGGGGGCAAGTCTTGCACACAGCACGTACCTTAAGCCACGACAAACGGCAACAGGGACGTATTGTCTCAGCAGTGTAGTACCAATTCTTACGTCGTGTGTTCGCTGCCCATTTCTGTCGCCATTGTTAATAAATGATCGCTTTTCCTATTTCCTGTAACAACGCATCAAACAAATGCAAATTTTAGGAATACAAATTACTCCTTTTTTTAAAAAACTGGTTTACCCAAAAACGAAAACTTTTGGCACTGCTGCCACGGATAATTGATATTTCGGTTTTTTACTCGGTTATTAGTAGAAAAAAACACCTGTTATTAACCGAGACCAAAGACATACCGGTTATTCAGATCTAAAATGCAGGTATCGGTTTTAACCGGTCCGTTTTTCCCATCCCTAGAACAATTGTTCCGTAGGACACTGCAACATTTTGCCATGAAGGCACTGACTGTCTTGTCTCGCAGTGGGATACAAATATTGACAGTTATGGCGGCTACTTTCTGTAAGGGCTAGAGGCTTGTACGCAACCGTCGCGCGCGAACTGTTGCTACCCCGGAATGCTGACGTACTGCTGGCGTCAAGACACCCCGCCCGCGAGAGCGCCCCCACACACACAGCGGAGTCGCTGGTGGCCGCAGAGCTGTGTTAACTAGCGTGGTTAGGTCGAGGAATAAGTGTCTCTCTAGACTCACAACACAGTCCCGTATTTATCCGGTGGTAGGGCGACGGTAAGTTATGGCGAGTCGGCGCATTGTAACTGTCGTTACGGAATAAACTGGTGTAAGTTTCTTACTCGATGCTCCAGTATTCTGTACCCCACGGACCCAGTGTCTACATATCCTGACAAACAGCACGGGAAATCCGGAGGCCAGGAGAGACCCTCTCATATTTTGAAATAATAAACAGTTTACTTAAAGGGTGACAATTATTGAACTATATGAAAAAACGTAAATTAGTTACAAACTACAGCGTGCACACACTTTATTCAACATATAAACTTATATTCGGATTTAGGTTATGGCATGTTCGATATGCCTGCCATCATTGGCGATGATGAGGCGCAGACGAATATCGAAATTCTGCATGACTCGCTGAAGTGTCGGAATATCGATGCTGTTGACGACTACTCGAGTGGCTTTTTTCAGCTCAGCAATGGTTTTGGGGTTTTTGTTGTACACCTTGTATTTAATATGGCCCCAAAAAAAGGAGTCGCATGTGTCCAGACTCGGAGAATGTGGCGGCCAATCGAGGCCCATGCCAGTGGCCTCTGGGTACCCTGAGACAGAATACGGTCCCAAAAGTGCTCCTCCAGGACATTAAACACTCTCCTGCTTCGATGGGGTTGAGCTCCGTCTTGCATGAACTACATCTTGTCGATATCAGAGTCACTTTGAATAATGGGGATTAAATCACCTTTCAAAACCTTCACGTACCGTGCCGTGCCGTCAAGGAATATCGCACCAATTATTCTGTGACTGTACACTGCACACCACAGTCACCCGTTGAAGGTGAAGAGACTTCTCGATCGCGAAATGCGGATTCTCAGTCTCCCAAATGCGCCAATTTTGCTAATTCATTAACCCATTCAAATGAAAGTGGGCTTTATCACTAAACCAAACCATATTCACAACAAGGTCGTATTCATCAATTATGTGGACAATAGTGTTGGCGAAACACAACCGCTGTTCCATGGCCCCAGGGCTTAATAGCTGATGCGTCTGAATTTTGTATGGCAAGAATTGCAGGTCTTCAACAACAGTTTGTAGTAGTGTCTCCCGGTTGATTCCCACCTGTTGTGCAGCTCGTCTGATCGATTTCCTGGGACTGGTTTGAAACACAGCGCGTGTCTTCTCCATGTTTTCAAGCGGTTCCCAGGTTTTTGGACGACCGACACTGCCAACACTGTCATCACGAACTCTACCCGTTCTCTCAAACTTGTGAATAAAATTCCTGATTGTTAGCACGCTTGCACCGGTTTTCTTCAGCTTGAACTCGGTCGCAGACTACCTTTGAGCCGCAGTTGGGCTGTTATTGCTCGCATAGTAGGACTTCACATGCGCTGTACACTCAGGTACGCTGTGCCGTGATATTTTCACGTGCAAATAACAAACAACAAGGCGCGTGTGCATGCACATACTAATTCCCATCATGCCCCGCGGCCAACTTTGCAGTTTGAACGTCCTAACGCAGACCATTCAGAAGTTACGACGATTTTATTTCATATAGTTCAGTAACTGTTACACAATAATTGTCATACTTTTTCCCATCTGTCTCGTTTTCATTTGACTACTCCTTATACATCTACGATGCCCTCTTTTGACATCAATATTTTCGAACCCAACTCCTACAGTTCCAGCCCGAACCCTTCTTCATGGATGGGAAATGGAAGGTTACCGTACCATATAACACCCTTGGGGCTGTGCAGGTTGGCTGCAGAGTTATTGCGGCACGCAGGGGCAAATCGGGCCTCGTTTGTTGTTTCAAGCAAGAAGGGCTGACAACGCGGGAAGTTACGAGCCGAAATGACAAACTTCACTGAAAAGTCAGTTGAACATTCAGCCGCTATCGAGAGACATGAAACCTCAAAGAGTGTCTCATTTGTGGGAGGGTTGAGGCAGAAGTATACTTGGAAAATTAACGGAGCTATGGAAAGATTCCAGCTGAAACACTCCATGGTCAGTCAGAGGTTCCGATATCAGATACCGGATAGTAAGTGAAACATGGACGATAAATAGTTTGGACAAGAAGAGAATAGAAGCTTTCGAAATGTGGTGCTACAGAAGAATGCTCAAGATTAGATGGGTAGATCACATAACTACTGAGGAGGTACTGAATAGGATTGGGGAGAAGAGGAGTTTGTGGCACAACTTGACTAGAAAAAGGGATCAGTTGGTAGGACATGTTCTGAGGCATCAAGGGATCACCAATTTAGTACTGGAGGGCAGCGTGGAGGGTAAAAATCGTAGAGGGAGACGAAGAGATGAATACACTAAGCAGATTCAGAAAGATGTAGGTTGCAGTAGGTACTGGGAGATGAAGAAGCTTGCACAGGATAGGGCAGCATGGAGAGCTGCATCAAACCAGTCTCAGGACTGAAGACCACAACAACAACAACAACAACAACAATTTAGTAATGCTGAAGAGTAGGCTGAACTTTAACGAGATTCGTCGGCAGAATCGATGTGCATAAAAAGTGGCATACTGAACTACTGAAGGATGAGGAGACGTTTTGGAAGTTGTCTGAGATTACAGCAAATAGTGTGAAAGTGGTTCTATGAACCTTCAGCCAGACACATGAGTGTGAAATGCAGAGTAGCTACATAGATATAGGTGCGTACATGAAGTTAGTGACAAAACTAAGGCGGCGAAAGGGACGCTGTCATGAAAAACATAAAGAACATGCAAGCAAAACATCGCAGAGAGATGCAGAAGCAACACTTGACTCCAGTGAATTCTGTTTTCGAGGAATCTCATTGTTGCTGTCAGTCTCATCGTAGTGTCTTTTCTTTCTTTTTTTTTATCACAGGGTATACAATTACGAGTACTCAATCTCATACATGCGCAGGAAGTTATCATATTTATTTAACTGCATACTGAACTCATTTAATAGGTTGTAAAGGCAATACTGTGAAGATACACTTCACAGGTGAACCTCAACGTTAGTACAGTCCTTTATTAAGGACGGCAAGCAGGTATTGAGTGGAATATCAGGGCAAAGGTATTGTTAGGAATCATCCCAGCGTGCTTTACATGTATATAATTTCTTTAATTAATACAGTATACGGATATCGCCTGCAATATATAACTCTGTATGTATGTATATGTTGTACATGTATATTTTACATGGATATATATACTACAATGACGCTCTGTAGTACTCACTTTTAAACAGTACAACTCGACCTCCGACAGTGTGCTCTCACTTTGCACCAGTTTCCACATCACCGAGTAATTGTTAGTGTCCTCTGATGTAATTTTTTATCTTTCTGGCGCATCTTACCACCAGTTAGTCCAACAAACCATACAACTTCTCTCTCTGCTCAACTGTCCATTCTTCTGATTTTACAAAAATTTGTGCTCCTAGGCACAGTACTTTTACAACTGTATATATTATGTTGTAAAAGTACTTTGCCTAAAAATATTAATTTTTTGTACAGTCAAAAGAACGGACAGTTGAGTGGAGAGAGCAGTTGGGTTGTTTGTTGGACTAACTGGAGGTAAGATGCGCCAGGAAGACGAAAAGTTGCATTAAAAGACACTGAGAATTACTCGGTGATGTGGAAAGTGGTGCAAAGTGAGAGCACACTGTCGGAGGTCGAGCTGTACTGTTTAAAAGTAAGAGAAACAGTGATACGACTTGCAGTGTCCTCGATATGAATAGTGTCGGCATATTATTGTTCTACATCTGCACAGACACTGACTTGTAGTTAATAATAAACGATCGTCCATTTCCTTACACATAAACTGCTTATACGAATGAAACCGGAGTTTGTGAGCATTTAATATCCATCCCGTCCAAACATCTCACCATAAACTGTTGTCGTATGTTTGATTAAAAAACTGCTATTTTAAAGCCATCCATTAGTCATTAGCTTCATCAATAATTTTAGCGGCCAATTACGTAATATTCAAGAAAGAGGAGTCGCCATATTGGACACGGCTTCAGAGATTTTAGCATCACCCATCATCTTCATACGTTACGAGGTAGACGCAACTTCCTCACGTATGCCTTTGAACATCGAAAACCGCTGACAGCAAAAAGGAACAAAATGAACAGCGTCATGTGTACAAAGCAAGAACCAACAAACTGTTTCAAGGGGTCCTTCTTTTATGTACCAAAAAAAGCATTTATTTAGGAGAAAACGGGCAGGCTAAATTCACTGGATAATAGATATATTTATTAATTGGTTATGCTAGAGCCATAGGCATCTGCGAGAAGAAGCACCTGCCCCCTCCCCCAAATCTGGAGTACAGAGATTTTATAAATTCTATTCATTACAACTGCTCTTGTGGTTGCACCGCCCCCCCCCCCCCTCCTCCTCCACGGGAAAATGTCTGCGGACGGCCATTGCTGGAGCAGTGTGTTAACGTGGTAACAACAGTAATTCATAACTTCCACTATACCTTTAACCTAGCGGTAAGAACCACAACAAAAAGAAAATCTATTTTGTGAAGTTTACATGTGTCAAATGATCTGCGTATGCATGAAATTTAATATGTAGGTTGCGAATGTAATAATGCCATTGATACAAAGTTAAGTAGTGGGAGAAGATTATTAACGAAGTGAAATAAACAAAAGAACAAAGAATAACGTTGCAAATACGTACGCTCGTATATTGATACTTCTTGTGATAACTAGCTGTTGAAAAATTCTTCACCATGGCCCGCGCTTTCGACCCATAACTTTCGCTATCGTCAAAACTGCTTCAGTGTTTGTACATCCATCACTGGATCGCTGTTAATGACTTTCGGCTTTGCCGTATCCCTTGATGTGCAGAATCCAACAAGGATCTTGAAAAGCTGACTGCAGCGCTGGCAGCCCAGATCCTGTCTCCGCGTTGAGTAGCTGGCCATTTGCACGCAACACAGACATACACACACACGCGCACACATCCACAGACGTTCTATTGTTTGGAGGCGAGTGCCAACTGCGCAACCTTTGATCGCCACGCTCCGCCTTGCGGCAGTTCTGGCAGATGACGCAACCGGTGTGCCGACTCACGTTCTCAGAATTCCTCTAGACTAGACCCTAGAGCGGCGTCGCGAAACGCTAAACACTTTCGCTGGTAAGAAATCGGGCTTACTATTGGAATGAACAGGCCTCTGCCTGCAGACACATATCAGAACTGCAGCAATGAAATTAAGATCGTTTATTTATATTGTTACAGCAGCAACCAGGCACAATTTGGTTTCTGGTCACTTTATTGCAAAAGCAACAATTACTGGTTTTGAATTCATACATTCATCACCAAACGGCTTCCTTGCTTTTATCAAAACACGCGGTTCGTTGGTTTACAGGTGAGTTGCACTGTTTCAAAAGTGTGACAATAACAGTTGTACGTAGTGTTGCCAGATCCTATGTGCAGAAAATTGGGGTGCTTTAAAAAAATTTGCCGGAAAAGGACACAAAAGTCGGGTAACAAAAAAAGAATGTACGTTTTCAATCATTAGATATACACACATCAAAAAAAGTTTTGTAACCCCCCGTTCCCACAACTGGTGAAGATAGACGTTGAATGTGGATATTGTATCACAGACACAGTCGCTTTGACTGTTCAGAGATGTCACTAAACCCGCCCAAAGATGTAAACAACCGTACATGAGCAACGCCTGTTAGACGGAGGGAGTCCGACAGCCGGTCAGTTCCAGTCATTCCACCAGGAAGGAGGTACACGGCTCGTGTTGTCTGTAGTTCAACAATGCCTAGACGGTCAATACCGCGGTTCAATCGCGTCCGCATTGTTACTTTGTGCCAGGAAGAGTTCTCAACAAGGGAAGTGTCCAGGCGTCTCGGAGTGAACCAAAGCGATGTTGTTCGGACATGGAGAAGATGCAGAGAGACAGGAACTGTCGATGAAATGCCTCGATCAGGCCGCCCAAAGGCTACTACTGCAGTGGATGACAGCGGAATATGGCTCGGAGAAACCCTGACAGCAACGCCACCATGTTGAATAATGCTTTTAGTTCAGCCACTCAAATTGTGCGCAATAGGCTGCATGATGGGCAACTTCACTCCCGACGTCTATGGCGAGGTCCATCTTTGCAACCACGACACTATGCAGCGCGGCACTGATGGACCCTACAACATGCCGAATGGACCGCTCAGAATTGGCATCACGTTCTCTTCACCGACGAGTGTCGCATATGCCTTCAACCAGACAATCGTCGGAGACGTGTTTGGAGGCAACCAGGCCAGCCTGAACGCCTTAGACACACCGTCCAGCGAGTGCAGCAAGATGGAGGTTCCCTAATGTTTTGGGGTGGCGTTACGTGGGGCCGACGTACGCCGCTGGTGGTCATGGAAGGTGCTGTAACGGCTGTACGATATGTGAATACCATGCTCCGACCGATAGTGCAGCCATATCGGCAGCATATTGGCGAGGCATTCGTCTTCATGGGCGACAATTCGCACCCACATCGTGCAGATCTTGTGAATGACTTCCTTCAGGATAACGACATCATGTTCTCCAGACATGAACCCTATCGAACATGCCTGGGATAGATTGAAAAGGGCTGTTCATGGACGACGTGATTCACCAACCACTCTGAGGAACCTACGCCGAATCGCCGTTGGGGAGTGGCACAACCTGGGCGAACAGTGCCTTGATGAACTTGTGGATAGTATGCCATGACGAATACAGACATGTATCAATGCAAGAGGACGTGCTACTGGGTATTAGAGGTACCGGTGTGTACAGCAGTCTGGACCACCACCTCTGAACGTCTCGCTGTATGGTGCTGCAACATGCAATGTGTGGTTTTAATGAGGAATAAAAAGGTTGGAAATGATG
Source organism: Schistocerca nitens (assembly GCF_023898315.1). Classification (NCBI taxonomy): domain Eukaryota; kingdom Metazoa; phylum Arthropoda; class Insecta; order Orthoptera; family Acrididae; genus Schistocerca; species Schistocerca nitens. The sequence continues at coordinate 299,337,931 of NC_064615.1, read as the reverse complement.
TTTATGTTGATCTCCATTCCAAGTTTCTGTACAGGTTCTGGAACTCCCGGGACCGAAGTGATGCAATACTTTTTTTGATGTATGTATATACAAGTTATTATGAATGAAATTGATGCACAGGTACAGTTTTACTAGTAATAAAAAATAATATGCAAAAAATAAAATTTTATTTATAATTAGTCTGCCTGACATATACAGGGTGTTTCACAGTGTTTTGATGATGATTTCAAATTTGAATAGCGCACGCTAAAAGCAAAATACAGCGACGTCGGCGCCGTCTGTTAGTAGTGCGGAGTGTCAAGTTTCATTCCACTTACAGGTCAGTAATAACGTTGTACTAGTCGAAGCAACATCGTATGTTAGCGGTGTAGTGCTTTTTTCGCTACGGTGAATCTGCCGGGAGCGTGCAACGTGCCTCTCTTAAGCATTTTAAGATTCAGCCGCGATATCCAATTTCCGCTCTTGAATCTGGATAAAAAACTTCCGTGCTACTGAAACTGCATCGAGTCCAAAGTCACTCGACCCTCGGGAAACCGGCCGAACTCTCGAAAGCCAGCATCTCGTGATGGCTGGGTGTTGTGTGCTGTCCTTAGGTTAGTTAGGTTTAAGTAGTTCTAAGTTCTAGGGGACTTATGACCACAGCAGTTGAGTCCCATAGTGCTCAGAGCCATTTGAACCATTTGAACTCTCGAAAACATCGAACGTGTGCGTAGCAGTTTACAGGCAAGCCCTCATCGTTCGTTATGAAAACGTGCTCAAACGCTGACCATGTCACATATCCAACATCCCCTTGCAAGTTCTCCTTTAAGCGTTTCGTAACTGCATAACTTCCAGAAGCGCATGTGTCGAACGAACGCCTCGGCTCGCCTGATTTAACAGTGCCGGACTTTCACCTATGGGGTTGTTTGAAGCGAGAGTGTACTCCGACCGGCCGGGAAGCTTGCATCAGTTGAAAGGTGGAATTATCTTACTCCAACAGTTACGAAAGATAAACTAAAAAACTGGGTGAAATGCCTCGAGTATTATATAGCTGCGAACGGTTGTCATTTGTCTGATGTAGTATTTCATAAGTAAACTTGAATATATGTTGTGCCTTGTGTAATATTCAACTTTTATTCGTTATTAGTTTACTTGTTATTCAAACTTGAAACCGTCAAAACATCGTGAAACGGCCTGTATGACTGATAAGCTTGTTAACAAATCATATCCAACAACAAATAGCGCATTACAAAGTAAAATACGAAGAAATACGAGCATAATAAAGAACCGTATCCTTTATGCTACTTAAGAATCCTAATGAAACTTTAAAGACTAAGACGGGGCCATGTATAGGAGGTTAGCGTAGTTATTAAATACTCCTAACTATTTAAAGGTTTCTTTAAATTACCGCTAGCAGTCACAAACTTTGTCAACTATTGTATTACTTATTTATTTAGCGACATGTTTCGAGGGTTATACCTCATTTTCAGGCTAAATGGTATTACAAAAATAATTTTACAATAAGGTCCTACTGATCATACATAGAGTTTTCGTAAATGCTGTGGTCATCTTTGTTCTTCTGGCTGTTTGTGATCGTGTTTCCAAGTTACTGATATGTTAGTGACAATTTGTGAACAGTGACCAAGAGAGCCACGGAAATGGAAACACCGCAACGCATCACAACGAGACTGCCACGCCAGAAGAACAAAGATGACCACAGCATTTACGAAAAGACTATGTAACATCAGTGGGACCTTTTTGTAAAGTTGCTTTTGTAATGCCATTTAGCCTGAAGATGAGGTATAACCCTCGAAACATATCGCTAAATAAATAAGTAATACAATAGTTGCCAAAGTTTGTGACTGGTAGCGGTAATTTAAAAAACAACTTTACATCTTTCTTGACTCAGTCACGGTCGAAAAATAGTCAAAATGGCTTCAAATGCTCCTAAATAGCTTCACTCAAACTGCTTGTATTTACTATCTTTCAAAATATGTACATATTCTGTAAATTACTTACCATTCGTATTTCCACTGACTGAATGACTTGAGAACGCGACGGGTGTTTTGCACGCACGTGATAACGAGATGCCTCGTGCGTTTCGTTTCTCTCTACAAACGAAAGCAAGGAACGAACAAGTGAGAGGGCGCGAGGGGTGCCATGGAAGGGAAACGTTGCGGCGGCGCGGTTCATTCCGTCCCTTTACGACGGACCTGCACCTACCTGTGAACATTGTCTCAGCAGATCATCAGTAGGAAAGCCGAGTGAAACCTACTGTACTTCGACGTGAACCAGGCTGCAATTAAAGTCACTAATCTACGTTTCGGGAGAAAGTTTTCACACAAATGAAAGGTTGGAAATTTTGTCCTCAATTAATATATTATGAAGCTTAGGTAAACAAGTATCACTGTCAAGCCCGTGCTAGCCTTAACACAGTCACTCACAGTCCCTTTCACTCACGTTAGCAAGTTTACGGTGTTGCATTTCCCGAAAACGTAATAGCTACAAAAATACTGAATGTTTTTGATTGATAATGCTCGTCAAATATTAAGCCTGTCGGTACCAAATGCAGTTAACAGTTTTTTAGCCATCGACCTGCTCAATACGCCAAGCGGAATATATGTCTTTTATCGTCACAAAATTCACTTAAAAATTCTGAAATTTCTACACATACATCCGAATAATTATGCCCTCACTTTTGATGTATGAAACACTGCTAGATCCGGCAACTTAACATTTCCATCGGAACTACTACTACACAAGTCCGAACTGTTTCATGGCTAGGCTTCCACACTTCTCTAGAACACTCTTTCTCTACCAGCAGAGAAAGGCGCGCGAAGAATACTGCTTTACCATTGGTGAGTTTACTCAACAGCCAATAGCAAATCAACATTCTCCCACATCAATCCGCGCTTTTCATCTTATAACCAATCGCAAAATAGTAAACCTAACGACTGCACTTTTTCCCGACGTCATTATCTAATATGCTGAAGTTTTGCATATGCATAAAGTTATTTACTATTGTTATTTAAACCTGAATTAACTTTCCCTTTACCATAAACTTACTTTACAAATCTATTCCACAAAAACCCCTTTGTTCATATTCATACTTCTTCGAAATGTTCCCACACTAAATCCTACTACATAACTCGTTAAAAAATTATCTTCATATTAACCTTAAACCACTCTCACGCATCATTCATACTGCTAAAACACATTTATAACATTTTACATACACAAAAAGACATAATAACACTTTATGACATTACTAGAACAGTTTATGAAAAACATTCTATTACTTTAGTGCACTCTAGTGGGCACAATCGAAGCTAAAATCACAGTCCCCCTATCCAATATTGTCCTCTATCGGCTGATATATAAACTACGTGCGCGTCCAGTCTCATGTCACTATCCAGCTCTGAGACACATCTCCCACTTAACCGCCTCTAAGGCAGGATCGTTATAAGACGCTACGTCTCAACGTCAGAACATGTCTCGGCCGGTCAGTGAGCGAGAGGAGTGTCGGAAGTCGAAAGGCTTCCTTCGTCACTGCCATCGATGCATTCAGAAACTCATTTTAGAACTTCAATGTACTCGACAACGCCGGCCGAAGTGGCCGTGCGGTTAAAGGCGCTGCAGTCTGGAACCGCGAGACCGCTACGGTCGCAGGTTCGAATCCTGCCTCGGGCATGGATGTTTGTGATGTCCTTAGGTTAGTTAGGTTTAACTAGTTCTAAGTTCTAGGGGACTAATGACCTCAGCAGTTGAGCCCCATAGTGCTCAGAGCCATTTGAACCATTTTTTTACTCGACAAGTTTTAAGTGAATACGCATTACGTTTCTAACTGCTAGCAGCGCCCGGAAGTCGCGACATTTGATGTCCCGCATAAGCCTTGTGCGGGGTGGGTCATGACACTCCTAAAGATATGGACACCCCCGCGGAAATTGGGACATCTGCCAACACTAATTGAACTACAAACTCGAGTTACTCGTAGACTGCAATTTACGCACAATGATCGCCTGGAGGATTTGCTCCCAATGTCAGTCTCCAACGAGTAACGTTCATACTGCAAGAAAGAATTTTTTGCTCTGCAGCGGAGCGTGCGCTAAAATGAAACTTCCCGGCAGATTAAAATTGTGTGCCGGACCGAGACTCGAACTGGGGACCTCTGCCGTTTGCGGGCAGCTGCTCTACCTACTGAGCAGCCCAAGCACGACTCAAGACCTGTGTCCACGTCTCTACTTCCGCCAGTACATCGTCTTCTACCTCCCGAAGTTCGCAGAAGTACTTCTGCTTGTCTTGAGGGACTAGCACTCCTGGTTCCAAATTGTTCAAAAGGCACTGAGCACTATTGGACTTAAAATCTGAGGTCATCAGTCCCCTAGAACTTAGAACTACTTAAACCTAACTAACCTAAGGACATCACACACATCCATGCCCGAGGCAGGATTCGAACCTGCGGCCGTAGCAGTCGCGCGGTTCCGGACTGAAGCACCTAGAAGCGCTTGGTCACAACGGCCGGCTAGCACTATTGGAAGAAAGGATGTTTGTAGACATGGTTTAGCCACACCCTGGGGGATTCTTTCCAGAATGAATTTTCACTCTGCAGCAGAATCTGCGCTAATTTGAAACTTCCTGATAGAGTAAAACAGAAGGCTGAAACGGGATTCGATCCTGAGATCTTCACGTTTCTTTCTTGGATTGCGCAGTCTATAGAGCACTTGATGCGGAAGGCAGAGATCCCAGCTTCTAGTCCCAGTCCGGCACACAGTTTTAATCTGCCAATAAATTTCAACATTCATGTTGTTCTTGATGCGTTTACGAACACACATGTTTATCATCATTATTATTCATGTTCATTTGGCGTGAACAAATATTATCTAGAAACACGAAGTATTCTAACTGATCTATATGTAATGAAAACAGAGTATTCATGAAATCTCCTCTAGTTATCAGCCGAGCCGTGGTGCCGTGTTATGTCAACGTTTCGACGAGTTTCTTTGTTCTGGCGTCACCACAAGCGCCGAAAGAAGAGGAAGAACGCAAGACCATAGAAGGCGGTGAAACGACGTCGGCCACGAACCACGACAGGAGCGCCCTCAGCCGGCCGGAGTGGCCGTGTGGTTCTAGGCGCTGCAGTCTGGAGCCGAGCGACCGCTACGATCGCAGGTTCGAATCCTGCCTCGGGCATGGATGTGTGTGATGTCCTTAGGTTAGTTAGGTTTAATTAGTTCTAAGTTCTAGGCGACTGATGACCGCAGAAGTTAAGTCGTATAGTGCTCAGAGCCATTTTGAGCGCCCTCAAGCCGCTCCTGCTAGCCCCGGCCGGACATTCGTGGACAGGATTCGCAGAGTATTAGCACGGCCTAGCAAAGAGTGCTACGAAACCAGATTGTAGTGATCCATACTGCCTGTTTGAACGTTATGCATAGCAAGAACTCGGATCTATGTAGCATGTCGCTTATCACTTGCGTCACCTTTGACATTCAAGTTAAGTATTGTCAACCTACTTTGCGAGAACGCAGCCTCCTTTAAGCCACGGCAGATATGCCCCAAACCCCGCCCCCCCCCCCCGCCCCCTCCAGTACACTTCCTGCAGTATGCCGATGACACCACATTCCTTGCCCTCGCTCCTAACCTCCAACGGTCCCAATGCCTTCTCCAGAATCACCTTGACCTTTTTACCACATGGTGTAACCAGTGGCTCCTGAAAATCAATCCTTCCAAGACCCAGGAAATCATAGTAGGTCGTACCACTTGCTCCTTCCGGCTCCTGGGTTTCTCCCTTGCCATTTGCGCCTGTCCTGTCCGCCTCTCCCCCACCCTCACCTATCTTGGCCTCACCATTGACCATCACCTCACCTGGATCCCTCATCTCCGCTCCATCCAATCCAAAGCCCACAACCGCCTCCAATTCCTCAAACTCCTCTCTGGCTGGACATGGGTGTTGCACCCCTCTACCATCCTCCACATCTACAAATCCTTAATCCATCCCATCCTCTGTTATGCCAGTCCCACCTGGATATTCGCCCCCCCCCCCCAAATTCTATAAGTCCCTCCAGATCCTGGAGCGCCATGCACTCTGCCTCGCCTTCCGTATATGCCTCCTGTTCCCCAAGCGGATCCTCTACGACCTCATTCCTTTTCCCCATCTGCTCCTATTCCTCGAACATATCCACGTGCTCTACACCTCCCGCCACTGATCCCCCTCACCCCCCTTTCCTCTCCAATCCCTGCCCTATGCCAAGCCTTTACTGTTGTGTCCGCCATACCCTCCATCTCTACACCCTTCATCTCCTTTCCCAAGGTGGCTTCCATCAACTCCCCCTCCGGGATGATTCCCTCACCCCCTCCATTTATCCCTCCTATCAACCCTGATCCTCACCCCCCTCCTTTCCTGTCCTTTCCCTGGGCTCCCTCCCCCCCCCCTTTCCATCCTGTTTTCTCCCCACCTAACCTCTCTCTGCCTCCCCTCTCTTCCCCCTGAGTCCTTTTGTATACCCCTCCTCTGCATTTCCCCACTCCCTGTCGTGTCTGCCCAGCACCTGCCCCCCCCCCCCCCCCCGGCTCCTTTCGCCCCCCCCCCACACTTCGTTTTTTCCTCTCCCCCCCCCCCCCCTTTCCTTTCCCGTCATCTGTCCAGGTTCCCCACATCTGCCCTTGGCTGTGGTATATCATATTTGTGCCAGTTTTTTAGTGCAGTGTTCAAATGAATGTTCAGTTTTGTTCGTCTTTCCAAAGTGTTGCGAACAGAACCCATGCTGTCGCTGGGTGTAAATTTTATATCTCTTGCGATCAGAAACCAGACTGTCGCCGTGTTTTTTTAATTGTATGTCTATTCTTTCACCTGTCTGCTTCATATGTATTTTATTAGCATCATCAACCCTTTGTTTTATGTTTTAAGTTCCACGATTTTCCGCCATTTTACCATTTAAGTCACCGATTTTATCGCCTGCTTTTATTATTTATTATCTTCATCTCTTTAATACAAATTCTGTAGGCTGAAGAGCCGCGTACTAAGCCGCTGCCAGCCTGCTCCCTTCGGGGGGAATCGAAACTCAATAAAGGAGAAAAAATCCTTTGGGCACCCTATACGAGACGAGTGAGCAAGACGCAATATTCTTAATATCTGCAACAGGAATAAAACGTTTTCCCGTGTGGCTATGTAACTTTTCTAGCACCACCCTCAGTAGTTAGCAAGTCTGGCGGCCTATTTGAGACCAGGCCGGTGCGGGTACGCTGGTGAATGGTGTACATACGGCTGGAAGTGACTGTAGGTTTGGCGTCCTAGCAGAATACATCTCGCGCTGTAATTAATCGCCCCCCTGTGACTCGGCGCCTGATGCCTCCATTCTGCCGCCTCGCCGTCTTCTCGCCTTTCCACTTCCCGCCTCCGCTGGTGACTAATTCGCCTCTCCGCTGCTCTGAAAACCAGACAGAGTTTCGACCCGCGGCAACGGCAGCGAGTGAATGGATACCGCGCAGGTCGACATCTCAATTCTCTGTTTCTAATTAAACTGCTCGGGTAACGCAGCGAGTACCTACAGAATGCAAGATATCCATGAAGTGGAACTCACATGCTTCAATCCCCCAGTTATAGACGGAGATTCAAGTGGTTAGGGAGGGTAGTTGGGACAGGAAATCAAGTGAGTTTGTTCTAAATGACTTATCCGAAAATTACCGTGAACATTTAATCAGGGAACCGACTCTTGCAGGTAACGTCTCAGAACTACTGGTGACAAACGGACACGAAATTTTCGACTGAGCGTGGAACAGGTGATGATACAGCAACGCTGAATAAGGCTATAAATGGTGCTGTAAAGAAAGTTACGAAGGTGTCTATGCTTAGATAGAATGGTGTCCCTGTTCGAAAGAGTTTAATGTACATAAATTGCCAAGTAATGCGAGACACAGCTAGGTAACATTATGTAATCTAATTTTTGTAACATTAACAAATAAACTTTGTAGAGTCAACCAACGACCGTCGATAAGACATACGTCTTTGCTGTACAAGAAGGGGGCACATACTGTCATAAATATGGGAAACTATATGATATATGAAATACTTGTTAAATTTTATCACGTGCAGCAGATACTAGGCACCCTGTAGCACGTGACAAAGAAATGATTGTAATCAAATTATTTGCCACTACGTACTCGAATATTCAGTGACTGGATTAGGAAAAGGCAGAGGAAAAGTAGAATGTGTAGTTAGATTATATAATTGGTTCCAAACCAAGTGAACATAATACACAAGCCGTTTGACATCAGAAAGACATCTGTAACGCATAAGCAGGACATAGTGTAAGTAGGCTGTGTAGGTTTCATACGTAGCGCTCTGTATGAAAATCACTGGCTGTGCTGTGTGCAGTCTGTGGCTGGTTGGCATTGTTGTAATATTCTTATTTTGAAAAGCAGAAAATGTGTAGACTTAGAGAAAGCTTTTGACAATGTTAACTGGAATACTCTCTTTCAAATTCTGAAGGTGGCAGGGGTAAAATACAGGGAGCGAAAGGCTATTTACAATTTGTACAGAAACCAGATGGCAGTTATAAGAGTCGAGGGGCATGAAAGGGAAGCAGTGGTTGGGAAAGGAGTGAGACAGGGTTGTAGCCTCTCCCCGATGTTATTCAATCTGTATATTGAGCAAGCAGTAAAGGAAACAAAAGAAAAATTCGGAGTAGGTATTAAAATTCATGGAGAAGAAGTAAAAACTTTGAGGTTCGCCGATGACATTGTAATTCTGTCAGAGACAGCAAAGGACTTACAAGAGCAGTTGAACGGAATGGACAGTGTCTTGAAAGGAGGATATAAGATGAACATCAACAAAAGCAAAACGAGGATAATGGAATGTAGTCAAATTAAATCGGGTGATGCTGAGGGAATTAGATTAGGAAATGAGACACTTAAAGTAGTAAAGGAGTTTTGCTATTTAGGGAGTAAAATAACTGACGATGGTCGAAGTAGAGAGGATATAAAATGTAGACTGGCAATGGCAAGGAAATCGTTTCTGAAGAAGAGAAATTTGTTAACATCGAGTATAGATTTAAGTGTCAGGAAGTCGCTTCTGAAAGTATTTGTATGGAGTGTAGCCATGTATGGAAGTGAAACATGGATGATAACTAGTTTGGACAAGAAGAGAATAGAAGCTTTCGAAATGTGGTGCTACAGTAGAATGCTGAAGATAAGGTGGGTAGATCACGTAAGTAATGAGGAGGTATTGAATAGGATTGGGGAGAAGTTTGTGGCCCAACTTGATTAGAAGAAGGGATCGGTTGGTAGGACATGTTTTGAGGCATCAAGGGATCACAAATTTAGCATTGGAGGGCAGCGTGGAGGTAAAAATCGTAGAGGGAGACCAAGAGATGAATACACTAAGCAGATTCAGAAGGATGTAGGTTGAAGTATGTACTGGGAGATGGCTGGCTCTGAGCACTATGGGACTCAACTGCTGTGGTCATTAGTCCCCTAGAACTTAGAACTACTTAAACCTAACTAACCTAAGGACATCACACACATCCATGCCCGAGGCAGGATTCGAACCTGCGACCGTAGCAGTCGCACGGTTCCGGACTGCGCGTCTAGAACCGCGAGACCACCGCGGCCGGCTCTGGGAGATGAAGAAGCTTGCACAGGATAGAGCAGCATGCAGAGCTGCATCAAACCAGTCTCAGGACTGAAGACCACAACAACAACAACGTAGTGCTCTGTATGAAAATCACTGGCTGTGCTGTGTGCAGTCTGTGGCTGGTTGGCATTGTTGTAATATTCGCATTTTGAAAAGCAGAAAATGTGTCTTGACTTATTTGAGAAAACGGTGACGACGCAAAACCTGAATCTACAGTATTTGCAAGATTGTGTCCTGTCATTTCGAAATCCTGAGGCGAGCTGTTGCCGACCGATCGATCGATAATGCTTCCCTGTTCACTAATTGTTTCACTGTCTACACCATTATTTGCAGCCCGCTCCATTTCCCTATGCACAATTACCAAATTACTACTTTGAACATTAGTTAATTCATTACTCAGTGGCGCTAACACACTGCTTTCGTCTTCACTGTCATTTCTCAGTTTACTTTGGAGCCTAGTATTACGTTTATCACACGCCATTATTGTCACAATATTTCACACGATAACACAGAAAAGCACAATTTTAAGAGCAAAAATAAGAAAACACATTAACATAACACTGAAGATAACATCTAGTTAATCGCAAGCGCACCTGCGAAATACTTGGTGCAAATCTACATGCATGCCACAACTGTTTTACTGTACAACAATGAAAGACTGCAACTACAAAGGAGATTCTCTCTACAATTACGCGCTAGCAATCAGCAAAAGCTACACTAATTTCAGAAACTACAAGAAAAAAATCAGAAGATTCCAGTGAGGTATCCTCGCCTAAGGGTCGACATATGATACGTGCCCTTAGAAAAATTAATGAATTACTGTGCTGATAAACCTCTTATAGTATTTGATTTTCAAACAGCTGAGCAGAACTGAACGTATTCAGATATTCCGCTCTTTACCTATTCTGATCAACACTAAACTGACACACAATATTTTTTAGCGCAACGCAATCTGACTTTCAATAATCACTACAAAGGAATGGCCCTGACTAACATTAACCTATACCTTTCATGAATCACTTACCTCACAAAAATCTTCGTTACTCAAACTACTGCAATACAGTTAGCGCCATTACTGCCAGCTAAATAAAAGATTCTAACTACTGAAGTCTCTAACTACTGAAGTCACTAACAACTGATAGGCATAGTTAGCAAATGAAAGATTCTGATAGAGAACAAACAATGTATTTATCTTAATAGTGTTCAAAAGTCAGCGAAATGTCTGAGTGCGTTCAGTTCTGCTCAGCTGTTTGAAAATCAAATAATGTAAGAGGTTTATCAGCACAGTAACTCATTAATTTTTCTAAGGGGACGTTTCAATAGTAAAGATCACATGGTTCAGCTCTGTGAAAGATTTCGAGAAAACCATAGAATAAAGTAAACTGACGGGAAGAGTGATTGAACTAACTACTCAGTGTTTCGCATTAAATAGTAACAACTTCTGTAACCAGATTCAGGCCTACTAAATTAAGAAATACACGAAACTTTTGTAACTCCACGTGAGTTGATACAAGTTCAATTCCAAAAATTTGTAGCATAATGAGCACACGAAATCAGTGAGACACTGAGGCGTGGAATGTGAGCAGCACACGAAATATTTAATAGAACACCTTGCATATGAACCGCCACTTCGAACAACCGCAATAAACTGAGTTATCTAACCAACACTGCTGCCGCCGCATCGAACTCCCATCGACTACCTAGGCATCCCAGTTGACTACGAACAAATGTGAATTCTAAAGGTTTGGGCAAGTGTGCTCTCCTAAACAACTGCGCACCGATTGGTCCATTGCCCGTAAACTCGAGACACCTCAAAAATCTTCACTGTATGTATCGATACTGGTTACAGAAACACCTTTGCAAAGTATCGTGAAACAGAAGTTCGCGAGCTACTGAAATAAATCGACTGAAAATTTAAACGGAGCTGTTTAACAGGCAACTTTCAATCTGAAGAAACAGTCGACAGTACCTGGTGTGTATCTAGAGGTGTAGAGTTTATCACGAGATAGGAGAATATGGAAGACGACGCAGACAAGGAGAATGAGCAATGCCAATAAATATATGCCTGTAACGGAGCTGTATTTCAGTGTACAGAGGTGATTAATCGATCGGATTCCTTAAAACTGTTTTCAGCAGCGTTGATATCAGAAAAGATTACTAATGTTGAATGTTCCGAAATACGAAGCGTCTGTTTTAAGTAACTAGCCGTTTTAAATGTGGCGACTGCAGCGCTGTGGTCAGCTATCTGCGCATTCGCACCGAGTACCTTCATCTATTGGTTACCCACAGTCGACGTAACGGAAACATTCGTCCGTGTTTACCTTCGCTTATGGTAATTTAAAATGTCCCAGTTAATCCAACGTTTCAGCCGTCCGCTGTGGCCGTGGGGTTCTAGGCGCTTCAGTCTGGAACCGCGCGACCACTACGGTCGCAGGTTAGAATCCTGCATCGGGCATGGATGTGTGTGATGTCCTTAGGTTAGTTAGGTTTAAGTAGTAACTAAGTTCTAGGGGACTGATGACCTCAGATGTTAAGTCCCATAGTGGTTAGAGTCATTTGAACCATTTTTCCGAACGTTCGTCGAATATGAAATATGCGCAGTGATTGGACTTTTTTGTGGAAATGACGGAAAATCGGGCGAAATTAATAAACACATTACTGCTGTTTCTGGAGAAGCACCAATTGTCGCTGCAGTGGTAAGAAAGTAAGTTTGGGCGTTTAAACATGATGTAACAGACCAACGTGGGATATCCTGGTTATTATTATACCTTCCTGAAGCCATTATTAATGTTTTCCCTTTTGGTATCTCTTTTCATTAACAGTGCATATACGATAGTTGCAAGAAACAACTAATTTCTTGTTCAAGCAGAATTTCAATAAACTTCATAAATAAATGTCGCGTGATTAGGGCCTCCCGTCGGGTAGACCGTTCGCCGCGTGCAAGTCTTTCGATTTGACGCCACTTCGGCGAGTTGCGCGTCGATGGGGATGAAATGATGATGATTAGGACAACACAACACCCAGTCCCTGAGCGGAGGAAATCTCCGACTCAGCCGGGAATCGAACCCGGGCCCTTAGGATTGACATTCTGTCGCGCTGACAACTTTTTTTTGTCTTATTTTGTTCTATATTGTTCGTTGAATTTGTTCGTGGCAGGCGTCCGATGACACTCATTCAGGTTGTTCGTTGATCCGTTCACTCAGTTTTTTATTACAGAGGGTAGCTATCTCTCTGACCGAACACGCTGAGCCACCGCGCCGGCACCACTCAGTTATAGGGGGCGGACAATAAACTTCATTATTCTACGTCTATATCTACGTCTACATGGTTATTCTGCAAGTCACACTTAAATGCTGGCAGTGGGTTAATCAAACCACCTTCACAATAATTCTCTACTATTCCAATCTCGAACAGCGCCCGGAAAAAACAAACACCTGTATCTTTCCGCGCGGGCTCTGATTTCCCTATTTTATTAGGATGATCGTTTCTCCCTATGTAGGTCCACGCCAACAAAATATTTTAGCATTCGGAGGACAAAGCTGGTGATTGAAATTTCGTGAGATGATTTCACCTCAACGAAAAACGCTTGCGTTTTAATAATGTCCACAACAAATCCTGTATCATGTCAGTTACGCTCTCTCCTCTATTTCGTGATAATGCTAAACGTGCTGCAGCTCTCTAAACTTTCTCGATGTTCTCCGTTAATCCCATCTGGTAAGGATCCCAGGCCGGCCGAAGTGGCCGTGCGGTTAAAGGCGCTGCAGTCTGGAACCGCAAGACCGTTACGGTCGCAGGTTCGAATCCTGCCTCGGGCATGGATGTTTGTGCTGTCCTTAGGTTAGTTAGGTTTAACTAGTTCTAAGTTCTAGGGGACTAATGACCTCAGCAGTTGAGTCCCATAGTGCTCAGAGCCATTTGAACCAAGGATCCCAGACCGCGCAGCAATATTCCAAAAAGAGGACGGACAAGCGTAGTGTGGGCAGTCTCTTTAGTGGACCTTTTGCATCTGCTAAATGTTCTGCCAATAACGCGCAGTCTTTCGTTAGCCTTTCGCACAACGTTTCCTGTGTGTCCTGTCCAGTTTGTTTAATTGTAATTCCTAGATATTTAGCTGAATTTACACCCTTTAGATTTGACTGATTTATCGTGTAACCGAAGTTTAACGTATTCCTTTTAGCATTATGTGGAAGACCCCACTTTTCCATTATTTAGGGTCATCTGCCAATTTTCACACCATACAGATATCTTTTCTAAATAGTTTTGTAATTTGCTTTAATCTTCTGATCACGTTTCTAGGCGATAAACGACAGCATCATCTGCAAACAACGTAAGATGGCTGCTGAGATTGCCTCCTAAATCGTTTATATAGATGAGCGACAGCAGAGCGCCTATAACGCTGCCTTGGGGAACGCCAGAAATCACTTCTGTTAAACTCGATGACTTCCCGTCAGGTACTACGAACTGTGTGACCTCTTTGACCGGAAATCATGAATCTAGTCACTGTATATTTTACGACTCCTGATGATAATAGCACATTTAGTTCTTAGAGAAACTTTTTATTTAATAAATATTCATGATTTAGAGTAGTTGCAACCTAGCGAACGTAAAAATCAATTATGCAAAAAACTGTTTGTTTCCAGATTAACATAGCTCATTTAAAAACCTTCATTCTCCACTCTTGAACAAACACCTTACTTTTATCGAAAACACAGAATTTCAAAAGTTTATCGTATTTAAAATTTTCGTGTTGCAGAATGTCCCAGACTAGAAGCGTAATTCTTTCCAGAATCTAGTACCAAAGTTTTGAAGCCCTGACGTCCCTGTTTCTAAAACTGTATATCTTCACTCAATAATCAAATGGTTCAAATGGCTCTGAGCACTATTGGACTTAACATCTGAGGTTATCAGTTCCCTAGAACTTAGAACTACTTAAACCTAACTAACCTAAGGACATCACACGCATCCATGCCCGAGGCAGGATTCGAACCTGCGACCGTAGCGGTCGCGCGGTTCCAGACTGAAGCGCCTAGAACCGCTCGGCCACTACGGCCGGCACTCAATAATCCTCTTCTTCTTGTTCTTGTTCTTCTTCCTTGCTTTTTCCCGTTTCTCTAAGGAAGCGGCGTTGTTACATGGTAATAATTTTAGGAGTCATGTAGGAAAAGCAGTGACGTACATCTCATTGTCTTTAAAATAGTCAGTCGTGCTCACAAACGATGTTTTATTTCATTATTGGTGAGCGGTTTCAGTCTTAATAGACCGTCTTCAGATCTGTGGGTGACATCGTTGGTGACACGTGTAGACGATGAACAGAGCTGTTGTATATGCCGGGAGGCAACAGTCGCTTGTGTGTTAATATAGAATTCTGCAGTATTGTATACCATTTAATAACAGTTCACCAACATCAATAATAAGAGAAAGAAGACCAAAGCAGAAATTCCACGAGAAGTGTGAGGCAAAGGCTTATGAACGGGGTCGCGACCATCAGCCATTAGTTAGTAGAAAAAGTTCAAGGAAAGAGATATTTTACGACTTTTTCCTTATCTATTTAATTTACTCAAGTCGCAAGAATGATGTTTCATGTTGACATCATAATGGCCATTCAACAATGGTTCAAATGGCTCTGAGCACTATGGGACTTAACATCTGAGGTCATCAGTCCCCTAGAACTTAGAACTACTTAAACCTAACCAACCTAAGGACATCACACACATCCATGCCCGAGGCAGGATTCGAACCTGCGACCGTAGCTGTCGCGCGGTTCCAGACTGAAGTGCCTAGAACCGCTCGGCCACTCCGGCCGGCTCAACAATGGTACACAGGCCATGAAGCAGATATTTATACGAATCGAATTCAGAAATAGTTTGTTTTATTACGCTAACTGCCTTAATATTGGTGAAAATTTTGTTAAAAGAAGATGAAGATACAGGTTTTCATGTAATAATAAAATTATTTTTATACAATGAACTTGTGTTTATCTAGTAGAAAAAAAGTAATTACTTAAAGAACAGATGCCTCACACATTCACTGCCTGCTGAAATATGTGTGCAGTGCGTTTCAATTGCGAATGGCTGTGACAAGATATTAATCATTGTGAATATTCTGTGAATAAAACCGCCTAGATCACTTAATAAATTTTGTTACTTATTAAGTCGTTTCGGCTACAGTTATTATCAGATATCAAAAAACTCAGACCTTGCAAAACAAGGTTCTGTATCAGTATCAAAAAGTTAACATTGAACCTTGTTTTGCAAGGTCTGAGTTTTTTGATATATAAAGACACTGGTAGCCGAAACGCCGTAATAAATAAATCAGTTTATTAAGAGATCTAGACTGTTTTATTCATAGAATAGACAAGTATATTTATTTTCATACAAATTTCCCATTCGTTAAATTTGATCTTGCATGCGAAGGGACTCGTAGGTCGAGTGGTCGAGTATATTCTGTCTTTCGTGTGAAGTATCCTTGCTTTACGGGAGTTACACTTCCAATAAAAGAAAAGATAACGGCACCGAAAGTGGTTTTGTGAAACAGAGACAGAAAAATATAAACGTTATCATCTGTCTAAGTGTTTATGGTGTGATAAGAATCGCATTGATCGCTTTATCTCTGTACGCCCTTCACACTTGCAGCTTCTGATCGTTTCGACTAATCTCGTAGGACCACTTAAGCCAAGTGTATACTTATTGTCTTATTTGTCTCCCGTGGCAGCTGAGCAACAACAAGCAACGTAGTACAGATGTCTAATTTAAAACCATGCACGGGTAAATACGCAAGGAATGTCATTATAAAATATAGGCCACGAAAGAACTTGGAAATTCTTGGCAGAAAAGTGAGGACGACCGGAGCAGAAGAATGCAGAGAGGAAAGAGAGCGGACGAGGAAATCAAGATGTAGCGATCCGTTTGAAAACCTGGTGACGTAAACATGACCAGCCCGCATCTCGTGGTCGTGCGGTAGCGTTCTCGCTTCCCACGCCCGGGTTCCCGGGTTCGATTCCCGGCGGGGTCAGGGATTTTCTCTGCCTCGTGATGGCTGGGTGTTGTGTGCTGTCCTTAGGTTAGTTAGGTTTAAGTAGTTCTAAGTTCTAGGGGACTTATGACCACAGCAGTTGAGTCCCATAGTGCTCAGAGCCATTTGAACCATAAACATGACTGTTTTTAAAAAAAAAGCTGTCTTGAAGTACACACTGCAGTAGCAGAAACGGCCTTTCGATAGGTGAAATTAATGTGAAAGAGACACAGAAAACATTCATTACATACACTCTGGATGACGAACTTCAACTGTGACTTAAATTCACCGTTTATGTAGGTACAAAAAGGAACTAATCACCTGAATTTGATAAGGTTTATTATACCATTAACTACTTTTCGAGCCACTGCATTTACAGGAACTTTAAGTCTAGTTGCACATGGTCCAGAAAGTAGCGTTCTTGTAACACCTTGTTTTGATGATAAGCCTGCAGTAGCTCCAAAACTAGTTTATTACGAAAATCAAAAAGTGACAGGTCGAATATTGCACTTACATAAAACGCCAAGGCTCAATAACTTAAATAAAATAAAATATATGGGATTTGAAGTTTCTTTATGCTGTCGCTGACGTTATGATGAAAGTGACACGAGAGAAAATTAATCAGTAACCACCCCTGTCTCTTTAACCCTCTCTGTCTCTCTCTCTCTCTCTCTCTCTCTCGCGCGCGCGCGCTTGTAAACACTAACGGTTTCTTGAATCACACTTGTCAGAAGCTGCGTAATGTGCTCTTCTGTACATCATTATTTAATTATGACGTTTCTTATCTCTTTTAATCCAGCAAACAGTTTTCTTGGACATCTACCAACCATGTACCTAACTACATAGCTGGGAAGTGTACTGCGTATTTGGATATATGCAAATCATTAACGTTTCAGAAGGATCATACAAAATATGTGGGGTCAAAGACATCTAAATAAGTATACGAGTATAGTGCAGGAGTACGCAGCGGGTTTGTCATTAAAAATAGCATTTGAATGTTGTTTGTGAGAAGGTCGCGTTATGCTTCGTGTGAAAAGGAGAAACGACAACGCCATGGGTTCAGGAAGGCCATACTCAATGTCATGCAGGATATCAGTAACCCCAGCTGACTAGCGCCCTGGAGGACAGACATATTGTTCGCTCGGCCGTGGATGGTAGCACAGCCACGTCTCGCCAGGAATTGTACTTATTTCCTGCTAGACAAGTGTCCACACAAACACTGCGACAAGGTCTGGAGGATCACGCACAATCGGAACGTCCACCATTGTTGTGAATTCCCTCGAGGCGAGGACTGAGAGAGGTGCGCGAAGAGCTGGATACAGGAGCGTCGCACGTCGTCTTTTCAGACGAGTCCTGCTGCTACGTGTACAGCATGTAGATCAATGTATTCGTGTCTGCAGGCTCCGAGGAGGACGGACGTAGCGAAATCGCATTCGTCATCTTAATACCGGCCCAGTCTCCGCATCGTGTTCTGGGGTGCCACTGGGTACTCAAGACGATCGATAATCTCTGGTCTCGTAGCTGGCAATTAGCATAGAAGTAGTCACATTTCTGACACGTTAAGGGATGTGGCTTTTCCCCATCTCCAAGGTCATCATAACGCTATCTTTCAACAAGATAGTGAAAGACCACATGGTGCCCGTGCTGTCCTGAGCTAATTCGATGCCTTCCTGCTACCAAAATCCTCATCTGTACTGGCTTCCTAAGTGCCCTTCAGTAGGGTTACCACATTTTGGAATGCAAAAAAGGCACACTTTCTATGTTTTAGGGTAGAAAAGAGGACACTTTCCATATTTTAAATTTATTGCACAAGAACAAAAAATAAACATGTTATATACATCACACATACCTACCTTGCTCTAGAGCCTTGTTCTATGTGTATTTTTCATTGGACCGAATTTTTTAATAGTTTCTTTTGTTGGAACATAAATTTGAAAAAGTTTTTGCAGTTCTAATGTCTGACATTAAATGTCACCATTGTAATCCATTTAACAGATTCAGTTGTCAGTCGATTTCTCTCCATTGTACACTGTACAAGTATTAAATACATAGAAGAATCTCCCAACGCAAGCGTTATGGGCTGGCACTGCAAAGAAAAACTGTGCAGTTTTAATCATTTCACTACACTGTTCCTCACTACTACAGGACTTAATATACTTGCACCAATTTCTTCTGGCTTGCAAAAAGTACATAAATTGTTGACTACACGAGATTAAAACAAAAATCAAACGATATTAATTCTCGAAACTAAATATGCGGCCATTAGCAGAAATCTTAAAAATATATGCGGACGCTACATTAAATGTTGAAAATGCGGACATGTCTCCATGAATACCGACGTATGGTAACCCTACCCATCAGGCTAGCCATTACATCCATGCAGCAGAAAAGTATCTTCAGCTAACCTACAACACCGTTTCCCACTTCCAGAGGTAGGGGAAGCAGGTGTCACTCTAAAAAAATGGTTCAAATGGCTCTGAGCACTATGGGACTCAACTTCTGAGGTCATTAGTCCCCTAGAACTTAGAACTAGTTAAACCTAACTAACCTAAGGACATCACAAACATTCATGCCCGAGGCAGGATTCGAACCTGCGACCGTAGCGGTCTTGCGGTTCCAGACTGCAGCGCCTTTAACCGCACGGCCACTTCGGCCGGCAGGTGTCACTCTGATGGGTACCATGGCACGTGGGCATTCACGGTAGTGAAGCAGCATGTGACGGAGCTGAGAATGTCTACTTGGAAAATAAAATTTCTGAACGCGCTGCCCCCGCATATGCAATTACCTCGCCGTTGAGACACAGCGTCGTGAGTCTGTGAGAGGAGGAGTGGGTAAGGTTGAGAAACAAGAAACTGCGGCTGTTCAAACCGATGACACGACCGTGGCGTTCCTCCTATCAGCTGTTGCGGTGGGAGGAAGTTCTCTTAACGCATCTCCTGGTAGGGCACTTTCTTCTGACGCTAGGACTCCTCCCCCGGCAGGACGATCCACTAGCGTGCGGAACTTGTGATGTGCAGGTTTCTGTGCGCCACATTTTAACAGAATGCGTTTTATGCCAAGCCATGAGGGCTGCAACGAACTTACCATTTGACCTACCCTCCATTTTAGCACATGATGAATAGAATGTGGTCCGTGTTCTAAAATTCTGCGTGCCCTTCTCAGTAGTATTTTATGTAGAAGATTTCAATCTGTTTACAGGGTGATTGCTTCATCTATTACCTTTTGCATTGGTCAGTCATGCAAGTTCCCTTTCATACGCCCCGCGCGGCTGTAATCTCAGTCTGTGTGTTTAAATCACAAAATGCTTTGAGGGCAATGTCTTTTGGTCTTCAGTGCGAAAGTGTGAGTGTGAGTGAGAGAGAGTGCCCCAGGATGGCTCAGTGTTGCGTTTAATATTTTCCCTTCTGGTGCCTATGAGGGCGTGTTGAAAAGTAACGTCTCCGAATTTTTTTTCTGGTCTCAGTATCTGTTGAGGTATTATGTGTCATGCATATTACTCTGTCAACTTTCCCACTTCGCTGAAGCAAGATGCAGCCTTTTGCCTCTTCAGGACTCCGAATTGTAGCGTGTAAAATGGCGGTGTGTAACGGAACGTAGTCGGTGAATGACAAACAGCTTGCTGTTTCTAACTGCGGCAAACCTGCCTCCAATTGAAATCCATATGAGAGTGAAAGCTGCATATGGTGATGAGCGTAAACATCAGTAATGTGCCACGTTTGGCTGTTCGTGCTCGTTATGGAGGAAACTGTGATGCTACCCTCAAGTGTGTGACAGAGCTCGAAGAGGGCGACCGCGTACGGCAACCGGCGTGACTCATCGGGATCGGGTTGATGAACTAATCCAAGACAATCGTCGGATAACAAAAGCCTCAACTCTGAGGTAGGTGTGGCATATCACGAGAGCATGTACAGGCCGTCATTGCAGGAATGTGGTACAGAAAGCTGTGTGCCTCGAATGGTCACTCCTGACATGACACAGAGCAGAGTGGACAATTATCAACAAATTCTTTTGCATTTTGAGAGTGAGGGTAAAGGGTTCTTTAACCATATTATGACAGGTGACGAAAGCTGGGATCACCATTTTGATCCCGAAAACAAGAGAGTCTCAATGAAGTTCCGCCACAAAGAATCACTGACGCCAAAAAAGTTCAAGATCACGCCATCGGCGGGCAAAGGGATGATGGCCGTGTTCTGCGATGTTCAAGTAGTTTAGTTCAAAATGGTTCAAATGGCTCTGAGTACTATGGGACTCAACTGCTGAGGTCATAAGTCCCCTAGAACTTAGAACTACTTAAACCTAACTAACCTAAGGACAACACACACATCCATGCCCGAGGCAGGATTCGAACCTGCGACCGTAGCGGTCGCGCGGTTCCAGACTGTAGCGCCAGAACCGCTCGGCCACCAGCGGCCGGCAAGTAGTTTGGAATTGATGCCTAAAGGCACCACCATAAACACTGCAAGGTACTGCGAGATCCTCAGAAGCTAAAAGCACGAATTCGAAGAGTTCGTCCTCACAATGAGCACCTGAATCCTTCAGTATTACGATGCCAGACCACACATGGCTGCTGCGACATCTGCAACAATCCAACACCTTGGCTTCACTGTCACCGATCATCCTCCATATAGCGCGAACGTGGGCCCATCCGATTTTCATCGGTTTCCAAAACCTAAAGAACACCCTGTGAGATAACGGCCGAGTTGTGGAGGCCTGAACTAAGTTCGGAGTTAGCGTGGCCGAGCGGGGGCTTCTCGGCGGGCCGCGGCTGCGTGGTGCCAAACGTTAGCTGGGGTCCTGGCCGACCACGTGGCTGGGAATTCCTTGGTGACTCCGTGTCGATGAAAGAGACTTGTATGCCGAGAGTGCCAAAGATGGTGGACTTTGTGAAACCCTCACGGCAGACATTTCACAGTTCATATAGAAATTAATAGTAGCCAGATTAATCATGATACCTCGAAAAGAAACATGTACATTACCTTTATTTGCACGGCGATTCTGATTATGTAATCAGATTTTCAATATCTTTATTAGTTTTAAGTTTAGTATCTGACGATAAATTATACAAGTAACACCCAGCAACGAATTTCCAAAATCTAAACGGTTCATCCGATTTTGTTGATCGACATGTCTTTAGAAAGTTATTAGTGTAAAGCCACAGACAGGTAACTTGAATAGTACATGAGTTACTGGAGCTCAAAGTGGCCAATTATTAATAAGTGCGTCAGGCCATAAGTACTCCACAGTTACAAGAAAAAACGGTAGCAGCGTGCTTATAAATATATTTATTCGTCTATATCTTTGTTTATGTCCGATATAAACTATTGATGAAGAAATTGGTTAAATATTTACTGTGTTTTAGAAATCACAGATACATTAGGCTACTGGTCTACCTTTTGTTTCTATTCCTTTGATATATCTTTATTTGATTTGTTTATGTATTTAATAATGTATGTTAGAGCGTGTTTATGGTCCAGCCGTAAGAACATTTATTTAATTTCAAGTTATTTAAATGTAAATCCAGTATTTCAAATGTGTTTCATTATGTTTGTGTGTGTGCGTTGGCTTGAAGACATGGCGGGAGCGCTCTAGCCAATCACAGAGCTCGTTAATGGAGAGACTGTATGAGAGTATCGGGGAGGACAAGGGAGGGTTCTGGTACGGCACAGTACATGGGAGAGGCTGGACGGAGAGTCCTGGACACTACGGCGCGACGGACGCACGGTCGCGGGAAAGACTTGCAGAGTGGAGCAGTTTGCGCGTGGTCGCGGGAGATAGAAATATTTCGTAGTGCCAATTGTGCACTTGTGTGATTACCGTGGCTTCTGCAGTGAAGACGTAGTATGCATTTAGAAGTGAATATCTCGCGAGCTATGTTGTTGCTCATAACTAATTACGTGAAGTAGGAGTCTATTCTTTTCCTGTTATTCAACTTATATTTTATTTAATTCCTGGACCATCGACACCAATACGTGTTTTAGTTATAAAGGGCATTCTTAAAGGTACTTCTGCTATCGTACTCATCATTTAAAGTCATTAAAATAGTAGCTGCAGATTTTATTTCATTGCAATCTTTCATTTATAAATTTCTGTATAACATGCAAAATTCGCCATTGCCGAGTGATAGGAACCTTCGACCATTCGATTCATGTGTATATTCATATTGTATACTGTGGACTCAGCAGATTCGGCTTGTAATGCGGCAACTACGTATCTCAGCCCCTAGACAACGAAACCAGCCAAAACTTTCAATATTTGAACTCTGAATCTGAGGGTACGTAGTTGAGGGCCACCACTCATCATTTTTTATATCAAACCTTTGAGGGCTTCACGTTGATAGTGATGATGCAGTACCAGCATAGGAGAAGTTGTTGCTTCTGTGAAAAAAATGAAAATTTTACAGTGACGATATCAACAAACCGCTCTCTGGTTTGGAGAAATGTGTTCGTCGCCAGGGTGATTATGTTGGGAAATAAATATGTAGACATGAAGAATAAAAACGTACAATGTTAATAAAATTTAATTTATTTATAAAGCCGTAATAGTTTTCACGTGTAAGATTCGGATTACTTTTCAGCACGACCTCGTACTTTCCGCAAAACGAAACCACATTCGTATCCATTTAGTTGCGTGAGGGTGCTGATGACTTCGCTGTTGGTGCCCACCACTACCAGCCACATCAATACAGAAGGTATTCGACCATTGCCCTGAGCAAAGCGCTGTGCATCCACTACCCACTGAAAACGTCTGGCAATGGGTCGCCGACAGTGCAGCCATTACAAGTGACGAAATCTGAAACAGAACTGAAGCAACATGGAATGACGTATACGTCAGCTCAGCTCTATTCAATGCCCATCGAGGCTAGGTACAGCCAAAATCAACTACAAACTTGATCATGTATTATATTTGCTTCTGTACCGTATACGCACAATACAAAAAATTTCAATATTTTCCATCTATCCTCGTGTCGCAATTTAAATGACGAGTTGTGTACTTGTCCCATCCACCTCCACTTCATTTTCATAACAGTCGTAACTACGTCCACCATTCCAGGTTGTTCACTGATCTATCTCTACTTCTCTTTGAGTAACCCACAGTTTCTGAATGGTTCAGCATGAAAAATCTACATCTCACTGCCGCAACTATTAACAAACACTGTTGTCGCCCTGGCGTACCTGTCTACACACCACTTCTCAAGGGCTGTTACTAATGTCACAAGCTGCAACATCGCCGCGAATTAAACTGTGACCCGAAAATAAAATAAATATCCTTTACTTCACGTCTACGGTGACAAAATTTTATGTCCTCTGACTGCAGGTTTCTGTCTATAATGACCATCTTCCGAAATACAGCAAAACATGTGAAAAAACACAAATACAACTACCAGATTGTCTACAGCTGAAAGCAATAAAATAGACCATGATGAAAAGTATTACTGATACACATGTGCTTTTGTGCGTGTGAAATATGATGCGCACCTGTTTTATAAATGCATGTCCTAATATGAAACTTCCTGGCAGATTAAAACTGTGTGCCCCACCGAGACTCGAACTCGGGACCTTTGCCTTTCGCGGAAGGCAAAGGTCCCGAGTTCGAGTCTCGGTCCGGCACACAGTTTTAATCTGACAGGAAATTTCACATCAGCGCACACTCTGCTGCAGAGTGAAAATCTCATTCTCATGTCCAAATATACATAGTGCCATCGTCAAATGCTAAATCAGCGACAGCATCGTCAAACATATATAAATAATACTATACTCAAGAGTCATCTTGCCAGCAGCATTACTGTTCAAAACAACCTGCCGTACAGTAGCCACAAAATGTTTGTGTTGTAATTTCGCCAGATGTCGCTACTGTAGGCGTGCACATATTCTTCAGTGATAGTCGTTAGATGTAAAATAAACGAGTATACAGTCAGCAAGGTCTGTAATGGGCTTATAAGGTGTAAAAGGCATTGCAATAATAAAAAGCAATGAAATAAAACACGGCAAAAGTTAAATTTTTAAAATAGAACTTTTTTTGTAACTGAAAAGCATTCGCGAAATCTTGGAGTTCCTCAAAAGCACGCTATGGTGTCTGCTGTGGATTGCGAAGTGTAGATGAAGATGTAGTGCTCCAGTGCCACACACTAACAACCAGAGCACTGCTCACTATAAATAGCTGAAACATGTAATAGCTTTAATTACCTTAATTCAGTAAATATTTCCAATGGTACTACGATTGTTTTTGCCGCAGAGTAGGTGAGTTTACAATCGCAGAAGGACTATATCAGTTTCCGAGTGGCACGCTAGAGACTTGGTGCGCGATCCAGCTAGTCCTTGTGGTATGTGCGGCCTCGCTCACTTATCCGTATCTCGGCAGTAAACGCGGCGTTACCTTCGTACGTATGTGCATTAATTCCGAACTGCGCGTGCTTGGAATTCTAAAGGGCTTTATCTTCGTCGCGTGAGATGAAAGGGGCTAGGCAGACGTTTCATGCGTTACGACTGGCGCGAAATAGCTACCGTAACTCAGCTTGAAATTCTCAAAAGCGCGCAGACGAAATTTCGAACATTGTGGAGACATCACTGGATTCAGAGGAACTTTAGTGTCTGAAAAGAGAACTTTGAAGATATTTCGTATCCTCGTTGACAAAACACCAATGCAATTCTAAGCTATTTGATAAAAGCCAACAAATTTTGGGACATATGGTGAGGAGTTAAAATATTGTATTTGACGGGGAATCGAACGCAGTTGCCCGCATCTCGTGGTCGTGCGGTAGCGTTCTCGCTTCCCAAGCCCGGGTTCCCGGGTTCGATTCCCGGCGGGGTCAGGGATTTTCTCTGCCTCGTGATGGCTGGGTGTTGTGTGCTGTCCTTAGGTTAGTTAGGTTTAAGTAGTTCTAAGTTCTAGGGGACTTATGACCACAGCAGTTGAGTCCCATAGTGCTCAGAGCCATTTGAACCATTTTTTTCGAACGCAGTTCCCCAGACTCCATGGGCAGTACTGTTCCGCAGAAAGTGGCGTAAGGCTAGAGTTCAACTTCTCGTTGACGACTGCGTCATTACTGATGCAGCACAAGCTCTAATTGGCGAAGAAAATCTGCCCTGTCTGTTTCAAAGGTACCGTACCAGCATTCCATTTGAGAGATTTGGCGAAACTACCGGAAACATAAATTTGGGAGGCCGGAAGGGACCTTGAACCGCTGACCTCCCAAATGTGTATCCATTGTCTCCACCACTTCGCTTACTCGTTCGGTAGCACTCTTGCTATAACACTGTCCGTAAATCTGTCACTACCATCGTCACAGTTTGTATATATAATTTTCTTGAATCTGTACCTTCCAAATTCTTCTCACACACAGTTTTCAGCTCTATATGATCAGTCCAGAAGCACGCTAACATTACCTGAACAAAACGACTGGAAAACATTAAATTCCCAACCTCTATGTTTCCACTTAGAAGTTGAAAGTTTAATGTTAATACTTAAACTCGTGTTTGTAAGTGTCTGGTTGGTACCCGAGGATTTGGTAAAACTTATTTTTTTTTATTGAAATACGTAAATCTCAGTGCAGGGCAACAGAACTGCGTGAAAATTAAATTTAGAACGGAAGTATGTGAAGCACTCGCTACACGATGCGAAATCTAGATTAGCCAGTACATCAAACACCTATCTTGCGAAAGACCAATCCGTTTTCAATGAAATTTACATACGCTATTTGACTGCAAAATAAATTACTCAGATTACAAGGAATATGGTTATATCGATGCTACGGAGGTTGAGTCCATTTACGAAATTCACACTTCCTTTACATTTATGTGCAAAACTTCTTGAGTGCCGACATGTCAAATGGGACAGTCCCCTTTCAACGTACATCAGCGCTTTTAACCACAGACAACGACAAAACATGGCACTGCAGGTACAGCAATTGTATTCTAATATGGCGTCCGTTCTGTACTCCCTGCGACTCATAAAGCAGTATTCTATCGCTTTGGTTCACTTTTCAGTTTTCCTTTCTTGTCTCATCAGTCTTAGACTGGTTTGACACATCCACCACAACTCCCTCTCCTGTACTAACCTCTTATTTATTTTATTTATTTATTTATTTTCGAGTTCAATGGATCCTTGATGCGAGTATATCGTTAGGATATAGAACGTGTCAGATTATTACAGTAAGAACCATATATAAATGGTTATGAGGCTTACGGCTGAAATCATACGTGAACAGATAACATGAGGTTCAAGTGTTTAAATAACAACATAGATTCTACTAGTAATGATGGTTAATTCTAATTCGTATAAAAAGCATTTTGTCAACAATTGATACACCAACGCTACGTAGACATTTCTTATAAGAATTCTTAAAATTACACATTTCACTAAATATTACAAATTTTCAAAAAATTCCTGTAAAGAACTGATAGAAAAGAGAAAGTTTCACTCTTCGTTTCAGTCTTAGTTTTAGTCTTATTCCGAATGACTGATTTCACATTAAGCGGAAATTTATTGTATCCTTTTATGCTTGAATAATATACTCCTTTCTGTACCACGTTGAGATTTTTCATCTTGTCCGCAGCTCGTGGTCGTGCGGTAGCGTTCTCGCTTCCCGCGCCCGGGTTCGATTCCCGGCGGGGTAAGGGATTTTCTCGCCTCGTGATGACTGGGTGTTGTGTGATGTCCTTAGGTTAGTTAGGTTTAAGTAGTTCTAAGTTCTAGGGGACTGATGACCATAGATGTTAAGTCCCATAGTGCTCAGAGCCATTTTTCATCTTTTTGAAATTCATCCTTACTTCTAGTATCATGATCCTGATATTCACTGTTTGTTCTGTAAACTGTGCGATTATTGTTTACAAAGCACATTAATGAAAAAAATGTATTGGTATGGCATGGTGAGAGTCCCCAGTTGCTTGAATAAATTTCTGCAAGAGCGTGTAGGGCGCACTCTATCCATAATTCTGATGACTCTCGTCTGTGCAATAAAGACTTTATTTGCTAGTGACTGCTTTCCACAGAACGTGGTGGCATATGTCATTAGCGAATGGAAATACCCAAAGTAGGCAGCTTTAATTGTTTCCAAGTCAGAAACAGATGAAACTGAGTGAATGGCAAATACTGCTGAATTCAGTCTTTTACGAAGATCGACGATGTGCACTGACCTGTTTAGAGTGTTGTTAGTGTGTAATATGAGGAATCTGGAAGACTCAAATCTCAATATTTCTTTGTCACCACGTTTTATTTCACTGTTTCCAGGTGTTTTGTTTGGTGTTTGATACTGAATGAACTGAGGTTTGTTAACATTGAAGCGATCCAGTCCAGAGCTTGTTTGAACAGAGTGGTCGCAGAGTTCTCTTCATCACAGAGCAGCATTTACAGCCATTGTCTACGGACATATTCATAAAGGTAAAGAATGAAAATTGATAAACTAAACTTAACAACTGATAAGTGAGATCAAAGACTCCAAGTATAATTACGCTTCATTAAGCCATAGTAACAATACACCCTTTCATAAAGTTCTGCCGGAGGGATGGCCGAGCGGTTCTAGGCGCTACAGTCTGGAACCACGTGAGCGCTACGGTCGCAGGTTCGAATCCTGCCTCGGGCATGGATGTGTGTGATGTCCTTAGGTTAGTTAGGATTAAGTAGTTCTAAGTTCTAAGGGACTGATGACCTCAGAAGTTAAGTCCCCTAGTGCTCAGAGCCATTTGAACCATAAAGTTCTCACAACTAAACAAGTTAACAAAATATTTCTTAACAACATTCCTGAGCACAAGTATGTAGCATTATAATATTTCAACAGTAAACTTCAACCACACTAAATATTTAAACAATAAGAAATTACACTGTTATGAATACATTTGTAAAAAATTGAACTACCTTGAAATTTTCCCCCTTCATTTTCTACTGGTATAATGACATTTTCTTTACTCAAAACATGTTAGTGAAAAGTGCTTCTTAAATAATGCTGCCTCCACTACACTGCAGGCCAGCTGCCATTGTTTTGAAACCGAATACAAAGCCAGACTGTCTAATACACACTCCTTCCTACTGCCTTCAAAAGAAGTAACCTCTCTGACCAAAATCTGTGGCCATAGGAACAGACTTACAAAGAATATGGGTATATCGTTACTGCGGAGGTTGAGTAAATTTATGAAATCCACAACTTCCTGTCCATCTATGGCCAAAACTCCTTCAAAACCGACATGGCAAATGAGGCAGTCCCCTATCACAGTACAGCAGCATTTTTAACCACAGACATGCCGTTTCCCGATGTTTTTTTGTAACAAATCATACCCCATACGACGCGTTTTTTAACGCTTCGGTGCTTTGAAGCAATATACTCATAGCACGCAAGTTCCAAAACGGGAACGGCAAAATATGGCACTGCAGATACAGTAATTGTATTCTAATACGGCGTCTGTTCTGACTTAGAAAGCACTATCTCGTCGCTTTGGTTCACGTTTCACTTTTCTTTTCTTGCGTCATCAGTCTTTGACTGGTTTCATACGTCCGCCACAATTCTCTCTCCTGTGTCAACCTTATCATAACAGAGCATTACATCTAGTGTCTATGGATATATGACTTGGTTAATAGCATACAGCAACGATTTTGCGCTGCATGGAGTCGACAAGTTCTTTGAAGAGTTTCGGAGCTACGTGGCACCACATGTCCGGGCACAGACCACGCTATTCCCGTAAATTACGATCTGGTGGCTTGTGGGCGCGGAGATAACGCCGCATAGCGTCCCAGATACACTCCTGGAAATTGAAATAAGAACACCGTGAATTCATTGTCCCAGGAAGGGGAAACTTTATTGACACATTCCTGGGGTCAGATACATCACGTGATCACACTGACAGAACCACAGGCACATAGACACAGGCAACAGAGCATGCACCATGTCGGCACTAGTACAGTGTATATCCACCTTTCGCAGCAATGCAGGCTGCTATTCTCCCATGGAGACGATCGTAGAGATGCTGGATGTAGTCCTGTGGAACGGCTTGCCATGCCATTTCCACCTGGCGCCTCAGTAGGACCAGCGTTCGTGCTGGACGTGCAGACCGCGTGAGACGACGCTTCATCCAGTCCCAAACATGCTCAATGGGGGACAGATCCGGAGATCTTGCTGGCCAGGGTAGTTGACTTACACCTTCTAGAGCACGTTGGGTGGCACGGGATACATGCGGACGTGCATTGTCCTGTTGGAACAGCAAGTTCCCTTGCCGGTCTAGGAATGGTAGAACGATGGGTTCGATGACGGTTTGGATGTACCGTGCACTATTCAGTGTCCCCTCGACGATCACCAGTGGTGTACGGCCAGTGTAGGAGATCGCTCCCCACACCATGATGCCGGGTGTTGGCCCTGTGTGCCTCGGTCGTATGCAGTCCTGATTGTGGCGCTCACCTGCACGGCGCCAAACACGCATACGACCATCATTGGCACCAAGGCAGAAGCGACTCTCATCGCTGAAGACGACACGTCTCCATTCGTCCCTCCATTCACGCCTGTCGCGACACCACTGGAGGCGGGGTGCACGATGTTGGGGCGTGAGCGGAAGACGGCCTAACGGTGTGCGGGACCGTAGCCCAGCTTCATGGAGACGGTTGCGAATGGTCCTCGCCGATACCCCAGGAGCAACAGTGTCCCTAATTTGCTGGGAAGTGGCGGTGCGGTCCCCTACGGCACTGCGTAGGATCCTACGGTCTTGGCGTGCATCCGTGCGTCGCTGCGGTCCGGTCCCAGGTCGACGGGCACGTGCACCTTCCGCCGACCACTGGCGACAACATCGATGTACTGTGGAGACCTCACGCCCCACGTGTTGAGCAATTCGGCGGTACGTCCACCCGGCCTCCCGCATGCCCACTATACGCCGTCGCTCAAGTCCGTCAACTGCACATACGGTTCACGTCCACGCTGTCGCGGCATGCTACCAGTGTTAAAGACTGCGATGGAGCTCCGTATGCCACGGCAAACTGGCTGACACTGACGGCGGCGGTGCACAAATGCTGCGCAGCTAGCGCCATTCGACGGCCAACACCGCGGTTCCTGGTGTGTCCGCTGTGCCGTGCGTGTGATCATTGCTTGTACAGCCCTCTCGCAGTGTCCGGAGCAAGTATGGTGGGTCTGACACACCGGTGTCAATGTGTTCTTTTTTCCATTTCCAGGAGTGTATGTTACATTGGGTTCAGATCAGGCAATGGTTTCCATCCCTTCTGCGGTAATTACCCCTGAATAACTTCATATAGAAACCAATACTCACAACAGAACTTAAAATGCAACGAACCGGTGTTGATAACGCATCAGTGTGCAAAGGAAACTGGCACCTTTCTCTTGTGCTGTCAAAATATTCACCTTATTTCCTTGCAAGCCGGTCCCTCAAGATACGCCATTCTGGAAATAGTACATTACCTGTTATTTTGGGATGTAAGTCTTTCCTTTGTACCTTCCTCGTACTTCCAGGAAACAAAGCAGTCCCTGGTGGAAGCTCGAGCACTCTGTGTTAACACCCTGCTACTTGATAGTCACCGCGCTTTTCAGCTGAACAAGACCTCATCGAATTCGGCTCCGGTCCCTGTGCTTTATGTGAATGCACAAGATAATCCCTTGTTCATTCATTTTACCTATGTACCATTGCCTTGTTGTCCAAGAACGTCACGGATTTTCACATACTCGAGAGTTATATAGCCTATCGGGTTATAACATCTCGTTCATATTCAGTTATGTTCTTAAACGCAGTACTGTAAGCGCTCCGACAAATCAGTTCAGATATTCCATACCTTCACTGATAACGCCGTTGGCGCCTGCTCCGCATCGCACTTCCAGACCTCCAGCGTGGCCCTCCAAACATTAGTGGTTGGCGTTCCCACCGTGCGGCTGCCCAGCGGCGGACAATGTGAGTACTGTGTTTGTCCTCCACACTTAACTATCATATACGAGCGCTCGCTCGACGAAAGATTCGTACCCAAAGACTGGAAAGTTGCACAGGTCACACCAATTCGTTGGACAACAAATTAGAGGCAACTGGCATATTCTGTGACCTGTCAAAGGCGGTTGACTGGGTGAATCACAGCATTCTTTTAAGTAAATTAAAATATTATGGCGTCACTGGTAGTGCTGCAAAGTGGTTTCAGTCATGTCTTACTAATAGAAAACAAAGGGTGTCATTATGTAACACTTCAACAGTAGGAAATCAGACATCCTCTGACTGGGAAGAAATTACATGTGGTGTTCCCCAAGGTTCCATACTAGGTCCACTACTGTTTCTTGTGTATATTAATGACTTGTCATCTGTTACATTACCAGATGACAAGTTTGTCTTATTTGCCGATGATACAAACATTGCAATTAATAGTAAAACAAATATAAATTTAGAAAGGGCAGCTAATCAAATTTTTACTGATATTAATAGGTGGTTCATAGCCAATTCACTGTCATTAAACTTTGAAAAGACCCACTATATGCAGTTCAGAACTTCCAAGAGATTTCCTTCTGGTGTGTGTATAAAATATGATGACATGGAAATAGGAGAAGTTGAGAGTGTAAAATTCTTGTGATTACAACTTGATAATAAATTCAGTTGGGAGCAACATACTAACCAACTGCTAAAGCACCTAAACAAGTCTGTGTTTGCAGTGCAAATGATGTCAGACATAGGAGATATAAATATAAAAAACTGGCATATTTTGCTTATTTTCACTCCATTATTTCATATGGTATCATATTTTGGGATAACTCCACAAACAGACAAAAAATTTTTGGAGTACAGAAGTGTATAATAAGAGTAATGAGTAGTGTAAATCCAAGAACATCATGTCAAAACCTATTCAAAGAATTGGGCATATTAACCACAGCTTCTCAGTATATTTATTCCTTAATGAAGTTCGTTGTAAATAACACATCTCTTTTTCCAACCAACTGCTTAGTACACAGTATCAATACTAGGAGTAAGAACAATATACATAAAGATTTAAAATCACTTACTCTTGGCCAGAAAGAAATCCAGTATTCAGCAATGCATATTTTCAGTAAGTTACCAGCAGCCATTGAGAGTTTGGTTTCAGACAAGGCACAATTTAAACATAATTTAAAAGAATTTTTTGTGGCCAACTCATTCTATTCCATCCATGAGTTTCTCAAGTGCAGTAGACCATTTTAATGAAAATTTATTATACTTAAATTTTTGACAATACTTGGTTGTAACAGCCAAGAAACTAGCAAATGTCTGAATGATGGATTTAATGAAAGCAGATGTAAGTATTAAACCTGTAAATATTAGAAGTTTAAATTTGATTCATGTACATAATTTTACTGTTTATTGACTGAGGATCATTAAAATTAATGAAACTCAAGTTTTTCTAATTACATTTTTGTAATGTGTTTATCTGACATGTTCCACACCCAGGAGGATTCCCTCTTTTATGGGTCTATGGAATGAATAATTAATCTAATCTAATCTAATTAATATTCAAGAAAGGTAGTAGGAGTAATCCACTAAATTACAGGCCCATATTAACGTCGATATGCAGCATGTTTTTGCAACATATATTGTGTTCGAACATTACGAATTACTTCGAAGAGAATGGTCTATTGACACACAGTCAACATGGATTTAGAAAACATCGTTCTTGTGAAATACAACTAGCTCTTTACTCACACGAAGTGTTGAGTGCTATTGACAAAGGAATTCAAACTGATTTCGTATTTCTAGATTTGCAAAAGGCATGTGACACTTTACCACACAAGCGTCCCGTAGTGAAATTGCGTGCTTATGGAATATTGTCTCAGTTATGTGACTAGATTCACGATATCCTGTCAGAGAGGTCACAGTTCGAATAATTGATGGGAAGCAATCCAGTAAAACAGAAGTGATTTCTCGCGTTCCCCAAGATAGTGTTATAGGCCCCCTGTTGTTCCTTATCTATATAGATGGTTTCGGAGACAATCTGAGCAGTTGTCTTAGGTTGTTTGCAGACGATGCTGTCGTTTATCGTCTAGTAAAGTCATCAGAAGGTCAAAACAAACTGCAAAAGATTTAGAAAAGATATCTGAATGGTGCGAAAATTGGCAGTTGACCCTAAATAATGAAAAATATGACGTCATCCACATGAGTGCTAAAAGGAATGCATCAAACTTCTTGTACACAATAAATCAGGCTAATCTAAAGGCCGTAAATTCAACTAAATACCTAAGAATTAAAATTAGGAACAACTTAAATTGGAAAGAACATTTGGAAAATGTTGCGGAATAAGCGAACCGAAGGCTGCGTTTTATTGGCAGAATACTTAGAAGACGCAACAGATCTACTAAAGAGACTGCCTACACTACGCCTGTCCGTCCTCTTGTAGAATACTGCTGCGCGGTGTGGGATCCTTACCAGATACGATTGACAGAGTACATCGAGAAAGTTCAAAGAAGGGCAGCAAGTTTTGTTTTATCGCGCAATAGGGGAGATAGTGTCACGTGCATGATACAGGATTTGGGATGGAAACAATTAAAACGAAGGCGTTTTTCGTTGCGGCGAAATCATCTCACGAAATTTAAATCACCAACTTTCTTCTTCGAATGCGAAAATATTATGTTCACCCCGACCTGCACAGGCAGAAACAATCATCATAATAAAATAATGGCCGACCGCGGTGGCCGAGCGGTCTAGGCACTTCAGTCCGGAACCGCGCGACTGCTCCGGTCGCAGGTTCGAATCCTGCCTCGGGCATGGACGTGTGTGATGTCCTTAGGTTAGTTAGGTTTAAGTAGTTCTAAGTTCTAGGGGACTGATGACCTCAAATGTTAAGTCCCATAGTGCTCAGAGCCATTTGAACCATTTGAATAAAATAAGGGATACAAAACTGGCGGTGGTTTGAATAAATAATTAGTACAACTGAAGCGGATCTCTCTAAAGTAAATATTTATGTGTTAAAACAATTCGAAAGCCAAGATCGCACAAAATATCTTTAATTCAAGACAACCGGTTTTCTACAGTCTGAGCTGCCACCTTCAGGTCTTAGACATTTTTTGCCGTAAAACACGGTCATTTACGCTGAAGCACATGTAGAAGAAAGCGTTAAATGAACATGTTTCACCACAAAAAAATGTTTAAGACCTTAAGATGACATCTAAGACTGTTGAAACCGGTTGTCTTCAATAAAAAAACTGTTCTGTGTGATCTTGGCTTTTAAATGGTTTTAACAATTAAAACACATCACCCTTCAATACTCTCATAATTCAATTATTTATGTGACGACAACATTGTAATAACATACGTCTCACAGATTTCTCTAAGGATTTTCCTCAACCTAAATTTCCTCTATCTTACAAGCTTGTTCAAATGTTGAAATGTGTGTGAATTCCTAAGGGAGCAAACTGCTGAGGTCATTGGTCCCTAGACTTACACACTACTTAAACTAAATTATGGTAAGAACAGCACAGACACCGATGCCCGAGATAGGACTCGAACCTACAGCGGGAGGGGCCGCGCACTCCGTGACGTGGCGCCTCAAACCGCGCGGCCACTCCTCGCGGCCCTAAAATGTAAAAAGTTTTTGTGATGCATAGTATACGAAAGATTTTTCAGTTTGCATTTGCGTCCTAAAAATAACTATTTGTTGTTATTACATAGTTGTACACGCAAATACGCTCTATACATTTTACTTAGTTTCCGAAAAGCCTTCCAAATCAAATGGCTCTGAGCACTATGGGACTTAATATCTGAGGTCATCAGTCCCCTAGAACTTAGAACTACTTGAACCAAACTAACCTAAGGACATCACACACATCCATGCCCGGGGCAGGATTCGAACCTGCGACCGTAGCGATCGCGGTTCCAGACTGAAGCGCCTAGAATCGCTCGGCCATCACGGCCGGCGAAAAGCCTTCCTTTCCGTATTATAAGAAAGCAGTTTATTTTTCTTTTACAGTCCATACTGATTCATGAACTGAATTTAAAACAAAACAGGCACATTTGCTTGCATCGGCTGCTGACATGACGTGCCGAACAATGTGATATGTGAACAGATATGTTTCACTTCTGTACTTCAAAGGTACTCCTACATAGCACAGATAATTTTATACACTTTTACGTTTAATAATTTAGGTTTCAAAGACGCCGATAATGACCAATGAAGAAATTTATCTCTGTCAATTAATTATTTTTGTCGTTTCAAATTATAAGAGTTGCATAAAATTTTGGATGTACATTTGGTTTTTTAGTTCTAGCTGATCATTCAGTATGCAGTCTGATATATTGTTAATGTGGGTGTATATTTCTAACCCCTCTAACAAATTTGTCTGCATCATTTGGTCCTTTCCACATGTTCCCAAAGTTTTTCCTACTGCGCTGCAGAAGTTTCGCCGGGAAGCCGTTACACATCCTCCACAGGGTCCGATGTCTCCCTATGCGAGTTCCATATTTTTTAAGCCTGAAGAAAGATACTGGTGGCCGTCGATTTGCTTTGAAGAGATGCACGCCTGGGCACAATCTTGATTCCGTAGGCAACCGAAAACATTTTTCCATAAAGCCATTCACCGTCTTGTCTCACAGCAGGATAAATGTATTAACAATTATGGCGATTACTTTTTGAAATAGTAAACAGTTTACTTACTTTTTTCCATCAGTCTCGTTTTCATTTTTATGCTCCTTTACAGGATGTCTCAGAAACGTTGCGACAAACTTCTAGTTAAGGTTGGCCACATCATACGGATTGAGAATTGCATAACAAACCATGGTCGCAACGTCGTCGTACGGTGCTAGGTGGTGCTGTACAAGAGGCTACTGGAGGTGAACGCCGCTAGAAACAGGTAGGCCTACTTCCAGGCTTACTTCAAGATGTTCCAGGAAGTGTGAGACGTAGCATGTGGTTCGTACATAGTGGAAGGCCAGTCCATTTTGGACTAGCTGTTCGTATAAGCACCTGAACAGGTCATTCCCGCGTCGATGGGGTGGTGGGGCGGTTCCCTTGCCCCCACGCTCACCGGATTTATCGAGCCGTGGCTTGTTTTTGTGGAAAGCCATGAAATCTCTGTCGCAATCCTGTGGAGTCTGGAACGGAACTCGTCCCAAGACTCGTCTGTGCAGCTGTTGCAATCAAATAAACTCGCTCTGTGTTCGAGGAGTGTCCGTCGGTGTCTGGCATACGTGGGGTCTGGTGGTGCGAACTTGGTGCAACTGTTGTAACGTTAGAGCTGTGTTCATGTCTTACACCACGTGTACACATTTCTGTTGTTGTTGTGGTCTTCAGTCTAAGGACTGGTTTGATGCAGCTCTCCATGCTACTCTATCCTGCGCAATCTTCATCGTCTCCGAGTAACTACAGCAGCCTACATCCTTCTGAATCTGCTTAGCGTATTCATGCCTTGGTCTCCCTCTAAGATTTTTACCTTCCGCGCTTCCCTCCAATATTAAATTGATGATTCCTTGATGCCTCAGAACGTGTCCTACCAACCGATCCCTTCTCCTAGTCAAGTTGTGCCACAAAGTCGTCTTCTCCCCAGTTCTGTTCAGTACCTCCGCATTAGTTACTTCATCAACCCATCTAATCTTCAGCATTCTTCTGTATCACCAAGTTTCGACAGCTTCAGTTGCCTTCTTGTTTAAACTATTTATCGTCCATTTTCACTTCCACACATGGCTACACTCCATACAGATACTTTCAGAAAAGACTTCCTGATACTTAAATCTATACTCGATGTTAACAAATTTCTCTTCTTCAGAAACGCTTTCCTTATCATTGCCAGTCTACATTCTCTACTTCTCTACTTCGACCATCAACAGTTATTTTGCTCCCCAAATAGCAAAACTCATTTACTACTTTAAGCGTCTCATTTCCTAATCTAATTCCCTCAGCATCACCTTATTTAATTACACTACATTCCGTTGTCGTCGTTTTGCTTTTGTTGATGTTCATCTTATATCCCCCTTTCAAGACACTGTCCACTCTGTTCAACTGCTCTTCCAGGTCCTTTGCTGTCTCTGACAGAATTACAATGTCGTCGGCAAACCTCAAAGTTTTTATTTCTTCTTCATGGATTTTAATTCCTACTCCAAATTTTTCTTTTGTTTCTTTACTGCTTGCTCAATATACAGATTGAATAACATCGGCGATAGGCTACAACCCTGTCTCACTCCCTTCTCAACCACTGCTTCCCTTTGATGCCCCTCGACTCTTATAACTGCCATCTGGCTTCTGTACAAATTGTAAATAGCCTTTGATCCCTGTGTTTGACCTCTGCCACCTTCAAAATTTGAAAGAGAGTATTCCAGTCAGCATTGTCAAAAGCTTTATCTAAGTTTACAAATGCTAGAAACGTAGGTTTGCCTTCCCTTAATCTATCTTCTAAGACAAGTCGTAAGGTCAGTATTGCCTCACGTGTTCCAACATTTCTACGGAATCCAAACTGATCTTCCCCGAGGTGCTTCTACCAGTTTTTCCATTCGTCTGTAAAGAACACGTGTTAGTATTTTGCAGCCGTTGCGGCGGCGCGGTTCCTTTCGTTCATTACCAGTGAACTCGTCGCAGCAGATCGCCGGTGGGAAAGCCGAGCAGAATCCTACCGTACTGCGACTCGCACCAGGCTGCATACAACGTAACTATTCCAAGAATCGGGAAAAGGTCTTAATTTTGAATGAAAGGTGGAAATACCGGCAAAACTTCGGTTTATTCTGAAGTTGAGAATCACAAGTTCAATGCCAAGCCCGTGCTAATCGTAATACACTCATGCACAAACCCTTTCATTTACGTTAGCATGTTTATGGTAACGTATTTCCCGAAATCTGAGCAGCTACTACGCACGGATTGTTCTTAAATGAAAATGATCGCCATACTATTAAGTTTATCAGTGTCTAATGCCCTCCAATTTGTACTCACCAATCTGCTCAATATGCCACGCGGAATTACTTTCTAAAAAAACACACCTGAATAAATATGCCTTCCCTTTAAAGCACTTTTGAGGCACATAGCACAACTAAAATGGGGGCTCATACTACACACGACCGTGCCACTGAAAGACTGGGCTCTGACTGCTTTAAACTGCTGTATTCATTCTATATTTCCAAGAGAAATGATGCGTGAAGAATACTCCGTTCTGATTGGTTAGTTTTCTTTAAGGCCAACAGAGAAACATTGTTCTCCCTTGTTAGTTCGCACTTTTCATGACAAACCAATCAACAAATAACACACTTTCGAACTGTACTTTTTGCCGAAATAAATATCTAACATTCTGGTATTTCGTTTATATTTTACGTGATTAACTATTTTCATTTGCACTCGAATTAGCTTTCCTTTTATCTTAAACTTACGTGACATATCATGATACAAAATTCCCCGGCGTCTGCATTCACACTGTCTTAAAACTTTCTCACACTACAGTCTTCATCAGTAGAGCAATGATTTACATATATTTACTTTAGACCACGTTCACGTATCATTCACATTAATAAAAGCACATACAAATCTGTACAAACATAAGTCAATAAAAAAGCGTTCAAGAAATAACCAGAATAATTCACAAAAACATTGTCCTGACCTGTTTCTTGAATGTCTCTGTCCGCTACTGTACTCTGGTGGATGAACATTATAACTACATACCCGAGTGAACCCACTTCAGACCATCTGTCACTGTGCATGCATGAATCATTCTCCTGATACATAGGCTCTAGACAGCAGTGATACAAGGCACAACGCCTCACCGTGACTTATTAAACTGATAGTTCGGTTATTTTCACACCTATCAACACTTGCTTCCTTTGGGATTGGAATTATTGTATTCTTCTTGAAGTCTGAGGGTATTTCGCCTGTCTTATTTATCTTACTCACCAGATGGTAGAGCTTTGTCAGGGCTGCCTCTCCCAAGGCTATCATTACTTCTAATGGAAAGTTGAGCCGGCCGCGGTGGTCTCGCGGTTCTAGGCGCGCAGTCCGGAACCGTGCGACTGCTACGGTCGCAGGTTCGAATCCTGCCTCGGGCATAGATGTGTGTGATGTCCTTAGGTTAGTTAGGTTTAAGTAGTTCTAAGTTCTCGGGGACTGATGACCACAGCCGTTGAGTCCCATAGTGCTCAGAGCCATTTGAACCATTTGGAAAGTTGACTACTCCCGGGGCCTTGTTTCGACTTAGTTCTTTCAGTGCTCCGTCAAACTGTTCTCGCAGTATCATATCTCCCATTTCATCTTGATATACGTCATCTTCCATTTCCATAATATTGCCCTCAAGTACATCGCCCTTGTATAGATCCTCTGTACACTCCTTTCACCTTTCTGCTTTCCCTTCTCTGCTTAGAAGTGGTTTTCCATCTGAGCTCTTGATAGTCATGCAACTGGTTCTCTTTTCTCCAAAGGTCTCTCTAATTTTCCTGTAGGCAGTATCTCTCTTACGCCTAGTGGTATATGCCTCTACATCCTTACATTTGTGTTGTAGCCATCCCTGCTTAGCCATTTTGCACTTCCTATCGATCTCATTTCTGAGACATTTGTATTCCTTTTTGCCTGCTTCATTTACTGCACTTTTATATTTTCTCCTTTCATCAATGAAATTCAATATCTCTTCTGTTACCCAAGGATTTCTATTAGCCCTCGTTCTTTTACCTACTTGATCCTCTGGTGCCTCCACTATTTCATCTCAAAGCTACACATTCTTCTTCTACTATATTTCTTTCCCCCATTCTTGTCTACCGTTCCCTAATGCTCTCTCAACAACCTCTAGTTCTTTTAGTTTATCTACGCTCCATCTCCTTAAATTCCCACCTTTTTGCAGTTTCTTCACTTCTAAACTACAGTTCATAGCCAATAGATTGTGTTTAGAGTCGACATCTGCCCCTGGAAACATCTTACAATTTAAAACCTGGTTCCTAAATCTCTGAAATGAAATGAAACTTCGGGGAAGGTCGGCCCCCAAGTGCAAGTCGTATTTCATTCGGCGCCACATTGGGCGACTTGCGCGTCGGTTATGAGGATGAAATGATGATGAGGACAACACAACACCCAGTCCACGAGCGGAGAAAATTTCCAACCCGACTGGGAATCGAACCCGGGCCCGCTTGCATGGGAGGCAAGCACGTTATCTCCCAACTAAGCAGGCGGATCCTGAATCTCTGTCTTACAATTATATCATCTGTCAGAAACCTTCCAGTGTCTCCAGGCCTCTTCCATGTATACAACCTTCTTTCATGAGTCTTAAACCAAGTTTTAGCTATGATTAAGTTATGCTCTGTGCAAAATTCTACCGGGCGGCTTCCTTTTTAATTCCTTAACTCCATTCCATATTCACCGACTACTTTTCCTTCTCTTCCTTTTCCTGCTATCGAATTCCAGTCCCCCATGATTATTAAATTTTCGTCTCCATTATCTGAATAATTTCTCTTATCTCATCATACATTTCTTGAATCTCTTCGTCATCTGCGGAGCTAGTTGGCATATAAATTTTTACTACTGTGGTAGGTTTGGAATTCGTGTCTATTTTTGCTACAACAGTGCGTTCACTGTGCTGTTCGTAGTAGCTTGCCTGCGCTCCTATTTTTTTATTCATTATTAAGCCTACTCTTGTATTACCCCTATTTGGTTTTGTATTTATAACCCTGTATTCAACTGACCAGAAGTCTTGTTCCTCCTGCTACTGAACTTCACTAATTCAGACTATATCTAGCTTTAACATTATACTGTACACATTTTGTCCAGTAAACGTTTCAGATGAATCACTCTCTCGTTTCCTGTCCGATCTGGTTCCACTTGCCCTTGACGTTCGCGGCCATGGGTTGCTATGCAGTTCGTAATCCTTATACTGTGCCCCACGTTTCGGGGACACTCTATACGTTCCGTATCCCTGTTAGTCCTATTTGGTATACGATCCACACATTTGAGCAATATTCTATTGATGCGCCCCGCCACGAATTCCTCTCCTGTGCCAACCTCTTCATCTCAGAGTAGCACTTGGAACCTACGTCCTCAATTATCTGCAGGAAGTATTCCAATCTCTGCCTTCCCCTACCAGTTTTTGTCTTCTACAGCTCCGTCTAGTACCATGGAAGCCGTTCCCCTATTTCTTAACAGATATCCTATCATTCTTTCGCTTCTCCTTTTCAGTATCTTTCACATCTTCCTTTCCTCTCCGATTCTGCGCAGAACCTTCTCACCCCCTATTTTATAAGACCGCCTAATAATCAGTACTCGTCTGTAGCACCACATCTGAAACGCTTCGATTCTCTTACGTTCTGGCATTCCCACAGTCCATATTTCACTACCATACAATACTGTACTCCAAACGTACATACCTAGAAATGTCTTCCTCAAATTAAGGCCTATGTTTGACACTAGTAGATCTCTCTTGGCCAGAAATGCCCTTTCTGCCAGTGCTAGTCCTTCTTACTCCGTCCGTTTTTGGTTATTTTCCTGCCTAGTTAGCATAATTCCTTAACTTTATCAATCGTGATGTTAAGTTTCTTGCTTTTCTGATTTCTGCTACTTTTCATTACTTTCGGGTTTCTTCGATTTCTTCTCAGTCCATGTTCTGTGTTCATTAGATAGTTCATTCCATTCTGTAGATCATGTAATTCTTGTTCACTTTCACTCAGGATAGCAATGTCATCAGCGAATAGTATCATTGATATCTTTTCACCTTGCATTTTAATTCCACTCCTGAATTTTTCTCTTATTTCCGTCATTGCTTCCTAGATGTACCGATTGAACAGTAGAGACGAACCTAGCTGTTACCCATACTGCTGACAAGTCGCAACCGCAGTACCTGACGTTGGATGCTGGTAGCTCGTATGTTGTTGAAGTACGCTCTTTCCAGGACTTGGGATTTTAGTTACATCATCGTCCCATATGATCTTCAGAAGTGTTTTGAACTTCTGTTGCTAGAAGTGAATACGTTCTTTGGTTTACTTCCTTATAAAGCTATACTGCAAACAACTAATTTTTACGAAATAATTCGTAACACTATAATTTATGAAAATTCCTGGCAGATTAAAACTATGTGCTGGACTGACACTCGAATTTGTGAGTCGTGCTTAGGTATGTTAGTCGATAGAGCACCTACCTGTGAAAGGCAAAGGTTCTGAGTTAGAGTCTCAGTCCGGCATACAGTTTTAATCTCCCAGGACCTACATTACAGTACACACTTCGTTGCAGAGTAAAAATTTCCTTCTGGACTCTAAGTTATAATCGAAAAATATTTCTCTTTTCAGAAAAGCTTCTATTGCTGCTGCCAATCCAAATTTTGTCCTTCTTAACTTCTACTGTTGCCGTTTATTTTGCTGCTCTAAGTGCACAACTTGTACACTACTTTCAGTGACTTAAGCGGAACATAACTGCCTCAGCTCCTTTTACTCTACTCTTATTTTACTTTTATCGATGTCCATCTTCCGAGCTCCTTTTATGGCACTACCCGTTCTGTAGCCGAATAGAGCCGGCACGGTAACTCAGCATGTTCGGTCAGGGATTTATCTGCCCTCTGCAATAAAAAACTGAGTTAATGGATCAACGACGAACTGAAACGGATGTCTTGCGACGTCCGCCCCGAGCAGATACAACGAACAAAAACGAACAAAATGAGATTAATAATAATAATAATAATAATGGTTAGCATCGTTGCCTTCGGTATGGAATGGCCGAGGTTGGATTCCCGATACCTTCTCAAATTTTTTTCCTGGCGTTGAGAGGTCTGGAACGGAACCCACTCAGGGCTTTTGAGACCAAATGATGAGTTGCTCGAATAAAGAAGCAGCAGCAGCAGCATCAGGATTCATCTATCGGCAATAACTATTGGAGCGTCCGCCCCCGGTATCTGAGCGGTCAGCGCGACAGAATGTCAATCCTAAGGGCTCGAGTTCGATTCCCGGCCGGGTCGGAGATTTTCTCCGCTCAGGGACTGGGTATTGTGTTGTCCTAATCATCATCATTTCATCCCCATCGACGCGCAAGTTGCCAAAGTGGCGTCAAGTCGAAAGACGGTCTACCCGGCGGGAGGCCCTAGTAACACGACGTTTTATTTAACTACTGGAGCGGTTGGCGGCATGACGATCAAATGTCCCACGACCACAGATCGCTGACTAAGCGAGGTGGCGCAGTGGGTAGCACACTACACTCGAATTCGGAACGTCTCAAACCCGCTCCGGCCATCCTCATATGTGTTTTCTGAGAATTCACTAAATCGCTTCAGGCAAATGCCGGGATAGTTCCTTTAAAAGGGCACGGCCGACTTCCTTCCCCATCCTACCATAATCCAGTGGGATGATGACCTCGCTGTTTGGTCACCTCCCCCAAATCAACGAAACATCCAACAGATCGCTGCTCGCACTACCCTGTAGGCAGCAGTCGGAACTGGCCTAAGGCCTAATCCGTGAGCTGTGCTTACGTTTTGTCCGTCCCGATCAACTGATATCATATACTCTTTGCCTTCTCAGAGAGAAATGCA
The DNA here is from genome assembly GCF_023898315.1 of Schistocerca nitens. Classification (NCBI taxonomy): domain Eukaryota; kingdom Metazoa; phylum Arthropoda; class Insecta; order Orthoptera; family Acrididae; genus Schistocerca; species Schistocerca nitens. Next base: position 299,293,934 of record NC_064615.1, on the reverse strand, counting down.
CTGTCACCGGCAAACCTTAAAAAGACCTTGTTTCTTGTCTCTGAATTTCAAATTCCCATTCAAAATATCTGCTACTGGTTGTTCATTGTGCAGACGCACTTCATGTGCATTTTTCTGAATTATCTTTACGCACTAATCATTTCAAACTGGCCATAGATGTCCAAACAACTGTGAAACTATACACTTCTGTCTAATAATTAGAACCAAATGAAGAGACACTAACATCTCTTAATAAACTTTATAACGAAATTAAGGTAGCAGATAATTTGTTCAAGTGTTTAAAATAGTTCTCTACTTGGCCTTTTTTTATGAGTCATCAGTCTTCTAGGTATTTTGATGCGACGCGCCGGGGCCGGTCATTCAGTGACAAAAAGAACAGGAAGGCCACTGTTATATGGTCTTGAGCAACAAATGTTTTATACATGCTGCGACATGTCGCGAATAGGTCAGTGACCTAGAAAATGTAGAACAAATTTCTTTATTTCCGTCTATAATCACAAAATTGTTAGGTCCTTAGACAACCGGTTTCGGTCACATCTGTTTTAAAAGTATGTCCTAAGATTAGGACATGTTTTCAAACCAGATGTGAAATGGTAATTTCTGACCGAAACTGGTAGTCTAAGGACCTAAACATTTTGTGATCATAAACGGAAATAGAGAAATTAGTTCTAAATATTTTATATCTTAACTACAGCCAGTTAGTTATAGCCTCATTTGTACAGTTTGGGAAAGATGGGAGAAAGTAGGACTCCATGCGCTGTGCAAGAAACCAAACACGCATTCACTGAACTGGTTTAACGAATCCACAGATAACCTAACTGAGAGTGGTCTGACAGTGGTGTGCTTTGAGTCGAGCGTCATAAATCTTGAGCTTGCTTCTTAGATGGGAGACTGTAGACTGACTGTAAAAAACTTCTACATGTTATAGCAAATTCAGTAAAACAAATAGACTATGTATCACAATGTGCATCGAACTGCCGTTCGACCACTACTCTCCAGTCTGCGACCCTTCAGAAGCAGTATTAATAAATACAGGAGGTGTAAAGAATTCAAATAATGACAGCATGTTTCGTCAATGGTTATTTTAGTCAGTGTGACGGTGGCGTTAGTCAAACTCCAGTGCCAGAAGTTCCAAGCGAAGCGTTTTGCATGATAGTGTGGTTCACTGTTAACATTTGTGAAAAAAAAGGGGAAATGATCGTACGGCATTGTTGGCCGGGAGGCCCCATTCGGGGGAGCTTGCGAGTCAATGGTAATGGTGATGTAGGCGGTAAAGCTACCACTACGCTACAGAGGCGGACATTTCTGGAGCGTATGTTACAAGATGAGTTGTGCATATAGTACTCTCTCAAGGATCTTGCTAAGCACATCTCTTTCGTTATGGAGTAATGGTGGCTAAGTTTCAAGGCACACATGGGAATGCAAGGGGAAATGGAAAGGCAGGGGAAATAGGGAAGGAGGAGGGAGAGGTGGAGAGAGAGAGGTGGAGGAGGAGAGAGGGGAGAAAGAAGGGTAGGGGAAAGAAGGGTGGCAGAAAGAGGGTTGGCGGACAGAGGGGTGGAAAAAATGGGGAAAGAGAGGATGAGAGGGGGAAGGGTGGAGGGGATGAGGGGGTGGATGGGGACAGGGGGGAGCCAGGGGGAGAGAGGGGTGGTGGTGGCGAGGGGAAAGGGGAGACAGGGGTGAGAGTGGGGAGAGATGGGGTGGGAGGGTGGAGGGTGATGGGAGGGGGAAGGGGAGAGGGGCAGAGGGGGAGGAAGGGGTGAGTGTGGGGAGGGGTGGAGGGAGCAGTGAGAGGGGTAGAGGGGGTGAGAGAGGGAGAAGAGGGGGAGAGAGGGGAGAGGGGCAGAGGAGGGAGAGGGGGAGAGAGGTGGTGGGAAAGGGTGGAGAGGGGGAGAGAGGGGGAGGGGGAGAAAGATGGTGATGGGGAGAGTGAGGGGGAGACAGGGAGAGAGGGGGGAGATTGGGGAGGGGGAGAAAGAGAGGAGGGAAGAGGGAGATGGGAGAGGGAGAAGATATGTAAATCAATAGTGTGGCAATAATTTTCACACTTCCAGCTCACTTTCTTGCAAGTATAAATAAAAAGAATTACACTATACACAATATATAAGTCTTTGTGAAACTGGGCCGGTAATCGGTTTGTTTATGAATGAATTTTGCGCTACGAGTGACGACTTTCTTTTATCTATACTTTACAGGGCGTGTTTTGGGAGATGATTTTTATTTTCAAGTGCGTTTTTCTCTGTGTACTACACAATTTTTTCGTGATATTGTTGATATGAGAGGTACTGCGTTGCTCCGTTGCGTTTACTGACATATATAAAACGTCTAAGTTTTAGTTGATTATCAGTCTTCATACAGTATAGTTAGGGGCGAAATTTGAAAGAACTTTTCTTACGTTCCTTTGTACAGAGTCCCACACACATTAAACTGCCACAGAAACTGATAGAATACTGATGAAAAACTATGCATATGAAACAACGTATTCTATAAAAAGCAGCGTGACACTAGCTGAAGAACTAAAAGCCAAAAAACTACCCCACTATCCCATGACGCTCAGTTTTCATCAAGTGGCATTACCAGGCTTCACTCTAACATACTTATCCAAGAAGCTGCAACAGTAATCCGAAAGAACCTTATGAAACACATGAAACTTCCATACACGGAGATTGTTGAATTCATGGAGCTCCTCTAGCTAACCTTAACTTACAACTATTTTACTTTTAATGGCAACACTTACAACAAGCCAGATGGACTAGCAATGGGATCACGTATATCTGGTACCATAGCAGACACATGCATAAATCATTTGGAACAAAAACGTTTTACAGCCAAGAATCCTGCCTAAGGAAAACTGAATTTTGTAGAAGATATCTAAATGACACACTACTGCTAGTGAAAGGGGATACCAAGGGCATAACAGACATTCTAAATTGCCTCAGTAGTCTACATAAAAAAAATTGCATTTACAGTGTAACATGAACAAAACAAAAGCATCAAATGGTTCAAATGGCTCTGAGCACTATGGGACTCAACTGCTGAGGTCATTAGTCCCCTAGAACTTAGAGCTAGTTAAACCTAACTAACCTAAGGACATCACAAACGTCCATGCCCGAGGCAGGATTCGAACCTGCGACCGTAGCGGTCTTGCGGTTCCAGACTGCAGCGCCTTTAACCGCACGGCCACTTCGGCCGGCCAAAAAGCATCAATTATCTGGATCTAAATATTGCAAGACACAACAACACAAGCAAATTCAAAATTTGTGGGAAAAATACTGTAACTGACACCACAATCCATTACCAGGCAGCATACAGGTCAGTGCTCCATAGGGCAACTAAATACGTTTGAACTATGAAATCATACGACAAGGAATATACACAGTGAAACAGATTGCGGTCGCCACTGATTATACTGCTTCCATACTTCTCACAGTACTAGCCAAGTGAAGAAAAACTCAGATGAGAAAGACAAAAACAAATGTATATGTAGTATACCATACATCGGCAACATATCACAGAAGATGGCAAATATTTTCAAAAATCACAAAGTAAAAACTAGGTTTACTACATCTAATAAAATACGACAAAAACTAATACGTAACATAAAGTGTAATCATGACCCATCGCCAAAGTCTGGAATGTAACGTGCCGAGAATGCTTCATACCCTATATAGGAAAAACGAGCAGTGATTTCAATATCAGGTATACAGAGCACATTAAAGGCTACACACAAGAGACACACATCAGCAATAGCATACAAAAATGCAATACAAGACACCCATTTGAAAAAGTAGAGCAAAATGTCAAAGTTTTCCACCGACTAAATAAAGGCCATAAAATGAATGTGTTAGAAAAACTGGAGATATATTCACATTACACAAAATATGAAGATAAAATATTAGACGAGAAATTGTAATGTGGATCAAAAAACTTCTTCAGATGCTTCGACAGCATACTTAAATAAAAATAGGAACATACAGTGATAGGCACCTTTGTAAATAGATATAAGGAAATGATGATCCATATTGTTAAGATAAAAAATACCTTCTGCAAAAAAATTGTATTATACTCTGTGGAAGACCTACGGCATTATCTCTGTTGACTACATCTAAAAACATCTTTGCAACTGTTTGTTTATGTAAGTTGTTATTCTCGAAGTATACTGTGCACAGAAGATTGTGTGTCATGTTTAATATGTGTGAGACTCTGCGCAAAAGGACCAGAAAACTGTAACTTAAAGTTCTTCTATATATAAAGATCGAAAGTCAATTAAAAATTTCGCGTTTTTGTATACTGCATTAAAGAGAACAGAATAATGTAGTAACTCATACATCAAAAACATTAAAAAATGGTATAGTGCGTAGAGAAAGAAAACTTGAAAATCGGAAACATTTCCCAAAATGCGTCGTGTAAAATATAAGTAAAAGAAAATTATGACTAGTAGGAGAAAAGTTATTTACAAACAAACCTATAGTTTTTACAGTCGTAGGCTTGATGAGATTAGATCAGTAATTATGTGCGTGCATGTACGACTGAGTATTGTTTTATTTATGTTTTATAGCTGAATTGCAATGGCACATCTAATATAACTGTAAAAAGTTCTGTGTGTAAACAAAGAACGACATGGTCATTAACGAAAACTGGGGGGCAAAATCATAGAAGTTGGATCTCACAAGGTGAGGCCACGACGTTGGGATAAGGGATTTACTTCAAACTTTTCACACCTTTAGTAGGCTGTAAAACAATATAACGTGCAAGTCGTAAGACGCACTATTCTGGAAATTCTAGAAAATCGTAAGAGAAGTTTTATGCGTCTCTTATGTAAGTGATGTGCGAAGGTGCCGGCCATAAAAAGTCTGTGTGGTCAATCCCATGCCTTGGTAGCGCAGTACGCAGCGCTTAAGTCTCAAATCTTAAGGTCGTGAGTTCGGTCCTCGTCCGGGGCATTTAATTTTGCGGGCACGGTAGCGCAGCGTGTTCGGTCAAAGGGTTAGCTGCCCTCTGTAACAAAAAAAAAAAATAAAACTGAGTGAACGGATCATCGGTGAACTTAAACGGGCATCCGCCTCGAACAAATGCAACGAACAATAAAGAACAAAATGAGATCAAAACAAAAAAATGTGATTAGCATTCGCTCTTTGTAAGATGGTGATGGACGCGGCGACGGTTCGAATCGTCATGGCATTCATTATCTGCAGTAGTCGAAGTACAGGGAGTCACCTTCATATTTGTAGTACAAGTGTAAAATCTGTGACATTCAAAAATTTTGCACCTACACTATTCATTCTTGCTACATTAGCACTGTCTCACCGCTACGCTGGTTAACTGTCAAATGGGACCTGCCTCTTGTCTGCAGCTCGAAGCGCCGACGTGCGAAGTAGTGCCTGGTACCTTAGCAGATTGCATGTATGAAGGATTTCGCAAATCACGACAGACATACATTTTCAGAAAAATTCTATGCGTTTCTTCGTTCACTTGTTGATGATTCTAAATATGTTTGTTGTAATAATTAAATTTAAGTAAAAATCTTAAGTAGTCAAATAACATGAAATTCACTAAAGCTTCATGCAAATACACGTGGTTTTTTAAAAAATTATAATACCTCTCAAAAGTCATAAATTAAACAATATGACTAGTGATGAAGAAAATATAGACTAAAAACTATGTCTGAGCAGGAGTCGAATCGTCACCTTACACGCGTTCGTTTTACGAAGCTCTAACACTAACAACCCCTTTTTTTAAATCTCATTTTGTTCGTTATAACGCGTTGCATTTGTTCAAGGCGGACATCCCATGACCTCCATTCAAGTACATAGTTGATCCGTTCACTCAATTTTTATTACAGAGTGCAGGTAACCCTCTGACCGAACACCATGAGCTATCCACTTGACCACCATGAGCTTTCTCGTCTAATACCTATGCACAGATACATAAGCTACATCACAGACGCATGAAAGTTCTCTTACGATTTTCTTTTAACTGCCAGAGTAGTGTAGCTTACTTCTGGCAAATTATGTTGTTTTAATGGCCTACTGAAGGTGTACAAAATTTGGAGTAAATCTGTGATCGGAACGTCGTGGCGTGTTCTTCTTAGAAATATTTCTCTACTAGGCTGACTTGCAGTGACGGTCAAGTGAAAATAATTACGCAACAAAAATAACTAAAATAGTTAGAAAATTTTACTGTCAGCTTTTATTACATCATAGTAAACATTTATAATGCATACACATTACTTTTTTTATGAGTGAAGTGCTCTTCTGAAGTGAAATTTTCTTCAAACTTCACTCGGAAATACTGAAATTTGGCTCTTGTCTCGCGTTGGAATTTTCAGTACCCTCGCATTTTGTTCTCTGCTCTTCAATTCTGGCCACAGCCGAATTTCTGAAATACCTGTAGTATTTCAATTTGGGCAGCAATTCTCTTTTCTGGACTCAGCGACTGTAGCATCGGCACTAGAGACAGTGCAAAATTCATTTCCCCATCAGTTGCACTTATCGTCTTGTCTTTGTCCAGTGAGTCATTCACCGCCTTCGGTTTCGATTTGTCCCTCTGATCAGGCGGGCGGCTCGGCGTCTGTATCTTGTGGGAAATTACCAACACATCATCTCCTGCGGTGGCGGGGTCTGAACCAGCGATCAGCGAGTCCATCGTTGGCAGGAGGAACAGCAGTTTCTCGAAGTATATGTACTTCCTCCGCTTCTGCGGAGCTTGTCCAGACATAATGCTCTGCTGCGCTTTCAACTCTCGCGTGAAACACGTACGGATATTCCACCATCGCTGTCGGACATATCGCACTGAAATGAGACAAAAGAAAGAGCGATTAAAATTTTTGTTTACTCTTCCAGCAGCGTGATTACAGACGTAGACGTCAGCGTTTTGTCTTATGGCATCCTAGCCTGCAGCGAGAATTGTAACAGGAGTAATTAAGGTTGTCCGTATACAAACGGCATAGCTGTGCAGAAAACGAGGACGAATTTCATGCACATTACGATAGTTCAGTTACCTACACCATTTCAAAGGGAACTTAAACAGCCTACCCTGCCTGTGCTTAAAACAGTGCGAAGGAGAACAGGAAGCACGCAAATACGTTAGCACTTACCTTGAGCTGTAGAATATGACGTAATACAGTAGACAGCGTAGTTACTAAAGACTGGTAGTCCGGATCGGGCAGATTACTATAAAGAGGCTGTCGCTATTTTGACACGTAAATAAAACACCCATTATAAGGGGTTCGTCACCCTGCTGGAGCAAAAGTAATCTCGATGTATTGCTCAGTTGTTAGAACGACAATTCACAGGGGCTGGCTGAGACATAAAATATCTTTGCCCCTGTTAAAAGAGAGCTGCAATAGAGTCGCAGGTGTGTTTGTTCGTATAGCGCCCTGTATATTTAGATTGTCACTACATCCCTAGTAGAGACGGATACTTTTCGTACGTGTCGTGGATTATTTATATATGTTGCGAAGACATTTTAACAGTATCCATTTGATACCGGGAATAAACCAGCTACGTAACTTTTAAGGGCAAGTGATATTACATTCAGCTTCTTTGCGATAGGTGTCATAGTTCAGATGCACTCGATTTTTGGTAGTTTTTGGTATGATACCGCACTTTATAGTATTACAGAGCCTGAAGTACATTTTTGCAGTGATAGTCCTGCAAAACGACTTGACAGTACGTTAGTACTTTCGCAAGTGTCCGAAAAACACCGAATTTACCACACATTGGCGATTATATCCTTGCTAATTCGTCCTTTTTTCTTGTATTTCTGCGTATTTATTTTCTCGTTTTTGCGACCTAAAGCACAATTTTTCATAATGGTGGCACTTTGAGGTATTTATTTAACGCATTTTAAGTACTTGCTCCCAGTTCATTAAATAAATAGTAGACGGAGTAATCTATATACATAATTGACAAGTCACTGATAAATGCATGGAGGATAGTATTTACTGAAACAACTAACCTTTCCCTTTCCTGTTCCACTACGAGAGGAAGCGATTGTTTGTAAGCTTTTGTACGAGCCGTAATATCTATTATATAGTCATAAAATCGTAGAAAAATAGGTCTACAGAATCAAGTCTTAATTATAATGCGTCTCGAAATTTTTAAACGCATACAGTGTCTCTTACTAAAGTGAAAACTATAATTAGAGCTATATGGAATGTACCCATGAAAAGTTACTATCCCTCCTTTCACATATTTTTCTTTCCATCCGTAGCAACAACGTAATTCACCATCGCTATTACACTATCAACAAACGGTGAAACACAACAAAAACTCTTGGTATTATAAACTTCAAACGCTGCAGAAAGCACACAGGCACGGCGTCCCGAGATCACGTGACTATCCTGGTTTAATGTTGACAACATGCGCAGAACGCAATGCTCATTCCAGAGATATTTAGTCTACGGCCAGAGCAGTCTCTGCCGCAGTTGCAATCGTTCGCTGCTAATTATTATGGGTGTTAGGAGTAGTATGTTTTTAGGCTAGTTAGTACCTCCAAGTACATGTGGCAAGAGCAAGCCGTGAATGCTTATTTTCCCATGGGTAGCAAGTCTGGTGTAGAAGTGTGGACACGATAATGCAAAACGTTTAGCCTACACTGATAGGTGTAGTCCACTTAGGGGTGCAGTTAGAACGTGCAGAAAACATCAGGTAGTAAATTATGTGAAATGCTTGTGGGAAGACCGTTTGATGCAGAGCAGAAATAACCAGTACACTGATCTGTGTACGTATTAAGGTTCCACATATAAAAATATCTGCACTTATGTCCATTACACCCTGTATAAGTGTGCTGTCTGTTCTGTCAGATATGTCTGGCAAAACAGACAGCACACACACACACACACACACACACACACACACACACACACACTCTCACACACACACATGCACACACACGTATGTTGTGGTCTTCTGTCCAGAGACCGGTTTCATGCAGCTCCAGAGACCGGTTTCATGCAACTCTCCATGCTGCTCTATCCTGTGCAAGCTTCTTCATCTCCAAGAACCTACTGCAACCGACATCCTTCTGAATGTGCGTAGTGTATTCATCTCTTGGTCTCCCTCTACGATTTTTACTGTCAACGCTGCCCTCCAATACTAAATTGGTGATCCCTTGATGCCTCAGAACAAGTCCTACCAACTGGTCCCTTCTTCTAGTCAAGTTGTGCCACAAATTCCTGTTCTCCTCAGTTCCATTCAGTACCTCCTCATTAGAAACGCGATCTATCCATCTAATCTTCAGCATTCTTCTATAGGCACCCATTTCGAAAGCTTCTATTCTCTTCTTGTCTAAACTATTTATCGACCACGTTTCACTACCATGCATGGCTATACTCCATACAAATTCTTTCAGAAAAGACTTCCTGAGACTTAAATCTATACTCGATGTTAATAAACTTCACTTCCTCAGAAACGCATTCCTTGCCATTGCCAGTCTACATTTTATATCCTCTCTACTTCGACCACCATCCGTTATTTAGCTTCCCAAATAGCAAAACTCATCTACTACTTTAAGTATCTCATTTCCTAACCTAATTCCCTCAGCATCACCTGATTTAATTTGAGTACATTCCATTATCCTCGTTTTACTTTTGTTCATGTTCATTTTACATCCTCCTTTCAAGACTCTGTCCGTTCCGATCAACTGCTCTTCCAGGTCCTTTGCTGTCTCTGACAGAATTACAATGTCATCGGCAAACCTCAAAGGTCTATTTCTGCTCCATGGATTTTAATTCCTACTCGGAATTTTTCTTTTATTTCCTTTACTGCTTGCTCAATATACAGCTTGAATAACATAGGGGTTGGCTACAACCCTGTCTCACTCCCTTCCCAACCACTGCTTCCCTTTCATGCCCCTCGACTCTTATAACAGCCATTCGGTTTCTGTACAAATTGTAAATAGCCTTTCGCTCCCTGTGTTTTACCCCTGCCACCTTCAGAATTTGAAAGAGAGTATTCCATTCAACACTGTTAAACGCTTTCTCTAAGTCTACAAATGCTAGAAAAGTAGGTTTGCCTTTCCTTAATCTATTGTAGGGTTAATGTTGCCTCATGTGTTCCAACATTTCTACTGAATCCTAACTGACCTTCCCCAAGGTCGGTTTCCAGCAGCTCTCCATTCGTCTGTAAAGAATTCGTGTTAGGATTTTGCAGCTGTGACTTATTAACCTGATAGTTCGGTAATTGTCACACCTGGTTTCTTTGGGATTGAAATTATTATATTCTTCTTGAAGTCTGAGGGTATTTTGCCTGTCTCATACATCTTGCTCACCAGATGGTAGAGTTTTGTCATGCCTGGCTCTCCCAAGTCTAATGGAACTTGTCTACTCCTGGCGTCTTGTTTCGACTTAGGTCTTTCAGTGGTCTGTCAAACTCTTCAAACAGTATAATATTTCCCATTTCATCTTCATCTACATCCTCTTCCATTTCCATAATATTGCCCTCAAGAACATCTCCCTTGCATAGACCCTCTACATACTGCTTCCATCCTTCTGCCTTCCCTTCTTTGTTTAGAACTGGTTTTCCATCTGTGCTCTTGATATTCATACAAGTGGTTCTCTGTTCTCCAAAGGTCTCTTTAATTTTCCTGTAGGCAGTATCTGTCTTACCCCTAGTGATGTATGTCTCTACTCTCTCACATTTATCCTCTAGCCACCCTTGCTTAGCCATTTTGCACTTCCTGTCGATCTATTTTTGAGACGTTTGTATTCTTTTTTGCCTTCTTCATTTACTGCATTTTTATATTTTCTCCTTTCATCAATTAAATTCAATGTCTCTTCTGTTACCCAAGGATTTCTACTAGCCCTCATCCTTTTACCTACTTGATCCTCTGCTGCCTTCATTATTTCATCTCTCAAAGCTATCCTTTCTTCTTCTACTGTATTTCTTTCCCCCGTTCTTGTCAACCGTTCCCTAATACTCTCTCTGAAACTCTCTATAACCTCTGGTTGTTTCAGTTTATCCAGGTCCCATCTCCCTAAATTCTCACCTTTTTTCAGTTTCTTGAGGCTTAACCAGTAGAGGTCATAACCAGTAGATTGTGGTCAGAGTCCACATCTGTCCCTGGAAATGTCTTACAATTTAAAACCTGGTTCATAAATCTCTGTCCTACCATTATATAACCTATCTGAAACCTTCCAGTGACTCCAGGCTTCTTCAACGTATACAACCTTCTTTCATGATTCTTAAACCACGTGTTAGCTATGATTAAGTTATGTTCTGTGCAGAACTTAACTCCAAGAACGATGCAGATACAATAAATTAAGATGCCGTTTCTATTGTCACTATACAATCAAAAGAACTCCATGAGACGCGAAAGGGTTGGTGGTATGTTACCTCTGAGACTACTGCAACACTATCTTTCCGAACTTATTTATGTTATTGAAATACGCAGTATTAAATTCTCCACAATAATATTTTTTTACGTTTTTCGGCTTTCTAGGCCATCATCAGAAAATTAAGACTGAACAGACAGTCTACACTCCGTCAGCGAGAGCTTCTAGCTGTACAACGATTGATATTTCCAAAGATATGTGACACTGAAAGATTATGCATCTTTGCAAAAAACACAAAATTTGTAATGCTTCAATTACACAAGGGTAGAAAACAACAAATATTCTGTAATGCTATACTGAATTTTTTTGACTCGATAGATATGAGTATGAATCTGCAAACCAGAGACAAAGAAGAATATATACGAATAAAACGTATGCCCAGCCCGAGATGCCACAGCTGGCGGTCATGTGTGCGTGAGATGTGCTTGCTTGTGTGTATGAATCGTGTGTATCTATCTCTAACTGATGAAGGCTGTGGCCGAAAGCTTCGTGCAAGTGTCTTTTAATTATGCCTGTCTGCAAATTAACGTGTCTTCTTTACCGTACGTAACAATCTGTCTCTTCCTACATTGTTGATATTGCCACCTGGAGTTTCCATTGTTTCACGTATTAGAAGTATATATATACAACTGGTAAAACAATACACTAAGTGTAGAGCGACTCAGACTGGAATGGTGTATAGGCAAAAGTACACAGGTTGGTGAATGTGATGAACTGGGGTACAGGTGAGGAAGAAGACAATGCAGTGTGAGAAGTGGGAAACATTTATAAATTTAGACCACGTCTGTTACCTTAGTGTAAAAACCATGTTAACTGGCTGCTGGTGCTTTAGGAAGGGTGAATAATGGAACTGTATTCGATCGTTAACGACTAAGTCATAGTTCTGTGATTGATATTTGATAGACAGAATTTCCAGTAATGTGGGTTTTCTGCCTTTATTTGGTGTATGTAAAATATTACACTTTTAATATTAGAGTGGCATACATTCATAGCACGCACAGTAAAGGTGGAATAATTATTTTTCAGATTACAACTCCTTTCATGTTCAAATAGTTCAGTAGTTGTTATGTTTCTTGCTTTGTCCCGTGTCAAATTGAAGCATTAAAGATCTTGTGTTATTCGCAGATACGCGTGTAAACTTAAATGTCACAGAAGAATGTTGAAAATCAGGTGGGCTGATAAGGTAAGGAATGAGCAAGAGTGGGCAGATGGAGGGAATATTTTGAAGAGTTGCTCAATGTAGGTGAAAATACGATCAGTAATGTTTCAGATTTCGAGGTAGAATGGGATAGGAATGATGATGGAAGTAGGATCACATTTGAGGAAGTGGAGAAAATGGTCAATAGATTGCAGTGCAATAAAGCAGCTGGGGTGGATGAAATTAAGTCTGAACTCATCAAATACAGTGGAATGTCAGGTCTTAAATGGCTACACAGGATAACTGAAATGGCCTGGGAGTCGGGACAGGTTCCATCAGACTGGACAAAAGCAGTAATCACACCAGTCTTTAAACATGGAAACAGAAAAGATTGTAACAACTACAGAGGTATCTCTTTAATCAGCGTTGTGGGTAAAATCTTCTCAGGTATTGTTGAAAGGAAAGTGTGAGTATTAGTTGAGGACCAATTGGATGAAAATCAGTGTGGGTTTGGGCCTCTCAGAGGTTGTCAGGACCAGATCTTTAGCTTACGGCAAATAATGGAGAAGTGTTATGAGTGGAACAGGGAATTGTATCTATGCTTTATAGATCTAGAAAAGGCATATGACCGGGTTCCTAGGAGGAAGTTATTGTCTGTTCTACGAGATTATGGAATAGGAGGCAAACTTTTGCAAGCAATTAAAGGTCTTTACATGGATAGTCAGGCAGCAGTTAGCGTTGACGGTAAATTGAGTTCATGGTTCAGAGTAGTTTCAGGAGTAAGACAAGGCTGCAACCTGTCTCCACTGTTGTTCATATTATTTATGGATCATATGTTGAAAACAATAGAATGGCTGGGTGAGATTAAGATATGTGAACACAAAATAAGCAGTCTTGCATATGCGGATGACTTAGTTGTGATGGCAGATTCAATTGAAAGTTTGCAAAGTAATGTTTCAGAGCTAGATCAGAAATGTAAGCACTATGGTATGAAGATTAGCATCTCCAAAACGAAAGTAATGTCAGTGGGAAAGAAATATAAACGGATTGAGTGCCAAATAGGAGGAACAAAGTTAGAACAGGTGGACGGTTTCAAGTATTTAGGATGCATATTCTCACAGGATGGCAACATAGTGAAAGAACTGGAAGCGAGGTGTAGCAAAGCTAATGCAGTGAGCGCTCAGCTACGATCTACTCTCTTCTGCAAGAAGGAAGTGAGTACCAAGACTAAGTTATCTGTGCACCGTTCAATCTTTCGACCAACTTTGTTGTATGGGAGCAAAAGCTCGGTGGATTCAGGTTACCTTATCAACAAGGTTGAGGTTACGGATATGAAAGTAGCTAGGATGATTGCAGGTACTAGTAGATGGGAACAATGGCAGGAGGGTGTCCACAATGAGGAAATCAAAGAAAAACTGGGAATGAACTCTGTAGATATAGCAGTCAGGGCGAACAGGCTTAGATAGTGGGGTCATGTTACACGCATGGGAGAAGCAAGGTTACCCAAGAGACTCATGGGTTCAGCAGTAGAGGGTAGGAGGAGTCGGGGCAGACCAAGGAGAAGGTACCTGGATTCGGTTAAGAATGATTTTGAAGTAATAGGTTTAACATCAGAAGAGGCACCAATGTTAGCACTGAATAGGGGATCATGGAAGAATTTTATAAGGGGGATATGCTCCAGACTGAACGCTGAAAGGCATAATCAGTCTTAAATGATGATGATGATGATGATGAACAAGTTCCCTTCAGTATCGGTGAAGAAACGAGCATACGGAAAGCACTGACAAGAATAAGGGACAGGATGATAGGATATCTGTTAAGACATGTTGGAATAATTTCTATGGGACTAGAGGGAGGTGTAGAGGGTAAAAACTGTAGAGGAAGACAGAGCCTGGAATACATCCAGCAGATAATTGAGGACGTAGGGCGCAAGTGCTTCGCAGAGATGAAGAGGGTGGCACGGGAGAGGAATTCGTGGCGGGTCGCATCAAACCAATGGAGGTTTATCGGCGTTCCCTCTTCCCACACATCATTCGCGAATGAAACAGGGAAGAGAGGGATTTACAATGTTAACCTGCCAGAAGTAACCTCCGCCACACACCGTGAGCTCGCTTGTAGATACAGATGTATAGTAGCAGCTGTGTTCGACAACTTTCAGAAGGTAGGAGCTGTGCCGGCACTGTGGTTAAACTTAAATGTTTCTAAATATTTTTCATTGTTTTCATTTTTACGAATCCAGTATAAAGTAATTTTTCATTCATTGCACAGCGGAGTCAGTAGGCAGGTCCCACCTACCCAATTGACAATGGCCGAACTCCCACGTGCAACACAGCTCATCTGCCCACTAATCGTATGTCTGAAGTTGTCTCATTCACGGGAGTTCGATTTTTTAAAGAATTGTGGTGGCTCAAATGTGTGTCGTACAATCATATAAATTTGTGGTTATGCTCAGTGGTATAAAAAGGCTTTGTCTGGAAAATGCGTACCGTACAACGGAGTTAGTAGTAAAGAAATAATTTAAAACGTTATGATTAAAGTTTTACCGCATGAACAAAGAAAATTTATTAAGCGTTCACCTATTTTGCTTTCATTATTTTCTGCACCTGTAAGCAAAAAAATGTTTTGGGAGGGTTTGAAATTGTGTCTAAAGTTCGACGAAAGCCCCTAAGTGTTCCCATTATCAAAAAATGTATGAGTGCCATTTACAGTCTGGGTAATGTACGCTTCGTTTCAAAGAAAGCTGCTTTTCTCGCATCCCAATGTTTATAACGTCATATCTCCTGAACTGCATGTCGTAGAGTGATATACGTTTGAACGTCCATTCAGTGCTGTATGTGGATACCGCATACAAAATGTTTTGTCAATGGAGTAAGTAGTAACGAATTAATAAACTAAATAGCTACTCCTGTGCTGGAGTTGAACTGCACTAACAGCGGAAATCTAGTAAGCGATCATTTTTTCCCCTTCATCATTTTGTGGGTGGGTGTCACCAAGAAAAAGTTTCGTAAAGGTTCCAAACTGTGTGTAAAGTCTATTGGAAGTCGCTAAGTGCGCGTGAGTTACGGTGCCTTAACACATATACACTGTTCCTAACTGTAATATTTCATTTACTGTACTAAAACTTTAACATAATATAACTCTTAATACGAAGATTTTGGCAGAATTTTAAATTTTTAAATTCTGTCAATAGTTACTTATATGAAGCACTGAAAATAAAACTTTTGTTGCCCCTTGAAGCCTTTCGATAGGCAATCTCCAATCGTGTGAAGATGTCATTTCTATACCCGTTAGAATTTTGGGCTGTGAACAGCTATACTTTATTTAAAAAGTTGCCGTACTGTTCACAGTAGAATGTGTATTATCAGCTGAAAGAATGTACTGTAAATTTTCTGTTAACGTCTGCTATAAGAGAGTCGGATTTGAAGAAGATGGCCTTATGTCGTATGTCAGAGATATCTAATTGTTGCGAGAGCAAAGAGCTCTGTGTTGCAGTCGTATTGTGGACAGCTGAGGCGAGAAGGCGTGTGACGGGCTCGCTCTGTATCGATAAACCAGCATACTACCATGGTTCAGCAGCCACTTAAATCGATACAATAAACATTCAAAAAGGAAGAACAGAGTTGCTGCTAAAATATTCAGAGACTCCAAGCGATACACGGTTGCTCTCGGTTCGGAAATTGTTTCTCGATGTGCTTGGAATTGTGAAATTCTGACAATGGACATACGCAGAAACACAGCTAAGTATTCTGTAGATGGTACAGCCAATTCTCTTCATTTTCGTTTCGAAAAAAAAAAAAAAAACAACTTCATATTAAACTGTGAAACACTTATAGTTTCTGTCAAAGAACAGATCACCTTGCGGCATTAAGAACGGCATTAATTACAAGTCATCTGTCCAAACATTATCGTTTGTAATGAAATCATCGTCATGCATTAGCTGTATCAAAATTATAGAACCGGTCTAGTCTTGGGTTTCGCCATGATAATGTATTGCTCCACTGTAACTGACGGTTTCCTTAACCTTACGACCATGATCCAGTGAATGGATAACGGTGATTTCGGTACAAACGATCATGTTTAGACACTTGATTTGAAATTAATGTTGTTGTTAATGTCATGGGTTGATATGTTGTTTGACTAAAGCTGGTAGTATTTCAGTAAAGAAGCTATTGTGCCAAATTATGATTTTTGCAAAATATTTAAAAGCTGTGTTAATCATCGAGTTTTAAAAACAATATAAAATGTTTGCTGTCGGTTCCTTGCTTATTATAACCTAATGTTATGGTGGTCATTTTTTATTAATGAGAGACATTAATGTTACAGCTAAAACCGTACTTGTTTCTTTAGGTTAAAAAAAATACAAAAAGAAAAAAGATGATATAGTATGGGAGTAAACTGAACCAGTAGCAATAATATTTCTGTGTGCAGCACAATGGAAGGCTACATAATGTTCAACTAGGTAACGATTTGCATCGATCACATATAATGCTCTCCAAGAACAGGCGTCTGCAAGTGATAAATAGTACCTGTTGTGTGTATTTTATTGAAGTGAAACTCGTTAGCTGGCCCGTGAAAGAATTATCGTGCCTGTGAAAGAATTTACGCAGTCAGTTAGCAATTACAAGTGAAAGATATTGCGCTCTCTTTTAAATTTCACATTTTGGCAATAGAATAACCCTCAACAACGCAGTGACATCTTTCCACACAATTGATCGTTGCTTTAACATGAATCATAAAACCACCACAGTTATTATACATTACTTCAGTGCTTTTGAAAGGGTATTTTTATTTCAGTATTTCTATATTGTTTCTGGTTTTGAGACTTACGTGCATGCGTGATGGTAGTAAAGTGCTCATGTGGGTGAACGTGGTTCGATAGTGCTGTTACACTCTCTGCTACCTACGCGTGGTATCAATTAAAAATGCGATGCACTACCGTCACCACCTAATCATGTCAGACATCTAGCAATTCAATAGAACTCAACCAATTATTTTATGATATTCGTAGCTACAATGCAGCATTTGCTACGGTCAGTTTTGAGGCTTCAATTTCAGACACAGTTTTACGTGGAGTTTAAGGTACAGCACATTTTGTATCACAAATCAGGTGTAATGACTTCTACGTATGATCGTTCACCATGTTATGCACAGTCACACTTTTATGACAGCCGCACAATTAGTCGAATCTGACAACTTGCGATACTAGTTATCTTTATTTCTTTTACTATATAATTTATCACAATGATTTTACATGATTTATTCTGGTTTACTATATAAGAAGGTTATTATCTGGTAGATGTTTAGAAAGTTGAAACTTCCAGTATTTTAAATAATCGAAGACATTATTCCTTTGGATGTGCAGCATATATGTTCCTAACGACTTTTTGTCTAGAGATTCAATACACGCGATATATTACTAGAGCTTCCTCCTCCTCCCTCCCCCCCCTCCAAAAAAAAGAGGATCATACTTCAATAGTAATTCGAAATAACTGTGGTATCCAGGTTTTCATCTGTCACTCTTATTGGCACAGGATAATGTTTGCAAGGCAACCGCCAAACTACACAATTGACTTCGTATGTACGCAGTATAGATATTTCAATACAGAACTCTTATCTAACTTTAGTCCTAGAAATCCTGCTACGTCCTTATATTTAAAACTTACTTTGATTTTCTGACATTTTACTGTTGGGTCCTGCATGATATAAATATATTTTTGAAACGTTCAGAGCTAAACTGTTTATTTGGAACCATAGTTTTAAGCCATAGAATGTGTTAATTATGTAATCAAGGAGTCAGTTACGTAAAACAGATACATTATGTGCAAAAAGTAACGATGGAGCGCTGACAGTAATGAAAAAATCAGTAACATAGAACAACAGGAGACTAGAGGCTTGAGGAACACCTTGTGTCACTGTTCTCCACTTTGAAAGTACAATTTGTTGCGCTTGAGCAGATAAATTACTCTTTGTTTTCTGTTATACAACTGTAACGTACTTAGAACAGTTATACGTTGCCTTTTAACGTGAAAACCATACAAAAAAATGACGGTTTGTCAGAGAGCAAAAAAAAAAAAAAAATAAAATAAAATAAAATAAAAAAATAAAAAATAAAAAACAAAATAAAATACAAAAATATTGAGTGTCATGTAATATTTTGTCCAATGTAATATCTTGTATAGACACCTTTTATTAACCTGATACGTTCCACATCATTACGAAGTGTCGTATTCATGATCTGTGGAACAAGTACTAATCTAATCTAATCTAATTCTTTTTGTAATTGTTGGGTGATACACGAAAAGAAACAAATCAATTATGGAACTGGCAAGAGTGACAAACTCCATTATCACTGTAATGAAAATGAAATGGCGTCGGGTTGACATGTAGCCAGGCGAATGAATGATAAATGGAGAATTCCAGGAGGTAAGAAAAGGGCGAGACCATGCTGTACTGGGAGATGGATTGATAACATTAGAAAACATGTTTCGGCAACACGGATTCGTATCGCCATAAAGACAGCAAGGCACTGAAAAGGGTAGAGATTACCTTTGTGGAGTTGTGGATGTCAAATGGTAGTGAGGAATTCAAGAACATTAATTTGCACTGTCATACCTGTCTTTGTTTTCTGTGCTGCTGTTAATTTATCCCACGTCGCGGGGAAGAGCAATTCGCAAACCTCCTCCCACAGTTTCCGTTTCAAATCCGCATTCGTGTACTCTGCGCCCTCTTTCGTGTACAGAGGAGGCCGTTTCTGGATCTCCTCTATCAGGCATTCGTTGTCGATGAACTCTTCCCACGGAAGAACAAAGCAACGACTCATTTCCGGAGGCATAGCGTATTGCGCAAGAGCGCGCTGCGGTTGTCTCTGCGGCACTGACTGCCAGCCAGAGAGAGCGTGTACAAGCAAACGGAGACACAGGCATCCGGCGTAGGCCGTTGCCTCGTCAGCGGACAGAAAGGCTGACGAGCTGACGAGCCGTCACGTCGGCGCTTGTGCGCTCTTGCGTGGGGGCATTAAGCGGGCGACGAAAGCGGCTGTGTGCGCGCTAGCAACAATCCAGGTGCAGATTCGCTTTCGCGGCAGTCTGCCGGAAGTATCAACATTGAAGCCTTTGCTTCCGTGTATACGTAATGGAAACAAAGTCTATCGACAAGCGTTCAAACGCAATACAAACGGCAGACAATCGTCACATTGCACTGTTCGTTTCTGTTTGCAGTCGCATAGTAGGTTTGAAGCGAGTGTTGTGCTACGAGTAGCAGTTCTGGGGCATGAAACGTGGAGACCAGAATTCACATGAACTCACTGTTGTTTACTCTTGTTTCCCAAGATCTTGAGCACAACAAATCGCATTCCTGTTCAGGGTAATATTATGAAGCGATATACACTGCCGGAAAAAAAATACATGACCACCAAGGACAAGGCCATTTTATTGACAAGTGAGGTAACAGGTAGTTTATCGTTGTAGGGACATATGATAACAAACTAAGATCAAATGAAACACAAGTCACAGGAAAGGGTGCTCGAACAGTTGCATCACACACAGTGTATCCCTCTCTAGTGGCAAGCCAAGCGTGTATTCTCGCATACAAATGACCATAGAGGCGCCAAATGGCATAATGCTACAGAATGTGCCAAGCATCTTGCGCCATTTGTTGCAATTCGGCAATGTTTGTTGAATGCGCTGGAGAATGAGTGAGTTTCAGCTTCATCACGTCCCATACGCGTTTTCTTCATCTATATCTACATCTACATAGATACCCTGCAAATCAGACTTACCTGCCTTCACATGAATTTTCTATTATTTTAGTCTCGAACAGCGCCCGGAAAAAACGAACACCTATATCTTTCCGTGCGAGCTCTGATTTCCCTTATTTTATTATGATGATGGTTTCTTCTTACGTAGGTCGGTGTCAGCGAAATATTTCGCTTTCGGAAGAGAAAGTTGGTGATTGAAATTTCGTAAAAAGAACTTCTTTGAACTTACTCGATATTCTCCGTCAATCCCAACTGGTAAGGATCCCAGACGGTGCAACAGTACTCCAAAAGTGGACAGTCAAGCGTAGTGTATGCAGTCTCTTTAGTAGATCTGTTACAGCTTTTGAGTGTTCTGCCAATAAAACGCAGTCTCCGGTTTGCCTTCCCCACAACGTTTCCTACGCGTTCTTTCCAATTTAAGTTGTTCGTAACTGTAGTTTAGTTGAATTTACGGCCTTTAGATTTTATTTATTTATCGTGTAATCGAAGTTTAACGAATTCCGTTTAGCACTCAGATTGTCTCCCAAATCGTTTATGTAGATAAGGAACAGCAGAGGGCCTATGACACTATATTGGCGAACGCCAGAAATCACTTCTGTTCAACTCGATGACTTCCCATCAATTACTCCGAACTCTGACCACTGACAGGATATCACGAATCCAGTCACATAACTGAGACGATGGCCGATAAGCACGCAATTTCACTACAAAGCGCTTGTGTGGTGCCGGCCGCGGTGGTCTCGCGGTTCTAGGCGCGCAGTCCGGAACCGTGCGACTGCTACGGTCGCAGGTTCGAATCCTGCCTCGGGCATGGATGTTTGTGATGTCCTTAGGTTAGTTAGGTTTAAGTAGTTCTAAGTTCTAGGGGACTAATGACCACAGCAGTTGAGTCCCATAGTGCTCAGAGCCATTTGAACCATTTTTTGCTTGTGTGGTACAGTGTCAAAAGCAGCCTGGAAATCCAGAAATACGGAATCGATTTGAAAACCTTTTTCAGTAGCACTCAACAAAAAAAATAAAATAAAATAAAATGGTTCAAATGGCTCTGAGCACTATGGGACTTAACATCTGAGGTCATCAGTCCCCTAGAACTTAGAACTGCTTAAACCTAACTAACCTGAGGGCATCACACACATCCATGCCCGAGGCAGGATTCGAACCTGCGACCGTAGCGGTCGCGCGGTTTCAGACTGAAGCGCCTAGAACCGCTTGGCCACACCGGCCGGCAGCACTCAACAGTTCGTGTGAGTAAACAGCTACTCATGTTTCACAAGAACGATGTTTTCTAAATCTGTGTTGACTGTGTGTCAATAGACCGTTCTCTTCGAGGTAATCATAATGTTCGGACACAATATATGTTCCGAAATCCTTCTGCATTCGACGTTAATGATTTGGGCCTATAATTTAGCGGATTACTCCTGTTGCCTATCTTGAATATTGGTGTCATCTTTGGAACTT
The DNA here is from genome assembly GCF_023898315.1 of Schistocerca nitens. Taxonomy (NCBI): domain Eukaryota; kingdom Metazoa; phylum Arthropoda; class Insecta; order Orthoptera; family Acrididae; genus Schistocerca; species Schistocerca nitens. Next base: position 299,272,244 of record NC_064615.1, on the reverse strand, counting down.
TCCAGTCCTTTGGTACGGATCTTTTATCGAGCGAGCGATTGTATATGACTGTTAAGTATGGAGCTATTGCATCAGCATACTCTGAAAGGAACCTAATTGATATAAAGTATGGACCGGAATACTTGCTTCTGTTAAGTGATTTACGCTGATTGGCAAGAAATCTAGTGATCTTACTGGTCATGGCAGCTGTTATACACCACTTGGAGCACGTTGCGTTGCAGCAGCCGTATGTTCTGAAAGTGCACGTCACCTTCTTGTCGAAGAAATGGCAGTAGCACAGGGATAACAACCTGTGTAGTGTAGGGGGCAATGGTTACATTACGCTGCAGTAACACCAATTGTGAACGCTAGTTGTGACTGATGCCTTCCTCCCTCACTACACAATCAAAGCCTTGGATGAGACCCTTGTGTCGTGGGGGAGAGCCCTTTGGAATAGGCAGCTCTCAGATCTACGGCATATGCAGGGTGATTCACGAAGATACACAAATATTTTAGTATGTTATTCTACAAGTGAAACTAAAGAAAAAGGACATAGGTCCGCAAATGTTTAGTTACGGAGTTACGGCTAATAAAAGATTTTTGCCTGAAATTTAGCAACTTCGCTAACAGAGAAGCAAAGAAGTAATTTCGTAAAATTTTTAATTTATTAAGTGGTGGTGGTGGTTAGTGTTTAACGTCCCGTCGACAACGAGGTCATTAGAGACGGAGCGCAAGCTCGGGTTAGGGAAGGATTGGGAAGGAAATCGGCCGTGCCCTTTCAAAGGAACCATCCCGGCATTTGCCTGAAACGATTTAGGGAAATCACGGAAAACCTAAATCAGGATGGCTGGAGACGGGATTGAACCGTCGTCCTCCCGAATGCGAGTCCAGTGTGCTAACCACTGCGCCACCTCGCTCGGTCCAATTTATTAAGTACTTGGCCCAATTTGTTTTCCAAATTCCAAACAATTGCACAAAGTTTTCAACAGAAGTTGTGGAGAATTTAATTTTGGAAAAATGACGGTATAACGTTAACTGAAGCTGTATGAATGTGTCAGATAATCTGCTTTTATTAATACCGTAGCACCCGTGAATTCGTGTTAAACCGGAAAAAAACAAAGCTCAGTGTTAAAGTTGTATAGTGTACATACAATTTCACAAAACATTCACAAAAAATGTTAAAAAATGTCTCCACCGAGTTCAATGCATTTAGCTGCACGTGTATGAATAGGTTTTGTTGCTTATTTCAGTTTCAGAGGGTTGTTCGTAATTTCGTCTATTGCATTCATAATGCGAACAAGTAATGCCTTGCGTGTATTGACTGTTGTTATTATGTTCTTTCACTGAACAGTACAGAAAACTAACTCGTTTCAAGGTTAGGAAACGACTGATACAACTCACAAACGGTTGCCAATAACGACATAAACGTTTATACATTCTTAATGGAAAGTAAACAAATTTACTTGCATAATAATCTTTGTTTCTCTGGATGTTCTGGAAAACTACTGCAGATTCAGGTCGGGCGCATGTTTTATTAGATTCACCAGACCAATAACAATAAAATAAATGGAAATCGTGCTTTACTCTAACCTCGTACAGTTTGAAGATTGCTTCATATTAGCGAAGTTGCGAAATTTCAGGCAAAGTCTTTTATTAGCCATAACTCCGTAACTAAGTATTTGCGGACTCATGTTTATATGAACTTCTTTCTTTAGTTTTACTTGTAGAATAACATATTAAAATATTTGCATATCTTCGTGAATTACCCTGTGTGTGCACGTCCATCACTCGCTTACTGGCAGAACCTACTTTCACCAATGAAGACAAGAGAGCGCCATTCCACGCTCCAGTAACCTGTGTACTCAGACATTGGCCACACCATCGCTGGAGCCTGATAACGATACTGATGACAACGACACAGAGTTTCTACATATCTCTTTTTGCCTGTGTGTGTGTGTGTGTGTGTGTTAGTGTTAGAATTTTATTTAGCCAGAGTCTTCCTTTCTATTTCAGAATCACATCGTCAACATCTGAGTATTGGTGGTTAAACATTACCCCATGTATTTAGATCAGGGCTTCACAACATACGTGCTCGCGGAGCAAGCTGTGAGCAGCAAGGCGCGAGCACGGAGCAGCGCGAGCACGCTACCCCCACTACAGGACCAGAGCGGAGAGTGGGGAGAGTCACGTGGGGCACACAACAGCTGCCGCCAGTCAATGTAAATCCGCGGCCACCTGCAGGGATATCACTCACGAATTATTACTGACACAAATGTAACAAATAAAGGAGAATGTACACATGCCACATAATTTTGGCTCAAATGGCTCTGAGCACTATGGGACTCAACATCTTAGGTCATAAGTCCCCGAGAACTTAGAACTACTTAAACCTAACTAACCTAAGGACATCACACACACCCATGCCCGAGGCAGGATTCGAACCTGCGACGGTAGCAGTCCCGCGGTTCCGGACTGCAACGCCAGAACCGCTAGACCACCGCGGCCGGCCACATAATTTTATTATCTTAGTGTATGCCTCTACATTCGCATTAATTTGTGAACTGTTACACAATAAAAGGTGTCACTGAAGTGTGGGATTCTCGGTTGTCTTGTACTTTTTGCCCTTTACAATTGCGTCTATGTTCGGAGTAAATGTTCTTGTGCATTTTAGGCGCAGCGTGCAGTTTAAATTTCGATCAGACAACGCGTTTCTCAGGCGCGTCTTGTTACATTTCATTGCAGAGAATAGTTGTTCACAAACATACGTGGAAGCGAACATTGATATTATTGTAGCCGCCATTTGTGCAAACGAGGAAATCTATCCTGAGGGAAGTGTCTGTAGAATTCCAAAATGTTTTTCTCGTTTTGAAATTTGTCTCTGTATTCTCTGTCACACTGCAGGTCAATAATTTCTTGCTGCAGCTCAGGACGAATCTCTTAAATATTCGCTGAATATGGAGAGAACAGATCAAAATCACTGTCTAGTGCTGTCAGATCTTCGAAAGCGCTGATCAACTAAACTATGTGAATAACGTTCACAGTCTTTGTGAACATCTTGCATGGATGATAATTTAGGAAAATGAGTTCTGGCGCTGCAGTCCGGAACCGCGGGACTGCTACGGTCGCAGGTTCGAATCCTGCCTCGGGCATGGGTGTGTGTGATGTCCTTGGGTTAGTTAGGTTTAAGTAGTTCTAAGTTCTAGGGGAATTATGACCTAAGATGTTGAGTCCCATAGTGCTCAGAGCCATTTTTTTAGGAAAATGAGCTAGGTTTCCTGTTTCCAGCTGACTCACCCAAAGTGTCAATTTCATTTTAAAATCTCGTATTCGATCTATGAAATGAGTAATTAGCAGATCTTTACCTTGTAGTAAAATGTTCAAAGCATTCAGATGGCTAGTTAAATCTGCTACGAACGCGAGATCACATTCAAACGTGCGCGCGCATTTCCCCTCCCTCCCCTCCCTCCCTACTCCGCGACCTTGCACCTGCTCGCGAGCACGCGCGTGAGCAGGCGCGAGTACTCGCGCTCAAACCGGCCAGTTGTTAAGCCCTGATTTAGATGATGGCCACATCGTCTTCGCGACACCAGAGTAGCCGTGCTTTGTGGTGTCAGTGGTAGCCTGGCCAGAGAGGCACACGTGGTCTTAAACCTGCTGCAAGAAGACTGTCCCCAATGGTCACTGATAACACAGTAGGTGCAAGATGGGTGCCCGTATTTCGTCCCTGGATAATGTTCGTTCAGCCACAGGTGCTCGCACAGTGCATCTATTTCGGCCTGGTTCTGTACTACGAGGACACCCGGAACATGGTTTATTGGTTTGGGAATGTTCCACAGACCACTGTTGAAAGCTTCGATGTACCACCGACACACTGTGCCCAACATGTGCAGCAATCCGTGGATAGATCCATCCAGCTTCCCACAGTTCCACAACCAGACTCAAATCAGAGGTTGCACAGACACAGACTCCTGAACGTCATCTGATCGACCTGCCACCTAACACAGCCTTTGAGGGTGTTGCATTTTTTTTCTTTTTTCCGGCAGTGTAAAACGAGACGATAATGTAAATCTTGTTAGCGAAGACAATTAAGACAGATTTGTTGGAATGGTTGTAGGAAAATGCAATCCATCTACACTATGTGATCAAAAGAATCCGGACACCCCCAAAAACATACGTTTTTCATATTAGGTGCATTGTGCTGCCACCTACTGCCAGGTACTCCATATCAGCGACCTCAGTAGTCTTTAGACATCGTGAGAGAGCAGAATGGGGCACTCCGAGGAACTCAAGGACTTCGAACGTGGTCAGGTGATTGGGTGTCACTTGTGTCATACGTCTGTACGCGAGATTTCGACACTCCTAAAGATCCCTAGAGCCACCGTTTCCGATATGCTAGTGAAATGGAAACGTGAAGGGACACGTACAGCACAAAAGTGTACAGGTCGACCTCGCCTGCCGGCAGCTGTTGCCGAGCGGTTCTAGGCGCTTCAGTCCGGAAACGCGGTGCTCCTATGGTCGCAGGTTCGAATCCCGTCTCGGGTTTGGATGTGCGTGATGTCCTTAGGTTAGTTAAGTTTAAGTGGTTCTAAGTCTAGGGGACTGATGACCTCAGATGTCAAGTCCCATAGTGCTTAGAGCCATTTGAACCATTTTTCGACCTCGTCTTTTGACTGACAGAGACCGCCTACAGTTGAAGAGGGTCGTAATGTGTAATAGGCAGACATCTATCCAGACCACCACACAGGAATTCCAAACTGCACCAGGATCCACTGCAAGTACTATAACAGTTAGGGAGGAGATGAGAAAATTTGGATTTCATGATCGAGCGGCTGCTCATAAGCCACACATCATGCCGGTAAATGCCAAACGACGCCTCACTTGGTGTAAGGAGCGTAAACATTGGACGATTGAACAGTGGAAAAACCTTATGTGAAGTGACGAATCACGGTACACAATGTGGCGATCCGATGGCAGGGTGTGGGTATGGCGAATGCCCGGTAAACGTCATCTGCCAGCGTGTGTAGTGCCAACAGTAAAATTCGGAGGCGGTAGTGTTATGGTGTGGTCATGTTTTTCGTGGAGGGGGCTTGCACACCTTGTTGTTTTGCATGGTACTATCATAGCACAGGCCTACATTGATTTTTTAAGCACATTATTGCTTCCCACTGTTGAAGAGCAATTCGGGGATGGCGATTGCATCTTTCAACACGATCGAGCACCTGTTCATATGCACAGCCTGTGGCGCAGTGGTTAAACGACAATAACATCCCTTTAATGGACTGGCCTGCACAGAGTCCTGATCTGAATTCTATAGATCACCTTTGGGAGGTTTTGGAACGCTGACTTCGTGCCAGGCCTCACCGACCAACATCGATACCTCTCCTCAGTGCAGCACTCCGTGAAGATTGGGCTTCCATACTCCAGGAAACCTTCCAGCACCTGATTGAACGAATGCCTGCGAGAGTGGGAGCTGTCATGAAAGCTAAGGGTGGGCCGACACCATATTACACCAGCATTACCGATGGAGGGCGCCACGAACTTGTAAATCATTTTCAGCCAGGTGTCCGGACAGTGTATAAGGGAAATCGCCTGTAAGTTGGACTTGTAAATCATTTTCAGCCAGGGGATACTTTCGATCACATATTGTATAATGGAAATTGCTTATAAGTTGGGATCACAACTGACGCCGAACGAATTCAGGGATGCGTGGCTAAGATCGTAACAAAAGAAAAACAGATACTGGAATGACTGAGAACGTCATAGTCTGAGCTGATTTGTTGGCTGAAATCCGATGTCTCTCGCGGCGCATGAAAGGTTATTAATGATCTGACGGGACAGATACGCAAAGAAAACATGCTATTTAGAAAGGAAATTGCAGTTGGAAAAAAGGTTAGGTGTAACTGAAATTTCTGACAACAGGAAGGTTATTTGAGTCATGTTTCCTATCCTTAAGTTAACAAACACTAACAGTGAATCTGCCATGAAAACCTACTAAGCAGTTATATCTGTCATCCAATAATGTTTTTAGTTAATTAAAGGAAAGAAACATTTCTTGTGAGTTCTGTAATTATTATTCCATAAGGCACGAAAATGAGTGTTTTAGAGTAATACTATACTGGTCATTAAAATTGCTTCACCACGAAGATGACGACTACAGACGCGAAATTTAACTGACAGGAAGAAGATGCTGTGATATGCAAATGATTTACTTTTCAGAGCATTCACAAAAGGTTGGCGCCGGTGGCGGCACCTACAACGTGCTGACATGAGGAAAGTTTCCAACCGATTTCTCGTACACAAACAGCAGTTGACCGGCGTTGCCTGGTGAAACGTTGTTGTGATGCCTCATGTAAGGAAGAGAAATGCATACCATCACGTTTCCGACTTTGATAAAGGTCGGATTGTAGCCTATCGCGATTGCAGTTTATCGTATCGCGACATTGCTGTTCGCGTTGGTCGAGATCCAATGACTGTTAGCAGAATATGGAATCGGTGGGTTCAGGAGGGTAATACGGAACGCCGTGCTGGATCCCAACGGCCTCGTATCACTGGCAGTCGAGATGACAGGCATCTTATCCACATGGCTGTAACGGATCGTGCAGCCACATCTCGATCCCTGAGTCAACAGATGGCTACATTTGCAAGACAACAAACCATCTGCACGAACAGTTCGACGACGTTTGCAGCAACATGGACTATCAGCTCGGAGACGGTGGCTGCGGTTACCCTTGGCGCTGCGTCACAGACAGGAATGCCTGCGATGGTATACTTAACGACGAACCTGGGTGCACAAATGGCAGAAGGTCATTTTTTCGGATGAATCCAGGTTGTGTTTACAGCATCATGATGGTCGCATCCGTGTTTGGCGACATCGCGGTGAACGCACATTGGAAGCGTGTATTCGTCATCGCCGTACTGGCGTATCACTTGGCGTGATGGTACGGGGTGCCATCGGTTACACGTCTCGATCACCTCTTGTTCGCATTGACGGCACTTTGAACAGTGGACGTTACATTTTAGATGTGTTACGACCCGTGGCTCTACCCTTCACTCGATCCCTGCGAAATCCTACATTTCAGCAGGATAATGCGCGACCGCACGTTGAAGGTCCTGTACGGGTCTTTCTGGATACAGAAGATGTTCGAGTGCTGCCCTGGCCAGCATATTCTCCAGATCTCTCACCAATTGAAAAAGTCTGGTCAATGGTGGCCGGGCAACTGGCTCGTTACAATACGCCAGTTAGTACTCTTGATGAACTGTGGTATCGTGTTGAAGCAGCATGGGCAGCTGTACCTTTACACGCCATCCAAGCTCTGTCTGACTCAAAGCCCAGGCGTATCAAGGCCGTTATTACAGTCAGAGGTGGTTGTTCTGGGTACTGATTTGTCAGGATCTATGCACCCAAATTGCGTGAAAATGTAATCACATGTCAGTTCTAGTATAATATATTTGTCCAATGAATACCCGTTTATCATCTGCATTTCTTCTTGGTGTAGCAATTTTAATAGCCAGTAGTGTATAAACAAATAGGGATGAAACTTTGACTTATATAAAGATTTAGATTTTGATCAGCTCGTAACTAAGTACTGCTGCAGTAGGATGTCCAACTTCCTTAATGATTGATGATAACTTCGTGAGACTGGCGTGCATTTACGGAGTAACAGCCCATTGAATATATGCTGCTATGATTTAATTCGAGAAGCTAAAAATGTTTTTTAATGTTTTAAATTTTGTGTTCAAATACTATCAAAAGTGCAGTACGAGGAAACTGGTTTCTGTTTCCTTTTTAAGAATGTACTTCAAAGACATGTGGGGATGCGTATACTGCTATTTCAGGGACATTCTAAGGCCAAATAATGATTTCTGCTTATTTATAGACTAGTAAACATTTGAAGAATTTGCTGTCTGTATGATGTTCTTACGTTTGGATGATGTCACTTGCTTCTTACCGGCCAAGTTGGTAACTCTGTGCTGTGGGCAGTGATGGTGTATGGAGACTGAGTATTGGGATGCGGTTTTTTCTTGTCTGCGTGTATGGACTCAGGTAACATGATGCTCCGACTGGTATCACTGACGCAATACGCGTAGAGCGAATTATGAATTTCGCGAGTTATTACGTGGCAGTCAGATTCATGGTTTGCAAAATTAGGATGGGTAGCTGTTTCACGATTATCATGCATGTGTTCTGGAAATCGTTACATCACATTTCACCGTTTTGAATCCGGGTAATGAAGACATAACTTTTCGTTAAAATTGTCTGATGCATCATCATAGCTTTCTTTCTTCGCGCTTGTGTTCAATTGATTATTGCTGTCAGCACTGTTTAAAATAGACTGGTACTTATTTTCAGATGTTAAGTTTTAGTTTGACCATGTTTTTCTTAGTTAAAATATAGGAACTAAATTGAAACAGGTATTTAATTCACTTGATCCAGAATCTTCATATTTCGTCTTAATGATTGAGAGCTTACTAGCACGATCTATCTATACATACGTTGCACAGTTTCGTGATTAGTGTTATTAAATCTCTGAGCACGCGTTGTACTTTGGCGTGAGCTGTTTTAATCGCTATTGCATACCAGCGCACTGGAAAAGCAGCGTGACTTATTTCAGGCCAACATGCAAGGAGTGCTTTATTACAGGTAGTATGCAGACCACAGCAAATTTCGTTGCACAGGAAAGGATTACTATCAGGCCCATGACAAAGCATTGTTGGGTTGTTTAGGGAACAGTGAACGTTTATGTGTTTCTATGTGATTTCGAAGCAGCATCGGTATCTGCACGTAGTGTTTATTGTTGTAGCGCCGGTTGCTCAATAATGTGTTGCGCAGACAGTTACTTTAAATGTCCTAATCACTAATTATTTTGTTCATGGAACAGGTTGCAAATTACCATTTCCACTCCAACGTAATAAAGTTTCACAGAAGAGGAAAACCTACTAAGTTGTGCAGTATTAGTATCAGTAGACAGCTGTATTGTCACACTGGGTTTTGGGATGCTGCAGCATAAATCACTTTAGAGAATTTGCAGCCTCAGATTACATTGCAAACACGTTTAGAACATTACAATCATATTTATAAAAATGTTATAGTCTGACTGACGTAATGGTATTGGCTGCGTCAGGCCAGAATAACTGATTGAATCTGATATTCACTGGATCTCAGTCAGTGAAAATATGACTAATATTACAGGGTGCATTGAGTGTACAGTTGTTTTTCAGAATATGAGACACGTATTTCTTACAAGGCGCATTGAGTGTGCCATTTTTTTCAGAATACAGATGCTTGTTCAGTAATTCTCTGTTTTCCTTTTACAACTTGAGAGTATTTAACTAGATGGTGATTCAGTCTTAAATTTATTACATTACAGTTCTATTTTCCTTTCATTTGAAAAAGTAGGAATCTTCAGGGAGCGATATTTATTCTGAGACAGAGGTCTTTCCCCTTGGAAGTTATGAAGCTATTATTTATCTCGAGCGAGTTGTAGGAATAAAGCGACGTTAGGCCGTGAAATGCAGATGTAGGGCCCCAGTAAGTCTCCAAATAATTATTCGTTGCACATATTCGAACATGTTTTACGCTCGCATATTATGACATTTATGGAAACCGAAAACTCCTCTGTAGGAACCAACACTGGTTTCGAAAATAGCGATCGTATGAAAACCAGCTTCCTCTGTTCATCGTGTTACTTGACTTCTGTAAGGCATTTGATACAGTTCCACACTGCCGCCTTACAATCAAAATACGAGCGTATGGCCTTACGAAATGCAAGCGCACGGCATGCCATATCAGCTGTGTGACTGAAGAGTTTCTAGCAAACAGAACACCGCATGTCATTCTCAACGGACAGAACACTTCAGTATCTTCGGGAGTACCCCAAGGGAATGTCACACGGCCATTAATTTTCACAATACATACTAACGGCCTACTGTATAATGTCGGATGCGGACGATGCCGTTGGGAGAAGTCCCAACGCTATAAAATTGTAGCGAAAAGCAGTTAAGAGATGCGGAGGATCGACGCCTGGTGCAGGGAGTTGCAGTTGACCCTCAACATAAACAAATGTAACGTATTGTGAATACCTAGACAGGAAGACTCATCATCGTATGATTACAAGATTGCAGAACAATGACTGGAAGACTTTACATCCATAAAATATTTAAGAGTACGCGTATGGAGCGATTCAAAGAGGAGAGACCGCATGAACGTAATCGGACGTAAGGCAGATGCCAAACTGTGATTCATTGGAAAACACTCGGAAAATGTAGACCAACCGCAGCCGACGTAACTTACAAAACCCTCTTTCTACCGATGCTAGAATAATGTTCGTATGGGACCCTTACCAGGTAGGACATACAGGAAACAGAGAATATCCAAAGAAGAGCAGCGCGCTTCGTTTCAGGCTGATTTAGTAAACAGGAAAGAGTCACGATGATTACACAAAAAAGGAGACAAATCGTCAGTGGAGAACTTCCGTCCCATTTCATTATTGGCAATATTTTCAGAAGTGTTTGAAAGGGTTATGTACAATAGCCTTTATAAACAATTAGTACAGAAAAATATTCTCATTGACAAAGAGTTTGTATTTCGGAAAGAATTGTCAGATGATATATTACAATCAATAAATCAAAAGTTATTACCACTTGGAATATTCTGTGATCTGGCTAAAGCTTTTGATTGAGTTAAGCATGATATCCTTTTACAAAAGTTAATATATTATGAGATAACAGGACTAGCAGGCTTATGGTTCCCATCCTATCGTTTTAATAGAAAACAGTGTGTATCTGTATCAGGCTTACCACAAAACAATAGTCATTCAAAATATGAAACCATCAGACAAGTGGTGCCCCAGGGCTCTATTTTAGGTCCCTTGTTGTTCCTATTATATATTAATGACCTTCCATATGCAGTGTCACAAAATGCAAATTTTGTCTTATTTGCAGATGATAAAAGTATTGGTATAAAAAAACAGTACCCGTCGTATCACTGAGCAATCGGCTAATAAAATATTTGTAAGTATCAATGGGTGGTTCACAGCAAATGGATTGTCACTGAATTTTGACAAGACCCAGTACATACAGTTTAGTACCTCACAAAGAATACCTGACCCTATACGCATAATGTGTTCAAACAATGAAGTTAAAGCTGTGGACTGTGTCAAATTTTTACGGCTACAAATTGACCACAACCTAAAGTGGAAAGCTCACACTCTTGACTTAATGAAACGCCTTAGTTCAACTACATTTGCAGTACGCATGATAGCAGAAATACGTGATTTAAAAATGAAGAAGTTAGTTTATTCGGCCTACTTCCATTCACTAATGAGTTATGGAATCATCTTTTGGGGAAACTCCTCTCACAAAGAGAACATTTTCAGAATTCAGAAACGAGTCATTAGAATTAGATCTGGTGTCAGTCCTAGATCATCATGCAGAGACCTCTTTAAGAAACTTGGTATTCTAACTACTACTTCTCTGTACATATACTCATCGATGTTCTTTGTCATTTCCAACACGTCTCTTTTTACACAAAATAGTTCCATACATGATTATAATACTAGAACCAAAAACAATCTGTATAAGGACTATAAAAGCTTAACATTGGTACAAAAAGTAGTCAAATACATGGGTACTCATATCTTCAGTAACTTACCAGAGCATATCAAAGGTCTTGTAAGTGATAAAGATCGGTTTCAGAGTGAATTAAAGAACTTCCTGTTGGCCAACTTCTTCTACTCCATTGATGAATATCTTAGCAAGGATTATAGCTCATAATTCTGTCTCCATTAGAATTGTACAATATCCATGTATCTGAGTAAAAAAGTATCTAAAAAAAGCACATTGACTCTTTCCACATCTTAAAGACTCATCTCCAAGGGATCCATGGAAAACATAAAATGTAATGTAATGATGATCAATCAACTCCAGTGGCAGACGCTGCAAGAGAGGCGTTTTGCATGACGGTGTTTACTTTAAAAGTCCAGAGAGCTTATGTTTCTAGAAGAGTCAACCAACATATTGCTTCCTCCTACGTTATCTCGCGAAAACACTATGAGGAGAGAATTACAGAGATTTGAGCCCACACAGAGGCTTACCCAGTACTCGTTCTTCGCGCGAACCTTTCAAGACAGAAAAAGGAAAGGGAGAAGTGACGATGTTATACAAAGTACCCTCCGCCACACACTGCAAGGTGGCTTGCTGAATACAGATGTAGAGTTGGGGATTTTTGTGATAGGTCCCAGTTTTGAAGAACGGTTCAACTGAGCCAAAACAGTAAGCACTATACTGTTTGTGAATTCAGCGCTCTATAACGCTAGGTTCGGACAGCTGTCAGTTAAACCCAAACATTCAGTACGCATCAAATACAAGGACATCTACACAGGCATCTCATCAACTCCTGAGGCGTTCTTAGTTCAACCTATTCTTACTTTCTGAGCATGGATTAGTTTGACTATCCATGACAAAAACTGGACATCCTCTTCCTTCTTGACATTCTTGCGGCAGCAAATACAACGACTCTCAGCTGGTAAGGATGTTTGTCCCGAAGGACGGTGCGTGATGAATCATTTGCGAGACTTCCCACTTCCCACACCGACCGGATAACCTTTGAGTCGCCAGTCACCCTTTTTGCTGCTCTGCCACATCTCCAATGAGTCTAGTTAACAATTTCAGATTTGAGAAAGTTTGAAACAGTAATTATTGCCCATTCTTTGGCTAATATTCCACCCCTACGTTGTCTCAAACGAAAATAGATTCTAAGACAAAAAAAGACACCGCGAATGAACTGTCCGAATGGGACGGAAATCGGTAGATGTGATGGACATGTACAGACAAAAAAATGATTACGAATGTTGAAAAATCAGATGAGTTATTCAAGAGAAAGAGCTTCACAAACTGACCAAGTCAGAATCGTGCTGGACCCGTTCTGGTTCTTATAAAAGCAGTTATTCGGCTTGGAATTGATTGGTAGAGTTCTTGGATGTGCTCCTCAGGGATGCCGTGCCAAACACTGTCCAATTGGCGCGATAGATTGTCAAAATCCCAAGCTGGGTGGAGAGCCCTGCCCATAATGCTCAAAACGTTCTCAATTGGTGAGAGAGTCGGCGACTTTGCTGGCCAAGGTAGCGTTTGGCACGGACGAAGACGAGCAGTAGAAACTCTCGCCGTGTGCGGGCGGACATTATCGTGCTGAAATGTAAGCCCAGGATGGCTTGCTATGAAGAGCAACAAACATGGGCGTAGAAAACCGTCGACGATATGCTGTGCTGTAAGAGTGCCACGGATGACAACCAAAGGAATCCTGCTATGAAAAGAAATGGTACGCCGGAACATCACTCCTGGTTCTTGGGCCCTATGGCGGACGACATTCGGTTTGGTATCCCATCGCTGTCCGGGGCGTCTCCAGACACGTCTACTCTGGTCATCGGAGTTCATTCCGAAGCTGGACATCACTGAAGATAATTCTACTCCAGTCTGTAAGATTCCAGGCCGAAGACGTGTCTAGAGAATCCCCTGACAGTAGTGGGATACCATCCAGACTCTGGCCTGCCTTACGGTCTGACAACCAGTTGTGATGGCCTGGGGTGGCATTTCTTTTCATGGCAGGACCTCTTTGCTTGTTATCGGCGGCACCCTTGCAGCACAGCCAGTAAGGTCGACGGATCTCTCTCCAATTGAGAACGTTTGCAGTATTATAGGCAGGGTTCTCAAACCGACTCGCGATTTTGATGATCTAGTTCGCCAATTGGACATAATTTGGCACGATATCAATCAGGAGGACATCCAACAACTGTGTCAATCAACGCCATGCGCCAGAGGTGAACCTTGGTGTTATTGACTTGCTCAGTTTCTGAGGCTCCTTCTCTTGAATAAATAGTCCAACTTTTCTGAAACTGTAACAATTTGTTTGTACAAGTACATCACATGTACCGAGTTCCGTTCCATTTGGGTACCTCTTCTGTCATGCATAGTTTTTTTTCTTTTTGTGTCTTAGAGCGCATGTAACGCCGGAAATGCATATCCTCCTATTTCCATCTATTGTACTATAATTTTTTTCCTTATTTTGTTACCTGAAGATATGACCTTTCTGTGTCTTTATATAAGCGCTGGCACGTCGATAGATACACAAACAAACACAAACATACACACAAAATTCAAGCTTTCGCAACAAACTGTTGCCTCATCAGGAAAGAGGGAAGGAGAGGGAAAGACGAAAGGATGTGGGTTTTAAGGGAGAGGGTAAGGAGTCATTCCAATCCCGGGAGCGGAAAGACTTACCTTAGGGGGAAAAGGGACGGGTATACACTCGCACACAAACACATATCCATCCACACATATACAGACACAAGCAGACATATTTAAAGACCCTAAGGTAAGTCTTTCCGCTCCCGGGATTGGAATGACTCCTTACCCTCTCCCTTAAAACCCACATCCTTTCGTCTTTCGCTCTCCTTCCCTCTTTCCTGATGAGACAACAGTTTGTTGCGAAAGCTTGAATTTTGTGTGTATGTTTGTGTATCTATCGACGTGCCAGCGCTTTCGTTTGGTAAGTCACATCATCTTTGTTTTTAGATATATTTTTCCCACGTGGAATGTTTCCCTCTCTCTCTCTCTCTCTCTCTCTCTCTCTCTCTCTATATATATATATATATATATATATATATATATATATATATATATATGCATTTATGTCGATGTATAATTGGTTTGTTTTGTAAATATTATTTGTATTTTTACGCTGGGCCTTGCCTAGGGAAAACTATACTATCGAACGATTACATCGATAGGTCGTGTGGAGAACCAAAGTGTTTAGGATCTTTGATAGTGTTAACTCTGCCGCATGGAGCGCGGGCAGAGAGAGTCTGGCGGGAGTAGGGCGGCGGAGCAGGTGTGGTGAGTGACGCTCCCACGAGTTGCCGCGCTTTCGGGGTTTGGCAGCATGTAATTGCGCTCGACTTGCTATGTTATTTTCTGACGCGGTGTCGCGGACGGGAAGCATTAGCTGGTGCACATCAAGAGCCCGTTTCGCCTGGTGACAGTGTCGAGAAGTAGGCGCGCCAACATCCAGCTTGTGCAACAGCGACGACCGACAATGAGTGACTGTCGCCACCTCCTCGACCGACGACTTCAAACCTTCAATCAACCAACAAGGAAGACTGGAAGCACGTAAAGTTTTAGAACTCAGCTTTACAAACTGTTCAATTTGTCTCATTGTCTCACAAAATTACAGCAACGTAGCATGAACCTTTGTTGCTCATTGTCCCAGTTGCATTACCAAGCAGGGTCCCTTCCTTTTCCGGAATGAACCCGAGTGTCGTTGAAATTCAAACGCCAGCATTAAAATAATATCATTTCATTTCACTGCTTTAGTTTCAAAGTTCAGTTAAAGTATTCATAGCTGGCTACAGTATTTAGATTACACAAGCACAAATTAAGAGTGCGAGTTTTGTTACCATATTTTAGCTTACCTGTGACTGCACCTCAGCTTGGTACGTACTAAATTTTACTATTGTTAATTGTTCAGAATCATTTAATTCAAGTTCAAAGTTAAATCTCTTATTTGTAAATTGCGTAGATTCAAGTAGCTTTTGAAATGATTGTTGAGGTAGCCCAAGACTAACCTTATTTTATTGAATTTCGTAGTGCTTCAGAAACAAAGTTCACTATTAATTTCAGTCACTAAATTGACTTTCAATTTTCCGGTTTTATTAATTCTTTTGCTAAATTAAGTCAGAGTGAAGCGAAATTTATTACTTCTGACAAACATTAAGTTTTCACTCAACACGTGTCAACCTTCAGTTGCCATCCTTTTAGTGCTACTTATATGTGCATTAATCTTTCATTTTCAGTTATTATAGTAGTTGTCCATAGGACTGGCGTCGGTAATTTTCCACAAATCTCAAATATCTAATTAACGTCAGTTACTTGTTAACGTAACGACCGCACATTTACTTTCTTTATTAATTTTACCCTTTTCTCAAAATTAATTTCCACCAATTTCATTTGCATTTTTCCTTTCATTTAGATGTAACCCTTTCCTCCCTCTTTACCGACAAATTAACTTCGGTGATGATTGCTTTTCCCAAATTTCCATTAGGTACACGCGGTTTAATTTTTACTGTCGTTAAGGTCGATAAGTGAGGGGGAGGTTATACGTAGTGTTGGTAGGCTGCATAAACATTTGCGCGCCCTGTCATCCAGATTTTGTTTACAGAATCTTTGGATGGTCATGTGTGTAGAAATATTATTTCTGAATTATCGTTCTTTATTAATATGTGTTCAAAGAGTCATTGCTGACCTGAAAAAATTTTGTTCGACAAATTCTGTTTTGGTTTGCATTTGAACTGCAAACATGGCTCATGACTCCAAATCACGCTACGGATGATTCGGAAACGATGACATACTGCCAATTTATGAAGCTGCCGTGCAGTGGGGTACTTACGCTATTGAGGGCCATGTCTCGGAATCCTCGCACAGAGTGACGAGCTAGATGTGGCGCCAGCGAACGGACTTACCTGAAATAGAAACAAAGACAAGACATTAATGGACATGCCTCAAGAATATGACGGTACTGGTTTCTCGCTGAATTTCACCGATGAAGTATCCTTTGGTTATCGAGTAGTATGGTTGCCTTCATACGACGTTTCCAGAAGTTTTCTGCCGGCATATTAAATAGAAATCACGCTTCCTGTAGATGACGAGCGCAAGCCTTACTGAAACGTTTCAGCACGACGAGCCTATTACTCGACTGACAACCCGAGAAGAGTGCTTTTACGTCAATCATTCTTATGTGAGCTGCGTCACGTTAACAACATGTGAACGTAAGAGGGGCAGATTCACATTAATAACATGTGAACGTAAGTGGGGCGAAGACATATAATGCAGCAGAATAACAAGGAGCAACACGGATCGAAAAGTACCTTTTACGACGCACTTTACAGTGATGTGCAGAGCTTAGATACGCATTTAGATTACGTCAGTGAAGATTCCTACTTCAGATAGTCGATTATCAAAAAAGAAACATTGGAGTCCTATTTCCTGTATGTGTACAACCACTAAAACGAAGTTCATCAGAGGTCCCAGAATGAATGTTTCACTCTGCAGCGGAGTGTACGTTAATTGAAACTTCCTGGCATATTACAAATTTGAGATGGACGGGGTCTCGAACCTGGGACCTTTCTATTTTGTTGCAGAGTACTTGCCCGCGAAAGGCAAATGAGTCCCAGTCTGGACACGGTTTTATTCCCCCAGTAAGTTTCAACACAGGGGTTTGCGTTCGGGTTCACTCTTGTGACAGATTATTACTGTGTATCCAGAGCCAGTGGGCCATGTTCTCACGTTATCTCAGAGGGATTTGCGACAGGCAGATAGAATGGCTGTGGTGAAGCCACTGAACATACAGAAGAATTCCGCGAGCGACAGCAAGGAAGGGTATGACTCAGACAATTTAGGAGAAAGAAAAGTCGTTCGCAATTTCCTTGTCTGCCATCTGGAGTTGGGGTTGCGTGAGACACGCCACGATACACCGGCGATGACGGGACGGCGCCAGTGGATTTGCGTGCGGATCCCAGCACTTGTTGCTCCAGAAAAGCCGCGCTGACCCGCTGAGCGTGGAGGAATTCCACTGTAACACACAGTGCCCAGGCGATGACACTAAATGGTGAAAGGGCTGTTGCCAAATTTACAGTTTTACGTGCGAGAAGAAGGCGGTAGCGGTGGGCTTAGCGATAGTGTGAATACAGCAGTTCGGTGTGCTTGCCTTGAAGTCATACACTGTTTGTTGTTGTAATGGTACATCGGGTGATCTCCGAGTCCTGGTCACCTGATGAACATTGTCCGTCCGTGCACTGCGGACACTCGTTTGATCCTCAGTTCTTCCGCGGTCATTTCGGTCTTTCGTTGTTGCCCTCTATTCAGCATTTCCTTGCTTTTCGTGTACGTCATTGACCTCACGTTCGTCCGAGCGTAATGGCTTTTCTAGTAAGCCTTGTGCTCTTCTGATACACCAAAGGTACCTTAATTTCATCTGTAGTATTTTGGGCCCCAGATATACCTTCGGTTTAATTTTTTCTAGGACTGTTTAATTTTCCACTTTTTCAGTCCATGAAACCCTCAGGATCATTCTCCAAATATACAGTGACAATGAAACGTTTTTCTTGTGATACACTTTTTTTCCACTGTCCACGGCTCTCATTCGCAGAAAACTATTGGAAAGATAAAACTTTCAGCCTTTTTGTTTTGATAAGTAGTGACAGCTCTCTTTTCTTCAGCCACTTGCTTACCTTATTTATAGCGTACTATTTTGTATATAGTGCCGCCATAGCTGAAAAAGTACATTGTTAATATTTAAGAATCTTCAAACGTCGTTTTACTACAATAGTTCTTATGAGTTGATAGGATTCAAAATGAATGAAGAAAGTAGTTCCCAATAAATGACTATAAAGCGGCTTCCAATTGATACGAAATTTTTAGTAAAAAGACGGTTTGAAGATTCATAAACATTAACAAATTAATTATAGCGGATTTTTCAAGTTGTAGCTTTCTTCTTCAAGATGTGTCCTCATTCTTTTTTCCTAACATATCCTAAAAATGTCTCCTTATCGACTTCCTCAATTGTTTCTTCGTCTATCACTACATTTGTCCGATTCTGTCGTCCAAATTTTTGTTGCCTTAAAATTCAGCCTTAAGCTAACTTCTTCAATTTATTTTCGTATTTTTTTTCCAGCATACTTTTAATATCTTCTTCACTGTTGAGTAAATTAGAATCGTAATCCCAGTTTTCATATCTGTTAGACCTGCAGCCCTGATTACATATTCACCATACAAATTGAAAAGAAACGTCTTATTTGATTCCTATACGTATCTCAAAAGTTTTTGTACATTATTGTTGAGCTTTTAATGTTACTTCCTGGATTTTGTACAGATTTCTGATTAGCTGTGTAAGGTACTCTAGTATTTCCAGAAAACTAGTACTTCCCACATTCTTTTGAGTGACATACAGTCAGATTCTTTGCTATAGTCTGTTAAGCACATCCGGTGCTATGCACTTATCCTGTTGTTCATAGATAATCATATTTACTTAGCAAATACGGAAGTGGTTTGCTGTTGCTTTTTTCTGTCATTTTATACCTTCTGCCAAGTAAGTAGCAGGCCGGTTCTAACACTATATCAATAACAAAACGTTGACTTTCGATTTGAATAAACCTTCTGGTGACACGTGCTCTGTACAGTTATTATACGGCTGACAATTTTATGGACTATGGTTGGCCTGCAACAGCAACTTGTAATCATTTACATCATGGTATTACATTGATGCCACTTATGCCTCCTAAGCTTGAAAACGGTCTATCACCGAAAGTAGTACCATTGTGACGGGGAAAAAATCATAACACCAAAAAATAATTAATGTAGAGTAATGAAAATTCGGGAATAAGTTTTTCTAGGTAACATATTTACGTGATTAGTAAGCTCAAGATAAGCCATTGCTAACATGAAATGTTGGTACATTAACAACCAGAATGTTGAATGTTGAATGCAAGCATGGAAACGTGCATGCATTGTGTTGTACTGGCACCGGCTGTCAGTTTGTGGGATGGAGTTCCACGCCTGTTGCCCTTGATCGGTTAATACATGGACGATTTATGCTGTTTGCGGATGACGCTGGAGCTGTCGTTCGATGATGTCCCAGATGTGCTCGGTTGGAGACAGATCTGATGATCGATCAGGCCAAGGCAACATGTCGACACTCTGTAGAGTATGTTGGGTTACGACAGTGATATATGGCAAGCGCTATCCTGTTGGAAAACACCCTCTGGAATGCTGTTAATGAATGGCAGCACAACAGGTTGAATCACCAGACAGACGTAAACATTTGCAGTCAAGGTGCGTGGGACAATCAAGAGAGTGCTCCTGCTGCCATATGAAATCGCAGCCCTCCACATGTAGGTCCTTCTATCACGCAGACTGGTTGGGTGCAGGCCCTCAATTGGCCTCCTCCTAGCCAACACACGGCCAACACTGGCACCGAGGCAGAACCAGCTTTCACCAGAAAACACGACAGACCTCTAATGATCTCTTGCTTGACGCCATTGAAGTCGCGAACGACGGTGGTTTGGGTTCAGTGGAACGCACGCTAGAGGGAGTATGGCTCGGAGCTGTCCTTGAAGTAACCGTTTTGTAGCAGCTCGTTGTGTCACTGTGGCGCCAACTGCTGCTCAGATTGCTGCGGCAGATGCAGTGCCATGCGCCAGAGCCATACGCTGAACACGATGGTCGTCCCTCTCGGTAGAGCCACGTGTACGTTCGGGGGCCGGTCTTCTTGCGATCGTACATTCTCGTGACCAGTACTGCCGACAGTCATGTGCAGCGACTACATCCATGCTGAGTCTTTCTGCAGTATCGAAGCAGGAACATATCTAGCTTGTCGTAGCCTTGTCACACGACCTCGTTCAAACTCAGTGAGATGTTCAGATTGTCACCTTATAGGCTTTCCTGATTAGTATCGACTCGCTACGTCCCATCTAAATGTAACTAATGCTCACAACCGTTAAGCGTGTATTTAAAGCAAACCTGATTCGTATCCTAATAGTGGCGCTAGCAGCAGCACTATTATACGACTGGCGCACGTATTTTGTTTCTCCATTAAAAACCGGTACAGTTATGGATAAACGAAATGACACAGTTTCAGAGACTTTACTAGTCTCATACAGATAAGATTTTATGTATTTAGACTGAAGCAGCGAGTGAAAATTTGTACTAAAGCCGGGAACCAGGAATCGAACTCGAGTCTCCTACTTACTAGGCAGGTGAGCTAGCCACTAAGCCACCTTATGTCACACAACTCCTTTTTGGTGATCCGTTTTTATTTTTTTTCGTCAGTGTGAAAGACAGCTAAATATTTTCACCATGAATTTCAAAGATGATATGAACAGGCCACCTGTCGCCATTCTGTGAACATCCAGTTGTGGTAATGGTGTGCAAATTCCAGAATACAAAAATTTTAAATACTGTTATAATTTACTCATAAAGAGGCAAAGGCCTTACGTTAAAAGTTTAGTACAATAAATCAAGTACCGAAGTTAGAAATTGCGTATATGTCCCGAGACATCCTAACTTTCGAGGGGAAATTACTCAGGTTATACCCATCCTTTACTTGAGAATGAGAGCAATTTGTGATTTCCAACAAATTTTACACATAATTTCAAAACTTAACGAAACTTTTCCTCCCTGACACTCCCCATAAAATACTGAAGGGAAAAAGAAGTTTGGCCTGCCTGACTGGCCGAGCGGTTCTAGGCGCTTCAGTCTGGAACTGCGCGACCGCTACGGTCTCAGGTTCGAATCCTGCCTCGGGCATGGATGTGTGTGATGTCCTTAGGTTAGTTAGGTTTAAGTAGTTCTGAGTTCTAGGGGACTGATGACCTCAGATGTTAAGTCCCATAGTGCTCAGAGCCACTGGAAAAAGTTTATCGCCTACTACGTTTTCCATGTTCACACAGTGAAACTCTATCATAAGGCAAGACCCTTTAATTTATTACTTTCTTACTACTAACCCTGATGACTACACATTTTGCAGACAGTATTCAGCCGGCCGGTGTGGCCGAGCGGTTCTAGGCGCTACAGTCTGGAACCGCGCGACCGCTACGGTCGCAGGTTCGAATCCTGCCTCGGGCATCGATGTTTGTGATGGCCTTAGGTTACTTAGGTTTAAGTAGTTCTAAGTTCTAGGGGACTGACGACCTCAGAAGTTAAGTCCCATTGTGCTCAGAGCCATTTGAACCATTTTGAACAGTATTCACGTACATAACTGAATGTACCTGCTCACTTATATCATAGTAACACACTCATAATTTGGGAGATGTGACGTCACAAACATTGAAGCTGCATTATATATGGGTGCTAGATTCTTCAAACAATCTGAGGAGAGGGGGTTACTGGTTAGTTACTGAAAGTAGAAAGAAGGGACTCGAGGCACTGTTGCTGAATTATGCCTTTAAAAAAATCATCTAACGAAAACCTCCGGATAAAATTTTAATTTTTTCACGACACTGTGTGTTCAAATGCTCGCTGTAAGCGAACTACCCGGTCAGTGTCGCAGCTACCACCGTTTTAACAATAACAAATTACAAATATTAAAACAGCAGAAATGCCTCCATCTTTATAGCGCCATCTAGCGGTCCTTTTTTAAAGAAAACTGGTGGCCCTTCTGTTAGGAATGTTATTCTAGACTATAACGTATCTGGAAATATGCGCTGACCAGACATTCCGGTTTTGCCAGAACAGTCCCGGGTTTCACATAAATGTAGCGGCGTTCTGGGAAAATGATATGGGACGCATAATTTCCAAGGTGGCTTAGTGGCTAGCTTACCTGCCTAGTAAGTAGGAGACTCGAGTTCGATTCCTGGTTCCCGGCTTTAGTACAAATTTTCACTCGCTGCTTCAGTCTAAATACATAAAATCTTATCTGTACGAGACTAGTAAAGTCTCTGAAACTGTGTCATTTCGTTTATCCATAACTGTACCGGTTTTTAATGGAGAAACAAAATAGTGCAATATATTTCTTATTTAATCAAATATTTGTGAAAAACATATTTCCTAGAAGTAGAATGTTATAGAAATACTTATTTTCACGTACATACCGCATCTGGCTTAACTCGCCTTATGCTCGAAGAAATAGTAAGAGCTATGGTCGAAAACAAAAACAGGTATTACCTACCCCTGTCCCTAGCCGTCGAGATAAGTAAAACAAAATAAGGTATAATGGAGGTTCACTTAAACCATTTTTCCTGACAGGACTGCAGCCACATGGTAGTTAAATTTGTGAAGAATGTGAGCGATGCAGCGCGTGTCAGCACTGCTCATTGAGTATTGTTTGGAATGTGTGCACGCACGCTTGCCCTAACAGTTTGAAATCAAACGAAAGGGCGGCGCATTGTTGTCAGATTTCACTCACTCAGTGACAAAACCTCAAGTCTACCAACTGACAACAGATCTGACACAGAAGTAGAAGTCGGCGGATGACGATCTGTGCAGCCAAAGTTATTACCTACTACTGTTAGTAGTAAGTGACTGTGAATATTAAACTCAGAAATTGTGATATCAGACGAAAATGCCCAGGGGGAAGTGTTCATTTCATGAAACATTAAAGAACGAATGACAGCTGTCATTATTGTGAGAATTCAACTTAGTCTATTTTGCACAGAATTTTACGATTGTTGTTTCTAACAAAGAACTACTAGAATCAATTCATTCTTCTGATAAAGTCATCTTAGGATGAGATGTATAATTTGTATCTGGTTACTGATTGGTGATATTACACAGGTTTTAGGGTTAACAAATTGCACCTGTCTAAAATAGTTAGTGGCAAAACAGAAATACATCCAAGCTATAGCAAAAAAGCGTATATCAACATTTTTGTTTCTGGAGAGAAGAATTTCATTTATGTGTAATGTATCTAGATTTTCCGTTCTAGTTCACCAAATGAAGATACATTCTTGCTATGAGTGTTCCAGCAGCTGCATCGTCATAGCCCTATTACTCATTTCAAAATACACTCCTGGAAATTGAAATAAGAACACCGTGAATTCATTGTCCCAGGAAGGGGAAACTTTATTGACACATTCCTGGGGTCAGATACATCACATGATCACACTGACAGAACCACAGGCACATAGACACAGGCAACAGAGCATGCACAATGTCGGCACTAGTACAGTGTATATCCACCTTTCGCAGCAATGCAGGCTGCTATTCTCCCATGGAGACGATCGTAGAGATGCTGGATGTAGTCCTGTGGAACGACTTGCCATGCCATTTCCACCTGGCGCCTCAGTTGGACCAGCGTTCGTGCTGGACGTGCAGACCGCGTGAGACGACGCTTAATCCAGTCCCAAACATGCTCAATGGGGGACAGATCCGGAGATCTTGCTGGCCAGGGTAGTTGACTTACACCTTCTAGAGCACGTTGGGTGGCACGGGATACATGCGGACGTGCATTGTCCTGTTGGAACAGCAAGTTCCCTTGCCGGTCTAGGAATGGTAGAACGATGGGTTCGATGACGGTTTGGATGTACCGTGCACTATTCAGTGTCCCCTCGACGATCACCAGTGGTGTACGGCCAGTGTAGGAGATCGCTCCCCACACCATGATGCCGGGTGTTGGCCCTGTGTGCCTCGGTCGTATGCAGTCCTGATTGTGGCGCTCACCTGCACGGCGCCAAACACGGATACGACCATCATTGGCACCAAGGCAGAAGCGACTCTCATCGCTGAAGACGGCACGTCTCCATTCGTCCCTCCATTCACGCCTGTCGCGACACCACTGGAGGCGGGCTGCACGATGTTGGGGCGTGAGCGGAAGACGGCCTAACGGTGTGCGGGACCGTAGCCCAGCTTCATGGAGACGGTTGCGAATGGTCCTCGCCGATACCCCAGGAGCAACAGTGTCCCTAATTTGCTGGGAAGTGGCGGTGCGGTCCCCTACGGCACTGCGTAGGATCCTACGGTCTTGGCGTGCATCCGTGCGTCGCTGCGGTCCGGTCCCAGGTCGACGGGCACGTGCACTTTCCGCCGACCACTGGCGACAACATCGATGTACTGTGGAGACCTCACGCCCCACGTGTTGAGCAATTCGGCGGTACGTCCACCCGGCCCCCCGCATGCCCACTATACGCCCTCGCTCAAAGTCCGTCAACTGCACATGCGGTTCACGTCCACGCTGTCGCGGCATGCTACCAGTGTTAAAGACTGCGATGGAGCTCCGTATGCCACGGCAAACTGGCTGACACTGACGGCGGCGGTGCACAAATGCTGCGCAGCTAGCGCCATTCGACGGCCAACACCGCGGTTCCTGGTGTGTCCGCTGTGCCGTGCGTGTGATCATTGCTTGTACAGCCCTCTCGCAGTGTCCGGAGCAAGTATGGTGGGTCTGACACACCGGTGTCAATGTGTTCTTTTTTCCATTTCCAGGAGTGTATGACGATAACTGACAAGAAAGGTAAGCGTAAGGGAAGTAATAAAGTTAAGTAGAAGGGATGAACACAAGGTTCCCGGTTTTTTCTCTTTGACATCTGGTCAGCCTATGTAAATAATAAATGCGTGGCAGCAGGTTAAAGCATTAACATGTGTTACGCGAATGTTTGTAGCTAGTCAAAAGAAGGGCCATACACGGCAGTTTTATTTGCCAGTTACACGGATTCGTTGATCGGCTCTGGGACACGCACGCGCGTGCAAAGATAAGTGAACAGAACACGATCGCGTACTCGAGCTGCTTGCCTAGAGTTGCTCGTCGGGGTCAACGCTCGAACTGCGCCTAGCGCTGTGCGTATTACTAGGGGCACGGCCCGCTTATAAATCTGCGGAGGTGTGTAATCTGCAGGATCATTCGTCACACGAGCCGCGCTCATTACCTCTCGCCTCGTCCATCACAATCTGCGCACCCGACCTGCCAATTACGTAGGCGCCGTGCCGCGTAGAGCGCGGAGTGAGCCGGAAGTCGGCTGGTGCGTCTCAGTCGCGCGTCTGCAAGATGACTAGGCAGGAGCGCAGGCTCCCGGCGCCAATCTGACACGCAGAGCGCATTACGCAACACCACTTTGCCTTGTTTACACGTTGTCAAATTGCACGCACTCGAACTTTAAAGCACTTTGTCATCTTCAGCGCGAGCAACTCTCAGCTGCTACGTTCATTTGTCAAGGCAGATAGAGTTCCCTGCATTCAGCCGGCGCCAAGGCCGGTATCACACTATCACATTTGTTTGTCAAATTTTGTATGTCAGATATTTATGTCAAAGAAATTTGATAGTTTAATAGGGAACTTTGTCAAATCTAGGGCCTCGCCGTAGTTTTGATCAGAAAAGTCGTTCGTCTTCTGTTCACTGCAATGTGATTTGTAACTGCTTGGTCCGCTGCAAAAATTTTGTTGGTGTGTTCCTTGGACTCTTTTAAATAACCTTGCTTTGACTCGGTTGGGGGGGGGGGGGGGGGGGGGCGTACAACGCGTACGCTATTGTCGTGTGCTGATGCGCAGGTGGGATATGCTGCAGGCGGCTTGAAATCCACAATCACAGCTACAGCCATCCATCTCTACATCTGGCGTCATCCAGGCCCCTTTTCAGCAAACCGAAATAGAGAAGAAGGAATCGAAAATAATAATAAAAAATATCTTAGCTCTCTATTCTACTTTGTCTATTTTTGAACTCTGGATGCCACAAGTTAAAAAGTGCTTCATCTGTTTCGTTCTTTTTATTAAGTTTGTAGTTGTTGGAACACTAATTATATTAAATTATGAAAAAATAAAAATAGTTCTTATTGTCCATGCCGTGTGTCCTAAACATTGCCGGCCGAAGTGACCGTGCGGTTAAAGGCGCTGCAGTCTGGAACCGCAAGACCGCTACGGTCGCAGGTTCGAATCCTGCCTCGGGCATGGATGTTTGTGATGTCCTTAGGTTAGTTAGGTTTAACTAGTTCTAAGTTCTAGGGGACTAATGACCTCAGCAGTTGAGTCCCATAGTGCTCAGAGCCATTTGAACCATTTTGAACCTAAACATTTATTTACCTCCAAATATTCCTCCTTCATTGCTTTATAAATCGCTTCACACGATTCTTGGATTGTTTTGGTTAATATGCTATGTGGTATTGGAGGGCTGCATTGCAAGCTACAATAGCTCTCTCCTGCAGCAAGAAATCGCTGTATTATGGGGATCTTCTCTTGTGCACGTATAGCATTTTTGAACTGAGTATTCTGTTTTGTAATATGAGGAGCCACTTTGCTGAACCAATACTTAAATGCACTCTCATCCATTCGTAAGTAATTTATATAACACTTCACGTTCTCCACTTGCAACTCTCGTAAAAAGTTTTGCTGAATGCTTTTATTATGTCGACGTAAAACACACGACCTCGCCCAAGTATGTTTCCTTTTCTTTTCCGCCGCTTCTCTTCGAAATGCACACACAAGGCAACTGTGGTACAAGCAACTGCAGCGCACAGTAACAAGTTGTTGTTGTCCGCCCTCTTGAAATCTGACGAAAAAATATGATGACAGTGTAATACACATTTTTAGCACCACGTCAAAGATCTTTTTCAAAGAAATCTGACGAATGTTTGATCATATTTCTTTGTCAAAGAAATATGATAGTGCAATACCGGCCTAAGCGCTGTCATTCGCCCGCCTCACAGCTTCTTTAACAGTGCAGGTCAGCGTCGGCTGAATGTTCCGTGTTTCCGTGCGGTGTAGCATGTTCATGTGTTGTTTCAGTCTTTCACGGAACTGTGCATTGACGTGTGTTTGGTAGTGAACGACATGCAGGAGCAAGGGCCCTTGTGTATTACTACTACAGTCGGTGTGTGTAAGGGGCAGAAAGACATTCAAAAATTATCTTAAACTGTCGTATCGAACGTACTGAACATATTTTACTGATATAGCTAAGCATAATATAAATTTTGCGGAGGCTTACCTTGTTTTATTTCCGAATTAAAAGTGCAGTAACATCGGAAGAATCTTTAGATGTGAACACGTATTTTGATTCTCCAAAAAAAGGGTTATAAATGAAAACGTAATTTACGGAATTTGACGATTATGACAAAAAGTTAGTGCGTAGAACTGTACTTCGATACTACGGCAAAGAGAGTATCAAACGGTTAGAAAAATACAGACCGATCTCCGTAGGAAAATCAGTAATTTTGGCTCGGACACATCCGCTCACTTGAATTTTGATCCAGAAATTATAATTACGGGAAAAATTTTTTAATGGAATCCAGAGACATTGCAGCAGCAAGAACGAAGATTTGTGTGAAACACATTTACTTCGTGCTGAGGATAATAGCCTTGTACTATACTTCCATAAAATAAGGGTTTCACAAAACCATGGCCGGCCGCGGTGGTCTCGCGGTTCTAGGCGCGCAGTCCGGAACCGTGCGACTGCTACGGTCGCAGGTTCGAATCCTGGCTCGGGCATGGATGTGTGTGATGTCCTTAGGTTAGTTAGGTTTAAGTAGTTCTAAGTTCTAGGGGACTGATGACCACAGCAGTTGAGTCCCATAGTGCTCAGAGCCATTTGAACCATTTTTTTGAACAAAACCATAAACAAAAATTTGTTTTGCTCGACTTCAGAAAGCTCCTGCAATTATTTTTGCATAGCGTACATCGGCGATTTGGTTGACGTGTACAGTGGCGGAGGGTCTGCAAGAGATGCAAATAAAATTTTTTCTTGAGGTAGGCATTGTCATCGAACGTTCTCGCCCGGCGGCGGCACACAAATACTAGCGCGCTGTCGCTGTCTCTCGTAATGCTTTCGTACCTGACACGATACAGTAATGATGTCTGCGATGTTATCAAAGTCCAACAGAACGCAGCTTCATCAGCGATGACATTTTTCGTCCACGCCCGGGTTCCCGGGTTCGATTCCCGGCGGGGTCAGGGATTTTCTCTGCCTCGTGATGACTGGGTGTTGTGTGCTGTCCTTAGGTTAGTTAGGTTTAAGTAGTTCTAAGTTCTAGGGGACTGATGACCATAGATGTTAAGTCCCATAGTGCTCAGAGCCCTTTGAACCATTTTGAACATTTTTCGTTACTCAGGCCAAAGAGTTTCCTTCCTCTTACGGTATTTTCTTTTTTATCTCTGAATACTTTTACGTTTCTCACGATAAATATGTATGACATGCATCTATAATCTTTGAGAATGTTCATATACACACACAAAAAAAATAGTATCACCTCGGTTCCGAGAGTCCCGGAACCTGTACAGAAAATTGGAATAGAGATCAACATAAACATCATTTTCGCCCTTTTTATTTCTCATGAAAACCACACATTGCATGTTCTACCACCATACACCGAGACCTTCAGAGGTAGTGGTCCAGATTGCTAAACACACCGGTACCTCTAATACCCAGTCCGCAGCTCGTGGTCTCGCAGTCGCTTTCTCTTTTCCCGAACACGGAATCCCGGGTTCGATTCCCGGCGGGGTCAGGGATTTTCAGCTGCCTCGAGATGTCTGGGTGTTTGTGTTGTCCTCATCATTTCATCATCATTCCTGAAAGTGACGAGATTGGACTGAGTAAAGGTTGGGAATTTGTGCGGGTGCTGATAACCGCGCAGTTGAGTGCCCCATAAGCCAAACATCATCATCATCTAATACCCAGTAGCACGTCCTCTTGCATTGATGCATCCCTGTATTCGTCGTGGCATACTATCCACAAGTTCATCGAGACACTGTTGGTCCAGATCGTCCCACTTCTCAACGGCGATTCGGCGTTGATCCCTCAGAGTGGTTTAAGGATCACATCTTCCATAAACAGCCCTTTTCAATCTATCCTAGGCATGTTCGACAGGATTCATGTTTGGAGAACACGCTCGCCACTCTAGTCGAGCGATGTCGTTATCCTGAAGGAAGTCATTCACAAGATGTGCATGATGGGGACGCGAATTGTCCATGAAGACGAATGCCTCGCCAATATGCTGCAGATATGGTTGTACTATCGGTCGGGGAACGGTATTCACGTATCGTACAGTCGTTACGGCGCCTTCCATGACCACCAGCGGGTCCCACATAATGCCACTACAAAACCGCAGGGAACCTCCACCTTGCTGCACTCACTGGACAGTGTGTCTAAAGCGTTCACCCTTACCGGGTTGCCTCCAAACACTTCTCCGACGATTGTCTGGTTGAACTCATTTGCGACACTCATCGGTGAAGAGAATGTGATGCCAACCCTGAGCGGTCCATTCGGCCCATTGGGCCCATCTGCACCGCACTGCATGGTGTGATTACAAAGATGGACCTCACCATGGACGTCGGGAGCGAAGCTGCGCAACATGCAACCTACTGCGCACAGTTTGAGTCGTAACACGATGTCCTGTGGCTGCACAAAAAGCATTATTGAACATGGTGGCGTTGCTGTCAGGGTAACTCCGAACCAAAATCCGTAAGTAGCGGTCATCGACTGCAGCAGTAGTCCTTGGTTGGCCTGATCGAGGCATGTCATCGACAGTTCCTGTCTCTTTGTATCTCCTCCATGTCCGAACAACATCGCTTTGGTTCACTCCGAGACGCCTGGACACTTTCCTTGTTGAGTGCCCTTCCTGGCAGAAAGTAACAATGCGGACGCGATCGAACCGCAGTATTGACCGTCTAGGCATGGTAGAACTACAGACAACACGAGCCGTGTACCTCCTTCCTGGTGGAATGACTGGAACTGATCAGCTGTCGGACCTCCTCCGTCTGATAGGCGCTGCTCATGCTTGTTTGTTTACATCATTGGGCGGGTTTAGTGACATGTCTGAACAGTCAAAGGGACTGTGTCTGTGATACAATATCCACAGTCAACGTCTCTCTTCAGGAGTTCTGGGAACCGGGGTATGCAAAAGTTTTTTTTTAATGTTTGTATTATTTTGAGTCCAAATATGTCAGTGCTTCTGTTATATCCATACGTTGAAGCAAAAAAAAAAAATCTTCAAAATTTCTTATGCTGTTAGTTTTTATTTTATTTTTTTGTAGCAGCTGGCAAGAATTTTTCTTTTGCTGTGTACTCCACAATACTCTAGACTATAGGTAGAGATATATATCTTTCGGTATTTTTACTAACATTAGTTATCAGTTACTGACAGTGCTGTAATATGTGAGATGACCCTGAGGTGACAGCCGCTTGCAGATCGCTTAAAGTAATAGTTATTTTTATGATTAGCTCCCTATTCCATTTCTTTGTTTGTTGGATAGAAATATACGGGTTTTATTAAAGCACAAATTATTCTCCTGTGGATTAACGGTTCATACCTTAAAGACATAAAAAAACCAAACTTTGAAATTTTCTGTTATAATTACTGCGAATATTTTCGTTTAGAACACCAATTTCTCGGTGAGAAGACGTAGATGACGAAAACATTGGCTAATGATCAAATAACAATGCCTAACTGAGGTGGATACAATGAGCAAAGTATCTTCGGATGAGGAAGATAATGAAGACACCGATGCACTGAAATGCATTGACATGTTATTAGAATATGCAGGACAAAATTCCTTTGACTGTAGCGATATTTTTAGTGACCAAACCATGAGGACCGTCGTCATGCAAAAAGTGAATTAAAATCAGAGACAGGAAAATTTTGACAATAGTTCCCCGAAGATGAAATGAAAGCAGGTGATACAAATGTTGTGGTTGGCAGAAGAGCCAACACCGTGTTACTAGAGGAGGTCGAAATGCACGCGTTTTAGCTCACGCAGGCTGGCGTGAGGTCTGGAACAGGACAAGGAAATTAGAATTCAGAAAAACGGACGTAGCTGGTGGAATACTTAACTTTAATCCATTAATGATGAACGTCGTTCTTGACGGTACATGATTCACAATATCAATAGTAACTGATAATGGCACCTTGCTAGGTCTTAGCAATTGACGTAGCTGAAGGCTCCTCGACTTGCGCCATAGGGTGGTGGGGTTTCGGGTTCCGCTGGATAGGTCAGGAGTCCACTACACGCAGCAAGCGGCTACACGGGTAGCAGGGGTTGTGTGGCGTGGACTGGGCGGTTTTTTAGGTTAGATGGCCTCGCGCAAGTACAGAAAGGGCAACAGCCTCAAAGGGTGCGGAGCAAAGTCAGGACATGCGGGGACCAAGCAGCAATCGGTATTGTAATTGTAAACTGTCGAAGCTGCGTTGGTAAAGTACCGGAACTTCAAGCGCTGATAGAAAGCACCGAAGCTGAAATCGTTATAGGTACAGAGAGCTGGCTTAAGCCAGAGATAAATTCTGCCGAAATTTTTACAGAGGTACAGACGGCGTTTAGGAAGGATAGATTGCATGCAACTGGTGGTGGAGTGTTCGTCGCTGTTAGTAGTAGTTTATCCTGTAGTGAAGTAGAAGTGGATAGTTCCTGTGAATTATTATGGGTGGAGGTTACACTCAACAACCGAGCTGGGTTAATAATTGGCTCCTTTTACCGACCTCCCGACTCAGCAGCGTTAGTGGCAGGACAACTGAGAGAAAATTTGGAATACATTTCGCATAAATTTCCTCAGCATGTTATAGTCTTAGGTGGAGATTTCAATTTACCAGATATAGACTGGGACACTCAGATGTTTAGGACGGGTGGTAGGGACAGAGCATCGAGTGACATTATACTGAGTGCACTATCCGAAAATTACCTCGAGCAATTAAACAGAGAACCGACTCGTGGAGATAACATCTTGGACCTACTGATAACAAACAGACCCGAACTTTTCGACTCTGTAAGTGCAGAACAGGGAATCAGTGATCATAAGGCCGTTGTAGCATCCCTGAATATGGAAGTTAATAGGAATATAAAAAAAGGGAGGAAGGTTTATCTGTTTAGCAAGAGTACTAGAAGGCAGATTTCAGACCACCTAACAGATCAAAACGAAAATTTCTGTTCCGACACTGACAATGTTGAGTGTTTATGGAAAAAGTTCAAGGCAATCGTAAAATGCGTTTTAGACAGGTACGTGCCGAGTAAAACTGTGAGGGACGGGAAAAACCCACCGTGGTACAACAACGAAGTTAGGAAACTACTGCGAAAGCAAAGAGAGCTTCACTCCAAGTTTAAACGCAGCCAAAACCTCTCAGACAAACAGAAGCTAAGCGATGTCAAAGTTAGCGTAAGGAGGGCTATGCGAGAAGCGTTCAGTGAATTCGAAAGTAAAATTCTATGTACAGACTTGACAGAAAATCCTAGGAAGTTCTGGTCTTACGTTAAATCAGTAAGTGGCTCGAAACAGCATATCCAGACACTCCGGGATGATGATGGCATTGAAACAGAGGATGACACGCGTAAAGCTGAAATACTAAACACCTTTTTCCAAAGCTGTTTCACAGAGGAAGACCGCACTGCAGTTCCTTCTCTAAATCCTCGCACAAACGAAAAAATGGCTGACATCGAAATAAGTGTCCAAGGAATAGAAAAGCAACTGGAATCACTCAACAGAGGAAAGTCCACTGGACCTGACGGGATACCAATTCGATTCTACACAGAGTACGCGAAAGAACTTGCCCCCCTTCTAACAGCCGTGTACCGCAAGTCTCTAGAGGAACGGAGGGTTCCAAATGATTGGAAAAGAGCACAGGTAGTCCCAGTCTTCAAGAAGGGTCGTCGAGCAGATGCGCAAAACTATAGACCTATATCTCTGACGTCGATCTGTTGTAGAATTTTAGAACATGTTTTTTGCTCGAGTATCATGTCGATTTTGGAAACCCAGAATCTACTATGTAGGAATCAACATGGATTCCGGAAACAGCGATCGTGTGAGACCCAACTCGCGTTATTTGTTCATGAGACCCAGAAAATATTAGATACAGGCTCCCAGGTAGATGCTATTTTTCTTGACTTCCGGAAGGCGTTCGATACAGTTCCGCACTGTCGCCTGATAAACAAAGTAAGAGCCAACGGAATATCAGAACAGCTGTGTGGCTGGATTGAAGAGTTTTTAGCAAACAGAACACAGCATGTTGTTATCAATGGAGAGTCGTCTACAGACGTTAAGGTAACCTCTGGCGTGCCACAGGGGAGTGTTATGGGACCATTGCTTTTCACAATATATATAAATGACCTAGTAGATAGTGTCGGAAGTTCCATGCGGCTTTTCGCGGATGATGCTGTAGTATACAGAGAAGTTGCAGCATTAGAAAATTGTAGCGAAATGCAGGAAGATCTGCAGCGGATAGGCACTTGGTGCAGGGAGTGGCAACTGTCCCTTAACATAGACAAATGTAATGTATTGCGAATACATAGAAAGAAGGATCCTTTATTGTATGATTATATGATAGCGGAACAAACACTGGTAGCAGTTACTTCTGTAAAATATCTGGGAGTATGCGTGCGGAACGATTTGAAGTGGAATGATCATATAAAATTAATTGTTGGTAAGGCGGGTACCAGGTTGAGATTCATTGGGAGAGTGCTTAGAAAATGTAGTCCAGCAACAAAGGAGGTGGCTTACAAAACACTTGTTCGACCTATACTTGAGTATTGCTCATCAGTGTGGGATCCGTACCAGATCGGGTTGACGGAGGAGATAGAGAAGATCCAAAGAAGAGCGGCGCGTTTCGTCACAGGGTTATTTGGTAACCGTGATAGCGTTACGGAGATGTTTAATAAACTCAAGTGGCAGACTCTGCAAGAGAGGCGCTCTGCATCGCGGTGTAGCTTGCTCGCCAGGTTTCGAGAGGGTGCGTTTCTGGATGAGGTATCGAGTATATTGCTTCCCCCTACTTATACCTCCCGAGGAGATCACGAATGTAAAATTAGAGAGATTAGAGCGCGCACGGAGGCTTTCAGACAGTCGTTCTTCCCGCGAACCATACGCGACTGGAACAGGAAAGGGAGGTAATGACAGTGGCACGTAAAGTGCCCTCCGCCACACACCGTTGGGTGGCTTGCGGAGTATGAATGTAGATGTAGATGTAGATGTATGCTAAACTATCGTCTCGGCAAACGAGAGCGTATTTTGTCAGTGAACCATCGCTAGCAAAGTCGGCTGTACAACTGGGGCGAGTGCTAGGAAATCTCTCTAGACCTGCCGTGTGGCGGCGCTCGGTCTGCAATCACTGATAGTGGCGACACGCGGGTCCGACGTATACTAACAGACCGCGGTCGATTTGAAGGCTAGCACCTAGCAAGTGTGGTGTCTGGCGGTGACACCACAACAAAATACTCATTATTTTATATGTTATTTTGTACATACGTTGTCAGTTTCTGGCGAAAAAGCGTAACTAACGCAGTGGGATTTCATTTGTGGCATGTAGCACGTTTTGTAAATACAGTAAATAGAAATTTCCGGTAAAAACGCTTGAATTTTGTATTATTCGTGATTGTAGGTTACCCGTGCAGTATAGAATACGCGTTGACCAGGATGATCAGAAGACTGCCGTATTTGTCACCCCTCATGAAGATATATGTGACAAATAAAGCTGCCGATAAACGTCAACAGAACAATGAAAAATAGAGCATTCAAAGATAAATCAAGCGAGGAAGCTCCATATGTCAAACAATATTCGCAGCGCTCCCAGACAAATGTTTTCAGTACGTTAAACTCAGGCCACCAAGGAGGAATGCAATGGAATGCAATCGACCCGCCTCCGTTTCACTGACAACACCGTATCATTTTCTTTAGTGGACATGAACTTCAAACGCGAATGGAAGATCTTAGCCGAATAAATGTGAAAGTAAGAATCAAAATGATTGCTAGTCAGAAATTTGGAACAAACACACCGAACAGAAAACAGAAGAAATTAACAGTGAAGACATAGAACTACTTGGTGCGTTTTTGTATTTGGAGCAGTTCAAAACTATTACTGGACGGGTAGGAAAAGATGTAAACAAAATAAAAATGGCGTTGGGTGCTTTCGATAAACTAAATGATGTTTCAAAACTAAGCTTTCAATGTTTCTGCAAGGGAAAGTTTACAACTAGTATGTATGACTATTTTCGACTTATGGCGGTGAGACATAGACATTTAAAGCGAAAACCATTCCAGACCTGAGGCTTCTTGAGCATGTAATGTAGAGACGCTGATGAGAATTACTACAGGATGACAACGTAGAATTGGCCCGGAAAATACAATGGTGTTCGAAACGTGAGGACGAAAGTAACTTTCGTATCAAGTGTCAATGGCGAGCAACATAGTTCGATGAAACTTGGATCATACGTAGAAGGAAGTACTAGAGCACAGTACAGAAGGCAACTGAAAAAAATACACAATGCAACGGACACAAATGACTCTTTTATTCAAAGACAGTAATTACACTGAAGTCACCACTATTTAAGACGGTCCGCTTGCATAACAAACGGCGGCACATGGTGTGATATTCGCTATTTTTGGCTTCATTAAAACAGCAAATAGTTAATACTTTCAGCCAGAAGGCAAATACTTGTTTATAAAGAATGATTACTGTATAATAAGGCGTCGCATAGCGATGGTGGAATTTCCTAAATAATGTAATTCGTCGTCCTTGGGCGGCAACATAAACAGAAGAATACGGATAGAAATGCGATCCTTCACTACTTTGTTCGCTGGAGAACAAATGAAGCCTTGAGCGCTAAACGTTTGTACTGTTTTTCTTAAGTAAGACGGACGCAGATTTGTGACAGTCTGATCTAATTTTTACTAAATGTATAAAAACGTGTTACGTCTAAGTTTGAGTGAAGTGTAAAAAGAAGAACTGTTATAACTTATCGTGACGACGCACGGGCGACTCAAGAGGACAATGGCTCTATAAAAGAGCTCTAAATGGACATGAAAAGGACATAAAATGTACCATCATTGTTGTACTAAGCATAAGGTACGATATATCTTTTAGTTATAATAAATATTTGTTCTGGAAATATTGAATCATTTAGCAGTGCTCATTCCTATCATCTCCTCAGTATTATTTTCATTTTAATTATGGTTGGTTCTGAGCACTGTGGGACTTAACATCTGAGGTCATCAGTCCCCTAGAACTTAGAACTACTTAAACCTAACTAACCTAAGGACATCACACACATCCATGCCCGAGGCAGGATTCGAACCTGCGACCGTAGCGGTCGCGCGGTTCCAGACTGAAGCGCCTAGAACCGCTCGGCCACACCAGCCGGCTCATTTTAATTATGAATATTGCTAAGATTGTAGACGCCAAGACCAGCAGTTCAATGTGCGTGTTACATTGACAAAAAGAAAACTGTTTTATCGTCTTCTTGCATCAGCTTTAATATTGAATTTCCCTTTTGTGTGATGTTACAGTTGTTTTTGCGCCCTTAAGAACTTTCTGGTCCCTTAGGAAATTGTTTTCTCATAGCAATAACTTCACGTCCGGGTATGATCGTATCTACGATCATGAAGTAATTAGAAAGACGATAATGCAATTTCTTAATCAATAGCACGCTAGCTGTGACTGCTTCAAGCCACGCGAAACTACAAGTAAAGACTATTCACATTTCATAACGCAATATTTTATGACAATGGTCAATTCATGATTCTTACGCCAATTGTGATTGATAAAACAGTAAGCGAAATCTCAATTTCCAACTTTTCCATTGAATAACAACATCACTTTTACTTTGTTACATCACAATGGTTGTTCATAGGGTGTGTTTGGTTTGTTGATGACTTTTAGTTTGTGGGGCACTCGACTGCGCGGTCATCAGCGCCCTTACGAAGTCCCAGTCTTTTTACACAGTCCAATTTTGTGTGCAGTCCAATCCATCCAGTGTCACGGATGATTATTGTGATGATGAGGAGGACAGCACAAACACCCAGTCCCCAGGCAGAGAAAATCCCCAACCCGGTCGGGAATCGATAGGGAGTGTGATCACCACGGATGCCAGTCCGTGCCCTCCACCAGCGCGCTTGACAACTGCTGGATAGCGTTGGGGCGTGGGGATCTGCTGCAGTATGTCTGCCCAATGCGTCCCACAGGTGACCGGCGGGTTTTAAGTCGGGGGAATGGGTACGCCAGTCCTTCTGCCCAGCGTCACTTCTTTGCAAGAGCTCCTCCAGCTGCGCTGTTCGATGCAGTCTTGCATTGTCATCCATAAAAATGAAACCAGGGCCTAACTCACTCCTGAAGAGTCACATGGTGATGCTGTACAGCGTCACAGTAAAGTTGATCGCTGAGTATAGCGTGTTCGAAGATCTGGCGGTCAGTGCGATAAGCAATGTTATGCTTTCCCGCTCCGTAGCACGTGAACTGCGATGTTTTACCAGTGGCAGAAGGATCAGTCGTTGACACTAGTTCGACGTTTCCAGGGTACACCCGACTGTGTACGCTCTGCGGAAATAATTCGTGGAGGCTCATTCCACACAATATTATACATGAACTGACTGGTTCAACATGACAAGCACAACCTGAACTTCTTCGATCATCAGTAATGGGACTCTGTTTTGCAGCCGGAGAATAGGCGGCACCAGTATGGGAGACGTCTCGCCACTCCAAACAAGTAGATGTCGCTTTAAATGTAAAAGAATGAAACAGCCACAGCCGTCCTTACGTTGTCATTTATTGTCCAGCTACCAGTTTCAGGGCTTCAATGGACCATCTTCGGGCCTTAGTTGATGTTGAAGGGGTTATCACGATCCATATATACGATGCATCAGTGGCCAACAACTGGTTTACGCAGTTTAAATGAGACTGCCAGGTTGCCTTCGGGTGCCTGTGGCCTACGCATGACAACAATATCTACACACTTGCGGCCATATCACCCCTAAATATCTGTAGCCAGTGACATAGAGAGGAAAAAGCAGTAAACACACCCACGAGATTTAATGTGCATCCACCAAACATCCCCAACTCGTCTTAATACAAGGAAAAGTTTCATCCAACGGACAGTATTACTAGTAGGTCGACCTGATACCCACCGACTGTCTTTATGGTTGGACTCTCTGCAAAACACAAACCTGGACCCCAAAGAGGAAATCACACAAGGGCAGCAGCTAGAGTACACTACATGGAGAGTATTGCATAGATTAATAACAGGAGTCGTAAAATGTCAAGTAAACAAGTTTATGTGGGGCTTTTCTGAAGAAGACCAGAAACACAGACGATTGAACGTCGGCCCATGTGCCCAGGGATGGAGTTTGTTTGCACAGCGGAAGGTCATTAAATCTGCAGATTTTTGGCGGACTTGCCTGCACACGAACAGTAAGTATGTAAGTAGCACTTGTACTACCAAAATCATCATATTCGACAATGTACCTAGGTGCCTTACTTGCTCCCACCTCTCCCCACATGAGGGAACGTCCAGAATCGGTGCTCATAGTGAGTCTGCTCTCATCTCGAGAAGGGCACGCGTTTCCACTCCACGTTGCTGCAGTCCCTGTGCTCTTGGCACCATCGCAAAACATTCAAAAAAATGGTTCAAATGGCTCTGAGCACTATGGGACTTAACATCTATGGTCATCAGTGCCCTAGAACTTGGAACTACTTAAACCTAACTAACCTAAGGACAGCACACAACACCCAGTCATCACTAGGCAGAGAAAATCCCTGACGCCGCCGGGAATCGAACCCGGGAACCCAGGCGTGGGAAGCGAGAACGCTACCGCACGACCACGAGCTGCGGACGCAAAACATTCGACACGGTGCATTCACCGCCCAACGTTATTGTGACCCTGTACTTGTTCCCCCGACTTAAAGCCCACTGTGCACCTGTGAGATGGCTGCTACGGTCGCAGGTTCGAATCCTGCCTCGGGTATGGATGTGTGTGATGTCCTTAGGTTAAGTACGTTTAAGTAGTTCTAAGTCCAGAGGACTGATGATCTCAGATGTTGAGTCCCATAGTGCTTAGAGCCATTTGAACCATTTGAACCTATGTCATGCGTTGGGGAGAGGCGGTAGAGAACCTCCACACGCACCAACAACCATGCAGCACTTACCAGCCGCACTGTTGGAGGAGCGGAAAGCCTTTCAAGAACAACTCCTCACCAACCTTGTGGCCAGCATGAAAGTACGTTGCAGGGCATGCATTGCGTCCGTGGTGATCACACACTATTTAAGATTCATTTACCGCGTCTTCTATCGTCCATGGAATCTTAAATCGCGCTGACTTCACTGTAATTATTGTTTCCGAATAGAATTCTCATTTCTGTTCGTGTCACTGCACATTTCTTTCTGTTACCTTCTGTACTAGACTGTAGCAGTGCTTTCTATGTATGGTCCATGTTTTGTGTAACTACTAGCTGAGTATCAGGCTTTCCCCAGGTATGTATCTAATCCATTAGGCCCACCTCTTCCCTCCCACTCTCTTTGTCCCTCCCCTCTGTCCTCCTGCCCTCCTCTCTGTCCATCTTCTTCTCCCTCTCCCCTACCTGTCCATCTCCTACTCCTGACCTTGTACGTCTATCTGCTCCTGTCTCGACTCTCCATCTATTCCTTCCCCTCAGTACATATCCTCTTGCCCCTCAGAATCCATCTCCTACTGCCCTTCTAGTTTCTCATCGCGCCCTCTAATTCTTCCTCTCCCTCTCTGTCCATCTCCTCTTCTTCCCTATCTCTGTCCATTTTCCCCTCCCTTCACCGTGTCCATCTACTCTTCCTTCGTATGTGTGTCCATGTGCTCCTCCGTCGTATCTGTTCCATATCCTCCTTCCACCTCTTTCTGTCCATCCCATCTCCACATTATCACCCCCACCCCAATAGTAGGTTGCTGGTCCTTAACCCACTGCGGTCGCAGGTTCGAATCCTGTCTCGGGCTTGGCTATGTGTGATGTCCTTAGGTTGGTTAGGTTTAAGTAGTTCTAAGTCTAGGGGACTGATGACCTCAGGTGTTAATTCCCATAGTACTTAGAGACATTTGAACCATTTCGCTGGTCCTTACCCCCACAGTCACCCCCCATGAACCATGGACCTTGCCGTTGGTGGGGAGGCTTGCGTGCCTCAGCGATACAGATGGCCGTACCGTAGGTGCAACCACAACGGAGGGGTATCTGTTGAGAGGCCAGACAAACGTGTGGTTCCTGAAGAGGGTCAGCAGCCTTTTCAGTAGTTGTAGGGGCAACAGTCTGGATGATTGACCGATCTGGCCTTGTAACACTAACCAAAACGGCCTTGCTGTGCTGGTACTGCGAACGGCTGAAAGCAAATTACAGCCGTAATTTTTCCCGAGGGCATGCAGCTTTACTGTATGGTTAAATGATGATGGCGTCATCTTGGGTAAAATATTCCGGAGGTAAAATAGTCCCCCACTCGGATCTCCGGGCGGGGACTACTCAAGCAGAACGTCGTTATCAGGAGAAAGAAAACTGGCGTTCTACGGATCGGAGCGTGGAATGTCAGATCCCTTAATCGGGCCGGTAGGTTAGAAAATTTAAAAAGGGAAATGGATAGGTTGAAGTTAGATATAGTGGGAATTAGTGAAGTTCGGTGGCAGGAGGAACAAGACTTCTGGTCAGGTGACTACAGGGTTATAAACACAAAGTAAAATAGGGGTAATGCAGGAGTAGGTTTAATAATGAATAAAAAAAATAGGAGTGCGGGTAAGCTACTACAAACAGCATAGTGAACTCATTATTGTGGCCAAGATAGACACGAAGCCCACGCCTACTACAGTAGTACAAGTTTATATGCCTACTAGCTCTGCAGATGATGAAGAAATTGATGAAATGTATGATGAGATAAAAGAAATTATTCAGGTAGTGAAAGGAGACAAAAATTTAATAGTCATGGGTGACTGGAATTCGAGAGTAGGAAAAGGGAGAGAAGGAAACATAGTGGTTGAATATGGATTGGGGGAGAGACATGAAAGAGGAAGCCGGCTGGTAGAATACTGCACAGAGCATAACTTAATCATAGCTAACACTTGGTTCAAGAATCATAAAAGAAGGTAACATACATGGAAGAAACCTGGAGATACTAGAAGGTATCAGATAGATTATATAATGGCAAGACAGAGATTTAGGAACCAGGTTTTAAATTGTAAGACATTTCCAGGGGCAGATGTGGACTCTGACCACAATCTATTGGTTATGAACTGTAGATTAAAACTGAAGAAACTGCAAAAAGGTAGGAATTTAAGGAGATGGGACCTGGATAAACTGACTAAACCAGAGGTTGTACAGAGTTTCTGGGAGAGCATAAGGGAACAATTGACAGGAATGGGGGAAAGAAATACAGTAGAAGAAGAATGGGTAGCTCTGAGGGATGAAGTAGTGAAGACAACAGAGGACCAAGTAGGTAAAAAGACGAGGGCTAATAGAAATCCTTGGGTAACAGAAGAAATATTGAATTTAATTGATGAAAGGAGAAAATATAAAAACGCAGTAAATGAAGCAGGCAAAATGGAATACAAGCGTCTCAAAAATGAGATCGACAGGAAGTGCAAAATGGCTCAGCAGGGATGGCTAGAGGACAAATGTAAGGATGTAGAGGCTTATCTCACTGGGGGTAAGATAGATACTGCCTACAGGAAAATTAAAGAGACCTTTGGAGAAAAGAGAGCCACTTGTATGAATATCAAGAGCTCAGATGGAAACCCAGTTCTAAGAAAGAAGGGAAAGCAGAAAGGTGGAAGGAGTATATAGAGGGTCTATACAAGGGCGATGTACTTGAGGACAATATTATGGAAATGGAAGAGGATGTAGATGAGGATGAAATTGGAGATACGATACTGCGTGAAGAGTTTGACAGAGCATTGACAGACCTGAGTCGAAACAAGGCCCCGGGAGTAGACAACATTCCATTGGAACTGCTGACGGCCTTAGGAGAGCCAGTGATGACAAAACTCTGCCATCTGGTGAGCAAGATGTATGAGACAGGCGAAATACCCTCAGGCTTCAAGAAGAATATAATAATTCCAATCCCAAAGAAAGCAGGTGTTGACAGATGTGAAAAATACTGAACTATCAGTTTAATAAGTCAGAGCTGCAAAATACTAACGCGAATTCTTTACAGACGAATGGAAAAACTGGTAGAAGCCGACCTCGGGGAAGATCAGTTTGGATTCCGCAGAAATGTTGGAACACGTGAGGCAATACTGACCCTACGACGTATCTTAGAAAATAGATTAAGGAAAGGCAAACCTACATTTCTAGCATTTGTAGACTTAGAGAAAGCTTTTGACAATGTTGATTGGAATACTCTCTTTCAAATTCTAAAGGTGGCAGGGGTAAAACACAGGGAATACAAGGCTATTTACAATTTGTACAGAAACCAGATGGCAGTTATAAGAGTCGAGGGGCATGAAAGGGCAGCAGCGGTTGGGAAGGGAGTGAGACAGGGTTGTAGCCTCTCCCCGATGTAATTCAATTTGTATATTGAGCAAGCAGTAAAGGAAACAAAACAAAAATTCGGAGTAGGTATTGAAGTCCATGGAGAAGAAATAAAAACGTTGAGGTTCGCCGATGACATTGTAATTCTGTCAGAGACAGCAAAGGACTTGGAAGAGCAGTTGAAAGGAATGGACAGTGTCTTGAAAGGAGGATATAAGATGAACATCAACAAAAGCAAAACGAGGATAATGTAATGAAGTCGAATTAAGTCGGGTGATGCTGAGGGAATTAGATTAGGAAATGAGACAAAGTAGTAAAGGAGTTTTGCTATTTGGGGAGCAAAGTAACTGATGATGGTCGAAGTAGGGAGGATATAAAGTGTAGACTGGCAATGGCAAGGAAAGCGTTTGTGAAGAAGAGA
Source organism: Schistocerca nitens (assembly GCF_023898315.1). Taxonomy (NCBI): domain Eukaryota; kingdom Metazoa; phylum Arthropoda; class Insecta; order Orthoptera; family Acrididae; genus Schistocerca; species Schistocerca nitens. The sequence goes on along the minus strand of NC_064615.1, from coordinate 299,229,161 downwards.
AATTTGTTAACATCGAGTTTAGATTTAAGTGTCAGGAAGTCGTTTCTGAAAGTATTTGTATGGAGTGTAGCCATGTATGGAAGTGAAACATGGACGATAAATAGTGTGGACAAGAAGAGAATAGAAGCTTTCGAAATGTGGTGCTACAGAAGAATGCTGAAGATTAAATGAGTAGATCACATAACTAATGAGGAGGTATTGAATAGAATTGGGGAGAAGAGGAGTTTGTGGCACAACTTGACAAGAAGAAGGGACCGGTTGGTAGGACATGTTCTAAGGCATCAAGGGATCACAAATTTAGCATTGGAGGGCAGCGTGGAGGGTAAAAATCGTAGAGGGAGACCAAGAGATCAATACACTAAGCAGATTCAGAAGGATGTAGGTTGCAGTAGGTACTGGGAGATGAAGAAGCTTGCACAGGATAGAATAGCATGGAGAGCTGCATCAAACCAGTCTTTGGACTGAAGACCACAACAACAACAACAACTCCCACAGTACTTCTTTCCAGATCCAAGGTTGGTTGAAATTGATCCAGCGATTTAAGAGGAGCTTTCCTGCCTCGCCTCAGCCCCTGTAACATGTACGTGGTTGTTATTCCACAGTGATTCTCTCCAGACAGTAAGCGATATGTGTACCAACGTTTGTTGAAATTGGTCCAGTGGTTTAGGAGGAGACGTGGAACATACATAAATACATCCATTTTCATAATATGATGGATGTTCTTGGCAGTGACACACCCTGTTAAAGCTACTTTCGTCCTTAAGTTTTGCTCGACAGTGTATTTCAAGTACCTCAAGACAGGCAACGCAACTTGCTCCATTCGCCCCAGCTGTAGATGGTGGGTTGCCTATCTTAATGTCTATGCAATACTCTTTGCGCCAGTTTATTTTGGCTGCTTTGGCTTCCTGTAGGAGAGACGAGGAAAGAAGAGATACATATCACGGAACTCAGTGGAGTGGAAGATGTACTTATGATCGCAGTGAGGGACATGTAGCCAGACAAATGTATGGCAGACCGACCAATCTGCTGGATAACCAAGAGGCTAAGGAAAGACAGGGACGACGACCTGACGTGAGGAAGCAGGAGCGACATGGGTTACTGTGTCTGATGACTGTAAACCATGGAACAATCTAAGGAACGCCTATATCTAGTAGTTTATTTCAAATTGCTGATGATGACGCTGAAGATGATGATGAATGTCCAAATTACATTTCGGCAAAATTGTGTCTTGCTCTGTCGACGCTGGTTCTCTTTCGTCAGGATATTTTGCGATTTTTCAAGCTCTCATGTGTTTTTTTTTTGTGTTAGAAACTACAAAAATTTCGTCGTTTGTTTTCCAATGTCAGAAAATAAAACACGTGAAAAAACATGCCCAGCTAGAAACATCGTGGGCAAGGAAGCTCACAGTTATTTAACAGTCGGTTCTTTTGCAATCACGATAGGCAACAAAGAAGTTTTGCAGGTAACAGTGAAATCACAAGAATACCTGACGACAGTCATACTGTTTCAGACACTAAATTCTAATGAAAGTTCTTTAAATAATGATATGCCAAACGTGTTTGGCATATCAAGCAAAACAGCATAAAAATAACTTTTGCCAAAGTGGACCTCTACTAATATCTTTTTCCTCTAAAACGGCGTTCCTGCGCAAACGGATGGTCCCTACATGTGTACAGGGTGACATTTATTGAACTATATGAAATGAAATAGTCATAACTTCTGAACGGTTTGCGTTAGGACTTTCAAACTGCACGATTGGCAGCGGGGCACGATGGGAATTAGTATGCACATCCATAGTTTGGTTTAGCGACAATAACCAAAATTGGCGCATCTGGGGAACTGATAGTCCGCATATCGCGGACGAGAAGTCTCTTCACCCTCAACGGGTGACTGTGTGGTGTGCAGTGTCCAGTCACGGAATAATCGGTGCGATATTCCTTGACGGCGCGGTGACTACCGAACGGTACGTGAAGGCTCTGGAAGATGATTTCATCCCCATTATCCAAAGTGACCCTGATTTCGACAAGATGTGGTTCATGCAAGACGAAACTAGTCCTATCGAAGAAGTAGAGTGTTCGATGCCCTGGACGAGCACTTTGGGGACCAGCTTCTGGCTCTGGAGTACCCACAGGTCAACTGGCCCGGGCGTCGATTGGCCGCCATATTTCCTGGATGTGAAGGCATGTGACTCCTTTTTGTGGGGCTATATTAAAGACAAAGTGTACAGCAATAACCTCGAAACCATTGCTGAGCTGAAAACAGCCGTTCAGGAGGTCAACGACAGCATCGATGTTCTGACACTTCAGCGGGTCATGCAGAATTTCGCTGGTCGTCTGCGCCACATCATCGGCAATGATGGCAGGCATATCGAATATGTCATAATCTAACTCCAAATACTTGTAGTGATGTTTACATGTTGAATAAAGTGTGTATACGATATAGTTTGTAATTTAAGTTTCTTTCATATAGTTCAAAACTTTCACCCAAAATACACATTTCAGGAATGGAAAAGAAAAAAAAAGATGCTTGTAAAGTTCATACAAAGTGATACCGTTCTTGCAGTGGATTAAAATCGCCACGTCAATGTCTGGATACTTCTGTAGAGAAGAACTACTGTACTACCAATTTTTGACAAATTGCTAACTACAGCTGCTGTACATGTAGTTTAAATGTTTCCCCCAACTTCTGCAAGTATAGTTGCTTTTCTGCCATAGATGACATTCTATAGAGTTGAGTACAAAGCACTCCGTCTTCAGGCCACAAGTGGCCCATCTGGACCATCCGACCGCCGTGTCATCCTCAGATGAGGATGCGGCTAGGAGGGGCGTGTGGTCAGTACACCGCTCTCCCGGTCGTGATGATGGTTTTCTTTGACTGGAGCCGCTACTGTTCGGTCGAGTAGCTCCTCAATCGGCATCACGAGGCTGAGTGCACCCCGCAAAATCGCAACAGCGCATGGCGGCCCGGATGGTCACCCATGCAAGTACCGACCACGCCCGACAGCGCTTAACTTCGGAGACCTGATGGCAACCGGTGTATCCACTGCAGCAAGGCCGTTGCCCTTATAGAGTTGAGTATAGGAAGACGTTAATTGTTGTTTAATTCAACGAACAGTTGGGAAATTTAACTGATGAACCAAAACAAAATTTCTAGTTGGTGAGATGAATGGCAGATAGCTCTAAATGTAGAAAAATGTAAATTAATGCGGGTGAGTGGGAAAAACAGTACCATAATGTTCGGATACAGCATTAGTAGTGTCCTGCTTGAGAGGGTCACATCGTTTAAATATCTGGCGTAACGTCGCAAAGCGATATGAAATGGAACGAGCACGTGAGGACTGTGGTACAGAAGGCGAATGGTCGACTTCAGTTTACTGGGAAAATTTTAGGAAAGTGTGGTTCATCTGTAAAGGAGACCGCATATAAGAGGCTGGTGCGATCTAGTCCTGAGTGCTGCTCGAGTGTTTGGGATAGGAACCAGGCCGGATTGAAGGAAGACATCGAAGCAGTTCGGAGGCGGGCTGCTACATTTGTTGCCGGTAGGTTCGAACAGCTCGCGGTTGTTAGGAAGATGCTTCGGGAGCGAAGATGGGAATCCCTGGAAGGAAGGCGATGTTCTTTTCGAGAATACCGTTTGAGGATTGCAGAACGATTTTACTGCCGTCAACACACATTTCGCGTGAGGACCACGAAGATAAGAGAAATTAGGGCACATACGGAGACAGTCGCTTTTTCCTCGCTCAATTTACGCGTGCAACAGGAAAGGAAGTGACTAGTAGTGGTACAGGGTACCCTCCGCCACACACCGTACGGTGGCTTGCGGAGAATTTGTGTAGATGTAGATGTAGATTATAAGCACATGGTTAATAGTCTGCCGGTTCGCCTTTGGAGTGCAATACAGCAGCGTTTCCGCTAGGGACAGATTTGAGAAGTCGCTGGTAGGTTTCCCGAGGTGGCACCAAAGCTCTACGAACAGATCACGTGATTCCCGTAAATTATGGGCCGTTGGTTTGTGGGAGCGGAACTGGAAGTAAATAGCGTCACAAATGTGTTGCATCGGCTTAGATCAGTCGAATTTGGTGGCCAACAAATGAACACGAGTTCACTATTAAGCTCATGAAACTATTGTAGCACGATTGTGACGCGGACATATGCTGATGGAAGACGCCTTCCCCGTCGGGGAAGAGTACAAGTATGAAGAGATGCAGTGGTCCGTACACTGCCTTCGATTAGCACCCCAGGTCCCACGGGATCCCAGGTGAATGTATGTCCACGGAACGCCACGGCAAAACGACCGGCTCGACCGTAGGATGCAGCTCCGGCTTAGACCAGACGGTGCGCCGGGTTCTCAGCTGGGAACGAGTTCACCAACTGCCACATGGTCGCGTATACAAACAGTGATCCAATACTGTCAAATGTTTTTTATTCCAGTCCTTGATGACAGTATCAATTCTTCAGAAGATGACCGATTTCAGTCCGTAATGACCATCCTCAGATCTACAATATACAAATATATACACCTAGCGAACAGTGTGTCTTTCAACACAATACAGCAATACGTATCACAATATACTATCATACAACCAGGGAATTCATCATCATCATCATCATCATCATCATTTAAGACTGATTATGCCTTTCAGCGTTCAGTCTGGAGCATAGCCCCCTTATAAAATTCCTCCATGATCCCCTATTCAGTGCTAACATTGGTGCCTCTTCTGATGTTAAACCTATTACTTCAAAATCATTCTTAACCGAATCCAGGTACCTTCTCCTTGGTCTGCCCCGACTCCTCCTACCCTCTACTGCTGAACCCATGAGTCTCTTGGGCAACCTTGCTTCTCCCATGCGTGTAACATGACCCCACCATCTAAGCCTGTTCGCCCTGACTGCTACATCTATAGAGTTCATTCCCAGTTTTTCTTTGATTTCCTCATTGTGGACACCCTCCTGCCATTGTTCCCATCTACTAGTACCTGCAATCATCCAGGGAAATGTACAGATAAAATGGGGCGAAACGTACCTTTTTTACATAATGTCCTAAAGTGATAAGGCGATTATGACATCGTCAAATCATATAAATATAATCAGCACAGCATCGTCACATAGATCTAAAATAAGGTGCAGAATAGGCCACATAGTCCACACACTCATTATTGCAACTGGCTACTGAAGTACAGTAGCTGCCAGAAATCTGTTTCCCTACATCCTCCCGAGATGTCACTTCTGTGGTCTTAGATGTAGTCAGCATTTACGCCAAAAACTTAATCTGATAAAGACACATTAGGTAAAATACATGTAGCAGACTTTTAAAATTGATAATTATCATAGAAATCAATTGTGATACATTAAAAGACGAATACAGTTACCCATATAAAATTATTAAAAGGAAATATATGAAGAGAATAGGTCCGACCCTTCTTATGGTGAATTTACGGTCAACAATTAATGTACATAATACATTGCCTGTAGCAGCCTACAAATTGCGTATGAAAGATAAAATGTCTATATGACGGCTGAAAAAAAAAAAAAAAAAAAAACAGATCAATGATCAGCGCCCTCTGTTGGGTCGGCCGCTAGGATATTATGTAGGCGCACACCGATAGTAAGAACTTAACCACTAGAGGACTTTATATACATCGTGATATGTCTCCCACAGAAAACGTATAATATTTCCTTTGCGATGATGACAGACGCCTCGCCAAATGACTCATCGTTCTTTCGTTCAATACCAGGTCTCAGTAAACATCCCGCAAGTGCCTACGAATATCTGGTTTTCTGCCAAGTGAAACTGAATGTCAGCTCTGAGCTTCGAACGCAACTCCACTGGGTACCTCATTTTGAAGGCTACATATAGCGCCATCACCAATCGGAACTTCATGAAACTATAGGGGCTGAAGCGAGAATATTTCACTATGTCCCACGACAGATTCCGCATTTTGCAACTGTAACTGGCTGAGAATAAATGTGTTTCATTATTTATTCAACGGCCCTCGTAATTACCGAAATGTTTTCTGACAATGGTCGCTGACACACCACCTCATAGTGCTTGTCAACGAGGGAATTCTCGTGCTTCGGAGTATACATCTGTAGTCGTATCAGAATACATAATATTCAGTGCCTCTTTTTTATGAATGAAATTTTGTGGAACAGAACAGTCGCAAAATCTGAGGAGACATTTAAAGGTCGGTGAAAAATTATGCCGAATACACACTCTACGAATCGCCTTACTGTGCTTAAGCGATAATTAAAATTACTCTTATTGACGTCAAGTTATCAACCACCACAGGGACGAATTAAATTATTATGCAATGCAAATGTTTCATCTCCTACGAATACATAAGGTTCTTCCACTGTAATATCTCGGAATGCCTGGGAGGTAGGTTCATTGCGTTTCTTTGCAACTTTTTTCATAAAAGTGTTTCTTTTTTACACTTGAGTCATTCCATTTACAAAAATTGAGTTACAATTCGCATCCATCAGTATCGTCAGGATTAATGAATAGTAGCCTTTATAACTAAAAAACATTGAATCACTTTCTACTGATTTGATCATCCTGATATGTTTACCAACTGCAGTTTGCTCCTCTGCAGTTTGGAAAATTTGGAATAATTTCGAACATACGCGCTATACTCATCCAGTTACTTTCCTTCGTAATGGGCATATATGTGTGTTACACAGTGACAACCACACCTTCATGCAAACCTCCCCGGCCGGAGTGGCCGAGCGGTTCTAGGCGCTTCAGTCTGGAACCGCGTGACCGCTACGGTCGCAGGTTCGAATCCTGCCTCGGGCATGGATGTGTGTGATGTCCTTAGGTTAGTTAGGTTTAAGTAGTTCTAAGTTCTAGGGGACTAATGATCTCAGAAGTTAAGTCCCATAGTGCTCAGAGCCATTTTGCAAACCTCACATACAACTCTACTAATTGTTTTTATTCCCAGTCTGAAACTGCAATGGAGATCGGCGAGGGTATTTTCTGTTGCAAGGTACCTGGAATAAAAATAATACTATTTTGATTCTATTTTGGTTTTCTTTGCTTTTCAGGAAACATGGTAATAAAAGAATCGGCCCAACATCAGGGACAATTTGATGAAATGTCACAGAAAATTAAACGAAAAGAATAAGACCGGTTCTGGAGCAAATAAGAAGGAGAAATACATGTTTTATAAGCGATTACAATTTCTGTTAGAAGTTCTACAAATAAGCCTGCTAATAGTTGCAACGTAATCCATGCCGACAAGCAGCCTGAAGAAGATTGTCACCAAAGTAAAGAAAACCCGCAGAAAAACAGGGGAGCTGCAAATGTACTGAACAGGAAAGTAATGACCATCATTGACACATCTATTGAACAGGGTAGAAGCAGAAGTACGTTTTCTTTAAGGAAATTGGATTCACTGTAGATAAATTTAACGAAAAAGGTGTCGTAGATCTGTACAACGCAGTCATAAAACTTTTTAAAAGAATTATGTCGAAAGAGCTGACCGGAAGGATGCATGTGTTCTCCTGCAATGATGCGTCACGCGAATACCAAACTGTCGGTGGTGCGTCATCGTACTATCCACGACGGCCTAATTAATGTCGTAACTATTCAGTGTACGGCCCTGCCGAACATTCTGTACGCTCAACTGGTGCAAGTGCTGCATCTAATGAAGACACGTATTTGGAATCATATACGACGTCTGCTCCCAGATAATCTTTCGCTTCAGACAGTTCCGATTTTTGGAAGTATTTCCAAAACGAGCGGTGCTTTTTCATCTTAATATAAATAAGATAACATTATTCATTGACTTTCCACTTAGTTTGCAAAGAGCTTTTTTAAACTCTGGTGTTCAATTTTGCACATTAAATAAATATTTCCTAACAAGTAAATTTCAGTTGTGTTCTCGTGTCAGGAGGAGAAATGTAGTTCTGCGTATCGACATCTTTGTACTGCAAATGAGTCAGTAACATTCGTAATAATTTGTCAAACGTAGTTTTTTAAATCCTGAAAAAATTAACATTCTTTGTGTCGTCCTCTCGTAGTTTTTCATAGAGTGTACTGAAGGCACAAAATTTAAATTAGTCTTGCGACACGCCGATGTACCGCACATTTCCTACGTTGACGCTGCTTCTTTTTGTAAAAGTGAGGTCGCTGACATCCGTGCGCTCTCTCGCACACAACACGACCGCAGTATTTCTGGCGCGACCGCCGCCTCCGCGGACAAGGCCGCGCGTTATTTTTTTTTTTTTTCCGTCCCCGGCCGGCAGAAACACCGGTTCGGCGAAATTTCTTGTCGTGAACAAGGGTCCTAAGGTCTGCGTGCGTGTCGCCATGCGTGTTTCGATTAGCCGTTCGCCTGGATGACGGCGTGTCCGGACACTGGGGTAACATGAAAAGCGATTCAGCCGATCAGCCGACATGTTTCCATTGATCCACGGTCGAATCGGGATGCTGAGGAACCCAATTTCCAACGGTTTGCTCCGAAAAGCTTATGTCTGACAAGAAAATCGTTTCTGAAAAAGAATTGCCGGCTGTCGTGACCGTTCGGTTCTAGGCGCATCAGTCCCGAACAGCGCTCCTGCTACGGTCGCGGGTTCGAATCCTGCCTCGGGCATGGATGTGTGTGATGTCCTTAGGTTAGTTAAGTTTAAGTAGTTCTAAGTCTAGGGGACTGACGACCTTAGATGTTAAGTCCCATAGTGCATAGAGCGATTTTGAAAAAGAATTTGTTAACATCTGGTTTCAAATCAACGGTTAGGAAGCTTTCTAAATGCGGTGTTACAAGCGCCTAGAACCGGTCGGCCACCAGCGGACGGCTGTGGTGTTACATAGGCATGGTAAAGATTAGATGAATAGACAGGGTAACTCATGAAGAGCTGGAGAGGAAATGTCTTCATGGCACAACTTGCATGAATGATGGGATCGGCTGATATCACACACCTGGAGGCATCAACGAATCTAAAGTTGTTAGTGAAGGAAGTGTGCGGGGCAAAAATGAAGACTTGACTGCAGTCAGCAGGTTCAAATGAATGTACTTTGCAGTAGTTATGCGGAGCTGGAGAGACGTTCACATGATATACTGCATTACCGTGGGGGTCGCCATCACACCAATCTTTGCACTGAGCGTTAGTCCAAGATATCTTTTTATTCTGTAAATTCGACGAGATACAGTGTATTCATGTCCTGTTAATACTACTCTGAAGATGGCTTACAGCTTTAAAGGCTTAAAATTGTAAAATTGAAACATAAAAAAATGCGCTCAAGACGGGGGTATTACATTGTTTATGTACTCTATACAACAACAACAAGCCTGAACGGCTCTTACTTTTGATTACACGTCATAGTTATCCGCGGGACTACTGAAGTTGCGCTCCCCCGCCCCCCCCCGCCCCCCCCCGCCCCCCCCCCCCCCGCGCCACCTTTTAACCTTAAAACTAAATTTCCGCGATTTTTCTGTACAGATTTACCAAATTTTATATAATTTTGAAGCATTGTTGAAAAAAATTACATAAACGAACTGTATTGACGGAAAATATTGCAAAGGAGGAATTAAACGCGACTTTGTACATTATAAATTGGATAATTTTTCTAAGCAAATTGAAAGTAAGACAACATCTATATGTTGTTATTTATGGCAGCTGCATTTGTTTTACTATGATGTACAATAAAGGAGACACTTAACTTGCTCCTCAGGAATTATTAGTGGTACCCAGTCGGTAGAAATCTGAAAAAATCGGAAGCCTTCAATCAAGTATCATATTTGCTTCAGCACTCGTCTATCCTTCAGAGTCATCGATACCACAGCGTAGCACCAGCAAGAACATTGAACAGGAGCGAGCAATGTAAGCGTGCGTGTGTGTGTACTAAGTGCCCTATAAACCACAGATGTCTGTTTCCTGTACGGTACTACTTGGACGAAAAGCCACTGTCGCACAGCCTATGTTTACAGTCAAACGGGAAGGAAAAGCTTCTTCTTGTGGGCAGAATATACAAACAGTAGGAGAACTCAGGTTCTCTCTCTGTTTCGTCAGTTTTTGCGCCCCTTCTATCCCCGCGTCCTTGGCGGTATCCCGTCTTGCAATCATCTCGGTACGTCCTTGCGGCTTAGTGAGGGTGTTGGACTTCTTACAGGATCGAAATAAAAGCAGGTGTGCGGTCTGCACAGCATGCATGGGGTAATGGGGTGTTTTCTTACTTACTGTCAGTGTGTGGCATCCGATTATACACGAATATTACTTCTTTCTTATGGCGGTCTTATTGCCTGAATTTGATACGGGATTTGATAAACAATTTTCCCTAAGATATCACAATATGAGAACTTCATCTTTGTCTTTTATACATCAACGAAAGAGAGAGCGGTTTTAGAGTAGTGTTAAGTCTAGTACCAACGAGCGTAAGTAATATTCCCATGTTATATTATGTAGTAATATAGAAGATGATATCAATTTCCCCTACATTTCGGTGGAAAGGTTCTCAGTTTGATGGTTTCGGAGTGACTGCTGGCTGCGACATTCTGTGAAACATGCAGCTAGATACCTTTCGACTGACAGGAAGTGTGTGCTTTATGAGATCGTGTCGTCTGACATCGCGTTTAATTACCGACCGCAGCTTTCTAGGTTATCGCTGTTGTTTGCGGGTCGAATGTTGCGTGCTTAACGACCTGTGCATGACAGTGAATAACATTTCTTTTTGGAGCAAATGCGCTTTGGTGTTGTGAACACGTCAGGGCACATTGAACTCTGTTCGACCTCGTAACTGTTGGACAAATTCTACTAAGTTACTGCAGACCGAACATCTCCAACTTCCTCCGTCACTATCCGTACTCCGTGGTTTGTGGCGGAGGGTACTTTTTGTGCCAATGCCATTGGCGCTTTATTATAATTCCAGTCTTGGATCACAGTGTTTATTTGTAATCAGGCTGTTAATTTCTATCACTGATTATGATCTTCAGACGTGAGCAAGAACGTGTTGCGTGACAGGTCTGAAGATGGTTATTACTTCAAAAATGGTTCAAATGGCTCTGAGCACTATGGGACTTAACATCTGTGGTCATCAGTCCCCTATAACTTAGAACTACTTAAACCTAACTAACCTAAGGACATTACACACATCCATGCCCGAAGCAGGATTCGAACCTGCGACCGTAGCAGTCGCGCGGTTCCGGACTGAGCGCCTAGAACCGCTAGACCACCGCGGCCGGCGATGGTTATTACTGACCGAAATTAATAACCTGACTACAAATAAACATTGTGAACCAAGACTCGAGCTATAATAAAATAAATATTTTCCTGGATCGCTCGAAAGTTTTTCGTAACTGTGTCACATCCTGTAATACTTTTTTCCCCGTTCCTGTTCCTTTCGCGAAAGTGTGCAGTAAGGACGACTGACTGTGAACCTCCGTATCAGCTCCAATTTCTCTGGTTTTCTCATCGCTAGACGTGTGCGAGAGGAAGAAGTAAATCGTTACCCGACTCTGGTTTGAAGATACCCCTTTCGAATTGCTGCCGTAAACTGTTCGGTGATTAATGACGCCTGTCTTGTAGCGTCTTACACCGGAGCTAGGACTCTTGATATTTTAAAAAATATCGCGAGTCCGATATATCGATACTCGAAGAAATATCATTATCGGCTCCCGATATATGGACGGAAAAAACATCAACGGAAAAAATAGTGACGTACGTGCTAATAAAAATATCGGCTGCATTGTACGTATACTTCTGGTTTTAGAGCTCTATGTTTAAGTATTGATTTATTACTAGATATTATGTACATCGACAAGCTGGCAGCCTGCCTGTCCCTCTTAGAGCAAGAACTGAAAGAATAACGAAGCACGTTCACGTTTGGTGATAACCGTTTTGCTGACAGCAGCGACTGCATGTAAGTGGCACAATAAAAGGAGTCCGATGGGTCCGTGTTCCGGTTTCGTCACATATCGGATTTGTCTGGAAATCTTCATGTCGACCTTCCTGTTTTTTCTTTTCTGCCAACGCCAGCGACCGTTGTTGTGTCAAAACTGCGTGGTGAAGCTAAACGTTGCAGTTTCTGGCGGCAGCGTCGAGCACCGATTACGTCAGCATTTCTCCTCGCACATCTGCCCTCACAGCAAAGATGAATCTTGTCATTTAGAGTTTTGTTCATTATTTTCAGCAACTGTTTTTGAAGAACGCCGATGTGAAGAAATAGCACACTAGTTGCGTTAAAAATTGGTTTTTAACACAACTGTTGTGCTATTTCTTCACATCGGAAATTTTGCGATTCCATTAATACCGGTTATTCCATTCACACCGCCATCCCCCCAGTGCAGTCGGACTTCTCCTTTGTGCCACTTATACTTCCTTCAGTCAAAGAGGAAGGTTGGACATGATGAAAGCTAAAAAAGTGGTAATACTCCTACACACGGTGAAAGTAAAATTATGTTCTACTACAATTTCAAAAGAACAACTTCATACACTTTTTCCGAAAATTGTGTAAAAAAATATAATGTAAAATAAAACTATCGGCACTCGATATTGCCATTTTTAAACTGATACATCGGGTGAAAAAATATCGCCGATATATGCCGATGTTTTTTAGAGAAAATATCGATATTTTATCAAGAGCCCTATCCGCAGCTGGACGATTGCTTCCGTGAGGGTCTGGTGTTTATTAAAAGATGCCGTGACGAAAGCACCTTTCTCCTTTGGATCTTCCCTATTAACTATTTTCTTTTAGAATCCCAGACTGACGAGCAGTACCCAAAAACTGATCGAGTGGAGATGTATACGGTACGGACCTAAATGTAGCGTTAGAGACGAGAAGAGACAAGAATGTAATTTCGAGGTCGAGAATACGTCCTCCACAGGAAATATGCGCACTGCCGTGTTTAAGTCCTAACCTGTTAAAAGTTGATTCTACTGGACACTTTTTGGAGTCTTCTTACATTTCTCTTGTCGATCGCTGGCCCTCGCTTACACTTCACCCAAACAACTCAAAAAAATATAGACTTCAAACACATTTTGTTCAACTTTAATTACGCCAGTGAACATTTAATAACATAAGGCATGGAAATAGTGCAAAAATCCGTTAACACGGTCAGATGTGAAGCTGTGTAAGGAAACAAGTTGTTACAGGTGGCATCACCGTCGAATAAGCGTTTATTTCTCGCTTCTCCGCTTTGACATTTTTTGTCGGTTGCTACCCAACAGGATTTTCTCAATCATCTGGTTTTTGCGATTCAGGTATTTATTTTTCAGCGTAAACATCAAGTTAATCGTATAAGAATAAAAATATTTTTGTGAACAAGTTGTTGGGTACTCTGGGTTTAACAACGATATAATTTCTGGTTGTTTAATATACGAGATGGCTTTCGCATTCATATTGTACGTTGCTCGTTAAAAAAGTGGAGCAACAGCAAGGAGGGGGGAGGGAGGAAACGAAATGAGACTACGCAGGCTGAGGGTGTATGTGATGCCATTTCGCCGCACGACCCCACTTATCATCACTGTGACGTTGCACACACTCTGTCCTGGACGCACGTACTGATTCGGTTGGGAAGGGTGTCATAAAGCCGTTTGTATCGTCTCCTGAGTAGAGCTGGTGCACAGCTGTTGTAACTGCTGGTCCTCGATATCGTGGATGTTGCCACTGGGGTACGGTTGACGTCCGAGCTGCTCACACATCATGTTCTGTCAGGGACCGATCGGTGGATCTTGCTGCCCACGGGAATATCTCAGTATCACGTAGACAGTTCATAGAGACACGTACCGCGTATGAACGAGCATTGTCCTGCTGAAAATCGACAACAAAATATTGCCGCACGGCAGCTAACACAAGAAAACGCAGGATGTTCGTGGCGTACTGTGATGACGTCCGAGCTCCCTCAGTCACTACCACCCCTGACATGTAGCCACACCCGATGGCTCAGCACACAATGACGCCGGGAGTAACACCGCTGTGCCTCTACAGAAAACTGGAAGAGTGAGCCTTCTTCATAGGTCGCCGATATACTCGTCAGCGATCGGCATCTGGGGCAGTGCAGAACTGCCATTTATCGCAGAACACAGTGTGACGTCATTAATCAGCATTCCACGTCTGGTATGATTTTTTTTGTTAAAAATAAAATTGGTTCTTTTTGTCGTGACAGAATAAATTACTATTAATCACACCAGATTTGTCGGAGAACAGCAGCAACATGTGTAATTGATCCAGCTTTAAGAAATTCTATTACCTTTTAGCGGAAAATTCGTGCGGTACTCTCCGACGTTAGAAAAGTCGTGGTGTTCCGTTCGGAGCAGGAGGCGGCTGTCTTTTCTCATTCGCGATATCAAAAATTACTAAAAAATGAACAGAAATTTTTTTTCGGAGGAAGATCGCGCGGAGAAAACAGACAGAAGTTACATGAAAGAAACCTAAGGGACCAACTAACTGGATTTGTACGAACATATAAACGGAACTGAAAGAACTTGAAATAAATACTATAACGATGTCGTCACGACAGCCTCCTGTTCCGACAGAACACACGCTGGATCATAAGCTGCATAAATCTTTTAAACAGGAAAGATTATCACAAGTATAGTTAATGAAAATAAGGTTGAGAGATTTTCTTTGAAATTAAATAAACTTCAAGGCTTCAAGTATTATATTATGAAACGGAAACTTACATTAACATGGCCACCCATTGTGGCGGTGGAGCGAATTTTCATGATATACATTCTCGCTTGTTTGTGGCTACATATATTTTTTAATCACTTAAACTCTTAAAGTTCCAATAAAATGATTATATCAGTATGGAGCACAATACTTTTGCGTCCGACTCGCAACACATTCACAGAACAGCTAGAGAGCGGCGCGGCTCCCTGCAGAAGTAAGAATTGGCAATTGTTATTTTGAAACATAGGTCCATCGTTTTTTTTTTTTTTTTACTGATCCATAGCAGCGTATAACAGTTTATAGCTATCGTGATATTCTGCGCTTTTCAGGAGCGCGGCAAAGATATCTGGTTACAACATTCATTGGTATATGTTAAAAGTTCGCACATACTGACGCGAATACAGAAAAAAAAACTTTTACATGTTAAAAATCGCAGTGATAAAGGCTGTAATGTCACACACGCTCTCCTGTCACGGCACCACTCCAGACGCACTGTTTGTGTTGTTGCGTTTACGGCTTACGTGGGAAAGTACTTGTGGAGCCTGATTGCTGGTAGTCTCTGACCAGTGGTGGTGGATATCACAGAATGCTAAAGGGAATCCATCACTTGTTCTCGGAAGGTAGATGTAGAAGGAATCGCAAACCTACATTTATGGCATTTGTAAACTTGGAGAAGCCTTTTGACAGTATTGACTGGAATACTCTCTTTGATATTCTTAACGCAGCAGAGGTAAAATATGGGGAGCGAAAGGCTATTTACAATTTGTACAGAAACCAGACGGCAGTTGTGAGAGTCGAGGTGGACCTGAAAGGGAAGCAGTGGTTGAGAAGGGAGTGAGACAGGGTTGTAGCCTATCCGCTATGTTATTCAATCTATATGTTGAGCAAGCAATAAACGAAACAAAAGAAAAATTTGGAGTAGGAAATAAAGTCCAGGGAGAAGAAATAAAAGCTTTTGGTTTGCCGATGACATTGTAATTCTGTGAGAGGCAACGAAGGACTTGCAAGAACAGTTGAACGGAATGGACATTGTCTTGAAAGAAGGATATAAGTTCAACATCAACATTAAATCATGTTATGCTGAGGTAATTAGATTAAGAAACAAGACGAGTTTTGCTATTTCGACAGCAATAACTGATGATGGCCGAAATAGAGAGGATATAAAAACTAGACTGCCAATGGCGAGAACAGCATTTCTCAAGAAGAGAAATTTATTAACATCGAATATATTTTTAAGTGTTAGGCAGTCTTTTATGAGAGCATTTGTCTGGAGTGGAGCCGTGTATGGAAGTGAAACGTGGACGATAAACAGTTTAGACAAGAAGAGAATAGAAGCTTTTGAAATGTGGTGCTACTAAAGAATTTTTAGGATTAGATCACATAATTAACGAGGAGGTACTGAAAAGAACTGGGGAGACAAGAAACTTGTGGCACAACTTGAAGAAGGGATCGGTTGACAGGACGTGTCCTGAGACATCAAGGTATCACCAGTCTAGTACTAGAGGGAAGCGTGGAGGGTAAAAATCGTAGAGGGAGACCAAGAGATGAATGCAGTAAGCAGATTCAGAAGGAGGTAGGTTGCAGTAGTTACTCGGAAGTGAAGCGGCTTGCACTGGATAGAGTAGCGTGGATAACCGCATCAAACCAGTCTTCGGACTGAAGACCACAACAACAACAACAGGCGCAGATGTGAAGGGGTTACGATGTTCTTGTGCACAAAACGGCGATCCTGCTTCGTGGTGGTCAGCAGCGACCGACTGGAATCTTTCTACATCTACATTTACGTACATACTACGCAAGCCAGCGTATGGTGTGCGGCGGAAAGTTCCCCGCACCACTACTAGTCAGTTGCTTTCCTGTTCAATTCGCAAATACAACGAGCAAGAAACTACTGTCTCTACGCTTCTGTTCGAGCCCTAATCTCTCCAATCTTGTCTTCGTGGTCCTTATGCGGAAATGTTCATTGGCGGTAGTAGAACCCTTCTGAGTCAAACGCCAGTTCTCTAAATTGTTTCAATGGTGCTCCTCGAACAGAACGTCGCGTTCCCTCCAGTGACTCCTGTTTGAGTTCTCGAAGAATCTACATAATACTTGCGTGTTGTTCGAAACCTTATAACAAGTATGCCCGTCCTCAGGTTCCCATGCATTTCAATATCAGGTTACCGTCACATCCGAATAACCCAAAAATCTGAGGACGTAGTTCGAAGAGGGACTCATCACTCCAGTCAATTAGATCGCAGGCCGAACACGTGTCTCGAGATGCCCTGCACAGCTGTGAGATACTAACCCGACTGTCGCCAACCATAGTGCCCAACAACGAGGAGTGGCGGTCTGGGGTGCTTTTTCTTTCCATGGCGGGACCACTTTGGTTGTCATCCGCGGCACCTTTACAGGACTGGGTACGTCGATGATATGACACGACTCGTTTTGTTGCCCTTCATGGTAAGCCCTACTTGGCTTACATTTCAGCAAGATAATGCCCGCCTACACATGGCGAGAATTCCTACTGCTTGTCTTTGTGGTTGCCAAACCCTACTTTGACCAGCAATGTCACCGGATCTCACCCCAAATTGAGAACGGTTGGACCATTATCGGTAGGGGAATCCAACCACCTCGGCATTTTGAAGATGTAACGCGCCAATTGGACACAATCTGGCACGATATCCCTCAGGAGGACATCCAACAACTCTATCAATTACTGCCAAACCAAGTAACTGCTTCCATTAGGGCCAGGGGTGGACCAACGCGGTATTGACTTGCTCGATTTGTGAACCTCTGTCTCTCGAATAAATAATTCCATTTTCTGAAATAGTAATTATGTTTGTCTGTACATGTACATTACATCTACCGATTTCCTTCCCTGTTCAATAATTCATCCGTGGTGTGTCTTTTTTATGTCTTAGCGTGTATGTTAAATGTTTGACATCAAGCATGTAAAACCCTTACGATTTTTATGAAATAATAAATACAGCAACAGTCACTTGTAATAATATTTTATTAGCACGACGCGTTTCGGCAGCAGGCTGCCATCATCAGGTGCATTTACAGTTACCTTAACGTTGTAATTAATACAAAGTGAGGTTATTTTGCTTTGGTGAGTGTGTCTCACTGCCACCTGATGATGGCACCATGCTGCCGAAACGAGTCGTGCTGACAAATTATTACTACAAGAGACTGTTGCTGTATTATACACACATCAAAAAAGTTTTGCATCACCCGGTTCCCAGAACTCCTGAAGAGAGACGTTGACTGTGGATATTGTATCACAGACATAGTCCCTTTGACCCGCCCTAAGATGTCAACCATGCATGTTCGATCGCGTCCGCATTGCTACTTTGGGCCAGGAAGGGCTCTCAACAAGGGAAGTGTCCCGGCGTCTCGGAGTGAACCAAAGCGATGTTGTTCGGACATGAAGGAGATACAGAGAGACAGGAACTGTCGATGTCATGCCTCGCTCAGGCCGCCCAAGGGCTACTACTGCAGTGAATGACCGCTATCTGCGGATTATGGCTCGGAGGAACCCTGAGAGCAACGCCACCATGTTGAATAATGCTTTTCGTGCAACCACAGGACGTCGTGTTACGACTCAAACTGTGCGCAATAGGCTGCATCACGTGCAGCTTAATTCCCGACGTTCATGAGAGGAGGAGTTGCCATATATGTCAAAAGCTTCCACAGTGTAAAAAAATTAGAAACTAAAAAATTTTTGTGTAGAGCAACATACGGAAGCTTGTGGCACTGAACTTAAACTAAATGATGGCACTTTCATAATTGTAACAGTGTATAGGTCCCCCTCAGGGAATTTCCAGCTATTTCTAGAAAACTTGGATGCTTTGTTGTGCTATCTGTCAGACAGGGGGAAGCAAATGATCATTTGTGGGGATTTCAATGTTGATTCCCTGAAAGAGTGTAATAGGAAGAGTGACCTTGCAGTATTACTCAGTTCTTTCAATTTGAGCTCCGTCACTGATTTTCCTACTCGGATAACAAAGAACAGCAGTACATTGATAGATAACTTTTTTATAGACCAAGGTAAGTTTAAGGACATAAATGCTTATCCTGTAGAGAATGGTCTTTCAGATCATGGTGCACAGCTAGTTACAGTACATGACATAGGTCCATGCAGTATATCAAATCAGACTTTCAAAGCTGTGCGTTCAATTAACAATATAAATATTGCATACTTTAGGGAAAGCCTACAGCAGCTAGACTGGGATGAAGTGTATAAGGAACCCGATGCAAACTTGAAATATAACTTATTTCACGATACATTTTTAAGGGTATTTGAAAATTGTTTTCCCAAGAAAATAGTGAGACATAATTCCAAGAAAAAATATAAAAAACCTTGGCTAACTAAAGGAGTAAGAATATCTTGCAACCGTAAAAGAGAACTGTATCTAACAGCAAGAGGGAGTACTGACCCCGAAATTGTTCAATATTATAAAAACTATTGTGCGGTACTAAGAAGTCCAGAAGCATGTCTGAGATCAGTAACTCTGATAATAAAATTAAAGCAATTTGGAATATTATTGAAAGGGAAACAGGGCAACCAAGAGCACAGGAAGACTTTAGTGCAATAAAACTGAATGACAAGTGTACTAACAAACAATCAGAAATTGAAAATATTTTCAATAATCATTTTTTAAATGTTGTGGAGAAAATAGGATCTAGATCTTCACTAGAAGAGGCAAGGCTACTAATAGAAGAGGCCATACCTGTGCAGTTTCAAACAACTGTAACTCCACGAACCTCTCCCTCTGAAATCAGTAAAATAATAAACTCACTGGAAAGTAAAAGCTCTTACGGAATTGTTGGCATTTCCAGCAAGGTACTTAAAGCTTGTTCCCCACAGATAAGTAGGATTCTCAGCCACGTATGAAATAGCTCTTTGGAGCAGGGTGTTTTCCCCGATAGACTGAAATATGCCATTGTAAAACCATTGCATAAAAAGGGGGATACGTCGGATGTCAACAACTACCGCACAATCTCTCTTCTGACAGCTCTATCAAAAATTTTTGAGAAAGTAATGTATTCAAGAGTAGCCTCCCATATTTGTAAAAATAAAGTACTAACAAAATGTCAGTTTGGTTTTCAGAATGGCTTTTCAACAGAAAATGCTATATACGCTTTCACTGATCAAATACACTCCTGGAAATGGCAAAAAGAACACATTGACACCGGTGTGTCAGACCCACCATACTTGCTCCGGACACTGCGAGAGGGCTGTACAAGCAATGATCACACGCACGGCACAGCGGACACACCAGGAACCGCGGTGTTGGCCGTCGAATGGCGCTAGCTGCGCAGCATTTGTCCACCGCCGCCGTCAGTGTCAGCCAGTTTGCCGTGGCATACGGAGCTCCATCGCAGTCTTTAACACTGGTAGCATGCCGCGACAGCGTGGACGTGAACCGTATGTGCAGTTGACGGACTTTGAGCGAGGGCGTATAGTGGGCATGCGGGAGGCCGGGTGGACGTACCGCCGAATTGCTCAACACGTGGGGCGTGAGGTCTCCACAGTACATCGATGTTGTCTCCAGTGGTCGGCGGAAGGTGCACGTGCCCGTCGACCTGGGACCGGACCGCAGCGACGCACGGATGCACGCCAAGACCGTAGGATCCTACGCAGTGCCGTAGGGGACCGCACCGCCACTTCCCAGCAAATTAGGGACACTGTTGCTCCTGGGGTATCGGCGAGGACCATTCGCAACCGTCTCCATGAAGCTGGGCTACGGTCCCGCACACCGTTAGGCGTCTTCCGCTCACGCCCCAACATCGTGCAGCCCGCCTCCAGTGGTGTCGCGACAGGCGTGAATGGAGGGACGAATGGAGACGTGTCGTCTTCAGCGATGAGAGTCGCTTCTGCCTTGGTGCCAATGATGGTCGTATGCGTGTTTGGCGCCGTGCAGGTGAGCGCCACAATCAGGACTGCATACGACCGAGGCACACAGGGCCAACACCCGGAATCATGGTGTGGGGAGCGATCTCCTACACTGTCCGTACACCACTGGTGATCGTCGACGGGACACTGAATAGTGCACGGTACATCCAAACCGTCATCGAACCCATCGTTCTACCATTCCTAGACCGGCAAGGGAACTTGCTGTTCCAACAGGACAATGCACGTCCGCATGTATCCCGTGCCACCCAACGTGCTCTAGAAGGTGTAAGTCAACTACCCTGGCCAGCAAGATCTCCGGATCTGTCCCCCATTGAGCATGTTTGGGACTGGATGAAGCGTCGTCTCACGCGGTCTGCACGTCCAGCACGAACGCTGGTTCAACTGAGGCGCCAGGTGGAAATGACATGGCAAGCCGTTCCACAGGACTACATCCAGCATCTCTACGATCGTCTCCATGGGAGAATAGCAACCTGCATTGCTGCGAAAGGTGGATATACACTGTACTAGTGCCGACATTGTGCATGCTCTGTTGCCTGTGTCTATGTGCCTGTGGTTCTGTCAGTGTGATCATGTGATGTATCTGACCCCAGGAATGTGTCAATAAAGTTTCCCCTTCCTGGGACAATGAATTCACGGTGTTCTCATTTCAATTTCCAGGAGTGTATTAAATGCTCTGAATAACCAGACATCACCCATTTTTGTGATCTCTCAAAGGCTTTTGATTGTGTAAATCATGGAATTCTTTTAGATAAGCTAAATCATTATGGTTTGAGTGGGGCAGTGCACAAGTGGTTTAATTCATACTTAACTGGAAGAATGCAGAAAGTTGAATTAAGTGGTTCATGTAATGTTAAAACAACAGCTGATTCCTCAAACTGGGGGGCTATCAAGTATGGGGTCCCACAGGGTACGGTCTTAGGTCTTTTACTGTTCTTGATATACATTAATTACTTACCATTTCACATTGTTGAAGATGCAAAGTTAGTTCTTTTTGCTGATGATACAAGTATAGTAATAACATCCAAAAACCAAGAACTAAGTGATGTAATTGTAAATGATGTTTTTCACAAAATTATTAAGTGGTTCTCAGCAAATGGACTCTCTTTAAATTTTGATAAAACACAGTATGTACAGTTCCGTACAGTAAATGGCATAACTCAAGTAATAAATATAGACTTTGAACAGAAGTCTGTAGCTAAGGTAGAATTTTCAAAATTTTTAGGTGTGTCCATTGATGAGAGGTTAAACTGGAAACAACACATTGATGGTCTGCTGAAACGTCAGAGTTCAGCTACGTATGCTACTAGGGTTATTGCAAATTTTGGTGATAAGAATCTCAGTAAATTAGCTTACTATGCCTACTTTCATTCACTGCTTTCGTATGGCACCATATTCTGGGACAATTCATCGTTGAGTAGAAAAGTATTCATTGCTCAAAAACGTGTAATCATAATAATTGCTGGAGCCCGCCGACGCTCATCCTGCAGACATCTATTTAAGGATCTAGGGATCCTCACAGTAACCTCACAGTATATAATTCACTTATGAAATTTGTTGTTAATAATCCAACCCAGTTCAAAAGTAATAGCAGTGTGCATAGCTATAACACCAGGAGAAAGGATGATCTTCACTATGCAGGGTTAAATCTGACTTTGGCACAGAAAGGGGTAAATTATGCTGCCACAAAAGTCTTTGGCCACCTACCAAACAGCATCAAAAGCCTGACAGATAGCCAACTAACATTTAAAAATAAGTTAAAAGAATTTCTAGATGACAACTCCTTCTACTCATTGACTGAATTTTTAGATATAAATTAAGGGAAAAAAACTTAAACATTAGTGTCATGCAATATTTTGTGTAATGTAATATCTTGTACAGACATCTTTTATTAACCTGACACGTTCCACATCATTACGAAGTGTCGTATTCATGGTCTATGGAACAAGTATTAATCTAATCTAATCTAATGGCGAAGTCCACCTTGCAACCTCGACACCATGCAGCGCGGTACAGATGGGCCCAACAACATGCCTAACGGACCACTCACGATTGGCATCATGTGCTCTTCACCGATGAGTGTCGCATCTGCCTTCAACCAGACAATTGTCGGAGATGTGTTCGGAGGCAACCCGGTCATGCTGAACGCCTTAGACACACTGTCCAGAGATTGCGGCGAGGTGGAGGTTCCCTGCTGTTTCGGGGTGGCATTATGTGACGTACGCCGACGTACGCCGCTGGTGGTCATGAAAGGCGCCGTAACGGCTGTACGATACGTGAATGCCATCCTCCGACCGATAGTGTAACCAGCTCGGCAGCATATTGGCGAGGCATTCGTCTTCATGGACGACAATTCGCGCCCCCATCGTGCACATCTTGTGAAAGACTTCCTTCAGGAGAACGACATTTCTCGATTAGAGTGGCTAGCTTGTTCTATAAACATGAACCTTATCGAACATGCCTGGGATAGATTGAAAAGCGCTGTTTATGGACGATGTGACCCACCAGCACTCTGAGGGATCTACGCCGTATCCCTGTTGAGGAGTGGAACAACCTGGACCAACAGTGCCTTGACGAACTTGTGGATAGTATGACACGACAACTACCAGCTTGCATCAATGCAAGAGGACGTGCTACTGGGTATTAGAGGTACCGGTGTGTACAGCAGTTTGGACCGCCACCTCTGAAAGTCTCGTTATATGGTGGCACAACAGGCAATGTGTGGTTTTCATGAGCAATAAAAAGGGCAGAAATGATGTTCATGTTGAGCTCTATTCCAATTTTCTTGTACAGGTTCCGGAACTCTCGGGACCGAGGTGATGTAAAACTTTTTTTGATTTGTGTTGTTGTTGTTTTGGTCTTCAGTCCTGAAACTGGTTTGATGCAGCTCTCCATGCTACTCTATCCTGTGCAAGCTTCTTCATCTCCCAGTACCTACTCCAGCCTACATCCTTCTGAATCTGCTTAGTGTATTCATCTCTTGGTCTCCCTCTTCGATTTTTACCCTCAACGTTGCCCTCCAATACTAAATTGGTGATCCCTCGATGTCTCGGAACATGTCCTACCAACCGATCCCTTCTTCTAGTCGAGTTGTGCCACAAGCTCCTCTTCTCCCCAATTCTATTTAATGCCTCCTCATTAGTTATGTGACCCACCCACCTAATCTTCAGCATTCTTCTGCAGCACCACATTTCGAAAGCTTCTATTCTCTTCTTGTCTAAACTATTTATCGTCCATGTTTCACTTCCATACATGGCTACACTACATACAAATACTTTCAGAAACGACTTCTTGACATTTAAACCTATACTCGATGTTAAGAAAGTTTTCTTCTTCAGAAACGCTTTCCTTGCCATTGCCAGTCTACATTTGATATCCTATCTACTTACACTATCATCAGTTATTTTGCTCCCCAAATAGCAAAACTCCTTTACTACTTTAAGTGTCTCATTTCCTAATCTAATTCCCTCAGCATCACCCGACTTAGTTCGACTACATTCCATTATCCTCGTTTTGCTTTTGTTGGTGTTCATCTTATACCCTCCTTTCAAGACACTGTCCATTCCGTTCAACTGCTCTTCCAAGTCCTTTGCTGTCTCTGACAGAATTACAATGTCATAGGCGAACCTCAAAGTTTTTATTTCTTCTACGTGGATTTTAATACCTACTCCGAACTTTTCTTTTGTTTCCTTTACTGCTTACTCGATATACAGCTTGAATAACGTCGGGGATAGGCTACAACCCTGTGTCACTCCCTTCCCAACCACTGTTTTCCTTTCATACCCCTGGACTCTTATAACTGCCATCTGGTTTCTGTACAAATTGTAAATAGCCTTTCGCTCCCTGTATTTTACCCCTGCCACCTTCAGAATTTGAAAGAGAGTATTGCAATCAACATTGTCAAAAGCTTTCTCTAAGTCTACAAATGCTAGAAACGTAGGTTTACCTTTCCTTAATCTATACGTCGTAGGGTCAGTATTGCCTCACGTGTTCCAACATTTCTATGGAGTCCAAACTGATCTTCCCCGAGGTCGGCTTCTATCAGTTTTTCCATTCGTCTGTAAAGAATTCGCGTTAGTATTTTGCAGCTGTGACTTATTAAACTGATAGTTCGGTAATTTTCACATCTGTCAACATCTGCTTTCTTTGGGATTGGAATTATTATATTCTTCTTGAAGTCTGAGGGTATTTCGCCTGTCTCACACATCTTGCTCACCAGATGGTAGAGGTTTATCAGGACTGGCTTTCCCAAGGCTGTCAGTAGTTCTAATGGAATGTTGTCTACTCCGGGGGCCTTGTTTCGACTCAGGTCTTTCAATGCTTTGTCAAACTCTTCACGCAGTATCATATCTCCCATTTCATCTTCATCTACATCCTCTTCCATTTCCATAATATTGTCTTCAAGTACATCGCCCTTGTGTAGACCCTCTATATACTCCTTCCATGTTTCTGCTTTCCCTTTTTTGTTTAGAAAAGGGTTTCCGTCTGAGCTCTTGATATTCATGCAAATGCTTCTCTTTTCTCTGAAGGTCTCTTTAATTTTCCTGTGGCTGTATCTACCTTACCCCTAGTGAGATAAGCCTCTACATCCTTACATTTGTCCTCTAGCCATCCCTGCTTAGCCATTTTGCACTTCCTGTCGATCTCATTTTTGAGACGTTTGTATTCCTTTTTGCCTGCTTCATTTACTGAATTTTTATATTTTCTCCTTTCATCAATTAAATTCAATATTTCTTCTGTTACCCAAAGGTTTCTACTAGCCCTCGTCTTTTTACCTATTTGATCCTCTGTTGCCTTCACTATTTCATCCCTCAAAGGTACCCTTCTTCTTCTACAGTATTTCTTTCCCCCATTCCTGTCAATTGTTCCTTTATGCTCTCCCTGAAACCCTGTACAACCTCTGTTCCTTTCAGTTAATCCAGATCCCATCTCCTTAAATTCCCACCTTTTTGCAGTTACTTCAGTTTTAATCTACAGTACATAACCAATAGATTGTGGTCAGAGTCCACATCTGACCCTGGAAATATCTTACAATTTAAAACCTGGTTCCTAAATCTCTGTCTTACCATTATATAAACTATCTGTAACCTGTCAGTATTTCCAAGCTTCTTCCATGTATGTTACCTTTTTTTATGATCCTTGAACTGTTAGCTATCATTAAGGCGGCTTTCTCTTTCATTTCTTACCCCCAATCCTTATTCAGTTACTACGTTTCCTTCTCTCCCTTTTCTTACTGCGGAATTTCAGTCACCCATGACTATTAAATTTTCGTCTCCCCTCCACTATCTGAATAATTTCTTTTATTTTATCATACATTTCTTCAGTTTCTTCATCTGCAGAGCTAGTTGGCATATAAACTTGTACTACTATAGGAGGCGTGGGCTTCGTGTCTATCTTGGCCACAATAATGCGTTCAGTATGCTGTTTGTAGTAGCTTACCCGCACTCCTGTTTTTTTGTTCATTATTAAACTTACTCCTGCATTTCCTCTATTTGATTTTGTATTTATAACCCTGTATTCACCTGACCAAAAGTTTTGTTTCTCCTGCCACCGAACTTCACTAATTCCAAGTATATCTAACTTTAACCTATACGTTTCCCTTTTTAAATTTTCTAACCTACCTGCCCGATTAAGGGATCTGACATTCCACGCTCCGATCCGTAGAACGCCAGTTTTTTTTCTCCTGATGTGTCTAGTTTCATAAAAATCTTGCAATACAATCGCAGCCCTCAAATAAAATTCATATAATATGGATAAATTTAAGTAAAATCTCTAGAGTTGAAGATGCAAAACACGAACTGTTTTTGGTTTTATTAGTTTCGGATTACTCAACCATAGTAAGCGGTAAACTCTTTCCCTTTCATTACTTTGTCGGCCTGTGAGCGAGGCAAAGAAAGTTTAGAAAATGTTTGAAAATATATTTAAAGTTTGTTGGAAATTGCGAAGTGCTCTTATTATCGAACACTGGACGAGTACAGTATGTGTGAATTGTGCTACGCTTTAAGAAAATATAGTTTTTCACGCATCTCAACGTTTATAACATCGTAGAGTCATGTCTCCTTAACTATGTGTCGGACAGTGATATAATTTTGCAGACACATTCCGTGGTATATGTGGTGGATCCTGCCTGTGAAATGTTTTGCGAATTAAGTCAGTAGTAAAGAAGTAACAAACTTAAACTTCATATCTGATGCTGAAGTTTTACTTTAGGAACAGCGAAAGTCTAGTAACGTATCTACTTTTTCATTCTCATTATTTTGTGGGCAGTTCCAACGAGAAACTTGAAATTATATGTAAAGTTTGTTTTGATTCACTAAGTGCTTTCATTCTCAAATACTCGATAAATATAATGTTGGAAATTAGCTCATCGTCGTTTAAGCTGCCTTATTGTGTTAAACTTTTAACGTAACATTACACCTCTTAATGAGTAGATTATGACATCAGTAAGTCCTGAAAATCAAATTTTTGTTGCCCCTGGAAGTCGTTATGTAAGCAACCTGCAATTGAGATTGGAAATTTTCAGCTGGAATATAAACTGACGGAATCTCACTGTTGCGATGGGTGTTACGTCACGATTTGAATAGTTTTCACTTTTTTCGTACTCTTGTTTATATATTCACTAACGTTACGTTAGCTTTTCAAGTAAATGGGAATTCCGTGTGGCTAGGGCCTCATGTCGGGTAAACCGTTCCCCTGGTGCAAGTCTTTCGAGTTGACGCCACTTCGGCGACTTGCGTGTCGATGGGGAAAATCTCCGACCCAGCCGGAAATCGAACCCGAGCCGTTAGGTATGACAGTTCGTCTGGCTGAGCGCTCAGCTACCAGGGGCGGACAGCTTTTCAAGTTACACTGAGGTGACAAGTCTTGGAGTAGCGATATGCACATAACAGATGACGGTAGTGTCGCGTACACAAGGTATAAGAGGGCAGTGCATTAGTGGAGCTGTCGTTTGTACTCACGTGAATAGGTGTCAGACGTGATTATGGCCGCACAGACTTTGATCGTGCTGTGGTAGTTGGAGGTAGACGCGTGGGACATTCCATTTCGGAAATCGTTAGGGCAGCCAGTATTCCGAGACCCACAGTGTCAACAGTGTGCAGAGGATACCAAATCTCACCACGGACGACGTAGTCGCCGACGGCCTTCACTTAACGACTGAGAGCAGTGGCGTTTGCGTAGAGTTGTCAGTGCTAACAGACAAGCAAGCTACGAGCTGATGGCAACGTTAGAGAGTGGCGCAGACCCCACCAAGGCATGGACCCAAGTTGACAACAAGGCACAGTGCAAAGCTGGAGATGGCTCCAAAATGGTGTGGGCTGTGTTTACATGGAAGGGGCTAGGTCCTCTGGTCCAAATGTTCAAATGTGTGTGAAATCTTATGGGACTTAACTGCTAAGGTCATCAATCCCTAAGCTTACACACTACTTAACCTAAATTATCCTAAGGACAAACACACACACCCATGCCCGAGGGAGGACTCGAACCTCCGCCGGGACCAGCCGCACAGTCCACGACTGGAGCGCCCCAGACCGCGCGGCTAATCCCGTGCGGCTCCTCTGGTCCAACTGAACCGATCATTGGCTAGAAATGCTTATGTTCCACTACTTGGAGACCATTTGCAGCCATTTATGGATTTCATGTTCTCAAACAATGATGGCATTTTTATGGATGACAATGCGCCGTGTTACCGGGGCATCAGTTGTTCGTGATTGTTTAGAAGAACGTTCTGGACAAATCGAGCGAATGATTCGGCCACCCAGATCGCCCGACATGAACCTCACCGAATATTTAGGGAACATAATGGAGAGGTCAGCTCGTGCACAAAATTCAGAACCGGCTACAGAGTCAGCATGACTCAATATTTGAGCAGGCGACATCCAACGACTTGTTGAGTCCGTGCCACGTGTGGTTTCTGAACTATAACTGCAAATAGGAGTTTCGACACGATATTGGGGGGCATGGCATGACTTTCGTCACCTCAGTGTAATATCTACCTATTACAGTCAATACAGTGGTAACAGGTGTAAATGTGGTTTCAAATTCAGCGGCTTGATTTCGCTTATGCGTCGCTGGGGCGGTAATCAACACCGAAGCATCTAACTAGTTGCCGCAGACGTGCGTTCCCGGACTTTGCCAGGCTCCGACGTTAACAAAGTAAGAGACAGAAGGAGAAGCCCGAATTACATTAACTCTTTGATAAGTTCAGTCGTGCGTGCGGCGTTGTGCGAGCAATTGTACTCGTCAATTCCTGACACTTGCGGCGCTCCGTGACAGCGTTACATATTGTCCAATCAGTCAACTCGATAATTCCGACCACATAACGTATTAAATCGTCTGCCCCTTCCACACTCCTGTTTCACCTGACATGCTATCATGCCTGCAGCCGTTGAATTTCATTTTGCAAGCGATGATTGCGACCAAGTGAGCAACACGAGAGTTTCAAGTACATTTGTGTTTTAAGGTCCGTGACATAATTTTATTTTCCATTACATATATAAAAATAAATAAAATAAAATGCTGTCACATATTTACAGTGTACCCGTGATCTGAGGGGGTGCCCCAATGATGTATCTGCGATCACCTTCCATGGTACGGTGTACCAACATGTAGAGGCCAACGAACGGAAATAATAAGAAAATTAAATAAAATAAAAAGTAATAAACAAATAAATTAAAATCCAAAGATTAAAAATATATAAATAAATGTATAAAAACTTGTTTGATACTAAATGGTATCTCCTATCCCTCATTCCTATGGACCTTAAGGATTGGCGCTCGAACTATTGCCCCTTTTAGTTGACTTAGTTTAGCTTTCTTCGGGGGTCGGGGAGAGGTTTAGGTGCAGTTAGGATGACAATGATCCAAGATTTTCGAAATTCTGAGGAAAACAGGAGTAAGCTGTAGCGAAAGACGGGTAATTTACAACATATACAAGAGCCAAGAGGGAACAATAAGAGTGGAAGACTAAGAACGAAGTGCTCGAATTAAAAACGGAGTAAAACAGGGATGTAGTCTTTCACGCCTACTGTTCAATCTGTACATTGAAGAAGTAATTACGGAAATAAAAGAAAAGTTCAAGAGTGGAACTAAAAGTCACGGTGAAAGGATATGTAATATGCACAAGAACGAAGAGGGAACAACAAAACTGGAAGACCAAGTACGAAGGGCTCGGATTGAAACGGATGTTAGACAGGGAGGTAGTTTCGCTGCTGCTGTTCTATCTATACATCGAAGAAGAAATCACGGAAATAAAAGAAAGGCTGAAGAGTGGGGTTGAAATTCAATGTGAAAGCATGTCATTGATATGACTCGCTGATGAAATTGCTATCGTTAGTGAAAGTGAAGAAGAATTACAGGATATGTTGAATGGAATGAACAATCTAATCAATAGAGAACGTGGACTGAGAGTAAATCGAAGAAAGACGAAATTAATGAGAAGCAGATTAGAATACATACAGCAAATAACTGAGGACGTAGATTGCAAGTGCTACTCTGAGATGAGAAGGCGGAAATAGGGGAGGAATTCGTGGCGAGCTGCATCAAAGCAGTCAGATGACTGATGACTTACAAAAAAATTACACGTCTAGTTCCGCAGGACCAAACTGAGGAGCAAATCTTTATAGCCATGGAAGGAGTCAGTAGATGCAATTAACACCATAGAAGCTAATAACAGATAAAGTGTACGCGAATCTTTACAGGCGACAAGCAGCTGAATATATACAAGCATAAATAATATGACTCTGGAAGAAGAATTCCCCAAACGAATAAAAGGAGCGAGTCGTGAGACTCGGTTTGGACTTTGAATGGGTGTTCAGGATCAGTGGTGGAAAATTTGTACCAGGGGTAGAGTAGGATGTCAGTTGTGGCTTGGGTCAGATGACACGATGAAGATTCAGTGTTGGTGTAGAAATTAGGGGATTCCTATTGAGGGACTGCGGGAAATTTACGGATGAGGAGTTATGTAACTGTCGAAGAGTATCGATGAGAATGGCAGCATCAGTAGCAGAACGTAAAAATTTTTTCTGTGTGATTTGCGCCTTCTTGAAGCTGGTGTTTGGAGCTAACGGCTGCACTTTGGAAACATTTGTGGTCCTTGAGAAAAAAAGAAGAAGAAGAAAGTGTCTGTCTGCGCATTTCGGGCCTGCGCCGTATATACACTCCTGGAAATTGAAATAAGAACACCGTGAATTCATTGTCCCAGGAAGGGGAAACTTTATTGACACATTACTGGGGTCAGATACATCACATGATCACACTGACAGAACCACAGGCACATAGACACAGGCAACAGAGCATGCACAATGTCGGCACTAGTACAGCGTATATCCACCTTTCGCAGCAATGCAGGCTGCTATTCTCCCATGGAGACGATCGTAGAGATGCTGGATGTAGTCCTGTGGAACGGCTTGCCATGCCATTTCCACCTGGCGCCTCAGTTGGACCAGCGTTCGTGCTGGACGTGCAGACCGCGTGAGACGACGCTTCATCCAGTCCCAAACATGCTCAATGGGGGACAGATCCGGAGATCTTGCTGGCCAGGGTAGTTGACTTACACCTTCTAGAGCACGTTGGGTGGCACGGGATACATGCGGACGTGCATTGTCCTGTTGGAACAGCAAGTTCCCTTGCCGGTCTAGGAATGGTAGAACGATGGGTTCGATGACGGTTTGGATGTACCGTGCACTATTCAGTGTCCCCTCGACGATCACCAGTGGTGTACGGCCAGTGTAGGAGATCGCTCCCCACACCATGATGCCGGGTGTTGGCCCTGTGTGCCTCGGTCGTATGCAGTCCTGATTGTGGCGCTCACCTGCACGGCGCCAAACACGCATACGACCATCATTGGCACCAAGGCAGAAGCGACTCTCATCGCTGAAGACGACACGTCTCCATTCGTCCCTCCATTCACGCCTGTCGCGACACCACTGGAGGCGGGCTGCACGATGTTGGGGCGTGAGCGGAAGACGGCCTAACGGTGTGCGGGACCGTAGCCCAGCTTCATGGAGACGGTTGCGAATGGTCCTCGCCGATACCCCAGGAGCAAGAGTGTCCCTAATTTGCTGGGAAGTGGCGGTGCGGTCCCCTACGGCACTGCGTAGGATCCTACGGTCTTGGCGTGCATCCGTGCGTCGCTGCGGTCCGGTCCCAGGTCGACGGACACGTGCACCTTCCGCCGACCACTGGCGACAACATCGATGTACTGTGGAGACCTCACGCCCCACGTGTTGAGCAATTCGGCGGTACGTCCACCCGGCCTCCCGCATGCCCACTATACGCCCTCACTCAAAGTCCGTCAACTGCACATACGGTTCACGTCCACGCTGTCGCGGCATGCTACCAGTGTTAAAGACTGCGATGGAGCTCCGTATGCCACGGCAAACTGGCTGCCACTGACGGCGGCGGTGCACAAATGCTGCGCAGCTAGCGCCATTCGACGGCCAACACCGCGGTTCCTGGTGTGTCCGCTGTGCCGTGCGTGTGATCATTGCTTGTACAGCCCTCTCGCAGTGTTCGGAGCAAGTATGGTGGGTCTGACACACCGGTGTCAATGTGTTCTTTTTTCCATTTCCAGGAGTGTATATATATATATTTGTGAATACGCCGGGATATAATCATAACACGTGTCTGGTATAAATATGTAATTTGATTGTTGTTGTTGTAGTGGTCTTCAGTCCTGAGACTGGTTTGATGCAGCTCTCCATGCTACTCTATCCTGTGCAAGCTTCTTCATCTCCCAGTACCTACTACAACCTACATTCTTCTGAATCTGCTTAGTGTATTCATCTCTTGGTCTCCTTCTACGATTTTTACCCTCCACGCTGCCCTCCAATACTAAATTGGTGATCCCGTGATGCCTCACAATATGTCCTACCAATCGATCCCTTCTTCTGGTCAAGTTGTGCCACAAACTCCTCTTCTCCCCAATTCTATTCAATACCTCTTCGCCGGCCGAAGTGGCCGTGCGGTTAAAGGCGCTGCAGTCTGGAACCGCAGGACCGCTACGGTCGCAGGTTCGAATCCTGCCTCGGGCATGGATGTTTGTGATGTCCTTAGGTTAGTTAGGTTTAACTAGTTCTAAGTTCTAGGGGACTAATGACCTCAGCAGTTGAGTCCCATAGTGCTCAGAGCCATTTGAACCAATACCTCTTCATTAGTTATGTGATCTACCCATCTAACCTTCAGCACTCTTCTGTAGCACCACATTTCGTAAGCTTCTATTCTCTTCTTGTCCAAACTATTTATCGTCCATGTTTCACTTCCATACATGGCTACACTCCACACAAATACTTTCAGAAACGACTTCCTGACACTTAAATCTATACTCGATGTTAACAAATTTTTCTTCTTCACAAACGCTTTCCTTGCCATTGCCAGTCTAAACTTTATATCCTCTCTACTTCGACCATCATCAGTTACTTTGCTCCCCAAACAGCAAAACTCCTTTACTACTTTAAGAATCTCATTTCCTAATCTAATGCCCTCAGTATCACCCGACTTAATTCGACTACATTCCATTATCCTCGTTTTGCTTTTGTTGATGTTCATCTTATACCCTCCTTTCAAGACACTGTCCATTCCGTTCAACTGCTCTTCCAAGTCCTTTGCTGTCTCTGACAGAATTACAATGTCATCGGCGACCCTCAAAGTTTTTATTTCTTCTACATGGATTTTAACACCTACTCCGAACTTTTCTTTTGTTTCCTTTACTGCTTGCTCAATGTACAGATCGAATAACGTCGAGGAGAGGCTACAACCCTGTCTCACTTCCTTCCCAACCACTGATTCCCATTCATGCCCCTCGACTCATAACTGCCATCTGGTTTCTGTACAAATTGTAAATAACCTTTCGCTCCCTGTATTTTACCCCTGCCACCTTCAGAATTTGAAAGGGAGTATTCCAGTCAACATTGTCAAAGGCTTTCTCTAAACCTACAAATGCTAGAAACGTAGGTTTGCCTATCCTTAATCTAATTTCTAAGATAGGTCTTAGGGTCAGTATTGCCTCATGTGTTCCAACATTTCTACGGAATCCAAACTGATCTTCCCCGAGGTCGGCTTCTACCAGTTTTTCCATTCGTCTGTAAAGAATTCGTGTTAGTATTTTGCAGCCGTGGCTTACTAAACTGATAGTTCGGTAATTTTCACATCTGTCAACATTTGCTTCCTTTGGGATTGGAATTATTATATTCTTCTTGAAGCCTGAGGGTATTTCGCCTGTCTCATACATCTTGCTCACCAGATGGTAAAGGTTTTTCAGGAATGGCTCTCCCAAGGCTGTCAGTAGTTCTAATGGATGGTTGTCTATCACGCAGTGTCATATCTCCCATTTCATCTTCATCTACATTTTCTTCCATTTCCATAATATTGTCCTCAAGTACATCGCCCTTGTATAGACCCTCTATATACTCCTTCCACCTTTCTGCTTTCCCTTCTTTGCTTAGAATTGGGTTTCCATCAACGCTCTTGATATTCATACAAGTGGCTCTCTTTTCTCCAAAGGTCTCTTTAATTTTCCTGTAGGCAGTATCTGTCTTATCCCTAGCGAGATAAGCCTCTACATCCTTACATTTTCCCCTAGCCATCCCTGATTAGCCATTTTGCACTTCCTGTCGATGTCATTTTTAAGACGTTTGTATTCCTTTTTGCCTGCTTCATTTACTGCATTTTTATATATTCTCCTTTCATCAATTAAATTCAATATTTCTTGTCACCCAAGGATTTCTATTAGCCCTCGTCTTTTTACCTACTTAATCCTCTGCTGCCTTCACTATTTCATCCCTCAAAGCTACACATTCTTCTTCTACTGTATTTCTTTCCCCCATTCCTGTCAATTGTTCCCTTATGCTCTCCCCCTGAAACTCTCTACTACCTCTGGTTCTGTCAGTTTATCGAGGTCTCATCTCCTTAAATTTCCACCTTCTTGCAGTTTCTTCAGTTTTAATCTACAGTTCATAACCAATAGATTGTGTATACAACTTTCTTTCATGATTCTTGATCCAAGTGTTAGCTACATGCTCTGTACAAAATTCTACCAGACGGCTTCCTCTTTCGTTTCTTACCCCCAATCCATATTTACCTACTACGTTTCCTTCTCTCCCTTTTCCTACTATCGAATTCCAGTCACCCAAGACTATTAAATTTTCGTCTCCGTTCACTATCTGAATAATTTCTTTTAACTCATCATATATTTCATCAATTTCTTCGTCATCTACAGAGCTAGTTGGCATATAAACTTGTATTACTATAGTAGGCGTGGGCTTCGTGTCTATCTTGGCCACAATAAGACGTTCACTATGATGTTTGTAGTAGCTTACCCGCACTCCTGTTTTTTTTTATTCATTATTAAACCCACTCCTGCATTACCGCTATTTGATTTTGTATTTATAACCCTGTATTCACCTGACCTGTTCCTCCTGGCACCGAACTTCACTAATTCCCACTATATCTAACTTTAACCTACCCATTTCCCTTTTTAAATTTTCTAACCTACCTGCCAGATTAAGGGATCTGACATTCCACGCTCCGATCCGTAGAACGCCAGTTTTCTTTCTCCTGGTAACAACGTCCGTAGTCCCCGCCCGGAGTTACGAATGGGGGACTATTTTACCTCCGGAATATTTTACCCAAGAGGACGACATTATCATTTAACCATATAGTAAAGCTGCATGTCCTCGGGAAAAATTACGGCTGTAATTTCCCCTTGCTTTCAGCCGTTCGCAGTACCAGCACAGCAAGACCGTTTTGGTTATTGTACAAGGCCAGATCAGTCAATCATCCAGACTGTTGCCCCTGAAACTACTGAAAAGGCTGCTGCCCCTCTTCAGGAACCACACATTTGTCTGGCCTCTCAACAGATACCCCTCCGTTGTGGTTGCACCTACGGTACGGCTATTTGTATCGCTGAGGCACGGTAGCCTCCCCACCAACGGCGAGGTCCATGGTTCATACTATCATATTATCAATATCTTTCATGCGATGGTTACAGAGATTAGTATAATGGCTACAGAACAAGTAAATCGCAAATCTGAGCAGTCGCTGGCTGCTGCATAAGCGACGGACCAGCTACGTAAACACATTGCGCCGTTTTCCATTTCCTTTTCGACCTTGGCGTGGCCCTGACATTTGCTCGGCACTTTGGATTTGTATCGCGCGAGCTTTTCTCCGACTTCGGTTCCTGTAATTCAGAGTCTATTTACGAGTCATCTGAGGCGACATCTTTCATTATTTTGAACATTCAGTTTAGTAGCAACTGTCACTTGTGTTCCGGTGAATATTTTTACTGTCTCACTTTTGTCAAGCTCTTCACAACGACACCCGAATCAATGTCCTAGCTAAGCAAGTTTCCACGCTACACCTGTTCATAATTTTACACAGACCTACTGCACCTATAGTAAGATGACGTCACTGACACTGCACGACAAAGACGTACCACAAGATCTATCCGTTGTGGTCACAACCATTGTTTACGCATTGTTATCTCGTAATTATTAGTGATTCAAATCTGACGGTATTTTTTCACTCAAGAAAGTTCGACCGACGATGCAATATTTTATCGCGTAAAAAAAAAAAATTGACGAAATGCGAGTAGGTTCGCGACCTAAGGTTTCCGTACAAAATTAATTACGGTTTGTTCATCCCTCCCGGAGAATCGAGAATCTGGACGATTTTTGCATGTCAGCGATATCGACACTTAACAGATGGACAGACAGTCGGACAACGAAAGACAAAAAAATATTTTGTTTCATGTGATATATCTAAAACTCATATATAGAGTAAATTATATATAGAGTATAGATTTAAGTGTCAGGAAGTTTTTTCTGAAAGTATTTGTATGGAGTGCAGCCATGTATGGAAGTGAAACATGGACGATAAATAGTTTAGACAAGAAGAGAATAGAAGCCTTCGAAATGTGGTGCTACAGAATAATGCTGAAGATCACGTAACTAATGAGGAGGTACTGAATCGAATTGGGGAGAAGAGGAATTTGTGGCACAACTTGACTAGAAGAAGGGATCAGATGGTAGGGAACGTTCTGAGGCATCAAGGGATCACCAATTTAGTACTGGAGGGCAGCGTGGGGGGTAAAAATCGTAGAGGGAGACCAAGAGCTGAATACGCTAAGCAGATTCAGAACGCTGTAGGTTGCAGTAGTTACTTGGAGATGAAGAAGCTTGTGCAGGATAGAGTACTATGGGGAGCTGCATCAAACCAGTCTCTGGACTGAAAACTGCAACAACAACAACAACAATTACAAATTAACAATTTTCGAATTTTTGGTTTACTTGTACTGTAAAACTTTGCTTCTTACCAAATCTCACAATCTTAGGTCAACGGCAAGTATGCTAGAGGTTTTGATGAGTGAGTTTGCGAGTATCGAAGTATGTGACATTAATGGCCGTATATCTGACTGCATTGACTTAGAAGCTTAAGTTCCTTACACCGCCAAGGGACCTTAGTGTGTGACATAAATTTGAACTTTATACGTCTAGCCGTTCCTGAGGAAAAGGGGTCTTAACAGTCGGGCGGGCAGACGGACAGACATAGAGATAGACGAACAACGAAGCGATCCTACAAGGGTCCCGTTTCTGCGGTAGCGATCGGTACAAAACAGGTTTTTAAAAAAATAAAAAAAATTTTAACTTCCGGATAAGCCCCAGAGGGCCGCGTTGTGCTGACCGGCAGCTGTCATTCTACGATCTTCTTCAGGAACCATACGTTTGTCTGGCGTCTCGACGGATAGCGGTTGCACCAACGGTACGGCTACCTGCATCGCCGAGGCAGGCGAGCCACTTCGTCAGGGTCTATTCCCAAGGTAAACCTAACCAAGTCTGCGACTGGATCGAAAATATGACGAAGGGCGAAACACAGCGCGTTATACTGGGTGGAGAGTCGTCCACAAACGCAGAAGTAATATCTAGTTTACACAGCTAGGGAATACGACCGTTTCTGTTCGTTTTATACGAGGGTTGCCCAGAAAGTAATGGACCACATTTTTTTTCTCAGCCAAGAACAATGCTGAGAATGCGCAACGTTGAAGTCTCCTGAGTGAGGGCGCCAA
The DNA here is from genome assembly GCF_023898315.1 of Schistocerca nitens. Lineage (NCBI taxonomy): Eukaryota > Metazoa > Arthropoda > Insecta > Orthoptera > Acrididae > Schistocerca > Schistocerca nitens. Next base: position 299,191,597 of record NC_064615.1, on the reverse strand, counting down.
GTTTCCGTCACTTAACGACACCGCAGCTGCAGGACAGTTTCAAAACGGTGTCTGTAGGTGATGTACGTTACAAGCAACGACTCGTCATTGAATTTCTCACTACACAGAAAGAAACAGTGGGGAATATTCACAAACGCTTGTGCAAAGTCTATGGAGCATCTGTTGTCGACAGAAGTACAGTAAGTCGCTGGGCACGGATGGTGAGGTCATCAGAAGGCGGTTCGGCGGAGCTCCACGATTTGAAGCGGTCGGGGAGACCATCCACGGCTGTGACATCTGAATTGTTGGTGCGAGCTGCTGTTGTCGTTCATTAAAGGATGCCATTCGTGGAAGACATTTTGAGGACGAACAGGAGGTGATTCACACAGTGAAGCACTGGCTCCGCCGGCAGGACAGGGATTGGTACCGACAGGGCATACGCGCCCTTTTTTCGGGCTGTAGGTAGGCCATAGTACGGGATGGAGATTACGTGGGAAAGCAAGATGTGTAGATGAAACACCATTCTTTCGCGTGTGTAATTCTCATTTTGTTAATAAAGAACTGTTGAAGAAAAAAAAATGCTGTGCATTACTTTCTGCGCAACCCTCGTACATTACTACTTAGTGCGTGATATTACTTTCGTTCTCACACTTTTCACTTTTATGAATGCACATTCCAAACCATCGGATTACCAATGAAGAAATGCTAGATAAAATCAGGCCCAAAACAAAATTGTGGCTCAACTTGGTCAAATGAAGGGCTTGATTAACAGGATACAACTGAGCATAAATGGAGAGAAGTGTGGTGGGGGCTAAAAATCGGAGATGAAGACAAAGGCTTGAATGCAGTAAGGACGTTCAAGTGAATGTGAACTGCACTGGTTGTACAGAGACGAAGAGACTTGCACAACTTGAACTAGTATTCGGTCTGAAAGCCGCAAAAAGAACAATGAGGAAATTCTTTCAGGGATAAATTGCTGTAATATCACGTCAAAACAAAAAAAAAATCAACCCGTTGTAATGACTACCAATTTGCTCTTAACTTAGAGAAAAGCAAGTTTCCGCTCTAAAAAAATATGAGCGCGAGACGTCTAATGGTTCTAATGGCTCTGACTACTATGGGACTTAACATCTGAGGTCATCAGTCCCCTAGAACTTAGAACTACTTAAACCTAACTAACCTAAGGACATCACACACATCCATGCCCGAGGCAGGATTCGAACCTGCGACTATAGCGGTAGCGCGGTTCCAGACTGAAGCGCTTACAGCCACTCGGCCACTCCGGCCGGCCGCGAGACGTGCTTTGTTTACAATTTTAACGGGTGACAACTAGAGTCAGTCATGTCTTTCATACATAAGGCAGGACGTGAAACGGTGATATGGGTTCAGCTGTATGTAAACCGAATAGAAGCCTACCATCCATTGGTAGAATACTGGTAAACTGGAATTTGTCCACGGAAGAGACTGTACAGAAAACACTTTTGCGGCCCATTACTGAATGTTGTTCAAGTATTTGGGACCCATATCACGTCGGGCTAACGGGGACTTGCGTATACAGAGATTGGTCATGCGAATGGTCACAGGATTATTTAATTGACGAGAGAGTGCAACAGAAATGTTTAATAGGCGCCGCACATCTCGCGAGAACCTGCTTGGAAAACTTCGAGAACCTTCTATCACACAAGAAACTGCGAACATTCTCCATTACCCTAGGCATCTGCTGCCTAGAGATCAAGCACCTAAAATCACACTGTACTAATACTCACACAGAGGCGCGCAAGTAGCTGTTTATCTCACACACACCCTGTGAATGTAATAGGAAGGAACCCAAATCTAAGGTCCAGGAAAAATACCCACCACCGCGCACTTCACTGAGATTCTCAGAATGTACTTATATATTAGATTAGGTATACTATTTTCCAAAGATCCGTAATGAAAATATTATCAAGGATGCAGAACAAGTTATAAGACAAGAATACGTCATACATATCATTATTTCTCAACATGGCCTTGTCTCAACATATATGAATCGTACAGGGATAATTGATGTATCGTTACAAAGATTTTTTAATCAGCTACTGACATTGCATACCGATTTTGCGCTAAAACGTAATGTTTGTGGAAAATGTTAACATACAGAAGAATTTTAACCATTATAGGCAAAAGGGGATATGGGCGGGCAGCTTCGTACCTATATTTTACGAAGCTATCTTATTAATCAAGAATAATAGACTCACTTTTCATATCTTATTTCTAATACCATATTATTTTTTGTAGAGTGCTTATGAACTGGATAATTTGTATGCAGCATTGTCATAGATAATAACCGTTAGCACTGTGGTAGTCGCTGATCTCTTCCCATCGTACAAGCTAGAACAAACATTCCCAATCCAAATGCCGGCCGCGATGGTCTCGCGGTTCTAGGCGCGCAGTCCGGAACCGTGCGACTGCTACGGTCGCAGGTTCGAATCCTGCCTCGGGCATGGATGTGTGTGATGTCCTTAGGTTAGTTAGGTTTAAGTAGTTCTAAGTTCTAGGGGACTGATGACCACAGCAGTTGAGTCCCATAGTGCTCAGAGCCATTTGAACCATTCCCAATGCAAAACACATTTTTGGACGCGTGGAAATGTATATAGAAGGGTGCATCATAAATTCATGATTATTATTTCACGTCGTTCGGATCATTTTTAAAGATATTTTCGTTTCATTGCCGCAACTACCCTTCTCCCAACGACTACACTTATTCCAAATACTGTCATTATTTAAACTATATAAGTGCGGAAGTTTCGTACAGGTCCCCTGCTTTACATAAAATGGTGAGGTGCTGAAGTCCCTTCCGTAGACCGTAGAATAAGTAAATAAAGACCTTTAACATGTTTTCTGAACGTTTAGTTAAAACGAATTGGTTAAAAGCCGCTTATCAATGCCCATAAAAGTTTCATTAAATGATCTTTCTTAAACTGTACTTTGCTATTTATTGTAATGTTTGTAAAGGGTGACAACTATTGAACTATAAGAAATAAGATCGTCATAACTTCTGAACGGTATGAGAGAAAGTTAAAACTCCACGGTTGGCCGCACTGCATGATAGGAATTAGTATGCACATGCGCATGGTTTGTTTTAGTGACGAAGGCCACTTTCATTTGGGTAGTTTCATCAATAAGCAAATTTGGCGCATTTCAGGAACTGAGAATCCACTTTTCGCGATAGGGAAGTATCTGCAATCTCAACGGGTGCCTGTGAGGTCTGCAATGTCCAGTCACGGAATAATCGGTGCGATATTCCCTGATAGCACGGTGACTACCGAATGGTACTTGAAGGTTTTGGAAGATGATTTCATCCCCTTTATCCAAAGTGACCCTGACTTCGACAAGATGTGTTTCATGCAAGACGTCGCTCGACCACATCGAAGCAGGAGAGAGTTTGATATCCTGGAGGAGCACTTTGGGGACCGCGTTATGGCTCTGGGGTACCCAGAGGCCACTGGCATGGGCCTCGATTGACCGTTATATTCTCCGGACCTGGACACATGTGACTTCTTTTTGTGGGTCTATATAAAAGACAATGTGCACAGCAATAACCCCAAAACTATTGCTGAGCTGAAAACAGCCATCCAGGAGGTCATCGACAGCATCGATGTTCCGACACTTCAGCGGGTCATACAGAATTTCACTGTTCCTCCGCGCCACATCATCGCCAATGATGGCAGGCCTATCGAACATGTCATATAACCTAAACCCGAATATCTGTAGTGACATTTACATGTTGAATAAAGTGTGTGCATGCCGCAGTTTGTAACTAATTTACAATTTTTTCATGTAGTTCACCATGTGTCATCTCCAAACAAAAATACTTGGTATCTGGCAATATTATCGAAAAATCATTAATATAGACAAGAAAGAGCCGTAAGATGAATCGTGTGGGACACCATATGTAATTCGTTTGCAGTTGGATGATGACTGATGGCGCAATACAGGGCTCTTTCCTGTTGACGCCCTCTCTTCCGTGTCAGAGAGTTACGGTTATGATTCTATTTCAGAGCTATAAACCTGATAAATAAACGTCTGTTCTCCTACAGTTCGCTTACACAATTTCCAGGGCTTCCGCAAAATTCCAGCAAGAAGTGACACCGCGCTTTGCAGCTAGTACATCTTTCACGGGATGCTGGCTACTTTACTGGCGGCCCATAACTTCCGTCGTTTTACTATGTACTGCTATCGCGACTGACAGCAACAGGATATTCATGTGGCGGTACGGAGCGCCCATAAAGCGTGATGGGGATTGAGAGCGACGGAGATAACGTCGTTGCGTTGTGTGCAGAGTCCCGCTGTCACGAGACGAGGACCTACGTAAAGCATTCGCTCCTCTGTTGGGCAACTGACAGCACAGAATCGAGTCTTGTGTTACAGCCCCGTTACACGCATCCTGTTCTTTGTTCCCGTGGCGTGTCCGTTCATCCTCCCATCACTCGTCCGTCGTGCTTCCTGACGCCAGAGATAAACGAACAATTAACATTACCCTTCTCGACAGCTTCATTGAGTTGACAAGGTGCACGTTTGCCTGTCCCTGTACTGTTTTCACATCAGTAAAACACAAATATTTTCCAATAATTTTCTTTTTGGAAATGGGTACACAGTTGCTAGAATTTTGGAAAAAAATTACTCCTTACTATCGGCAGCTGTCGACATCCTAGTTTATTTTCAGCACAGTTTGTCTCCACAGATGATTATACACTCACAATTCACGTGTAATAAATTGTTTTAGCCGAAGTAATTTGAATGTGTTTAGGCTTAGATTTATGACTTATACGTTCGCTGAGGAACTACTGTTCTTTAAATGAAACAAGTTTACTGTTACCAGTCTCTGTTTATTTATCTCCACGACGCGTTCCAGAGGTTTAAACCTTCATCATCAGGTGGATTTACATTTGTTAGTATGACATTTGTGTGTGTGTTGTAAGATTTTTTGGAGAGACTTGTGTCACTGTCTAGTGGAGAAACAAATTGCGTGCAAGGATCATGTAGCAGAAGACAAAACGTTATCACAAAGCACAAACAATATACATCCTAACAACATTATTACAGAATAAATTTTAAAGGATTTGGAGATGTTTGTTTTGAGGCGTCGAATACATGCGTTGGAATAAATACTTCAGGTAGTATATAAATCCGATTTTAACAAGTTAAAATAGCTTACACTTCATACTCGTTTATACAATCAGGTAAAATGTTACGAACTTTAAGTACAATAGTCATACTGGCTACATTGATAAAATTATACATAAATAACAGTTTTTGGTTGGGATTCATGGATAGATATAAAAGGCTGGAGGCGGAGGGAGAGGAAGAGAAACAGAAAATGAGAGGGAGAGAGAGGGCGGAAAGAGTGATTGTATGGGAGCAATCTTTAGAAAGCAGGGGGTCTTAAGATTATATCTGTTACATGTAATAACTGCCTAAAGGTTGGGTTAATACATTGGCTAGTGCTTTAAAATATGCAGATGGATGTACAATTTGAGCCAGTAGTTGATGTACATATAGTTTCAAGCTGACAATGGGTACAAGCTGTTGGTGTGATGATGTACCTGTAAATGAGGTCAATCTCTTGTACATTTGGCGGTTGTCATGGTAACATAAATATTTATGGTAAATATTAAGGTGTGTGTGTGTGTGTGTGTGTGTGTGTGTGTGTGCATTGCAATTTTAGTGACGTAGGCAGTTGTTGAAAACAGAGATGATACTATTGTAAGTATTGTCATTTTTATCATTTAAGATGGATGCGGGTTATTTTGTTTGGTATTTGTATATTTGGAGTGTTTCAAGAATCTCTAGTTTTCTGCCTTTTAGTTGGATGTGTAGGATGCTGATACTTGTGTTGTTAACATGGTGTTTTGTTTCGTATAGGTGGGTGGGTATTGCTGATGTGTGGTACTTTTTGTTCTTTAGTGCTGCCATGTGTTCTTTGAATCTAATCTCAAATGATCTGCCCGTGTGGCCTGTGTAGAAGCAGTCACATTCCAAACATTCAATTTTGTACACACCTGTGTGATGAAGTGGGTTTCATGTGCTGATGTTGTAGGGTAACTTCTGTCCAACCTTGTTGTCTGTGGTAAAGGATATGCTTCTGCCTTTTCTTTTGAAGACTTTGGTAATCTGATATGAAATGTTACCTAGAAAGGGGATTGTATGGAAGATGTTCTTTTCTTTTTGTTTTTTGTGTTGTGATTGTTTTGCCATTAAGGAGTGTTTTAGGGCGTCTACTGTGGAGCTGTTATAACCATTTGCAATAGCTGTTGGTTTTATCATTTCAATTTCTTGTTCACATTTGTGTTCAGAGAGTGACAGTTGTATAGCTCTATCGACCATATACCGGAATGCTGCCATTTTGTGGGCTGTGGGAATAACTGGTTCAACTCAGTGATGCCATCTTTAGTGCCTTTGATTAAAATGAAGGTATCATCTACATGTCAGTAATAGTAGATGATATTTTTGAGGCGGTGGAGATTGGAATTCATGATTTTGTCTTCTAAGTTACTTATAAATATTTCAGTTAGCAATCCGTAAAGATTCGAGCCCATTGCCAGACCATCTATTTGTTATTTTATTGTTAAATTTAAAATAGTTGTGTGAAAGTGTAAATACAAGCAGGTCAATTAGTTCAGTAATGTGAATTGAAGGGACTTTTTTGTGATTTTGTTGGTTGGCATTGATTATCTGTAGTGTGGGATCTATTGGCATAGAGGAATAAAGGTTTTGTATGTTAAGTGAGGCAAGTGTGGCTCCATCAGGTACTTCTATGTTTTTGACATGTTGTGTGAATTCTGTTGTGTTTTTAAGTGTTCTCCCATTATTGAATGTGTATGCTTCTTTGAGAATAGTGGCGAGCATTTTGTTGATTTCGAATGTTGGGCTGTTCCTACAGTTCACTATAGACCTGATAGGGGTCAAATGTTTGTGTATCTTTGGTTGTGATCTAAGGCAAGGTGCTTGTGGGCTCATTGTTACAATGTTTCTTGCTTCATCGATGGTGAGTAGAAAGTTTATGTTGTTTGAAATGTGTTCAATCTCTTTTTGTATTCTTGCTGTTGGATCCTTATGTATTTCTGTTATGTTGTTGGTTTGGAAGAAGTCTACAGTTTTTTCTATGTATGTTGCTCTGTTCATTACATCAGTTTGTTACCCTTATCAGCTTTTACGATTATGGCATTATTCATGTTTAATTCAGTATTAATGGTACGTGTAAGGGCTTCCTCTCTTTTCTTGTATGCTGGGAATGGTTTTGCAATTTGCTTCTCAATAATTTCGTTAATTTTGTGTCAGGCTGATATTCTGATATTCTGTCATTATGCTTCTTAAAAGTGATGGTTGAGATCTGTATGACACTAATGATGAACTTTCCTTGGTTCTTTTGGTCCAGTGGAGCTTGAACGTTGTGTTTTAAACCTTTGCAGAGTAGTGCCTCTTCCTCTGCAGTTAATATTATGTTCTTGTTGTTGAGAAAAGATGTGCAGAATGTGTGTTTCCTTCGGCTGTTTTGGTTCAGTTTGGGAGGCAACTGTTTCTTCATAAGACTGGCAAGTTTTTTCTTCTCTGTAGCTTTTGTTTTCTATACTATGAACTCGGTGTACTTTCTGACTTTTTCCGTTGTGGAATCATGCTCTAGTCTATGAAGCGACTTTCCAAACTGTAATTCTGCATTATAAAGTTGTGTGTACAACATTTGATTTTTAATATAAAGTTCTTTCAGTTCGTTTTTCACCCAGAATTTTCGTGTGTTTTCCAGTGTTTTCTTTGTTCGCAATTAAACCACTGTTCTGTTTACTACATATTTTAACAACTAGCTTGAGACCAGAATTGTACAATAGTACTGAGAATAAAGCAAGAAATTGAGAGTAGCAGGCTGTTCTGATTCATTAAAAAAAAACGGTCTGCTTCGTCACATTGTCTGAACATGCCCCCAGGTCCGATTCAAACTTTCACTGGGACTGAACACTGTTTACCAGACGTTTTTCCATGTGGTACATGAGAACAGTACGACTAAGGAAGCGGACCCGGCGCTGAATCGTGGTATACACTGCATAAGAGATTATTTTGATGTGAATTAAACGCGTAAATATAAACTGAAGCTCACATCAAAGTGGTATAGGCATGTGTATTCAATTACAGAGACATGTAAACAGGAAGAAAACGGTGCTACGGATGGCAAATAGGACACAGCATCTCCGAGGTAGCGATGAAGTGGGGATTTTGCCGTCTGACTGGAAACATGTTGCCTGCTCGGACGAGTCTCGTTTGAAATTGTTCAAAATGGTTCCAATGGCTGTGAGCACTATGGGACTTAACATCTGTGGTCATCAGTCCCCTAGAACTTAGAACTACTTAAACCGAACTAACCTAAGGACATCACACACATCCATGCCCGAGGCAGGATTCGAACCTGCGACCGTAGCGGTCACGCGGTTCCAGACTGAAGCGTCTTTAACCGCACGGCTTTGACATTGTATCGAGCGGATAAACGTGTACGAGTATGGAGAGTACCTCATGAATCCATGGACCCTGCATGTCAGCAGGGGACTGTTCAAGTTGGTGAGGCCCTGTAATGGGGTGGGGTGTGTGCGTTGGAGTGATATGGGATCCCTGATACGTCTGGATACGACTCTGGCAGGTGACACGTACGTAAGCATCCTCTCTGATCACCTGTGCTCATTCATGTCTATTGTGCATTCCGACGAACTCGGGCAATTCCAGCAGGACAATGCGACACCCCACAGGTCCAGATTGCTACAGAGTGGCTCCAGGAACATTCTTCTGAGTTTAAACACTTCCGCTGGCCGCCAAACTCCCCAGACAGGAATATTATTTAGCATATCTGGGATACCTTGCAATGTGCTGTTCGGAAGATATCTCCGCCGCCTCGTACTCTTACGGATCTATGGACAGCCCTGCAGGATTCATGGTGTCGATTCCCTCAAGCACTACTTCAGACATTAGTAGAGTCTATGCCACGTCATGTTGCGGCAGTTCTGCGTGCTCGCGGGGGCCCTACACGATATTAGACAGGTGTAGCGGTTTCTCTGTCTCTTCAGTGTTTGTAGAAATGTATACGTCACTGGAGATGAAATCAGTGAAAATGTAGTGTTAGAAATTTTCAGTTTTCAAGAATTTGCTTTACATTTCAAGTTCAGTATTTGTGAATAATTTTGCTAAACGTTTCAGGTGTAGTGATTTTGCCACTGACTTCATCACCATACATTTAATTTCTCTGTATTTAATTAATTTTGAATTTTTATGTAGTATTGCTGCGTCTCTTGATGGTTCCCATGATTTTTTGCTGAAATACAATATGTGATCAAAAGAATCCGGGTATAGTTGGCTACCTTTCATCTTTACGACGGCTTGAACTTTGCTGGGGACACTTTCAGCGAGGTGTGTGAATGTCTGTGAAGATATGGCAGCCCGTTCTTCCTCAAGAGCCGAAGCCAGATGAGGTGGTGATTTATTCATTTATTCTTCGTAATTACAGCCTTTATCCGAATTTATTTCCGATACTTAATTTTTAAAATACTACAACTACTTCTACTACTGCAAAACTACAGTAAAATCCTTAACCACGTACCCTAGTACTGTAAGCCCTACAGGATTTGTTCTTTGTTTGTTCATTTATGTTGTGCGTTTAACTTGTAGATGGTTGTCTCCGCTACTGGATCCGCCCTCACACTACCCCGGTCAACGGCCACAGTCTGCTGGATTCCTTGGCCGTCAGGCAGCACGTTGGCAGCGTTTCCACAGTAGTGAGTAATTCCACCCACCACCGTTACTTCTTAAAGTCCACACTTCCATGATGACTTGCACCAACGCAGCGTAGATACTCGGTCGTCGCCAACCTCAGTGATCTTCTCTCCATGTGCAGCGTAAGTTGTCTAGCCTGGATGGCAGCATGCTGACTTGTAGTTGAATGCCTCGTGAAGTCTTCCTTGGTCTTTCTGGATACTGCGGATACAATACCGTCCAAGAAGAAGAAGCGCCAGGTCGAGTCGCCCCTCAGCGCTGCTTTGGGATCCTATATCCTTAAGGGGCTCCGGAAAGGCTCAAAATCATGAAAAGTTCAATTTTTACTTTTTTGCGTTTTCCGAATCTGCAGACTATTACCTTTTAATAGATATATAATTTATTCAATTCCGAAGACTACAACTATTTTTAAATTTTTTTTGAAATGTGTTCTACATGGGCGTGACCCACTGTGGCGCTGTTAAACTGCTGTCAAATGGTGTTATTATTAACGTCCGTGTTCATCAGGTACATTTTAGTGATGTGAGATAAAGTATGTGTTGTGGCTAACCTGTGATGGTTCAATATATATCGCTGGTGTGATTGTCGATTGTTTCATGTTTATTTACTCTGTCGCTATCTCGAAAATATTCGTAATTAATTCTGTTTCTTGAGTCTCTGTTTTGTTAAAGTACGAGGGTTGCCCAGTAAATAATGCCCCATATTTTTTTTCTCCGAAATAAAAAATATTAGAAATGTGAAACTTTAGGTGCGAGTTATTTGAAGTTTCCCGCGTGTGTACGCAAAGTTTCAATTTCCTCCGACAGAGAGCGGTGGTGTAGGAATGTTCTAAAATGGCGTCTGCAAGTGACATCCGTCAGAAACAACGTGCAGTGATTGAATTTCTCGTAGCAGAGGAAGAAACCGTGGGCAATATTCATAAACGCTTGTGCAACGTCTACGGAACATCTGCAGTCGATAGGACTACTGTTGGTCGCTGGGCACAGAGGGTGAAAGCATCAGAGGGCGGTGCTGCGGAGCTCCGAGATTTGCCTTGGTCGGGAAGGCCTCCCACGGCTGTCACGCCTGACATGTTGCAGCGGGCTGATGTTCTCATTCGACGGGATCGACGCATTACGACTCGACAATTGGCACTGGAGTTGTCAGTAAGCAAAGGAAGTGTGGATGTGATTATCAATCAGCTTGGATACTCAAAAGTGTGTGCAAGATGGGTTCCTCGGTGTCTTACTGTCGATCACAAATCCCAAAGAAAAGACATTTCTTTCGATTTGTTGCGACGCTTTCACGTTGACGGGGAGGCCTTTTTGTCACGGATTGTGACAGGTGATGAAACTTGGGTGCATCATTTTGAGCCCGAAACAAAAAGACAATCGATGGAATGGCGTCATGCTTATTCTCCACAGAAGAAAAAATTCAAAACAGGTCCTTCAGCCGGAAAAGTCATGATGACTGTGTTTTGGGATTGCGAGGGCGTAATTCTCATTGATGTGATGCCAAAAGGCAGTACCATTAATTCAGAGGCTTATGTCAAAACATTAGACAAACTTAAGCAGCGCTTCCGGCGCCTTGGGCGTCATGTTAACCCACAGGATGTTTTGATTCAGCATGATAACGCTCGTCCTCACACAAGTTTGAGGACTTGTGAACACATCGCGAAACTGGGTTGGATAGTGTTACCCCATCCACCCTACAGCCCCGATTTGGCTCCTTCAGACTTTCACTTGTTTGGGCCAATGAAGAATTTCATTCGTGGAAGACGTTTTGCCGATGACGAAGAAGTGATTCACGAAGTGACAACCTGGCTCCGTAGGCAGAGTAAAGATTTTTACCGGCAGGGAATACACGCTCTTGTGTCTCGCTGGAAAAAGGCCGTCGAACTTGAAGGAGATTATGTGGAAAAATAAAGCAAGTAGACAAAACATCAGTCTTTCACATATGTAAATTTGATTGTTGTGGAATAAATACTTCTGGAGAAAAAAAATATGGGGCATTATTTACTGGGCAACCCTCGTATAATAATGAGTAAAAGTAAAGTTATTAGAAATCCTCTGAAGGCTTTTAAGAAAAGGAGAAATGTTGGAAAGCCAAAGGTATTTAGAAATATGGGAATGAAGATAGGTTCTAACATGGTACGAGCAATGCTTGCTTTAGACAAGGAACGCCTTCGGGCTGCAGACAGGGCTGTAAAGAGTCTAGAAATACAAGCAAGAGTAAACAGGAGGAGGAACAAGAGGAATCTGGAGGAGGAGTTTGCAGAGGATGAAGATAATCCATCCTATGGACCTGGAATGCACTAAAAAGTTAATCCAATCTTTGTCGCTCGAGTCCCAAAATTTTTATTTTCTCATACTAATTACATGTTTTCTAAGGATCTTCCAAACATATTTGTTTCAAAGTTTCAGTAAATGTTACACAGTACCTTCTGCATAATTTAACACAGCCTTTTTCCAAAAAACTGTATATTTTTGAATATATAAATAAAAAATTGCAAAAAAATGTTGTGAATTTTCATTACAATTGAAAAAAAATCATCTTTAATAACTGAACTAAAATTTTGTAAAATCCCTGTGTTAAGTTGTAGCCCATATTCCAATAAATAATCTGTAAAAAGTTGAACTTCCTACCTCAAATACTTTGTGAGGAAAGATGTAATTTATAAGCGTTATTTTAACATTGCAAGTATAGGGCGTTCCGGAGCCCCTTAATACCTGACGTCCATTACCCTCTGCATCTTCATAGAGCGTGTAGTCCCATAATTTGTGTTCTGGTCTGCCCACACTGCCGCAGGCGCAGTTATCATTCATCTGTCTTCTGCTTTTGTATAGATAAGTGGTATAAGGGCCATGTCCAGTTAGGTAATGTATCAGCCATTCGATAAGTTAAGAAATCTCATTTTTTTTATCTCACCCTGATGTTAGGGAGAAATTCGTATGTTCTCCTGCCTGTGCCTGAGCGCCCCATTCATCACGCCACAGTTGTATTACGCGATCTTTCATTGCCTTTTTCGAATTGGCGTCTGTTCCAGGCACCCTTCGTACTTCCATTTAATTGCCTTTCTTTAACCAGTAAAACGTCCCCCCTTTCCTAATTTCCAAGTTCAGTCGGCATATTCCTAGAATTAATAACAAAGCATAATTGGGGGTAGTGTAGTAGGCGCCCGTTAATCTTAGCAGCACTCCTCGTTCAACTCTTCACACTAATTAGGCTGGCTTCCCTAACTGCAATATATGAGCCCAAACACTCGCACCCTTATAATACGAGTGATGCCAATATAGACTGGTGGTGTACTATGATTGTCTTCAACGGAAACCGAAATTACCTGTTTGTAATGGTTGTAATTTTGTTCCTCTCGTTTGTACCTTTCCTGCCTGCATCCTCTACATGACTGCAAAGTTACGACGTTCGTCCAGAAATACCCCTAGATATCTCGTAAGTGCACTTCACCTAATCGTTATATCACTTAATTTCATTTTAAGGTTTCTTACTAGGCTCCCCTTCAGCATGAGGTACGCTGTTTTGTGAGGTGCTAGTGACAGCTCAGCATTTCGACACCAGCTCATAAGTTCGTGGAGGGCCGCATTACGTTTGTCTTCTGTAATTCTCCTGGAGTCACCACGTACAACAAACGGCACATCATCTGCAAATGCTACCAGTCCGCTTATGTTACCGCTGTCATGTAACTTCTGTAATATGGGCTCAAGGGTTACACCCCAAAACTCCGGACCACACACTGACTCCAGCAGACACCCTTATGTTATTACCTTTGTTTTTTTCTTTGCTGAGCATGTTAAAGAAGCATGTCACCCATGGCAATTGTCTCTCAGGCAGCTGTACAGCGCTTCTAGACCCTCCAAATCCCTAATATACCAAAGAAAGACGGTCGGCATATACGAGGGCAGTTCAATAAGTAATGCAACACATTTTTTTTCTCGGCCAATTTTGGTTGAAAAAACCGGAAATTTCTTGTGGAATATTTTCAAACATTCCCGCTTCGTCTCGTATAGTTTCATTGACTTCCGACAGGTGGCAGCGCTGTACGGAGCTGTTAAAATGGCGTCTGTAACGGATGTGCGTTGCAAACAACGGGCAGTGATCGAGTTTCTTTTGGCGGAAAACTAGGGCATCTCAGATATTCATAGTCGCTTGCAGAATGTCTACGGTGATCTGGCAGTGGACAAAAGCACGGTGAGTCGTTGGGCAAAGCGTGTGTCCTCATCGCCGCAAGGTCAAGCAAGACTGTCTGATCTCCCGCGTGCGGGCCGGCCGTGCACAGCTGTGACTGCTGCAATGGCGGAGCGTGCGAACACACTCGTTCGAGATGATCGACGGATCACCATCAAACAAGTCAGTGCTCAACTTGACATCTCTGTTGGTAGTGCTGTCACAATTGTTCACCAGTTGGGATATTCAAAGGTTTGTTCCCGTTGGGTCCCTCGTTGTCTAACCGAACACCATAAAGAGCAAAGGAGAACCATCTGTGCGGAATTGCTTGCTCGTCATGTGGCTGAGGGTGACAATTTCTTGTCAAAGATTGTTACAGGCGATGAAACGTGGGTTCATCACTTCGAACCTGAAACAAAACGGCAATCAATGGAGTGGCGCCACACCCACTCCCCTACCAAGAAAAAGTTTAAAGCCATACCCTCAGCCGGTAAAGTCATGGTTACAGTCTTCTGGGACGCTGAAGGGGTTATTCTGTTCGATGTCCTTCCCCATGGTCAACCGATCAACTCTGAAGTGTATTGTGCTACTCTTCAGAAATTGAAGAAACGACTTCAGCGTGTTCGTAGGCACAAAAATCTGAACGAACTTCTCCTTCTTCATGACAACGCAAGACCTCACACAAGTCTTCGCACCCGAGAGGAGCTCACAAAACTTCAGTGGACTGTTCTTCCTCATGCACCCTACAGCCCCGATCTCGCACCGTCGGATTTCCATATGTTTGGCCCAATGAAGGACGCAATCCGTGCGAGGCACTACGCGGATGATGAAGAAGTTATTGATGCAGTACGACGTTGGCTCCGACATCGACCAGTGGAATGGTACCGTGCAGGCATACAGGCCTTCATTTCATGGTGGCGTAAGGCCGTAGCATTGAATGGAGATTACGTTGAAAAATAGTGTTGTGTAGCTAAAAGATTGGGGAATAACCTGGTATATTTCAATGCTGAATAAAACAACCCCTGTTTCAGAAAAAAAATGTGTTGCATTACTTATTGAACTGCCCTCGTATTATCGACAGCACCAGGTAATGATATTGGACGCTAGGGTCTGGAGCGAAGTCAACGTATCCCAAAGATTTTCCATTGGTTTCAGGTCGGGTCAATGGACAACCCAGTCTACTTCAGGAATGTTACAGTCCACTGATTTACGGAAGGGTCCATCGTCATGGTGATACAAAATCGTCCTATTGTACGCAGTACACAATACACTGAAATGTGTTCTTATCCCTCCGCATTTACCGTTTTCTTAAAAGTAATAAGTGAACCACATCCTAACCACGAAAAATACTCCCCTTCCCTTTGGTAATATCTCCATCGTACTTCACTGTTGGCACAACACGTGATGGTACAAGGTGTAGAAGTATGAAACTGGAATTTCTCTGTAGATGGCTCTAGCCGTCAGTGCAGGGCCCGTGAGACTGCGACTGCAGCGCCATCTGCTTCCTGTAACGGCTGACAACGGTTGTCAACAACAGTAACCCAAGTTCCGTACATCGATGTCTGTTTCAAACCCGTAAACATTTCGAGTTTTGTGTCTACGAACTACGATTTGCGGACAGCATTGGCTTTCTCTTATCATTCGAAGAAAAATGCTGCAGAATCGCATCGAATGCTTGTCGAAACTCTCGGCGAACATGTTTCGAGAGGTTCAAAAAATTCAAAAGTGGTGATTTTGACGTGAGAAACGACGAGCGAGGGAAACCATCGAAAAAAGCCTTATTGGATGAAGACTAAAACTCAAACTCAACGGGAAGTCGCGGAACAATTGAATGTGACGCTGAAAGGCGTTTCCCTTCGGTTGTAAGCTATGGGAAAGGCGCAGGAAGTGGGAAAAGTTGGTTTCCGCAAGAAATGAATGAAAGACAGCAAGCAAATCGAAAGACCACTTGTGGAATGCTGCTCGACAGTTACAAAAGAAAGTCGTTTCTCCATGGAATAGTGACAGGTGATGAAAAACTGATATATTTTGAGAATCCTAAGCGTCGTAAATCGTGGGAGAATCCACGCAAACCATCGACATCCATGGCAAGACCAAATCGCTTTGGAAAGAAAACAATGCTCTGTGTTTGGTGCGATCAGAAGGGTGTAATCTACTATTATGAGCTGCTAAAACCTGGTGAAACCGTTAACACTGATCGCTACCAACAGCAAATGATCGATTTAAGTCGAGCAATACGTGAAAAACGACCGGAATATGGAGAAAGGGAACACAAAGTCATATTGCTCCACGAGAACGCCCCATTATACACATCAAAACTGGTCAAGAAAACGATCGAGGCGTTCAGTTGGGAAATACTGGGAGATGCGGCTTATTCTCCAGACTTGGCTCCGTCCGATTATCATCAGTTTGCATCACTGGGACACGCCCTCGCTGAACAACGCTTCACTTCGTATGAGAATGTACGACTGTGGCTCGCTGACGGGTTTGCTTCAAAAGAAGAACTGCTTTTCTGGCGTGGCATTCATAGCCTGCCGGAGAGGTGGGAGACATGTATGTACAGCAATGGAGATTATTTTGAATAAAATATTGTTTATCAGTTTCAAACAACAGACGTGTAATTACTGCATACAAATTTCGGTTTCATACTTCTACACCTGGTAGGTAACGTTCTCCAGGAATTCGCATACCCAAACCTTTCCATCGGATTGCCACAGAGTGTAGTGTGACCCATCACCTCAAATCTCTCGTTTCCAGTCTTCCACTGTCCAGTTGCGTCGCTTGGGGCTGAATGTGTGGCTTATGAGGAGCTGCTCGATCATTGTTCCCCCTCCCCCCTTTCTTTTTAACTCGCTGCTCACAGTCATTGTGGCTGCTGGTACCCCTTGGGAACTCACGATTGATTTCTTCCACGTATTTCTGGCGGTCTTTTACAACTATCTCCGCAATGCTCGACTGCCTCTGTCCATCAATACACAAGGTGTGGGTGGTCTTGGTTCAGCTGTGGTTGTTCTTTCGCTTTTCCACTTCACAATAACATCACCAACAGTAAAGTCGAGCAGCCTTAGCAGGGTTGAAATATCCCCGATGGATTTGTTACTCAGGTGGCATCCGACACCTAGCCCACGTTCGAAGTCACAGAGCTGTCCTGAGCGACCCAGTCTGCTTGGTATTCCTGCTTCTCTGCTGAAACACAATACTGCCCGCCCCCTTTTACACTGACAGGTCCGCCTCCCGCGACATGTGGTGGTCAGTTTTCCATTACACAGGGATATCGAGACGCTTTTGATCATGTAGAACATCCGGGTTCGTGTCCCGGTCCAGAAGAAATTTTTCACTGTCAGTACAGGCACAGAAGAGCCACAGAAACTGCTGCACCTGTCCAATATCGTGTAGTGCCCCCACGAGCACGCAGAAGTGACGCAACACGACGTTGCATGGACTCGACTAATGTCTAAAGTAGTGCTAGAGGGAAGTGACACCATGAATCTTGCAGGGCTGTCCATAAATCCGTATGAGCACGAGAGGGGGAGATCTCTTCTGAACGGCACGTTGCAAGGCATCCCAGATATGCTCAATAATTTTCACGTCGGGAGGGTTTGGTGGGCAGCGGAAGTGTTTCATCTCAGAAGAGTATTGCTCCAGCCACTCTGTAGCAATTCTGGACGTGTGGGGTGTTCCATTGTCCTGCCGGAATTACCCAAGTCCATCGGAATGTACAATGGACATGAATGGATGCAGGTGATCAGAGAGGATGCTTATGTACGTGTCACCCGTCAGAGTGGCATCTAGACATATCAGGGGTCCCATATCACTCCAACTGCACACGCCCCACACCACTAAAGAGCCTCCACCAGCTTGAAGAGTCACCTGTTGACATGCAAGGTCCATGGACTCATGAGATTGTCTCCATACCCGTACACGTCCATCCGCTCGATACAAGTTGAATCGAGATTCGTCCGACCAGGTAAAATGTTTCCAGTCATCAACCTTCGAATATCGGTGTTCACGGGCCCAGGCGAGGCATAAAACCTTGTGTTATGCAATCATGAAGAGTACACGAGTGTGCCTTCGCCTCCCGAAAGCCCATATCGGTGATGTTTCCTTGAATGGTTCGCACGCTGACACTTGGGCATGGCCCAGCATTGAAATCTGCAGCAACTTGCGGAAGGGTTCCACTTCTGCCATGTTGAACGATTCTCTTTATTCGTCGTTGGTCCCGTTCTTGGAGGATATTTTACCGCCTCAGCGATGTAGGAGACTGATGTTTTACCGGATTCCTGATATTCACGGTACACTCGTGAAACGTCGTGCGGGAAAACCCTAACTTGATCGCTACCTGGGAGATGCTGTGTCCCATCGCTCGTGCGCAGACTATAGCACCACGTTCAAACTCATTTAAATCTTGATAACCTGCCGTTTACCAGCCAGACACTTGTTGTCTTATATAGGCGTTGCAGACCGCAGAGCCGTATTCTGCTTGTTTATATTATCTCTGTATTTGAATACGCATGCCTATACCAGTTTCTTTGGCGCGTCAGTGTGGTTACTACTTGCAGCTACTTTTCAGTGGAGCGTTTGCTGACGTGTCTTGATCCAAACTGCTGATTATTATTTGCCGACCTAAAACGTTTTTCAGTGTCAGGACGTTTTTTTTAATGATATACGTAAACTGAAGAAGACGCACCGAGGAAATATGTTGTAATTTATCACATTCTCATTAGTGAGTAAATAGAGAAATTTTTGCTACACAAACAAGTTAACTTGAAACATTTCATACTTTTTCTCTTTTATGAAGTAATTTTTTTCGATTTTTCGAGTTATATTTCCAAAGTTACATGACGCCAAATGCAACATTAGCACTAATTCTAAAAGTCGTTAAATAACTTAAGTATTTTAATTTGAATTCCGAATATTCACCAAAAGAGCAATGCAGTTATTTAGTGTTGTGTTAGACAGAAATATTTCTCCTGTAGCCACGGTGAACGGTACATTTGGGTGGGTCACGCACAGAGGAAGCCGTACAAGTACTGGCAGAGGACACAGTTGTGTGGACTCCATAATTCTGCCCTGGCAAAATAAAATATTATGACATTAATCCCCTCCCTCTAGCATAATAGGAGTCTTTCGTGCCTTCAAAACACAGGACGAAGAATCACATTTGTCACATTGCGTCACAGGCATGAAACTAACCTCAGAGTGGGGGCACATGACAGGGGGAGGGGGGTCCCACAAGGTTCTGTACGTGGTCCGCTGGTACCCACTAACCTCCATAAACGATCTTCCAATTGCTTCAGCAATTCCGTAACTGTAATACTTGCCGATGACACATACATACTAAGAATGGGTCCAAACTCAGCCTCGCCAGACACACCGCACACGATAGCTCAACAGACCAACAACTTGTTCACAGTAAGCACTTCACGCCCTTATGTCACATACTCTCCTACTGCGGAATGTCAAACAAGCAAACAATGCCTTGCCAGCAGGAGAAGTAGAGAATCATGATCAGTCACTGAACGAATCCCACTGTGTAAAATTAATTGGTGTCCAGCTAGATAGAAAGTTAAAGTGGAGTCAACACACAAATGAACTAATCAAGTAGCTCAGTTCGGCAAGTTTTGCTGTTAGAAGTGTGTTGACATACTCTGCATATTCTCACTCACTGTTGTTTTATGGAATTGCAGAAGGGTACGATAGACCTAACGTAAATAAAGTTTTTATTCGGCAGATGCGGGTATTATGATTATTGTGCAATGTAGACAGCTATACATCCCGCAAATGAGTTTTTGTGCTGTCGAAAAGATAAGTTACTTAGATGGTAATAAGCGTTAGTTTAGTACAAATTACTCATTAAATACGCGTATCAGTGCGTTTTTTAAACTCACTGTTAAAGGTATCGCTTTCCATTACCTATTAGTTCAGAAAACGCGAAAAGGTCGTAAGGTGAGGTTGTAATAGTATATTTGTTTACGTTTTGGCACAATTAACTTAGAGAATTCCTTCCAACAATTTAATTTGAGCCTGTCCATTCACTGTTAAGTTCATATTTTTGGAAAGTAGCGTAAATCTTAATTAGTTTCATTTAGAATCTTTCGCACTAGACGGTTGTTTACGTGCAGTTTGCGTACAATAAAGTAACATTCTGTTGTGAGTAATTTAATGGATACTGCAGATGAGTGAGTGCTAAGGTCTTGTAAGAGGATAGAAGTAACTTTTTACGTTACATCGAACATCTGCAGCGCTAACCTGTAGGCCTAATTTTTGCTGCTCGTAAGTAACGAAAATTCGTGTCGTATAAAAGCGTGTTTAGTGATTTAATTCCATTTTTAAGCGTGTAATCTGTGTTCCAATGCGTGCTAAGTGTGGATGTTGCTTTAGGATAGTCAAAGAGGGAGCGGTATGTGTTGACTGCGGTTGTTGGAATTTCACTGGGGTGACAGTAATGGGAAACTGAATGGGTAATTCAGCGAGGCTGTCCTATGGAACTGTAGGCTTCACAAAAAAGACAAGAGAATTGCCGAACAGGAAGCAAAGATTTATGCCCTTCAGGCTGAATTAGATCACGCAAAATTTTAAATTGGTAGGTTGAAGGGGGAGAAGACCTTGGGATCTGGGTAAAGGTAACAAGCAGTGGGCTAAAGGGGAACAGCCCTTCATCTACATTTGAGGTAACAGTATCGAATAAATCTTACTTGTTACCTGAAGTAGGAGGGAACAGCCTCATCCAGCTGCAGGTCGCAGTAGGGTGCAGCAAACGTCTGGCAAAGAAACTCAGTGTAGGTCGGTACGATACCGAAAGAGAGTAGGAAGGAAAGAGTCTTACTGCTAGGTAGTAGTCACTGGAGGAGTATAGGCCATATGTACAGGTCAAATTAGTGGCAGGGCACCAGGTCAGAAGTACTGTAAAGCCAAGTGCTAGCCTTACCCAGGTAACAGATGATTGAGGGATTTTATGCAAAGGTTTCGGCAAAGACGATCAGGTTATTATAGTCGGTGGAGCAGGGAGAAGCCTGGCTAAGAACAGTAATTACTGAAATACGGGTGACCTGGATAGAATAGTAGTAGCAACTACACACACAATGACTGAAACGAAATCTCATATGAATGCAGCGGCTGTTGCTACAATTGGGAGATGGGGTTATACTAGACATGGCCTACGCCTAAACAGAAGACGGAAAGATAGGATATAATTTATGGAGGGCCACCATAGCACACAGCAAGATCCCTATGGTTACTAGTGTCAGAGGGTCGTCATCTTTAGGTTAGAATCAGGATTCAGCCACTCTGTTTAGAGAGATATAAAAATAACGGAAGAGCGCCACAAAATGCTTAATAATGCACAGAAAAATAAGGTTAGCTAATTTTAACAAGATATTAGAGGATTGAGTATTAAGGAAGGAGAGCTTCTTGTCTGTTTGGAAAATTTAGAGACAGCTGTGAAAAGAGAGACATCCTGCTCCCATCTGAGCACCACAGAACTACAGGTCAAGATAAGTCACAAATAAAAGATTACAGTATAGCAGCTTACTAATGCAGAAATAACATAGGAAAAGGAGTTTTTACATACATTAAGACAGAGAAATATTGAGACAAGTAGATTTTTTAGCGATCAGCACACAGAAGTGCTGAAAAATAGTTACAGTTTTAATTGTAAGTGTATACAGATCCCAGCTGGGGAAATTTTGAACTATTCATGAGGAACTTGGACTCCTTACTATGCTGCCTTACACAGCATCAAGCAGTTACTAGTCTGTCGTGCCTTCAGCGTAGATTTATAAAGGACTCTGATAGCAAAAATGAGACGGAAACGTTATTTGCATCCTACAATTTGGTCTCAGTAATTAACGTTCCATTACAGATGGATAAACACAATTTTTTGTGAAGCTCAAAGCAAGAAAATAACAATTTACCAATAACAAATGCTCTCTCTGATGATGAGGAATAGTTAGTTAGGATGAATAACATAGTACCTTACAGTATGGATACTCTTCAGTGGAAATCAATTAGAATAATTAATGACTCAGAGACAAATATTTTCAAGAATACTTTACAGGAGATGGCATGGGATGAAATTGCAATGAACCAAATGCTATCATAAACTTTAATCTCCTCATGATAAATTCGTATCATTATCTGAAAATAGCTTGGTGCATAAGCTAATCAGAAAGGACACTAAATACCCGTGTAAGAAACAATGGATCACTAAAGGGATTAAAGTATATTGTGAACGGAAAAAGGAAATGTATCTTTAACCAACAACAAGTAGGGATGCTGCAGTAGTAGCACACTACAAAAAGGACTCTAAAGAAAGGTTATTAAAAACTCAAAGAACATGCACGTAATGTCAGAAATCAGTAATTCGGACAACAGACTTAAGGTTATGGTTATATAGAATGCAGTGAAATGAGAGACAGGACAACCAGTCACAGAACAAGACATCATCACCACTGAACTGAGTGGAAGCGCTATAAATGATGAGTCACACGAAGCAAATGAATTTAATGATCATTTCTTAAATATAGTAGGAAGCATAAGAACACACAGTTCACGAGGAAAATTACAGCAGTATGTTGAAAATATGACTTTCATAAAATTCAGTCGTATGAATGTATCACCAACTCTTCCTTCTGAAATTAATACAATTATACACTCTCTCAAAAAATAAAAGATCGTCTGGTTTTGCCGGTGTTTCCAATAGAGTATTAAAAATTTGTTCCCATGTAATAAGCCCAGTCTTAACTGAAATACGTAATGCATCACTAACTCAAGGCATTTTTCCAGAGGGACTGAACTGTGCCGTTGTCCAACCCTCTTTAAGAAAGGTGATAACAGAAATGTCAGTCACTACCGACCTGTTCCACTGTCCACATTATTCTCCAAAATTTTTGAGAGGATGATGTATTCTAAAATAGTATCTCACCTTAGCAACAATAGTCTCTTTAGCAAATCACAGTGTGGGTTTCAGAAGGGATGCTCTACAGACAATGCCATTTATACCTTCACTCACCAGATTTTACAGGCATTAAACAATAAATAGGCGTAGATTGGTATTTTCTGCGACCTCTCTAAGGCATTTGACTGTGACTCACAGTATTCTCCTAGATAAACTGACGTTTTATGGGACTGATGGTACAGCTAAACAACGGATAATGTCACATCCAAGCAAAAGAGTGTAGAAACTTGTTCTTAGTAACACACGCACTACGCTCCGGAGACATAGTTCTGACTGTGGGGGAAATCACGTATGGGGTTGTCCAAGATTTGATCTTAGGTTCACTACTGTTCCTTATATGTGTAAACATTCTTCCATGCAGTATACAACAAGCAGAATTAGTTCTTTTTGCAGATGACACTACCACTGTAATGAATCCGAGTATGCATACAGAAACAGAAGAAATGGTAAACAAAGTTCATAAAAGTATCATTGACTGGTTTTCTGCGAATGGTCGCACTCTCAATTTTAAAAAGACACAGCGGATTCAGTTATGCACATCTAGGGGTACTACACCAATGATAAGTGTAACACATGGTGAGGAAATAATAAATAGGATGGAAACTTCAAAATTCTTAGGGGTTCATATTGATGAGAATTTAAATTGAAAAAAAAAAACACCTTTTGGAACTCCTAAAACAACTTAGTTCTAGTACATTTGTGCTTAAGAATCACTGCAAATCTTGGGGAGAGACAAATCAGTAAGCTGACGTATTTTGCATATTTTCATTCAATAATGAGATATGGAATAATGTTCTGGGGTAACTCATCTGTAAGAAAGATAGCCTTCATCGCGCAAAAACGAGCTGTAAGAGTAATATGTGGTGCTCACCCACGATCACCTTGTAGACATCTGTTTAAGTAGTTGGGCACTCTGGCCACTGCTTTACAGTACATATATGACGTTTGTTGTGAATAATCCACTACAGTTCAAAAGAAACAATGAGGTACATAATTACAGTACCAGTAGGAAAAAGGACATTCATTACTCCACATTAAGTTTGTCTTTAGCACAAAAAGGAGTGTACAATGCTGCAATAAAAACTTTTTATCACTTAGTCAGTGATATAAAATGCCTGACAAATAGCAAGGTAAAATTTAATAACAAACTGAGAAAGTTCCTTCTTGAGAACATCTTTTATTCCGAGGAATTACTAACTCACTTCTGTATATCTTTTTTGTTGTTGTAAAAAAAACTTCAGAAATGTTCAGAATATAGCCATATGTATAAATTAATTTGCGACGTCAATCAAAATGACCCATGGAAGGTGTAACTAACAATGACTCCTTAAAGGTCATTTATTGTTGCTTACAATAAAACCGACAGGGGAAATACCTTAGATCGAGTGAATGAAACTGAATAGAAATTATTTTAAAATAATGAATTGTGTGTATTCAACCACCAATTAAGGTTATTCATCTGTAAAACTCTGGATATGTGTTCATTGATGTTTGAAAGTTTTCTCAACAAGGGTATTACCTTAAAAATACAGCAACCAAAGACAATCAAATACTGACGACCCCTCGACACTTCACACCCTATGCCACACATTTTGTTGATTCTGAACGATTGCAGATTAAAAAAAAAAAAAAAGAACGCAGGTCACATTGGATGATAGATATTTGATCACTGTTCTTCACTATGTTGCCTACAAACAGAACTTAGCTACTGTAACGTACGTGTTGCAAAGGTCTTGTAATGAAGTTGAGATTCCTGTTGTGTTATTAGATAATGTGATTCCTGTCATTTTTGATACTGAGTTATTGCACAGCGTTTACATCGAAAACAATTAGCATGTTCAGATGTTTCCCTTATCAAGTGTGTATGCTGCTGCCGCTCAGTTTTAATCACTTTACTGCAAACTCCTCATTGTGATAGCGTATAAGTGGCGAATGTACGGCACAGAAACCTTTGTTTTGGGAAATGTCTCTCTCCGTGTCAGAAGGCCTGGTTCGTGCTGCTGTTGTTTGACGTGCGTGATAGTGAACTCACGTTGATGTGTTGGCCATCAAATAAGTCTTTAACTTTGTGTCAAATGACTCTTGTGAATCTGCCGGTCATAGTTGTCTGTTGTTCGGTATTATTTCTACAGCATTTGAGCTCCTTTAGATTTGCTAACCATTAAACATCGATTGTACCACAAATGCAGAGTTATACAGATAATGGATCTTGATAATGTGGCAGGAGACACATATCTGTAAATTAACATCAGTTTAATTTGGTTTCAACACATCGAGGGGAGGTTACTTCCATTGAAATTTCTAGCTGAACTGCGGTTTGTTCAGTCACAAAACAAACTTTCATACACTGATCAGCCAAAACATTATGGCTTTTGGCCACCGCTAGGTTGTATGCTGCCTGTTGGCGCTGAAGGCACGTGACGGGGTAAGAGAAGTATATGAGCGGAGCAGAGACGAATTGGGGAATCATTCTAGCGACGATAAGTGGCGCAAATGCGGAAATCAGCCGACTTAAGCGACGTTGACAAAAACCAGATTGGTGTTGCCAAGTGCCTGGGAGCGAGCATTTCGGAAACGGAGGAGCTGGATGGCTGTTGGCTTGTTGCTGTCTGAGCATCTATGGAAAGTGGTTGAAGAATGCTGAAACTACGAGTAGGCGACAAGATGTTGGACGTCCATACCTGAATACGGAACATAGGGATCGGACGCTTGCCCCCTCTCTGAAGCAGGATAGACGGCGATCTGTGGCAGATCTGATGACAGAGCACAGTACTGGCGCAAGAACAAGTGTTGAACACGGTATTCCGCAGCAGAGCACCCATACGTGTTAGCATGTTGACCCAGCATCATCGTCAGTTATGATTACAAAAATGATTCAAATGGCTCTAAGCACTATGGGACTTAACAAAATGGTTCAAATGGCTCTAAGCATTATGGAAATTAACATCTGAGGTCATCAGTCCCCTAGACTTATAACTACCTAAACCTAACTAGTCTAAGGACATCACACACATCCATGCCCGAGGCAGAATTCGAACCTGCGACCGTAGCAGCCGCGTGGTTCCGGACTGAAGCGCCTAGAAGCACTCGGTCACAGTTGACGGCAATTATGATTACAGCGGGCTCGGGATCTTCGAGATTGGACCTCGGATCAGTGGAATCGTGTCTCCTGGTCGGATGTATCCCTTTATTTTGCCGGCCGGTGTGGCCGTGCGTTTCTAGGCGCTTCAGTCTAGAACCGCGTGACCGCTACGGTCGCAGGTTCGAATCCTGCCTCGGGCATGGATGTGTGTGATGTCCTTAGGTTAGTTAGGTTTAAGTAGTTCTAAGTTCTAGGGGACTGATGACCACAGATGTTAAGTCCCATAGTGCTCAGAGCCATTTGAACCATTTGAACCGTTTATTTTCAAACCAGGTCGATCGTCGTGTCCAGATACCCCGTCATCCAGTCGAACATCTGTTCAAAACATGCAGCGCACCACGGACGCAGGCCGGTGGGAGCAGTATAATGTTATGGGGGGGGGGGGGGACACGTTTACCTGGGCTTCCATGGGATCTGCGGTAGTGATCGAAAGCACCATGACAGCTGTGGACTGCGTGAACATCATTAGGCACCACCTGTTACCCCTTATGCTTGATGTCTTCCTCAGCAGCGATGGCATCTTCCAGCAAGATAACTCTCCGTGCCACAAGACCGGGATCGTGCTGCTATTGTTTGACGAGCGTGACAGTGAACTCACATTGATGTGTTGGCCATCAGATTAGTCTTGTCTGAATCCGATGAAACTCAACTAGGACGCTATCGGGAGCCAGCTCCGCGCCCACAAACCAGCCACCCTTAAATTACGAGAAGTGTGTGACCTCTGTGCGTAGGCATCTGGTTCCACAGACCTCTGGAAACCTATCAAGTACTTGTCGAATCCATGGCACGCAGATCACTGCTGAATTGCGTTCCGAGGTGGTTCAACATGCTTGTAAGTAGATGGTAGTAATGTTTTGGCCCATCAGTTTGTATGCCTTATCATTAATGACTAATGAGAAAAATGCGCTCAGACTGAGCGTTTATATACAATATGATACAAGTTGTACACATTTTATTGTCTTTGCTGTTCTTTTCGTACACGTTATAATGCGGCATTTTTTTACATCCTTATCCGCGTATCACACGTTTACATTCTTCATTCAGCTCGTCGAATTTGTTGTTGGTGCACATTGTATGATGAAACCCATGTATTGCAAGTCTTGCTACGACACGCTTCTGGTTCCTGCATTCTCTGGCGGAACTGTCATACAGCACGGCGGCTGCGTTGTACAACTCCACGTTTATCTCCTCCTTCTTCCGGTCCATGATGTCAGTTAGTCGCTGATACGGTCCTGTGGAAGGCAGCCAGTGTCGTAATCTGATGCTGCCTATGAAATAATTCTCTTTTTTAAGTAAGTCGAGATGGTGCTGTTTTTACCACTCCTATTATTTGTTTCATGAACACTGCTTTATGGATATCAGTGAGCTCTTGAGGAGGTTGTCAAATAAAAGATGTTTAAAACTTCACGTTAATTAATTCATGCAACAATGTCTTGTTTCACCTGCCTAGACCACCTGCGTTGTCAAAAAAGTGCGAAGCGGTGATTGGACGAACATTATTACACTCCAACCTTTTACAGACTTGAAACGGATAGAAAATTTCCTAACTGGTAAAGATACGTTCTTAATTCTGTGCATGAATAAAAGGTAATATCTTTCTCCCAATTTCCTAATTGTTGATTTTTCTATTCCTTTCATGTCGCCGACCTTAGGTTTCTCCTATTGATTCCGTATGTTATGGCTCGCTTTGAATAGTGTCATCGCTGTGTTTGGCGACAGAGTGGTTACGTTAGGGACGTTGTATGAGGCTTGGATGGCTGCTGCTGGTCTTCCCGGAATAGGCATCCAGAAAAATATTGCTGTTGACTGTAATGCAATTCCCAGATATTTATGTTCCCCTACTACGAGTATTTGCAGAAATTCACTGTCTCTGTTGTACTCGTACTGTCTTTGGGTGATGTTTATCGTTCCCCTCTGAATGTCCTTTGAACTGTCTTGTCTTGGTTTACTTTTAGGGCACTTTCCTTTGCCTAAGTTTCTAATCTTTGTAGTGTCGTCCGTATGCCCTTGCTGCTGACCTTATTAGAATGTCGTCTGTGTGCAGAATTATGTCTACTTTAGAGACTTTCTCTGTTACGTTTGTCACACCAGCTATATAGATGTTGGACAAGGTTGGGAACATATGGTCTCCTTGTAGAACTCTATTCGTCTGCATAATTTTCTCTGAGATTTCGAGTGTTGTTTCTTTGGATTGGATTTCGTTGAAGGCATGCCTCTGTTCTTCTATTGTTCTCACTAGCCGATGTCGTTCTCTAGTCATTCCCTACAATTCGTCCATTAGTTGCCCTCTATTTACTGACTCGAAAGCTTTCCTGAGATCTACGAAGACTGCATAGTACTTCCCTCTTTGGTGTCTCAGTTTGTCTTCTGTCTGATTCCTTAAAGTCCTTCACTGCCTGCACCGTACTGCTACCCTTCTTAAAGCCAAATTCGCATTCCAGGATGTTTCCCTCGGGTGAGTCTAATTTTTCGTTCGGCATTCATGTGCGTTTTGGTTTCATCGTTAGGATGCAGAGCAGAATTAACTACTCTAATGCAAACGTATTCAACAAGCTCCGATCTAAAATAAAACAAGAACCTGGTAATCATTAACATTTCGAAAGAGGAATAAAATTATATTTCATTAGCCACTCGTAAATATTATCCAGTTACCTAGATTCAAGAAATGACCAGGAAGTTAATAATTTCCTTCCTTAATAATTTCCTTCCTGTAACTGACGGGAGTGTAATTAATACTCTGTGAGACGGAGAAAGATATGCAAATGCTTATACATTTACTGAATGAGCAAAATGAAACACCCTGGCAGTAGCCCCATATGCTGCGTAGCAGACTAATCTGTTAATTGCTGTACCATCTTTAGCGTTTAAGGGCAATGCTTTTGAAAACCATAAACGTTTGGTAGTAAGATATTACCTTTTATTCATGCACAGCATTAAGAACGTACCTTTAGCAATTAAGAAATCTTTGGAGTGAAATAATGTTCGACCAATCACCGCTTCGCACTTATTCCACAATGCAACAGGAGAAACAGAACATCATTGGATGCATTTATTAACGTGACTTTTTAAAAATCTTTTCTTCGACAAATCCTCCCTACTCCTCCTCAAGAGTTCACTGACATCCATCAAGAAGTGTTACGAAGGTAGTGATAACGTCGTTTGGTCGTGCTGGTGAAATCGCAACCGCTGAACTACAGACACAAATTCCTGTCTTTCTTTCCTAGTGTTTATGCTGTCTAGAACGGGCTCCGCTGGCTGTTCATGATACGGCAGATTTGCTTTTATTTTAACTGCCCTTTCTGTAGCCACAGACGTCAGCTGACGTAACAGAGGTAAGTCGTTCGCTACATCTACGCGTGAATTGTGAAAACTTTGCTCTGAGTGTTATCGCATTCCAGCTGTTTGCGTGTCGTATTTCCTTTCGAGAGCATTTGCCTAAAAGAGCTGGGGGAAACAGACCAATAACCGCACTCAGGCGGATTTGCTCCGCCTACCAGGGCGGCACAAGTGAGTCCTGAGCCGCCCTGGTGGGCATGACGTGTTATGTTACGGGAACGATGTTGTGGCGAATTGTGATGTACATAGTAATTTTAATTTTGACATGCTAGCACATTGTTCATTTCATGTTTTATACTTGGAAATTAAATTCAAAGATTTTGTGCGTAGCTCGCACAAGATGTTTGTAATAACTTTCATGAAGGTCTGAAGATGGTAACTTAGTTTTAGCGAAACCGGTTACCTACAACAACGTTTTTATAGCGATCTCGGCTAAGAAGTTCTTCTTCTCCTAAATACTTGGAAACGTTGAAATGGAAAGTCCTACTCCACCCGCCGTATTCCACCTGACTGCCACCTTTTTCGACCAATGGCACACGGCCGGGCTTGCTGTTTCTGGATCAAGGGGTCCCGGGATTTTATCTGCCCGGGGACTGGGTGATTGTGTTGTCCTCATCATTTCATCATAATCAACATCATTCGTGACGGCGGTTAGATTGGACTGTGTAAAAAAAATTGGACTCTATCAAATTCAAACTTTGCACGGGTGCTGATGACCGCGCAGTTGAGCACTCCACAAACCAAACAGCCTGGCTGACCAGCATTGGATCAATTCATAGATCTACTCAAAAGACGCCCACTTCTTCCGCTGCGGGAGTCGTATGCTGCCCGAAAGGTGGGCGGAAGTAGTGGCCAGCGATGTTTCCAATTTAGGATTTACTACTGTTTTATATCTTTCTTTCCTTAGCTGGCTCTGGAAATCTATAAGAGATGTTTCATTGCCTCTTATTAGATATGATAAGTAATTGAAAATGAACCATCTTAATGTTAAGTTTTTGGACACGCAACGCTCGAGTGTCTAAGTAAATCGGCTTCCTATTCGATAGGTCTTGGGGCTGCTTGTGTAGCATATATTCGCATTGTTGCTGATGTCTTTCCAAAAACCTTCGGTTTTCGAAAGTCCAGTCAATCTGTGTATGGTGGTGTCTCACATATGGCAGTATTGACAGTATGGGTTCTGCTATAGGTATATCCTGTGCCGTCGCTCTGCGGTGGGTGAAAGACCGTTGATGAACATGCATGAATCACAGTGCACGTCAGAACCTATACACTGGTCAGAGAGATTTCTAGCTCGTTGATCTGATGATAAAATTTCTGTACAATGTTTTTGTACTGTGTTTGCTTCCTGTTTCCATGTTCTCTGCAACCTGCTGAACATATTTAATAGAGATAGGAGTGACCCTCGGTATAGGCCTGTGTAACTCAGTTCCTCTAGACATATCCTAGACTTCCGTGAATAGTCCTACTCTATCCACAGGCCCTGCTGCTATGAAGAATGTTTCTCTCGAGGAGTGCTCTCGATTTGTGTTAGTAGTCTATCACGTCTAGCCGACATTCCTACAATTGCAGCGTTAACTGTTCTCTGGCCACGCGGAAGAGCGTTCCTCTACATAGAAACCATCCTATATACTTTTACTCGGGCAATAAATTCGTTTTTCAGGGGAAGTATCAGTGGTATGTACCATGCCTTGGACAGTGCGTCGGTTTTAATAAACTGGCTACGAAATTTTACATTCTGCTGATTTTGCTGGAAGAGCAGCAAGGCTCCCCTTACCTTCTATGCAATTTCTTCAGGGTCCTCGTTTACCAACTGACTGATTCGTTTCCTAAATGGTATGGCAAGTAATTTTATTTAATCACATCCATCGAATGGATGTGTACCTAGGTGTTTGATTCACGGGAGTACCTTGCTTTTCCTGATGACAATATCTGGTACAGATTATTACGATTAAGAGCTCCTCGCCAGGCCGTGAAGGCCCAAGGGATGTCTACCGGTCGCCGTGTCGTGCTGTGCCTTATGGC
Organism: Schistocerca nitens; assembly: GCF_023898315.1. Lineage (NCBI taxonomy): Eukaryota > Metazoa > Arthropoda > Insecta > Orthoptera > Acrididae > Schistocerca > Schistocerca nitens. The sequence continues at coordinate 299,160,212 of NC_064615.1, read as the reverse complement.
GTCATGCTGATGTGGTAATCTGCTACATACGCTAATTTGTAATTTTCTAAAATGTGGTTTGCTTGTATGAATTCAGTGTAGTGTTTCGTTATTATAGTTAAGTCATCTGCATATGCACTAACTGCAACGTTGCTGTTTCTAATATTTCTCATCTTCAATAAAAATATGGAGTGTACATAACAGTGACGGCAAGAAAATTATAAATAAAACCATGGATAAAATGCACTCTTGTCTGTCAGATCTTTGTACACCAAATACTTCTGTTAGGTAACTGAGAAATTTAGTGAAATTTATGAGTGGAAATGTTGTTAATAGAAAGTAAAAACGCAAGGAGTACCACAACTGATGGAACTCCAAAGCTGGTTAAACACAATTCATGTAAAGTAGCAAGTAATAAACTTTCTACAGTCAATGCGTTTTATTCAGTTGAAACCTGTAAGGTCTGTGTGAGCGCCAAATCTGTGCAGTTTCACTCCTGCAATCAACCTAGTGCAGGTAACCTAGTGCAGGTAAATTTGTGCAGGCAAACTAGTGCAGGTAAAGAGGTGTAGATAAACTCGTGCAGGTAAAAGTGTGCAGGTTTTAATAAACGTAAAGTGGCACATGGAAGCCTGCACAGGTAAGTGTGCACAGGTAAACTTGTGCAGGTAAATATGTGCAAGTTAGTCTGTGCATGGAGACCACTGCAGCTACCGCTCACACCTAAACGAGAGTGTGTTAGGGAGACCTGACAGAATACAACCCTGTGCTTCCCTTGCACTCGAACTAAGGCCCTCGAATTTTTCGGCTAATATACTCTTCCCGAGTGAGCATGCGTCCATCCTCATAGTACATTTCTCTCCCTTGCAGAGTGGAGGAGAGCCTGTGTGAGGCTAAGATCGCAGTGGAACAGTTGGAACTGTGAGACATGCCTAGAGAGTTCGGTGGGGAAGACCACTCCCCAAAGAATAAAAGGTTCTGACGCACAGCTGTATCCTGTCAGGGAGCTTCGTACCAGTGTACAATGCGCTGCAGAGCGGAAGGTCCGGGCCGGAAACGACATACACTTTCGAGGCGTCGCACACTAGGGCTGCGCCGGCAGGGGCCAACGGCCGCGCACGCAGACACACAGACAGACCTCAGCAGGAGTCCGCCGACGTAGCCTTGTTGAGGGCCACGCCGCCGGCGCATGTCCTCCGCTTGTGTTGCTGTCGCTGCTGCAGCTGCTGGTTGCGAAACGACGCCGGCAGCGCCCGTCAGCGATCAGCCGCCAGTCAGCCCGCGGTGTCGGACCCGCAGCAGACGCCGCGCAGTGTGTCGGACACCGCACCAGATGACCCGCGCCGTCCTCACTGACACACATGCAGCCTCTGTGCCACGCCTCGGCTACAGCTCTTTATCGCTAGTTCGTACCCTGGTGTTAATGCAATGGAGAAGAGACAGTGCGAACTTCGCCCAAGCCGGACGGTGTTTCGCAACACGGAAAACCTGAGTCTCTATTGAGGACGCGGCGTTTTCACGATCACTTGACATCCGACTCTCCGGCCGCTGTGGCCGAGCGGTTGTAGGCGCTTCAGTCTGGAACCGCGCTGCTGCTACGGTCGCAGGTTCGAATCCTGCCTCGGGCACGGATGTGTGTGATGTATTTGGGTCAGTTACGTTCAATTTGTTCTAAGTCTAGGGGACTGATGACCTCAGATGTCCCATAGTGCTTAGGGCCATCTGAACATCCGACTGGCGACCAAGTAACCTAGCTCCTTCCTTAAGGTTGCACCGTTACGAAAACGAGGCAGGTTTATTTGCGATTGATAACATTCACAAACAGTTGTTTTACATTCATTTTCCAATAAAAGCACGCCACGACCGAGTTTCCGGACAACAGTTCCATATCCAATGTATCTGAAAAATTACAACTAAATGTGACGACTATACATATTGTCAAACCCTAAAATAACCAACAGAACTTGTAGTAAAATTCTAAAGAGTAAATCACAGTGCTTAGAGAACATCCACATAACTAAAAGGCGAAGTATGCAGATTCTCTGGTGCATGGCATGCAAGCAGAAAATTCATATCAACATGAGATTTTCACTCTGCAGCGAAGTGTGCGCTGATATGAAACTTCCTGGCAGATTAAAACTGTGTGACCGACCGAGACTCGAACTCGGGACCTTTGCCTTTCGCGGGCCACAGCTGTGGCTAAGCCATATCTCCGCAGTATCCTTTCGTTCAGGAGTGCTAGTTCTGCGAGGTTCGCAGGAGAGCTTCTGTAAAGTTTGGAAGGTAGGAGACGAGATACTGGCAGAAGTAAAGCTGTGAGGACCGGGCGTAGGTCGTGCACCGGTAGCTCAGATTGTAGAACAGTCCCGAGTCTCGGTCGGGCACACAGTTTTAATCTGCGAGGAAGTTTCTTATCAATATAATCCGAAGACGCGCGAAAAAGCAGTCGCAGAACTGTGACCGATTTAGCGCCTTCAGACTTCTATCTCTTTGGGCCTCTGACAGGTGGACTAGGTGGCAGACATTTTCAAGACTCAGCTGCTCCCGATTTTTACAAGCGTGGCATTCATCGTCGGCAGAAGTGCATAACAAACGGTGGCGTCTATGTGGAAAACTGACAGTCTGTAGCTGAAATATTGCTCCATTTAGCTGTGCTGCTGTGATTTATGTATTTCCTGCATTTTCCATGAAGAAAAATAGGAGGCATTACTTTCGGAACGACCCTCGTATAAAAGAGCGTAACTACCCCGAATGAAATCAAAACATAAGGAAATAACGACCAAACAACCCATAAAACTAGTACAAACTTACGAAGGTACGGAGTTAAGCTTGCCACTAATACGCGAGGTAACCAGACATTCGCACACTGAAACTAGAAAAAGGGACGATCAAGGTATCTGCACTTAATGACGTCACTGTATGCTTGAAACGTCCCCTTTATGAAAAGGTTCTGTCTTATCAAAACCGCATACGCGACCATCGATTGTCGTACCAACCGCACACCGAAGTTGAAATGCCAGGTGTTGCCGCTACATAAGCAAGTGCGTCGCGGGCACCATCTCATGGTTATGATCTGAGCGTCTAAGCTATTATCCCCGCTACCGTCATATCTAAAACATATCAACGCTATCATCTTGCTAACCCTTCTTATGCACGAGAGGCGCACTATTATTACGCATAGCAACGCCTGCAGTATACCGATTACAACAGCAACAGCTATACCCAAAACTAAGTACGTGGATGTACCTTCTATAAGGCCACTCATAAAGTCAGATACTACCATCCGACGGCATGTGTTGTTGTTGTGATCCTCAGTCCTGAGACTGGTTTGATGCAGCTCTCCATGCTACTCTATCCTGTGCAAGCTTCTTCATCTCCCGGTACCTACTGCAACTTACATCCTTCTGAATCTGCTTAGTGTATTGATCTCTTGGTCTCCCTCTACGATTTTTACCCTCCACGCTGCCCTCCAATGCTAAATTTGTGATCCCTTGATGCCTCAAAACATGTCCTACCAACCGATCCCTTCTTCTAGTCAAGTTGTGCCACAAACTTCTCTTCTCCCCAATCCTATTCAATACCTCCTCATTAGTTACGTGATCTACCCACCTTATCTTCAGCATTCTTCTGTAGCACCACATTTCGAAAGCTTCTATTCTCTTCTTGTCCAAACTGGTTATCGTCCATGTTTCACTTCCATACATGGCTACACTCCATACAAATACTTTCAGAAACGACTTCCTGACACTTAAATCTATACTCGATGTTAACAAATTTCTCTTCTTCAGAAAAGATTTCCTTGCCATTGCCAGTCTAAATTTTATATCCTCTCTACTTCGAGCATCATCAGTTATTTTACTCCCTAAATGCCGGCCGAAGTGGCCGTGCGGTTAAAGGCGCTGCAGTCTGGAACCGCAAGACCGCTACGGTCGCAGGTTCGAATCCTGCCTCGGGCATGGATGTTTGTGTTGTCCTTAGGTTAGTTAGGTTTAACTAGTTCTAAGTTCTAGGGGACTAATGACCTCAGCAGTTGAGTCCCATAGTGCTCAGAGCCATTTTACTCCCTAAATAGCAAAACTCCTTTACTATTTTAAGTGTCTCATTTCCTAATCTAATCCCCTCAGCATCACCCGATTTAATTTGACTACATTCCATTATCCTCGTTTTGCTTTTGTTGATGTTCATCTTATATCCTCCTTTCAAGACACTGTCCATTCCGTTCAACTGCTCTTCCAAGTCCTTTGCTGTCTCTGACAGAATTACAATGTCATCGGCGAACCTCAAAGTTTTTACTTCTTCTCCATGAATTTTAATACCTACTCCGAATTTTTCTTTTGTTTCCTTTACTGCTTGCTCAATATACAGATTGAATAACATCGGGGAGAGGCTAAAACCCTGTCTCACTCCTTTCCCAACCACTGCTTCCCTTTCATGCCCCTCGACTCTTATAACTGCCATCTGGTTTCTGTACAAATTGTAAATAGCCTTTCGCTCCCTGTATTTTACCCCTGCCACTTTCAGAATTTGAAACGTTGTCAAAAGCTTTCTCTAAGTCTACAAATGCTAGAAACGTAGGTTTGCCTTTTCTTAATCTTTCTTCTAAGATAAGTCGTAAGGTTAGTATTGCCTGACGTGTTCCAACATTTCTACGGAATCCAAACTGATCTTCCCCGAGGTCCGCTTCTACCAGTTTTTCCATTCGTCTGTAAAGAATTCGCGTTAGTATTTTGCAGCTGTGACTTATTAAACTGATAGTTCGGTAATTTTCACATCTGTCAACACCTGCTTTCTTTGGGATTGGAATTATTATATTCTGCTTGAAGTCTGTGGGTATTTCGCCTGTCTCATACATCTTGCTCACCAAATGGTAGAGTTTTGTCATGAATGGCTCTCCCAAGGCCATCAGTAGTTCTAATGGAATGTTGTCTACTCCCGGGGCCTTGTTTCGACTCAGGTCTTTCAGTGCCCTGTCAAACTCTTCACGCAGTATCTTATCTCCCATTTCATCTTCATCTACATCTTCTTCCATTTCCATAATATTGTCGTCAAGTACATCGCCCTTGTATAAACCCTCTATATACTCCTTCCACCTTTCTGCCTTCCCTTCTTTGCTTAGAACTGGGTTGCCATGTGAGCTCTTGATATTCATACAAGTGGTTCTCTTCTCTCCAAAGGTCTCTTTAATTTTCCTGTAGGCAGTATCTATCTTAACCCTAGTGAGACAAGCCTCTACATCCTTACATTTGTCCTCTAGCCATCCCTGCTTAGCCATTTTGCATTTCCTGTCGATCTCATTTTTGAGACGTTTGTATTCCTTTTTGCCTGCTTCATTTACTGCATTTTTATATTTTCTCCTTTCATCAATTAAATTCAATATTTCTTCTGTTACCCAAGGATTTCTATTAGCCCTCGTCTTTTTACCTACTTGATCCTCTGCTGCCTTCACTACTTCCGACGGCATACACAAAAAATTCTGAAAGGTCTATCAATTCTGAGCTTAAAGAAATTATTAAAACCATCTTACTACATACATCTCTGATACGATAGCAATATCAGTAGAAACAAAATTGAAAACCATATATTAGAAACCAACATGAAAATAAAAGATATTGATGGAAGGTGAACTTCCAACAGGAATACTTGCAACCAACACAAATCGAGTGAGTGCATGATACAAGAATCGGTCAACTGTGCTGAGCTGGCCCCCCTCTCCCCTCTTGTATAATCTAATGTACTTCCTTACTCCAGGGCACTCTAACCGTACATCATACACACAGTATAAAAGGCCACCTCTGTTTTCTCTGAAGCTCCAGGTAGGGCTCCATTCTACATTGGTGCGCATTTATTTGGACGATGGAAAGCCACTGGCTTGTTATATTGTGTGTGTTCGAAATGGTTATGCTCCTTTGTATAAGAGGATATATTGTGTTTTATGTAGGCCCATTTCTACAAGTGGTTTGCCGCGCGGTCTTGGAATGCATGACATGCATTTTCTGCTTACATACTACGTGCCACAGAATCATTATCTTACTGCTTCGTACAGATGTTCTGCACATATTGTCGTATCCCATTTCGAATGTTACTACTAGCTCTATTGGTTTTCTGATACTTTGACAATGTGTATAGTCGTCACATTTAGTTGTAATTTTTCTGATGCACGAGAAGATGGGATTGATGTCCTGAAATCTGGTTGTGCTTTCCTTTTATTGGCAACTAAATTCAGTACAACTGTTTGGGGATATTATCAATCGTGAACAATCCACACAACAGTTGTGGATGTGCTATCAAGAGAAACTTTGGGTAGTTTAGCCAGAGCTCCTGTTGACCCTACTTCTAAATTTCTCAAGCCACGCTGCGTACCAATACTTGCGATTTTCGTCCTGTTCTGTTCTCGTAATGAGCGAGTAAAAATGACTGTCTGGGTTTACGTCCTAATCACTCTTAATCTCATGGTCCCTATGCGAAATATACGATGCTTGTAGCATAATGGTAGCACACTTTTTTTTTCAATGTAAGTTCTCTAATTTTTTTCCAACAGGGGTACGTGGGAACAGCATGGTTGGATTTTAGGCTTTTTGGCGATTAAACAATTGTCCGTCTTCAGCGCGATTTTATTTTTTTAACTGTGCACCTTAGGCGTTTCAGCCGCAGGAATCTTCAACACCATATTTAAAATCTCGATCCATTGCATGACACTTGTTCTCATGTACACTTGCACCACAGGCTAGATCAACATAAAGTATCTGTATTTCTAAATAACCGCAGTATCTCCTGGCAATTAGGCCTGTACGACCAACGCTCTTCGCACACATAAACAGCGGCCGAATAATTTATGCTGGCTGTTGCCGTGGACGATTAATGCTACATCGTTAGGTGCGTGGAAGGCTGCCCTTACAGCCGATCAATAATAACAGAGATGCACAAACCTAGAAAAAAAATCCAAAGCCGACATGAAGTGCAATATAGGAGCCTTTATTTAGATCTTACATTCGGTTTATTTTTTACAAAACATCATATACTCTTTTGTCTTCATCATAAATGACAATTACTTTATTTTTGAAAATACTAGATGATTGTTCTTGCGTTCCACTCCTGGAAAAGGAACACCCAGAACAAACAGTAACTTGAAGTACATTATTCACATACTTTTATAATTCTACGCATTTACTAACTTTATCAGCTAACAGCAGATTTTTGGTTTTGAATAAACAATAAATACGCTTCTCTTTAATAACTGTGACGTTCTGATGTGACGCCTAAGGCGGATGAGGACACGCAGTCGTAGGTTTATGCGACGTTAGCGTCGTGTTACGTCCGCACGACGTTTTGGTCCAAGGAACAACTGGGTGACGCGTTTAATTTGGTATTTCGATATAGAAATGAGGAGAAATCTAATAAATCTGTATTAATCTTTAAGACTATTTCACTTTATAAACTAGATAGCGAAATGAGCATTTTTAGGAATATCAGTTTAAATGCAATTATTGATAAATTAAAGGTGTTTGTGTATCGTATACACATACGAAGAGAGAGGAAGACGAACGATAAAGATGCTAGTAGGAAATTTTGTTAGGTTCAAGGAACTACAGAGAAACATAAAACTGCGTTTAGTAATAATTTACGAGAGTTTTCACTACAAGGATCTGATTCTACAGCTGTCCCCTGAAGAATAGGATAAGGATGATGATAAAATATGTTCAGAAGTAAGGTAAAAGTCATTTATGGCGAAGAAAAAAGTGTATCTGACCTTTTCTTAAAAACAAATTTAGAAAACCAGTCTACTGTGCATGTGTACATGAGAACTGACAAGACAAAGTGTGTCGAGATTGTAAATTTGATTCTGAAGACGGGTGTGGTCGGAACAGGTTGAAGTATGTAATTCAAATAAAAATTGAAGTAGAAATCACGACGGACAATGTTATCGACCAGTGACAACAGTCGCGGATTCGTGTAATAATCTTGTCATTTGCAGAAAACGCTTGTTGGAGATTCTTGGAGTTTCCAACCTTTGCCTGATGAACACGCATATGGCGTCAATTTACAATTGGTTACGGATGCCTACATATCTAGTAAACAATGGGATGTTTACAACCCAGGTTGGGTGCAACTTGCAGACGGCATGACTCCCTTTAGTTACTTATATTTGATGACGAATTACAGTTTCAAGAATTGAAATTTGTTCCTGAAATTCAGCTTAACTGCAGTGGTACAGATGCACAGCCTAAAGCGACATACGAAAATTTGTGCCGAACCAGGACTCTAACCCGGATTCCAGCTTATCGCCAGCGGCCACCTTACCACTTAGTCTATCCGAGCACGCTCCGTAAACCGACCATGTCACACACCTATAATTTTCTTTTCGAGGATTATTAATTTATTTTCCCACACTTGCTCATCTTGCGATTCCCATACAGGTTTTTAGAATCAAGACATTGAGAAGTCGTAGACTATCTCTGTCATTTTCGTCACAGCTCGATGTTCTTGGTTCTAAAAACCTGCACAGGCATCATCAGATGTGCGAGTACGGGAAAATGAATTAATAATCTATGAGAAAAAATAGATAGGTTCTGACGTGTTCGTTCCGCGTGAAACATCCCTTAAGAAAAGTTAGTGAATTACTGTGCTGATAAACCTCTTACGTTATTTGGTTTTCAAACAGCTGAGCAGAATTGAACGTACTCAGACATTTCTCTCTTTACTTATTCTGATCAACACTAAACTGACACACAATATTTTTAGCCCAACGCAATCTGACTTTCAATAGTCCCTACAAAAGAATGGGCCTGACTAACAATAACGTATACCTTCCATGACTCACTTACCTCACAAAAATCTTCTAACTCGAACTACTGCAATACAGCGAGCGCCAATAAATAAAAGATTCTAACTGCTGAAGGCACTAACTACTGATAGGCATATAGTTAGCAAATGAAAGATTTTGATAGAGAACAAATGATGTATTTACCTTAATAATATTCAAAAGTCGTCATATATATATCAGTTCATGATATACAGTATTAGAAATTTCCTCTTTCTGATGGGAACACGTCCAGATCGTCCGCTCTCAAAATTCTGCCATCGCTCTCCCCACATCCTCCACTGCTGGCGGCTCACCTCCAACTGCGCAACGCTACGCGCTGTTCACATCCAACTGCCCAACACTACAATAGCAAATATTCCAACAATGCAAACCAGCCACAGACGTCACACAGCACAGTCAGTGATTTTCATATAGAGCGCTATGTGGCATTACCAACATAAAAATCTAAACAGCCTACTTACACGCGAAGCGTGCTCGGGTAGCCTAAGTTGTACGGCTACCGTCGCGATGAGCGGGAAATCCGGGTTCGAGTCCCCGTCTGGCACAAATTTTCATATGTCGCTTTAGGCAGTACATCTATACCTGCTGCCGTCAAGTTGTATTCAGGGATAAATCTCCTTAGTTAGTTAGTTATATGTTCCATAGGTCATCTGAACGATTCTTTTACCGAAAGACAAATGGGTGGCGCCACACGGCGGACGTGTGAAGACTCCGGTCCCAGCTGTCATTCACGGAGAAACTTTTTACACGTAGCAAAACAAAAAAAGAACGACAGAACAGAGTTGCAATACGCTATACGAGGTGTGGCTAGAAAAAAACCGGACTAGTACTGGTGAAACAATAAAACGAATGCAATAAGGCTGAAAGTCGCGTGGCCTGTCACGTGACTCTCGCTCCGCCTACTGCTCGAGTTTCATCTGCCTCCTGCACTCAGTCTGCCCGTGGCGTCTGTTTTAAGTAGTTGACGTTTTGTCTGTGCGTCGGAAAATGTTGAGTGTACAGAAAGAACAGCGTGTTAACATCAAATTTTGTTTCAAACTAGGAAAATCTGCAAGTGAAACGTTTGTAATGTTACAACAAGTGTACGGCGATGATTGTTTATCGCGAACACAAGTGTTTGAGTGGTTTAAACGATTTAAAGATGGCCGCGAAGACACCAGTGATGACACTCGCACTGGCAGACCATTGTCAGCAAAAACTGGTGCAAACATTGAAAAAATCGGTAAACTTCTACGACAAGATCGCCGTTTAACACTATGGTGCAAATCAGGTTTTCTTTAAATACACTCAGTAATGGTCTTGAGATTGGACGTGGGGGCTCACGTTAATCAAGAATGCCTTTAAGGTGACACAGATAACATTTGAATACCTCACTGAGTTTGAACGAGGTCTTGTAATAGGGCTACGGGAAGCTGTATGTTCCTTCTAGGATATTGCGGAAAGACTTGGCATGCTTGTAGCCACTATACATGACTGCTGGCAGCCATGGTCACGAGATTGTACAGTCGCAACAAGACCGGGTTTCGGACGGTCACGTGGCACTACCAAGAGGGAAGGCCATCGTGTTCGGTGTACGGCTCTGACGCATCGTACTGCATTCGCAGCAGTAAATTGATCAGCAGTTGGCACCACAGTGATACAACGAACTGTTACAAATCGGTTACTTCCAAGGACAGCTCCGAGACAGACGCCCCGTAGCGCGCATTCGACTTACCAAAAACTACTGACAGTTGCAGCTTCAGTTGTGCCAGGCGAGAGGTCATTGGAGGGCGGGCTGGAGGCCTTTTGTGTTTCCTGATGAAAGCCAGTGATGGCCGAGTGTTGATTAGAAGAGGGCCAGCTGAGGGCCTGCAACCAACCTGTCTGTGTGCTAGACACACTGGACCTACACCTGGAGTTGTGGTCTGGGGTGCGATTTCGTGTTACAGCAGGAGCACTCTTGTGGTTATCCTACGCACGCTGACTGCAAATTTGTATGTCATTCTGGTGATTCGACCTGTTGTGCTGCCACTCATGAATAGCATTCCCGGGGCTGTATTCCAACAGAATAACGCTCGACCAAATACCACTGTTGTAGGCCAACATGCTCTACAGAGTGTCGCCATGTTGCCTTGCCTGTTCGATCACGAGATCAGCCTCTAATCGAGCACGTATGAGAAATCGTCGGACAACTCCAGAGTCATCCGCAAACAACCTAAACTGACATGAAACTCCATCCCACATAACACACTGCATGCACGTTTGCCTGCTTGCATTCAACGTACTGGCTGTTACACGGATTACTAATGCACCAGCGTTTCACATTTGCAATGGCTTATCTCGCGCTCCTGGAATGTTAATCGCTTAAATACATTACCTAGTCAAATGTATTCCCCATAATTCATTACTCTACATTAATCAATTTTTGGTGTTACAATTTTTCCGTCTGTTTATCTGTAAGACTGATGAGGATCTGTTGTAGAATTTTAGAACATATTTCTTGCTCGCGTATCATGTCATTTCTGGAAACCCAGAATCTACTCTGTAGGAATCAACATGGATTCCAGAAACAGCGATCGTGTGAGACCGAACTCGCTTTATTTGTTCATGAGACCCAGAAAATGTTAGATACAGGCTCCCAGGTAGATGCCATTTTCCTTGACATCCGGAAGGCGTTCGATACAGTTCAGCACTGTCGCATGATAAACAAAGTAAGATCCTACGGAATATCAGACCAGCTGTGTGGCTGGAGTGAAGTGTTTTTAGCAAACAGAACACAGCATGTTATTACCAATGGAGAGACGTCTACAGAAATTAAAGTAACCTCTGGCGTGCCACAGGGGAGTGTTATGGAACCATTGCTTTTCACAATATATATATATAAATGACCTAGTAGATAGTGTCGGAAGTTCCATGCGGCTTTTCGCTGATGATGCTGTAGTATACAGAGAAGTTGCAGCATTAGAAAATTGCAGCGAAATGCAGGAAGATCTGCAGCGGATAGGCACTTGGTGCAGGGACTGGCAACTGACCGTTAACATAGACAAATGTAATGTATTGCGAATACATAGAAAGAAGGATCCTTTATCGTATGATTATATGATAGAGGAACAAACACTGGTAGCAGTAACTTCTGTAAAATATCTGGGAGTATACGTACGGAACGATTTGAAGTGAAATGATTATATAAAATTAATTGTTGGTAAGGCGGGTAACAGGTTGAGATTAATTGCGAGGGTCCTTGGAAAATGTAGTCCATCAATAAAGGAGGTGGCTTAACAAAACACTCGTTCGACCTACACTTGAGTATTGCTCATCAGTGTGGGATCCGTACCAGGTCGGATTGACAGAGAAGATAGAGAAAATTCAAAGAAGAGCGGCGCGTTTCGTCACATGGTTATTTGGTAAGCGTGATAGCGTTATGGAGATGTTTAGCAAACTCAAGTGGCACACTCTGCAAGAGAGGCGCTCTGCATCTCGGTGTAACTTGCTGTCCAGGTTTCGAGAGGGTGTGTTTCTGGATGAGGTATCGAATATATTGCTTCCCCCTACATATACCTCCCGAGGAGATCATGAATGTAAAATGAGAAATATTAGAGAGCGCACGGAGGCTTTCCGGCAGTCGTTCTTTCCGCGAAACATACGCGACTGGAACAGGAAAGGGAGGTAATGACAGTGGCACGTAAAGTGCCTTCCGCAACACACCGTTGGGTGGCTTGCGGAATATAAATGTAGAAGTAGATGTAGATGTAGATGCAGGAACTGTCCCTTGTTAATGAGCAGGAGAACTGCCCATCACACAAATGCTGGAAACCGTGAGTTCGGTACACCAATCAATCGCTGTCACATGTCAGTTCACACCTATCGCACGCATGTCCTGTCTCGAATGCTTCGTTTGGGTGAGTGAGAGTGAGAGGTGGCATGAGCCCCCTCTCATATTTCTATCTTACGATTCTCCTCTCTAAGTGCATGCAGTGGGAAGTCGCTATTTCTTCACACGCGGACTTCCCACGCAGCGTCTCTCGTCACCCAGGTGGTCCGGTGACAGGCGGGTTAAGCCGACGTGTGTGAGGCAGTCGAGTGAATGCTTTGCAGACGCCGACATTGTCAAGAGACACGCCCGCTGGGGTGTGAAGTAGCGGCTGGGCTAGAGGTTCCGTTACTTCGGAGAAACTTAGCGAAAACACTTTCTGGCGGGCTACCAGCGAGGCGTGGGAATGACTTGTGTACCCAGGCAGTTGTGGCGGGAAAATTCCCGCACTTTCTGCAAAATAGTAACGGTGATTGGTTTGCTCAGGGCATAGCGCCGTGACGTAGCAAAATCAGCACAGAAATTGGCGCCAAGAATCTCCATTGGTGGAATGGTAGTGCTCCGGCAATGGAGTGGAATTTCCGCCGGTTTTCGGGTTGCTGATTGGTACGTAACCACGGCCACTGTCGTGGGGGCGGGAATGCTGTGTGTTCGGCCTGTACGGGTGCTCAGGGGTGGTCGGCAGTCGCCTTTCGGTCGAGGACGTCGAAGCAACCAGCCAACGGCTCCGGTACGCCAGATCGTGTCCTGGCAGTCAAGAAGACAGTTTGGTAATGTATGTCCGCAGCACCGGCAGACAGGGATTTTCCTAGGTGATAATCAGAGCTCAGCAGAGCGCGCCTGTTCGTCTTTTCCTAACTTTGTTCTGTCTTGAGAAGCAGCAATTACTGTTGGGTTAGCTGTGTCTCTCTCTTCAGATTTGAGTGGCAAGGAATTTGGCTCCACATACCACTTCGTCTTAAACCTCACAATCTAGTTCAGGGACAACTTCACCTTTACAGTGTTTGTATGAGTATCAAATTTGAGCCAATTTGATTTATTGTAAATTTTTGTGTTTTTGTTTATTATTTTGTGATTAGTCTTAATAAATCCTATTGTTATTTTGGACAGAACTTTCATTCTGTTAATCGATAGAGCAACCCTATCATTCCTCACTATGCTAATGAAACCTTTGTTTATTTAACTTATTTATCAAATTAAATTATTGCAGGTGCCAAACTCTCTTCTACTCCACTGGCAGGGTTGATTAGAGTCAGTTCGCGTATTTTTCTTATCCTTGTGCAACAGCAAAAGTCGGAGTTAGAATAGGGGGGGCTTAGAGCATGATTGACATATGTCGATTCTAATAGAATTTAGTGATAAACACACTGCTAGCCCCGGCACCTCGCAAGAGGAGGAGATGTGTTAAGCGACCGGTTGAATGCAGTACTAACTGTAAGTGGTGGCCACGACAAAACAGCGAACGTTCATTGTCGAGCGTCATGCGAAACACAGTACCTGAAAATGTGTGTGTGTGTGGAACAGTTTTCACAATAGTTTCAGACTCTTAAGTTTTTTGTGTAAGGCCCAAGTAAATTCCACAGTGCAAAACTTAGTTTCAAAATGGCGCGAAACAGTCTCTGTAGCGAATGAAAACGATAACTATCGGTAATCTCGCCTGAATCTTATTTTACCTACGCCCTGTACATGAAAATCCGTTGTTGTAGGGAATGATGCGTGTGTGTGAGCATTTTTTTCTTTTTATCTTTCTCCCTATCTCTGAAGGAGATGGCAGGCTGTGATGAAAGTACATTTTCCTAACATCCGAAAAGTTGACAGCATCTGCGAGAGGAATTCCACGAACTGCCATTTTGCGAACTGGGAGGAATACAACGGCTGCTGTGTTCGTGGCACGGAAGCCTGAAATAAACAGCTCGCCCATGACGGGCGCTAAGTTTTGCTCCCGACCGTTCTGGAGCGCGCAGAATACACACACACACACACACACACACACACACACACGCACGCACAGTGCCAGTAACTTGGGCACTTTTTGCTTAAGCTAGTTATCAAACTTTGAAGCTTACTTTTAAGCAAACTTAGGTTCTCAGAGCCATATCTACAAGAGAAACGGGCAGCATCAAAAAAACTCTTGGTATTAATATGAGACGCACGGTATTCGAGCAAAACATGCGGAGCCAAGCAATATGAAGGCTGACTTAAAAAAACTTTTACAAGATTAATTAAACGTAAACATCTTTTTGTTATATATTATTTCTTAACATGTTTGTCTTCAAAATTGTGATGCCTAGGAAACCTGCTTTCTCGGATCACTAGACAACATTCAAATAAATGATGTTAATGAGTTTTATTACAAAAAGGAAAGACACAATACTTCTCTGGCAATTACACAGATGTGTTGCAAGCAAAGGGCGACATACAAAATAAACAATCTCCTTTGGTATAAACAATTCCAAGTCGGGGTTACATAGAAGGCACAAGCTGAGTGACTAGAGTTGACGCTTCTATCCAAGTCGCTAATCTGGAAGCTGCTATTGAACTGGGCAGTCACCAGTCGGTCGCGGCGCTAATGTCCTCTTCACATAGGGGCAGCTGCTGTAGCGTTGTCAAAATGGTTCAAATGGCTCTGAGCACTATGGGAATTAACATCTAAGGTCATCAGTCCCCTAGAACTTAGAACTACTTAAACCTAACTAACCTAAGGACATCACACACATCCATGCCCGAGGCAGGGTTCGAACTTGCGACCTTTGCAGCTGCGCGGCTCCGGACTGAAGCGCCTATAACCACTCGGCCACAGCGGCCGGCTGTCGCGTTGTCGTCCTGGAAGGGGTCGGTCAGCGTGCGATTGTCTGACGTTTTCTCACACCCATCTCTTCTCTACCGTTCCCGACTGGCGTGCTAAAATTTATACACTTTGCATTGCTTTGAAGCAAGCCTAGAAATACATTTTTCACTCTGTTGTTGGTACCCCAGATACAAGGTCTTAGAAGGGTTCAGTAACTCCCTGAGATGATGAAAATCGCTTTCGACGCGTTTTCGTTTCACAGTCAACAAAAGGAAGTAGCCAATGATAAATCAGGTGAATACGGCAATGAGACATTAATTCGACTTTAACTCCATGAAATAAACGATTGTTTGTAGAGCTTAGTTATAGCTGGCGTCGTTATTGTGAAGAGTGATGTTGACGTTCTGGCTTGTTTCTGTCAATTTCATTGATGGCTCGTAACAAACAAACTTGTGTAAATTGTTCTTCGATCCTCTAAAGCTGCGCTCACATTGGCACCGACGTCGGTTTTCTCCGCCGATGACCGAAATCGACCGTAGAGGGCAGATGTTTTGAAATCAGTACGCCAGTACATGGACGGTCTCAGTGAAATCTATCTTTAGATTTAATATAAGAAAGAGGGGGTTCGTGGCAGCCTGAGGATGAAAAATATAATAACACGGATATGTCTCTGAATCTCTGGTCTGAAATGGCTACTCTACAGGATACCACAAGTTTCGAAAACCTTAAAAAATTGACAATAATTTATTGAAATTTATCTGCAACACTGGCAAAATACAACTATGTTCCAAAACGTGACTCATAAAAACAGGACTCTTTTAGGGCTCATACCTGGGTCACTATTACTGATGCAAAGGTAGGATCAAGTGCTTTGGATAACTCTTGCCCTAGGGACATTTGTATACCCAACACAATGATGGTCTTTGTGTCACTATACTACAGTACATGGTCAAAGGATGAATATTTCCTTAGGCAAATTGAGCAAGTCGGTTGGTTCTCTTTGAATTTGATGTGGTCTACAGTGGGCCTTAAGGGCTTATGGGGGGCACCATTAGTTCATGGGCAGTTTCTTACAATGCCTCAAAAAAACTGTTTTTACCATTTTTCATACCAAAATCAAGTCCTGTATTCCCAGACGACCATGCACAGCAAATGGCTGAAATTTTTACGGTATATTCCTAATAATCCGATCTCGAATAACCTTGACAGTTGTCTTGATAGCATTATACACTACTGGCCATTAAAATTGCTACACCAAGAAGAAATGCAGATGATAAACGGGTATTCATTGGACACGCAATTTGGGTGCATAGATCCTGAGAAATCATACCCAGAACAACCATCTCTAGCCGTAATAACGGCCTTGATACGCCTGGGCATTGAGTCAAACAGAGCTTGGATGGCGTGTGCCCATGCAGCTTCAACACGATACCACAGTTCATCAACAGTAGTGACTGGCGTATTGTGACGAGCCAGTTGCTCGGCCACCATTGAGCAGACGTTTCCAATTGGTGAGAGATCTGGAGAATGTGCTGGCCAGGGCAGCAGTTGAACATTTTCTGTATCCAGAAAGGCCCGTACAGGACCTGCAACATGCGGCTATGCATTATCCTGCTGAAATGTAGGGTTTCGCAAGGATCGAATGAAGGGTAGAGCCACGGGTCGTGACACATCTGAAATGTGACTCCACTGTTCAAAGTGCCGTCAGTGCGAACAAGAGGTGACCGAGACGTGTAACCAAAGGCACCCCATACCATCACGCCGGGTGATACGCCAGTATGGCGATGACGAATACACGCTTCCAATGTGCGTTCACCGCGATGTCGCCAAACACGGATGCGACCATCATGATGCTGTAAACAGAACCTGGATTCATCCGAAAAAAATGACGTTTTGCCATTCGTGCACCCAGGTACGTCGTTGAGTACACCGTCGCAGGTGCTCCTGTCTGTGATGCAGCGTCAAGGGTAACCGCAGCCATGGTCTCCGAGCTGATAGTCCATGCTGCTGCAAACGTCGTCGAACTGTTCGTGCAGATGGTCGTTGTCTTGCAAACGCCCCCATCTGTTGACTCAGGGATCGAGACGTGGCTGCACGATCCGTTACAGCCATGCGGATAAAATGCCTGTCATTTCGACTGCATTTCTCCTCCTTACACGAGGCATCACAACAACGTTTCTCCAGGCAACGCCGGTCAACTGCTGTTTGTGTATGAGAAATCGATTGGAAAGTTTCCTCATGTCAGCACGTTGTAGGTGGCGCCATCACAGCATCTTCTTCCTATCGGTTAAATTTCGTGTCTGTAGCACGTCAGCTTCGTGGTGTAGCAATTTTAATGGCCAGTAGTGTACGTCTCCGAGATATAGGCATTCCTCCGAGAAACAGAGATTCCTTAAAGAAACCCCCAAAAAAGCGTTTTTACCATTTTTTTCGTACCAAATCGAGACGCGGATTGAAAGACGTCTATATACACCAAATGGCTAACATTTTTACGATGTATTCCGAAGATTCCGATCTCGAAGAGCCTCGAACATTTTATTGATATTTACATCCATTTACGAGATACTGAGCTCCAAAGTTACCCTACTCCTACACGTAAAATACGCACTTAAATTCCGACGTGAGGCGAAATAGAAATAAACAATAACCGCAGCAAAATTCTCAGATTTGAACGTTATATTCTGTATCTCCACGCATTTATCGAGAAGTATCATCTGCCCGTTTTAAAAATCATTATCTGTTATCGACGAACCCAGAAACCTGGATTTTGGGTACCAAAACCGAGCCGCAGATTCCAAGAAGGCTATACACAGCAAATGGCTGTAATTTTTTCGACATTCGAGTATTCCTAAGATCCCGCGCACGAACAATGTTGAAAATTTTCTCGATGACTTCATCAGTTTCGGAGGTGCCAAGGTTCAACGTTACTCTGCTTGAACACGTAAAATACGCACCAAAAATATGGCGTGAGGCAAAAACGTAGTTTACAAAGCGATGCAGCGCAGAAAAATATGCTGTAAAGCGTCTCCGTTATCATCAGGAGGGTTCCGTGAACTTCATGTTGAAATTCTGAAGCACATGCAACATTTTAGTCGGCGTAAAAACCGGTTTGCGGTGCAAATTTATTTTGCGTTATTTCAATTTCACGTAAGTTAACTATGAAAATTTTACTGATCCGTAAAGTTCTTTTGGTATGAGTTACATGCCCTACTGTGTCAGGGAAAAGAAGGAAACCAGCGGAAAAATGATCGTATCGGAGCACAAAAATGTCGAATATACTCCTGTTTAAAAGACTCTGAAAAAAATGGGATACCAGCTGCCTCATTCAACCTTCTTCAGCAACTTTAAAAATTTTCCCATAAAGTTTGGCATGCTAATATACTGGCACTTTTTCATTTTGAGAGAGCAGGAGACAGTGGTAGTGTGAAAGTTACAGAAAACTAGTAAATGTTGGACGATATTAGGCAGTGGTTGTGATACAGAAAGAGCGAAGGAGACAATGGCAGTGTGAGAGAAAGAGAGGGACACAGTGGCAGTGGAACACAGTTGACAGTGACAGAACAGTGCAAGGACGAGATTGAAGGAGATAGTGCCAGTGGGAGAGGAGTAAAGAGAAGGAGAAAGGGGAAGTGGATGACAGCCAGTGATGATGAGAGACAGAGTCTATGACAATAAGAACGAAGAAGAGAGATAGTGACAGTGAGAAGAGACAGCAGCAATGGGAAGGGATGAATGACATAGTAGCAGAGAGCAAGAGGGAGACAATGAGAGCGAGAGGAGACATTGATAGTAGTAGGACAGAACGAGGGAGAAGGCGGCTGTGAGACAGGAGACAGTGGCACTTAGAGAGACACAAAGAGATAATGGCAATGAGATGGGTTGAATGAGTGAGTGAGAATCTGCACGTGAGAGTGGATGGGAATGAGCGACTTACGAAGGACTAGTGGATGTGAGCGAGTTATAGTTAGGGCAGCTTGTGGGAGCTAGAAGTGAGTTGCATGCTTCAAAGAGTGCGAACATGATCGCATACCAAAATATTTGGTAAAATTTTTAAAGGCGTTGAGGAAGGTAGAATGAGGCAGAAGGTACCCCACTTTTCAGAGTGTTTTAAACAGGAGCAAATACGCCTTTTTCTGCTCCAGTAGGATAATTTATCCGCTGGTAGGTATATATTTTAAATTTGTGCTTGTCACCTGCCCAGTTTTTAAAAATAATTATTTAAATATTTTTTTTGCTACACACGTTTTTAAAACGGACTAAAAAGGATAAAATAATTCCTCCCAGCCCCAAACAGATTTCTAACCCCCTACAGATACCTTGAATAATAACCGCTTGCCTCCTGTTATTCAAGATGTCTGCTTAGGGCTGCGGTTGTTCCTCATAGAAGATAGTGCGCCACGCACATGGTCCTGAAAATATATGCTTTTGAATTTTTGATAGCTATAACAATACTTGCAAAATTTAAAACGAAGAACGTGGGGTGCGTGCTATACATAACTGATGACTAACAAATTTATTGCACTGGACATGATATGAACCCTCGTGCGATTTTCCTCAACATCCGTTTCTATTATCTGTTACATGTGCCCCATGTTTCTCGTTTTAAATTTCACAACTATTGTCACCACTATTTAAAATTCAAAACCACATATTTTCAGGACTATCTGTATGGAATAAGAAATCTGTGTGGTGCTAGGATAAATTATTATATACTTCTTGCGCTGTTTTAAAAACGTGTTACATTAAAAACTTTTTTATTTAAATACTTATTTCCTCCTTTAGTCTCACGTGTGTGAAATTATTCATTCTAGTTCAAACATTTTGATGAGATTACATCAGAGACGCGTGGTAAATGTCAGGTTTATTTCAGTTTCTGAGCCAACGAATATATTACTTCCTCGTACGTACTTCTCGCGGAAAGACCGTAACGTAAAAAATTACAGAGAATCGAATCCTCATGGAGGCTCACCTGTAACCGTTCTTCGCGACTGGAACAGGAAAAGGGGTAAATACCAGAGGTACACAAAATACCCTCCGCCACATACCAGACGTCAGACGCCAAAGCGAGTTGCTCCAGTTCTGAACTATGTTGAAAGTTTCAAGTCTCTAGCTCATCGAGAAGTTAGTTTGAAAACTTTAGAATTTGTACCGAACAGACAAATAGACAAGAATGCGACCAATTGAAAACGTGTTAAAAAAAGGCAAATTGAGTGAAAGTGTATCACACTTAAATGACTGTAGTGGCATGTTATGTACTTCATGAAGATACTTTCATAAAATCAAACCAAGTGTGGAGGAAAGCCGATTTCCTTGAATACGACGTCTCGGCATTACGGAGATCGCAGTTTAATAAAGTTAAGAGCGTTGACAGAGACTCTGGTGGTGAATGACGACGTCATTGCGAGGAAAATATCTGGTGGAGCAGCTGAGGCGATTTGGACAGCTGTTTGTGTATACTGTGTGTGTGTGTGTGTGTGTGTGTGTGTGTGTATGTGTGTGTTTTGTGTGTGTATGTATGTGCACGCGCGTGGGTGGCGGCGTCATATCTGGTGCTGTCTGCACAACGATCTACTGTTTGAGCCCCCCCCCCCTCCCCCCTTTTCCACGTGTGTGTGAGTCTGACGTGTGCACACCACACGCTGCCGTCGGAATAACGGATTGTTCAAGTACAGGAAGTTCCAGCTTCGTTATAAATCATTTTTTATCGCAATCTCTTTAGCACTTCCACTGAAAACGTCTATTCGCTGCGACCGTCTTGGTATAGACAGTGTCCCCGACAACTGGTATAATCCTTGTCTGCTCCTTCCATTTCCGAACTCTGCTACTTCTTCTAGTTATCTGTCCCCATATGCCCTTATGAGATAACTCACTTATTTTTTCCTTCATGTTCTGAGAGCTTTATATCTTGTCATTTTACGTTTGGAATCTATTACATTAGTAATGCAAGTCCACTTTTTTTAACCCTTCTGTAGAATCAGATTTATAATATAAGAATCTTGTTCCCCAGTTCTAATGAGTTGTTAACAATAAACTAATTCTATAGTGCCGCTGTTATCAGTAAACTCGGCTGACAGTATTGGTGTCTAAAGGAGGCTTACGAGAGTGTCAAATTGCTGCAAAATTAATGAGCGACGGAGGTGCCCAAATTAAATGAGCTTTACGATTTTTTTATTACAAAAATCAGTAGGCTTGCTACTTGTTGAATATATGCTTGTAAGGAAATGTATAATAGCTGATTACTAGTTCAGGTTCTTATCAGTAGGAACAGCGCACGCCCATTAACTTTGAACATTCTGCTTTACGTACAGGCTACCCTGGTCGCTCTGTTGCCGTTGTCACAGCCGTAGTCTGACTTGTACAGAGATTATGAGCCACGTTCTTTCCATGCTGTGATTTCTCGTTTGCGGTAAACAAACAGATTGTTTCAGTAAAAATTTAGTTTACTGTTACTTCTGCTTATGCATCTCCGCAATAATTCAGTACAATGCCTGCATCGTCAACAAAGAGAATTAGTTCTATTTCCTCAACATGTGACGGAAACGACTGACATTTATTAAAAAATTAATAATGTATATTAACTGCCGACTAACCAGTAGATCAAGCTTCACTTACCTTGGCTCTGATTTATCTTTTAACGACGATGAAGGGAAGGAAAAGAACTTCATCGATTTCCATCTACATACGGATCAATTTGGCGAGCACTGAAGAGCAACGTCAGAGAAGAGACTTCAATTTTGTAAGTCTATAGCTGTAGCAACATTGATTTGTGGAAACAAGACGTGGGTAATAAAACAAACTGTCGAAACGAAATATAATCGTCTGAAATCGTTCCTTCGGATCAGTGAAAGGATACTCCCTAAAAGACAGAAAAACGGAATGAATAGATGTGACAGCAACTAAATATAATCGAGTTGAATGACAGAAGTTTCAAAACAAGAGAAATTGGGCAAAGTGCATTTTTAGAATGGAGGAATGTAAGAATTCCGAACATTGCCCTTAAATATCATCCCGTCAGAAGAGTAGATGTTGGTCGACACATGGACGGGTTGCACGAAAACTGAGATCGGACCTGGTTAGTAGCTTAATCTAGGAAGAGGAAGTAAGTAACTAAGCAAGTAAGTAACAAGTATTTCTGGATACAAAAGTGAAACCTGCGGCACACTAGTAGCGGATCGTCCTCAAAGGAGATACTTTAATCAGATTCATCGAGTTGTCTAACCCTGCGTTCTCTTACTTGCATTTCAAGCAAACAACTGCTACATTTACAAATACTCGTTAAAGATGTTACGATGAGGGGAAAGACTACAGTATTTCACGTAACTTCCGGAGTGAGATGTACCCTGTGTCTCTATCAACCACCATTCGATACTTGAACTTCCAAACTTCGAAAATCCCAAACTCCGACAATTCTAGCAGAGCAGGCGTAGTCACGTTAGATATCATTTCGTAACACGCGTCAGCTCAGTAACAGATGACACATTCTGCTTTAGTGAGATGTCAGCGCCACTTAAGATAATTTGTATAAAGCAGTATCACATGACCTTTGGCTCTTTTTTTTTTTAAGAAAAGGAACGTTGGTGATTATCGCTCAGTCGACGTCGAAATCACTTGGCACACAGCAGCTAGGCTGGATTAGTCGGAACTGATGTAGGGGTCCCCTGTACACGTGAGTCACAATGGCCGTATGGAGATATATAAGTTCGATTCTGCCCAATGGTAGATCAGTGTCAATTATTTACGTGTTCCACATATCATTTAAACGATTCCGATTCTATTGTCGAAGTCGTGTGAAACGACTCAGTTTACAGGATATGTACATACATGATTAGTGTTAAACATTAATGAATACATTATTATTTTTAGTCCCACTCAAGCAAATACACTTCTTGGTATTTTTTTTTACTGGCTATTGGATCTTAAGTAGATATTCATCAATGGAATAGAAGAAGTTGTCCAGAACAATAAACAACTTCGTGTAGCACAACGGGCTGGTGCAAGTCTTTCAACTGGGTGCCAGTGTGGCGACTTCCTTGTCCTGGAAACCAACGCTCACCCGTCCAAGTGCTAGCAGGGTCCAACGCTGCTTGCCGACCGGGGTGGCCGAGCGGTTCTAGGCGCTCAAGTCTGGAACTGCGTGACCGCTACGGTCGCAGGTTCGAATCCTGCCTCGGGCATGGATGTGTGTGGTGTCCTTAGGTTAATTAGGTTTAAGTAGTTCTAAGTTCCAAGGGGACTGATGACCTCAGATGTTAAGTCCCATAGTGCTCAGAGCCATTTGAACCATTTTGAAACAACAGAGTTCCGTCCCCCGCTACCCAACACACACACACACACACACACACACACACACACACACACACACACACGAACACAGGATAACAGAACAGCATCCAGGAGTCACTCTAATTAAACAGCTCTTACACAGATTCGTGAAATGCTTCGACATCGAGGATCAACAAGCGAAAAGTAAGGAATGGCATAATATGAACATAGATCAAGTAAATCTGAAAATATGATACTTCTGAAATATGTTGAATTCTTTGTGTCTAGTATTTTCGCATTACCCCGATAAATTCTACTGATAGCTAACTCTGTTAATACGCGAATTTCCAACGGGCATAAAAACGCAGGGACGTAACCAAGGATTGAAATATTTGAGTATAGTAGTTGAATATGAAGCAACAACTTTCGAAACGTGCAATTAAAATGAAATAAACTGCAATTATTATTCGAGATGCAGTTTAGTTTTAGGCTTTCTTTATTTCTAGCGGACCCGATACATGCACATAAGCGTTTTAAGGGAAGGAAAACACCCACCGTGGTTCAATAGCCGTGTTATAAAACTGCTACGTAAACAAAGAGCTTCATCACACATTCGAGAGAAGTCAGAACCTAATTGACAAACAAAAGATGAACGAAGAGAAAAAGAGTGTAAAGTGAGCGATGAGAGAAGCGTTCAGTGACTTTGAAAGTAAAATTTGGTCAACCGATGTGAATAAAAGCTCTAAGAAGTTTTGGCCCTTTGTAGAATTAGTTCGCGGTCCATTCACTCAGTGACCAAACTGTCGTCGAAACAGAAGGCAACAGGGAGAAGGCCGAAATACTGAATTCGGTATTCCGAAATTGTTTTAAAGCGGAATATCGTAACACAGTCCCTCCTTTCAATCATCAGGCCTATGTAGTTGGCGTCAGTCTGTTGTAGAATTATGGAATATTCCAAATTTTTGGAGCCCTGAAGAAAGACATTCATGGCCGTCCATTTGCTGCGGAGCAGAGGTGCACGCCTGGGTACAACCATGGTTCAATAGCCAACCACAAACATTTTTCCATGGAGGCACTGGCCATCTTGCTCACAGTGCCTGAAATGAACTGTTTGCTGTTGAAGTAATAAAGAGTTTACTTACTTTTTTATCATCTGTCTCGGTTTCATTTTTCTGTCCGCGACAATGATGGAAGGAGAAGAAAGGATTTAAAATATGTGGCACGGCCGGGACTTGAACTCGGGTCTTCTTGTTTACTTGGCAAAAATGCTAACTATTACACCACCGCAGCAGCATACACAATGTTGCTGAACAAACTACTCAAGTAGCCTCCACAACGCAATACGCCAAAGATGAGAACTGAAATTTGTGTTGAGGAGGGTACTTGAGTCGGGTAGTTCGTGCAGCAATATCGGTCATAGTGCTGTGGTGGTGTAATGGTGGCACCACTTTTAATTCCTTTTTTCTGCTTCCATCACTATCGCAAATAAAAATAAGACTTAGATGTCTCAGGGAAAACTTTCATTATATTTTTCTGTCCGTTATACGAGGGCTATTCAATAAGTAATACAACACATTTTTGTTCTGAAAACAGGTTGGTTTTATTCAGGATTACAATACACCATATTATTCCTCAAGCTTTCGGCTACTTGTGTGGGGCGGGAGGGGGGGAGGGGGACTGTATGACCTCATGGTACCATTCTTACTGGTCGACTTCGGAACCAAGGTCTTGCTGAATCAATCAAATCCCCATTCTCCACATACTGCTTCCCGAGGATGTAACCATCTTTGGGCCAGACGGATGGAAGTCGGAAGATGCGAGATCCGGGCTCTAGGATGGATGACTGTACGATGGATGACGAAGAACAGTACAATGACATTTTGTCAGATGCTCTCGCGTGCAAAGACTTGTGTGCGTTGCCAGGGAGAAGGAAAACTTCGGTTGCATTTTTGTGGCGACGAACACGCTGAAGTCATTTCTCCAATTTCCTGATAGTGGCACAACACATTTCAGAGTTGATTGTTGCACCACGAGGGAGGACATCAAACAGAATAGCCCCTTCAGAGTCCCAGAAGACCGTCGCCATGAGTTTACCGCCTGAGGGTGTGAGTTTGAACTTTTTCTTCGGAGGGGAGGTGGTGTGGCGCCGCTCCATAGATTGCCGTTTTGTTTCCGATTCGAAGTGATGAACCCATGTTTCATGGCCTGTGACAATGTTCGACAAGAAATGTCCACGATTAGCCTCATAACACTCAAGCAATTGCGCACGCATGGTCCTTGGTTGCTCTTCATGGTCTTCTATTTGGCGGTGAGGAACTCGGCGGGTACACACCTTGGAGTACTCTAGCGGGTGCACAAGTGTATCAGCAGTAACAACGGAGAAGTCCAGCTGTGCAGCGTGGTCTTTGTGATCCGTCGATCACCTGACACTGCAGGAGTTCAAAATGGTTCTGAGCACTATGGGACTTAACTGCTGTGGTCATCAGTCCCCTAGAACTTAGAACTACTTAAACCTAACTAACCTGAGGACACATCCATGCCCGAGGCAGGACTCGAACTTGCGACCGCAGCTGTTTCAAATTCCAGACTGTACCGCCTAGAACCGCACGGCCACACCGGCCGGCACTGCAGGAGTCACAGCTTTGTGCGGCCGACGTGCATGCGGGAGATAGGACAGGTCTGCGCGACCTTGCTGCAATCATGACAGACGCCTCGCTCAAAGACGTTTAACCGCTTTATGAGATTTCAGCAAACAATACCTCAGATGGTAGCATTGCATGATAGCTATCATCCTAGAATACCACTCATCTACATCTGTTTCATTTAGTGACTTGTTGTTGTTGTTGTTGTTGTGGTCTTCTGTCCAGATACTAGTTTGATGCAGCTCTCCATGCTACTTTATCCTGTGCAAGCTTCTTCATGTCCCAGTACCTACTGCAACCTACATCCTTCTGAATCTGCCCAGTGTATTCATCTCTTGGTCTCCCTCTACGATTTTTACCCTCCGCACTGCTCTGCAATACTAAATTGATATCTCCTTGATTACAATTTAAATTGTGAGACATTTCCAGGGGCAGATGTGGATTCTGACCACAATCTATTGGTTATGAACTGCAGATTGAAACTGAAGAAACTGCAAAAAGGTGGGAATTTAAGGAGATGGGACCTGGATAAACTGAAAGAACCAGAGGTTGTAGAGAGTTTCAGGGAGAGCATAAGGGAACAATTGACAGGAATGGGGGAAAGAAATACAGTAGAAGAAGAATGGGTAGCTCTGAGGGATGAAGTAGTGAAGGCAGCAGACGATCAAGTAGGTAAAAAGACGAGGGCTAATAGAAATCCTTGGGTAACAGAAGAAATATTGAATTTAATTGATGAAAGGAGAAAACATAAAAATGCAGTAAATGAAGCAGGCAAAAAGGAATACAAACGTCTCAAAAATGAGATCGACAGGAAGTGCAAAATGGCTAAGCAGGGATGGCTAGAGGACAAATGTAAGGATGTAGAGGCTTGTCTCACTAGGGGTAAGATAGATACTGCCTACAGGAAAATTAAAGAGACCTTTGGAGAGAAGTGAACCACTTGTATGAATATCAAGAGCTCAGATGGCAACAAGGTTCTAAGCAAAGAAGGGAAAGCAGAAAGGTGCAAGGAGTATATAGAGGGTCTATACAGGGGCGATGTTCTTGAGGACAATATTATGGAAATGGAAGAGGATGTAGATGAAGACGAAAAGGGAGATAAGATACTGCGTGAAGAGTTTGACAGAGCACTGAAAGACCTGAGTCGAAACAAGGCCCCGGGAGTAGACAACATTCCATTACAACTACTGATGGCCTTGGGAGAACCAGTCATGACAAAACTCTACCATCTGGTGAGCAAGGTGTATGAGAGAGGCGAAATACCCCCAGACTTCAAGAAGAATCTAATAATTCCAATCCCAAAGAAAGCAGGTGCTGACAGATGTGAAAATTACCGAACTATCAGTTTAATATGTCACAGCTGCAAAATACTAACACGCGAATTCTTTACAGACGAATGGAAAAACTGGTAGAAGCGGACCTCGGGGAAGATCAGTTTGGATTCCGTAGAAATGTTGGAACACGTGAGGCAATACTAACCTTACGACTTATCTTAGAAGAAAGATTAAGAAAAGGCAAACCTACGTTTCTAGCATTTGTAGACTTAGAGAAAGCTTTTGACAATGTTAACTGGAATACTCTCTTTCAAATTCTGAAGGTGGCAGGGGTAAAATACAGGGAGCGAAAGGCTATTTACAATTTGTACAGAAACCAGATGGCAGTTATAAGAGTCGAGGGGCATGAAAGGGAAGCAGTGGTTGGGAAAGGAGTGAGACAGGGTTGTAGCCTCTCCCCGATGTTATTCAATCTGTATATTGAGCAAGCAGTAAAGGAAACAAAAGAAACATTCGGAGTAGGTATTAAAATTCATGGAGAAGAAGTAAAAACTTTGAGGTTCGCCGACGACATTGTAACTCTGTCAGAGACAGCAAAGGATTTGGAAGAGCAGTTGAACGGAATGGACAGTGTCTTGAAAGGAGGATATAAGATGAACATCAACAAAAGCAAAACGAGGATAATGGAATGTAGTCAAATTAAATCGGGTGATGCTGAGGGAATTAGATTAGGAAATGAGACACTTAAAGTAGTAAAGGAGTTTTTCTATTTGGGGAGCAAAATAACTGATGATGGTCGAAGTAGAGAGGATATCAAATGTAGACTGGCAATGGCAAGGAAATCGTTTCTGAAGAAGAGACATTTGTTAACATCGAGTATAGATTTAAGTGTCAGGAAGTCGTTTCTGAAAGTATTTGTATGGAGTGTAGCCATGTATGGAAGTGCAACATGGACGATAACTAGTTTGGACAAGAAGAGAATAGAAGCTTTCGAAATGTGGTGCTACAGAAGAATGCTGAAGATAAGGTGGGTAGATCACGTAACTAATGAGGAAGGTATTGAATAGGATTGGGGAGAAGAGAAGTTTGTGGCACAACTTGACTAGAAGAAGGGATCGGTTGGTAGGACATGTTTTGAGGCATCAAGGGATCACAAATTTAGCATTGGAGGGCAGCGTGGAGGGTAAAAATCGTAGAGGGAGACCAAGAGATGAATACAGTATGCAGATTCAGAAGGATGTAGGTTGCAGTAGGTACTGGGAGATGAAGAAGCTTGCACAGGATAGAGTAGCATGGAGAGCTGCATCAAACCAGTCTCAGGACTGAAGACCACAACAACAAACAACATCTCCTTGATTCCCCAGAACATGTCCTACCAACCGATTCTTCTTCTAGTCAAGCTGTGCCACAAATTCCTGTTCTCCCCAATTCTGTTCAGTACCTCCTCATTAGTTACGTGGTCTACCCGTCTAACCTTCAACATTTTTCTGTAGCACCACATTTAGAAAGCTTCGATTCTCTTCTTGTCTAAACTGTTTATCGTCCATGTTTCACTTCCATACACTGCTACATTCCATACAAATACTTTCAGAAAAGACTTCCTGAGATTTAAATCTGTACCCGATGTTAACAAATTTCTCTTCTTCAGAAAAACGTTCATTGCCATTGCCAGTCTACATTTTATATCCTCTCTACTTCGACCATCATCAGCTATTTTGCTCCCAAAATAGCAAAACTCATCCATTACTTTAAGTCTCTCATTTCCTAATCTAATTCCCTCAGGATCACCTGATTTAATTCAACTACATCCCATTATCCTCGTTTTGCTTTTGTTGATGTTCATCTTGTATCCTCCTTTCAAGACACTGTCCATTCCGTTCAACTGCTGTCTTATTGACTTATGACGTCTTTTATGTCTTTGTATTACATAAATGTTTGTCAGAGCATCGTACGATTCACAGTTACACAGCAAGTGTATACAGCCTGAACAGTTTGCTATTTTGCCAGCAACTTTATTTAAATATTAATCACAATTGATAGTACAAAATCATGATAATTTAGGAAGTGGTCAGTCGCATACGTTAGCTGACACCACTTTCGTAAAACTGAGTCATAAGACACTTCTAACATGCAGGCATAAATAACTGTTTAAACAATATTTAACGGCAATCTGTTGTCGTTTACGTGAGCGCACTTGCACAAGAATGCTGGCTCGTTTACCTATCGTGAATCGTCTGAGTATGAATATGTGTAACATTTCTTTATTTAAATACTGTTGCAGTATATTAATTTAGTCCGGATCATGTTGAGTCAAATCTTGTCTTTAGAGCTTAAGAACGATCTATTTTGGTGGTGACGTCCTTCAGCCAATGGGAAAGCAGACAGTAGTGGTCCACGACGGTAGTCAAGTAGACACCGGGACTTTTCGAGTGAAGAGCTCAAGGGAGCGATTTTGGACAATTTAACGTTCGTTTCTGAAGAAGGCAGACTTGCCTGTGATATAGCGCTTTATTCGGTCATGTGGTTGACAGATTCTGGGCGGTGAATGGCCGCTATGGGACTTTAACTTTTACGTTAGGCAGTACAATGAAATACCAGTCCAAAGTTGCAAATTTTACTTTTCTTTTAATCAATCGATGATTAGTTTCATGTTGAGACCGAATTTGAAATCATCGTAACGTAGTCAAAAATGGTATTTCTGAAGAAGTGAAAACAATATCAAAAATGTGCAAACAACAGTTGCAGATCATACAGGTAGCGTTAGGTGCCGAAGAAAGACATTTGGATGTTCGTACTGCATGAAGGCATACCTGCCTCTGGTATTGTGTGGTTTTTGATGGAGTGGGCGATAGGTTCTGTGCGCTAAACGGCCTCTGCTGTACTTTGATTTCGGAACGGAGGTCTAAATGTGCTTTAGAGTAAGGCTCTAACTGTTTCCGCTTGTATTGCAGAACTAAGGATAGACAGAAAAATGGTTCAAATGGCTCTGAGCACTATGGGACTCAACTGCCGAGGTCATAAGTCCCCTAGAACTTAGAACTACTTAAACCTAACTAACCTAAGGACATCACACACATCCATGCCCCAGGCAGGATTCGAACCTGCGACCGTAGCAGTCGCGCGGCTCCGGACTGAGCGCCTAGAACCGCTAGACCACCGCGGCCGGCGAGGATAGACAGAGAATGTGTTACTATTCTTTGTATCACCAGTGTTAATTTGTAAATTATAACACTGAGTTTTGAACTGTTTTGTGCTGGTGGATATTTCGTGTATTGTAATCACGAAATGGACTTGGTTTCTGCGTATGTTTGACTACAATTTAGTCTGTGGAATGAGATTTTCACTCTGCAGCGGAGTGTGCGCTGATATGAAACTTCCTGGTAGATTAAAACTGTGTGCCCGACCGAGACTCGAACTCGGGACCTTTTGCCTTTCGCGGGCAAGTGCTCTACCATCTGAGCTACCGAAGCACGACTCACGCCCGGTCCTCACAGCTTTACTTCTGCCAGTATCTCGTCTCATACCTTCCATACTTTACAGAGTTTTAATCTGCCAGGAAGTTTCATATCAGCGCACACTCCGCTGCAGAGTGAAAATCTCATTCTGGAAACATCCCCCAGGCTGTGGCTAAGCCATGTCTCCGCAGTATCCTTTCTTTCAGGAGTGCTAGTTCTGCAAGGTTCGCAGGAGAGCTTCTGTAAAGTTTGGAAGGTCGGAGACGAGATACTGGCAGAAGTAAAGCTGTGAGGACCGGGCGTGAGTCGTGCTTCGGTAGCTCAGATGGTAGAGCACTTGCCCGCGAAAGGCAAAAGGTCCCGATTTCGAGTCTCGGTCGAGCACACAGTTTTAATCTGCCAGGAAGTTTCAATTTAGTCTGTGAATTGTTCTGTCATTCTCCTAACGCTCTCAACGTAACTTTGCTGCATTTTATAAGGGTATTTTCTGTCTGTATTTTAATCGAGTATCATAGGACCATTTCCCATTGATATCAAATTTAGCTCGAGTAAACATTGTCGAACACAATTCTCCGTTGTCCACATGAATTACTAACGTTAGAATAGAACAATTTTTATTGGCTTGTTCGTTTAACTTTTATCTTGTATTTCTTTGTAATTTATTAACTAGCAGTTCCAGCCAATGCATGGACTATTTCAATGCGGGATCATAACTACAGGTTATTATTTGCAGTGAATTAACGGTGGGTATGAAAGCAGACACGTGTGGCTCATCCATATGACTGCTTCAATCTATTCTTTCTTAAACGGAGCCGTGCATAGCCCAAGTACCTAAATTACGAGTAACCACCGGTAAAGATGCAGCTGATTTGTTCGTAAGTGGTGCTGTTTGGTTAGAGAGCAACTACTCAGTAGCAACTGTTAGGTACAGTCGCACATGTCACTACAAGTAAATATTATGATCTGCTTTCTAAAGTGGTCCCTTTAAGAAACTTTCAATTGAAAATATCATTGCGAGACAGAATGCAACGCCACAGTACGAACAGTTCATAACGAAATAACTACTCTTACTCATTTTTTCGAGAACTGAGTTTATTTACGACACTTCGAGGAAGATGGCATATGTGAAAGAAATTACTGTTGTTTATGTTCAGGCCAAGGAAGCTGTGGATCCAAAATGTTTGAAAAGCGGAGAACCGGACGTGATGGTGTCTTATATCCACTGGAGTAACACACCA
Source organism: Schistocerca nitens (assembly GCF_023898315.1). Lineage (NCBI taxonomy): Eukaryota > Metazoa > Arthropoda > Insecta > Orthoptera > Acrididae > Schistocerca > Schistocerca nitens. Next base: position 299,127,963 of record NC_064615.1, on the reverse strand, counting down.
TCACTCCAGATATTAGGCCTGTATGACAATGAAGAATGTAACCTGGTAACGTTCATTGCCGTTGGAGCTGCATACTCATATGCTGTAAGCATAACTGGGTCTCGTCTGAAACGACGACGTATTAACACTGCTGAATCCAGTATTGTTATCTGGCACACCATTGTAAGCCTGCTTCTCTGTGCTGTTGAATCAAGGGAGGCCGCAACAGTGGATGCCGTGCTGACAGTCCATGCTGCTCGAGACGTCGTCGTGCTGTTCATATGCGTACTTCTGTTACTGTACTACCCTATTTCAGGGTTCGTGTTGTGGAATATGTTTTATCCCTCGGGCGCTAGTCGCGCGTGGTCACTCAGCTCCTAATTGGCGCTGTATGGACCCCTGATCTAATCGATTCACCGTTTCACATGACAGTCGTGAGATCCTAACCACAGCGACCAGCAATATCGCAGGACGATTAACTGCAGTGTCAACAGGCCATCATCTCGGCACTGTCAACTGTGAAACTTGATGGCAGATGTATCTCTTTCTTACATGAGGCTTGTCACAAACAACCTGTACAAATGCAATTTCTTGTTGAAGAGACCCACTGTGTCATCTTTTACACACATGCAGAATGCAGACGGCGTTCCATATACATACATTGTGTAGTTGCGCTGAAATGCTCATCATTTGCATAATTATTGAGACATGAACTTCAAGCCAGGCTGACATTTGTTAATTGACGCTTTGATTATATCATAATTTTAACGGCCAGTAAAGTACATATACAACGTTACGTGCTCAAGATGTTCTCTGCTAATGGGATACCAGCGAATTTTTTTCTCTCTGTTACACACTACTGTAGTGCTGCAACCATTTTTCAGGCAGATCTGTGAGGATAGGTGGAGGAATGTCCCAGGAGCCGCTGGTAGGGGGCTAGCGCAGGCTGTTGTCATTTTAGTTTTAGCAACCGAACTGTTGGATTATTACGAGGCAGGCGAGGCTCGGCCGATGACACGTGCAAAGCAGCTGTAATGCACGGCACAAGCTACCGGATTTCTCCGTAGCGGATTTCAATGGTGTTGCCGAGAACGTGACTAGAAGCGGTGCATCGGTGTAACGGCTGCTCCCTCGTATAAATAGCTGCTGTTTTCGTAGCGGTTTCATTCGCAGGTCAGCAGTTTTACAGGACACGGGGGATATTGCAGACGAGGAGACGGCACGGAGCCGCTTGCAGCAGTCGCGAGTTCGGGCCTCTGCCGCGGTACCAGCATACTGCGCCAAGTCCTCCTTCCTAAGTGCCACAGCGCAGCTGGCCTTCCAGGCTCACTCCATCAGCGGCCGGACTCCCTCTCAGGGGGCAGCAGGTCGCATCCCGTGTACGGGAGCCGTCTTCCGCCATTGCGGTGCGAGCGCTTTCGCACTGCACACCGTCGCCCGTCTACCGTAGATCTGGCTACCGTAGCAAGGCGCCGGCCGCTGCTATACCTGATGTAAACATTACGCCATGTATTCTTCCGCGTTTGCTTGAATCTAATTGGATTTCGTTTCACGTGGAGCCGAAGGCAAGCTGTGACCAGTACTGGCAAAGCAGAGTTACTAAACATAGCCTTCCCAAATGCCCTCACAAAACAAGACGAAGTAAATATTCTAGAATTCGAATCAAGAACAACTGCCAGTATGAGTACCGTAGAAGCAGATATCCTCGGAGTAGTGAAGCAACTTAGAACACTTATAGGACACACATCCCAACAGAAGAAAGCAACCTCCATCTACAAGGAAACATACCCACAGCAAACATACAAGATTTATTAACCGTACTCAGGCTCATCACATAGCAAAACTACTTCAAAAAAATGGTTCAAATGGCTCTGAGCACTATGGGACTCAACTGGTGAGGTCATAAGTCCCCTAGAACTTAGAACTACTTAAACCTAACTAACCTAAGGACAACACACACATCCATGCCCGAGGCAGGATTCGAATCTGCGACCGTAGCGGTCGCGCGGTTCCAGACTGTAGCGCCAGAACCGCTCGGCCAACAGCGGCCGGCAAAAACTACTTCACATTCAACAAGAAATTTTACTCTCAACAAGATGGACTACCCATGGGATCCCCAATCAGTGGCCTCCCAGCTGATATTTATCTCTGAGGGAAAAACAAATCTGTGACATAATAGTAATACCAAAACAGTACAAAAATATATTGGTACAGATATGTAGTGTGCGGCTGGTCCCGGCGGAGGTTCGAGTCCTCCCTCGGGCATGGGTGTGTGTGTTTGTCCTTAGGATAATTTAGGTTAAGTAGTGTAGAAGCTTAGGGACTGATGACCTTAGCAGTTAAGTCCCATAAGATTTCACACACATTTCACACACAGATATGTAGATGATGTAATTTGCTTAGTAGATGAACCACAGCCTCGCATAAAAGATCTTCGTGACAACATAAACTCCATCCACCCAGAAATACAGTTCATGAAACTTCCTGGCACATTAAAACTGTGTGCCGGACCGAGACTCGAACTCGGGACCTTTGCCCTGCGCGGGCAAGTGCTCTACCATCTGAGCTACCCAAACACGACTCAGGCCCCCTCCTCACAGCTTTACTTCTGCCAGTATCTCGTCTCCTACCTTTCAAATTTTACAGAAGCTCTCTTGCGAACCTTGCAGAACTAGCACTCCTGAAAGAAAGGATATTGCGGAGACATGGCTTAGCCACAGTCTGGGGGAAGTTTCCAGTATGAGATTTTCACTCTACAGCGGAGTATGCGCTGATATGAAACTTCCCGGCAGATTAAAACTGTGTGCCGGACCGAAACTTTGCCCTTCGCGGGCAAGTGCTCTACCATCTGAGCTACCCAAGCACGAGTGCTAGTTCTGCAAGGTTCGCAGGAGAGCTTCTGTACTGTTTGGAAGGTAGGAGACGAGATACTGGCAGATGTAAAGCTGTGAGGACCGGCCGTGAGTCGTGCTTTGGTAGCTCAGATGGTAGAGCACTTGCCTGCGAAAGGCAAAGTCCCGAGTTCGAATCTCGGTCCGGCACACAGTTTTAATCTGCCAGGAAGTTTCATATCAGCGCACACTCCGCTGCAGAGTGAAAATCTCATTCTGGAAATACAGTTCATCATAGAAACACAAACAGATGTAACTCTTAATTTCTTAGATCTCACCATACACACGAGAAACAACAAACACGAATTCCCAATCTACAGGAAACCCACGATCACCAGCATTGTTATTCATAATCAATCCAATCTCCCCATAACTCACAAAGAAGCCAGCTTCATATATTTACTACACAGACTGAACAAAACACCCGTGAACAAACATGAGTACACACAAAAACTGAACACAATAAAACAAATTGCACAGGAGAACGGATATGATGCAAAGAGAGTAGATAAAATAAACCACAAAATACAAAAAAAGTAATACATAACCATGAAACATTCACACAAACAAGCACAACACAACACACAACAAATCATATGGTTCAAATGGCTCTGAGCACTATGGGACTCAACTGCTGAGGTCATACTAACCTAAGGACAACACACACATCCATGCCCGAGGCAGGATTCGAACCTGCGACCGTAGCGCTCGCGCGGTTCCAGACTGTAGCGCCAGAACCGCTCGGCCACCAGCGGCCGGCACACAACAAATCAGCAGACAGTAAGCAACAAATGGCACATAATGACTTACAACAACAAAGTCACACACAGGGTGGGTAATATACTAAAGAAACAAGGATTCAACATAGCAAACAGAACCAAAACACAATACAAAGCAGACTTGGAAGAAGTACCACCAACACTGATATACCAACTTTCTTTCGACTGCTGTTAATCTGTATGTGTGGGCCAAACATGCAGGAATTTCAGAACCAGGTATACAGAACATCTCAGAGCACTGAAAATCAATAGCTCACACTCAACATTCGCAGACCACCTGATACCACACAATAACCATCCAACAAACATTGAAACTGACTTACAGCTCCTTAAAATTAGTAGCAGCTCCGTGCTTATGGAATATCGTGTCAGTTATGTGAATGGATTCGTGAATTCCTGTCAGACAGGCCACAATTCGTAGTGATATAGGCCCTTTGCTGTACCTTACCTATAAAAAACGATTTGGGAGACAATCTGAGGACCCGTCTTAGGTTGTTTGCAGATGACGCTGTCGTTTATCGACTAGTAAAGCCATCAGAAGATCAGAACACATTGCAAAACGAATTAGAAAAGATATCTGCATGGTGCGAAAATTGGCAGTTGACCCCAAGTAAAGAAAAGTCTGAGGGCATTCACACGTCTGCCAAGAATGGTCGATTGCTCGGCCGTTCTTGTTGTTTATCAAGCGTACTGATAACTTTGAAAAATAAACCTTACTTTTACTTCTGCATGAAGGTCACTATATACACGAAAGAAAAATGCGCAATTAGCATAAATAACAATATATTCTTTAAAATTCACAACTTGCAATGCGAAATGGCCGCCGTAGTTTGCGTTTTCTTCAAGGCTAGAACAGAGAGAGTATGTAATAACGCTGGTCTTTTTTGTTTCTTGCACCAGCGAGTAAAAGGACAATTACATTGTTACATAGATTCTATACGGTTATCTTATAAAGTCTTTTGCTTCGTTATTGTTTCGTTTCATCACAAATTACCGTTCCGACAGTTAATTACACGCGGATTTTCGAAGTCCCCGCATTATATTTTCAATAATTTTGTAAGGTGGCTATAATTTCCCCTGTAAGGTGGCAATAGTTTCGCACCTTATAAGCTCTCATCTACGTACTGCCGTGATTTACAACCTAAATTAGGTATCATTTGATAGGTTGTACGCCGTATATATGAATATTTAAAGAAGACTGACATTGTCATGTACACCTTGTAGATAGTTGTTAACGCTTACTGCATGAAAGGTGATGGAGTGTCTATATTATGAAACTGGCGTAATGAATGGTTGCCTATACTAGCAGAGGTGGGAACACCAGTGGAAATGAAACGGCAGGCGGAACTCAGGTCCTGGGTGGAAACTCCCGCACAGGTGTGTTGGGCTGCTAACACAGGAAGTAACCCAAGACGGACGGCCGGGACACCTGAGCGCTCAAGCACAATACAGCGGCTGCCGGCCGCTGTTGCAGCGACGATAAGATCTGCTTCAGGGGGTAGTCAAACAGGGCCAAATATTCATTTTCGCGTTCAGCATTTTCCGTTGCCCACATTCATTTTACACCCGTCTGGAGTAGCATCTTGGAATTTAAAGTTTTACAATTTTCATTTTACTTCGTTTTGCGTCTGACTTGTCGTCTCACGATTTAATATTTTGTAACGCGTATCGGTTCAGTTTCACCACGGAGCAGGAAGCAGTCTCAGACATTTTCAAAAAAATGGCTCTGAGCACTATGGGACTCAACATCTTAGGTCATAAGTCCCCTAGAACTTAGAACTACTTAAACCTAACTAACCTAAGGACATCACACACACCCATGCCCGAGGCAGGATTCGAACCTGCGACCGTAGCAGTCACGCGGTAGACATTTTCATACTGCGTATTGATAGCGCGGCAATGAGAGCACAACAGTACAGAGACCGTGACTGTACAAAATTTCTGAAATAGAAACTATAGAGGGTGTTACAAAAAGGCACGTCCAAACTTTCAGGAAACATTCCTCACACACAAAGAAAGAAAATATGATATGTGGACATGTGTCCGGAAACGCTTACTCTCCATGTTAGAGCTCATTTTATTATTTATCTTCAAATCACATTAATCATGGAATGGAAACACACAGCAACAGAACGTACCAGGGTGACTTCAAACACTTTGCTACAGGAAATGTTCAAAATGTCCTCCGTTAGCGAAGATACATGCATCCACCCTCCGTCGCATGGAATCCCTGATGCGCTGATGCAGCCCTGGAGAATGGCGTATTGTATCACAGCCGTCCACAATACGGGCACGATGAGTCTCTACATTTGGTACCGGGGTTGCGTAGACAAGAGCTTTCAAATGCCCCCATAAATGAAAGTCAAGAGGGTTGAGGTCAGGAGAGTGTGGAGGCCATGGAATTGGTCCGCCTCTACCAATCCATCAGTCACCGAATCTGTTGTTGAGAAGCGTACGAACTCTTCGACTGAAATGTGCAGGAGCTCCATCGTGCATGAACCACATATTGTGTCGTACTTGTAAAGGCACATGTTCTAGCAGCACAGGTAGAGTATCCCGTATGAAATCGTGATAACGTGCTCCATTGAGCGTAGGTGGAAGAACATGGGGCCCAATCAAGACATCACCAACAATGCCTGCCCAATCGTTCACAGAAAATCTGTGTTGATGACGTGATTGCGCAATTGCGTGCGGATTCTCGTCAGCCCACACATGTTGATTGTGAAAATTTACAATTTGATCACGTTGGAATGAAGCCTCATCCGTAAAGAGAACATTTGCACTGAAATGAGGATTGACACATTGTTGGATGAACCATTCGCAGAAGTGTACCCGTGGAGGCCAATCAGCTGCTGATAGTGCCTGCACACGCTGTACATGGTACGGAAACAACTGGTTCTCCCCTAGCACTCTCCATACAGTGACGTGGTCAACGTTACCTTGTACAGCAGCAACTTCTCTGACGCTGACATTAGCGTTATCGTCAACTGCACGAAGAATTGCCTCGTCCATTGCAGGTGTCCTCATCGTTCTAGGTCTTCCCCAGTCGCGAGTCATAGGTTGGAATGTTCCGTGCTCCCGAAGACGCTGATCAATTGCTTCGAACGTCTTCCTGTCGGGACAGCTTCGTTCTGGAAATGTCTCGATACAAACGTACCGCGCCACGGCTATTGCTAATCCATACGTCAAATGGGCATCTGCCAACTCCGCATTTGTAAACATTGCACTGACTGCAAAACCACGTTCGTGATGAACACTAACATGTTGATGCTACGTACTGATGTGCTTGATGCTAGTACTGTAGAGCAATGAGTCGCATGTCATCACAAGCACCGAAGTCAACATTAACCTTCCTTCAATTGGGCCAACTGGCGGTGAATCGAGTAAGTACAGTACATACTGACGAAACTAAAATGAGCTCCAACATGGAAATTAAGCGTTTCCGGACACATGTCCACATAACATCTTTTCTTTATTTGTGTGTGAGGAATGTTTCCTGAAAGTTTGGGCGTACCTTTTTGTAACACCCTGTATAGTTAAAGCGTGATTAAGAAAAAGCGTTGTTGGCCGTTAATACATTGGAATATCGTAAAGTTTCGTTTCACTTCACTTAGTAATAAGATATCCAACACATAAATGGGATCTACTTCCGAGAGCGTAACAGTCCCAGTGTACGTGTGCTACGGCTTCTGGCCAATCATCGGGTTTGTGTTTGTTTATACCAGGTTTATTCTTACGACGAACAGAGTACAATGCCGCGTGACTGTGGCGTGACTCACACAGTGGGGTCGCGTGCCGCACATCGAGCAGAGGTGTGAGGCCATGGCCTGTCGCTAGCGGACATCTCGCCAGCCACCTGCCCCCCTTTCTGTGGATTGGGGGGCGTGGTCGCTAGCCTACAACGACACAGCACTTATGCACGAGCAGAAAATAAAATACTGATTTTGATAGACACATCTTTCTGTGCCTCCACTGGTCTCCTACTCCTCATGAACCCTCCACTGCCAACTAGCCTGACACCTTAGTCCCCACTCCAACCTCGGGGCGGGCTATACTGCATAGGTCGCATCGCTTGGCATAGGCGCACGTGCGATCTGCCACGAAAATTTGACGCTCTGTCATGACCAGATGATGACAAGTGGCGGTGCTTCGTCGTACTCTCGCCGACTTCCAGCAACATGGTACGACAATGCTCGCAAGAACGTGAACAACAGGTCTGAAATATTCCTGGGCAGCACCATTTGATACAGTTTTACAGAGTGCGATCATATGGGTTATATGGGCACGTGCATTTGGCGTGAATGATGAAATAAAGTACAGCCTGTCATCAGCTCACCGAAAATCAAAACTGGTCACAAGTTCTATACAATCTCGGAGCCCCCGCGTGCTACCGCTGGAAAAGATTTACCCACACATTACACAGCACAACAACTTCTATGGGTCCCCGTAAATGTGGTTGGACTGACAAGTTTGGTTACGTTTCGTCTATGGGGCGCCAACTCACGTTCGTCACAATGTACCCAGTGTTCCACTTAAGTATTTAATATAAATGCAGGCAGGATTTGCTATGCAAAAATCACATACACACTCACGTAATTTTAAAATTTCACAAATTTGAGTTTATTTCCTATAAGAACATAGAAAAATAGAGTCACAGTTCACAATAAACTGATTTTAGAGCCTGACCGACTTTCTTAAGATCTTGGAGGCGGGCGAATAAAACATTGTGTGTGTTATCTTTAGAAAAGAATTTAAGTTTCACAGTTTCTCAGACTATAAATTCCACAATGGCTACACACTGAAACCTTAAAAGTGCGGCTTGTGTCACACGCAACCTGAAAAATAACAAGTCCATCAGATGCTGAAAAATTTCTATGTAGGAATTCCATTCACATACGTGACCTAGCGGCTATTTCACCGCTCATCAGATAAACCTGTCTCCTAACGCAGGCTAACACAGCCTGACCGCCTCCAAAGGCGTCCGAACGTACAATCCCCTCCAAATTTCCGCTGTTCACCCAGGAAATATCAGTCAAGCACCGTTTGAAGCCAGTTAAACTAGTGAACGTAAAAATTGCTGAAATTCTTACTTTTAATCTTTTCTATACGTATAATACATGAAATCAGACGAAAATTTTCGGAGAAATGTTGTGCTGTCATCGTTTATTTTTTCACCATAGTTTATTTATAAACAGCAATTTTTTTTGGTTTTTCTCCGTTTTCGGATTTATAAATGTAAATATTAACAAACAGTTTAAATTATACATTGAATAATTTCCTATATATGTAAAGTTTATAGTACTGCCGCTATTTTTAATATTTCTCTATTTATTTAGTAAGAAAAGTTGCTATTAATAACGCGAAATGCGCTTTTCGGCCTCTTATTTAAAAATATGAGTAACTGCAGTAGATCTGTTATCACAGTCCTATACAATTCTACGAGATGTATCCGCAGACACCTCATTTGTTGCAATCGGATAATGTGTTACCGAGATATTCACTTTTACAGTTCAGGAATTATTTACAACACTTAACTTACAAGAACTTATAAACTAATGTGGATATCGAAGGCGCGTCTCCACACTTTTAATAATCCATCTTTTCCGCTTAAAATGAGCCTACTGGCTGTAGCATAGTGTGAAACTGGCCTTCCACATGCTCCTGTCGAGATGATTTCATCTGTCAACACGAATATGACTCGATCTTTGCCGCCAGCTATGCGTCCACGGTCGCGAGTTTGTGATCGAATAAAGTGTCTCTTCCCTTTCAATAGGCTGTCGTTCTACAAGAGGACTACCGATTATTAAACCAAAGTCGTTGACGACCACTAGCAACAGACTCTTCGATCTTAATCTAAACTCATATTACGTTAATTCTATTTTTTCTACGTAAGACAGGTTAAAACAGCAGCACAACATTGCAGAATGCGTCTGGGAATTGTCTTGAAGAAGAAAACGCACGTCACTTATGTAATGTTGGCTGCATAGCTTCAGGCGAAATTTCTCACCAGGCCCTCATACTTGGCGGGAGACACTGTTGTTCCAGGTATCTTTGTGTGCTCCCTGTGTGCTCAAAACTAAAAAGAACGACGAAGAAATTGTATTTCAGAATTCATGTAAGAAGTCCACTTTTGAAATGTTGAAACCAATTAAATTCATCACTTCCCTTTTTGCTACCATGATTTGAGGATCTATAGCAACTAAACATCACAGGTTTCACTGCGATCTATTCATTTGGGTAATTACAAAATTGTGCCAATATCAAGGAGGTAATTTATGATGCAGTATTGAAATGCAATTAAAAGACACGCCCGGATGATCACGCGCGTTGACACTCTACTTCCGCGATTCGAGGAGGCGTGCTGGCCGCTGATCGGATCCGCTCGTCAGTTATACGATTAGCAAAAATTTCGGAAACGCTTTTACACTTTCGTACGGGATATGAGCTAACACTACACGCATGCAGTTGTAGTGCACAAATTCTGTCCCGGGGGCAGAGGGGAGAGGGGTGTGGCTTATGGGGCGTGAAGGTACCGGATAAGAGCCAAGAAAAAGAAGAAAACTGAAATTCAGCTAAACTACTATTTTCAAAAGTATCGTTCATCCAAGTGACACTAGAGGACAAAAGCTCGTGTTTTGCACATACAATTGTAACATAAACTCATCAACGTGAACTGATATTAATAAAATAGCATTCATAGTGTTAAATACTCGATGACTTCGAGAATATTGCGAACTCGCAAAATCTGAGACCTGCTTTGGAACCAGCACACAATCTCCTTTATGACGAGGCATTTTACACTTGATTTTACGGTTGTTTTAAATTTCGTAGAAATTAAGTTTACGTTATTTTGCTAAGACGGCAGACCGAAAGACGAAAGGAATAGTTGACTCAAATATTTTTGCTAACATTTTAACTTACATTACGATTAATTTAATATATAAAAGACCGTTTTTGTATACCTCACATCCCTTAAGCTGGTGGGGAGACAAATTATTATATACCGGTTCATTCTGTGATGATGTTATACACTTTCAGAGATGATGAAGAAGGGTAAATTTATCAGTCTGAGGTAAGGAACCCTAGTCCAGAAGCGAGGCCAAAGTTATAACCGAAAATCGTTCTGATACCTCTGACACATGTCCCGGTAGTTTTGTTGCTACAATTGTAGAGTGGGCAACTTTCAGAGGTGGTAGTGTGGACCAAAACAAGAAAACAATTACTAGTACACATGGACCCTAAAATGCGTACCTTAAGTGCTATGAGTACTCTCTTTGAAATTCTAAAGCTGGCAGGGGTAAAATACAGGGAGCGAAAGGCTATTTACAATTTGTACAGTAAACAGATGGCAGTTGTAAGAGTCGTGGGGCATGAAAGGGAAACAGCGGTTGAGAAGGGAGTAAGACGTCGTTGTAGTCTGTCCCCGATGTTGTTCAATCTGTATACTGAGCAAGCAGTAAAGGAAACAAAGGAAAAATTTGGAGTAGGAATTACAATCCATGGAGAAGAAATAAAAACCTTGAGGTTTGCCGATGGCAGTGTAATTCTGTCTGGAAGAGCAGTTAAACGGAATGGACAGTGTTCTGAAAGGAGGATATAAGATGAACATCAACAAAAGCAAAACGAGAATAATGGAATGTAGTCAGGAAGCCTTTTCTGAAAGTATTTGTATGGAGTGCAGCCATCTATGGAAGTGAAACATGGACGATAAATACGAGGCTATTCGAAAAGTAAGGAACGATAGGTCGCGAAAAGGAAACCACAGTGAAAATAAAAACTGTTTTATTTGCAACAGTCAGCTACAGCTTCCAGCTACTTATCTCCATAGTCGTCGATGCGATTTAGACGTTTGTCGTAGCGTTGTACCAACTTTCCAATACCCTCCTTATAGAAGACAGCCGCCTGTGCTTTCCGCCAATTCTCTACGCTGGCCTACAGCTCGTTGTCTGTGCCAAAATGTTGTCTTCATAGCCAGCGGTTCACGTGAGCAGGGATGAACCTCATAGGGAGACAATTACGGGCGTGCGTAATCAAAAATTTCCATCTGTCAACGATACAGGATCATCTTCATTGGCGCCGCAGAATGCGTCTGAGAATTGTCTTGAAGAAGAAAACGCACGACACTTATGTAATGTTGGCTACATAGCTTCAGGCGAAATTTCTCACCAGGCCCTCATACTTGGCGGGAGACACTGTTGTTCCAGGTATCTTTATGTGCTCCCTGTGTGCTCAGAACTAAAAAGAACGACGTAACGCGATCGACGGGCATACTAGAGACCCTGCCCAACACACTTGTGCAAAACTTCATCGGATTTTCACTGTGTTTTCCATTTCGCGACCGATTATTCCTTTCTTTCCGAATAACCCTCGTAGTTTAGACAAGAAGAGAATAGAAGCTTTTGAAATGTGATGCTACAGAAGATTAGATGGGTAGATCACGTAAGTAATGAGGAGTTATTGAACAGAATTGGGGAGAAGAGGAATTTGTGGCATAACTTGACTAAAAGAAGGGATCGGTTGGTAGGATACGTTCTGAGGCGTCAAGGGATCACCAGTGTAGTGTTGGAGGGAAGCGTGGCTGGTAAACATCGTAGATGGTTCAAATGTCTCTGAGCACTATGGGACTTAACAACTGTGGTCATCAGTCCCCTAGAACTTAGAACTACTTAAACCTAACTAACCTAAGGACATCACACACATCCATGCCCGAGGCAGGATTCGAACCTGCGACCGTAGCAGTCGCGCGGTTCCGGACTGAGCGCCTAGAACCGCGAGACCACCGCGGCCGGCTAAACATCGTAGAGGGAGACCAATAGATGAATACACTAAGCAGATTCAGAACGATGTAGGTTGCAGTCGGAGATGAAAAAGCTTGCACAGGATAGAGCAGCATGGAGAGCTGCATCAAATCAGTCTCTGGACTGAAGACCACAACAACAACAACAGTATTAGTAAAAGATATGTGTTTCACAATAGCAGAAGGGAACAAGTACTCGTATGCACTTTAGAGGCCAAGTTGACTAGACGTTTTTCCTTGTTTTGGTTCATACTACCACCTCTGTCAGATGCGTAGCATAAACACTACCGGCACATGTATTCCGCTGTCGGACGTATGCGAACTATTTCTCCTCATAACTTCCGACGTTCGTTTCCCTCAGACTGACACATTTACCGTTCTCAATCATCCTCGACAGTCTGTAACATCGTCACGAAATTACCCTATGTGGGTTTGTGACAGACGTCACAGGTAGTTCTGAGTGCATTGAGCTTGAGGTAGGTCGTTACAACTCAAGTACTTCAATTTTGGTTCTTCATTATGCAAAGAAAGGCTTGCTTATGAATATCTTAGAAGAAATCGAGATATATGCTCATTTAAAAACCAAATAATCAATGCTGCTCAATGAACAATTAGATTTTCGCGAAAAAATATTTTTACAACCTTTTTGACGAAATTTTATAATGAAGATGCACCTAGTCTTTTGTTTTAAAAGATGAGATTAGTTATACCCATCCAAAAGCTATGTGTGAAAAATATGCTATACAACATATAAATTTTTTTATTAAATTGAGATTGATTATTACAAAAACTCTTAGATCGATGAGTTCTAAATATTTAATCAGCGGTCTCATCAGTTATTCAGCTCGTACATAATGCGGAACGTACCCTTGGCTGCTACCCTACTGTTATAAAGAATGTCACTATGAAAACTACAGTTAAAGTAAGACGATTTTGGAACATCCATCAAAGATGCAATTGTGATGTAGGCGAGTCGGTATAATCGATATATACCACAACTCCAAGGACTTTTACATCTTCGATTTAACTTACACTGTAATAGTATTAACGTTGCCCATAGAGGGCACAGCTATTACACATCGTAGTTTACCATTTTTATCTAAAATATAAATAAGTTTTACTTATATTATCTGTTAATCAGACATTTTAAATGAATCAATTTTATGTTATTAGTGTATTTCGTACTTTTATACTTTGATGATAGCGTCATATTATGAACGCTGATTGGCAGTTGTGAAGTAGTGTGAGAAGAAGTAGGCGGAGCCTCTGCATATTTAAGCTCATGCTCAGCACTTACAAACATTAGTTGACTTCGTAGCAGCTGAGGAGAGCTCCGCCTACCATCCTCCAAGGAAGCCATGGGTATAATAAGTTGTATTTTATCTTGTTAAAATTTTGTCGTCATTAGACACTTTTCATTTTATTTTAAGATTGGTCTCTAGTATTTTCTAAAATTAATTCACAGGTCTGAAGACGGTTATATAAATATAACCGAAACCGGCCACTTATGTTATTGAGACATAAGTGTTGTGATCAAGACTGAACTTTAGTTAAAATATAATACTTTATTGATCAGTGTTCCAAAAATGTTTACCAAAATTGTTCAATTTTTGTGACTGCCTACGAAATTTAGGTTGGTAGCACTGGTAAAACATGACCGAAGCTTGTTAATATTGTGACTATTTGTGAACTGTGTCGCAATAAATGTAGTTCTGTGGAGACACGTTCTGACTTATTTCTTGGCACAAAGAACAGAGTGCCAGCGCAAGTGAATCATGAAACCAAACTATTCGAATGAATTGCAGCCGGTGCAATTCATCATTGTTTTGTCGATGAAATACTTAAGAAAGGATCTGTGGCGTAATAGCATGGTGGCTCAGAAATGAAATGTTTGTAGGCTTCGAGTGTAGGGAACGCCACGAACACAAGCCAGACGACTGTGCGACACACATATGTATACACACACGCCCCACCTGGAGTAGCGACGCAGCCACAGCAGCGCCTGCAGGAACATGCGCTCGGCGAGCGCCACGTCCACCCGCAGCGTCTCCATGGTAACGCGGCTGCGACACTGGGCTACTTGTTGTCTACTGCTGGGGACACGGGCTCGGAGCCCCCTGTGTCGCCGCCGCTATGCGCCGGCGCAGTGCCGCGCCCACTACCACGTCTGCTTCTGTTGCCACAGCTGCTGGCTGCGGCAGGTCGTGCAAGCACGTAGAAAAAGCTCCTCTGTGGACGGAAGGCGCACTCTGGCCTGAAACTACCAACACAGTACGTTGGCTTTGACCCATGATAACATGATAATGGAAGACGGGAAGTACATGAAAAAATTAGAATTATATATTAATACTTCCCGATGCTGACGGGCGTTGATATATATCAACGGGGCAGGCGAAGATGTGTGCCCTGACCGGGACTCGAACCCGGGATCTCCTGCTTACATGGCAGAAGCTCTGTCCTTCTGAGCCACCGAGGGCACAGAGGATAGCCACTGCAGGGACTATCTCGCGCACACCTCCCGCGAGACCCACATTCTCACCTGAATGAGTAATGTGTATGTTGGGTAGGGACACTACGAATGTAGTGTGTGGACATATAAGGTGAGAATGTGGGTCTCGCGGGAGGGGCGGCGTGCGCAAGATAGTCCCTGCAGTCGCACTATCCTCTGTGCCTTCGGTGGCTCAGAAGGATAGAGCGTCTGCCGTCCAATCAGGAGATCCCGGGTTCGAGTCCCGGTCGGGACACACATTTTCACCTGCCCCCTTGATATATATCAACGCCCGTCAGCAGCTGAAAGTATTAATATATAATTGTAATTTCGTTCTCGACGGCTGCAGGTCATCATCGGTGTCTATTCTTTCGGACATGTCCGATAGAACATACACCGTATCCATATAAGTATAAAGTACAAGAAAGTTTTTTTTTTTTTTGCCTGATTGGGATCGGTTGCTAGATTAAATCCACAGTGAAAATCTGATGAAACTTCGTACAGATGTGATGTAGAGTGTCTCTAGTATGCCCGACGATCGCATCACGTCGCACTTATCGGTTTTGAACGCACACTGAACAAGTAAAAGTACCTACAACAACAGAGTCTATAGCCAAATGGAAGTTGGGTGCTGTCATTCGATTTTTCCATTCTGAGTGTCTCCTAAATTTACACTAAATTGTCTATGGAGTGCAGCGATCTGGTGCTATATTTAGGTTAAAATCAACTGTTGATATCGCAGTAATATTTGTTTATTTACCGGTTTCGGCTTACGTGAAAGCCATCTTCAGAATTTTAGGCACCCTATGGCTCGCGCTGGCGGCTCCTCAGTCTTATCGTACTACGATCTCAACAGTTGATTTTAATCTAAATATAGCACCAGATCGCTGCACTCCATAGACAATGTTGTCTAAAATTAGGAGACTCTCAGAATGAAAAATCGAATGACAGCACCCAACTTTACGTGAAAGCCATCTTCAGAATTTTAGGCCTCCTATGGCTTGTGCTGGCGGCTCCTCGGTCTTATCGTACTACCACGATTGCCGAAACCAGTAAATAAACAAGTATCTTGATTTTAACTAGAATATTCCCGGCTGCTTAGATGCAGCCCACATAACGGTACTGTCTTGCGTGACAGCAAAGTGCGATAATCGCGCAGGAACTTCGAGGCAGGATGTACAAACATTCACGGTGCAGGCAGTCTGGAAAGGATGCCAGTGTCAACCGATGATCTTCTTCAGTGGATGGATCAGGCGATTCGAGAGAATCGTCTACGAAGGGAAATTCAGAAGAGCGAAGTCGAATGTTGCCATTAGACACTGTCCATAACAATGGTTGGCCGCATAATGCAGCTGCAACGAAGGCGCTCCTGCGGCGTTTTCGATAAGAAGTTTTTGATCACCCCCACATTACAGCCCGGACTTGGCTCCCTCTGATTTTCGTCGCTCACATGAAATGCTGGCTATGAAGACAACATTTTAGCTTCGACAGCGAACTGCAGACCAGCGCAGGGAATTGGCAGAAAGCACACGCGATGCTGGTGATCGAGCAGGGGAGGCAACATGTCTACACTCTCTAGAGACTGTTAGGTTACAACAGCGGTATATGGGAGACCGTTATCCTGTTGGAAAACACCCAATGGAATCTGCTCATGAATGGTAGCACAACATGTCGAAGCACCAGATTCACGTACACATTTGCAGTCAGAGTGCGAGGGATAATCGCCCCCCCCCCCCCTCCCCCACATCATAACTCCAAGCACAGGTCCAGTGAGACTAGCGCGTAGACGGGTTAAAACTTCCCCTTTGAATGAAAAGAATGACTGTGTTGGTAAAACTTCTACGTTACTTGATTTTCAAACTCCAGAATGAAACCGAACGTACTGAGATAGTTTTCTCTTTGCTTGTTCTGGCCGGCCGCGGTGGTCTCGCGGTTCTAGGCGCGCAGTCCGGAACCGTGCGACTGCTACGGTCGCAGGTTCGAATCCTGCCTCGGGCATGGATGTGTGTGATGTCCTTAGGTTAGTTAGGTTTAAGTAGTTCTAAGTTCTAGGGGACTTATGACCACAGCAGTTGAGTCCCATAGTGCTCAGAGCCATTTGAACCATTTGCTTGTTCTGATCATTACTAAACTGACACACAATATTTTAGCGCAACCCAATCTGACTTTCAATAATCTCTTCAAAAGAATAGCCCTGACTAACAATAACCTATACGCTTCATGAATTACTTACCTCACAAAAATCTTCGTTACTCGAACTACTGCAATACAGCGAGTGCCAATACTGCCAGCTAAAGAAAAGATTCTAACTACTGAAGGCACTAACTACTGATAGGCATATAGTTAGCAAATGAAAGATTTTGAAAGAGAACAAAGAATGTATTTACTTTCAAAAAATGGCTCTGAGCACTATGGGACTTAACATCTGTGGTCATCAGTCCCCTAGAACTTAGAACTACTTAAACCTAACTAACCCAGGGACATCACACACATCCATGCCCGAGGCAGGATTCGAACCTGCGACCGTAGCAGTCGCGCGGTTCCGGACTGAGCGCCTAGAACCGCTAGACCACCGCGGCCGGCTGTATTTACTTTAATAGTGTTCGAAAGTCATTATATATCTATGTTAAACTGGATGTCATGACATCCAGTTTCACAAATTTCTTTTTCTGATGGACATACGTCCAGATCGTCCGCTCATATTAACATATCAGAAATCTGGCATCTCTCTCCCCACATCCCCCACTGCTGGCGGCTTGCACACAGCGCAGTCAGTGATTTTAATAGAGAGCGCTACGCGGCGTTACCAATATAGAAACCTAAACAGCCTACTTACAAGGTAGGTTGCAGGCCCTCGACTGGCCTCCTTCTAACCAACACGCTGCAATCACTGGCTCCAAAGCAGAACCAGCTTTCATCAGAAACTGCAACAGCCCTCCGCCGTGCCCTCCAATGAGCTCTCGCTTGATACCACTGAAATTGCAAATACCGGTGGTTTTCGGTACGTGGAATGCACGCTACAGGGGTCTGGCTGTTCATATTGCTGCTGCAGAGGCAGTGCGATGAGTCAGAGCCATACGCCGAAGAAGATGGTCTTCCCTCTTGATAGTGCCACGTATCTGTCCGGAGCCCGGTCTTCTTGCGACCGACATTCTCTTGACCACCGCTGCCAGCAATCATGTAGAGTGGCTATATTCCTGTCAAGTCTTTCTGGAGTATCCCAGAAGGAACATCCAGCTTCTCGTAGCCCTATCGCGCGACCTAGTTCGAACTCAGTGAGGTTCTGATAATGGCATCTTTGTCGCCTTAAACGCATTCTTGATTAACATCAACTCAACATGTCCAGTTTCTAAGGCAACTAGCGCTCACGACCGCTACAGAGTGTATTTATAGCAAACCTGATTTACATCTTCATAGTGCTGCTCTTATGCTGCTGGTACGAAGTCTGAATAGACATCATCTTTCAGATGGAGAAACGCGTATACCAACTTTAGTTTATGTCACACAACTCCTTCTTGGTATTGGGATCTTTTTCCGTCAGTGAATACTACTATTTCGTAATGTACGTTGGGGGTTGAACGTACTGTTGCATTGCATAGCTCGGGATCTACGTTAGGGTGAAAGATGACACTTCATCTACATCTGAATGTACCTGACTACTTTGAAATTCCCTATCAAGCGCATGGCAGAGGGTTCATCGAACCACCATTAAGCTACTTCTCTGCTGCTCCACTCTGGAACGGCTCTCGCGAAAAACGAGTACTTACATATTTCTGTGTGAACTCTGATTTCTTATATGATGATGACCCATTTATCTCCATATAGAAATTTCACGAGAAAATCCTACCGCAACAGAAAACGCCATTGTTTTAATGATTGATACGCCAATTCATGTATCATTTCCGTAACACTTTCACCCCTATTTCGGTGTCATACAAAACTACCTGTCCTGCTTTGAATTTTCTCGATGTCCTCTGTTAGTCCCTTCTGATGATGATGATGATGATGATGTTTGGTTTGTGGGGCGCTCAACTACGCGGTTATCAGCGACCGTACAAATTCCCAACCTTTGCTCAGCCAATCTCGCCACTTTCATGAATGATGATGAAACGATGAGGACAACGCAAACACTCAGTCATCTCGAGACAGGTGAAAAACTCTGACCCCATTTGATGTGGATCCCACACCGCACACCAAGAGTCCAGAAGAAGACAGACAAGCGCGGTGTAGGCAATCTCTTTGGTAGCCTTGTTGCACTTTCTAATTGTTCCGCCAGTAAATCGCGGTCTTTGGTTCACTTTAGCCGCAACATTATCTTATTATCGTTCCAGTTTAAGTTATTCGTAAAAGTAATTCCTAAATAAGTTGACTTTACAGTCTTCATATTTGTGCGATTATCGTGTAACCGAAATTCAGCTGATATCTTGTAGTACTCAACTGGATAACTTAACACTTTTCATTATTTGGAGTCAAATTGCCAGATATCTTGTCTAAATTAATTTGCAAATTGGTAAATGGCAGCATCATCTGCAGACAGTCTAAGAGACCTGCTCAGATTGTCTCCTGTGTCTTTTATGTAGATCAGGAACAGCAGGGCGCCTATAACACTTCCTTGGAGCGCGTCAGATTCGACTTCTGTTTTACTCGATGACTTTCCATCAGCTACAACGAATTGTAGCATTTCTGGCAGGAAACCGCGAATCCAGTCATACAACTGAGCCGATACTACTTGGGCACGCAATTTGATTAGAAGTCGCCTGTGAGGAACGGTGTCAAAAACCTACTGAAAACCTAAAAATATGGAATCAATTTGACAGGCCTGTCGATAGCACTCATTGCTTTGTGAGAATAAAGGGCTAGTTGTGTTTCACAAGAACGATATTTTCTGTATCCTTGCTGACTATTTGTCAACAAATAGTTTTGTTCTAGGTAATTCATATTGTTCGATCACAGTATATGTTCCAAAATCCTGCTGCAAGTCGACGTATGGGATATGGGTTTATAATTCAACTGATTACTCTTATTTCATTTCATCAGTATTTGTGGGAGTACTAAAACTTTCCAGTGTTTGGGTACTGATCTTCTACCCAGCGAACGGTAGTACTTGATTATGAGTATGAAGATTTTGTATCAGTATAGTCTGAAAGGAACGTTGCTGGTACGTTATCTGCACCGGAAGACTTGCTTTTATTAAGTGATTTATGCTGCTTCGCTACACCGTGGACATCTACATTTACGTTACTCATGTTTGCAGATTCGAATTCTGGAGTGTTTACTTCGCCTTCTTTGGTGAAGGAATTTCGGACAACCGTATCTCAGTTTTAATGGCACTGTCATCAGTAACACCACCATTGTTACCTTGCAGTGAAGGTTTTGGTTATGTCTTGCCGCTGGTGTATTTTACGTTCGATCAGAATATCTTTGGGTTTCGTGCCACATTTTGAGGCGAGAGTTTCGTTGTGGAAATTACTGAAGGATCTCGCACTGAAGTTCGTGCCAAATTTCAAGCTTCTGTAAAACTTAGCCAATCTTGGGGATTTTACATTCTTTTAAATTTGTAAGCTTTTTTCGTTACTTCAACAACAGGATTCTGACTCGTTTTGTGAACCATAGAGGTTTGTATCCTCTCCTGCTAATTTATGTGGTATATATTTCTCATTTGCCGTTGATAGTATTTCTTAGAATTCAAACCACATCTGGTCTACGCTCACATAGTCAAATCGGAAGTAGTGGAGACCGTCTCTGAGAAGAGCATGAAGCGAATTTCTATCCAATTTCTTAAATAGATGCACTCTGCGTTTATGTTTGGTCGGTTTGGATGTTGCGGTATTCAGTTCGCTACAACAACCTTGTGGTCACTAATCCCCGTATCCGTCGTGATGCTCCCTATTTGCTTATGATTGTTTATTGCTAGGAAGTCGCGTGCTGAACTAATTGTTCAAAATAATTTTCTGAGAAACCGTTCGGTACAATTTAGAAGTACATTTTATGTCTACCGACGATTTTAAAAATGTAATTTCGCAAACAAAATGACGGTAGGTTAATGCGACTACCATCACCTACATTGTAAAAAAATTTGCATCACTCGGTTCCCAGAACTCCTCAAGATAGACGTTGAATGTGGATATTGTATCACAGACACAGTCCCTTTGACTGTTCAGACATGTCACTAAACCCGCCCAAAGATGTAAGCAACCATGCATGAGTAGCGGCTATTAGACGGAAGGGGTCCGACAGCCGATCAGTTCCAGTCATTCCAAAAGGAAGGAAGTACACGGCTCGTGTTGTCTGTAGTTCAACCATGCCTAGACGGTCAATACCGCGGTCCGATCGCGTACGCTTTGTTACTTTGTGCCAGGAAGAGCTCTCAACAGTGGAAGTGTCCCAGAGTCTCGGAGTGAATCAAAGCGATGTTGTTCGGATATGGAGGAGTTACAGAGAGACAGAAAATGTCGATGACATGTCTCGCCCAAGGGCTACTACTGCAGTGGATGACCGCTACCTACGGATTATGGCTGACAGCAACGCCACCAAGTTGAATAATGCTTTTCGTGCAGCCACAGGACGTCGTTTTACGGCTCAAACTGTGCGCAATATGCTGCATGAAGCGCAACTTCACTCCCGACGTACATGGAGAGGTCCATCTTTGCAACCACGACACCTCGCAGCGCAGTAATCCGAGCTCATGCGGACCCTAAACACTCGAGCAGTATTCAAGAATAGGTCGCACCAGCGTCCTATATGCGGTCTCCTTTACAGGTGAACCACTCTTTTCTAAAATTCTCCCAACAAACCGAAGTCGACCATTCGACCTCTTTACCACAGATCTCACATGCTCCTTCCGCTTCATATCGGTTTGCAACGTTACGTCCAGATATTTAAACGAATTGACCGTGTCAAGCCGGACACTAGTAATACTGTACGCGAACATTAGAGGTTTCTTATTCCTACCCATACGCACAAACTTGTATTTTTATGCATTTAGAGCTAGCTGCCCTTCATTACACCAACTGGAAATTTTGTCTAAGTCGTCTTGTATCTTTTTACAGTCACTCAACTTCGACACCTTACCCTACACCTCAGCATCCTCAGCGAACAGCCGCAGATTGCTGCCCACCCTGTCCTCAAATCGCTTATATACAGGGTGTATCATGGTTAATGGTGAAAACGCATACAGTTGAAAGTACACGATACTAGAAGCAAAAAATTCTCAGTAAACATAGGGTCGAAAATGCTTACCTTAAGACCTAAGAGCAATTTTTCATCTTCGATACTCTAGTACCTTCCGCCGCAGAAGTCGAACACGCGCCAGAACAAATGGACGTGGTCAGCCCATAGGGGCTCCGCCTCCGCGGCGGCTGTTCCGCGCAGCGGCTGTCGCGCAGCGAGGGCGCCACCGCTAAGCCACGTGCAGACAGCGGCCAATAGCCGCTCCCTCCGGTTTCGTATATAGGCACCCTCTCTGCCCTAGTCCAGGAGGCCCATGTTCCTACTAAAACCATCCACCCACACCGTCCCACTCTCCCTCCGCGGGCTGTCCTCCTCCTCCGTGAATCCCGCCGCCTCTATCGCTCCTTCCTGCGCACTCGTGACAGGGATACACTCCAACGCCACCGGCACATACAGCGACACGTACGGAACCTTATTACAGCAACGAAACGCCGAGACTGACGCCAGACCAGCACACGACTCAACGTCACCCTCCCTATCAACTCCTCCAAGTACTGATCCGCCTTCCATCGTCTTACTGGTTCCCTTTCCGCTCCCCTCTACCCCCTTCGCCATAACGATCGCCCCCTCCTTGACAACCTCAGTAAGGCCAACCACTTCGCTTCCCACCTTTCCGAGGTCTTCTCCATCCCCGATGATCCACACTTCGATTATTCTCTTTTCCCCACCGTCATGAAACGTGCCGATACCTCGGTCGCTCCACTTGCTCCTAGTCTCCAGTACTTGGGGCAGTTGCCCCCCTCCGACGTAAACACTCCCATCACAGCACAAGACATTAAACTTATCCTCCAGTCCAAACGCAACACGGCCCCTGGTCACGACTGTGTCACCTACCGTCACCTTCGAGGAGGCCCCTATTCCTTCCTGACTGTCCTCGCCCATCTCTATAATGTCGTCCTCTCTACTGGCTTCTACCCTGACCTGTGGAAGACCTCCCGCATCCTCTTATTCCTCAAACCCAACAAACCCCCTTCTGCCGCCTCTTCCTATCGTCCCATCTGCCTCACCTCCATCTTCAGTAAGGTCTTTGTATCCATCCTCTCCCGCCGTATCCATCAGCACCTTGCTCAACACCACCTCCTCCCCCTTACCCAGTGTGGCTTCCAACCCTCCTCTGCTGAAGACCAACTCCTCAACCTTGTTCACCTTCTGTCCCTCCAGCTCAAATCCCGTCACTCCGCCATTTTTGTTTCCCTTGACCTCCAAAATGCCTATGATCATGTATGGCATCCCGGTCTCCTATTTAAAATCCAAACCTACGCCCTGCCTATCAATTTTGTCCATCTGGTCGCTTCCTTCCTCTCGCACCATCCTTCCTATGTCACCCTCCACAACACCAACTCCCGTATCTTTTATCCCACTGCCGGTGTTCCCCAGGATTCTGTCCTCTCCCCTCTCCTTTTTCTCTTGTATACAGCTGATATGCCCAAGCAACCCCCACCAGTCCACCTTCTCCAGTATGCTGATGACACCGCCTTCCTGGCTCTCTATCCTACCCTTCAACGGTCTCAACGTATCCTCCAAACCCACCTTAACCAGTTCACCACTTGGTGTAACCAGTGGTTCCTCCGTCTCAACCCCTCCAAAACCCAGGCAATCATCATAGGCCGCACCACTTGCTCCTTTCGCCTCCATGATTTCTACCTCACCCTTTATGGTTGTCCCATCCAGCTCACCCCCACCCTGAAATACCTTGGCCTCACCCTCGACCGACACCTAACCTGGACCCCTCAACTCCAGACCGTCCAGCAGAAAGCCCATTCCCGCCTCCGCCTTCTGAAACTCCTGTCTGGCCGGACATGGGGGTTGCATCCTTCTACCATCCTCCGCACCTACAAATCCCTCATCCGTCCTATCCTCTGTTAGACCAGCGTTGCCTGGATCTCCGTCCCCACCCGCTTTCACAAGGCCCTCGAAATCCTTGAACGCCATGCGCTCCGCCTTGCCTTCCGTATCTGCCTTCCTTCCCCCACACGGCTCCTGTATGAACTGATCCCCTTCCCCCACCTCCTCCTGTTCCTCCAACATCTCCGCATCCTTTACATTGTCCGCAGGCTTGATCCCCCCCACCCTCTGGTTTCCTCCTTCCTCTCCACCCCCCGCCCATTGCCGCGCCTCTATCGCTGTATCCCTCCCACTGTCTACCTCCACACCCCCCATCTCCTTCATCAGGGCAATTTCCAACGCCTCCCCCTTCTGGATGACGAACTTCGCCGTGACGTCTACCCTTCCTTCCAACTATAACCTGGCCTTGTTCCCCCCCCCTCCCCAGGGCCCCATTTTTCCTCTTCCCTCCTCTTCCCAGAGCGGATTTTCCTCCATCCCCCCCTCCCCTGAGACCCTGCAACACATACTAAACTCTTTCCTTCCCACATCCCTCCCTACCTGGCCCTATTCAGCGCGCCCCCCGCTCATCTCCCCAATCTCTTCCCCTCCCTCCCTTCTTCAGGTCTCCCTCATCTCCTAGCGCCTGGCAGATCCTCTGTATTGATCATCATCAGTGTGTCACATCGGTGTTGTGTTTAGTGCTGTTTCTCCTGTGCGTCAAGAGGTGTGATTTTAATTGTGTACTGCCTTGAGGTTCGCCGTCAGTGTTACGTTATGTGCTATGCCATCTGTCGATACCTTTATGCTCCAGTCATACTGTGCCTTGTGTTCTTTTAATCGTCGCAGTGTGTGGCTTTTTGTGTGTGCTACTTTTAAATAGTTTTTTTATCTCCTTTTTACAGTCACCCCATTTTTTGTCTATTGCCTTCCATGATGTTCCCCCTTTTTTATATTTATGTTCATCTTATTCTCTCCTTTGCTATTTTTAAATATCTTCTATTGTTTTGTTCTATGTCTTTCGGCTGAAGAGCAGCGCATATGCTGCTGCCAGCCCGCCCCGATGGGGAATTGAAATACAATAAAGAAAAAAAGACCGCCGTTTGGTCGTTGCGTGCCGTCGTCGCCGCCGCCGCCTGGTCGCCGCCGCCGTCGCCGCCTGTCGCCGCGCCGCCGCCGCCGCCGCCTGGTCGCCGCCTGCCGGTGCTCGCCGCCGCCGCCCTTCTCGCGCGCCGCCACCATGTCCCAACCCACCACCAATATAATTTTTACCTCTCCTTCCGCTGCTCCAACCACCATCACATGGAGCTCATCCCCCACCCCACTTCCCATCCATCCTTCTCTCTCTGTCCACCCCACCCCTGCGTCACTTTCGGCCTTAACCACCCCCAACTCCTCCTCCCCTATCACTGGCGCCCCATCGACAGCTACTGACTTTCCGCCGCTCCCTGCACCGCCTCCAAGAGGCTCCAAGCCAGCACGGATTTCGGCTCGACGTTCCACAGTCTCTGTGACATCCACACCCCCTTCGTCTGCGTCATCCGCTGCTCAGGGTGGTCCTGCCCCCCGCCATCTCCCCCTGCAACCCGTCCCCCTGCCCCCTCTACACCCGGTCGTGACCACGAAACCTTCAAAGTGCCCAAATGTTGACCCTTCCCCCGAAGTCTCCTCCAAAAAAACTCCCAAACCCCGTGACCCACCCACCCCCATGGACGCAGCCCCGAGCCCCGCCCCAGCCATGCCTGCCACCCACACCTTTGTCCTCTCCAATCCTGACCCTCAATTCCTTGATGCCTGCTCCCTCACCCACGCCATTCGGAAATGCTACCTCAATGCCCCCATCTCCCTTCTGATTCCTCGCAAGGACTCGGTCATCATTAAATCCCCTAATGCTTCCTTGCACACCGATCTCCTCTCCTGCATCCCCCATATCCAATTTGGCCAACATGCAACCCTCACTCCCTACCACACCCCGTCCTCTCCCCGTCAGCCTCAACCTCCCCGACGTCCGCCAACCTTCACTGCTGTGATCACGAAGCTTAGCCCCGTGATCACGGAGGCTGAGGTGTTGGCGGAACTCAACTCCCGGCCCAACATTGAAATCCGCTCGGCCCGCCGCATCTTCAATGATGCCAGGCCGACTTTTCTCATGCGGATATTCACCGAATCCTCCTCCTCCATTGACCGCCTCCTCACCGAGGGAGCCCTCATCTACAATCGCCGTCATAATGTGGACCCCTCCCGTTCCCCAGTCCAATCCTACCACTGCCAATGCTGTCTCACCTACAACGACCACATTACCTCTGCCTGCAAGAACCCCCCTACTTGTCCCCACTGCAAAGCTTCACACTTCCTCAAGAATTGCCCCAACCTCACCTCTCCCCCCTCCTGCAACACTTGCAACGAACCACATCCTACCTACTCCTCAAAGTGTAAAGCAAAACCTCCACCAGTCACCCCTGAGCTCACCGTCCCTGTCCGTCCTGTTGATGACCCCATCCACCCCCACAACTCGCTCCTCCCTCCCCCTACTGCCGAGGACATCATCCGCTTCACCACCATTGTGCTCCAAAACATCCACCCCTTCCAGCGCTCATACACTCTTTCCCAAATCGTCCTCGCTGCCCGTTCCATCTTCCATCTTACCACCTATGCCACTTACTCCCGCAACCAGGCCCACTTCACCTTCATCCCCCTCACCACCCTCGTCTAACTCTCCCCTCCCATGGTGCACGAACCCTACCATCTCCTGTACCACAACATTCCCTCCCTGCCCACCCACAAACTCCTCTTCCTCCACACCCTCCGTCAGCACCGCGTGGATGCCTTTGTCCTAAATGAAATCTTCCTTCAACCCCGTATCTCCGTCTCCACGACTCCTTACACCCTACACCACACCGATAACCGGTACCCTCTGGCGTGTGGCGGAGTTGCTATAGGCCACCTCAAGCACCTCCCTGTCCGGCCCCAACCTCTCCTTAACAATCCTGCCGAGCATCTCACCCTCAGCCTCTTCTTCCCCACCCTTACCATCACCTGTGCCACCATTTATGTCCGCCCTCGCACCCCCATCCCGTACGATTTCCTGGCCCACATTGACCGCACCTTCTCCACCTACGTGATTGCCGCCGACCTCAATTTCCACAGCCGTGATCCTGCTGACCTCCAGCAGTGGCATCAGTTTCTCACCACTCTCCAGGGAGACCTGGTTCCCCTGCCTCAGCACACCCGACCCGAATCCAACACCACTCCTGATGTTGTCGTTGCCTCTCCCAACCTCCTTGGGCGCATCACCGCAGAAGTCCTTGAACTCATTGGCAGTGACCATGCTCCTGTTCTCCTCACTATCTCTAATGGTCGCCTTCCCCGCAACGGCCCTCGCCCAGACGTCCCTCCTAAACTTGTCCATGATTACTTCCATGCCAACTGGGATGCCTACCGGGACTCCATTCACACCCAGGTTGACGGCCACGCCCTTACCCTCCAGTCTCCTGATGACATATCTTGCACTGCTGCCTTCCTGCAACAGACCTTGTCTGACGCCGTCACCACCCATATCCCCACCAAAGCCATCCACCCTCACCGCCCAGCCCTGCCTCCACAGGCTGTCCTTCTCCTTCGAGAGTCCCGCCGCCTCTACCGCTCTTTTCTCTGCACTCGTGACCGGGATACACTTACCCGCCACCGGCAATTACAACGACACATCCGCAACTTGCTTACTGCGAAGAAACGCCGTGCCTGGCGCCAGACATGTACACAACTCAACACCACGGTCCCCATAAACTCTTCCAACTATTGGTCTGCTTTCCACCGCCTTACTGGGAACCGCCCCACCCCCCAGTACCCTATCCTCCTTAATGACTGTCCCTTTCCTGACAACCTCAGTAAGGCCAACCACTTTGCCTCTCACCTCTCCGATGTTTTTTCCATCCCAGATGATCCCCACTTTGATTATTCCCTCTTCCCTGACATCATGGACTGTACGAATACCTCTGTTCCTCCCCTTGCTCCTAGCTTCCAGTACTTGGGCCACACACCAACATCTGAACTTAACACTCCCATCACTACACAGGACATCAGCCTCACACTCCGCACTAAACGCAACACTGCTCCCGGCCACGACTGTGTTACCTACCGCCACCTCTAACACTGCCCTCCCTCCTTCCTTTCAATCCTTGCCACCCTCTACAATGTCATCCTTGCCACTGGCTTCTATCCCGACCTGTGGAAAACCTCCCGTATCCTGATGTTCTGCAAATCCAACAAGCCTCCATCTGATGCCTCTTCCTATCGTCCTATCTGTCTCACATCGGTGTTCAGCAAGCTCTTGGAATCCATCCTTTCCCGGCGCATCCATCACCACCTCCGCCAAAACCACCTCCTCCCAAACACCCAATGTGGCTTTCGAACTTCCTTCTCTGCCGATGACCAACTCCTCCGCCTCACTCATCTCCTCTCCCTCCAGCTTAACTCCTGTCGCTCCGCCATTTTTGTCTCCCTTGACCTCGAAAAGGCCTACGACCATGTCTGGCATCCCGGTCTCCTGTTTAAACTCCAAACCTACGCCCTTCCTATCAACTACATCCGTCTGGTGGCCTCCTTCCTCTCCCACCGCCCCTCCTATGTTACCATCCATAATGCCAATTCCCACACCTTCTACCCCTCTGCAGGTGTGCCCCAGGAATCTGTCCCCTCCCTTCTCCTCTACCTCCTGTACACGGCAGATATGCCCCAACCCCCCCCCCCCCCTCCAGTACACCTCTGGCAATATGCTCATAACACGGCATTCCTCGCCCTCGCTCCTACCCTCCAATGGTCCCAACGCCTTCTCCAGAATCACTTTGACCTTTTGCTGCATGGTGTAACTAGTGGCTCCTGAAACTCAACCCTTCCAAGACCCAGGCAATCATCATAGGTCGTACCACTCGCTCCTTCTGGCTTCTGGATGTCTCCCTTACTGTCTGCACCCTTCCTGTCCGCCTCACCCCCACCCTCACCTACCTTGGCCTCACCATTGACCGTCACCTCACCTGGATCCCTCATCTCCGCTCCATCCAATCCAAAGCCCACAACCACCTCCGACTCCTCAAACTCCTCTCTGGCCAGACATGGGGTTTGCACCCCTCTACCATCCTCCACACCTACAAATCCTTAATCCGTCCCATCCTCTGTTATGCCAGTCCTGCCTGGATATCTGCCCCCCCAAATTCTATAAGTCCCTCCAGATACTTGAGTATCATGCACTCCCCCTCGCCTTCCGTATACGCCTCCCGTCCCCCACGTGGATCCCCTATGATCTCATTCCTTTCCCCCATCTGCTCCTATTCCTCGAACATATCCACATCCTCTACACCTCCCGCCGTCTTGAACCCCCTCACCCCCTGGTTGCTCCTCTCCTCTCCCATCCCCGCCCCCTGCCACGTCTTCACCGTTGTGTCCCCCCTACCCTCAATCTCTACACCCTACATCTCCTTTCCCAAGGTGACTTCCATCAACTCCCCCTCCTGGATGATGCCCTCTCCCCCTTCATTTATGCCTCTCTGATCCTCACTGCCCCTCCTTTCCCCTGTCCTTTCCCTGGGCTCCCTCTTCCCCCCCTTCGGTCCTGTTTTCTCCCCACTAAACCTCTCCCTACCTCCCTTCACCCCCCCGAGTCCTTTTGTATTCGCCTCCTCTGCCTACCCCACTCCCTGTCGCGTCTGCCCAGCGCTCCCCACCCCTCTTATGGGTCCTCATCCTCCATCGGCTCCTTTCCCGGCTCCCCCCCCCCTTTTTTATTTTCCCATCATCTGTCCAGTTTCCCCCCACCTGCTCTCGGCTGTGGTATGTCACATTTGCCAACTTTTTAGTGCAGTGTTCCAGTGACTGTTCAGTGTTGTTCGTCTTTCTTGTGTTGCAAACAGAAACCATGATGTCGCTGGGTGTGAATTTTATGTCCTTTGCGAACAGAAACCAGACTGTCGCCGTGTTTTTTTTTAATTGTCTGTCTATTGTTTTACCTGTCTGCTTTGTATGTATTTTCTTAGCGTCAGCATCCCTCTGTTCTTTGTTTTAAGTTCCACGATTTCTTTTCGCCATGTTATCTTTAAGTCTCCGATTTTATCGCCAGATTTTCTTATTTATTCTCTTCATCTTTCTAACAAAGTCTGTAGGCTGAAGAGCGGCATACTAAGCTGCAGCCAGCCTGCCCCTTTGGGGGGAATTGAAATTCAATAAAGGAAAAAAAAAACCCTATTCCAGCCCACCGTAATGGAACGTGCTGATACCTCGGTTGCTCCACTTGCTCCTAGTCTCCAGTACTTGGGGCAGTTGCCCCTCTCCGACATAAACACTCCCATCACAGCACAAGGCATTAAACATATCCTCCAGTCCAAACGCAACACGGCCCCTGGTCACGACTGTCACCTACCGTCACCTTCGAGAAAGCCCCTATTCCTTCCTGACTGTCCTCGCCCATCTCTATAATGTCATCCTCTCTACTGGCTTCTACCCTGACCTGTGGAAAACCTCCCACATCCTCTTATTCCTCAAACCCAACAAACCCCCTTCTGCCGCCTCTTCCTATCGTCCCATCTGCCTCACCTCCATCTTCAGTAAGGTCTTCGAATCCATCCTCTCCCGCCGTATCCATCAGCACCTTGCTCAACACCACCTCCTCCCCCTTACCCAGTGTGGCTTCCGACCCTCCTTCTCTGCTGAAGACCAACTCCTCGACCTTGTTCACCTGCTGTCCCTCCAGCTCAACTCCCGTCGCTCCGCCATTTTTGTTTCCCTTGACCTCCAAAATGCCTATGACCATGTATGGCATCCTGGTCTCCTCTTTAAACTCCAAACCTACGCCCTGCCTATCAATTTTGTCCATCTGGTCGCTTCCTTCCTCTCGCACCATCCTTCCTATGTCACCCTCCACAATACCAACTCCCGTATCTTTTATCCCACTGCCGGTGTTCCCCAGGATTCTGTCCTCTCCCCTCTCCTTTATCTCTTGTATACAGCTGATATGCCCAAGCCAACCCCTCGAGTCCACCTCCTCCAGTATGCTGATGACACTGCCTTCCTGGCTCTCTATCCTACCCTTCAACGGTCTCAACGTATCCTCCAAACCCACCTTAACCAGTTCACCACTTGGTGTAACCAGTGGTTCCTCCGTCTCAACCCCTCCAAAACCCAGGCAATCATCATAGGCCGCACCACACGCTCCTTTCGCCTCCATGATTTCTACCTCACCCTTTATGGTTGTCCCATCCAGTTCACCCCCACCCTGAAATACCTTGGCCTCACCCTCGACCGACACCTAACCTGGACCCCTCAACTCCAGACCGTCCAGCAGAAAGCCCATTCCCGCCTCCACCTTCTGAAACTCCTGTCTGGCCAGACATGGGGATTGCATCCTTCTACCATCCTCCGCACCTACAAATCCCTCATCCGTCCTATCCTCTGTTAGACCAGCGTTGCCTGGATCTCCGTCCCCACCCGCTTTCACAAGGCCCTCGAAATCCTTGAACGCCATGCGCTCCGCCTTGCCTTCCGTATCTGCCTTCCTTCCCCCACACGGCTCCTGTATGAACTGATCCCCTTCCCCCACCTCCTCCTGTTCCTCCAACATCTCCGCATCCTTTACATTGTCCGCAGGCTTGATCCCCCCCACCCTCTGGTTTCCTCCTTCCTCTCCACCCCCCGCCCATTGCCGCGCCTCTATCGCTGTATCCCTCCCACTGTCTACCTCCACACCCCCCATCTCCTTCATCAGGGCAATTTCCAACGCCTCCCCCTTCTGGATGACGAACTTCGCCGTGACGTCTACCCTTCCTTCCAACTATAACCTGGCCTTGTTCCCCCCCCCCCTCCCCAGGGCCCCATTTTTCCTCTTCCCTCCTCCTCCCAGAGCGGATTTTCCTCCATCCCCCCCTCCCCTGAGACCCTGCAACACATACTAAACTCTTTCCTTCCCACATCCCTCCCTACCTGGCCCTATTCAGCGCGCCCCCCGCTCATCTCCCCAATCTCTTCCCCTCCCTCCCTTCTTCAGGTCTCCCTCATCTCCTAGCGCCTGGCAGATCCTCTGTATTGATCATCATCAGTGTGTCACATCAGTGTTGTGTTTAGTGCTGTTTCTCCTGTGCGTCAAGAGGTGTGATTTTAATTGTGTACTGCCTTGAGGTTCGCCGTCAGTGTTTGTTTTGTGCTATGCCATCCGTCGATACCTTTTATGCTCCAGTCATACTGTGCCTTGTGTTCTTTTAATCGTCGCAGTGTTTGGCTTTTTGTGTGTGCTACTTTTAAACAGTTTTTTATCTCCATTTTGCAGTCACCCCGTTTTTTGTCTATTGCCTTCCATGATGTTCCCCCCTTTTTTATATCTATGTTCACCGTATTCTCTCCTTTGTTATTTTTAAGTATCTTCTATTGTTTGTTCTATGTCTTTCGGCTGAAGAGCAGCGCATATGCTGCTGCCAGCCCGCCCCGATGGGGAATTGAAATACAATAAAGAAAAAAAAAATACCTAGTCCAGCCAGTCTGGTACTCGCTCTGGATTTCGTTTCTGTCTCGGCGGTACTGCATTCTGGTCGTTGCTCGTTGTTGACATTTGCCTGGCTCTGGTTCCGAGTGGATTTACGTTTGGTGTTTTGTGTTGTGGTTTCCACAAGCCTCCGTTGTTTATTTCTTCCTTGTTGTGTCGCTCATAATCGGTCGTGGTCGGTTGTTGTCAGTTGTCGTTGGTCTGTCGTCCGACTCGTCCTGTGTTTACCCGGTGGTGCGTGCTCCACCGCCGGCGGCTTCCCCGCCTGGCGGCTCCGATCCGCAGCCCAAGGCGTGCACGCTGTTGGTTGTGGTTACCACAGATACTGTGAGGCAAATCTCTTTTACTGCAAGCTCTTTGCTTTCCACATTTTGGGGAGTAGTAGTATGGACTAAAACAAGAAAAGAATGTCCAGTAAACATGTGCTCTAAAATGCATATCTTAAGAGCTACGAGCACGTGCTCATCTTCGCTACTTGGAAACGCAGCTCTTCTAATGACCAACTGCTCATAACTTTTAAGGTATGCCTTTTAGAGCAAATGTTTACTGGATATTTTTTCTTGTTTTGGCCCATACTACTACTTCCCAAAATATGGAAAGTAAAGAGCTTGCAGTAGAAGAGATTTGCTTCAAAATATCAAAGCCGAAAAATTGCTGGTAACTCTTAAGGTATGAATTTTCGACCCTAAGTTTACTCTTTTTTTCTTTTTTCTAGAATCGTGTACTTTAAACTGTATGCGTTTACGCCATTAATTGTGATACATCCTGTATATAGAGGACAATAACGGACCTGTCACACTTCTCTGGGGCACTCCAGACAATACCCTTGTCTCCAATTAACACTCGCCTTCGAGGACAACGTACTAGGTTCTATTTCTTAAGGAGTCTTCGAGACATATTTGCGAACGTATTCCATATGATCGTATCTTCGTTAACAGCCTGCAATGGGGGCACCGTGTCAAATACTTTCCGCGGATCTAGAACTATGGAATCTACCTGTTGCCCTTCATCCGTAGCTCGCAGTATATGATGTGAGGAAATGACAAGCTGATTTTCGCACTAGCAATGCTCTCCAAAACCACGCTGATCGTGGACGTAAGCTTCTCAGTTCAAATGGTTCAAATGGCTCTGAGCACTATGGGACTTAACATCTATGGTCATCAGTCCCCTAGAACTTAGAACTACTTAAACCTAACTAA
This sequence comes from Schistocerca nitens, assembly GCF_023898315.1. Classification (NCBI taxonomy): domain Eukaryota; kingdom Metazoa; phylum Arthropoda; class Insecta; order Orthoptera; family Acrididae; genus Schistocerca; species Schistocerca nitens. Next base: position 299,094,255 of record NC_064615.1, on the reverse strand, counting down.
CCTAAGGACATCACACAACACCCAGCCATCACGAGGCAGAGAAAATCCCTGACTCCGCCGGGAATCGAACCCGGGAACCCGGGCGTGGGAAGCGAGAACGCTACCGCACGATCACGAGATGCGGGCGGCTTCTCAGTCTCCAGAAAGTTTTACTATATTAGAACTGAGAACATGTTCAAGAATTTTGCATCAAACAAAAGTTAGGGACATTCGTCTGTAATTCTGCGGGTCCGTTCTTTTACCTTTCTTATGTATTGGAATCACCTGCCCTTTTTTTCCAGTCGCTTGGGAGTTTGTGCTGGCCGACACGTTTACGATAAATGCAAGCTAGGTAAGGGGCCAATGTCGTAGAGTACTGTTTGTAAAATCGAACTGGGATTCCATCCAGACCTGACAGGGCGAACGCTCGAGATAAGAGGAAAATCCAAGTTCAAGGTCTGGTACGGCACAAGTTTTAATTGTTTCCCTTCCATTATACAGTTGGTGGTTATCAACATTCGCAGCTGCGAATACATTTCATGTATTTCTCTGTAATGGGGCAAAAGCGTGGCGCCCTGCGATATCACCCTCGGGTTAGGCGGCGCTTCAAACAGCAAGGTGTTGACACATGTGAAGAAAAATCCATAGTTCAGAAGTTCATGGGACATGTACGGTGGGTTAATGGTGTCATGTTGGCACCAAATTTCACCACAGTTCTGGCCGACGCCGCCGGGGACATGTCGCACGATGGAAAGGTCGTCACAGCCCCTCTTGTCCACGTTTCACCCCTTTTCTTGATACCTCTGCCATGGAGGCCTAAACCGCGACACATAGCTTTGAAATCACCCGGTTTTGGGTGGTTGACGAAAACGTTTCAGACAGACCGCCGCTTAGAATCGACACGAAATGGCCTTAGTGGGTAGCATAAAGTGGGTCAATGAAACTACTCATTTCTGTTGTGTCGGCTACAGTGGGAACCAGCACCGACTTAAACAAGGAAGGAGAGAATTTGCGATGGACGATGGCAGGAATCCAAAATGATCTGGACAGAACACTTTCAAATTAATAGAACACTTTATTTCTAAAAAGGAAAATAGCATAACTTAATTTCCTGTTATGAGGTGGCTTGAGGTGCTTCCTGTAGCTCTTACATTAATAGTCGCAGAACTCAGGCTGAATATTCTTGAAGTCTGCGACCGAATTGGGGCGACCAGTGATGGGCGGCTGGTTAATTCAGCACTGACAGAGGTCGCTAAACTCTTGTGTTTCTGGAGTTGTGGCGCACCCCGCTATTTCCACCGGCGCGCTTGTCATCGCCTTCTTGATGTCGTTTCGAGACGTTGCGCTGGTCGGTGTGTAGTCGACGCTTTAGGACTGCGCACTTTCCTTGGGGCTTCCATACGCGAATGAAACCCGAAGTAGCCTTGATATGTGGTACAGTAGGAAGTAGCCACTACCATGCACTTCACAGTAATTCGGTTGCACATATAGGTGTAGAATTGGCCTCGGAATGTTGCCCTCCATTCCCGCCCGCTACGTCTTCCGCCGCCAGCAGTAGTTTTCCTTCTCTCGTTCCATTAGGCATCAGACGTCTCATTCTTTCGCAGGACACACCCGTGCTCGTTATTCGAGGACGTAGCTTCGCAGCGCGCTCGGAGAATAATTTGTTGTGCCACTGTCTGCACTCAGCGAAATGGAATGAACCTTTTTTTTCCGTCCGCGTTTATGTGCAAGCTTCTCCCTGCTGACCCCTGCCGTCTTATCGCGGGCGCCGAGATGGAGAACTGCAGCATACATCACTCTCTTTTGGTGATAGCGGACGTCATTATGCTACGGGTTGTAACTTCCAAATGCCCCACTGATAACACTTTTTTTCTGGTAATAGCGCTAATACTGCTATATATTCCCTCCGTGTGTCACCATACGTTATTGTTCTGGCCGTTGTTCATGTTGTTGTTGGTTATTTTAATTATTTTATAGGGGAAGAAGATCCATAGAAGAAGCTATAATTGTTTTCAAAATGGCAGACAGGACGTCTCTGTATAGGACCGCGGGCGTAATCACGGACAAACACACGGAACTTTTCTGTCTCGGTCGCACTTCAGTATTTCTGATTTTGAAAACCATTCAAAAGCCAAGATCGTACAAAATATTTTTTAACAATTAAAATTGATCGCCCTTCAATATTCTCATAATGAGAAAATTCAGTTCTGATTTTGAGTAAGCGTTTCGGCAAACTGCCATCATCGGATGTATCATGAAACAAGAAGTATAAACACAGGATACATGATTCTTTCCCCATATTAAAAAACTATTTTTCGTAAGAAAAGAAAATAACCATGGGATGTCCATTATTTCAATAGATCACAAAACGAGAAGAGTTCATAATTAATAGGATACAAATACAGTAATTTGCATGACCAATACGTACCAAATACTTTAAAACGTCAACACAATGTACATCGTCAAATAATACGTCTTTTAATGATGTGTAGGTGGATACTGGCGGTGACGAAATCACCGGTAAGACCATAAATCATTCAACGCCGTTACGTGGCGCTGAAGGCAAAAATAATAGCGCACTCTATTTCACAGATTACAGATAACTGCAAAAATGAATAAAATGTAAATGAAATTTTAAAATATGCTTTCCTTTTCTGTTAATATGTTAAGTAAACATCGAAATGACTAATCTATATGGCTTAATACATCTGCATCTATGTAGCTCTCGTAAGATTTTATCAAACTTCGCGTATTATAGCAGTAGTAAAACGTAATACAGACAGCAAAAAAAGTGTTTCTTAATTGTCTATTTTCCCTGTCTGCTTCATATGTATTTTATTAGCATCATAGTCCTTTTGTCCTATGTTTTAAGTTCCACGATTTTTTCGCCATGTCTCCGATTTTATCGCCTGTTTCTATTATATAATATCTTCATCTTTTTAAAACAAAGTCTGTAGGCTGAAGAGCGGCATACTAAGCTACTGCCAGCCCGACCCCTTCGGAGGGGAATCGAAATTCAATAAAGAAAAAAAATATACAGATAACAAATCCGCTCAGCCCGTCTCATCTTTAATGATGCCGGGCCGACTTATCTAATGCGGATATTCACCGAATCCTCCTCCTCCATTGACCACCTCCTTATCGAGGGAGCCCTCATATACAATCGCCGTCACAATGTGGACCCCTCTCGTTCCCCAGTCCAATCCTACTGCTGTCAACGCTGGCTCACTTACAGTGACCATGTTACCTCTGCCTGCAAGAACCCCCCTACCTGTCCCCACTGCAAAGCTTCCCACTTCCTCAAGAACTGCCCCAACCTCACCTCTCCTCCTCTTGCAACACCTGTAACGAATCACATCCTACCTACTCCTCGAACTGTAAAGCATAACCCCTTCCAGTCATCCCTTAGCTCACTGTCCCTGTCCGTCCTGTTTATGACCCCTTCCACCACAACAGCTCGCTCTGCCCTCCGCCTACTGCATAGGACATCATCCGTTTCATCACCATAGTGCTCCAAAACGTCCATCCCTTCCAGCACTCCCACACCCTTTCCCAAATCGGCCTCGCTGCCCGTTCCATCTTACCACCTATGCCACCTACATCCACAACCGCACAACCGGGCCCACTTTACCTTCACCCCACCCCCCCTCACCACCCTTGTCTAACTCTCTCCTCCCATGGTGCAACAACACTACAGTATCCTGTATCACAATATTCGCTCCCTGCCCACCCACAAACTCCTCTTCCTCCACACCCTCCATTAGCACCGCGTGGATGCCTTCATCCTAAATGAAACCTTCCTTCAACCCCGCATCTCCATCTCCACGGCTCCTTACACCCTTCATCGCACCGATAACCTGTACCCTCTGGTGCATGGCGGAGTTGCTATAGGCCACCTCAAGCACATCCTTGTTCGGCCCCAACCTCTCCTTAACAATCCTGCCGAGCACCTCACCCTCAGCCTCTTTTTTCCCCACCCTTACCATCACCTGTGCCACCATTTATGTCTGCCCTCGCACTCCCATCCTGTACGATTTCCTGCCTCCCATCGACCACACCTTCTCCACCTACGTGACTGCCACTGACCTCAATATCCACAGCTATGCTCCAGCCGACCTCCAGCATTGGCTTCAGTTTATCACCACCCTCCAGGGAGACCTGGATTCCCTCCCCCAGCACACCCGACCCGAATCCAACACCACTACCAGTGTGAACCTTGCCTCTCCCAACCTCCTTGGGCGCATCACCGTAGATGTCCTTGACCTCATTGGCAGTGACCATGCACCCATTCTCCTCACTAATGGTCGGCATCCCCGCCCCACTCCTCGCCCTGACATCCCTCCTAAACTTGTCCATGATTGCTCCCGTGCCAACTGCGATGACTACCGGGACTCCATTCACACCCTGGTTGAAAGCCACGACCTTACCCTCTAATCTCCTGATGACATCTCCCGCACTGCTGCCTTCCTGCACCAGACCTTGTCTGATGCCGTCACCACCCATATCCCCACCAAAGCCATCCACCCTCACCGCCCAGCCCTGCCCCCAAAGGCCGTCCTTCTCCTTTGAGAATCCCGCCGCCTCTACCGCTCTTTTCTCCGCACTCTTGACCGGGACACACTTACCTGCCACCGGCAATTACAACGACACATCCGCAACCTGCTTACTGCAAAGAAACGCCGCGCATGGCGCCAGACATGTACACAACTCAACACCACGCTCCCAATAAACTCTTCCAAGTGCTGGTCTGCTTTCCACTGCCTTACTGGGAACCACCCCATCCCCCAGTACCCTCTCCTCCTTGATGACCGTCCCTTTCCTGAGAACCTCAGTAAGGCCAACCACTTTGCCTCTCACCTATCCAATGTTTTTTCCATCCCATATGATCCCCAATTTGATTATTCCCTCTTCCCTGACGTCATCGACCGTACAAATACCTCTGTTTTTCCCCTTACTTCTAGCTTCCAGTACTTGGGCCACACACCACCATCTGAACTTAACACTCCCATCACTACACAGGACATCAACCTCACACTCCACACTAAACACACCACTGCTCCTGGCCATGACTGTGTTACCTACCACCACCTCAAACTCTACCCTCCCTCTTTCCTTGCAATCCTTGCCACCCTCTACAACATCATCGTCGCCACCAGCTTCTACCCCTTTCCCCCATCTGCTCCTATTCCTCAAACATATCCTCATACTCTACACCTCCCGCTGCCTTGATCCCCCTCACCCCCTGGTTGCTCCTCTCCTCTCCCATCCCCGCCCCCTGCCACATCTTCACCGTTGTGTCCCCCCTACCCTCCATCTCTACACCCTTCATCTCCTTTCCCAAGGTGGCTTCCATCAACTCCCCCTCCCGGATGATGCCCTCTCTCCCTCCATTTATCCCTCCTATCAAACCCGATCCTCACCCCCTCTCCTTTCTTGTCGTTTCCCCGGACTCCCTCTTTCCCCCCTTACCATCCTGTTTTCTCCCCACCTAACCTCTCTCTCTGCCTCCCCCCCCCCCCCCGAGTCCTTTTGTATTCCCCTCTTCTGCCTTCCCCACTCCCTGTCGCGTCTGCCCAGCACCCGCCCCCCCCCTCTTATGGGTCCTCGTCCTCCATCGACTCCTTTCCCCCCTCCCCCCACTTCGTTTTTTCCTCTCCTTCCCCCCTTTCCTTTCCCGTGATCTGTCAAAGTCCCCCCCCCCCCCCCCAATCTGCCCTCAGCTGTGGTATATCATATTTGTGCCAATTTTTTACTGCAGTGTTCAAGTGAATGTTCAGTGTTGTTCATCTTTCCAAAGTGTTGCGAACAGAAACCATGCTGTCGCTGGGTGTAAATTTCATATCTCTTGCGAACAGAAACCAGACTGTCGTCGTGTTATTTTAATTTTATGCCTATTCTTTTACCTGCCTGCTTCATATGAATTGTATTAGCGTCATCAACCCTTTGTTTTATGTTTTAAGTTCCACGATTTTCCGCCATTTTACCGTTTAAGTCAACGATTTTATCGCCTGTTTTTATTATTTATTATCTTCATCTTTTTAAAACATATTCTGTAGGCTGAAGAGCGGCATAATAAGCCGCTGCCAGCCCGCCCCCTTCGGGGGGGAATCGAAACTCAATAAGGGGAAAAAATACAGATAACAGTAAAATGTTGCAGCGTCAAACGCACGGCTGTAGAGCACAAAGAGAGAAATCGTGGAGCTCAAAAACAGCAAAAATCAAACAATACAACAAAATGCAATTACTAGATCGCAGGTAAAATGACTCCAATGTAACCAGTGCGTAATCCCTGCGGTGCCAGTAAAATTATATGGGGGTGGGGAGGATTGGTTTGTCAAGGAATTCAAACATCGCAACATATCATAGAAGACGCCTAAAGACCAATTTTTATTAGTAACCATATGCTCTTTTATCACTCGTTCTGTCTTTTTATTTGAGAATATATCTCAACTTCTTTCGAATTCTTGAATACGTTGCCTTTGGGTGCTTTGTATAGAATTTTAAGGCGTTCTGTAATAGAATCTAGATAATGTTTCTTGGGTTTAAGTGGTTCCCTGTACGTATGGCCCCTATACGTTACTACAAAATTCTGACCGGTCTGGTCTTTATAAAATTCATCACAATCTCTGCATTTGAAATTATACAATCCAGACTTCGAATATTTGTTTTCATTATTTTCAGTAGAATGAATAATCTGTTACCTAATTTCTATTTTAAATTAACCTGTTTTAATGATTTCGCAATGTCTTAAAAATGTGGCCCATTATACGTCACAGAGATAAACTTGATTTCAGTCGCTATTTGCTTTTCATGTCTTTTCCTTTTATCTTGAATCTTTCTGTTCATCTTCAATACAAACCGCTAGCTATCGCTACCTGTGCAATTATATTTAATTCACTTTCAGTAGAAATGTTGTCAAGAGATAATTTGAGACGCATATTGATCACTGAATAATCCAGGTAATTCGAGGAGCCTACCAATTAGAAAATAAACCAGTTTGTGGGAATTTGGATCGCACGAGCCTGCGCTCATAAACCAACCCTTCCACCCTCCTCCCACCTTAATTTTTATTGGTTCCATATGGATTACGAACTGATTGCTTTGGAGTCGTTTTGCCTACGATTTTGTTATTGCATTTTAATGTATTTTTGCTGTTTACTGTTCGTTTTTTGCTGCCTTTGGGCTCACAGTTTCTCTCTTTGTGGTCTGCAGCCTTGCGTTTGGTGCTGCAACATTTTACTGTAAGCTGTGTTACTTTGAACTTCTCTTATATTACGTCAAGTTTGTCAAAATTTTACGAGAGTTGTATAGATGCATACGTATTGATCCATATGGATTCGTCATTTTAACGTTTATTTAACACATTAACTTAAAAGAGCAGTATATTTTGAATCTAATTTACATTGTGTTCATGTTTACAGTTATCTGTCATGAGTCAAATACAGTACCTGAGCGCCACCTGGTGGCGGTAGGATAATTTACCTTGTAAGGTTCTCATACGTTTTCTGCTAGTGCAAATAATTAACTTCTACTGTACTCGGACAAAGATGAATGAGGGCACTGCATGCATAGTGAATAAGATCCTTGACTCTGTGTTTAGTTTTATGTGAGATTGACTTGTTAGTCGTGTTGTGCGGCGCTGAAACATTCTTATTGGAGGTATTGTAGAGAGCAGTTGAGTTCTTCCGAGAAAGAGATCTGTATATGAGAATCTGGCGCTCAGTCCGGAACCGTGCGACTGCTACGGTCGCAGGTTCGAATTCTGCCTCGGGCATGGATGTGTGTGATGTCCTTAGGTTAGTTAGGTTTAAGTAGTTCTAAGTTCTAGGGGACTGATGACCACAGATGTTAAGTCCCATAGTGCTCAGAGCCATTTGAACCATTTGTGAATCTGGCAAACTATCTGAAATCTTTTATAATGGAGAGCAAAACTGATATAAAATATTTTATTGTTCTTTGCATCGATGAAGATTATGTAGGAATTATAAGGCATGTTGATAATTTTTGTAATGAGAGAATTTTGTAATTGTTAAAGGCTTCTTATGCTGTGCTGTCTTTTTCTTAAGAATCAGTGTTTGATTTCTTAAAAACGATTTTCTTTAAAGTGAAACCTATCTTCGTGATTCATAGTAAACTTTTGAATTTTTATTGTGTGTGCATTGCACCTTGCGCAACACGAAGCAGCAGATTGTTTCTGAAGAAAGGAATTTAGGGTAGGTTATTGATCTTTAGCTGCTGCATCTGCTGATTTGTATTTGATTTGAGAACGTTAGTACTCAAAGACACAAAATGAAAAACAGCGTGCTGAGCAAGAAGTAAATCACTTTTATTTCAGGGAAAATGGTTCAAATGGCTCTAAGCACTATGGGAGTTAACATCTGAGATCATCAGTCCCCTAGACTTAGAACTACTTAAACCTAACTAACCTAAGGACATCACACACATCCATGCCCGAGGCAGGATTCGGACCTGCGACCGCAGCATCAGCACGGTTCCGGACTGAAGCGCCTAGAACCGCTCGGCCACATTTCAGGGCAGTGTGTAGTCAGGATTTTCAGATGTCAGGGTAGCAAGTACATTAATCTTCAGTGAACAGTGTAGGTAATTCCAAACAGTTATTTTCTTCCAAGTGGAGCGGTAATTTTTTTTGTGGATATTTTTAGTGTATCATTGCACCTCATATGAGGCATCGTTCATAATGTGCCTCGGTACTGAGTTTTAGTTATATAATTTTCATTTAGTAGACATTTAATTTCCTTTGTCATTCACTTAGATTCAGTTTCTTTACATCAAATCTTGCATTTTACGAAGTTTAATGTTTTACACTGAAGAGCCAAAGAAACTGGTACACCGGCCTAGTATCGTGTAAGGCCTCCACGAGCACGCAGAAGTGCCGCAACACGAAGTGGCATGGAGTCGACTTACGTCTGAAGTAGTGTTAGAAGGAAGTGACATCATGAATCCCGCAGAGCCGTCCATAAATCCGTGAAAGTACGAAGGGGTGGAGATCTCTTGTGAACAGCAAGCTGCAAGGCATCTCAGATATGCTCAATAATGTTCATGTATGGAGAGTCTGGTGGCCAGCGGAAGTGTTTAAACTCAGAAGTGTGTTCCTGGAGCCATTCTGTAGCAATTCTGGACGTGTGGGGTGTCGCATTGTCCTCCTGGAATTGCCCAAGTCAGTCGGATTGCACAGTGGACACGAATGGATGCAAGTGATCAGACAGGATGCTTACGTACGTGTTTCCTGTCAAAGTCGTGTCTAGACGTATCAGGGGTCCCACATCACTCCAGCTGCACACGCCCCACAACATCACAGACCCTCCACCAGATTGAACTGTCCACTGCTGACATGAAGGGATAATGGATTCATGAGGTTGTCTTCATAGACGTATACCTCCATCCGCTCGATACAATTTGAAAGGAGACTCGTCCGACCGGGCAACATGTTTCTAGTCATCAACAGGCCTATGGCGGCGTTGAGGGGGCAAGGCGAGGCGTAAAGCTTTGTGTCGTGGAGTCATCAAGGGTACACGAGTGGGCCTTCGGCTCCGAAACCTCATACCGATGATGTTTCGTTGAATGGTTTGCACGCTGACACTTGTTGATGGCCCAGCATTAAAATGTGCAGCAATTTGCGGAAGGGTTGCACTTCTGTTACGTTGAACGATTCCCTTCAGTCGTCGTTAGTCCCGGCAGCAGCGATGTCGGAGATTTGATGTTTACGGGATTCGTGACATTCACGGTACACCCGTGAAATGGTCGTACTTCATCGCTACCTTGGAGATGCTGTGTCACATAGCTCGTGCGCCGATTATAACAACTCGTTCAAACTCACTAAAATGTTGATAACCTGCCATTGTAGCAGCAGTAACCGATCGAACAAGTGCGCCAGACACTTCTTTTCCTATATAGGTGTTGCCGTCCGCAACGCCGTATTCTGCCTGTTTACATACCTCTGTATTTGAATACGCATGCCTATACCAGTTTCTTTGGTTCTTCAATGTATTTCACGACACTGTACACATACGCAACACAGGGCCACACAGCAGTCAGTTTTGGTCAGCAATTGAATACGATACGTAAAGTACACCTTGCACCAGGAGAAAGTTTTCGAAATCATTATATTTAGTTCTCTCACAAACAGACAGCATTTTGTACAAAGCTTACGACCTTGTTACTGGTGGTTGCGTCACTGCCAGTATGCACCTATTCTTCGTGCGAGTGCCTACTACTTGTCGATATACACTGTAATGATGTTTTAATTTATTTGCTATATGTTAGTCACGTATATTACTGTATCTGTACCCTACTAATTGTGAGCTCCTCCGATTTTGTGATCTGTTGAAATAAGGTGCATCCCATTGTTACTTTTTTTCTTACGAAAGTATTTTTGTAATGCGTGCAACGAATTGTATATCCCATTTTTATAAGTTTTGCCACATGGCAGATCGAATGACTGCAGTTAGCCGAACTGCGTAGTCTACATCAGAAATAATGATGTGTGTCCAAGACTGAAATAAAAAAAAAGAAATATGTGTGTGTACAATGTTTTTTCGTTTGAACTATATTTTCAGGTCGCTCTCGGAAACATATTTCCATAGTCAATGCAGTACAAAGGAAGAAAGAAGAAAGTTGTTATTGCAGTAATAAAAGGTAAAAAAAATATGCAGCATTTTTTCTTATATGGTAAATTGACTAAATTAATGACAAACTACGTCAAGTCGTATAGTAACTTTCATCAGCGGCACATTATGAAGCATTTGAAATTTTGAACTCATCACTGTTAGAAAGTTCCAATGTTAAAAGGCATATCCAAAGTAAATTACAACCGACATTGAGAGGCAACCACAAAAACCACCCGTTCCGTATCAAGGTTGATGCCCCGCTGCTTTGCTCGCGTGGACTGGGCGGTCTGCATGGACTTTTGTTTTCTTGTTTTTCTTCGATCGAATTAGTATGTTGTTCCATCCATTGCTCATGTGTAAATCTACACTTTATAAGAGAGTTAGTGACCCTTTACATGGCTCCCAGTCTCTAGATAATTGATGTGTTCCATAATGTGTAATTTCATATAGCAAGTTAAAAAAAGAAAGAGGCAAATCGGAAAAATAGTATTATAGTTATTAAAACCAGTCTTACCTCTCTCTCATCTCAAACGGATATTCCTACATATGGAATCGCTTTTAAACATAGGATCTATTCTGTCATTAGTAATGATTAGTTTGCGTAGTAATTACAATAAAATAATTTTATAAACATGTATTAGGCCTGCTGAAAAATTAATGAATTAAAGATCAGTTTCTTTTTCTACAGTTCTGAGAAAGCCGATTTGTTGTGGTATCATAGCTTTCTTTGGTTTGGATCACAAATTACAACACCTAAACTTTTCAGGCCAATTAAGGCTAAAAATGCTGACACACGTATTTTTTAATTTCTAAATGAGAAACCAATTAACGGTTTTCGTAGTTTAAGCTTCAAAATCGCCTTAATGGCGAAGTTTTTTCAAAAAAAATCTTTCATCCTCTATTTTACCCCATTAGGAGTGGAATTTCGAAAAATCCCTTCTTAAACGATGCCTGCAATGTAAGGACAACACTGTCCCCAAATTTCAAATTTTTATCCGTAGCGGTTTGCGTTGGGCGATGATAAGTCAGTGTATTAGGACATTCCGTTTTATATACGGAGATTAACTTGCGACACGCGACTACACCAAAAAGTAATGCATCTCCTACTACGAAGATGCGTTAATAATAATAAGCATAATAAGATGGTGAATTACATGTTCCACAATCCAGATACCTTGTGAAAAGTGCTGAGCGTTGCCAACATACAAAAGGAGCAACGTATATATATATATATATATATATATATATATATATATATATATATATATTCCTGCTTACAGGAATATATTACCATATCATATTGAAATGAAAAAGAATTGAGAACAGTGGCTGAGGAAATTCACATACTGACAATTACGTATTTTCAATATAGTAGAAGAAATCGTGTTAATGTGCAAGGCGTATTGAAAATAATTCACTATTATAGGGAAGGGATTATGGCGCCATTTATTGGAGCGTTGGGAAACGGCAATCTTTTGTATGGCAGTGACGATGAAAATGTAAGTTCCCGAAACCGGTCACCACATGCAGTTGAAATTAAAAATGTTGTAACTGTTCGGTCGAGCTTCTTGCCCTAGAAAATGCTTTATACAACTGCGGAACCAATTTAAACATCTACCACGTAGAACTGCATCTAAATATTTTATTTGTCTGTTTGTCCTTCAGCAAGAATCCGCCATTTAACACGTTGAATGGTATACGCATGACGTAATACCTTTATATAAAACTCATGAATTGACAGATATAATATGATTTACATAAAATCACAAGCTGGGTTTCGGGCCAGTTAAAGGTATATAAATTCATAAAAATTGCTCTACAATTGGAGTTCAATGGTAATTGCAATAGCTAAATGTAGATTTAGAACAAGCAATTATCTGGACCAAAAAAGCTAAGTACACTACACAGTAACGGTAATACGTAATAATGAAGAAACTGGTTGATTATTGGTTAGAAGTGTGTACAGTCAGATTACATATTTTCCAGTGACTGCTGATATAAGTCTTATTTGTACGTTGTAGCTGTAAGAACATCGTGGCACTTCGTAAAAATTAAAAGTACTATAAACACCAGAGCTGCGTAAGGAGGGCAGAAGGGCATCATATGTGCCAAATTCTACGCGTATATTTCCAGTCGCCATAGCTCTTGCAACAACAGTCATCTGTTTCTTTCCAATTTTTTGCACGCAAATGATTATTGTTGCAGCTGGGATAGGCGATTACACTGATTTCGGTAAGGTGAAACTATGATGGGGAACATTTATGGATAACCCTCAAGCGTCAAATAGTTGATATCAGCCTTCTAGATTGGCAGACGTCGCACAGCCGAGGTCTGAGTGGGATGACGGGCTGAATGCACGCGTGAAATATACCCTTGACTAGCTGAGAGGCGTTGCAGTCCTCTTACCATATTTGAAGGCATTCCGGGTGACTTTCTTGTACACGATAGGGCACTCAAAAGCATAGTATTTCGCGCCCTTCAAAAATTAATGAAAACTGCTCAGCTAATGAATAATAAAAATAAAACAGTACAAAATGTTTTCGAATATTAAGGGACTTCAGTCACAAAACAAAAAATCGAGTGAATTGTGAAAGGTGCCTTTATCGAACTGAGACACTCATTTTAAACAGAAAGAGAGACGCGAAAAAAATCCAAGGGAGAGCGAAATGTTATCGGGAAAACCGTAGGACTAAAATACACTGAAGAAGGAACACACATACTAAGAGCAAATAAGGGAATGCAAAAGTATATGTATATAAAAAAATGCAGGCTAAAATTCTTTCAGCATTTTAAGCAATGGCACCAACCAGGTTAACTATGACATGTTGAGTTCTATCAGTCCCACAGTATACTAAATTAAGACAATAAAACAGATAGCAGCAATAAAAGAAGACCTGAAAGAAAAAAAATTATCACAAAATTCACGGCTGTCAGCTGGCCCGCCAGAAAAGTCTAAGGAGACCGGAACTAAATTGTGGGAAAAGGATAGAAGAAAAACTCATTCTGAGAAAAATCTGAAATGTCGTTGGTTGTACATCACGTGGGCCAGTAGTAATACAGTGTGAAACTGAAGACAGTAGATGGATGAAGAAATAAATTTTTGTAAAATTGTCAAGTCAGCAATTTCCAATAAACGTTTTCCGCTTTCTTCTCACACGTATAAACTTGTATTAATGACTCCTGAACCGAAACAAAATCTCTTGAGCATGCACCAGGTACATGCTGTAAGTAACGTTCTTATTACTACCTAGCTGGGATGCCTCGTTGACGTTGTCACAATTATTTTCAAAGAAACGTTTGTGTGGATTCCTCATTATAAAATTAGAAAAGTCGATATAAAATTATAAAAAATGTACCCGAAAGGTTTCACAGATATTAACGACAGGGGGTTTGAGAAACAGTTGAATTCACTAAAACTTAACAAGGCTGCATGGCCCTGCGGAATACTTACAAGATTCTATACAGAATTTGTGGCTGAGCTAGTCCCACTTCTAGCAATAATATACCGATCACCCTTCAGAAAAAAATGGAAGAGCTGGAAAAAAGTAGCAAGAAGGGAAGTAGTGAGTGCCATCGACATTTGGTATCAAATTGGTTGCATACTTCTAGGTTTCCAGATGCTTTTGACACCTTTCATCAAAAGTGGCTACTAATCAAATTGTGTTCATGGGGAGTAGCGTCGCACTTGTGCGTGTGGTTTCGTGATTTCCTGTCAGGAAGGTGACAGTTTTTAGTAACTGACGGAAAGTGATGCAATGAAACAGAAGTGGTATCTGACGTTCCCGAAAGAAGTGTTGCAGGCCCTCGGTTCTTCCTAATTTATATAAATGAAACAATTCATGAGACAATGTGATCATCCCTCTTAGATTGTTCGCAGATGATGCTATCGTTTACATCTAATAAAGTCATCAGAAGATCAAAACGAATTGCACTATGGTTTAGACAAGCTATCTGTATGGCGCGAAAAGTAGCAGTTGACTCTAAATAATAAATAGTGTGAGGTCATCCTAATGCGTACTAAAAAGAATCCGTTAAATTACAGTTATAAGGTAAATTTCACAAATTTAGAGTCTGTTGATTAAACTAAATACCTTCTGACTACAACTAAGAACAACTTACATTGGGAATTACACAGAAAGTGTCGTGGGGAGAGTGAATCAATGAGTCTATTTTACTGGCAGAACAGTTAGAAGATGCAACAAACTACTAAAGCGACTGCTTAAAATCCGCTTGTCCGTCCTCTTCTGGAGTATTGTTGCGTCGTATGGGATACTTACCCGAAAGGATTGACGCGGGACATCGAAAAAGTTGAAAGTAGGTCAGTTCGTTTTGTGTAATCGCGAAATAGGGAAGAGAGTGCCACATATATGACAAGCGATATGGGGTGGCAATCATTACAACGAAGGCGTTTTTCGTTGTGTCGTGACCTTTTCACGAACGTTTTAATCGTCAAGTTTCTACTCCGAATGCGAAAATATTTGGTTGACAGCCATTATATAAGGACAAATGAAGATACAGAAAATAAATAAGCATCGTAATAAAATAAATCAGTAGTCGCACGGGCAAACTGTTCTGTTCTATATTGGAATGCTAGAGAAATAATTCTTGAGAGTATTTTGTTCTGTCGTTGCAACTACAAAACGCGCTTCGCTTTATTGAAGTAAAGCATCATCAGTGGTCTGTAATTAAATTATTTACATTTTGATTTGCTTTTAGATAGAAAAACAGTTCGTTAAGAGTAAGTTGATTTGTACTTACGGTGATTTTCGGTTGATTTCTCTCTTACATCGGGAAATGCCGTCTGCTAGCACATTGTAGTTTTTCTGCGTTAGACGCGTATAATTTTGGTCTAATCTTTAGTTGTTCTGCAGCGTTATGCATTTCTTATGTTATTTACAATACACTTTTATGCAAAACGATGTATTCTGTTTGTTTTTGTACTTCTAAGTATGTGTTGTGGTTTGCGTTTTGCTAGAAACCCTCTGCCAGGCACGTATGTGTGAATTTCAGAGTAGTCATATAGATGTAGATGTAACGGAAGTTATCCACAAAACTAGAAGAAAATTTAGTCACAAATTTCGCGACTGGAGAGTTGACTATGTAGCGAAATTAAAAGATCAGAAAAGTTTCGTTCAAGGATAGGAAAAGGCTTCATTCTGAGAGCATGGAGTTAAAGCAACCGAAAAGAAATTTCAAAAATCGCTTTGTCAGTAGAGTTCAAAAGTGAATGAAAAATATTATATTAAAATGAGATATTTGTTTGGAGCACTTCATCGGTTGGTAGGAGATATGCACCGTCAGTGGAAAAAGCGCGTCCGTTCCGCCTTTTCATCCCGAGGGAAAGCAGTTTTCTCTGCGGCGCCTGAAACACACACTGCCGCTTGGGGGAAGCGTGCACCCCGCACCACGCCTGCTTATTTTCTGGACGGAAAACGCGTCTCCACAACACAGGAGGTCCCCCGAGTAATCACAGACGGTGAACCTCTGCGGGCCGCGCCTAAACATGCACTCTCAACTCGCCGGCAAGCTCCGAGGCCACTTTTCATTTCCTGAGGATGCGCTCGAGAAGTAGAAACACGAGGCAGACTAGCGATAGGTCGTTCTTTTGTTTGCTCCCAGGGTTCCATCGAGAGAGGCAGATATGCCTGCGAGTTGACAAAGACAGAGTGATTCACGGCAAAACGTACTGTATTCTGTACATAAGTAGGAAGCGCTCATCGTAGGACGTACCGAAACAAATGTGCAGACTTGGGAAGTCGCTCTGGAGGGGATTCAGTGCTTTCAGACATTCGAAAAATTTGATTATCAGATTGTCGTCTTCTGAATATAAGTTCTAAGACAAAAAGAGACACAGAACGAAAGAATTATGCGAATTGGGGGGGGGGGGGGGGGGAAGTCAATAGACGTGATGTAAATGTACAGACAACTAAACGATTACAGTTTTAGAAAACCTGGATGATTTGTTCAAGAGAAGAAGCTTCACAAACTGAACAAGACAACAACGCATTGGTTCACCTAAGGCCCTTATGCGAGCAGTTATTCAGCTCGGCATTGATTGACAGAGGTGTTGGATGTCCTCGCCGGCCGCTGTGGCAGAGCGGTTCAAGGCGATTCAGTCTGAAACAGCGCGACCGCTACCTCGGGCATGGATCTGTGTGATGTCCTTAGGTTAGTTAGGTTTAAGTAGTTCTAAGTTCTAGGGGACTGATGACCTCAGATGTTAAGTCCCATAGTGCTCAGAGCCATTTTGGATGTCCTCCTGACGGATCTTGTGCCAGATTCTGTCCAATTGGCGCGTTATATCGTCAAAAACCTGCGATGGTTGGACGGCCCTGCCCATAATGCTCCGAACTTTCTCAATTGAAGTGAGATTGGGCAACATTGCTGGCCAAGGTAGTGTTCTGCAAGCACAAAGACAAGCAGTAGAAGCTCTCACCGTGTGCAGGAGGACATTATCTTGTATGTATCAAAACATGTGGTGCGTGGTAGAAATCTTCTCGGTGACAAATCTAAAGCGTTCAGTGAGAAAAATTTACGTGTGCAACAATAAGAATGCAGTGTGAATGTACTCCCATCTGTTGGACGAGTGTTAGGAAAACAAAGACTCCAAACCGACATTTCACGACCATTAATGTGTAAAAAAGACACCACATGTCATAAGGAAAGTGTGTAAACCACCTGAAGATGAATCACAACGATTCTAAACCGGTAACGATACCCTTTGAATAAAGGAACTGAAAGTAAATTTGTGCCTGGTTGCTGTCCTAACACCATCAACATTTGTCCTCGAATAACAGCCACGGTCTCCATCATGTCATCATATGACAAAATTGCACCAGGATGGTTTTCCATAAAGAACAATAAAACGGGCCGGGTTGGGATACCAACCTGAACGTTGCCCGCCATACGGCCCGACAACCAGGAGAGATGGTCTGGGCTACCATTTTAATTCATAGCAGGACCCCATTGGTTGTCATCCGCGGGACCCTTACACCACAGCAGTTCGTCGACGATATTCTACGCCCCGTTTTGCTGCCATTCATTGCATGTTATCCTGGGCTTATATTACAGCAAGACAACGCCCGCGCGCACACGGTGAGAGTTTCTACAGCTTGTATTTGTGTTTACCAAATCCTATCTTGGCCAGCAAGGTCGCCGGATCGCTCCTCGGTTGAGAACGTTTGGAGCATTATTGGCAGGCCCCTCGAACCATCTTGGGATTTTGACGATGTGAGTTAACGAGTACTGCGATCTCATTTAAATATATGGCAGGGAGAGTCAGCCTACAGGAATTGGGAAACAAACCCTGTCGTCCAGGACCGTGTGCCACAAACGGCGCAGATTCACCACGAGATGGGGAAACTCACAGGCGTCTATTGTGCTCAATGAGGCCAAAGTGCTGTAGTGTGCGAATGAGACAGATGAGAACCTATGTCATAGGGAAACCCCGTAGAAGGCGTTTGTAGCCAGGGAGATGTAGCAGTGTTAAATATGGCGGATCTAAGATCGGCTATAAAGGGAAACATTTACGGAAACTATTTAATTCTGTAGTAATTAAGAGAATGAAGCCACGGTAATTTTATTATGCCATCCTCCATATATTCTCATGGTGATCCCAATAGAACTTGAATATTGATCATATCTATAGTAGTTTAGGATTTACTGTTAAAGTGAAATTAACAAGTTAAGACCTAAATGCTAAAATCTGAACGCTTTGGTGGATCTTAGCGATCGACATTTCATATCGAAGCGCATCATTAAAATGACAAATGTTGTAAATATCAACTCTGTAACTTTATTTGTTTAAAAGATATAGTAAATTTAAATGATCAGTATATTCAGTTAAGATTCAGATCATCATGTCCTCTACACAAAACATGTTGAACGATGACAGCATGACACCTTATTGAATCATTAGGTAATAGAATATTTGTTCTAAAGTTCAGTGCATAATAGTTACTTTTGTTCTTTGTTTATTTATCACAAAGCACATTCTTGCAAGGCTACTGGCCGTGACATTCAAAGCTAAGAAGTAAATTGTATTGGTTTTATGTAAGAGAATTAACCGTTTATTATATAATGGATATTATTGTTACTTTATTTTGGTGGAAGTGGTTAAGCTTTGATTATTTACATATACTAAACGTAAAATAATGCAGAATAAGCTGTAGCCAATCAGATGGACGGCTTCAGGAAAGGGAACTGCCCTAGTCAGTTGAGCGATGATATTCGGTGCGCGGGAATCGCGGCCGGGGTCAAGCAGAGGGAGTGCCGGTGCAGACGCGAAAGCGGACAGTTAGACTGTAGACACCAAAGTTCCGATTGAGACGCGAAAGCCGACAGTCAGTCTTTAGGCAGCTAGGAATTGAAACGACTTAGAAAATTTCGCGTTGTGTGGTATCGCGGGACTGAACGGTGAGGAGCCGCGCGCCTGGTGTGAACTCTTAACTTTTTGCGTAGATAACTTGTATTTCGCGATGAGATTGTGAATGATCGAACTGTATCAAATGGATATGCGCAGTACGTCTACTTTCGCTATTAGTTTGGTTTCTGAATAAACATTATTCCAACCAAATCGCAACTGTGTGGCTTACATCATTTATGGGTCGTTAATTTAGTTCACGATATTATTGAAACTTCCTGGCAGATTAAAACTGTGTGCCGGACCGAGACTCGAACTCGGGACCTTTGCCTTTCGCGGGCAAGCGCTCTACCAATTGAGCTACCCAAGCACGACTCACGCCCTGTCCTCACAGCTGTACTTCCGCCAGTACCTCGTCTCCTACCTTCCAAACTTTACAGAAGCTCTCCTGCAGTGAGGACGGGGCGTGAGTCGTGATTGGGTAGCTCAGCTGGTAGAGCACTTGCCCGCGAAAGGCAAAGGTCCCGAGTTCGAGTCTCGGTCCGGCACACAGTTTTAATCTGCCTGGAAGTTTCATATCAGCTCACACTCCGCTGCAGCGTGAAAATCTCATTCTGTTATTGTATGTTACATTAACTTTGTTTAATACAATTTGGCAAACTTGTCATCAGCCAGACAAGTTAACCATAAGTGTCTAACATAGGGCGTGTAATGTGATACGTGCGGTTCAAACCCTAGATGAGTTTGAGCCAAGACATTTGGACGAAGAGGAACCGCATGTGAGCCCGAACATCTTTAGGATGTTAGCTCGCAACGATCTAGATTGGAGACTGTTAACGGAGGTACGGGCATATGGAATAGGTTCCTAGATATCTGACTGGCTCGAAGACTTTTGAATTAATACAACGCAGTATGTTGTCCTCGACAGCGTGTGTTCATCAGAGACAAGGGTATTGCTGGAGTGCCCCGGGGAAGTGTGATAGGACCGCTTTTATTTTCTAAAAACATAAATGATCTGGCTGGCGGACATGGTGGGCAACAAACTGCGCTTGTCAGCTGGTGATACTGTAGTGTACAGGAAGCCGTTGAAGTTGAGTAGCTGTAAGAGGGTACAAGAGGATTTAGATAAAACTTCTGGGTCGTGTGATGAATGATAAATAGCTCTAAATGTAGAAAAATGTGTTTATGCGGATGAGTAGGAAAAAGAAACGCTTAATGTTCGAATATAGCATTACTAGTGCAGTGCTTGACACACTCACGTCGTTTAAATATCTGGGCGTAACTTTGCAAAGCGATATGAAGTGGAACGAACGTGTGAGAACTGTAGTAGGGAAGGAGAACGGTCGACTTCGGTTTATTGGGACAATTTTTGTGAAAGTGTGGTTCATCTGTGAAGGAGACCGCATGCAGGGCACTAGTGCGACCTATTCTTGAGTAATGTTCAGACTAAAGGAAGACATCGAAAAAAAAAAAAAAAAAAAAAAAAAAACTGGCTCTGAGCACTATGGGACTAAATATCTGAGGTCATCAGTCCCCTAGAACTACTTAAACCTAACTAACCTAAGGACATCACACACATCCATGCTCGAGGCAGCATTCGAACCTGTGACCGTAGCAGCCGCGTGGTTTCGGACTGGAGCGCCTAGAACCGCTCGGCCACCGCGGCCGGCTAAAATATTATCTAAATCTATATGGTTATCATACAATTCACAGTTAAGTGCCTGGCAGAGGTTTCATCGAACCACATTAAGCTACTCGTCTACTGCTCCACTATCGCACAGTGCTGGGCAAAAACGAACGCTTACATCTTACCGAGCGAGCTCTGATTTCCCTTATTTTATTATTATGATCATTTCCTACAATGTAATTGGGCGCCAACAAAATTATTTTCACACTCTCAGGAGAAAGTTGGTGATTGAAATTTCATGAGAAGGTCCTGCCTCAGCGAAAAATGCCTTTGTTTTAATGACTACCCCCCCCCCCCCCCCAAGTCTCTCCCTTATTTCGCGATAATACAGAATGAGCTGCCGTTCTTTGAACTTTTTGGATGTCCTACGTGAGTCCTGTCTGATGCGGATCCCACAACGCACAGCAATACTCCAGAAGAGGGCGGGTAGTTGTAGTGTAAGCAGTCTCTTTAGTTCTCCCAATAAATCGTAGTCTTTGGTTTGCTTTCCCCACAATATTATCTATGTGATCGTTTCAATTTCAGTTACTTGTAATTGTAATCCGTAAGTATTTAGTTGAATTTACAACCTTTAGATTTGTGTGATTTATCATGTAATCGAAATTTAGCGGATTTCGTTTAGTACTCATGCGGATATCTTCACACTTTTCATAATTTAGAATCATTTGCCATTTTCCGCACCTTATGGATATCTTGTCTGAATCATTTGGCAACTGGTTTTGATCATTTGATGACTTTACAAGGCGGTAAATGACAGCATCATCTGCAAAGAATCTGAGTGGGCTCCTCAGATTGTCTCCTGAATCATATGTGTAGATCACGAACAGCAGAGGGCCTATATCACTTCCTTGTGGAGCGTCAGGTGTTACTTCTGTTTTACTCGGTGACTTTCCGCCAGTTATTACGAACTGTGACTTTGCTGTCAGGAAACGAATCCAGACACAGAAGTGAGACGATACTCCACAGGCACGTAATTTATTTAGACGTCGCTTGTGAGGGACGGTGTCAAAAATCTTCTGGAACTCTAAAAATATGGAATGACTTTGAAGTCCCCTGTCGAAATCACTCATTAATTCGTGAGAATAAAGAGTTAGTTGTGCTTCACAAGAACGATATTTTCTGAATCCGTGTTGGCTACATGTCAAGAAATCAAGGTGATACATAATGTTCGAGCACAGTATATGTTCCAAAAAACCTACTGCAAACCGACGTTAGTTATATGGGTCTGTAATTCAGCGGATTATTCCTACTTCCTTTCTTGGATATTGATGTGACTTATGCAGCTTTCCAGTCTTTGAGTACGGATCTTTCTACGAGAGAGCTGCTGCATATGACTGCTGACTAACGAGCTATCGTATCAGCGTGCTCTGAAAGGAACATGACTGATATACAGAAGCCTCGTCTTTCTTAAGAGTTTTAAGCTGCTTCGCTACACCCAGTTTATAAGTTACTCACGTTGTAAGTTTTTCTTGATTCGAATTCTGGAGTATTTACTTCATCTTCTTTTGTGATGGAATTTCGGAAGACAATGCGTCGTAACTGTGCTTTAGTGGAGCTGTCATCTATAATATCACCGTTTTTATCGCGCAGTGAATGTATTGATTGCATCATGCCGCTGGTGTACTTTACATACGACCAGAACCTCTTTGGAGTTTCTGCCAGATTTCCAGACAGAGTTTCTTTGTGCAAACTATTAAAAGCATCTAGCGCTGAAGTTGGCGCTAAATTTCGAGCTTCTGTAAAACTTTGCCAATGTTGAGGACTTTGAGTTCTTTTAACTAGCCACCGTTATGGAGTCAAGCGATTTGTGTACACCGGGGCATCAACACAACATGTTGCATGTTTTAATTGTCTGCTTTTTATTTGTGACGTGCTAATGTTCGCTGCCACTTTTTATTACAATTTGATGCAACATCACTATGTGGCTTTTAGTATTGTAAAAAGCAGCTACATCTGATAATGTTACAAGGTACGTTCTAACGTCAAAGTAGTGAACACAGTGGATGTGTGAAACCGTATATGTCTGAGCCACCTTCATTCGGGATTTTTGTTTTTGTAACTTTTGTAGGTCCGATGATGACAGAGTACACCTGTCTAAACCCATCATAGTAGTAAAAAGAATCGCTAGAGATCTTGGCAAACTATATTCTTCAAGAATAAGATTGTGTTCCTCTTTATGGACTTTCTCTGTCGTTGGGGTCTTCAGTCGGAAGGCCAATGTAACGCATCTCTTCACACAAGCCTATCCTGAGCAAGGCTCTTCATTTCTGCACAACTATTGTACTTGAGTCTGCTATCTGTATTCAAGACTTGGTCACCCTGTACAATCTTCCCCCCCCCCCCCCCCCTCCACATTTCCTTCAATTACCAAATTGACGATTCCGCGAAACATCAGGATGTGTCCTACCAACCGTTGGCCAAGTACGACCTAAATCTGAATGGTTGGAAGAAAATTGAAAGTTTGAAAGCACCTCTTGTGGAATGCGAGTCTACTGTTTGACCACTGGGTCACTTCGCTTGGTTGGCTGACACAGTACATATGCAATGCTCCTGAAAGGTTTTCCTTCGCTAAGACGATTACACGTTATTTCAGAAACAAATCATGGAAACCGACAAGTTTGAATTTATGGAGAATGAGAACGTAAAAATATTAGTTGTTTTCTCGTGTAACGTTTGCAGCAAAGTCTCAGAACCTATACCTCTGCAAGAAAGCACTTCTCCCTAACGTAATAATGGGAACGGAAAGTTGTTTATGTTAGATTTCTTGTGCGGTGGAGTGTTCATAGCAACAAGCAGGCAGACTAGGGCCAGCGAGATTCAAAATGGATCCGATTACGAACTATTTGGACAAGAGTAACCGGTAGCGGCAAGTTTAGCTTAATGATCGGATTATTTTTCTGGAGTCCAAGTTCAAGCACGTCGATAGTCGTGTCGTCCAAAATCAGCCTAAACTTGATAAGAAGAAAATTCCGAAGCCTTCACAGTAGTTAACTCCCAAAGACACATAGAAACTTGTAGCTATCAAGGCGCAGAAACGGACTAGTGTTACACTGTCCAGTCACATTAATGTGATCATTCGTCAAAAGTCACCTTTCGCAGCGCGGATCGGTGCGAGACTAAAGGGATGAGAGTAAATCAGATTCTGGGACATACCGACAGCCATGTCGACTCTAGTGTCGTGGCCAACTGCGCTAGGTTTCTTGGTTGAGGAATAGCCCGACAGAGGTGCTCCTACAAATTCTCGATTGGGTTTTAATTCGGGTAGTCTGGTGGCCAGGGGAGTACAGGGTATTCATCCCTGTGCTCTTCGAACCACGCTCATTTCCTACGAGCTGTGTGACACGTTGCATTGTCCTGCTAGTAGATGCTATAGTGCTGAGGAAAAACAAACTGCATGTAGGAATGGACATGGTCGCCAAGGTTAGATGCATATTTGTGTTGTTCCAATATGCCTTCCAGAACAACGAGATTACCTAGGAAATGTCACGAAAACATTCCCCAGGCGATAACGCTCAGTCCTCCGGCCTGGACCTTCTGACGGTAGTCGGAGGGTGTTTGCTTCCAGACGTTCCACGTTGTGCACGTCAACAGCCGTCACTCCTATGGGGTATGAAAGCGATTCATCTGAAAACACCACCTGGGCCACTCAATGGGTCCAGTTGTCGTGCAGGCGTGCCAATTCCAGGCTTCGTAGCCGATGAACAGCTGTCAGCGTGGGTGCACGAACCAGGCGCCTGCTGCAACGTTCGCTGGATTGTCGTTGAGGAGACACTGTTGGTAGCTCCTTGGTTCGTCTGGTCATCTGGGAAAGAATGCACTGATAACTCAAAAGACACAAAGTGAGTCTAAGTACTTCGAGGAAAAGTATTACTAAGCAAATCTCACTAAATGAACTTTCAGTACTGGGCTGCCCGCGCCCTGAAGGTGAGCGACAGTTAATAGCATAGTGGACCCATCTTCGCATGTGCTGCCCGCAAGGGTGCCAGGAAGACCCTCGCTCATGGAAGCAGGACGCACAGTGACTGTCTCAAGTTTTGGAAAAGCTCCAAGTGATATAGCAATAACGATAGTGACTCCGGAGTGCCGTCCAATCTCTAAATAAGTTCTGCCGAGATTGCGACCACTGCCCCAATGAAATTTCGAGATTCGACTGAGCGCAAGCAAGAGTAAGTCTTCTGTTTATTTCGTGGACGGGTCACGGACACAAACTAACCGTCTTTCCTGCCACATTCTAGAGCAGCCATTGAGATGGCGTTTCTTGCAGTTCCCGTGGAAAACGTCAAGCCGCCACTTTCTTTAAGTAAAGGAGACATTCCTCGTTGTAGGCATCGTGCTTCTATGCGAGCACTTTGTGGCTGCCCTGCACGTTAGTCCCCGTCACGTTAATACGGCCAGCTCCGAATCGGGGTAACGAGCGAGTATGGAGGCTGCATCAGCGCTGAAGCTCACATAAAGCCGTGGCGATGGTCGGATGCTTGCGACCCTCCGCCTTCTCTCTCTGCTAGGCTGCTGTGCCGGATAAATGGAAAAGTAAGGCTTCTCACAAACTGGAGTGCGCAGCTGATTCAGTTCCTAACTTGACCATAGGCAATATGTGGAACTACATACGCGTTTTGCAAGTAGTACACTGAACTGCCGCTAGTATGGCCTTCAGTAGGCCGGCCTCTCAGTAATCCGGCACACTTACAGCTTCTAGTCGTTCAGCCTGAAATGACGCCTACAATACTGAAATTTCGTCAGCAGCAATGTAGTTAGTTAATACAATGTTCAACATATCTGTACACTTTGAAACTGTGGCTCTCCTTAATGATCATTAATACGGCTTCTAAAGGGAAACACATTATGCTAGACCTCAAGCAGAAATTCAAAATTAGATATAATAGATATAAACTGAATTGAGGTTCTTAGCAGAAAACAGTTGTTGCTGGCAACAGTGTTGGACGAGCAACTATTTATGACCAAACATCAGCAGAAAAGAGGTAATGATAAGCTCACAGGAGAGTAACGATGAAAATGATGAAGAAGAGGTCACAGGAGGAGAGAACATGGGGATATCTGAAACTGCTGGTGCTGAAGCTGGAGACGTCTTCCTGGAGTACAATCAAAAACATAGCAGGATCTATGAAATGGCTGTAAAGCCGTTGTTTGATAAAGCATACTACCGTCGCGTATCTTCATGGTAACAAGTAAAGCTTTGGGACATGTTTCATAGGTGCCGGCCGGTGTGGCCGAGCGGTTCTAGGCGCTTCAGTCTGGAACCGCGCGACCGCTGCGGTCGCAGGTTCGAATTCTGCCTCGGGCATGGATGTGTGTGATGTCCTTGGGTTAGTTAGGTTTAAGTAGTTCTAAGTTCTAGGGGACTGATGACCTCAGATGTTAAGTCCCATAGTGCTCAGAGCCATTTGAACCATTTGTGTCATAGGTATGTAGAGTGATACTAATATGCATGTACACACTCAAGGACTAAGTTTTCTGTAAAACTGAATGTATCTTTTGATTTGATAAAATACAGTCCCTATGTGTTTATACTAAATTTTAGACACTCTCAACAATCCGGCACTTCCGCTAATCCGGCACCCACACGTGCGAGGAATGGCCAGTTTAGCAAGAGTCTAGTGTAATACGAATTATGAAAGGAACACCTCAGTTACCCATTCATTATGTTTATAGACCTTCGGAGTATTATTAGAGCATAGAAATAAGAATAAAGTAGTAGGCTGGCCCTACATGACTAATTAAGCCATCTTACAGGGAGGTGTGCCGAAGAGTGCGGTCACTGTTGTAAATGTTGAAACAGAGTTGACATCCAAAAGGGCTTGATCATTTGCTTTTGGGCCAAGTGTGGAAGCATTTTCGAAACACAAGACACCAAGTTAAGTACGCTATTTATTAAGAGCGCTTAGTTAACTGTCATTGTGATCGCTCTTGGTACAGTAAGATGTCACACTTTCCGGGCGGGAAGGAGCGCCTGGTCCCCGGCACGAATCCGCCCGGCGGATTTGTGTCGAGGTCCGATGGACCGGCCAGTCTGTGGATGGTTTTTAGGCGGTTTTCCATCTGCGTCGCGAATGCGGGCTGGTTCCCCTTATTCCGCCTCAGCTACACTATGTCGGCGATTGCTGCGCAAACAAGTTCTCCACGTACGCGTACACCACCATTACTCTACCACGCAAACATAGGGGTTACACTCGTCTGGTGTGAGACGTTCCCTGGGGCCCACCGGCGGCCGAACCGCACAATAACCCTGGGTTCGGTGTGGGGCGGCGGAGGCGTGAAGTGGACTGCGGTAGTCGTCGTGGGGTTGTGGACCACTGCGGCTGCGGCGGAGACGGAGCCTCTCCGTCGTTTCTAGGTCCCCGGTTAACATACAATACAATACAATACAATACAAGATGTTGCAAGACGTGTGACATTATGTCTGTTCGATTTCATTCGAGGCCTCTTCCTAGGCGTATCCTCTGCTTCCGCATAATATTGATGTATTCGCAGATGTGTTATTAAGTTTTACTGAGTGTTGGTTTTCCTGAGTCAGTTCATTTCTCACTCTTAGTGTTGTTATCAAGTACTGTTTCTCTTAAAGGAAGCACTTGTCAGTGAAATTAGTAATTGTTTAGCCCTGATTTTATAGGGTAATTTACTAGTCAGTCTTAACAGTTAAGGTTAAGAAAAGTTTTTCTACTTCCTTTTGTCGGGTGTGATCTGTGTTTCAATGAGCTGAGGCAGTGGGCAACCGAAGCCCAGGGTTTCCCTTTAGATTAAAAGTTTGGCTTACGGGCGGTGGACTTTGCCTGAGCTCGTGGTCCTCTTCGGTAGCGTTTGCTTGCTTCACATTTTGGTCTACTCGACGTGGGGTTGCAAACGGAGATGCGTCTTGGTTGGAAGTTAAGTATTACTTCTCTCAGTCGGTTCCACCGTTCGTGGTTAAACTTCGGCCTTATAAGCTTGGATGTTGCTTCCGTTGTTACACATTGATCACTGTACAAAGTTGTAACTTTCTATGCCATAAAAGTTCATCTCACAAGTTGCTTGCTCTGGAAGATTGACAAGTTACGTTTAATATTTATGTGTTTTGAGTATTTCTGTAAAGCCGGAGCTCTGTGTCAACTGTTATTTTACATGTATGGTTTAGAAATGGAAAGGGTTTTAAGTAATGTGCCTTACTAGAGTTTTGTTAAAGTTATGGTTAAATTCAGCCTTAATGGCTTTTGTCAATTTTGGTGGGAGATTGTGGGATAATAATTTATAACCTGGTTATGATCTTATGAGTTTCTAAAATATTTCGCCTGACTGGAGGTCCTTAATGTTTATGGGAAATGTTTTATTAACTTATGATTTTATGTAATGAATGTCTCTTAAAAAATCTTGCCCAAGTGGCGCCTGTTAAATCGGTTTGGTGAATTAATAAACCCATTGCAATTGAAATGTTCAGTTTATTGGGTCAGCCCTTCCACCCCCTTAGCTTTAAAGGTAAAACGCAACAGCTGTTAAGTAGTAACGTTCCACTAAGTTTGTAAACTGTTTGCATGCCGCATGGTTAAAGTATACTGTACATGGAAAAATGGCGCTACCCAAAACCGGCGCCGAGGCAAATGTGTTGCAGCGCGGACCACAGATGACAGGGGTGAGCGACCTTCGAGGAGATGTGTACGGGTGCATAGATGTGCAGATGTTGAACAACTTACCACTCATATGAACGAAGGGGCTGTCAACAATGTCTCCTGTACGACCGTTCAGTGAACGTTGCTCTGCATTGGCCTGCGCAGCAGGTGCCTGGTTCAAGCACCCATGGTGAGTGCTGTTCATCGGCGGCCAAGGCTGTAATTTGCACGACAACCAGCAACTGGACGCCCACTGGGTGGCGACAGGTGGCCTTTTCAGATGAATCACGTTTTATGCTCCATTGGAGAAATGGGCGTTGGCGTGTAAGACATGAAACGTCCAGAAGCAAACACCCTGCGACGATCGTCGGAAGAGTTCACGCCGAGGGCGGCAGCATTGCGGGTTGGGTTGGTTGGTCGGGTTGATTTGGAGGGAAGAGACCAAACAGCGAGGTCATCGGTCTCATCGAATTAGGGAAGGATGGAGAAGGAAGTCGGCCGTGCCCTGTCAAAGGAACCATACCGGCATTTGTCTGAAGCGATTTAGAGAAAACACGGAAAACCTAAATCAGATAGGGAGGACGCGGGATTGAACCGTCGTCCTCCCGAATGCGAGTCCAGTGTGCTAACGACCATTGCGGTCTCAGGAATCTTTTCGTGGCATTCCCTAGATAATCTTGTCACTCTGGAAAGCACAGTGGATCGACAAAAGTACGCGCCTATCCTTGGGAGCCATGTTCACCCCTACATGCAGTTCGTTTTTCCTCGGCAGAATGATATCTACCATCAGGATAACGCAACGTGTCACAGTGCTCGAAGTTTATGTTCGAAGAGCACCAGGATGAGTTAACCGCACTCTCCTGGCCACCAAACTCGCCGGATATAAAGCCAATCGAGAATCTGTGGCAGCACCTACATCGGGCTTTTCGCTCGAGGGATCTCAGTCGAGACACGTAGCGCAGCTGACCACGGCACTGGAGTCGACATGGCTCCACACCCCGTCCGGAACCTCGTTGACTCTCTCCATGCACGTCTCGTAGCAGTCGGCACTGCAAAATGTGGTTATCCAGGCGTTTGATGGGTGGTCACGTTAATGTGACTGGAGAGTATATGAATTATCTGTAACAGTAATATCTGTGTAAATCACACACAATGTCGTCTGTGGCTGCTACATTATGTTTTCACCTGGCATTCGCCTAAGAAGCAGTAAGCAGATTTGTGATCAAATAAATGATATTTTGCTCTACATCGAGAATGTATTCGCTTCTTAATATTGGTGTCAACTCATATGGATCAGCGAATGAAAATTCACTTATTGTTAGTTCCCTGATGGACAATACAACTACAACACCATGAAGGCAGCTAACGACAAATTGGGATAAACTGTACAATATGCATAGGTACAAGAGGGTCGTTCAATACAACACATTTTTTTCTCAAAGCAGGACGGTTTTATTCATGATTTAAGTACACAATACTGTTTGCCAATTCTTTGGATACAAAACTGCATATTTCAAAGTAATCTCCGTTCAGTTCTGTAGCCTTACGCCACGTTAATGAGCCTGTATGCTGTCACGGTGTAACTCTGCAGCTCTGCGACTCAGCCAAGTTCTAGCTGCATCAGTAATTTCCACACCACTGGTGAAGTGCTTCCACGTAGTCAGTCCAGTCCGTGCTTCATTGTGCCAAAGACGCGGAAGTTACCAGCTTCGAAATCTCTGTGGTAGGGCGGATACAGAAGAAACATCAACCGAGGTTTCATGATCTCCTCTCGGGTGTGCAGACTTGTGTGTGGCCTTGCGCTATCGTGGAAGAGAAGTGCGTTCCCAGATTTTGAGGTCATGAACACGGTCTCTTCTGCTTTCTAAGAGTCGCAGATCGGAATTCAGAGCCGCGCGGGATAACCGCGCGGTCTTGGGCGTCTTGTCACGGTCCGCGCGGCTCCCCCCGTCGGAGGGTCGAATCCTCCCTCGGGCATGGGTGTGTGTGTTGTCCATAGCGTAAGTTAGTTTAAGTAGTGTTTATGCTTGGGGACCAATGACCTAAGCAGTTTGGTCCCGTAAGATCTTACCACAAATTTTACAGATTTCGGAGTTGATCATTTGAACTTCTGCCTCGAAGGAGACGTTGTGTGGTGCCCTCAATGGATTGCCGTTTTGTTTCAGTAAGAGAGAAGAATACATTTTTATCGCCTGTGACAAAGTTCGATGCTCGCATATAATAACCATAGAGTAGAAATATTTCTGGAGTGAGCATTGCGTCCTGCGCATGTTGTCAACATTAAACTGGAATTGTCACGTGATCTAGGGACGACGTCGATTGTTTAACGCCAATTCGCGTCTGCCATCAGGTAACGTCACCTCTCGTCACATAACACCAAAACATTCTACAATACCTTTCGAATGGAGGCATTCGCACAAGTCGTCAACGGAACGTCACGTCATTTCACGGTACGTCAAGGTTTCTCGGGAAGAAAATTTTAACGGTACCAGTCTGTTAACATGTTAAGTTAACCTACACTCCTGGAAATGGAAAAAAGAACACATTGACACCGGTGTGTCAGACCCACCATACTTGCTCCGGACACTGCGAGAGGGCTGTACAAGCAATGATCACACGCACGGCACAGCGGACACACCAGGAACCGCGGTGTTGGCCGTCGAATGGCGCTAGCTGCGCAGCATTTGTGCACCGCCGCCGTCAGTGTCAGCCAGTTTGCCGTGGCATACGGAGCTCCATCGCAGTCTTTAACACTGGTAGCATGCCGCGACAGCGTGGACGTGAACCGTATGTGCAGTTGACGGACTTTGAGCGAGGGCGTATAGTGGGCATGCGGGAGGCCGGGTGGACGTACCGCCGAATTGCTCAACACGTGGGGCGGGAGGTCTCCACAGTACATCGATGTTGTCGCCAGTGGTCGGCGGAAGGTGCACGTGCCCGTCGACCTGGGACCGGACCGCAGCGACGCACGGATGCACGCCAAGACCGTAGGATCCTACGCAGTGCCGTAGGGGACCGCACCGCCACTTCCCAGCAAATTAGGGACACTGTTGCTCCTGGGGTATCGGCGAGGACCATTCGCAACCGTCTCCATGAAGCTGGGCTACGGTCCCGCACACCGTTAGGCCGTCTTCCGCTCACGCCCCAACATCGTGCAGCCCGCCTCCAGTGGTGTCGCGACAGGCGTGAATGGAGGGACGAATGGAGACGTGTCGTCTTCAGCGATGAGAGTCGCTTCTGCCTTGGTGCCAATGATGGTCGTATGCGTGTTTGGCGCCGTGCAGGTGAGCGCCACAATCAGGACTGCATACGACCGAGGCACACAGGGCCGACACCCGGCATCATGGTGTGGGGAGCGATCTCCTACACTGGCCGTACACCACTGGTGATCGTCGAGGGGACACTGAATAGTGCACGGTACATCCAAACCGTCATCGAACCCATCGTTCTACCATTCCTAGACCGGCAAGGGAACTTGCTGTTCCAACTGGACAATGCACGTCCGCATGTATCCCGTGCCACCCAACGTGCTCTAGAAGGTGTAAGTCAACTACCCTGGCCAGCAAGATCTCCGGATCTGTCCCCCATTGAGCATGTTTGGGACTGGATGAAGCGTCGTCTCACGCGGTCTGCACGTCCAGCACGAACGCTGGTCCAACTGAGGCGCCAGGTGGAAATGGCATGGCAAGCCGTTCCACAGGACTACATCCAGCATCTCTACGATCGTCTCCATGGGAGAATAGCAGCCTGCATTGCTGCGAAAGGTGGATATACACTGTACTAGTGCCGACATTGTGCATGCTCTGTTGCCTGTGTCTATGTGCCTGTGGTTCTGTCAGTGTGATCATGTGATGTATCTGACCCCAGGAATGTGTCAATAAAGTTTCCCCTTCCTGGGACAATGAATTCACGGTGTTCTTATTTCAATTTCCAGGAGTGTATTTTCACCGCGCTCATTCTCCTTATAATAGTGGATTTTGTACTGTTGTATCTTCATAATCTTTATTTTATAATAGCGCTTTGTTTTAGTGACAAATTGGAGCTGTTCCATGACGACTGGGATATTTTTCCCACTTTCTTACACAACCGAGGTCGTATATCTGAAGGCGAAAAGTTATTTAGGTTTTACGATAACACAACATCGCAGACGCCCACAATGTATATGTGTAAGAACATAAGTAGACGAAGCAAATTCCACCATATGACATTTGAAGCAAAAAAGTCAGCTTTAATGAAGGAGTAAAATACAGTTGTTCATGACGTTATTAATTACGTAAGAAAAAACATAATGGATAAGTTTAACAGGCTTGATTAATTCGTTAGAAGATTTCTTTGATGTGTACGAATGTACGTATTTCCCCTAGCAAATAATTGTCGATATTTTGAAACGTTGTCTCACTTCTCAGTAATTTACCAAACATAATTGATCAAGAACATAGGTTATAAAGTTTGCTTCGGCCATTGACAAATTTTGTCGTTGTTAGCTCCTCAGTTCTGATACTATACACTAACATTTTATGCATATTAGGGATGGTGACTCAAAACCCCAATTTCGCCGTTCAGTACTGTGTTAAGCGACTTGACGAGATGTGACATGAAAGACAGTGTAAATACATACTGACGTGAAGCTTCTGTGACGTCACGCCCGTTCATTTTGCTCTTCAAAGCTAAGAGCCCATTTTATTTCAGACGTAAACTGCTATGGTGCCTGCAAAACGTCTATACTAAATCCACAGCACTTACGAAGGGAATCTGTCTTTACTAGCGATATGACAACATTCAAAATTTATAGGACAAATGTCGGACAAATCTACGGCGTCCTGAGATCACGTGACCATTGTGGCAACGTATGTTGACAACACAAAATCAATTCTGCGCTTCTGAATGCTCACTCCAGAGATATTTCTACTCTATGATAATAACATCAGACTAATGACGAACAAGCACTTAAGCACAGATGTACCGTCTTTCTCGCTTCCCACGCCCGGGTTCCCGGGTTCGATTCCCGGCGGGGTCAGGGATTTTCTCTGCCTCGTGATGGCTGGGTGTTGTGTGCTGTCCTTAGGTTAGTTAGGTTTAAGTAGTTCTAAGTTCTAGGGGACTTATGACCACAGCAGTTGAGTCCCATAGTGCTCAGAGCCATTTGCACCATTTGTACCGTCTTTCCTATTTGTGCTCTTTAGTTAGGCTTCGAGGAACGCAATGGACACTAATTTTTCGATACGCTAACCGGCGGACATGTGAGTCAGCAGTGCCGACAGGGATGTTAAAGCAGAGCACTCAGTTGCTTGACTGTTATTAGTCGATCATGTTGAATAAGCGTGTCCGCACGTTGCAACACTGCAGCAGTCAGCTGTGTGTGGTCAGCCTACATGTGGGAATGAGACAATTTCCTTCTTGTTCTGTTGATGACAGGCTCTTCGCTCAGCGACTTAACCGTGTTTTTATTCTCATACAATGTCCCGTGTCCCCTGACATTCTGTAAACGCCTGCGTATATTTTTGATGGTCTGGTTTTGTGCTACAAGAAATTCAATAATTTACGTTTGCTTGGAACGCACCTCAGTTGCAGACGACATTTTTAAGACTGATTAGCCGCGCGCGGTGGCCGCTCGGTCTCAGGCGCCTTGTCACGGTCCGCGCGGCTCCCCCTGTCGGAGGTTCGAGTCCTCCCTCGGGCATGTCTATGTGTGTTGTCCTTAGTGTATGTTACCTTTAGTTAGATTAAGTTCTGTGTAAGCCTAGGGAGCGATGACCTCAGCAGTTAGAATTTCCAAAAAATAAGACTGATCAAAGCGCTGCTATTTACCGGAAGGTACTGAAAATATGCAGAGTGTCCTTAAAGGAATGTCTCACTTACAAATTTTGGTAGTCTAAAATGTAAGAGTTGTAGAGTGTTGGTTTAGGGTCACAATTCAAGAGTACCTCAGTTTTAGGTAAACGCATTGCGGCGGGGCGGGGTTGGCGGCACTCGTTCTTCTATTTATTTAGTGTCCACCTACAGCAGTATAGTGTCCATTCACCACCCGTTGCTCTGCATTCGTAGGTACTATGTAGACGATGAGAAAACCACCGTCCATACTTAGATTACAAAGTCCGCGTAACTCCAGTAGCATGATAAACCTCTAAATATCTATTAATAACGGGCAAAGTGGGTGCTTCTTCCCTTCACTGAAAATGTTTGTTTGTAGATACTGATGTTTTATTGTAGTCCTTTTCATTTATTGTGTCACCAGGCCCACATTTACGTTGGTAGTACGTCTACTACTAGTTCTTGCAGCTTCCAGTATATCACACG
Source organism: Schistocerca nitens (assembly GCF_023898315.1). Classification (NCBI taxonomy): domain Eukaryota; kingdom Metazoa; phylum Arthropoda; class Insecta; order Orthoptera; family Acrididae; genus Schistocerca; species Schistocerca nitens. The sequence continues at coordinate 299,059,701 of NC_064615.1, read as the reverse complement.
TAAGACAGCCAGAAATGTGCTAAGTCCAACACGAAACATTACGAGCTTTACACAGGCAACACACTGTTACAAAACGAGTTCACATTCGGTCCATTTCAGTGGATTCTTCGAAAGAAATGCTCGCCAAGATGTTCTGTACATGCATACGGAACACGCCACGCAGAATATTCACAAAGGTCGATTGTTTCACACGCGGTTTATTCTGCAAACAACATTCCACAACCTCTTCAAACTTCACCGAAATGTCCGTAACTGCATCTACTAGCACGGCGATATAAACCGAACGCGATTTAACCGTCATCTCTTCACGTCACAGATAATTTTTTCAGACACATTTAACACGACCTTCTCGTCTGACAGCGAGTCCACGATTGACTCAATGCCGTCGCTCACAGGGCATATAACTCATTCAATTACGCGGGAAAGACTTTTCTCTCATTGGTTGATCAAAATGATCATCCAATCAGATTAACCTTTCATGATCAATTTGGCGCGCAAACCACTTTACTCGAATCAGCATTCGAAGATGCATCTACGTCATTTCATATTGCAAAATTTCAAAAAATTTTCCACAAAACCAAACCAAACGAAAATCAAAAGAAAACTATACTTGAAATATACTTTAGAACTAAGTATCCTCTTACTATCTTTCTGGCTGCCTTGTTACAAAAGCAAACGCTCCTAGACATACGTCATCCACCAGTTACGGGGATTCACCGTTTTCAGGACATCCTGGTTACGTAACACTTGCTGGTTACGGATGGTGTAATACATTATAAACTTGAAATTTGACGTATGTCCCCACATACACACTCACATTCACTCTCATCTACTCCCACCCTAACACAAAATATAAATATCAACTTTTAAACTATTACTTTCCTTACGAAAACAAAATTATTTAGAATTAAAATTCTTTAAAAATAACTTGTGCGAACAGACAGTGCTGTTAGTATTTTCAAACGACAAAGAAACTTAAATTGTCGTGATTCCTGTCTGAATTTACTTTACCGAGAGTCGGTTAAGTACTTTTTTAATAGGTTTTTTTTATATTTCCAAAACTATTAAAGTTATCCGCATGAGAATTTTACAAAAAAATGGTTCAAATGGTTCTGAGCACTATGGGACTTAACATCTGTGGTCATCAGTCCCCTAGAACTTAGAACTACCTAAACCTAACTAACCTAAGGACATCACACACATCCATGCCCGAGGCAGGATTCGAACCTGCGACCGTAGTAGTCGCGCGGTTCCGGACTGCGCGCCTAGAACTGAAAATTTTACACACTGATCTTCTAAATTATAAGAGTTCCTATACCAAATTTGAAAACAAACAGATCATAGTTATTTAGTTTCTTAGGTGAGATGAATAAGTGATCTTGGTACGCTCCACACAGAGCAATTATCACGGTCTGCATACCGCGACAGACGGCATCATGACGCCAGCAGACAAAGAATGAGTGTGCCATGCCTTATCAAATCGTTCTCACCAATCCATCTTCTCCTACTATTTTTCCTTCTCATCCTTCTGTTGTCGAATTCCATCCACTCATCACAATTAAGTTTTCTTATGTCGTAACTATCTCAATAACTTCCTTTACCTCGTTAAACATTCTTACATCAAGGGATGCACAAACACCCAGAGTTAAAAGTGAGTATGGAAATGGCACAATTGCCTACACCTTGATGTGCAGAAGAAGAAGAGCGTTGTTATTCGGAATACCGACTGCCGACTGCGGACAAGAAATGTTCGGCAGCAGCGCCTCCGCCACGCGGTGGATCCCGAGCAGGTGCAGCAGGAGGCGTCGGCCGCGCTCCTCCACTTTGCTGACATCGCGGCGCGGTCGATAGCCGCTGGTCGGTCGCGCCTCGGACGCCTTTCGCTTCCTTCCCTTCGCTTCCCGTCACGCGAGCCTTCATTAGCGAGAGCTCGGGTCGGAGCCGACCCGCCACGCCTACGTGTGGGCGTGGCTCCCTTGCCGCCGCCGGCGAATACGAGGCGGCGATAGCGTCACGAAATACGGGGTGTCGCGCCCGACTGCGGAAACGCCCCGACTGCCACTATGCTGAGGGAAATTGTCCTCGCGCTGTCAGCGGCACGTTTACCATCCGAGGGTACCGCCAGGTGGCGTAAAATATACTGTGCGGTCCGAGCGCATTCAAAACACTGTCGCTGTGGTCTTCAGTCCGAAGACTGGTTTGCGGAGGCTCTCCGCGCGACTCTATCCGCTGCCAGCCTCTTCATCTCCGAATAACTACTGCAACAAACATCCTTCTGAATCTGCTCACTGTATTCATCTCTTGGTCTCCCTCTACAACATTTCATGCCTATACACTTTCTTCAGGAACACATTCATCATTCCTTAATGCTTCAGAGTGTGTCATGCAAGCCGAATCCTTCTTTTAGTCAAGTTATGCCACAAATTTCTATGGCCCCAGTTTGATTCAATACATCTTCATTCGTTATTCTACACTACAGACCATTAAAATTGCTACACCAAGAAGAAATGCAGATGAGAAACGGGTATTCATGGTACAAATATATTATACTAGAACTGACATGTGATTACATTTTCATGCAATTTGGGTGCATAGATCCTGAGAAATCAGTTCCCAGAACAATCACCTCTGGCAGTAATAACGGCCTTGATACGGCTGGGCACTGAATCAAACAGAGCTTGGATGGCGTGTACAGGTACAGCTGCCCATGCAGCTTCAACACGATACCACAGTTCATCAAGAGTAGTGACTGGCGTATTGCGACGAGCCAGTTGCTCGGCCACCATTGACCATTGGTGAGACATCTGGAGAATGTGCTGGCCAGGGCAGCAGTCCAACATTTTCTGTATCCAGAAAGGCCCGTGCCATACCATCACGCCGGGTGATACGCCAGTATGGCGATGACGAATACACGCTTCCAGTGTGCGTTCACCGCGATGTCGCCAAACACGGATGCGACCATCATGATGCTGTAAACAGAACCTGGATTCATCCAAAAAATGACGTTTTGCCATTCGTTCACCCAGGTTCGTCGTTGAGTACTCCATCGCAGGCGCTCCTGTCTGTGATGCAGCGTCAAGGGTAACCGCAGCCATGGTCTCCGAGCTGATAGTCCAACTGCTGCAAACGTCGTCGAACTGTTCGTGCAGATGGTTGTTGTCTTGCAAACGTCCCCATCTGTTGACTCAGGGATCGACACGTGGCTGCACGATCCGTTACAGCCATGCGGATAAGATGTCTATCATCTCGACTGCTAGCGATACGAGGCCGTTGGGATCCAGCACGGCGTTCCGTATTACCCTCCTGAACCCACCGATTCCATATTCTGCTAACAGTCATTGGATCTCGACCAACGCGAGCAGCAACGTCGCGATACGATAAACCGCAATAGCGATAGGCTACAATCCGACCTTTATCAAAGTCGGAAACGTGATGGTACGCATTTCTCCTCCTTACACGAGGCATCACAACAGCGTTTCACCAGGCAACGCCAGTCAACTGCTGTTTGTGTATAAGAAATCGGTTGGAAACTTTCCTCATGTCAGCACGTTGTAGGTGTCGCCACCGGCGCCAAACTTCGTGAATGCTCTGAAAAGGTAATCATTTGCATATCACAGCATCTTCTTCCTATCGGTTAAATTTCGCGTCTGTAGCACGTCATCTTCCTGGTGTAGCAATTTTAATTGTCATTAGTGTATCTACCCACCTAATCTTCACCATTTTTCTATAGTACTACTTTGCTAAAATTTCCATTCCCTTGTTGTCGAAAATATTTATCGTTCACGTTTTACTTCCATACATCCTTACACTCCAGAGAAATAACTCCAGAAAATACGTCATTGTACTTAAGTCTATACTGAAGCGCCAGAGAAACTAGTATAGGCATACGTATTCAAATACAGAGATATGTGAACTGGCAGAATGTGGCTGCGGTCGGCAACTCATATATGAGACAACAAGTGTCTGGCGCAGTTGTTAGGCCGGTCACTGCTGCTGCAATGGGAGGTTACCAAGATTTAAGGAAGTTTGAACGTGCTGTTATAGTCGGCCCACGAGCGATGGAACACAGCATCTCCGACGTACTGATGAAGTGCGGATTTTCCCGTACGACCATATCCCGAGTGTACCGTAAATATCAGAAATCCGGTAAAACATCAAATCTCCGACATCGCTGCGGCCGGAAAAAGATCCTGCAAGAACGGGACCAACGACGACTGAGGAGAATCACTCGACGTGACAGACGTGGTGCAACACTCCCGCAGACTGTTGCAGATTTCAATGCTGGGCCATCAACAAGGGTTAGCGTGCGAGCCATTCAACGAAACATCATCGATATGGGCTTTCGGAGCCGAATGCCCACTCGTGTACCCTTGATGACTGCACGACACACAGTTTTACGCCTCGCCTTGGCCTGTCAACACCGACGTTGGACTTTGATGACTAGAAACACGTTCCATGGACGAACGAGTCTCGTTTCAAATTTTATCGAGCGGATGGACATGTACGGGTACGGAGACAACCTCGTGAATACATGGACCCTGCATGTCAGCAGGGGACGGTTCAAACTGGTGGAGGCTCAGTAATGGTGTGGGGCTAAATCTTTACATTTATCCTTTATCTATTCCTGCTTAGCCATTTTGCACATGCTACCAGTCTCACTTTTTAAACCTTTGTATTCCCTTTCGCCTAATTCATTTGCTTCATTGTAATATTTTCTCCTTTCATCTGTTAAATTCAATACTTCCTGTGACGTCCAAGGATTTCTGTTATGCTTTGTCTTTTTACGTATTTGACCGTCAGCTGTCTTCCCTGTTTGATCCCTCAAAGCCATCCATTCGTTTTCTATTCTATCCCTTACCATGTATCAGCTCGACATTGCCTAATGCTCCGTCTGAAACTCAACAATCTCTGTTTCCTTCAACCTATCCAGGTCACATCTCCTTCATTTCCTACCCTTTTGAAATCTCTTCATTTTAATAGGTAGTTCATAACCAGTCAATTATCGTCAGAGTCCATATCTGTCCGTGGAAATGTCTTGGAGTTCAGTACCTGGTTTCAGAATTTCTGTCTTACCATTATATAATCGATCTGAGACCTTCGAGTGCCGCTAGGTCGATTATGCTCTGCGCAAAATTCTACCAGGCGGCTTCATTAGTTTCTTCGGGTCCATATTCACATGCTGTTTTTCCTTCTCTTGCTTTTTCTAGTATCGAACTGCAGTCACCCATGACAGTTAAATTCCGGTGACCATCGGAATAATTTCTCTTATCTGATCATATAGTCTTTCAATCTCTTCATCACCATCGGTGTTAGTTGGCATATAGACTTTTACTACTGTGGTAGGTATTGGCTTCGTGTCTATTTTGCCTACAATAATGCGTTCACTATGCTGTTTTCTTATTCATTATTAGACCTACTTCTGGATTAGGCCTATTTGAATTTGTGTTGCTAATCCTGTACTGCTCTGACCAGAAGTCCTGTTCTTCCTGTCACTCGTGTGCGTGTAGTTTCTTTTGAAGACTTGTCGCTTTTGTTCATCGTAACTATCACAAACACTGTAAACCTGCTACGTCCCACACATCACATAAAATGTGTTTTATTGTTTATTGACACGAATTATGAAGTTTAAGGAGAACGAGAATCTCCTCTATATAACTGACATGGATTCCGGAAACAGAGATTTTGAGAAACTCAGTTCGCTCTGTTCGTTCATGAGATTTACATCGCCGTAGTCAGAGGTAAGCAGATTGATGCCGTGTCCCTTGATTTCTGGAAGGCATTCGGTACAATTCCGCACTGTGATGTAGTGAAGAAAATATGAGCTTACCCACTGTCGGACCAGATTTTTGACTTCGTTGCAGATAGAACGCAACAAGCCGTTCTTAATGTAAGAAAATCTACAAATTTAAATGTAATTTCGGGAGTATATCGAAGGGAGTGTTATGGGTTAGCTACCGTTTACAATTTATGTTAATGATTTCGTGGATAACGATGGAGGCTAAGTGACGCTATTCGCGGTCAGTGCTGTTGTGTATAAAAAAGGCCCAAGGACACAAGGCTGCACAGAAATACAGAAAGATCTGCAGAGGATCGATGACTGCCTCAGGGACGCCCACTTGTCGCTGAACATAAATAAATGTGATGTATTGCGCGGAAATAGGCGAAACAGTCCATTGCTGTAAAACTGAACCATTAGTGACAAATCAGTGGAGTTAGTAACTACAGTAACATACCCTGGAGTGATCATCCAGAATGACCTAAAGTGGAATAATCACATGAAACGAACAGCACGACACCAGAAAGAGATTCGTTGGCATAACTTAAGGAAATGGAATGTAAGCCTGAAGAACATTCGTTCCACCGATTCTTGAGTACTGTTGACGTTTCAGGGACGCTTGCCAAGCAGTATCAGTAGAACAGGTACAGAAGATCCAATGAAGAGCGGCACCGTTTCTCACGGGATAATTTAGTCGGTGAGAGAGCGCGTCGGAGATCCTCAACAAATTCCAGTGGGAGAAGCTAGTAGAGAGGTGTTGTGCATCACGGAGGGGTACTTTCATAGAAGAGACGGGTAGCACAGAACTTTGCCGTCAGTCTTTATCCTCAACCGCCAAAGCTTGAATGGAACTCTCAACCACACACTGTAACGTGACTTGCGAAGCCTAGATTTACATGTTGATATACAAGGTACTTCACTATTCCTATTACAGGTTTCTAGTGGTGCTGCAGGTGACTTAGCAGACAAAGATCTGGTAAGTAAATTTGTCCAGAAGTGTTCTGTGTGGATGTAAAATAAATATTTACATAAAAAATGGCTCTGAGCACTATGGGACTCAACATCTGTGGTCATAAGTCCCCTAGAACTTAGAACTACTTAAATCTAACTAACCTAAGGACATCACACACATCCATGCCCGAGGCAGGATTCAAACCTGCGACCGTAGCAGTCGCGCGGTTCCTGACTGAGCGCCTAGAACCGCTAGACCACCGCTGCCGGCATTTACATAAAAATAAATTGTTAATATAAAACGTTTTTAAATCAGAATAAGAAGTATAAAATAATTTCTCTTAGCCCCATACAAATTCATAACTCCATATACAGAGTCCTGAAAATTTGTGCTTGTGAATTTTTCATTGCTATGACAATACTTGTAAAATTTAAACCGAAGAACGTAAGGCACATGCAACAAGTAACTGATGTATGCCTAACTCACATTGCACACATTTCTTTCTCTCCCTCTCTCTGTCCATCTCCTCTTCCCCTTCTCTGCTCAGCTATGCCTGCTCACTTGCACAGCACCTGCAATGCATTCTGATACTACCTGCATAACATGTCGGTCCTGGAGTATGGCCGAGATGTCAGGTGTTACCACCCTTTTCCAAACATGTCATTAACTATTTTATGGCAGTGCAAATGATATGAAGTGTAGCATGTTTACTCTCAATGATGCGTACTCTCTACACTCCTTACTATTTATTATCTATTAAATCTTACAAGCACTGTCACAACTATTAAAAATTCACATCCACAAATTGTCAAGACTATCTGTGTGGCGTCTGGAATTTGTATGGGGCTACGAGAAATTATTTTATACTTCTTAGTCAATTTTAAGAAAGTCCCGTCGACAGTATCATTAGTTGGTTGGTTGTTTGGTTTGGGGCAGGGGACCAAACAGCGAGGTCATTGGTCCCATCGGATTAGGTAAGGATGGGGAAGGGAAGGGTGTGCCCTTTCAAAACAACCACCTTGACATTTGCCTAAGTGATTTAGGAAAACTACAGAAAACCTAAATCAGGATAGCCGGATGTGGGTTTGAACTGTCATCCTCCTGAATACAAGTCCATTGTGCTAACCACTGCGCCACTTCGCTCGGTATTTAAAAAGTGTCATGTGTAGTATTTAAATAATTATTTCCTGCGTTTTAGTCTTGTGTGTGTGAAATTTCTAAACGGATTTTAAACATTTTGAAGAGATAATATTTTTTATTTCAATAATTATTTATGTATGTACTAGCATTTTATCTGTGGTTTCACCTGTTTATGTAACATATATTGCACACATTTCGTTCTCCTCCTCTCGCTGTCCATCTCCTCTCCCCCCCCCCCCCTCCCTCTCCCCACTGCTCATCCATACCCATCCGCTCGCACACCGCCTGGAATGCATTCTGATATTACGCAAATAACACACTTGTACTGCACAGCAGCCGAGATTTCAGGTGTTCCCAGCCCTACCCCTTAAGCACAGACCTACAAAATGTTGCATTGTCATCCACTTCTGAGCTATATTTCAAATTTCAGATCTCTAACTCATGGGGAAGTTAGTTTAAAATCAATTAAAGCATTTGTGCTGAACAGAGAGATGGAGAAGAAAGCGACCTAATAAAAACATGTTTGTAAGTCTGAAGATCGAATCACTTTAGAATCTCTCACTTCACGGTACAGTACTTAATGGTAGAGCTCCATAGCACATGTATGAATAACATTTTCCTGATCGCCTCAGTCCATCACATACCATTCTCCTCCGAATACCACAACAGCTGCAAGAAAATTCGCAACCAGGAGGGGTGACTGCGGCTCTCCATGGACGCACATCAGCGTCTGTAGATCGTGTGTATGAAAGCTGATACACCTTTTGGCACAGGGTGGAGGGTAGCCACGCCCTTGGAGCAGTCGCGTCCTGGCTCATTATGTCTGCTGCGTACGTACCGCTAAACGGGAGATTTTAAAGTGATCCCGACTTCAAAGTAATTTTACGTCGAAACGATACATTTAGGACGTGGGTTCCTTATCAAAATTGTATCTACTACATACCCTCTACAGCACCTAGAATACCGGAATAGGAAATGTGAAACACCACATAAGAAAGTGGATGCAGCAAGGGAGCTAGCTGCTGTTTGGGCACTGTAAGGTGTGGCGTAGCTCTTTACGGGGGTGCGGGGGCAGCAGAGCCACACGTTTTACCGAGAACTCCCGCCCCGCACTGAGGAGCAGCGAAGAACAGAGGCGCCGCCGTTGCAGCCACTGTGCTCTACGGTAATGGGCAAGTCGGCCCCTGCGGCTCAGTGCTAGACCAGCCCGAGGCAGGCCACTGGAGCAGGGCGCGTAGCTGGCCAGTTTCAAAGGGCGGCCTCCGCTTCTCATTACGCTTTCTGAGGGCCCGCCGGCCCTTTGTTCTAGCCTTGATTACGTGCCACAAGACTGGAGACCTAGGAACTAGGCGGCGCGACTAGATGCTCCGTGACGTAGGTTTTGAGGTCAGCGCCCAGTGCTGGAGTCTGATGTCTTCCCACGTGGAAAGCAGTCTTGATGTACACACATACGTTACTTGTTTGCCGAGCGAGGGTCAAAAATAACATTAGAACCCAAAGCGAACGAAGAGCTCGTATTAGAAAGTCTGCGTCAGGCGTGTAGTCCTTCCAGCCCCTACAGTTCAGCCTAAACATCACGGAAGCAATGACAGCAACAAAATAAAGGTTCCAGAGAGGGATTAAAATTCAAGATGAAAGGCTATCAGTGATAAGATTCACTGACGACACTGTTATCCTCAGTGAAAATGATGAATACTTGCAGGACCTGTTGAATGAGCACGTATTACGTATTGAGAGTAAACCGAAACAGCATGAAAGTAATGAGGAGTTGCAGAAATGAGAGTAGCGGTAAACATAAAAATTGGTTAGCACAAAGTACACGAAATGGAGGAATTCCGCTAGTTTGGAACCAAAAACCACAGACTAAGGCAAGGAGGATACAAAAATAAGACTAGCATAGGCGAAGAGGACATTTCCGGCCAAAAGAAATCCTTGAGGAAGAAATTTCTGAGAATGGAATTTTGGAGCACACCAATGTCTGGTAGTCAATCATGGATTGTGAGAAACCCGCCAGTGGCACACTATCCAAATGAGGCGTTCTGCATCACGCACTGATTTACTGCTAAAGTGTCGAAAACGTACGTTCCTGGAAAAGTCAACCAACACATAGCTTCGTGCTACGTACCTCTGGGGAAAAGACAATGCGGGTAAAATTAGAGAGATTCGAGCCACACGAAGGTTCACCAGCAATTTCTTTCCGCGAACCATTAGCCTCTGGAACAGGAAGAGAAGGTGGAACACGAAATACCCTCCGCTACACACTGTAGGGTTGGTTGCGGAGTATATTTATAGATGTAGATCTTTGAGATGTGGGATTATAAAGCATCTTGCTAATTCTGCTTGACAGCAAACGGATTCGTATAGATTATAAATAGAGTGGGAACCGAAGCACCTGGACGTAGATCAACATGGTCTGAGGTTTTATCGTGGGTAGCATAAAGCAACATTTTTTTGTGATTGAAGACGAACTGTATATGTACACTGATGGAAATGAAAAGTTTTACACGATGAAGAATAGGTCCGATATTTATCAAACTGTGTGATGATGTTCATTACATCATGTTTAAACCTTCGTTCCATTGGAAACTGACGTCCATCAAAGGTGTGATCCCCATGGACAGAAATACACTATTTTGCTCGGTGTATCAAGGAAACGAACAGGCTTCGAATGTCATGTTGACGAATTTCTTGCTATTAATGAAACAACTGTCATGTCATTTCATGACGATTTCTGGCTGGAGGGAGGTATGAAATACATCTTCCCAACACATTAAGGACAAGATCAATGAGTGACATATTATGGGATCTTCCAGGTACGCAGTGGTCCATGGTGTGAACTGCTGTGCGGGGTCTTCCAATATCCTGCTGGAATGTCTTTTGGTCCTCTGGCATGACGGAAATGGAGAACAGGTTTACTGGTTAGCATTCAGCTTTCCTTCAATAATTACAAGATCAGTCCTGCTGTCATATCTGATAGTTCCCTATGTCATGACTGGAGGAGTGTAGTGGAACTAAGCATCAGTGTATCGAACAACGCACAAATGTGACTTCTGTGGGTGGATGAACACTCCGGAATCACAGACAACAAAATAGTCGCCTAACCAGCAATGGAAGGGATACATTAAATGGTTCAAATGGCTCTGAGCACTATGGGACGTAACTTCTGAGGTCATCAGTCGCCTAGAACTTAGAACTAATTAAACCCAACTAACCTAAGGACATCACACACAACCATGCCCGAGGCAGGATTCGAACCTGCGACCGTAGCGGTCGCGCGTTTCCAGACTGAAGCGCCTAGAACCGCTCGGTCACAAAGGCCGGCTAAGGGATACCTTGCGCGGACTCTGTAACTACTGCACCTAAATGGGCACTTGATGTATACTAATGATCCTCTCAGATGTCGAGTGGGAGAAAGTTTGCCAAATTTCAACCATTCATTCCTAAAAGAACATGCTATCCACAATTAAGAAACTCCCAACGTCATGCAACATGAATAATAAGAATGTGAAATGAAGGCGGATGTTAGAGAATCGAGTTATTAACTTTAAATACTGCAAAGATCGTCTTTCAGAATGGCAGATCTGAGTCACCCACCGTTCTTCTGTTCCCACTACACTCTATAAGGCAGTTATCAAACTGGTAATTACCCTGCCTACAAATGTCACGAAGCTTGCCCGACAGCCAATAAATCTTTGTCCACGTTGTAAGATATATTCAAGAAGAGACGGAGAATCATCTGTAAAATGCAAGATGTGAACACACAGAGTAACAGCAGCCGCATTACTTCATTGATTCGGCACGTGCATACCAGACAACCTATGGCAGAAGAAGAAATTGTCGGCACTTAATTTATAATCGGTTATTTGTGTTCAGTGTTAATTCCCACCAATGTTAGTTATTTATCTCCAATTATGAAATCCAGAAAACTTACTATGACTGAAGTACGAATGCCAGTTGTCAACATTCTCAGCGTGAGACTGTTATAAACAGAAAGTTTTTAACTGTTATTTGGAGTGTTAATAAGTGGTTAAGTAAGAACGTGGTGCATATAAACTTCATTGTAAACACACCAAATGACTTCTATTTTTTAATCGTATTCAGACAACGTAATTGGCTACATAGCTGGGCAGATAGAGGCCAAATAAGTACAAGAAACAAGTATGTGTATCGAGAGCCGCTGCTACCTTTCACCTTTCACCAGGATGTTTACAAACAAACACGTTGGCGTTGCTCTGACCGCCACAGACCGAAGCGGCACCCAGCGCTGAACACCACAGCGCCTCTCTCAGTGTCCCAGCTGACTCTGGCTCTACAACACGGAAGCCCCCGCGGTATGGTGTTAGCGGTAAACAATGCATGGCAGAGTTGTCATTCACAAATTGTTTTAATTTGTTTTTAAATGTTGGTTGACTGTATGTCAGGCCTTTAATGCTATTTGACAAATGACCAAAGATTTTTGTGGCAGCATAATTCACCGTTTTCTGTTCCAAAGTCAGTTTGAATCCAGAATTGTGAAGACCATCCTTCCTTCTAGTGTTGTAGCTATACACATAGCTGTTATTTTTGACATGGTATGAGTTATTACACTACTGGCCATTAAAGTGGCGACACCAAGAAGAAATGCAGATGATAAATGGGTATTCATTGGACAAATATACTAGAACTGACATGTGATTACATTTTCACGCAATTTGGGTGCATAGATCCTGAGAAATCAGTACCCAGAACAACCACCTCTGGCCGTAATAACGGCCTTGATACGCCTGGGCATTGATTCAGAGCTTGAATGGTGTGTACAGGTACAGCTGCCCATGCAGCTTCAACACGATACCACAGTTCATCAAGAGTAGTGACTGGAGTATTGTGACGAGCCAGTTGCTCGGCCATCATTGACCAGACGTTTTCAGTTGGTGAGAGATCTGGAGAATGTGCTGGCCAGGGCAGCAGGCGAACATTTTCTGTATCCAGAAAGGCCCGTACAGGACGTGCAACAGGCGGTCGTGCATTATCCTGCTGAAATGTAGGGTTTCGCAGGGATCGAATGAAGGGTAGAGCCACGGGTCGTAACACATCTGAAATGTAACGTTCACTGCTCAAAGTGCCGTCAATGCGAACAAGAGGTGACCGAGACCTGTAACCAATGGCACCCCATACCATCAGTATTGTGACGAGCTAGTTGCTCGGCCATCATTGACCAGACGTTTTCAGTTGGTGAGAGATCAGGAGAATGTGCTGGCCAGGGCAGCAGGCGAACATTTTCTGTATCCAGAAAGGCCCGTACAGGACGTGCAACAGGCGGTCGTGCATTATCCTGCTGAAATGTAGGGTTTCGCAGGGATCGAATGAAGGGTAGAGCCACGGGTCGTAACACATCTGAAATGTAACGTTCACTGCTCAAAGTGCAGTCAATGCGAACAAGAGGTGACCGAGACCTGTAACCAATGGCACCCCATACCATCACGCCGGGTGATACGCCAGTATGGCGATGACGAATACAAGTTTCCAATGTGCGTTCACCGCGATGTCGCCAAACACGGATGCGACCATCATGATGCTGTAAACAGAACCTGGATTCATCCGAAAACATGACGTTTTGCCATTCGTGCACCCAGGTTCGTCGTTGAGTACACCATCGCAGTCGCTCCTGTCTGTGATGCAGCGTCAAGGGTAACCGCAGCCATGGTCTCCGAGCTGATAGATTGGCCATGCTGCTGCAAACGTCGTCGAACTGTTCGTGCAGATGGTTGTTGTCTTGAAAACGTCGGCATCTGTTGACTCAGGGATCGAGACGTAGCTGCACGATCCGTTACAGCCATGTGGATAAGATGCCTGTCATCTCGACTGCTAGTGATACGAGGCCGTTGGAATCCGGCACGGCGTTCCGTATTACCCTCCTGAACCCACCGATTCCATATTCTGCTAACAGTCATTGGATCTCGACCAACGCGAGCAGCAACGTCGCGATACGATAAACCGAAATCGCGATAGGCTACAATCCGACCTTTATCAAAGTCGGAAACGTGATGGTACGCATTTCTCCTCCTTACACGAGCCATCACAACAACGTTTCACCAAGCAACGCCAGTCAACTGCTGTTTGTGTATGAGAAATCGTTCGGAAACATTCCTCATGTCAGCACGTTGTAGGTGTCGCCACCGGCGTCAACCTTGTGTGAATGCTCTGAAAAGCTAATCATTTGCATATCACAGCATCTTCTTCCTGTCGGTTAAATTTCGTGTCTGTAACACGTCATCTTCGTGGTGTAGAAATTTTAATGGCCAGTACTGTGTAAGAAGTTAGAAATATTAAAATAGCCATTTTAACTTTGCCGAACACCTGATAAAACATGGACATGAACCGTCCAACGTGGAATGTGAATAATCATAACAAAAAGCTCCTGACATTGCAAGAAAACGTTCACATACAAGGAGCCATTGCAATGGAAAAGAAGGTATTCATCGACCATTTCCATACAACCAATAACTCTTTGATCATGCTAGCCAGCAAAACAATAACAAACCCGAAATGTAACCAGGATAAATAATTAATGAATCTCCTCCCCCTTCTCTCCTCGCCCCCCCTCCCGCCACACACTCAACCATAAACTCATATCTATTAAAAAAAACATTTATACATAGCAAAATATACAAGTACATACACAGACACACACAAACACACACACACACAAACTCATATTAAAAAAAAACTAACATTTACACACAGGAAAATATACAAGTACACACACACACACACACACACACACACACACACACACACACACAAGCGCGCACAGACAATAAACAAACTGCATCTACATCTACATCTACATACATACTCCGCAATCCACCATACGGCGCGCGGCGGAGGGTACATCGTACCACAACTAGCATCTTCTCTCCCTGTTCTACTCCCAAACAGAACGAGGGAAAAATTACTGTCTATATGCCACTGTACGAGCCCTAATCTCTCTTATCTTATCTTTGTGGTCTTTCCGCGAAATGTAAGTTGGCGGCAGTAAAATTGTACTGCAGTCAGCCTCAAATGCTGGTTCTCTAAATTTCCACAGTAGCGATTCACGAAAAGAACGCCTCCTTTCCTCTAGAGACTCCCATCCGAGTTCCTGAAGCATTTCCGTAACACTCGCATGATGATCAAACCTACCAGTAACAAATCTAGCAGCCCGCCTCTGAATTGCTTCTATGTCCTCCCTCAATCCGACCTGATAGGGAGCCCAAATGCTCGAGCAGTACTCAAGAATAGGTCGTATTAGTGTTTTATAAGCGGTCTCCTTTACAGATGAACCACATCTTCTCAAAATTCTACCAATGAACCGAAGACGACTATCCGCCTTCCCCACAACTGCCATTACATGCTTGGCCCACTTCACATCGCTCTGCAATGTTACGCCCAAATATTTAATCGATGTGACTGTGTCAAGCGCTACACTACTAATGGAGTATTCAACCATTACGGGATTCTTTTTCCTATTCATCTGCATTAATTTACATTTATCTATATTTAGAGTTAGCTGCCATTCTTTACACCAGTCACAAATCCTGTCCAAGTCATCTTGTATCCTCCTACAGTCACTCAACGACGACACCTTCCCGTACACCACAGCATCATCAGCAAACAGCCGCACATTGCTATCCAACCTATCCAAAAGATCATTTATGTAGATAGAAAACAACAGCGGACCTACCACACTTCCCTGGGGCACTCCAAATGATACCCTCACCTCCGATGAACACTCACCATCGAGGACAAAGTACTGGGTTCTATTACTTAAGAAGTCTTCGAGCCACTCACATATTTGGGAACCAATCCCATATGCTCGTACCTTAGTTAGGAGTCTGCAGTGGGGCAGCGAGTCAAACGCTTTCCGGAAGTCAAGGAATATGGCATCCGTCTGATACCCTTCATCCATGGTTCGAAAGATATTATGTGAAAAAGGGGCGAGTTGCGTTTCGCAGGAGCGATGCTTTCTAAATGCATGGACAGCAACTTCTCTGTCTCAAGGAAATTCATTATATTCGAACTGAGAATATGTTCGAGAATCCTGCAACAAACCGATGTTAAGGACTGCCTTCAGTTAGTTGCGTAGACGATACAAACCTCCACGAAATAGAATGTATTTGCAACTGACGACTGAATTTTATTCTGAAATATTTATATTTTAATAAATGTAGGCATCTATGGCACATTCGTAATGGTGTTGTCGCCCGGAAGTGAATCCTAGACCCTAGACCTGCGATCGCCCAACTGTCTGTATATCCTGTCGATATAATATTCCCATGTGCATCATGTCATCAATTCGACAATTCCAGAAGTCCAGAAGATAGCGATTAGACGCAAGTGCATATTAGCTGGGCATTCTTCGTCTCGATCCCTACCTGAAAAGTTCCACTAACGTTAGAGACACCCAATAGCCATCAAGTAGTCACACCGTGCTTCATCATCAGGGATGGCTTTCTTTTTTTTTTTTTCCTGAAAATAACCTCGCATAAGGGTGAAATTTTAATCAACAAAGCTCACTCAAGCTGTACCTCTTTCAATTTCCCTCAGCGTAAATTCTTCTGATAACGACCGTTACGGAACTCCCGTTTACGACGTGAAGGTAGGCGTGCTTGCACAAAGCTGCCTTGTCGGGGTTCCGTTCGATTCGATGGCTGGGGTCAGAGCTGTCGGCAGGATGTCGAAGACCCGTCTCTGTATGGCAGTCGCCCGCCTGTTTGCTCCGTTCTGTTTGTCCCGAGCGCGTTCACGTTCGCGTTCAATAAGTTCGCCCTCCCCGTGGGCGTAGGGTAGACATTAAGTGGGCAGACTGGAAGGAAGGCAAACAGCCCTCTCGAGGCACAATGGCCGGCCCTGGGCCTAAGCGCTGTACATATAAAACCATGTTTATATAGAGGGAATGTTTTTTTTCGGGCATCCGTCCACAAACGAGCTCGTTACCGCAGCGCCGGAGTATTAAAGGCGACGGTAATTATCCCGCAGCTCCCAGATTTAGCGGAGATCCTTCTCCCAGTACACCGCGGCATTATTATCCCGATATAGCTCTTAACAAGGCTTGACATTTTTAGCCGCTGCCGTCGATCATATACGGACGGAAATGCTGTAGCGGCTCTTTGTGTATAGAGATGAATTAAATGGCGTCGCTTCGACTTTGGGGTTTGAAATTGCCTACCGTAGCAGAAATTTAATACTTGGACGACTGCTAAAGAGAATAGCAATGACCACTTGAAACTGGAGATTAAGAAAGAAAAACTTATTTCAGTACGAACATTTTAACCTCCATCCTGCTATATTTTGTTGATTCTTAATCGTAACAGAGGCAGTCAGACATGGTTGATCGATGGTTAACAGAGAGAACATTGTGATTTCATCCGGTAAAACAGATCACACTAAAGATGGAATGCTGCAATGGATTTTACCTCAGGATGCTAATTGTTCGGAGGTGGGATAAATCACAAAGGGTACAGTGGATGTAAAAAGCTAGACAGGTACGAGCAGGACTCGTATCTGGACTTTAATAAAAATGGCAAGATACTGTTAATCAGAGCACAGGGAGAAGTTGTGATCTAAATGATAATAGATTTATTCATCCTTAACATTACAAGACAACAAAAATGACTAAAGAAACGTCACACAAACATTTTTATTTGACAAACGCTTTCACTGACACGGGGTCTACGATGGACAAAGTAACCAGCTATCCGGAACACTAATCGCTTTATCTGACTTCATACACGTGAATCTGGCTTATGGCACATAAACTACGACACTATCAAGCATCTATACTCTACACTTAAAAAAAAAAGAAAAATATGGTTCGAAAGAACAGGGTGCTGAGAAACATATATTGGAGCCCTACGCCGTAGCACCGAATACTTTACCCTCCTGCTGGTCAGGGTGGTACACCACGATGCGGTCGGCGGCTGAAGCCATGGACGGCCGCAGTCTGTTATTAATGCCGCGCGCCCGAAAAATGAAAGTACGCGGTTTCGTGTTTGGTTAAATCGGAACAACTCTGAAACCTCGGTCGATTCCAGTGTGCAGGTGGACCCGTTTGCTGGTCTGCCAAACCAGTTTGACTCCATGCCACGACTATGTGTGACGGAATATGTCAAATGTTTAGACGGCCGACACAAGACAAATAAGTATACCCATGCATCACTTGTTGTCTGCGTGATGCTAGAAGCAGTAACTGTGACAGTTCAGAAGGTGACTGGCACAGGTTCTATGTGGCACACTAGCAAAGGACACAAGTCTCACCGTTTAGGTAGAGACCTGCAGTTGTTTACTAGCGAAGCACTTTCTGTCTGCTATCCTCCTCGGCTCGGTAGACTATTTACATCTTAGACTTCCCCCACTTTAGCACAAGCCAATTACGAGCTGGAACGTGGCATTTGAAGCTCGAGAGCGCCTCTTGTTCTGCATACACCAATTTGACCAACCAAAGACATTAAAGTTAACTGGGAGAAGAGGAAAGAAGATTCAGCTTCGCAGCCTCTTTCCCACTCGTTTACACTGTGTCTTTTGCTAACAACATGACCAGGATGGAACCGCACCCCTCCATAAAAAGCTTGTTATCTCCCTTGTTGCGTCCATTTCGAAGTTTCCAAAGAACGGCCATAAACTCGCTAAAAGCCTCGTGCTTTCACAAATTTGTTATGTAAGAGAGACTGGACGTCTGGGCGCCAGTTACCTGTCCCACGGAAATTCGCAGAACGCTCACAGTTGTCTCGTCGGCTTCCTGCCTAACAAGGGCCCATCCTCTCCTTTATTGCCAGTCTACAATGTGCCAGCCATTGTTACGTCGCATTGTGTTGCGTTGAAAATTAATACATCTCTTGATGATTGACATGGAGATGCCTGGCCCACCACAGGCAGCCCCAGAACACTGTTTCCTCTCCTCGGAGAAGGACAAGGGTGGTACTTTACAGAGCGGAGCTAGAAAAAGAATTCATTATGTCGCTCAATTCTGCGAGCGGGAGAGCAAAAATGAAAAGTTGCTCCGCCCTCTATCTTAGCCGATGAGACGAATAGTGACGTACACAGGGCCAAGCTTTAACTGTGTAAGAATAATTCAGAACTTTGGTTTGGGACCCACTCTTGTGGAGCCCCATTTACATCTATTGCACGCCCAGTTTTCTTCCCGCTAGTATGGACACCTAGCAAGCTACAGTCGATCCCTGTGGGTCGATATGAACCACTTTGGAAGTTACTGCTCTACAGCTTGTTCATTCTCTTGTGAATGCTTATCACTGTCTCGTTTTCATAATACAATAATTCTGTAACAGCACGTTCCTTCAAGCGAACATCAGGTGCAGTAGCCATCTGTAGTCAGTGCTACGACAGCACGACTTGCGGCAACAGGTTGAACTACATTTAAATACAAGCAGCAAAAACGTTTCTATGACCTCCGTGACTAGCAAAGTTGTAGAGCCAAAGTTGGATCTTTGAGGAAATGTGCATTTATTTTGAAGTCACTCTCGTATTTCATCGAATACAAAATTCGTACGAGAACAACAGAGGAGACACGAAAATAATTTCTCCTCCAGTGAACTGGCGGTTAAGAACATGGTGGTACAGGTACCGCTGTCTGTTTACTTGCTTGTGCACTGATCCAAGACGCAATATCTCAAAAGTCCGGTAAAAACGACGAAGGGCAGTAATGATAAGGTGCATGGGTTACCTCCACTGAACATTACGCCTGCCGTGAAATACGGCGTGGAAAGATCCGACCTTTACCGAAATATAGGACACTGAATGTTTCGAACGTAAGGATAAATTGCGGCCAAGCAAAGTTGCAATCCACTACCGGTAATAGAAGCTGATACGTCTTCGATAATGCCGTGGCGAAACGGCAGATAAATATTGTTATGGCCAATTGGTCATTCGTTAACCGTGAAAACATTGGGCTGTAAATCGAACAACAGTGTTATACAAGTAATAAGATGGCAAGGAAAATTTTGCAACTCGGAAGATTTTTTCGATGCTTATTTACTTAACGGCGCCATACGATTGATTGCTGTGTTTAAACTTTCGTGATGTGTAGACATAATTCCATATAACCATCTCAGCGACAGCACAAGAAATCCGTTGTGACACAATTACTTGTGCTTCCGCTCAGGACCACTCTGTGAGCCACAAATAAGTCACCGTAGCAGCATTCTGAAATTTTCACGTCGCTGCTGTTCAGGTTTTCTTTCAGTGGTGCGTTGATATCATTCTTATTTCGTTGCGAACATTGCATCACTCTTGTCCACGGCGTCTCTTGGCATACCTCACGCGATAAGTCCCTTAACAGGTAGCGAGATAGAATGCTTCCGAACTTGACTGCATTTTGTAAGTACATTCCATTTTGTTCGAGATACTTTCGTCTTTCTCCTTCGAATCTTTCTTATCTTACTTCACCTTGAAACGTCCCCTTGGAAAAATTTATACATGACTGTGCTTAAACTGACACACAATATTTTTAGCGCAACGCATCTGACTTTCAAAAATCCCTACAAAAGAATGGCTCTGACTAACATTAACCGATACCTTTCACAAATCACTTACCTCACCAAAAATCTTCGTTACTCGAACTACTGCAATACAGCGAGCGCCACTACTGCCAGCTAAATAAAAGATTCAAACTATGGAAGGCACTAACTACTGATAGGCATAGTTAGCAAATGAAAGATTTTAATAGAGAGCAAACAATGTATTTACCTTAATAGTCATCAAAAGTCACAATATATATAGCAGTTCTTGACATGCAGTCTTACAAATTTCAAAACTCCGCCATTTCTCTCCCCACATCCACCACTGCTGGCGGCTCACCTACAACTGCGCAACGCTATGCGCTGTTCGCATCCAGCTGCCCAACACTTAATAGTCATAATATATATAGCAGTTCATGACATCCAGTCTTACAAATTTCAAAACTCCACCATCTCTCTCCCCACATCCACCACTGCTGGCGGCTTACCTCCAACTGCGCAACGCTACGCGCTGTTAACAGCCAACAGCCCAATACTACAATGGCAGACAACAATGCAAACTAGCCACAGACTGCACACAGCACAGCCAGTGATTTTCATACAGAGCGCTACGTAACGTTGCCAATAAGAAAACTTAAACAGCCTACTTACGTAGCCCCCATGCTCCCCACAAAAAATTTTACAAATTGTTTTGGGCAGTGGCTAATAATGATTTGATAAAATTTTTCATAGTTACAATAACAAAGATATCAAATGCACACACTTATTGATACAATGTTGGTCAAAAGCTAAAATTTGCTCACAGTCCATAAATACAGTCCTGATCATTCATCACAGTAAAATTGCAGTGTTTTTCTCAAAGTCTGAGCAGTAAAAGAAAATGCACACGGAAGTAGTGGATTTCCATGCAGTCTTGAAGAAGCATTGTTGTCCTTCCAACGGAAAGACAGTGCTGACTCTTGACATGCAGATAGGTAATGGGCCACAACAGAGCAAACCCACAGCAGAATCAGTCGAAGTTTTGAAGAATATTGGTAGGTAGGTCATCACAGAGCAGACCACTGTTGTCTTGTTAGAGATTACGGTATTGGTGAGCCACCAGAGGTGTAGACCCACTGCAGTCCTTGTAGAAATAATGGTGTTGGTGAGTTATCAAAGGTATAGACCCACTGTAGTCCTTGTATAGACGGCCAGCAACCATCTGTTGCGACTGTGCAGGTGCACAATCACCATCGAAGAGTCTTGCGGAGAATATAGCAAGTCCATGAACCACCACTTGTACACTCACAAAATGTTTTTTTAAATGTCCTTAGAACCAGCAATGCTGTTATCCAGTCCCTTGCTGAATTATTAACACACGTGCAAACACTAACAGTCCTCTTTTATTCACATATTGTGCATATACTATGACCAACAGAAGTGTGTGCAGTAAAATGGAACTTACAAGTTACTTAATTTGATAAACTGGTGTCAATTACAATTTTATAACATGAGAATACAATTACAGGGATACAGAAAACATCATTAAAAACATAATAATACAGATAACATTTGTAGTAATACAGGCTTTACAAAAGATAAGAAATAAACATATACATCAGTGTTACAAAAATAATGACATAAGTACATACATAAAGATCAGAATAACTTTCTAAACAACACCTTCACATATGAGCAACAAAACAGAATAAATAATGTCTAAACATCTTTACAAAGTAAATAACATAGTATTAGAAAAATTCTACAACATAGCTCTCATCAGCTAAACACACAAATACAGGAAGAAAACAAATACACAAGGGTACACAAACACATAGAGGGATGACACAAAAGGAAAGGACAGGGTTTGTTTTACTGCAGCATTTTGCATGGAGATCTCCCTTCGTTCATCATTATTCCCAAAAGTCCTATCTAAGCCTGCTTTCTGTATTGTTCACATCCTCTTTCAAAAATAGTTTTTCTCCACTGTACACTACTTTTTTTTGGCCAAACCATTTTCTTATAGCTTCTCAATGCATTTCTTTCAATTCATCATAGTTAGTTTCTTATATAGTCTACCCCCTCTTAAGCTAACTTAAATCTACTGAGCTCAGATATATATACCAAGGGACGAGGCAATGCAGCAGCACATAACAAATTAACACAAACAGCAATGACAAAACTTCAAATTGGCAAAGCAAGTAGCATAAATTAGCAAAGCAAATGCAATATTACAACTAATATAAGGCAATGCGCAGCAAACAAGAAAAATAAATCCATAGTAAAACTGGCTTAACAGAGTAATACAAAGTCAAATTCAGTAGCACTATGCCTGGAAAACAGCAGCAGCAAATGCAATAACTTATATCTAAACATGAAAAAGCTCAAGCAAAAAAAAATATTACAAAAAAATGGCCATTTTTAATACCTATGTCACATCTTAACATTTGAGTGATGCATCACAATTTATTCTACAAAAGAAATTACCAAGTACTTGAAAACAAAATTATGTAGGCAGTTACTGTTATTAATCCCTTCTTATTGTTCTTTCCATTCCAAGTGCTCCTTTTTCAAAGAATATGGATCATAAAATAATTATTTAATAGATCTGTTGACAGAAAGTGTTCACATTAGCAAATGCATTTAAGTTTATTTTATAAAACCAATGCTGCAACACAGCTGGAAACCAGATATTAAACAAAATGAGCAATCTCTCAACTAGAAAGACAATAGATGTAAAATGTTTCTCATCATTTCATTAGGCATTTTAGTAAATATCATAAATTAAGAGCTCCACAGTGTAATCATATGTTTTCAAGTTTGAGCGTGTCGTATTTGCGATGGTCTCGACAAAGAAATGTCAATAGCGAGGATAATGGCCTCTTTTTTTTTTTCTCCACCTAATGGTTTTCTTTTGTCAGGCGACTATCTCTCAGCTGGGGGCCCAAAACGCATTATGTCAGGGTGACCTACCTTCCTTACGGAAATATTTACGACATCAGTTTCCGCTACAGTGACAGTCTCATAAAAATTTCACATGTCGAGAATTTGCGTTACAAACGTGTAGAAACAAAATCCTATGAATATAACAGTGTTCAAAAAGTTTTCGTCGGCATTGTGATACATTCACGCATTTACACACATTTCATAACTCTTAAAGTACGATTCTTGGTTTCCAACATTCTTTTCCACAAATCGGCATCCCTAACCACTATTCATTATTCCTTACCTTATTATACATATACATATTCGTCGACATTCTTCAATATTTCATCATTATAAATATGTAACATAATCAAATTCCTCATATAGCATCAGCTTATTGATCATAAACATACCTCAGCAGCATAATACACATCATCGTCGTAATAATAACATCATAACACCTCAGTCAAATCTCAAAAACGTCGGAGCTTTCTGCAATAATCTCAAAACCTAAAAAAATTCTCTGCTCATGTCAAAAGTGTCATCTACCTCAAACGTACTTTAAAATCATAATCCCATACCAAATACATCATTCAAAGCTCTCATGGTATCGCAATGGTTCCGAAAAATATGAAGGGTTCACACAGTACAGACAAAATACAATTTCATAAGTGTGAAGTTATCCAACTGTGTAATTACATAATCATCTGTCACTGATATAGTAAAATAAATGTTTGTCTCTCTCAGTTAAATGATCAGATAGCTGTGTAATTTGTGTGTTAGAGAAATATGGTACCGATGTGTAAAGTTGTATAAGCAAATACCATATTAGCTAGGGCTCCTTGTGCTTGCCAAACACATGGTACACAAAGTAAGCGTGTACCCCCCTGAGGATTAATGTAATTATACCCTCAGGTGTTACAGATTACAGCAATGGAATGAAATGTATCATGGAAAACTTTCTATGTAATTCAAAAATCTTTAAAAATAAATGTTTTAAGTATAAAATTAGTCACTCAAATACGTGTACTGTAGCACTAAACTGTGTGTCTTGTTGCAACATGATCTCTGTGGAAGTGTCGTAGTTATCGTCCTCCGAAAGCTAAGTTCTGCAGAAGTCAATGTACTTACCTCATGATAAACAAAAGTCTAATGCTTTGCGTATAGATATCGTAGTTATTATGCTTATTGACGTGATGAAGAAAGTACTGTACAGTAACGTATTGTTGTGCCACGAAAAAGGCTGTCTCATTGTTGCTATACCAAAAAAGTTACTACTAAAACATGTTTTACGTTCCAGAATAATGCAGAAAAACTGTGGAGATATAAAACAGAAACACCGCAAAAGCAACATTGTAAATTGTCACTCATTAGTATCGTCGTGATAAAACCGTGTAGTTTTCACATAAACTGTGTCGTCTGGTATCTCACAGAAAGTACTTTAAATCCAGAATGTATTTTCAAGTAAACCAAAATGTTGCATTAAAATCTCATTAGCAGTACCAGTAAATGTTCTAAGTATGTAAGCCTTATAGTCGTTACGTAATCCTGCAACTAACAAACAAGAATGTACACACACAATAACACTGTGACGTCTGTTCACTATAACAATGCATTCGTAATTTCTGTTTCAATAAGTTCTCTTGGTTCTTGACTGGATATTTAACTTCAAACATTGTTGCATATTAACAGATTCTAAGTCTAACAAAGCATACTAGTAATATAAAGTGAAAAGTTATATGGCAAAGACAAAGTTAAAAAGCAGATTATCTTTCAATAAACGGTTTTACATGTGAAATGTGGTGTAAACCTTTACTCTTCACAGTACTCAGAGTTTCAACTTGAACGTAATTATCATTCGGTATACGTCGGTAAAGAATACTGGAATTTTTCTCAAGGTTAGCTATGTTATTTTTCTCCCAGCCAGCCGGCGCACGTGGCTGCCTGCGGTGCGACTCATTGTCTGTCTCTTTGTTGGCGCGCATCGTTATTGGGTTTAGGAGGCCTAACTTCTACAAATTCACCTTGTCGAGAGTGCCCTGCTCTGTTTGAATCTCGCCAGTTCTGATGCAATTCAAGTCTGTCGTTACGATTATATCGTCTGTCGTCATGTCGGTAGTTCCTGTAGTTTCTTTCTTGTCGGTTAAGTGGTGGAGAATTTCTCCCTGAATTATCACTGCACGGTGGACCGTTACGTCTGAAGTTATTCTGTCTCCCGTGATAATAATAGTTCTGGTTGCCATATTGTCTGTTTCTATGATTGTCTCAGTTATATTCATTACTACGGAAATGCGATCTTTCTCTGTAACTCTTACTACTGTGCCAACGGATGTCATACGGGTGGTGTCTGTTTTGTTCACGATATGCGTTGTAAGAATAGCCTTGTCGTGTCCAGTTATTATTTCTGTCATCGCGGAATTGTAACGGATGTGACCTGTAATTGTTGTGCTCCTGTTTTCGCGTTCCGCGATTGTCAGTGTCAATTTCCAATTCTTGTAAGTCCCTGAAAAGCTTCAATGTCGTCTTTGCAACGTCCTGCCAAAATAATATGTCGTAAATGTTCAGGTAATTTGATTAAGCATATGCGGATAAGTTCTGAGGTACTGATTCATGTGCAACATGTCTTCAAAATATTTCACAAGACTGGAAAATTCAGATTGTTCGAAATGTTTCATCATTATGATGCTATGTTTTACTCGGTCTTGTGTAGCTTGAGACCAATATGCTGAGAGGAAGGCATGATAAAATTCTCCTTCACTGTGACAATCGTGAATGACCGATCGCATTCTTACAGCTGGTTCATTCTCTAAATAGCCACACATAAATTCTAATCTGTGTTCTAACGACCAGTTGGGAGGAAAACAATAAGAGAATTGATGGAGTCATGCTTGTGGATGAATGTCGCTGCCAGAATTCTTAAATGTTTTGAATTTACGTGCAGTAGTGAACAGCTTATAGTGAAAATCATCATGTCGGCGAGTCGCATGTCGGTCATTGTTACGTCGTTTCGACGGTTCCATCTCAAAATTCGGTGTGCCTTGCCAATTTCTTTCATAATTTCCGAAGTGTCCTGTGTTATTATTTTGTGGCTTTTCCGTATTTCTAAGTCCCTCTTCCCGTGTTGGAGCGCGAGTGTCCTCTGAAATATGTAATTTTTGTATTACTTGTGCCAACTGATCTTGTACTTCCCGGATTTCTCTTTTGTGTTGCGTATTAATTTGATTCTGATTTTGTTTGAATTTCTTAATTTGTTTATACTCTTCTGTGTCAGTGATGGCTACAGGTCTTGTGTCATTCAGATCATCATCTACCTTTGTAGATAAGTTAGTGAACTGATCCGAAAGTTCGGCTACTTTCTCCGATAGCGTTTTTCTGAACCAAGTTTCAGAGTATCTACTGTGTCCTTTAAGTTATCCTGAGCTTTTGCAAGTTGCGTAACCGAATCGGTAGATGCAACTGAGTCAATTTTAGCTTGCAAGGTGTCGTGATTTTCATGAACAATGGTTTGCAGTTCTTTTATGGCTGCTTCGTGATTCTGTAATGCATTTTCATGCCGCGAAAAAATAGGTTGAAAATGCTCACAAATTTGTGTTTTTACTTCATTACAGACTTTTTGACATTTCGATTCGATTTTATGTAACTCAGTAGTTAAATCTTCACGTGTTTGTTCAAGCGTGGTGTGAAGGTTTTGTTCCATTGTGTCTAACTTTTGAAGATTTTGTCCCATTTGTTTCTGATTTTGTTCAAGCGTTGTGTCTAACTTTTGTAGCCTTTGTCCCATTTGTTGCATTAACTGTAATAACAGTGCACTGGTGTCTGAAACATGTTCCTCAGTGCTATTCGGCAGTGCATTTGAACCGGCAATATTCGCATTTTGAAAAGCAGAAATTGTGTCTTGATTTATTTGAGAAAACGGTGAGGACGCAAAACCTGAATACAGTATTTGCAAGATTGTGTCCTGTCATTTCGGAATCCTGAGGCGAGCTGTTGCCGACCGATCGATCGATAATGCTTCCCTGTTCACTAATTGTTTCACTGCCTACACCATTATTTGCAGCTCGCTCCATTTCCCTATGCACAATTACCAAATTACTACTTTGAATGTCTGTTAATTCATTACATGGTGGCGCTAACACACTGCTTTCCTCTTCACTGTCATTTCTCAGTTTTCTTTGGAGCCTAGTATTACGTTTTTAACAAGCCATTATTGTCACAATATTTCACACGATGACACAGAAAAGCACAATTTGAAGAGCAAAAATAAGAGAACACATTAACATAGCACTGAAAAAAATATATAGTTAATTGCTAGCGCAGCTGCGAAATACTTGGTGCAAATTTACATGCATGCCACAAGTGTTTTACTGTACAACAATGAAAGCCTGCAACTACAAAGGAGACTCTCTCTACAATTACGCGCTAGCAATAAACAAAATCTACACTAATTACACAAACTACAAGAAAAAATCAGAAGATTCCAGTGAGGTATCCTCGGCTAAGGGTCGACATATGAAACGTCCCCTTAGAAAAATTTATACATGACTGTGCTTAAACTGACACACAATATTTTTAGCGCAACGCAATCTGACTTTCAAAAATCCCTACAAAAGAATGGCCCTGACTAACATTAACCGATACCTTTCACAAATCACTTACCTAACCAAAAATCTTCGTTACTCGAACTACTGCAATACAGCGAGCGCCACTACTGCCAGCTAAATAAAAGATTCAAACTATGGAAGGCACTAACTACTGATAGGCATAGTTAGCAAATGAAAGATTTTAATAGAGAACAAACAATGTATTTACCTTAATAGTCATCAAAAGTCATAATATATATAGCAGCTCATGACGTCCAGTCTTACAAATTTCAAAATTCCGCCATTTCTCTCCCCACATCCACCACTGCTGGCGGCTCACCTCCAACTGCGCAACGCTACGCGCTGTTAACAACCAACAGCCCAATACTACAATGGCAGACAACAATGCAAACTAGCCACAGACTGCACACAGCACAGCCAGTGATTTTCATACAGAGCGCTACGTAACGTTGCCAATAAGAAAACATAAACAGCCTACTTACAACCTCTCTCTTTTATAATTAGACGCCTATCTTCCTTTTCGTTTTGTTTAACATTCCGCTCTTCTTCAACTACACCATCGAGAACAGGCCTGATGCGAGAACACTTTTCGCCACAAGTGATATATCATTTGTTCTCCTCTGTCCCCCTTCCCCGTCACCCCATTCCGTCACACAAAAGTTGTGTTTCCTCTCGCTATTGATAACACCTGTCAAAATAACTCCAAATCAAATTATCCTGAAAGTGCATGACATAAACATATTTCTAAATTTTATTCTGGATCCACATATTAAGAGAAGAAACCATTAATTTCCATTTAAGGTAATTCCTGAGAACTTTAAAAACTTGTGTTATTATATACAGAATGTAGCTTTTACAAGTGCAGATTTCTCTTTTGGTGATTAAGGGCGGTGTACTGAACAACATTACATCATTATTTATGTCATTTACAGGCTAATAATTACAGCTATTACAAGTCATATGTTTTTAGATTGGGTAGTTGAGTTGTTTTGAAAATCAGCCTTAAGCAAACACAATTTGTTTATTTTAGTATTTACCCAGACATGTTTCGACATCTGTTGTCATCTTCTATGGGTCAAATTTTTATTTCTGTAAAGTGCGATATGAAGTTTATGATAATTTAACTGTTGTAGGCCTAAGAGTTACAACATGTGCAGTTTGCTTTGTTTTGTTTCGATGCTCACCTTAAAATTACATAGCTAAATGAACTGCATTATTATACAGCGGTTTTTGTGTTCTTTTTCGTCGATTTTTTGACAGCATGTTATCTGAAAACTAGCCAAGAGGAAAATTAACGCGTATTTATGAAGAACTGTTTCATG
Organism: Schistocerca nitens; assembly: GCF_023898315.1. NCBI lineage: Eukaryota > Metazoa > Arthropoda > Insecta > Orthoptera > Acrididae > Schistocerca > Schistocerca nitens. Next base: position 299,030,515 of record NC_064615.1, on the reverse strand, counting down.
GATAGAGGTTATGTCGGCTTCTGTACTTAGATTTTTTCGTCCTGTTGCGTGTGTGGTTGGTGTCTCGATCACTGGCTATTCAGTGTACCGTTTCCACACGGTTTCTCACACTATTTTTGCTCACAGTTTTTTTAAGTTGATTGCATTGTTGTTTATTTAATTACAACCCAGGTTCCGGCCTTTTATGCCATTTTCAAGTGACTGAGTTTACGTCATTAACATATATTTCAGGAGATCAGGCTTAAAATGTAAAGTCATCGTCGTGTAATAAGAGCAATAAATAATAGATAATAATAAAAGATGAACACATATCCTTTTATATCCCAACGTAAACCTGTTTTTATGAAATATGAAGTGCTCCCACTATTATTTACAGATCTTTTCTACACGATTATGATTTTACATCTGGCATTTCGTGGGGAGCGAATATTTTTCTTAGCTTGTGGCCAATTTTAAAGTTGATGTCCTGCAATATATATTAAAGACATAAACTCGATCACTAGGAAATGGCATAAGAGGCCGATACTTTGGCCGTAATTAAATAAACAAGAGTACAGTCAAATGACGGTGTGTTCACTTAAGAATTATTGTATGACTGTTGCTCAGCAACATCAAAAACTGTTCATCTCTTGATTTATTTCACTGTCATAGATAAGAAGTCTTCAAATGTTATTTGCGCCGAATGAAGTTGTCACTGGACTTTTCTTTAACTTCTTTGGCTTCTGAATTTGTTTTAAGATTTCTGCCAGCTTACTACTGATTCTTTCTCCCCCGAATGCCAAAATATTTTTTTGGCTCCCGCCTACGTCGGGAGAAATAATCACCGTAATAAGAGAAATCATAACTCGCACGGAACGATTTAGGTGTTCATCTTTCCCACGTGTTATACGGGAGCGGAAGATAGACAAATACCTTCAAAGTGGTTCAATGAACCCTCTGCCGAACCCTTAGGTATGAACTGCAAAGTAACGATCTGCATGTAGCTTCTTCTGTCTGAATATAGGGACAGATTCTGACTACTTCTGTTACCTTTCGTAACAGTTGTCGATTTCAACTATTTTGACTTGTTTTTAAATATCGTACATATGTGTTTTCGAAGATTGTGTACAATCTTTCATTATGAAGTCCCCATAGTAATTGTATTCCTCACTTTCATGACATAAATATATCATAAGCTGTAGGTGCGGTGCTCGAAAAGAATGTAAATGCGCCATCCTCAAGTTTCGAACGCGAAGCGGGAGGATTAAAATTTTTGGGAAGTAGTCTAAAGATACTCCACGATTCTATTACTCCTATACGTCATATTATTATTCGACATGGAATGCCACGGATTTTTGCGTGAAAAAAGAAAAGAAGAAAATACAGCGTCCGGGATGAGCCCACAGCTTCTTATACATAGTCACCTCACTGCCGTATTTTTAAATGAAATCAAAGCTGTTTTCACAAGAAATAACATTAAAGATTGAAAATAATAAATAAACTATTTCTTCACAAAGTCCAGAGAATCTAATTGAGAGTTGAAAATCCTCTTGCAAAAACATGAAACCTTCTTTAATACCAGATTTTCCCTGAAAGGTATAAATTCTTCTGATAATGAAGCCTTCTTGGAGGCTAAAGGTTATCTTTTGTGTTATATCCTAGCCAGTAATGCCAACCGAGCCCGCTGCCAAAAGGTTGGCAGCATCAAAGTCCGGACGCCGTCCGCATAAGCAGTGCCAGCGATACAGGAAATCGCCGCAAGTCTGCGCGCGCCACCGCTGGCTTCTGGCTTCTTAAGCGCTGGAGTCGCGAGCGCTAGAACAGTTCTGTATTCGCCGCTCAGTTGTATACTCGCCACCGAATTGTGTACTTGCTAGTCAGTTGTGTGTTCATCGCAGCAGAGTTGTTGTTTGTCGTCAGCCGACGCTGACCTAGCCGCTCCGACTCGAACTAGACAGATTTCTGTAGACCATGTTCACCACTGTGTTCAGTATCGTCGTTAATAAAGATAAGTACCGACTTTCATTTAATCCGAGTGTTTGGGTTTTCATCTTTCTGTTCACTGTTCCAGTGGACCGGTCGGCCCGCTATTAAAAGTGTGGCGGTGACTTCGTAGGCCGTTTCTACAGCGAAGTGTTGTCGCTACGAAGGCCGCCACAAAATTTTGAACCGTAAAATCTTCTTCAAAGTAATGATCTTCTTTGAATCAAACGGGATGATAGTGCCCTTATTCTGTATTTCTCTTTGACTTGTCATTTCAACATCCAGTGCTACAGAGGAAGGTAATGTAGGAATTCTCGCAAGGTTGGGTTGTCGGTCGTCGCATTTTAATGTTTGAAGTGTCAGATAAACGCATGGTGTTTTACATTGTTAACAACCTTCGCTAGAAACAAAAATTTTAAAATAAATGCCAACATTTAGTCTCACTGAGTATAAAACATAGCCCTTAGACTTCAGCGAGCTGCATTCCGCAAGACCTCTACCTGTGAAATCTATGTTGAGTCTCACAGAAGATATTTTATTTTTACGAAACCGTTATAGCAAGTGAGCCTGAAACGTGTCCCGTAATTCCATAACGGATTGACGTCAGTGATACAGCAGACCTGCTATAACGAGCATCTTACAACGTGCGTTCTTGGAAACGGGAACGACCTTCGCTTTTCTCCCAGCCGCTTGCAACCGGTCGTAGCTTCAGCAGCCTACGATGAACTACTGCTAGAAGGGGAGCAGCTTTTTCGCACAGTCTGTGTAGAACCGCAGAGAAATGTGACCTGATGGAGATGCCTCTCCACAGTTTGGCAGTTTTTGTTGATTTTCCGTCCTCTTATCTCAATATCTGCCATTTCAGCGTTCGCACGATGATCGAATCGAAGAACCATATTACGTACAACCCTATGAAATGATACAATTTCGGAAAATAGAATTTCATATTTCGACACTATGACATCTTCCGTTCGGAGCCAGTACAGTCACTGGACGATTGAATAGATGGCTTTGATCCATTAACTGACTTAAAAGGAAAACTTCCTACGGTATTTTTTTCCTTTCTTTTGTCAATTAGTCGGCAGAATTGTACTTTTTAGTTCCTTGAACACTTCTCGCATGGCTCTCCTTACGCTAATTTGGGCTTCATCCAGCTTTTGTTGCTCAACAAGGCTTTGACCTCGCGTTAATCTGTGACAAAACTCTTGCTGTTTACAGATAAGTTTCTAGCCTTAACAACTGTGCTACGGCGGGCCTTTCGATTCTTCTGAGTCTTGCTCTCCTCTTACATTTATAAAGTGTATTGTAAAAAGATTCTTTTCGAGGTTTAGGAGGTTCAGTCCTCTGTGAGCATGTTATTTTAAACTGCAGGTAATCGCAGCCAGATTTCCACATTTTGAACGAAATTATCCGCACTGGCTGTAAAATACGAGTATTTTTTATTAAAAGTCGCGACCGGTTTCGCGTCAATTCAAGACGCATCCTTCAACAAGTCATTGCAGAAAGATAAGCGCCTAAGAGCGACTCCCCATTGTTCACATCAAGTTACAAACAAATAGCTGACCACTGACTACCGCTTTTGGCGCGCTATTTGTTTATAAGTTGACGCGAAAGATTGGGAGTGTCTCTAAGGCAGTTATCTTGCCGCTATGACTTGTTAAAAAGAATCTCTGTCACCTGAGTATTGAAGCGAATCGGATCGTATTTAATAAAACGTATTTTACAGCCAGTGCGGATCATTTCATTTAGAATCATTCTTTTGTGTTTAGCAAGACTGACTCTGAGTCATTTCGTGAATATGGGAGGTAGGTAGATGATTTAAGCTTTGTTTGCTTTGATTCTTCAGCACTCTTCCAAGTTGCTCCGTATCTACATTATTCTACGGTGGCGTAGGAAGTAACTGAAAGTTTATTGTAAAATTATGTTCAACATCTCGTGTGATTCTTAAATTGCTTTCACAACCATATTATTGTCATACAGGTGAAACGGACATTCTAATATTAGAACGGGTCTATTCCTTATGAAGTTGTACGGACAGTCTGACCGGAATAGTTGCTCCCGTACTGACAAGGAGCATCGTAAATTCCAGGGATTATGATTCCGAGACTGTCTTTCACCGGGACAATCATCGCTCTTATCTTTTGGAGAGGTCGGAAAATAGGTCTTGCCTTGTTTACCCACGATCCTACCTATTTCGCTAGCCGTAGCAGCACAGAAAGGACGGAGCGCAACAGGTGGACCAGCTCTTGGTTGGTGAATGTACTTGAGTTTGCTTTTACTGAAGAGTCCTAATTTAAAATCGGGAGCCATATAGACGTTTTCTCGGAATTCGTTCTTCAGTTCTTTTACGTCGGAATCCAAGTGCCCCCAGTAAGAACCAGTTGTCGCTCTGTACGTCGACGCATTTGAAATCGCTCTCTGCTGGATTGGGAAACAGGAGGCCATGCGCGCTGAATTGTGAGGCGGTGTACGCAAGCTTTAGGTATACATATCGACCGACCCTCGCATTTACTTTACCTTTCTACTATCACATCTCGAAATGGCAACTTTCCTTCTGTCACCATCTCCCACACATCAACATATTGGGACTCTTTGTCATCGAAGAGGCCGTGTAGGTCAGAATGTGCGACAGTAACTTCAACCGGGACAGCAGCTGGATATCCAAGTTGGTTCGCTGCTTTGAGAGACTTGAGAGAAATTAGCCAATTTTTTTACCTCCCAAGTCACGCCACTAGTGTCGCATATATTGATTCGATTTGTGACAGAATCACGACAGTCAGCTTCTGCTGAGGGTATCGTCGAAAACTCGAGGTTTTATTTTAATTGGATGCAAGAAGAATACTGAGGATATCTTACGAAAGAATGCTGGAGCAGAAACTTCGCTCTATATCCCTGGATTTGCTTGCACTGATTTAGGGACACAACGAGTGATGCAGGATACGAGGCTGAGCTACTCGTGAAGGACTTGTAAGGTGGCCATGTCATTTAGATATTTGTATGTCATCGATGTGCACGTCAGAGAGAGAGAGAGAGAGAGAGAGAGAGAGAGAGAGAGAGAGAGAGAGGGAGACAGAGAGAGAGACAGCAAGTCACGTTACTGTTAAACAATCTTTGGTGTTCTCGTGGCACAGTCTTTGCCTCTGCATAGTCTGATACTTTAAATGCCAACATTTTACGTTACGCTTTACCGTGACTGTTGTTGACATCAAATGAAACAACGCGTTTCACAAGTTTAAACCTCCATCATCAGGTGGATTTACATTTGTTAGTAAGATTTGTGTGTGTGTGTGTGTGTGTGTGTGTGTGTGTGTGTGTGTGTGTGTGTGAATGTGTGTTGCGTTAAGACTGTTTTTGGAGGAACTTATGGCACTGTCTGGTGGAGACACAAAACACTATTTCAGAACATGGTTTTGGGGTTTTTGACAACAAACTAAACGTATATCTAACGGTAAAAATAAAATAACTAAAATAGAATACCTCCAGTGGTCACAGGTTCCTTTTACTGTCGTAACACATCACAATTATACTGTCATATTTTGTAAACAAATATGGGGCCTGGAAACTATTAGTTGCAATTATCATATAGCAGAAGAGAAGCGTTATCACAAAGTACAAAGAATATACATCATAACAACATTATAACATTATTAGGTTTTAAAGGATTTTGGAGATATTTGTTTTGAGATGTTGAATCGATGCGTTGGAATAAATATTTCAGGTGGTATATAAACCGTATTTTGTTAAATTTATACAGCTTAAACAACAGTAAACGTGTTGTTTCACTTGACGCGGTCTGACACATTCCTAGTTGAAGTGTGGTAGGTGATGGACGTATTCTGTAGTGCTGTGTCGAATTTCGATTGTATCTGTTAGATGAAGAAAGATTGGTTGTAAAGGACAGCAAGGATGAATATGATTGAAAAGTGAAAGGAATATGAATTTTAAATAATTCCATTATTTCGGAAGAGCAGCTAGAAATGATAATTGTCAGCCGGTTAACTTGCTCAGAGCTGAGAGAAAGACCACCCCACTTTCCTGAGTCATGGATTCGAATATTAATTGATTGAGCTGCTCGATTTTTATAAAAATTCTCTGTTAACACTGTACCCTTTTCAAATCAGTGTTCACTTTGTTATTCATAGTACTGTTCAAACCAATGTTTTGTGTGAAAATCAAGCGAAGTTTCACTCAGTCTTTTTGAATACATACTTAATTCCAAAATCGTTTTCTTGGAATATCATTTTATACGAAAGGTTACTCTCCCCACGCCACTGTTTATCAGTATACATTACCACAGTCTGCATATGTATTTAGAAACAGAAATCTAGCTTAACCGCTGCCTGCTTGGCGTTTTCTGTTGTGCTTTCGAGAAATCTGTAACGATGTTGTCAAGACGCGAGGTAAGTGGAAATTCTGATTAAAGCCAGATCATTGTTTTATTTCAGTTGCGCATTTAATATACAACAAGCTGCATTCTGATCGGTTCAGTTCAGCTCAAATTAGATTCTGCCTAGTCAAAGGTTAGCACACGAGTTTAACTTGGATAACAGTTTGTGGGGACATAGTGTTGCCAATATGTAGACTTTTATAAAGTGGGAGGTAAGGTCGGTCTAAATTTCAGAAAGAAACAAATATAGTGGAGATGTTACAGACTGAGAAGGTATATCCTAACCACTCGTAGACAAAACAATGATGTGAGGTAATTGTGTCCAGACAGTGCCAACGTTGTGTTTTCTTTTTTTACATACATGTTGTAATATGTGCTTGCATACTAAAATGAACACAGAGCAAAGTCAGTAACACCAACAGCCAAACAACAAAACACTTTATGTAGCAGAAAAGGAAACTTATCCTTATCGGTCTCAAATGCTGTGTCTGGAGTAAGCACACGTGGAACAGTATATATAGCCGGCCGCGGTGGCCGTGCGGTTCTAGGCGCTTCAGTCTGGAACCGCGCGACTGCTACGGTCGTAGGTTCGAATCCTGCTTGGGGCGTGGATGTGTGTGATCTCCTTATGTTAGTTAGGTTTAAGTAGTTCTCAGTTCTAGAGGACTGATGACCTCAGATATTAAGTCCCATAGTGCTCAGAGCCATTTGAACCATTTTTGAACAGTATATATAAATACAACTCTTGATAGTCAATAAACAGCCGTAGGCACAGAGCTGTGTAAAATGACCAGACCGAGTGTCTGAATACAATTACCACACCACTTGTCCGTATGACACGCGTTGGCACGCTCTCTGAACACAAATCTGCCAATAGCTCGGCCGAGCGATGGGACGACTGCTCTGGAGGCGGGAACAGAACACTCACTTGAGACGTAGCCCAAGTCGGAACGCGCACAGAAATCTCTCTCTCCTGGCCCCTGAGGCCGTATTTCGTAACAGGTGCGCTGCGGTGGCGTCTGGTAACTCTGAGAGACGCGGTTATAGCCTCATCCGGATGGGCGCCGTCGAAGATGCTGCTTGGACTTGAAGCATATTTGCGGTGGTCGACCTCGATGCAAATTATCGACTATCGACGACACCGCAGTACACATCGTTGGTAGGCCATCAGTCTTCTAACTGGTTTGATGCCAGCCACCACGAATTCCTATCGTGTGCCAACCTTTTCATCTGAGAATAGTCCTCAATTACAATGGCGGAAAATAATTAATGTAGAGTAGTGAAATTTTGGTAGTTCACTTTGAAATGCTGGTACGTTAATAACTGGTGTAACCGCAAGAGTGTTGAACGCCAGCATCCACATGCGTTTTGTAACACAGGTGCCGGATGTCAGTTTGTACAATGGAGTTTCACTCCTGTTGCACTTGATCGTTCAATATACGGACAGTTAATGCTGGTTATGAATGACGCTGGAGTTGTCGTCCAATGATGCTCCATATGTGCTTGATCGGAGACAGATCTGGTGATCGAGGAGTCCAACGCAACACGTCTACACTCCGTAGACTACCTAGTTATGAAGTGGAAAGATGAAATACACTTAGGAATTAAAATTGTATCTAGCGTACCATTAAATACTCTGTTATATGATGATGACTAGACGATTATACAGGAAACAGAAGATAATTTACAAAGAGCAGTATACAGACTGAGCCACAACGGAATATATTGCGACTTAATTATATCTGCAAATAAGACGCAGATAATGGCTTCAAAAGATAGAATCCAGTCAGAGAAAATAACAATAAATGACAAAATTTTAGAACAAGCATCCCACTTCAGCTATCTAGGAAGTGACATTAGTTTTAACTATGACAAAGACATTGAGAAGGAGGTTAATAAATATTAAACTATCTGCGGAACAACTGGAAGGACTTTGGGAAGTTGTTGTTGTTGTTGTGGTCTTCAGTCCTGAGACTGGTTTGATGCAGCTCTCCATGCTACTCTATCCTGTGCAAGCTTCTTCATCTCCCAGTACCAACTGCAACCTACATCCTTCTGAATCTGCTTTGTGTATTGATCTCTTGGTCTCCCCCTACGATTTTTACCCTCCACGCTGCCCTCCAATACTAAATTGGTGATCCCTTGATGCCTCAGAACATGTCCTACCAACCGATCCCTTCTTCTGGTCAAGTTGTGCCACAAACTCCTCTTCTCCCCAATCCTATTCAGTACCTCCTCATTAGTTACGTGATCTACCCATCTAATCTTCAGCATTCTTCTGTAGCACCACATTTCGAAAGCTTCTATTGTCTTCTTGTCCAAACTATTTATCGTCCATGTTTCACTTCCATACATGGCTACACTCCATACACATACTTTCAGAAACGACTTCCTGACACTTAAATCTATACTCGATGTTAACAAATTTCTCTTCTTCAGAAACGATTTCCTTGCCATTGCCAGTCTACATTTGATATCCTCTCTACTTCGACCATCATCAGTTATTTTGCTCCCCAAATAGAAAAACTCCTTTACTACTTTAAGTGTCTCATTTCCTAATCTAATACCCTCAACATCACCTGACTTAATTCGACTACATTCCATTATCCTCGTTTTGCTTTTGTTGATGTTCATCTTATATCCTCCCTTCAAGACACCATCCATTCCGTTCAACTGCTCTTCCAAGTCCTTTGCTGTCTCTGACAGAATTACAATGTCATCGGCGAACCTCAAAGTTTTTATTTCTTCTCCATGGATTTTAATACCTACTCCGAATTTTTCTTTTGTTTCCTTTACTGCTTGCTCCATATACAGATTGAATAACATCGGGGAGAGGCTACAACCCTGTCTTACTCCCTTCCCAACCACTGCTTCCCTTTCATGTCCCTCGACTCTTATAACTGCCATCTGGTTTCTGTACAAATTGTAAATAGCCTTTCGCTCCCTGTATTTTACCCCTGCCACCTTTAGAATTTGAAAGAGAGTATTCCAGTCAACAATGTCAAAAGCTTTCTCTAAGTCTACAAATGCTAGAAACGTAGGTTTGCCTTTCCTTAATCTACTTTGGGAAGAAGAACAAGAAAAGAAATACAAATGAAATTATATAAAGTTACGGCCGTACCTACTCCTCTACATGGTCCCGAATTATATACAGTAACCTAAAAGAAAAATCAATTTTACAAGCAGCAGAGTTGAAGTTCATGAGATATGTAAGAGGCTGTAACAAAATGGATAAAATAATGAATGAAACAATAAGAACAAACTTAAAAATCTTTTCAGTTTATGATAAGTTAGAAAAGAATAGAATGAACGGGAAGGATCATTTTGATGGAATGACAGAAAACGTATTGCCAAAGAGCATAATGATTTATTGGCAGGCTGGAAAGACAGCACTAGGTAGACCTCGTAAGAGATTGCTGGATGGATGATTGATAGAGACTAGAACAGGTGATTACAGCACCTGACTCTTAGAAGGAGATGATGGCGATGGTAATAAAGAGAGTTTCTTATCACTTCTAACTTACGGCAGTCAGACATGGACTTTTAATTGGAAGAAACTATTTATAATTTTAGGGCTATTTAGCGGGCGAATGGGGAGATGCAAGTCGGAAAATTCTAAGTGAGATACGAAAACAAACAAGTTGATGAAGGAAAACGTTAATTATGGCCGTGATCTGAACTGAATGGAGGTGTGCGAGACACGAAGCCAGGCGAATGGGCGGTGGATGGTATAAGGAAGATCTTTGACGGATTCTAAGAAGTCAGAAAAGGACTTGGCGACATGATGGAGAGTGCATAATGATGACAATGAAGTTGATGAAGATGATGATGGCGACGGTGGTGATGACTCAGGAGCAGCGAATCACGATATTTTCAACAGAGAATTGCAAGTGGTTGGTGGCCGGATACTGCGATGCATCAATCGCTGGAGTGATTACTGGAGCAATGGACGACTTTGTACGGTGCCTTCCAGCAGTTTTTCCAGTGCCATTCGACTTCCCCAGTGTATCGGAGCCGCGACGACGTCATCGGACGGGGCTCGGCGGCCGATACGAGCCGCACTTCCGCTTCCGGCGCTGTCGGCCGCACTTCCGCTCCCCCCCCTCCCCCCCTCCCCCCTCACACACACACAACCAACCGCTCCAGCGTCCAGGACTAGAATGACGGTGCTTCATTGACTTGCTTTAACTAATTTGTATTTAGCTCTCCATGAGCTCTCTCAGCAGTTGAACGGAATGGACAGTGTCTTAAAAGGAGGTTATAAGATGAACATTCAAACATTATGAATCACCTCGAAGGGAACGATCTATTGATACGTAATCAGCATGGTTTCAGAAAACATCGTTCTTGTGCAACGCAACTAGCTCTTTATTCGCACGAAGTAATGGCCGCTATCGACAGGGGATCACAAGTTGATTCCGTATTTCTAGATTTCCGAAAGCTTTTGACACCGTTCCTCACAAGCGACTTCTAATCAAGCTGCGAGCCTATGGGGTATCGTCTCAGTTGTGCGACTGGATTCGTGATTTCCTGTCAGGAAGGTCGCAGTTCGTAGTAATAGACGGCAAATCATCGAGTAAAACTGAAGTGATATCAGGTGTTCCCCAGGGAAGCGTCCTGGGACCTCTGCTGTTCCTGATCTATATAAATGACCTGGGTGACAATCTGAGCAGTTCTCTTAGGTTGTTCGCAGATGATGCTGTAATTTACCGTCTAGTAAGGTCATCCGAAGACCAGTATCAGTTGCAAAGCGATTTAGAAAAGATTGCTGTATGGTGTGGCAGGTGGCAGTTGACGCTAACGAAAAGTGTGAGGTGATCCACATGAGTTCCAAAAGAAATCCGTTGGAATTCGATTACTCGATAAATAGTACAATTCTCAAGGCTGTCAATTCAACTAAGTACCTGGGTGTAAAAATTACGAACAGCTTCAGTTGGAAAGACCACATAGATAACATTGTGTGGAAGGCGAGCCAAAGGTTGCGTTTCATTGGCAGGACACTTAGAAGATGCAACAAGTCCACTAAAGAGACAGCTTACACTACACTCGTTCGTCCTCTGTTAGAATATTGCTGCGCTGTGTGGGATCCTTAACAGGTGGGATTGACGGAGGACATCGAAAGGGTGCAAAAAAGGGCAGCTCGTTTTGTATTATCACGTAATAGCGGAGAGAGTGTGGCAGATATGATACGCGAGTTGGGGTGGAAGTCATTAAAGCAAAGACGTTTTTCGTCGCGGCGAGATCTATTTACGAAATTTCAATCACCAACTTTCTCTTCCGAATGCGAAAATATTTTGTTGAGCCCAACCTACATAGGTAGGGATGATCATCAAAATAAAATAAGAGAAATCAGAGCTCGAACAGAAAGGTTTAGGTGTTCGTTCTTCCCGCGCGCTGTTCGGGTGTGGAATGGTAGGGAGATAGTATGATTGTGGTTCGATGAACCCTCTGCCAAGCACTTAAATGTGAATTGCAGAGTAATCATGTAGATGTAGAAAAGCAAAACGAGGATAATGGAATGTAGTCGAATTAAGTCGGGTGATACTGACGGAATTAGATTAGGAAATGAGACACTTAAAGTAGTAAAGGAGTTTTGCTATTTGTTGAGCAAAATAACTGATGATGGTCGAAGTAGAGAAGATATAAAATGTAGACTGGCAAAGGCAAGGAAAGCGTTTTTGAAGAAGAAAAATTTGTTAACGTCGGGTATAGATTTAAGTGTCAGGAAGTCGTTTCTGAATGTATTTGTATGAAGTGTAGCCATGTATGGAAGTGAAACATGGACGATAAATAGTTTGGACAAAAAGAGAATAGAAGCTTTCGAAATATGGTGTTACAGAAGAATGATGAAGATTTGATGGGTAGATCGCGTAACTAATGAGGAGGTATTGAATAGAATTGGGGAGAAGAGGAGTTTGTGGCCCAACTTGACAGGAAGAAGGGACTGGTTGGTAGGACATGTTCTGAGGCATCAAGGGATCACAAATTTAGCATTGGAGGGCAGCATGGAGGGTAAAAGTCGTAGAGGGAGACCAAGAGATGAATACACTAAGCGGATTCAGAAGGATGTATGTTGCAGTAAGTACTGGGAGTTGAAGAAGCTTGCACAGGCTAGAGTAACATGGAGAGCTGCATCAAACCAGTCTCAGAACTGAAGACCACAACACAACATGTGCTCTCTCATACATCGGAACACGATGACGTTGGTTAACCAACACATTGACGAAAGTGGAAATCATTACACCAACAACACCCTGACCGAACGCTACGGAAGTGATTCTCCTGCATTTCCATGCCTGCGGAATACGTTGATTAGAATTTAATCGTTATGGAGGTTATTTCCAGTATTTTTAGTACATAAAAAGAAAACGATTTCAACAAATGAGAAGTGGTGTGAGTAAACGATGGGTACTGGCTTTGTCTAACGTTACCGGCACTCTCCAGGTGCAGGTCGTAACGCAGAACACTCAGATAACATATACGTGCAGCTTATGGCCACATTTCGGGCTTCAAGAAAGGTTAAGAGCGATGCGTGGGCATTATACCGGCAGAACGCACAGGCGGTTTGCTGCATTGCCAGGACTGCGCAGCGAGTGGTGATGAGACGGACTCTGGGAAACAGCAGTGGCAGGCAGAGAATGTTGTAGGACTGTTCGGCTGGATCCGACGAATATACGGCTGGCATCAGCTGAAATCCGGTCAGACGTGACAGGCAGGGTGTCACCACGATGTATTATTACAGGAAGCGAGGTTGAGATCTCCAGTGCGTTCACCGCTGTCTGTGGCGGTCAGATGGCCGCCTACCTGCATCTCCAAAACTTGGAATCCTGCTGTGTGGACCCACTGAACACGACGACAAGACATTTTTGGTAATGCATAAATCCTGTTATACTCTTGATGGCCAGGGTATCAAATAGCATACTGCAGCATCATAATGATAGTTTACACCACAGCCGCCGTGATAAATGTACGGATCGTTGATTGGCCTGCCCATTGAGCATGTGTGGTATACGACGGCGAGACATGTGTTCTCATACCAGCCTCCAGACAGCAATCTTTACGAACTGTTACAAAATGTCTTCTCACATGGCAAGAAATTTCACATTCAGAGGTTGTTGCTTACATGCCACAACGAAAACATCATACGTATCATTTAGTCTCCGTTACATTTGATAACAAACTCTAAGAAAAAAGAAGACATAACTCGAAAGAATTATCCGAATCAGACGTAAATCGGCAGATGTGGTGTGCATGTACAGACAAACAAATGATTGAAATTAAAAAATTTTGTATGATTCATTGGAGAGAAAGTGCTTCAGAAACTGAGGAAGTCAATAACGAGTTTGGCCCACGTCTGGGCCTTATGCAAACAACTACTCGGGTTGGCATTAACTGAAAGTAAATCGAAGAAAGACGAAAGTAATGAGAAGTTGCAGAAATGAGAACAGCGGGAAACTTAACATCAGGACTGATGGTCACGAAATAGATGAAGTTAAGGAATTCTGCTAACTACACAGCAAAATCACCAATGACGGACGGAACACGGGGCACATCAAAAGAAGACTAGCACTGGCAATAAGGGCATTCCTGGTCAAGAGAAGTCTACTAGTATCAAACATAGGCCTTATCTTGAGGAATAAATTTCTGAGGATGTACGTCTAGAGCACAGCATTGTATGGTAGTGAAACGTGGACTGTCGAAAAACCGGAACAGGAAAGAATCAAAGCATTTCAGATGTGGTGCTACAGATGAAAATTAGGCGGACTGATAAGGTAAAAAATGAAGAGGTTCTGCACGTAATCGGAGAGGAAAGGAATGTATGAAGATGGTCATGTCCGAAAGAACAGATACCATCTTCATATAGTTAAGGCTAACCGGCCATTGACCTTCTTCTTCTGTGCTGGATGCACGCGCATTGCCCGAACTCTTACAGGACTGGGTAAGATTGTCTGCCGCGAGTAACGAGTGTAATGGGCAGGAGAACTACGAATGTAGTGTGTGGACATTAAGTTGGGAATGTGGGTCTCACGGGGAGCGTGCAAGTGATAAATCCCTGCAGTCGCACTATCCTCTGTGCCCTCGGTAGCTCAGATAGATGGAGCGTCTGCCACGTAAGCAGGAGATGCCGGGTTCGAGTTACGGTCTGGGCATACATTTTCAACTGTCCCCGTCCACGTATATCAACGCCTGTCGACAGCTTAGGGTCTTAATAAAATTATCATTTCAGGAAAGGAATATGTAGAAATCTGTTAAGACATCAGGGAATGACTTCCATGATACTAGAGGTAGTTGGAGAGGGCAAAAACTGTAGAGGAAGACAGAGACTGGACTACGTCCAGCAGATAACTGAGATGTAGACTGCGGCACAGTTGAGGAGTTCGTGGCGGGCCGCATCAAACAAGTCAGAAGACTGACGATTAAAAAAATAGATTGATGAGATGTTGGATGTCCTCCTGAATGATATCGTCCCACATTCTGTCCAGCTGAGGTGTTAGATCGTCAAACACCCGAGATGCTTGGAGTGACCAACCCGTAACACTCAAAATTTTCTCTGTTCTGGGGTGATCCGGCGAATTTTCCGGCCAAGGTAGCGTTTCACAAGCCGTAGGCAACCTGTAGAAACCCTCGCCCTGTGCGAGCGGACATTATTTTTCTGAGATATGAGCCCGGGGTGGCTTGCTACGAAATGAAGCAGCACCCCAGACGATCACTCCTGGTCGTCGGGCTCTTGCCGTGCGATAGTGAGGTCGTTATCTCACCACTGTTCGGGGCGTCTCCAGACACATCTTCGCTGGTAATCGGGGCTCAGTTCGAAGCGGGATGCATCACTGAAGACAGTTCTACTCCAATCAATGGGACCCCAAGCCTAAGGCGTGTCTGGAGACGCCCAGGACAGTGATGGGACGCCAACCTGACTGTCGCCCGCCATACGGCCTGACAACCAGTTGTGATGGTCTGGTGCCATTTCTTTTCATAGCAGGACCACTTTGGTTGGCATCCGCGGCAGCCTTACAGTACAGTGGAACGTGGACGATGTTCTATGGCCCTTCGTGGAAATCGATCCTGGGCTTGACAAATCCTGCCTTCGGCAGCAAGGTCGCCACATCTCTCTCCAACTGAGAACATTGGAACGTTACGGACAGGGCCCTCCAACCAGCTCGGGGTTTTTATGACCTTAGGCGTCAATTGGACAGAATTTGGCACGGTATCCCTCAGGAGGGCACCCAACAACTCTATCAAGCAATGACAAGCCGAATAATTGCTTGCATAAGGGCCGGAGGTGGACCATCAATTTGTGAAGCTCGTTCTCTTGAATAAATCAACATATCTTTCTCAAATTGCAACCATTTGTGTATCCATACGTTTACATCACATCTACCAATTTTGCACCCTTCGTTTTACATTGTTTTGTTTTTGATTAAATCGAGGCCATACACATGGAAATCAAAATGTACATCGACACACACTTCAGTCCCATTAAGGGTCCATTCTCCTTAATCAACTTATAAGTATTTTTACGGTTTTTTTCGAAAGACAAATGAAGCAATCAACGTAAATCTCCTTGCATATAATTTATTGATTCTTCGACAACATTTTCCGATTTTTTAAAAAGATTCAGCTGTCATTAAGACACACCCATTAGAGAAGTTGAAGCTGATCTGTCCAAAATGAGGTGTGTCCATGAAGGAAAACTTGCAGTCTACAAATCTCCTACTAAATCAAGAAACAAACAATTTTCTTAATCTATAGGATATTGCACACAGACATGTCCACAAGGAGTAATACGCAATTTTTTTCGAACTTTAATTTACTCATTAGTTATTGCAAAACACGTAACTGAAACACAGGACAAAACTACAGCTTTCTTTCAAACGTCCGCCATTTTACTATTTTGTCATATTTAAAAAAAACTGTGAGATCGTTCAGTGCGCAATGTCCAGTGGATTAAGAAGACTGTTTGGTTTTTCATTTCACGTACTGTTTTCTGACTGCAGAACTTCCGTCAGGGACAGGGACGGGGGAGCCTAATGATGACTGCATTTCTCGACAAAATCAGAAAATTTTGTCCTACAACCATTAAATAATCTACAAAAAGATTTACGTTGTTTGTTTCATTAGAGTACAAAACGCTTATTTTATAGGCTGACTAAGGAGAGTAGACCATTGAAGTTATACTATGTGGTCAAAAGTATCCGGACACTTGCCTGAAAATCACTTACAAGTTCGTGATGCCTTCCATCGGTAATTCTGGAATTCATTATGGTGCTGGTCCACCCTTAGCCTTGATGACGGCTTCCACTCTCGCAGGTATACGTCCAGTCAGGCGCTGGAAGGTTTCTTGGGGAATGGCAGCCCATTCTTCATGGAGTGCTGCACTGAGGAGAGGTATCGATGTCGGTCGGTGATGCCTGGCACGAAGTCGGCGTTCCAAAACATCCCAAAGGTGTTCTGTAGGATTCAGGTCAGGACTCTGTGTAGGGCAGTCCATTACAAGGACGTTATTGTCGTGTAACCACTCTGCCACAGGCCGTGCATTATGAACAGGTGCTCGATCGTGTTGAAAGATGCAATCGCCATCCTCGAATTGCTGTTCAACAGTGGGAAGCCAGAAGGTGCTTAAAACATCAATGTAGGCCTGTGATAGTGCTACGCATAACAACAAGGTGTGCAAGCCCCCTCCACACCATAACACCACCGTCTCCGAATTTTACTGTTGGCACTACACACATTGGTATATGACGTTCACCGGGCATTCGCCATACCCACACCCTGCCGTCGGATCGCCACATTGTGTGCCGTGATTCGTCACTCCACACAACGTTCTTCCACTATTTAATCGTCCAATGTTTACGCTCCTTACACCAAGCGAGGCGTCGTTTGGCATTAACCGGCGTGATGTGTGGTTTATGAGCAGTCGCTCGACCATGAAATCCAAGTTTTCTCACCTCCCGTCTAACTGTCATTGTACTTGCAGTGGATCCTGATGCAGTTTGGAATTTCTGCGTGATGGTCTGGATAGGTGTCTACCTATTACACATTACGACCCTCTTCAACTGTCTACTGTCTCTGTCACTCAACAGACGAGGTCGGCCTGTACGCTTTTGTGCTATACGTGTCCCTTTACGTTTCCACTTCACTACCACATCGGAAACAGTGGACCTAGGTATGTTTAGGAGCGTGGAAATCTCGTGTACAGACGAATGACATAAGTGACACCCAATCACCTGACCACTTTGAAGTCCGTGAGTTCCGCGGAGCGCCCCATTCTGCTCTCTCACGATGTCTAATGACTACTGAGGTTGCTGATATGAAGTACCTGGCTTTAGGTGGCAGCAAAATGCACCTAATATGAAAAATGTAAGTTTTTGGGAGTGTCCAGATACTTTTGATCATATAGTGTACCAGCTAAGAAATACTTCGAGGCACATCAATTGACATCTGAATTTTCCACATCCCCATCAACATGGAAAAAAGAAGAATTATGAGACATGTCGACAGACGTCTCCATCCGTGTTTAGGAAATAGGAAGCTGTGTTTCAGTTTAAATGATGATACGAACAGCATATGTCTGTAATGCAGTCGTTTCCATTGTTTTCTGCATCCTCATCCCGTTGATTATTGCTGATTCTTCCGCCTTTAGGAGCATTTCCCACACCAGGGACAAGAGAGTGCCCTGACCCTCTGTCAGCTCTTCCGCCCTCTTGACAACGACGTTGGCAGAATGAGGGTGACTTCTTACGCCGATAGTCTTCGGCCGCTAATGCTGATTATTAATCAAAATTTACGTGCGACGGGTTTCGAACCTGGAACCGAAGACGTTTTGATAGTAACCGAAGACGCTACCCCTAGATCACGGGAGAAGGCATTAGAGACACATACTGTTTATCCGAGATCATGTGACCTGTAATTGAAAAAGTGTGGTGATAATCTCTCAATTGGCAAAAGATTCCGGAATAGTCCCTTATTTGGGACTCCGGGAGGGGGCTGCCAAGTGGAAGATGACCATGAGAAAAAGACGAAAGGATAACGTTCTACGAGTCGGGGGCGTGAAATGTCTGAAGCTTGAAAGTAGTAGGGAAGCTACTGTAATGGTACTTTGACTACCGCGCCTCCGCCAATACAAAGATATAATTTACGATCGCGCACGCAGAAGAGCGCTGCGCCAGCGACCGATTTTATAAATAATTTTGTTCGTCTTTTTACTTTTTGCGTAGGTTTTTGTTTTTAACAACTAATTGATGACATTCTCTCTCTTGTCTTCATACGAAAGACGTGTATTTTTCGGCGATGTGTTGAATGTGCTTTTGGGTGGAAATTAAAATTATATTACAAAGCGAGGTTGTTTCAATAGTGATTCGAGGTAGTTATCGCCAAATTTGTAAATTGATCATGACAGTGACAACTTGAAGAAGTTTTCAACAGACGGAGAAAAGTGAAAGACGGGTCGTCCTACAAGAGAAATTAGGAGGACAGCCATGAAGTCTATATTGTAATTAATATTGCGTATCTAACAAGATTATAAGGTAAATTTCAATTAGTTTCTGATGCTATTTCCGTACAGTCGCTTTTTGTAGTGTTGCCGACCCGGTCTGCCATGCACGGTCAAATTACAGCACGATCTCAAATCAATAATACGAAGTCCGCCTTATCCGTAACTGAAACCACCAAAATTCAAAACCCAATCAGATTTTCTATTTTATATTTTTCACGGCAGAACCCCGAGGAAAAGGAAACACTACACTACACAATCTGAAAAGGGAAATTCAAAGGCTCAGTCTAAATATAGTACGGATCAGTGAAGTGAAATGGAAAGAAGACAAGGATTTCTGGTCGGATGGGTGTAGGATAATATCAACAGCAGCAGAAAATGGTAAACGGGAGTAGGATTCGTTATGAATAGAAATGTATGCCAGGTAGTGTGTTACTATGAACATTTCAGTGGTAGGGTTGTTTCCATAAGAATCGACAGCAAACCAACATCGACAACGAAAGTTTAGGTGTTCATACCGACGTCACAAGCTGAAGATGAAGAGATGGAGAAACTATATGAGAATGTTGAAAGGGTAATACAGTACACAAAGGGAGATGAAAATCTAATAGTCATGGGCGACTGGAATGCAGTTGTTGGGGAAGGAGTAGAACAAAATGTTACAGGAGAATCTGGTCTTGGGACAAGTAATGAGAGAGGAGAAAGACTAATCGAGTTCTGTAATGAATTTCAGCTAGTAATAACAAACATTCTGTTCAAGAATCACGAGAGGCGGAGGTATACTTGGAAAAGGCCTGGTGATACGGGAATATATCAGTTAGATTATATCATGGGCAGACAGAGATTTCGTAATCAGATACTGGATTTTAAGGCGTACTCAGGAGCAGGCAGACTCAGATCACAATGTAGTAGTGATGAAGAGTAGGCTGAAGTTTAAGAGATTAGTCAGGATGAATCAGTATGCAAAGAAGCGGGATACGGAAGTACTAAGAAGTGACGAGATTTGCTCGAATTTCTCTCAGGCTATAGATACAGCAATAAGGAATAGCTCAGCAGAAGTACAGTTGAAAAGGAATGGGCATCTCTAAAAAGGACAATCACAGAAGCTGGAAAGTAAGCGCGAAGAAGCCATGGTTAGCAAAAGAAATACTTCAGTTGATCGATGAAAGAAGGAAGTACGAAAATGTTCAGTTACATTCAGGAATGAGGAATGAAATAAATAGAAAGTGCAGGGAAGCTAAGACGAAATAGATGCGCGAAAAAATGTGAAGAAATCGAAAAAGAAATGATAGTCGGAAGGAATGACTCAGCATACAGGAAAGTCAAAACAACCTTCGGTGACATTAAAAGCAAGGGTGGTAACATTAAGAGTGTAACGGAAAATCCACTGTTAAATGAAGAGCAGAGAGAAGATAGGTGGAAAGAGCGGAGGATTTGTCGGATATGATAGAAGAAGAAACAGGATTCGATTTAGAAGGGATTGATAACATTCCATCAGAATTTCTGAAATCATTGGGGGAAGTGCCAACTAAACGATTTTTCACGTTGGTGTGTAGAATGTATGACTCTGGCGACATACCATCGGACTTTTGTAAAAATGTTATCCACGCAATTCCGAATACTGCAAGAGCTGACAAATGCGAGACTTATTGCACAATTAGCTTAACAGCTCATGCACCAAAGTTACTTACGAGAATAATATACAGAAAACTGGAAAAGAAAATAGAGGACGTGTTAGATGACGATCAGTTCGGCTTTAGGGAAGGGAAAGACACCAGAGAGGCAGTTCTGGCGTTGCGGTTGATAATGGAAGCAAGACTAAAGACAAATCAAGACACGTTCATAGGATCTGTCGACTTGGAAATAGCGTTCGACTGTGTAAAATGGTGCAAGATGTTCTAAACTCTGAGAGAAATAGGGGTAAGCTATAGGGAGAGACGGTTAATATAGAAAATGTACAACAGCCAAGAGGGAATAATAAGAGTCTTTTTCTTCTTTCTTTTAGTGTTCAACCATGAGGTTGGTTTGCATCAGAGCACCATTGCTCTCTTCTGTCCGCCTTCCTTTATATTTCCACGTACGTGTTACATCCAGCGTCATTCATGATCTGCTACTTGTATGATATCCTTGGTCACCCCCGCCAATTCCTTCCCTCAATAGCTCGTTCTGCTATTGTTCCAATGATGTTGTTGTGTCCTAGGATGCGCCCTACAAGTTTGTTTCTTCTTGTTTGGATGTGCCTCCACAGAGATCTGGTTTCCTGTGCCCTTCTAAGCACCTATTCATCTGTTACTTTGTCTCTCCAGCTGATCTCCATCATCCTTCTATAGCACCACATCTCCAGGGCCTCTAGCCGTCTTCTCTCTTCTCTTCCCATTGTCCAAGTTTCACATCCGTATACGGCCACACTCCAAACGAAAGCTTTCATGATACGTTTCCTTATTTTCAGACTGATGTTCCTGCTGATGAGCAAGTTCCTCCTCCGATTAAATGCAGTTTTGGCCTTTTGTATTCTGCTCGCAATTTCTTTCCGGCTTCTACCAACCCTTGTGATTTAACTTCCCAGGTAAGTAAATTCCTCTATCACTTCCAGCTCCTCTCTTCCAATTCTCATTCTGAGAGTTTCATATTCTGCTCCTGTACTTGTTTGTTCTCGTTCCATACTGATCGCATAGAATCCTTTCCATTGTTCGGAGGGCTCCCTTTAGATCATATTTTGTCTGCGTGCCTACAGCATTATCATCTGCATAACGTAGCATGTCTATCTTCTGCCCATTAATTTTGATCCCCACCTCAGTAGTTTCTCGAACGTGGTCTATAGCTTCCTGGATGTAAGCATTGAATATAAGAGGAGAGAGAGCACTTCCTTGCCTTACCCCTTTTCTAATGTTTTCTTCTTGTTCCTGGTGACAGTCCCTAATCACTGCCACCTCATTCTTATAGAAACTGAGTATCACACGGATGTCTTTGTATTTCATTACACTTTTCCTCAGCACTCTGAACATCTCTCGCCAGATAACGTTATCAGATGCCTTTTCCAGGTCTACAAAGGCAATATAAGTTGGTTTATTTTTCTGTAATTGCTTTTAGATAACGTGTCTCAGTGCCAGAATCGCTTCTCTTGTTCCCAAACCCCTTCTGAACCAAACTGATCTTCTCTCATCACATCCTCCACCTTCTCTTCAATTCTCTTATGAATTTTTTTATGAGAATTTTTGATGCATGTGATGTTAGGCTTAAAGTTCGGTACTGTTCACATTTTGTAACTGCTGCCTTCTTTGGTATAGGAACAATGATGCATTTCTGGAAGTGTGTCGGCATCTCTCCTGTGTTATAGATGGACCTAATAAGTTTAAGTAGCATCATTTTCATGCTGTCATCAGCATTATTTATTAGTTCTGCGGGGTTGTCATCAATACCGGTTGCTTTTTGTCCCGTAGTTCCTTTAGAGCTTTGTCAAATTCTTCTTGCAGAATGTCATCTCCCTTGTCATCTTGGTCTACTTGCTCTTCTCTTCCTATTACTTCCTCCAAAAGAGGTGTTCCGGCATATGCAAGTCCTCTATGTATTCTTTCCATCTCTTCACAATGTCTCCACCAAACAGCATTTTCCCCTCTTTATTTTCTATTGTGCCTGTGAGTGTTGTTTTATGTTTGTTAAAACATTTATTTGCTGTTCTCTAGGCTAAATCAGTTCTTCCGTTTTGCGTATTTTGTTCTACATCCTTCCACATTTCCTCTAGAAAATTTTCTTTTGCTTTCCTAGCATCTCTATTGACTACATTCCTTAGTCTCCTATATTCAGCTTTTCCTTGTTCATCAGTTGTGTTTTTGTATAATCTCCTGATTTCAATAAGCTCAATAATATCTGCTGTAATCCATTTCCTTTCGTTTTTTGGTTTAGTTTTTCCAACTATCTTTTCTGCTGCTTTGTATACACCAGATTTAATTTGATCCCAGTCTTCATTTACTCCACCATGTTGAAAATTTTTTAGCTAGGTTGTCTGTTTCGTGAGCATAGCTATTTGCCAGTCCCTCAGTTTTCAGTTTTTCTAGTTCCCATTTAAGTTTTACTGGCTTCTTTTTCAAACATTTGAATCTGAGTGAACTTTTCATCAGGACCAGGTTATGGTCACTGCCTATGTCTGCAGATGGGTAGCTCCTGCAGTCTTTAACCTGATTCCTAAAACGTGCTTTCACTAGAACGTAATAAATCTGTTGTCTCCTCTGGTCTCCAGAGGCCCTCCATGTGTATCTTCTTCGTTTGTGATGTTGGAAAAGTGTTTCTGCAACAACTAATTGATGCCTCGAGCAGAACTCGATCAGTCGATCTCCTCTTTCATTTCTTCTTCCAAGTCCATGTTTGCCAACAATTCCTTCCTCTAGTTCTTCACCCACAATCGCATTCCAGTCCCCCATGGCAATCAGGTTTCCATCTCCTTTAACATTTCTCATCGCATTACCTATTTCATCGTATGTTTCGTCAACGACTGCATCTTCTTTGGATGTTGGCATGTATATTTGTATTATCACAGTGTCCTTTGCTTTAGTTTCAAGTTTGACTGGTATTATTCGAGAGCTATATTGCACATATCCCTTGAAACGTGAGCCATAGTTTTTCCTCAAAATATTCCAACTCCTTCCATCCCTGGTCTATCTTGGTCAGTTCCGGTGTGAATGACTCTGTATTCTTCAGACCAGAAATCACCTGACTGGGGCCATCATAATAAGAGTGGATGGCCAAAAACGAAGTGCTCAGATTAAAAAGGGTATAAGACAGGGATGTAGTCCTTCGCCCTTGCTGTTCAATCTGTACATCGAAGAAGCAATTATTGAAATTAAAGACACTTTCAGGAGTGGAATTAAAATTCAAGGTGAATTGATATTAATGATACGATTCGCTGATGACATTGCTATCCTGAAAGTGAAGAAGAATTACATGATCTGCTGAGTCGAATGAACAGTTTAATGAGTACAGAATATGGGTTGAGAGTAAATCGAAGAAATGAATCAGCGAGAAACTTAACATCAGGATTGGTGGCCACGAAGTAGATGAAGTTAAGGAGTCCTACTACCCAGGCAGCAAAATAACCAGTGACGGACGGAGCAAGGGGGACATCAAAAGCAGACTATCAATGGCAAAAAGGGCATTCCTGGCCAAGAGGCCTTAATTCGAGGAAGAAATTTCTGAGAACATACGTCTGGAGTACAGCATTGTATGGTAGTGAAACATGGACGGTGGGAAAGCTGGTTGGTTCAAATGGCTCTGAGCACTATGGGACTTAACTGCTGAGGTGATCAGTCCCCTAGAACTTATAACTACTTAAACCTAACTAACCTAAGGACATCACACACATCCATGCCCGAGGCAGGATTCGAACCTGCGACCGTAGCGGTCGCGCGGCTCCACACTGTAGCGCCTAGAACCGCTCGGCCACCCCGGCTGGCTGGGAAAGCTGGAACAGAAGAGAATCGAAGGATTTGAGACATGGTACTACAGACGAATGCTGAAAATCATGTGGACTGCACGGAATCGGAGAGGAAAGGAATATGTCCAAAACACTGAGAAGGAGAAGGGACATCTGTTAAAACAACAGGGAAAGACTTCCATGTTGCTAGAGGGAGCTGTAGAGGGCAAAAACTGTAGAGGAAGACAGAGGCTGAAATATATCCAGCAAGTAGTTGAGGACGTAGGTTGCAAGTGCTACTCTGAGATGAAGAGGTTCAAACGGTTCAAATGGCTCTGAGCACTATGGGACTTAACATCTGTGGTCATCAGTCCCCTAGAACTTAGAACTACTTAAACCTAACTAACCTAAGGACATCACACACGTCCATGCCCGAGGCAGGATTCGAACCTGCGACCGTAGCAGCCGCGCGGTTCCGGACTGCGCGCCTAGAACCGCTAGACCACCGCGGCCGGCAGATGAAGAGGTTGGCACAGGAGAGGAATTCGTGGCTGGAGGCATCAGACAAAACACATGAACAGTATGTAGGATTTGGACTGTGCTGCGCAGTGAATCATCCTTCCTGCCATTTTAAGTGCCTCATCATCTTGCGTTCTCTGATGTTCGGAAAATTCTCCCGCCAATTTCAAATGTGCGCCACATCTTCCACCGTTCGTTGCGCTTCCAGATACGTAATCCAATCTTTTCTGCGTCCCGTGATCTTACTCACTTTTTCCATGTTTACTTTACACAGTTAGTTTGTTGTTCCATACCTTGTTGCTTTGACAGCTTTTC
Organism: Schistocerca nitens; assembly: GCF_023898315.1. Classification (NCBI taxonomy): domain Eukaryota; kingdom Metazoa; phylum Arthropoda; class Insecta; order Orthoptera; family Acrididae; genus Schistocerca; species Schistocerca nitens. The sequence continues at coordinate 299,005,435 of NC_064615.1, read as the reverse complement.
GATATAGATTAATGACGACTGAAGGTGTCAGAAGTACTGTTCGCTGCCTTGTACGCAGGCATCTCACAGCTGTTAAGCTGTCGAAGTTTACATCCCTCTATTTCTGGTTCTAAACCTACTAAGAGCTAGTGTCGCCTATGCTCTGTTCTTTACAAAGTATGTTCTCAGTCCAGAAGTTATCTCCCTCAGAACCTGCAACGACGGAACGCTGCAGAAGAAACCTGGATAATATCATGGCTATATTTCGTGATGAAGGTGTTATAGTAGGAAGACCTTCCAATTTGCCGTATGTAAAATGGAACAGTCGCACGATTAAAACGAGTACTAGAGACAGGGATACGTTTAAGATGGTTCTGAACACTTGTTTCTGAAAATTACTTGAAACCCTTTAGTTTAAGTAACCGACTTTACAGGTAGCAGACACGAACTTTCTGAATCAGTGAACATAGAGGGATGATTCAGTTACCGTAAGGGTTTATAGCTTCAGTGACTACAAGTGCGAATGTTCAAAAGTGTAGTAACATACTTCTGTTTAGCAAGTGTGACGAGAAACAGATCGTAGATCATCTTCGAAGTCAACATCAAACATTCATCTCTAGGGATGAAGATGTCGAGTATCAATGCATAAAATTCAGCATCAAGTAAGATGTGTCGGACGAAGTTGTGATGGGAAAGATCCGACCAAATCACTAAAGGCAGCAATGAAAGAAACAGAAGGTGTAAATTTTGTGGACCTACCAACAGATCACATCCTTAATTGAAATTCCATACTCAGAAATTAATGAAGCTTCTTCATTCAGCTGCATCTGCAGTACGTATAATTACTGCAAGCGGTGGTTTAAAAATAAAGAACGTAGTTTATTCTGCATGTTTGAGACCACTGGTGTGCACTTTAATTCAAAGAACTGGATATTCTGACAAATGCTATTTTATTTATTTTGAGTAAGCTATCAGAACATACTAAATGTATTTTGGATAATGTGATGGAGGTCAAGACTGAATTGCAGAACTTTCTATTGGCAACTCTTGCAACTGCTTTGCAGATAATCTTGCTGTTTGAAATTACGCTATAAGCGACATTAACAGTGGAACACAGTAATATTTTACGATTTTATGTCCTTTCATAGTGATGTACTTATATAAAGTGCAAATCTTTGACTTCTTTCAACCCTTCACTTCAGGATACATGGAATACGACTGATGTCTACCTCTTACTTTCCTCTAAGGTACTCACGAACTGTTGACAGGGTGTTGCCAATACTCTTACCTGTAAAGAAAGGAAAGACACGCTATTAGTGTGCACTGAAGTCCACCTAAAAAGGAGGAACATCTTGCTATACACATTGACAACATTTTGCTCAAACTAAATTCACCTATTCAAGCGTTCGTCGGCGCTGTTTTTCGAAGTGGTGGTTTTTTGTTCTTGTATTCTAACCACTGACGAAGTGGATTCCACGGTCAGTGGCGTCCTTTCCTCCATCAGTGAGATCAAAGGCAACTCCATCCAGAATTCATTACATCAGACAGAGAAACGTTTTTTTCTCATTAACTCTCGCGAGGCAACGGCTTCAGTGGGCGAGGAAAAATTGTCAAATTCGTGAATATGAATGTAAATCACACTCCGAATGTAACTGAAATCAGTTTTGTGAAAACTAAATCTGAATTTGGAGAAAAAAAATAGAGCAATTAGCTAGCCAGCCGAAATAACTTGACAAGAAATTCGGTTGCCTACAGAAAGGCGCTCTCTGCTCCACATCAGACTAAATGCAAGTTAATCTTCCGTACTGTGAGCTAACAGCAACGGACGAGAATCCACCACTTCGAAACTGCTTCGCTTCAGCTTTAAAAAGGGTTTTGTTGTAGTCGGAATGCGTTTGGCTGTCACAGACCGAAGTTTTTATAGCTTTCGAAAGCAGTTACATAATATCGCGAACAGTGCACCCGTGAGACCTAAAAAAATGGGAACCTTCACCCATCATGTTCATGGCTAACGTTCCGTCTATAGTCAATTGAATGCTGTCCGAAACGAATTAAATACATATTTCAGACAGAGCTTGCAATCTGGATACAACATACACAAGAAATATGTATCTGTCACAACGCTCCAGAATGAAACTTCCTGTTACAGAATGAAACAGGACACAACGGTGGATGAGATCACAAATTAACAAAAACGCCTTTCACCATTGTGTTAGGTCACACATATTCATCCACTTATTTGTTAGAATGAAAGATCAGTACATTAACAAAAATTAAAACACTCGGTTAATAACATTCAGCTTACAGTACCACAAATCGACTTTCTTACTGCACTCCAGTACAGCTTATTAACTTACCAAATTAATGCCACTCCGGTGCTTCTACAGTAACTGATTTAATAGTCAAGCCATACTCAGTAGAAAACACACAGAAAATTCGCGTCTAACGTGAGCAGCCACAGATGCAAACTGAAAATTTTCCTAGTTGGACCACAATCTTCAGTTAATTTCATGAGTAACTGTGTTCTTTAGAGTAACAGGTATTACTTGGGGCAGGTTTATTTAAATGTAGACACTTCTGCACGCTCGTTTCTAATTACCTGTTGTTTTATGTCCACGGTTCCACATTGATGCATCTCGCACTTATGGTAATCTGGGGATCGTACACGATTCAATGTCCCCGAATGAGCTCCGACACTCCTATCTGGTTATTTTCCTCCAATTTGCCTCTAGATTCTTTTTGTTATAACCATTACAACAATGATTTTTCATTAAATAAACCGAAAAAAATACAAGGAAATAAAATAGAAAATGTTTAATGTCATTAAGGCGCCTTTTTCCGTCGTGTTAGCAGGAACGTTGAGCAGATCTGGTCCCGTAATTAGCTCGCTCAGACGTCTCGCGCCTCTCAGGGCTGTCGAGAAAATAGCGGCATCTGCAGCGCCTCTCACTCCCCCTGTACAGGCGGTACTTTTGAGCCTCGCCTGAGATCCTGCCTCCCAGGGTGTTCAGAGTGTAGCTTTGAAGCAGTCTTATTCGGTGCCCTGTATTTGCGGAGGTTTCCTATTAACCGCAGGAGTGTTCTTTAGCAAAGAAAACAAGGCAAGGGAATACTTCTGATTCGAGGCACAAAAGCCACAACAATGCCTACGAAATTAATAAACGTAAACATGGTCCGTAGTAGATGGTAAAGCGATGTGTATTTAATCGTGCGATTAGCTAATTTAGATTAAGCGTGATTGTCAAGCGCCTGTAAAACCAATACGGAGAAAAACTAAATCGACTACATACATGGCAGTATAAAAAACGCTTAACACACGTCACGTTAAAATAAAACATTATTGTACAAATTTATTACTTGCACGCTACTGGCCATTAAAATTGCTACACCAAGAAGAAATGCAGATGATAAACGGTATTCATTCGACAAAAATATTATACTAGAACTGACATGTGATTACATTTTCACGCAATTTGGGTGCATAGATCCTGAGACCATCCCCCATGAACCATGGACCTTGCCGTTGGTGGGGAGGCTTGCGTGCCTCAGCGATACAGATGGCCATACCGTAGGTGCAACCACAACGGAGGGGTATCTGTTGAGAGGCCAGACAAACATGTGGTTCCTGAAGAGGGGCAGCAGCCTTTTCAGTAGTTGCAGGGGCAACAGTCTGGATGATTGACTGATCTGGCCTTGTAACATTAACCAAAACGGCCTTGCTGTGCTGGTACTGCGAACGGCTGAAAGCAAGGGGAAACTACAGCCGTAATTTTTCCCGAGGACATGCAGCTTTACTGTATGATTAAATGTTGATGGCGTCCTCTTGGGTAAAATATTCCGGAGGTAAAATAGTCCCCCATTCGGATCTCCGGGCGGGGACTACTCGAGAGGACGTCGTTATCAGGAGAAAGAAAACTGGCATTCTACGGTTCGGAGCGTGAATGTCAGTTCCCTTAATCCGGCAGGTAGGTTAGAAAATTTAAAAAGGGAAATGGATAGGTTAAAGTTAGATATAGTGGGAATTAGTGAAGTTCGGTGGCAGGAGGAACAAGACTTTTGGTCAGGTGATTACAGGGTTATAAATACAAAATCAAATAGGGGTAATGCAGGAGTAGGTTTAATAATGAATAAAAAAAATAGGAGTGCGGGTTAGCTACTACAAACAGCATAGTGAACGTATTATTGTGGCCAAGATAGACACAAAGCCCATGCCTACTACAGTAGTACAAGTTTATATGCCAAATAGCTCTGCAGATGATGAAGAAATTGATTATGACGAGATAAAAGAAATTATTCAGGTAGTGAAGGGAGACGAAAATTTAATAGTCATGGGTGACTGGAATTCGTCAGTAGGAAAAGGGAGAGAAGGAAACATAGTAGGTGAATATGGATTGGGGGGAAGAAATGAAAGAGGAAGCCGCCTTGTAGAATTTTGCACAGAGCATAACTTAATCATAGCTAACACTTGGTTCAAGAATCATAAAAGAAGGTTGTATACCTGGAAGAATCCTGGAGATACTAGTAGGTATCAGATAGATTATATAATGGTAAGACAGAGATTTAGGAACCAGGTTTTAAATTGTAAGACATTTCCAGGGGCAGATGTGGACTCTGACCACAATCTCTTGGTTATGAACTGCAGATTGAAACTGAAGAAACTGCAAAAAGGTGGGAATTTAAGGAGATGGGACCTGGATAAACTGAAAGAACCAGAGGTTGTAGAGAGTTTCAGGGAGAGCATAAGTGAACAATTGACAGGAATTGGGAAAAGAAATACAGTAGAAGAAGAATGGGTAGCTCTGAGGGATGAAGTAGTGAAGGCAGCAGAGGATCAAGTAGGTAAAAAGACGAGGGCTAATAGAAATCCTTGGGTAACAGAAGAAATATTGAATTTAATTGATGAAAGGAGAAAATATAAAAATGCAGTAAATGAAGCAGGCAAAAGGGAATACAAACGTCTCAAAAATGAGATCGACAGAAAGTGCAAAATGGCTAAGCAGGGATGGCTAGAGGACAAATTTAAGGATGTAGAGGCTTGTCTCACTAGGGGTAAGATAGATACTGCCTACAGGAAAATTAAAGAGACCTTTGGAGAGAAGAGAACCACTTGTATGAATATCAAGAGCTCAGATGGCAACACAGTTCTAAGCAAAGAAGGGAAGGCAGAAAGGTAGAAGGAGTATATAGAGGGTTTTTACAAGGGCGATGTACTTGAGGACAGTATTATGGAAATGGAAGAGGATGTAGATGAAGATGAAATGGGAGCTAAGATACTGCGTGAAGAGTTTGACAGAGCACTGAAAGACCTAAGTCGAAACAAGGCCCCAGGGGTAGATAACATTCCATTAGAACTACTGATGGCCTTGGGAGAGCCAGTCATGACAAAACTCTACCATCTGGTGAGCAAGATGTATGAGACAGGCGAAATACCCACAGACTTCAAGAGGAATATAATAATTCCAATACCAAAGAAAGCAGGTGTTGACAGATGTGAAAATTACCGAACTATCAGTTTAATAAGACACAGCTGCAAAATACTAACGCGAATTCTTTACAGACGAATGGAAAAACTGGTAGAAGCCGACCTCGGGGAAGATCAGTTTGGATTCCGTAGAAATGTTGGAACACGTGAGGCAATACTAACCTTACGACTTATCTTAGAAGAAAGATTAAGAAAAGGCAAACCTACGTTTCTAGCATTTGTAGACTTAGAGAAAGCTTTTGACAACGTTAACTGGAATACTCTCTTTCAAATTCTGAAGGTGGCAGGGGTAAAATACAGGGAGCGAAAGGCTATTTACAATTTGTACAGAAACCAGATGGCAGTTATAAGAGTCGAGGGGCATGAAAGGGAAGCAGTGGTTGGGAAAGGAGTGAGACAGGGTTGTAGCCTCTCCCCGATGTTATTCAATCTGTATATTGAGCAAGCAGTAAAGGAAACAAAAGAAAAATTCGGAGTAGGTATTAAAATTCATGGAGAAGAAGAAGAGACAGCAAAGGACTTGGAAGAGCAGTTGAACGGAATGGACAGTGTCTTGAAAGGAGGATATAAGATGAACATCAACAAAAGCAAAACGAGGATAATGGAATGTTGTCAAATTAAATCGGGTGATGCTGAGGGGATTAGATTAGGCAATGAGACACTTAAAGTAGTAAAGGAGTTTTGCTATTTAGGGAGTAAAATAACTGATGATGGTCGAAGTAGAGAGGATATAAAATGTAGACTGGCAATGGCAAGGAAATCGTTTCTGAAGAAGAGAAATTTGTTAACATCGAGTATAGATTTAAGTGTCAGGAAGTTTTTCTGAAAGTATTTGTATGGAGTGCAGCCATGTATGGAAGTGAAACATGGACGATAAATAGTTTAGACAAGAAGAGAATAGAAGCCTTCGAAATGTGGTGCTACAGAAGAATGCTGAAGATAAGGTGGGTAGATCACGTAACTAATGAGGAGGTATTGAATAGGATTGGGGAGAAGAGAAGTTTGTGGCACAACTTGACTAGAAGAGGGGATCGGTTGGTAGGACATGTTTTGAGGCATCAAGGGATCACAAATTTAGCATTGGAGGGCAGAGTGGAGGGTAAAAATCGTACAGGGAGACCAAGAGATCAATACACTAAGCAGATTCCGAAGGATGTAGGTTGCAGTAGGTACTGGGAGATGAAGAAGCTTGCACAGGAGAGCATGGAGAGCTGCATCAAACCAGTCTCAGGACTGAAGACCACAACAACAGATCCTGAGAAATCAGTACCCAGAACAACCAGCTCTGGCCGTAATAACGGCCTTCATACGCCTGGGCATTGAGTCAGAGCTTCGATGGCGTGTACAGGTACAGTTGCCCATGCAGCTTCAAAGCGATACCACAGATCTTCAAGAGTAGTGACTGGCGTATTGTGGCGAGCCAGTTGCTCGGCCACCATTGACCAGACGTTTTCAATTGGTGAGAGATATGGAGAATGTGCTGGCCAGGGCAGCAGGCGAACATGTTCTGTATCCAGAAAGGCCCGTACAGGACCTGCAACATGCGGTTGTGCATTAGCCTGCTGAAATGTAGGGTTTCGCAGGGATCGAATGAAGGGTAGAGCCACGGGTCGTAACACATCTGAAATGTAACGTCCACGGTTCAAAGTGCCGTCAATGCGAACAAGAGGTGACCGAGACCTGTAACCAATGGCACCCCATACCATCACGCCGGGTGATACACCAGTATGGCGATGACGAATACACGCTTCCAATGTGCGTTCACCGCGATGTCGCCAAACACGGATGCGACCATCATCACGCTGTAAATAGAACCTCGATTCATCCGAAAAAATGACGTTTTGCAATTCGTACACCCAAGTTCGTCGTTGAGTACACCACCGCAGGCGCTCCTGTCTGTGATGGAGCGTCAAGGGTAACCGCAGCCATGGTCTCCGAGCTGATAGTCCATGCTGTTGCAAACGTCGTCGAACTGTTCGTGCAGATGGTTTTTGTCTTGCAAACGTCCCCATCTGTTGACTCAGGGATCGAGACGTGGCTGCACGATCCGTTACAGCCATGCGGATAAGATGCCTGTCATCTCGACTGCTAGTGATACGAGGCCGTTGGGATCCAGCACGGCGTTCCGTATTACCTTCCTAAACCCACCGATTCCATATTTTGCTAACAGTCATTGGATCTCGACCAACGCGAGCAGCAATGTCGCGATACGATAAACCGCAATCGCGATAGGCTACATTCCGACCTTTATCAAAGTCGGAAACGTGATGGTACGCTTTTCTCCTCCTTACACGAGGCATCACAACAACGTTTCACCAGGCAACGCCAGTCAACTGCTGTTTGTGTATGAGAAATCGTTTGGAAACTTTCCTCATGTAAGAACGTTGTAGGTGTCGCCACCGGCGCCAACCTTGTGTGAATGCTCTGAAATGCTAATCAATTGCAGATCACAGCAACTTCTTACTGTCGGTTAAATTTCGCGTCTGTAGCATGTCATCTTCGTGGTGTAGCGATTTTAATGGCCAGTAGTGTATTTGTAGCATCTGCATTCCACGTCATTTTCAAATCACTCTTACTTGCGAGTAAAAAGGTAGCCATATTCTGTCATTTTACGAAAGGGTCCACGCTAAAGTGACACCTTTTAAGATCGTATTCTGAACTTTGCTCTATGTACAACAACAGGGTAACGGAAAGCAGCTGGTAATCTTTCGTCGCAGATACATATTCGTCCAGTGACTTTAAGGCTGTCAACAGCACATATCATAGTCACATTACATATATGCTGGCGTACCACACTTAGTTGATGTCGTGTATAACAAACTGTTATATAGTTATTTCCCACGGTTATTTCTATTGTTTACTGTATATCTTTCTTCAAAGAATGTGATGTGTTGCCATGTATATGCTCAATATTGATGGGATGTATATAATTTTGAGAACATTGTTTTGGAATCTCCACACATCCAATAAGAATCATGTAGTGAATGTTGAATGGATATTGGAACATACTGCTCTTCCTTTACGAGTATGATATTGATTTTTACACATTTTATATTCGGTGTTATGCTTACTTTATGTGGCCATATAACTCTTCCTATTTAGAGGCTTCCTTTCTTCTCTTTTTATCGTTGCTTTCGATGTTATTTCTCTTTATATTCAACCGATCCCGTGGTTTTTTAATGTATTTTATATTATGATACTATCATACGCTGTAAATCATGAAGTAATTGATGTTCACAGCACTGGTTGATACATTTTATAACGCAGGTGACTTTTCGTTGCCACGCATTGTATACTGATTGTTACTTAAAACAAAACAAAAATCTGTGAGTTATCTTTCTGTACAGATAGTCAGGTCTGGCTTCTGTTTGACTAGAAAATAGCTTTCAGACTTACGGTATAAGGCAATCGTTATACCTGCCATATACCGTATATACTATTTTATGATGATTTGTGCGCCCTTAATGTATTCTTTAGTCGTTGACTGTCCGTTATACATGACATCGACTAAGTCAGGGACGCCAGCAATATATGTAACGTGTCTGTGATATGTGCAATCGAGAGTCTTAAAGTCGTTCGACGAATATGAATCCGTGACAGCAAATTACAGCTGCTGTCGGTTACGGTGTTGTGGTACATATATCAAAGTTCAGAATACGATCTTAAAAGGTGTCACATTAGCTTGGATACTTTTGTAAAATGACGGAATATGGCTACTTTTTACTTGTAATTAAAAGTGATTTGAAAATAACATGAAATATAGATGGTACAAATGTGTGTAAGAAATTTGTACAGTAATGTGAGGTGTGCAAAGTGTCATTTATACATGGCGATATATGCAGACAAGGCAGTACTTTTCCATGTTGGTATTATAGGTGCTTGCCAATCACCCTTAATAGAAATTACCTAATTACACGATTAAATAAACATCACATTACAGCCTATTACGGACTATGTTTACGTTTACCATGTGTGTGGAGGCTGTGGATCTACACAGATACAAAACTTTAATGCGTACGAAATTCTGCTGCGACTAGCGTACTAGTAACATTTCCCTTTTCCGCCCCCCCCCCCCCCCCTTCTCCCGTTCCATCACGCCGAGAAAGTATTGTCGGTATCGCTGTGTGTGGCTCCAGTTTCTCGAATTTTAGTTTCCTACCATTTAGATGGATACGACAGGACATCCGAAGCTTGGCGATTTATACGTCTCGCGAGAGCTCCTGCTACAGTTAGAAGGCGAGTTAGAATGATTGCCATTTCAGAGTACAAAACACATGTCGGAGATCTTCTCGTTGAGGACAGGGAAGAGTTTCGAGAAGAGCTCAATGAAGTGAAGATTTACTCTCTGGAAGAGGTGGCTGACTATGAAGTTCATCATGCCCTTAAAATATTGAAAAATTGAAAAGCAGCCGGTACTGGAGGTACAATAATGGAATTATTGAACTACAGAGGACATAAAATAGTAGCAGTACTAGTAACTATTTATAATAAAGCGGTTCAGGGTACACACGAATGGAAGATGTCATACATTACAGTCATACACTGAAGAGCCACAGAAACTGGTACACCAGCCTAATATTGAGTAAGGCCCCCGCGAGCACAGAGAAGTGCCACAACACGACGTGACATGGACTCGACTAATGTCTGAAGTAATGTTGGAGGGAACTGACACCATGAATCCTGCAGGGCTGTCAGTAAATCCGTAAGAAGACGAGGGGGTGAAGATCTCTTCTGAACAGCACGGTGCAATGCATCCCAGATATGCTCAGTAATGTTCATGTTTCGGGAGTTTGGTGGACAGCGGAAGTGTTTAAACTCAGAAGTGTTCCTGCAGCCACTCTCTAGCAATTCCAGACGTGTGGGTTGTCGCATTGTCCTACTGGAATTGCCCAAGTCCGTCGGAATGCACAATGGACATGAATGGATGCAGGTAATCAGACACGATGCTTACATACGTGTCACCTGTCAGAGTGGTATCTAGAAGTATCAGGGGTCCCATATCACTCCAACTGCACATACCCCACACCATTACAGAGCCTCCACCAGCTTGAACAGTCCCCTCCTAACATGCAGGTTCCATGGATTCATGAGGTCGTCTCCATACTCGTACACGTCGATCCGCTCGATACAATGTGAAACGAGACTAGTCCGACAAGGCAACATGTTTCCAGTCATCAACAGTCCAGTCCAGTGTCGGTGTTGACGGGCCCAAGTGAAGCGTAAAGCTTTGTGTCGTGCAGTCATCGAGGGTACATGAGTGGGCCTTCGGCTCCGAAAGCTCATATTGATGATGTTTCGTTAAATGGTTCACACGGTGGCACTTGCTGATGGCCCAGCATTGAAATCTGCAGCAATTTGCGAAAGGGTTGTACTTCTATCACTTTGAACGATTCTTTTCAGTCGTTGTTGGTCCCGTTCTTGCAGGATCATTCCAGCCACAGCGATATCGGAGATTTGATGTTTTACCAGGTTTCTGATATTCACGGTACTCTCGTCAAATGGTCGTACAGGAAAATCCCCACTTCGTCGCTACCTCGGAGACGCTGTGTCCCATCGCGCGTACGCCGACTATAACACAACGTTGAAACTCACTTAATCTTGCCATTGTAGCAGCAGTAAGCGATCTGACAATTGCGCCAGACACTTGTTGTCTTATATAGGTGTTGCCGACCGCAGCGCTGTATTCTGCCAGTTTACATATCTCTGTGTTTGAATACCCATGCCTATACCAGTTTCTTTGGAGCTTCAGTGTATATTTGTGGAGGTATGATTCGTCTTTGCACCTAAATGTAAGTAAGATCTTTGCTATACGCGTTTCGCTTGTTTATTTTATGTAGCATATTCAGTGGCCTGTAATATATAAAATAAAAATGTAATGTGTTCTAGTTAGAAGTATGTCACTATGTTACGTTTTCTCATGTTTTGATCTTGTTTATTTGGTTAGAGGCAACTTCTGCAGCACACATTTCATGAGGTTCAATTATCGTTTGATGTTACGTAATATTTCAAGTGTTGCTAGTCCATGTGTATGATCCTGGAGATGTGTTTAGTCGGTCTCCATACTCCAGATTGTCGATTTCTGACGATTTTGCACTCAGACATATTACAATATTTCACTTGAACATTTCACTGTGTATTACACGTATGTGTGTTTTCAGTGTGTAGTGTGTATTAACCTTCGTCTTTTGTTTGTGTTGTGTTTGTGGATTGACATTTGTTCATTCGTTTTGTGTGTTTTGTTATGTGTGAACGTATCATTCTCTGTGAGAGTGTTTTTTTTCTTATTTATGAAAAAGTTATTCTTTATGAGATTGGATTTTGTGTGTGTTTTCCTGTAATGTCAGGAGTTTTTCTCGTAATTGTTCTCTCTAATAACTTTCATGTCCTGTGACAAGTTGGATGATTCATACCTGTGTTTTATTAGGTCTTGAGTAAAGATAGAATAGCTACTTTCATACTTGCAGCTTCTTGTATGTTACTTATACCTGGTTTTGAAATTCCTGCCTGTCATCTCCAGATATACTGAGTTACATTTTTGGCATTATAACTGATATATACCTGCTCGTTCGTATTTATCTGGTTTGTCTCTTGTTTTCCGTAAATGTGCCTCGTGTGTGTTTCTTGTTCTTTCAGCAATGTGTAATCCTTGTTTCTTTAGTGTATTCGCTATTTTGTGTGTTTGTTTTTACACCGAAGTGTATTATTTTTTTCTGTCAGTCATGTCCTGAGTGTTGCTGTTCTGTGTTTCTGTATGAGCTGTAGTGGCTGTATTGTTTATGGGGGTCTGTGATGTTTGTCTTCTCTGCTTGTTTCTATTTTTCTTTAGTTGTGTTTTGATTTTGTGGTTGAGTCTTTTTACCATAAAGGTGATGTAACCATTTTTTGTGGATACGAGTTGTATTGTTTGCAGTTCTTTTTCAAAATGTTCTTTGCTGAGTCGGATATTATTTAGCTGTGTAACAATTGTTGGAGGACCACTAATTTTTGATTTGGTGGGTAGTTGGATTTAGCATGTATAACTGTGTCTGTAGTTCTTGGCTTTCTGAAATGTCAAATGTATGCTTATTGCTGTCTCTCTTTATTGCTATATCCATGAAATTTATTTGATCTCGTGTTTCTTTTTCCATTGTAAACTGAATATTTTGATGTACACTGTTTATGTCTGTATGAAGTTTATCTATTTTCTCTGTTGATTTATCTACCACACAGGTTATATCATCCACATATCTGTACTAGTGAACAATCTTGTATCTTTTTTGTGATGATTGTATCAAAGACTTTGTTATCTAAGTGTCTGATGAATATGTTTGACAATTTTCCTTAAGTAGGGGATCCCATTGAAAGGCAATCTTTAGTAAGTAAAATTGTTTCAAATTGGGATTAATTTTGGAATGTGGTTGCCTTAAGGGCTTTAGTTAGTCCTTTAATATTATCTGCAGATAGTTTGTTGTATGTCAATAGATATTCTTCAATCAATCTTATTGTCTCTTCATTAGGTAATGAGATATACAAGTTTTCTGTGTTGAAAGAGATGAGTGATACTGTTTGTGGAACGTGTAATTCTTTTATTTGTGCTATGAGTTCATCTGCTTTTTTTACTGTTCTGCTGTCCTTCATTTCATATTGTTGCGTTACGATTTTGTTCATGTTTTCTCCATTTACCAGTTCAGTAGTAATGTGTCATCTACATACTGTTAGTAGTAGATAATTTTGTTCATGGATGGAGAATTGGAGGTGAAAAATTTTTCTTCTAGCACAGTGAGAAATATGTCTGCGATGGTACCTGCTATGCAAATTCCCATTGCTATCCCATCTTCCAGTGCATATGTTTTCTTATCAAAGTAATTTTGTGATAGAGTGAGCTGTAGTAATTTTATGGTTTCATAAGAGTAAACAGGGTTTACCTCTCTCTATCTGAGGAGTTTTTTTTTTTATTATTTCAGCTTGGGCTATTTTTACATTTTTTATTTTATAGGTTAGTGTTGATGAGGTTTTTTTATGGTGGACTTCCTATTGCATGTGTATAATTTGGTCAATAATGTGTTCAGCTTTTTATTTAGGTTATATGTCAGACTGTCTATACAGTTTATTATTGGATGCATCGGTATAGGGCGGCCAGTGTGGCTGAACGGTTCTAGACGCTTCAGTCTCGAACCGCGTGACCGCTACGGTCGCAGGTTCGAATCCTGCCCCTGGCATGGATGTGTGTGATGTCCTTAGGTTAGTTAGGTTTAAGTAATTCTAGGGGACTGATGACCTCAGATGTCAAGTCCCATAGTGCTCACTGCCTATTGAATCATTTTTGCATCGGTATATGGTCTTTGTGTATTTGGCAGTGCTCGCAAAGTTGATGTATGTGGATTTATTACAGTGCACTTTTTTTTCCTGGTTTGAGCATTATATTTGTTGTTTGGACTATGTTGTATTTCTGTGATTATTTTATTCTGAAAAAAAATTTGTACCATATTGATATAGTCATTTTGCTTTATAATGACTGTACATGACCTTTCTTCGATTTCGCTGCTATATCGTTTTGTGTTACCAGATGGGCATTTATGCTGTTTAGTGTGTGACACTCAGACCATGTGTTTCTGTTTTTGAGTTTCCTGTTTTTTACCTCTATTTCAATGATTTTTCTAGTTTTTACCTGTTCTTAAGAAATAAAAACCACAAAGCGAACAAAATCGAAAACACTTTGAAAATTATATGAGAAAGAGTACTGGTACCACCACAGCTGTGTTTTGACAATGTCGTTATTGTCACGCACGACTAGTTTTGGCGGCACATTACCGCCATCCTCAGGCCCTGCCACTGCCAAAAGAGTATTAGTATTCCTTAGCGCATTTACTGTGGAGTCCTTGACCCGCCAGGTTAGCTGAGAACGATAATGCCCTGCTTCCTGGACTTGGGTAGGCGCGCCAGCCCCGGATCGAATCCGCCTGACGTATTAACGTCTGGATGTGGTTTTTAGGCGGTTTTCCACATCCCCTAGGTGAATACCAGGATGGTCCCCACGTCACGCTTCAGTTACACGACTTGCAGACTTTTGACACACGTTCGTACTATTTCATGATTTACACTGGACGCAGACAGCTGGGGTACATTGATTCCATCCCAGAGGGTACAGGGTGGTAGCAGGAAGTGCATCCAGCCACCCCTTCAAATTAAGCAAGCCAAATTCGATTGTAACCATACCGACCCCGCGAAAAATGCGAGACAATGGCACAAGTGGAAGAAGAAGAATTTATTGTGGAGTTCTTGTTACTAGTACAAGTGGGCTAGCTTTCCTCAGGAGGCTCTACTTGACACTGTTTTGTCTCCAGTGCCATTGGCCTGAGGAAAGCTAGCCCAAGTATACTACTAACAAGGACTCCACAATAAATGCGCCAAAGAATCTGATGGTGGTACCTGAGGATGGCGGTAATGTGCCGCCGAAACTATACGAGTGACACAATAATGACATTCTCAAGATACAGCTGTGATGGTACTTTTTCTCATATATTTCATCAGTTGAAGTCCTTCGTCCTTGCAGGAGGTTGGACATCCATAAATATACTTTGAAAATTCTACACAGGATATCAAAATGTCACACGATGAACATTTTGGAAGAACTAAAAAACTTATACACACACAACAGATATCCACATGACATCCTAAACGAACTAATGGACCTCAAACATAAAAATTATCTGGGAAACTTTATTAAAATAATAGAAGAAGGAAAGGGATGGACACAATACGATCAACAGAAAACAACAGATCGCCATGGAGATAAAAAAAGAAGGGAGATGGGGCTATAGACTTATGTTGAACGTTGTTTTAAGGCTAGTGTGGACGGGGCATGCCGCCATTTTAAATAGTCCAAAGCATTAGCAGACTACTGTTTATGAGTGCTTATTGTTCATTATTCCTATCGTGTGCACGCGACAACTGTTTTAAATGCTAAAAGTTACAGTGCTTACGTGAATAACATAGTTTCAGGGACGCAATTACGAATGTTTTTCTGTTTTTGAAAGCGAATTTGCTCTAGTAATATGACACGTTTGGCATCGTTAATGTAACTTGCTTTTTGTTGATATATTTCGAACAACCAAGAAGAGGTTGTGATGTGAAAAAGATGCTTTCGTAATCCGTTTAATTCCACTTCTACTGTATTTGGATCGATAGCAAATGAAGCTGAACTCCGAAATCAATGCTTGTTTGCTTACTGGTACAGCTTCTTGTCCGTCACATTTTCAGCTTCGTATGAACAGCATTTTGAAAGTTCAAATTTGCATAAAAACCTTACCTACGCGTTCTTTGTTAGCCCATAAACGTGTGCAACGAGGAAAGAAGTAAATCGTGCTATCGTAACTTGTGCATGTCAACAATGTGAAAATTAGTGAAATGTCAACAAAACAGAACTGCGTAGGCATTGAGAGGAAATTTATGTCAAATGACAGAAATAAAACCACTACAACAAAAATAAACAGCGTAAGCATAATTCATGTGTACAAAAGAAAATATTGCGTGAACGGCTCCACTTACGAATGAAATGTGATTCCTTTAAACTTTAGATAACGATCGGATCGATTAGCATTCCCGTAAACGACGCAAGCTGACATTTTTGATGAAGCGGCTACGTCTCCACACAATCAAAGTACCAGATGTTATTTGAGATACGACCGTCAAAGACAATAGATATCCCCAACAGTCGAAACTGGGCCCAAGCACGTCAGAGTGACGTCATGGGGAAGTACCATAGCTGTGAGCCATGGAGATATAAAGGCGGCGAATGTAATGTTTTGGGCTGTGTAGGATGGCGGACGTCGGCTTTAACTTTGTGACGTAATGACAACTCCTTTCCTTTTTACCTCCATGGAGATCGTATATTCCCGTAATGCAAAATATCTGTGGCCAGAATATCTCTGACCACCTAAGATATAATTTACTTGCAAGCATAAGGCATCAGCGGAACTATACGTCAAAATGACTCAAAATTCCTCTAGAACGGAAGTACATGACCTATATTAACAACGTAGTAAATAAAAGAAGTTACATTCCAAGATGTTTTATGGATGTCATTCTATCTAGACGTAAGTATAATGTAAGGTAAAAGTCACATTGCATTTTTACATGACGTAGAATACAATGCTTTATAAATGTAGTGTCAACAGGAACACTTGAAAATGGCACAAATGCCGAAACAAACTATGTAAAAACAAGAAGAAATAAACTATTTACAGCTTATTTTGTAGAAGTATAAAGAATATGGCATACTATGATCTTTTTATTAAAGTATTCATTTATCTTTTATTTTATATTTCTGTATATTTATTAATGGGCAATTCTAGCCAATGCAGAGACTCTTTGACTGCAAGATGTTACATGTAATTATTTGCAGCGAGTCAGCTACTGGGCGTAAAAGCAGACGTGCGCGGATCGACACTTTGATTACATCAAGCTATTCTTTTTAAACGGAACCGTACATTGCACAACTACCAACGGTGCGAGTAACATCAGGTAAAGTCACAACTGGTTTGCTCGTATGGGATGCAGTTTGGAAGACTAACTACTCAGCAGAAAACCATCAAGTAGTGTCACAATATCCTTTCACCTTTAAGTTTAATCCTACTCTTGAACCTCTCTTATTTCCATCATTGCTTCTTCAATGTATAGTTGAACTGTAGGGGTGAAAGACTACACGTCCCTGTCCCACACTCTTTGTTATACGAGCACTTCGTTCTTGGTCTTCCACTCTTACTGTTCCCTTTTGGCCTCTGTCCTACCTTCCTATTCATAACGAATCCTACTCCTGCTGTACCATTTTCTGCCGCTGTTAATGATACCCTATACTCATCTGACCAGAAATCCTTCTCTTCTTTCCATTTCATTTCAGTGACTCCCACTTTATCTAAACTGGGCAGTAACATATCCATTTTCAGATTTTCTACCTTCCCTATCAAGTTCAAACTTCGGACATTCCACGCCTCGACTCGTAGAACGCCATCCTTTTGTTGGTTTTCAATCTTTTTTTTCATGGTCACTTTCCCCGTGTCGTTCCCTTCCAGAGATCCGAATGGTAGACAAGGCCGCAATCTATAGCCAATGGATGGATCACCACGACATTTTTCTAATTACAGGCCACATGTCATGGGGGTACGCATTATATGTCTTTAATGCAGTGGTTTCCATTGCCTTCTGCATCCTCATGCCGTTGATCATTGTTGATTCTTTCGCCATCTATGGACAGTTTCTCACCCCAAGTGCAAGTGAATGCCCTGAATCTCTGTTCACTCCTGCACCCATTTTGGCAAGGCCGCTGGCAGACTGAGGATGACTTCGAATGCTGGAAGTCTTTGGCCGCCATTGCCGATCACATTTATTCAAAATTTTAACTGTGTTGCGGTTTTTAACCCGGGATCGAATCCGTTTTTATTACTGATAGAAGATGCTACCCCCTTTTTTAAAATTTATTTTGTTCGTCATTGTTCGTTGCACGTGACTTGGGGAGACGTCACATGTATCCGTTGAGTCCTTTACTCCGTACGCTTTGACCACGGATCAGTAAGACCTATACATACATCTTGCACAGCGGCGCCCCTAGCACACTGGCCTGAGGCACACATATCAGTCATTCAGGACGACATAAGGAGTTCTGTTCTCTAGGAAGTCTTCAGCACGAAATGATACAACTATTGTTGACAGCCCATTAAGAGTTCGAGATGTAAAAGAACATCAACATTGTCTCTGTTTGTGGCCAATGCATAAGTCAATTTAACAGCAACGTAACAGAAATGGTTAGCTCAAATTATAATACTTTAAAATTAAAATGGCACCTATGAAAAGTATTACTGTATTCGTCTTTTTTCCAAAGGTTTCACTAATTTTCCTAAAGGCAACATCTATCTTTCTCTTAGCCATGCACGTTTCTACAGCCTTTCATTAATCGTCTACCCATTCCTGATCTCCCATTTTGCTTTTTCTCTCCCTCTCAGTTTTAAACGACTGTATTCCCTTTTGCCAGCTTCATTTGTAGCAATTTTAATATTATTCTTTCCGTATCTACATTAAATATATTCTGTGTTATCCAAGTATTGCAAATGAGCTTCATCTTTTGCCTCAGCTGTCATCACAATTTTAGTTCTCTGTGTTACCTGCTCGTATTCTACTGTATTTCTTTCCTCTGTTCCTGACAATCGTTTCCGGTTGATCCCTTTGAAACTCTCAATAACCTCTGCTTCTCTAGGTACGATCTCCTTAATTTCCCGCCTTTCACGACAAGTAAATAATGTCCAGAGCGCACAGTTCTCTGTGGAAATAATATTTAGCTTAAAATCTCGTTTGGAAATCTCAATCTTACCTTTACAAAAACAATTTGAAACATTCTAGTATTCAATTGTTGAATTCCTAAGGGACCAAACTGCTGAAGTCATCGGTCCCTAGACTTACACATTACTTAAACTGACTTACGCTAAGAACAACAAACGCACCCATGCCTGAGGGAGGACTCGAAGCTCTGGCGGGAGGGGCTGAAAATTCTAGTGTCTCCAGTTCTATTTCATGAATACAACTTTTTTCATTATTCTTAAATCGACTAGCAGCTACGATTAAATACGCCACCAATCTATATTCTTCCACTACATTCCTAATATCAAACATGAGTCCGCCATAAAAATTAAATTTTCGTCTTTGTTAATGAGCTGAATAATTTATTTCTTCTCCTCATACATTTTTCGTGCTTATCAACATATGCAGACTATTAGCTACATAAACCTTAACTACTGTGATGGGTCTTGCTTTTATGTCTGTCTTGTCAATGATAATGCATGCCCTGTGCTATTTGTAGTAGCATATTAGCATAGCTCTTTTCTTCTTCATTATTCGACTTACTCCTGTATTATCTCTACTTCATTTTCTGTTGATAACCTTTACTTAACTGACAAGAAATTCCTGCCATCGCACTTCACTAATTCTTAAAAGAATCTGACTTCAAACTATTGGTATCTCTTTTTAAATTCCCTAACCCTGTTATCCGATTCTGGAATATAAAATTCCAAGCTCTGACACGCAGAACACCAGTTATGTTTTCCATCATGGTAATTTCCTCCCGAGTTACTCCAGCCCGGAGATTAGACAGATTACCATATAGTGCACACAAAATGCCACGGTGGTTAGATGCGAAGTCGGCTGGGGAAGTGTGGGGAAAGTGGCTGTGGTGGGGGGTCGGTCAGAGCGCTGTAGGGGAAATACCGAGTGCTGGAGGGGAAGTGCCGTACTCAGCTGAAGCCTACACTCACATTTTTGGAAAATATTTATTCGACCCCCTCCAGGCCCATATTTGCATGGTGACCATTGAAAAAGATCCATCACCTTTGCTTTGGTTATTATCTAAAAAGAATTCGACCGGAAATGCAGCGATTTATTTTCGCCTGGATTGTTAATCACCTGTAACTTTAAAGAAGCGTCACCAGTCGTGAATTCTGAGTAAAACCTACAGATTTCCTTCGTTGCCATGTTAAAATTTGCTTCTTTTGCCAAAACTCAGCGGAGTTTATACAGTCTCTTCTCACCAACATGTTGTGCAGACGCAGCTGCGCGAGAATTCTGATACAGTGGTTTACTAAGTTTATTAAGTGAGGAACAGAGGAAAAGTAAGGTCAGCATCTTATGAAAAAGCACGTCCTCGGTACAAAATAGACATGTAATAACTTATGCTTTTCCAAAACTCACAGCATTTCTCTTTTCACCACCTATCGATGGACCCTAAAAATTACATTGTTTCATCGGAAAAGTCTGTAGTTATTGGAACACAACGATAGACAATGAAGTTTTGCATAATAACCATACGGCAAACCTCTTTGTGTGCTATCGTTTGTCAAACTCTCACATTGATATCTCAAAAAGTTTATGAAAGATGAGGGATGTTGTGGATATTTCACTCTGTCTTCATCGCTGGCGCAGCACGATCGCAGATGAGTGAGCTACGCCTGATCAGTTTTCTCGAGACTGATGACAGATCGAGATCTCCAACTAAGTCTAAACAACAATTCAATATGTTAGCTAAATTTCACACGCAGCAACATATTATGTAATATGCTCCAGACACAAAATCATAGTGATCCCAATTTTTCATGGCAAACTTTTTCGAATTTCGCGCAGTGTCTTACTTCCACGTAAATATCACAATAACTACGACCATTAACGAAATGATGGACACATATAAAGCTACAAGCAAAGCGAAAACTATTTATTTTACTGAATAATTTCAGTAAATCGTTTGAGAAAGATTGTAGGGAGAGTGCATCGGTTCTGTCATCGCCGACCTGCCAAAAGGTGGCAAAAGGTTGTAGGCCTCCCCTTCTGAATAAACGAATAAACTCGCCCAGATTTTGGTCGAAAACTGGTCACTGCGTATCGACTACTGTAACTTGGGCGACCCATACCTCCGCCATATAAAACTGACATCGTCATTAAGCGATTCACTTGAGACGCGTGCTCTCGAGAAGTGTAACAGCTGTGGTTTCCCACTGGTCGCAGACGGTGACCAAGGCTTGAATACAATATACAGCTTCAGGCTGGCGCAGGCTGCAATAGTTACAAAGAGATCAAAAGACTTGCACCGAACAAAGCGTACGGTATTTCCATCAAACAAGTTTTCAGTCTGAAGACCACAGGAACAACAGCATAGTGTTACTGACGGAATATCATATTGGGTTGCAGCGTTTCATACGATCTTTATGGATACTTCACGTGTTTAACTTCGTGAGTGATGAATTTCTTCTGCCGGCCGCGGTGGTCTAGTGGTTCTGGCGCTGCAGTCCGGAACCGCGGGACTGCTACGGTCGCAGGTTCGAATCCTGCCTCGGGCATGGGTGTGTGTGATGTCCTTAGGTTAGTTAGGTTTAAGTAGTTCTAAGTTCTAGGGGACTTATGACCTAAGATGTTGAGTCCCATAGTGCTCAGAGCCATTTTTTGAATTTCTTCTTAAACCGCTGAGACAGAAACTGCGTATAAAACTCCGGCACGTGGCAGAAAATCAAGAGAAGGTTCCAAGCGGAGTGAAACAGCCTACCGATCAGCGCCAAGGCTCAATAGCCGATATTCTCAGTGCGGGATATGGGCGCCAATTGGGGTTAACACGGCGGTCGCAAAATGTGCGTACTGCGACTGACGCACTTTGTCTACAGGCGCAGCACGCAAATGGACTTTGCTTCGCAATGACACGACCTGCACCGCTGCTCGTATCAGTGCTGTACAGGTAACTTTGACAGTGCTACGTACTGTAATAATCTCCAAACGGAGTGGTACGTCTGGTTTCACCTACAATACAAGCGGCAAAATATTTAAAGTGCGAGCCAGTGGGTTACTTTACATTCAACCGTATGCTAGGAATCTTCGTGTTCCATTGTTGAAAGTGTGCAGATAAAATAAATAACTACAGCAATCACAATAAATCTGTAAAAGGTTACATAAAATGGGGGAGAGCTCATGGTACTACCAGAGACCTCTACAATAAGAAGTAGCTATCCAAAAATGCAAAAAAAAAAGGCACTGCAGCACAGTAGTGAACCCAGAATACCTACATGCAAGCGAATGCCTAGCATTAAACTATAATTTAGATGAATTAGAAGTACTAGAATGGCGAATTGTAAGGAAAATATTAGGACTACAAAACACAACAGAAGGTTGTAAATTACGAAGTAATGCTGAAATATACCAAAATATAGAAAATATTCCAAACGTAATGAGAAAACGAAGACTCGTGTTTTTTGGACATTTATTTCAAGTGCAAGGCAATAGATTAACTAATATTATTTTCAATTATTTGTGGGGTAAGAAGTCCACAACAAGCTAAAAAGGGTGTAGAAAGAAACAATATAAAAACAGAGCATATAAAAACAGACCACATAAACAACAAAGAAGCCTTTCGAGAAGCAGTATTGGAAATGGAAGGATTCCAAGGATGTGCAGCTAAAAAGAAAAGAACACAGAACGAAGAACTGAAATTGTTCTATAGGTCTACACGTAATAATAATAATAATAATAATAATAATAATAATAGTAATAATAAACCCCGTGGAGGCCCGGGAAAGAATAGGCCTCCGGTATGTTCTGCCAGTCGTAAAAGGCGACGAAAAGAACAAACCACTAATAGGGCTAACCACCCTTTTGGTGTGATTAGTTGGTTCAGGACAGAACTAATGGAGCCTCGGACAAGCGCTGTCATGGTCGGGGACGACGCTTGAACCCTACGCCCGTCCACAACGGTAACGACACCGCTAGCCACACGGAAAACGATTTAAATCCAAATAGAGGTGTTTTGCAGGACATGCTTCCTGCAACCACCCTAGAAGGAAAACAAAGACAGAGGATGAGATGGTCTGATGAAGTTAACAGACACCTCATGTTCTGTTATTACCAAGCAACAAACTTAGGAACCAACACAACTGGATACAGATCACAAGTATACACAACATTTATTACCAGATACCCAGAATTAAAATTTTTAACAGAACAACGACTAGCTGATCAGATCCGTGTAATAATAAAAAATAACAGGATACCCCACTCCGAATTAGAAAACATCAAACAACAAGTACAACAAATACTGGAACAAAATAATGCGTAATCAGAAGAGGAAGAAAATAGGGTAATGGACTCAAACATCCCAGAGCAAACAAACAAAGAACAACACTCATCAATTAAACAATCAGAGGAAAACGAAATCTTAAGACAGCCACCAGAACAAGCACAAATAGAACACGAAGTGACACACATGTTAGATGTAGAAGAAAAATTTCAGCTGACATGTATAGAATACAAAGACACAAATACAGACATTAGACCATTCTTGCATAGACCACCAAATAACCCACAAGTCGAAACAACAATAACAACTATCAACACAAGCATACACAACAAAATAAATGAAAATACAACTATGGAAGAGTTACAACTACTGATTTATATAGGAGCACTCACTACACTAAATATACACACTAGGCAGAGATCAGAACAGAAGAAACCCACAAAACCAGCATGGCAACACAGGCTACAGATCAGAATAGAAAAACTTAGAAAAGATATCAGACAGCTAACACAATTTATAAGAAATGAAGTATCAGACGAAAAACGAAAAAGGTTAGGTAAAATCTCACAACAAGAAGCGATAGAGCAATTAGATGAAAAGAAGCAAAAATTACAAGCATTGGCCAAACGACTTAGAAGATACAAAAAAAGTGAAAATAGAAGGAAACAAAACCAAACATTCAACACAAACCAAAAGAGATTTTACCAGACAATAGATAACACACATATTGTCTAATCCACCAAACATAACAGACATGGAACACTTCTGGAGCAACATATGGTCAAACCCGGTACAACATAACAGACATGCACGGTGGATACAAGCAGAAACAGACACATACAAGATGATACCATAAATGCCCGAAGTGGTAATTTTGCTACGTGAAGTCACCCGAGCAATTAATTCTACGCATAATTGGAAAGCCCCTGGAAAAGATAAAATAGCAAATTTCTGGCTAAGGAAGTTCACCTCAACACATTCACATCTAACTAAACTATTTAACAGTTACATTGCAGACCCATAGACATTCCCTGATACACTCACACATGGAATAACCTATCTGAAACCGAAAGATCAAGCAGACACAGCAAACCCAGCTAAATATCGCCCCATAACATGCCTACCAACAATATACAAAATATTAACTTCAGTCATTACACAGAAATTAATGACACATACAACACAGAACAAAATTATAAATGAAGAACAAAAAGGCTGTTGCAAAGGAGCACGAGGATGTAAAGAGCAAATGATAATAGATGCAGAAGTGACATATCAAGCTAAAACTAAACAAAGGTCGCTACACTATGCATTCATTGATTACCAAAAAGCTTTTGATAGTGTACCCCATTCATGGTTACTACAAATATTGGAAATATACAAAGTAGGTCCTAAATTGATACAGTTCCTAAACATAGTAATGAAAAATTGGAAATCCACACTTAATATCCAAACAAATTCAAATAATATCACATCACAGCCAATACAGTTTAAGCGTGGAATATACCAAGGGGACTCATTAAGTCCTTTCTGGTTCTGCCTTGCTCTGAACCCACTATCCAACATGCTAAACAATACAAATTATGGACACAATATTACTGGAACATACCAACACAAAAGCACACATTTGCTATACATGGATGATCTAAAAGTACTGGCAGCAACAACTCAACAACTCAACCAATTACTAAAGATAACAGAAGTAGTCAGCAATGATATAAATATGACTTTTGGAACAGACAAATGTAAGAAAAATAGCATAGTCAAGGGAAAACACAATAAACAGGAAGATTACATATTGGATAACCACAGCGACTGCATAGAAGCGATGGAAAAAACAGATGCCTATAAATATCTAGGATACAGAAAAAAAATAGGAATAGATAATACAAATATTAAAGAAGAGCTAAAAGAAAAATATAGACAAAGACCAACAAAAATACTGAAAACAGAATTGACAGCAAGAAACAAGACAAAAGCTCTAAATACTTATGCTATACCAATATTGACCTACTCATTTGGAATAGTGAAATGGAGTAACACAGACCTAGAAGCACTCAATACACTTACACGATCACAATGCCACAAATATAGAATACATCACATTCATTCAGCAACAGAAACATTCACATTAAGCAGAAAGGAAGGAGGAAGGGGATTTATCGACATAAAAAACCTACATTATGGACAGGTAGACAATTTAAGAAAATTCTTTCTAGAACGAGCAGAAACTAGCAAAATACACAAAGCAATCACTTATATAAATACGTCGGCTACACCTCTGCAATTTCATAACCACTTCTTCAACCCTTTAGATCACATAACATCAACAGATACGAAGAAAGTAAATTGGAAAAAGAAAACACTACATGGCAAGCACCTGTATCATCTAACACAGCCACACATCGATCAAGACGCATCCAATACATGGCTAACAAAAGGCAATATATACAGTGAGACGGAAGGATTCATGATTGCAATACAGGATCAAACAATAAACATCAGATATTAACAGCAAGCATATTATTAAAGATCCCATTACCACAACAGATAAATGCAGACTTTGCAAACAACGAATAGAAACAGTAAATCACATAACAAGCGGATGTACAATACTAGCAAATACAGAATACCCCAGAAGACATGACAATGTAGCAAAAATAATACAACAACAACTTGCCATACAACATAAACTAATAAAACAACATGTTCCCACATACAAGTATGCACCACAAAATGTACTGGAGAATGATGAATACAAATTATAGTGGAACAGAACCATTATAACAGATAAAACAACACCACATAACAAACCTGACATATACTCACCAATAAAAAGAAGAAATCAAAACAACTAATCGAAATATCCATACCCAATACAACAAATATACAGAAGAAAACAGGAGAAAAGATTGAAAAATACGTCAAACTGGTTGAGGAAGTCAAGGACACGTGGCATCAGGATAAGGTTGACATTATACCACCTCGTGGTCTCGCGGTAGCGTTTTCGCTTCCCGAGCACGGGGACCCGGGTTCGATTCCCGGCGGGGCCAGGGATTTTTCCTGCCTCGAGATGACTGGGTGTTGTTGTGTCATCATCATCATTCATCCCCATTACGGTCGGAGGAAGGCAACGGCAAACCACCTCCATTAGGACCTTGCCTAGTAAGGCAGTGCGGGTCTCCCGCATCGTTCCCCTACGCTCTATAAAGAAGCATGGGACCTCATTTCATTTCACTATCAACTACAGGAGTCATACCACACAATATCCACCAGTACATCAACGCAATACAGCTACATCCAAACTTATATATACAACTACAGAAATCTGTAATTATTGATACATGTTCAATTACCCCAAAGTTCCTAAATGCAATGTAACATATACCGTACAGTTAAAAGGAAGTCACGCTTGATCAAGGTCCGCGTCACTTTCCATTTTTAACCAGACCTAAGGTCTGAAAAAGGAAAGAAGATAATAATAATAGGTATACTAATGAACAGAACCTAAAACAGTGTACATTATCAAATAGACGCTAACAAACATCAAATCCAAAATTAAATTACTGGAAAAATTATCAGATTCCTTCGAGGTTCGGACAGGAATGAGGCAGGGCGATCGCATTTCGCCAGTGCTGTTCAAATGGTTCAAATGGCTCTAAGCACTATGGAACTTAACATTTGAGGTCATCAGTCCCCTAGACATAGAACTACTTAAACCTAACTAACCTATGGACATCACACACATCGAGACCCGAGGCAGGATTCGAACCTGCGACCGTAGCAGCAGCGCGGTTCCGGACTGAAGCGCCTAGAAGCGCTCGGCCACAGCGGCCGGCGTCAGTGCTGTTCAACGTACTATTAGACGACAAATACTCCAAGGAATTGGAGAAAGAACTGAACATACAGGGGCTTTATAAAACAAACCGGCTAGGAAGGAATACCGAAGTACTAGATATTGGCCCTCTGGCATTGGCTGATGATCTCGAAATGCTCAAAGATAACACAGAAACAGCAGTAAAGCAACTCGAGGTCCTGAAAGAGAAGGCTGAAATGGTCGAACTATAGATCTTATTTGATTAAACGGAATACTCGTCAAACCAAAAAGAAACGTCAGAAAAGATTACTACAAAATATACCGAGATCAAGAGCGTTCACAGATTCAACTTTCTCGGGGCGATGATACAGGCAAATGGGATAGAGGAAGAAGCTCACGAAGAGAGAACTCTTAAGATGACTAAAGAATTCTGGAAAGCTGTAAACATCTATAATAATAAATCATGCCTTCCACGTGATGTAAAAGTGACACGTTACAACACTGTAATCAAGCTAGAAACCTTTAACGCATGAGAAACCTCGGTTATTGATTGGAAAAGTGCACTAGAAATTATGAAGAAACTAGTAGAAGAATTATTAGAAAAATTCTAGGTCCCATTACGACAGAAGATATCTACAGATTGTGGAGCATACAACAGACCGAACAGATATATAACCAGTAGATGACATGAAGTCACGCTGACTGCAATTTTATGAGCGGATCAAGAAAATGTCGGACACCCGACAAGCTAAACGCATCTTAGAGAACGCAGAAACCACTGACAACATGAATTGGATCACCGAAGTCAGAAAAGACCTGGAGGATGGTGGCGTAGCTAATTCAGATATACAAACAAACATTAAAGCACGAAATACTCAAATGGAAAGTGAGCCAAGAGGTCAAGGAATGCAAACAGGAACAACTCGGTCGGAATGAAGGAAGATAATGCACAGTGAGAAGATGAAAGAGGTGTGGCGCCGGAGAAAATCTCACATCTGGTAGACGCTTCGCACGGTCCTCTGGCGACCTATCCGTGCATAATAATAAAAAGAACAAAATCATAATAATGATAATAATTTGGAAAAGCAGACTGAATGCTGGCAGTACCATCAAGGGAATTAATACCTGGACCAGAAACAATAGTGTCCTCGCCGCAAGTCTTCGGTTCCGTAGAGTTTCGCAGGGTTAAAGTACTTAACTTCTATATAGTGTGAGTAATGGAAATAATTACAGAGACAGGGAGCGGTCATCGCTAGCAGGTGCACGGAAATTGTGATGAGTATACGAACTGGTTGTGCGTGAATTCCGTACGGGGAAAGTGCCGAAACCGTTTCAAAATTGCAAGTGGCAAAATCGTGTCTGAACAGAAACATACTTTCCTTCTTGACTAAGCAGATATGAGATTAAGAAACGAATGCATAATTGCAGGAAAAGAGACTACGACGAAAGGAAGTGCCCGTTTTCCAAATTTGAAAGAACATATTCAAGGTTTGAAAGATAAAGGTTTAGATTTCGTCTCAAATGCGCCAAATTATGCGAACACGAAGCCTGTGTTGTGTAAGGCAGGAAGGAAAGGTACTGGGACGACCAGGAACCCTGGTACTAGTTCAGAGATGCAACTGAACGAAGACCTTTTGAAACTGACCGAAGGTAATAGTTTTTTGAAAACTCGCAATGGGCCTGTTTCTCACGAAAGAATCCTGCTGTTTGGTAGTAAAGAAGCTGAGACAATTTTGTGCGAAATTGAAACTGTTCTTATGGACGGAGCATTTGACAGTTGTTAGAAACAATTCAGACAACTGTACGCGATTAACGCCGACATAGGAAGCACAGAAGAAGAGACGAAATTTAGCAAAGGAAGCTAAACTCCTTAATAAGTCAAAAACATCTAGATGTATACTTTCCGTTAAATAAGCCACAGGAGGCAGTAGTAAATGCAGTAAATGAAATTAAAGACGTTCCACTGGCCTGCCCCTTCAAAAATATGAGAGAAAGATACCTATATCCACAAAAAGTTAAAACAAGGCATAAAAATACGTAACGGGAGTATAAGAAGGTGTTTAAAATCTCTGGCTTTCTTATAAAAATTTGAGTGATAAATTAAAATTCATAAAATAATATAAGATGTGTAACCACTTGCTGCAGTAATATTGTAAAAAGAAAAACAGGTAAAGATCAAAAAGGCTAAAAAAGTAAAAATAATAAAAAAAACATTTAAACATGCCTATGTACTACGCGCATAGCCAGTCCTTAGCCTGGATAAAATGTAAATGGATGTTCTTATTACAAAACTGTCTGCAGGGCCTCCCCCACTCTTGGGCTTCGTTTGACGGTCGGTAACCCCACGGTTAAAATGTTTGTGGTCGGGAACACCAGGTTTGACAAAAATGGTTCAAATGGCTCTGAGCACTATGGGACTTAACATCTGAGGTCATCAGTCCCCTAGAACTTAGAACTACTTAAACCTAACTAACCTAAGGACATCACACACATCCACGCCCCAGGCAGGATTCGAACCTGCGACCGTAGCAGTCGCGCGGTTCCGGACTGAAGCGCCTAGAACCGCTCGGCCACTAGCGGCCGGCACCACGTTTGACATCCCGACCACAAAGCCACGGTCGGGAAGCCCAACTCTGCATACTTGTCTGAAGGGCGAAGACTACTCAATGGCGGCAAGGACTGACGGGGCGAGCGATAAATGTTATATTTTCAACAAAACTATGTTACAGACTGTACAAATATGACACAGTAAAACTAAGTACAACATGAAAAACACGGCGATGGGACGATCTAATTGTAACTTCAAGCATAATTCTTGGATAAGTATCAAGAAAGTTAGTATCATAAAATTAATAACAACTGAATCAGTGGAGCGGTCTGCGAATGTTAAAAGTAAAACGACAGCTGACGACAGTAGTAAACATCACAACCAGCTGCTCTTCGAATCAAGCAATTTTGGAAAGAATTACCGACGAATTGACTAAAAGTTGATATGCAAATGAGCCAGTACTATGAATCCTTCACAAATACACATAGTATGAAGACAGCATCCGTTTCATATCTCGTTTCCTAATCTTCCTAGTGAGTGAATAGCCACACTTTACTGTTTTCAATGCTCTGACTCATTAGTTATGACCGGCCGCTGTGGCCGAGCGGTTGTAGGTGCTTCGGTCTGGAACCGCGCGACCACTACGGTTGCAGGTTCGATTTCTGCCTCGGGCATGGATATGTGTGATGTCCTTAGGTTAGTTAGGTTTAAGTAGTTCTAAGTTCTAGGGGACTGATGACCTCAGATGTTGAGTCCCATAGGGCTCAGAGCCATTTGATCCATTTTTGATTAGTTATGTAAATGAGCATTAATAAAATTGCAGAACGATATTTTCACTCTGCAGCGGAGTGTGCGCTGATATGAAACTTCCTGGTAGATTAAAACTGTGTGCCGGACCGAGACTCGAACTCGGGACCTTTTCCTTTCGCGGGAAAGTGCTGTAACATTTGAGCTTCCTCACAGGAGAGCTTCTGTGAAGTTTGGAAGTAGGAGACGAGATACTGGCGGAAGTAAAACTGTGAGGACGGGGCGTGAGCCGTGCTTGGGTAGCTCAGATGGTAGAGCACTTGCCCGCGAAAGGAAAAGGTCCCAAGTTCGAGTCTCGGTCCGGCACACGGTTTCAATCTGCCAGGAAGTTTCATTAATAAAACTGTAAAAAAACAGTCATGAGGGCGATAATTGTAATGGATGAAACGTGAGAACAAAAGGCAGCCCAACTAAAGAGCAGAAGAATACTCATCCTTCAGGCTGATCATATACACTGATAGTCCGGAACATTATGACCACCGACCCTACTACCGATATAAACCAGTCCAGGTGATGGCAGCGTTACCTGGCGACGAATGACTGCTATTCAGACACACGGCAGGTGCATGTATTATCAGTGGTCGTGCTGTCCGTACGTACAATGGGGAAAGCGCGTGATCTTTCTGAGTTAGAACGAGGGCAGATTGCGATGGCCCAGAGGCTCGGCACGAGCATTCCGGAAACTGCACGACTTGTCAGGTGTTAGAGGAGAGCTGTGGCGAGTGTCTTCAACACGTGGCGAAACCAAGCTGAGGCCACGTTCACACGTCGTGGTGTTGAGCGGCCATCGCTCATTGCAGATGTCGGACGTCGTAGACTGGCCAGACTGATAAAACGGGACAGGCGGGAAACTGTGGCGGAACTAGCATCAGAGTTTAATTCTGGACGAGAATACAAGGGTGTATGAATAAACAGTGCACCTAGCACTCCTAACGATGGGCCTCCGGAGCCGGTGACCATGCATGTGGCAATGTTAGCACCACATCAGCAACTACGTGACCATCGGCACTTGCCGTTGGCGCAGTGGTGAGCGTTGCACGGTCTGATGAATCCCGATATCTTCTTCATCGTGCCGATGGGAGGGCGCGTATCCCCCGTCTTCCAGGAGAACACGTTGTTGTCACCTGTGCTGCGGGACGCAAACAAGCGGGAGGCTGCTCCGTTATGCTCTGGTGAACATTCACGTGGCCATCCGAGGGTCCAGTGGCGCTCGTGGAGGGCACCTTGATGCCAAGGGAGTGTTGTACATTGGTTGCAGACCACGTACAACCCTTCATGAAGGACCCGATTCGTGACGGCAGACCATTTTTCAACAAGACATGGCGCCATGTCACAAGGCCAGGAGTGCGATGGAGTGGTTCGAGGAACACAGTGGCGAGTTCCAACTGATGTGCTGCCTCCCCCCCCCCCCCCCAACTCGCCAGATCAGAACCATATGGAACACATCTGCGATGAGATTGAATGTCATCGCCCCCTCCCCAGTATTTACGGCAATTGTGACGGCAATTAGGTGACCTGTATGTGCAGATGTGGTGCCAACTCCCTCAAGCTATCTACCAAGGACTCATTGCTTCCATGACACGAAGCCTCGCTGCTGTTATTCGTGCCAAAGGTGGACATACCGGCTATTAGGTAGGAGCTCATAATTTTCTGGCTGATCAGTGTATATTTATAATTTTATGTAATTTATAGTCACATTGTAAAACTGGATGTAGGCATCACTTGTGAATTTGTTGATAACTTGTCTAATATTATGTTGTTTTTCAGTGAAAGGTCGCAAAATAGACCACAGTAATTTTAAAAGTAGTCTACCATCATATAAGTGTGTCCAGTTAGCCTTAGATATGACTGGTGGTCTTTATTTAAGTTCCCTCATGGATATACTGGGATGTCGCAGAAAGTATTTAAGGGCGGGTTGGAGGGCGCACGTAGTCTTTTGCTGGTCGGTGGTGGTTGTGCTTTGGTTGGTCGTCGTGGGTGAGTTTGTCGAAAGGGAAATGGGGCATGTGAGTTGCATACGTTAACTTTTCGCTGGTCTTGGATTAGTTTTGTGACTGCAAGTTACATATTCCTACTTTTCCCTGGGCTTAGATAGTTTCACCCTGTTTTCGGTGATTTGTTTTGCGCGACTTTATGAACTTCAACTGCTTTTACTGAATTTCAGGCAGATGTGAGCTGCAATTATCTGCTGTAATTCATATTTTTATTCGTTTATGATTATTTGTTGCACGTTTTCACAGTGGCTGGTCAGGGAAACGAACTTCAGTTTACACTGCGGTTGGCGGCCGGAGTGGCCGTGCGGTTCTAGGCGCTACAGTCTGGAGCCGAGCGACCGCTACGGTCGCAGGTTCGAATCCTGCCGCGGTCATGGATGTGTGTGATGTTCTTAGGTTAGTTAGGTTTAATTAGTTCTAAGTTCTAGGCGACTGATGACCTCAGAAGTTACGTCGCATAGTGCTCAGAGCCTTTTCTTTTCTTTTTTTTTTTTTTTACACTGCAGATGATAGTGGGAACTATATGGTTCGAGAGACCTCAGACCTTTTTAAGTCTCAGGCGTCTATGATGTACATATACAGATTGAAGAGACGAATGAAAATTTATATCAAGGTCGGGTTTAGAACCAGGGCCTCCTACTCAAAAGGCAGATGCTTTGACCACTATGCCAGCTTGGCACAGTGCCTTTCTAAAACTTCACGAACTTCCCTGGTACGCCTCCCTCATCAGTCCAAATTCTCATGCACCATATCAGTGGGCTGCAGTCTGAACGGGAATTTGGACTGATGAGGGAGGCGTGCCACCGTAGTGCGTGCAGTTATGCGAAACCACTGTGCCAGGGTAGCATAGTGGTCAGCGCATCTTCCTAGTCAGTAGGTGAAGCAGGTTCCAATCCCGGCTTTAGTACAAATTTTCATTCGCAGCCTCAGTCTGTGGGAAAGTGTACGAGTGGGTATCTCCCCCCCCCCCCCTCCCATACCAAGAAAAACGGAATAACACTGCTGTAGAACATTTCTGCCTGTAGACATGTACAGCGCAACACATTGCCAGTTCAGTGCCGCCTGTGTTGTCGACCTGGCTTGTTCTGTTCATCAGCAGTGACGGTTTTGCTAATGTTGTTTTGTTTTTTGTGATGGAACGTTTAAATGAACGATGTGCAGCTGAGAAATTTTGTTTTCTACTCGCTAAAAAGGCTGCTGAAACTGTTTTATTGCTGAAAACAGCTTACCAAGATGACGGTTTGGGAAAAACTCAAGCCGGCCGCGGTGGCCGTGCGGTTCTAGGCGCTTCAGTCCGGAACCGCGGGACTGCTACGGTCACAGGTTCGAATCCTGCCTCAGGCATGGATGTGTGTGATGTCCTTAGGTTAGTTAGGTTTAAGTAGTTCTAAGTTCTAGGGGACTGATGACCTCAGAAGTTTAGTCCCATAGTGCTCAGAGCCATTTGAACCATTTTTTGAAAAACTCAAGTGTACGGGTCGTTTGCTCGTCCTGGACGTCCATCAATTGCCCTAATCGACGAAAATATCGAAAAAATTCGAGATCTTGTCCACACGGGCCGTCGACAGACAATAGATCCACTGTCAGAGATTAGCGGGTTCCCTTGGAGCTCGGTTCAACGAATTTTTGGAATGAAGAGGCTTGCTGCGAAGTTTGTTCCTCGTGTTCTGACTGACATTCAAAAGGAACGTACAGTTGAAAAATGTCGTGATTGGAAACAACAGCTGATCCAGATTTTCTGTCAAAGGTCATTACTGGCGATGAGTCATGCTGCTGCGGTTACGACCCAGAAACGAAGCAACAGTCGAGGTGATGGAAGATGCCATCGTCACCCCGTCCAAAAGAATGTCGTCAAATCAAACCAAACATCAAAACAATACTGATTTGCTTTTTAGATATTAAGGACGTAGTTCATTCAGAATTTGTTCCCTCATGTCACACTGTCAATCAAACCTTTTATTTGGAAGTTTGAAAAAGATTCCGCAACATTGTTTGTTAAGAAAGACCTGATTTGCGGGAGACAGGAGTGTGGTTCTTCCACCACGACAACGCACCTGCACACACAGCTATCTCTGTTCGTTTTTGGCTAAAAATGGCACGGTTCCGCTGCCCCACGCACCTTACTCGTCTGACCTGGATTCTTACTTCCACGCACGAAAAGGGGCATGACAGGACACCGATTTGACAACATTGAACATGTCAGCCATTTCTAAAGACGACTGCAAAAAATGTTTCGTACAGTGGAAGCACCGTAGGACAAATGTTTTAGTTGTAATGGAGAGTATCTTGAAGGGCATAAGGTAGTTTTGTAAACAATTTGAAAACATATAGCTTTTAAGAAATAATTGCGTTTTTTTTGGTTAGTCCCTCGTACTCCAGGATTGTGCATGTTTACTGCTGATTTTCGTGAATTTGTAACCTCCCCCTCACTTATCGAACTTAATGACAGTGAAAAATTAAACCGCGTGTACCTAATGGAAATTTGGGAAAAGCAATCGTCACCGAAGTTAATCTGTCGATGAAGAGGGAGGAAAGAGTTACATCTAAATGAAAGGAAAAAGCAAATGAAACTGGTGGAAATTAATTTTGAAAAGGGGTAAAGTTAATAAAGAAAGTAAATGTGCGATCGTTACTTCAACAATTAACTGGCGTTAATTAGATATTTCACTTCAGGGACTCACACCTAATGAAATCTTGAGGAACAAAACTGAATCAGGAGTTGTATAATCTTGTTTTCAACATGTACGAGCAGGGTAAAATTCCTACAGACTTTGAGAAAAACATTATGATCCCCATTCCAAACAAGGCAAATGCTACAAGATGTGAAAATTATAGGACGCTCAGCCTAGTTACGCACGCCTCTAACATATTAACCTCAGTTATCCTAAAACGCATAGAACAAAAAGTCGAAGCTACACTCTCCGAAGACCAGTTTGGAATCCGGAAAGATAGAGGAACCAGAGAAGCAATATTTGCTCTAAAACTAATAATAGAGAAACGACTAGATAAGAACCTGAAAACATACATAGCTTTCGTAGATGTAGAGAAAGCCTTTGATAATGTTAAATGGGATAAGATGTTTGATGTACTCAAAAAAGTAGGAATAGACCATAAAGATAGAAAAATGATACGGAACCTGTACAAAAACGAGACAGTAGTTATCCGTGGACAGACAAAACAAGAAGAGGTGCAGATACGGAAAGGTGTCCGACAAGGTTGTGCACTATCCCCTGTTATCTTTAACGTACACATTGAAGAGGCGCTGAAAAAAGGAAGGGAAAATTCACAGACAGGAGTACTACGAATAGATATGATAAGATATGCCGATGATATAGCTGTCCTCGCTGAAAGTGAAGAAGATCTTGTAGTCCTACTGAATAGAATGGATGAAGTTATGGGTGAAGAATATAATATGAGAATTAATAAAGCAAAAACCAAAGTAATGGCATGTGACAAAGAAGATCAAGTGAAAGTCCAAGTACATGTAGGCAATGAACTGCTTGAACAAGTTGATAAATTTACTTATCTGGGCAGTAATATTACCAGGGATGGAAGGAGCAAGGCAGAAGTGAGATGTAGAATAGCTCAAGCAAAGGCTGCTTTTAACAAGAAGAAAAAAAATTAACATCTAAGAGCATCAGCCTTGAAATCAGGAAAAGATTTTTGAAATCATGTGTGTGGAGTGTGGCATGCTATGGGTGTGAGACATGGACTCTCGGGACAGAGGAAGACCAGAAGCTAAATTCTTTTGAAATTTGGTGCTATAGACGCATGCTCAAAATAAAATGTATCAACAAGGTCACAAACGAAGTGGTTCTGGAAAGAGCAGGTGAGAAGAGAAGCTTCTGGAGTTCCATTGTTAAAAGAAGAGTGCAATTTACAGGCCATCTATTAAGACATAAAGGACTCCTGAACACAATCATAGAGGGATATGTCGAGGGAAAAAGACCAAGAGGAAGTCCACGACTGAGGTACATGGATCAAATCGTGAAAGATGTGGGATGTAACACCTATAAAGAAATGAAGAGAAAAACTGAAAAACGCACAGAATGGAGACAAGTTGCCGTTGTAGCTGTTGCAAACCAATCCTTGGATTGACCACTACAGAAGAAGAAGAAGAAGAAGAAGAAGAAAGAAGAATTAGATATTTGAGATTTGGGGAAAATTATGGTCGCCAGTCCTATGGCTAACTACTATAATAACTGAAAAAGAAAGGTTATTGCACATATAATTAGCACTAAAAGCATGGCAACTGAAGGTTGACACGTGTTGTGTGAAAACTGAATGTTTGTCAGAAGTAATAAATTTCGCTGCACTCTCACTTAATTTAGCAAAAGAATTAATAAAACCGGAAAACTGAAAGTTAATTTAGTGACTGAAATTTTGAACTTTGTTTCTGAAGCACTACGAAATTCAATAAAATAAGGTTAGTCTTGGGCTACCTCAACAATCATTTCAAAAGCTACTTGAATCTACACAATTTAGGAATAAGAGATTTGACTTTGAACTTGAATTAAATGATTCTGAACAGTTAACAATAGCAAAATTTAGTACGTACCAAGCTGAGCTACAGTCACAGGTAAGCTAAAATATGGTAACAAAACTCGCACTCTTAATTTGTGCTTGTGTAATCTAAATATTGTAGCCAGCTATGAATACTTTAACTGAACTTTGAAATTACAGCAGTGAAATGGAATGATATTACTTTAATGCTGGCGTTTGAAATTCAACGACACTCGGGTTCATTCGGGAAAAGGAAGGGACCCTGGTTGGTAATGCAATTGGGACAATGAGCAACAAAGGTTCATGCTAAGTTGCTGTAATTTTGTGAGGCAAATGGAATAGTTTGAAAAGCTGAGGTCTGCCATACAGTTCCTTGTCGGTTGATTCAAGGTTTGATGTCGTCGATCGAGGGGGTGACGACAGTCACTCATTGTCGGCCGTCGCTGTTGCAGAAGCTGGATGTTGGCGCGCCTTCTTCTTGACACTGTCACCAGGCGAAACGGGCTCTTGATGTGCGCCAGCTAATGCTTCCCGTCCGCGACACCGTGTCAGAAACTATCATAGCAAGTCGAGCGCAATTACATGCTGCCAAACCCCGAAAGCGCGGCAACTCATGGGAGCGTCACACAACACACCTGCTCCACCGCCCTACTCCAGCCAGACTCCGCTCTGCCCGCGCCTCACTCGGCAGAGTTAACACTAGCAAAGATCCTAAACACTTTGGTTCTCCACACGACCTATCGATGTAATCGTTTGATAGCATAGCTTTCCCAAGGGAAGACCCAGCGTAACAATACAAATAGTATTTACAAAACAAACCAATTATACATCGACATAAATGCATATATATAGACACAGAAATATCATGTCTTCAGGTAACAAAATAAGGAAAAAATTTATAGTACAATAGATGGAAATAGGA
This sequence comes from Schistocerca nitens, assembly GCF_023898315.1. Classification (NCBI taxonomy): domain Eukaryota; kingdom Metazoa; phylum Arthropoda; class Insecta; order Orthoptera; family Acrididae; genus Schistocerca; species Schistocerca nitens. Next base: position 298,967,811 of record NC_064615.1, on the reverse strand, counting down.
GGATATGCATTTCCGGCGTTACAAATTAATGTGCAGTTAAATGAACTTTGCATGCATGTTTTTCTGTATTCGCTGCTCTGCTCGTTCTACATACATTAATTGCAATTTACTTGCTTTTCATATGCACCTGCAATTTATGTGTGGCCACCATTCAGCCAAGTGTAAACATTATTCAATAAACATTTATTTGGTTTAAACTACACTCCTTTGGTTTCATCTACATCATTAACACTATGGGGTTTATCTAGCCATTTCACTTATTTATATATGAGTATATTATTCGCTGAATTGTCTACTTACTCAAAAGTATTTGACGATAATTTTGTAATAAGTATATGTCCTTTAAAGTGACGGTGCATTACCGATCCCTGTGATATCATAACGAGTCAAAACATCAAATTAGGTCGTACATCGCCCACAGGAATAACGCCGGCGTGATCATAAAAGGAGCAAAAAAACAGATTACTGAACAAGCTACAAAACGAAGGGAAACGCGTCTGGTTTAAATAAGATAGTCGCAAAGACTGACTATATCCCAATTTCCTTGTAGAATATAAGTGTTCGCCCATTTCTTCCTATGCTGAACCAACACTTGAGAGTACACACATCAAAAAAAGTTTTGCATCACCTCGATTCCGAGAGTTCCGGAACCTGTACAGAAAACTGGAATAGAGATCAACATAAACATCATTTCCGCCCTTTTTATTGCTCATGAAAACCACACATTGCATGATGTTCCACTATACAGTGAGACCTTCAGAGGTGGTGGTCGAGATTGCGGTACACATCGGTATCTCTGAACCCAGTAGCACGTCCTCTTGCGTTGATGCATGCCTGTATTCGTCGTGGCATACTGTGCACAAATTCATCAGGGCACTGATGATCCAGATTGTCCCACTCGTCAACGGCGATTCGACTTAGGCGCCTAGATCCCTCTGAGTGTTTGATGGGTCACGTCGTCCATGAACAGCGCTTTTCAGACTATCTCGGGCATGTTTGATAGGGTTCATGTCTGGAGAACGTGCTGACCATTCTAGTCGAGCGATGTCGTTATCCTGAAGGTAAGATGTGCACGATGGGGATGCCATGATGACGAATACCTCGCCAATATGGTGCCGATATGGTTGAACTATCGGTCGGAGGATGGCATTCACGTATCGCACAGCCTTTACGGCGCCTTCCATGACCAACAACGGCGTACGTCGGCCCCACATAATGCCACTCCAAAACAGCAGGAAACCTCCACCTTGCTTCACTCGCTGGACAGTGTGTCTAAGGCATTCAGCCTGACCGGGTTGCCTCCAAACACGTCTCCGATGATTGTCTGGTTGAAGACATATGCGACACTCATCGCTGAAGAGAACGTGATGCCAATCCTGAGCAGCCCATTCGGCATGTTGTTGGGACCATCTGTACCGCGCTGCATGGTGTCGTGGTTGCAAAGATGGACCTCGCCATGGACGTCAGAAGTGAAGTTGCGCATCATGCAGCCTATAGCGCACAGTTTGAGTCGTAACACGACGTCCTGTGGCTACACTAAAAGCATTATTTAACATGGTGACGTTGCTGAAAGGGTTCCTCCCAGCCATAATCTGTAGGTAGCGTTCATCCCCTGCAGTAGTAGCCCTTGGGCGGCCTGAGCGAGACATGTCATCAACAGTTCCTGTCTCTCTATATCTCCTCCATGTCCGAACGACATCGCTTTGGTTCACTTCGAGACGCCTGGGCACTTCCCTTGTTGAGAACCCTTCCTGGCACAAAATAACAATGCGAACGCTATCGAAATGCGATATTGACCGTCTAGGCATGGTTGAACTACAGACAACACAAGCCGTGTACCTCCTTCCTGGTGGAATGACTTGAACTGATCGGCTGTCTTTCCCCCTCCGTCTAATAGGTGCTGCTCATGCATGGTTGTTTACATCTTCGGGCGGGTTCAGTGACATCTCTGAAGAATCAAAGGGACTTTGATACAATATCCACAGTCAATGTCTATCTTAAGGGGTTCTGGGAACCAGGGTGATGCGAGACTTTTTTTGGAGTGTGTACCTTCAATCAGTGTGGAAGAGTCATTTGATAATAAGAAAAAGACACAGTGTTCATTCTAGCAGCTTTCCACGACTTGTAACATTCTGCGTGGTGTCTGTTTGTTCTATATCGTGTCTCCCTACCACTTTCGCGCAACGACGCTCTGAGCGTATTTTTTTAGGGAATTGACTAGTTTGAACCTGGGACCTGTTGCTGGTAAGGAAACCAAACATGACATGTAGAGTTCAGAAGAGTTCAGTGAGACTAGCGATGATATAACCAAATACTTAATGATTTCAGCGTCAGCTCCACTGCACTCCCTGTAAAAGAATCTTAATACTAATTACATTTAGTGGAAGGGGTTAAAGGCTTTCCTATTTTTAGTTAGCTGGTAAAATAACGTCGTAAAAGCAGTTAGTTTTACCATTGGAAATTTTATTCTACTCACAAAACATTGTTTATAAATTGCACTATTGATAAAAGGAAATGTTTTAATACAGGATGATGAAAACCAACTGCGTTCAACAAAAATGTGAACGAATATTCCCTGAATGGGTTTCCAAGTTCTACAATGGATCGAAGGATGACCTATGCCATATCACATCTATAATCTAGGTTTAAATTAAGTTTCACAAAAGAGAAAACTATCAAAATGGTCAACAGTGACCCTCAATTATCTTTAATTACTTATCTAACTTGTCGTAAATTACAGTGGCTGATGTGGCTCCTCAATAATTATATAACAGAAAAATCATCGCGTTTTAGATTTTTACTTCACGTAGCAAATGTGAATACCATGATCTTCAATTGACGATCGACACTAGTATTCCGTAAAAAGGGGATGTAACAGATGAGACTTCTGCAGTTCTGAGTGAAGCCTTATGCACTCAAAAATGCGGCATCGCCTGCATTCATTACCTTGTCGGTGTTCGTCAGGGGGCGGCGGCTGGCGCAGCTCCATCCAGCTCGCCGTCTCTGAAGCAACTCCTTCCTAACTTCTCCTTACTACAATTTACCGAAGTTGGTTAAAAAAAAACTTTCTGGCTGTGTTTTCATCTGACCAATCAGGGTCTCAATGTTAACCTTAAGCTCCGCCTACAAAAATTCTGTCTATCCAATGAGAAACGTTATACTTTTCGTGGTGGGGCATTGTTTTTAAAGTTTGCAACGTAACAGAGACGCGAAAAAGTCTCACGCTAAAACTTGTGGCTGGTGTGGCCCTTTTAGTGTTATCGTAAGATCTATACTGTTCTTCTGGAGGGCTCTAGCTTTTAACATGGGCTGGGGGGTGGTCCTGTCGGTTAGCTGGCGACGTGGGTGTCTGTCCCTTATCATAGGGCCTTCTAGCTTAACACGGTTCTGCTCTCGGCTTCTGTTCTCGTTTCTCCCTTTGGAACTGTGTCTGTCTCACGGTGGGAAGGTATGACATGCATTTAGGCATTCTTGTGTTAGTCTGTGGTATTCCATTTGCTCACTCGTTACTCGTATTACTTTGGTTAATTTCATGCCACGATTTATTTGGAGCTATGTGACATACTACTGGATTTGCTTATCATGTCAGGGTTTTCATGGAACATGTTGGATTTGCCTGACACCTTACATATCACCACCCTTTGAACTTAATTTTTGCACTGAAGTTAGACAATGATGGAATCGTTGTCTAAGTCAATTAAAAATTATTCCTTTATCTTAATTTTAGTTGCCTACTGTTCAGCCAAGTTATTCTGGTTCTATGCTAGTTTGTATTACTAATTTATATTTTTATATTCTTCCACATTATTTTAAAAAATATGTTTGTATTGACAAGAGAAGAATATTTTTATATTATTATTATTAATTTTTAATTATTTTCTTTCTTTATTTAAGTGTGAAGTTTTTTTTTAAGAAATTTGATATCGAAAGTGAGGAGTCTTTCACATCGATTTTCTTAGAAATATTTTTTTATAAATGTGGTAATTAAGTATAATCTATTCCTAAAACATTTTCTAAATATCATGTACAAGTAAAATGTTTTTGTTTCTAGACACTCATTTCAACATTGTTACACTAATAAATCAGAATTATTTCCAAGAATTGCTTTGACAAAGAAATATACGTACTCAAATATTGAGGTATTATCCTAACAAATGGTATAAATGTTAAAAAAAGGGAAAACATCCAACAAAATAATTTTTTATTCTTTGTTTTTATAAGGAGAAAATAAGTAAAAAATAGTTATTCTTTTATTTTTATGAGGAGAAAATATGTGGCATATAGTTTTAGTACTTATTATGCCTTACTTTTGTTCTTTATATACTGTCCATTTCAGAACTAATGACTTATTTTTATCGATAGTCTATTTTTTACTTAAGTCCATAGTCAATGGCTGTTATTTTGTAGATTATTAGCTGTCTGGTGTGCTTAACTTATTTAGTTTTTCACATGTTTCTTTTGCACAATTCGTACATCACATAGTTTGAGTTCACACAATCCTATGAATGTTTAAGCATGAGGTTGGCGAATGTTTTTGCACGAAGGTGATGGACTTGAGCGAGATGGATGTGGGCAAGTATTTGATGTACAGCTTCGTTCGTCGTTCCTCGTTGGCTTTGCAAGTGTGTGTTGCTGTTGTGGAGGTCCCATAATGGAATGGAGCTGTGAGTGCAGAATCTGGTGGTTTACCGGCTTTGTATGCGTGAAAGTCATCGTTATGTGTCGCTGAAAGCGGTCGTTTTTCGTTGTAATACTTCGCAAACGACTAGTTTACAATAGGATAGGGATTTGGGAAGGTATGTCATCTATTCTTCACCCATCTTCTTTCTTGGTCTCAACCTTGCGAATCTTCAACTTCTATTCTTCCTGCTTTTTCTCTGCTTCTTACTTGATTCTTGGTTCTTCTCTGGGCAGGTTATGGAAATATTTATTGATAACTATTCGCTTTGAAGTTCTCCTCTTAGTAACACTTTGATAAAGTGTTTGGGCATGTCATTTTTACTTTGTGGAAGTTTTCTTCAGTTTCGTGCATAAGCGTGCTGTTTAATAGCAGTATTGTGACTTTTACAGATATTTTTTTGCCAGTGGTGGCTTGCCAAGCGGTCTTCTCGTTGGGTCGTTTTTTGCTCGCTCCGCTGAGTCAGGGCGTCCCAAGACCCTCTTGACCTTCCGTGTTCTGTCACAGCACGGTTCCACTTAGTGGGCAGATTTACTTCCCACATCAGATACAAAGGCTCTCTGTTGGTCTCACTGTCCTTTCCCTTCTCTCGACGCTTCTGCCTTGTAGGAATCATGTCTTGCTAATTACGTCCTTTTCTTTCTTGATACTTCTCGCATTGCAACTTGTGGGTCGTTGCATCTGGTCTTTGCTGGAGTTTTTACTATGGTTCTTACAAAAAGTTTACTTATAATCATCTAACATATGTCTAGTACCTACATTGTTTTACGCCTTCTTAAAAAGCTTTACAAATTTCGGCGCTCTTTCTATGTTACAATTCTAAGATATTTTGAATCTTAACTTCTACAAGAATCCTCAAATTCGTTTTTTATTTTTGTGTAGTGTCGTGGTGTATAGCATTTTAGTATTTCATGCTGTTAGACTATCTATGCTTTATCCCTTCACCTTAATCTTTGCTACTATTGGTGTTATTTTTGTTTTTGTTTATATTGAAACTACTTTCTTTTTCCCACCTTCCTCTCTCTTCATTCTTCTTTCTCCTGACGATCTTATCTGCAACATAATCTTGAAATATTGTGCTGATTATTTACCAGTAATAAAGTTAATCTTCAATGCTCCCATCTCGTTTTTGTACAATATGGAGCGGGCTGTTATATGTGGAGGTAGCTGGTTCAATAATATCATCATCTATCATTTTAGATATCTCCTGGAATACTTTATTCATGTAGCTTAATGGGATTGTATAGGGTGGCACTCTAAATGGTTTGTGCTGTTTTACTTCAAACTTGTACTGAAAGTATTTAATACTGCCAGTCTTTATCTGCTTTATCTCGTAAAATACCCTCTAATTTTCTTTTACTGTGTTCCGAAATACCTTGAACTTCTTGCAATTTTTCGTTGATTTCTTTATGGACTTCTAACATGAGTTGAGGCGATTCCCCCTTTTGTGCATACCATTCTAATTCTTCATCCTTTTTATCTCGCGTCATTCTTAATTGTTTGTTTATTACTGGTATTTCTTCTAATTTTAGCTTTTGCTCAAAGAGAAGTGTGACATTCCCGAACGTTACGCTACCTTTCCCCATATCTATTATCGCTCGTCTCTCATTTAAAAAATCTGCACCTATAATCAAATCTACAGTTAGTTTAGGTATAATCACGAAGTTGGCTTCGATCTTTTGACCTTGACACGAAAGAGTTAACTTTGTTTGTCTCGTAACTTTCGCGCATTGTTTCTAATAGGACCTCTTACTTTAATCTTACGTATTTTCAGATTTGGCAATTCCTTATTGGCATTACACTGCATGAATAAATTTTCTGAGATCGCAGTCAGTTCATTTCCGCTATCAATTACAATATTGACTGGGATATGCTTTACCATGGCCTTCACAATTGATTGAATTTGAAAGGGTTCGTTCTGTGCTTCCTCTTCTTGCATCAACGAATCCTCCACTGAATCATACATGAGTCTTTTCAGGAATTTCCCTTGTGAATTCGAACTTTCTGTAGGATAAGCTTCGGCTGCTACTTCTCTCTCTTATTTCCTCTTCTCTATTTCTTCCTTCATTTACACTTTCTTCAACATCGTCTACTTTTTCCTCATCCTCGTCTATCTTCTCCTTCTTCGTCGCTACTTCCACATAATCGCATCTAAATGCTCTAATTATCGTTTCATAACTTCCTTCATTATATACGTTGGGCTGTGTGCCCACTAGTAACTTATTTTCAACTTCTGTCGACTGCGCATTATCCTCATTGAATTCGCTTTCCCTGGTTTCCATCTCAAATAGCTCTGCAATACTCATTACTTCGTCCTTTCCTCCTACATTCGTTGTGCATGCCTCTGGTAATTCATCTTCATCAGTATTCTCTCAATTAATTTCGTCCCAACACGATATTGTTATTTTCCTGTCTTCGTTTTCGTCTGGTCCCTGCGGATTTGTTTCTTCCTTCTCTTCTCGTGATAAGGTATTTACTTCTCTGTTCAAGGTGCTGCAATTGTCCTGGGTCGGTACGTCATACCCTTTGGCATGGGCGCTTAGCTGTCAATTCGAACGTTTTTCGGGGTTTGGTGGTCTTATCTCCACCTCTTCTATCTGTATTCTCTTTTCTTGTTCAGCTTGTTGATAGTGGTTTCTTTGTTGATAATTTGTCGGTCTATTGGCGCTCCAATACCCGTTCCGGTTGTCGTTATTCCCTCTGTAATAGTTGTTGCCGTTCCTGGGTGAATTATAGTTATTGCCATATTCTCTTCTAAATCCATCACCGGTTCTTTGTTGAAATCTATTGTCGTTTCTTGGTTCGAAGTTATCACGTGGTTCGTAATTATTGTTTCTTCGTACTGTGTCTCGTGGATTCCACTGCTTTTTGCTTTCGTTTTCACGTGCGCTTCGTCTTTTTCTTGCGTCATCTTCCGAAAATATGAACTCTAGTTCCCTTAGAATACCTTTAAATGTTTCGACGTCATTGCCTCCGCGACCTACTAATGATTGCTGGTATTTCAATGGTAACTTCATCGCGCATAATGTAATCAACTCTCCGTCACTGTATGGTACATCTAAGCATTGATTTTTGTTTGCCATTACTTCGAAAAATTTCACGGGACTCTTCTCTCCTTAATTTTCAAAATATGGGTTCTGTAATAATTCGTACTTCACTCTGTTCTGTGCTTCGCTGGACCAATATCGTGAGAGAAACTTCTCTCTGAAATCTTCGTACGATCGGCATGTCGCTGCAACATTCTGCATGGTTTCTGCGACTGTTCCTGACATGTGTGCACATATAAAGTCTAATTTGTGTGCTAGCGTCCAGTGTTCTGGTAATCCTACTCGGAATTGATCAATAAAAGTTCGTGGATGTAATGAGTTTCCTTCTCGAAAGTGTTGAAATTTTCTGACTGTGAGGAAATGATCGTTGTCGTACTTCGTCATAGTTCCATATTAAATTCGCGATTCTTCGCCACTTTTGTTTCTGATCACTTCTCCCGTCGTTCTTTCCGGTTGTGGTAGATCCATTGTATATTGTCCACTGTAACTTTCGCGTACCCTTGCGTAGTATCGTTGGAGTGGTACGCAATAATTTTCTTCCATCGGTTGTGAACGTGTAGCTGAATGCATTGCACTGTACTCTTCGCGACCTCGCTTTCCATTGTCAGGTATTGGTTCGGTATCTTGTCTGGCTAACCTTGCTGCTTCATTGCACGATCCAAACTGTCTTGACACATACATTTGTGGTTCTGCATGTGTTTGTGGTGCCGTTTGTTCATCAAGAATTTCGAAACGTGTTTGTTGCGGTGCAGGCTGTCTGATTTCACGTATGTTATTTTCAGCCTGTGATTGGAATCGAAAATGCATGATATCTTCGTTAATTGCTTGTTTTTCCGGTGCTGTTACAGATACGGATGTGGTTGCAGACTCTGTGCTTGTTCGGTCCTGTTCACTACACTCTTCAATGGTTTGCAACAACTCTGTTCGCAACTTCTGAAATTGTCGCTTCGTTTGCGCTTCTATTTTGACTATGCGGTTATCATATCTTTTCAGCGCTGCTTTTGTAATACGTTTGCGTAACACACTGTTTTCAACAATTTCACGCGCTGTACCTGCTGCTTGTCTAGTAATTACGTATATCTGTTTCTCTAGTTCCTTGACTTCTCCCTGGGTGTTGTTACGTAATGTTTTCATCTCGTCCTGAGTGTCATTACGCAATGTTTGTACGTCCGCTTGTACCTTGTCAATGTCTGTTCTCAATTGATTGTGACCTGTTACTAAGTTTCCTATCACTTCTCGAGATTCTTTTGCCTCGTCTTCAATATGGCTTAGGTGTAACTGAATTTTTTTGTTTTGTTCTTTAATCTCACGCATTTGTCTCGTGGTTTCTGCAATTTGTTTCGTCGTTTCTGCATTCTGAATTTTTATTTGGTTCACAATTTCTTTATGTTGTCTTGTCATGGTTTCCGTCATTAATTGTAATAATTTTGCCAGATTGGTGAGTCCTATTGCGTTTTCTTCCAACGTCCTACGCTCTGTGTTTTCGCCCAAGTGTTGGTTTGCAACCGATTGCATTGAACTGTGCGGTGACACGTTTCTGCTCGAATTCCTTGTACTCTGTGGAGAGGGAGCTCTGATTACTTGTACTATGGGTTCTACGTATTCAAGACGCAAGTTAGAATCCTCATCGATTGTCTCTCTACCTTCCTGCTCCTCTGTCGTACGCTGACCTAGGTTTTCTGTGCCTTGGCGTACATTATCCTCGTTATGGTGCGTTATCTGTCCTATTTCTCGCGATACTGCATCGTCTGTTGTACTGTCCTCTATTCTCTGTCCATCTTCATGTTGGGTCTCTACCTCAATTCGGTCAAGGTCTCGATCTGCCATTGCTAATCTTTCCGAATCCCTTATTTTCTGTTTTAAAAGCAATTCACGCACCCTACTTCGCGTCAACATGCGCTCATACGATCTCACGCGTTTCATAAACTTTTTGCACACACGACTTGACGCTTATTATACCCAAGACTGACAATCCATTCACCTACTTGTTTGGTCAGAACCAACTTGTCAACGATGTATCTGCCACCTGTGCGCCTGCATTGGAGAGAAAACTTAATTCTAAAAATATTAAAATTCATAACTTAATTATGCTATTGTCTCTGCTAGAATGTCTCACTTTCTATTGAATACTTTCTTACTATCTATCGCTGCAGCTACTGTTTTCAACAATTTATGCCTTTCAAAAAAAATTTTTTTTTCAAAGGATATTTTTCTGACCTAGTTAGGCATGTGGTCGACCTTCAATCATGGTATTTTACCATCCTGTCAGGGTGGCCATTCTCTAACATTCTGCGTGGTGTCTTGTTCTATGTTGTGTCTCCCTACCACTTTCGCGCAACGATGCTCTGAGCGTATTTTTTTAGGGAATTGACTAGTTTGAACCTGGGACCTGTTGCTTGTAAGGAGACCACACATGACATGTAGAGTTCAGAAGAGTTCAGTGAGACTAGCGATGATATAACAAAATACTTAATGATTTCAGCGTCAGCTCCACTGCACTCCATGTAAAAGAATCTTAATACTAATTACATTTAGTGGAAGGGGTTAAAGGCTTTCCTATTTTTAGTTAGCTGGTAAAATACGTCGAAAAAGCAGTTAAGTTTACCATTGGAAATTTTATTCTACTCACAAAACATTGTTTATAAATTGCACTATTGATAAAAGGAAATGTTTTAATACAGGATGATAAAAACCAACTGCGTTCAACAAAAATGTGAACGAATATTCCCTGAATGGGTTTCCAAGTTCTACAATGGATCGAAGGATGACCCATGCCATATCACATCTATAATCTAGGTTTAAATTAAGTTTTACAAAAGAGAAAACTATCAAAATGGTCAACAGTGACCCTCAATTATCTTTAATTACTTATCTAACTTGTCGTAAATTACAGTGGCTGATGTGGCTTCTCAATAATTATATAACAGAAAGATCATCGCATTTCAGATTTTTACTTCATGTAGCAAATGTGAATACCATGATCTTCAATTGACGATCGACACTAGTATTCCGTAAAAAGGGGATGTAACAGATGAGACTTCTGCAGTTCTGAGTGAAGCCTTATGCACTCAAAAATGCGGCATCGCCTGCATTCATTACCTTGTCGGTGTTCGTCAGGGGGCGGCGGCTGGCGCAGCTCCATCCAGCTCGCCGTCTCTGAAGCAACTCCTTCCTAACTTCTCCTTACTACAATTTACCGAAGTTGGTTAAAAAAAAACTTTCTGGCTGTGTTTTCATCTGACCAATCAGGGTCTCAATGTTAACCTTAAGCTCCGCCTACAAAAATTCTGTCTATCCAATGAGAAACGTTATACTTTTCGTGGTGGGGCAATGTTTTTAAAGTTTGCTACGTAACAGAGACGCGAAAAAGTCTCACGCTAAAACTTGCGGCTGGTGTGGCCCTTTTAGTGTTATCGTAAGATCTATACTGTTCTTCTGGAGGGATGTAGCTTTTAACATGGGCTGGGGGGTGGTCCTGTCGGTTAGCTGGCGACGTGGGTGTCCGTCCCTTATCGTAGGGCCTTCTAGCTTAACACGGTTCTGCTCTCGGCTTCTGTTCTCGTTTCTCCCCTCGGAACTGCGTCTGTCTCACGGTGGGAAGGTATGACATGCATTTAGGCATTCTTGTGTTAGTCTGTGGTATTCCATTTGCTCACTCGTTACTCGTATTACTTTGGTTAATTTCATGTCACGATTTATTCGGTCATGTCAGGGTTTTCATGGAACGTGTTGGATTTGCCTGACACCTTACAGACTACGAAACGTTTCGACTCGCTGCTTCTTTGTCACGTGAATTAGCGCGCTAGTTTTGCCCTGCGTGTATTCCAGTTCGTCTACCTGTTTGATGGTCCACACCATTTTTTTTTTTTTTTGTGTCCTTAGTTTCCGTATAACTCCCGGACAGCGAAATTTCTCTAGAAGCCCGACAATCAGATTTCTGGTCGAGCCGTACCCCGCTCGGTGGGGAATTTATTTGGACATTTGCCGATCAGCGAATCAGGAATCAGCGCCGGCAGAGTACGTGACGGGATTGAACCAGGAGAGGCAGCGCTGCCAACATACGTGAGGGGTGTCTCCGAGACGTCTCCAAGTGGGCAAGGAAGACAAGTCGCGCAGGCGGAGCTTGCGGGAAGGAATCAATAGAGTGTGTATTCATTTCAACTGAAATAACCAAACAGATATCGTTTTAGTCCTGGGTAACAAATGTGTTTATTGGTGTTTTGATAAATCTACCCAGGTATAACTTTTCCATTGTTTCCCCTCAGCTGCGTAAGGACAGTCCTGGAATGTTTCCTTCTAAAAACCCAAACCTACATTTATGTGACTACTCTGCAATTTACAGTTAAATACTTGGAAGGGGATTCATACAAGAACTTTTAATTTATTTCTCGGTCTTTCCATTCTTTATGAGGACGTGGGAAAAGTGAACATCTAAGCTCTGGGAGCTCTGATTTCCCTTACTTTATTACGATGGTCATTTCTTCCTGTTTGGTTGGGAATTAAAAAAATGTTGCTGACTGAAATTCGCCTCCTCTAAGAACGCCTTTGTTTTAATGATTTGCACTGCATCTCGCTTATCGTATCCTTGACACACTTTCCCCTATTTTTAACAAAACAAAACAAGCTGCCCTTCTTGGAATTTTCTCGATGTAATCCGTCAATCCTATCTGGTTCGGATTCCTATACTGCGCAGGAGTACTCCAAAAGAGAACGGACAAGCGTAGTGAAGGCAGTATCTGCAGTAGATTTGTTGCTTCTTCTCTGTGTTCTGCCAATAAAACGTAGTCTTTCGTTTCCTACAACATTTTCTATCTGAAAGTTCCAATTTAAGTTCTTCGTAACTGTAATCCGTAAGTATTTAACTGAAGTGGCAGTCTTTAAATTTGTGTGATTTATCATGTAACCGTAATTTAACGGATTCTTTTTAGTACTCTTGTGGTGGATGGTGGATCTCACACGTTTTACTGTTGGAGTCAACTGTCACTTTTCGCACCGTGTGGATAGCTTGTCTAAATCATCCTGAAACTCGATTTGATCTTCCGATGACTTTACTAAACCGTAGACGACAGCAGCATAAAAAAAAAAAAAATAAAAAAAAACAAGATGGCTGTTCAGATTGCTTCCAAAATCTTTTACATATGTTAGGAACAGCAGAAGACCTATAACACTGCCTTCGCAAACTCCGCCGGTCGCTGTGGCCGAGTGGTTCTCGGCGCTTAAGTCCGGAACCGCGCTGCTGCTGCGGTCGCAGGTTCAAATCCTGCCTCGGGCATGGATGTGTGTGATGTCCTTAGGTTAGTTAGGTTTAAGTAATTCTAAGTCTTGGGGACTGATGACCTCAGACGTTAAGACCCATAGTGCTCAGAGCCATTTGAGCCATTTTTTCGCGAACGCCAGATGTCACTTGTGCTTTACTCAGTGACTTTCCATTTGTTACTAGAAATCGTGATTGTTCTGGCAGGAAATCATAAATTCAGTTGCACAACTGAGACAAAACTCCATAGATACACAATTTCATTAGAAGCCACTAGTGAGGCACGGTATCTTTTGGACATTTACACTGCGCAACAAAAGTAAAGGATCACAGTCGACACATGCGTAAAAAGGCCAGAGCTGAGATGTTTGTATTAGGTGTAAGGTGTGTAGCTGATGCCACATTGGCACCAAATTTCACCAAAATTCTGCCCAATGCCACCGTGGACTTTTCACACGGTAAGAAGGTCGTCAGAGCCCCTCTTATACACATTTCACCCCTTCTTTTGTCACCTCTGCGATGCAGATGATAACCGAGATATCCAGCCTTGAAATCGGGTGATTTTCTTATGGATGGCAGAGAAAACATTTCAGACACACCACCGCTCAGAAGCGGCACGAAGAGGCATGCCGATGCCTGTATGGTTGGCGTTAATAAAGGTGTTAGAAAATGAATACTCAATATTAATCCACGAGGTTCACGCTGTGCGGATACCATTGTTGGAATTTGCTTTCGCTAGATGCCCCTAACACTTCTACAACAGCTAAAACGTTTTTCGGCTTCATCAATAAAGTTTATGTGCTTTTTACAAAATCAAGTGCTCTTTGGGATCTTATAAAAACTAAATTGAAATTGACATTGAAACCTCTGCCTGAAACACGATGGGAAAGTAGAACCGGAGCTGTAAAAGCGATAGTTTTGCAATTTGATGATGTCATCGAAAGTGTGAGTGACCTGAAAAATAGAACTGATGATTCTGAAACTCTTAGCGAATGTAAGTAGTCTTGAAGAAAATGTTAACTTCTGAGTTTATTGTTGTAATATAGGTGTGGTATGAGATTTTAGTACATGTCAGCAATATAAGTAAACTACGGCAATCGGTTCAAGTGAACTTGAAAGACTCTATAGATACTTTACATTCATTTCATGACTGGATTCAAGAATTCCGAAACACAGAATTTGAAACAAGCGTTGCAGAAGCTCGATTGTTTGTAGAAAAATGTAGTTATGAAATTGAGTCTCAGTTTCAAAAAAAGAATAGCACAGAAAAAACGAATGTTCGGTTATGAATAAGTTGATGATCCTATACAATATGCTGAAATGCAGTGCAGGTTTAGCTTTTTTAACACAGTAATAGACGTCGTAATAGTCAACACTGAATGTCGATTCAAAGCGCTCAACGAATATTTTCAATGATTCAGCTTTATTTACGATATGAATTATTTGAAATCATTATCCAAGGACGACCTTCGCAAGCATTGTAATGATTTAGGTACAATACTTCGAGAAGGCGAAAATAGCCACATAAAGACTTTCGAACTTTATGAGGAACTTTTAAAACCCAACCTACAGGACTCAATCAAAGACGCAAAACAACTTATTCAGTACATATTAGAAAATAATTTGGGAGAAGTATATTCAGATCTTTACATAACAAACAGAACAATGCTCACAGTTCCGGTCAGTACAGTGGCTGGTAATAGCTACGATGTAATCTTAAAAAAAATTCAGTGAGGCGAAAAGCCGAAAGCTTCGTTTATTTTAATGTGTTTGTTTAGTATATTTTTTGTCATTGCAACAATCCTTAAATATTAGAATAATAAAATTTATGTTTAATTAATATTAGTGTATAATTCAGCTCATATAATTTAACATTTTCTTTCTGACTGGAAAGTGAAAGGGGGATCGCAAAGCTGATTCGTCGCCGTCATTCAGTTTTCGCCTAGCGCCGCCACTGCGTATCAGTGACAGCAGCTATGACTCCGTGTTTTACAAGATATGTTAAGAGAGGTAGGAAGATACTTTTCCTTAGCAAGAGGGCAGAATATCTGAATAGTCGACATCAAGTACTCAGTGATAAGAACAACGATGTGAAGCACAAATGGAAAAAGTTCATAAGCATCGTTCAATATGTCGTAGAAATGTATGTTCCGAGCAAGATCTCAGATGCAAGAGAAGTCAAAATCCAGCTGACAAATAAAAGCTGAACGAAGCAAAAATGAGCCGAAGGACAGAAATGTGAGAACCGTTCAACGGCTTTCAAAGTAAAATTTTGTCAACATATCTGAGTAAAACCACTAAGAGGTTTTGGTCTTATGGAAAATCAGTAAGCGATTCGTAATCTTCCATTCATTCACATAGAGACCATACTGGCACCGAAACGGAAGATAACAGAGCGAAAGGCGGAATACTGAACTCGGTCTTCCAAAATTGTTTAATCGCCAAGACGGTAACATAGTCCCTCCTTTTAATAATTGTACAAACGTGAAATGTCAGAGATTGAGATAACCAGTCGCGGAATTTAAAAGCAGCTACAATCGCTGAGCAATGGAAAGGCATCGTGATCAGATGAGTTACCAGTTAGATTCGACAAAGATTATATGAAAGAGCTTACTCCCCTTCTAGCAGCTGTTTATCGTAGATCGCTGGAGTAACGAAGGGTACCTAGGGACTGGAAAAAAGCGCAGGTCAGTCCAGTTTTCAAGAAGGGCCGCAGAATAGGTGCACACATTTATAGACATATATTGTTGACGTCAATCCGATGCAGAATTATGGAACATGTTTTATGCTCAAGAATTGCGGCGTTTTTGAAGTATATAGATCTCCTGATCTCCTATATAAAAACCAGCATGGATTCTGCAAACAGAGATCCTGCCAAACTCAGATCGCTTTGTTCCTCCATGAGACGCACAGAGCTGCAGATGCCGTGTCCCTTGAATTCAGGAAGGCATTTAACACCCTCTTGCTTGGCCGTTTAGTGAAATAAAAACTGGCTTTCCGAGTATAGGACCATTTTTGTGACTGGGTTCGAGACCACCTTGCAGACAGAACTCAACACGTTGTTCTTAACGCAACAAAATTGACAGATGTAAAGATAATTTCCGGTGTACCCAACAAAGCGTAATAGGACAGTTATTGTTTGAGTGTATATAAATGATCTAGTAGAAAGCTTCGAATGCTCTTTAAAACTGTCCATAATTCCTGCGGTTGTCTATAAGAAATTAGCAAGACAGTATCGATTTGCAGAACAGCATATAGAGGACTGATGAATGCTGCAGTTTCTCGCAGTTCATCCTGAACGTAAATAAATGTAACGTAATTCGCATACAAAGAAGAAGAAAACTGCTGTACAAAGAATGGAAACAGTTCATAGAAAAAAGATCAACCAACTCAAAAAACTCCAGTCACAACATAATACCTTTACAGACAGCCAAGAAAACACACACACACAAATTCTACCCAAGATTAGTGAACCTTATGGACACACAGTTAAACAGTAAAGAAAGACAGCTGTTGGAGAATGGATTAAAATACGATGTAAATTCAGAAATAGATGAAGATTACTTAAAAAATCTAATTATAGAAGCAGAAAGTGCATTGACAAGCGAAGATAGGAATGAGAATAGCAGTGTCAACATTCGATTAACTAGAGAACTAGTAAAAAAGGAAATCCAGAATATAATAATCAGTATAAAAACACAATAACACAAAAGCAACAAAAACACAGAATCTGTAACACTCAGAAAACTTAGGGGAAAACTTCAACATGAAAATGTTATCATTTCAAAAGCAGACAAGGGTAACACAGTAGTACTGATAGACAAAGAACAATACATTGAAAAAACACAAGAATTCATCTCACAAAATAGCATTACAAAATTAAAATCAGACCCAACAAACAGATTCCAGACAAAAGTAAAATACACTCTGAAAAATATTGACGTCATACTGGATAACACAGAGAAAAGAAAGTTGACACATATCAGTCCCACCGGTCCTCCGAAGCCAACCAAAAATCCACAAACCGAACCTTCCTGTGAGACCAATAGTGGATTTCAGAAAATCCCCAACTTCCAGGATACATGTTGAAATTACTGTCAGAAATTTTCAAAGTACAAGAAGACAGAACCATTGAAAACATTGCACAGATAATGAAACAAATATAATATATAAAAATCCCTGACACAGCAACACTCCTCTTATTTGTATAGAAAACATGTATTCCAACATACCAGTACCAAAAACAAGAGAAATTATAGATAAGGACCTGAAAACGTATAGTCAACTCCCTGGTAAACAGCTTAAGGAAACATGCACACTAACAAAACTCATAACAGAACGAAATTACTTCCAATTCAATAATGAATTTTATTTACAAGAAGATGGATTACAAATGGCGTCCCCAGTTTCAGGAGCCTTAGCAAATATTTTTGTAAACCACATTGAACAGATCATTTTCACAAAAATAGTAGCAAAAGAATACAACATATTGTATTAGTTCAGGTATATGCATGACATCCTTTGCTCAATAGATGAACCACAA
Organism: Schistocerca nitens; assembly: GCF_023898315.1. NCBI lineage: Eukaryota > Metazoa > Arthropoda > Insecta > Orthoptera > Acrididae > Schistocerca > Schistocerca nitens. The sequence goes on along the minus strand of NC_064615.1, from coordinate 298,950,289 downwards.
ACAAAAATTGAAAAACTACGAACTCACATCAACAAGGTACATAAAAATATAAAATTCACAATTGAAAGAGAACAAGAAAACCAAATTATCTTTCTGGATCTAACAATCAAAAAACAAAACAATAAGCATATGTTTGAAATTTACCAAAAACCCACAGCAACAGACATTATCATTCCCCATTCTGTGAACCACCCACACGCACAAAAGCAAGCAGCACTTCAACACATGCTCCATAGACTCAACACAGTACCACTCACCAAAGAAAGCTACCAAAAAGAACTGGACATAATAATGCAGATAGCACAAAGGAATGGTTACAATAATACAAGTCACAAAGCTAAACAACAAAATTAAAAGTAAAATAAAAGCAGAAAGCTCCAATCCACAGACAACAACACAACAGAACCAAACACAAACGTGCAGTCCCACAACAACAACACAGGATAATCAGAAACAGATGAAAGAAAACAGAAGATGGTACACAATGGCATACAAACAAAAACTCACCCATAAAATCACCAACATTTTCAAAAGACAGGGAATAAACATGGCAAACACAACACACAATTCTATACAAAAATACACCCCAAAACCGACAAAAAACAGAGACATACACCAGACATACACCAGAAAGGCACATACATAAGGCAAACAGGGAGAACATTTGATGTCAGATACAAAGAACACATGAGAGCCTGGAAATATGGGACAAACCACTTCACATTTTCAGAACACCTGAGAGAAAATGACCACAAACCAACCACTAGAGAAGATGACATGAAAATAATTAGAATCAACAATAAAAAACACCTCCTACCCATGCAAGAAAATTGCCACATACAGAAAACCGAAGCAGAGGGGAAGATCCTGGTGAATGACCAAGTACACATGCCAAGCAATTCATTATTTACACTAATAGATAAAATTATAGACTAACGTTCGCAAAAAGTATTAATATTATAATACTGTCCAATACAATAATAACAGAACCCAACATCTTCACAATCGCTCATCCATGAACCCGTCCACAGAATATTGAAACGAAAAATCAAATCAGCTGTCACCAAAGTTTTCGACCTGTCGCTAAAAACAACGCGTCGGGATCTATCCCGCTCTTTCTCTCACTCATAAACACACACGGTATAAACATCACAAATTGAAGTTAGTCTCGAACATATACTTCATTAGGTTGGCAACAAAAAGGTAAACATACCAAAGAAGATAAAACACGTAATGGAATCGCAATATTTACGTTGTGAAAAACAGTGTACGACGAAATAGTTGTGTCGAGTGAAAAAGAACAATATTCCACCACAAAAAAGAGTGAGAAGTGTGGTGAACAGTGTGTGGAAGGTGAGAACACAACGATGTGATTATATGGCAGTGATAAAAGTGGTAGTGTGACCTCCAGACCAGATGTGAGAAAACGCGGATCAGCAAATCGTAAGTAATTATTCTTTTTACAAAAATAAATAAATAAATAAATAAAAATAAAAATAAAAAATAAAAAAATCGCGAAGTGAACTGTTTAATAATTTAAAACTAACAAAACTGTATCGTTATAGATACCACTGATGTTGCCTTAGAACAGGAGAAGGCGAAACGCGTATGGGATAAATAAAGTAACTAGCAGCAGGAAAAGGCAATTTTATTTACAAAACAAGTATTTATATGCTTGCTGCGGAGTATGGCCACACAAACAAACTTGTTAAAAAGAAAACTACTTGTATACCACAACACTACTGATGAGAAACTACAGCTAACAGTATCTACCGTAAACTATCTAGGGATAACAATCCGAAGTGACCTTAAGCAGAATGACCACATAAAACATATAGTGGGAAAAACCGATACCAGACTGGAATAATCTAGATGAAATGTAACTCATCCATGAAAGAAGCGGCTTACAAGGCGCTTGTTCGACCGATTCTTGAGTATTGTTCATCAATCTGGGATCCCTACCAGGTAGGACTGATAGAAGAGATAGAGAAGATGCAACAAAGAGCGCCTCATTTCGTCACAGGATTGCTTAGTCGGTGCGACATCATTACAGAGTTCTTTGAGAAATTCCAGTGGCTGACTTAAAATCTTCGAAGGAGATCAATGTTGAATACAGTAAGCAGATTCAAAAAGAAGTAGACTGCAGTAGTTATACGAAGATGAAGTGACTTGCAGATGATACTCTATTGTGGAGAGCTGCAACAAACCAGTCTTCAGTTTGACGACCACAACAACTATATTCTAAAAAATATATACATAAAATATAATTGATTTTACGTTACATTTCATTTCATTTCAGGATATAATAGAAAACAATGATAAACGGACAACAATGGGCAGTCAGGAAAATTTGAATATTCCTAATCCGACAATAAGCGTTACTATGCAAGGGCTTTGCTGCTTTTCTGATGTTCTCCATTTTGTATTCTTTTGCTTTTTACTTTCTTTCTTGGGGCCTTTACTATTGAGTGACAGAGGTTGGCCAGATGCCCTTCCTGCGCCCCCCCCCCCCCCACCCGAGATAGAATTAGTGTACCTCAGCTGTCTGGGTCTAGTGTAAGCCATGGAAGAGTGCAAATGTTTTCAAATGTCCGCGAGTCGTGTAACTGAGGCGGAACGTGGGGACCAGGCCGGTATTCACCTTGCAGGATTTGGAAAACCGCCTAAAAACCACATCCAGGCTGGCTGGCACACTGACCCTCGTCGTTAATCCACCAGGCGGATTCGACCTGGGGCCGGCGCGCCTGCCCGAGTCCAGGAAGCAACGCATTAGCGCTCTCAGCTACCTTGGCGGATCTCCTTTGCTTTCTAGTAACTGAGAAATTTTAATTCATAACGTGCTGGGCAGCAGTTAAATATAGGGCAATGGTGAAATTAAAGGACATATTAATCTTTGTACTAACGTAAGTTTAGGTTATGGCTCAAGAACTTTTTCATGCTAGTCTGCACTGTTGTGTAGGGATTTTTAGTTCTTCGGGCATTCGTCAGACACACAGTAATTATGTTTTGGCCTCCGCAATTGTTATGCAATAGAAAGACCGTGGCGCTTAACGCATTTGAAAAACTTCGTTATTGCAGCCACCACTAAACAATAAGTTCACCTCGACATTGAAATACGCTTCAATACGTCCTTCCAAGAAATAGACGCGTTATGTAAAGCAGTGCTGGGCACTGGATTTCTTAATTAATTGCGGGAGCCTCAAACAATAATTACAGGAGTTTTAATTAAATACCTTCGCCTCAAGTTGGGAAACCAAAGTAGGGAAATATTTTTAACGACGTGGTTTTCGGAATTCAGATTAATTTTGTTGCTACGCTACTGACATTGCAGCACATGTTTTGAAATTTTATTTGCCAGATCTAGAGTTCTTTGTTTTCCTACAGTTTTAAAGACTTATTAAACTTCATATTTTGCTATGTTATTTCCTCACACTGCGTGTAATTATTTACTTACAAATAAATTAATGTGTTAAATATTTCACGCTAAGCATACATAATCTGTATTGTTAAAAACGCAAAACATAATTACGTTGGCTTTATTACTTTCGGATTTAGTAACCGATGAACTATTTGCCTTTCATTATTTTCTAGGGCTTTCCAAAAGCTAGAAAAAATTTAAATTACATTTGAAGTTTATTGGAATTCGCTAAGTGCTCCCATTGTTAAACACTGGATAAGTACAGATTGGGCAACTTACACTCCGTTTTAAGAAAAGGCAGTGTTTCACGTTATGACGTCATATCTCCCGAAATTCATGTCGTACAATACCATTTTGCAAGTACACTGAGTGGTATATGTCAATACCGTCTGCAAAATGCGAATACGGTTAGTAGGAGAGAAGTAATAAATTAAAACGTTATGTCTGACATTGAAATTTTAGTGCATGAACAGCGAAAATGCAGTAATCAATAAACTTTTTTCCTTTCATTATTTTGAAGAGGTAGTTTGGAATTACGTCTAAATTTTTTGGAAGTCGTTTATTCTTAAATACTGGATGAATATACTTTGTGTAATTTGCATACTATACGTTATGCTGCCTGTAAGACAAACACACAGTTTTCAAGTTTAACAGTTGACTTAATTTGTTAAACGTTTAATGTAAGATTATACCTCTTAATGAGTAGATTATGACAGCAGTTATTCAGTTAATGGTTGTATGTAATACTGAAAATCAAATTTCTGTTGACCCTGCAAACCATTATACAGGCAACCTGCAACACAAAAGGCGTGTCCGTGTTAGCTAGTTAGCAGTACAGATCTGAACACCCTCCCTCTTATCTCCACTACAACCATAAAGGTGCACACCATGCCATCGACATTCAGTGTACCTGATTTACCAAGAACTATGTATGCCGAGAACTACAATTCGTTTTGTATTCTTGCCAGTGTCCTTGAGGTAATAGTTCGCCTTTGCTTTCCTCTGAAAAGAGGACCACAAGGCTTTGGGATTTTTGTATTTTTTTCCATATTTATTGTACGCGAAGTTCAGAACTCAAATATCAGTCATCCAAAGCAGTTATATGAAACTTCCTGACGGCCGAAAAACGTTTCAGCTGTTGTAGAAGTGTTAGCGGCATCTAGCAAAAGCAAATTCGAACAATGGCTTCCGCACAGAGTGAACAATGCTCGTGGATTAATATTGAGTATTCACCCTCTAACACCTTTATTAATGCCAACCATGCTGGCATCGTCATCATATCCCTGCCCTCGACAGTTTTGGATGTCTAGGCCATTATTTTGTAGTTCCTCTAAAATGGCATTTGTTAAATACACTCCCGTTGTTTCTGCGACTGCAATAAACCCAACGAAATCTCCAACTGTCTCTACGGTTGAGGAATTACAAAATCTTAATATTATTGACATTTCATCCACACGGCTCGAACGTCTGGAACCGTCGAGCATGCACACATAATAGTTTGCTTGTTTGACACTATTTCGTTGATAACAGATTTGGACATTAATGTAATTAATTAATTACCCGTCCTTCCGTAATCCGATGAGGCCGATGATCTCGCTGTCTGGTCTCCTCCCGCAAACAACCCTAACCTCCCCTAGACTCACGCTCCGTAGTCATTGTAGGCCAGCTGTGGACTCTTTCGTAGTCATCACTCGAATGCACAATGACAGGACTTTAATATTTTAGAGGACTTGTAATAATTTCAAAACCATAACTGTGCTGGACATTTCACAAGAAGAAGCATCGTTTGAGTATTTCTTTCTATTTAATAAATGTGGTTTTATTGCTAATTGTTAGGAATCTTTCTGATTGAAGATAATCTACACCGTCCTCCGCATTCCCAACAGAACTGCTTCACAGTTGTCCTTTGAATACGACTGGTGTGGATCCCAAACACTTGAGCAGTACTCAAGAATGGGTCGCATTAGTGTTCTATATGCGGTCTCCTTTATAGATGAGCTACACTTTATTCGGTTTGTTACCGCAATCACCATTGTTTCTGTGAAAATATCTTCACAACAATGTGTAACATGCAATAACCAAAACTTACAGCACACAACACATAGTAGTGTAACAATACGCAGACGAAACACGCACACTTTTATCACAGTGTGCTCAGTCTGCTTTGTCAGAGTACAGTACAGCACGTACCAAATGCAGGACAGTTCACATGCAGACATTGATCAAAATATCCACCACTATAACCAGGTCAGAGTGTCCACCGGGGCACCACCGTCCCTCCCTCACGCTCAAGAATGCCAGGAATTTGGATTACCATTCCTAAGGCTCCGACAATCCTAGCAACCAGATCTGTGGTGTCACCGCCAGACACCACACTTGCTAGGTGGTAGCCTTTAAATCGGCCGCGGTCCGTTAGTATACGTCGGACCCGCGTGTCGCCACTATCAGTGATTGCTGACCGAGCGCCGCCACACGGCAGGTCTAGAGAGACTTCCTAGCACTCGCCCCAGTTGTACAGCCGACTTTGCTAGCGATGGTTCACTGACAAAATGCGCTCTCATTTGCCGAGACGATAGTTAGTCATTTGCTATGACCTAGCAAGGCGCCATTACTGGTTACTATTGATGCTGTAAAACATGTACTGTCAAGAGCGATGTTCACCAATTATGGATTAAAGTTAAGTATTCCAGCAGCTACGTACGTTTTTTGTTAGTCTCATTTCCTTGACCTGTTCCAGACCTCACGCCAGCCTGCGTGAGCTAAAACGCGTGCCTTTCGGCTTCCTCTCATAGTGGGTTGGCTGTCTTGCCAATCCACAACAAGATCCATGCGAGTACTGGATGGTGTCTCGTAAGCTGCGAACTCCGCATGCCCCCAGAAGCGGATGTCCATTAGTGCTATTTCGACCTGGTCACTGAACAGCACCATTGCGACCAAGCTATTGTTGCCCAAACTCAATGCAGTAAGTCCACTACGAGCCGCCGGAGATCGTGGGTCCCTAATACGAATATACTCAGAAGGAATCCCAGAACAACCTCCGACAATTTGTCGGTGAAGGTCTGGAGCACTCTGTTTGTAAGTAGGCTGTTTAGGTTTTTTTATTGGTAACGCCACCTCTGTATGAAAATCACTGGCTGTGCTGTGTGCAGTCTGTGGCTGCTTTGCATTGTTGTAATACTCGCCATTGTAGTGTTAGGCAGCTGGCTGTGAACAGTGCATAGCGTTGCGCAGTTGGAGGTGAGCCGCCAGCAGTGGTGGATGTGGGGAGAGAGATGGCGGAGTTTTGTAATTTGTCATGAACTGATATATATATGATGATATCAAGGTAAATACATTGTTTGTTCTCTATTAATATCTTTCATTTGCTAACTATCCCTATCCGTAGTTAGTGCCTTCCATAGTTTGAATCTTTTATTTAGCTGGCAGTAGTGGCGCTGGCTGTATTGCAGTAGTGGGAGTAACCAAGATTTTTGTGAGGTAAGTGATTTGTGAAAAGTACAGGTTAATGTTAGTCAGGGCCATTCTCTTGTAGAGATTATTGAAACTCAGATTGCGTTGCGCTAAAAAAATACTGTGTGTCAGTTTAAGGACAGTCGTGTAAAATTTGTTCAAAGGGGACGTTTCATATGGCGACATGAGCAGTTGGAGGTGAGCCGCCAGCAGTGGTGGATGTGGGGAGAGAGATGCCGGAGTTTTGAAATTTGTCATGAACTGCTATATTTATATATGATGATATCAAGGTAAATACATTGTTTGTTCTCTATCAATATCTTTCATTTGCTAACTATCCCTATCAGTAGTTAGTGCCTTCCATAGTTTGAATCTTTTATTTAGCTGGCAGTAGTGGCGCTCGCTGTATTGCAGTAGTGGTAGAAACAAAGATTATTGTGAGGTAAGTGATTTAGTGATTTGTGAAAGGTATAGTTTAATGTTAGTCAGGGCTATTCTTTTGTAGAGATTTTTGAAAGTCAGATTGCGTTGCACTAAAAAAATATTGTGTGTCAGTTTAAGGACAGTCGTGTATAATTGTTCAAAGGGTACGTTTCATATGGCGACCCTGCCAGGGGGGTACACGCCTACTTTGTGTACCATGTGATTGGCAAGCACAAGGAGCCCTAGCTAATATGGTATTTACTTATACAACTTTACACATCGGTACCATATTTCTCTAACACAGAATTACACAGCTAACTGATTATTTGACAGAGATAAACATTTTTTTTACTACATCAGTGACACATGTTTACGCAAATACACAGTTGGATAACTTCACAGTTATGAAATTGTATTTTGTCTGTACTTTGTAAACTGTTCATATTTTTTTGGAACCATTGTGATACTATGAGAGCTTTGAATGATGTATTTGGTATGGGATCATGATTTTTAAAGTGCGTTTGAGGCAGATGACACTTTTGACATGAGCAGAGAATTTTTTTTAGGTTTTGAAATTATTGGAGGAAGCTACGACGATTTTGAGAGTTGACTGAGGTATTATGATGTTATTATTACGACGACGATGTGTATTATGCTGTTGCGGTATGTTTATGATCAATAAGCTGATGCTATATGAGTTATTTGGTTATGCTACGTATGTTATGTGGAAATATTGAAGAAGTGTCGACGAATATTTATATGTGTAATAAGGTAAGGAATAATGAGTTGTGGCTAGGGACTCTGACTTGTGAAAAAGGATGTTGGAAACCAAGAATAGTACTTTAAGAGTTATGAAATGTGTGTATATGCGTGAATGTATCACAATGCTGGCGAAAATTTTTTGGACACTTATATTTATAGGATTTTGTTTCTACAGATTTGCAACGCTAATTCTTGACCTGTGAAATTTTTTATATGAGACTGCCACTGTAGCGGAAACTGCTGTCGTAAATATTTCGGTATGAAAGGTAAGTGACCGTGTCGTAATTCGTTGTGAGCGGCCAGGTGTGCCAGCCGCCTTGAAAAAAAGCCATTAGGTGGCAGAAAAAAAGGGAGGCCATTATCCTCGCTATTGACGTTCCTTTGTAGAAAGCATCGTAAATACGACACGCTAATAATAACTTGGAAACATTCTTACATCTGCACACCTGATTAGGACAAGTGTCTATCTGTGAGAATTGAGAGAATTTCTACTAACTTATGAAATGCCTCATGACTACTGAATGATTATTTTATGCTTTACTTTGTACATAGTTGCTTATTTCATTTGATATCTGGTTTCCAGCTGTCTTGCAGCATTGGTTTCATAAAATAAAATTAAATGCATTTGATAATGTGAACACTTTCTGTCAACAGATCTATTAAATAATAATTTTGTGATCCACATTCTTCAAAAAAGGAGCACTTTGGAAAGGAAAGAACAATAAGAAGGGACTAGTAACAGTAAATGCATACATAATATTCTTTTCAAGTACATGGTAATTTTTTTTTTACAATAAGATGTTGTGGTGCACCACTTTAATTACATAGACATTAAGATGTGAATATACATTTCCCTTGTCTGCATTGTTGTCTTTAGTGTAATATTTTTTCTGCTTGATCTTTGCCATGCTTAGGTATTAATTATAGCATTTGCTGCTGCTGTTTGCCATGCATATTGCTACTAAATTTCACTTTGTATTATTCTTTTAAGCCAGTTTTACTACTGATTTATTTTTCTTGTTTGCTGCTCATTGCCTTATATTAGTTGTAATTTATGCTGCTTGCTACGCCATTTGTATTTTTGATCATTGCTGTTTGTGTTAATTGTTTTGTGCTGCTGCATTGCCTCGTTCCATAGTTAAGCATCTGAGCTCAGTAGATTTAAGTTAGCTTAAGAGGGGGTAGACTATAAGACAATGAGTTGCGATGAATTTGAAGAAATGCACTGAGAGGCTATATGAGAAAAGTACAGAAAGTAGGTATAGATAGGACTTTTGGAAATAATGAAGAACGAAGGGAGATCTCCGAGAAGTAAAGAAAGTTTTGTTTGCAAAATACTGCAGTAAAACAAACCCTGTCCTTTCCTTGTATTATTCCGCTATATGTTTGTGTACCCTTGGGTATTTATGTTTTTCCTGTATTTATATGTTTATCTGATAAGACTTATGTTGTAGAATTTTTCTAATACTAAACTACATTCACTATGATAAGGAATACTGTTATCCTCAAATATAATTGGCATTAATAATATGTTATTTACTTTGTAAAGATGTTTAGACATTATTTATTCTGTTTTGTTTTAATGCTCATGTGTAAAGTTGATGTTTCAAAAGTTATTCTGATCTTTTATGTACGAACTTATGTCATAATTCCTATAACATTGATGTATATGTTTATTTCTATTCTATTGTAAAACCTGTACTACAAATGTTATCTGTATTGTTATGTTCTTTAATGATGTATTTTGTACCTTTGTAATTGTATTCTTATGTTATAAAATTGTACTTGTCACCAGTTCATCATATTATTAACTTGTAAGTTACATTTCACTGCACACATTTCTGTTGGTCATAGTATATGGACAATATGTGAGAAGTAGGGACTGTTAGTGTTTGCACGTGTGTTAATAATTCAGCAAGGGACTGGATACCAGCATTGCTGGTTCTAAGGACAATTAAAAAACTTTGTGAGTGCACAAGTGGTGGTTTATGGACTTGCTATATTGTCCGCAAGACTCTTCGATGGTGATTGTGCACCGGCACATTTGCAACAGATGGCTGCTGGCCGTCTCTACAAGGACTACAGTGGGTCTGCGTCTTTGCTGACTCACCAGTACCATTATTTCTACAAGGACTGCAGTGGGTCTGCACCTCTGGTGGCCCACCAATACCGTAATCTCTACCAGGACTACAGTGGGTCTGCTCTGTGATGACCTACCCACCAATACTCTTCAAAACTTCGACTGACTCCGCTGTGGGTTTGCTCTGTTGTGGCCCATGACCTGTCTGCATGTCGAGAGTCAGCACTGTCTTTCCGTTGGAAGGACAACGCTACTTCTTCAAGACTGCATGGAAATCCACTACTTCCGTCTGCATTTTCTTTTACTGCTCAGACTTTGAGAAAAACATTGATATTTTACGGTGATGAACGATCAGAATTATCTTTATGGACTGTGAGAAAAGTTTAGCTTTTGACCAACATTGTATCAACAAGTGTGTGCATTTGATTTCTTTGTTATTGTAATTACGATTATGAAAAATTTTAACAAATATGTATTGGCCAGTGCCCAACAAAATTTGTAAAATTTTTTGTGGGTAGCATGGGGGCTATGTAAGTAGGCTGTTTAGGTTTTTTTATTGGTAACGCCACCTCTGTATGAAAATCACTGGCTGTGCTGTGTGCAGTCTGTGGCTGCTTTGCATTGTTGTAATACTCGCCATTGTAGTGTTAGGCAGCTGGCTGTGAACAGCGCATAGCGTTGCACAGTTGGAGGTGAGCCGCCAGCAGTGGTGGATGTGGGGAGAGAGATGGCGGAGTTTTTTAATTTGTCATGAACTGATATATATATGATGATATCAAGGTAAATACATTGTTTGTTCTCTATTAATATCTTTCATTTGCTAACTATCCCTATCAGTAGTTAGTGCCTTCCATAGTTTGAATCTTTTATTTAGCTGGCAGTAGTGGCGCTGGCTGTATTGCAGTAGTGGGAGTAACCAAGATTTTTGTGAAGTAAGTGATTTGTGAAAAGTACAGGTGAATGTTAGTCAGGGCCATTCTCTTGTAGAGATTATTGAAAGTCAGATTGCGTTGCGCTAAAAAAATACTGTGTGTCAGTTTAAGGACAGTCGTGTAAAATTTGTTCAAAGGGGACGTTTCATGTTTATCTACTAATGCTACAAATGCGAATTTGCATTTCTCCAACCTATCTTCCAAAAAAGGCTAGTAAGACGTGGTGGTGGTGGTTAGTGTTTAACGTCCCGTCGACAACGAGGTCATTAGAGACGGAGCGCAGGCTCGGGTTAGGGAAGGATTGGGAAGGAAATCGGCCGTGCCCTTTCAAAAGAACCATCCCGGCATTTGCCTGAAACGATTTAGGGAAATCACGGAAAACCTAAATCAGGATAGCCGGAGACGGGATTGAACCGTCGTCCTACCGAATGCGAGTCCAGTGTGCTAACCACTGCGCCACCTCGCTCGGTCGTAGTAAGACTACTCATTTGTGTGTTCCCCCACGTCTCCGGAACGTTAGGCTGGCTGTCCACCAAGGCAGCTTCTGGCAGGCGTTACGTCGTTGTGTCGATAATTACCTTTCCTATTTTACAACCACGACGTATTAACACTGATGGTTCGGCTACAGCCGTACCTTTGGACACCTAATTACAGCATAAAAATTACAGATTAAAACATTTTACACAAAACTTAGTTCAAGCAGCCTTTTTTTCGCTTTAAGATTTTATTTGAGCTTGTACTACGGTTCGTCTCAACATCTTGTAGAACCCACTCCTCCAAATCTGATGGTTGCGTAGTACGCCGTCTGTTTGAAGGGACCCATGGTCACACATCACACAAACGCCCAAAAATGGCTTGAAATGTTGTCCTTGGTGTCTGTGAGGGTACTTGTTTCGGTATAGCCGTGCTGTCTCTCTACCGTTTCTATCTGCTTAGCCATACACAAACACTATTTCCCTTTGTTCCCGACATGAATACCGGACCATTCTGCTGCTTGCAGTACTCTGCGTCAATCATACAGCCTGCAACACAAATGAACACTTGGCACGTGGTCAGAGGAACGTGTCAACGATACATTTCCGGACATATGTTCATAGGCCTTTCTTCCTCCATTTACAGTCATAAGTCCATCCCTCCTGTTTGTCGGTTTTATTAATGTTCACCCTGCATAAAGTTAAATAACTAAAGTTACAATAAGGTTATTCATACAAGAGTTCAGGCTGCCGTCTGAAGCGCAATAACTCAAGCGCCCCTATTGGCAAAATTGTTTACCTTGCACCATGTCGTACCGCTTGTGTCAGTTTGTGCACTGATGGTATGGCGGAATGCAGTATGGACGAAATAGGGCTGTTTATGCTTTCTAACACGTACGTTTGTCAGTTCCACTGCTTTGTTTACCTATATATAATTAAATAACATTTCTTGTCTTACTTTCAATATTTATACCGCAGATGTGATGGTGGGGTATCCGTAAATACGTAGTATGACATATTCATAAAAATTATATTGGTGACCAAGACTAATACACACTGAAGAGCCAAGGAAACTGATACACCTGCCTAATATCGTGTAGGGCCCCCGCGAGAGCGCAGAAGTGCCGCAACACGACGTGGCATGGACTCGATTAATGCCTGAAGTAGTGGTGGAGGGAACTGACACCATGAATTATGCAGGACTGTCCATAAATCCGTAAGAGTAGGAGGGGGCGGAGATCTCTTCTGAACAGCACGTTGATGGCATCCCAGATATGGTCAATAATGTTCATGTCTGGGGAGTCTGGTGGCCAGCGAAAGTTTAAACTCAGAAGAGTGTTCCCTGAGCCACTATGTAGCAGTTCTGGACCTGTGGGGAGTCGCATTGCCCTGCTGGTATCGCCCAAGTCCGTCGGAATGCACAATGGACATGAATGGATGCAGGCGATGAGACACGATGCTTACGTACGTGTCACCGGTCAGAGGCGTATCTAGACATATCAGGGGATCCATATCACTCCAACTGCACACGCCCCACACCCTTACAGAGCCTCCACCATCTTGAACAATACCCTGCTCACATGAAGGGTCCATGGACTCATGAGTTTGTCTCCATACCCTTTCACGTCTATCCGCTCGACACAATTTGAATCGAGACTCGTCCAACCAGACAACATGTTTCCAGTCATCAACAGTCCAATGTCCGTGTTCATGGGCCCAGGCGAGGCGTAAAGCTTTGTGTCGTGGAGTCATAAATGGTGAACAAGTGGGCCTTCGGCTCCGAAAACCCACAACGATGATGTTTCGTTGAATGGTTCGCATGCTAATACTTGTTGATGGCCCTGCATGAAATGTGCAGCAGTCTGCGGAAGGGTGGCACTTCTGTCACATTGAATTGTTCTCTTCAGTCGCCGTTGGTCCCGTCCTTGCAGGATCTTATTGCGGCCGCAGCGACGTCAGGGATCTGATGTTTTACCAGATTACTGATATTCAAGGTAGATTCGTGAAACGGTCGTACGGAAAAATTCCCTCTTCATCGCTACGTCGGAGATGCTGTGTCCCACTGCTTGTGTGCCGAGATAACACCAGACTCACTTAAATCTCGATAACCTGCCATTGTAGCAGCGGTAACCAATCTAACAACTGCGCCAGACACTTGTTGTCTTCTATGAGCCTTGCTGATCGCAGCGCCGTATTCTGCCTGTTTACATATCTCTGTATTTGAATATGCAAGCCTATACCAGTTTCTTTGGCGCTTCGGTGTCTTTCGATCGGAATGAGGCCTCTTCAGGCACCAAACGACGATGGTAGCAGTGATAGCGATATTCAAATATTGAAATCTTGGTATCTGACTAATTCCCCATAGGAAAGGTTGCAAGGGTGTAACGTGGACAGATCCAGGAGGTTCTAGGCGCTTCAGTCCGGAACCGCGCGGCTGCTACGGTCGCAGGCTCGAATCCTCCCTCGGGCATGGATATGTGTGATGTCCTTAGTTAGGTTTAAGTAGGTCTACGTCTAGGGGACTGATGACCTCAGATGTTAAGTCCCATAGTGCTTAGAGTCATTTGAACCATTTTGATCCAGGACGGGAAAGGGGCACCTCCAAGTTGCCCGGCATTGTGGAAACACCTTACACAGTCCCCGTGCCGTTAGAATATTGCTGTGGAACGACTGTTTGCTATGTATCTCTCTTCATGTAGTGAAATCGAAAATCATTGCCAGAGGTTGCCGCGACCACTGCGAGACGGCGTAGGAAGGTGGTCACACGGGCCGGACTGTTGCCATCTCAAGGAGAATAAATCTCGCCGTGCGTGGTCGGGGGAGCACTGTGCTGTGCCTCGGTAACGAACATCACTGGCACAGTGTTTCACTACACCTCGCTGCGATTTTGGACTCTTGTTCTGGTTATTCCTTCGGACTGTTTACTTGGACGTTGATTGGGCCCTGGCGAAATGGCTCAAATGGCTCTGAGCACTATGGGACTCACCATCTTAGGTCATAAGTCCCCTAGAACTTAGAACTACTTAAACCTAACTAACCTAAGGACATCACACACACCCATGCCCGAGGCAGGATTCGAACCTGCGACCGTAGCGGTCCCGCGGTTCCGGACTGCAGCGCCAGAACCGCACGCCTGGCGAAATTACGGACAGGTTACGCGAGCTGACAGTTTACTTCGGGTTGCGTGATAAACAGTGCAATAAATCACTTTCGTTACAGCGACACCAGGTGTCAGACAAGTGGGTGGGCGTTGCAGTAATTACCAGAGATTATGATGGGATGAAGATGCTTGCACGGGACAGAGCAGCCAGCATAGGGGGCCGTATCAGATCAGCCTTCACAAATCAGCCTTCCGGTCACCAACAAACGTAAACAAAGATGTGGTCCACTTGTTGCCTTGGCTGTGGCTGAGGACCCCGCTGAGTCAGCCGCAGCGGGCTCAGACAGGGTCCCTGACCGCCTGCCCCCTCATCCAGCTGCTGTTGCTAAATCGAGAGCAGCTCAGGCGGGCCCAGACTGCTGCGTCACGCACCGCGCGCCGCCATTACGTATTCCCTCGCGCGGCCCTCGCCCGTGACGTCAAGCGTTCAACAAGTCCAATTACCGGCCGCTCGCTCTTGCCGAGGCAGTCAGACCGCCACGCCGGAGCGTACGAGAAGCGTAGAGGTGCAGCGCTAGCGGCACCGCACTGTCAGAAGTGCTGGTGCTTGTATCCTTGCACTCAAACACGAATACACCCAACACACGCACATCAAAATTTTTCTCTTCGTCTCAGTGCCAATTCATTGATGAGAGTGTAAAGGACCCAAGCATCATCATTACATAAAAGAGGAAACTTGCTTGAAATACACTGCTCTGCAAAACTTAAGACGAGGTACATAAAGTAACATAACACATTAAGTTGTTGTTGTTGTTGTTGTCTTCAGTCCTGAGACTGGTTTGATGCAGCTCTCCATGCTACCCTATCCTGTGCAAGCTTCTTCATCTCCCAGTACTTACTGCAACCTACATCCTTCTGAATCTGCTTAGTGTATTCATCTCTCCAATGCTAAATTTGTGATCCCTTGATGTCTCAGAACATTTCCTACCAACCGGTCCCTTCTTCTACTCAAGTTGTGCCACAAACTCCTCCCAAATTCTATTCTTACCTCATTATTTATGTGATCTACCCATCTAATCTTCAGAATTTTTCTGTAGCACCACATTTCAAAAGATTCTATTCTCTTCTTGTCCAAACTATTTATCGTCCACATTTCACTTCCATACATGGCTACACTCCATACAAGTACTTTCAGAAACGACTTCCTGACACTTAAAATCTATACTCGATGTTAACAAATTTCTCTTCAGAAACGTTTTCCTTGCCATTTCCAGTCTACATTTTATATCTTCTCTACTTCGACCATCATCAGTTATTTTGCTCCCCAAATAGCAAAACTCCTTTACTACTTTAAGTGTCTCATTTCCTAATATAATTCCCTCAGCATCACACGACTTAATTCGACTACATTCCATTATCCTCGTTTTGCTTTTGTTGATGTTCATCTTATATCCTCCCTTCAAGACACCATCCATTCCGTTCAACTGCTCTTCCAAGTCCTTTGCTGTCTCTGACAGAATTACAATGTCATCGGCGAACCTCAAAGTTTTTATTTCTTCTCCATGGATTTTAATACCTACTCCAAATTTTTCTTTTGTTTCCTTTACTGCTTGCTCAATATACAGATTGAATAACATCGGGGACAGGCTACAATCCTGTCTCACTCCCCTCCCAACCGCTGCTTCCCTTTAATGCCCCTCGACTCTTATAACTGCCACCTGGTTTCTGTACAAACCGTAAATATCCTTTCGCTCCCTGTATTTTACCCCTGCCTCCTTTAGAATTTGAAAGAGAGTATTCTAGTCAACATTGTCATAAGCTTTCTCTAAGTCTACAAATGCTAGAAACGTAGGTTTGCCTTTCCTTAATTGTTTGATCTAACTTTTACTAATCTTCTGTAGCATCACATTTCAAAAGCTTCAATTCTCTTCTTGTCTAAACTGCTTATCACCAACGTTTCGCTTCTGTATAAAGCTACACTCGAAAGAAATATCTCAAGAAAAAACTTCCCAACTGAAAAATTTATATTTTATGTTAATAAATCTCTCTTTATCAGAAATACTTTTCTCGCTATTGCCAGTCTGCATTTTATATCGTCTCTACCTCGACTATCATCAGTTTTTTTGCGTCCCAATCAGCAAAACTTATCTACTCTTGTTATAGCCTTATTTCCTAATCTACTTTTATCAACATCAACAGACTTAATTCGACTACATTCCATTATCGTTATTTTACTTGTGTTGGCATCTTTTCAAGATAATATCCCTTCCATTCAGTCCTTCTTGCAAGTCCTTCACGTCTCCAACAGAATTCTATTGTCGTAGACAAACCTCAAAAATTTTTATTTCTTCTCCCTAAACTTTTATTTCCCGTCCAGTTTCTCTTCGGTTTCCTTCACTACTTGCTCAATGTACAAATTGAATAACATCTGGGGTAGGCGATATCCCTAGCTAGCTCCCTTCTTAACCACCGCTTCCCTTTCATGTCCTTGGACTCTTGTAATTGCAGTCTGGCTGCTGAACATGTTGTATAGCTTTTCGCTCCCTGTATGCTATATCGGAGATCTACGAAACAGGGAGCAGCAAGCGACATGAGTAACTTAGAAGCTGATATCCCCAGAGTAGTGAAGCAACTTAAATCACTTAACAATAGCAAGTCTTCTGGTCAAGACTGTATACCAATCAGGTTCCTTTCAGAGTATGCTGATCCATTAGCTCCATAATTAAGAATCATATTTAGATATACAACCGCTTGCTCGACTGATACTTAATAATCACATACAACCGCTCGCTCAACGAAAGATCTGGGCCCAAAGACTGGAAAGTTGCACAGATCACACAAATATTCAAGAAAGGTAGTAGGAGTAATCCACTAAATTACAGGCCCATATCATTAACGTCGATATGCAGCAGGATTTTGGAGCATATATTGTGTTCGAACATTATGAATTATATTGAAGAGAACGGTCCATTGACACACAGCCAACACAGATTTAGAAAACACCCTTCTTGTGAAACACAATTAGCTCTTTACTCTCACAAAGTGTCGAGTGCTATTGACAAGGGATTTCAACTTGATTCCGTATGTCTAGATTTTAGAAGGCTTTTGACACTGTACCATACAAGCGGCTTGTAGTGAAATTGCGTGTTTGTGGAATGTCGTCTCCATTATGTGACTGGAATCTTGATCTCCTGTCACAGAGCTCACAGTTCGCAGTAACTGATGGAAACTCATAGAGTAAAACAGAAGTGATTTCTGGCGTTCCCCAAGGTAGTGTTATAGGCCCTCTGCTGTTCCTTACTGCATAGACGATTTACCAGACAATCTGACAAGCCTTCTTACGTTGTTTGCAAGATGATGCTGTCGTTTATCGTCTAGTAAAGTCATCAGAAGATCAAAACAAATTGCAAAACGATTTAGAAAAGTTATCTGTATGGTGTGAAAATTGGTGGATGACCCTAAATAACGAATAGTGTGAGGTCATCCACATGAGTGTGTAATATACCTAATATACAAAGATTTAATGAAAACTTCGATTCCCTGACATCGTGTAGTACAATACCTCACGTTAAAATGATTGGTATTCTGGTGATTGGTGAATTTCATAAAACTGACACTAAATTGGAGACTGATTAGCAGACACTATTACAAAATAAAACAAACGACGACGTATTTTAACAAACTGTGGCATTCATTGTAGTAATGGGAAAGACTTGAATTAGTGAAAATGGTAGGAATAAAATATATGGTATTAATCACCAACTATAATTATTCAAATAATTGGACTTTTACGAATGTAGTTTACTCATTCAAGAAGTTATTCTGTCGCTTGCAAATGAAGGCACATATTGTAAAACGTAAATTTAGCATGAAAGCTGTAAAGAACATTCCGTCTTAATGACTTTATTAATTAAACTCGCATTGTTGTAACCAGATATACGCCTAATTATAAAATTCTAGACATCTGTTACAAATTCTGTCAATCAAAACCTGTTTCGTTTTACCATCTTAGCTTCAATTATTGTTAGGAATGTGAGTCGTTGTGTAATTAGCTTGTATTAATTAATTTTATGAAGTTCATTATTGTACTCATATTTAGATGGAATTTTCACAATTAAAAACATTTTTACATTATAAATTTCACATATTATTCAATTCTGTAATTTTAGACGTATTATTCTGTGTAATCAGAACATCTTAGCTTTGGAACTTTGAATTGTAAATACGATTAAAATATGTTGTCATTATTAAGTAATAATGGTCCAAGTGACCATCCATTATTTAGAATATACAAATAGGGAAGCAGCGAGGCTGCTGGGATGGGCAGTTTGAACTGATATCTCGAAGTGTAACCTGTGTTAGTTACTTGAATATTATTTCACTAAGATTTAAAGTTGTGAAAAAGTATGTTTCTTGATTTGTGAACCAGTCAGTCGTTTTACGAAGACATACTGTACAACTTGGCCTCTTTGCAATGTGTCATGATGGATATGATCAGCTATTACGAACGGAAGAATAAATATTTAAAAACTGGAACCGATCACTTTCACTGTAAACCACACACTTCATGAAGACCCAGGCAATCTACGAATATTTCAGTTATCTGGAGAAAAATTTCGTTTTAACCTTCTGCTTATGATTCTGGATAACCTCAGATGACATGCACTTTTGGTAAGTCAGTTCATCTGTCTTCGAAGTTATGAGGATTACCTTACCGACGAGTAGATAATAATTAAGTAGAAGTGTTAAAAGTGCTAAAAGGAATTCGTTAAACGTGTGTTACACGATAAATCAGTCAGATGTAAAGGCCGTAAATGCAACTAAATACCTAGGAATTACAATTACGAACAACTTAAATTGGAAGGACCACACTGAAAATGTTGTGGGGAAGGCGAACCTAAGACTGCGTTTTATTGGCGTCTTCTAAGACGCAACAGACCTACTAAAGAGACTCCCTACACTACGTTTTTTCCGTCCTCTTTTGGAGTTCTGTTGTGCAGTGTGGGATCGTTACCAGATAGGATTAACGGAGTACATCGACAAAGTTCAAAGAAGAGCATACGTTTTGTATTATCGCGAAATAGGGGAGAGAGTGTCACTGAAATGATACAGGATTTGGGGTGGACATCGTTAAAACAAAGGCGCTTCTCGTTGCCGCGGAATCTTCACACGAAATTTCAGTCACCAGGTTTCTGCTACGAATGCTGAAATATTTTGTTGACACCGACCAACATGGGGAGAAACGATCATCATAATACAATAAGGGAAATCAGAGCTCGAACGGAGAGGTACAAGTGTTCGTTTTTACCACACTCTGTTCGATAATGCAATAATAGAGAATTGTTATGAAGATGGTTCGATGAATCCTCTGTCAGGTGGTTAAGTGTGATTTGTAGAGTATTGATGTACATTTAGACGAACCCCTCGGGCACGCGTGCAGCCTACACGGGCCCTGGACCCCACAGCTCTCCGTGTCGCAGTTACGACCGGACACCAGGTGGCGTCACCAGCGTTGCCAGAGGCCGACACTTCCGAGGCACCTATTCGCGTCCGCCCAACACGTGACCGGGAAATAGTGCTACGAGTGTTCCGCCGCCGGCCGTTATAAAGGCCGGCTCATAGACTACACAAGCCAGTTCTTCCGGCTTCGGGGAGCCTCTCGTGGCCACCTCACCGTCTCCTCATCGTCTCAGGACGCTCTACAAGCCTTTCATAGGGACCGAGGCTGCTGCTTTCAGCTTTCATCTTTGTTTCCTCCGTGGAGTTAGACTGCATTATGGACAGACTTTTCTCTGCCTCTGTGTGACCCAATCAGGACGATATACTCCGACCTTGGATTGTTTCCGTGCAAGTGTATTTTCATAAGAAGCTCGTAGTGGTGTTACTAGAAACTGTCAGGCGACTTTTAGATAGCAACTCTGTCAAGTCTCTGCACCTGACTGTGCTACGGCTCGCGTTGGTGTTGTTGAAGGTTTCCGTCCTCTGTTGGAGGCCAGACCGTATCGTTTAGTTGACATGGTTGCAGTTGTTTGTGTTCTTCTTGTGTTGACTGGCGCCACTTGGTTTCGCAAGCGTTGCCTGTCCGCTAGTGGCAGCAGCGGCGTTATCGATATGTAGTAACTGTGGCCCAATCTTTGGGGTGACGTCGTTGTTCTTCCAGGTCGTGTGAGTGGGCAGTTCGGTTGGGGACTCCGGAGGAGCTAAGAGGGCAGTGCGAGAACACGCCGGGACCACTGGCGGCACGCATGCACTGCTGGATGGAAGGGCTGTGGTTGCGAGGGTACACGACCTAGTCGTCAACCGGATCCAACAAGCCTTAAGTTGATTGGATTTTAATCCTAGCACTGAAACCTCCACCATTGTGAGATCTCGCGATTCTCCAGTGACTTGGGTTCGTGTTGCTACTCGCAGTGTCGCTGAGACAAAGAGGAAAGAGTGGAGTGCTTGGGGAAGGAGGATCTAATTAGCTTTCCTCGACTTCTTGTTACTAATTGCTGCATTCTATGTGTTACTATATGTTAAGTCCAACCACCGGTATTTTTCTTGTCTGGTGGCCACTAATGCCCCAGTGACCCGCCCTGGAGGTTAGTGTATGTAACGCCAGTGTACATTTCCTCGCCTTGCCGCTGCTGTCCGGTAAGGCGTGTAGCTTTGATAGTTTCCTTGATATGTAGGTCGGTTGGTGCCTCTTCTATTCTGGTAGAGTGGTTCCTTTCTCCTTTCGGACGCTCTAAACCCAGCATTCTGAGAACGTAGTGCTGAATGCCGGTTCCGGCTTTGACGTGGTGTTCCAACGTTGCATTGGTTATCGCACGTTAGGTAGCTTCAGCAAATTATCATTACTCATTCGTTATACTGCCACTAGTCTGAGTTACCATCGTGTGAAGTGAATGCAGCTCTTGGGTGCCTTTCTCATCGCTCGCGAAAGCGTTTTTAGCCTGACCTGCTCAGTGGTCGATTCCTGGAGCACCATCTGTAACTAACGGCCAGCTGCAACAAGTTTAATCATTTCTTAATTTATTGCCATTAAGACCTTCAGTTTATGTACTGACTTTTATCTAAAAAAATTTTCCATAATTTTGTACTTATGTTATAGGCCAGTTTTAATATTTAATTTCTGATGGAAGCACTCATAGAAGTGTCGAAACTTGGTCAAAAGACTTAAATTTTGTGACCGAGGGCTGTAATTGCTTCAATTTTAATATGCTTATGTAGTGACCGCCATTAAGCTGTAGCCAATCACAAAATAGTAAGTGTGCTTCCATTGGTGCAGTGTTTATAATGTGGGAACGCTTTGATTTTGATAGACATGTGTTGCAGATAATTTGGTCATATATCAGCAACCGTTATGCTATTGTTCTAAAGACCACAGTAAATGGATGCACAAGATCGGACAGATTCCGAAATACGGAAATTAGGCAAGAACTGAATATATTTAATCTCCTCAACAAAATGCAAGAAAACATGAGAAACTGGAACGAACATCTCGAAAGAATAAGTGGAGAAAGACTACCTCTCCACATAAGGAGATTTAAGCTAGCTGGGAGACGTAGTCAAGGAAGATAGAGGAATCGATTTTATCGTAACAGCCAAAACAACAAAAAATCCGAATAAGTGCGCGGGGGACTTGCATACAAAGTTAATTATGTACACGGACCGTTCGTCCATCCCAGAAACCGAGAACTTAGCAGATTTTTGAGTGTTGTCGATATCGATACTGGTAAGATATTAAAATATGTGACATAAATGGACGTATGTCTTGATTGCCCTGATGTAGAAACTTAATTTTTTTTTACACTGCTAAGGGACTTGATATGTCCACCAGTTCCCGCAAAGGGGTCTTCAAAAACGGACAGACAGATACTCAAAAAATGACAAATCTTGTTTTTTCGTGTGATATAATTACAAATTAGCAATTTTCTGACTTTTTTTCCTTTACTTGTTCTATTGAAACTCGCTTTTTGCCAAATTTCATGATTCTAGGTCAACGGGAAGTAATCTATCGTATATGGGTTTCGATGAGTGAGTTTGCGAAAATTAACATGTGACATTAAAAGTTTCCTTTAAAAACTCTTTTCGTTTAATTTGAGTTTAAACTCGTACTAGCATGGTTGGTTGTGAGTATGCTGTCTTTTAGCTTCCGGTAGCGCTGTGCATTTCCAACTGCGAGAGAAACCAAATACACTCCTGGAAATGGAAAAAAGAACACATTGACACCGGTGTGTCAGACCCACCATACTTGCTCCGGACACTGCGAGAGGGCTGTACAAGCAATGATCACACGCACGGCACAGCGGACACACCAGGAACCGCGGTGTTGGCCGTCGAATGGCGCTAGCTGCGCAGCATTTGTGCACCGCCGCCGTCAGTGTCAGCCAGTTTGCCATGGCATACGGAGCTCCATCGCAGTCTTTAACACTGGTAGCATGCCGCGACAGCGTGGACGTGAACCGTATGTGCAGTTGACGGACTTTGAGCGAAGGCGTATAGTGGGCATGCGGGAGGCCGGGTGGACGTACCGCCGAATTGCTCAACACGTGGGGCGTGAGGCCTCCACAGTACATCGATGTTGTCGCCAGTGGTCGGCGGAAGGTGCACGTGCCCGTCGACCTGGGACCGGACCGCAGCGACGCACGGATGCACGCCAAGACCGTAGGATCCTACGCAGTGCCGTAGGGGACCGCACCGCCACTTCCCAGCAAATTAGGGACACTGTTGCTCCTGGGGTATCGGCGAGGACCATTCGCAACCGTCTCCATGAAGCTGGGCTACGGTCCCGCACACCGTTAGGCCGTCTTCCGCTCACGCCCCAACATCGTGCAGCCCGGGAACCTATCAAGCAGATGTAGCGCCGGGAAAGCCTCAAACAGCACATCTGGTACCTCTACGGGGAGGAGATGGTTAACGCAGTACGTGAGTTCGATAAACTCCGCAACAGAAGGGAGAGACTGTTGTGCTCTCTCGCTTTCTTACTGAGATGTCGGGACCAGCAAACTACACCAACTTTCGCCAAGTTTACCCATTATGTGGACACTGCGGAGGCCAGGAGAATTAAACAACGAGCAAGCAGGGCACTGGTGAGAGAAAGAATCCGTTATACTAGACGAGTATTAGACCAAGTCTCCAGAAGCCTGCTCTCACTTCACCTGAAGATCTCGTCGGGTCTGTCAGCGGATTCCTGGGAGTGGGTGGACAGCTCTACTTGGGCGTTTTCGGACTGGGTGCGGCAGCAAATCACAGCGCGTCAAACTTCTAAGTTCCAACGCCTTACACACCGGTCATTGCAAGAAGAGAAATTTAGCAGACGGACTGTGTTTAATCTCACAGATAAACCACTGAGTGACGCTGCAATGTCAGTGTTAGAAAAGGGACTTAATTTTGCGCCTACTCCCAAGACCTTGCCCATCAAGGAGTTCATCAGTGCCGTGGAACAAGGTGTTTTAAAACTTCCGAATGATGCTGCTGATGAAATAAGGCGAGAGGCTTGTAGATCAATAACCAGGATGCCTGCACCCAAGCAGAACGTCACCATTGAAGAAAGAAGAGCGCTCCGTTCTTTAAAAGAAGACAATGATATAGTAATTTTACCAGCTGACAAGGGTAACGCCACTGCTCTTATGCCTGCTACATCTTATTTTGGCAAGATGATGGACCTACTACAGGATACAGCGTATCGTCGACTCCAGAAAGATCCGACGGATGCCGTACAACGGAGGACATCCGCTCTCCTCAAATCCAGCCAACTTCCTGACCATCTGAAGAAGAGTTTAAGAGAACGAGCGCCAGTTCCGCCACGACTTTATGGCCTGCCTAAGATACATAAGGAGAATGTTCCGCTTCGCCCTATCGTTAGTAATATAGGTGCCCCAACATACCATTTAGCTAAACATCTGGCTTCTCTTCTGAGTCCCATGGTGGGGAAATGTGAACACCATATTCGAAACTCAGAAGATTTTATACAGCGAATGAAGAACCTGCGTCTTGAATCTACAGACTTACTAGTGAGTTTCGATGTGGTTTCCTTGTTCACACGGGTGCCTCTGATGGACTCATTACAACTTATAGGAGCCAAGCTGGAAGAGGACGTCTTACATCTTTTCAAACATGTGCTTACCTCGACTTACTTTTTATTTAACAACCAGTATTTCGAGCAGACTGACGGTGTTGCTATGGGTAGCCCTTTGTCTCCCATAGTAGCAAATCTTTTTATGGAAGATTTCGAGGACAAAGCACTTCAGACGGCGGTTCTGAAACCCAAATGTTTTTGGAGATATGTAGATGATACGTTTGTGGTATGGCCGCATGGGACAGCAACGCTTCCTTCTTTCCTGGAACATCTGAACTCCCTCCATCCAAGTATCTGTTTTACCATGGAGGTAGAAAAAGATGGTGAGCTCCCGTTTCTGGATGTTTTGGTGCGTAGAAAAGGAGACGGCTCTTTGGGTCACAGTGTGTTCCGGAAGCCTACGCACACAGACTTGTATTTACAAGCTACGAGCTGTCATCATCCCTCACAGCGCAGCGGTGTATTACGGATGCTAGTGCATCGGGCTA
Organism: Schistocerca nitens; assembly: GCF_023898315.1. Classification (NCBI taxonomy): domain Eukaryota; kingdom Metazoa; phylum Arthropoda; class Insecta; order Orthoptera; family Acrididae; genus Schistocerca; species Schistocerca nitens. The sequence goes on along the minus strand of NC_064615.1, from coordinate 298,925,097 downwards.
GAGCCATCTCAGATCAGGACAGCTTATCGGCAGAGCTTAGCCATCTCCGCTCTGTATTTGCCCAGAACGGGTACTCCGAGAAGCAGATCCGGAACGCGTTTCGACCAGCACGCTCCAAACCTCAAGAACAACCTGAAGAAGCAGATAACACCATGGGGTTGGTTTTTTTTTCTACCGTATATCGGTGGCGTGTCATTTAAGGTGGGCAGAATTTTCAAGAAATACCGGATTAAATGTGTTTTCCGGCCTCCAGCAAAAGTGAAATCAATGCTGGGCTCTGTTAAAGACAACCTCGGCCTGAGGAGACCAGGAATATACAAAATCCCGTGCCAATGTGGGAAATCTTATATTGGCCAGACGTGTCGTACGGTCAAAGACAGATGCGACGAAAATAAACGTCACACGAGGTTGGGTCAGCCAGAGAAATCTGCAGTTGCTGAACATTGCCTTGACACGGGACACGGCATGAATTATGAAGAAACCAAGATCCTCTCGCATGCTTCCACATACTGGGACTCCATCATCAAAGAGGCGCTCGAAATACGTATAAGCAGTGACCTAATAAACAGAGACAAGGGGTTTCACCTGAGCAAAGCCTGGGAGCCAGCCTTGGCGGCACTAAGGAATCGTCAGCCACAGATTAGCAACCGCACCGAATCAACGCAGAAGGGAAGCCTTAGCGCAGATGCTTAAATCGCGCGCCAACACCTCGCGCGCGCGAACGGGGTCCGTCACTCCCTGCCGCATTTTCCCGCGCCGCGGCGCGCTTCCGCAGACCGCGACCCGTTTCTCCAGCAGAGGGCTCTGGTATTCGACGCTGTCTACGATTGGTCTTCGATGACGTTATGCCCCGCTGGCGCCTGCGCTGTTCTAGAAAGCCAGCATATAAATTGGCGCGCTTCTCAGCGACGCGACAGTAGCACCTGAAGATGGCGGGCAGTTGTCTCGCTGAAATATTGTGCGGTTTCTACAATATTATCCGGCGTAAATCCCGGGAACCTATCAAGCAGATGCAGCGCCGGGAAAGCCTCGAAAATTACTATCTTTAATGAAAAATCTGAAGTTCCCTGACATGGATATCTCATTACAAACTACGCGCGACTGCAATGCAACTGAATAAGAAATATTACCTTCATCCTCTTTTCTAATCTCATTTCAGTCCAAACAACTAATCAAATCATTCTTCCCTGTTTCACAATATTGAAACACAAATCATTTTACTTAAGGGGACCACACCGTGGTTCAGGTCGAAAAAAATCGATTTTCGGTTTTTATCATATTTCGATTGATTAAGGTCTTATTTAAGTACTCTGAAAAGTATTTTGCTGAAAAAAATTTTTTTCGAGCATTTAAAGAGCATTTTCCTAACACGTGTGTTTACGTGCCACGCCCACTTTTTTGTCACCCACTTTTCTGCATATATTTTAAATCTTTATATCCCCTACATTGCGCGTTAGGGATTTTTCTTTTACTCCCGAGTGTGTTGGCTATTCTTGGAATGCAGCTGTCGGTATTCTTTTGTTTCTGATGTTTGTAAACAACACGCTTTCAAACACGTGGTTAATTTTGTTCAAGTGTGATTGCGAGTAGTTGTTATACTTATGTTTACAGTGCTTGTTTAGAAATGTACTCACCTCTTTCACAACTATTTATATAGAAGCTCTTGCAAGTTAAGCCTATACCTAATGTCCTCTACTGATGATAAGCCATGTCATGGATTGTGTCCATCAGGAGAAAATTCGTCGTGCAAATACAATAGGGCTCAGGCAACTGGAGAATCTTATTCTCACCAGCATTCTCTTCCTGCTCCTGTTATTACAGCAGTTAAATCTATTTTCGGAGACTTGTCTCATCCTTACCTTCTAAGGAAATGTCTGCATGGGCAGACACAGAACCCAAACGAATGTTTCAATAGCATAATTTGGAACAGCCTTTTTAAAACTGTATTTGTAGGCATGCATATAATGAAATTAGGATTTCGTGATGCTGTTATTACATCAAATTGTGGTAATATTGGAATGTGTTGGTACTGAAACAGCTGGGAATTAATCCTGGTGAAAATATGATCACTGGGCTGCAACATTGCGATAAAATGAGGATAGCCGATGCAGACACGTCTGCATCTAATATGGCCAAGAAAGCAAGACAAACGTCCAGGAAGGAAAAAAAGAAGCTAGAGGCCAAAGAAGGGCGATCATATGCAGCAGGACAGTTTTAATTAACTTTACTAACAAATTTCAAAAGTTTTTTCTTTAAAGTCAATTTCCCACAAACTAAAATTTTCAGTACATATGTCCCATCATGTCAGAAACTATTATAGATAAATGAATAAAATTTTCAGAGACTTTTCATAACATAAAAATCCACCTCTGGTACTACATTCATTAATATTCCCCCATTAGGTAGTTCACAAAAAAATATTTTCTGCAGAATAAACTTAATATTTTTTGTTAATAAATTAAAAAAGTATTTATTGAAAACTATAAAATGGATAGAGTAGATTTTAGTACAGTTAACTCTATTAGCATCATGTAACATACAGTAAAAATATTAAGGTCCTGCATCAAATAGTTTTTTTCAGAAATGGGCCAAATACTTGCCTAAATTAACATGGGTTAGATAGGCAGGGTGTGGTCCCCTTAAACACAGATGCACTTAACTTGCCACGAATCCTCTGCTCGGCGTCTGTCTCTCTACACCTCTAACGTTAGAACTCCCGCGCTCTTCGCTACCGGGCAGCGATGACAAAAGCAAGCTCGGACGAAAGACTGCGCGTGAATAATTAGCGATTCAAAATTGCCGCCTAGCGTTTCAGATCTCCAAAGAATGTACGAATTCCAGAAACACAAATAACAAGAAATCTGAAACACATGAGCCCTCGGTCACAATTTTTTAGTCTTATTAACCAGGTTTCAACACTTCTAAGAGTTCCTTCAACAGAATTTTTTCCCATAAATTTGTAATTATGTTATAGACCACTTTAAATGTGTAAATTCTGATGAAGGCACTCTTAGAAGTGTTGAAACCTGGTTAATAAGACTAAAAAATTGTGACCGAGGGCTCATTTGTTTCAATTTCAATTTATAAAGGGTCACTGAACCAAGGGCAGCCATGTTTAAAACTTTGCAAATAACAAGCGCCCAATAGACCTGTTTCAACATGAAGGGCCGTATCTTTTGATTGCCTTATCATGGATGCTTAAAGCTATTATAGTGCCAAGGGACCATAGACTGTAGCGTGAGTCAAAAATTTCGACCGGATATGTCAACCTGTTCTGAGAAAAAGGGATCATAACATATCGACAGACAGACCGATAGCAAATGACAAATAAAATATTCTGTTTTTTCGTTTGATACACTTACAAATTAACACTTTCCGGATTTCTTCCTTTACTTGAACTGTGAAACGTTGCTTCTTGCCGAATTTCATGGTTCTAGGTCAACGGGAGGTACCATACACGTTTTGAGGAGTGATTTTTCGAGTATCAAAATATGTGACATAAATGCAAGTTTTATCGTTTGATTATATTGACTTAGAAGATTGCATTTATTGCAACACTAAGAGACTGTAGACCTCAGTATGTGACATAAATTTCAAGGTGATACGTCAGCACGTTCCTGAGCGAACGGGGCTTAACAGACGGACAGATGGATAGCAAATGACAACATTTTTTTCGTGTGACATAATTACAAATTAACAATTTTCGGATATTTTTCGTTTGGTAGCACTGTTAAACCTTGCTTCTTGCTAAATTTCACGATTTTAGGTGACCGGGGAATACGCTATAGGTTTTGATGAGTGAGTTTTAGGCTATCAAAATATGTGACGACCATATCTTTTGACTGCATTGATTTAGAAGCTTCAGCTTTTTTCATCATCAATGGACCTAGACTTTAGCACGCGACATAAATTTCGACTTGGTATTTCTACTAACTACTGAGAAAAAGGGTTTTTAACAGGCAGGTGGACAACAAAGTGATCTTTCAAGGATTCCGTTTTTACCGATTGAGGTATGGAAGCGCAAAAATGCTAATGCTTGAAGTGAAGATGACGACGAGTAATTATACGGAAAAAAACTGTAAAAGGCCAGAATCTTGCAGCACAACTACTTTTCATTTTGTAAAATATGTGTTCTGTGGTTGTGCTGTTGGCATATAAAAAGATCGAGAAAACAAGTTCGACAGATGGCGCTGGAAGTTACAACAAAATGGGTAGACGACACTGTAGAAGCTATTTGGATACGCATAGCTGAACATGGTAATGCAGGGGAAGATCTGAGGGAGACTATTAGCGAGCAGTGTATGTTCCGTGGCTCAATGGTGGAATGCGTCTCTTTCCACGTACCACCGACGAATAGAATCCGTGCCACAGACAAGGGATCCAGTTCTGTCTGCTAAAGGCGAACTGCCGCTCTCGTAACGTGGCGGATGACAGTGTTGCGCCGTGTACTGCGCAGTTCATATTCGCCGAGGCGTCCAATTCATCGGCACTGCCGCTGCACCACATCTTCGTTGTCGGGGTCCTATTTTTAGGTCGGACCTCACAGCAGGGGTTGCCATTCTTGCAGTTGCTGCACTACGTAGGGGGGAATGTGAGGGTGGCGGGGGGGGGGGGGGACGGTTGAGGAGAGGGAAGCAGCCTAATAAAGCGGTGATTGCTCATTAGACGCTGCTTCGCTGTAGGAACTCCGCAGCGCACTGCCTGACGCCGCCACGCACGCACACAAAAGCGCGAATAATGTGTGCCTCAAGGTAGCAGCATTAGCTTGCAAGACAGGCCCGGGAAAGTAGACATTAACGCACACGTCATTAACAGTGTTGACCTGTCGATTGTCAGTTGCCGGTAATGACGCACTAATGATATCGAGGTAACGCGTTTCTTCGTCTGTATCCACGAACAATAGGTATGACGCTCAGACAATGGCTGGACCACAAAACTCTGCGGAGATCCACTGTCTTGGGCTGTGTAAAGGTTTTTTTTTTAAATTAACGCTGCTAGTCACAATCTTTGTCAACTATTGTATTACTTATTTAATTAGCTACATGTTTCGAGGGAATCCCTCATCTTGATGGTAAATGGCATTACAAAAACAACTTTACAATAAGGTCATACTGATGTTACATAGTCTTTTCGTAAATGCTGTGGTCATCTTTGTTCTTCTGGCGTGGCAGTCTCGTTGTGATGCGTTGCGGTGTTTCCATTTCCGTGGCCCTCTTGGTCACTGTTCACAAATTGTCACTAACATAGCAGTAACGGAAACACCATCACAAAAAAATAAAATAAAAAAAAAGGTTCAAATGGCTCTGAACACTATGGGACTTAACATCTGAGGTCATCAGTCCCCTAGAACTTAGAACTACTTAAACCTAACTAACCTAAGGACATCACACATATCCATGCCCGAGGCAGGATTCGAACCTGCGACCGTAGCGGTCGCGCGGCTCCAGACTGTAGCGCCTAGAGCCGTTCGGCAATCCCGGCCGGCAAACACGATCACAAACAGTTCTGCAGTGCAGTGGACAAGATGGCGGTCGAAAAACAGCTGGTTTCGATTTGATGATCGATTTGTCGACTTATGTGGTGTCAGATGTTTAGATGTCTTCTGGACGTCTTGTTATCTTATTACAGATGTAAGTTTGTAAGTAGGCTGTTTAGGTTTTTTTATTGGTAACGCCACCTCAGTATGAAAAACACCGGCTGTGCCGTGTGCAGTCTGTGGCTGCTTTGCATTGTTGTAATACTCAACCATTGTAGTGTTAGGCAGCTGGCTGTGAACAGCGCGTAACGTTGCGCAGTTGGAGGTGAGCCGCCAGCAGTGGTGGATGTGGGGAGAGAGATGGCGGAGTTTTGTAATTTGTCATGATATCAAGGTAAATACATTGTTTGTTCTCTATTAATATCTTTCATTTGCTAACTATCCCTATCAGTAGTTAGTGCCTTCCATAGTTTGAATCTTTTATTTAGCTGGCAGTAGTGGCGCTCGCTGTATTGCAGTAGCTTGAGAGCGAAGATTTTTGTGAGGTAAGTGATTTGTGAGACGTATAGTTTAATGTTAGTCAGGACCATTCTCTTGTAGAGAATTTTGAAAGTCAGATTGCGTTGCGCTAACAAAACATTGTGTGTTGAAAGTCAGATTGCGTTGCGCTAAAAAATATTGTGCGTCAGTTTAAGCACAGTTATGTAAAAATTGTTAAAAGGGGACGTTTCATATGTCGACCCTTAGCCTAGGATACCTCACTGGAATCTTCTGATTTTTTTCCTTGTAGTTTGTGTAATTAGTGTAGATTTTGTTTATTGCTAGCGCGTAATTATAGAGAGAATTTCCTTTGTAGTTGTAGTTTTTCATTGTTGTATAGTAAAATAGTTGTGGCATGCATGTAGATTTGCACCAAGTATTTCGCAGCTGCAATTAACTAGATATTATTTTCAGTGTTATGTTAATGTGTTCTCTTATTTTTGCTCTTCAAATTGTGTTTTTCTGTGTTGTCGTGTGAAATACTGTGACAATAATGGCGTGTGAAAAACGTAACACTAGGCTCCAAACTAAATTGAGAAATGACAGTGAAGACGAAAGCAGTATGTTAGCGCCGCAGAGTAGTGAATTAACTAATGTTAAAAGTAGTAATTTGGTAATTGCGCATAGGGAGATGGAGCGGGTTGCAAACAATGGCGTAGACAGTGAAACAATCAGTGAGCAGGGAAGCATTATCGATCGGTCGGTCGGCAACAGCTCGCCTCAGGAATCCGAAATGACAGGACACGATCTCGCAAATACTGTAGATTCAGGTTTTGGATCCTCACCGTTTTCTCAAATAAGTCAAGACACATTTTCTGCTTGTCAAAATGTGAATGTTTCCGGTGCAAATTCACTGCCGAAAACCACTGAGGAACATGTTTCAGACACCAATGCATTGTTATTACAATTAATACAACAAATGGGACAAACACAGCAAAAGCTTCAAAAATTAGACACAATTGAGCAAAATCAGAAACAAATGGAACAAAATCAGAGTCAAACACAGCAACAGTTAGACGCAATGGAACAAAATCTTCAAAAGTTAGACTCATTGGAGCAAACTCTTGAACAAACACGTGAGGATTTAACTACTGAGTTACATCACATTGAATCGAAATGTCAAAAAGTCTGTAATGACGTAAAAACACAAATTTGTGAGCATTTCCAACCTATTTTTTCGCGTCATGAAAATGCACTACAGAATCACGAAGCAGCCATAAAAGAACTGCAAACTACTGTTCATGAAAATCATGAGACCTTGCAAGCTAAATTTGACTCAGTTGCATCTACCGATTCGGTTATGCAACTTGCAAAAACTCAGGAAAACTTGAAGGACACAGTAGATTTGATTTCAACACAAATGGACACTCTGAAACTTGGTTCAGAAAAACACACGGAGGAAATGTGTTCACTATCGGAGAAAGTAGGCGAACTTTCGGATCAGGTCACTAACTTATCTACAAAGGTAGATGATGATCTGAATGACACAAGACCTGTAGCCTTCACTGACACAGAAGAGTATGAACAAATTAGAAAATTCAAACAAAATCAAAATCAAATTAATACGCAACACAAAAGAGAAATCCGCGAAGTACAAGATCAGCTGACACAGGTAATACAAGAATTACGTATTTCAGAGGACACTCGCGCTCCAGTACGGGAAGAGGGACATAGAAATACGGAACAACCACAAAATAATAACACAGGACACTTCGGAAATTATGAAAGAAATTGGCAAGGCACACCGAATTTTGAGATGGAACCGCCGACACGACGTAACAATGACCGATATGCGACTCGCCGACATGATGACTTTGACTATAAGCTGTTCATTACTACACGCAAATTCAAAACATTTAAGAATTCGGCCAACGACATTCATCCACAAGCGTGGCTCCATCAATTCTCTCATTGTTTTCCCCCTAACTGGTCATTAGAACACAGATTAGAATTTATGTGTGGCTATTTAGAGAATGAACCAGCTGTAAGAATGCGTTCGGTCATTCACGATTGTCATAGTGAAGGAGAATTTTACCATGCCTTCCTCTCAGCATATTGGTCTCAAGCCACACAAGACCGAGTAAAACATGGCATCATAATGATGAAACATTTCGAACAATCTGAATTCTCCAGTCTTGTGAAATATTTTGAAGACATGTTGCACAAGAATCAGTACCTGTCAAACCCATACAGCCCCTCAGAACTCATCCGCATTTGCTTAATCAAACTGCCTGAACATTTGCGACATATTATTTTGGCAGTACGTTGCAAAGACGACATTGAAGCTTTTCAGGGAGCACAACAATTACAGATTACATCCGTCGCAATTCCGCGATGAAAGAAATAATAACTGGACGCGACAAGGCTATTCTCACAACACAAATCGTGACCGAAACAGACACCACCCGTATAACAACCGTTGGCAGAGTAGTAATAATTACAGGGAAAGATCACCTCTCCGCGGTAATGACTATCACAGAGACAATCAGAGAAACAGACAATATGGGAACCAAAACAATTATTATTACGAGGTACAGAATAACTTTAGACGCAACGGTCCAGCGCACAGTTACGATTCAGGGAGAAATTCTCCACCACTTAACCGACAAGAAAGAAACCACAGAAACTACCGACATGACGACAGACGATGTGATCGTAACGACAGACCTGAATTGCATCAGAACTGGCGGGATTCAAACAGAGCTGGGCCCTCTCGGCAAGGCGAATTTGTAGAAGTTCGGTCTCCTAATCCGAATAACGACGCGCGCCAGCAAAGAAACAGACAATGACTCGCACAGCAGGCAGCCGCGTGCGCCCGCTGGCTCCGAGAAAAATAACACAGACGCTAACCTCGAGAAAAATTCCAGTATTCTTTACCGACGTATACCACTTGATAATTGCGTTCAAGTTGAAACTCTGCGTACTAGGAAGAGCAAAGGTTTACACCACATTTCACATGTAACACCGTTTATTGAGAGATAATGTGCTTTTTTAACTTGAGATTTTAATGCAACATTTTGGTTTATTTGAAAATACATTCTGGATTTAAAGTGCTTTCTGAGAGATACTAGATGACACAGTGGTTAGTTTATGTGACAGCTACAGGATTTTATCACGACGTTACTAATGAGTGACAATTTACAATGTTGCTTTTGCGGTGTATCTGTTTTATATCTGCACAGTTTTTCGGCATTATTCAAGAAATTAAAACATGTTTTAGTAGTAACTTTTGTGGTATAGCAACAATGAGACAGCCTTTTTCGTAGCACAACAATACATTACAGTACAGTACTTTCCTCATCACGGCAATAAGCGTAATAACTAAGATATCTATACGCAAAGCATTTCACTTTTGTTTATCATGAGGTAAGTACATTGACTTCTGCAGAACTTAGCTTTTGGAAGACGATAACTACGACACTGCCACAGAGATTATGTTGCAACAAGACGCACATTTAGCGCTACAGGACACGTATTTGAGTGATTAATTTTGTACTTAAAACATTTATTTTTTAAGATTTTTGAATTACAAAAGAAAGTTTTCCGTGATACATTTCATTCCATTGCTGTAATTTGTAACACCTGAGGGTATAATTACATTAATCCTCAGGGGGGTACACGCTTACTTTGTGTACTATGTGTGTGGCAACCACAAGGAACCCTAGCTGATATGGTATTTGCTTATACAACTTTACACATCGGTACCATATTTCTCTAACACACAAATTACACAGCTATCTGATCATTTGACAGAGAAATAAACATTCTTTTTACTACGTCAGTGACAGATGTTTACGCAATTACACAGTTGGGTAACTTCACACTTATGAAATTGTATTTTGTCTATACTTTGTGAACTGTTCATATTTTTTTGGACCCATTGTGATACTATGAGAGCTTTGAATGATATATTTGGTAAGGGAGCATGATTTTAAAGTACGTTTGAGGTAGATGACACTACTGAAATGAGCAGAGAATTTTTCTAGGTTTTGAAATTATTGGAGGAAGCTACGACGATTTTGAGATTTGACTGAGGTGTTATGATGTTATTTTTACGACGCCGATGTGTATTATGCTGCTGAGGTATGTTTATGGTCAAGAAGCTGATGCTATATGAGTTATTTGATTATGCTACGTATTCATTAACAGGAAATATTGAAGAAGCGTCGACGAATTTGTATATGTGTAATAAGGTAAGGAGTAATGAATAGTGATTTAGGGACTCTGATTTGTGATAAAGGTTGTTGGAAACCAAGAATCGTACTTTAAGAGTTGTGAAATGTGTGTAAATGCGTGAATGTATCACAATGCCGACGAAAATTTTTTTGGACACTGTTATATCAATAAGATTTTGTTTCTACAGATTTGCAACGCTAATTCTTGACCTGTGAAATATTTTTATGTGAGACTGTCGTAGCGGAAACTGCTGTCGTAAATATTTCGGTAAGAAAGTTCAGTGACCACCTGCACGTAATGCGTCCGTCGCGGGCACCCACCTGGGCGACAGCCGCCCGAAAAAAAAAAGCCATTAGCCTTCCAGCGGCACAGGTAGAAAAAAAAAAGGGGGAAGCTATTAACCTCGCTTCTGACATTCCTTTGTAGAAAGCATCGTAAAAACGACACGGTCGAACTTGAAAACATATGATTACACTGGATGCCTAATGAAATGACGAGAAATATTTTTATGTCTATACACCTGATTATGACTACTGTCTCTCTAGTTGAGAGATTTTTCTACTAACTTATGAAATACCTCATGACTACTGAATGATATTTTTATGCTTTGCTTTGTACATAGTTGCTTATTTCATTTAATATCTAGTTTCTAGCTGCACTGCAGCACTGGTTAAAATAAAATTTTATAGATGTACTAATTTAAATATTTTCTGTCTACAGATCTATTAAATAATAATTTTGTAATCCACATTCTTAAAAAAAAAAGAAAGGAGCACTTGGAAAGGAAAGGACAATAAGAAGGGACTAGTAACAGTAACTGCACACATAATTTTCTTCTCAAGTATATGGTAATATTTTTTTTTTACAATAAGTTGTTGTGGTGCACCACTTTAATTACTTAGACATTAAGATGTGATTATACATTTCCCTTATCTGCATTGTTATCTTTAGTGTACTATTTTTTCTGCTTGAGCTATGTCATGTTTAGGTATCAGTTGCTGCTGTTTGCCAGGCATAGTGTTATTGAATTTGACTTTGTATTATTCTGTTAAGCCAGTTTTACTAATGATTTCTTGTTATTATTTGTTGCACATTGCCTTAGATTAGTTGTAATATTACAATTGCTTTGCTAATTTCTTAATGCTGCTTGCTTCGCAAATCTGCGTTTTTTTTGTCATTGCTGTTTGTGTTAATTTGTTATGTGCTGCTGCATTGCCTCGTCCCTTAGTTTAGCATCTGAGCTCAGTAGATATAAGTTAGCTTAAGAGGGGGTAGACTATATAAGAAACTAACTATGATGAATTGGAAGAAATGCATTGAGAAGCTACAAGAAACAGATATGGCAAAAATGAGTATTTTGCACTGAGAAATAATTATTTTGAAAGAAATATGAATAGAATACAGGAAGGAGGTATAGATAGGACTTTTTGGAAATAGTGAGGAACGAAGGGAGATCTCCGAAAAGTAAAGAAAGTTTTTGTTTGCAACATACTGCAGTAAAAGAAACCCTGTCCTTTCCTTGTGTTATCCCACTATGTGTTTGTGTTCCCTTGTGTATTTGTGTACTTCCTGTCTTTAGTTGTTTATCTGATAAGACCTATGTTGTAGAATTTTTCTAATACCATGTTATTTACTTTGTAAAGATGTTTATACAGTATTTGTTCTGTTTTGTTTTAATGCTCATGTGGAAGTTGATATTCCAAAAGTTATTCTGATCTTTATGTATGTACTTATGTCATTATTTTTGTAACACTGATGTATATGTTTATTTCTATTCTTTTGTAAAGCCCCTATTACTACGAATGTTATCTCTACTATTATGTTTTTAATGATGTTTTCTGTACCCTTGTAATTGTATTCTTATGTTATAAAATTGTAATTGACACCAGGTCATCAAATTAAGTAACTTGTAAGTTACATTTCACTGCACACGTTTCTGTTGGTCATAGTATATGGACAATATGTGAGAAGTAGGGAGTGATAGTGTTTGCATGTGATTTAATGATTCAGCAAGGGACTGGATAACAGCATTGCTGGTTCTGAGGACAATTCCAAAAACTTTGTGAGTGCACAAGTGGTGGTTATGGACTTGCTACATTATCCGCAAGACTCTTCGATGGTGATTGTGCACCTGCACAGTCACAACAGATGGTTGCTGGCCATCTCTACAAGGACTACAGTGGGTCTGCACCTATGGTGGCCCACCAGTACCGTCATTTCTACAAGGACTACAGTGGGTCTGCACCTCTGGTGGCCCACCAATACCATTATTTCTACAAGGACTACAGTGGGTCTACACCTTTGATGACTCACCAGTTCCATTATTTCTACAAGGACTGCAGTGGGTCTGCACCTCTGGTGGCCCACCAATACCATAATCTCTACCAGGACTACAGTGGGTCTGCTCTGTGATGACCTACCCACCAATACTCTTCAAAACTTCGACTGACTCCGCTGTGGGTTTGCTCTGTTGTGGCCCATTACCTGTCAGCATGTCAAGAGTCAGCACTGTCTTTCCGTTGGAAGGGCAACACTACTTCTTCAAGACTGCATGGAAATCCACTACTTACGTGTGCATTTTCTTTTACTGCTCAGACTTTGAGAAAAACACTGCAATGTGATGAATGATCAGGACTGTCTTTATGGACTGTGAGAAAAAATTTTAGCTTTTGACCAACATTGTATCAATAAGTGTGTGCATTTGATTTCTTTGTTATTGTAATTACGATTATGAAAAATTTTAACAAATATGTGTTGCCCACTGCCCAACAAAATTTGTAAAATTTTTTGTGGGGAGCATGGGGGCTATGTAAGTAGGCTGTTTAGGTTTTTTTATTGGTAACGCCACCTCAGTATGAAAAACATCGGCTGTGCCGTGTGCAGTCTGTGGCTGCTTTGCATTGTTGTAATACTCAACCATTGTAGTGTTAGGCAGCTGGCTGTGAACAGCGCGTAACGTTGCGCAGTTGGAGGTGAGCCGCCAGCAGTGGTGGATGTGGGGAGAGAGATGGCGGAGTTTTGTAATTTGTCATGATATCAAGGTAAATACATTGTTTGTTCTCTATTAATATCTTTCATTTGCTAACTATCCCTATCAGTAGTTAGTGCCTTCCATAGTTTGAATCTTTTATTTAGCTGGCAGTAGTGGCGCTTGCTGTATTGCAGTAGCTTGAGAGCGAAGATTTTTGTGAGGTAAGTGATTTGTGAGACGTATAGTTTAATGTTAGTCAGGGCCATTCTCTTGTAGAGAATTTTGAAAGTCAGATTGCGTTGCGCTAACAAAACATTGTGTGTTGAAAGTCAGATTGCGTTGCGCTAAAAAATATTGTGCGTCAGTTTAAGCACAGTTATGTAAAAATTGTTAAAAGGGGACGTTTCAAGTTGACGAAATACATTACAAATTGAGCACCTGTTACAATATTATTGAACACATCACGATATAAACTATTTATTTTACATATTTCTAAGCTATTGCTGAAGATGAGTGATTCCCTCGAAACATGTCGCTAAATAAATGAGTAATACAATAGTTGACAAAGTTTGTGACCGCTAGCGGTAATTTAAAAAAAACCTTGACATATTTCTTGAAACAGTCACGGTCGAAAAATAGTCAAAATGGCTTCAAAACCTTGGGATATGTTTAATCTATCGACGGAAGCCAGCATCTTCACAGCCGAAGTCTTTGCAATTAAGGAAGCTCCTCAGTATGCGGCAGATCAGTCACTGACATCCTTATTGTCACGGATTCGAGGAGTGCACTGTAGAACCTGGAGAAGCAGAAAAGGGGCCCTAGCACTAACCGACATGTACTCGATGTTACTAAGTTACTCATCAGCATGAAAGTCAACATAAACGTGTCCAGTTATTGTGGATCAAGACACACTCTGGTGTCTCATGTAATGAGATGGCGGACCACTTGGCGAAACAAAGTGCGACTGATGGCCAACCTTACTACACCTGTCTTCCATATACAGATTTTGTTGCTGGCGTGAAGAAAAAGCTTCATTAAGAATGGTCACATATATGGAAGATCTCATTATTGCGGCGTAACGACAAGCGCCGATAGGGAGATGAAGAACGCAAGAGCAGAGAAGGCTGTAAGACGACGTCAGCTAGTAGTTCCCTGACTGGGACCGCGCCACAACAGGAGCGCCCTCTAGCCGAAGAGAATGTAAGCGCCGCTATTGCCAGCTTCGGCCGGACGGTAGGAGACGGACGCTAGTATCGCCGGACTAGTAGAGACCACTAGAAGAGATGTTACTTGTGATCCATATCCATTACTCGTATGGACATCCTATATAGCGAAAGACATCGATTATTTGCATGTCGCCAATAGCTTACGACACGACATTCTAAACCAAAGTTAATATTGTCAATACACTTTATAGTAATAAAAACCATTACTGTGAGTTCCTTCAATTGTTTTATAGCTATCCCAGAAAGCAGCATCCTTTAGGCACACTATAAGGGACGACTGGGAAGGACCCCATACTCATTAAAGTCCAAAGAAAGACATTACGCTGCAATACAGGTGAGCATTCCGCGAAAGACCAGGTTCCCCCAAATCAAGTTATCTTGATGTAGTACCGCTACCACAACGCGCATCCGGCTGGGTCAAGCTGTTACCTTCACATATCGACAGCATTAAAGTTCAGCCATCTGCGTACTGCGAAGACCACCCAACTGGAATTGCAGACCTCAACCATGTGATACTAGGATGTTCACGCTATGACAGACAACGCCACAAGTTTCTTATGGCCTTCATCAGAGCAGGAATTCCTCAACCCACATCTGTGGCGGACCTGTTTCGACAGTTGAACACAACTGACTATGTCAGTGTTGCCCAGTTTCTACAAGAAGCGAATATCCAGTTATAAGTCAGAAAGGTTCCACAGTAAGAGGTTGTGATATATGGACCGTGTTGAGTGCATGAATGTACAGACTGTACCATGAAGTTTAACTGTAATTAATGTATTTTCTAATGTGTATGCTGTATATGTGTACCAAATCTGTAGTTACTCACTTCTCTGGCTAATTAGTTTATGCCGAAGGACGATAAATTACGTTTAAAAAAATCGCAAAACTGAAACTAAAATACAGGAGACCTCAGTGACGTCGAAGATGGGTGTCACCTGAATTACAAATCCATCAGGGACATTTCGACTCTTCCAAAGCTGCCCAATTCGACTGTTGGTGTTGTAAGTGTCAAGTAGAGATGCAAAGCAGCAACCATATCTAAACCGAGAGCAGGCGGACCTCCCAAGTACTGACGGACAGGGATTCCGGACGTCGAGCATTCCGGAGTGTGGTTCTAAAAGAATTCACGCGAAATTAGCGGAAATAATAGCGTAAAATGGTCGACCAGCTCCTCATAAGCCACACGTTTCTGCAGTTGTCCTAACGGTGCTTGGTGTGGTGTAAAGAGCGACGTCAGCAAACAATGAGTGACTGAAAACGAATGATTTGGGGTGAAGAATCACGATATACCATATGGCTACCAGATGGAAGGGTTTGGGTTTGGTGAATGCCTGCAGAATGTTACCTGACACGGTGCGTAGTGCCAACAGTGAAGTACAGTGTGGTGGTGTTATGGTATGGGGGGGGGGGGTGTTTTTCGTAGTTAGGTCGTGGTCCCCTTATTGCGCATAACAAAACGCTAAATGCGGAAGGATGGGAACACATTTTACGGCATTGTATACGGCATAGATGAAAAGTTCGGAGACAATGATTGTTTGTATCAGCGTAACAGTCCACCCTATTATAAAGCAACATCCATGACGTAATGGTTTATGAACGATAACATTTCTGGAACGGACTGGCGTGCACAGAACCCCGCGCTGAAGCTAATGGAATACCTCTGGGGATTTAGATCGTCGACTTCGTTCCAGACAAGGCTGTCCAACACCACTACTTTCTCTGATTTCCGCTCTTCTACGTCTACACCTACGTCTATACTCTGCAAACCACCGCGAGGTACAAGGCAGAGGGTAAGTCCCGTTGTACCAGTTATTAGGACTACTTCCTGTTCCATTCACGTATGGGGCGCGGGAAGAATGATTGTTTGAATGCCTGTGTGCGTGCAGTAATTATTCTAATCTGATCTTCACGATCCCAATGTGAGCGCTACGCAGGCGTTTGTAGTATATTCATAGAGTAGTCGTTTAGAGCCGGTTCTTGAAACTTTCTCGGGATAGTTTACGTCTATCCTCAAGAGTCTTCCAGTTCAGTTCCTTCGATATCTCTCTGACACTCTCCCACGGATGAAACAACTTTGTGACCATACGTGCTGCCCTTCTCGTGTACCTTCAATATCCCCTATTAGCCCTCTTTGGTACCGGTCCCACACACTTGAGCGATATTCTAGAACCGGTTGCACTAATGATGTGTAAGCAACCTCCTTTGTAGACTGATTGCACTTCCTTAGTATGATACTAATAAACCGAAGTCTACTACCTGCTTTACCCACAACTGAACCTTCGTGGTCATTCAATTTAAGATCCCTACAAAGTGTTACAACCAGGTGTTTGTATCAGTTGGCCGATTCTAACAATGAATCATTGATATTATAGTCATAGGGTATTACGTTTTTTGTTTTGTTTTGTGAAGTACAAAATTTTACATTAAGGAACATTTAGAGCGAGAGCTTGAGGAATGACGGGCTGCCATTCCTCCATAGACACTTTATTGAAAGTGTCTCCAGTTTCAGTCAAGCCGTCACAATGGCAAAGTGTGGACACATCCCATGTTAATGAAATTATGCCGGCCGCGGTAGCCGTGCGGCTCTGGCGCTGCAGTCCGGAACCGCGGGGCTGCTACGGTCGCAGGTTCGAATCCTGCCTCGGGCATGGGTGTGTGTGATGTCCTTAGGTTAGTTAGGTTTAAGTAGTTCTAAGCTCTAGGGGACTTATGACCTAAGATGTTGAGTCCCATAGTGCTCAGAGCCATTTGAACCATTTTTGAACCCATGTTAATGTCAACAACATGTGTACGGAGACTTTGATCACATAGTCTATAAAACAACAAGGAACCAACAAGGAAAATTATACCTTTCTACCAAATAGCATGATTGCTGGCCATTTTCGCTTCATGGATATAAATACTCAGACGCTTTCTGTTACTGCACTGTATTTTTTTTCAGACACGTTTGCAGTTTTTACATTACATATATCTTCAGGGGATTTTTTTTAGTTACAATGCTTTCTGTCCTATCAAAACTAAATGATGTGAAACACTTCACTGCTGATCTGCCAATGGCTTCAGATTCATTGTACATCAACTAACGGCGAATAAACAAACAGTTCTTACAGCAACAAACGGCAGAGTTCTTGTACTGTAGTCCCAAATTACTATCGGATCAACACTGAAGTGTTCCACATCATTCAGTTAACGAAAAAGAAGGTAACCAAAATATTTCGATGCTAATATATGCAGAATTTTCACAAGTGAAGTGGAAGTGCGGCTGTAAATTTGTGTTCACGTGAGAGGGAAAGCAGACTTCGGCGGGACGGAGAAGTAATGAAAACAATCCAGTAAAGATGGATTTAATATAAGAAGGCGACACGCCTGTGGAAATTGTCATTGTACTGAAGCAACAAAAGGGTACTTGTAAATGAAACTTGTTGTTGTAGCCAAAGTAAAACTAGCCCAGACAAATTTCTTGCGTCTGATACAAACTTACGTTCGCTAGTTCATCAACGGCGCAACTATTCTTTACATAATAATCACACCCAGTTGTGACTGTCCCAGTTTCTAATGATCTCCTTTGTTGTTTACATTACGTTGTATGGAAGTACGAAACGACTTGTCGGACGGTTTCATTTTTTCATATAGTAGGCAACAGCAAGAATGTTCCCGTATAGCAGCAGAAAAGAATTGCAATTGTCAAGAAGTACTTCAGTTTCGTAGTTTGTACGCTCAGTGAACAACGTACAAAATTCGAGAGCGACGTATATTTGAGCGTGGAGGCCTCGTTGGTAATTGGTTAGGCAGAGACGCAATTCGCCAGTTCAAATAAACGTGCAGCACGATTCGCTGGCACGGATTTTCGCCTGTGCCGGAGCGTAATTGATTTCTGGATTGGAGTTTTCTCAACCTGGGCTAGAGTTCATCGGTATTGGCTCCCCCTGCCGCAAGCTATAAATGTAAGCCGGAATTCGTTAGCACACTTATTTTTCTATGTTGGATGGTGAGGAGCGTTGATGAGCAGACGGTAACTTTCCCTGCACAAGCGTACCTGGGTTCAGTACCTTATGGAAATACTAAAGAAACACTCAGCAATGAATCATTTGTGTCCGCAGTAGAGAGTGAAATTACAAGATTAGCTGCTCCCATATAATTATTCGATACAAGATTGACCTTCACAATACTGTCTCCTCTCTCCGACACTTTTCGAGAACAGTTAAAGGCCTTTAAATTGAAATTTCTGCATTGCCGGTTGCACGGAAGTTTGAAGACGCCATTTAGCACCTAACGGAATTATGTGCTCACTGTACGACCTTACGCTACATGTGGGGGGGGGGGGGGGGGAGTACGGAAATCCGCATAAAACTGAACATTAACAAAAATTAAGGAAACAGTGGTTTTTCTTGTTCATACCGTACCTGTTACATCTGGTTCCGTAACTACCTACAAGGATGCCCTTAATTCGATCACAAATTTGGTCCAATACTGGCTGTACTGAATGCTTTGCTGGAGCCGAAGAATGCGGCATCAACCAGGGCGTCTTTGACAACGGTGCCCCGGATCTCAAGGAGGAAAGGAGCGAGCTGAGTTTCGCAAGATCTCTGTTTGTGGGATCCATGTTGATTTTTATACATGAGGTATTTGATCTGCAGGAAAGTCATAATGCGTGAGCATAGAAAATCTTCTATAGTCTATAATTCTACAACAGACTGACGTCAACGACATAGGTCTACAATTATGCCCGCCCGTACGACGATCCTTCCTGGAAAGGTGCATTACCTGAGCTCCTTTCCACTTAATAGCTATCCTTGTTGTTCAAGCGACCAATAAAGGAGACCGAATTCATTATTTCTATCTCCTCTCTGTAATATTCTGTTCTGCTGCCAGTTCGGTCTCTGCACGACAGAATAGATTATTTCGATTCGTTTAATGATTTTACGTAAGACCAAAATATCTCACGATTTTTAGTCAAATCGTTTGACAAAACCTTACTTCCAGATTCACTGAATACTTTCTTATTGCTCTTCTTACGCTTATCTTTGGAGTCATTCAGCTTTTGTTTGTGCACTACTTTTGTCTGACTTCGCTTAAATCTAAGATGAAGCTCTCTTTACTTTCGCAACAAATTTCAAATTTCTAACACGCCTCCTGGACCTTAACGTTCTTATTTCTTCTCCTTGAACTTTAATTCATCATCTTCACGTCTTCTTAGTTTCGGTTACTGCTTGTTCGATGTACAGACCAAATAACATGCAGGATCTATCTCCCTCTCTTCTCAACAACTGCCGCTCTTTCACGTCATCGACTGTCAGAAATGAAATTTGGTGTATGACCAATTATTATAGATGGCGTTTTGCTCTCTGTATCTTTTCCTTGCTAACGTGAGAGTTCCAAAGTGTGTTTTGCAGTAAATGGTGTCAAAAGCTTTTTACAAATCGACAAATGGAATAAATTTGGATTCCATCAAACAATCTTCTAAGAATTTTTTAAGTTGGTGTACCAAGCTGCAATGTTCCATGAAGGACTTATTTATGTAGCTATACCATCTGTTGCTGTCAAAACCTTTATTAACGTCTTACCAGTTTCGGTATATCGATAGAAAATCTTCTGGCACTAGGTAAAAAACTCATTACAGCATTTTGCTTGTACGTTACACAAAATGGCTTAATATTGAGTTTCGTAGGCTAGCATCAGTGTTGGTATTTCATTTCGATAACTGATGATTGTGTAAGTATATAAATATGTCTTCCACGGCACTATTTTCTCAGATACGTCCTATTACTTTGTGTGTTCCTCCTTTTCTTCGGATCTCAAACTTACCTTGCAACACATTTGTTTCTACTGGTCGTTCCATCCGAAATACATGAGTGTTTACTTAATTTTTGTGAACAGTGTGATATCTTTCATGTGCTTTTTAAATATTTTTCTATATGCAGATGTTAACAAAATGTGATGTTTTCATATTCCACGTTTATCTGTTAATTGCTGTTTCTCATTTGTAGACAATAAAGCTCTAAAAAACTAGGCCTGACTGTGATTATTGTAGATTCGTTGAACATCTCATTTTTAATTATTATAACGAATCGCTATAGAATACGAATGCTTTTACTGGTGAACGATCAGACTGAAATTAACACTGATGTCTCTCGATCATTTTGCTCGTACTCTGATTTTTCTGCACATACCAACTGCTATAATTTATAAGCTAATGTTATTTGCGTAACAACTAATCCAAATATTTCATTTCACATAGCATACAGCGTCTGCAGTTTCTTTAAACACATCGTTTTGGTGAGTAAATTCCTTCCTTATTTGTTGTACCGTGTCGATTCTTGAAAATTGGTGTAAAGGTAGAATATTGGAACGATTTGGGATATAACTGCCAATACCAGAATTTCCAAAAATAACGAAGTAATACATTGCCATTTAGACGTCTTAGTCTTTTGTTGTTGAAGTTATACTTCCACAGTGTGTACGAGTGCTTGTTTACGCGTTTGAAGAAGAGTATGGTTCAAATGGCTCTGAGTACTATGGGATTTAACATCTGAGGTCATCAGTCCCCTAGAACTTAGAGCTACTTAAACCTAACTAACCTAAGAACATCACACACATCCATGCCAGAAGCAGGATTCGAACCTGCGACCGTAGCGGTCGCACGGTTCCAGACTGAAGCGCCTAGAACCGTTCGGCCACAACGGCTGGCGAAGAAGAGTAAGAGAAATGATTTGCTCGAGATGTATTCCCATGTAAAGGCTGCGTCCTCATAAATGGCGTACAAAAAAATAACTCAACCATATGGGACAACGACTAAGTTGCAAAAGACGATTGTGGCCTCCATTATGTCACTTACGTGATTAAATTCGATATCATTCCTTCTTAAACACATGTAGCAATGTTTTTGGTGGAACTGTAGCAAGACATGGTTAAATTTCTCTCTGCCATTCAGGAACAGAGAGAGGGTCAGTTTCGTAAGCAGCGTCTTTAAGGTATTTCCAGTAGAAATTATGAGATCGGGAGAAAAAAAAAAAAGAGGACGCTGAATTCCTTTTGGAAATCACTTGTCCCTGGGAAAACTGACTGAAGAGAGTCGCGGTGTTGGCTGTATGTAGCATGGTCTTGCTGAAACCACGTGTGCCGCACCTCGCCCTCAGCTGTTTTACAGATTGTTGTAGCATCGGCACTAGCGCTCATATTTCACTGTACCTTGAACGAGCGTAATGGAGATTCTCCTACGAGACACTACACACCAAATACGAACTGTTTGTGAGTGAAGAGGGGACTCTTCCATTTGATGTTGATTTACCGTAGCATAGGGTGGTGAATTCTATGCATGCCTCATCAGATCAAAATCAGTCATCGAGTTCTCCCCCATTTGGCGTTACAGATGATACGGCAGCTAATAGAAAGCTATGCTTTCCATACGATTCAGGTAACAACTTGTAAACAGCACAGCTTCCGTAAGTACGCATTTCTGAACACTTGTGCAATGCCGTGTGGGCTCTACAACATGAGGACTAGACTGGCTAGATAGGCGTGGGACTCAAAAGAGGTTGTAAGTCAGTTAACAGTCCTGATGTCCCCACATACGGCCGACCACTTAAATACTGTTTGCATCTGCTGCAATTCCTGTGTTCGGGAACTTCTTCAGCAGCTTGACAGTTGACTTCTTTGGTGCAGCCTCACCACCTTTACTGTGAGGGAATTCTCAGTCTCGGCATAGCTAACACATCTGCTGAACTCAGATGCAATAAATACTCTTTGCTGTAATATGTACCCCATATCGTCTTCGATTTAAAAAATGACAATAGCTGTAAAGAAGAAAAAACATTTTTCTATAGCCTTGCGTCACTTTTTGAACGCCATATAGTGGAAAGAGCGGAGTAAGAACAGTATAAGGTTATTTACAGTACATCTGTTCATTTGACACAAGGGTAGCAGGTGCTCTGGTAGCACAGTGTCTGTAGAAAACAGAGGGGGTGGACTGGAATCCTCATACGACACAGGGCTTAAATCAGTCGCAACTGGTCAGACCAGCCAGCAAAGCATTAATGTGATGGAAACGTCATCTTCGGGTCCAATGAAAGGAACTCAATTCCTCCCCCCCTCCCCCCTGTAGTACGCAACATTCTAGTTTACGGAGTCAGACGCAGCTGCAGCCTCTCTACATGAATGGAGCAGTCAGTGACGACTCAGATAGCTACAAGCGGAAACGAGATTCACTGAGGGGCACTCAAGCCGCCCCCCCCCCCCCCCCCCCCCCCAGCAGTTGCGGTTAGCGGCTGCCGACAGATTTTACTGCTGGTGTGGCAACGCGGAAGCAAGACTGCGCCTCACGATAGTAAACATCCTCTCAAGAGAGAGAGCGTACCGCACAAGAACGTGAAACCAGCAGCTAAATATGGAACGACTACTGTAGTTCCACTGGCTCAAGGAAGGTTTTCAGTTATCACACCGGTTATGACGACATTCTTCATGCGCTGATGCGTCCCGTGAGGGCATTGCCAACACGAAGCCATCCCACTACGACTACGACGATGAACAAACATGGACAGAAAACATAAATACACTCCTGGAAATTGAAATAAGAACACCGTGAATTCATTGTCCCAGGAAGGGGAAACTTTATTGACACATTCCTGGGGTCAGATACATCACATGATCACACTGACAGAACCACAGGCACATAGACACAGGCAACAGAGCATGCACAATGTCGGCACTAGTACAGTGTATATCCACCTTTCGCAGCAATGCAGGCTGCTATTCTCCCATGGAGACGATCGTAGAGATGCTGGATGTAGTCCTGTGGAACGGCTTGCCATGCCATTTCCACCTGGCGCCTCAGTTGGACCAGCGTTCGTGCTGGACGTGCAGACCGCGTGAGACGACGCTTCATCCAGTCCCAAACATGCTCAATGGGGGACAGATCCGGAGATCTTGCTGGCCAGGGTAGTTGACTTACACCTTCTAGAGCACGTTGGGTGGCACGGGATACATGCGGACGTGCATTGTCCTGTTGGAACAGCAAGTTCCCTTGCCAGTCTAGGAATGGTAGAACGATGGGTTCGATGACGGTTTGGATGTACCGTGCACTATTCAGTGTCCCCTCGACGATCACCAGTGGTGTACGGCCAGTGTAGGAGATCGCTCCCCACACCATGATGCCGGGTGTTGGCCCTATGTGCCTCGGTCGTATGCAGTCCTGATTGTGGCGCTCACCTGCACGGCGCCAAACACGCATACGACCATCATTGGCACCAAGGCAGAAGCGACTCTCATCGCTGAAGACGACACGTCTCCATTCGTCGCTCCATTCACGCCTGTCGCGACACCACTGGAGGCGGGCTGCACGATGTTGGGGCGTGAGCGGAAGACGGCCTAACGGTGTGCGGGACCGTAGCCCAGCTTCATGGAGACGGTTGCGAATGGTCCTCGCCGATACCCCAGGAGCAACAGTGTCCCTAATTTGCTGGGAAGTGGCGGTGCGGTCCCCTACGCCACTGCGTAGGATCCTACGGCCTTGGCGTGCATCCGTGCGTCGCTGCGGTCCGGTCCCAGGTCGACGGGCACGTGCACCTTCCGCCGACCACTGGCGACAACATCGATGTACTGTGGACACCTCACGCCCCACGTGTCGAGCAATTCTGCGGTACGTCCACCCGGCCTCCCGCATGCCCACTATACGCCCTCGCTCAAAGTCCGTCAACTGCACATACGGTTCACGTCCACGCTGTCGCGGCATGCTACCAGTGTTAAAGACTGCGATGGAGCTCCGTATGCCACGGCAAACTGGCTGACACTGACGGCGGCGGTGCACAAATGCTGCGCAGCTAGCGCCATTCGACGGCCAACACCGCGGTTCCTGGTGTGTCCGCTGTGCCGTGCGTGTGATCATTGCTTGTACAGCCCTCTCGCAGTGTCCGGAGCAAGTATGGTGGGTCTGACACACCGGTGTCAATGTGTTCTTTTTTCCATTTCCAGGAGTGTAGTATACACAACGTACAGTGACGCAATAACCAATCGTGCATCAATTATCAAGGTGCACAGAAAGGCAATTGGTCTCACTAAGATAAAATTCCACTGCATTACAATATTCAGGTCCCGCACAACTCCACTGCATTTTGTCAACGAAAGCTACAGTTATATACTGTACAAGGTACCTCTCCTCTAACCACAGACCCAGTTCGTTCTATTGGCACATAGAGCATGGACTCGCCCAAAACGTCGTTATTGCGAAACATAGCTAGCTCGTTATTAGGTTATCTTCCCCGAGGCAAGCGGGTGCACTCAGCGACTGTGATCTGATTTATAATTCAATCAGTCGTCCTTTTTTGCAGGTTTCATTTGACAAATCCAGATTTCGGCTAGTGCCTAGCCATTATCAATGCATTATTTCGTAGTGTCAGTGCATGTCAGTTCCCCGTTATTCGGGGGTCGGTCGCAGTTCACAGAACTGCTATTGTCAGTCTGCATGTTACATCCTCTAGTTCGGCTACCGACTGCTATATTGCTGCCTAAAAAGCAAAACTCTACTTCTGTTTTCAGTGTAGCGCTTCCTAATCTAGTTCATTGTTATTGGATGACTTAGCTCGACTGCACTTCATTACCCTAATTTTACCTTTACTGACGTTCATCATGTAATTGTTTCCAAGCAGTTGACCTTCCAAATCTTTTGCCGTCCCGCAGCAAATTACAGTGCCATTGGCAAACATCAGAGGTTTTATTCCTTCTAGCTGAACTTAAATCACACTGCACATCAAAATTAAATGATCACTTTTTCGAAACTCCGGAATTTTCTCTCATTCCAAAGCATAAATTTGGGTAAAATGTTGCTACAACCGTTCTCTGGTTCAGCGACGCATCAATTAGAAAGATGCCGACAAATTAAAAAAAGGAAAAAGAGGACCACAGCTCAGAAGTTCATGTGCCTTTAAGGTGGGTTAATCATATCACATTGGCGCCAAATTTCACAGCAATTCCGTCCAACGTCACCACGGCAATGTCATCACAGCATTTCTCAGTCACATTGCACCCCTTCCCTTGGCGCCTCTGCGACCGTGGTCAGTACCGCAACATCCAACGTTAAGATCAAGCGGATTTCTTATGGATGGTCTAGGGAAACATTTGAGACACACCGCTGCTCGGAATCGACACGATACGGCGTCAGGGGATGACACAAAGTGCGTCAATGAAACCAACCATCTCTTCGTTGTCGAAAACGACACTTGCCGCAATTTTTGTTGCAATATACAGAGTGTAACAACTAGGGACAGATTAAAACAATTCGACGTCTATCAAGTGACATGTGGCTGTGGCAAAGTGTATATAGGTGAAACAGGAAGAACTGTTAAAGAAGGCATTGAGGAACACGAACGGCACACGCGGCTAAAACAAAGTGTAAAATCGGCAGTAGCGAAACATCATGACAAATGTGGCTCAGACATAGATTTTAATAACGTACGTGTGCTGGCTAAAGAAACAAACATTTATAGAAAAAAAATGGCTCTGAGCACAATGGGACTTAACTGCTGAGGTCATCAGTCTCCTACAGCTTAGAACTACTAAAATCTAATTACCCTAAGGACATCACACATATCCATGCCCGAGGCAGGATTTGAACCTGCGATCGTAGCAGTCGTGCAGTTCCAGACTGTAGCGCCTAGAACCGCCGGCCACCCTGGTCGGCAAACATTTATAGAAGAAAGACCCGAGAAGCGGCTGAAATTTCCAAGAATGCTTGTAATTTCAGTAGAGAGGACGGCCATAGGCTTCCGGGATCGTGGCTCCCTGCCACCAAGGAAGTAGATATGCGGCCGCATTGTGCGATCAATACAAACAACGCGCTGCAAGTCACCTCTGCGGACAATATTATTTTGGGTAGACATAGCCCCTCTCTTGTTCTGTCCGTTTCGCATCTAGCCAATGATGATGGCCAGCCAACTGCTGTAGGAGGAATTTCAACCAATAACCCTTCTACAGCATAAGTGTGGAATAGTGCCTTTTTACCAATGACGATGGGCCACGAATAGCATCCATGAGTTCAGCCAATGGTAGCCACGAGAATTTTAACCCATACTCCCACTTCTCCAGCACAAACGCGGTAAAACTCCCCTTTATGAGAGAACGCGTCTCTGACAGCCGCCCCCTCACCCCCTTCCATCGTGTTTTTCCCACCTACCCTCTCTTTGCCTCCATTCTCCCCAATCCAGTCCTTTTGCTTTACCCTCCTCTGCCTTCCCCACTCGTTCTCGCGTCCGGCCTGCCCCCCTTTTTATGTGTCCTCTCCCTCCATTGGCTCCCCCCCTTTTGCTTTTTCCTCTCTCCACACCCTTTTTTTCCCCTCCTCTGATTGGTTCCTCCCCCCCCCCCCCCCCACAATCTGCCATAGGCTGTGGTGTGTCATCTTCATGTCTACCCTATTGTGCAGTGTTTACGTGAGTTTTCAATGTTGTGCATCCCCTTTTTTAAGTGTTGCGAACAGAAACCAAACTGTTGCAGTGTTTTTTTAGTTGTGCCTGTCTACTTACTGTATGTCTTCATTAGCATTGTTAACCCCGTCATTTTATATTTTAACTTTCACAACCTTGTTCCTTTTTTACAGTTTTTAAAAAAATCACCGTTTCATCGCCTGTTTTTATTGTTTCTTATCTTCTCAATATGTTTTTTAACTCTTTTGTAGGCTACAGAGGGGCATACTAAGCTGCTACCAGCCCCCCCCCCCTGGCCCCTCTGGAGGGGGGAATCGAACTTCATAAAGGAAAATAAAAAGAAAATGGTCTCTGACAGTGTGCTAGCAATAGTGAACACCGTAACATCCTGAAACAGATCCCAGCAGAGGGGTCGAAACGTCGATTATTTTAGAAGGAAATAAGATGCGACCAGACAGCCCACAAGATTTTAACTTTAGTGACAATGGCCACAAAAGCCTGCAGACTTACATAAATTTGAATGTGTCCGAAGCAGCAGAGAGGTTTTATGCTTTTTCAGCGCTTCTGTTTCGCGCCCTCCTGTGAATAAAACGGTAAAAGATGCTATGTAAGGCCCACAGTCTAACGCATGACAGTTAGACAACCTTTTTAGCATCCCTTAGGTGCGGTTTGCCTACCTTCAGGCGCTAGAGCACCTGCGAGACTAAACTGCTGTCGAAGTTTCTAGCAGGCACATTTTTGAAATGCTCGACAAAGCAGTATAGGTGGCAGCGAGGGTGTTACCGAACTGGGGGTCTTAGAGAGACGCTTTCGCCCTTTTATTCACGCACATGTTAATGCAGCACCCCTCCCTCCCCCGCAGCACAATCATGCCACAGGAGAGCTCGAAACAAACCACTGAAAAAGCATAGAACCCCCATCTGCTGCTTCGGATCGCGTTCAAATTTCATCGAGTAGTTTCAAAAGGCCCCTAGTGATTCTATCTTATAGATGTATACCAGAGTACCAATTGCGGTCGCACTACAGTGCAAAGGTGTCAGAGCACATTAAATGGGGTTGGAGCTCCACGTTGTCCTTGGATTACAGTCGAAACACCCAGGAGGTGGCAGCAGTCTCGTACGTTGTAAACAACATCGTACTGTTGCCCACCGCACAGCAGTGTCGTTTTTGACAGCAAAATATGTGGAAAACAAAGCCCTTAATGCCACTCCCTGAAGCCTTCTCCTGCTGAACAACGGTATGTCTCAAATGTTTCCCTTCGATCACCAATAAGAAAACCGCGTGATTTCAAGGCTGGGCGTCGATGTTCTAACCTTGATTGTAGAGGCGGCAAAAAGTAGGTGTTAAATGTGGGTAAGAGGGAGCGTGATGACCTACCCATCGTGTAACAGGTCCAAGATGGCGTTAGACATAATTCTGGTGAAATCAGGTGCCAATGTGACATCAGTGACCCATTCTACAACTGGCAAAAATTTAGAGCTGTAGCCATTGTTTCGCACGTGTCGACAGTTTGTGGAGCGCCGCCGAGCATAAGGTTGACGTGGCAGGGCGCCACGCTTTTACACCGATACAGAGCAAGGCTGTAGGCATCTTTGCGTTAGATTTCAAACTTCCGCGTCGCAAAGGGAACAGTTACGGGGTTTCGAAGAAATGATCCTTTTTATGTTGTTGTGCAGTGCATTTTGGAAATTACTCATTGGTTTCCTTAACAATTTGCTCAATTTACAGATTGCAACCTACACCTTCTAACAGTACTACTGAATCAGTGATCGGCATTACAACATTTTTTTCCCTTTAGGATTGATTCATCATAATATGACTGTGGTAAGCAAATATTATATGGAAAGTATGATATATGTGATGTTAGACTGCTTTGGTAACGCATGTTTGTAACCTATGTAAAGAAATATGTGAAATGCATAACTCACTAAATAATATTTTGTCACGGATACTGAAATGATGGTGCCCTATGACCATAATGCAGTACAGTTGTTTATCTGGACCTTTTGAAAATGTATCTCGTCCTCCTGTTATTCTTCGAAAGTGTACATTGTGAAAGTATCATTGATAAGGTTGTGCTAAATTAATTATTCAGCAAACCTGCATCTTACTGGGTCTGTGAACTTGTTTCTTGCACTCCTCCATTTTGCCAGATATGCAACATGTATTTGACTCAACAGTAAAATTTAAGAGAATAATGCCGTTTGTGCAATGGCATTAAGATGGTACTGGAAAATTAACTTTTGGCCCTGATGATTACTTGGTTGTTTCATTGGTGGGTAACTTTACTCTACTACTCATTTTCATATTCAATTTAAGCAATTTGGATTTGGATTATGATTCCGGCTGTTAGAT
The DNA here is from genome assembly GCF_023898315.1 of Schistocerca nitens. Taxonomy (NCBI): domain Eukaryota; kingdom Metazoa; phylum Arthropoda; class Insecta; order Orthoptera; family Acrididae; genus Schistocerca; species Schistocerca nitens. The sequence goes on along the minus strand of NC_064615.1, from coordinate 298,895,940 downwards.
TTAAACACATTGTTGATCTCTATATACACTCCTGGAAATTGAAATAAGAACACCGTGAATTCATTGTCCCAGGGAGGGGAAACTTTATTGACACATTCCTGGGGTCAGATACATCACATGATCACACTGACAGAACCACAGGCACATAGACACAGGCAACAGAGCATGCACAATGTCGGCACTAGTACAGTGTATATCCACCTTTCGCAGCAATGCAGGCTGCTATTCTCCCATGGAGACGATCGTAGAGATGCTGGATGTAGTCCTGTGGAACGGCTTGCCATGCCATTTCCACCTGGCGCCTCAGTTGGACCAGCGTTCGTGCTGGACGTGCAGACCGCGTGAGACGACGCTTCATCCAGTCCCAAACATGCTCAATGGGGGACAGATCCGGAGATCTTGCTGGCCAGGGTAGTTGACTTACACCTTCTAGAGCACGTTGGGTGGCACGGGATGCATGCGGACGTGCATTGTCCTGTTGGAACAGCAAGTTCCCTTGCCGGTCTAGGAATGGTAAAACGATGGGTTCGATGACGGTTTGGATGTACCGTGCACTATTCAGTGTCCCCTCGACGATCACCAGTGGTGTACGGCCAGTGTAGGAGATCGCTCGCCACACCATGATGCCGGGTGTTGGCCCTGTGTGCCTCGGTCGTATGCAGTCCTGATTGTGGCGCTCACCTGCACGGCGCCAAACACGCATACGACCATCATTGGCACCAAGGCAGAAGCGACTCTCATCGCTGAAGACGACACGTCTCCATTCGTCCCTCCATTCACGCCTGTCGCGACACCACTGGAGGCGGGCTGCACGATGTTGGGGCGTGAGCGGAAGACGGCCTAACGGTGTGCGGGACCGTAGCCCAGCTTCATGGAGACGGTTGCGAATGGTCCTCGCCGATACCCCAGGAGCAACAGTGTCCCTAATTTGCTGGGAAGTGGCGGTGCGGTCCCCTACGGCACTGCGTAGGATCCTACGGTCTTGGCGTGCATCCGTGCGTCGCTGCGGTCCGGTCCCAGGTCGACGGGCACGTGCACCTTCCGCCGACCACTGGCGACAACATCGATGTACTGTGGAGACCTCACGCCCCACGTGTTGAGCATTTCGGCGGTACGTCCACCCGGCCTCCCGCATGCCCACTATACGCCCTCGCTCAAAGTCCGACAACTGCACATACGGTTCACGTCCACGCTGTCGCTGCATGCTACCAGTGTTAAAGACTGCGATGGAGCTCCGTATGCCACGGCAAACTGGCTGACACTGACGGCGGCGGTGCACAAATGCTGCGCAGCTAGCGCCATTCGACGGCCAACACCGCGGTTCCTGGTGTGTCCGCTGTGCCGTGCGTGTGATCATTGCTTGTACAGCCCTCTCGCAGTGTCCGGAGCAAGTATGGTGGGTCTGACACACCGGTGTCAATGTGTTCTTTTTTCCATTTCCAGGAGTGTATATATTGTTAAAATTTTAAGTCATACACAAAACTTACCATTTTTAACATTTTTGTAGCACGAAACACTCTTACAAAAAATTTTAGCAGACGGTTACTGTGTCAAACCTTGGACATACAAATCCTAACTCTGAATATTATCTAACAAAACCCATTTGAAATCATTATATATCTTCTCTCATTTACGTGCTAAGGTTTGGTCTGGGGCAGCGAGCGCGACCTACCTTACAGCTGTCACCACACGTCTGCTTCCTCCGGGCACCTAGCTGCGACTGTTTTTTTACTGCACGCGCCCGGCTTTCTGAACCATCAAAGAACCTCAAAGATATTATACTCGTTCCATCTTGCGGTTGGCAACTACCGACTATATTCTGGAGCTACCATGATCAGACCTTAGCACATACCTTTCAATTGTACTCGTATTGCTAGCTTAAATGTATTGTAGCACTCTAGCAGTCTTTCTTCCCTCTCATTCTCATTTTTTCCGACCCCCGCAAATTGTGATAAACTGGAATAAATGAGCAACCAAGCAACGGCGGGTAATAATAGTAATTCTCGCACGCGTGAGGGTCCCGTAGGGCGCACAACAGCTACATGGCGTGACGCCACGTGGCAGTTACGTGGGCGGAATCGATGGAAGCGTCACGAACAGGCGGCGCTTAATGAGTTGTTTTGCGGCCACCTGTCACACGGTACAATGGCGGCGGACCAACCACCGGGGCCAAAGTGTCGCGCCCTCGTTACCGACGGAGGTGGGACGATGACGCTGACTTGCGTCGTTGGCTGACATGGATTGTGAGGTTTCCTCGAATGCCGGAATTATTACACGATCGTTAAACTTAGTCACAAATTGACTCCACTTAACAACACACATGGTCTTGCACTCCACTTGTTGCTGGAACTAAATGAACTATACAGTTTCAAACAGTTCTTTAGTTCCTACTGGAAATGTAAGTGTGATAGAACTAAACCTATAGTTTCGCATTGTTCTATCATAATTAACAACCGAGTCTGATGAGGGTGAAGGATACGGTAAAACTAGCAAAAAAAGTTCCATAAACACGAGGGCACATGCAGTCGTTTCTGAAATAATTACCACTGTGTTGGCACGAACTGCCACTTCACGTTGATTAAATTTCTGGGCGTAACGTTGCAAAACGGTATGAAACGGAACGAACAAGTGAGGATTATGGTAGGGATAGTTGACTGGTCGACTTCGGTTGGTTGGGAAAATTTCAGGCAAGTGTGGTTCATCTGTGAAAGTGGCCCCACATAGGACTCCAGTGCAACATAATGTTGAGTAATGCTCGAGTGCTTGGGATCCGTTATGCATCGGATTAAAGGAAGACATCGAAGCAATTCAACGCGAGCTGCTAGATTTTGTACCGGTAGGTACCACCAACACGCAAGTAATTACGGAGATGCATCGGCAACTCAAATAGGAATCCCTGAAGAGAAGGCGACATTCTTTTGGAGGAACAGTACTGAGAACATTCAGAGAAACGGCATTTTCGGCTGACTGCGGAAAGGTTCTACTGCCGCCAACGTACATTTCGCGTAAGGACTACGAAGATAAGATGCGTGAAATTAGGTCTCATACGCAGGCTTATAGGCAGTCGTTTATCCCTCGCTCTGTTTGTGAGAGGAACGGGAAAAGAAATGACAGAGGCACAGGATACCCTCCACCACGCACCGCACTGTGGCTTGCAGAGTATCTATGTAGACGTATATGTAGACGCAGATGTTCTTTAAGAAGTATTGTCTTAGTACAAATGTACACAGAAGAGCCAAAGAAACTGGTACACCTGCCTTAACATCGTGTAGGGTCCCTGCGGGCACGCAGAAGTGCAGCAACACCACGTGACATAGACTCGACTAATGTCTGAAGTAGTGCTGGAGGAAACTGACACCATGAAGCCTGCAGGGCAGTCCATAAATCCGTAACAGTACTAGGGAGCGGATATCTCTTCTGGACAACACGTTGCAAGGCATCACAGATGTGCTGAATTATGTTAATGTCTGGGGAGTTTGATGGCCAGCGGAAGCGTTTAAACTCAGAAGAGTGCTCCTTGAGCCACTCTGTAGCAGTTCTGGACATGTGGGGTGTCTCATTGTCCTGCAGGTATCTCCCAAGTCCGTCGAAATGCAAATGGACATGAATGGATGCAGGTGATCAGACAGGATGCTTACGTACGTGTCACCTGTCAGAGTCTTATCTAGACGTGTCAGGGGTACCATATAACTGCAACTGCACACGCCCCACGCCATTGCACAGGCTTCACCAGCTTGAACAGTCCCCTGTTGACATGGATTCATGAGGTTGTCTCGATACCTGTATACGTCCATCCGCTCAATACAATTTTAATCGAGACTCGTCCGACCAGGCAACATGTTTCCAGTCATCAACAATCCAATGTCGGTGTTGACTTGCCCACGCAAGGTGTAAAACTTTGTGTCGTGCAGTCATCAAGGTTACACGAGTGGGCCTCCGGCTCTAAAAGCCCATATCGATGATGTTTCGTTGAATGGTTCGCAAGCTGACACTTGTTGGTGGCTCAGCATTGCAATGTGCAACAGTTTGTGGAAGGGTTGCACTTCTGTCGCGTTGAACGATTCTCTTCAATCGTCATTGGTCCCGTTCTAGCAGGATCTTTTTCTGACTGCAGCGATGTCTGAGATTTGATGTTTTACCGGATTCCTGATACTGAAGGTACACTCGTGAAATGGTCGTAGGGAAAATCCCCACTTCATCGCTAACTCCGAGATGTTGTGTCCCAACGCTCGTGCGCCGACTTAACACCACGTTCAAACTGACTTAAATCTTGATAACCTCCCATTGTAGCAGCAGTAACCGATCTAACAACTGCGCCAGACACTTGTTGTCTTATATGGGCGTTGCTGACCGCAGCGCTGTATTGTGCCTGTTTACATATTGTGAGGGGTCCACTTGTGTGTGGGGCCCATGAAAATTGACATGAGGTGGTTGTCATATGTAGAAGAGATTGTATCTTTGACACTACTGTACCAAAGATGTTGCCTGACTGGCAGAATCGATCTTAATAGGAGTGCGCAGTCGCAGTTTCCGATGCACTATGTTATAGGTAGGACGTAAGACGTAAGGCTAGTGACTAGCTGTAAGAATTTAGTTGTTGGTCTATGGACGCAGCATAATACAGTTTTTATAAAATGAAGTGTTGAATGATATTGTTTGTGCTGACATAGAGCCAGTAAATGTTAGCTCGTAATTATTTCTATAAAAGAGTGAAGTGTGTATTCTTAATTTGTGAGGCTATAACATTATCGAGAATTGAAGTGATATTGATCGTTGACCACTGCCCATTTATAGAAAAGTAATGAATTTATACTATAACTCAAAGGGAAGTAACCTGGAACAAATTTGTAAGGTAATGAAATTTTGTATATTTAGTTTTAATTGTGCAGAAACGCGATATGTGGATTTGGCTGAATTTTACAGTATTGGCCCTTGTATGTAGGAACCAAGTAGTTTCCATCAAATTTAACAATCCTGATACAGAGAAGTTAAATTTTGGAATCTGTTTTGTCAACGATGTCAGACTTTTTCTCACGCAACAGTCCGAGTGCTGTTTATTAGGAGAGTAAGTGAGAACTGTAGAACAATTGAGAAGTTCACTAATTTCGAAGTTAATGTAAAATGTTTCATATCAGATTCTGTGAAGATACAATTTTCAAACTGAAGCATTCGGTCTTAGCATATCCCCTTATCAACACCTCATCCTCTTCCACGTCGTGTTTATTTAAATCAAATGAATATTTCTCTAGAAGAAATCATTTTTCAATCAGAATAAAAAAAAATATTAATGTGCCAGAATCAGAAAAGTATTAATGTCTGTAATAGTTTCAATGCAGGCAGCATTGCACAGATCTGAGCCAATATCCAGTATTTTCACTAAACATTTGCAAGGTTATTCATTTACCAGCCAATCTACCGATATTACACTACTGACCATTAAAATTGCTACACCACGAAGATGACGTGCTACAGATGCGAAATTTAACCGACAGGAAGAAGATGCTGTGATATGCAAATGATTAGCTTTTCAGAGCATTCACACAAGGTTGGCGCCGGTGGCGACACCTACAACGTACTGACATGAGGAAAGTTTCCAACCGATTTCTCATACATAAACAGCAGTTGACCGGCGTTGCCTGGTGGAATGTTGTTGTGATGCCTCGTGTAAGGAGGAGAAATGCGTACCATCACGTTTCCGACTTTGATAAAGGTTGAATTGTAGCCTATAGCGATTGCGGTTTATCGTATTGCGACATTGCTGCTCGCGTTGGTCGAGATCCAATGAATGTTAGCAGAATATGGAATCGGTGGGTTCAGGGGGGTAATACGGAACGCCGTGCTGGATCCCAAGGGCCTCGTATCACTAGCAGTCGAGATGACAGGCATCTTATCCGCATGGCTGTAACGGATCGTGCAACCACGTCTCGATCCGTGAGTCAACAGATGGGGACGTTTGAAAGACAACAATCATCTGCACGAACAGTTCGACGACGTTTACAGCAGCATGGACCATCAGCTCGGAGACCATGGCTGCGGTTACCCTTGATGTTGCATCACAAACAGGAGCGCCTGCGATGGTGTACTCAACGACGAACTTGGGGGCGCGAATGGCAAAACGTCATTTTTTCGGATGAATCCAGGTTATGTTTACAGCATCATGATGGTCGCATCCGTGTTTGGCGACATCGCGGTGAACTCATATTGGAAGCGTGTATTCATCATCGCCATACTGGCGTATCACCCGACGTGATGGTATGGGGTGCCATTGGTTACACGTCTCGGTCAGCTTTTGTTCGCATTGACGGCACTTTGAACAGTGGACGTTACATTTCAGATGTGTTACGACCCGTGGCTCTACCCTTCATTCGATTGCTGCGAAACCCTACATTTCAGCAGGATAATGCACGACCGCATGTTGCAGGTCCTGTACCGGCCTTTCTGTATACAGAAAATGTTCGACTGCTGCCCTGGCCAGCACATTCTCCAGATCTCTCACGAACTGGAAACGTCTGGTCAATGGTGGCCGAGCAACTGGCTCGTCACAATACGCCAGTCACTACTCTTGATGAACTGTGGTATCGTGTTAAAGCTGCATGGGCAGCTACACCTGTACACGCCATCCAAGCTCTGTTTAACTCAATGCCCAGGCGTATCAAGGCCGTTATTACGGCCAGAGGTGGTTGTTCTGGGTACTGATTTGCCAGTATCTATGCACCCAAATTGCGTGAAAATGTAATCACATGTCACTTCTAGTATAATATATTTGTCCATTGAATACCCGTTTATCATCTGCATTTCTTCTTGGTGTAGCAATTTTAATGGCCAGTAGTGTATTTGTATGATGCTATTTTCCGGCCGGCATTGCACTTCGCTGTGCCAAAAGTGAATATTTTGTATGGTTACTGTGGAGAGAACAGAATACCTAGATTATATCCGTTGAGAATCTAGATCCAAGGAAAATTTATTTCATTGCTTATTTGTAAAGGGAATTTTGTCAGTTTATTGCACAGGGCCATAGAAGTCGGTGCTCACGAGACTGGGTAAATTTCAGAACGTTACAGTATCTCTGTATTTGAATACGCATGCCTACACCAGTTCCTTTGCCGCTTCAGTGTATGTGAAACCTGAACTCTTCGGTGAAGTCCCCACCTAATTACTCCCAAAATTTGACCCATGGGGCACAATTGCTTCTGCTGTGAGAAAACATCTAACGACTCAGTAAGATCCAAGATGGATAGGCCTCCAAGATCACAGGACCTCAATCTCTGGATTTTGCTGTTTGGGGTCTTCTAAAAAGCGAAGTTATTTTGCTTAATTTTTCGCGTTCTGAGTATCTCCATATACTTCCATTCGCTAAACATCACGATTTTTGTAGAGCTGCAGTGCATCGAACTATGCTTCCACACCAGTTTCCTTCAGAATTAACTTTTAAATCGCGTCCATCGTAGCAATATGTACAGAATATCTGGAAAAGAATTTTGTGTTAGTACACCTTTCCCATGTATTAGCATTGAGAGTGAGTCATTTGTGTTATAAGCTGAACGTATTTCACTTTGCGAATACAAAGAAACATGTGGAGAATCACAGATATGACACTCAATCTCAAAGCTGAACGTTATCACTCTGTGAGTGCAGAGAATGGTATAGACTATAGAGAATCTCTTCCGGCCGCAACTGCGCGATGGCTAAATGTAAACTCCGTAACACAAAAAAAAACTATAAAAGATATTTGATTGTAACCATTTTTCTTGACAGTTATAACCTCTGTTGTATTAAAAAAAAGTGCAACGAAAGTGAAGTTCAATTTTTTGTACTACAGGACTTTCTTAATTCCGCTTTATAGGAGACAGGACATCTATTGAGACGGAAATCGTATGTCTCTCTTCATAAGATCACAGGACGGGAATATGTGACTGCCGCGATACCCTATACTGAGCGCTCCCCTTGGCGTTGTCCACAGACAAAAGCGGCCGCCCCACAAACATCTGACCGATGTGTTCGGAGATTTCTTCACCGAGATCTGAAAGTGCATCTTTACTTACAGTAAAGTATCCGACATTTTGTAAGCTACTGTGATACGACAGACTGGATCATGCTCCGAGGCGGCTTGTTTTGTTTTGAGTGAGTGGGCGCTCATCTGCACATTGCTGTGACGTTTGGCAGGCGTGGTGCTGTCTGATTCGTCAGCGCCCGCCCGTGACGTCACGAGAGTCGTTACCAGTTCGTAGCGAGCCACTCTTAGTAATACAAATTTACGAACGTGTAGCGCAAACGACTAGACGTACAGCAAAGCGTGATATACCAAATTAGAGACATGAATGAGACGATTATTTTCACGTATATATTGCCGTATGAAGTGAAGTATTTCATCACTTAGTATATATAAAAGGAATTCGTAATGGCTTTTTCTATGAGCTGTAACAACATTTATACTAATTAAGCCACAGAGACAATCGACCTACCATACAAAGCGCTAATCAAGGTAAATCGGAAAGCTACTCACATATTTATTTATTGTAGGTGGTGATTAGATGATTAGTTAAACTCAGTGTAAGTAATTTTACAAAACAGCCACACAAATAGTTTTGTTCCACGTATTGTAAAGTGTAAGGGCACATTATGAACAACGTTTAGATTGTAAACTTTCGGTGCTTTACTGTTGTTTTGTTTAATTTACTAGATTTTTCATAGTTTTGACCATATATTCAAATTCTAGTAGAGTTACTTAAATTTTCACGACGCCTGCAAAAACAGCAACTTATTTTCTATAATACTGATGTGCACTTTCATGTATGCTGTAAATATTCGAGGCACAGTTAACTAAGATGATATTTTATTCTGATTATCGAAAACTGCTGCCACTTTAATTGCGATTCTGGGGGACCTATTAATCCACACATTTATTACGACATATCATTTTCATTAAAGTCTCAGTTCGCATCGTGTGCTGTCTCTAGTTCTAAGATAGCTCATAAGGATAAAATGTCGTAATTCGGAGTGCTGAGCGAGCCTCGTAGTTGGTCGCAACTGAAGGGAAATCAGGATCTTGTCTGTAAAAAGAAGACCGTCATCTTGACTTGGTTCCAGTCCGCTGGACGAATTTGACCTGTGTCACTCTGAGCGGAGATTTAGGCACATGATTTTCAGACTTACAATAATAGCTCACTTACAATGCTAGTCTGGACTTAGATTTATTTCGATGTGAGTCGGCACTTTAACCCTGCCAAGACAGTGCACACCAGAGAGTCGATTTGATTTGGGTTATTCGCGAGTAGAACCGGTCTGCACTTTAATGATTTCGTTGTGAGTCGGAACTAACTTCGGCAGTACAGTGTTTGCCAGGCAGTCACCTGGACTTTTGTTTATCACTTTTAGTGCCGGTCTGGACTTACCAATTATTTTGCCGTTAATCAGGATTTAACTCCAGCAGAACAGCGGACACTGAATTATTTCGCACTGGGTCAGGACTTTAATTCTGACAGACAGTACCGACTTTAAATTTTTCACGTCAGGTGAACTTTTACTCTCAGTTACTTTGCTATTAGTTCGTGTTGTGGCGTAGTAAGACAACCACGCCACTTGGAAGTAGCCGAAAGGCACGCGTTAACTCACGCAGGCTAGTAGATAGGTCTGAAACAGGATACGTAATGAATGCTATAAAGAAAAGTACGTAGCTCCTGGAATACTTAACTTTAATCCATCCTTGTGGTACATCGCTCTTGATGAGACATGCTTCATACGATAACTATCAATTGCTATGTAATGCTAATGGCGCCTTGCTAGGTCGTAGCCATTGACTTAGCTGAAGGCTATTCTAACTATCTGCTCTGCAAATGAGCGAGGCTTCGTCAGTGTGCATCGCTAGCTACGTCGTCCGTACAACTGGGGCGAGTGCTAGTCCGTCTCTCGAGACCTGCCGTGTGGTGGCGCTCGGTCTGCGATCACTGACAGTGGCGACACGCGGGTCCGACATGTACTAATGGACCGCGGCCGATTTAAAGCTACCACCTAGCAAGTGTGGTGTCTGGCGGTGACACCACAGTTCGGACTTTAACTCTGGCACAGCTATGAACAGACACAAGGAATATTTATTTAAATTTATAGTGATTTTCAAACCATTGTATTGGGGCTAGAGTCAAATTTAGGCTGGAATAACGACAAAAATTAGATCCTCAGCAGTCTGTTGTTTAATGTGTGGAATTGTTAAATAAAGAATGTACGAAGACAGTAACTTGTTCTCGAAGGAACAGTTACTGTTGATGACCGTGCAGCTTTTCCCTGGAATAAATGATGACTTACTGACAACCTCATCTGCCGACAGGTGTTGCTGATATACCTCGATGTGGACAGCTGAAAATGTGTGCCCCGACCGGGACCCGAACCCGGGATCTCCTGCTTACATGGCAGACGCTCTATCCATCTGAGCCACCGAGGACACAGATAAATAGCGCGACTGCAGGGACTTATCCCTTGCACGCTTCCCTGCAGTCGCCCTATTCATCTGTGTCCTCGGTGGCTCAGATGGATAGAGCGTCTGCCATGTAAGCAGGAGATCCCGGGTTCGGGTCCCGGTCGGGGCACACATTTTCAGCTGTCCACATCGAGGTATATCAGCAACACCTGTCGGCAGCTGAGGTTGTCAGTTAGTCATCAAATAAAGAATGGGTGTAATTGATAATTAATCTACTTGTTGAGTGACCTCATTTATACGCCATACCTATTTAGCAAACCTAATAAATACCTGTACTAATCAGGCGTTTCAGTGAGGGTTAATTTAAAATCTTATTGAGGGCAGACTGCGATCTACAATGTCAGACGAGCCAAAAGCTTTCATCAGTGGTCACATTGAGGGAAGTTATTATACTGTCGCACTGTACAAGATTGATTCAAGGAATTCCCTGAACTGTTTGCCGCCATATAAGCGTTCTTTTTTTGTCTGCTTTTATAATGACGCACATTTTCACCTTTCAGGCTCCGTCGCAAATAGTGGTATCACAATAACATCCGAGAGCTTCATCAAAATATATAAAAAGGCACTGTTATGTACATTCTTAAGTCTTTCTTGCGAGACAATTATTTTTTTTAACTGAGCGGTGCTATTATTATTATTATTATTATTATTATTATTATTATTATGAAAAGTGATCGCTACTATACAATATTACAAAACTTTCCACGACCGACTCTGAATAACATTTTCAATGAACACGTAGCAGATAACGCTAAGGAGAGAGGAGTTCAACACTAATCGTCACATAGCAATATTTACGTTTAATTTCCGCCTCTCGACTAGAATATTCCATTCCTCCCTCTTCTAGTATTGGATGTTTGCTTTTCATTAATCCCGACATCCGAGACGAGGCAAACTCACAAACTAGAGTTTTGCGTAAAATGTTCAACCTCGCTAATAAGTGATGTGTGAGAGAGATCGGAGAAATGACCTTGGAGTGATTCAACATCCTTGTTATGAATGAGTAACTGTTCCAAGCGAAGAAAATTTTAAAAAAGTACCTACCTGTACCTTACGTTACTATTTCTCTACCGTTCCGATCTGGAAATGCGCGCTGGAAAAACGATCATTTACGTCTTTACGTGTCAGCTCTGATTACTTTTATTTTATTACGATGATCGTTTCCTCCTACGTTGGTGGATGCAAACAATATTTTCGCTGTCGGAGAAGAAAGTTGGTAATTGAAATTTCGTGAAAAGACGCCATCGTAAGGAGAAATGCTTTTTTAAAATAATGATCGCCACTTCAACTAGCGTATCACATCCGTGGCACTCTCTGACCTATTTCGCGATAATGCAAAGCGAACTGCTCTCCTCTGATTTTTTTTCCATTGTCCTTCATGGATGGTAAGGAACCTACAGCGCGCAGGAATACTCCACATGAAGATGGACTGGCGTAATGCAGACAGTCTCTGTAGTGGATTTGTTGCATCTTCTAAGCGTTCTGGCAATAAAAGGCAGTCTTTGGTTCACCTTCCCCGGAACATTTTCAGTGTCATCATTCCAATTTAAGTTGTTCGTAATTGTAATCCCAAGGTCTTTAGTTGAACTTGCAGCTTTCAGATTTGTGTTATTTATCGTGTAACCGAAATTTAACGGATTACTTTGAGTACTCATGTGCATTACCTCATGATTTTCCTTATTCAGGAACAATTGCCACTTTTTGCGACATACAGAGTTCTCGTCTAAATAATTTTCTGTCTTCCTATGGCATTACTGGACGGCTGCATTATCTGCAAACAATGCAAGAGGGCTGCTCAGATTATCTCCTAAATAATTTATACAGATTATTCCTTTGATTCCCAATAATATAAAAAAATTAAATTTTTTTCAGCCATCCATCATTTTGACTCGTATTTGCAAACAATTTCCCAATTTTCCTAGACACAATCTTACATCTCGAAACTTCCATGAAGTCTTAATGACTAAAACAAATTATAATCGCAAATAACAAGCAAAAATTTGCATAAAACTTAAGAAATTTATATCAGAAGTACATACTGCCCCAGTGATTTCATTTCGAAACCATTCATAAAAGCAGTAGTAAAAAAATTACATTACAATAGTTTTAGGTATACTGTCAATGATCTCAATACGATCCCTATAAAAAAACATGTGTCACTCTCTCCTACAATCACTTAGCAGAATCTGTGCACCGACTGTTGTTTTGGACGCTATAAGTGACTGCTACGATGCACTACATTTGTAGAGTACCACAGTGTACCACTGGATGTCTATGTCTTGTACAGCATCGGTGCTTTCATGCGAAGGGCTCTGGTATTTCAAAAGATATTAATAAAATGGTGGTTTCAGGGATAACCCACTGATAGAGTCCGCGCAGAATACTGTGGCCGGTAGATGCGCAAACGTCTTGCCACGTGAGGTGAGAGCATTGGGTAGTGGCGGGGGCTGCAGGCAGGCGCTGTAGGGGAAATGCCGAGCGCTCACACCTGCATGGTGACCATTCAAAAACATCGGTCACCTCTGCTTTTGTTAGCATCTTTAAGAATTCCACCGAAAACGCAGCGATTTATCTTTGCCTGGTTTGTTAACAATTTGTAACTTTCAGAGAAGTGTCATGAGTGGCGAATTTTGTTGTAATACCTACACATTTTTCTTGTTTCCGTTTTAAAAAATTCTTGCTTTTCCAAAAACAGCGGAGTTTACACAGTCAGACCTCACTAACATGTTGTGCAGATGCAGTAATCAGAATTCTGATCCAGTGGTTTATTATGTGAGGAAATGAGGAAAAGTAAGATAACTAGCTTATGAGAAGCACATTCTCAGTACAAAATAAATGTGTAACGTTTTAACTTCTATTGTTCCAAAACGTATAGCATTTGTCGTTTCACCAGCTATCTATGGCCCTTAAAAATGACACTCTTTCATCGAAAAAGTCTGCAGTTAGTGGAATAACACCGTAGATAATGACGTTTTGCGTAATAACCATACGGCAAAATCCTCGTCTCTTTGGGCGCTATAATTTGTGAAAATCTTATTTCGATATCTGAAGAAGTTTATGAAATATGAGGTACGTTGTGAATACTTCACTCTGCCTTTACCGCTGGCGCGCCGCGATCGCAGATGAGTGCGCTACGTGTCAAATAGAGACATCGGCCCAATTCTAGAGAATAATTCAATATGTTAGCTAAATTTCGTATGAATGAACATATTACGTAATGTGCACCAAACGCAAAATCATAGCGAGACCTGTTTTTCATTGCAAAATATTTAGTATTTCGCGCAGTGTCTTACTCCCAAGTGAATATCACTATAATTATGGCAATTAACGAAATAATGGGCACATCATAATGAACCTGACAAATAAAACTACAAGTAAAGCAAAAATCAAATTTTTTACCGAATAGTTTCTGTAAAATGTTTTGTTTGTTGGCCGTGTGCCTCGATTCTTTCATCGCCGACTTGCCGAAAGGTTGCAGACACTGCCGGCGTCCCCTTCTGAACAAATGAGTGAACTCGCCCAGCGCTTTGGAAGAAAATTGGTCACCGCGCATCGCCACCGTATCATGCATGGACTCTACTGCAAGCCAGAATGAGATTTTCACTCTGCAGCGGAGTGTGCGCTGATATGAAACTTCCTGGCAGATTAAAACTGTGTGCCCGACCGAGACTCGAACTCGGGACCTTTGCCTTTCGCGGGCAAGTGCGGCACACAGTTTTAATCTGCCACGAAGTTTCTACCGCAAGCGTTAAAAACAACAGATAGCTTATAGCTCTTCCTTGAAGAACCCCAAATTTCATGCCTGTTTTACTCGATGACTTTCCGTCAGTTACTACAGACTTTGACCTTTCTGGCAGAAAATCACAAATCCAATCTAACAACTGAGACGATACCCCAGAGGCACGCAATCTGCATTACTAACTGAACGACTAGGTTCAAATGGCTCTGAGCACTATGGGACTCAACATCTATGGTCATCAGTCCCCTAGAACTTAGAACTACTTACACCTAACTAACCTAAGGACAGCACACAACACCCAGCCATCACGAGGCAGAGAAAATCCCTGACCCCGCCGGGAATCGAACCCGGGAACCCGGGCGTGGGAAGCGAGAACGCTACCGCACGACACGAGATGCGGGCTTGAACGACTAGGTTCGTGGTCACTGTTCACAGTTCCAACTGCAGGTTAACTATCTAACGGCTTCCAGGGGCAGCAAAATTTTTATTTTCAGTATTTCGTATGATTACTGACCGAATTTAAAAAATTTAATACACCTTCATAATCTACTCATTAAGAGTGATAATTTTATGTTAAATGTTCAACACAGTAAGTCAGGTATTATGGTCACAAACTGTGTGTATGTCTTGAGACAGAGCGCCAGTTACCCAGACTACATTCATCCAGTAGTAGGTAGTCGTGTCTATCTCTGATTTTCTCTTGGAAACCAGCAGTGGACGTCCTCGGCCCATTTACCATTAATTCTCCTGGCCATATGTCCCACCAACATAGATTTCATTTCCACTACAGTCTCAGTTACATCTCCTACTCCACTATGTTCCCTGATGCATTCGTTTCTTTCCTGTCTTTCATATCTGTCCTCGGTGACTTAAAGGCTGTCGCGTTAAAAGTCCTTACTTATCTCGCAAGCGAAAATGGAATTTGGCATTAGTACACACTGATGCAAACTTCCCATGTCAGGCACATCCGAAGATTTCTTCTGAAAAATTTGTTTTGGAAACTGTATTTAGCCGACGAAAAGCACTCCAGACCATTTTCAAATTCATGTTTCTTCAGCTGCTATAAATACAAAAAAAATCTTTTTCTACGACTTCGTTCTTAGTTTGTGTTGTTTTCTTTTCGACTTGTTGGTTCCAGGTTGCTCCAGGCTTAATTAATATTTAAAAAACAGCCATAAGTTGCAGAATGTTGTTTGTTAGCTTAAGAACGACGTGTTTCGCCCGCACCGGGCATCTTCAGGTTATCTGAAAATACGAGGGTCACTCCAAAAAAATGCACACTATTTTTTTTTTAATCCATATTTTATTCTACATGTTTGATAATTTTACAGTGTGTAGATATATCCTTTAGGAACAATATTTTCATTTCTCCACATAATTTCCATCAATCTCAACTGCCTTACGCCATCTTGGAACCAGCGCCTGGACCAACCTGTTGGAGCCACTGTTTGGCAGCGTGCACAAGGGAGTCATCATCTTCAAACCTTGTTCCAAGAAGAAAGTCTTTCAGTTTCCCAAAGAGATGATAGTCACATGGAGCCAGGTCAGGACTGTAAGGCGGGTGTTTCAGTGTTGTCCATCCGAGTTTTGTGATCGCTTTCATGGTTTTTTAACTCACATGTGGCCGTGGATTGTCGTGCAACAGCAAAACATCCTGCTTTTGCCGATATGGTCGAACACGACTCAGAGTTGTCACATATGCGTCTGTCAGCAGTCACCAATTCGTTAACTCTCTGCACATTGTCTGGAGTGTGTGCAGTACGAGACCTGCCGCTGCGAGGACAATCCTCAATATTGCCGTGCTCGCTTTCATCACGGAACCTGCTTGCCCGCCAACTAACTGTACTGCGATCGACAGCAGCATCTCCATACACCTTTTTCAACTTGTTGTGGATGTTTACCACTGTCTCGTTTTCACAGCACAGGAATTCTATGACAGCACGTTGCTTCTGACGAACGTCAAGTGTAGCAGCCATCTTGAAGAATGCTGTGACGGCGCTACTCATGGGAACAGGTTGAACTATGTTTGAAAACAAGCGGGAAGGATGAATCTACACGCTGTAAAACTTTCACACATGCAGAATGAAAACTGTATTTTTACAAATATAGTGTGCATTTCTTTTGGAGTGACCCTCGTATAAGCCAGCCTTTATGGGAAAATACGAGGGCCGTTCAGAAAGTAACCTCCGGTTGATTTAAAAAAATACACCAAGTTAAATAAAAATATTTTAATATATACATCTTACAACTACATCTTTGCACTATTTTTCTACATAGTCTCCATAGCGATTGAGGCACTTATCGTATCTCTTCACAAGCTTTGAAATTCCTTCTGCATAAAAATCACCCGCTTGTGCCTGGAGCCAGCCTGTGACCGCATCTTTGAGCTCTTCGTCGTCGCCATCAAACCGCTGTGACCCGAGCCATTTCTTCAAATGCATGAAGAGGTGATAATCACTTGGCGCCAGGTCTGGGCTGTAAGGTGGATGGTTGATAACGTCCCACTTGAAGTACTCAAGAAGGGCCGTTGTTCTGCGAGCAGAGTGAGGACGGGCGATGCCAAAGGGGTATTGTTGGTTGAATTCATGGAACGTGGTACGACCATTAATCAAGACGTGTACTGTGAAACAATAAAAAAGTTACGACGGGCTATACAGAACAAACGCCGTGGTATGCTGACTTTCGGTATCGTTTTTTTGCACGATAACGCCCGTCCTCACTCTGCTCGCAGAACAACGGCCCTTCTTGAGTCCTTCAAGTGGGACGTTATCAACCATCCACCTTACAGCCCAGACCTGGCGCCAAGTGATTATCACCTCTTCATGCATTTGAAGAAATGGCTCGGGTCACAGCGGTTTGATGACGACGAAGAGCTCAAAGATGCGGTCACAGGCTGGCTCCAGGCACAAGCGGGTGATTTTTATGCAGAAGGAATTTCAGAGCTTGTGAAGAGATACGATAAGTGCCTCAGTCGCTATGGAGACTATGTAGAAAAATAGTGCAAAGATGTAGTTGTAAGATGTATATATTAAAATATTTTTATATAACTTGGTGTATTTTTTTAAATCAACCGGAGGTTACTTTCTGAACGGCCCTCGTATTAAAAATTAATCAAATAAAATTACCGGATCAGGCATGAGTAGAGAGGGGAGGAGATTTTATTTAATTAATTTTTAATGTTTTTCTTATATAGGCAGCCTTTTAGTACGTTTTATGCGGTATCATGCCTTCTTGACGCATGCTTTTTGGCAGACAATTTCTGATCTTTTAACTTTAGCTACATTACGTTTCTCTACATAATTTTATTCCATCGGTTTTTGAAGCTTATTGTGCTTTTATAGTCGTCCGGTACAGGACCGTGCGGGATTTATTGTAATATCGTCGACGCCTTATAATTTCAGATAACCTGATGATGGCCTATCCGGCCGAAACGCGTCGTTCTTAAGTTAATAAAGAACATTCTGCAACCTACGACTGTCTTTTAAATAGTAGCAATAGAAGATTGCTGTGTCACAACGCCAGGATGGAATGGAATAGTTTCAATTTCCAGTCTTAATTGTAATTACTTTCCAAACGTTCAGACCTACTCTGCTGAGTTTGTCCGCTCATTGTTGATGTCTGTCCGCTCTAGAGACAAACATTTCACTGTCACCGGTAGAAAAAATGGTTCAAATGGCTCTGAGCACTATGGGACTCAACTGCTGAGGTCATTAGTCCCCTAGAACTTAGAACTAGTTAAACCTAACTAACCTAAGGACATCACAAACATCCATGCCCGAGGCAGGATTCGAACCTGCGACCGTAGCGGTCTTGCGGTTCCAGACTGCAACGCCTTTAACCGCACGGCCACTTCGGCCGGCTGTCACCGGTAGAACGGAGGCGTTTATGCTTGTTGCATTAGCACTGGTTTGGCCTTGTAACATCAAGAAGAATGGAAATAAAGCGAAACTACAGCCGCAATTTTTCCCGAGGACATGCAGCTCTACCATATGGTTAAATTATTTTTCCTCCTGGGTAGGCCGGCCGGGGTGGCCGAGCGGTTCTAGGCGCTACAGTCTGGAACCGCGCGACCGCTTCGGTCGCAGGTTCGAATCCTGCCTCGGGCATGGATGTGTGTGATGTACTTAGTTAGGTTTAAGTAGGTCTAAGTTCTAGGGGACTGATGACCTCAGAAGTTAAGTCCCATAGCGCTCAGAGCCTCCTGGGTAAAATATTCCGGAGGTAAAAATAGTCCCCCATTCGGATGTACTGTGTGGAGACTGCTCAGGAGTATGTCATCAGGAAAAACAAAAACGGCGTTCTACGGATCGGAACGTGGAATAGTACATCTCTTAATCGGGCAGGCGGGTTGGAAAATTTAAAAAGGGAAATGGATAGGTTGAAGTCAGATATAGTGGGAATTAGTGAAGTTCGGTTGCAGGAGAAACAGGACTTCTGGTCAGGTGAATAAAGAGTTACAGATCCAAAATCAAATAGAAGTAATGCAGGAGTAAGTACAATAATACATAAGAAAATAGGAATGCGGGTAAGGTACTATGAACAGCATACTGAACGCGTTTTCGTAGCCAACATAGACACAAAGCCCGCGCCTACCACAGTAATACAAGTTTATATGCCAACTAGCTCCGTAGATGAAGAGATTAAGAAATGTATTATGAGATAAAATATATCATTGTAATGGGGTACTGGAATTCGATAGTAGGAAAAGGAAGAGGTGGAAAAATAGTGAGTGACTATGGACTCGGCGAAAGGAATGAAAGAGGAAGCCGCCTGGTAGAATTTTGCACAGAGCATAATTTAACAGTCACTAATACTTGGTTGTAGACTCATACGTGAAAGAGACTCGGAGACACACAGACAGGTTTCAGATCGCTTATTAAGTGTAAGATAGAGATTTACGAACCAGATTTAAATTGTAAGACATTTCCAGGGGCATCTGTAGACTCTAACCACTGTTTATTTATTATGCACTGTAGATTAAAACTTAAGAAATTGGAAAAAGATAGGAAATTAAGGAGATTGGACCTGGATAAGTTGAAAGAACCAGAGGTTGCTGAGAGGTTCAGAGGGAACGTTAGGCAACGAATGACAAGAATAGGAAGAGGAATACAGTAGAAGAAGAGTGGGTGGCTTCAAGGGATGAAATAGTGGAGGCAGCAGAGGATCAAACATGTCGAAAAACAAGGCCTTGTAGAAATCCTTGGATAACACAAGAAATATTGAATATAACTGATAAAAGGAGGAACATATAAATGCAGCAATTAAAGCAGGCAAAAGGAAAGCAAAAGTTTAAAAACTTCAAATTGACAGGAAGTTCCAAATCGTTAAATAGGAATAACTAAAGGACAAATGTAAGGCTTAAGAAGCATATTTTACTGGGGAAAAGACAGATACCGCTTACATGAAAATTAAAGAGGCCTTTGGGGAAAAGAGCTTCAGCTGTATGAATATCAAGAGCTCAGTCGGAAAACCAGTCCTAAGCAAAGAAGGGACACTGAAATGTGGAAGGAGTATATAGATCGTCTGTACGAGGAAGGTGAACTTGATGGCAATATTTTGGAAAGGAAAGTGGGCCTAGATGAAGATGAGACGGCAGATACAATTCTGCGAGAAGAATTAACAGAGCTGTGAAAAACCTAAGTTGAAACAAGGCTGCGGGATTAGACGATATTCCATGAGAACTACTGATAGCCTTGGGAGAGCCAGCCATGGCAAAACTCTTCCATCAAGTGTCCAAGACGAATGATGTAGGCGAAGTACCCTCAGTCTTCAAGAAGAATGTTATAATTACAATTTCAAAGAAAGCAATTGCTGACAAGTGTGAAAATTACCGAACTTTCAGTTTAATAAGTCATGATTGCAAAGTACTCATACGAATTATTTACGTACAGAAAAACTGGTAGAAGCCACAGAAAGGTAGGAACACCCTACTACTTGTCTTAGAAGATAGACTACGGAAAGGCAAACCTATATTTATAGCATTTGTAGACTTAGAGAAAGTTTTGGCAGTGTTTATTGGAATACTCTCTTGGTAGCTCTGAAGGTATCAGGGGTAAAATAGGAGTGAAAGGCTGTTGACAACTTGTACACGAATCAGACGGCAGTTATAAGAGTCGAGGGGCATGAAAGGGAAGCGGTGGTTGAGAAGGGAGTGAGACAGGGTTGTAGCCTTTCCTAGATGTTATTCAATCTGTATATTTGGCAAGCAGTAAAGGAAACAAGAGAAAAATTTGGAGTAGGAATTAAAATCCAGGGAGAAGAAATAAAAACCTTGAGGTTTACCGATGACATTGTTATTCCGCCAGAGACATCAAAGGACTTGGAAGATCAGTTGGAAAGAATGGACAGTGTGTTGAAAGGAGGATATAAGATGAACATCAACAAAATCAAAACAAGGTTGATGGAACGTAGTCGAGTAAACCAGGTGATGCTAAGGGAATTAGATTATGAAACGAGACACTTAAAGTAGTATATGAGTTGTGCTGTTTGGGCAGCAAAATAACTGACGAAGGCCGAAGTAGAAAGGACATAAAATATAGACTGGCAATGTAAGAAAATCAACTCTTAAGAAGAGAAATTTGTTGACATCGAATATAGATTTAAGTATTAGGAAATCTTATGTAGGTATTTGTCTGTAATGTAGCCTTGTATGGCAGTGAAACACGGACGATACACTCGTTTTACTAAAGTTTGAATCTCGCCTTGATGTTTTTCCGTGTTTGCGATTTAAAAATCGGGTTGTTTTGAAAATCAGATTTGCATAAGGCTGTTTTTCAGAACGATAAACTGTTTAGGCAAAAAGAGAATAGAAGATTTCGAAATCTGGTGCTACAGAAGAATGCTGAAGATTAGATGGGTAGATCACGTAACTAACGTGGAGGTACTGAACAGAATCGGGGAGACAAGAAATTTGTGGGACAACCGCACCAAAAGAAGAGACTGGGTCCGCAGCTCGTGGTCGTGCGGTAGCGTTCTCGCTTCCCACGCCCGGGTTCCCGGGTTCGATTCCCGGCGGGGTCAGGGATTTTCTCTGCCTCGTGATGACTGGGTGTTGTATGCTGTCCTTAGGTTAGTTAGGTTTAAGTAGTTCTAAGTTCTAGGGGACTGATGACCATAGATGTTAAGTCCCATAGTGCTCAGAGCCATTTGAACCATTTTTTTGAAGAGACTGGTTAATAGGAAACATTCTTAGACATCAAGGGATCACCAATAGTACTGGAGGAAAGTGTAGGGTGGGGGGGGGGGGGGGGTAACAATAGTAGAGAGACACCAAAAGGTGAGGTCCGCAGCTCATGGTCTTGCGGCAGCGTTCTGGCTTCCTGCGTACAGGGTTCCGGGTTCGATTCCCTACGGGGTGAGAGATTTTCCCTGCCTCGAGATGACTGGGTGTTGTTGTGTCATCTTCATCGTCATTCATCCTCATTACGGTCGGAGGAAGGCAATGGTTCAAATGGTTCAAATGGCTCTGAGCACTATGGGACTCAACATCTTAGGTCATAAGTCCCCTAGAACTTAGAACTAGTTAAACCTAACTAACCTAAGGACATCACACACACCCATGCCCGAGGCAGGATTCGAACCGCGACCGTAGCAGTCCCGCGGTTCCGGACTGCAGCGCCAGAACCGCTAGACCACCGCGGCCGGCGGAGGAAGGCAATGTCTTGAAAGGAGGATACAAGATGAACTTCAATAAAAGCAAAACAAGGATGACGGAACGTAGTCGAATTAAACCTCCGCTAGGCCCTTGCCTAGTAGGCGGTGCGGATCTCCCGCTTTGTTCCCTATGCTCCTCGGAGTATGGGACCTCATCACCACCACCACCACCACCACCAAGAGGTGAATACAGTAAGCACATTGAGGCTGCACTAGTTATTCAGAGATGAAGAGGCTGGCATAACTTTGAGTAGCATGGAGAGCTGCATCAAACCAGTTTTCGGACTGAAGACCAAGACAACAACAATATTAGCGTGTTACAGCTGCCGAAGTAGGTCTGCTCAAAGGCTGCAGAAAACCAACCATGCCTAGGAACGCATTGTGGTGTCAAACCTTCGGGCTGCGTCCAAGTTTACTTTCATATGGCCAACATCGGTTTATTTCTCCATCTTTATACATCGAAGCTGGTGCTCCTAATCTAATGATCTTAGTAGGACATTAAACTGAAACATCTCCCTTTTTCGATCGTATGAGAACGTGCCGGAGGTCGCGAGACGTGATAAATCAGATTACGACTTGGTAATAAATTCAGGTGACAGGAGCACACCACATCTCTACTGGATCGCTTTATTTGCGAAGAGAATTTTGCCAGACGTAGGTAACCCGAGTATAAAAACATCTGTAATAATTTGCTTACTTTCATTCCATAATGTAACGTGGAATAATATTTTGAGGGCAACACATCGTGCTAAGCTAAAGTTTTCCGAGTGCGACACTGTGTGATAAAAATTATGCGAGGTGAGAATTCAAGATCTACAGAAGTCTGTTAAAAAATACGCTAACAACTGGCTCTCAGCGTATGTATGACCACGTGTTCATGCTCCACCCCCAGCAGGTGAGGTCCAACTTTGAAATCTTAAATGGGAACATCTCATTTTCATTGTAGATTCGGATTCTACTGGAAAAAATACATAACTTTGTGTAACACTTCTGTCGTTGTGTGATTGATGGCGCGGTAATCGACAAAAACAAAACTAAGTTCCAAAACGGTATCATCTCGAGAAAAATATATTGAATATAAAATATAGACACAGAAGTGCGTGGCAAATGACTCAGTGTTTTCTAGTTTTCTCCGTGTAACTTTAAATGCAAACATTTTAGGTTAGGCTTTACCGTGACTTATTGACATTAAATGAAACAACAAGTTTACTGTCACCAGTCACCGTTTTATTTATTTCCACGACGCGTTTCAAAGGTTTAAATCTCCATCATCGGGTGGATTTACAGTAGTTAGTATGACATTTGTGTGTATGTTGTGTTACGATTTTTGGAGGAACTTGTGGCACTGTCTAGTGGAGAAACAAGACACTAATTCAGAACATGGTTTTGAGTTTCTTCTGACAAAAAATTAACTGATATCTAACGGCAAACATAAAATAATTAAAATAGAGTACCTCCATGCTCACAGGTTCCTTTCGCTGTCGTAACACATCACATGTTGTTGTTGTTGTGGTCTTCAGTCCTGAGACTGGTTTGATGCAGCTCTCCATGCTACTCTATCCTGTGCAAGCTTCTTCATCTCCCAGTACCTACTGCAACCTACATCCTTCTGAATCTGCTTAGTGTATTGATCTCTTGGTCTCCCTCTACGATTTTTACCCTCCACGCTGCCCTCCAATGCTAAATTTGTGATCCCTTGATGCCTCAAAACATGTCCTACCAACCGATCCCTTCTTCTAGTCAAGTTGTGCCACAAACTTCTCTTCTCTCCAATCCTATTCAATACCTCCTCATTAGTTACGTGATCTACCCACCTTATCTTCAGCATTCTTCTGTAGCACCACATTTCGAAAGCTTCTATTCTCTTCTTGTCCAAACTAGTTATCGTCCATGTCTCACTTCCATACATGGCTACACTCCATACAAATACTTTCAGAAACGACTTCCTGACACCTAAATCTATACTCGATGTTAACAAATTTCTCTTCTTGAGAAACGCTTTCCTTGCCATTGCCAGTCTACATTTTATATCCTCTCTACTTCGACCATCATCGGTTATTTTACTCCCTAAATAGCAAAACTCCTTTACTACTTTAAGTGTCTCATTTCCTAATCTAATTCCCTCAGCATCACCCGACTTAATTTGACTACATTCCATTATCCTCGTTTTGCTTTTGTTGATGTTCATCTTATATCCTCCTGTCAAGACACTGTCCATTCCGTTCAACTGCTCTTCCAAGTCCTTTGCTGTCTCTGACAGAATTACAATGTCATCGGCGAACCTCAAAGTTTTTACTTCTTCTCCATGAATTTTAATACCTACTCCGAATTTTTCTTTTGTTTCCTTTACTGCTTGCTCAATATACAGATTGAATAACATCGGGGAGAGGCTACAACCCTGTCTCACTCCTTTCCCAACCACTGCTTCCCTTTCATGCCCCTCGACTCTTATAACTGCCATCTGGTTTCTGTACAAATTGTAAATAGCCTTTCGCTCCCTGTATTTTACCCCTGCCACCTTCAGAATTTGAAAGAGAGTATTCCAGTCAACATTGTCAAAAGCTTTCTCTAAGTCTACAAATGCTAGAAACGTAGGTTTGCCTTTTCTTAATCTTTCTTCCAAGATAAGTCGTAAGGTCAGTATTGCCTCACGTGTTCCAACATTCCTACGGAATCCAAACTGATCTTCCCCGAGGTCAGCTTCTACCAGTTTTTCCATTCGTATGTAAAGAATTCGCGTTAGTATTTTGCAGCTGTGACTTATTAAACTGATAGTTCGGTAATTTTCACATCTGTCATCACCTGCTTTCTTTGGGATTGGAATTATTATATTCTTCTTGAAGTCTGAGGGTATTTCGCCTGTCTCATACATCGTGCTCACCAGATAGTAGAGTTTTGTCATGACTGGCTCTCCCGAGGCCATCAGTAGTTCTAGTGGAATGTTGTCTACTCCCGGGGCCTTGTTTCGACTCAGGTCTTTCAGTGCTCTGTCAAACTCTGCACGCAGTATCTTATCTCCCATTTCGTCTTCATCTACATCCTCTTCCATTTCCATAATATTGTCCTCAAGTACATCTCCCTTGTATAAACCCTCTATATACTCCTTCCACCTTTCTACCTTCCCTTCTTTGCTTAGAACTGGGTTTCCATCTGAGCTCTTGATATTCATAGAAGTGGTTCTCTTCTCTCCAAAGGTCTCTTTAATTTTCCTGTAGGCAGTATCTATCTTACCCCTAGTGAGACAAGCCTCTACATCCTTACATTTGTCCTCTAGCCATCCCTGCTTAGCCATTTTGCACTTCCTGTCGATCTCATTTTTGAGACGTTTGTATTCCTTTTTGCCTGCTTCATTTACTGCATTTTTATATTTTCTCCCTTCATCAATTAAATTCAATATTTCTTCTGTTACCCAAGGATTTCTATTAGCCCTCGTCTTTTTACCTACTTGATCGTCTGCTGCCTTCACCACTTCATCCCTCAGAGCTACCCATTCTTCTTCTACTGTATTCCTTTCCCCAATTCCTGTCAATTGTTCCCTTATGCTCTCCCTGAAACTCTGTACAACCTCTGGTTCTTTCAGTTTATCCAGGTCCCATCTCCTTAAATTCCCAACTTTTTGCAGTTTCTTCAGTTTCAATCTGCAGTTCATAACCAATAGATTGTGGTCAGAATCCACATCTGCCCCAGGAAATGTCTTACAATTTAAAACCTGGTTCCTAAATCTCTGTCTTACCATTATATAATCTATCTGAAACCTGTCAGTATCTCCTGGCTTCTTCCATGTATACAGCCTCCTTTCATGATTCTTGAACCAAGTGTTAGCTATGATTAAGTTATGCTCTGTGCAAAATTCTACAAGGCGGCTTCCTCTTTCATTCCTTCCCCCCAATCCATATTCACCTACTATGTTTCCTTCTCTCCCTTTTCCTACTGACGAATTCCAGTCACCCATGACTATTAAATTTTCGTCTCCCTTCACTACCTGAATAATTTCTTTTATCTCGTCATACATTTCATCTATTTCTTCATCATCTGCAGAGCTACATCACATGTATACTGTCATATTTGTAAACAAATATGACGTCTGGACTCTGCTGGGTGCAAGGTTCGTATAGCAGAAGAGAAGACATAATCGCAAAGTACAAAGAATATACATCGTAACAACATTACAGAATAATTGTTTAAAGGATTCGGAGGTGTTTTTTTTGAGGTATCGAATACGTGTGTGTGTACTTCAGGTGGCATATAAATCCGATTTTTATAAACATCAGCTTGAAATGAGATGACTGCAATTTAATTAAAGAGAATTACACCAGACGCTTTTAGTTTTTATTTATAAAGCATCTTCCGTGATTATTCTGCAAATCGGATACACACGTTCATACATTTTTGGTTGTTTTAGGTTAAAACCAGTGTTTTTTTCATAAAGTTGGAGTGCCAGTTACTTACGGTGTTTCTTTACGTATTCAGCTCCTTCCCACCGTGCTAGCAGCTGTTGACGTCGAAAGACTTCGATTCACATATGCACTTGGCAGTACTGTTTGCTCCGCATTATTTACACTCACTTTTGTAAACTGTTTCTCGCTCTGCACAGTAACAGCGTTTATGTCTGTTCGTATGTTTTCATTCACGTTGTGGGTATTGCCAATCAGTGAAACTCCTTTGTGCCTCTGTGTGTGTGAGGGGCGAGGGAGAGGGGGGGAGAGGGGGTGGGTGAGGGGGGGAGAGATGGGGGAGAGAGGGTGGAGAGGGGGGAGAGGGGGGAGGGGTGGGACGAGAGGGGGAAAAGAGGGGAAAGAGGGGGGAGAGGGGGGGAGAGGGGGGTAAAGGGGGTAGAGGGGGGAGAGGGGCGGGACAAGAGGGGGAAAGAGGGGAAAGAGGGGGGAGAGGGGTGGAGAGGGGGGTAAAGGGGGTAGAGGGGGGAGAGGGGGGAGAGAGGGGGCGAGAGAGGGGGGCGAGAGAGGGAGGGGAGAGAGGGAGGGGAGAGAGGGTGGGAGAGAGGGTGGGGGAGAGGGTGGAGGAGAGGGTGGGGGAGAGGGGGGAGAGGGGGGAGAGGGTGGGGGAGAGGGGGAGAGGGGGAGAGGGGGGAGAGGGGGGAGAGGGGGGAGAGGGGGGACAGGGGGGAGAGGGGGAGAGGGGGGAGAGGGGGGAGAGGGGGAGAGGGGGAGAGGGAGAGAGGGGGGAGAGGGGGAGAGGGGGGAGAGGGGGAGAGGGGGGAGAGGGGGGAGAGGGGGGAGAAGGGGGGAGAGAGGGAGAGAGGGAGAGAGGGAGAGTGCAGATTATGGCCATGCAAACAAACGCATTACGGACTGCTTCTTTTGTAAGTGTGTATTATGTATTTTTGTTTTCTTGATACCCTCGTAGATGGCCTCACTGTGGATCTACGGAACGAACAGACTATCTGAACTCATTTACCCGATCACATGTGATTCTGTAGCGTCTGTGGTCAGAAACGGTCAGCTCATATATAGTGAACGTTCGGGTGTGACCGAACGAAAGCATCTGTAGGCGTTTGCAGAATGCCAGATTCCAGGACACGGTGGTACCACAGCGTAGAAAAGATAAGGAATTTGCGGGCTGCTGGATTCGTTCCGTATCCAGATTGGAGTCAATACGGGGCAAATCTGCAGGACGGCGCACGATTGCCGGCCAAGGAGAGTGTTTACGTTTAGTGACTGGTCGGCGCCTCCACACTGGACGAGCTACAGCAGAGCAGCTGACGTCAGAACACCACAGGGCTGAAAGCGACCGCCTGTGTGCCATCAGAAAAACCGACTCGTCTACTGCAAGACGCGTGTCAACTGCTTAACAAAGGAGAACACGTCTGTCACTGTAATTACTTCACAATTTTACCTACCCTCACCATTCCGTCACAACGCTGAAGCGTCGTAGTCATACTTCCTAAATTTCCGTGACTTGGTGCGTTGTGTGTTTGTCTCGACGATACTGGTACATTGGGCGTTGGGGTTACCACCCTGTTGTTTGGCATGAGACGTATTTAATAGTTCAGATCTCGGACATTTGGTGCTTCCTCAGGGGCGGCCGCCTGGTATAGTATCGAGAACTTCCCTCCGATTGCACACTGAAACGCCCGCTAAACCCGCTGGGCAGTGCAGGTAATAAGATTGTGGAAAGGGCCAAGGGTTGAGGTCAGTTTCTGCATCTAATTGTCATTTATGGTAATTTAATAATCTTTACAACCAGAACGGCACATAGCCGAATCTTTACCGAATGCAACTCTTTCACAGCTGAAGGTCTCCAACAAGAAATCTTAATAATATAAAAATCCAATTAAGATACCAATAAAATAATTCAAAAAACAACATACGCAAAGTGCAATACAAATGGCTGAGGGCCACAATTAAATTCCAGAATTTTAGAATATATTGCCATAGACCTTTAAAGGCAGAAGGCCAACAAGGAATCTCAAAAAATCAAAAATTCAATTAAGATGGCAATAAAATAATTTAAAACCCCAAAAAAACAGCATATGCGAGGTGCAACACAAAAGGCTGAGGGCCACAATTAAATTTCAAAACTTCAGAATATATTACCAAAGACCTTTAAAGGCAGAAGGCCAGCATGTTTAACAATAACGAATCTTAAATATCAACAAGATAAAAATCCAACTAAGATAGCAATAAAATAATTTAAAGAAGTAACATATGCAAGGTGGAATACCAATGGCTGAGGGCCACAATTAAGCTTCAAAATTTTAAAATATATTACCATAGTCTTTAAAGGCAGAAGGCCGCAGTGTTTAAGCTTGAAAGATAAATTTACAAATTAATTTAGCAAAATTTTAAGAAAACAAAACAAATAACCATGAGCCCAACCTGTACTTGATCCGTCGGAACCCAACCAGGGACCGACTGACAACGACTTGCTCCCCGTCAATCAGTACATGAGAACTCAAACCAGCAATGTTACAAACGTGATAATCCACAATGGAGTGTGTATTAGCTGTCACACCATGTTGGACAGCGACAACAGGTGAGGAAAGAATGCTGCCTGAAATTACGTTAGTGGTCAGGACAGGTAAACGGAACGCTAACGGCCACTAGGCAAAAAATTCCGCTGGTACACTTGAATTTGAAATGCGGCAATAGTTAACTTCGCTCAAAGAACACTGCCTGAATTTACGTCAGTGCCCAGGGCAGGTAACCAGAACACTAACGGCCACAAGACAGAAAATTCCACTGGTGCACTCAAATCATAGTCGACCAAAATAGTTAATTGCACCGCATGATGGCTAAATCTCAGCAGCAGAACCACTCGGTGTTGCTCACCAGAAAACCTCCCCAACAGCAAACCACCGAAGCGAACCACCACAACATGAATAGATGTGGCTTGGGTAGTTGAAACCACTACTCAACTTTGACGTCCTGGGTCGGTGAACCACGACGCTCGTAGCGATCGGACAGCTCCACACGCGCTCCGACACTGCGCAGGGGCTGCCAGCGGCCCCAGCCGATTGCACCGTGCGGAGATAACTTCCCTCGTCCTCAACAACCGACCGACTGACTCCAGACCCCCTTGCCGGAAACTATATGCACCAAACCAAAGATGGTACACGGCGCAAATATCGATACACATCACTGCCGTCATACGTAAAAGGAAGAAGAACCACGACGTAACCGCGACAAGGGCGGGAAACCAAACACAGATAGACAGCGAAGTTCACGAAAACGCATAGTTGGGAGAGAGCATGGCTCACACATATTTGATAATTTGGAACATTCTCTCAAACGACGATGGCAGCTTTTGAGATCTCCACCTACGGCTATACTCCGTAAGCCACCTTTCGTTTTGTGACAGAGGGTACTTACGGTAACACCATCATTATCCTCTTCCCTAAAACCACCGCCGATAGTGTGTGAATGGAACTCCTGTCTCTATGCCATAGAATACGCTTTGGTTTCTCTCACATTTACCGTCATTTCGAGAGACGTATGCAGAAAGAAGTAATGTGTCTCCCGTTTCTTGTTCAGCATCTCAGGATCTCAATCACGAACTTGAAACTTTTAGTACAGGACAGGGGCATGTAGAGGAACTAGGGATGAAGCTTAAAAGAACAGTTGACCATTTACTGGTAGATACGTACCCAGGAGAATAGTTAGTAATGGGAGGGGCGCTCCATGGTATACAGTCACTGTAAAGAAACTAATGAAACAGAGACAGCTGCATAATGGGTGTAAATCAAGGCCCAAGGCTAGACAGATAGATCGGCAGATGATGACTGAAACGCATTTAGCTGTCAAGACAGGAATGTGTGAAGTCTTCAATGACTACCACAGCAGAATTTTGCCAAGAGATCTTTCAGAAAACCCAAACAAATTATTTTCTTATGGAAAGGCTGTTAGTGGCACCGAAGTTAGCGTCCAGTCCCTAGCGAATGACACAGGAACTGAAATTGAGGTAGCAAAGGAAAAGCAGAAATGGTTAACTTCGTTTTCAAAAGCTCCTATACGAAGGAAGACCAGGGAGGACTGCCCCGATTTAATTCTTGCACCAGTGAAAAGATGAGTAAAACAGATTTTAGGCATAGTGTTGGAAGAAAGCACAGGTCAGACCCATATACAAGAAGGGCGGTAGAAGTGTTCCACAAAACAACCGTCGAATACCCCTGTCTTCAGTTTATTGTAAAATTTTAGAACATATTCTGGCCTCAAACGACTACTTTTCTGTCTCATACTTGAGAAACTGGGGCGCATGAATGAAATGTGAAACTATGTCCTTTCTTAAAACTTGCTTGTAGTAGGCCCAATAGCCATTTGATTTTTGGTACTTCGTGAATTATATTCTGTCATGTTATTTATGTAAATGAGGTAGATAAAAATGACCATTTTTGCCAAAACAGTCTCGCTTATTTGGCGTGTGTTACAACTGCACGCCGTCTAAAGCTTTAGCAAGATTAGAGAGAAAAAAAGTGCTGGGGCCTGAGGATTGAAGAAATGTGTACTGTCTTGCTTGTCTCGTCTCCTTACTGGTTTTATGTGTCCTACATTTAATTTTATATCACAAAAAAGAGAAAGTTATTAGTTACTAGCCAATAAAGAAAACAGATTTTCTGAAGAGTTCTTAGTCTCTCAGTCACAAATAATCCCATCCGGTATTAATTGTGAGTTTTTTTTTTTATGGAGGAGGTACGATGTCAGACCAGCCGACTGGGAGCAGGAGAGGCGCCACAGGACATTTTAATTTCCACTGCCCTGAATATGGGCTTGATGGCTTGCATTACAAAATATACACGTTTGAAATACAGTGGCGTGCGATAGAAGAATGCCGTGTGAAGAAGCGTGTCACTGCACTCTCGCACACCTAAAGACTAATTAATGTGTCTTACATTTCATCGAACATATATGTTTTATATATCAAACTCTTCAGAAAGATGTGCGCTACAAAATGAAGATACTTTAGAAAAAATCTTTTTTTTAATTTTTGACGTTATATCTCAAACGACGGAGGTGGAGGGGGCGCCTCTATCAAGTTTTTGGCGCCACTATTGCACTTTTGCCCCGGTTCGGGAATTTCGCAGATCCAGGGACGAGTAATGCAACATATTTTTTCTGAATGCAGGTTGATTTTGTTCAGGATGCCAAAACACTACATTTTTCCTCACTTTTTTGGCTATAAAACATTATTTTTCAACATAATCTCCGTTCAATTTGACAGCTTTACGCCACGTTACTGAGAGCGCTTGTATGGCACCGTGGTACCACTCTACAGCTCGACTTCGGAGCCGTCTTGTTGCATCAATAAAATCTACGGTACTGCTTCCCGCGGAGTGCATTCTTCCATGGGCCAAACAGATGAAAGTCGTAAGTTGCGAGATCCGGGCTGTAGGGTGGATGTGGAAGAAAAGTCCAGTCAATTTTTGTGAGCTCGTCTCGGGTGCGCAGCCTTGTGTGAGGTCTCGCGTTGTCATGGAGAAGAAGTTAGTTTACATTTTTGTGGCGGCAAATACGCTGAAGTCGTTTCTTCAATTTCCTGATGGTACCGCACTATACTTCAAAGTTCGTCGTTGCTCCATGACGGAGGACATCAAACTGAATAGTTTGTTTGTGGTTCGTGCACTGTTTTTTTGTTCCTACATACCTTTTTTTCCTCACTCAATTTCGGTTAAAAGATGCGGAGTTTGTTATCCCAAAAGACCATCGCTATGACTTTACCGACCGATGGTGCGACTTTGAACTTTTTTCTTCAGAGAGGGGTGCTGTTGTGCCACTGCATGGTTTGTCGTTTTGTTTCCGGTTCGAAGTGATGACCTCGTGTTTCATCGCCTAAGACGACGTTAGACAAAAACTGTCAGGATCAGCCTCGTGACACGCAAGCAATTCCGCATAGATGGTCCTTCGCTGCTCTTTATGGTCTACTGTTAGGCACTGAGGAAACCTGTGGGCACGCAACTTTGAGTACCCCAACTGGTGGACGAGTGTGTCAGCACAATCAACAAAGACGTCCAGTTGTGCAGCGAGGTGTTGCATTCTGATCCGTCGATCATCTGGAATGAGAGTGTCCGCACGTTCCAACACTGCAAGAGTCACAGCTGTGTGCGGCCGGCCGGTACAGGGGAAATCGGACAGGTTTGCGGATCCTTGTAGCGATGATGACAGACGCTTCGCCCAACGAGTCACGTTGCTTTTGTTCACTGCCATGTCTCCGTATACATCCTGCAAGCGCCTATGAATATCTGCGATGCTCTGATTCTTTGCCAAAAGAAATTCAATGAGAGCTCCCTGCTTCGAGCACGCATCCGTTATATACCATTTTGAAGGGTCGCCACATATCGGACTTCATGAAACTGTAGGGGCTGAAGCGGGAATATTCCACGATATCCGATAACAAACTCCGCATCTTTTAACCGAAATTGAGTGAGGAAAAAAAGGTATGTAGGAACAAAAAAAAAGTGCACGAACCACAAACAAACAGTAGTTGCTAGAAAATCAGACACCAAGCTCACGTTCTTCGGAAGAATCGAAATAAATATAATTCGTCCAAGAGCGAGGTGCCTTACGAAACACTCAGTGGACCGATTCTTGAGTACTGCTCGTCAGTCTGGGATTAATGGAGGAGTCAGTCTAGCATTAATAGAGGAGAAAGAAGATCGTAAAAAGAGTGGCTCATTTTGTTACGCTATCATGTAGGAAGGGAGAGAGCGTTACACAGCTACTCAATCAACTCCAGCGGCAGAGTCAAGAGATGTGTTGTGCATAACGGATAGGATTAAAGTTAACATTGTGAGAGCGTAAGTTTCAGTGGGCGTAGGGTAGCATATTACTCAGTCCGGCAAACGTCTCTCTAAAGGACCACAAGGGCAAAGTCAGAGATGTTAGAGCGATTAAAGACAGAGATGCCAGAGCTCACGCGGACGGTTAGCGGCAGTCTTACTTCTCACGGCATGTCCTCGAATGGAATAAGAGCGAGGGGAAGATGCAGTGGTGGTAAATTGGTGTTTGTGACATAGTTACTGTAGCTACTGTAGCAGGAATTCTGACTAACAAATTATGTTACATAAATTTTTGCCTTTCAACAACAATTTATATTGTATGTATTTATTGTTAGCGTTATTTTTGGATTTGATCGCCATTGTAACCTCGCTATTGCAACCTTCCGCTGCATTCCGCGAGGCGGCTTGCGGAGCACAGGTGTCAACGTAGGCGTAAAGGCAGAAAGTCCCAACTGACGCACTTCATAAAACAAACGACGCGTTTCCTGGATTTACGAAGTGCTGGGTCATGCTGACGACAGAGCCAGCGAAACATCTGTACGTGATGCTACTTCTACCATAATGTAGCACGGGTCTTAACGTATTAACGGACACTTGTGAGGAGCGCACGGTATTGTTTCTTATCTTCAGCAAAACCGTGCGCTGAGTACAAAGACATTGTTGCAGGATTGCAAATGTTTAAGAAAGTATGAAGGACGGGAGATAAAGTTGTAGAACAGATTTAGTTTCCTCCGCAGCATCTGTTCTCTCAGCAGCGTATGAGATGAAGTCATAGCCACCGGTTTACAGCCTCGCGGTGGCTGCAAACAGTGAGGGTACGTCAGATGAGATGGCGGTACGTCCATCGGAAAACGGTGTGAAACAACGAAGTGCGAAATGTAGCACATGAATGACGCTGTCCAGTTCCATCTAACTGGTTCGATGTTCAAGGACATCTACATCAACATGATGGCTGTGGAACTCACAACTAAGTACCTAGCAGAGGATTCGTCGAACCATCTTGAAGTTATTTCTCTATCGTTCCACTCTCGAACAGCGCGCGGATAAAAGAAATACAGAAATCTTTCCGTGTGAGCCGTGATTTCTCACATATTATTACGATGCCTGTGTAGGTGGGCACCAACAAAATGTTTGCGCACTCGGAGGAGAAAGTTGGCGATTAAAATTTCACGAGATGATCCTGACGCAACCAAAAAAGCCATTTGTTTTAATGACTGCCACGCCAATTGAGGTTTCATATCCACGACATTCTCTGTCCTATTTGGCGATAATACAAAACGACCTGTTCTTCTTTCAACTTTGTCGATGTCCTCCGTCAATCGTATCTGATGCGGATCCCACACCGCATAGCAATACTCCAAAAGAGGGCGGGCTAGCGTAGCGTACGTTATCTGAACCAAGGACTACAGGGCATACATAGGGCTGGTAGAGTGGAAGGACTGAGTCCAAATTGAGGATACACAGAATTAATATTTATTTATTTATAAAATACTTGAAATAGTCCACCTCTGGTAACAGCATAGACACACTCTGATATCCTGTTGCGGTTGTGTAAAGGAATACCTTTAAAATATTCCGCCCTCACTGCCATTAAAAGTTAAAGTTAATATAGCCAAAGAGAAGCAAAGAAAATGAGCTTACAACAAAAGCAGTGATTTTAATTTAAATCTTGTTACCAAAACCCGTTAAAATATTGACAGGAATCAGACTTCAATAGCATGAAAATCTAACTTTAAAAATTTGGTTTTAATTTAACAAGTTACCTAAAAACACTTAAATTTTCATTCAGATTTACTGCAGTAATCAAGACTTAGTGACGACATCTTAGTTAATCTAAAACACAGGAAAACGATATTAGCACAAGGCTTTCAGAAGTTACCACGGCAGCCATTTTTATCGCATAAGACAAGAAACTGACGTTTGGGCACAGGCTTTACAAACTGCCATGAACAGTGTCTATAAACAAATTGTACTGGTTAACTTATCCATACAAATATAATTAGCAATATATCTTTTAGACTTCCCTTAAATGAACAAAGAACCTTTAACTTCAGACATGATTTCAAAAATTCTAATTACTAAACAAATATGAAATAACAAAAGCACACTATAATATAAATTTTAGGTAGTACTGTATTCTCACTACAGTGCTTTCTTACCTCACTTCAAACAACAACTAGTAATAATAATATTAAAAAACAACTCTGAACTTCGATTTAATGTCAAAACATTTTACTTTAAAATATTGAAGTAAGATACTTATGTTGTAACTGCTCGCAAAGAATCGACTCAACTATCTTAATGGAGATCCCTCAAGCAAAGAAGTACGTGCCTTTAGCACGTTATTACAAGCTCATAACATGACTGGCGCATTTCTACCAAACCTTTGATGTTCCCCAAAAATCGCAATACAGTTAAAATTTTTTAACCTTGCACGCACAACGTTCAAATAACAACCAGGGCATTGCCACAACAATTCATCGAGCCCGGACAAGGCAATAAGCCGGCAACACAACTTCAAATTTATTTTATATCCAAACGATGCATTTCCGAAATGGGTTCCTTATCAAAACTTCATCTACTAAACCCCCTGTGCAACCCATAGAAACCTGTAATTTGAATTTTGAATCACGCTTACACCCATGAAAACAGTTGTAAGTAATGCTTTATTCAAAACCCACTCTGTGTAGTGTGCTGTAAGTCTCAAATAGTGCACCTGATTTGAGCGAATCAGTTCCCATATCAACTGTCGCAGCACATGTTTTATTGACAACTTCCGTAACAACACATGGAAGTGCATCAACTTGTTATTTGACCTGAGAAAGAAGTCTTTCGCTACCGCACCGTTGTATAAAACATTCTCGGACTTCTTGTCGGGTCGATTCAGAGTAAGCCCTCGAGCTTTCAACGATTTCAGTTGCTCCTGACGAAGACGATGCTGGAAATCGTCGAAAGCGCGAGGTTTTATCCTGAACTGACGCGGCAATGTGTTATTTGACATGTCTACCTATAGCAGAGGTGTGTGCCATGATGTCTGGAACGTTGACTTCTCCACAAAAAAGGTTCAAATGGCTCTGAGCACTATGGGACTTAACTTCTGAGGTCATCACTCCCCTAGAACTGAGAACTACTTAAACCTAACTAACCTAAGGACATTACACACACCCATGCCCGAGGCATGGCAGTCGCGCGGTTCCAGACTGTAGCGCCTAGAACCGCTCGGCCACCTTGGCCGGCACTTCTCCACAATGTGTACCTAGATCTATTAATCCTTGGCTTAGTTCTTTGTATTCGTCACCAGAAATAGGCATAAAAGTGAAGTGGCTTATGACAGTTCTGCCCATATAAACAATGAAAAGAATGTTTTCTCAAATGAACATAAACTTCAGACCTCGTTCTTCGTAGCGTACTCGCACAACAAAAATAGCAGTTCCCACATAAGTCTCTATCTTTGAAGTGAAAAGAAATGTAAGTTTGCTGGACGGCAAGCCGCTGAAAACCAGTTCTCAAATTATAATAGAGTTGCACTGTACCGAAATTACGGTTCGGTAGTTTTGGTACACTATATAAATGACGTAGTGAGTGGTAGGATTACAGGTAGTATTGGTAGCATTGGTATGGAAAGATTTATAAATGAGTATGTAAGAGAGAAAATGGGAGTCGACGCTTTTTCTTTCTTTTTTGTTATTTGGTTGTTAGATGTGCACATAATTAGAACCGCCCATAATTCAGTGTTTCAGCCTTACGGAACAGAAATTGCATTTTATAAGAAATACTCGCACAAATTAGCTGATCGAGTAACTTCTGCGCTTTTATGTAACCAAAGAAATTACGTTTGATGCAAGTAGATTGTACACGCAGAAACAGAAACACACACACACACACACACACACAATGGTACTCAATAGAAAGTTCATCATCATGCTCAAAGGCAAAAGTTCGCTGTTATTATTGATAAATGCGAAAGTTGTTTATGAATAACACAAACGTGTTTTATGTAAGCCGGACTAATAATTGAGGCGATGTTTGAAGTTTTGTATCACCCCAGTTCCCAGAACTCCTGAAGATAGACGTTGACTGTGGGTATTGTATCACAGACTCAGTCTCTTTGAATACTTAGAGATGTCACTAAACCCTCCAAAGATGTAAACAACCATGCATGACCAGCGCCTATTGGACAGAGGGGGTCCGACAGCCGATCAGTTCCAGTCATTCCGCCAGGAAGGAAGTACACGGCTCGTGTTGTCTGTAGTTCAACCATGCCTAGACGGTCAATACCGCGGTTCGATCGCGTCCGCATTGTCATTTTGTGCCAGGAAGGGCTTTCGGCAAGGGTAGTGTCTAGGCGTCTCTGAGTGAACCAAAGCGATGTCGTTCGGACATGGAGGAGAAACAGAGAGACAGGAACTATCGACGACATGCTTCGCTCAGGCCGCCCAAGGGCTACTACTGCAGTGGATGACCGCTACCTACGGATTATGGCTCGGAGGGACACTGACAGTAACGCCACCATGTTGATTAATGCTCTTCATGCAGCCACAGGACGTCGTGTTACGACCCAAACTGTGCGGAATAGAATGCATGATGCGCAACTTCACTCCCAACATCCACGGCGAGGTCCATCTTTGCAACCACGACACCATGCAGCGCGGTACAGATGTGCCCAACAACAGGACGAATGGACCGCCCAGGATTGGCATCATGTTCTCTTCACCGATGATTGTCGCTTATCAGGTTGGCAGCCCTGCAGCCTGTCGACTAGCGCGAGTTTTGGTGTTCTCTTAAAGATAAGTCATTTTAGATTATAAAACATATAGTTTAGTACTGACTACGTGGTAAATAGGTGTATTAGTGTGCCTTTTAAGTGTACCATTAAAGGTTTCATTTTTCTTTACGTAATATAGCAGGAAACGCGAAAAGATCGTACAGTCGTATTTTCTGTTTACGTTTTGCTGCAGCAAATCTATAGAACTTCATTTAGTTGTTCCTTGGTCTCTCCAGCAATTTAACTTAGCGTACCTCTTCATTATTTAACTAGCATTTCCGGAAAGTAGCGTAAAGATTAAGTTTTTGTTTCAGAAACTTTGCACCGTTGTTTTTGTTTACACACAGTTGCGTATAGGCGAAATTTGTGGAACCATATTTTCGTGTTTATCTGTAATTTAACTGACTTATTCTTAATAAACTATTACGTTTATCATGAGTGAAAAGTACTTGACTTGCCGTAGAATTGTTAGGTCGGGGCTTTGGTGTGATGGGTACTGTAGTTTTTTCCATGTGGGTGACTGTAGTGGCGTGAGAATAAGGGAAGTAAATGAGACTCATCAGTGGTTTTGTAGGATTTGTAGTAGAGATAGTAAGATACTAGAACAGGAGGGGAAAATTGCCGCCCTTCAGGCTGAGTTAGACAAGGCCAGGAGAGATCTTGACAGGTTAAGGAGGGAGAAGGGTAAAGAGAGGTAGGAAGTGGCAACAGGAGGAACAACCCTACAACTTTGTCTGACAGCTTCATGGTGAATGTGGAAAATACACTCCTGGAAATGGAAAAAAGAACACATTGACACCCGTGTGTCAGACCCACCATACTTGCTCCGGACACTGCGAGAGGGCTGTACAAGCAATGATCACACGCACGGCACAGCGGACACACCAGGAACCGCGGTGTTGGCCGTCGAATGGCGCTAGCTGCGCAGCATTTGTGCACCGCCGCCGTCAGTGTCAGCCAGTTTGCCGTGGCATACGGAGCTCCATCGCAGTCTTTAACACTGGTAGCATGCCGCGACAGCGTGGACGTGAACCGTATGTGCAGTTGACGGACTTTGAGCGAGGGCGTATAGTGGGCATGCGGGAGGCCGGGTGGACGTACCGCCGAATTGCTCAACACGTGGGGCGTGAGGTCTCCACAGTACATCGATGTTGTCGCCAGTGGTCGGCGGAAGGTGCACGTGCCCGTCGACCTGGGACCGGACCGCAGCGACGCACGGATGCACGCCAAGACCGTAGGATCCTAC
The DNA here is from genome assembly GCF_023898315.1 of Schistocerca nitens. Lineage (NCBI taxonomy): Eukaryota > Metazoa > Arthropoda > Insecta > Orthoptera > Acrididae > Schistocerca > Schistocerca nitens. Next base: position 298,856,836 of record NC_064615.1, on the reverse strand, counting down.
GCAGTGCCGTAGGGGACCGCACCGCCACTTCCCAGCAAATTAGGGACACTGTTGCTCCTGGGGTATCGGCGAGGACCATTCGCAACCGTCTCCATGAAGCTGGGCTACGGTCCCGCACACCGTTAGGCCGTCTTCCGCTCACGCCCCAACATCGTGCAGCCCGCCTCCAGTGGTGTCGCGACAGGCGTGAATGGAGGGACGAATGGAGACGTGTCGTCTTCAGCGATGAGAGTCGCTTCTGCCTTGGTGCCAATGATGGTCGTATGCGTGTTTGGCGCCGTGCAGGTGAGCGCCACAATCAGGACTGCATACGACCGAGGCACACAGGGCCAACACCCGGCATCATGGTGTGGGGAGCGATCTCCTACACTGGCCGTACACCACTGGTGATCGTCGAGGGGACACTGAATAGTGCACGGTACATCCAAACCGTCATCGAACCCATCGTTCTACCATTCCTAGACCGGCAAGGGAACTTGCTGTTCCAACAGGACAATGCACGTCCGCATGTATCCCGTGCCACCCAACGTGCTCTAGAAGGTGTAAGTCAACTACCCTGGCCAGCAAGATCTCCGGATCTGTCCCCCATTGAGCATGTTTGGGACTGGATGAAGCGTCGTCTCACACGGTCTGCACGTCCAGCACGAACGCTGGTCCAACTGAGGCGCCAGGTGGAAATGGCATGGCAAGCCGTTCCACAGGACTACATCCAGCATCTCTACGATCGTCTCCATGGGAGAATAGCAGCCTGCATTGCTGCGAAAGGTGGATATACACTGTACTAGTGCCGACATTGTGCATGCTCTGTTGCCTGTGTCTATGTGCCTGTGGTTCTGTCAGTGTGATCATGTGATGTATGTGACCCCAGGAATGTGTCAATAAAGTTTCCACTTCCTGGGACAATGAATTCACGGTGTTCTTATTTCAATTTCCAGGAGTGTAGATTTGACCTGTTGCTTCAATTAGAAGCTGGTGAGCCTCAAGTAGTTGCAGGTGTAGACAAGGCACAACAAACTTTTAGCAGCAAATTGAAAAGTAAGAATTTAGGGAAATCAATAAAGAGAAAGAAAGTGTTGTTGTTAGGTAGTTCCCATGGAAAAGGTGTTGGCCAACTTTTGCAGGATCAACTAGGATCAGAATACCAGGTCACCAATTTTTTTAAACCTAGTGCTGGTCTGGAGCAGGTGACAGAGGATTTAGGATCACTTTGCAAACATTTCACTAAGGAAGACACAGTGGTTATAGTGTGTGGGGCAGGTAACAGTATTGACAGAGATCCTGGGTATAGTATAGAGTGTGACCTGGCAAAGATTGCATCAGCATCGAAGCATACTAGTGTTGAGTTTGTATCTGTTCTTGGGCGCCATGACAGACCTCATTTGAACTCTTCTGTCAAGAGAGTTAATTTGGAGCTGGAACGGCTGCTTATGTCGGGTGCAGGGTCACACATTGGTGTGGTTCCTGTTTATTCTCTCAGTAGGTGGGATTGTACTAGGCATGGCCTTCACCTCAACAGGAAGGGGAAGGGTAAATTGGCTGGGGAAATAGCAGGAAAGTTAAAGGGGACAGGCATTGTCTTGAGTGATAAAATACCAGTGGTTATAGGGTTCAGAAAAGACCGTTTTTTAGGGTAGGGAGGACAGAAAGAAAGCAAATTTTAAGAGAGGTTAGAACTGAGACAAACCTTCAGTTTGAGAAAGAAATCAAAAAACATAATTTCAGCTTATTACAGCAGCATAAACAGCTATTGGTTAAGAATTTTCAACAGTCAGCAGATATTTTAACGCTACCCAATTTTAACTCAGTCAATGTGAAATGCCAGCTATCTTTATTGCATCAAAATATTCGAGGACTGAGAAATAAAATTAATGAATTAACTATCTGCATAGATGAATTAGAGTCTTCAAACCCAGCTGACATAATCTGCCTCTCTGAACATCATGTGATCATTTGTATTGAACTTTTAAGTGTTAACAGGGTTTAGGTTAGCATCTCACTTCTGTAGATCAGAAATGGAGAAAGGAGGAATTGCCACATTCGTCAGGAACTGTCATAAATTTAAGAACATAGACGTTCATAAATTTTGCCTAGAACAGTATATGGAAGCATGTGCAACAGAAGTAGAATTTCACAAAAAATCCTTCCTAATATTAAGTGTATATCGAGCACCTGCAGGTAACTTTAATCTGTTTGTAAACCACCTTGAAGCTGTACTGGTCCATTTAACAACCAAAAACAAAGAAATAGTGGTTGCGGGTGATTTCAATGTAGATTTCCTTAAAGACTTTCACAATAAGAACTTATTTGAGTTAGTAACACTATCATTCAACTTAATTCCCACTGTAAAGTTCCCCACTACAGTAGCCAATTGCTCACAAGCAGCCATTGATAATGTCTTTATAGAAAAGTCCAATGCACAAAATTATATTACAAAGCCAAGAGTCAATGGCCTCTCAGACCATGACATGCAGTTCCTTCTGTTAAATGTTAATACTGAACAGGATATAAAATCTGTTAAATCTGAGCTCAAGAAGGTAATCAATAAGCCAAAAATTGATTACTTTAGGACACTCCTCAGAGACATTCACTGGACTGATGTTTACAGTGCTCATGGCATGAATGAAAACTATAACACTTCTGCTAATAAAGTGCTTACCTTATTCGAACACTGTTTTCCCCCAAAACTTACCAAGGTTAGAGCAAAGTCTAAAAAGAAGCCATGGATTACTCAAGGAATAGGGATATCTTGTAAAACAAAAAGAAAGCTGTATCTGTCAATCCGAAACAGTTCCGATGTTGATGCTATAGCACATTACAAGAAATACTGCAAAATATTAAAGACTATAATACGGACGTCAAAGCAAATATATTACAAGAAAAAGATAGTCATATCAGATAACAAAATGAAGACAATATGGCATATAGCGATGGAGGAGTCCGGTAGAACCAGACATGAAGAGGAACAAATAGCATTAAGAGTAAATGATACATTGGTGACAGATGTGTATAGTGTTGGAGAACTTTTTAACAAACATTTTATAACTTTTACTGAAAGGATGGGGTTGTCAGGTTCGGTAGATGCTGCTATGGAATACCTCAGACCAGACATTTCAAGTAACTTTCATAATATGAATTTGACCCTCACTACCCCAACAGAAATAATGTTCATTATAAAATCTTTAAAATCAAAAACATCTCGTGGGTATGATGAAGTATCAACAAAGTTAATTAATGAATGTGACTCTGAGCTAAGTAACATATTAAGCTATCTGTGTAACCAGTCATTTATCAGTGGAATATTTCCTGAATGGTTGAAATATACTGAAGTTAAGCCACTGTTTAAGAAGGCAGATAAAGAAATAGCATCAAGTTTCTGTCCAATTTCACTGTTGCCAGCATTCTCAAAAATTTTAGAAAAAGTAATGTACAGTCGGCTTTATAACCATCTTATCTCAAGTGGTGGTGGTTGGTGGTTGTTAGTGTTTAACGTCCCGTCGACAACGATGTCATTAGAGACGGAGCGCAAGCTCGGGTTAGGGAAGGATTGGCAAGGAAATCGGCCGTGCCCTTTCAAAGGAACCATCCCGGCATTTGCCTGAAACGATTTAGGGAAATCACGGAAAACCTAAATCAGGATGGCCGGAGACGGGATTGAACCGTCTCTTATCTCAAGTATCATACTGTTAAAGCCACTGTTTGGATTTCTGAAAGGTTCTGTGAAAGGGTACAGTACCACCCGACATTGAAAACAGGTACAACATTCTTCGTTATTCTTGTGAGAACAACATATTTTTTGTAATAATAACTCAATTTCACTTAATACACCGAAGCCGGATAACAGTGTAGGAAAGAAGGACAATTTATTTATTTAATTGATCACATGTGCACTCCCACAAAATAAATCCCTACATCCAGTTTGGTGAGATCTGTGAAATGAATGAATGTATGGTCGTCTGCTAACCCCAGATAGTGAATGTGCAATATATGATCATCTTTGAGACGGTCCTTTGGTCACCTTTGGTAGAACCAAAGAGATGAAATTTACCTGAGCTTTGAGCGTCTGAAACGTGGCTGACCACGGTGCTCCCCCACCTCGGCCGAGGTGCGAGATGACCTGAAGAACGGCCATGTTTCAGCACTCTGGCGCTGGATCTTGTGTTGACAGGACCTGTCTTAGGTGTGCTCCATAAAGACAAAAGAGTGGAGAAAATGGTAGCATGTGAAATACTTAAGAGTAGTTTGGAATAATTATTTCTCTATTTCAGGAACTTTTGGGGGGAGAATTAAATGACAGGAAGGTAATATTAAGGGGATCGTAGTAAGCTTCGGAAGTGACCAACGGTCACAGTCAAACCACGTGTAGCGATAAGTTGAAATACTTGCGAGTGCTAGAACTAATTTGAAATACTACCGAGTGCTAAAGTTAAGCTGAATTACTGGCGTGTGTACTATAAGTTGGAAATATTTAAGAAATGGCGTGTGCAGGACTTGAAATTAGAGACGAGTACTTCCACGTGGTGAGTACTGTGTGAGTCTCAATCTGTGTATGAGACAAAGGATAAAGAGAAGTACTAGTCCATGGTATCAGTTGAGGACTCGCGTGTGTGACGAATATGTTATTAATATTACTTTGCGTGTTATGTTTCCGTGTGACGCTGGATTCAAACTCTAATACTCTGAGAGTGAAGCAAGGTGAGTCAGCCGTCTATCCAGCAACGCCACTTGGCTTGCATTGCACAGGAAGACGTGCATATATCCTCCAGAGTTCGTAGTAGGAAAGAAAAGTTACGAAGTGGGCAGTGTCGTGTGAAACTGGGATGAATAATGATTGAAGTGGGAAAGCTGAAAGTGATATGTTTCTAACGTTGTGACTATTCTTTGTGTTATATTTTATATTACCAGTGTGATGTATTTCATGTAATTTAAGTATGTGTGGTTTGCATGGGAGAGTAGCAAGATAGGTTCAGAGGCAGGGGTTATGCATGTTCCTTTTTGGACCGCTCGGTCTGGAGTAAATTTTCGTGATGATGGGTGTGAGAGTCGTAGTGTGAGATATAGCAAAAGATCCACCATCCTATCCAGAAAGTGCACTGTAGCGTTAGATAATTACGAGACCATAAGACAGAGAATTACCAATGTAAAGCCATGCCCACTGGGCGGAGTTTCTCATGTGTAATTATTGTATAAAAATGTAATAATAGAATTTATCAGAATAAAAAAAGATAATGAAAAGAAAAAGATTGGTGGCCTTGTTCTTCGAACAGTGTGTAGTCATGATATCCAGAATTTATAATGTGTGCGCCATTCACATTCAATGCGATGGTCACGTGTTGATCAAAGCCATTGAGTAAGAAAGGAAATGTGGTATTGCCAGTGCGTAGTGAACAATCAGAGTTGTGTAAATTATTAATAGTCAGATGTGCGTTACCCGTTTCCGTTGCGTATTATTCAAACACGAGAATAATTTGTAGCTTAATTGTGAGTACTAGAGCTCATGGTACTTGATTTATAAGAATGAATCCACTCGCTTGGCAGACCACTCATCTTGCAGGCCTGCTTGATGCCACAGTATGAGCAAGGCATGTGGGTGCCTCTCATCTGATATTGAGAAGGCTATCTACACTTACAATGAAAATGTGCTTAATTCATTAGACAAAAAATTGCAGACAACTGGTATATTTTGTGATCTGTCAGAGGTATTTGACTATGTAAATCACAATATCCTTTTAAGTAAATTAGAATATTATACTGTAACAGGAAATGCTGCAAAATGGTTCAAATCTTATATCTCTGTCAGGAAACAAAGGGTGTTATTAGAAAAGAGACATGTATCAAGCTATCAGGCATCATCCGACTGGGAACTAATTACACATGGGGTCCCACAAGGTTCCATTTTGGGGCCCTTACTTTTTCTTGTGTATATCAATGACCTTTCATCAGTAACATTACCAGATGCCAAGTTCGTTTTGTTTGCTGATGATGGGCAAGCACACCACAGAACTGCTGAAGCGTCTTAACAAATCTCTGTTTGCAATGCGAATTTTGTCAGACATAGGGGATATAAAAATGGAAAAGCTGGCATACTATGCTTACTTTCACTCCATAATGTCATATGGGATTATTTTTTGGGGTAATTCATCAAGTCAAGCTAAAGTTTTCCGGGCACAAAAACGTGCAGTAAGAGTTATATGTGGTGTGAACTCAAGACCATCCTGCAGAAGCCTGTTTAGGGAACTAGGGATACTAACTACTGCTTTCCAATATATTTATTCCTTAATGAAATTTGTCAGCCAGCCAGTGTGGCCGTAAGTTTCTAGGCGCTTCAGTCTGGAACCGCGTGACCGCTATGGTCGCAGGTTGTAATCCTGCCCCGGGCATGGATGTGTGTGATGTCCTTAGGTTAGTTAGGTTTAAGTAGTTCTAAGTTCTAGGGGACTGATGACCACAGATGTTAAGTCCCATAGTGCTCAGAGCCATTTTGAAATTTGTTATTAAAAATATATCACTTTTTCAAACCAACAGCTCAATTCATGGAATCATTACTAGAAATGAGAATAATCTTCACAAGGATTTAAAGTCACTTAGTCTTGTACAGAAAGGTGTGCATTATTCAGGAACACACATTTTCAATAACTTGTCAGCAGCCACAAAAAGCTTAACAACCAATGAAATTCATTTTAAGAGAAGCGTAAAGGATTTATTGGTGGCCAACTCCTTCTACTCCATTGATGAATTTCTCAGTAAAACCAACTGATATATAAGTAGAATATAACTTCTGCACAATTTCAGTGCAGTAGTATGTTCATTGTGTGTGTGTGTGTGTGTGTGTGTGTGTGTGTGTGTATGTGTGTAAGTACAATCTAACTTCTGAACCATTTCAGTGCAGTAGTGTGTTCATTGTAAATAAGTATTATAGTAGTTGTATTAAATGTTATTACCTTATAAATAAATAAATAAACTTTTTAATTTTAAATTCAGTGCATTAGTATTTGTAAAATGACTCTTTCATATAGTGTTCATTAGAAAATGACGATCATTCCACTTGGGACCTGTGGAATGGCGCATTAGCTTATTTGTGTTAGTTATAAATATTTGTCATGTATTGTTGTTTTTCTGACATGTTCCACATCATGGAGGACCTCCTCTCTACGGATCAATTGGAATGAAAGTAAATCTAATCTAAAAATCTAATCTATGCCTTCAACCAGACAATCGTCGGAGACTTGTTTGGAGGCAACCCAGTCAGGCTGAACGCCTTAGTCACACTGTCTAGTGAGTGCAGCAAGATTTAGGTTCCCTTATGTTTTGGGAAGGCATTATATTGGGCCGACGTATGCCGCTGGTGCTCACTGAAGGCCCCATAGTGGCTGTACGATACATGAATGTCATCCTCCGACCGATAGTGCATCCACATCGGTAGCATATTGGCGAGGCATTCGACTTCATGCATGACAATTGGCGCCCCCATTGTGCACATCTTGTGAATGACTCCCTTCAGGATAACGATATCGCTCAACTAGAGTGGCCGGCATGTTCTCCAGACATGAAACCTATCGAACATGTCTGGAATGGATTGAAAAGGGCTGTTTATGGACGACGTGACCCACCAACCACTCTGAGGGATCTGCGCCGAAACCTCGTTGAGGAGTGGGACAGTCTGGACCAACAGTGCCTTGATGAACTTGTGGATACAGGCCAGCATCAATGTAAGAGGACGTGCTACTGGGTATCAGAGGTACCGGTGTGCACAGCAATCTGGACCACCACCTGGTGGTACAACATGCAATGCGTGGTTTTCATGAGCAGTAAAACGGGCGGAAATGATGTTTATGTTGATCACTATTCCAATTTTCTGTGCAGGTTCCGGAACTCTCGGAACCGAGGTGATGCAAAACTTTTTTTGATGTGTGTATATCCTCACTCAGCTTCTAGACGGCTTACCACTTCCGGTTTTTAGGGAAATCTAGTAAGACACTAATCGCATGTGTAAAGAAGGTTATCGTTATTAGGTAAAGCACAATAAGTACGCAACATCTACCGTATAGCTAACGCCGATGCGACCTTTACTGACATAACTACTAGCAAAACCACCGTAGTCAACGCTTCCTTATGATAGTCTACAGCACGCTACGGTAGTTGCATAAATCTAATTTCAAAGGTCAGTATGTTACACAAAAACACTGCGTCGCATCAAAACCATCCAGCCCAGGAGGACCACGCTGCAGGGGCCAAGTCTCTACGAAGCTGGAAGACGGCAGCAGGCTGCGGCTGCCCTCTCTTAGCGATACCAGTGCCCCCTGCGAGTGAGCCCTCAGCTCTGAATGGCAGTGGTGTTGTCCGCCAATACAGCCTCTGGTAAGAGGCCTCATTTCTGTAGCACACACTTGACTGTAATGCTGTCATTTATTTCTGCCAATATCCGTGAACGAGTTGTATCAGTGTGGGATATCTTGTATTTGTGTTTATTTAAGTGAGTCTTTCCCGACTGGAAACGCGATAAGACTGAACAATTTATGCACGATACGAACCCAGCAGAATTGCTGTTCTCGTCCAAAGCCAGCGGAATTTTATTACTGACGTCGCTTTTATGATCCTTTAGTTTCTTCTACACGTACTGGTTGGCTTCAGGTTTCCACCTTACTCCATATGCTTCCTCACGCTGCCACGCTACCAATAATGGGCCTGTGCTGGCTGTAGTTGGCCACGCATAAAGACATATGGTTGGCAACTGGCGGTACGCTACACAGCACCGGAGAGCTCAGTGAGACGAACTTCTTACAATAAAAGAAATGAGTCTTGGTTCAGATTCTTGAGTATCATTTAGCATCGGTAGAATAGACCTTAAAATGAAAAACATTAATTTAGTGTAAAAGTCCATAATGTACAATGCTGCCTAACATCGTATAGGGTCCCCGCTAGCACGGCGAAGTGCCGCAACACGACATGGCATGAACTCGACTAATGTCTGCAGGGAATTGACACCATGAATCCTGCTGGGCTGTCCATAAAACTCTAAGAGTACGAAGTGGTGGAGATCTCTTCTGAACAGCACATTGCAAGGTATCCCAGATATGCTCAATAATGTTCATATCTGCGGAGTTTCGTGGCCAGCCGAAGTTTTTAAACTCAGAAGAGTGTTCGTGGAGCCACTCTGAAGCAATTCTGGACGTTTTGAGTGTCACAGTGTCCTACTGCATTTGCCCAAGTCCTTCGGAATGCAAATGGACATGAATGGAGGCAGGTGCTCAGACAGGATGCTTACCTGTCAGAGTCATATCTAGACGTATCAGGAGTCCCATATCACTCCAACTACACACCATTGCAGAGCCTCCACCAGCTTGAACAGTCCCCAGCTGACATTGAGGTTCCATGGATTCATGAACGTTGTCTCCACACCTTTACACGTCGACCCGCTCGATACAATTTTAAACGAGACTCGTCGGACCAGGCAACATGTTTCCAGTCATCAACAGTCCAATGTCGGTGCTGCCGGGCCCAGGCGAGGCGTAAAGCTTCGTGTCGTGCAGTCGTCAAGGGTACACGAGTGGACCTTCGGCTCCGAAAGCCCATATCGATAATGTTTCGTTGAATGGTTCGCACGCTGACACTTGTAGATGGCCCAGCATTGAAATCTGCAGCAGTTTGCGGAAGGGTCGCACTTCTGTCAAGTCGAACGATTCTCTTCAGTCGTCGTTGGTCCCGTTCTTGCACGACCTTTTTCCGGCCGCACCGATGTCGGAGATTTGATGTTTTATCGGATACCTGATATTCGCGGTACACCCGTGAAATGGTCATACGGGAAAATCCCCACATCATCGCTACCTCGAAGATGCTGTGTCCCATCGCTCGTGCGCCGACTGTAACACCACGTTCAGAATCACTTAAATCTCGATAACCTGCCATTGTTGCAGCAGTAACCGATCTAATGACTGCGCCTGATACTTGTTGTCTTATATTGGCATTGCCGACTGCTGCGCCGTATTCTGCCTGTTTACATACTTCTGAATTTGAGTATGCATACCTATACCAGTTTCTTTTGCGCTTCAGTTTATATTATGTGTTAAACTCATTTTCTGAGTGCTCTTTTCAGTTTCAGTCCATAAAAGCGATATACTCGACCCTATATAAATACACACTGTTCCATAAGCAATATGCTCGAACATTTCTGTTCACGTGAAAAAAAATCTGTGTATTTGTATTTTGAAGGGATTTACATTGCGACTTCAAAAGCTCATACAGCACAACATAAGGTATTACCAAGAAAAAAACAGCAACCAACCAGTTTTCATAAAAATTTTATTTATTCCGAGACGCACCTCTGTTTTTCAATTGGTTACTTTGTGTTTTTCATGAATTTATTCCACTACATGTCGGATCAGCCACCTCTAACGTGCATAAGTACAACTTTTTTCTAATTAGTTCCAGAATGGAACAGAAGAGAGTGAGTACTTCTACTACTTTGTATGGTCTATGCCTTGCAACCAAAAAGAATCTACATGTACTGAGTGAAGGTCACAGGTATCAGTCAAGCCCCATACTCTCCACTTGGTACACGAAGAGCGAAAACTAAAGCTCTTGTGAGCCCTGGAGTTCATGACCATGGAGATTTGCTCCTCAATTTGGTCCTACAGAACTAGACGTGTAAAATATAATAAAATAAAAATCACTGAACATTTGGCACAGTTTCCTCAAGTTCAAACCCAATTTCATACTTCCATTCTACAAAGCTTCAGTTATGCCCCACAATTCTCCAGTCCTTCCCACACTAACTCTTCCATCTTATTCTTCCATTTTCTTTATGTATTTATTTTATTGTTCTTGGCTATGTATTCGAAATGTACACACATACAGGATGTAATGGGTATAAGCGCAGAGCTTTCTATTGCTGACTGAGGACAGTGTATTGAACAACATTATATCAGTATTTACATCATTTCCAGACTAATAATTACAGATGTTACAAGTCATGTTTTTAGGTTGGTTAGTACCTCCAAATATGTGTGGCAATAGCATTAACGCTTACCTTCCCCTGGGCAGCAGGTCAGGTATTGGAGTGTGGCATATGGATGCAAAACGGGTAAACAATACTGACAGGTGTAGCCCACTTATTTTTTTGCCGTGCAGTTACAACCATGCAGCAAACATCAGGTCACAAAGTTTGTGATGTCTTTGTGGGAGCACTGTTCGAAGCAGAGAAGAAAAATAAATCAACATATTGATGTGTGTACGTATTAAGGCACCACACGTAAAAGTATTTGCCCCTACACCCATTACAAGCTGATAAGGAAAAACATTATGATAGTTTACTTAATAGCGTGTTGGTACACCTGTCGAACGCAGTACAGTAGTGATTCCTTATAACATGCATCTGACGAATCGAAAAGCAGGTTTCTGGAGAATGTGCCATCAGATGTCTACGCACAGCTCACAGAATTCTACATCTACATCTACATGGTCCATACGCTGCGAGACACCTTACGGTATGAGGTGGAGGGTAGTTTGTGTACCACTATCACCTTCCTCTTTTCCTGTTCCAATCATAAATGGTTCACGCAAAGACTGATTGTTGGTAAGCCTCTGTGTCAGATCGAATGTCTACTTTTGCCTTCTTGGACTCTTCACAAGAATCAGTACTTAGTGTGGACCAGAACTCAACTGAAGAAGTTTCAGGCGTGGTAGTATGGACCAAAACGAGAAAAAAAGTCTAGTAGACATGGGCCCTAAAGTGTATACCTGAAGAACCGTGAGCCATGAACATCTTCCCTACTCTGCGATCCATCTTGACTACTGAAACCTCTTTGCTTTCCACATTTGGAATGGTGGTAGAGTGGAGAAAAACAAGAAAAAAGTCTAATAAACATAAGCTCTGAATTACATACATGAAGAGCTACTGTTAAAAACATCTCTTCAACTGAGCAAGTTCTCATAGCTGTTACAGACGATCCCTTGTCTAATGGTTCTCGATAGTCTGCTTGATCACAGATTTTAACCACCATAATGTTGCCACGAAACTATTGTGCAATAGGTATAAACATTGAAATTCTTCTTAAGAAGTGTACCATTTTCAGTGTAATTTATGTTATCAATATCAGCAACAAGACTGTCCAGATTCTTCAACAATAACCGCAGAGAAAAGCGTTGATTGATTGGTCTCGCCATCTTCCATAATACCGATGGATGTTTAGCACTTTGGAGGAAACCAAGTTGACACTTTCCAATACCACAGCAAACTCATTAGTTGTACCTATTAAGGCATCTTAATACAAACAGAATTTTTGCTGAAATAACTGCGTTTCAGGTTACAGCTTAGTCAGCATCTCCCCCTGTTGGACCTTCAAAAAAAGCATGCAAAAATTAATAAAGTTATTTCACAAGAACATTTATTTTCTTATTCGTTATCTGCCACAAATCCTAATTATTCTCCTATGTACGGTTATTTACATGTGTCTTTTGGATGATGACATTAATATGTACCGAAAGGTGAATAGTTGTGTAACTTTGAAAAGTAGTTGAAACTAGGTTGTGCCTGTGCGAAAATTGGTAGGGAGTTTCAGAATTAACGAGGGCGGTGAGTGGTAAATTTAAACACACACAGACACACGAACACGCACGCACGCACACACACACACACACACACACACACACACACACACACACACACACACACACACACAAAGGGAACCCCCAGAATATATTATGATTTATTATGTTGTACCAAATATTTCCGAGTAGTTCCGAGCCTTTCTGGTGAATCAGGAAGTGGTGGTGAGCAAAACCTTTAATGTTTAAATTCCCCGACAATTTTCATATTCCCCATCTTCATTTCTTATTGACATAATGAAAATCACGCCATCGAAAGGTCAAGGAACTAGTTCACAGATATTAACAAAGTAAGCTAGAACGTACGTCAAGGCCACTGACCTTGTTCACAAATGTAAACAAAGTGAACAAGAGTCTACATAGTCACATTACTATCTCTTCCCACTGAATACAGCAGTGATTTTCGCTCCCGTCAAGGGCGACTTGATGGTCCGCAACGCTGGGGTTTACAAGATCCACTGGGAGTCTGATCTTTCACCATGGGGCAGATTACGTGTACAGTCTACGAGAAATGCACGGAACATGAAAGTTACATCCGGCCCGTGCTGCGGGGAAAATCAGCTGTGGAAGACCACTGCATTGATACTGACCGCTCTACGCTTTGCGATCGTTTCAAAATTCTAGCGCGGAATTCATCCTCATGGGTCTCGATGGTGAAGGAAGCACTGGAAATTCGTTCAGCGAAGGATTTTATTTACAGAAACAGCAGTTTTGTCCTGGAAAATGGACAGAATTCGTCGTTTTCTTTCATCAACGCGACAAGACTTCGTTAGAGTAGAGTTCCTATTGATGCGTCGATATCCCAGCACGTGTGGATCATCTAGGCGCAGATTCAATTCATACAAAGCTCTCTGCCGCCGAACAACATCTCTGGCCCTTGTGTATTCTGTCGCCGCAAGAGCAGTGACGCGCAGCTCATGTTTAAAACAACGGACGCTAGTGCTACAACGGCCGTCTGCTGGATCACTCTGGTGATGGCCCAAAGGCAAACGGCCGAAACATCAGCTGATGAAATAGAATTTATGCGGTTGCAGGCCAGGAATCTAAGAGAACAGTTTAAAAGGTCCGAAGACACGAAGGTGCAATCGAAACAATGTTTTATGATGACAATGTTACGTCGGTGACAACCAGAGCAGATTCCGTCAGTACAGTCGTATACACGAAGGTGTATACGTGGTCTGTAGTCTTTACATGTGCACGTGTACGAAAGGGTCAAACTTGAGACGCACTCACAATTATGGACAAAATTATAAAAATGGCTCTGAGCACTATGGGACTTAACATCTTAGGTCATCAGTCCCCTAGAATTTATAACTACTTAAACCTAACTAACCTAAGGACATCACACACATCCATGCCCGAGGCAGGATTCGAACCTGCGACCGTAGCAGTCCCGCGGTTCCGGACTGAAGCGCTTAGAACGGCACGGCCACCGCGGCCAGCGACAAAATTATACATATCGAGAATCATGGCATGAGAAACGCAAACAAAAGGGAAGCTTACCGTCGCGTCGACTTCCAGATCACTGGGGACAGAGCGTAAGCTCAACTGGATAGGAGTAAGTGGCGAGAGAGTGAGTGGTCGTCTCGAACTTTGGACATTCGCTGAAGAAGCTTAGGGTTAAGATAAAATACGATGGCGGGGTAGAGATACTAACCCTACCATTTCTGGAAGCGAATCCAGTGTCTTAATCAGGAACTGCTCGGTAAATAGGAGAGGGGGCGAAGACAACCTTGTTTTCATCTGAGTAGGTGTCACCCACCCACGTACAGCAACGTTCAGCACGTACAGAGCTAATATGAAAACATAAACAGGACTCTGGACGAGTTCTTTTGGTTTTTTACTATCCTAAATTCGCTGGTGTATACACATCAGATTATCATAGCAAACAAGTGCAAAGTAGTTTGCTTTTTCAAGCGCGGCGACAGGAAACCAGCAGAGATATAAAAATTTTAAATAGAATAGCTTAAAGTAGCACGGCAATCCAGTCTGAAAAATATCGGTCCGAAGACTTTTCTCTAGCCACAAATTTAAAAACAATGTGCCTCGGAGTAGAAATTGCGAAGAATTTTGGGAGCTGCAGGTTGTCAACAAGAAACAGCTTTGCCTCTGTGCGTTTGTCAACATTGAACATGAAATGATGAGACGCACTGATACTGAGCAATTCAACTTATTGCAAAATAAGGAATTCCGGAAGTTAGTATGTCCTTTCATCCCTCCTACCTCAATTCATCCAGCCAATTATGGGGAGACCCATATTGTAATGCAGCGTACTATCTTCGACATCTTAAGAGATTCGTAATTTACGACTGCGGTCATCCTGTAGAGAAGGATAACCTAATGTGAGGGAACATTCACTTCGTATGCTGGTCTGCTGTTCACACAAAAATTTTTAAATGGTCACTCACTTTCTTCATGTGATGTAGCTCTCATCTTGTGATGTGTTCAGTTACCTCCATTGCTATAGCTCCTTCGAACGTGTTGTCCTCTGTACACGCAGCTACAAAGGACACTTAAACAAGACATCGTAATCAACTCCACTGTGCAGCAGAAACAACATGGCGGTCAAAACAAAGCTTGTTTCGGTTTAACTATCGGTATTTCGATCCCGGTGTTGTCAGCCATTCACAATACGTTTTGCACATCTTGCTGTCGGATCTCTGACGTTGGTCGACGAAATATATTACAATACGGCAGATTGTGACAATTTGATGTCAAAAATGACAGTACAAAAGTTGTTTTAAAGAATTACAAAGGTATTGTTGGAACACAAACTCAAAAAATATTCTTAATTTATGTGTTTCTTCTATTTTAACAGTATTGAATAGAAGTTGCTGAAGAAATGTGAGTTGTTGAACTCTAATTTCGTTTGGGATCAGTTTCTTCACCTTTGGTCATGGATGAATATTTCCATTTCCTTCAAAATATCCATTTCCCAGTTCTCCTCTAAGGTATTGCTACACTATGTCCTGATTTGGCTGGATGTTCCACTATAGCTGACTTGTTAGCTTTATTAAATCGAAAACTGTCGATGTTTTTGTGGTGTCACCGCCAGACACCACACTTGCTAGGTGGTAGCTTTAAATCGGCCGCGGTCCATTAGTACATGTCGGACCCGCGTGTCGCCACTGTCAGTGATCGCAGACCGAGCGCCACCACACGGCAGGTCTCGAGAGACGGACTAGCACTCGTCCCAGTTGTACGGACGACTTAGCTAGCGATGCACACTGACGAAGCCTCGCTCAATTGCAGAGCAGATAGTTAGAATAGCCTTCAGCTAAGTCAATGGCTACGACCTAGCAAGGCGCCATTAGCATTACATTGCCTGTATCTACAGAGTCTCACTTGTATCGTCAAGAGCGATGTACAACAACGATGGATTAAAGTTAAGTATTTCAGCAGCTACGTACTTTTCTTTATAGCATTCATTACGTATCCTGTTTCAGACCTCACGCCAGCCTGCGTGAGTTTGACGCGTGCATTTCGGCCTCCTCAACCAAGTAGTGTGCGTAGTGTTGGCTAACTGCTAACACTACAGTTTTCTTTTAAGTTACTGCCAGTTTGGTCAATGAATTATTTGTTACAATGACTGCAACTTATTTAATGAATTCCTGATTTGCTCAGTTTCTCAGCTAGTCGTAAGGTTTAATGCACCAGTTTCTTCGTTGTTAGTGGTGGCAAACGTGATCCTGATACCTGCGATTTTAAACAGCTTGGCTACTATGCTTGAAACGTTTCCTAAATACGGTATAGTTACATACTTACGTTTTTGTATTTTGTTGTTGTTGGTGACTGTGTCCTTTGTTTGATTTTACTTTCTGTTATGTGTTGTGAAAGTGCATATGCTTTGTTTTGTGATACGCACTGTTATGTGCAATATATCTGTTGTCTCCACTTCTGTCTCATATTCGGTATCACTAAGTGGGGATTTTTGTGCACAATTTAAGAAAGGTCTGAATGGAGCTTGTTGATGTGAGTTGGGGTATGTGAAAGATACATCAATGACAGTGTCAGAGGTTTTTTTGGTTGGTTTTGTGTACATTGATGTTCAGGGTCTGGTTTGCATTAGTCACTGTCATTCCTAAGAAATTTACTTTACTGATGTTTTGTTCTAGGGTGAAGTGGATGATTTTGTGTAAATTACTGCATCTACTTATCACAGTTTCTGTTTCTTCTTCTGTCTCATTATATATCATGAATGTGTCATTAGTACAACTGCAGCAGTGCACAATTTTCAGGCTGATATTGCCACTGCTGCTCAAAAGTTTATTCTCAAAGAATTAAAAGAAAATGTCTGCAATGTTCCCGCTCGGTACACTATCCATTGATAGGCTGACATCTTCTTTATCATCTTGTTCACATATTTTCCACTGAATATGAAATAATTGTGGGAGAGAGCAAGATCTCGTGATTCTATTACTTTAACTGTGGTAGCAGTAGACATTTGGTATTTAAATAAATTATATTTAATTAGATCTATGGATTCTTTGATGAATACACTACTTTACAAGTTTACTGCATCTAGGGAAATAAGCTGTGTATTGAATCGGATCTGAAGTTCTTTGATGCCTCGAACTGCATGGAAACTATTTTTTACGCATAAGAGGCTTCAAATTTATATCGCTTTTGTACACATGAATGTAGGTTTTTCGTAATTTTGTAGCCTCCAATATTAACAAAGAATCTAGTGAGGACATAACATTCATAGGCTATTGGTTCGGTTTTTGTTGGGCCTACACTTTAGAGCTGTCGAATTCAGTATTGTTAATCTCAGAGTTTCTTTCCTTGTCGATAGAAATAGTTTTATTCAGCTACATCCTTAGTTTCATGTTGAACCTCTGTGTGGAATCATGTGAAATTTTTCAAACAGATTTTGTTATACTTTGTGCTTAGGTCTGTTTCAAGTATTTTCACTTTAATATTTTTATACGCATGAAACAACTGAAGAACTTGGCTCGTTGGTACAAAAATATGTTTTTGTGTTACCATTGTAGCACGAAAACGACGTTTATATCTTGAAAGATGTTTCTTCATTAATAATTTACGTAGTCAACAAATTTTGTGAGTGGTACCGGTCTCTGAAAAACTTTTCATATCTTCATACAATCACGGACGATTAACAGTCAATAAGGCTTTAAATTATTGAGTAAATTTTAATTTAAACAGCTATTATTCTTTACAATATGCAAGGTATAGCAACGTGCTACCGGCTAACGAAATTAAAACTGGTACAATAAATCGAAATTACGAAATAAGCAATGCCTGTCTGTCTATGTAACACCTTGAACGCCTCCTACTCCGTTTCTTGAACTAACTGAACACATATGTACTTCACTGAAATACCCTGAAAATATTCTTCCTTTCTACAAAATTTTGACCCAAAAATAATTATTATCGCTATCTGACCACTATTCAATTGAAATATTCCGAAGTAGGAAGTGTGTGATCAAATGTCTGAATGAATCCAAGATCACTATTACACCTTGTAATTTCTTGGCATGATTTACAAGTGAAAGTGTGACCTCCTTTATAGACAGATGACGTGCGATAAAGAAGTGTAACCACAAAATTAGCGTCATATATATAAGTCTCTAATTTCATGGATGTACAATTGAAATACTGGCATTATTCTGCGAGACTGGAACAAAATCCGTCTGTTTGAACAACGGAAGTTAAGTCTGGACGCGATTGAAGGTACATCTGTAGACCTTGTGAGGATATAGTGTCCTCACATGGCATTGTAATTGCAGTATGTTAATAATGTAGATCAATGTTTATAGTTATCGATGAAGTTCTCCACGGATCGTATTGTAGCCGAGACTACCAGTACAAGTTAATCTTTGCTTGTTGACAGTACGCTGGAGACAGCCCTTCGAAGTTTGTCGGTAGCGTTTTCTTACATCGTGTTTATTACTAAATAATAGATCTAGTGAATAACATCGAAAGTTCTGGGGCTGTGTTCATGGGCGATGCAATTGTCTGTAGGTAAGGTACAACGCTTGAAAACTGTAATGAAGTGTAGGAAGACCTATAGCACATACACAGTCTATGCTCACACTAGCAGTTGGCACTCAACGCAGATAAATGCAACGTATTCCTCGTAAATAGGTAGAGAAATCCATTACTGGAAAAGCGATCGCAATAGCAGAAGATCTGATGGTTCGATGTGCCGTACTCACAAGCACAGTGGAGACGGCTGCCAATGCACTTACCTAAAAAAAAAAGAAAGGATGTTAGTGTACTTAATACTTATGAGGCAGCACATACCTTAGAAACTAGAAAAACAAGATCTTTGAAACATTTGATAATATTTGTAGATTTCAAAAAGGCGTACGATTCTGCTGATAGAAATACATTAGTTGGCAGCTTAAACGTGTGTGGACTAGATAACAAAACAGAAATAACTAAAACAACTTTAACCAGCAGAACAATGAAGCTAATATTTATGGGAGGGTTATCAGAAAATTTAGAAATAAAATCAGGAGTAAGACAAGGATATGGTTTCTTGCCGCCACTTTCTAACTGTGACTTAGACGAAGTGGTTAGAGAATGGATGATGGCCACAGATGGTAAGAGTATACAACTAGAAAGAAACTCAAACAAGATCACACATTCCATTTTATCAAATTCCATGCCCTTATTATTATTATTATTATCAGTTACTCATTCAATTAATTTAAAGCTTACTTTGGAATTGTCACTATACACCGTATCACTTTCATTTTGAAACAGTTTTCACATTTATTGAATTACAGTTTAGATTACCTAATCTTTCTTTAAAGTACTTATAAAATAAATTCTGATTTTTCTTCGCACTTACAAGTCCCTCCTCCTAAACTTATCCAAATTTTGTAACGAAATTTCTAATATTTTCTTGTGGTATGACAGACTGTTGATAACCTACATATTCATAACCCCCCACTGCACCTGACAGTTTCACAATGTTTGAGATTCACTGTCTTCCTCCCCTAACAAGACATCATTTAGACTAACATAATAACTATTATCCCTTGGAAGGTCATCAGTTACCTGATTGTCTATTCACTCATTTATCTGCTCAAGGGCTTCCATTTCTCCGATTCATTCATTCCAATTTTCTTCTGATTCACCCTGCAGGTCTTGACCGAACAACCCTTCAGACAAGACTCATCACTTGGCTTGCTTGTTCGGTTTTCTGTGTGTTCTTTCCAAAACCATCTCCAAACTCTCTCGTCAGTGGCACTTTATTTTAAAATACTTCCACTATTCCGTCATCATTCTCATCACAATTCTGAAATAACCACTCACCTCTGTGGTCCCTATATTAAAATCATGACATGCTCTCACATTGGGGACCACTAACAGGGAGGACCTCAATTTAACGAGTCATTCTTTTCCTCGTTATGTCTTAAGTGTTGTTGTGACTGGTTGTGTTGTGGACACGATCTGCCTCTACTTTCAAACACTCTATTATCATTTTTGTCAAAATTAAAGATCTGATTCCCTCGCATAGGTTCCCTTTGAGATAAGAATTCCTGTAATTGTTACCATCTCTTCTCCCTTGTAGAAATCATTATTATTATGGTTACCATTTCTAAATTTTCCCTCTCATAGTCGAAACTTTGTCTGCCTCTTCTCTCGAATGACCTATCCACCTTATGCACATATTTCACGAAATGATCAATGGAGTCATCTGATCTACATACCAAACCGCACTGTGTTCTTTCAAGTAACATTATCTTTAATGCTTCTATCTGTGTTAACTTGTCAAACGACTGACTCAAGTGAACTAATTTTTTAACTGAGCTTATGAAACATCCCCTAAGAAAAATTATCAATGACTGTGCTTAAACTGACACACAATATTTTTAGCGCAACGCAATCTGACTTTCAATAATCCCCACAAAAGAATGGCCCTGACTAACAATAACCTATACCTTTCATGAATCACTTGCCTCACAAAAATCTTTGTTACTCAAACTACTGCAATACAGCGAGCGCCAATACTGTCAGCTAAATAAAAGATTCTAACTACTGAACGCACTAACCACTGATAGACATAGTTAGCAAATGAAAGATTTTGATAAAGAACAATGTATTTACCTTAATAGTGTTCAAAAGTCATAATATATATAGCAGTTCATGACATCCAGTCTTACAAATTTACTGTCTCTGATGGACACACGTCCAGATCATCCGCTCTCAAAACTCCGCCATCTCTCTCCTCACATCCACCACTGCTGGTGGCTCACCTCCAACTGCGCAATGCTACGCGCTGCTAACAGCCAACTGCCCAACACTACTGTACAATAGCCAACAACAATGCAAACCAGCCACAGACTGCACACAGCACAGCCAGTGATTTTCATACAGAGCGCTACGTGGCGTTACCAATAAAAAAAACCTATACATCCTACTTACAAGCTCTGCGAAACTCCCTTATACCTCCCTTATGCTCTCTGTAATGTGGCCCATTTAGAAATACACTCTTAATTCTAACCTGCTCTAGTTGAGACCAAAACTTTTTCAAGAAACCGTTTCTCAGACTCATCAGATGTCAAATTTTGACAACTGAGTTAATTAGTTCCACTATCAGAAATACTACAACGTAAATACGTACATCGAAAATACGACTGCTCAGTACTACATCAGGAAACTGACTCCGTCTTCGTGTGTCAACGTACATAATAGTTGACTTACTCCCAGTATCAAATGAACAATTACATTTTACGCTTCTTACGCAGACGATAAAAAAACTATAGAACTATAATAAAACAATATCTATGGTAAAAACGGAACAGATGTCGGTGATTTTCATGTACTAATTCTCTATAGATGTAATGATTGTTAGTCATGGAAATACAGTTTATAGTTTCTGCAGTTGACAGTATAGGAAATTTGAACACAGCAGTTGCATTGAAACAAGCACCACAAATTTGCGTTTTAAAGTTTGTTTCTTTCAGAATGTGATTTTGTTAGCGTTGTGTATAAAATTAACAGTGTAAAAATGCAAACCTGATTCTGATGTTAACAATTTTACAAATGAAGTATGTTTTGCAATTCTGAATTACGATGAAATTTAAATATTTCATACATCGATTACAATTCAATTCAGGAAGATTGGGAAGAAGTAAAATGTGTTTCAGGTACTCCGCATCGTAAGCTTTCCGATGAGCTACAAATTTCAATGGTATATATTTTTTTTCTAAATAACCAAATTTTCAAGTTATGTATATCGTTCACTTAAGTTTAATTTATATCCTGTAACAGCTAAGATAATTATATCAAACTATATTGAGTGCTACAAATATAAATTGCTTCACAATCTGTTAGTTTTGCATATTTGCATGTTTCATAAATGCTCGTAATTGTGGTATGCTAAGCACTCTTCTTTCCTTTGTTAGCTGCAAGAATATAAGCCGAATATTATAATAATATCGTACAATTGTAGGTATGAACGATAGTATCCCAATATTTGTTATTTAAATTACGAATTTTATATGCTACCAACTGAGTGTGGAAAAGCGGTAATAAAGAACCCGATCCTCAGTAACAGGTTACGCATTATTCGATGCCAGTTCAGATTCCTTATTGAATTGCTAATCGCCATTCTAAAAACTTTACAACGCATATGGTACAATTCATCCCAAATTTCTACCATCATTCATGCGGAAGATATAGTCTTGTGGAACAGGATGAATCTTCTTGATTTCACCCCGGATAACTTCACAGAGATAGAGGAAGAGAAAATTTGTGTCAAATTACTTCAGTCAGACGAATAATATATGCTTCTTTGAGTGTCTCAACAACATAAGCAGCACTTCGCGGGAAACGTTACCGGATATTGCGCATCTTCGTGTTTTCACGGCGCAATGACTACTCTATTAAATTTCGGACGTGTAGCCGCACAAATTCGGTTTCTTCTACTGTTTCGGCTGAATACTGTTCAGCCATCTTCAGAGTGAGCCGAAAGACTGAAGCTGCAGCACTTTCTCAGTCCTCCCAAATCCCGGATCGTGCCACTGCGCATGCCCCCACAGATACACGGGCGCCAGATTCGTTGATCGGCGGCAGGGAAGTACAGTGTGCGCGAATTATATCTATGGTTGCGCGGTCGATCCTCGCTGGGATGTCGATGTATAAATCTAAGTTGCATTATCGCGACGTCTTTGTAAGTTTATTACAAGAAAGCGCTGGATTCTACGACTTATCAAAGCTGAAGTCGCTATAAATCAAATTCGTCGCCAAGCGAATTTCGATTGCCTCTTTCACCAGGAGTGACCAGTACGAACCAACTGTTCTGCCACAGCCGATTAATTTGGCTGTAAGAGGTGCGTGTAGCTGAGGTGCTCAGTGCATCTTCCAGCGGACTGTACAGATCTTCTACCCAATGTATCTCGTAAACCCCAGCCTTCCGAAGCATCAATTATCTTTAAACGTATTCGTCAGTGCTGCTGTCTCCGGTGGAGGACGAAGAATCACTTTTACTTTGTGCTTACTGAGGATCCGTCCTATTTTTGACGATAGGCTTCCCATACGCGACACGAAAGCCATGGATTTAAATTTCTCTGTGTCTTCATCTCCATTGCTTACGGCCACCTTTGGTTCCATTCGTAGCGCCTTACGTGTCTGCTGTGGAGAATACCCGCAGGTCCTTGGCGTTGCTCCCCCACCCCCTGGAGGCCGGCAGCGACCCGCCCCCACACTGCCACCCCCACCTGCTGGCTGCAGCACCCTTGCCCTTGACGGAAACCGTCAATGCGGAGAGTGGCGGCCCATGTTCCCCGAAATTGAATTACCCCGCCTGCAGCTTGATTTCGCTAGCGCCAAAATGGCGGAAAAAAGCTAACATTAAAGGGGGAAAAAACCCCACTGCGTATCGATCTAGGGTCACACAGAGCGGGGATTTTGTACCGGATAGTGTGTTGAAGAAAAACTAGATGATGTAAAGAAGCAAAACTAAGACAAGGCTAATGGACTGTAGGATATTTAAGTCAGATGATGCCGAGGGAATTAGATTAGTAAACGAGACAGTGAAAGTAGTAGACCAGTTTTGCTTATTTGAGAGGCCAACTAACAGGAGTATGAACAAAGACGATATAAACTGTAGAAAGGTTATAGCAAGAAAAGCTTCTATAGAAAAGAGAAATACGTTAACACAGAACATAAATACACTCTCAGGTAAAAATCGACGAGTAACGGATGAACTATCGCAAAGGGACGAAAAAAGATGTGATGCACTTGTAGAGAGAAACCAATGAGTACAGTTTCAGAAAAAATAGATGATTTATACAAGAGAAAGAGCTTCACAAGTTCAAATTGGCTCTGAGCACTATGGGACTTAACTTCTAAGGTCATCAGTCCCCTAGAACTTAGAACTACTTAAACTTGACTAACCTAAGGACATCACACACATCCATGCCCGAGGCAGGATTCGAACCTGCGACCGTAGCGGTCGCGCGGTTCCAGACTGTAGCGCCTAGAACCACTCGGCCACCCCGGCCGGCTTCACAAGTTCAGCAAGCCAATAACGCATTGGTTCACTTCTGCCCTAATGCAAGCAGTTATTCGGCTTGATAGAGCTGTTGGCTGTCCTGAGCGATATCGTGACTAATCATGTCCAACTGACGTGCCAGAGGGCTGGAGGGCCCTCCCCCTAATTTCCCAAACATTCTCAACTGCACAGAGACCCGGCAACCTTGCTGGCCAAGGTAGTTCGGTAAACACAAACACAAGCATTAGAAATTCTCTCCATGTGTGGGCAGGTATTATCTTCCTGATTTCCGCCTCAGGGGGTCCTCAGGGGACCCGGTTTCGATTCCCGGCTGCGACAGCAGCCGCGGTGGCCGAGCGGCTCTAGGCGCTTCAGTTCGGAAACACGCGGCTGCTACGGTCGCAGGTTCGAATTCTGCCTCGGGCATGGATGTGTGTGATGTCCTTAGGTTAGTTATGTTTAAGTAGTTCTAAGTCTAGAAGACTGATGACCTCGGATGTTAAGTCCCATAGTGCTTAGAGCCATCTGAACCATTTTTTGAACCCGGCTGGGTCAGGGATTTTCTCCGCTCAGGGACTGGGTGTTGTGTTGTCTTCATAATCATTTCATCCCCATCCGGCGCGCAGGACGCCCAATGTGACGTCGAATGTAATGAGACCTGCACCAAGGCGGCCGGGCCTGCCCCGTAAGGGGCCTCCCGACCAATAGCGCCAAACTCTCATTTCCATTTCCATCTTCCTGATGTGTAAGCCCAGGATGGCTTGCCGCGAAGGAACAAAACGGGACATATTATATCGTAGACGTACCGCTTCGCTGTGTAAGTAGGCTGTTTAGGTTTTTATATTGGTAACGCCACGTAGCGCTCTTTATGAAAATCACTGACTGTGCTGCGTGCAGTCTGTGGCTGGTTGGCATTGTTGAAATATTCACTATTGTAGTGTTGGGCAGTTGGATGTGAACTGCACATAGCGTTGCGCAGTTGGAGGTGAGCCGCCAGCAGTGGTGGATGTGGGGAGACAGATGGCAGAATTTTGAGGGCATGCGATCTGGACGTGTGTCCATCAGAAAGAGTAAATTTGTAATACTCTATATCATGAAATGATATATATATATATATATGATGACTTTTGAATAGTATTAAAGTAAATACATTGTTTGTTCTCTATCAAAAGCTTTCATTTGCTAACTATGCCTATCAGTAGCTAGTGTCTTCAGTAGTTAGAATCTTTTATTTAGCTGGCAGTAGTGGCGCTCGCTGTATTGCAGTAGTTCGAGTAACGAAGATTTTTGTGAGGTAAGTGATTCATGAAAGGTATAGGTTATTGTTAGTCATGGCCATTCTTTTGTAGGGATTTTTGAAAGTCAGATTGCGTTGCGCTAAAAATATTGTGTGTCAGTTTAGTGTTGATCAGAGTAAGTAAAGAGAGTAATGTCTGAGTACGTTCAGTTTTGCTCAGCTGTTTGAAAATCAAATAACGTAAGAGGTTTACCAGCACTGTAATTTATAATTTTCCAAAGGGGACGTTTCAGCTGTAGAGTGTCTTGGGTAACAACCAAAGGGGTCCTGCTATGAAAATAAATGGCACCGCAGATCATCACTCCTGGCTGTCGGGGCGCATGGTTGGCGACGTTCACTCTGGTATCCCACCATCGTCTGGGGCGTATCCAGACGCATCTTCGATCCCATTGACTGGAGCAGAACTGCCTTCAGTGTTGAATCCCACTTCGAACTGAACTCCGATGACCAGCAAAGAAGTGTCTGGATATGCCATGGACCACGGTGCTGTACCACCCTGACTGCAAGACGCCGTACAATCCGCCTGCCAAGAGTGATGGTCTGGAGGGACATGTCATTTCATAGCAGGACCCTCTGCTTGTCATCCGCGGCCACCTTACAGTACAGAGGTACGTCGACGATATTCTACGCCCTGATTTATTGCCCTTCATGGCCAACCATCCTAGGCTTACATTTCAGCAAGATAATGCCAGTTCGCACACGGCGAGAGTTTCTACTGTTGTCTTCCTGCTTGCCAAAATCTACCTCGGCCAACAAGATTGCCGGATCCGATCTCTTCCCCGTTTGGAGCATTATGGGCAGAGCCCTCCAACCATGTCGGAATTTTCACGATGTAACGCACCGATTGGACAGAATTTACCACTATATCGCTCAGGGGGACAACGAGCAACTCTATGAAGCAATGCCAAGCCGAAAAACCGCCTGCATAAGGCAAGATCATGTGTCTGACGGCCTGGCAAGCATCTCGGCCGACATTTTCATTAATTCACTGGAAGACATTTTCTTCAATAATTTTTCAGCCACTGATCCGGGTATTTTGTTATATTCTTGGTACGTAGACGACATTTTGATCATATACAGTGGTTCCTCGGGAGATATTGAGCATTTGTTTGGAATTTTTAATGGTCTTCATGAAAAAACAAGCTTCACTTGTGAATTAGAAAATAATTATCGTCAGCTACATTAGTTGGATCTTAGTAATGCCGTAGACAACGACAGACTTCACTTCAGTATTTTTCGAAAAGCCACTAACAAAGATCAGATTTTGCCCGCTAGTTCAGTGCACCTTCATTCCCAAAAAAAGCATTTTCCATTCAGCCATTCATCGTGCAGTTTCTGTACTCTTGTCACGAGACGAGCTTTGCGATGAGGTGAATTTAATAAAAACTATTGCACTTAATAACAAGTATGGTCCCTTGTTAGTTGAAAACTTCTTCAAAGTTGAAACTGACGCTGAAGTGCCTGCTTTAGGCATCAGTGCTGCTTGTAACAGTAACGAGTACGAAAATGTTTCTTCAGTTCCTGTTTTAGCTCCTATTTCTTCTAGAATTTTCCATATTCTAGTTAAAAAATATGGATCCTAAGTTGCCTTTGTACTAAGAATAACTTGCAAAAAAAAAAAAATCTAATCAGAATCTCAAGTCCACAGCTGCTCTTATTTACAGTTCAGGAGTGATACGTTTCCTGCTTCTTAAATAAGACAGTGTCAGGTATAAAGGACATTAATTGGTAAAAACAGAAATTAACGAACATAAATCCGCTGATCGTCTGTTAATTTCCTTTCACAAATCGAAAGGTGTTGAAGAAATTTCCATTTTATTCAGGGAAAAGGAACTTCACGGGCTCGACGTACTCGAAGAGCTGGAGATTTTCAAGCATATTTCAAAGAACGATTACCTCATCCTCAACGAACAGCTACAATTACGTAGCAAAATTCTGTTCAACAGCTTTAATCAACTACTCGCAATTCTGAGTCCTTTATTTTATACTATGTTTTCCTGTCTCTAATTCCGAAACATCTCTTTCTTCAAAAAAATGGTTCAAATGGCTCTGAGCACTATGGGACTTAACTTCTGAGGTCATCAGTCCCCTAGAACTTAGAACTACTTAAACCTAACTAACCTAAGGACATCACACACAACCATGCCCGAGGCAGGATTCGAACCTGCGACCGTAGCGGTCGCGAGGTTCCAGACTGTAGCGCCTAGAACCGCTCGGCCACCCCAGCCGGCCATCATTTTCTTCAAATCTCACATACACTGAAGAGCAAAGAAAATGGTACACCTGCCTAATACCGTGTGGGGCCCCCGCGAACTCGCAGAAATGCCACAACACGACATGGCATGAACTCGACTAATGTCTGGTGGGAACTGACACCATGAATCCTGCAGGGCTGTCCATAAATTCGTAAGAGTACGAAGGGGTGGAGATCTCCTCTGGACAACACGTTGCAAGGAAACCCAGACATGCTCAATAACGTTCATGTCAGGGGAGTTTGGTGGCCAGCGGAAGTGTTTAAACAACTTAGAAGAGTGTTCCTGGAGCCACTCTGTAGCAGTTTTGATAATATGGGGTGTCCTGCTGGAATTGCCCAAGTCCGTCGAAATGCAAAATGGGCATGAATGGATGCAGGTGATCAGACAGGATGCTTACGTATGTGTCACCTGTCAGAGTCATATCTAGACGTGTCAGGGGTCCCATATCTCTCCAACTGCACGCGTCCCACACCATTACAGACGCTATACAACCTTGAACAGTCCAATGCTGACATGCAGGGTTTATGGACTCATGATGTTTGTTCCATACCCGTACACGTCCATCCAGTCGTTACAAATTGAAACAAGACTCGTCTGACCAGCCAACATCTTTCCAGTCGTCAACAGTCCAATGTCGGTGATGACGACTCCACTCGAGGCGTAAAGCTTTGTGTCGTGCAGTCACCAAGGGTAGACGAATCGGCCTTTGGTCCCGAAAGCCCATATCGATTATATTTCGTTGGATGCCTCGTACGCTGACACTTGTTGATGATCCAGCATTGAAATCTGCAGCAATCTGGGAAAGGGTTGCACTTCTGACACGTCGAACGATTCTCTTCAGTCGTCGTTGGTTCCGTTCTTGCAGGATCTTTTTCCGGCCGCAGCGATGTCGGAGATTTGATCTTTTACCGGATTCCTGATTTTGATGTTACACTCGTGAAATAGTCGTAGGGGAAAACTCCCATTTCATCGCTATCTCGGAGATGCTGTGTCCCATCACTCGTGCGCCGACTATAACACCACGTTCAAACTCAGTTAAATCTTGATAACCTGCCATTGTAGCAGCAGTAACCGATCTAACAACTGCGCCAGACACTTGTTTTATATAAGCGTTGCCGACCGCACCGCCGTATTCTGTCTGTTACATGTCTCTGTATTTGAATACGCATGCCTGTACCAGTTTCTTTGGTGCTTCAGTGTAGATGTGTGCTACTAAAGTTTCCTTCATACAGATGTATTTTGGACTGTGCAGCTGTTTGTGTAAATATTCTATGACTCTCTGTTCTTTACGTAATGGGCATTTCACTAACTCTTTGTTGTACTTCTTTTACTTGACTACTTTGCATTTTCAAAAATATATTAAGCTGTCATCCTTTGAATTATTTATAATTAACTGTTGTCTAATTCGATTATTTCTGTTATAACGTCTCAAATCGGCATACATTAGCCGTAATTTGTGTCTTGTATATGTAGCAGCAGTGTAAGCCACCGGGTCGCTCAGTCTGTTGTTGTTCCTTGCAAGGTGTACGTGCCAAAGGCTGGAACGTTTTTAATTTTTAAGTTTTGACTTGGGCATATCTGCTCTAAACTTTGGCTATTGCCTTCTCGCATTGTAACTTTACGTAAGTAACCTTTCTATGTTACGATAGTTTTGATGTCGGTTAATGTTTCTGTCAGACTTATTTTCCTGTGTATTATTTTACAGGACCTTTAATTTTCATTCTGATGAAAACATCCTTAGAGGGGTCGAAACCCAGGTAAATGTGTTAAACAATTATTTGCAACCGGTTGGCTGTGTTATTTCTTCCTTGTTAATCACATTTATGAACATAGCTTAAATCACGCTTCGGCAGCTTGGAAGAAGGCGGTCAACGCGATACATATCGATCCCGGTATAGCGAATTGCGTGTCCACGACTTCTACTTGGGCTGGGTTAAGAATGCTAAGTACTGTTCCCGCACTCCATCTTGGAGGTTTGGCCTGAAATTCGCTGATGGAATCTCAGAACCAATCAGAATATTTCGTGGCGACTGTTGCCTGTTTCCCATTACGGCCAGTGGGACCGATCACAATTGTAGCACTATATGTACCAGCCGCGGGACTGTTGTGCTACTTTTTTGTAACATTAACAATTAAAATAATATCGACATGAGTGAAAAAGTATCGAATTTGCAGTTTACATCTGTTTTATACTAAACGAGATCAAAAACCAATAACAACTGATAAACTGAAACACCTGCAAATAAAAAAATAACGAACCTTGTGTTTGCATTAAAGGCACACCTGCAGATCATCGAGGATTAATCTACAAAAACGGACCAAGAATTAAGACCTAAAATGTCTTATAACAAATAATGAGCGCCTAAACTGTAGAGCTTCACGCTTAAAATTCGTGAAGGAGGTCTATATTAATTACTTATCCCGCAACAAATATTAACACAGAATGTTACAATTCCAAAAACAATATTTTAAATCAAGGGCTCCCACATTGGCTTCCCACTCAGACTGCTGGAGAAACCGAGTGACGTCATTAGGGATACGGGAAGCGAGAAGCGGGAAGCGAGGACACTACACGTGCAATGTTAGTGCAAGCAAATTGCCAAATCCATAAGTTGAAATAAATAAAATGCAGTTGTTTATCAGCTATTCTTCTTTCTGATCGTTTTGTAGTACTATGAGCAAAATTGGAAATCACTCCGCTATTGCTGAATGCAAAAATGCTCCATACAAAACTGCGGATGTCGTTTACCATCGATTTCGGAAAGATTAAGACGACTATAGCGCAACTGGGTCCCACGCTCAAAAAGAACTGATGCTGTTTACGTGAATAATGCAAGGATTTGCTTAGATCATTTTCTTCCCAAAGAATATCAACTGGACCTAAAAATGATCTTTAGGGGTTCCATTGAAAAGGTAATTAAATGGTGACTTTTTGCCATCACAATAATTTCCAAACTAGCATGGAGACGCATTTGAGGTTGTCGCAAGTATCAGCAAGGACAACGTTCAGATAACTGCCAGATATCCAACCTCTTTAGAAATACATTCCTATGTATAATTGTTTTTCGAATTATTCGTATATTATTTCTATAGCGATTACATAAATTTCATTTCTACAATGACAATAATGTTATCCGAAAATAGACTTGCTTTTATAAATAAGTAACATAAGCAAGAAATCAACGATGCGAGACGAGTAAGCTTTATCTCCGAAGAAAATTTAATTAGAGCAGTCGATCAGCAAACAGATAGTTCTTCTTCAAATGTGTGTGAATTCCTAAGAGACCAAACTGCTTAGGTCATCGGTCCCTAGAGTTACACATTAATTAGTTTAAGTAAGGACAACACACACACCCATGCCCGAGGTAGGACTCGAACCTCCGGCGGGAGGGGCCGTGCAATCCGTGCATGGCGCCTCTAATGGCGCGGCCACTCCGCGCGGCAATAGTTCGGTTGACCTAGACGTTACTGCTAAACACGAAACAGACAGATTAAAAACTGAAACACAACTGCTGAGGAGAGAAAACTACGCTTTGAAAAGAAGTAACAGGATCCTGCATACCAAGTACTCCCTGAGTATAGTGGAAGTCAGTAGAGGTGCTTATTCTGCATCTACATCACTAATCTGCATTTCGCAATTAACTGAGTGGCAGAGGATTCATCGAACCATCTTCAAGGTATTTCTCTACCATTACACTCTCAAGTAGCTAGGTAGAAAAATGAACAGTTCAATCTTCCCGTGCGAGCTCAGATTTCTCTTACTACGATGATCATTTCTCCCTGTGTGGGTAGACACCAACAAAATGTTTTCGCACTCGGAGAAGAAAGTTGGTGACTGAAATTTCATGGGTAGATCGTGCCCAGTTCACATGTCACATCTCTGATATTCTCTCTCCTATTTCACGATAATACAAAACGAGCTGCCCTTCTTTGATGTTTCTGGATGCCTTCCGTCAATCGTATATGATGCAGATCTTACAGCGCACAGCAGTACTCTAGAACAGGGCGGACAAGCTAAGTGTAAGACGTCTCCGTCTCTTTAGTAGACATGAGATTTATCGTGTAACCGAAATTTAACAGATTCCCCTTAGCACTCAAGTGGATGACCTCACTCTTCTCATTATTTAGTCAGTTGCCAGTTTTCTTCTGCAATACAACAACATAGAAAATGTTTCGCAGCGAGTCGGATTGGATCTTACATTGACAGTCGCCCAGTCTCAGAGAAAGTTTTTCTGGATTCAGATTACACCACTGGCAACGACTGGATCACCGTAATATCCAGAGCTGGACTCACTTCTCCTTCAACTGACTGGTTCAATAAAATAAAAAAGTTTTAAGTGATATTTTGCAGTTCTCATCGACTAAGTATTGATAATTGTGACTGAGCGATGCAAAAGATAATTTCTACAGTAACTTCACAGTTTCCCGAAATGAATCACAACGTGGTTTCTCTCTACTTAAGGCCAAGAACCTTCATTAGAATAATCATCTGACACACAAGCTAAAACAGGAAACAAAAAACTTTCCCCGAAGACAAATCTTCAGTGGGCTGCGTCGTGATTTTCCTGAGCTGCGGTGAGTATTTAAGAACGGAGTAAGATTTTCTACTTCTTTATATTGAGTCTCTGAAGGTGGCTTACGAATGTTTATTTATTACAATTTTTGGTTTAAGTGATGCTTAATAATGTGCATCAGCACTTGACAACATACATTTTATGACGTTGGTGTTATAAAATCTCGCACACCGCGGTATAAAAGTATTCCCGCTTACGTCATACGCGTTAGCTAATAGTAGTACCGTATGAGGTGGCGCATTGGTTAGCACACTGGACTTGCATTCGAGAGGACAACGGTTCAAACGCGCGTACGGCCATCCTGAATTAGGTTTTCCGTGATTTCCCTAAATCGCTTCGGGCAAATGCCGGGATGGTTCTTTTGAAAGATCAAGGCCGACTTCCTTCCCTAAACCTGGCTGTTTGGTCCCCTCCCCCAGGTCAACCAACGAGCCAACCAATAGCAGCGCCACCCACGGAATGACCTACATTGTTGTTTCTATTTGCCTTGATTTTAAATTAAACATGGCAACAACGCTTGTATAACAAAAACCGTATTCTTTAAATAGCAACTACTGCGCCGATGCGTGCGCATCTTAAAGTCTTCCGAAAACGGCCGAGTAAAGCCGAACGAGCCGAGTCGAACGCAAAGTAGGGTAACGTGCTCCATACCGCATGCCGCATCGAGTGGCAACGCCGTACATTTTGTATCCATACGATTCGTAGCGCAGTTCGCCTTTGCGGCATTTCAGTATACGCTTGTTCCGAATTGGTTTCCGTTACAGAGATCGTGTCGATAGATGCGAGTAACGAAATATATTCATGGGCAGCGATTCGGTACATCGGGTCAGCCACAGTATTCGTTACCCAGTCCCGAATACATACGGTTTGCTACAGCTCTGGTTGGAGAACATGTGGCTCTCGAAATGCTTTAGAGAAGCATACTGTGAATGTTGCAAACGCTACAACATGCTTTCGGCATTTCGAAGAAACTGATGACGTTAGAGACTTGTGTTTGGGACTGCTAAATTTATCGCGGAAAGGAGTACTTAAAGAGCGATGCACTGCCGTTGCGACAGGGATAGCACACCAGACGCAACAGCACATGAGATCCACAGACAAAGCATACAGACTTTAGAAACGCTTTCAGCACGGGAGAACAGCGCTGATAAATGAACATTTTTAAGTGAAGTGTTTTGTAATGATTCAGATAAAGCAAGTTTAAGGACAAACGCTCTTCTGAAAAATACACTCCTGGAAATGGAAAAAAGAACACATTGACACCGGTGTGTCAGACCCACCATACTTGCTCCGGACACTGCGAGAGGGCTGTACAAGCAATGATCACACGCACGGCACAGCGGACACACCAGGAACCGCGGTGTTTGCCGTCGAATGGCGCCAGCTGCGCAGCATTTGTGCACCGCCGCCGTCAGTGTCAGCCAGTTTGCCGTGGCATACGGAGCTCCATCGCAGTCTTTAACACTGGTAGCATGCCGCGACAGCGTGGACGTGAACCGTATGTGCAGTTGACGGACTTCGAGCGAGGGTGTATAGTGGGCATGCGGGAGGCCGGGTGGACGTACCGCCGAATTGCTCAACACGTGGGGCGTGAGGTTTCCACAGTACATCGATGTTGTCGCCAGTGGTCGGCGGAAGGTGCACGTGCCCGTCGACCTGGGACCGGACCGCAGCGACGCACGGATGCACGCCAAGACCGTAGGATCCTACGCAGTGCCGTAGGGGACCGCACCGCCACTTCCCAGCAAATTAGGGACACTGTTGCTCCTGGGGTATCGGCGAGGACCATTCGCAACCGTCTCCATGAAGCTGGGCTACGGTCCCGCACACCGTTAGGCCGTCTTCCGCTCACGCCCCAACATCGTGCAGCTCGCCTCCAGTGGTGTCGCGACAGGCGTGAATGGAGGGACGAATGGAGACGTGCCGTCTTCAGCGATGAGAGCCGCTTCTGCCTTGGTGCCAATGATGGTCGTATGCGTGTTTGGCGCCGTGCAGGTGAGCGCCACAATCAGGACTGCATACGACCGAGGCACACAGGGCCAACACCCGGCATCATGGTGTGGGGAGCGATCTCCTACACTGGCCGTACACCACTGGTGATCGTCGAGGGGACACTGAATAGTGCACGGTACATCCAAACCGTCATCGAACCCATCGTTCTACCATTCCTAGACCGGCAAGGGAACTTGCTGTTCCAACAGGACAATGCACGTCCGCATGTATCCCGTGAAACCCAACGTGCTCTAGAAGGTGTAAGTCAACTACCCTGGCCAGCAAGATCTCCGGATCTGTCCCCCATTGAGCATGTTTGGGACTGAATGAAGCGTCGTCTCATGCGGTCTGCACGTCCAGCACGAACGCTGGTCCAACTGAGGCGCCAGGTGGAAATGGCATGGCAAGCCGTTCCACAGGACTACATCCAGCATCTCTACGATCGTCTCCATGGGAGAATAGCAGCCTGCATTGCTGCGAAAGGTGGATATACACTGTACTAGTGCCGACATTGTGCATGCTCTGTTGCCTGTTTTTATGTGCCTGTGGTTCTGTCAGTGTGATCATGTGATATATCTTGTTGTGTCGATTCCCTAAGGTCTCGACACAATGAGTGGCTAGGTGCACGCGAAACTAACGCAGACGGGCGTAAATTCTGAAACAGGAGACTGGATGAAAACTATAAAGAAAAGAAAAGAGATTTTAATATACTTAACTTTAATGTAGTCTTGTTCTTGTTGAAATACATCTCTTGCATAGTAGTAAGCAATTAGCAATGATACACATGGCGCCTTGCTAGGTAGTAGCGATGGACTAGCTGAAGGCTATTTAACCTGTCTCTCGGCAAATGAGAGGAAGACGTGATACGTCTTGTCGCAAGCTATGTCGTCCGTACAACTGGGGCGAGGTCAAGTCCGTGTCTTGTGACCTGCCATGTGGTGGCGCTAGGATTGCGAGTACACAGTGGCGACACGCGGGTCCGACATGTACTACAGGACCGCGGCCGATTTAAGTTACCACCTAGCAAGGGTGGTGTCTAGCGGTGACACCACATTCCTCCCCCGCAAATCGGCGAACGGTCGTGAGATAAGGCTTCCGCCCGCCGTGGGGAGGACCCCATGTTGACGTATGCGATGAGGTGGGGAGCCTAACCACAGGCGAGGCTGTGCCACCCGCACCCGGCCATTCGGTCCGAGGGGAGCTAGGAAACGCCTGCAAACCTAGTCCAGGGTGCACGTCAACATGAGGTGTATGCGCACGTAATGAGACAGAAGGGTCGACCTCCATGTGGTCGGAGCACCCGACGGGCGAAGACGACATCTGGTCCGGAGCGGGCAAGAGGTCCATGGCGGAGGACGGCTGGTCACGGGAAGCAAGCGGCGGCGCGTGACCCAGGGAGGCGCGAGGCGGCTGCAGCGAAGCGTCCGCTGCTGGCGGCGCCGGCGGCGGCTGCGGCGGCGCGACGCCATGAGGCAAAATGGAAGGCAGCGTCGGTAACACCTGGGGATGAGGCGAGCCAGTAGATGGGTCCCCAGGGCGCTGACCTGACGGCTCCGTCGCTGAAAGCAGACGGGGAGCGGCAGAACCCAGGCGACGACAGAGGCGCAGCTGATTGAGATGCCGACGCACCTCACCAGAGGCCCCCAAAACCAAATACATCGCGCGGCCGAGGCAGCGAAGAATGCGCCCTGCGAGCCAACGCTGTGAACCGCGATAGTTGCGATAATAGACAACGTCGCCAGGAGCAAAAGCAGGAGACTGCCGCTGCACAGGAACCTGATGTGGCGGATGCAGCAAAGACATCAGAGTTCGATGAGGACGACCATGGAGCAATTCAGCCGGCGAGCGACCATCGCGGGGCTGAGAGCGATAAGAAGACAAAAAGAGCAACAAAGCGTCCTCCCGAGAATGCGACTCTTTCAACTTCAACATCTGCGACTTGAAAGTCCGGACCAATCGTTCAGCGGCACCGTTTGACTGAGGCGAAAACGGCGCGGATGTCAGATGTTGAATACCATTGGCCTTGCAGAACGACTGAAATTCTGCGGACATGAATTGTGGGCCATTGTCGGAAACAATAGTCTGCGGAAGACCTTGTAACCTCCCCACGGAAAATTTCAAAAGACTATATTTATTAGTAATGGAGCCACAGCTATGTATAAACTCCCCACAAGAATATTAATGGCAAAGACAATTAAATGAAAGCTCGCTATCTGACTCAAGTACAAGTTCCCATTAAATAATGAACGCTAATCCCATGATAATGACACTGTAATGATAACCTAAACTCAATTCAACCGAAAAGTCGGTCTTTGCCCTGTGCGAAACGAGAATAAATTTCTTACCTTAGTGAAACTGCATGTCAAAATTCTGCTCTTATTGTTCTCTGGCGCTTGCATGAAAAGCATTGGAAGTACCTTTTAAAAATCTTTGTTAAAAGGAAATGGAAGGAAATTTGAATGATTGTCTCTAAAATTGGTTTTAAATCAAAATTATTATTGGGGGCGATTTTTGAAAGTTAAATTACAATGAGTGTTCGTTACATTATCTGATGAGCGCAAAGCTGCATGATTATTTATTTAAATAAAATTATACCTCGTCCTGAATCTCGACCATTGCGATGCCGACGCCCGCCGACTGCTCTCCGCTACTGCTAGCAACCGACTCCAAGCACTACTGAGGACTGACTACTGCAGACTGACTACTGCGAGTCGAGCGCAACTGCTCTGGTCAGAGATTCTACAATGTCTCAGCATCGCTGCCGCACAACATACGTGTTTCATAACCCTCCACTGGGGGGGCAAAAATTTGGCAGCGATGGTGAGTCATTTGGACTTGCCATCGTAACAAATTTTTCCTTTAATTAACAAAATATTTAGATGTATCGCATGAATTAAATGTTGTGCGCATGCACCGATTACAAAACATTACAGAAAAGAGAAAATATAAGTACAATGAGTAGAGAGCGTATCAGCAAATCAGAAAAATGTATATACAGATTATTTGACAAATAATAAGATGCAAGGACGAAATGTATATACAATGAGTAACAAATGACATAAATCATAAAAGTGTACAGAAAAACACAAATCATGTTGAAAAATAATAAGAGTGCACAGGCACTGGAGTTCAGTTGAAAACATATTCACATAAGTGCACATGCACTGAAAACTTTGAACATTTTTTTTTTTTTTTTTTTTTTTTTATAACAGATAA
The DNA here is from genome assembly GCF_023898315.1 of Schistocerca nitens. Lineage (NCBI taxonomy): Eukaryota > Metazoa > Arthropoda > Insecta > Orthoptera > Acrididae > Schistocerca > Schistocerca nitens. The sequence continues at coordinate 298,819,429 of NC_064615.1, read as the reverse complement.
ACGCAAGGGTAGAAATATCATCAAATCACGAAAGTATATACAATATAGATGACAAGAGTGCACACATACTGCACTTCAGAACAATTCGAAAAATGTCTGTAGTATTTTCACAATAAATAGCAAAAATCATGTCGACAAGTGACACAAGTGTACTCGCACTAGAGTTCAACAAATCGAGAAAAAATGTATATGCCATGAACATAAATGGTGTTAGTAAAAAAAATGATTTTCACTATTAGGATAGGAAAGGAAGGATTGCATCATGGTTGTAGCACTTTAGTTTGCACATAGCTGCACTGAAAGTCCATATCTTTCCACAGAATCACAACTAAGTGATACAATCTGCAGTTCCGTTCCCAGAAGTATTTATCAGCGTATCAAGACAGTGAAACGTCGTAGTAGTATTCCATACTATCATTTGGTAGTATACCAGGTACACCAAACAGTGGGACCAAAATAACGTCTTCATCGCTTACGGTGGTGGACAGCATGTCGTGTCAACACCACGCTCTTAAGAGGCGGCACACAGTGCTCCATAACAAAGTCTTGATTAGTGATTACATAAGTAGTTTCTTCGCCTACAGTGGTGGACAGCATGTCGTGTCAACACCACGCTTTTAAGAGGCGGCACACCAACGTAGAATTAGTGCAAAAACCAAATATAGTGCTCCATGATAATGAGGATGGACAAGACAAATGGATGTTACAATAATTTCAGGTAGTTAGGTCAGAAGGTGAAGGACATTAACTAACACACAAGTCTTGATTAGTGATTACATAAGTAGTTTGCGGTATCCATACTCTAGTCATTGAACATTTCTGTACCATGAATGTAGTATTACAGAAAAATGTTCATTAATTAATTTAAAGACAAGAGTGGTAATCAATCGTCATCAAGTATTGAGTATTACAAAACATTTTTCCTCATTCAAATGACATATTTACAAGTAACTATTAACACTCAGTGGCCTAGCAACTTTCGATTAGTACAAAATATTTATCATCATTCAGTCATCATTGAAAACACTAACAAAACGTTAAGTTACATTAATTATTGGCACTCAGTGGCCAGCAAGTATTGAATAGTATAAAACATTATTCATCATTCAGTATTTTTCATATCATTAAGAAATCATTATTAAAAATCAGTTAATTACAGTCATAGCCTTAATAATCATGGGCATAATAAGTAATTACATTAATTATGGGCACTCAGTGGCCAGCAAGTATTGAATAGTACAAAACATTAGTAGCATTAATAAGCATGGGCATAATAAGTACTCTCATTACAATAGATAGTGGCAATTATGTTTTGGTATCATTAAGAAGTCATTATTCAAGTGACATACTATTCAGAGCTGATCAGTGTTATTCAGAATTATCATAAACTAGTGACATTATCTGGGACTGTTAATACATTTTGTTTTTTCTGCTAGCAATGCATTGCTTTGGGTAATTATAAGGGAAAGCAAGAAGAAATAAGAGAAAAAATTGCTTCTAGGTTGTTCCTATAAATGAAAAGATTGTGTAACGTCATTCGTCATGAGTCAGCTGTAGCAAGGTTATCACATTTATAAATGATAGACACAAGTGGGTAAGAAAAATGCAAGTACTAGAACAGGTATAATAAGTAACAAGTTTAGTAAGTATCATAAAAAGCTTCTCCTGAAAGAAAAATACAAAATGGATTATTGAGCTGAAAGAAGAAACGCAGACTATGCTGAAAAGTAGTGAACTTCGAATTAACAGGTAGTGAAATGTGTATAAAAAATGTGTTCCATAGCTGTCCTTTCCAAAACCTTCAGTCATCTTACTATGCAATATAACACCTGCTGTCAAAGTAAACTGCAACAAATACTTAAATAACTACATAGCATAAATACATAACTTCAACATTATCCTCATCTGTAAAGAAAAACTTCATTATTCATATCATCATAACTCCATCATTATCATCACCTGTAAACAAAAACTTCATTATTCATAGTACCATATTCTTCATCATTGTTCATTATCAGCATTCATTATCATCTGCAAAAATCATTTCATTATTCATCACACAACTATTCCTAATCCCTAGCATATTTCATCACTTAAAACTAAAATGTGTAGTTCTGTTTGACAGCTTGCATCAATCGCTTTGTATTCTGAAAGAAAAAATTAGTTAAGACTGCTATTCTGCGATGTGTATAATATATTCTGGTTAATGCTTGTTAATTCTGATCCATTTACTCGTCCTCATTAGCTTATTGCATCTTCTTTCGTTTATTCCATAGGTGAAATTCCCACTTCTGTTTAATTCATTTCCTGTACGCATCATTTATTTCTGAAATTGATGAACAAAGATTAATGTCTTGCATTTAAATCATATACCCATTAAATAGTGACTGGTTATTGGTGACTCAATTAAGCATACAACATAACATGACAGAAAACGTAATATCTCAAAGCACAGACAGTGTTTAAAGGCAAAAAGTGTACAGAGAATATCGTAATGCAGCAGCAAAAAAGGAAAATGTAAAACAGTCACGATGTTGAGATATCACAAGGCAAAATGTCAAAGTCAAATGGTGTGTGTTATACCTTAACTAGTTCACAGTGCATACAAACAAAACATGAAAACAATCGTACATACATAAGAAAGACAAAATGTGACATTCGTTGTGTTCAGCTTATATGTAGTGTAGTTAATAGATGCGATAATTAAAGACTTCAATGGAGAGAGAATTTGATAAAATTAATGCGTCATTATAGAGAATTGCATAATTATTCATAAAATGCGTAAGTTCATCTGAAAAAATGCACGGTCTAGTGTGTAACGACAAGAAGAGCGACCTGCTAACCTTACCTTGCCGGGCACTTGCCAAGAAAAAATACGATAATCATCAATAGGTAGTCACATAAATGTAATTGCATAAGTGGTCACAAAATGTGTAAGTTCATCTGGAAAATATGCACGGTCTGATGTGTAACGACAAGAAAAGCGACCTGCTAACCTTACCTTGCCGGGCACTTGCCAAGAAAAAATACGATAATCATCAGTAATTAGTCATGTGAATATAATTGCATAAGTGGTCATAAAATGTGTAAACGGCCTCATAGCATGTTACATCGTAAAGTGGTTTCATTCGATAAAGGGTTTAATGTTTGACACATGATGGTTGCCTTTCGATTTTCTGGTTCTCAGAGTTTCGACGTGTACAACATTGGGGTGAGGAATGCTGCGAATCCGATATGGACCTGCGTATAGAAGTTCAAATTTACTGCACTTACCTTTTAATTTGCTGGATAAATAGTGTGTACGTACTAATATCTTCTGTCCAACGTGAAAGTCTCGGTGTCTACAAACCTGTTTTTGCTGTCTTCTCCGGCGCTCTGCGGCACGTTTGATGTTGTTCAGCGCAATGTCAATTATTTCGTGGTGTCGTAATCGACGAGATGTAGGAAAATTTACTAATTCTTTGATTTTGTTTGATGGTTCAACGTTTTTCAGTATAACAGACGGAGATAGCATAGTGGATTCATTTGGAATGGAATTAATTACATCTTGAAATGAGTGTACGTGTGTGTCCCAATTAACATGTCTTTTGTGGCAGTATATTCTACACAGTTTACCAACTTCTTTCATTAGTCGTTCACAAGGGTTCGAAGAGGCGTGGTACTTGGATATATAAATCGGAGAAATGTTTCTAGCTCGTAACATGCGTGTCCATATGACAGAACGAAATTGTGATCCATTGTCAGAAATTACTTTCATCACATGCCCTACATGAAATAGAAAATGCTTTACAAATGCTTTCGAAACAGTTTTAGCAGTAGCTTTGCGTAACGGAGTGAAAGTAACAAATTTTGAAGTGAGTTCAACAGCGACAAAGATGTAGCAAAAACCTCTATTAGTTCTCGGAATTGGACCAAAAATGTCTACTGCGGCCATATGTCTTAATTTAACAGGTACAATGGGATATAATGTAGGAATGTGTGAAGTGGTGTCAGACTTAGCTTTCTGGCAAATTTTACATGACGCTAAAACTCGTCGTATACGTTTTTCCATGCTGGCAAAATAACAGTTCTGTCCCAGTATCAGAAAACATTTTCTGGCTCCGTAATGTGCATAACTTAAATGAGTGTACCAGATTAATTTGTTAACAAGTTCGTCCGGAATGCATAATAACCAATTGCTGCTGTCTGGATGAGTGCGGCGAAACAGAATGTCATTGCGTACAGTGTAGTGGTTCCTAATCGTAACATTATTCTTATCTTGCCAAAGGTGTTTAATTTCTTTCCACACATTGTCTTTGCTTTGCTCTCGTGCTATGTCCTGTAATGACGATGAGATAAAATTTTCAAATGCAACTTGTTGAATGTACATGACGCTGAAATTTGCTTTGCAGAAGTTGGTTGCTACGTCTTGCTGATTGTTGCTGAGAGAACGAGAAAGTGCGTCTGCTATAACATTTTGTGTGCCGGGAATGTGAACAATCGTAAAATTAAATTCCTGTAAATACAGTTTCCATCTGCTTAACCTGTCGTGAGTGAATTTAGCCGAAAGTAAGAATTGTATAGCTCTGTGATCTGTGTAAACGGTGGTATGTCTGCCATAAAGAAAGTGCCGAAATCTCGTAAAAGCCCATACAACACATAATGTTTCTAGTTCAGTAACGGAATAATTTCGTTCAGCAGGTGACAAAACGGCTTGCAAATGCGATGTTTTTTATTACTATTGAGCCATCTTCTTCAATTTTCTGAAAAATGTGTACGCCTAAAGCTGTGTTAGAACTGTCGGTGGCAATAGAAAAATTTCTAGTAAGGTCTGGGTGCGATAAAAGTGGTGTATTCAGCAAAGCATGTTTCAAATAACATTCTCGTGAATAAGATTCTACGTGTCAATATGTATTGCTTACGTTACTGGAATAGGCTACCTGTACTGTGTCTCGTCAAATTCTGTCATACGTGCTGTTATTTACGGGACGATGATGTGGTATTTTGACTATTTAAACTGCTCTGTTATTTCTTACTGACATGTTACGCTATAGATGACACCTATTGTCTGTTTCATTCGTTATAATATGTTGTTGCTGATGTTCTTGCTGCTGAAAAGATCGACTGTAATTAAATGTACGCTGAAAAATTGTGCTCGTTAATTTTACGTCTGTCATAATAGTCATTTCTATACGGTGCATTACGATACGAGTCTAAATAGTGTGTTTTCTGTACGTAGTTATTTCTCTGCTGTGCGTTACTATTTATTGTAGCTGGGACTATACGTGCACGCGGCGAAACATTAAAGCCTGGTTGACCTTGTAGACTGCATTGTTGGTTAGGTATGCTAAGCGACTGACTTTCATGCTGTTGTGGTGAAAAACGTCTATTGTTACAAAAATGTGGTTCCTGTTACTAATACTTTTAAACATACTGATGATTACTATTTTATCTGATATTAAAATTACGCTGGTAGTTCTGGAGTGCCTAATGAAAATTGTCACATTCGGTAAAATTGTCATATCCGGTTTTCATTACATTTTCCTTAATTCTAAGTAGAGCAATAGTTAAAGAGCTGTTTTGATAGATATAAAGGATAGTAGAAGAGAAGGCAGCAGTGCAGAAAACTAAAGATGAAACAGCACTACTACAGCTCGGGGCCCTATGCTCGCTACGGCACATATTCATTAAAGCGTAATGAATCCCCTGAGGTCAATTACGCACTGCAAATAAATTTTAGCTTTAACGTTACAGGCAATAGCGGTAAAAATCCAATAGCAAATTGCTGTATCCATGCTAATTGCAGTTTTTGTAAAATAGGCAATGTTGATGAAAATACAAAAATAAATTGTCGTATCCAGTTCAAAGCCAGCTTCTGCATTACAGGCAATAGCGGTGAAAATACAAAAATAAATTGTCGTATACGGTGCAAAACGTGTATCTGTGCTCTGTCATTATTATGTTCCTTAGATTTTCTTACAAATGCAAATTGCTCATAATCTACGTTCTCGTCACTGATTTTAAGAATACGTTCAGGTATGTGTGAGAATCTGTTTCTCTGTGTCATTTCTGAATCTAAGTCCCGTACTCTCTGTTGATTACCCAAATTACACGCGTTACGTGAGTCTGGCAAATGTTCGAAAAGTGGCGTCTGCTGTGATGCGTTATTAACTGAAATACTTTTCATTTCTGTTACTTCCTGTTGTAAACTAGACAATTTTCTACGTAAAGTGTTATTAGATGAATCTATCTCATTAATAGTCTGCTGTAGATTTTGAAATTCAGGTGTTTGGTTAAATGAAACCGGTGAAGTATCGTCTGATTTGCTGTCATTATTATTTTCAATAGCATCAATACGACTGGCCAATTCATCATATTTTTCAGTCAGTATTTTTGTCTGATCATCGGTTTTAGTGTCAGTGGCATTAATCTGGTTTTGCAATCTACGTGTAGTTTCGTTCAGTTTTCTAACGTCAGCTTTGACGACATCGGAATCCTGTGTTAGTTCTAATTGTTCGAGTCTGTCGGTCACTGTTTGAATATCTATTGTGTGTGTATCTGTTTTTGATTTAAGATCCGAAATTTCGTCACGTAATTCTGTGTTCGACTGTTTGAATGTATTAATTTCGTCGGACATTGTGGCAATATTATTGTCTACATATGTTTTTGCCTTCGCAAACATTTTACGTTTGTCTTCCTGTCTCTGAGCAGTGATTGTTTCCATTACTTGACGTTTTACTTTATTTTGGTCATCAATAAATTTGCGGAAACGCGTGTCACTGTTTTCTATGTGTAGACTAAGACGGTCGTTAATCTGAGTGTTCTGTTGTTCGAATTTTGCGTCTATTTTTTTATCCATTGTGCGCGAAAGTTCTACCGTCATTGCTTTAAACTCGTCGCGTAATTGTGTAGCTTTTTCTGAGCATTGTTTAGCGACTCCGCTAATTTCCGCTCTAAGTGTTTCGGTTGTAGCTGTTTGCAATTCCCTTAATTCCTGAGTAACACACTTAATTTCTTCGCTACTTTTTCGCGAACAAGCCTCGATTTCCTCGCGTAACTGTTCCTTAGTGTCATGGCACTGCGCGGCAACGGCTCTAATTTGTTCACTTAACTGTCTGGAATTGTTATCTAATTTTTCATTTAACTGTCTGGAATTGTTATCTAATTTTTCATTTTGTTGTTTGACCTGTTCACTAAGTTGTCTGAAATCTTCGCTCTGTTGTCTGAAACTGTCTTTAAATTGTTTGTTATCTTCACTCTGTTGTTTGTTCTCTTCAAGAATTTGCAACAATAATGCCCTAATTGGATCCGACACAAAATTAGCATTTCTATTCTCTGTGCTGTTTAATGGTCGATCTGGAGTTGTCTCGCTTTCTGTAACCATTTGGTTATTCTGAGATTTACAAAAAGGTTTGTCAGTCGGATGTACACTGTCAGACATTATTTCGGAATTAAATAAATCCGTCGTACTTTGTGTATCTTGCTCATTTTCATTAGAGAAATTTGTCTGCACGTTATTTGAATTTTCCAAACCGGGTGTGTTAAGCTGGGCAGCGCTCATTACAATAGAGCCCCCCGCGTCATCAATTGTCGTCAAATTAACAGTGGAGACAATTGAGTTCGCTTGTTCATCATTAAGGCAAAAGTCATCATTAGTGGTTGGAACGCACTGACTGTTAGTGAACACAGCATTGTCATCATTATACTGCGTGTCACTAGTACTATTGGTCACGTTGTTTAAGTCGGAAATTTCGTTCATAATGCCTCGCGATACACTATTCACTGTCTTTCGCGGCATTTTTACAATAGTCACAATTATTCTCAAAAACAAATAAACACAATGCAAAAATCAACACTCAAATACAACAGAGCAACGAATTGCCGATGATCTGAGGAAAGAAAGTCACAAATTAGTAAAAGCGTTGCGCCAAATTATAATTATATTTAAGCAAATAAGAGCAGATATCTGACTGTTTTTCAAAAGATTCTCAACGAAATACGATCCTGGACTGGGTGTCGCCAAGTGTAACCTCCCCACGGAAAATTTCAAAAGACTATATTTATTAGTAATGGAGCCACAGCTATGTATAAACTCCCCACAAGAATATTAATGGCAAAGACAATTAAATGAAAGCTCGCTATCTGACTCAAGTACAAGTTCCCATTAAATAATGAACGCTAATCCCATGATAATGACACTGTAATGATAACCTAAACTCAATTCAACCGAAAAGTCGGTCTTTGCCCTGTGCGAAACGAGAATAAATTTCTTACCTTAGTGAAACTGCATGTCAAAATTCTGCTCTTATTGTTCTCTGGCGCTTGCATGAAAAGCATTGGAAGTACCTTTTAAAAATCTTTGTTAAAAGGAAATGGAAGGAAATTTGAATGATTGTCTCTAAAATTGGTTTTAAATCAAAATTATTATTGGGGGCGATTTTTGAAAGTTAAATTACAATGAGTGTTCGTTACATTATCTGATGAGCGCAAAGCTGCATGATTATTTATTTAAATAAAATTATACCTCGTCCTGAATCTCGACCATTGCGATGCCGACGCCCGCCGACTGCTCTCCGCTACTGCTAGCAACCGACTCCAAGCACTACTGAGGACTGACTACTGCAGACTGACTACTGCGAGTCGAGCGCAACTGCTCTGGTCAGAGATTCTACAATGTCTCAGCATCGCTGCCGCACAACATACGTGTTTCAACCTTCAATGCAAAAGATAGCAGACAAGGCTTGGATTGTGGCAGAAGACGTCGTGGAAGACATCCGGACAACAAAAGGAAAATTACTGAAAGCATCGACCACAACCAACCATCGAGCATTCCAGAATGGACCAGCAAAATCGATGTGCAAGCGTTGCCAAGGGGAAGTGGCTTTCGGCCATGCAAAGAATTTCCGCGGCGGTGCGGATTGTTGTTCGGCACACGCCACACAAGAGGAGCACATATTCGTAATCGCAGCATCGATTCCGAACCAAGTACAGTGCTGACGAGCAAGCTGTTTCGTTCGCACTATACCCCAATGTCCTTGGTGAAGAAGCTTTAAGACAGAGGACTGTAACGAACGTGGGACCACGACTCGGGATTGATCATTATCGGAACGCAACAACAAAACACCACGTCGGACAAAAAGTCTCTCCTTGTGAGCAAAAAAACGGCGAACCAAAGGATCCTCGATCCGTGACTTTGACAAGGGCCATTGCGTAGCAACAAAACGCAAAACGGAAGCAAGGACAGTGTCAGCAGCTGTGGCTGTAGCTACACGACGAAAATCAATCGGAAACGATGCGACCACGTCATCGGCTTCCGAATCAATGAACATGCAAGCAAGTTCGGAAGAATCGAATGTTTTATCCTCAGCAACAGGCAAACGGGACAACGCATCAGCGTTTCCGTGCTTAGCAGTGGACCGATACAAGATATCGTAGCGGTACTGCGAGAGAAAAAGTGACCAGCGAATGAATTTCTGCGCTGTACGTGGAGGTACAGGCTTGTTCGGATGGAAAAGCGATGTCAACGGTTTGTGGTCCGTGATGATTGTAAAGTGACGACCATACAAGAAATCGTGAAACTGTGTTACACCAAACACAAGAGCCAAAGCTTCCTTCTCTATTTGTGAATAATTTCTTTGCGCAGAGGAGAGCAATTTGGACGCAAAGGCAATAGGGCGATCATGCGAGCCATCTTTGTGCGCAAGCACAGCACCGATCCCGAAATCCGATGCATCAACCATCAACAAAAGGGGTTTTCTGGGATCGAATGGCGTAAGGCAAGTATTTGAAAGTAACGCCGATTTCAACTGGCGAAAGGCGCGTTCGCATTCCGTCGTCCAGACGAACGGAACACCTTTACGGCGTAAGCGATGAAGCGGAGCTGAAATGGAAGAAGCATTGCGCACAAATCGATGATAATAATTTACCTTACCCAGCACACTCTGTAGCTGTTTTAAGTTCTGCGGTGACGGCAAGTCCTGAATGGCACGAAGGTGCTCTGGACTCGGATGGATACCTTGGGCGTTAAGGACATGGCCCAGGTACGGTAAGTCACGAGCAAAAAACACACATTTGTCCTTCCTCAAGCGAAGACCATTCTGACGCAAGACCTGAAATAAGGTCCGGAGATTCTGCAAATGTTCGGCTTCTGTCTTTCCTGAGATCACAATATCGTCCAGATAGTTCGCAGCAGTAGGGACCGACGCACAAATAGTTTGTAAATATTGCTGAAATAAAGCAGGGGCGGATGCACATCCGAATGGCAGTCTTTTGAAGCGATACAAGCCAAGATGCGTGTTTACCACTAAGACGCGCTGGGATTCTTCGTCCACAGGTATTTGCAAGTACGCATCTGCTAGGTCCAATTTTGAAAAATATTTTCCCGGGCACAGTTTGTCAAAAAGATCTTCCGGGCGGGGCAAAGGAAAAGTAGCAGTCACAAGTTGTGGATTCACAGTTGCCTTGAAGTCCACGCAAAGTCTCAATTTTCCGGAAGGTTTTGGCAAAATTACTAAGGGTGAGGCCCAGAGAGAAGCCTGCACACGTTCAATTACACCTTGAGATTCTAATTCGGCTAATGTTCTTGCGACCTCATCACGCAATGCGTGGGGAACAGTGCGCGCTCTGAAAAATTTTGGTTGCGCGTTGTCTTTCAGTTCCAAATGCTTTTCATAGTGCTTAGCGCAACCAAGGCCCGGTGCAAAATTGTCTGCAAATTCTTCACAAAGACTAGAAACACTGGCGGAAGGCACAGTCTGATTCACTGAGAGGACCTGATTTACAATAGACATATTAAATAATTGAAACAAATCTAAACCAAACAAGGTCACGGCACTAGAGGAACGAAGAACATAAAATGACACAAGTTTTGTCTGTCCCTTGTATGTTGCAATAAGGCTGCACTGTCCTAACACAGGTATATGCTGTCCTGAGTAACTAGTTAACGTAACATTTGCGGCACGCAATGGCGGGGCGCCCAGTTGTTTGTACGTGTCGTGATTGAGCAATGAAACAGCAGCTCCGGTATCGAGCTGGAAAGGTATCACTTTGCCTGCAAAGTCTAAGTCCACAAAAAGTTTATTGTCTTGTTGACGACAAGAGCGACTGTCTCGTGCAATTTGAACTGATACAGGTCCAGAAGCACTTGCAACTTTACGGGATTTCCGGCGACGTCGACGCACACTTTGGGCGGGACGAACACAGTCACTGTTAGCTAAAGTGTCACTGGACGGGTGGGAATGAACGACATGAATGTCCATGGGCGAAGGTCCACGAGCCTGATTGTCCTGGGTTCGATTCCGGCGCGAAGCCAAAGGCCTGGAATTATTGCGAGTGTCTGATCTAAGCTTTTTCTGGCAAACACTTTGTACATGTCCTTTCTTTTGACAGTAAAAGCAAATAGCTTGGCGTGACGGGCAATTTTCACGCGAATGTCTAGTTGCACACCGCGGGCAAGATTTCACTGCATTTGCTTGCTTACGCGGCGCACGTGGGTGCCAGCGAGGCGGCCGCTGCGAAGTCGGGCGCGAGGGCCGCTTAGCGTCCCGTGCAGCGGGCCCGGCGGGCCGATTAATGTGACACACTGCTGGCGAAGTTTCAAATGATTCCTGAGCAAAGTCAAGTGTGTCTTGCCTGTCCAATATGTCTATCACTTGTTGCAGGGAGGGATTAACTAGCTTCAAAATCTGTTCCCTTATGCGAACATCAGAAACGTTCTGTGCAATTGCATCACGCACCATAGTATCTGAATATGGGAGGCCACATTCACAGGCAAACGCGCAGTCTCTAGTAAGTCCTTGCAAAGTTGCTACCCACTCCCTATTAGTCTGACCGGCCGTACGTTTTGTACGAAAGAACGTATACCGTTTTGCAACTACATTTACTGTTTCTTTGAAATAGGCATCTAAAGCCGACAAAATTTCCTCGTAGGTCAGAGTTGCTACGTCGCGTCGGGGAAACAATTTCACTATCACACGGTAGGTAGACACACCGACACAAGAAAGCAAAAACGGCTGCCGCTCTTTACCTTGAATTCCATAAGCAGTGAGGTGGAAGTTGAACTGATCGGCCCACTCAGTCCAGCTTTCGGTTGTGGCCTCAAAGGGCCTAAATGGCGGTGCGACAGCGTTGTGTGGCTGCGGTAGCGATGAAGCGGCTGCCGCCGCATCGGTTTGCAGCGCACGTTGACCCTGGACGAGCTGTCCAAGGGCTTCCAATAACGCCTGCGTCTGCTGATTCTGCAAGCGAAAAAATTCGGACAGTACATCTGGAGAATGCGGCGAAGCCATGACACAAGCAAATTAGAGCAAATAGAACACAAAGACTGCAACGTGGGCGCGGCACCACTCCTCGGCGCCAAAATATTGTTGTGTCGATTCCCTAAGGTCTCGACACAATGAGTGGCTAGGTGCACGCGAAACTAACGCAGACGGGCGTAAATTCTGAAACAGGAGACTGGATGAAAACTATAAAGAAAAGAAAAGAGATTTTAATATACTTAACTTTAATGTAGTCTTGTTCTTGTTGAAATACATCTCTTGCATAGTAGTAAGCAATTAGCAATGATACACATGGCGCCTTGCTAGGTAGTAGCGATGGACTAGCTGAAGGCTATTTAACCTGTCTCTCGGCAAATGAGAGGAAGACGTGATACGTCTTGTCGCAAGCTATGTCGTCCGTACAACTGGGGCGAGGTCAAGTCCGTGTCTTGTGACCTGCCATGTGGTGGCGCTAGGATTGCGAGTACACAGTGGCGACACGCGGGTCCGACATGTACTACAGGACCGCGGCCGATTTAAGTTACCACCTAGCAAGGGTGGTGTCTAGCGGTGACACCACATATCTGACCCCAGGAATGTTTCAATAAAGTTTCCCCTTCTTGGGACAATGAATTCACGGTGTTCTTATTTCAATTTCCAGGAGTGTATATGCATGAAATTGTAAGCACGTAACAAAGATCTTTGAAGGCAATTGTCGCCAGCAAAAAAACATCTGCATGACGAAAAAAGTAATAAAATTGCTGTTGCGTCACCTGAAATTAATCCAATACTGGTCAAATATCTTCGCCAAATCAATGGTTCGATGAAACGTCTCCATTCGTCCCTCCATTCACGCCTGTCGCGACACCACTGGAGGCGAGCTGCACGATGTTGGGGCGTGAGCGGAAGACGGCCTAACGGTGTGCGGGACCGTAGCCCAGCTTCATGGAGACGGTTGCGAATGGTCCTCGCCGATACCCCAGGAGCAACAGTGTCCCTAATTTGAAAATGGTTCGATGGGTCAAGAGGACAGGTGCAAGTCGATTACTTTGCGCGCCGTTTCGCAGAGAAATTACGATTTTCTCAGGCAAAAACTCGGATAACCTCTACCTGCAGCGTCAGACCTTGCGTTCCTGGATAAAATGCTGTTTCGGCTGCGACATAGGTATTGTGAAGGACGTTTCAGTTGGATTAGCTAATTAAAATGCTTTCTATAAGTAAGGCACTCGCAGAAAGTCTTGAATGAAAACGACTGTGTGAATCTAACAGTTGAAGTTCTTTTAAACTTGTGATGAGTACAAAATGAAAATGAGCGTTAGACAGGATGATTTTTTCCACCGTGGACAAACTCTAGGAACTGATCGATGACAGGAAACGGAACAAAGGACGTCTAATGAACTTAATGTCCGGAAATGCTTGGTATCATGCTAGAGACCATTTATTCAGTCATACAATGTTACAGAGACTGAGGTCTAATACGCGCTGTACCATGCAGCCACAGTTACAGTACGTGTTGAAAATGGTTTCGAAGTGCCTCAACGCGTGTCTTTACTTGCCGTGGCATGTTATCTGTCTCACAAGCTCACATCAGCCGGGCTGCAACCTAATAGTGTCAAAGGCAGCGTGAATACGCCACTCCAGTATCTCCACATCTGGAATGGGATCTGCGTACATAGTACTTTTGAGATGGCCCCATAACCAGAAATCGCACGGGTTGAGATCCGGTGAACGAGCAGGCCATGCAACTGGACCCCCTCGTCCGATCCATCGACCTGGGAAGACACAATTGAGATGCGTCCAGACGTTAACAGCGAAGTGGGCTGGAGAAAAATCATGAAGCAGCCATATAACCCTTCAAATCATGAATGGCACTTCTTCCAGCAGGGGAGGCAGAGTGACCCGCAAGAAACGCCGATAGTTCCGGCCTGGTAGGCTACACGGAAGGAATACTGGTCCCAAAATACGGCCGCAAATTACCCCGGTCCGTACATTCCGGCTGCGCCGATGCTGATGATTCGCTGTCACTATACCGTGGGGGTTCTACATACTATCCCATACATGACATGAAACTTGAAGATGCCACTTCGCTTAAGGTGGCCTCTGTGAATAGGGTAGATGACACAGATCCCTCAATCGTGGTTGCCTGGTGAAGAAACCAGTGACAAATCTGCTCTCGTTGTAGAAAGTCTGTCGCTAGTAAGACCTGCACACGCTGTAACTGATAAAGGTAGTAACAGTAGTCATGGAAAATGTTCCACACGGTCGTCTGGCTTACGCTGTACTGGCGGTTCAACTGCCTGGCTCTGACACGGCGGTCGCATTCCACAGTGTTAATCGTATTTTCCTCCAAGTCTGGTGTCCGAACACTTCGGGTACGTCCTTCATGATGTCCTGCTTCCTGAAACGATCCTGTCTCAGAAAAACTGCGAAACACTGTTTGCAAACATTGAATGCCGTGCCGGCCGGAGTGGCCAAGCGGTTCTAGGCGCTACAGTCTGGAACCGCGCGACCGCTACAGTCGCAGGTTCGAATCCTGCCTCGGGCATGGATGTGTGTGATGTCCTTAGGTTAGTTAGGTTTAAGTAGTTCTAAGTTCTAGGGGACCGGTGACCACAGCAGTAGAGTCCCATAGTACTCAGAGCCATTTGAACAATTTTTGAATGCCGTGGTTGTTGTCAGTGGGGATAGGTCTCCTGATACGACCTTACTGCCCGCCGCCCGTTGCCATTTGCCTTTCAGTAAGTAAACACCATGTCGGCAAGCTCACTATTCGAATACGGAACCATTGTGGACAACGCTGTATCACATCCACCACAAGGTGAGTCAGTAACAGAAGTGTATTGGACGCAACATTACGAATTACAATGGCAGGAGAGGGCGCTAGAGCATGACATATGAGGAACAGTGTTACCCTCTAGGAGGAAATCATGCATACTGTAACTACGGCTGCATGGTATAGAGCGTGTTAGACGCCAGTCTCTGTAACAAAGTATGATTGAATAAATGATCTCTAGTATGGAAACCATGCATTTTTGGTCATAAGTTCAATAGACCTTTTTTGTTCTGTATTCTCTCATCGATCAGTCCTTAGAGTTGATACACGGTGGAAAAATCACCCTGTATATCTACATCTACATCTACATTCATACTCCACAAGCCACCCAACTCAGGTTCAGAAAAAAACGGAACACCTTGATCGACTAGAGACAGGACGTACGTATTCACAGGACATTTACATTAGTACGTTCTGCAGGAACGATCATCATTTAAGTCACCTCGGTTTAGCATGTGTGCTGTTGCCCAATAGGCACAGGGTCCACCATAGGCTCTGGTAACTTGCTCCACGTGTGAACGGATCGATACTTATAAGGCGCAAATGGCATCCTGTGCTATAGCCACCCATGCTGCATTCACCTGCTTCCATAGTTCATCTGTGGTAGATGGCATTGGGTCACAGCGCTGCATCCGTCATTTCACCATATCCCACACATTTTACATTGGGAACAAGTCTGGTGATCTGGCAGGCTGGGGCAAAAGGCTAACAGCTTGTGACATCAAGAAGGCATTTGTTCGTGCAGCAACATGTGGTTGTGTATTCACTTTGAAACTTCTTTATTTAAATGAGTCTGTGTCGGTACTTAAATTGCTGAATGACTGAGAAGATGAAACTTCTACGTTATTTGATTCTGAAACAGCTGAGCAATACTGAAGGTACAGAGCCTTCTTTCTCTTGACTTTTTCTTATCATGTCAACACTGACCCAGAATATTCTAGCGCAACGCAATCTGACTGCTCAAAAAAATATTAAAAAAAATAAAAAATAAAAAATTGCAACTTGATTTCAAATAATTAACTCAAAAGAATGGCCCTGACTAAAAAGAGATCTTAACAATAACCTATACATTTAACTAAGCACTTACCTCACAAAAATCTTCATTACACAAACTACTGAAATACAGCGAGCATCAATACTGCCAGATAAATAAAATATTCTAACTACTAAAGCCACTAACTACTAATAGGCATGTGGTTAGCAAAGGAAAGATTTTGTTGCATACCAAATAATGTATTTTTTTACCTTAATAATGTGACATCCAGTTCAAACACGAATATAAATCGTCATTGACATCCAGTACAAAGATATATAATCAAGAATAATTTTCAATCTCCAAGTCGAAAACTTCCAGATCGTCAGCCTACGATAACACTTCAGACCTGTACCTTCCATCAATGCTAACTTCTCACATCTAACATCCATCACTGCTGGCTGTTCACCTCCAATTCCCCAACAGTACTTCCATCACTGCTGGCGACTAACTTCCTACTGCCAAACACTACTGGCTATTAACTTCTAACAATGAGTCCGACCAGCCACAGAGTCTCTTACAGAGGGAGCGCAGTCAGAGATCCAATGCAAAGCACTACACAGGGCTGCCAACACAGAAGCAGCCGACTTACAATTTGCTGAAAAATGACTTCTGGGGTGTTGTGCAGAAATGGTATGGCTACGGGTCGCAGGATGTCATTCACGCAAATCATACTAGTCACAGTGCCCTGGACACGCACCAACTGTGATTTGTGGTTGTACACAATAGTACCCCACACCACAGGGCCTTGAGTTGGCGCTGTATCCCTTGTACAAAGGACGTTCAAAAACTTTAGCACAATCGTCTCTATTTTTTTAATTTTTTGCATGAGGAGAATGAAATTTTTTGTGAACGTACTTGGAACATTTAGCTATACATTGAGCCTATTCAATGTAGTCTCCACCAGCTGTGACGCTTCTGGCCCAACGTTCTTTCCATGATATAAATGCACTTTGGTAAAATTTTGGGGATTAACTTTTACACCATCGCTTGACACAGGAAATAGGGTCTTTCTCACTATCAAATGTTTTACCGTGCAGGTGGGCCTTCAGACGACCAAAGAGTTAAAAATCAAGCGGAGCCAAGTCTGGACTTTAGGGAGGATGAGGAACAATTTTCCAACCCATTGTCCTGATTTTCTCCTGCGTCATAAGGGCTGTATGGGGTTTAGCATTGTCGTGGTGTAGTCTGATGAGCTAACCTTGAAGCTGTGGTCTGTGGGTCTTGATGGCATGTCGCAGCTTGTCCAGTGACAAATAGTAGCGGTCCCGGTTAATTGTGGAGCCAGGTTCTAAATAGTCAATGAAAATGACACCACAGTGATCCCAGAAGAAGGAGGTCATCACCTTTCGTTCTGCTGTTCGTGTCAAAACACTAAATGTCTTCATGAGACCCTTGCCGGCCAGAGTGGCCGAACGGTTCTAGGCGCTACAGTCAGGAACCGCACGACCGCTACGGTCGCAAGTTCGAATCCTGCCTCGGGCATGGATGTGTGTGATGTCCTTAGGTTAGTTAGGTTTAAGTAGTTCTAAGTTCTAGGGGACTGATGACCACAGCAGTTAAGTCCCATAGTGGTCAGAGCCACGAGACCCTCGCACACATTCTTCCTCATCGTTTACATTTCTCTTGTCAATAATCTAGGCTCCCAACGTGCACAGATTTTTCTGTACCCTAGTGACTGTACCAGTGATACCACACTACCCAATGACAAACGAGTCATTTCAGCAAGCTATCACGTCGTCACACATCTGTCATTTTGGATGATTTGATAATGGTCCCCTTATTCACATCACTCACTGCCGTCGATGGTCTACGGCATCGTGGATTGTCCAGTAGAGAGAAGCCACCTGCTTTAAACCTCTGCAACCACCGCGCTGGATACTGCTGCAATCCACTGTGTCCTCCCTATGAACAAGGAGCAACATCCCGTGAATCGATGTGGCAGAGTCATCGCCGGTCTTGAAGAGGAACTCCGTCACCGACCGTTGTAGCAACCTGACATCTACTTCACGGTCCATTATGGCTCACCTGTAAATAAAAGAAATATGATCAAAATATCCACGGGTGTGTTGCCGGTCTATAGTGTCCAACGGGCACAATATTTCGGCGATCATACATGTCGCCATCATCAGGTGAACTGACGGACTGAGATCCTGTGAACGTGCCGGCACGGAGATCCGTACGCTATGGCTGCTCAGAGGGAACTGGGTTCGGTCGCGGCGGCGACGGATCTCCGTGCCGGCACGTTCACAGGAGCTCAGTCCGTCAGTTCACCTGATGATGGCGACATGTATGATCGCCGAAATATTGTGCCCGTTGGACACTATAGACCGGCAGCACACCCGTGGATATTTTGATTGTCAAATACGCCGGGAGAAACTCAATAATCACAAAAGAAAAATGGTTCAAATGGCTCTGAGCACTATGGGACTTAACATCTGAGGTCATGAGTCCCCTAGAACTTAGGACTACTTAAACCTAACTAACCTAAGGACATCACACACATCCATGCCCTAGGCAGGATTCGAACCTGCGACCGTAGCGGTCGCGCGGTTCCGGATTGAAGCGCCTAGAACCGCTCGGCCACACCGGCCGGCGTAAAAAAAAGAAAATACTTTTATATACCAACTTATAGCTAAATGTTCCAAGTATGTTCGCAAAAGATTTCATTCTCCTCCTGCAAAAAATAAAACAATTAGAGACGACTGTGCAAAACTTTTTGAGCGCCCTTTGTACAAATGCAGTCACTGTGATGCCGCACCACCTGTCTGTGTCGAACCAAAATGCGGCCATCGTTTTCAAACAAGCAGAACCTGGATTCGTCCGAAAACATTGTCTGGGGCCATTCCTGTCCCCAGCGATGTCGTTCCATACACCATTCCCAACTAGCATGTTTTTGCGCATTCGTCAAAGGTAGGCGGAGAAGTAGATGACGCGGACATAACCAAAGTCGTAATAAAAGGCGACGGACTGCCACCCCTGGTAGTGTACGATGTATTCCACTGTTGCGCCATGGCCGAGGTCGACGCAGATCCGTCCTGCAGTGCCATTCGGATGAGGTGTCTATCTCCTCGAGGAGGTGGTCTGGGTGGTACGACCTGACCCATCTCGTGGTGTTCTACGGCCTTCCGTGAAGCATTCTGCACACAACCGTTGCATTGCCAAAACCCTTGGTCTCACACGAGCAACATTCTTTCATGCTAATAATGCGCCGTCTTTCAAACTCACTGATTTGACGGTAAGGTTCGCGCATATGTGTGCGAGGCATCCTGCACGTCTGCTCAAGTAACACTGGTTCGTTACCTTCGGTATATAGCGACAACGAAAGCCGCAGTCACATTTCACGGGTGGGTGGTGTTGCGTCGCGGTATCGATGTTCACCTTGAACTCGCGGGCGACATGGTTCAAATCACTTCTGCAGAACGTACTAATGAACGTGTCCTGTGAATATGAACGTCCTACCTCTGGTCATTCAAGGTGTTCTGTTTTTTCTGAACATGAGTGTACTTGCTGACTCGTTAAAACTTTTGTCAGAGGCAAGTTACAAATCCATGCTCATTTCGAACATTTACTTTGACAACAAACTGCAAAAACCGACTACGCATTGTGCTATTTCTGCAAGTTTCGGTTCGATCGATGCTTTAATTTTTTAAGAATATTTAAATTCTGAACAGCGTACTGAATGCGGCAGTAACATTCCAGCAATAGCAGAATAGCTGTTTGCATTTCATTATTTCAACATACTAAAGCATACCACGAATGTATCGCATATTAGACACGGCGCACAAGTTACATTGCTATTCCTGAGGCTGACGCTGTTTCTTAATGACGTAGAAGAGTCAGCCAAAAGGAGCACAGGACGTTTGCAGCCAATCTTATTTTTCTATGGACCTTGGCCCGATTGTCACAATATAGTATTATACACTCCTGGAAATGGAAAAAAGAACACATTGACACCGGTGTGTCAGACCCACCATACTTGCTCCGGACACTGCGAGAGGGCTGTACAAGCAATGATCACACGCACGGCACAGCGGACACACCAGGAACCGCGGTGTTGGCCGTCGAATGGCGCTAGCTGCGCAGCATTTGTGCACCGCCGCCGTCAGTGTCAGCCAGTTTGCCGTGGCATACGGAGCTCCGTCGCAGTCTTTAACACTGGTAGCATGCCGCGACAGCGTGGACGTGAACCGTATGTGCAGTTGACGGACTTTGAGCGAGGGCGTATAGTGGGCATGCGGGAGGCCGGGGGGACGTACCGCCGAATTGCTCAACACGTGGGGCGTGAGGTCTCCACAGTACATCGATGTTGTCGCCAGTGGTCGGCGGAAGGTGCACGTGCCCGTCGACCTGGGACCGGACCGCAGCGACGCACGGATGCACGCCAAGACCGTAGGATCCTACGCAGTGCCGTAGGGGACCGCACCGCCACTTCCCAGCAAATTAGGGACACTGTTGCTCCTGGGGTATCGGCGAGGACCATTCGCAACCGTCTCCATGAAGCTGGGCTACGGTCCCGCACACCGTTAGGCCGTCTTCCGCTCACGCCCCAACATCGTGCAGCCCGCCTCCAGTGGTGTCGCGACAGGCGTGAATGGAGGGACGAATGGAGACGTGTCGTCTTCAGCGATGAGAGTCGCTTCTGCCTTGGTGCCAATGATGGTCGTATGCGTGTTTGGCGCCGTGCAGGTGAGCGCCACAATCAGGACTGCATACGACCGAGGCACACAGGGCCAACACCCGGCATCATGGTGTGGGGAGCGATCTCCTACACTGGCCGTACACCACTGGTGATCGTCGAGGGGACACTGAATAGTGCACGGTACATCCAAACCGTCATCGAACCCATCGTTCTACCATTCCTAGACCGGCAAGGGAACTTGCTGTTCCAACAGGACAATGCACGTCCGCATGTATCCCGTGCCACCCAACGTGCTCTAGAAGGTGTAAGTCAACTACCCTGGCCAGCAAGATCTCCGGATCTGTCCCCCATTGAGCATGTTTGGGACTGGATGAAGCGTCGTCTCACGCTGTCTGCACGTCCAGCACGAACGCTGGTCCAACTGAGGCGCCAGGTGGAAATGGCATGGCAAGCCGCAAGCCGTTCCACAGGACTACGAGCGACTCCATGGGAGAACAGCAGCCTGCATTGCTGCGAAAGGTGGATATACACTGTACTAGTGCCGACATTGTGCATGCTCTGTTGCCTGTGTCTATGTGCCTGTGGTTCTGTCAGTGTGATCATGTGATGTATCTGACCCCAGGAATGTGTCAATAAAGTTTCCCCTTCCTGGGACAATGAATTCACGGTGTTCTTATTTCAATTTCCAGGAGTGTATTAATGAAAGACCGCGCATTTTATTTACAACTACTTACACAACAATAGTAACATTGTTATAGCTGTCTCACAGTACAGTTTCAGTTCATTTCCATTTATTCACACATAGAGTGTTCAATATATTTTAATAAATGCTGACCAAGTCAAATACTTATAGTTTCACAAAGGAAAATTTGCACTGACGGCATCAACAGACAGCGGCTTTGCATGAGTTCAAGCACAAAAATCCGTTTCACATAATAAAATTGTAAGCCGGCCACAGTGGCCGAGCGGTTATAGGCGCTTCAGTCCGGAACCGCGCTGCTGCTACGGTCGCAGGTTCGAATCCTGCCTCGGGCATGGATGTGTGTGATGTCCTTAGGTTAGTTAGGTTTAAGTAGTTCTAAGTTCTAGGGGACTTATGACCTCAGCAGTTGAGTCCCATAGTGCTCAGAGCCATTTGAACCATTTTGAACCTACTCTTATTTGCTGATGTAGAAGTGAGATGTAGCCACTTACCAGTTCAGTGTAGACTTTTGTTCAATTCTGATTTATTTGGTCGAAACTGTAGTGAGTGTGGAGATCATTCGAGTCTTGGTTAAAGAATTAAAGATGGAGAATTACGATACTGCAGTTAAGAACAATGACAGTTACTCAGTCATTCATTTACACATAGTGAAAGAGCAATGTTTTGGTATACGATAGATGAAATAACCGTTTTATACTCCCTTCTGAAGCACTGCTTCGCTTACACGTTCATCGACTCGTATAACTGCACAATGGTTTCTGCACAAGTTGTACACAACCTTTCACTCCCTGTACGTCCAAAATTCCAAATCAGTAGTTCCACAGCAAGCTGTCGATACTATAAAAGTCTACGAGCAACGTTGGACTCCACGGAGCACCGCACTGCATTATACGGAGTGCCCTAATGGCCGGGTTGTCCCCAGCAGCGAGTTGGCGGCGAAGGGGTCCCTTTAACAAG
Source organism: Schistocerca nitens (assembly GCF_023898315.1). NCBI lineage: Eukaryota > Metazoa > Arthropoda > Insecta > Orthoptera > Acrididae > Schistocerca > Schistocerca nitens. The sequence goes on along the minus strand of NC_064615.1, from coordinate 298,797,025 downwards.
CGCAGAGTTCAGCGCCCGCCAAGTTTCGGAGCAACAGTCCCTTCTCGCCCCGAGCGTGACGTCAGACGCCGAAAGAAAAACTGCCGTTACTTTGGGTGCATTCGTGCCTTGTGGCTTCCCGGACTCGGCCGGCGGGAAGGCAAGTTTCTTCGTGTGCTCTGCCAACTCGGTGATCGTGTTATTTGCGCACCTGAAACTTGGAGCGCGAGAAGCCCTTTACGCTCCCTCGCTGCTCGAGTAGCCACGCCATTCGGGGCGCAAAACAAAGGTGCTGCTGGAAGCTAGTTCCAAAGCTTGTCTTAAGAAAAAGTAGCACAGCGAGTGCACGGCTGCAGAATTGACCCGTAACTTGTGGTTATGGGTTTTGTTAGACCCAGCTCGGGTGCTATTCTTGTCGCGCTGTTATTAGATAAACAGTTTTTGATGTTGCTGAGCAACAGTCATTCAATAGTTTTTAAGTGAACACACCACCCTTCGACTGTATTGTTGTTTATTTAATTACGACGCAGGCTTCGGCCTTTTATGCCATTTTCAATTGATTGAGTTATGCGATTAACTTATATTAAATGACATCAAGCTCAAAATTGGCCATACATTGAGAAAAACATTCGCTCCCCAAGAAATGCCAGATGTAAAATCATCATCTTGTCAATAAGAATGGGAGCACTTCATATTTGATAAAAACAGTTTTACTGTGGTATATAAAAGATGAACACAGACCCTAGGCTTTTGTTCAGTTCTGGTTTATTTCGCAGAAACGCTAGTGTGGGTGGAGATAATCATTCGAGTCTTGGGTAAAGAATTGAAGTTGAAGAATTACGATACTGCGGTTACGAACAGTAGCAGTTAGTCCGTCATTCATTTATGCACAGCTAAAGTTAATGTCATTAACATGTCCTTGACTCGTAAACATTACGACTCAAGGACGTGTGTTCATCTTTTATATATCAAAGTAAATCTATTTTTATTAAATATGACGCATGTATGTATTTATTAAATCGGGGACCTAGAAACGACAAGAGGCTTCGTCCCACCGTAGTCCTTAGTGGCTCACAGCCCCACAACAGGCCACAGCAGTCCACCCATCCCACCGCCGCCCCACACCGAACCTACGTCTCATACCAAACGAGTGTAACCCCAAATGTTTGGGTGGTAGAATAATTATGGTAAACGCGTGGACGCGTACGTGGAAACGGTGTTTGCGCAACAGTCGCCTACGCAGTGTAACTGGGGGGGGGGGGGGGGGGGATAAGGCGAACCCGCCCGCATTCTCCGAGGTAGATGGAAATCTGCCTTAAAAACCATCCACGCTCTGGCCAGCACACCGGACATCGACACTAATTCGGCAGGCGGATTCGTGCTGGGGACCGGCACGCCTTTCCGCTCGGGAAGCAGCGCGTTAGACCGCGCCGCTAGCTGGGAGGGCTAAATATGACGTGCTCCCAACTATATTTTTACAAGGTGATGATTTTACATCTGGCATTTCAACTCAATCACTTGAAAATGGCATAAAAGGCCGAAACCTGGGCCGTAATTAAATTATAATACAGCCAAATGAGGGTGTGTTCATATAAAAAGTTATTAGATAAGGCCGTATGTTGCGCCAATTATGATTTCAAATTAACAGCAAATAATATTACTAGAAGTGGCAGCTGCTGGAATGTGAATACGAGGGCTATTCGTAAAGTGAGGTCCGATCGATCGCGAAATGGTAACCACAGTGAAAATCAGATGAAGCTTTGCACGGATGTGTTGGGCAGTGTCTCTTGTATGCCCATTGATCACGTCACGTCGCTCTATTTAGTACTCCAGTGGACCCCCCCCCCCCCCCTCCGGGAACGTCTCATACCAAACCAGTGTAACATGTAACCCCAAATGTTTCGCCAGATTTTGTGCAGCCCACACAACATAAATGTTATGCGTTTCTTTCTTCGAGACAATTTTCAGCCGCATTCTGCAGGGAAGACGCTGCTGCAACGTTTTCGATGAGGAGTGTTTGATCATCCACAATACTGCCCTTAACTGGCTCGCTCTGTTGTTCATCTCTGCACACATAGACCGCTGGCTACGAAGACAACATTTTGGCACAAACAACAAAAGGCAGACCATCGTAGAGAATTGGCGGAAAGCACAGACGGCTACTTTCTGTGACGAGGGTACAGGAAAGCATGTACAACGCCACGACAAGTGTCTAAGTCGGAACGGCGACTACTTACAAGGGGAGGCCGCCAATTGTGAAATTCAGATTCGATTCATACTGCGCATAATAAAAGCTCATGGCCAGAGGTGTAATGTGGCAAAGCACCAAGATGCACTTCTCAGCGGTTGTCGAGAAAACGACAGTTAAAAGAAACCGTTGCCGTGAAATACTCTCTACGATTACTAATTTTCTTCAGCGTCGTGGATCAGCGGTAAGCGCTCGGGTTCGTAATCCGAAGGTCGCCGGATCGAATTCCACCTCATGCAACTTTTTTTTATTATTAGTTTTTTGAAATTCATATATATATATATATATATATATATATATATATATATATATTAATGAATTGTTTATGCATGTTGGTGAGGGCAGATCGCTCTCCAATTGTACCGCCTCCATTTTTCCGTTTGTTTAACAGGGTGTACCAAAGCTCTCCCGTCCGCATTGATTTTCTACGATGTTATAAGTTGCGCTAGGGACCGCATCTACCTTCTTTCGAAGTTAACAGGCAACTACGCTGTTATGCGGCGGCTCGTTTCGGCCCATTCAACATCTGTCCTTCAAGTGTAACGAGCGAGTAACGGAGTTTATATTTCATACCTGCCACAGCAAATTTGTGTTCGTGGGGTCTCTATTCTAATTCGAACGTTTGACTTACGCTATACGTATTCGTTTCGGAATATCGTTTCTACGTCTTCCGTTAACTACACGTGGTTAACATTATGAAGACAATTAATAACATTTGTGAAATACAACTTTGTTTGCGGAAAACATAATGATGTTCGAAGTCGCCAGTTTTTCCACGACAAACGACTTTCAACAACTTATTATATGCATAATTGTTGCAACTGATTGCCGGGAATTATATATATATATATATATATATATATATATATATATATATATATATATATATATTACAAAAAATAAATACTAAAAAAAAAGAGTTTGTATGCCCCGAGATTCGTTCCGGCGACCTTCGGATTACGAACCCGAGCGCTTACCGCTACACCACGACGCTGTAGAAAAGTGTTAATCGTAGAGAGTATTTCACGGCAACGGTTTCTTTTAACTGTCGATTTTCTCGACAACGGTTGAGAAGTGCATCTTGGTGCTTTGCCACATTACACCTCTGGCCATGAGCTTTTATTATGCGCAGTATGAATCGAATCTGAATTTCACAATTGGCGGCCTCCCCTTGTTAGAGATGTAGCTGGAAGATGTGGCTAACTATTGCGGATAAAAAATGTTTGATTTTCAATGTGGTTTCATGTCGCTTCGTTCTCGACTACGTCTTGATTTATTGCAGTTAGTTTAGCCAGTATTCCATTGTGAAACAATTACTATTTTTCAATTTTACATTGATATTAGAAACGAATCAATAAACTGCAAAAGTTGACGGACACGGTGACATATGATGAACTCTGCCCTTACTAAGGCTTCCAGTTGCTGTTCGCCACCAGAACCACTACCACCACCACCACCACCATCACCACCACCACCACCAACACCACCACCGTCATCATCAGCGCCAACTCGCATCTGAGAACATTTACATCCTTGCTTTGCCGATCAGATCAATAACTACGATCGAGCCGCTTTGCCTGGGTATTAGTAATCACTTTGAGACAAACATTACATAGACAGCTGGTGGCGAAGACTCGGGTGATAGCGTTTCTGGACAGTGTTCTGTGACTATGGCCAGACGTAGAGCTAGGTAGGTATCTGCCAGCAATGACTATGGCCTTGTGACAGTACTGGCCAACCCTCAAGTAGTAGTTGAAGAGGGGTCTAGCAGCCTAGTGTCTCTCATAAATCCTTCCAATAGTTTCTGCCACCCACAGTAGGACAATTTCTCCCTGAGCATCCTGCATATTTTTCTGTGGAAATGTCTGCACATGAGGTAGATTATCTCAGAATCTTCATCTCAACAAACGCATTATTTAGTAGTAAGTGTAAGGGCCGTAGCGTAACATCCTCTTTTTCACACTAAAAGACACATCTTGTCAAGAATGATCCACTTAAAAAAAAAAAACGATTCTGAGTAATCTTGTGTACAGTTTAGTTTCTTCAATAGGCTATCTGTAAAATTTCGTGTGGCGCTGAGTCTTCAATTTGTGACTTCCTTCATGTGCATTACCTTAACTACATGCAACAAAAACTTCCAGGTGGCATCTACGGAATACCTTCACCCAACAGCTTAGCATAGCTGGGTACGTTGCTTCGGGGGCAGCATTTCCAGTGAATTCCTCGCTTTCTCTCTCTGTAACGACTGGCAAACTCTGCACCGGAGTGTGCGTCCTTATCGAACTTCCTGATAGATTAAAACCATGTGCCAGACCGCTTCTCGAACCTTCCTTCTCGCATCTGATGCTTTTATCAGTTGAGTTGGTATAGGTAAACTGTGTATGCTTTGTTGATTATGTTTACGAGTTTCTTGTAACTCTGTAAAATTTCCTATCTAGTATTACTATACCAAAGCAGTCCAGCCGTAGACGATGGACGTGGAAAGGTAAGCTACACCTAGCATTCAAATTCAGCCCAGATCTGGTCTCCAGTAGGGATGGCGGTCATCGTGGTAACAACCGGTTTCTGGTTATATTGCTTTCTTCTTCACCCTAATTTAATCCGAAATTGAAACCGCTCAAAATATCCGGTTTCTGAAAGAACCGATTTTCGTTTTTTTTTTTTTTAATTTCTGTTGTTTCCTATAATAAACGTAGAAATCGAATAATGATTGAAAAAAATTGACTCACTCAGTTTCATGATACATAGAATCAAGGTATTAAACAGGCAAGTAAAAGAAAACTTTATCCATCCACCGTTCACTGCTTATCTTGAAACCTTCCCGTCTCCTCTATATCTCTTTTGTTGTCACGCAACCTTCCCTTTTACAATAACCTATGAAACCTTCCCTTAGGATTTCTATCTCTTCGTTAATAATAACAAATGAAATCTTCCCTTTGAAATTAATTCTCTTTCTCAATAATAGTGAGTGCAATCTTCGCATACAAATTTAAATGCTGCTTATTGAAAGTTATTTTCTGATTATTTCGACGAAACATAGAATGTATCGTCGTCGTGGCCCTGAGTCATTACCTGCAATAACCCAAAACTGTTCCTTACCTTTCTCACTGTTACTGGATCGCCACCTGACTGCTACATCGAACTGCGACATCAATATACTTACTCTGTTTTACTATACTCTATTAGCTGCTGGTGGCCTGTCATAATAAGTGGCTGTATTTATTACCAAAGCTGACATTATTCTTTAATAGCAAAGTTGACGTTGTTCTTTAATTAATTTGACTGACGTTACGTAATTCATGGCTAAACTTTTTCTTGACAACAATAAATTTTTGCAAAGTTTCATGTTGATGGTTTTTGAGATGGATTATAATCAGTAATGCAATATTGCTGGCAAAAATTAATTATATTTTGAATGAAATGATTTTACAAACGTTCAAATGGGACTTACTTTTTACAATAATCTTACAACTAGCATTGCGCAAACATACCTTCAGTAGTCTTGAGTTTCTAAAAAAAAAATGGTTCAAATGGCTCTGAGCACTATGGGACTTAACATCTATGGTCATCAGTCCCCTAGAACTTAGAACTACTTAAACCTAAATAACCTAAGGACATCTCAAAAAGATAATTCAATAATATTAGTTCCTCTTATGATAATAGTTAGCTGATGTCTCTGTACATCCGTTTATAATCTTTTGTAAATCATAGCTGGTGGCTGGCAGGTACACCGCTCCTCTCAACCTCTCGCTTCCGACCTGCTACCGACTCGCTTCACGTCTCGCTTATTACTCGCTCCACATCTCGCTTACTACTGACTTCCTACGAACGCTAAATTGCAGTCTCTCTTACCAACAATGCTTTCTGGTGCAGGCAATCCCTGCTACCATTACAAAATGTATCAATGCGCGGTCTTCCCTGCTCTTTTCTTAAAATGTATCCATACGCGGTCTCTCCGGCCCTTTTTAAAATTATATCAATGTGCGGTCTGTGTTGCCAACAATACTTTGGTGCAGACATTCCCTGCAACCACAATTATTTCCAACATGACGAATATTAATTATTCCTACTTAATCCTATTAATAAAATATTAACGTCTTTCATAAATTGTGGTTTGACAATAGACAATATAAACATACATGTCTTACAATCTCTAAAACTGATAAGTGATTGAATACTACAAAAAACCTTAGTATTCTCCTACTGATTGTAATTTTTTGAAACTCTGCTCAAGAATCATATTGTAATCTGGGATCATACTACCATTAGGCCACTACGAATAGTCAGTGCTATTGTTCTCATGGTTTTCAGTCTAGAGAATGGTAAGATGCAGCTCTCCATGCTACTCTATCCTGTGCAAGCCTCTTCATCTCCAGGTAACTATTGCAACCTACATCCTTCCGAATTTGCTTACTCTGTTCATCTCTTGGTCCCTCTCTACGATGTTTACCCTCCACAGTTCCATCCAATTATAAATTGGTAATCGCTTGATGCCTCAGAACGTGCCATTCTTCTAGTCAACTTGTGCCACAAATTCCTCTTCTCCCCAGTTCTATTCATTACCTTCTCATTAGTTACGTGATCTACTCATCTAATCTTCAGCATTTTTCTGCAGCACCACGTTTCGAAAGCTTCTATTCTCTTCCTGTCTAAATTATTTATCGTCCATGTTTCACTTCCATACATATCTACACTCCGTACAAAAACTTTCAGAAGGGACTTCGTGATACTTAAATCTATACTCGATGTTAACAAAATTCACTTCTTCAGAAACGCTTTGTTTGCCATTGCCAGTCTACATTTTATATCCTCTCTACTTCGACCATCATCGGTTATTTTGCTTCCCACGTAGCAAAACTCATCTACTCCTTTAAGTGTCTCATTTCCTAATGTAATTCCCTCAGCATCACCTGATTTAATTCGACTACATTCCATTGTCCTCGTTTAGCTTTTGTTGATGTTCATCTTATATCCTCCTTTCAAGACACTTTCCATTCCGTTCAACTGCTCTTCCAGGTCCTTTGCTGTCCCTCAAAGAATTACAATGTCATCGGCAAACCTCAAAGTTTTTATTTCTTCTCCATAGATTTTAATTTCTACTCCAAATTTTTGTTTTGTTTCCTTTACTGCTTGCTCAATATACAGATTGAATAGCATCGGGGAGAGGCTACAACCCTGTCTTACTGCCTTCGCAATCACTGCTTCCCTTTCGTGCCCCTCGACTCTTATAACTGCCATCTGGTTTCTGTACAAATTTTAAATAGCCCTTCGCTTCTTGTATTTTACCACTGCCATCTTCTGAATTTGAAAGAGAGTATTCCAGTCAACATTGTCAAAAGCTTTCTCAAAGTTTACAAATGCTAGAAACGTAGGTTTGCCTTTCCTTAATCTACCTTCTAAGATAAGTCGTAGGGTTAGTATTAACTCCCGTGTTCCTACATTTCTACGGAATCCAAACTGATCTCCAGCGATGTCTGCTTCTACCAGTTTTTCCATTCGTCTGTAAGGAATTCGTGTTGGTATTTTGCAGCCGTGACTTATTAAACTGATAGTTCTGTAATTTTCACACCTGTCGTCACCTGATTTTTTGCGAAGGATAAAAACTGAGGTTGAATAACTCTGTTTTTCGTGTTAATTTGTCCGTTTTCAAGGGCTAGAGGTTCATACAGACATATTACGTAGTCACAGGCAGCAGATCAGCTATTTTGTATTTTTGTTGTATACTGTGACTGAACAGTTGTTAAATTTTGATGTATTACTGTTGCCATAATTTCCTTGCTCTTTTATTATTCAATAGAAATGGCAGACGAATCTTCGATCTTTTAAAGCAAATGAAGCATTGCACTTCTTTGCTACCTCACCTCGTAAAAATATTTGTAGACTAGTGTTGGTGCTACTCTGCAATACAACGGATGGCCTGCGAGAAACCTCCGCACAGAACAGGTGGGGGTACTCTTGAACACTGCACGTACATGCGTATCTTTAGACGTGACACACCGCAACGGGGACATCATTGTCTCAGCAATGCTAGTTTCTTGCTTGTTTCTGTCGGGCTTGTTATTAAAATGGTACTGCCCGCTTTTCCTGCTTTTCATCATAACACAATATTTGAAACTAATGCAAATTTAACGAATAAAAGTTACTTCTTTTTTTTTTTAAAAAAAAGGTTCATTTAAAAAAGAAAAATTTTAGCACTGCTACTATGGCTAATTGATAATTCTGTGTTCTTACTCGATATTAGATAAAAGTAGAAAAAAAAACACCTGTTATAACCGAGGTCAAACAAATATCGAAAAAATACCGGTTATTTAGGACTAAAATACCGGTATCTGTTTTAACCTGTCGGTTTTTTCCATCCTTAATATCCAGTCAGCAACTCTCAGTTTTGTGTGTTTGGCTCAATGAAGACCTGCGGTTTTATGTGCACCAGTAAACATTGTCCTTTCGCGGCGTATCTGACTTCAAATGTCGATTGCCTGTAGTTTTCTTTTCAATGTTCGTTGGGAAACTCATTAGGATGGACCTGTACCTAGCCTGCTGCCTCTTAGGCGTCCATAATTGCGAAAGTGACCTCTCAATTATGACCCATAAATGTTCGACTGGAGTCACGTCAGGCAACCTGGAAGGCAAATCATTCTCTAGAATTGTCCAGAATGTTCTTCGAACCAATTCCGAACAATTGCGGCCCAGTGGCATGACATAGCTCTTTGGGAACATGAAATCCATGAATGGCTGCATATGGTCTCCAAGCCGATATAACCGTTTCCAGTCAATGATCACTTGCAGCAGAACACCCAGCCCCACCATTATGGTGCCACCACCAGCTTGTACAGTATCTTGCTGGCAACAAATTGCCGTGGCTTCGTGGAGTTTGCGCCACAGTCGAACCCTACTATCTGCTCTTACCAACTGAAATCGGGATTCATTCGACCAGTCCACGATTTTCCACTTGCCTTGGGTCCAAACTAAATAGTCAAGAACCTAGGAGAGGCGGTGCATGTGATGTCGTGCTGTTAATAAGGTCACTCGAGTCGGTCGCCTGCTGCCATAGCCCATTAAAGCCACATTTCACCGCACTGTTCTAATGGAAATGTTCGTCGTACGTATCACATTAACGTCTGAGGTTATTTCTCGCGATGTTGCTTCTATGCAAACGCCGCTGCTCTCGGTCGTTAAGTGAAGGTCGTCAGCGACTGCGTTGTCCGTGGTGAGAGGTAATGCGTGAAATTTGGTATTCTCCGCACACTCTTGACACTGTAGACCTCAGGATATTGAATTCACTTACGATTTCGGAAATGGAATGTCCCATGCGTCTAGCTCCACTACAATTTCGCCTTCAAAGTCTGTTAATTCCCGTCGCGCTGCCATAATCACGTGGTAAATCTTTTCACGTGAGTCACCTGAGTACATATGGCATCTCTGCCAATGCACTACCCTTTTATACTTTCTGTATGCAATAGCACCGCCATCTATGTACGTATATATCGCTATCCGATGACTTTTGTCACCTCATTGTACGAGGGTGAGTCAAATGAAAACCTTAAATTTGTAATAACAAATCGAAATTTCGCGCCGTTATCCTGTAAGTTGGTAAGCGTGTTACAAACAGCGTGCAGATTGGCCTGTAGGTGGCAGCATAGTGCAGATGCACACATACCGTCACAGTATCAGTATAAAGTTGGCCGCCCCACTTGCGACTTGCACCAGGTTCAAATGGCTCTAAGGACTATGGGACTTAACAGCTGAGCTCATCAGTCCCCTAAACATAGAACTACGTAAACCGAAGGACGTCACACACATCCATGCCCGAGGCAGGATTCGAACCTGCGACCGTAGCAGCCGCGTGGTTCCGGACTGAAGCGCCTAGAACCGCTCGGCCACCGCGGCCGGCCTTGCACCAGGCAAGAACAGCGTTCTGTTATTCGGTTTTTGCGTAGTGAAGATGTGAAACCTACTGAAATTCATCGACGAATGAAGGTTCTGTACGGTGATCCATGTTTGTCACCGCAGCAAGTCTACGAATGGTGTGTCTTCAGTGGAAGAGGCTCCTCGTCCAGGTCAGGCACAACGAGAACATTGCAGCAGTTGAAGCCATAGTGAAGGAAAACCGCCGAGTGACACTGAATGACATTGCAGCATGTATACAGATTAGTCACGGGTCAGCACACCACATTGTGCATGATGTGCTCCAGTTGCACAAAGTGTCTGCAAGATAGGTGCCACGGCAGCTGACTCCTGAAATGAGAGAACGACGTGTTGATGCTTGTGAAGAACTTCTTCGGCGCTTTGAACGAGAAAGTGATGGCTTCCTTGCAAGAATCATTACTGGGGATGAAACCTGGGTTCACTTCCACCAACCGGAAACGAAGAGAGCGAGCAAGGAATGGCGCCATTCCTCATCACCAAATGATTTCCATATGTTTGGATCACTCAAAGACGCAATGAGAGGAAAGAAGTTGCGTTCTGATGAAGAGGTACGCCACGCGGTGCATGAGTGGTTGCGCGGACTACCAAAAGAATTTTTTTCTAAAGGAATTTATACACTTTGTAAGCGCTGGAGGACTTGCATTGAGCGTGGGGGAGATTATGTTGAAAAGTGATACAGCTTTGTACCACTTCCGCACAATAAATAATATTTAAAAAAATATTTAAGGTTTTCATTTGACTCGCCCTCGTATACTATGTCACGTGGTTGCAAGTGGTTGTAGACACATTGGGCAATAATCGTTGACTGATACATCAACTAATCGGCCAACTTCATTTACGGAATGGCCACGGCTACGACAGCTGTTTTCTGCCATTCTGTGACGTCACCACGTGCACCCATCTCTCTCTCTGCGCTAATTCCGTACAATCGACTGGCACAATAGCTCTCCACAGCCAGTACTGACGTCAGCGCTGGATGCCAACATAACCGTCTCTTATGAGTTCTACACCACCTACAACGCTGCGAATTGACCAGTATGATCTTCAACGGGCGAGTAACATTTTCACCAGTGAGCTTCCTCAGAAACTTTGCTTGCCTTTCCTCTGTTCCTATATTTATTTAATTTTCCATGCACGTGTTTGTTCACAACAGCTCATGTTACCCTGGTTCATAATTCCGTCTTCACTTTTGGCCACGTTGCCTTCGTTGAACTTCAGAATCGAAAAATTTTCTGTTACGGGTAAGTCGTGAGGTCCCTGACAATTTTCGCTCATTTTTGACTTCCTCAAACCATTCGAACGTCTCTCTGCTTTACTTTATCTCTGATTTCATAAAATTCCACTTTTCGTCTTGTTATAAATCTATGTACTTTAATTCTCTTTGTATGCTTCTAAAACTTTTATTTTATTTATTAATGTCACTCACAGTGTCTGTGTTCTCTTGGTTGTTTGTTAGCGTTAATCGACTGCATATGCATTTTGGTCTGAGGATTTTTCCTATAATTTTTCGTTCTCATTTTCTTGAGTGTGTTCGTTATCTGATTTTCTGTTCAAAATTAGTGTTTCAGAGGTAAACTGACACTACTTTTTAATGATATAATGGTTCAATTTAGTGAGTTTGGAAATACATTATTATTACTATTATTATTAGTATCATTGTTCTCAGATGGGCCAACTAAGGACCACGCGCCAGTTTCATTTCCTTATTCGTTGTTCTTTTCTTACTTTCCAGTACTCCTTCGTTTGTTCACTATGTTTTTTCCTGTCTTCTCACCACTTCAGAACAGTTTTTTCCACTCTCCTACTTTGGAATCCTTCCAAATTCAGTGCCTTTTCCCTAAACACTTCCCTGTCAGTTGTTTCTTCAGCTTTTATGTTAGCTTTTCTAAATCACTTTTACATCCTGGATTAAAATTATAGTTGACTTTTTATCCCACAGACATCTGAAGAACTTTCTGTTTAACCCACTGTCTTGCACTGGTTAATGTGTCCGAAAAATACTAGACTTCTTTTTCTCATTAATTTTAATATGTTTCCTATGTTTCGATAAATTTCATGGTTACTTCGTAATTTCTAACTTTCCATAGTTTTGCATTGGTTTCCCTAGTGAATCGCCTTTCTAGTGTTTCTAATTTAAATAAATTAAATTTTAGGCATAAGCTTGCATTTAGGCATTCTGGCTTCATAGTCTATTGTAATGCCATATTTTTGCAATTTTAAATAGGCATTTTATATTACAAATGTCTTCAGTTATACGATATTTTCCTCCAATATTATGTAAATTTTATAGTGGCATTTTCCAAACCATTTTCTCTTGTTATCTCCTGAACATGTTCAAAGTTTTTAACCTTCTCTATTTGGCCAATATCTGTTTCCAAAATTTTGTGGATTTTTAACGTTTATTAACAATGAAATTTTTCCTGTAAAAATTCTTCAGTGGGTCCTACTGGCTATTTCTATTAAAAGATTAATTTATGTTTCAGCAGATGTCACATTTTCAGGATATATAGCAAAGTCATCTGCAAATGCGAGACAGTTTATTCCAACTTTTTTTGTTTCCTCTTCCCAACCTTATTGGTGAAATCTTATATTCAGTCAGCGTTTCATTTCAAATTATCACTATTTTTTGTAGAACACAGTTGGAAAGAATTCGTCGTAAGCCATCACATTATTGTTATTATTCATTATTTCCGGTTTCATTGTTCGAAGTACAGTTCTGAAGATACCATCAGTATCGAGTCCTTTTCTGGAGTACTTCTCCATTTAGTGGCGGTTTGCTACAGTGGACATTGTGACGTCACTGGGGCTACGTATAGCCGCGTATCTGCAGCCACAGTGGGACCAGAAGCCACACAGCGCAAACTTGCTCTTCATTTCATGGCCGGCTGCTGTTCTGTTGTGTACTGCTGCATTTCAGTCCACAGCTAAACAGTTGACTCACTGCACACTTCTGGGTTACAGTGTGTTCGTGACACAATACACAGTTGCAGTTTGTGCACTGTCCACGAACTCGACCGGCTTATGAAAGTGGCGTGGACTGGGTAATGTTCAAACATAAGGTACATAATACACAGGCAACAGTGAATAGCTCTGACAGATTATTTAAAAGTTTCACAATACTAGTCGGACAGGAATTCCACAAACAGCTTCCAGAAAGGCAAAAAGGGGACCTAACTTTTTGGTGTTTAATGTCCTAACAGCAGCATCAATAAATGCAAAGGGCTACTACTTGTGTGTATCTCCACACCTCATACACTCTGTAATCTGATTTTTGTATACAAGACATTGAATCTTTTATTCTCAAAATCAAGGTATGCTGCAATGAAATTTCCAGATGGGTTAAGGCTGTGTGGCGTACTGAGCAAGGGAACTAAAGTTCTGTATTTCGTAAAGAGCTGGAGGAATACACTAACAGATTTAAGGTTGCAGCTGATCGGGTGTGAGACAATTTGAGCTGATAAATGCACTGCACTCACAAGCACTGGAATCAATGCCCACCTGAGAGTATAGTTTTAACCTGTCAGCAACTTTTTCCAGTTTGAGCTCAATTTTATCCACGCACAGTGAGCTATTAGAGTTTGTGTTGCAGGGATGCCAAACGCCTTTTGTTAAATAGAAGCAATTAAAAAGAAAGAAATCCCCAAGATATATGGATCATCATAACAATAGCAAACATCTCCAAGTATTGTAGAACGTCACGTCTCACAGCTGCTAACCAGTCCACACAGCTACCCAACTAACAAGAAAGTTCTTAAAATGTAGTGGTTATTCTATGCGATGCCACTACCAGAATTTACTGTATTATTATTAGACCATGCAGCATCGGACGTCTGGAAAGCGGCTCTCACGTGTAATAGGTTTGAATAGACACCCTATGGTGATCCAAGTACTACACGGAATTTTTGGAATAAATAATGATAATGGCGCGTAACAAACTTATTTTTACGTCTATATTTGATTACTAGTAGCACTGATAATCTCTTTGAAGTGACTGAATAGGGAGCACTTAATTCTGTATGTTTGATATTGCCTAGCAGGAGGGCATTATTCATTTAAAACAATACCACAGCCTGGAATCGTTTCACAATACATAAACACACATGATAAACACCTGAACTAGTTTTAGGTTAATGTAAACTACCCAAATTGTAATTACTGACTTTAATGTTATTGAGCTTGCATTGTACTGAAGGTACAATATGTACTGTGGTGGCAGCAATTTCCTTCAACGCTTAATTAAAGAACAATATAGATCTGCTTGTCAATATACTTACTAAAAACACTAATTGAGAATCACGTTGCTCGGACAGAACCGGGTAATTTTTGACTATGGCAATGTACTGAAAAGCCACTACATCGAGCTGGATAGTAATTACGGTGGCACAGCACCTGGTATCTTCCATCCGTTGCATGAAGCGGCGCCTGCTGGCAATTTCGGCGTTAATTCCGACTATTTTCTCTTGTAATATAGCTACGCCGATACTCACGCACCATAACTTTTCACTGATGTTACAGCACATAGAAATCACTGGTTATGAGGTAATAATGAGCTATTTCCTTTAAATAATTGATTACACTCGGGGAATGCAATTTAAACCACAAAATTATTATTGCCTCCAAACTTTACACACTGTAGAGAACTTGGTTTGACTATTACACAAACTGATTCACAAAATTTAAATGTACTAGTAATGGCGTCGGTATAAGAACCACTGTTCATAATAATACTCTTGTAAGATAACTTCTAGTTCGTTGCTACTGAAGTGAGCTCACCAGTGGACCTCATCAGTTATTGAAATCACAATACGCCGTTGGATGCAGCTACTGGTCCCTTCACACCTCGCCGTTGGAACAAGCAACTCGTCACAATTAATACAGAATTGCACCATGCAGTGCCATGTGCTTCAGAGCGGGAAACCGTACTATTTTGCCGCTCACTACCCATCTCCGTCGAAATACCGCGTCTTACAAGCCTTAGTGTCCATTTAGCTTGTAGCCATACGATAAACGAAGTCCATATCTGTTTTCAGCTCACTTCTAAATGGTCTGTTATCAAAATTACCGTAACACACGCCGGCAGTCACTTTTACGCCACTTAACACTTGTTCTACCTCAGAGCTACGCCAACTTACTTTTATCTCCAATATTACGCGCTAACCTATACACTGTTCTCATTCTCGGGGATCCCCCCCACTCCTAAACATTATTTTACATTACGCCAAGTTCTCTATTTACAATTAAACATACCATAGCATTACAATATTCAATTACAGTCATTTTCATATATTAAAGTAATATTACATTTATATTTTTACTACACATAATAATATTATTTAGTTTAATTCTTTTGTTATTTCGCTGTCAGAGTGCAGCACAAGCCAGACATTGTCTCCCACATAGCATTCTTTAATTTAGCTGCCACCAGGTGGAAGCACTTCCGCTTTGCCTTCGATTCTGACCTGCAGATGGCATAAGCGTCCACTTTCTCTACTGTTGCGCCTTGACTATGCCTGGCATTCACTAGATGGCACGTTTTCACATTACATCTAGAAGGTGCATATATATCATATGTGCCTTTTCAATGCAGCTTCACCCACATATGTGTTCAACACATTTATTGAGAACACCTTCTCCTCCCACTCTTTGTGCCACCTCTTCCAACCTCCCTCTGTCCACCTCTCTTTGAGCATTGCCTCCATCCTCTCCCTCTGACCATATCCTCCTATTCATTTCTCTTTCCATCTCTGTCTCCATCTGCCCACTGCCCCTCTACATCTTCCAACTGCCACATCTTCTCTCTTTTCCTCCTGCTGTCCACTTCCTCCTCCTCCTTCCTCTATCCGTCCCCTCTCCTGTCCATGTCCCCAACAGTGCTCATCTACATGTATGGCCCCTACATTAAAGTTCAGTAAAGCAGAAGAAACCTGACATGCAGAACAGACTACACATCAGAGGTCTGAAAATACTGTTTCTTGCCCATGACATGTAGGCAGCCCCGCAAAGCGGGTTTTTCTGGCAGGCTGATAGTGTTCCCATACAACAGCCTGTTGTGCAGGTCAGCCTATATACCAGGGGCTGAAGGAAACACATTTTTGTCCATGTCTCCACTCCTATCGGAGCTATGCTGCTATTAACTCCACAGTGCTGTTACAGATGAGGCCCACTCTTTATCTGCCAAATGGGGTTGAAACTGATCCAGGGGTTTGGGAGGAGATCCCAGAAATATGCATATACACATGATTTTATATAGACATATAAAAAGGGGATATAGGTATATTAGCAATCTGCCACAGCTTCGCACAGATAGTATTTAGTATCTACAGCTGGGTGACTTGTCCGTCATAATGCATCATATACACACACCTTCCTCATAGTGAAGCAGTCTCCCTATTAGTGAAACATATATTAAAATCCTTATAGTAGTTCCTGGCATTAGCCTGAGCATACAGATAGAACCTGCAGCTGGCCACCCTTATTAGTAATATGTACAGGAATACAGTCGTCACTTGGTAAGAGCATGTCTGCTGTGACATGACCTCTCAAAAGTGATTATATTTCCATCCAATGACATATCAACCCTCAAAAAATTGAAAGTAATCATGACCACTTTGACAAATTATAAATCTGATACTTATATGGTTGTATGTTGGTTTAGTTATCTTATGTGGGGTAAGATTGTTGTCTCGAATTTTTTCTGTGCAGAGAAATCTGGAACTTTCCAGACTCATAATAGCTCAGTGGGTGACTTTAACTACTAGATAATAAAAGTTCATTCATTTAGGCTTCTTTACTTTTTGAACACTCAAACAACTTTCGTTCTTTCTTTCTTGGGGCCTTGGTCCCACGTCACGTGGGGTCTGCCATGTGACTATTGATTTGGCAGTGATAGGTGTAGACTGCCCTTCCTGCACCACCCTGAACCCCCCGGGACGGAATGAGTGTACCCCAGCTATCTAAGCCAGGAATAGTTCGAACTTTTCAGTAGTCTGTGAGTCATGTAACTGAGGCGGAACATGGGGACCAGCCCAGTATTCATCTAACAGGATGTGGAAAACCGTGTAAAATCCATTTCCAGGCTGGCTGGCAGACCGGCCCTCTTCGTTAATCTGCCAGGCGGATCTGATCCACGGTCGGCGCGCCTGTCTGAATCCAGGAAGCAGCGCATTAGCGCTCTCGGCTACCCTGGCAGAGTTGAACACTCAAAGAACTGTTTGATAATAATTACTCAACTTGCACAACAGTATAATTTCCATCTTCTCACATGAGCTGTTTGTTACAACTGCTCTTCCTGTCAGACGAAAGAGGGCAGAGAGATTACACTTTGATTCAAAGACTCCATCACTTACAGTGCTGATAACGAAAGTATTTAAAATGGATTAATACATTTCTTTACGCAAATATAAGAAAATTTAGTGAAAATCTTGTTGTAAATAACTTTATAAAATTTACATAGTCGAATTTCTTCTTAATAAACTTCAAAATTATTCTGATCATGTGCTAGTAGATTCTATTTATATAGCAGTTTGCAGGCATAGCGTCTAATTCAATTTACGTAGAGTTATAATTATTTTTAATCTATGAAGTGGTCGAGACCCGTCGCTATGGAAGGATTACTAATATGCATTAAGCTTAATTACATCACACTGTGCAGCACTGGCGACTGGACTCCAACAAGGACAGAACAATATGTATAAAAATGTGAGATAGGTAGTGGAAAAGAAAAGGAGTGGCCCAGCGAAAACCAGAAATGGGATAAACTACAATTAAATAAATGGAAGAATTATGCCATGTTGATAAGACGATTTTGAAAATGGAAAAAGGAATGAAAACATTAAGAACAGACATGTAAATGAAAATGTGTTTATTCAATAATAGGTTAGTATGAATCGTAGGTACAACACTGCATATGAAGTTTAAAGAAGCAATCATTTGGAACAGAGTATAGGCTGGAAACGAAACAGAGCCCAGTATAGACTGGAAAGGAAACTAAGCCCCTGTACGGAGATCGGAAGAGGAGAAAAGGCTCTGTGCATTTAAAAACGTGGCATTTGCTGTGCACATTGAAAACAAAGCAGTAAGTTAACGAAGAAAGAAGAGGCACAAGTAATACTGTAAGATGGCAAGAACTATGCCCCTTACATGAAGTCATTAAAGATCACCTAACTCACGTTGAGTGAACAGTAGGGCTGAACAAAAATGACTGACAAGGCACAATGCATCTCGTAGAGGGTATAGTATGGACGTATTAGAATAATTAATGTCGGGTGATGGTTTTAAAGTAATTCACATGACATGAAAGCTTTGTGGAAACGCGTCGATTTACTGGAGGCTAGTTTACCCTAGGGAAGTACTCAGAATTGACCATGGCCGCCAGGGGAGCGGCTAAGGGAAGCGACAATAGGCAGCTTAGGGCGGCTCAAGCTCTGAAAAAGCTGCAATGGTGCGCGGCCTCCAGCCACCTTAAGATGAGTGACAGTGAGTGGGTTGTTGACACCGACTCCATGCTGGGGAAACAGATGGAGAACTTGTACACCTGTTGATAAATGTCCGCCGTCCCGTTTTCTGTGAAACATGCGAGAAAGCCACGAAAAGCTACAGTGGAGTGGTCAACAGAGGTCAAAATATGAGTGTTCGTGACTATAGACACTTCACGCTGAATTCACGGTCCGCAGAGTCTGAAGCAAATCAGGTGAAGAGCGACAGAATGAAATACGCTGGCCTCCGATGGGAACGTAGGACCAAGGAATTTGAAGTACTGGGAGTCAGAATTCCGGAAAACTTGGTGTTTGCGCAGACGCTAACCTTGATGGGTGGCCTGGGAGGAGCAAAATAGAAGTTGAGCGGAAGGGAAATTTTGTGGGAATTTGATCCCTTCCCAGAGCAGGCATTGGTCGGCGCTGGGAAGCGACGCATAATTAATGCGACTTGCACTGCAACTGGCGTAAGTGATTTTGCTGGAGGGGAAACCGAGGCGAAGAGTGGACTGTGAGAAGTCTCCGTAGAGGTCTTCTGTTCCCAGCTTGCCTAGAGTGTGGACGTGGCGTTCTTGACTCAGCTTGCCTGAGAAAGAGTGAGCATCTCTGCAGTTTAGGACTTAGCAAAGGGAACGATTGAGCTTGGAGATAGGAAGTTTTGGTTCAGCTATGTACTGAGCGAGATAGCTAGGAGCGAGTAGACGAGCGCAGCCTTGCAGCACCACGAGGTCGGCCGACGTCCACACAACGACGCCGCTCCGCCACGCTGTATTCGGTGATATTGCGCCCGCTCCGGCCTCTGATTAATTTGTTGGATCACGTCGGCAAAGTTTCCACGAGGGTTTCATGGGCCGTGTATTGTAGAATTCTGCCTGATAGGAGAGTCTTGTAATGTGATGATTGAAGGTCGGGAGTTAAAATAAATTTGCGCTAATCGACTGCATCTGTTTTCAATCAAGTGGTTGGAATCCCAAGTCACTTTATTAATTAATTTTTGGTTCAACATTTGCATCTGGTGTTCAATAGCTGAATATAACAACAATGTGCACCCATTTTTAATTGAAAGGGATCAATTCTGAATAAATTAATGTCAACACTTCCCCCGTTGTTCAATCAGGAGTCACAGGGCCATATTACTTTTTTTGCGTTATCCGACATTGCGGCAGTTTTGCACTCTCTGTTGATCTGTTAGTCAGTTAGTTGGGGTGAACACACGCCAAAACCAGCTAAGTGACGGGTGGGGTGTTACAATACGTTTACGTACATGGGATGCATCTGCCCAACACTGGCATATAACTGAGGTCACTTATAATGACTACTACACATCTGTAATAATTTCGGCCTACAACGAACTGACGTCTTATTGGTGTGAAAGCCACTCTGTTGTACAGCATGTTTATACTTTTTAACTAAATTGTTACCATCCCTCTTCCCTCCTGACAAGTTCGTCTTGTAATGCGAGAAACACTTACAAACAGATTTTCTCAGGGAGGGCTGTGGAGTTGCATATTGGGACTTACTGGGAGACACAGGAAAGTTAGAATCATTGTCTGCCCTAAGACAGGTCTTTACATGTAGCTCTCCATGTACTCTTGTCATTTGCCTCCTTCTCCGTGTGTTCATAATTGTTTTCTATACTTTTACTATCTAACATTTGGTATTCTTGCGTTCTTTTCTTCTTCAGTTCACCGTCCCTTCCACAGCATTCATCAGTAAACAACCTCTTGTCATCCAATGTCCAAGACAACTGTGTTTCCTCTTCCTGCTTATCTTTAAAATTTCTCTTTCTTGCCCTTCTCTTCTCTGCACCTCCTCATTTCTCACGTTGTCTACCCGTTTTATCTCTTCCATCCTCCTCTACATGTACATCTACATCTTCATCTACATGGATACTCTGCAGATTACACTTACGTTCCTGAGACATAATTATCTATTATTGCACTACTGAACATCGCTCGAAAGAAAACTAATACCTCTATCTTCCCTAGAGAGCTCTGATTTCACTTATTTTGTTATGATGATCGTTTCTCCCTACGTAAGTCGGCGTCAACAAAATATTTTCGGATTCTGAGGAGACAGTTGGTGATTGAAATTTCGTGCGAAGATCCCGCCGCAACCAGAAAGGCCTTTGTTTTAATGATGTCCACGCCAAGTCTTGTATCATGTCAGTGACACTCTGTCCCCCGACAAGCGTAGTGTAGGCAATCTCTTTAGAACATCTGTTGTGTGTCCTAAGTGTTCTGCCAATAAATTACAGTCTTTGGTTCCCCTTCCTCACAACATTTTCTATGGGTTCTTTCCGATTCCTACGTATTTAGTTGAATTTTCGGCCTTTAGATTTGATTGATTTATCGTGTAACCGAAGTTTAACGGAAACATTTTAGCACACATGTAGGTGACCTCACACTTTTCATTATTTAGGTTCAATTTCCAATTTTTGCACCATACAGATATCTTTTCCAAATCGTTATACAATTTGTTATGATCGTCTGAATGCTTTATTAGACGAGAGGACCTATAACTCTACTTTGTGGAACGCCAGATATCACTTCTGCTTTACTCAATGACTTTCCTTCTATTACTACGAACTGTCACCTCTCTGACAGGAACTTACGAGTCCAGTCACATAACTGAGACAATATTCCATAAGTATGGCAATTTGGTTACAAGCTGCTTGTGAGATACAGTGTCAAAAGCCTTCTGGAAATCTAGAGATACGGAATCAATTTGACACCCCTTGTCAATAACACTCAACACTACGTGTGAGCAAAACAGCTGGTTGTGTTTCACAGGAACAATGTTTTCTAAATCCGTGTTGACTGTGTGTCAATAGACTGTTCTCTTCGAGTTAATTCATAATTTTCGAAAACCATGTATGTTCCAAAATCCTGCTGCATATCGACGTTAATGATATGAGCCTGTAATTTAGTGAATTATTCCTATTGCCTTTCTTGAATGTTGACGTGACCTGTGCAAACTTTCCAGTCTTTGGGTACGGATCTTTCGTCGAGCGAGCGGTTATATATGAATATTAAACATGGAGCTATTGCATGAGCATACTCTAGAAGGAGCCTAACTGGTATACAGTTTGGACCAGAAGATTTGCTTTTATTAAGTGATTTAAGTTGCTGCACTACTCCGAGGATATCTACTTCTACGTTACTCATGTTGGCAGCTATTCGTGATTCGAATTCTGGAATATTTTCTTCGTCTTCTTTGTGAAGGCATTTCGGAAGGCTCTGTTTAGTAACTCTGCTTTGGCAGCACTGTCTTCTATAGTATCTCCATTGCTATCGCGCAGAGATGGTAATGATTGCCTCTTGCCGCTCTCATACTTCACATACGAGCAGAATCTCTTTGGATTTTCTACCAGATTTTGATACAAAGTTTCATTGTGGAAACCATTATAACATCTCGTATTTTAAGTGATCGCTAAATTTCGAGCTCCTGTAAAAGATCGCCAATCTTGGAGATTTTGCATCTGTTTAAATTTGGCATGTTTGTTTCGTTGTTTCTTCAACAGTGTTCTGACCCGGTTTGTGTACCAAGGGGGATCAGTTCCATCGTCTGTTAATTTATTTGCTACAAATCTCTCAGTTGCTGTCAATACTATTTCTCTGAATTCAAGCCCCATCTGGTCTACACTTACATTGTTAATTTGAAAGGAATGGAGATCGTCTCTCAGGAAGGCGTCAAGCGAATATTTATCTGCTTTCTTAAATAGGTATATTTTTCGTTTATTTTTGGAGGATGTGGGAGCTAGGGTATTCAGTCTCGCTACGACAATACTGCATTAACTAATTCCTGTATCCGTCTTGATGCTCGTTATTAGCTCAGGATTATTTGCTGCTAAGAGGGCAAGTGTGTTTTGAGAACCATTTACTATTCGCGTGGGCTCATGAATTAGCTGCTGGAAATAAGTTTCAGAGGAAGCGTTTAGCACGATTTCGTATGATGTTTATGCGTACCTCCGTACTTAAATGTTTATTTTCGCGAACACATCGAGGGAAAATTGAAGCCACTTCCAACTGCAATTGTATGAACCGGGTGCGTGTTGGAAATTAGACTTAAGTTTTCTTTGAACCAGTCAACATCTACATCATCTGAGTTGGGAGGTCGGTAAAATGACCCAATTATTATTTTATTTTGGTTGCCAAGAATGACCTCTGCTTATACTCACAGCAACTATCTACTTCAATTTCGCGACAAGATAAACTGCTTATAACACCAACAATCGCGCCACCGCCAACCGTATTTAGCCTATCCTTTCTGAAGACCGTTAGGTCGTTCGCAAACATTTTGGCGGAACTTGTCTCCAGCTTTCAGTGCCTACAACGATTTGACCATCAATGCTTTCTACTAGCGCTTGGAGGTCCGGTTCTTTCCCAACACAGCTACGACAATTTACAACTGTTTTACTGATATTTCCTAGATCTACCTTTTTCCTGTGTTCGAACTGCACCCTTTGACACTGAAGGCCTTCTTGTATTTACCCGAGGCCCTCTAACCTCCAAACCCACATTTAAAATGCTTCTATTCTTTCTTCCTCTTTCTTGAATGCCAGTATCTTAACTCCTTGTAATGCCACGCTCTATATACGACACTTCACCATTTTCTTCCTCAGATCCCTGTCCATATACCCACATAGGAGCCTCCTCTTCTTATTAAATGTCTTCTCGACAATTTCTATACTCGTTTCCACCTGCTTCTTGCATCCCACGTCTTCCGAAATTATGTTTCCCAGATATTTGTGTGAGCTAACTTACTCTGTATCTCCCTTTCCTAACTTTATAATTGATCTTACTTTTCTTGTATTTATCGTCGTACCTTTTGACTTTTTCTTATTAATTCTCTTTCCGAATTCCTCAAAGGTGTTATTTAATTCTTTTTAAATTCCAAATAATAGTTCTTTCGCTCTCTGCCAATATCGCAATACCATCCGCAAATCGAATAGATTATATGCTCCTACCACGAACGCGCACTCCTCTTTTTCAACGTTGGTGAATAATATGCTCCAAATATAGAGGGTGGAGAAAAACTGTGTCACGAAATTTAACCCTGGATAGCTGATGCCAGTAGGAACCAAAATTACTAATGTTGTGTAGGTCGACAGCGCACCATTTTTAAACTACACTCCTGGAAATTGAAATAAGAACACCGTGAATTCATTGTCCCAGGAAGGGGAAACTTTATTGACACATTCCTGGGGTCAGATACATCACATGATCACACTGACAGAACCACAGGCACATAGACACAGGCAACAGAGCATGCACAATGTCGGCACTAGTACAGTGTATATCCACCTTTCGCAGCAATGCAGGCTGCTATTCTCCCATGGAGACGATCGTAGAGATGCTGGATGTAGTCCTGTGGAACGGCTTGCCATGCCATTTCCACCTGGCGCCTCAGTTGGACCAGCGTTCGTGCTGGACGTGCAGACCGCGTGAGACGACGCTTCATCCAGTCCCAAACATGCTCAATGGGGGACAGATCCGGAGATCTTGCTGGCCAGGGTAGTTGACTTACACCTTCTAGAGCACGTTGGGTGGCACGGGATACATGCGGACGTGCATTGTCCTGTTGGAACAGCAAGTTCCCTTGCCGGTCTAGGAATGGTAGAACGATGAGTTCGATGACGGTTTGGATGTACCGTGCACTATTCAGTGTCCCCTCGACGATCACCAGTGGTGTACGGCCAGTGTAGGAGATCGCTCCCCATACCATGATGCCGGGTGTTGGCCCTGTGTGCCTCGGTCGTATGCAGTCCTGATTGTGGCGCTCACCTGCACGGCGCCAAACACGCATACGACCATCATTGGCACCAAGGCAGAAGCGACTCACATCGCTGAAGACGACACGTCTCCATTCGTCCCTCCATTCACGCCTGTCGCGACACCACTGGAGGCGGGCTGCACGATGTTGGGGCGTGAGCGGAAGACGGCCTAACGGTGTGCGGGACCGTAGCCCAGCTTCATGGAGACGGTTGCGAATGGTCCTCGCCGATACCCCAGGAGCAACAGTGTCCCTAATTTGCTGGGAAGTGGCGGTGCGGTCCCCTACGGCACTGCGTAGGATCCTACGGTCTTGGCGTGCATCCGTGCGTCGCGTCGGTCCGGTCCCAGGTCGACGGGCACGTGCACCTTCCGCCGACCACTGGCGACAACATCGATGTACTGTGGAGACCTCACGCCCCACGTGTTGAGCAATTCGGCGGTACGTCCACCCGGCCTCCCGCATGCCCACTATACGCCCTCGCTCAAAGTCCGTCAACTGCACATACGGTTCACGTCCACGCTGTCGCGGCATGCTACCAGTGTTAAAGACTGCGATGGAGCTCCGTATGCCACGGCAAACTGGCTGACACTGAAGGCGGCGGTGCACAAATGCTGCGCAGCTAGCGCCATTCGACGGCCAACACCGCGGTTCCTGGTGTGTCCGCTGTGCCGTGCGTATGATCATCGCTTGTACAGCCCTCTCGCAGTGTCCGGAGCAAGTGTGGTGGGTCTGACACACCGGTGTCAATGTGTTCTTTTTTCCATTTCCAGGAGTGTATTTAAACTTGGCGCCACTCGCTCCGATTGGCCGTGGGATTGTCCTGTTGCCGTTCGTTGGTCGACGGACAGCGCTATGGTTGTCGGTTCACTCATACAAACGTCCCTCGCTCCGTCAAACTTCCTGTTTGTCTCCACAGGCATTCATACGTAAGCTTCGCTTCGGAGCACACTCGCGTCACCTGCGATTTAGTCATACATGGCGGCACAGTATTCGTCTGAAGAACAACGAGATACGGTTTTTGTTTATGCACTAGCCGACGGTAATGCGCATGAAGCTCGACGGTTGTGTGAGGAACGGTACCCAGCAAGACGCCACCCACACCCGCAAACGCTTACAGCGATTCACGGGCGACTTGGTGAAAGAGGCTCGTTATCGGGATACTATGGTGATACTGGAAGACCTCGAACTCGACGGGACGCTCCATTTGAAGAGACCGTTCTCGAGCGCTTCGAGGAAACACCTACGACAAGAACTCGAGCGGCTGGACACGACGTGGGGGTCACTTACCGGTTAGTTTGGGAGGTATGACGGCCCAGAGAGGAAGGATGATGCGCTACCACCTTGGATACATCGCAATGTCCGGCATGCAAAGCATTCGCGGTCATGTGTTATCCAGATAATGCGGCAACAGGGCAATATCGCGGCCAATCGGAGAGCGTGGCGCCAAGTTTCCGTGGTTTAAGAATTCTGCGTTGTCGACCTACACAACATTAGTAATTTTGCTTCCTACTGGCATCAACTACCAGGGCTAAAATTTCGTGACACAATTTTTCTCCACCCTGCATGTTAAACAATTCTGGGGAGAGACAGCAGCTTTGCTCACTCCCCTTCCAATTGTGCTTTCCTTTGTCATCTCATTGCCAGTCCGTGATACGTACAGATTCTTAATCAGCCGTCTATCCCTCTAGCCGATTCTATTCTTCCTCAGAATGTCCATTAACTTATTCCGCTGCTCTCTGTTAGAAGCCTTATCCAAGGCAATGAAGACACTAAAGTGCTGGAATGGAAGACGTTATTACGACTGTAGTGAAAATGGAAAACCTATACCGCTAAACATTCCTAGTTCCGCTTGTGTAACCGAGACATAGGTCCGCGCACGGTTGGATGAAATTAATTTTTTTTCCTCTTCATATATGCAACACGTTCTGAGACATTGTTATTCGTGGAATTTAAGATTTTTCTGCAATATTCGTTATTACTTACATGTAAGAGCGCACTTCCCCAGTAATGATTTCGTGATTTCTGTGTGTTTAAAAAACGATATATGAAATTGCTGGAGATGAAACTGCTTTGAGTGAAACAACCGACAGTGACTTTTATATTGTTTATTGTCAGAAATAGTTCACCATTTTTTCCGAATATGTAGAGATTTCCGAGTTGCAGTTAGACAGGAATCTAAGCGCACAACTTAAATTACTGGGAATGTAATTAGCAGCGGTCATCTTCATAATCTTGCTTGTCACAACTGTTTATTGCGATCAAATCCCCAACAACAGTAGATAGAGATGAAAGATCTCCGCCGTAATATTTTTAGACTGTAGCACCATATACGAAACATTTTCATTCATGAGAGGCATGTTATAAACTTCGACGAACTGCAGGAGCTCTCGAAAATGCGTTTTTTCAGTTTTGTTTTTAAGACCCAAATCGTCGACCTATTATATAGGGAAGTCAGCTACTTCATTGGGATCTCTAGGAGCGAGTTATAGCCACGTTCTGTTTATCTTCTTATTCTTTGAAACTCTCAGAATCAATTTTTCGGGTGTTTTTATACCTGTATTAGTACAATGTGGTACTACACACTATTCCTAACTCATTTTCCGAAACATAAAAACCAAAACACGATGTCAGTGTGAATGAGAATAAGATGACATAATACGGCATTTACGACAATCTGCAGAATACAGTCAAATACGCTGTCGTTATTATGCATGCATGGAAACATGCGGTCAGGGAAACGTAAAAATTTCTATGAGTTTCAGCTGAGAATCATGGAAATGGGTATACTGCGCTCGATACTGTTCAGGAGGAGGCAAGAGCGATGAAGGTGGGCACGTCAGCTCGATGGAATGCGGCGCCATGCGTTATGGCAACGTAACGCAATTTTCGGTACTTGGAAGAACAGGGCGCCTGTGTCGTCTGCTAGCCGCTTTGTGCTCGTGGCGCTGTGCGCGCTGTACTGCGCATGCGCGGATCTGCGGCAGTTTGCTTTTGATTGGCTTGCGCGACGCGAACCGACAACAGCGCTTCGGTTCTGTAGACCCGAACGGTATCGCTACCGAAATGCATACTGAATAATGCAGGGGCTCTAATTCGAGTACTAGACCGTTCGGTGCTCTTGAGTACCGAAACGATCGGCACAATGGCGGAAAGATACAGAATAGGCACCCAGCGCACGTCGTCGGGTATTCACTCTCGCCTCTGATAGCCCCTACCGTGTAGGCAGCTCAGCCCAGCACACCAGCTGGCTACCGGAGTGGTATCGACGGCCACGCCGCCTGGCCACGTGGAGCTGCCACGTCACGTGCATCGCGCCTTGCCGTGAAGTAGGCGCAGTTCTCTGAACTACGGTTCACCCGCGGCACAGCTGACGCTGACTGTGCGAGACGAGGCTGTTACGCAAAGCACGCAACGCCAGCGGACGTGACCTGCGAAAAGCCACATCGTCGTGAGCGCCGGTTAACAGCCGCCAAGGCGCCACGTAACGCGTTTAGTGAACCGGCGCTCCAGGGACGTAACTGTTTGCCCTACACTTTTCAAGCCATCACAGACCTGTGCAAATAAGCATCATATTAGAAATATGACGTCTTTAAACTTGAATAATTGTCTGTACTGTGGACGTGCCTACATCTTGTAGGGCGTTAATTCAGTGTACATCTCTCAGACGTCTTTGACACGCTGTAGAGTAATCTTGTAAGTAGGCTGTTTAGGTTTTTATGTTAGTAACGCCACGTAGCACTCTGTATGAAAATCACTGGCTGTGCTGTGTGAAGTCTGTGGCTGGTTTACATTGTTGGAATTTGCTATTGTAGTGTTGGTCAGTTGGCTGTTAACAACGCGTAGCGTTGCGCAGTTGGAGGTGAGCCGCCAGCAGTGGTGGATGTGGGGAGAGAGATGGTGGAGTTTTGAGGGCGGATGATCTGGACGTGTGTCCATCAGAGACAGTAAATTTGTAAGACTGGACGTCATGGATTGATGATATATATATATATATATATATATATATATATATATATATATATATATATATATATATATATATGACTTTTGAACACTATTAAGGTAATTATATTGTTTGTTCTTTATCAAAATCTTTCATTTGCTAACTATGCCTATCAGTAGTTAGTCCCTTCAGTAGTTAGAATCTTTTATTTAGCTGGCAGTAGTGGCGCTCGCTCTATTGCAGTAGTTCGAGTAACGAAGATTTTTGTGAGGTAAGTGATTCATGAAAGGTATAGGTTATTGTTAGTCAGGGCCATTCATTTGTAGGGATTTTTGAAAGTCAGATTGCGTTGCGCTAAAAATATTGTGTGTCAGTTTAGTGTTGATCAGAATAAGTAAAGAGCGAAATGTCTGAGTACGTTCAGTTCTGCTCAGATATTTGAAAATCAAACAACGTAAGGGGTTTACCAGCACAGTAATTCATAAATTTTTCTAAGGGGGCGTTTCAATCTGCACCGATTCATTACCTGCTATATAAGATGCGGAAAACGTATGTGATACATTTCCATGTATTTTTAACAATCAGTTTCTAAAGATAGCAGCAAAAATAGGATTAAACAGTGCAGTTGAAGAAGCAAGAGCATATATTAAAAATGTCGTTCTACAAAACTTCAAACAAGCAATCAGAAGCAACACCAACATCCTACACTGAAATTAATACAATTACAAAAATTCAAAAATACGAAAAATCATGTGGTGTCCATGGAATTTCCAACATAATTCTGAAGAGTTGCTCCAACGTAATAGGTAATGTCTTTAGTGATATATGCAATGCATCATTGACACAGGGAATTTTTGCAGATGGGTTCAAATATACAATTGCTAAACGTCTTTATAAGAATGGTGACAAAACCTACAACGATTATCGTCCAATTTCCTTACTGACGTCTTTTCCCAAAATATTTGAAAAAGTAATGTACTCAAGAGTAGGGTCACACGTAAGTGGAAAGAATTTACGTAGCGCATACCAGTTTGGATTTAAGAAGGGTTGCTCGACTGAGAATACCATTGATACATACCCTCATTAATAGTAAAACCCTTAAGTCATAAAATATCACCAGCTGGTTTTTTTTGTGATCTTTCGAAGGCGTTTGATAGTGCATACCGTAGATCATATTACTCTATTAGAAAAACTGAATTTTTATGGAACTGATGGCTTTACACACAGCTGGTTTGAGTGATAATTAACAAGAAGAACGCCAAAAGTAGTGCCGAATAATTCAAACGTCGTGAGGGTAGAAAATTTTGGTGACTGAGTAGAAATCACAAAGTGAGTCCCACAGGGTTTAATTTGGGCCCAGTCCTATTCCTTACGTATGTGAATGACCATCAACTTAACATTCAACATGCAGAGTAGGTACTTTCTCCAGACGTGTTGGTATTATAATAAAGACCATTATGAAGGAAGCGTCACAGAATATGGTAAATGATATTTTCCGAAGCATTATAAACTGATCCTAAGAATATGGACTCTCTATAGATTTCGAAAAAAACCCACACTACACTCAGTTCTTTACAACAAACAGAGTCAAACACACAACTGATGTAGCACATGAGCAGGAGTCAGCAAATAGCGTAAAATGCACTAAACTGATGAAAACTTGAACTGGAAAAAGAATATTACTGAGCTTCTCAAACACTTCAGTTGAGTTACATTTGGCAAGTGTCTTGCTCTTCGTATAATTGCCAGTCTTGGAAACAAGCAAATCATCCTCCTGACATAGTTTGCATATCTATACTCAATAACGTCTTATGGAATAATTTTCTGGGGGAACTCATCACTAAGAAGGAAAATACTGGTTGCACAAAAGCGGGCAGTAGGAATAATGTTCCACCGCGGACCTCATGTAGTTACCGCTTCAAGGAGATAGGCATTTTCACTGCGCTGTCACAATTCGTTAATGAAATTCGTCATGAATAATGTATCACAATTTGAGAATAACAGCGATATCCATACCTTCTACACTCGAGGGGAAAAATGGCCTTTATTATTCATTATCAAAGCTGTCTGTGTTTCGGAAAGGAGTTGAATATGCAGCAACAAAAATCTTTGATCTTTTGCGCAAGAACGTAAACTGTCTGACAGGTGGAAAAGCTAGTTTTAAATCTAGCTTAAACCATTTTACTTAGACAACTCCTTCCATTTCATCGTCGAATTTGTACTTAAAAATTGATAGCCAGTAAAAAAAAAAGTTTTTAAGGGTAGTTGGATGAGTAGGAATAAAACGATAATCTGTTCATTAATATTAACACTAATCATGTGTACATGTCCTATAAACTGACTGGTTCCACATGATTTCGGTAAAAGAATCGTTAAAATGATCTATGGCACATGTAACCAACTAGCTGACTCATTTATTTATTGTATTTGTGTATTGGCTGTTTGTGGCATGCTTTGCATTAGCTCTTTTTCCTTCTACGTAGTTACCACATTTAGAAAACAGATACATTTACATATACAAAATAAATGAAAGACAAAAATTTTTGTGCACTGAATTAAATTTTAAAAAGTTTACTTAAGTGCTGTGGGATATACAGTATTTTTTATCTTTCCACCTTCTCCAAAAACAATTTTCTTGGCTGTCCCACTCGTTAGCGCACAACATACTGTATAATTGACAATGTGAACGCATGAATTCTCCAGATGTAATGCACACACTGACTTTGTGCCTTGTCGATGGTCGATCACTGAGAAAGCAAGGCGAAAATTGTGTTACGTACGCGTATGTCACATATATTTCAAATACATTTTAACATATTTCACTCATTTGTATACACATTTCATCCATATCTCCAGAGAATTTCATCCTACAGTTTCATCTGAATTCTGAGGAAGCTTGCAATTCAGCGAGTAACTGATTGTTGTTTCGAGGAGACGAACTGTTGCCGGCAACAATTGTGTCCTTCTCCTGTATTTTACACCGCGTGGTCCCAGAGATGTTAAATCTACCTGTGGTACTCAGCCGTGTGGCATGATCTTTGGCCGCGAAATACGCTGGCAAAATTATTGGGTTACTGCATTGCACATTCTCACGATGTAGTTGATGCACTGAACGACAGAAATAAGACAGATGGCGTTTCATACTTTCAGTGTATTCCATGCCAGCTAAAGGCAGGAAACGTCGAGTTCGAACGTTGTACATTCCGTGCCTTCACATCCTCATGCCTACCCGTGGCGTTAGTAGGTGTACCTCACTCCCACAGTATTTTTATACAAATAATCAGTCATGTCTACACTAAATTTGTCTGAAATTTCTGGAGGTGTTCCAGAGTTATGCTTTTATGTCACCTCTTTCGAATAGGGGTGATGGGGGAGCTGGAGGTGTCTTATTGCCGCAGGAAACTTTTCCAGACGGCATATGATACATGTTAGCGTTGGTTGGGGCATATTGTACCCACAATAATTTTTATGCAAATAAATAAAAAAATAATGAGTCATACATATATGTAAAATTTGTTTCAAATTTCCCCACACATTCCTGAATTAATCTTCTATATCACCCTTTTTTTACCCTTAACCCCCTGGGTGGTAAGTAATTTTTAGCCCCGACAGGAATCTTACCATGCGTGCGCAGAAGTTTCATGAAATTCGGATGAATTGTACAGAAATGCATAGAAGACGAACAAACAAATGTTCAGCGAGAGTAGGCATTGCTTGTAGGGGAAACAGCGACATCTCAAATAAAGTTTGTTGGAGATCCGCAAGTCGTTCTGTCTACGAACTTAATCAAATATTATACAATGAAGGGTTTCGCTACCAGATGTCATCGTTGCTGATGAGTCTTCTGAACTGTAGGCCGGCTCTTCATGCTTCGTACAGAGCTGCGCTGGACATTTATGCCGCTCTCCGACGTACGACTCGTCAATTAGCAAGACCTAGCGTCGCCAAGAGCACCTCCGAAGACGTCCAGCGCAGCTATGGCCGAAACGTCACGAACGAACATGTTTCTTCGACCAAGGCCATACAGTCCGGAAGACTCATCAGCAACTTCAGCTAATATTCATTTTTATATATTAGATTTTTTAACGTGCCAAGATGGCCAGCTGACATGTTACATATAACCAGACAGCCTTAGTGAGTAAACATTACCGTATGAGTAGCAAAAATGGCTCTGAGCACTATGGGACTTAACATCTGAGGTCATCAGTCCCCTAGAACTTAGAACTACCTAAACCTAACTAACCTAAGGACATCACACACATCCATGCCCGAGGCAGGATTCGAACCTGCGACCGTAGCGGTCGCGCTGTTCCAGAATGAAGCGCCTAGAACCGCTCGGCCATACCGGCCGGCGTATGAGTAGCACATTAGTAGTACTTAAAGATGATAATGATAACGGTAATATACATGATACTGACAATATGTTTAAGAATGCACATATAGTATTTCAGAAACGCCAGTCTAATTAATATCTACATCTATGTCTACACCATGTGAAGCACAGTGAAGTGCATGGCAAAGGTTACGCCCCACTGTACCAGTTATTAGGGCTTTTTACAGTTGTTTTCACGTATGGAGCACGGGAAAAATGGTTGCTTAGATGCTTCTCTGCATGCTGTAATTAATTTAATGTTATCCTCACGATCTCTATGGGAGTGATGTGTAGCTGGTTATTGTATATAGTCATTACTTAAAGCCGGTTCTTGAAAATTCGTTAGTAGACTTTCTCAGAATAATTTACATCTTTCTTCAAGAGTCTGGCAGTTCTGTTTCGTCAGCATCTTTGTGACACTCCCCCACGGGTCAAAGAAATATGCGGCCATTCGTGCTGCCTTTCCTTGTATACATACAATATCCGCTGCTAGTCCTATCTGGTATGGGTCTCACACACTCGAGCAATACTCTATAATGAGTAGCACGAGTGATTTATAAGTAATCTCCCTTGTACACCGATTGCATTTCCCTAATTCTGCTAATAAACCGAAGTCTGCTAGCAGCTTTATCCACGACAGGAACTTATGTGCTCGTTACACTCCATGACCCCACTAAAGCGTCACATCGAAGTATCTGTATGAGCTTAAAGATTGCAAGCGTGGGTCATTGATATTACATTCACAGGATATTGTGTTTTTTCGTTTTGTGAAGTGCACAGTTTTACGTTTTTGAACATTTAAAGCAATTTGCCAATCATTCAACCACGCTGAAAGTTTATCAAGGTCTGAATGAATATTTGTTCAAAAATGTTCAAATGTGTGTGAAATCGTATGGGACTTAACTGCTAAGGTCGTCAGTCCCTAAGCTTACACACTACATAACCTATATTATCCTAAAGACAAACACACACACCCATGCCCGAGGGAGGACTCGAACCTCCGCCGGGACGAATAGTTGTAAACTTTCGTTCAGACTGCATAATCTGCGAAAATCTGAGATTACTATTAATACCGTCCGCAATACCATTAATATACAACATGAACTTAAAGGAAGCAATACGTTTCTCTAGGATGCAGTAGAACTTATTTCTACATCTGACGATGACTCTCGGTTCAAGATAACATGCTGCGTCCTCCCTACCAAGAATTCCTCAATCCTGTTACACATTTCATCTGATAGCCTATATGATTGTACTTTTGACAATCAGCGTAATATTGCGTTACGTAATTTTTGTCGAATTTGAGAGATGACATGTGTGCAACGCTTGCCAACAGTACAAAAAGAATCAAATCTCGAAAAGAAGTTGACTGGTTCATTTACGGGCGAGGAAGAAGAGGGCAAAGCACCAGACGAGACGGAAAGAAGAAAACAGAAGCAGAAAGGGATGAGAAAAGAACTTCTAGTGTCCACAGTGTCCACAGTGTGACTGTTGAACAGTTGGACAGAAGGGAAATAGCTGGGACATGTCGCCTACGATAACAGATAAAGATTTAATGTTCTCTGTAAAGCGGAGTTATTTTGGACAAGAGACAGTTTACAGGCTAATTCACAACACAGTAATACGGATGCAATGAAGGAGTAGATGGAGAAACATTCAGTATTTTTCAAAGGCATGTACTGCCTATCCGCTGGACGTGTAGGATCTGGTATTGTAGCTGTATAATGGTGGAGGGTATGTCGTATATGAAGAGAGGTACTGCGGACAACACTGACTAAGAAAGCGATGAAGCCGGCCGGGGTGGCCGAGCGGTTCTAGGCGCTACAGTCTGGAACCGCGCGACCACTACGGTCACAGGTTCGAATCCTGCCTCGGGCATGGATGTGTGTGATGTCCTTAGGTTAGTTAGGTTTAAGTAGTTCTAAGTTCGAGGGGACTGATGACCTCAGAAGTTAAGTCCCATAGTGCTCAGAGCCACTTGAACCAAAGCGATGAAGAAAACAGAGAGTGTGTAAATAATGTCACATCCACCGTAACTGAGCACAGGAAAGACTGGTGTGATCGAACATCAGGACACGAGGGCGAGATGTCTGCTTGTTTCAGTGTTTGTGCCGTATTAAATGACATCATACTGGTGAGTATTGGGTAGGAATAGAGACTGGATTGGTTTTTGTTCCAATTTGGGTGGAAATACTCTTCACATTTGTTGGATAGCAGGTCTGCAACAGAAAGATTTACTCCATGTTGCGACAGTTTGTTCTTAGTCGTTTAAGAGTTCATCCAAGACGATGACTAGATATTTTGTTGCACGAATTTTTTTATTTACTGTGATCTTGTTTCGTCATTTTGCAATAACAAACATAACATTAAGAAGAGCCGGGCGCTGTGGCCGAGCGGTTCTAGGCCCTTCAGTCCGGAACCCTGCTGCTGCTACCGTCGCAGGTTCGAATCCTGCCTCGGCATGAATGTGTGTGATGTCCTTAGGTTAGTTAGGTTTAAGTAGTTCTAAGTCTAGGGGACTGATGACCTCAGATGTTAAGTCCCATAATGCTTAGAGCCATTTGAACCATTTTTTTGTTAAAAAGACAATAGGCGGTACACTGAAGCAGGGATGCTATACCAATGCTCCTGCAGCTCATTTGTTCATCTAGTATGCCGCTATTTTGGTGTGTTTCGTCTGAGTGTGCGTAACAGGAAACTAACAGAAAGGCAGAGTTTAGCTTCCTGCCACATCTCTCAGTCATGACGTCCGAGGTTAATACCGATATTTTCAAAATCCGTTAAACCTACATCCTGCCGCATATGAGTCAGACTGGAAGTAGTTGTCGAATAAAGCTGTAAAAACATTAACGATAAGTATGACTTCAGTAATACGTACAAATCTAATTTTTTTTTCTTTTTGAACCCTCAAATTCGAAACAGTTACGGCATATGCCGACGGAAGCGCCCATCAAGTTCAAACCGTGATAAATGCATCTGTAGTAAGATGCTGCTTGTGCTTTTAGCGCTAGAGCTTTTTTACTAAAAACGAGTGGTGGTTGTGCATTTTATCGGGAAGTGCTACTGATCTAGTCGACAGACAAATGCTGGGATTCAGCAAGTGCAACCCGCGCGCACAGTCAGTCGCGCGAGAAAATTCGTAATTCGCGTTCAGCCCTTCGCATTGTCGCTGTCCGACCTCGGCCACATTAGCCATTCTGATGAGGCTCATTATGCATACGGCGTTTTAATGTAAATCAGCTCAAGGTGAGAGATAGGCCGCAGCCGAGTCGCCAACTTCTCTCGCCGGTAACTTTTCGAAAGCGATAGTTGCTTCAACAGTCTGCCCTGTTCGTGGACGATTGCAGCCAGTGGAGGGTGGCGAAAGTAGGGGGGAGGGGGGGGGGTGACTGGATCTCTTCACACCAACTAAACGAGAAAAAAGCCGCCATAAACGACAGCAAGCTGCCGTTTACGTAATAATCTCTAATAGATAACAGTTTTGGCCATTCAAGCAACATTTGCCATAAAATACGAATATAGGAATTTCCATGGGGCAGTGATAAGTTTTTAATTATCCCCTCGAGATGGAACGAGCACTCAAGGGCGGTAGCAGGGAAAGCGAATGCTCGACTTCAGTTTATTGGGAGAATGTAGCTCATCTACAAAGGACAGGGCTTATAGAACGCTAGTGTGATCCATTCTTGAGTACTGTTAAAGTGTTTCGGATCCCCACCAGGTAGAATTAAAGGAAGACAGTGAAGGAATTCAGAGGCGTGCTGCTGGAATTGTTACCGGTACGTACGACCAACACGCGAGTATTGCGGAGATGATGCAAACGGGAATCTCAGCAGGGAAGACAACGGTGTTTTAGAGAAACAGTTTTGAAAAAATTCAGAGAACTTGTATTTGGAGCTGTGTGCAGAGCGATTACCTGCCGCCAGTGTAAACTACTGGCCATTAAAATTGCTACACCAAGAAGAAATGCAGATGATAAACGGGTATTCATTGGACAAATATATTATACTAGAACTGACATGTGATTACATTTTCACTCAGTTTGAGTGCATAGATCCTGAGAAAGCAGTACCCAGAACAACCACCTCTGGCCGTAATAACGGCCTTCATACGCCTGCAAATGAAGCGAGGGAAAATCTATTGTCTCTATGCCACCGTACAAGCCCGAAGTTCACTTGTCTTATTTTCGTGATCCTTACTTGGAATGTACGCTACTGGCCATTAAAATTACTACACCACGCGAAATTTAACCGATAGAAAGACGATGCTGTGATATGCAAATGATTAGCTTTTCCGAGCATTCACACAAGTTTGGCGCCGGTGACGATACCTACAACGTGCTGACATGAGGAAAGTTTCCAACCGAATTCTCATACACACAGCAGTTGACCGGCGTTGCCTGGTGAAACGTTGTTGTGATGCCTCGTGTAAGGAGGAGAAATGCGCACCATCACGTTTCCGACTTTGATAAAGGTCGGATTGTAGCCTATCGCGATTGCGGATTATCGTATCGCGACATTGCTGCTCGCGTTGGTCGAGATCCATTGGCTGTTAGCAGAATATGGAATCGGTGGGTTCAGGAGGGTAATACGGAACGCCGTGCTGGATCCCAACGGCCTCGTATCACTAGCAGTCGAGATGACAGGCATCTTATCCGCATGGCTGTAACGGATCGTGCATCCACGTCTCGATCCCTGAGTCAACAGATGGGGACGTTTGCAAGACGATAACCATCTGCACGAACAGTTCGACGACGTCTGCAGCAGCATGGACTATCAGCTCGGAGACCATGGCTGCGGTTACCCTTGACGCTGCATCACAGATAGGACCGCCTGCGATGGTGTACTGAACGACGAACCTGGGCGCACGAATGGCAAAACGTCATTTTTTCGGATGAATCCAGGTCCTTTTTACAGCATCATGGTAGTCGCACCCGTGTTTGGCGACACCACGGTAAACGCACATTGGAAGCGTGTATTCGTCATCGCCATACTGGCGTATCACCCGGCGTGATGGTATGGAGTGCCATTGGTTACACGTCTCGGTCACGTCTTGTTCGCATTGACGGCACTTTGAACAGTGGACGTTACATTTCAGATGTGTTACGACCCGTGGCTCTACCCTTCATTCGATCCCTGCGAAACCCTGCATTACAGCAGGATAATGCACGACCGCATGTTGCAGGTCCTGTACGGGCCTTTCTGAATACAGAAAATGTTCGTCTGCTGCCCTGGCCAGCACATTCTCCAGATCTCTCACCAACTGAAAACGTCTGGTCAATGGTGGCCGAGCAACTGGCTCGTCACAATACGCCAGTCACTACTCTTGATGAACTGTGGCATCGTGTTGAAGCTGCATTGGCAGCTGTACCTGTTCACGCCATCCAAGCTCTGTTTGACTCAATGCCCAGGCGTATGAAGGCCGTTATTACGGCCAGAGGTGGTTGTTCTGGGTACTGATTTCTCAGGACCTATGCACCCAAATTGCGTGAAAATGTAATCACATGTCAGTTCTAGCATAGTATATTTGTCCAATGAATACCTGTTTATCATCTGCATTTCTTCTTGGTGTAGCAGTTTTAATGGCCAGTAGTGTAGATTCAAATTAATCTTAGTCTGAGCAATGGACAACTGAGGATAAATGCCATTATTTTGGGTACAAACAATTCACTTTTTTGGAAAGCATTGCTGGTAGTGAATATATGCCCATACGCCCACAGAACA
This sequence comes from Schistocerca nitens, assembly GCF_023898315.1. Classification (NCBI taxonomy): domain Eukaryota; kingdom Metazoa; phylum Arthropoda; class Insecta; order Orthoptera; family Acrididae; genus Schistocerca; species Schistocerca nitens. The sequence continues at coordinate 298,758,585 of NC_064615.1, read as the reverse complement.
ACGAGGTGTAGGACGATGAAGTTTTCTATACAGAGAGATATAAGGCATGTACAAACAGAGGTAACTGAAACGTAAGGGCTGCACTCTTTGTGAGTGTAGACTAACGTCAGTGTTTGAAGCAGACTTAACTTCACCTTACGGAAGATGATGAAACTTCAAAAGCTTAAACAGTAAGGATCCTAGATGGACGGTACGAAGATCAAAAGCATTGTTTTTAATAAAGAAAAAATTGTGTCGCTGAATTTACTAGAAAATATCTTTTTGAACGTGGCGTGTGTGAACAGCGGTTGCAAGTGTAAGCGCATGCAAACAGCAAGGAAAACAATAAAATTCTGTTTCTGATCGGTGTGGTAAAGATTTGTAATTGTGATTTGTTTTTCATGTGAGATGACTGTCTTCTCGTTTTGTACATAACTTAAAATCTTCTTTCGGGTTAGATTCAAACCAGCGGTCTATGGACATCATCTTATAACATTCGACGGTCTAGTGTTATAACAACTGAGCTATTGAATAGTTGAAGTGTAGTTGGGTAAAACGACGATTTTCACTAGCAGTTTAATTTCGTTGAATGGCGCTATCCTTGGTTGTAACAGTGGAAGAGCATATCTCGGGGGTAAGTTAACCTTAACTTCACAGTGAAACACATTTGTAATTGCTTTAGTGAACTTGCTAATTCACTGTCATTAAACTTTGAGAAGTTTAGAACGTGTAAGAGATTTCCTTCCAGCATGAGTATAACATTTGAAGACACGCAGATCGAAGAGGTTGACAGTGTTAAATTTCTAGGATTAGAACTCGATAATAAATTCAGTTGGGAAGGGCATACCACAGAATTGCTTAAGCGGCTAAACAAGTCTGTATTTGCCGTGGGAATGATGTCAGATGTAGCACACACAAATATAAAAAAGTTGCATACTTTGCTTACTTTCATTCTGTTATGTCATATGGGATCATATTCTGGGGCAACTCATCAAACTGAGCAGACGTTTTTAGGGTGTGATAACAATCATTTGTGGTGTAAATTCAAGAACATCTTGTAGAAACCTGTTCAAGGAACTTTGTATTCTAACCACTACTTCTCAGCATATTTACTCCTTAATATAAATTTGTTGCAAATAATACATCTCTGTTTCCAATCAATAGCTCAATAGATAGTATCAATACTAGGAATAAGAACAATCTACATAAAGACTTAAAATCACTTACCTTGGTCCAAAAAGGGGTCCAATATTCAGGAACGCGCATTTTCAGTAAATTGCCAGAAACCATTAAAAACTTGGTTTCAGATAAAGCACAGTTTAAACACAGTTCGAAAGACTTTTTGATAGGCAACTCCTTCTACTCCACAGATGAATATCTTAACAGAGACTGTTAAGCCAGCTTAAGTAAAAATATCTGTTAGATTTCAGTTTTCAAATGGCTCTGAGCACTATGGGACTCAACATCTTAGGTCATAAGTCCCCTAGAACTTAGAACTACTTAAACCTAACTAACCTAAGGACATCACACACACCCATGCCCGAGGCAGGATTCGAACCTGCGACCGTAGCAGTCCCGCGGTTCCGGACTGCAGCGCCAGAACCGCTAGACCACCGCGGCCGGCTGATTTCAGTTTTGACAACACTTGGTCACATAATTCAAGATTAGGTATTTTGTGTATGATAAATTTATTAATAGTGCATAACAGTGTTTCATTCTGACAGCGTGTTAATTCTGTAAATATTAGCTGTTCCTTACTGCATTGTATTAACCTGTTTCCACTATCTCCTCACAAATGATCAGGGTAGTAAGTATTATATTGAAATGTTTTGTGTTTTTATGTAATAATTTGACATGTTCCACATCCACGAGAATCATCTCATTTTTTGGGTCTATGGAACGAAAACTGAATCTAATCTAATCTAAATTTGTGCGTCGACGTGGTGGCAATTTTCCAGTTCAGTGCAACCACGTCTTATGCATCTTCTCATTCTCTGGAACACTCAAAAACAACTTTGCAGGAGTTTTTATACATATATTCCTACAGTATGGTACTACACATCATTTGTAACCTATTTTCCGAAACGTAAATTCCATAACAAGACATCACTGTGAATTAGATTTTAGACAGTAGGAACAACGGGCTAGTCAGTGATTCACAGGCATCACATGACTCGAATGGAGCATTTTAGCGGGCTCTCAAATTATTTGGATTTCATTTCCGTTATTATAAAAGAATACTGAAATTCAAGGGGGAAAAACATGTTATGAGCATAAAAAGACATAATTAACCATTAAGACGATTTCCAGAAAAGAGTCAAATACTCTATTGTAATTCTTCAGGCTTTCCCGGCGAGCTAATGGCATCTTGAGTTATCGGGTGTTCTGCCGGATATCAGCGTCGTACTTGCACGATATTTCGGTAGCGTAACTCGTTACCTTCATCAACTGCGGCCTCCTCGAGTGGACCTAGTCCAGTATTTATGACTGTGGCCTTCCCCCGCCACCAGGCGCTCCCTCCTCGGTCCGCACCCGCTCGCTGAGATCTTCTAGGCCATTGCCGTTCCCTTTTCCATCCACTGCAGTCCTGGGTGTTCTCTTTGCGGTCCGCGCCCACCAGACACGCTCTGGGTGTTCCATCTCCGGTCTGGTGGGTTTGGAATCTCGTCTGTGGTACCAGGCATTCCCCCTGTGGTCCTCTCCCGCTCACTGTGATCTGCTGGAGCGTTGTCGTTCCATTTTCGGTCCGAAGGCGGTTCTAGATGTTCCCTCTGCGGTCCGCGCCCGTCAGTCCCGACCGTGGGCGTTCCATCTTCGGTCTGGTGCGCCTGGATCTCTGTATGGGGATCATTCTCCATGTCCACGACTTCAGTTCCTCTATTTGTGGGGTGCTCCAGCTGTCCCCGGTGCTTCTTTAGCAATTCCAGAGCAGGATCCCAGGCTCTACTTAGCCGGTACCCCGTGTCATGGTTCATGAGATTATATCTCCATTGACTCCCTTATAACACTGTCCCAAAATCTGGGCGTCTGGTTTCTTCATAATTCATAGCATGACCTAGTTCTAGGCAGTGTTCAGCAATGGCTGATTTTGTTGCCTGTCTTAATCGGGTGTGCCTCTGATGTTCCTTACACCTGATATCTACTGTTCTTGTCGTCTGTCAAATACTCTATTGTTTCAGGGTGTCTGCTTTCAGACGTTTCACGCCGTACACGCCAACAGCTATCTGTTTTCCAAGAAAATCACCTGTCGCCACCCGGTGGACTCCAGTCGTACTGGCGTGCAAATTCCAGCCTTCCTCGCAGCTGAACAGCAGTCAGAATGGGTGCATGAACCAGGCGCCAGCTGCGGAGGTCTATGCGCTGCAACGTTCACTGAAGGATCGCTGAAGAGACATTGATTGCAGCCCCTTGATTCATCTGGGCGGTCAGCTGCTCACCAGTTCCACGTCTATTCGCGCGTACACATCTCCGCAGCCTTCGTTTAATACTGTCATCTATGGCCCGTGGCGCAGCACAGTTGCCTTGGCGCCAGTTTTGGACAGCGCCACCATTAAACGTTTACTTTAAACGCGGGACCACGCGAACAGTTCTCAAACTTAGCCGTATCGGAAATGCTTCCAACTAAGACCCGAAAGCCAACGGTCGTACCCTTCTGGACGTCAGGTAACAGCTTACACCAAAAATTACTGTCAGAAGAAAATTATCACATACGAGGTGCGACAATAAAGTAATGAGACTGATGTGAAAAAAAAAGTTTGCTTACCGTTTTAGTCAAGTTTAGTGTTGTCTCCTTCATAGTAGTACCCTTCTGACCACACACTTTTTCCAGCGCTTCTGCCATTGATGGTAACATTTCTTCTGTAATATCCGCCAAGACCCTCGTCACAGCTTTTTGAACATCTTGTGTTGTTTGAAAATGGTGTTCCTTGACCGCCGTTTTGACTCTTGAAAATAGTAAAAAGTCGCACGGAGCGATATCTGGTGAATAAGGTGGCTGTGGTAGTACTGAAATTTGTTTTGAGGTTAAAAATTGCTGTACTGACAGAGCAGTATGGGATGGCACATTATCGTGATGCAGAATACAATTATCAGTAATGTTGGCACGGACCCGAAGAACTTGTTTACGAACTCTTTCTAAAATTTCTTTGTACTAATATTGGTTAACTGTTTGTCCAGGAGGCATCCACTCTTTATGAACAATTCCCTTGGATTCAAAGAAGCACACAAGCATGCATTTCACTGTTAACTTTGACATGCGAGCTTTTTTTTGGACTGTGTGATCCCTTTCAGCACCATTGCGAACTTTGGCGTTTTGTCTCTGGATCGTACTGAAAAAACCAACTTTCATCACCAGTGATAACAGGGCTCAACAATTCTGGATTGATTTCCGTTTGCTCTAACAGATCGCCTGCCATGTTTTTCCGTGTTTCTCGCTGTCGTGGTGCGAGATTTTGAAGACCATTTTTGCACAAATCTTTCTCATACCAAGATCTTCAGTTATTATTAGACAAACCGTTCCGGCCGGCCGGAGTGGCCGAGCGGTTCTAGGCACTACAGTCTGGAACCGCGCGACCGCTACGTCGCAGGTTCGAATCCTGCCTCGGGCATGGATGTGTCTGATGTCCTTAGGTTAGTTAGGTTTAAGTAGTTCTAAGTTCTAGGGGACTGATGACCTCAGAAGTTAAGTTCCATAGTGCTCAGAGCCAAACCGTTCCTCGATTGATGTTCAGTTCTTCTGCAATCATTTTCACGGATAATCTTCGATCAGATCATACGAGTTCACGCACCCTGACCAAGTTGACATCCGTCTGTGAGGTTGATGGTCGTCCACTGCGGTCTTCATCTTCAACATTCGTTCTGCCTTCACTAAACATTTTGTTCCAACGAAAAACTTGAGCTCTTGACATAACCTCCTCTCCAAAAGCCTTGTGAAGCTTACCGTAAGTTGTCGTCGGGTTTTCACCCACTTTAACGCAAAAAGAAATGACATACCGTTGCGCAGTCTTATGCTGTTCCATTTCCGTGACGAGAGACACAAACACGTGTTAACGTACTGCAGCACAACTGACGACTGAGCAGTTGCAGCGATGTGCCACTTGGACTAGAAGCAGCTAATAGACCAAAGTCAAAGGTATTGTGCCTACGCAAGCCTGAAGTGTTGCCACATCTTGCAAAGAAAATCAGTCTCATTACTTTACTGTCGCACCTCGTATAGAAGAAAATCATCACATGCAGACGGCCATAGTGCAAGGCAAAAACATAATAAATGGACACAGAACACTATGCACAACACACTCTTTACTGCTTTAAGAAAACTGACATAGGACACAGAACAGAAATAAGAAGTACATGCGCACGTTAGTGCATGACTATTTCCCCATCCCACACAGAGACCTAAGGAAGGAGTCAGAATTCCCGCTACAGCTTTCAAAATTTGCTCGCGATACCTGATACATCTGGCAACATACGCCAGCAGTAAATTTGGAATTTGTGGTTAGTTCCTGTGGTACCAAACTGCTGAGGTCATCGGTCCCTAGGCTTACACACTACTTAAACTAACACGCTAAGGACAGCACACACACCCATTCCCCGGAGAGGACTCGAACCTCCGAAGGGGGGAGCCGCGCGAACCGTGGCAAGGGTACCCCGCGCGGTTATGTCAGCAGTAATATGGCGTAATATCTGAATTACTGCCAAGGTCAGTAGTTACGCTTTTTATGTGTTCTAAGAGGAACTGAAAGGCGATTAACTTACGTGAGTACATGACAGATTACGCGACAGCCTAGTGTCCACCAAAACTGTGTTCACACTACCACCACAAATTCTTATAATAATAACATTGAGTCTGTAAGTTCGCATTTTCATATTTTTCTTTATAACAGCCACTCAAACCTTAGCGGACGGCATGCTGTATGTCGAAAAAACGACAAAAAACATAGAAATTATGCATTGACTTACTACAAAATTATTCACACAATATCTGGAACCAAATACAACACACTTAATAACGTTTTTTCGTAATGGTTTGTACTGATGCTAATTTTTCATGTTTTAAAATAAAGAAACTCACTCATGTGGCGGTACAGAGTGTTTCGCTGAAACTAGTTTTGGGAAGTAAATAAACAGAAAGTATTTTGCATCAAGGCAGACACACAATCCCATACTCTAAATGACGTTAATAATACTGGTGTCACTTGCATAGTTTTTGGCGTATAAAAACATTCTAAACTATGATCGGCTTGTCCCGTCGACACATTCAGTTCGGTAGCACTGGAATTAACATTTTGTTTACTGTTATTGTGACAAATATAAAATGAGAGTTCAAAATTTTTGATTTAATACGGGATGAACACTTATTGAATTAATAGCAAATTATTTTATTTAAAAATGATACAATATTATTAAAATGCATAAAACGTTCAGAGGCGTTGTAAGTCTCGACGGTATTATACAGGAAAAGCACATTAATCGACTGAAAAGTCCCAAAAGAATCATACAGCTAGTATTATTGCTTCTAGTGATACATATAAAAACAGTTTTTTTTCATTAATACAAAAAACATGTTACGCTCTGAACACTTTGAGTGGGGTCTACACTCCAGTATTGTAGATGAGCAAAGTTCACATCTGATTCTTGAATTGAGAAATATTGCCCAGTAAGATCCTGTATTCTGTAATCGTACGTCATTTCGTACTGGAAACGTTGTTTTTTCTCCTTAGAGTTGGAAGAGGAGAATTTTGATGATTTTTGAGTCGTTCCCAGTTTTTTGTTCATTTACTTTCCAAGTATGAGTAGACCAACTGTCGTTGTATGTTTGAAATCAATCAATCGAAATGTCGCTTTTACGGCACAATATGAAATATAGGAATTCACAAAGGTCATTTACATCCTTGCGTAAGACAGTCTGTATCAATATTTTTTTACTTTCTATTTCATAAAGATACTTCATCATGTCAGCCCCACCTACGCCACTCATGTGTTCATTGTAATCTTGTACAAGTTCAATCTTTTTTCCTTCTTTCTGGGTTTTGAATACAATACATACTTCTTGTGTACTATAATTTGAAGTAAAGTGAACTGCACACTTGTCCGTATTCTGTGAAGTATTAGCACACAGCTGATGATATACAGTTTGAACATTTTCCTCGTTGTCTGCCTCTTCCCCATAAGCACTCGGTTCAGGTTCTGTAATATTTTTTGAAGTACTAGCGCACAGCTGGATAGATTCTGCACTGTTATTGTTCCGCGGAGTACTACGCATCGTTTCATTTTCACTGTTGTCACTACTTCAGATGGCGTGCGAATGTCATCTGCAAAATTTTCTAGCTGAGTACGAATTTCTTCGTCTGTAAAACCTCTTCTGTAATAGATAGCTACAGCCTGAAATAAAACAAAATCTTACTAAGTTTACTTATCTTTTTACGAATTACTCATTATTTCTGATGCTTTCTTTATAAAATGGAATGCTGTATTTTCATCAGCAAGGGTGTGCTTCTATTTACAAAAACTACTGAAAGCAGAAAAATCTGTAAATATCAAAATAAAGGAACAAAAAGTCAATGTCACCCCAACTAGCGAAACCGATGCTCTGAACAGGTCAGGACGTTATAACTGTACATTAAGAAGGCCTACTGTATTGATATTTTATCCAATTTAAGATTACTATGTATAAAGATAAGTACCATAGAAAATATCACTCACCTTAGTTCACACATATTTACGTAACCTTGCAGCTTTGTTTCACACACCAGGCAGCCATTTATAGTAGAGTTGTTCTCATCTCAAGCCGACTTCCAGGCTTCCGAATGGCGTGAAGGCTCTATTGACACAGAGCGCAGGAAGCATAAGCTGTATAAAATGGGACCTTTCTGTCCCGATAGGTCTAACGGGCTTTTGAGGACATAATTCGACACAGAAACTGCCGGGACTCCAAATTCGCGCAGAAAATAAAGGGTTAATGTAGCATTACTCGATCGTGTGACTTTACATGTCCAAGATTTTTACGTACTCACACTTCATTTGAGTAAGTGTTCTCACCATGACGCCCATTTCGTTGGGTCGTGCGGATGTGACGTATCTTGGCGGCAGGGACATCCGCCGCGTGTTCAGCGTCTCTCGCGCCTTGTTGTTTGGATGGTAGCCGGGGCCGTGCGTAAGATCCGGCTGTCCCCGGCCCTTCTAGCAGGGCGCGCCTATAAAACGAGCGCTTGTGTGTGCGTCCGTCATCCACATCGTACGTGATGCAACAGTCTTCCAGCACCAGGTCCTCCACCTCTGTTGCGATTCGCGGTTGTTCACCGATATATGATCTGCCACTTCGTTCTGCGTCATTCAGACTTGTCTAACCACCTAATCACTGTGCCATTCACTATGTGATCAAAAGTATATGGACACCTGGCTGAAAATGACTTCGTGGAGCCCTCCATCAGTAATACTGGAATTCAATATGGTGTTGGCCCACCCTTACCCTTGATGACAGCTTCCACTCTCGCAGGCATACGTCCAGTCAGGTGCTGGAAGGTTTCTTCGGGACTGGCAGCCCATTCTTCACGGAGTGCTACACTGAGGAGAGGTATGGATGTCGGTCGGTGAGGCCTGTCACGAAGTCGGCGTTCCAAAACATCCCAAAGGTGTTCTGTAGGATTCAGGTCAGGACTCTGTGCAGGCCAGTCCATTACAGGGATGTTATTATCGTGTAACCACTCCGCCACATGCCGTGCACTATGAACAGGTGCTAGATCGTGTTGAAAGATGCAATCGCCATCCCCGAATTGCTCTTCAACAGTGAGAAGCAAGAAGGTGCTTAAAACATCAATACAGGTCTGTGCTGCGATGTTGTTGTTGTTGTGGTCTTCAGTCCTGAGACTGGTTTGATGCAGCTCTCCATGCTACTCTATCCTGTGCAAGCTTCTTCATCTCCCAGTACCTACTGCAACCTACATCCTTCTGAATCTGCTTAGTGTATTGATCTCTTGGTCTCCCTCTACGATTTTTACCCTCCACGCTGCCCTCCAATGCTAAATTTGTGATCTCTTGATGCCTCAAAACATGTCCTACCAACCGATCCCTTCTTCTAGTCAAGTTGTGCCACAAACTTTTCTTCTCCCCAATCCTATTCAATACCTCCTCATTAGTTACGTGATCCACCCACCTTATCTTCAGCATTCTTCTGTAGCACCACATTTCGAAAGCTTCTATTCTCTTCTTGTCCAAACTGGTTATCGTCCATGTTTCACTTCCATACATGGCTACACTCCATACAAATACTTTCAGAAACGACTTCCTGACACTTAAATCTATACTCGATGTTAACAAATTCCTCTTCTTCAGAAACGCTTTCCTTGCCATTGCCAGTCTACATTTTATATCCTCTCTACTTCGACCATCATCAGTTATTTTACTCCCTAAATAGCAAAACTCCTTTACTACTTTAAGTGTCTCATTTCCTAATCTAATCCCCACAGCATCACCCGATTTAATTTGACTACATTCCATTATCCTGCGATAGTGCCACGTAAAACAAGGGGTGCAAGCCCCCTCCATGACAAACACGACCACACCATAACACCGCCGCCTCCGATTTTTACTGTTGGCACTACACACGCAGGCAGGAGACGTTCACCGGGCATTCGCCATACCCACACCCTGCCATCGGATCGCCACATTGTGTACCGTGATTCGGCACTCCATACTCTTCAATTATCCAATGTTTACGCTCCTTACACCAAGCGAGGCATCGTTTGGCATTTACCAGCGTGATGTGTGACTTATGAGCAGCCGCTCGAACATGAAACCAAAGTTTTCTTACCTCCCGCCTACCTGTTATAGTTCTTGTTGTTGATCCAGTTTGGGATTAATGTGTGATGGTCTGGGCAGATGTCTGCCTATTACACATTAGGACCCCCTTCAACTGCCGGCGGTCTCTGTCAGTCAATAGACGAGGTCGGTCTCCACGCTTCTGTGCTGTACGTATCCCTTCATGTTTCCATTTCACTATCACATCGGAAACAGTCGACCTAGGGATGTTTAGAAGTGTGGTAATCACGCGTACAGACGTATGACACAAGTGACCACGTTCGAAGTTCCGCGGAGCGCCCCATTCTGCTCTCTCACGATGTCTAATGACTACTGAGGTCTCTGATGTTTTTCGGGGTGTCCGGATACTTTCGATCAAATAGTGTATAATGTTGCCTGACTTTTCTAACAAATCAGCACGAATTCTTGCAACGTTGTACCCCTTCAAATGCAAAAACCAACTGCCGCACGATACTCCACGTCTCCACTACACCAATGATCTGCATAGTTTCCTTCGGGTCCTCTAGCCAATGGAAGTGGTACGCGGCAGTTTCAGCGTGTATGAAGACAACATACTTATTTATTCTGTTTCAACCTTTAGGCTACTACTTTTAATGTTTTATATTTAGTCGTTGTTTTCATTGCTTACACATCGGGTCGTCTTTGTGGAGTTTGGTCATTGATTACATTCATATGAAAATATGAACAGTCATGTGGGACTTAAGGTCCCATTGGTCCCCACTAGGTGGTACCACATGCTTCACTGATATTCCAGGTAGATGCGGAAAGACAACGACAAGTAGTGCATACAATACTAAATTTAGAAAAATGGACACAAACAGGGTATGCAAATGTAAACGTCATCATGTTTATGTGTTACAGTAAAACATTGTTTTCGTAGTGGTATTTGACAAGTTGTACAAATTTTTTGTCCTGTTTTCAATCTTATTTCTTGCACACATTGAACACCGTCTCCTTGTACTATGCTCAATGAGCAAATGGTCACCTGCATTCAGCACATTTTGCTGTTTTTGATGGCCTACGTCTACTCCTCTATCGGTTTACATGAGTATTTTGTTTCCCAAATGCCATCATATTTTTCATCAATTGCAACAAGAAACTCCAACAATTTGACATTCTTCCTCCTGATTCCAGTAAGGAGAATCCAGGCACTGACAACAGATTTCACCAACAACTTACAGAATACTTTCTTCCACAATTTCTTGTATTGTCGATCAGTGATAAACACCAACTTTCTGGTCAGAAATATCAACCCTTGCCATTTACTTGTTGTACAAACAGTAGGTTTGGACAAGCTACCTCCGCCTTTTTGCTTACGATTAACTTTGCCTACTGTACCGTCATGGCAATTGCGTAGAACATCAACTTCGCCATCTTGTTGGTAATGTTTATTATGGGTACGCAAGAAATTCGAAATCAAAATAGCACAAAACATATGTGAATCTGTGACACAAAAAAAGGTAACCCCCACTTCACAACAACAAAAGTCTTGCTGTCTATGGGTACTTTTTCAAACTAAACATGGAGAGTTGAGTTTTGAACCAGTGGCAAAACAGCTTGTGAGTTCTGGATTAGTTTTTGTCCCACTAGTATCAACATTTTCTTTTATGGGACACCTGCGTCCCATGGGTAATCTAAAGGTTAAAATTTATGACTTTTGTGCTGAGTGCCATACAGCCATCGCTCGTTGTTTTGGAATTTTACGGAGGTACAGAGATTACCTTTATCTAAAAAGTTCACAGTTAATTTTAAAATTAATATATTATTTTGATGAACGAACATTGCTATATTAGTTGGTAATGGTTGATGAGATCTGATTAACGGTTGTACTGAATCAGTTTACTGCTTTGCATAGAGTTTAAATTCGAAACAAATTGTTGTTTCATCATATTCACAATAAGGATTATCTACAACGCGTGTTCGGTGAAGTTGGCTAGGAAATGATGCATGGTTAATTGTCATGCGAATTATGGGACCTGTAAACTTTTTATTCACCTTAACTGGATGGAAACAGGTCCCTGGGAAAATTTTTGGCTGTATTTTTCCATACTATTTCCGTTTAATGTTTGTCGATAAATATTCGTCTTTTCATTCGCGCTGTGTAACTCTATATGGGTGTCAATATTCAGGTATATGAAAGGAACGCTGATGTGAAGCAAAAAACGTTATATAGACATATGCCCTATTTCGAATGCGTTCCAGGATTTAACTTCACTTTTGTACGCTTTTCTTAAATAACCTGAAAACTGCGACCTCTAGCGAAAACGTGTCGCGGTACATAATCAGAATACATTAAATTTGCTACAAAAAAGATCATATTCATTTTATCTCTAGGACTAATAGTTCCCGCGAAGAGATCAACAGGATATTGAAAATGTCTCGCGACGCGCATGCGCTGTAGCTTAGGTAGTTTTTGTAGGTCAGTTTATGGTAGTTCCACGACATGTGATCTATATGTGTGAATGAAGGTTGCACCGACGTGTACAGTTGATGAAATGATCCGGGGTTTCCAGCCGGGCGGCCGTATTATAAAATCGCAACGCAAGATGATGAGTATGTCACTCGTCGAAACGTCACAGTTTTATAATATTGCCACCCGGCTGGAAACACGAGAGCTTTTCATCAAGTGTCCTATACGTAACTGTTCGACTCGACTTGCTTTACACGTCGTAGACAGTGCAATGTACTCAATAACACAAAAAATAAACAACAATGTACATTAAATGTGTTGTCTCCTGGAAAAAATTCGGAAAAGGGCATATGAGCGTATGAAGTTACGATTGTTCCTGACGTATTGACCATTCTTCCTAGGACACCCTGTCTTCAGGTCTGATGGCGATAATACGATGTTTTTAAAAGTTTTTTGAGCAGCAGTTTTCGCAAAGTCATCTACCATTTCTTTCCGTTAACTATTAGCGTGTCATTGATCCACATAAGTGTTACCTTCTTTCCGAGATTTTACTTTTGTTGGTAGCTTTCGCGATGCTCAATACCAGTCGATTAGTTTTCTTAAGACGGTCTGGCGTCTGCATATCTTGGAGCAAACTCCTATATTTCGTTGAATTCCAAAGCTTCCTAACAGTGAGGTTCTTCAAATAGCTTCTGAAGAAAAACTAGAAGTTTCATCGGGAAGCGAAATCAGTTACTTGTCGTCTGAACTTTGACACAGGCACATGTCAACAACTCTTCCATTCTTCCATTACCTGGATTTCTGGAGCCGTCTGTACAAATCCCGAAACACTCCTGGGAATTATCAGCAGTGCTGGATTTTACTAACTGCTCCTCTCCGGTTATTCTTTTTGTTGGGAAGTAGAAAACGTGAGCTGCTGAAAATATTTCGTTGTATTGGTAATCTGAATTAGGATATGTTGACGCTATTCTGACGTTAGGTAAAATGTCCTTTAAATCTATGAAGCGTGTACATAGTTTTGATTTTTGGACAGTATTTATTGTCTGTGTATTCATTTCTTCTTGAAACAGTCTGTCGACATTCTTTATCGGTGAGTGGTCAAGTGACAGAAGTATTTTTAGTAAGAATATGTCCGTGGTTAAAATGGGGAGCGGATCATATTATACAGAGGTTAATACGATCTAACATTAACTATGGAACCATGCTGTTCTGTAGGGGCAACAGGAAGTCTGTTTCGGAACTAGAAAAACCCCAGTTTAGCTGAACACATAACTCCACTCCATTTTGGCCTGATGCAGCAACAGTGGTTCACAGTTCCAAAAGTAAAAAACAGTCTCTTTTGCAAGTGTTTTATTAATAAAGACGGGTAATCGCGGTTAGAGCATCTTCAAATTATTTTGAACGGTGCAGACCGCATGAGTGATATTTGCTCTTAATTATACTTAACAAGAAGAATACAAAAGTTCAAGCTATGCAGGAAGTCGAAAAAATTATTGACTGTGTTGAAATCACGATGGAAGTCCCAAATGTTTCAGTTTTTGGTCTACTCCTTGTGTATGTCAATTATCGTCTGCTGTACGTATAAGCTGGAAGCAACACATTTAGGTATTTTATATATTTGCACTTTTTAATGCCTTGTGGTATAACTTTGTGGGATGATTAATCACATTATTGATTACACAAAAGCAATCAGTAAGAATAGTTTGTGTTGTTTAGCAACAGCGGACTTGTACGCTTCGTCAAAGTTCTGGGTCTGTGAAGTGTTCCTTCAGAAAATGTACATTTGCTAATGAAATAAATGTACATTTGCTAATAATTTCCAGAAGACTAGTGACAACAGTAGAAGAAAGCGGCTGTAATTATTCACCACTAAAGCTGACAGCGGCTCGGAAAGGAATTCAGTATGTAGTCGCAACTCTTTGATCGTTTGCCCAATTCCACAAAATGCCCGGCGTTTAACAAAGCCAATTTTTAATCTAGGCTAAAATAATTTTTTCTATAGAACTTCTAATTCATGCATGAATTCTTAATTAAAACGTTTAGCTTGTGCAGTGAAAAGTAATTAAACAGTATAAATAATGACGCGAGTGGTATTAAAGAGTAATACGATCATTCATGAAGCCATATATATCTTCTGAAGTTGTCGGTCCACTATATTTCTACAAAAATCGAACAGCAACCTTACTGACATGCAACTATGTAACTAATTTTGAGGTTAATAGGTACAAACAAGAGTAAACTGTTGATGGAGTATAGCAACCAGCCACATATTGGTTTTAGGTTGCTATATTCGAAAAGTGCAGTTAACGGTTTCGAATTTACATAGTTCATTATCAAGAGGCCTTTATACTTTTGTCAAAACAAATGTTAAATTGGTTTACTGGTGAGCTGTCCTACGGTGAACAATATTTTACAGGTACGAAATGTAACTAAAATGGTTGCTCTACAGATTTTTGTTAGAGTGATTCTTACGTGAACTGTCCATCTGGTGCATTTGTTTTTGCAGGTATCTTAAAAAAAATATTCCTAAGGTGTTGATATATTCACCATCACATACGTTGATTTACATTGTGAAACACTTTCGTTTGGTCACAAAACGAATTTCAAAAGTGCATCACAAGTTTTGATTCATTACACATGAAAAGAAACACAACAACAACAACAACAACAACAACACATGAAAAGAAACACAGAGGTTACAAAGTACATGAGTGTCAAATCTGCTGCGATACAGTGACACAGAGATGTAGCATATTTGGGAAAGGAAGCGTATATTACCGTTATGTTAAATTGAAATAGTATTTTACATTAAATATAGAACATTAGATACACACAGATAAGAATAAATAAATAAAGTTTCGTGAATTACAGCTTTAAAACGTATTTCATAGAACGATATGAAAACAAATGTGGACAGGAAGTATGTGAAATGCTTATGAGTTGTTTGAAAGGTGATGATGATAATACATTGAAATTTATTAATATTTAGTGCTATGAATAATAATCGCTATTGTAGATATATACAATATTATAGGATTATTTACTTGATCTGCAGATAGGTGTAGAAACATTGTATATATAGCAATGTGGAGGTTTTTCACGAAAGAAGTGTTAGACAACTCAGTCTTCTTACTAAGGATATGATCAGGGAAGTGTTCTTGTGTGTGCATGTGCGTATGTTGTAAGGTGGTCGTGTATTTTGATTTTCATATGTTGTCAATGTGCACATCATAGAGAGAGCAAGTTCCATTACAGTTAAACAATCTCTGCTCTTGTCATGGCACAATTTGCCTCTGTGCAGTCTGATATATTCTTAGTTGAAGTGTGATAGGTGATGGATGTATTCTGTAGTGTTGTGTTGACATGTGACTGTATCTGTTAGATGAAGAAAGATTTATTGTAAAGGACAGCAACGATGAATATGATGTATTTATTGCAAAGCGAAAGGAAATAATTTTGAAAAACGTTATTATTTTTTTGAAGAGGAGAACTCTGAGGTAAGACTGCAGCACTGCGCACCTAATTATTGTGGGCAGCTAGTTAAGTTCGTTCACTTGCTGAGAGCTGAGAGAAAGACCACCCCACATGTCTGAGCCATGCTTTAACATCTTGACTGTTTAAGCTGTTTGGTTTTTGTAGAAACTGCCTGTTAACATTGTACCCGTTTTAAAATATTGTGCAGTTTGTTAAGCATAGAATTGTTCACACTAATGTCAAGTGTGAAGTTGACGCAAAGTTTTACTCTTTCTTTTTGAATACATACTTCATTCTAAAATTGTTATCTTGGAATATCATTTCATAGGAACAGTTGCTCTCAGCATCCCACTGTTTATCATCATGTATTACCACATTGCACCATGTGATGTGCAACAGTTTGAATATAGTTTGGAAATTTTATTTAGAAATAGGAATCTAGCTTAGCCGCTGCCTGCTTACTGTTGTGCTTTCGAGAACTCTGCAACAATGTTGTAAAGACGCGAGGTAAGTGGAAATTTTGGTTAGAGCCAGATACCTGTTTTACTTCAGTTGCCCATTTATTATAAATACAAGTTGTATTCAGACCAGTTACGGTTCAATTCAAATTAGTCAAAAGTTGGAATACGAATTTAAACAGGGAAACAGTTTGTGGGTACATAGTTTTGGTAATACGTAGGTTTTTATACAGTGGGCGCTAAAGTTGCGCAAATTTCATACGGAAACAAATATATTGGGAAGGTTACAATGTGTGTGTGTGTGTGTGTGTGTGTGTGTGTGTGTGTGTGTTTTTCTCATTGCAATGTTGGCTGCAAATATACAGACTTCTTCAACTTTCCAAGCCTTAAGGCGTCAAGGTGTTCTTTGTACTCAATCCTGGAACTTCTGCCTCTCTGACCAATGTAGAATTTTTGGCACGAATCACACTGGAGCTTATGTACACCTACTTTACTGAAAGGGATCTTGGGAAGATTTGCATCATGGACCACTTTTCGCTGTAATTTACTACAAATAGAGAAGCTGATTTTAACATGATTCTGTTTAAGTAAGTTTGCAGTTGGGTATGGCGGTGGATTTATACATGGGATAACAGCATATTCAGCTTTGGCTTCTGCGTGAGGGCTGCTTTGATTTTTTATTCAATGTTATATGAACTGTTCTGTGAGGCTGTGGTTTTTGTTTTATTTTGTAGTGACGTTGTGTATTATTATAGGATCATAGCCATTATTATGAGGAACAGTTTTAATTACTTTGATTTCAATTTGTTGATCCATGTGACTCATTGGTACTTTTTGTATTCGGTGTACGGTGGCTCTGAAATATGACATTTTGTGTTGACTGGGGTGACATGAGGAGTTGTCAATGCTGGCATCTGTGGTGGTGGGTTTTTTGTAGACGCTAAATTGATATTTATGGTTAATGTTAGAAATTTTACGATCGAGGAAGTTTACGCAGCTATTTGATACTACAGCTCGCAAGTAACTTAATCATAAGAAGCTCCCTTGCCTTCTCGGTTCAGCTATAGAAAAGATGTAATTCAATAATGGCCAGTCAAAACTGAAAATATCTAGTTTAACGTGAAGTAGAAAATAGAATTGTGAGTACAGGAAAACTGTTTCAAAATGGTTCAAATGGCTCTGAGCACTATGGGACTTAACATCTATGGTCATCAGTCCCCTAGAACTTAGAACTACGCCGATAAATATCATTTGGTTTTCTTCTTTATGCAATATCTTTTTCTGCCAAGTAACAACATGTTTTGCAGATGGTTGGTGTGACAACTGAAACCGGTTAATATTGGGTAATAATTAAGTGCTTTTGTCGTTAGGTAAACACTTTTTAAGGAGAACCAATTCATGGTAGACATGTAAATTATTTTCTTCAAAATTACAAATACGTTTTCGTACCTTATCCTTCTGTATGTTTCTCTACAAAGGAAACTGACGTAGAATATAAGGGATTATTGCTCCTATCCACTTCCAGTTTGCCTCAGTAGTAGTGCAATCTCTCTCTCTCTCTCTCTCTCTCTCTCTCTCTCTCTCTGTCTCCCCATGACCATGACTATCCTGGTGAAACCGGGTAAGAGACAGAACCTGTAACCTGAAATGTAACTTCCAACTGCATACAAGACAATCTCTTCCCTATATTCTAGAACACGGCTCTACAGATTTCATAGTGCTGCGGGACACATACCCATGACAGTGGCTACGTAAGGACCGTAAGAAAAAAAAATCCATTTACATAAGTAATCCACATCATTTGTTTCATAAATAGTAACTTTATTTAACAAATGTAATTACAATAACGTATTTTTACAGACACATTCTTTACACCATTTAATTTGTAACATGACACTGCATTGATTTCACAAATGCTTTGATGCTTGGCTCAAGATTTGTTGTCAACACGTGCAAAATTCACTCTAAATTGTGATTCGTCAAGCGATTCCTATTTTCTGATTTGTTAATATTTATTGCGGAGGAAGTTTGTTCACATATATAAGTTGACCCAAAGATGTTAGTGTATTTTAATGCAGTCTGCTTTTCTTTTGTAAAATGTCTCCTCAGTCCCTATAAACAAAAATCAATAATGATAAATCATCACTGAAGGGTTCCAGGGCCCTTCATCGGTGATGAGACGCACGTTGTGAAGGGAAAAAAAATTAAGGCGCAAATGTAAAGAGAATATTTTTAATAACATTCTACATACTATCTTTTTTTGTACTTATTAAAAGATCAGTTACTGAAGAAGCATAATTTTCTTCATTTATGTTGAGCAAAAAGCAGCCTAAACATGTATTTCAGGGAGTTCAACATCTAAATTCTCACGGATTAACAGTTATGTCATTTGTGTTACAAGAAACGTACCTTCTTTCGACTGGGCCTGGCTGATCTTGAGAAAAACATGTTTTAAATTGTAAACTTCGCTCCATTTATCAAGAGCCACCGGTGAGGCCCTGCGGTTCTAGGCGCTGCAGTCTGAAGCCGGGCGACCGCTACGGTCGCAGGTTCGAATCCTGCCTCGGGCATGGATGTGTGTGATGTCCTTAGGTTAGATAGGTTTAATTAGTTCTAAGTTCTAGGCGACTGATGACCTCAGAAGATAAGTCGCATAGTGCTCAGAGCCATTTCCATTTATCAAGAGACATTGTATAAATGATCACTAGACGTAACGTAATATGAAACGGAGGCATTATGACTACCTGGTGCAGTCAGAGGTTTACTCTTAAGATCTTTCTTTCCCGGAATATAAATTTGTCTCTTAGGAGATTCATTACATTACAGTGCTTTTTATGTCTCGTTTGTCCCACAAACAGAATGACAAATCGACTGAAAATTAAGAAAAATAATACATATCTCAAATAGCCTAACGTGATACTACATTTCTAAGGGTACATTTCAATTCTGGGACCAAAAACATATATTTTGGGACTGTAGCTGAAAATGATTTATGTGTTTCTTTCTTATTAAACCACCAGATAACATGTTTATTATGAATATTTATTGTATTGCGATTTAGATTTTGCAGCATTTTTTACAGGAAAGATGCAACACTTCGATGTGGCACGGATCCGCCGTTGGCGTAATTTCATTACTAATTTGCAAAGTTCAGTTTAGGTCAATCATACGGCACAGAGCGATTACCAAATAGGAATATGTAGAGATCATCTTTTAAAAAATTCATTCGGTCCACATATCCGTTGCGCCATTCACAACCTCAGTATGGGTTTACGATCTTCAATCTGGTAAAAACATTTTGAAATATTTGAACTGGCGGAGGTGGATGCCAACTCACAGTTGCCAGTTTGGGCGTCAGCTGACGCAAGTTGAGGCACCCCTTTGACATAGACTAGGTTTGGCTTTTAAAAAATTCATTCGGTCCACATATCCGTTGCGCCATTCACAACCTCAGTATGGGTTTACGATCTTCAATCTGGTAAAAACATTTTGAAATATTTGAACTGGCGGAGGTGGATGCCAACTCACAGTTGCCAGTTTGGGCGTCAGCTGACGCAAGTTGAGGCACCCCTTTGACATAGACTAGGTTTGGCTGAAACTAGCACTGAACTTTATTTTACAAGTTCTAAACTTTTTACTGATGATAGCAATAATTTAAAAGTTGTTATAAATGTTGAGAAAGGATAATGTTCGGACACTAAGAGATTTTTACTTCGTAGCATCGTAAATGTATTTTTAAAAAACAAACAACATAACCAAGTATTATATTATGATATGTGTCTTGTAAATTAACATAACTTACCAGAGTTCTTTAGTAATATGATTTAAATAAAACGCGATCCTGTTTCAGCGTTGCTTTAATATTCGGACACTTTTCATAACTAATTATGTCAAGAAAAGGTTTTTTGAAAAATATATGTTTCAGCATCTCGTCGGGTAGCCATTCCATTGTATCACTTCTTTCAAACACTACGGAATACTGCTAACGATCTCTTTTCGAATAATAAGTGCATAGAACGTCCAATGCTGCTTTTAATCGACGCTTGAAGGTTTCTTTGAAAATACTGTTGTTTTTCCAAGACGTCCCTCTAGTTCTTCCCACAAACTCTCAGCAAGGTTGACGTTCGACAGTTGAGGTGGTGGTTGTAAGACTTTCGGACAATTATGCAACAAATATTCCTGCACAGTGAGAGCCTTATGTTTGGGGAATTGTCCTGGTAAAACTTGGACGACTTTGGTATCCCCATTTTTTCAGCATTTTTACGTAGACTATTTTTTTTAAAAATATGTTCAGATGGACATATTTGTCCATAGTACTGTTGTTGAACACTACTTTTCCCGATCAGATGTGGATATACAGCCCCAGACAAGAACACAGCCACCTCCATGCTTTACAGTCGGTTTAACATTTGTGACTTTATATGTTCTTCTTTCTTCGTTAGCCACACCATCCTTCGTCCGTCCGCCCCACAAATTTTAAATTACTTTCGGCGGTAAAAACGACGGCATTGCACAACGTTTCTTCTTTCGTAATAAACTCTTTAGCAAAGTCCACCTCTTCTTTCGATTCTGTTCATTCACATAGGGTTTCTTCCTAGACACATTCCATTGTAGCTAATATCTTCCATTGCCCTGCAAATCGCTTGGGGATGTCCCTTCTTTCCAGTCTCGTTTACAAGCTCACTTGCTAATTTGGGTGCACTAAATGTATGATCCTTCTTTAGTTTCTGTATTAAATTCCTCTTTTCACGTGCATCCAACTTCATTTGTTGGTCCTTATGAGGTATAGAATCTATAAGTTTCTGAATCGTCTGACAATGTCTGCCACAAGACTCTTACTCATGTCGAGCATGGCAGCAATTTCTCTATACGATTTACCTTTCTTCTTTAAAAATTCACAAGCTGTCGTACATCAAAATTGGTATTAGTTTTGCGTGGCCTTGTACCGCTTGGACAGTCGACCGCGCTTGTAAACAACCAATTAGGACATATAACTTGGCGTGAACGACCGAAAGAAGTTCTACACTGCCACCCGTCCGAATATTAAAATAACGCGAAAATGGAACAGTGTTTTATTTAAATCGTTTTGTTTGACAGCTGTTATAAGTTGTGTGAAAAAGGTTGATACTGTTGTTTATTGGATATCTTTCGTAATGTAATACATGGTTATTTTTGTTTGTTTGTTGAGAATAAAGTTATGATACTACAAAGTAGAAATCTCATAGTTTCCGAATACTGAAGTTACTCACTACCTATGTTATGCGACCTAGAAGATTATGTTTATAAAATATCCACAATGATCATGGGGTCATCAGAAAACTTATTTCCTTTACTAACAAAAACATATACCGCAGATCATACAGAAAATGGTTGCTGACGAATGAAATTAACAAAAAGATTAGGTTTGTGAGGACCCGTCGATGAGGGCGTCACAAAGGATCAAAATCTACGACTGGGAAAAGCTGGAGAAGGAAATACAACGTGTCCTTTTTACAGGAACCATCCCGGAATTTACGTAAAGCGGTTTAGATACACGACTCAAAATACGTCTTGAAGGCAGGACGGGGTTATGAACCTGTGACCTTCGGGCTTGTGTATTAGCACTATGTCACCTCGCTCCGTGGAAACATGGTAAAAATCTGAAAGAAAAAACGACAACACGAAATTTAAAAGAGGGATGCATCGAATTGGAAATAAATAAAGGCGCGAAACAATAAAAACAAAAATTCAGAACTTGCGTAATTTATATACGACCGTGTTTTGTTATTAATGTTTACATTAATAATGACGAAGAAATATCGGGTTGTTCAGTTGACTCACTGCATTATATCTACTGGACCCGTATTTATCGAGTGTTTATTCGTTAGCTACGTTACCGTGGCAACGCAAATAAAGAGTTTTCAGTACTTCCTCTGTATTTACACTATACGGCAATTTGGTAAGCGCGAGACCGGATTTTCACCGGGAGGGGGGGGGGGGGGGAGGGGAGGCAGATTAGCGCCTCTGTTCCGTATGATCCAGGAAATTAGCATTAAATCCAGCGCTTGCCCATCACCGCGGCCCACGGGGTAATGGCAGGGACCGGATGCATCGCCTGGAAACAGCCGCTGCTTCGGGCTAATTGCTCCGCCATTGGAGTTTTAATTATGCCCCCACCCCCATCCCCCAAGCGTATTGGCGATTAGTTCGAAAGCGACGAGTTGGTGTGCCTTCGATTAAGGGCGATGAAAATAATGATCAGAAACAATTTAAAGCTTCGCCGAAATTATCGCTATCGCCGCGTCAGCACATACAGTCCTGTAGCTCACAGATTTGAAACGAACAATAGACTTTCATTGTTGAGCAGGAGCTAAATTACTGTCTTTCATAAAACCACAACGATATTCGATGGCAGTGGATTCTAGAACGTGTCAGATGTGAAAGCCGTCGTCCTAGCCTTCTCTATGATAATGGTTGGCTATTACATCACATTGTATTATTCGTCTCGCGTAGATCCCACAGGGAGGAGTAACTGGGATATGGGAAGAAATGAAAGATGTGTATTGCGTAATGCAATGAACAGACTTAACATTAAGAAATATTATGGTTTATTTTAAATGTAAAAAAATTATGCCAACAGTCACTGTTACGTTGTACATCAGGTTCCTGTAACAATAAGTTTTCAGCAAGTTTAGGATGATGATTAATAACTGTCAGAGGTATGCTACACAAAAATAATAAAGATGTGACCTTACAGCATAATCATCATTTTCATCAACAGCAGTCTTGGACATAAAGTACCAGTTAAGGTCGTTTCTAGATTTCTACGTGCATTTGTACGTGTACGTCCTCTGTTTTCTCTTGTCTCCTAAATTCCTTGCCGTCTTGGTCTTTTTCTATGTCTTCGAATCCAGCAAAATGCCTTTTAGCCCACCATCGATTCCCTTGGCTATCTACACTGTACATTTCCATTTTTTCACCACTTTCATAACGCAGTTACCATTAGATCATTGCATCGACTTTTCCTCTTCTGTTGGAGTCCATCAGCGAACTCTCTTAGTCCTCTGAGCGTTTATTCACCTGACTACACGCCCCGACCACCTACAAAAAAAAAAAAAATGGTTCAAATGGCTCTGAGCACTATGGGACTTAACTGCTGAGGTCATTAGTCCCCTAGAACTTAGAACTAGTTAAACCTAACTAACCTAAGGACATCACAAACATCCATGCCCGAGGCAGGATTCGAACCTGCGACCGTAGCGGTCTTGCGGTTCCAGACTGCAGCGCCTTTAACCGCACGGCCACTTGGGCCGGCCGACTACCTACAGTCTCCGTAACTGTCACAATTACATCTTCGATTCCAATCTGTTACTTGATGCATTTATTTTCTTTTTAAATCTTTTCAAGTAATTTCCAACAAGCGTCTCTACAGTTTTCGCTGAGTATCAACCAGTTTTCGAATGATTTTCACGTTAAAAGTTGTTGTTTCACTAGCACCATTCAAGACTGCTCTTGCACACCCGAAAGTTACCATTTCAGACATATCGGAAATTTCGTTTTGAAAACTCTGTTCTGTATACTGAAAGCAACCGATGCCATATAACGCTTCTGTTGGTTTCTTTCCCTGCACATCCAATTATTTTTTCTCGACCTAAACACGAAAACTCTATAACTGGTGCTATTTCACAAGCTGCGACATGGTCGCGAAGACAACAGTGACCCGAATATAGACAAATTTTTCTATACTTCACGTCTATGGTCACAGACTTTGGTCATCACACTACCGGTTTCGGTCTATAATGGCCGACTTCAAATGTGTTTTATGAAAACAAGTCGTAATGTACTCGAGCCATAGTGGCATCGTCAAATGTTAAACACAAAATCAGCACCATCATCGTCAAATATGTATAAATAAATAAATAAACAGCGTATGAAAGAGTCATCTTGTCAGCAGCACTACTGTTGTGTGTGTGAATACTAAGGGACCAAACTGCTGAGGTCATCGGTCCCCATATTTACACACTACTTAAACTAACATACACTAACAAGGGAACCTCCCCATCGCACCCCCCTCAGATTTAGTTATAAGTTGGCACAGTGGATAGGCCTTGAAAAACTGAACACAGATCAATCGAGAAAACAGGAAGAAGTTGTGTGGAACTATGAAAAAAATTAGCAAAATATACAAACTGAGTAGTCCATGCGCAAGATAGGACCATCAAGGATAATATAACCCCAGGAGTGCTGTGGTCCCGTGGTTAGCGTTCCTTGGTTCAAATCTTCCTTCGAATGAAAATTTTAATTTATTTTCAGACAATTAGCAAATTACAGGCACTCACACATAATCAACTTCGCTCTCCAAAATTCCAGGACATGTTCAGATTTGCTTGGACATATGCAGGATTTGACGGTCTACACACGGAAAAATTTGAAAACGTTAAAAACATATGTTTTGACAGAGCACAGGGAAAACTGCGCGACTGTGAAACTATTGCATTCATTTGTTGCAGTTTATGTGACAAACTCTTATGTTTTCATCATTTTTTTGGGAGTGATTATCACATCCACAAGAAAACCTAAATCCGGCAAGGTAGAAGAATCTGCTTACCCATTCGCCAAGTGTACAAGTTAGGTGGGTCGACAACATATTCCTGTCATGTGACGCACATGCCGTCACCAGTGTCGTATAGAATATATCAGACGTGTTTTCCTGTGGAGGAATCGGTTGACCTATGACCTTGCGATCAAATGTTTTCGGTTCCCATTGGAGAGGCACGTCCTTTCGTCTACAAATCGCACGGTTTTGCGGTGCGGTCGCAAAACATAGACACTAAACTTATTACAGTGAACAGAGACGTCAATGAACGAAGAGACAGATAATAACTTTGCGAAAATAAAGAAAGTAGACTTTCCACTCGAGGGAAGTCTTGAACCAAGGACCTCTCGTTTCGCCGCTGCTCACGCTAACCACGGGACCACGGCGCTCCTAAATTCATATTTTCCTTGATGTTGCCTATCTTGCGCATGGACTACTCAGTTTGTACATTTTGCTTATTTTTTTCATAGTTCCACACAACTTCTTCCTGTTTTCTCGATTGATCTGTGTTCAGTTTCTCAAGGCCTATCCACTGTGCCAACTTGTAACTAAATCTGAGGGGGTTGCGATGGGGTGGTTCCCTTGTAAGAACAACACACACACCCATACTCGAGGAAGGACTCTAACCTCCGGCGGGAGGGGCCGTGCAATCCGTGACATGGCGCCTCTAACCGCGCGACCATTCCGCGCGTCAGCAGTACCGTTGAGTTTGTTTTGAGCAGTAGTGCTGCTGACAAGACGACTCTTGCATATGCTGTTATTTATACATATTTGACGGTGCTGGTGTCGATTTGTGTTTAACATTTGACGATGCCAGTCTTTGTGGCCGAGCGGTTCTAGGCGCTTCAGTCTGGTACCGCGCGACGGCTTCGGTCCCAGGTTCGAATCCTGCCTCAGGCATGGATGTTTGTGATGTCCTTAGGTTATTTGGGTTTAAGTAGTTATAAGTTCTAGGGGACTGATGACCTCAGATGTTAAAGCCCATAGTGCTCAGAGCCATTTGAACCATTTGATGTTGCCACTATGGCTCCAGTATATTAGGACATGTTTTTATAAAACAGATCTAAAGACGGTCATTATAGATCGAAACCGGTAGTCTGACGACAAAAATTTGTGACCATAGACGTGAAGTAAAGGAAACTTATGGTGCTAATTCATTGTTAATTCGCACAATTTTCACTTTGCAATGTTGATTCTACTTTACTTTACTTTGCGCGATCAGGCCCAGAGGACTGTGCGAGGTTAGAGTTAAGACCCTCCATCCGCTTTCGTTTTCTCTCCAATTCTGCAAGTCTTCCAGCTGCAGCGCGTCTTGTCTGATCCCTTCCGCTCATACATCTGTTTCATGGTCTTCCCATTGGTCTGCATCCTGATAGGATATAGTCCATTGCAATTTTTGGTCATCTCTTTTCTGCCATTCACACTACGTGTCCTGCTCACAGGGCTCTTTTGCTTTTCATCACTCCAGCGACGATCTACGTTTACGTCTACATGATTACTTTGCATTTCGTTATCAAGAGCATGACAGAGAGTTAATTGAACCACCTTCAAGTCATTTCTCTACAGTTGGACTCTCAAACAACGCTCGGGAGTAATGAACACTTAAATCTTCCCGTGCGATCTCTGTTTCTCTTATTTTATCACGACGATCATTTCTCCCTATGTAGGTGAACGCCGATAAAATGTTTCCGCACCCGGAGGCGAAAACTGGTGATTGAACTTTCATGAGAAGATCCTGCCGCAACGAAAAATTCCTTTGCTTTAATTATTATTGCCATTCCAATTCATGTTCCACATCCGTGGCACCGCTCCCCTACCTAGCAATAGTACAAAACGAGCTGCCCTTCTTTGAACTTTTTCGATGTCCTCCATGAATCCTATCTGATACAGATCTCACACCACACAACAGTACTCCAGAAGACGACAGACAAGTGCAGTGTAGCCAGTCTCTTTAGTAGACTTGTTGCATTTTCTAAGTTTTCTGCCAATAGCTCGCAATCTTTGGTTCCCTTTCCCCACAATATTATCGTTCCAATTTAAGTTACTCGTAACTGTAGTCCCTAACAAGTAACAAGAGAAACTCACCATCGCACGCCCCTCAGGTTTAGTGGTAAGTTGGCTCTTTGAATAGCCCAACAAAAACTGAACACAGATCAAGCATGAAAACAGGAAGTAGGTGTACTGAACTGTGGAAAAAAGAAGAAAAATAGAAACAGCGAACGGTCAAAACTTAATGTGTGGTCACAGTATTGGACTACGAAGGGGGGGACCCGAGTTCAAATCTCAATGGGTCTCATATACATTTTTTTCCCCTCACAAAATTACGAACTTTCCGTCCGGTCATTGATGTGTCTGTTCGCTGTATTTAAGTTTCTGTATGTTTCTTGGCGTAATGTCAGTTTGCAATAGCGACGTGTAACAAAGGTTCTACATTGATACCATAGGTTATGGTTCGTGCGTTCCGTTTTGGAAGTTTCGACTCTTGAATTCCTTTGTTGTAACATAGTTCACACCCGTTTATTTCGTTTATTTGTTTCTTTTATTTCTGTGAGAGATCTACTCGGCATCTCTCTTGCCGTCACTATTCATCACATTTACTTGCGATGGTAATATATTCTTACCACATGACTCATCTTCTGTGATGAATAGAGCAGGCGAGGTGCCGTGTAGACCTCTCACAGAAATGAAAGAAACGAATAAACGGGTGTGAACTATGTTACAGCGAAGGAATTCAAGAGTCAAAACTTCGAAAACGGAACGCAAGAGGCATGCCATGTGGTGTCTGTGTAGAACAAATAGGAGATACGTACTTCTGGAGGTCCCTTCGTTACACGTCTCTGTTGCAAACTGACATTACGCCAAGACACATCTACAAATTTGAATTCAGCGAACAGACACGTCAATGATTGGGCGGAAAGTACGTAACTTTGTAAAAAAAAAAAAAAAAAAAAAAAAAGGTCGGACATATCTGAACCCGGATCTCACCCGACGCAGTCCTAACACAGATACAACCACGACACGACGGCCATTAATATTGTTCGATATTCCACTTATTGACGGACCGTTCACTGTTTGCATTTTTCTTCTTTTTTCCATAGTTCAGTACACCTTCCTCCTTTTTTCATGCTTGACCTGGATTCAGTTTTTGATGGGCTATCGAATGGGCCAACGTACAACTAAATCTCAAGGGGTTGCGATGGGGAGATCTCCTTGTCAGCAAACTGTTGAAAAGAATTAGCGGTACAACTGTAAAAACGTCCGTGATGGGCTGTACCCGTGGTCTTATTGCAGGCAACAATTATAATCATCCGCCATCTGTTGGCTGTGTTATGGATTACAGTGTCAGGTTGCCCCTCAGAAGGAAGTGAGTGATGGTGACCCAGTGTTTTCCAGCGAGGTATACAAATGGGTTGTGATGGTGGACGTTGTATTCAACCAAGCACTTGCAGTGCAAGTTGCAAGAGCAGTCTGTTTGATCCAAAAAGGATGGACTTTCGGTCGTGTAGCTGCAGATGTGAATGCCTCACCTAACAATCCCACGTGAACAATCTCGTTATCTCTGCGTTACAGCGTCGTATGCACACCACCAGAGCAATGCAAGACATTCTCATTCTCAGCTGTGTCCAATCACACTGTAATGAACACGTTACGAAAAGGACCTTACGACTCAGATGTCCTGTTCGAGTTCCCCGCTTGACACTACATCTTGCAGCCTGTGATGTCAGGCACCATCTCTGCCCTTAAAACAGACACATTTTACCTTGTTCTTTCCCTGTGGCGTTCTGCGCAAATACACTTTTGCTTTACACTCTTCTGCTAATTTTACGCTGGCCCTCTGCTCTAATTTAAAGTTTTTTCTAACGAACTATTTTTTTACCGTTCGGCAGCCTCTGGTCGGACCAGTCCACCAACTCCATCCCCAAAGGGTGTCCGCCCGTGGATGCTGCGTCGTGTTCCTAAGCTACCCCTGGCTTTCCTGTGTCTTCCTCCTCCACGCTCTTGCAGGTCA
The DNA here is from genome assembly GCF_023898315.1 of Schistocerca nitens. NCBI lineage: Eukaryota > Metazoa > Arthropoda > Insecta > Orthoptera > Acrididae > Schistocerca > Schistocerca nitens. The sequence continues at coordinate 298,729,864 of NC_064615.1, read as the reverse complement.
CCGTGCTGGCCTACCGCGCCCGACTCGGCTCTTATCGTAACCCTTCGGCACGCTACCTACGCTCTGGCCGTCAGTCTGTCTGCTGTCCCGCTGCATGCTAATCGGCGCTTGCTTAATTAAGAAGGCTAGAACTTTAGTTTTATTGCCCGTACAACAACCAGGTTTCTTTCTGAAGCCACCTCATATTCTTAGGCATCACATGAAGTTCTTAACTCTGTTGCTTATCTGAAGCGTGGTCATTCGTGCACAGCACATTGCCACGTTTCACTGTAGCACATTGCACATTTTCTTGCTCACGTTTTTTCTTATTAACAGGTGAAATATCTTTCGTACACACAAATAAATTCAGTTGCAAAAGACGATTTTTTTTTACATTTAAAATAAACCATAATATTTCTTAATGTTAAGTCTGTTTATTGCATTACGCAATACACATCTTTCATTTCTTCCCATATCCCAGTTACTCCTCCCTGTGGGATCTACGCGAGACGAATAATACAATGTGATGTAATAGCCAACCATTATCATAGAGAAGGCTAGGACGACGGCTTTCACATCTGACACGTTCTAGAATCCACTAAAAAACCGTAGGCAAATATCCTGCACATAAATTTACCAATAAAAATGGTACAAGGCTCGTCGAACTATGTAAGCAGAATAACCTGAAGATAATGTCAACATCTCTAAGAAAATGTCCAAGAAAACAAAAGACATGGAGATCTCCTATACAACAAATTGGCGAGTTTCAAATAGATCATGTGGCGATTTCATACCCAGTACAAAAAGAAATTTACGACGTCCAAGTACGCAGAGGAGCAAACATTGATTCAGACCATTACCTAACTAGAATTAAAATCAAGTTTACAGCACGAAGAAGTCATCAGAAGAAAACAGAAATACAGAAATATGACACCAAGAAGATTAAAGAATCTAAAGTAAAAGAAGAATGGGAGAAGGAAAAGGCAAACACATGGGAAGAATTTCATTCTAAAATCACGCGAATAGCTAAGGAAACTATTCCCTTGAAAAAGATATTCAAACACCCTTGGTGGGATTCAGACTGTGAAAATGCATTGGAAAGGAGAAAAAAGGCATTTCAAGAATACAACAGTAAAAAATCACAAGAAAGTCTACATTTATTTAACGAGGTTAGAAAACAGGTTTCAAAATCTATTAGGCAAGCAAAAAGGAAGTACACAAAGGCACAACTGGATGCCATAGAAGAAAATTTCCAAAACTATAATACAAGAGACTTCTACAGAACTTTCGCAGATAAAATACGAGGATATATCCCTCAAAATTTATGTTTCAGAAAACCAGATGGTAAATTAGCCCTAACAAACCAGGAAAACTGTCAAGTATTGGCTCAATATTTTTCTAACCAACTAAATTGCCCAGAACCTAGTTTAAGGTTTCCCAAAGAAATCTGTGCCAACGCTCAACCGGATTCATTACCACCAACACAGGAAGAAATCAAGTGTCACATTAAAAACTTAAAAAAATAATAGAACATCTGGCGAAGATGGCATTGTTGCAGAGCTATTAAAAAACCTAGGACCAAAGACGTTGCAAGAGCTCACAAAAATAATAAAAAAATATGGGAAACAGAAAAATTACCAGAGGAGTGGAAATGTGCCCTTATTCACCCGTTACATAAAAAAGGAGACAGAACAAATGTCAATAACTACAGGGGAATCTCACTTTTACAAGTCACCTACAAAATTCTCTCAACATGCCTGCTGAAAAGAACACAAGAGCAGCTGGAATGCCAAATTGGTGATTATCAAGCAGGCTTCCGCCCCGGTCGCTCATGCATAGAACAAATATTTAATTTAAAGACAATATTAAAACACAAAGCAATTAGAAATGCCCCCATAATTTGTACATTTGTAGATTTTAAGAAAGCCTATGACTCAATTGACCGGCAATCTTTGTTTAACATTTTAGAGGAACTTGGACTTGACTCCAAAACACTAAGGCTTATCAAAGAATCACTGACAGACACTGTATCTAAAGTTAAATTCAGGGGAGAAATCTCTGAACCTTTTCTCATAAAAACTGGAGTACGTCAAGGTGACGGGCTATCTCCACTTTTGTTTAATATAGTCCTGGATAAAGTCATTAAGGAATGGGAAAAAGAATTAAAAAATCAATCCTACTGGAAACCAATCCATCTTGGTAGAACCAAAGACAACGTGGAGATATCTTGTTTAGCATTCGCGGACGACTTGGCCATACTTGCAGATGATGAAGAAATCGCCACCAAACAAATAGAGATCCTTAAGGAATGCGCGGATAAAGTAGGTTTACAAATTTCGTTTCAAAAGACAGAATTTTTCTGTACGAAATTCCATATACACAGTTTGAACACAAAATATGGAAAAATAAATAGAGTAAAACATTTTAAATACCTAGGTGAAATTTTGGAGCCAACCGGAGGAGAGAAAGTTGCACAGAAGATCAGACAACAGAAAATGAAGAGAGCATATGGTATGACACATGAAATATACAATAAAAAATGCATCTCCTCGAACACAAAAATCAGACACTACTGCGCAGTAATTAAGCCAGCAGCACTATATGCTAGTGAAACGCTCACACTCCACACAAAACGTGATTTAGAAAAAATACTAAAAGAAGAACGAAAAATTATGAGAAAGATTTTAGGTCCAAAATTAACAGAAGAAGGATACCGGATGCAATCAAGAAGAACCACAGAAACTATATCAAACCTGGCAGCAGACATAAGAAGGCGAAGATTAAAATTTTATGGACATGTCACTAGGCTTCCCCCCACACGACTCACCAACAGAATTCTCACTTACATAGAAAAAGTCAAATCAACAACACCATGGATTAGCCAAGTAAAATTAGATTTACAAAAAGCAAATATTGAACTTAAAGGTGTCGAAGATAGAAAAACTTTTAGAAATAAGGTGGAAAAGTGGAATGTATTGTCGGAGAAGGAAGCACTAAAGAGACCCGGAACAAAATGGACAGAAGAAAGAAAAAGAAAACATGGAGAACGAATGAAAGAAGTATGGAAGAAACGACGTCAGAAAGCTTTGCGTGATCCTTCTGGGTCCATTCGCGATAAGTAAGTATATGTATATATAGTGACTTTTGAACACTATTAAGGTAAATACATTGTTTGTTCTCTATCAAAATCTTTCATTTGCTGACTATGCCTATCAGTGACTTCAGTAGTTAGAATCTTTTATTTAGCTGGCAGTATTGGCGCTCGCTGTATTGCAGTAGTTCGAGTAACGAAGATTTTTGTGAGGTAAGTGATTTATGAAAGTTATAGGTTATTGTTAGTCAGGGCCATTCTTTTGTAGGGATTATTGAAAGTCAGATTGCGTTGTGCTAAAAATATTGCGTGTCAGTTTATTGATGATCTGAATAAGTAAAGAGAGAAATGTCCGTGCACGTTCAGTTTTGCTCACCTGTTTGAAAACCAAATAACTTAAGGGGTTTATCAGCAGAATCATTCATAAATTTTCCTAAGGGGAGGTTTCACACCTTGCTCTTGAGGCAACACGGCGCCAACCGATGAGTTAGAAGTATCGTTTTGGACCGCATAAGGTTGGCTGACGTCAGGAATGGCCAGAACAGGGCAATTACTCAAAGCGATTTTAAGTGCGTCCAACGCGGTCTGTTGGCTGTCGGTCCATGCAAATGGCTCCCCCTTAGTTCGCGACGTATTTAACAGAGCGGCTAACTCTGCAAACTTCGGAACGAATTTTCAGAACAAGTTAGTCAATGCAATCAAACGGGCTGCCCTTTCGTAGTGGTAGCAGGGCGCAAACTGTAAATAACTTGTGTCCTAGACTGATCAGTCCCAGACCCCCACTGCCGAGACTAGATGCCCAAGAAAAGGTGACTCATGACGAGCTAAGGTAACTTTAGATGGTTTGACAGTTAGCCTCACTTGCCTCAGACGCACCAAAACGTGTCGCAAGTACTCCAAATGCTCGGGGGAGGTTGCACAGTAAATGACATCACCCAAGTAGGTATAGACACATTTTAACTTCAGATCACCGAGCACGGAATCGAGTAACCTAGAAGAGCTGCCGCCCCGGCAGAAAAGCCGAAAGGCACCCAGCTGAATTCATATAAGATCCAGTAAGCGCAAAAGGTAGTGGACGCCTTGGATTCTTCGGCAAGGGAAATCTGATAATACGCCTGGTTAAAATAGAAAACAGAAAAATAGTGGGCCCTGGAAAACCGAAAAAACACCCGTGTAGATCAGGGAGAGGGACAGACTGGAAAATTACTTTATGATTAAGACAACCTATTTTATATTTCGGGCAACCGCACCTGTTGAAAGGCAAGATGTTAGAAAGCACTACGCTTACAGCGGGTAAAATTATGATGGACACGATAGCCCACAATGCGTTTGAAAAAACACATATTTTTCACATATCTGTAATTACGATTTAAAAACTAAGTTACATGTATACAAACAGTAAAGAACATTCTTTATCTTTAACAGATAAAAATGAAAGCCCACTGAAGATGCTGCAACTGAAGTGAAACATGTTTGGGTTAGAAAACAAAATTGTGTTTTGCTACAGGCGGACCCTATCCAAAAACATACGTATTCTTAAAGCAAACAGGGAATAAAAGAGCTTCACCCCCAAGATGATTATATATATGGTTGTAGCTCCTCGGTGTTTTACAGGTGGATGCACCATAATAGGAAGCAGAGGCTCACAAGATGAACGGAATACGGCGTTTGTCAGCAATATATATTTTTGATGCCAAATATTTGTCGTCCATTCGGCTCTCGCGAGGATTGCCATATGTTTTCGTGGAATCTGTTGCTTTGACATCTGCGCGAACGAAGCCTCCGTCTTTGCCGCGTTGACATATTTACGGTATTTTGACGGACAACCTTCAGGTAGTTCATTGTTCATATGTTTTTGGCGGACACTGACGAAGGGGGAGTGCTTTGAAGGAACAAAATACTGCGTTTCTGCCAGTTGACACTGATGTGAGAGTCGTACGTCAAAATGTCATACAGACAGGACCGACTGATTCTGATCATAGAAGCAATAAATATTGCACGGAACGCTGCATTTCAGATCCTGTCGGGAATAATTCAGTGGCGACCAATATCGATTGTGGCTGGGGCCGACACAAACACTGCATTTACTCCATAATCTGAAATGAAAGTATGAAACGAATAAAAGTTGCAGGCCGGCCGCTGTGACCGAGCGGTTCTAGGCGCTACAGTCTGGAACCGCGCGACCGCTACGGTCGCAGGTTCGAATCCTGCCTCGGGCATGGGTGTGTGTGATGTCCTTAGGTTACTTAGGTTTAAGTAGTTCTAAGTTCTAGGGGACTAATGACCTCAGATGTTAAGTCCCATAGTGCTCAGTGCCATTTTTTTAAAAGTTACAAGGCAGTTAAGTAATTAATTAATGAAGGAATATTCTGCCTATTAGGAGGACTTCAATTAAAAAACACTCTCTACCAATTTGGGCATTAAAATCGCCGAGTAGAACTTTTGTATCATCTTTTGGAATCCTGGCCATTATATTCTCCAAATTTTCCCAGAACTTTTCTGTTTCTATGGGGTTTTTCTTGTTGTCTCCGTTTGTGGGAGCATGAACATTAACCATTGTGTATGTTTTGTTGGCACATTGTAAGCGCATCGTCATTATCCTATTATTTACGGGAGTAACTTCCTTGATGGAGCTGAGCACGCTCTTGTGTATGATAAACGCCATCCCGAGATGGGGGGCTCCTCTTCCGATTCGTTTATCCGTCTTGCTCTTAAAGATACGATAGTTGACATAATCTGATGTTTCTTCATCTGTAAAACGTGTCTCCTGTAAAGCTAGTATTACTATCTTTGCTTTTCAAGTTCTGTTGTAAGGTTTAGAAGTTTTCCTGGTTGGATTAATGTATTTATGTTAAAGGTTCCAATGTATGTAGGTGTTTTAAGTGGAAGTTTGCCAGAGAGCTCCGACTTTCTCTGATGTAATCGTGTAAGTCCAGGTTCCCCAGAATCCGAATTCCTGGTTGCCATCTGTTGATGGGTGGATTGGTTACCACCTGGGGTAATGTTGTTATTACTTGCACGAGTCATACTTGCTTGTAATCAAGTTGGTCCAGTGTTTCCACTGGGTGTTTAGAACCAGGGATTGTTAGTTCCTGGAGCATTATGACCAGCCGCACATTGTGTGAACAGACGCTGACCAGGATGCCGATGGTTCCCACTTCAGACGCGTCCTGGATTTGGGTGTTGACGGTGCTTATTGTAATGGCGGCACTTACTCGCCATGACACAGCAACGTCTTCGGGTTCTGTGGTTTTTGAATGACTGTGACCCTTGCCAAAAGTCACACTCCCACACCCTCGTGATGCTGCCGCCTCGGTCCGGGACTGCTTATTTGGGTCTCCCCTTATTCGCAGCTGTCACCATATCTGATGGATCGTTCGCTATCCGCCACCTGCGACCCGCCCTGTACTTGAGGCTCGGATAGGGATATATATATATATATATATATATATATATATATATATATATATATATATATATATATATATATATATATATATACACTCCTGGAAATTGAAATAAGAACACCGTGAATTCATTGTCCCAGGAAGGGGAAACTTTATTGACACATTCCTGGGGTCAGATACATCACATGATCACACTGACAGAACCACAGGCACATAGACACAGGCAACAGAGCATGCACAATGTCGGCACTAGTACAGTGTATATCCACCTTTCGCAGCAATGCAGGCTGCTATTCTCCCATGGAGACGATCGTAGAGATGCTGGATGTAGTCCTGTGGAACGGCTTGCCATGCCATTTCCACCTGGCGCCTCAGTTGGACCAGCGTTCGTGCTGGACGTGCAGACCGCGTGAGACGACGCTTCATCCAGTCCCAAACATGCTCAATGGGGGACAGATCCGGAGATCTTGCTGGCCAGGGTAGTTGACTTACACCTTCTAGAGCACGTTGGGTGGCACGGGATACATGCGGACGTGCATTGTCCTGTTGGAACAGCAAGTTCCCTTGCCGGTCTAGGAATGGTAGAACGATGGGTTCGATGACGGTTTGGATGTACCGTGCACTATTCAGTGTCCCCTCGACGATCACCAGTGGTGTACGGCCAGTGTAGGAGATCGCTCCCCACACCATGATGCCGGGTGTTGGCCCTGTGTGCCTCGGTCGTATGCAGTCCTGATTGTGGCGCTCACCTGCACGGCGCCAAACACGCATACGACCATCATTGGCACCAAGGCAGAAGCGACTCTCATCGCTGAAGACGACACGTCTCCATTCGTCCCTCCATTCACGCCTGTCGCGACACCACTGGAGGCGGGCTGCACGATGTTGGGACGTGAGCGGAAGACGGCCTAACGGTGTGCGGGACCGTAGCCCAGCTTCATGGAGACCGTTGCGAATGGTCCTCACCGATACCCCAGGAGCAACAGTGTCCCTAATTTGCTGGGAAGTGGCGGTGCGGTCCCCTACGGCACTGCGTAGGATCCTACGGTCTTGGCGTGCATCCGTGCGTCGCTGCGGTCCGGTCCCAGGTCGACGGGCACGTGCACCTTCCGTCGACCACTGGCGACAAGTTCGTCAACTGCACATACGGTTCACGTCCACGCTGTCGCGGCATGCTACCAGTGTTAAAGACTGCGATGGAGCTCCGTATGCCACGGCAAACTGGCTGACACTGACGGCGGCGGTGCACAAATGCTGCGCAGCTAGCGCCATTCGACGGCCAACACCGCAGTTCCTGGTGTGTCCGCTGTGCCGTGCGTGTGATCATTGCTTGTACAGCCCTCTCGCAGTGTCCGGAGCAAGTATGGTGGGTCTGACACACCGGTGTCAATGTGTTCTTTTTTCCATTTCCAGGAGTGTATATATATCTCAGTTCATGAGATCCAGTGTTACAAATTTACTCTCACTGATGGACACAAGTCCAGATCATCCGCTCTCAAAACTCCGCCATCTCTCTCCCCACATCCACCACTGCTGGCAGCTCACCTCCAACTGCGCAACGCTACGCGCTGTTCACATCCAACTGCCCAACACTACAATAGCGACTATTCCAACAATGCCAACCAGCCACAGACTTCACACAGCAGTCAGTGATTTTCATACAGAGCGCTACGTGGCGTTACCAACATAAAAACCTAAACAGCCAACTTACAAGTGGCCACCGGAGGCCTCTAGCCTACACCTCTAGGTGCATGGAGAGCTGATAAGAAAACTCGACCTATGACATGGAAGCGCTGGCTGTCCTGTTCGCGATAGAGAATTTAAATACTACCTTTACCACCAGAAATTCATCTGGAGGACATCCAGCCCATATTTGGGTTCTGGCTCACCTGCGTTAAACTGGGCGTATTGCGAGGTGGGCTGTCCGAATTTTGACCTTCTTGAATCGATGCCACATTAGAGCGTGCGAAAACGTTGTAGCAGATATCTTGAGCAGAACGTTCGAACAGGAGGAGGGTTCTCCCCACGATGCCGAGGTGGTAGAAGGCCTTTTTAATTCAGCGCTTACCGAAGTTCCCGTATTCTTTGATAGCCTTGGCAACAACAAGAGCAGGACCCCAAGTTGGGCTCTATCTGGGAGCAGCTGAGAGCAGGTCTGCCAGTTTGCCAGTTTTCGGGCACAAACGCCACGTATGCCGGGATGAAGAGCTTAAAATCTGTCTGCTTACCGGGCTTGTTCCTGCTGTTTTCAAATATTATCGTAATTCTATTGTTGGGGGGGGGGAGGCGGGGGGGAGGGCTCATCGGGGGGGGGGGGATACAAAACCAATCACAAGATCTGTGAGTCCTTAATCTGGCCCACCCTGTATTATGATGTTAAAAAATGGTTAGTCAGTTTCAGGAATGCAAGATGGCTAAGCCTACTTCCAATAGGCGCAGGGGGTTACTTCAGTTCACTCAGCCAGAGGTCGTCATGGAGAGTCTAATTATTGTTCTCCAGACCCAATGTGGGTAGCGGTAAACATTTGTGGTGGTTGATGGTTTTGGTCGGTTCAGCTGGTTGCACCCTAGTGTTGATATTACGTCGGACAAAGTATTACCCATTTGAGTAAGATTTTCTCTTGGTTCGGTCCTCCGAGTGTCATTCTCAGCGATAATGCACCTTGTTTCTCTTCGAGTGAGTTTCGGAACTTCTTTCTCCGATCAGGGATTAAACCCGTAACTACGTCACCTTATTACCCCCCACCCCCCTGACCTTCCTTCGTGAAGCGGGTTATTCATAAGCTAAAGTCCTCTGACTGTTTTCCACTCGGAGCCCGAGACTAAATGGGATCTTTCTTTACCATGGATGAATCTAGCCATGCATGAGGCACACAGAGCTACCCCCTGCTTTTATCATACTTGCCTAGTCCATGAATTCCCTTTTATCAAATATTGGGCCCTACATGATTTGTTGCCCAATGATGTTAGTCCTGAGTTAATCAAGGATAATTGTCATAGAGCCAGTGCAAATATTCAGAGCACCCACAAAAGGGAACTAAGTGGTGTGGTACAGCCAGAGCCTCCGTCCAGGGAAGAGTCACGTCGGGGATACAGTCTTCAGGAGGAAAAAAACTCGGCGAGTTAGACGTCCAGCAAATTGTCATCCCACTTTTTGGGTCCATATAAGATGTCGCCTCTGCATCAAAGAGATTGTAAATCAGTTGCAGAGCTACCTTAATCAAGTTAAGAGAGATAGTACTAATTAAGTCTCCTTTGTGACGCCTCCACCCCCTCCCCGTCCCGGAGTTCCTGTTTTGGGATGGTGGGGGGCTGAACCACTGTGCAATCGATGGGTCACGCCACGTCTCCTGGAACAATCTTTTGCGTGAAGGGGGCGTGGCACGTTTGACGCGAATGCCGTTTAGTCCGCTTCTGGGACAGTCAGTCAGTGAAGCAGCATGGATAGCGCAGGTCTGGAGGTAACTAGCCGGCTGTTTGTTCTATTGCACGTGTGACTTCCAAGTTTGTCTGGATGAACATTGAACATCTTCCAGACACGAGGGACACGCACTGGGAAAGGAAGTGGACACATCATTTCTTTGGCCGTCCAGGTCTGGAGGAGAGCGGCGGGTCATCGTCATCTACTCTTCTCCTGGCAGCTCCAAGTTTTTCCGCTGTTTGTCTTTGCACAGAGACTTGTATGCTGTGAGTTACTTTCAGTCCGTTGCTCTGGTTCGAAGAACTCGTAAAGTCTGATTTGCTTCCTTCGCGTGTTTATGCCCTGCTGCTTCTATAGCGGACTTGGTTCAACCTCCTGTTGTTGTTGTTCCTTGTTCCTGTTCTGGCCAGGCGATTTGAGAAGCGGTTGTCTCAAAATATAATAGCTTCCATCTGGTAACCGTCATAGAGTTGATTTGATTGTGTGTTTTAAATTATTGGGGTTCTGTAAATTTATTTTATGTTCAATGTCTTGTTATCTATGACGTCCAAAATATTTTTTGCCTGATGCGTTTTGCACCAAATTACCAAGTCGCTCTCTTTAGTTATTTGGAGCCCGCAAGCTTATGCGTCATACGGGGGCAAATTTTGGTGCTTATATTTTAGTCGGTTATACTTCCATGTTAAATTTGTGTTTACATAGGTGAGGTTCATCAGACATTTGGAAATTTTAAGTTCCTATAGGACCAAACTGCTGAGGTCACCGGTCCCTAGGCTTATACACTACTTAAACTAACTTACGCTAAGGACAGCACACATACCCATGCCCGAGGGTAGGACTCGAAGCCGGCCAGAGTGGCCGAGCGGTTCTAGGCGCTACAGTCTGGAACCGCGCGACCGCTGCGGTCGCGGGTTCGAATCCTGCCTCGGGTATGGCTGTGTGTGTGATGTCCTTAGGTTAGTTAGGTTTAAGTAGTTCTAAGTTCTAGGGGACTTATGACCTCATATGTTAAGTCCCATAGTGCTCAGAGCCATTTGAACCCATTTTTATGAGGACTCGAACCTCTGACGGTAGGAGTCGCGCGAACCGTGACAGGACGCCCCAGAACGTGCGGCTACCCCGCGTCTTCCTTCCACCTATGTTTCCCGTTCGGCGTGACATTTAAGTATTTACTGTTTCCGCATCGTGGCATGATTTGAAACTTAATCTTGGTTGGACGCTGAATTTCTTCACTATCAGGTGAAAGTGGGGGTTGTTGCCTTGTTGCCTCTGCCAGTTACGTTATTGTCTTTTTGCGACTTTTCAGAACTGTTTCGTCTATGCTGCCTGCGTGTAATTTGATAACTTAAATTTTTGCTTGTTTTACTTAAAAGTTACTTCTCTGTTCATCAGACGGCTCACGTGGCTCCCCCCCCCCCCCACCGCCCCCCTTCCTCAGTCGGAGTTTCGAGTCCTCCGTCGGGGGCATGAGTGTGTATATTGTCATTACCGTAAGTTAGTTTAAATTAGCTTAAGTAGTGTGTGAGCCTAGGTACCGATGACCTCAGCAGTTTCGTCCCATAGGAACTTAACATAAATTTTCAAATTTTTTTTCTGTTCATCAAACTATTGTTGCACATTTGTGCTTTGGGGCGTGTTCCCCCTGGTTGCTTAGACAAGGAGTGTGGTGGGCAGGGTATCGGGCCTGTCCTAAGTACTTTAGTGTCCTTTCGTCGAGACCGGATTGCCCGACTTGTGGTGGTTTCGTATGAAGCAGCTTTAATTGTTTTTCTTTCCTTATAATGAACTTCTATTTAGGTAAAACTGATTTATTTGTTATATTTTAGTGAAACACATTTTGAAGATGTTTGTGCCTGCCTGTTTTGAAGACTGTTTTCTTAAAACCTTTGAAGAGATTATTATGTACTTTCAATTGGTGAAATATTAACTTGCTTCTCTTATTAAAATTTGCTGTAAATATTTCAACAATAATAACCAGTGGCACACAAAATTTGTATATTTTTGGAAAAAGAATAACATTTGTTGTAAATTTAAACATTCATACTTCATGTTCCCTTGAATTACGTTTAGAGAGTTGAAAGCGAGTATTTGAATTAACACTATAAATTTTTGTAATTTGATCTCACTGAAATATTTGATAACGTTGTTGATCGTTTATTAGTAATTGTCCTTAAATAGTTTTATCTAATTACATTACTTTGTTTTAATATGTCAAGTTCCTGTTGACCTGATTGGTAAAGCTACTTTTCCTGGGGAGTGTTAATAAAAATCTTGATAAGAATGATGTTCAGTCCTTATTTTGCCTCGTTCATCCACTCCCAGGCAACCTTACACCAGTAGTGCATACAACATTAATAACGCTTTTCCATTTGAGGAATCTCACGGTGGAGCATGTGTTTGTCACCACCAGCGTCTAGGTTATCCGAGAGGAAACCCAAATGATCACACAAGGAATGCAGTAGAAGTGACAAGCTTCATCCCACAGTGTGGTATGATCGCAGACGCTATTACACAACACCGTAGTTCTGTCCCCTATGGCTGCCCAAAAAGTTCGTGCAGACACTTGTGAAAGACGGCCATGCCATTCTTTCAACACCACTCAACAAATCACGGGAATATTCATCAGACATTAATTTCTCAATTCGCAGACCTCCAAGTATACGTTCCTTCATTTTTGCTTCTATCAACATTGGAAACTTCTGCCGCAAATACAAAAATCCACGTATCGTTTTGTCCATGCTTTCACAAACTTTTTGACCAAATATAATGTGCAGTGGAGGTGCATGCATATTTTTGGGGTGAACTGAAGGATTATTCACCATAGTATTCTATCCATATAATTCATTCTGCAAAGGCTATTTTTCCCATAATAGCAGTCTTTTGTGTCTGCTGTCCTATTCACACAGGAAGCAGAAGTGCTTTGTGTACCCGAGCTGATTGCTAGAAAAAAATGAAAATACTATGAGACCTCCACATGTACGCCACTTCTCGTACTGGACAAGTGTTAGTAATATATTCTGAGTGTGTTTTTCAGTTTTATTAGGTCTCTCCACATTCGTTCCTTTTAATGTGTGTCAGGGCGCTGATGACCTCGATGTTGAGCGCCCATAACCCCAACACACACACACACAGTAATATATTCATCAGCAACGAAACCAAAGAAAATTGGTCCCCACGTGGAGAAGTATTGCCTTAAGACTAACTTTGCCTTAGTCTATGAACAAATGCCACCCACTTACATTGCAGTCACGACCAAGAGTCTGCAGGCTGACTCGATACCATTACAAAAAACATGTAACTCCCGTTGGAGAAACAGTCAGGAAAAAATCCCTGGCGCTCTGGATAAACGTACCGCGCAGAAGCAACTTCCATCCTTTTAATCGAGAAGCTAAAAGCTCCACCCTGCTGCGTCGACAAATTTAAATCACTAACAAGACCGCTGAGACCTTTCGAGACAAGAAGTGTTCCTGTCTCATTTGATCCACAGTGATCACGTAACGCTGGATCGGCCAGCGTACCTACTTCGATGTATTCTGCGTGTTTGTCACTGTATTCGCCTTCACTCACTGTGGCATTCTTAGGAGGTACTAGTATGGTCAATTTTTCACTATGATAAACAAACCTTATAGCAGGAGATAAATTAGGATATAACACAGTTTTTCTTGTTTACGAAGTGGTTCCATGATTACTGCCCGCCTGCATAGCTTAATGGTGACGTGTTTGGCTACCATGCAGCGGGTCTGGGTTCGATTCCCGGCCGAGTTGGAGATTTTCTCCGCTGCTGGACTGGGTATTGTGTTGTCGTCATCGTCATCTCATTGTCGTCGATACGCAAGTCGCCCATTATGGCGTCAGCTGGAATAAGACTTGGCGGCCGAACTCCCCTGGAAGAGGTCTCCTGGCCATCAATACCACACTATCGTTTCATTGTTTTCCACATGATTCCAGCAAAGGATGTGTGACGTGATCCTGTTAACGAATCTCTCGGGAGAGTAGTAACTTCATTAGGAACGGCATATTTGGCTGATGGCCCAATTCCTGCCACCATTGCCTACCTTACACCAGAAATAAAGTTCGAAGCACTTCTTTGGACTAGAATTAAATTCCTATTTTTTGCGATTTCATAGTTATCTCTCCACAGAAAAAGGGCAACCAAAGAATTATACGAAAACACAGATTCACCTACATGCTCAGAAAACGCTAACATTATATGCAGACATGCAGCACATCGAATGAAGACCAGGCTCACAAAGAGAATTTCGGATGTAGTAATCAGCTGAATCAAAAAAACCAATTGGCTTCTAGAAGTAAACGAAGACCTAAAACAAGCAGTAATCAATAGAGAAATGATAAATAAGATACAAATTCAAAAACGTAGTTATGAACAAGAAATCTGAATTAAAAGAGAGGAAGATAATAGGGAAAATATGGACAGAACAAAGGAAAGAGGACCACAGTCAAAGACTGAAGAGATTTTGGAAAGAGAAAAGGAAGGAGGACACAAGAAGAAATTAAATATTAAGGGAAAATACTCTTATGTGTAAAATAATAATTAAAATAATTTGCTCTATTTACTTATGTACGAGGCGTTTCTTCTTCTGAATTAACGCAAAGCAAAACACTCTTACGAACTCAGAACAACAAGTAATCACTTTCAACAACTGTCAGAACACTCAATGCTGGGATGCAAGTGGCAACAAATTGACATTTTACATGTTCAAGGTTATAGGCGCTGCAGTCTGGAGCCGCGCGACCGCTACGGTCGCAGGTTAGAATCCTGCCTCGGGCATGGATGTGTGTGTCATGTCCTTAGGTTAGTTAGGTTTAAGTAGTACTACGTTCTAGCGGACTGATGACCTCAGAAGTTAAGTTCCATAGTGCTCAAAGCCATTTGAACCATTTTACATGTTCAAGCACAGTTCATCGGCAGGGCTAAGAAACCATCTTCACTTCTCGGAGGTACATTTATGAACTGTTTACCGTTGCAAAGCGCTATTTTTCGCTTTGAAAACTACTGTGTGGCCTAAGTAGAATGTAAGTACCAAAATTAAATGATCGTTGTTTTAAACAGGCGCATTAAAGGTTAGTATAGTGTTTTATATGGCTTGACCTATCACAGTAACAAATCGCCAGTGGCCTGGCCGTATAGCGTAGGACTAGTATGAAAAGTACTTTCAGCATTTCGTGACACTGTACTGTAAATAGCAAAGAGAACATTAAGAGGACGCTGCGGAACTAATCTGGAATCCGGTATACGATTCTCAAGTGGAAGCAAGCTTGCAGGAAAGTCAGACAAAGTCGCAAGGCCCTTATCTGCATCTACATCTACATGGATACTCAGCAAATCACATTTAAGTGCCTGGCAGAGTGTTCCCCGAACCACCTTCACAATTCTCTATTATTCCAATTTCGTGTAGCGCGCGGAAAGAACGAACTCCTGTATCTTTCCGTACGAGCTCTTGAAACGTCCCCTTAGAAAAATTATTGAATTACTGTGCTGATAAACCTCTTACATTATTTGATTTTCAAACAGCTGAGCAAAATTGAACGTACTCAGACATAACTCTCTTTACTTATTCTGATCAACACTAAACTGACACACAATATTTTTAGCACAACGCAATCTGACTTTCAATAATCCCTACAAAAGAATGGCCCTAACATTAACCTATACCTTTCACAAATCACTTACCTCACAAAAATCTTCGTTACTCGAACTACTGCAATACAGCGAGCGCCACTACTGCCAGCTAAATAAAAGATTCAAACTACTAAAGGCACTAACTACTGATAGACATAGTTAGCAAATGAAAGATGTTGATAGAGAACAAACAATGTATTTACCTTAATAGTGTTCAAAAGTCATAATATATATATAGCAGTTCATAACATCCATTCTTACAAATGTACTGTTTCTGACGGACACACGTCCAGATCATCCGCTCTCAAAAATCCGCCATCTCACTTCCCCACATCCACCACTGCTGGCGGCTCACCTCCAACTGCGCAACGCTACGCCAGTGTTGCCAACTCTAAAAACCCCGAGTCGCTAGATTCAATATCAAAAGTCGCTAGAAAGTCGCTAAAACTGATTTTACTAGGAGTGCACTGAAAATTTCGTGCTGTGAATAGTGCAATAAGCCAGTGGGGGGAGGGCGGTAATAAAATATTAATAAAAATTCCCATACGTAATTGCTATATTGTCTTAATTAAGTGACGCATCGCTTGCAACAACATACATATAAAATACGCTAACGTTTAATTAAACATATTATCATAATTGACGCAACACAAAAATTGTTGTTTCAATCACAGTAGTCAAATATACTAGAAATATACAACTATATTTGTAACAAAAGAAAGCAAAAACTCAAATTAGGTTACAAAATATATACATACTGGTATGTGAGCTATTCATCGTCGTCACTCAGAAGATCAAATAACTCTTCTGTTTCATGCTCTGACAGAACTGTAGTTGATGTAGAGGATTGAATGTCGCTCAAAAGATGATGTTGCAGTTCGACTGGTTTTGTCGCAAAAGAATTACTTCCAATGATCAAATGATGCACAATCTTTATTTTGTTTCTTCAGCTGGTCTCTCAATATGATCAAAGCATTAATTGTCTTTAACGATAATCTGTTACGTTGTTTAGTTTTTATAATTTTCATAGAACTAAAAATTCTTTCCACTTCTGCATTTGAATGCGGTAGGCATAGAACAGTCATTGCTAGCTGTGAAATCAAAGAAAAAGGATTCTCCCCTGTGGCATTTTCATACTGCAAAACCTCACTCCAAAATCCAACAGTGTTAATAGTGTTATTCCAGCTAATGAAGTTGATATTATGACATTCTTGCAGCATACCGTCTATGAAATCGCCACTAAAACCCAATTCTTTGGCTACATCCGCTACAGCATTATTTTTATTCACTTTTAGTGTTTCTTCAACATTCAGCATTGACATTTTTTTCAGGATCGTAACGTTACTTGGCAGTCTTTGTTGAATTTCTTTTATGAGTTTCAGACTAAACTGAATTCATCTCTTCTTCAAATAAACTTTATTTTCTTCAGACAAACTTGACTCAGACAATTTCTGTTCAAACATAAAGCCAAGGTTCGGATTTGTGTACATACATTCGCTTGGAACTGGTGTTGTCAACAAATCAACAGTTGGAAAAACTATGTTTTGTCCGAGTGACTGCATGAGAAATACAAGTGTATCTAGTAATTTAGTGGGGTCATTGTCTTCTCCTTCAAAAGCTTTTATTGCTATTTGTACGTCTTTTAAAGCATGTTTAAGGTAAAACACGTTAAGATGATTTGGGTCGTCACAATGCATCTTGTACAAAAGATCGGCAGCGTAACACTTGTCTTGAACGATAGCAAGTGAAAAATGTAGCTTTAGTTCTTCCCACTGCTCCAGAATTCTTCGAATTGCTGGTTCAATTGAAAGCCAACTTGTTGCACAGACCTTCAAAGTTTTTAGTGGCTGTTTTCCACAATTTACTGTCTCATGAACCGTTTTATATTCCTCCTGTCCTTTGGGTGAAATGGAGAACCAATTGTAGGTTTCCCGTACAAGAAACTCTATGTTTCTAGGTATGGTATTCACTGAGGCGTGCGAAGCTGCAAGCTGAAGAGAGTAACAAATGCAGCGGATCAATACCAAATGCTTCAAACCGTATTCTCTCTTGAATTGTTCGAAAAGCCCATTGTTTATTCCAACCATTGCAGAAGCATTATCTGTGCCAATTCCTACCATATTAGCGACTGGAAGTTTGAGATCTTTCAAAGAATTCACAAGAACAGCAGCCAGATTTCTTGCAGATTTCTACTACAGCGAGTTTGAGAAATGCTGATCTACTACAGCGAGTTTGAGAAATGCTGATCTTCTACAGCGAGTTTGAGAAATGCTGATTTACTACAGCGAGTTTGAGAAATGCTGATCTAATGGTTTTGTTGTTAACATTATAGTACCGTATAACGATACCTAACATTTTAGATATTGATACATCTGTGGATTCATCTATTAGTACACTGTATTTTTGGTTACCTATATCTTCAACCAATGATTGTGTAAAATATGGAGCCAAACCTTCAGTTATAATGTTAGTGCACTTTTTACGATGTAATTGCATGTTTTTAGCGCCCTCATCACCGGAAAACACCTTCTTTCACAGTATTCCTAAATGATCTACAGCTAAAATAGAACAATGTTCAGCAATAAAGAAAGAAAGGGTGCCTTCCGCTCTGCTTGCTATTCTAAATATAGTTTTCGGAACAATTTTCACAGATAAGGTAGTTTGTGTTTTTTTTTTAATCAATTTTTTGTTTATGCTTAATAGTTTTCGAATGGTTTCTAATATCACGCAATTTAGCGTAAAACTCTCTTGCACATACTTGACATCTTGTCTTGGATAAGTCTCCAATGACTGGTTTCCGCCACCCATTGAATTCAGGTTCTGCTTCCCCCGCATCCCGATATTTTTGAGCGTGCTGCTTCTTCTTCTGCGGTAAATCCATTATGTAAGCCACCACAACGTTTCACCAATTTATAATCACTGAAAATACATTAAAACTCAGGTGAACCAGAGGTCATGAAACAATCTACTCATTCGGTAACTCGATATCAGTCCTATTGTTCATTGTTTAAAACGTAATAATGTCTGAGATACCCCCACCGAATTGTTCTTGCTTTACCACTGTGCATGTGGTAATAATTTGACTGCGAGTTAACATTTCGAAAAATTAGAGGTTGCTAGACAGAAACGTATTTTATTATATTTAATATTACGTATGTTTTTTGTCAATTCGAAAAATAAAGGGAGTTCGAAAGTTGAAGAATTATAGATCGATACGCTATCGACGATAACAGACTAGTGGGTAATGAATAATGCATTGTTCTATAGTCAAGGCTTTCTTATTCTGTATGCAAATTCCCACATTCAGGTTTACTAAATGCTGAACTATGCTACATGATCTGCTAAGAACTTAATTTAACTTAATAAATCTAGAACAAAGTCAGTGTAGTACCCATTCTATAGTTAAAATCTTATTAGTTTTGTTAATAAAAATACAGGCCCAAAAATAATTTTGATTTGTACTTCAAAAGTCGTCAGTACTCAAAAAGTCGCCAGATAAGTCGCTAAATAATTTTTGTCGCTAAAAAGTTTTTTTGGTCGCTAAGACGAAGGCAAAAGTCGCCATTTCTAGCGACAAAGTCGCTAAATTGGCAACACTGCGCTACGCGCTGTTAACAGCCAACAGCCCAACACTACAATAGCGAATATTACAACAATGCCACCCAGCCACCGACTGCACACAGCACAGCCAGTGATTTTCATGCAGAGTGCTACCAATATAAAAACCTAAACAGCCTACTTACACTCTGATTTCCCTTATTTTATCGTGATGATCGTTTCTCCCTATGTAGGACGGTGTCAACAAAATATTTTCGCATTCTGAGGAGAAAGTTGGTGATTGGAATTTCGTGAGAAGATTCCGTCGCAACGAACAACGCCTTTCTTTTAATGATGTCCAGCCCAAATCCTGTATCATTTCTTGTGACACTCTCTCCCATATTTCGCGATAATACAAAACGTGCAGCCTTTTTTTGAACTTTTTCGATGTTCTCCATCAGTCTTATCTGGTAAAGATCCCACACTGCGCAGCAATATTCTAAAAGAGGATGGACAAGCGTAATGTAGGCTGTCTCCTTAGTAGATCTGTTACATTTTCTAAGTGCCCTACCAATAAAACGTAGTCTTTGGTTAGCCTTCCGAACAACATTTGCTATGTGTTCCTTTCAATTTAAGTTGTTCTTAATTGTAATATCTAGATATTTAGTTGAATTTACGGCTTTTAGATCAGACTGATTTATCGTCTATGTTAGTGAGAACTAGAAGGTTGCTGTGTCGGAATATTATGAAACAACACGATATTTCAGTACCTGTGTTGTCCAGAAGTACGACGCAAATTTCCTTAGGAAAAGTCCGATGGAAAATTGCACCGTACTTCTGGACAACACAGGCACAGCAATATCGTATTTATCCGCCGACACCGGGCAAATGCCCCCCAGGAGTACCACAGTACGTGGTTGACGGCATATGAAAATTTGGGTCTGGCCGTGAGTCGTGTTCGGATAGCCTAATGGTTGCCGGCACGGTAGCTCAGCGTGTTCGGTCAGAGGGATGACTGCCCTCTGTAACAAAAAAAAAAAAAAAAAAAAAAAAAAAAAAAAAAACTGAGTTAATGCATCAACGATGAACTTGGATAAGCGTTATGGGACGTCCGCCCCTAGCAAATATAACGACCAAAAACGAACAAAATGAGATTTAAAAAAATGGTAAGGTGACCGCTCGTGATAAGCGGGAAATCCGGTTTCGAGTCCCGATCCGGCAGAAATTTTCATTGTCGCTATTCCAGTATACAGGTGATGGTTGACTATACGCGCAAATTGTCCGGATACTAAACATCAAGAGTTGCCTGTTTGTCAAAATCGTCTCATGTTTCTGGGTTTTGTACTAACTTATATGGAACATTTCCCGAAGCCATTTTAAACAAATTAATCCAATCGTATACGTCTGTCGCGATGTTCTCTGCCGTAATTACTCGTCGGTATCTGCTAAATCCACGTTTATGGTTCCGAAGTGGAATCTCTTTTCACGTTCCTACCCTATGACATAATTAATCCTTAGGTGCGCCGTAGTTAATAAGTAACGATAGTTTTATTTTCTGCGAATCGATACCGTCACTTAGATTTTTTTACAACTGTGTTTATTAGTACTTTTAAAATACACACACATTATATATATATATGTGTGTGTGTGTGTGTGTGTGTGTGTGTGTGCCATACAGCAATTCCAACGATGCTGAAAAGCATTACATGTTACTGTACTACTCTATAAATTTTTTCGTCGCTAGAAATCATCTATACCCACAGTCAACTTAACTTGGTAGCTGGCGGTTTAGTTAATGAGTCAATTTATCGAATTCTGCTGATATTTTTTTACAACCGAAGAAGACGCTGTTTATATGTTCTCCTGCGCTGCAGGAGCGATTTAGCGTATGCAATCCGCCTGTTACGAAGACGTGTTCCTTGTAGCAGTCGTGATAGAACTTAACCCTTGCAACAGCCGAGAAAAGTTGTCTGGAAATTTAGTTGTCAGGCACCGTTGCTGTCGTGGGATTTATAGTGCTGTTCTGTATTTACATTATACGTTCCTTCTCATGTACCCACTTTTATTTGAATCTGTGTTTTAAGCTCGACATAGTCGAATACCGCGCGCTCATTTGCTTTGTCTTCCCGCTCTTTGTTACTTTTCCTTTATTCACATCTATAAAAATCATAATGCATTCTTACAAGCCGTTTGCACTACAATCATGAGAATTCCTTCGTAGGTGAATCTAATTTTCGTGTGATTCTTTCAGTGAATCTCTCGGTGACGTCTACCTATGCTACAACTGGTCTTATGTGGTCTGTCTACTTGCCATAACCGTTATGACTATCAATTGAAGCTACATGTTACAGTAATATGTCACTATTATACTTCCACGAAGAGTTTCAGAGAGCTGCATTTCCATCGACAGGTAGATTTGTCATTCAATGTGGCATGTATCTGTTGTAGCCTAGCCGGCCGAAGTGGCCGCGCGGTTCTGGCGCTGCAGTCTGGAACCGCGAGACCGCTACGGTCGCAGGTTCGAGTCCTGCCTCGGGCATGGATGTGTGTGATGTCCTTAGGTTAGTTAGGTTTAACTAGTTCTAAGTTCTAGGGGACTAATGACCTCAGCAGTTGAGTCCCATCGTGCTCAGAGCCATTTGAACCATTTTTTGTTGTAGCCTATGTACGCCTTTTAACTAACCTGTGGCACTTTCTTTCAGTGCTCAGAGGCCGCTTTTCCAGTTGTGTTTACATTCATACACTTCGTACACACTGCAGTAAGCAAAGATGGCATATGCGCTGAAAGACGTTGACTAAACTCCACTTGATGATGAAGGTATAATCGTCTGAAATGTGGAGAGTACAGTACGTTACAATAAATGTGGATAGTTATTGCTATTTGTATTCCCAATTGTACCAAGCGTCCCATATTCTACAGGTCTTTCATTCACTCGCAACAGTTTCCCAGCGTTGATACTTTCCTATAGATGACAGCATTGTCCGCAAACGGAGTTTCTCAAACGTAGTTGGCGAACTCGGCGATCACAACTGGAACGTTCACATGCACGCCCAAACAAGAGTTGTATATTAAACACAGTACATGTTCAAGCCTACCAACTGTAAGTTGTACTCGTTTTCTGATTTATAACAGGCAGTGATCTAGTAGATTCCGTTGCTTATCAATCGATCTTTGTACAGGTCTCACCCAACCTCAAAGATTACGCCTGAGTCAACCGTGTAGAGGAGAGCACAGCTGCTATCAGACCTGGTAGCTTTTTCCCAGCACGACGTAGCAATCCTAACGCCTTTTTTCCTGGGACGGTTTTTTCTCCACGAGACAGATCGGCCACGGCGTTCCATCCGAGCGGGGATTCCCAGGACTAATTAAATCTGGACGACCGATAGCAGATAGATTCACTCTGCAGGAACCCGCAGTCCCCTAACGAACTCCAGCCCGCTTTTTATTCTTCTGGGACCGTGTCCTTCTCGTCTTCTGTTATTTTCCAGAAAACAACCGTCTTATTCGCGACTTCCTTAGGACGAATGCAGTGCACGACAAAATGAGCCTTCAGACTGCTCATAAGAGCGTACGTAAATTTTCCAACTTTCATCTTGCAATTAATATATTGCGTTCAGTGCGAAAATTACAGTGACTAAAAGCGTGCTACTTTTACACAGTAAGCACAAATTGGATGATTTGGAGCCATAGTCAGTAAATGCGTTATAATGTATCAAAAGAGACGAGGATATTTTAGAAAGAGGAAACTGATTAACTCACTTCCACCCGTGTCCCTAATCCCTAGTTTCACGTCCATTCACAGCACAATCATACAACAGCTAATAACAACAGGACTCGTTAGTGCAGTCAGACACGATTAAGTTGATGTTAGAGGGGCGCTACACCTTGTAAGGGTTTTCTTTTATACAGAATATTGTAATTTTGGTAATATTTCTGATGCCACACGGAAAAGTAAAACTCCAGTAGCATCTGAGTAATAGCGGATAACATCTCTCCCAAAGGGGTTGCGCTGCGGGAGACTGTTAGTAGACCCTTTGCTTGTGTGTGGAGTATGTGTGTGTGTGTGTGTGTGTGTGTGTGTGTGTGTGTCTTGGAGAGCCAGAGAGAGGAGGAATCGAGTTGTGCCCTGTGGTGGAGTAAGATGTGTTTAGGCCGTGCAGTGTGCCGGCAATAATTTTCTTACATTATTTTTCTTTTATGGAGATATATTCTGTAAATTCCTTCAGAAGACTTCAAAAGGTACTGCAATAGCGAATTTGCCGAGACATACAAGCGTAGTAACTAATTTGGTCAGGGATTTAGAACCGGAGAATTTTATGATAACGTAACAATGTGTGATTTACTGATTTTTCTTCAAAGACGATTAGCATATGTGTTTGTAAGAAAGTAACATGAATTTGATCAGGTTTTTCGCTATTAGTGTAAAGTGAATTTTTGATATTTCAAGTGTTAACACATTTTGTATGATGTACAGTTTTGTCAGTACAGTTACTTTATTGTTTTTCCGTCAATCAGCATTCATCTCTTTATTTCAAGTTTCACATATATACTTTTACTTTCCCTAGTTTCTTAGTAACAGAACATTAATTGACAATGATCACTGGGGTAATGAGATTTATTAGCACAGAATTTTTGTGGATGCCTCTATACTTTAAAGCACGCATTGCACATCGCGTTGCTAGTACCGTGAACTTGTATTTTTTAACTAGCATAGCAGCAGCTGCTGCAGTAATTTGGAGATAGCAGCAGCACAGCATTTATTGATTGTGCAAACAGATAGACCACTTATAATTTATGTGTGATACAATTAACATTCCAGCAGTGACATACTTTTCAGACAGGCCCATTTTGATAGTTACTTATACACTCCTGGAAATGGAAAAAAGAACACATCGACACCGGTGTGTCAGACCCACCATACTTGCTCCGGACACTGCGAGAGGGCTGTACAAGCAATGATCACACGCACGGCACAGCGGACACACCAGGAACCGCGGTGTTGGCCGTCGAATGGCGCTAGCTGCGCAGCATTTGTGCACCGCCGCCGTCAGTGTCAGCCAGTTTGCCGTGGCATACGGAGCTCCATCGCAGTCTTTAACACTGGTAGCATGCCGCGACAGCGTGGACGTGAACCGTATGTGCAGTTGACGGACTTTGAGCGAGGGCGTATAGTGGGCATGCGGGAGGCCGGGTGGACGTACCGCCGAATTGCTCAACACGTGGGGCGTGAGGTCTCCACAGTACATCGATGTTGTCGCCAGTGGTCGGCGGAAGGTGCACGTGCCCGTCGACCTGGGACCGGACCGCAGCGACGCACGGATGCACGCCAAGACCGTAGGATCCTACGCAGTGCCGTAGGGGACCGCACCGCCACTTACCAGCAAATTAGGGACACTGTTGCTCCTGGGGTATCGGCGAGGACCATTCGCAACCGTCTCCATGAAGCTGGGCTACGGTCCCGCACACCGTTAGGCCGTCTTCCGCTCACGCCCCAACATCGTGCAGCCCGCCTCCAGTGGTGTCGCGACAGGCGTGAATGGAGGGACGAATGGAGACGTGTCGTCTTCAGCGATGAGAGTCGCTTCTGCCTTGGTGCCTATGATGGTCGTATGCGTGTTTGGCGCCGTGCAGGTGAGCGCCACAATCAGGACTGCATACGACCGAGGCACACAGGGCCAACACCCGGCATCATGGTGTGGGGAGCGATCTCCTACACTGGCCGTACACCACTGGTGATCGTCGAGGGGACACTGAATGGTGCACGGTACATCCAAACCGTCATCGAACCCATCGTTCTACCATTCCTAGACCGGCAAGGGAACTTGCTGTTCCAACAGGACAATGCACGTCCGCATGTATCCCGTGCCACCCAACGTGCTCTAGGAGGTGTAAGTCAACTACCCTGGCCAGCAAGATCTCCGGATCTGTCCCCCATTGAGCATGTTTGGGACTGGATGAAGCGTCGTCTCACGCGGTCTGCACGTCCAGCACGAACGCTGGTCCAACTGAGGCGCCAGGTGGAAATGGCATGGCAAGCCGTTCCACAGGACTACATCCAGCATCTCTACGATCGTCTCCATGGGAGAATAGCAGCCTGCGTTGCTGCGAAAGGTGGATATACACTGTACTAGTGCCGACACTGTGCATGCTCTGTTGCCTGTGTCTATGTGCCTGTGGTTCTGTCAGTGTGATCATGTGATGTATCTGACCCCAGGAATGTGTCAATAAAGTTTCCCCTTCCTGGGACAATGAATTCACGGTGTTCTTATTTCAATTTCCAGGAGTGTATTTAGTATTTTTCATTGCAGTCAAGTTGCTTCTATTATTGCTAACAGGACAGTATTCTTAAATTTAACAGGACAGTACACAATTTAATGTTGCAATTGTGATTAACTTTTGGGTTGCTCATCAGTTTTCAACAATTATGAGATTACTTACGAACTTAAACATGAGCTTAGGTGTTTCCCTAATTATGAGTTCAACTTCACATTACCATACAGACAAAATATCAGTAAATATAACTACACATTATCAGAAAAGAAAAGGTAATTAGCCACTTTCAACCCTCATGCAGACAAAACCGAATGAAAATTATTTTAAAACGCAGAGATGTGTCTTCCCTACCATCCATCGGTACCATTTAGCTATAAAGCTTCGCATTTGTGTAACATCGACGTTTGACAGCAAAAGAGTGTAAAACGCAGAGAAGCACAATTCGCTGAAAAAATAGTACTTTGTAACAGACAATTAAGAACAGTCTACTCACACGAGTCATGAATGAGGTATTATTTAGCAAAAAGCAGTCCTTACAAAAAAATGGTTCAAATGGCTCTGAGCACTATGGGACTTAACATCTATGGTCATCAGTCCCCTAGAACTTAGAACTACTTAAACCTAACTAACCTAAGGACATCACACAACACCCAGTCATCACGCGGCAGAGAAAATCTGCTGACCCCGCCGGGACTCGAACCCGGAAAGCGCAGTCCTTACAGAGTCGTGTTTCCCAAAGTAGAAACTACTACGGTATTCTCTTCTTAGTCACTGAAGTGGAGATGTGGAGTCTCAGTGACGTGTTTAAAACGTAACGGAACAGAACAGCGCACCGGCCACGTCATCACTGGACAGTCCAGTATCAAGAGACACAACAAGAGATCGCATTGTTCAGATCTCTGCCACGAGCTGTTGCACCACTTCCAATTATTTCATTGAAACTCCACGTTTCTGCTTCGACGACAAATAAAGGAAGACCGTACGACAAAACAGATGGTTGAAATGGCTCTAAGCACTATGGGACTTAACATAATAGGTCATCAGTCCCCTAGACTTAGAACTACTTAAACCTAACTAATTAAAAGACATCACACACATCCATGCCCGAGGGAGGATTCGAACCTGCGACCGTAGTAGCAGGGGGGTTCCGGACTGAAGCGCCTAGAACCGCTCGGCGACGGCGGCCGGCCACGACAAAACAGTAACTTTGGTTTTGGGAAATGTGAATCTTAGTTACTGCAAGTGTTAGCTTTCATTCTTCCAAGCAAATGTTTTGCTCTTTGCCAAATGATTATGAGTCTGATGAATCTGTTCGTCGTAATTGTCTGTAACACGGTGTTCTTTACTCAACAACTGATCGTCCTTTAATTATTGCCTTTAAACGTTCGTATACAAGGATAAACGATCTTGATGAATGGCAGAACAGAAAGCTCTGTATTTGAAAATCATTTTTGTTTAGCTGTTCGAGCTTGTGATAATTTCATAATCGGTTATCGATACAAAATCGATCGCGACACTGAGCAACAAAGTCCATGACCCCAAACCAAAATTTAGATGAACTGAATTGCATTCGTACTGCATGATACATGTTTATAACAACAGTACAACACTGCTGATTCTACAGATACCACACAATCCTTCCGAAATAATATTTTACCATTCGTGCAAGAAATCCATATTTCGATTGTTGAAAGAGTGATCGCATCGTATTTTGCTACTATGAATTGAGGATCTGTAATAGCTAACGACCATAACAGCAAAAAGGTTTCATGAGGGATCTACCCATCTCGCTAATTCCAAAACTGTTTCAAGAATTAACAAAGAAACGAGTGGTGCAATATTAAAATTCAATTAGACGATTGGTTTGAATAGAAACATTTACTCAGCAGAGTGTCTTGCCCATACAAGTGAAGCCCAAACGCATCAGCTGAATTAGTATTAGTGAAATATAAATCATGACATTAAATTCTCCATTACTTCGAAAATATTACAGACTTGTAAAATCTAAGACTGCATTTGGAAACAGCGCCAATTTTTTTTTAATTTTTTTTTTACGATGAGACTTCACGCATCATATGTCCGTTGTTTTAAATTTCGTAAAAATTACATTTATTTTATTTTGCTAAGATAGCAGTCATCGCAGTGGAAATAATAGTAGACGCAAGTATGGGTGCTACCACGTTTATATACATAACATACAATATAATACGCAAAGGAAAAACTCTTTTAAGCTAATACTAACATAAATTAAAATGGCGCCAGTATTCAGGCAGCTTAATTCTGAGCTTGCAGCTCCACTCACTTCAACTACTTACATTAATCTCATTAACTGCCAGCAGCGCTACAGTGAAGTAGCCAAGTCCGAATTCATGTCTGGCACACTGCTGTGAGCAGTTAGTCGGCAATGCGCGAGGCTCATTACACAACCGAGCGTCAACGCAATTGAAGCGTGGCGCACAGCACTTGGGTACCACATCCATATGCTTGCGTTCGTGAATGAAGTGTCAAACTACAGACACGAATAGAAGTGTCTCAGCGAGCTGATTCTTTTCTGCTGTTCTCGTCTATCTGCAAGCATGAATGAGAAAGGGCCAGTGTCGTTACAGAGCAGGTTTGGTTGCCAACAAGACATTTAGTAGCAACAACCACGCGTTGAGTGACATTTGTGTTCAACATGTTGTCTGCTTCATGGTTTTCGGCGATGGAACAACGACAACCTCTGTCAGACCACTGCCTTCGCCGCAACGTTTGAGAGGACTTCCTGGAAGCAGCCCGTGTTTGCAACCTAATCCCTGATAACCGCAGGCTTCTCGGAAGCAGGGTTCGGACAGGAAGAGACAGGCCGCTGTGAACACCTGGCCTGCTTCTTTGCGGTGTACCACAGTGGTCCTACGAAGCCAGCGGGGAGCGCTCCTTGAGGTTACGCCGGTATTCTGTTACACTGCGGCGCGACGGAGTACACTCATGGTACTGATTTTGAAAAACACCTTCACCTCAAACCTCACCACGCTGTTACGAGGAATGTTGCTGGGAGAAACACTACGGTTCCACAATCAATCTGCAGCGGATTATGGGGTAAATCAAGGATAGATAGCTACCATTTTTTGAAAAGCCGGTTTCACAACTTAATATACAAAAACAACCTGAATCTTACCAAAAGTTGTTTTCTCAAATGGCTCTGAGCACTACGGGACTTAACATCTGAGGCCATCAGTCCCCTAGAACTTAGAACTACTTAAACCTAACTAACCTAAGGACATCACACACATCCATGCCTGAGGCAGGATTCGAACCTGCGACCGTAGCGGTCGCGCGGTTCCAGACTGAAGCACCTAGAACCGCTCGGCCACCGCAACCGGCTTTCTTGGTTTTCCAAGGGCCACTATTGCTCCATTTTCGATCTTAACCAGGCATATTATCAGATTCCCCTTGCCGAAGAATCCAATGCGACTACTGCCTTAATCGCTTATTGGATCTTATATGAATTCAACTCGGTGCCTTTAAGCCTTTCTGCAGGGGCAGCAGTTCTTTCTAGGTTACTCGATTCCGTGCTCGGAGACCTGAAGTTCAAATGTGTCTATATGTCTGCGGACGGCAGATTTTTCAATTCATAAAGAATAAAAGTCGACTTTGTTTACAAATATATACCAAATTTCAAATTAGCTATAAATTCTTAAAAAATGTTTAACACTTGGCCATCTCACCCGAGTATCGGAATTAGATGGCCAGACATCTACATGATTACTCTGATACCGGCCGGGGTGGCCAAGTGGTTAAAGGCGCTGTCTGGAACCGCGCGACCGCTACGGTCGCAGGTTCGAATACTGCCTCGGGCATAGATGTGTGTGTTGTCCTTAGGTTAGTTAGGTTTAAGTAGTTCTAAGTTCTAGGGGACTGATGACCTTAGAAGTTAAGTCCCATAGTGCTCAGAGCCATTTGATTACTCTGATACTCACAATGAAGTACCTGGCTGAGGGTGCAATGAACCACCTTCAAGCTGTCTCCCTACTGTTCCACTCTCGAACAACGCGCGGGAAAAACGCGTGCATAAAATTTTTCTGTGCGTGCCCTGATTTCTCTTATTTTATCGTGATGATCATTTCTCCCTATGTTGGTGGGTGCCAACAGAATGTTTTCGCAGTCGGAGGAGAAAACTGGTGACTGAAATTTCATGAGAAGATCCCGTCGTAACGAAAAACGAAAAAGCCTTTGTTTTAATGATTTCCACTCCAATTCACGTATCATGTCTGTGGCACTATCTCCCCTATTTCGTCGTAAGACAAAACGAGCCGCCCTTCTTTGTAGTTTTTCGATGTCATCCGTCAGTCCTACCTGATGCGGATCCCACACCGCACAGCAGTACTCCAGAACAAGGCGGACAAGAGTGGTCTCTTTAGTAGACCTGTAGCACCTTCTAAGTGTTCTGACAATAAATCGCAGTCTTTGGTTTGCACTACACACAACATTATCTGTGTGATCGTTCCAGTTTAGGTTGTTTGCAATTGTAATCCCTAAGTATTTAGTTGAATTTACAGACTTCAGATTTGTGTGACTCATTGCGTAATCGAAATTTAGCGGTTTTCTTTTAGTACTCATGTGAATAACTTCACACTTTTCCTTATTCAGAGTCAATTGCCACTTTTCGCACCATACAGATATCTTATCTAAATCATTCTGCAATTCGTTTTGGTCATATGATGACTTTACAGGTTGGTAAATGACAGTATCATGTGCAAACAATCTAAGACGGCTACTAAGATTGTCTCCTAAATCGCTAATATAGATCAGGAACAATAGAGGGCCTATAACACTTCCCTGGGGAACGCCGGATATTACTTCTGTTTTACTCGATGACTTTCCGTCTATTACTACGAAATGTGACGTTTCCGACAGGAAATCACGAATCCTGTCACACAAATGAGGCGATATTTCATAGGCACACAGTTTGGTTAGAAGCTCGTGAGGAACAGTGTCGAACGCCTTCTGCACAGACATGTAAGGGATATTGCCCATCGGACAAAACACTTTAAAATCAAAGACAAAATTATAAAAAAAACTTTTAACACTTTAAAAATATGTTATTGAATATCTCGATGTAAAAAATTATTCATAAAGACATTAATTGTAGGTAAATTATAACTTAAATAGAACCTCGTTTGTAAAAAGCTCTTTACAGTTCTTGAATTTGTTTAACATGAGAAATCGTCTCAGTTATGCAGTTTGTTGAATCTATCGATGGCACGCATCAACATAAGATATGCAGGATTCATGTAATCAACGCTTACAGCTGACACACTGAATCCAATCAAGGCTTTCACCTGTTTTTGAGTGGTCTTCGCCACATCCAGCGCACGCGGCCTCTTCTTCAACAAGTTCGTCATTTGACGAGTCTGAACTATCTGAAGTACCTTTAACCTTCCTGCTCCGAGCCTTTTTCATTAGTTTGTGTTCCAATAGGCGTAGCTTTTTCCTTTCGCATGAAGTTTCGACTTTAACATTTTAATATTTTCTTTTGACGTCAGGGTTTTAGCTTTATTTTTTATAGGCCCACGTGACTTTGTCTGAGGTTCGGGTGTAGTTGACAAAGGTGAAATATTGTTCAGAATTTTTGTAAGGGTGACTTGTTCCATTTCATTTGAAATCAAAGGCTAGACAGGGCTGTCACCTGGTCTTGTAGAAGGTAATGGTAGAGGTGACTTCCCTCTTCTTTCAGGGGATTTTTGGCCACATTTCTTCCTTTTTCATTATTAAACTTATGTTTTAGGCCAAGCTGCACAGCAAAATCATAAGATACACTTCGCGCACAGTCCCTCATTAACAGAAACCATCAGCCTTCATTTTTTTTATGTGGTGGACGAGTCGCAACTCATTAGCTGAACCCAAACAAGAAGTAGGACCCATTGGAATTTTGGATTCACATCTGGCCTTTAATTTCCTCTCAAGAGTTTTCCTCGGAATATTAAACTCCATGGAAGTTTTTCTTCCAGAATAACCATCGTTGTTTACTTTGTTAATAGCATTTTTAAGGTCTTCTTCTTTCCACGATCGCGTAGAGGAGTCGGTCTTTCGAATGTACTTATTTAGCATCTGCGAAGAAAACGATGCCATCAAACTTTAATATTTAAAACGTTTATGGAATGGTCATCTATTCTGCTGATAGTATAGCCATCTCTCCCGACCAGCCGAGAGAGACGTCCATAGCGCGTCATCAAACATGGTGGTCGCCATCTCCGACAAAATCTACGTACCGGTATGCAGTTAGACCTAAACAACTGTAAAACTAAGGTTTCCGTCGCTACTCACAGCCTAAGTTATGTTTAAATCGAATAATTTCATGGTATACTGAAAACTAAAATCATGGAAATTACTTAATTTTAGTTTAAATAAGGAGTCATCCGGAGCAGCAACAATCACTCACGTTACTAACTACCGACTGACCGGCAGCGCTGTACAGCGAATCGTGGAAGAACTACAGGCGTTGGCCATCTCTCCCATATGTTCGTCTATCCAGGATTTACCCTACGCTGTTTTGAAACTTACTGGCGGATTAAAATTGTTCGGGTGGAATACAAACAGCGGAAAATGAGCAGCCTCATGAAGACAAGTACGAAAGTCGTCGAAATTTCGCATAAAGTGAAAATGACAACTCATCTGTAAACCCAAAACTCGTAAAGCATCAATTTACCCGAGAAATCCTCAACGATAACAGCCCTTCTGAACTCGTTCCAAACAAACCGAGTTCATATCCCGAATAAGGGCGTCTGCAGAAACTTATCCTAATAGATATGAGATTCTTAAGCGATTTCTGCCTGCGCGGTTTTGGATTTATATCTTGATACCTCAGGATGAACGCATCCCTCTGTTTTAGTCAAGTTATCTGTTCCACCTGTCTAAGCTTCAGTATTCTTTTGCAGTACCACTTTTCAAAATCTTCTATTACCTTGCTGTCAGAACCGTTCACCGTCCACGTTTCACTTTCGTTCAAGGCTACATTCCAGGCTTCCCAACACTTAAGTTTTTGTAAAATATTAATATATTTCTGTTGTTCAGGAAAGCTTTTCTTACACCATCCAGTTTGTGTTTTATATCAACATTATTCCACGCTCGTCAGTTATTTTGTTGCATAAATAGCCAAACACTTCTATGAATTTCAGCGTCTCATTTTATAATTTCAGCGCTGCCTAACTTAGTCTGACTGTAATCCATTACTCCGGTTTTACAGCTGCTGATGTTCATCTTATATTCTCTTTAAAATACACTATCCATTCCGTACAACTGAGCTCCGAACTACTTTGCTGTCTGACAGAATTAGAATGTCGTGTAAAATCTGAAAGTTTTTATTTCCTCTCACTGAACTTTAACCCCTTTTCTAAATTTCTTCTTCATTCCCTTTACTGTTTTGTTTATGCACACATAACAAGAGAAAAGAAGCAAGATTAGGGTTTGACTGCCCGTCGGTGTCGAGGTCATTAGAGACCGAGAACACGCTCGGGTTTGGGAAGGATGCAGTTTTATTTCCAACGATCCCGGCATTCGCCTAGCGGCTGAGGGAAATCACGCAAAACCCAATCCAGGTGAGACAGCAATTTGAACCTCATCCTGCCGACAACCCGTGCAGTGTTTCACCACTGCTACATATCGCATCACTTTGTTGAAGAATGTCACGGACAAGCTACAAGTTTGTTTCACTCCGTTTCCTTACAAGTTGGAGATAACCTTCCATCCTTTATGTTTCATGCTTGATAACTTATTCAACGATAAACTGGAAACCGCCAACCAGAAAGCAAGGAATATAGGCAAACGGTTATAAGACACTTTAGCACACAAGACGGCGTTATGGAGAGTACAGCCCTTCATGTGCTATCGGGCATTTACGAACTGAAACTGCTTAGGTTTGTCTAGTCTAGAATGTTCAGCCTTTTTTTAATTTTTTTTTGTCGTCAGTCTTCTGACTGGTTTGATGCGGCCCACCACGAACTCCTCTCCTGTGTCGACCCCTTCATCTCAGAGTAGCACTTGCAACCTATGTCCTCAATTATTTGCTGGATGCATTCCAATCTCTGCCTTCCTCTACAGTTTTTGCCATCTACAGCTCCCTCTAATACCATGCAAACCATTCCTTGATGTCCCTCCTACTTGTCAGTGTTTTCCACATATTCCTTTCCTCTCCGATTCTGCAGAGAACCTCATCATTCCTTATCTTATCAGCCACCTAATTTTCAACATTCGTCTTTAGCACCACATCTCAAATGCTTACATTCTCTTCTGATCCAGTTTTCCCACAGTCCACGTTTCACTCAAATACAATGCTGTCTCCAAAGCTTTCTATGTCCTCCTTGCTCCATCCGTCATTGTTATTTTGCTGCCTAGGTGGCAGACTTCCTTAACTTCATCTAGTTCGTAATCATCAATCCTGATTCTCTCCGTTCTCATTTCTGCTACGCCTCCTTACTTTCGTGATTACTGGGTGTTGTGTGATGTCCTTAGGTTAGTTAGGTTTAAGTAGTTCTAAGTTCTAGGGGCCTGATGACAATAGATGTTAAGTCCCATAGTGCTCAGAGCCATTTGAACCTTACTTTCGACTTTCTTCGATTTACCCTCAGTCCATATTCTGTACTCATTAGACTGTTCATTCCGTTTAGCAGATCGTGTAGTCCTTCACTCTCACCCAGGACAGCAACGTCACCAGCGAATCATATCATTAATGTCCTCACCTTGAATTTTAACCCCACATCTGAACCTTTCTTTTATTTCCATCACTGCTTCTTAGACGTACAGATTGAACAGTAGGGGCGAATGACTACATCCCTGTCTTACACTCTTTTTAATACGAGCACTTCGTTCTTGGTCGTCAACTCTTATAATTCACTCTTGGCTCTTGTGAATATTGTTTATTACCCGTCTTTCCCTATAGCTTACCCCTGGCCCCATTATACATTGTCGAACGCTTTTTCCAGGTCGACAAATCCTATGAACGTGTCTTGATTTTTCTTTAGTCTTCCTTCCATCATCAACCGGAAATGTCAGAATTGCCTCTCTGGCCCGCCGGTGTGGCCGAGCGGTTCTAAGCGCTTCAGTCTGGAACCGCGCGACCGCTGCAGTCGCAGGTTCGAATCCTGCTTCGGGCATGGATGTGTGTGATGACCTTAGGTTAGTTAGGTTTAAGTAGTTCTAAGTTCAAGGGGACTGAAGACCTCAGATGTTAAGTCTCACAGTGCTCAGTTGTTGTTGTTGTGGTCTTCAGTCCTGAGACTGCTTTGATGCAGCTCTCCATGCTACTCTATCCTGTGCAAGCTTCATCTCCCAGTACCTACTGCAACCTACATCCTTCTGAATCTGCTTGGTGTATTCATCTCTTGGTCTCCCTCTACGATTTTTACCCTCCACGCTGCCCTCCAATACTAAATTGGTGATCCCTTGATGCCTCAGAACATGTCCTACCAACCGGTCCCTTCTTCTGGTCAAGTTGTGCCACAAACTTCTCTTCTCGCCAATCCTATTCAATACTTCCTCATTAGTTATGTGATCTACCCATCTAATCTTCAGGATTCTTCTGTAGCACCACATTTCGAAAGCTTCTATTCTCTTCTTGTCCAAACTATTTATCGTCCATGTTTCACTTCCATACATGGCTACACTCCATACAAATACTTTCAGAAATGACTTCCTGACACTTAAATCTATACTCGATGTTAACAAATTTCTCTTCTTCAGAAACGCTTTCCTTGCCATTTGAATTGCCTCTCTGGTGTCTTTACCTTTTCTAAAGCTAAACTGATCGTCATCTAGCACATTATTCTGCCACTATAAACGATGTATTAAAGACCAGCATACAAAATCGCATATAAATAGCGTTTTTAGTAAGCCTTCATCTAGATCTTTAATGCAGAAACAGTACAGTATTATTTCAGATAGAAAATGAGTAAGTAACTGCCTGCGAGCTATGCATTCTGGATTACTCACATGCATGTGTGAATACATATCGTGGCTGCACGTGTCGCTGGCTATGCTGGAGATGCAACCAATCGGTAACCTGATCCACGTTTTGATCCTAACGTACGTAATTAAACTCTTATTAAATGGAGAACTGTGGGATGTATGGAAACAGCTGCTCAGATTTAGAGAGTTTATGTTTTATTCACACAAAACATGCGCCGTCGCTCAACATGGCACAGCTACCGCGACACACAACGTGTATGTCAATTACTCCTTCGTCCGCGCCATTGTGCACCTGGTTAGGAGCTGTGTGTTGTGTAAGCTACCACTGCAGTGTTACTAAGCGGCAGTGGAGCTTCTGTCCGTGGTAGTGAAACTATTCCACTACTTCATACTGTAGTCTGCGACTTTACAAGAGACGATGATCCCGGTTTTTAATCCCCTGAAACTTACCCCTTTGTACGGAATCTGACCCAGATGTGAATAAACGCAAGTTAACTTTCCTTTTAAATTTCGTAGTGGCAAGTACTTTCTCATAGAGTAACGGAATAATTAAAGAGTTTAATAGGAGTTAAACCAAGACAAAACTGAAAACATAATCCTTACAACACATCTCGTGCAAATACTCACTGTACACTGATCAGCCAGAACATTATGACTACAGACCTGCTACCGATATAAACCCGTGCAAGCGATAGCAGCGCCACCTGGCGAGGAATGACTGCTAGTCAGACACAAGCACGGTGCATGTATGAGGGCAGTTCAATAAGTAATGCAACACTTTCTTTTCTGAAACAGGGGTTGTTTTATTCAGCATTGAAATACACCAGGTTATTCCCCAATCTTTTAGCTACACACCACTATTTTTCAACGTAATCTCCATTCAATGCTACGGCCTTACGCCACCTTGAAATGAGGGCCTGTATGTCTGCACGGTACCATTCCACTGGTCGATGTCGGAGCTAACGTCGTACTGCATCAATAACTTCTTCATCATCCGCGTAGTGCGTCCCACGGATTGCGTCCTTCATTGGGCCAAACATATGGAAATCCGACGGTGCGAGATCGGGGCTGTAGGGTGCATGAGGAAGAACAGTCCACTGAAGTTTTGTGAGCTCCTCTCGCGTGCGAAGACTTGTGTGAGGTCTTGCGTTGTCATGAAGAAGGAGAAGTTCGTTCTGATTTTTGTGCCTACGAACACGCTGAAGTCGTTTCTTCAATTTCTGAAGAGTAGCACAATACACTTCAGAGTTGATCGTTTGACCATGGGGAAGGACATCGAACAGAATAACCCCTTCAGCGTCCCAGAAGACTGTAACCATGACTTTACTGGCTGAGGGTATGGCTTTAAACTTTTTCTTGGTAGGGGAGTGGGTGTGGCGCCACTCCATTGATTGCCGTTTTGTTTCAGGTTCGAAGTGATGAACCCATGTTTCATCACCTGTAACA
The DNA here is from genome assembly GCF_023898315.1 of Schistocerca nitens. Lineage (NCBI taxonomy): Eukaryota > Metazoa > Arthropoda > Insecta > Orthoptera > Acrididae > Schistocerca > Schistocerca nitens. The sequence continues at coordinate 298,693,129 of NC_064615.1, read as the reverse complement.
ATCTTTGACAAGAAATTGTCACCCTCAGCCACATGACGAGCAAGCAATTCCGCACAGATGGTTCTCCTTTGCTCTTTATGGTGTTCGGTTAGACAACGAGGGACCCAGCGGGAACAAACCTTTGAATATCCCAACTGGTGAACAATTGTGACAGCACTACCAACAGAGATGTCAAGTTGAGCACTGAGTTGTTTGATGGTGATTCGTCGATCATCTCGAACGAGTGTGTTCGCACGCTCCGCCATTGCAGGAGTCACAGCTGTGCACGGCCAGCCCGCACGCGGGAGATCAGACAGTCTTGCTTGACTTTGCGGCGATGATGACACACGCTTTGCCCAACGACTCACCGTGCTTTTGTTCACTGCCAGATCACTGTAGACATTCTGCAAGCGCCTATGAATATCTGAGATGCCCTGGTTTTCCGCCAAAAGAAACTCGATCACTGCCCGTTGTTTGCAACGCACATCCGTTACAGACGCCATTTTAACAGCTCCGTACAGCGCTGCCACCTGTCGGAAGTCAATGAAACTATACGAGACGAAGCGGGAATGTTTGAAAATATTCCACAAGAAATTTCCGGTTTTTTCAACGAAAATTGGCCGAGAAAAAAAATGTGTTGCATTACTTATTGAAGTGCCCTCGTAGTATCAGTGAGTGTGCTGTCTGTGTGTAGAATGAGGAAGGCGCGCGATCTATCTGAGTTTGACGGAGAGCAGATTGTGATGGCTAAGAGGCTCGGCACGAGTATTTCGGAAACTGCAGCCTTACAAGGGCTGAATGCACCCCGTTTGCCAACAGTGCTCTGCAGACCCGGACGGTCACCCATCCAAGTTCTAGCCCAGTCCGACTGCTCTCAACATCGGTGATCTGACGGGGACCGCTGTTCCCACTGCGGCAACGCCGTCGGCAAACGAACAAAAGAGTGTTTAAAATTTAATTTCTGTTTTCTTTCTCCCCATTGTGTTACTTGACAGTTATTGATCTGCTGAATTTGTTAGAGTAAACATTCATCCGTACTCTCTATACAGAAGGGAACATAAAAACATGTGGCCTCTTCGAGTTCAATATGAATACTATCGCACCTTACTGTACCTCATGTCGGTTATCTTACTGCAGTGCTAATTATTACATTAACAGATTCATATAGCTGCCAGCTTTGAGAAGAGGTTGTCAGTAATCATGTGGCAAGTATGGAGGGGTACCATACCCTGGAAAATTTAAAAAATTAGAAACCTGATTTAGGCTTTTAAAGTCTATATTTCACTTTCCGACTCTAAATAAAGAAGACCTATCTAGGGCTACTTTTACAGTAAGAAACTGTTACCAGTTACCGAAGGGACAAGGAAAGTCTAATTCCATGCATTTTTGACAAAACAATTTAAAAAAATCCTGAATTCAAGAAAGACGAATAAAACCACCAAACACAGATAATGCCACAAATTTTCCGAAAACTTCATTGGTCTATAAATACTTCAGGCACAGTTTAAAAATATTAAAGTAGGCGGCCATTACCACACAACTCAAAAAAAAAGTTTTCAATCATCCCGGTTCCCAGAACTACTGAAGGTAGACGTTGACTGTGGATATTGTAACACAGAGACAGTCCTTTTCACTATTCAGAGACATCACTAAATCCGCCTAAAGATGTAAACGACCATGCATGAGCAGCGCTTATTAGATGGAGGGGGTCCGACAGCCGATCACTTCCAGTCATCCCACCAGGAAGGAGGTACACAGCTCGTATCGTCTGTTGCTCAACCATGCCTAGACGGTCAATGCCGCTGTTCGATCGCGTCCGCATCGTTAGTGTCAGGATGGGCACTCAACAAGGGAAGTGTCCAGGCTTCTCTGAGTGAACCAAATCGATGTTGTCCGGACATGGTTCAAATGGCTCTAAGCACTATGGGACTTAACATAAGAGGTCATCAGTCCCCTAGACTTAGAACTACTTACACCTAACTAAGGACATCAAACACATCCATGGCCGAGGCAGGATTCGAACCTGCGACCGTAGCAACAGCGCGGTTCCGGACTGAAGTGCCTAGAACCGCTCGGCCACAACGGCCGGCATTCGGACATGGAGGAGATACAGAGAGACAGGAACTGTCGATGACATGCCTTGCTCAGGGCGCCCAAGTGGATGACCGCTACCTACGGATTATGGCTCGGAGGAACCCTGACAGTAACACCACCATGTTGAATAATGATTTTCGTGCAGCCACAGGACGTCGTGTTACGACTCAAACAGTGCACAATAGGCTGCTTGATGCGCAGCTTCACTCCCGACGTCCATGGCGAGGTCCATTCGCGCCCCCATCGTGCAAATCTTGAGAAAGGCTCCCTTCAGGACAACGACATCGCTCGACTAGAATGGCCAGCATGTTCTCCAGACATGAACCCTATCGAACATGCCTGAGATAGATTGAAAAGGGCTGTTTATGGACGATGTGACCCACCAACCACTCTGATGGTTTTATGCCGAATCGCCGTTGAGGAATGCGACAATCTGGACTAATAGTGTCTTGATGAACTGGTGGATAGTATGCCACGACAAATACAGGCATGCATCAATGCAAGAGGACGTGCTGCTGGGTATTAGAGGTACCGGTGTGTACAGCAATCTGGACCACCACCTCTGAAGGTCTCGCTATATGGTGGTACAGTATGCAATATGTGGTTTTCATGAACAGTAAACAGGACGGATATGATGTTTGTGTTGATCTCTATTCCAGCTTTCTGTTCAGCTTCCTGAACTCTCGGAACTGTGGTGATGCAAAACTTTTCTTGATGTGTGTGTAGTAACATGAGCTTGGTGTGTATACCTAAGTATGGACAAATAAGTGAAATGCGCGTGTTGTGAATCATCTCGTTAGGAAAACAGAAACAGCTTACTGAGGAATGCCTTGAACCTTGTTCGAATGCAATTTTATTCTTATACTACTTTAAGCTGATACGCTCAGAATGAAAAATTTTCGTCGGCATTCAGAATAAGCCGTGGTGACGAACTCATTCGTAGACAAGTTTACTACATACTCAAGAACGAAATGGTCAAAATCTATAAAACATTTTTGTAGAATGTGATTAACGAAATCTTTTTCCGATTTTTTAAAACATCAGATTGTAAAATGTTTATTTCTTTTATCTTCTTAGTAACTTTCCGTATCTCCGCAATTAAGGCGATAAACCCGTAACAGTTACGAACTGTCAGTAATACCTGGCAGCCATGAATTAATGACATTCTGGTACTTTGCGCGTTACTGTTTTAAGAGCCAAGCTTTTCCCAGCAAACACCACAGAAAATTAGCTTCTAACGTCATCAGCCACGGATAGGAATTCAGTTTGCTTAGTATCGACTGTCCAGCTGAAGCGATTATCTTGAGCTAATTTAGCTGGTAACCGCGCTGTTAAGCTGGGGCAGGTCAGTTTCACTGTACACACTTCCATGCGCTGGTCACAGATTGCCTTTCGTTGTTCGGTCGATATTCCAGTACGGTGGATTTCCAACATACGATTATGTGGAAAACTTTGTTGCATTCGACATTCCAAGCACAATTCTATCCTCACCCATAGCTCTTATTGTCTCTTTCCATTCCGTACCGTAACGGTCCACGTAGCTTTCAGCATTCATCGACAGTACGACATCTCTAGCACTTCCAGTTGCCTTTTTTCATCGTCGATGATGGTCCGTATTTCACTTCCCTGCAGGGCAGCCTTCCAGAAGTAGTTTAGAATTGCTTCCTCAGGCAATACCTGATACAAATCGAGTTACCTGATGAACAGTTACTTTGTGTGTGTCAATCTACTTTTGACATCTTAGTTCTTTCGGCTATCCTTTGGAATATTACTTAACTGCATCACTTCTTTTAAAAAGTGGTTCAAATGGCTCTGAGCACTATGGGACTCAACTTCTCAGGTCATTAGTCCCCTAGAACTTAGAACTACTTAAACCTAACTGACCTAAGGACATCACACACATCCATGCCCGAGGCAGGATTCGAACCTGCGACCATAGCAGTCGCACGGTTCCGGACTGCGCGCCTAGAACCGCGAGACCACCGCGGCCGGCTCACTTCTTTTATTGTTATGTCACTTCCAGTTTAATGATAGGCAAATCCCTATTCTGTTTTGCACTTACAGTTCATCTTCTTCGTCTTTGATTCCTTTACCCTTAAGGAATATTTTATGCTTAGTATTCAGATCATTTCTTTGAGGCGGTATGCTCCCCTTCAACTTGTATCGCTGTTCCGGAATTTTATTTCACTTTCTCCGGCGTTCAAGCTGAGCAACAGTGTTGATCGCGTGCCACACTGTCCTACCGCGCTTCTAAACGGGAACTTGTCTTCATTGACGTCCCACTTTTATTACTGACGCTAGTATTTTGTTGTTTTAGATTATCTGCTTGTTCCTGTACAAATGATAGTCATAAATTAAATACCTAACTCCATTTTTTTTTGGAATTTACAGTCAAAACTTTATGACTATCTCTCGTATTTTAGCCTCACCCAGGTTTTTGGAGATTGTAAACATCTTAATCCACATTACATCTTTGAAGGCATTCCCTATGACTACGAATTCCAGGAGAGAATTGTGATTGTTTCTCGTGCCTTCCATGCATTTTAGAAGTGTTTCTATAGTGCATTTCTTCTTGAAAACAAGCTCTTCCTGAAAACAAGCTGTTTTCAACCGTTACGCCTTCGATACTTCCTTCTATTTTTACATATACACTGCTCAAAAGAAATCAGGGCAATATGACTACGGGCGTCTGCGATACTCCACTGACCAATATCTGAGGACTGGTTGTGTTACATATTAGACCTTTATCTTTGACAAATTAAGTACACAACGAAACATCATTACATCCTCGATCGTTTAGATAAAAAGAACTGAAATGTCTGGCTGGTGTCGAAAACAAAGTGGAAACAATAATTCGCCCTGTCATCCTGGCCGCTTTTCGTTGGACTTTCAGAGCTTCAACAACATGTATGTCCTCCGTGACCGTTTATCGCTGCCTCACACCTACATGGCTTGCTCCCTGCAAGTCTACAGAGGTCACCCTGCGGTATCCCTTCCCATCCTTCAATGAGAACCCCTGAAAGTTCTTCGAGAAGCCCATTGTTTAAAAGAACAACGCGACGTTCCTTCGGACATGCATACAGTTTCGAATACGGACATCAATCAGCTATATAAGGGAATGAAACTTCCTGGTAGATTATAACTGTGGGCCGGAGCGAGACTCGAACTCGGGACCTATACCCTTCGCGGGTAAATGCTCTACCAACTGAGCTACCCAAGCACGACTCATGACCCGTCCTCACAGCCCTAATTCCGCCAGTACCTCGTCTCCTACCTCCCAAACTTCACAGAAGCTCTCCTGCAGACTTTGCAGAACTAGCACTCCTGGAAGAAAGGATACTGCGGAGACATGGCTTAGCCACAGCCTGGGGGATGTTTACAGAATGAGATTTACACTCTGCAGCGGAGTGTGCGCTGATATGAAACTTCCTGGCGGAGGCCGCGTTGTGAGTCGCGCCTGGGTAGCTAAGTTGGGGCCGGCACGGTAGCTCAGCGTGTTCGGTCAGAGGGTTAGCTGCCCTCTGCAATAAAAAACTGAGTGAACGGATCAGTGATGAACTTTAACAGGAGTTATGGGGTGTCCGCCCCGAACATATACAACGAACAGGTTACGAACAAAATGAGATCAGAAAAAAAGTTGGTAGAGCACTTGTCTGCGAAAGGCAAAGGTCCCGAATTCGAGTCTCGGTCCGGCACATAGTTTTAATCTGCCAGGAAGTTTCACATCAGCGCACATTCCAATGCAGAGTGAAAATTTCATCCTATATAAAGGAGTGATTGCAACGACTTTCAATTAAAACGTCCTTTTCTGAACGGGAATTACGTGATGTGTGTACGGGTACAGGTTGTGACGCAGGGTAGCACGGGATTAGCCGAGCAGTCTGGGGCGCTGCAGTCATGGACTGCGCGGCTGGTCCCGGCGGAGGTTCGAGTCCTTCCTCGGGAATGGGTGTGTGTGTTTGTCCTTAGGATAATTTAGGTTAAGTAGTGTGTAAGCTTAGGGACTGATGACCTTAGCAGTTAAGTCCCGTAAGATTTCACACACATTTGAACATTTTTTGTGACGCAGGAACGACAACTTATGGAAGTCTGAGTCTGGCCCTGATCAGTGCAAGGATAGCCAAAGCGGCTAAGGCAACCTCTCGGGAAAAGCGGGAAATCCGGGTTCGAGTCCCACCTTGGCACAGATTCTTATTGTCGTCATTCCCTTACACAGCTGATGGTTGTTCGTATTTTCTAGTGTGAATACATTTTATGCAGCTCTTGGAGAGTTGGTAGAACAGGACGACCACGAACACGTCTGTCAAGCATGTTTCACATATATACGATGGGATATAGGCTGGGACTCGCCGCCGGCCATTCCGTTACTTCAATGTCCAGGCTTCGCAAGACATCCCTCGTGACGCCCGCCACATGGGCGCTGGCATTAGGAGAAATTCAGGGCCACCACAGTTTGCTGCAGCCACCACATGGTCCAACAGGGTCTCTTCGGTGTACTGCACCGCGGTAAGGTGACCACTGACAACGACAAGATCCGTATGGCTGTCAACACTGAAGTCTCCCAACGACGAGGGGAAACTGTGGATTTCCTGGACAAGATTTGACAGGTACCACTTACCAGGGGTCTCACACGGCCATCACCTTGCGTCAGAGAATATCTGGACTCGTGAGTGAACAGCACGTTTCGCCAGTGACGAAGTTGCCAGTTGACGTGGAGACGGCAGAACTAAAGGAGAGCTGCCAGTTGTTGTCATCTCAAGCGAGGTACCCCAACAGGACATCTAGGTCGTAAAGTACTTTCTCGTAACCTGTTCACTGCAGTCTGATCGGACACTGTGGCTGCAGTGGACCTTCTGAGATCGTCTTGCAGTGCTCTCGCGGTATCCGTACGACGCCGCATGGCCGGATATCGGTCTTCACGTCGGCTTGTAATGCATCGGCGACCTTGTCCAATTCTCCTTGTTTACTGACCTGTCTCCGTGTAGCGTGTCCACAACCTATGGATGACACATCGGGAGGCATCGACATTGCAGTGAAACGACCGAAAGTACATCGTTTTTCGATCAAACAGACCGCTCTTGCAACTTGCACACTGCATTAAAATGTCGCATTGCATGTGCACGATTCAATACTACGTCCACGAATGGCAACCGCCATCTCCAGTACCTTTCTAGAAAACGCTGGGACAGCGGTGCTCACTTTCTTCGGAGGGGTCACCTGACACCGTAATGCCTAACTAAACTCCGTCCGGACAGGCCTCGGAATATCCAACGGTATTGACCGACCGTCGTGTCATCCGCAGCCCATAGGTGTCACCGGAAGCGGATACTGAGGGGCATGTGGTCAGCACACCGCTCTCCCGGCCGTTGTCAGTTTTCGAGACCGGCGCCGCTACTATTCGGTCCTCACTGTGCCTGACAAGGGTTGAGTGCACCCCGCTTTCCAACACCTCTCGGTTGACTGGATGGTCACCCATCCAAGTGATAGCTAAACCCGACAGCGCTTAACTTCGATGATCTGACGGGAACCGGTGTTACTGCTGCGGCAAGGCCGTTTACAGCCAATAGATGGCGAAATATTTTAATTGTTGCCTGCATTCAAAGCGATGATCTCAAGCCATGCAATCAGACCACAGGCATCGCCTATATCAAAGAAGGTTTAACATGCCGGACGTTGGTACACGTGCGCGCTTGTTGGCGTAATTATTCTGAACACTGTATTATACATGTCAACTGTTTAGAACGGTAATATGTCAGAGAATTTGTGCAATAGTTTACGCATTTCTCCTCCATCGTTGGCAATGTGGTCATAACGCTCTTTTTTTCTTAATCTTGATGCAAAATAACAAACAGGAAGTAAGGGACAGGGCAGGGAGTTTAGTCGCCACGGCCTGAGACCTCCTGCGGCCTATTCCTACGTAAGTAGTGCTGATCCAAAAAATGGTTCAAATGGCTCTGAGCACTATGGGACTTAACATCTGAGGTCATAAGTCCCCTAGAACTTCAATCTACTTAATCCTAACTAACCTAAGGACGTCACACATATCCATGCAGGCTGAAGCGCCTAGAACTGCTCGGCCACACCGGCCTGCAGTGCTAATTCCTCAGTGTGATGTGTGTGTGTGTGTGTGTGTGTGTGTGTGTGTGAGAGAGAGAGAGAGAGAGAGAGAGAGAGAGAGAGAGATACGGGCAGAGCCACAGCACACAAGAGGAACTGTGCCATATATCACGGTCGCACACAGCTTAGCGGCGGCTTAGTTCCCGTATCCCTGTATACCGGAATGCATGTTGACTCGCTGAGTACTTGTGTGCCATCGTGACGCAGCACGTAAACGTCGCGAAACACACACACACAGTAGTACTCTAGCCAGACACTCGCTGGCCAAAACCCCGAGTTTCCGATACTTCCGTAAATACAAGCGTTCTCCTGGCGCCACTTGGCACCAAGTACTTCGCCGGTACACCCGAACGGAGACATTCGCTGAGAAGAACGAATCTGCAAACTTAAAACAGCAACCACACTTTTTTCCGGCAGGATTTCGTGCCGGTTTATCGAATCAGGAAGCACGTGCAGAGTGATTCACCAAAATCAAAACAACCCCTAACATTTCATAATCAGCTCTAGAATTAGCAACAAAATTTCCAGCAACTACAATATCCAAACAGGTGCGATATTGTTTTGCTTTTTTTTAGCGGGGTCCTCAGCTACACAGTATGACTCAGGAGGAAAAGTACATGCCTTTAGAGCTGATAGTATTAGTGATTCTGCACAAAAACTTGATATGGACATATGTCCTGTTCCGAGTGGTTTCCAAGATGGAACACGTTGAATGTGCATTGTTACTTATTTTCTGCATTACTCAAACACTGCCACTGTTTACGTACAACGAACCAAAATAGCTTAGAGGAGGTCGAGACGAACTATTTTATATGGGACACTTTTGGCATAATAAGTCGGGAAACGCCTACAAAAATTGTCTAAGCTACAGGGCAAGCGATTCGCACGTGATTATTCAGTATTCTAGCCCAAAATATTAGTCCTAGAGAAAAAATGAATATGACAACTTTTTGTAAGAACTGTATTATGGTATGATTTTGTATTGGGACACAGTTCTCCTGAAGGGTACAGTATTGGAGTTGAAACTTCCTGGCAGATTAAAACTGTGTGCCGGTCCGAGACTCAAACTCGGGACCTTTGCCTTTCGCGGGGAAGTGCTCTACCAACTGAGCTAACCAAGCACAACTCACGACCCGTGCTCAAAGCTTTACTTCCACCAGTACCTCGTGTCCTACCTTCCAAACTTCATTCGGGTTTCGAGTTATCCGAGAGAAACGTACAAAAGCGACTTTAAATCCGTTCTCTCTTGGAAACAATGAGAATACGGCACATGCCCATATGAGGTATTTTGTTCAGAATCACTCACGTACTGAGTACTAGCAAAAACGGGAGAAGGGAACGAAATGAAACTTCACAGACAGAGAGTATATGATATTTTTTCATTGCTTGCAATGTCGCGTCAGATTTACAGATAACTTGAGAGTATGTGCCCACTTGTCAGCGTGATGTTAGATCGCCCTTGGAGTGGACGTACGCACTGATGCGCTTGCAAAGGTTGTCGTAAAGCCATTGTATCCTCTTCTTACGCAAAACGGACAGCAACTGCTGTAAATAGTCCTCTGTACACTGATTATTGTGGCAGGCTTGAATTCCGAGCCTCTATCACATATTTTCTATCGGCGTCGGATCTGGGAATATTGCTAGCCAATCGGGTATCTCAACGTCACACGGAGAGTTCACAGATACTGCTACGAGTGGACGAGCATTGTCCTATTGAAAAATGGCATCATGTTAGCGTACCATGAGAGATAACACATGAGGATGCAGGATGTCCGAAACATACCGTTGTGCATTCAGAGTTGCCTCAGTCACTACCTGCCGTGACTTGAAGTCATACCTGACCACTCTCCACACCGTGACGCCAGGAGCAATACCACTGTGCATCTCGGAAACATTGGAAGAGTGAGACCTCTCCCCTGGAAACCACGGAACTCGCTGACGATGATCATCTGAGGTTGTGCAGAACCGCCGTTCACTGCTGAACACAATGCGTCACTCACCAGTATTCCACGCTTCCGGTCACTCTACCACTCCAAATGCAGCCTTTTGTGTTGTGGTGTTAACGGCAGCCTTGCATAGGAGGGTAATTCCCTGCTCCGATTGCTGCTAGTCTCCGACCAGTGGTTCGGGATGACACAGAATATTGCAGGAAGTCCGTTACACGCTCTCGGATGACAGGTCCAAACGTGAAGGGGTGACCATGTACTAGGCGCACAGTGTGGCCAGGCGTGGTGGACCGCAACCTAGTCGAACAATATCCCTGCCCTCACTTCCCATTAAATCCAATATTGGGCCACTGTCACATCCGGATGCCCTAAAAATCTGGTTTTTCCACGGTTAGAGCAGCCGCCTAAATGGAAACTCACAATGTGGCCCCTTCAAAAGCTTATCAGGTGCTGATAATGCTGTCTTACACGAGTACGCGGTATCTCTGTGTCCTTCTCAGTGATCACTTAATATCCAACTAGGGCTGTTGATAAAATATCGATACTACAATGTAGCGATATTTCTTTCGAAAAAGTCGATCTGTATGTACAATACTGCCTCCCTGATATATCGAAATGGCAATATCGAGTGCCGATATTTTCATTTTATATTACACTTTCTTTCTCAATTATTGTTAAACGTTTCAGTTTGTTCTTTTTTGACCTGCCAGGTTAACCCAGAGCGCTAATGCGCCGCTTACTGGACTCGGTTACGCACGCCGGCCCCGGAGCGAATGCGCCCGGTGGATTAACGACGAGTGCCGGTGTGCCGGCCAGCCTGGATGTGGTTTTTAGGCGGTTTTCCACATCCCACTAGGTGAATACTGGGCTGGTCCCCACGTCCCGCCTCAGTTACACGACTTGCGGACATCTGCACATGTTCACACTATTCCATGGATCACACTAGACACAGACAGTTGGGGTACACTATTTCCATCCTGGGGGTATGGGTGGTGGCAGGAAGGGCATCCAGCCACCCCTTAACATTAACCTTGCCAAATTCGTATCTAACCATGCCAACCCTGCACAACTGCGGGATAAAGGCACTAGCGAAAGAAGAAGAAGAGCTGGCCAGGTGGCAGAGCGGTTCTAGGCGCTACAGTCTGGAACCGCGGACCGCTACAGTCGCAGGTTCGAATCCTGTCTTGGCCATGGATGTGTGTGATGTCCTTAGGTTAGTTAGGTTTAAGTAGTTCTAAGTTCTAGTGGACTGATGACCTCAGAAGTTAAGTCCCATAGTGCTCAGAGCCATTTGAACCATTTTGAAGAAGAAGAATTTAAATTTGTTCTTTTCATATTGGAGTAGAACATTATTTTACATTCACAGTGTGATGGAGGCTTACTAGTTTTTGAACTTCCACAACGTCCAGTCTTTCTCTTTGGCTGTGCAAAGAAAGTATCGAGTATAGGTGGCACAACGAAGAAGTGCGATTGTACTTGGGGCGGAGGGGGGGGGGGACTTTGGGGTGGGGCGTGGGGAAGGGATGACGGTGTGAACGGAATAACAAGATTTCTGATGTGAAGAAATAGCACACCAGCTGCATTAAAAAAGAATTTTTAACACAACTAGTGTGCTATTTCTTCACATTGGCATTCTCCAAAAAGATTTGCTGAATGTGAAGAACAAACAAGGTAACTGACAGAATTGGTCTTTGCGGTGGGCGGAGACGTGTGAGCAGAAATGCTGACGTAATCGGTGCTCGGCGCTACCAAAAGAAACTGCAACGCTTAACTTCACCACGCGGTTTTGATATTGCAGCTGCTAGGTCGCTGGTCTTTGGAGAAATGAAAAAACAGGGAAGTCGACATGAAGTGTTCCGGACAAATCTGATATGTGACCAAATCGAACGAGAGACCGATTGGACACTTTTTATTGTGCCACTTACATGAAGCTAACATTGTTCGCTAAGTTGTTACCGCCAAGCGTGAGCGTGTATCGTTTTCCTTTCAATTCTTACGGTAAGCGGGACAAGCAGGCTGCTAGCTTGTAGACGTACAGAACAGCTAATAATAAATCAATAGTTAAATATACAGCTCTAAAA